>NC_140584.1:653264439-655664439 GCF_964204655.1 Triturus cristatus
GGTGGAGAAGCAACAGATAAAACAGCATGAGATATCCTACCCCAGAGGGAGGTGAAGCAGACCATCCCGCAGGAAGACAAAGGCCACCTGTAGGAGGTAAGTGGGTAGAACCCAACCTGAAAAGGCCCTCGCAGAGCGGGGAGGATGGGTGGGCATTAAGGAATCTGCGGCTAGACTGCATCTCTACCAGATACATCTTTACCGAAGGCAAGTAACTCCTTCATCTGATAGAGACATCTAGCTGCAGGTCCATAACTTAGAAAAGACACCAAAGCTATACCTATTGGAGGAGGGTCTGTGACTGAAACCCACCTAGTTCCGCAGAGGACTCATCCGTCAATAACATTGATCAAAACACAGTGGGGACAGCAACGCCAGCGTGGCTAATACCAGACCCATTAAGCTCTGTAAGGGAGCATTAACAAGGGGAGGCAAAGGCACCACAATCCGTCAGAGGACAGTACGAGACCTCTCTTGTCCAGATAGAGACAAAAGGGAATCACATAACCAGAACAGCCCGTGCATAATGGAAGAAATTCCCAACTTCTACAAGAAGAAGTAAAACCGAGCACAGGGTCCCATGGATTGGCAAGAGACAAAGTCCCAGAGAAGGAACAAAACAGTATGACAAAGTCAGAGCATACAAACGGAGCATGCAGAACAGTGGATGTCAAAAATGACATGTGGAGGGACAGATGGCACCATGCAGAGATATACAGAACCATGACAACCGGGAGATACATGTATGTGGATGACAGGGATACACATAAACAGACAGTGTGGACTGTGAGAACTACACAGCACATATGAAAAAGCAAAATGAAATGTAGCATCAACAGCACGTATGCATCTGCAGAAAGAGATGGGCGCATCACCAGGTAGGCAACTGGCCCACCGTGCCCGAGGTACAATGGTTAAGGGCTACTGGCCAGGTCGGGCACACATGTAAGACTCGCTCCCATGAGAAAGAGAGAGGTAGAGAGAGAGAGAGAGAGAGAGACGGAATCTGGGGAAAAAAACAGATACCACAGCAAGGAAAAACAGAGTATGCTTGCCCTCTCGCTGTGTGTATATCTCATGACATACATTCATATAGACATATACATATATATGTAAATGTATTTATTGAAAGAAAAGGGGAACTCGAAGAGCATGGCCTACATAATATAGGAGGCCGAACAATTGGTAACAACGGCACCGATGTGAACCATAACAGGATAGAACACGTCAAGACACTTCAAAAGCAACATCATCCTCCCTGTCGGGGAAGGAAGCCTGGTCGCCCGCATGACAGATGGAGATATTGACCAACACACTAACGAGAAATAAGTTAGTAATACACATACATAGATAGACAGAAAAATGTATACATATCCATATACAGAAATGGCAATGAGTGTCTTGAAGAAGGATACTTCCACTGATAACATCAGCAGGGGCCAGGAACAGGAGTACCTGAGCCGCCGCGAGGCAAGGAACAGAGGGACTAGAGCCCCTGCTTGGGAAGTGCATAGGGAAAAGGACACAAGGCAACGGGAAGCAGTGACAAAAACCAGACACGCAAAACATGTTCAAGGACCGAAGGGCTGAGCTGGTGGACGCAAAGACATGGCGGCCACACGACTCCAACCAACGAGACTCCCTAGTGGGAGGAAGTAACGGAGGAGGAGAGGAAGGTAGCGAGACGGAGGCTGCCTGGACTACCAGCCCTTGAGCCCGAGGATGGAGGGACAAACAGACAGGGTCATCTGGAGCCGGGCGATGATGATGTGCAATATCACGACCCACAGGGTCTACTGATGAGGGTCTCGCCCATGTCCCAAGAAAAATTCCATATAATGACCTGCCAAAGGGTAGCAAGGATCCACCTCCACGGCACCCTGGTGGAGTAGATCCAACAAGGGATCAGAATGCAGAGAGACTGAGGGAGGTTGCATCTGTAAGATATCCGCAGCATTACGAACCACTCTCGCAAATGCTGCACTAGCCTCCGTGGCCATTCTAGGTGGCGATAATAAGCCATCTGTAGGGGGACGGTTGTAGGCTAGCCAGTCCACCAAAAGTCAGAGGCTCTGCAGCCCAGGTGCGACCAAAAGCCTGCCAGTGCCCCATGGGCACCTGCTTCAAGGAGCCGCGAAACAACCCTGAGGGTGGTGAACCCTCAAGGGCCTCATCCTCCTCCACCAACACAGGAACAGCAGGGGCCGGCACCGGCGTCACCCAATGTCGAGACGGCGATGCATTGACGCCACCAACTACTGAAGAGGACTCGTCCGTCCGGCGTCGATTCGACCTCCACAGAGATGGGAAACTGTGGTGAGGAACGGCGTCAACTCGGAGTCAAGCTCCGCGCTGCAGCCACACCTGGCGCCAGCGCAGGGATCCCAACAAGGCTGTGCGGTGACGCCAAAGGAGGGCCTGATGTCTGACTGGGATGCCCCTCCGGGCCATGTCCAGACGTCTCAGCGACTCAGCAACCGGAGTCAAGGACTTGATCGGCGCTGAGGGCGAATCCGCCGGCGAATTCCCAATCTGAGCCCCTACTCCCTCTGTGGGGCCCAAAGGCGCACCAGGGAGAGGAGGTGACCCAAAGATCGTGAATAGGCTTCCATCTGGGATCGAGTTACCCCAACACTAGGGAATGGTGGGCAGGTGGGGGTCGACTCTTGGGGGCCCATGTTCGGTGAAGACCAGGAGCAGCGGACCTCGGCGTCACGTTTATGTGAGGTCGATGACCTCTGTGACTTCTTGTGCTTACCTGCGTCTGGCGAACAACGTCCGCGGGAACGACTCCGTGACCTGTCCCAAACAGAAGCCCCAGCTCGAGATGGAGACCGGTGACTCGAGGACTCTGAACAGGACACCCGGGTGGACAAGAACTTTATACGACGACTTCGGCTTCAGCTGCTGGCAGGTGTCGCACTCCTTGGAGTCGTGGTGCTCTTCCAAGCACCACATGCAGATTTCGTGAGGATCCGTCGCAGACATCTGCCGCGTACAGGTCTCACATGACTTAAAGCCCTTAGGCATCGCACACTGTTCCCGGACGTTAAAAGGCGTTGATAAGGCTTGAAAACAAAAACAGGCCAGAGGAACCGTTAGTCCTAAAGGAAACTGACGTCAGCACACCAGGAGGTACTTATATGGCTCCATTGATGTCATGTCTGTGGACGTCAGGATGGAGCCATGCAACGCCGTCCATTGGCGCACAGAGGTACTGTTGCAGATTTTCCGGATCCAGTCTGACGCCTGGGGATATTCTAAGTTAAGGAATCTGCGGCTAGATGTCTCTATCAGATACTTAAAAAAAAGCAAGTGCAGGCTCCCATGATTGATTTAGACCAACCCCTGGGTGGGCCAAATCCGGGAGCCATGGTAACAATAATGGAGGTGGGACGCACAGGGACCCCTCCTTTCACTATTACGCCAACTCCCCGGGGCAATGTTATAATTATATGTGGGGGACAGACACCTCCCTGGGGCACTGTTTCATTCAAATGCAGGAGGGGGGCACTTGGTCTGCCACGCCACCTCCCAGGGCCTAAAATAAATGTTAATGCGCAGGTGGCTCTGGCCGCCCCACACAGTCCCGGGGACCACCATATACCTGGGGCAGAAATACAATTATTAAGGGGGTAGCAATTGCGCCCCCCCAGCCCCAGGGACCATCACCTCCCTGGCGCTTACTGACCAAAGGAAGAGGGACAGTGGCCCCCCTCCAGGAGCCCTACACAGCCCTGCAGACCACCAAGCCAGGGCTGGCTCCAGCAATGTCCCGGGCTGCCCACCCAGGGACATTGCAGTTTGCTATGGCTTGGCGGGAGCACTGCTCCCGCAAAGCAATAGAAAGCTCTGGTCCGTTTCATGGAAGTGAGCATCGAAAATGCTCTAACTTTCATGAAGTGGAGCAGAATTGATTTTGGAAAGAGGAAGCTGCATGTTTGGAGCTCCCTCTGTCCAAAAGCAATGAAGTCTCCGACAGGAGGCGGGGAGCTGGCAGGAACCGCGGGGACCTTCAGGCTCCTCCCACGGTCCCCAGCCTCTCAGCTCACCGAACACCTCTCAGCAAACCCACTGTGTGGGACTCACTGGAGTTAACAGGAGGGGTAGTTGGCCCCCAAGGACCATCTGGAGCCAAGGGGACTTTATCCCCCTTCTAGTAGTGCGCCAGAAGGCACGTTTGCACAGTGGTAACAAAAGGGGGCATGGCATCCGACAACCTCTCAGCAATCCTCTGTGTGGGACTTACTGAAGGTAACAGGAGAGGTAGTTGGCCCCCAAGGATGTCCTTGGGGGACAACTACCCTTCCTGTTACCTCCAATAAGTCCCACACAGCTGGACTGCTAGGAGGTCTTCAGAGGCCATGCCCACTTTCTGCACCACTCTGCAAACACTGTACATGATGCACTACTGATTACTGGTTGAGGGATTAAGTCAACTTTACTCCTGAAGGACCTTGGGGGCTAAGAAGCCCTCCTAGTACCTCGTGTAAATCCTACACAGCGGGATTCCTGAAACTGGTCAGAGGCCCAGCTGCCATTCTTTACCACTCTGCAAACGCAATTATTTATTAAAAAGTCATAAAAATTCCCTGAAAAAAACAAAGGTTACAGGGACATTATAGTTAGGAATTAGCTTTTAAAAACCCTTAGAAATTCACTGAAAAAAACATAGGTTACAGGGACGTTATAGTTAGGCTGACATTTCACTGGTACAAACCCAGAGAAATTCAGCAGTTATAGTTAGCTGAGCTAACTATAACTCGTGCCCTGCAAAGCACTGCTTATGACCTCACATATTACATTACTCATGACATGGTCAGTGACATCACTCATGACATCTCAAATGACATCACTGATGATATCATCCATAGAATCTCTGACGCACCCACTCACACCCCAATATACCCTTTCCTTCACCCACTCCAACTTCCGCACTAACATTCTCAAAACAATTGACACACCCTTACCAGTACTTACACAGCCACTCACTGATTTATAGGTATACATACACATCTACTCAGTTACCCATACCGCCACTCATACACTAACTCACTCACTAATATAGCCACTGACGTATCCACTCATATATCCATACAGCCACTCACACACAGTTAGTTACTCATAGAGCTACTCACACACCTACTCACTCACCTATAGTCAATCACACAGCCATTTACTCACCTATACAGTTATACACACACCCATTCATTTATTCATACAGATACTAACACATACTCACTCACCTATACAGTCACTAACACAAGCACACACTCATTTATATGGCCACTCTCGCAATCACCCAGTCACACATACACTCACTCATATACGCCAACAATCACCTATACTGCCTTTCACATATGCAGTTACTAACCCATATACCACTGACACATCCATTCATTCATCAACACAGCCATACACAGACTCAGTCACTCATACAGCTCCTCACAGTCGACTCACTAACCCATACAGCCACAGACTCATTTATGCAGGCAGTCACACACCCCCTCACACACCCACACAGACGTTCATACACCCATACAGGTACTCAAACAACCAATGAATCACCGATACAGACATTCACGTACTCACTCACTACCCCATACAGCCACTTAGACACCAACTGACAGACTGATGCAGACATTCAGACAACCTAGTTACTCACCTATACATTGACTGAGACACCTAATCACTCACTTATACAATCAGTCATGGACCCAATGAATCATCCATACAGGCACTCATACACTCACTGATTATTCAATACACCTTGGTATATATATTTAACACTCATAAACTTTAAAAAAACACTCACAGTCACTGGATGATGAAATGTGTGATGTCACTGACCATGTCATAAGTGATGTAATATGTGAGGTCATATGAAGTGCATTGCGGGGTGCGAGTTATAGTTAGATCAGCTAACTATAACTGCTGAATTTCTCCGGTTTTCTACGAGTGAAATGTCAGCCTAACTATAATGTCATTATAATCTTTGGTTTTTCCAGTAAAATAAAAAAATATATATATTTCCTGGGGCTTCCCTTTGAGAAAGGTCTAGAGACCGAAATGCCTCAGGACTGCCAGTGCTGTAATTGAATAAACCAGCAACATTACTATTGTGTGTGCGGCTCGTTTTCTTCTCGCGGGGAGAGTTGGAGAGATGTTTTAGCTGCTTGGTTCGGCCGCGAGCTACGCACCGCCAGTAAAGAGGGCCATGGCTTCCCGAATTTGAACCACCTGTGTATTCCGACAAAAGGGCAATGGATAGTAGAGCACTGCCAAAGATTGACTTTGGCATGGTTTCCTGCAGCTTTAACATGGTTTTGCGAGGGGACAACGGAAAGTGAGAAACCAGCAGGAAAAGAACAGTATGAAAGCATCACCCACTGGAGGGCAAGGATTGACTGACTTCGCACCACAAGGACCAGCATGCTTCAAAAAGAAGGCCCACCAAGGCCGCCCACCAGGGGGCAAAAAAGCATAAAACAGAAGCAATCACCTTGGTTGGCTGCGAGTTCAGTGCGATGCTGGGGCTTCCCTTTGAGAAAGATCAAGAGACCGAAATGCATCAGGACTGCCAGTGCTGTAATTGAATAAACCAGCAACATTACCGTTGTGTGTGCGGCTCGTTTTCTTCCCGCGGGGAGAGTTGGAGATATATATATATGTGTGTGTGTATATATATATATATATATATATATATATATATATATATATATATATATATCTCACAAAAAAAAGTGACTCAGAAAGATGGATTCACCAAAGAACAAAAATATATTTCCACTACAACGTTTCAGCTTCCACCTTCCTCAGCAAGGCCCATCGATGTCAGACGGTTCAGGAGTGTTGAAGTGTTGACGGTGACCATGCCGCTGCAGCAATGGGGACCAGGTGACGCTGAGGAGCCGTGAACAAGCTGTCACATGTCAGAAGTCGAGAACCAAGGGTCAGTGTCTTTCGGGAGCACCAACAAGTTTTGGCAGCTGCAACTGGCGTGGAGAGCGAACAATGAGCAACGTTGGGACCAGGAAGGTTCAAGGGACTCACAACAAGCAAGATAGTCAGAGCATGCCCAGAGCAAGCATGGGACTCCGCTGAAGCAGGAGAAGACCCTCAGGAGAACTTACAGGCCGGAGGCACAGGAATCACAAGAGGACCTCGAGTAGCTCACCAAAAAAGAAGGCCCAGGATGCAGATGATGCAGTGAGGATGCTGTACTTTGCAGCAAGAGATGCTGGAGCTTCTTGTAGCCCAAAGATCTCTGGAGAGAAAAGCCAAGAAGCTTTGGTAACGCGGTGCAGAGGGGTTTGGTCCCAGCATCCCTGACGAGGTATACTGTCTTCAAAATCACAGAGAGGACTGGTCAGGCCTCAAGTGAGCTGCAGAACCACCACCTGTGTTGCTGGGCCTCAGGAAGTCTGTAGGAGGAGAGGAGGAGCAGATGCAGGGGAGTGACTACTTCACTCCATGGGAGATTTCTTCGGGAGTCTTTGATGCCCAAAGGTCTGTTGAGGAATGAAGCACAGACACAGACAAGAAAGAAGACTTGAAGAGCAGCGAAACCCGGAGCAGCAGGAGTCTTACTTGATACAGTCTTGGTTCCGGTCGCAGTCCAACGAAGTCCAAGTGTTCAGACGATTGAAGAGCGACGTAGTTTCAGAATTGAGTCTTGTCCCACGATGATTCTGAGGACCCACCCACAGGGGAGCTCTTAAGTACCCTAAGGAAAGGGTTGGAATGACTCGGGGCTCCCTACCGGAGAATGGGCTGGACAGAGGGGAGAATACTCCCATGTCCTTTATCCAGTTTCACACCAGAGCGGGAACCAAGGGTCCCTGAACTTGTTAAAACGGAAGTATGCAAGGAGGGCATCAAATGTGCTCTTCAAAGCAGTCTGCTGGCGCTGGCAAGCGCCGCCATCCCAGCCCAATACAGCAAATCCCGTCTGGGAGGTGATCACACCACCCTGTGACAGAAAACTTATTGTTCTACCTTCCCCTGCTCGAGCCTGGCTCACCAGCAGGAGAGCAGAATTGTGTCTGTGGTCTGCAGCAGCACTAGCTTGCTTGCAGACCCTGATAGGCTGTTACTGGGAGTACAGGGGGGTCCCCTAAGGGTACGCCCAGTAGATGGGATCATACTTCCACCACTGGAATCAGTGTTGGGATATGATTCCAACATGTTTGATACCAAACATGAGTTCGGTGCAGCCACTATATAGTTAGACATCTCGTAATGACTGATGTTGACTATTTGTTTAAAAATGGCTGACCACACTTACAAAGCCTGGAAAATCGACTCCAGGAATTTCAGGGGTGTCCTGATCATGCAGGGGCACCCTCACACTTATAGCCAAGCACCCTGCCCTCAGGACTGAAGAGATTGCCATAGGGGTGACTTATAGTTTTTAAGTGTAGAGACCACAGACATAAGGAAACTTTGATCTGTCGTGAGAGGTCTAAGCACCAACACACACAGGCTGCAATGGCACACATGTAGCCACAGTTTAAGTGGACTCCCATGGGTGGCAAAATACATGCTGCAGCCCTTGGGAGACCCCTGGTGTACCTGTGTCCTGGGTACCTTTGTACCATATACTAGGGGCTTACAAGGGTACGCCAGTAGCCAACTGTGGAGGTACCAAAGTACTTACCATGTCAATTTAAGGGAGAAAGTACAGTTGTTGGGGTCCTGATTAGTAGGATTCCAACAGACTACACCTTCAAAAAGTGGGGGTAACCATGAAAGTAGATCCTACTTTCCTACAGTTCTTTCTCGGAATCAGAAAGTAGTGGCAACCACTGCCTAATTTTGAAATCAGAACCCTCTCTATAGCCCTCTTGGCAAGGAGAGCTGTAGCTTCCTTTTGAAATAAAGTTAGATGATTGTGAAATTCCATAAAAATAGGATGACTCTGTTGTTGGTGTATCCAAGTTCCAGGTTTATTCTTGAGTTGAAGTTACATGTGTAGATACAGGTTAAATAGCATTATAAGTAGAATAAGTATAGTTAGCCCCACTGGGAGCAGCAACTCTGCTGCTCAGCCTACATAGATAAACTGACAGATACACTTGAACATACACAGAGACAACATTCCATGACATCACAGAGACTGGCTGAGCAGCAAACTACAGGACACAAAGAAAGGACAGCATAGAGAAGAAAGCAAGATACTACAATGATCCTCCACCAGCCATTCTTAAAGCGGTGGAATAAGAGGAGGAAAAGAAAGGAAAGGTAGAGAATAGCCTTCCTTAATGATCTGCAAGACCAACTTCAAAGTTACGGACCACCAGTAGAGGAGATCAAGATGGATTCTCCTTCCACCTGGAATAGCATGGTCTTGCATACTTAAACTAGGAGTGCTTGGAGGCAGCGGCTGCTGATGGCTGGGTGGCAATCAACTTCTGGCTTCCATTCCAAGATCGGAATGAGCCGCTTCCACGTCCTCACACCAATTGGGAATGCTGAGCAGGACGGTGGCTGAGATAGGCTTGGATTGGCTGAAAACCCCTTCCGTTGATATAAAAGGGGTAAAAGCTAGACTAGCCATGGGGTGTTACTGAGAGGCCCAAGGATCTGGCCATAGCACAAGAATCCTTGAAGCGCTCCAAGGCCGAGTCCACCTTCTCTCCAAAGAGACAAGATCTGTCAAAGGATATGTCCATTAGTTTACCCTGGACGTCACCCGAGATGCCAGATGTTCTTAGCCTGGCGGAGCGTGTAAATCGCTCTGCCCAGTGTGTCAGTCGTGTCAAGACCACACGTAATGGATAATTTTGCGCCATACTTCACTGCCTGGGATGGTACAGCCACGGGACTCCTCCGGGACCTGTGGCAGCACTTGTGCAACCATCACCAAAGGGAGTGGGAGAAAGGGCCCAATAAGCATGCGGTATTCACTGACAGCAATGCTAGGCTGGTGGAAGAAAACATCTTCTTCCCAAGTGTATCCAGCCTCTTGGATTCCCTGTCCGGAGGGGCCGAAGGGAACGCACCATGGCAAGTTGAAGCCTGCACCACTAAGCTCTCAGGGGTGGGGTGTTGGCTGAGGAACCTTGAGTCGCGCGATGGCGGTGTGCAATTGTCCTGTTCACAGGAGCCCCTGTGCTAGGCTTGAAACACGTGTCTAGGAGGACATCAGTTAGTGCCTAAAGGGCAACAGGAGTTCACAGGTGGAAGTCCCTGGCTGAAGCACTTCGGTCATTATATTAGTCCTAACCTGCACAGAGGGCAACTCCAGTTCACGGACCTCTGCTGCCCTCCTTACCACAATGGCAAAGAAAGCCCCTTCCTCTTTAGTCACAGTTGGTGGAGAGAGCATGCCAGTATCTGGGGCTGTATCCTGTCCACTGATTTTCACATGTTCCTCATACCAGTCCATCTGTTCTACAGATACATCCTGGTGTTCTAAAGGGTCCATAGACCCCTCCCAGTTCTTTGCGGTGCCTGAAAAGTCTTCAAAATCTCCAGGTGACAACATAGAACCTCTAGATTCTGCTGGTGCCGGAGTTGATCAGAGTCGTAAGCAATAGGGATGGGGCTGGCACCACCGGTGGGCACCAGCTGTGCTGATGGCACCGACTTCTGGTCCGATGAGGGTAAGGTCCCGTTGGCACGACCAGCGTCATTCCGGCTCGGATCCATGATGCCCCACTGGCGCCGTGGATGGAGCTGACGGCGTTGAACCCGATGGGGCACCTTCCGACCCCGCGGAGCCCAAAGGCTCACCAGAGGAGTCGGCGCACTCAAATATGCAGAGCATGGCCTCATAAAATTCCTTTATTTGAGCGGGGGTTGCTTCGGCTCCCGGAAGTGAGGGGAAGGGGTAAAGTAGAACCTTGCTTGGGCTCCGCAGAATCATGCTTAGAGCGTCGGTGCCCCTTACCTTGTTCATCGATGGAAGACAGTCGAGGCGAACATGAAGTCCGCTTAGACTGCTTCTTTTTTTTGTGCCTCTTCCCTGAGTGTCCCGAAGACCTTGAGTGGAAGGAAGAGGACTTGGGGCTCTGGGAGCAGTCCAGCGACCTCTCCTTCTTCCACTGGGACTCTGATCTCCTGGAGTCTCACTGGCTGGTGTCAACTGACGAGCTGCAAAGAGCTTCATAGCTCGCTCTGGCACGGTTTTTGGAGCCATGGTCTGACAGTCCGAGTACAACTTCGATTCGTGGTCACGCTCAAGACACCAAAGACAGACGAGGTGGGGGGCGGTTACCGACATTGCGCTACACGGTTTAAACCTTGTTTTTCTGGAAGGCATCCCTTTGAATCTCGCTGTAATATGGACTGGGAGAGGGAGACCCCCGAGGAGTCCAAGATGGCGCAGGGAGGACACCAACTCCCTGGGAAGGTCAGCGCTACAGACACGGCCGGCGCCGGCGGGATGACGTCACCGGAGGACGAGGAGAAAGGTGGCGCAGTTGTGCGGCGTCGGTTAGTGGAGGAGGGAGAGACGATGGAGAGGAGGACAGTGGAGACGGCGGGACCAGAGAACGAGGAGAAGACAGAGGAGTCTAACCGGAGGACGGGGAAGGAACCTGAGAGACGGGAGAGTGGAAGAAGAGGAGCAAGGCGGGAGGAATCCCCAACACACACCGCTCTCGTATCCGGTCATCCCCCAGAGAGACAGGACACCGCGATACCCACCGCTACGGTCCAGGGGGACCGCAGGGCCAGGCAAGTGTCACTTCTAGCTGCATGGAGGAGGGTTGCGGGGAAGAGTTTACAGGGTCTGTGGAATAAGTGACGGGAGGGCACCATCTTATGCCTTACCCCAGCACTGGAGACCTTTCGTTTTTCAACCCTTTCCTCTATCCTTTTACCCTCACACTGCCTCTCGGTGCCCGAAGGATGTTGGTGATGGGTGAGCACGTTAGTTATAAAACATAGAATTTGAATGCTGATAGTCTTGTATTTTCTGTTTGCTTTTTGGGGGACGCCGGTTCAACTTGGGCTTACCGGAGGACTACAGATGCTGGGGAAGAAGACTCACAACAGGAACATTGAGTTGGAAGACCTGGTATGTTGCCCGCCCCCCTAAATAGACTGTTGGACATTGAACTGATAATAAAACACCGGAATTATACCCTCCTTGATTCACGTGGGTTCCAATTCTTATTGGTCCTGGAAGTCTTACCTTCCAGCGGATAGGGAAAGCGGTGGGGGGAAGGAGCCCAAAGCATTACACTCGCCCCCTTGTGGCTTCCTGCTAGGGAGAAGTAACATCTCCTCTAGTGGCAGGCCTCTATTGTTACCTTTCCTGGGGAGCCATTCACACATCTTCCATGGAGGGCAGCCGGATGTCTCGTGTTCAGCCTCAGCAAATGGACATTGGAAAACTGGGCAACAGGGTGGCAACTTTCTAGAATATGCAAGTGGCAACAAGTTACATTAAATTCAACTTGGGAAACAAGTGGACATAATGTAATGAGTTGTTTGATACCTTGAAGTTTTAACTTTGTAGTCCCATTCGGAAGTTAGTTCAGCTGAGCTGTGTAGGAAAGTGCCCCTTTTTGCATGGTTACCTCCCACTTTTTGCCTGATATCTGAAATACTTTGACTGAGTGTGCCAATCAGGATCCCAGTGCCTGTGTCCTTTCCCAAAACTGTACCTTTGTTTCCACAATTGGCGCACCTCTAGCTCACATGTGAGTCCCTTGTATAAGGTACCAGTGGTACCAAGGGCCTTGTGACCAGAGAGGGTCTCTAAGGGCTGCAGCCTCTATTGGGCCACCCTCGGAGAACCCTCCCCAAACCCATACACACTGCCACTACAGACTGTGTGTTTTGGTGCAGACAAAAGCGTTGCACACATACCTGTATACCATGCCCATCAACCACTGCCTGTGGCATAAGTCAACGCTCTAGCAGGCCTCACAGCCCTAAGGCTGGGTGCACTATACCACAGGCGAGGGCACAGCGGCATGTGCAATGTGCCCCTACAATGACTGTGCCATTCACAGACATTGTATGAACAGAGGAGCCATATTGAGTATAGGGGCTGGGAGTCTGTAATTACGAACTCTAGAGCTCCAGGATGGTTTACTGAATGCTAAGGGGTTTGGTATCAAACTACTCAGCATAATAAACCCACACTGATGCCAGTGTTGATTTTATTACAAAATGTACTCAGAGGGCATCTTAGAGATGCCACCTGAAAAACGGCCAACTCCCTCGTGTCCAGCTGAATGGTCTGCACCAGTCTGCCACACACAGACATGTTTCTGACCCCCTGAGGTAGAAGCCCTTGTGCTCTCGTGCTCCACACCTACCCCCCAAGCAGGAACATCATTCAGGGCGCTGAGCTTCAAAGGCTTCCTGGCCTTTGATATGCTAGCCAGGGCCTCTCCAGCTAGTGGAGATGCTCGCCCCCTTTACCAAGCCCCACTTTTAGCAACAAAGTTGGCGGGAAAATTAGTAGTCAGGAGAGGTGTGTCCTCTCACTGCCAGGACCTAAAGAGCCAAGGACTGAGGTGACTCCCTCCTTAGAAAATCCTCCATCTTGAATGGAAGGATTAGACCCAATCAGGTTAGGGGGATGGCCTCTCCCCAAAGGACGGGGCATTTTAAGGGTGTAGTCACCCTAAAGGCAGGTAACCCATTGGCTACCATCTGCCAGTACCTATGCCCCCCCTAAATTCAGTATTTAGGGGCACCCCTGACCAAAGACCAAAGAAGAAAATGGAAGAGGACAGCTGCCAGACCAGGAACTGAACCACTGCAGACAGAACTCAGCAAGAACCCCGCCACCTGTAACAGGTTCGACAACTGGACCTGCTGTCCTTCCGGAAATGCAGCAAGGCCTCCATGATACCCCAGAGACCTTTCAGCCTTCACCCAAATCACCAAAAACCTCCCTCTGGGCTAGAGGCTCTTGTCCCCGGCGTCCGCCGGTACAGGAACAGCAGCAGTTGAAGACCAGCATGTGTGTCGACGTAACTCACTGCTGCAAAAGAACCCCAAGACTGCAGTAGTAGAGGACTGGCACTTGTGTTAACGAAACTCTGCCCTGCCAGAAGAAAGCACAGCAGCTGGATGGTTTCTACAAGCTAGAGAGATCCTCTCGGACCAATGACCCAAGCTGTTCACAGCTCCGTTCTCAAGAGCCTGCAAGTGGCCCTGTCGGCCCCCTCCTTCACCGCCAGCATGACTGCTGCCACTCCGTGACAGTCCGACGATGGCAGAACTTCTCCATCCCCTGTGCATCTCCATCTCAGCGACTGCGATCGCGACTGCTGGGTTAGCGGTGCCTCCATTCGATCTACAGCAACTTGCTAAAGATGACCGCAACGGTAATGATGTTGTCGGTCTACTGAATCCTATCCATCTTCACTGCTCTCTGCTGACTGCAAGAGTAAATATCATGGTATCGACCGCTGCGGTATAGATACTGAATCCTGTACCTCTTCAGGTGTCCCCTGTTTCCAGTGACTAACATTGGGCTCAGTGACCTCTGCACCTGGGCACCCCACAGGGTCTTGCCCAGTGTTGGTCTAAACCCCGGGAAGACTGGAAGAGTAAGTTGTGTACTTACCTGTTAATGCAGCATAAACTGTTTTCCTCCCATAGGACTGCTTTGCATCTCATCCTATCGCATTCTAAAGACTCCCTATTTCTATTGCAACATCCTACTGTTCTGATTGACATAACCAAAGTATTTATATCACTATAAAGCATTGATTATTGCCTTGCAAAACAATTTCTACTGCATTTGAAAAGCATTGCAACTTTTAAAAACTGTTACTTACCTGCAACTGAGTTCCACTTGGTTATAAAATAAAATAACAAAGCAATATTGTTTGATATGAAACAATTGGCCTGGATTCAGTCTTTGAGTGTGTGCAATCATTTCTTGCCTGAGTGTGTACAATAAATGTTTAACACGGCCCTCTGATAAGCCTAACTGCTCGACCACTCCACTACAAATACAGCCTTTAGTATTATCTACTTAAGCCTCTGTAAGGCTCTGAGGATCCACTAAACTCTGCACACTATACCTTACTTTAGTATAGTATTTACAGAACCAGCTTCCTATAAGCTGTCAGTGTGTAACTTAGTACATGTAAAAGGGGCTACAGGTTTCTTTCCCAGTAAAAATGACAATTGTGGGGTTTTACTGATAAAACATGTTAAATACATGTTCTGCTTTCTAATATGCTGCACCCTTAGGACTCGGTAGGCCTCCTGCAGGGGTGACCTACGCACATTAAAAAGGAAGATGGGCTTATCCATTTATTAAAATGTCAAAATCGAGTTAGCAGGTTTAAACTGCTCTACCATCAGGAAGGGCAGTCTGGGAGACATGCTTTACCATGGAATCCTCGTGGCAGCAGAACTAATGATGCAGTCCACAAGTGGCAATTTGCCTTACAGGCCAGAGGTACCCTATACTAGGGATTTAAAAGTAAGTCAAGCTCTTCCAATTGGGTTAAAGCCAATCAACCATGTACCATGTTAAAGGGCAGAGCACATGCACTGAGTACTGATTAGCCTGACTTTCAGAGCAATTACACCAGGGCTTAGTAGTCAAAAATGGGGCAAAACTTTGGCGTGAAACCTGCAAAAAGCATGTTACCTCACATGCGGTGAAAACACACTGACACTATCAAGTCGGCTGATTCAATCAACAAACTTATGATTTGATTTCATTTTGCAGCACCACATTGCAGAAATCTTGTCTTCTTTACTTTGGTAGCTTTTCTGTGAACTTCTGCACTGTTTTCCACTGTGCCCGGTGATATCACCTATGGAAACCTATACTTGATCTTGATGACCTCACCAACTATTCCAACATCGATTCCAGTGTTGGAAGTATGATCCCATGTACTGGGGAGCTTTGTCTTCTGTGTGTGTGCTTCTGCCAGATTCTTCAACAGACCTGTGGGCATCAAGGACACCCGAAGAAATCCCCCTTGAAGTGAAGGAGGCCCTCCCCGGCATCAGCAGGCACCACAACAAAGCTGACCGGTCTGCTGCTCCAGTTGTCCTACGGAGTTCCTGAGGCTCAGTAGCACAGGTGGTGGTTCTGTAACTCCCTCGAGGTCTGACCTGTCCTCTCTGCAACTTTGAGGCCAGTATCCGTAGTCGGAACCGCTGGGGCCAAATCCCTGTGAATCGCGTTGACTTGCTGTTGCCAAGGCTTGTTTGCTCTGCACTCCAGAGATCTTCGGGCTACAAAAAGCTCCAGCCTCCAGCATCTCTTCCCTTTAAGATCAGGCTCCTCATCCCATCTTCTGCACCTGGGCCTTCATCGCTGGTGAGCTGCTCGAAGTCCTTTTGCGACTCCTGTGCCTTTGGGCTTTGGATCCTCCTGATGGTCTTCTACTGCTTCAGTGTTCTCCCCTGCTTGCTTGGGGCCTGCTGTTGGTGAGTCCCCTGGACCTTGCTGGTCCCAACGTTGCTCCTTTTTCATCTTCCATGTCAGTTGCGGCTACCAAGTCTTGTTGGTGCCCCCCCCCCCCCCGGACAGCAACTACCTAGTCACTAATATCCAACGTAGGACAGCTCATGCATGGCTCCTGGTCTTCCTCAGCATCGCCTGGTCCTCATATCTACAGAGACAGGTTCACCGATGAGTCTTCTGAACCTTCCGACATCGGTGGGCATTGTGTCTTCGGGCCTCCTGGTCACTTCTGTGTGGCACAGACTCTGTCCCTTCTGCTTGCAGGTTCTCCACTTGCAGAATCCACCCTTGGATTCCACCAGACTTCTTCACCGTCTTCTGGAGAGGCATTTTCTGCTAAGTCTTCCAATGTTGTCTACAGAGGTTTCTGACATCTCTTCACACCTATGCACCTGGCTTCCCTGGTGTAGGGAACCTGGTTCCTGTGGCACCCTCAAGTGGGGTGGCTCTCCAATCTTCTGTCCTCCAAGGGAATTCTTTGGGGTCCTTTGGGAAGTGTCCTTCTTCTGCAAAACTGCAACTGCGACTTCACTGGTCCCGTGGCTGTGTTGCCACTATGTGGTTCCTGGGTACTTCAAAACACACGAGTCAAGCTATCCTGGCTGATGAGGGCTGAAAGCCCGAAACCGGTCCTAGGATGCTTGTATCCTGTCCAGGGAAGACATGGCCTGGCAGTTCGGTCTGGACTGTTCCCATGAGGCACAGGGTCAAGACTGATTTGCATATGGCTATGTCTGAGCTGGGGTGGCGTGGTGAGCAAAATAACGATGGATTAAACCCAGATCTGTGACTGGGGGTGAATGTTTGACAATGTTCAACATTTCGTCCATCATCTTTTTGTGTTGCAGTCCCTGGGTACTTACCTTGGATGGTTCCTTGTGTCCTTGTGTCCCCGGCTCCTCTGGGTCTTCTGGTCCACGTCCCGTTCTCACTTGCAGTTCACATTCCATTTGCTTAGTATATTGTTTGGTCTCCCTCTGGAGACCACTGTATTTTGTGCTACTTACCTGATTGCATTTGAAGTATTATTGTGTATTGTGTTGAAATTTCCCGGTAGGGGATATACCTATGTGTTAGTGAGTGTTGTGTAATAAATAGAAGTATTTTTATATATACACTGTGTGGTTATTTTTCATTTAACCTACACTACATGATTAACCTGGTAAAACAAGCTGCTTAACACACCTTCAATATAAACCTGAAGGCTGCTCTCCACAGCTACCACTTCGAGAGCTTTCAAAAGGTTATCAAAGACCACTAAAATCACCATAAGTGTTGCTTGGATTGGTGCAAAGTGCCTCACATAAATAGGTGTGCACCGTATACTAAGCCAGCCTCCTACATGGTGGAACCATGGACAATGCCATGCCTTTGTTATGGCGATGAAGAATGTGGTCTTGATGGTAAGAAGTCGAAGAGAGCAAATGTGCATGGGTATGAAGGAAGTGCACATTAAATAGGTGAGTACCAGGTGACTCGAAGAGGGATGATTGGTCA
Organism: Triturus cristatus; assembly: GCF_964204655.1. Taxonomy (NCBI): domain Eukaryota; kingdom Metazoa; phylum Chordata; class Amphibia; order Caudata; family Salamandridae; genus Triturus; species Triturus cristatus. The sequence goes on from NC_140584.1 coordinate 653,282,345, forward strand.
GGTAGATGTGAGAAGGCTGAAAGGTAACCTATAACTGTTGTCAAAGAAAGACCTTGTTGGGCCAATTACAAACCAAACAGGAAAGTATTTGATAACTGTGCTGTCAGGCGTTGTATGTTTTGGGAAGAGCAACAGACAACAAACTTATCAAGCATGCTTCATTAATTGATTAGATTGATGGAGGTCTTGCTCCCAAGATAACACCAGCTACTTCAGGAGGAAGACTGAAAGCTATCAATTGGCACTGCTCAATCTCCAAGCATTGAGGTGTCGGTAGTCCAGGCTTGGATGGAGGATCTGTCCCTGCTGATGCGACAGGAGGTTTCTCTGCTCACAGCCAGAAGTTTGGGTACCACACTCTCCTCGCCCGGTCCAAATTCCTTAGGATGACTTGGGCCCGGTCTCCCCTGATTTTTTTCAGCACTCTGGACAAGAGAAGGAGGGCCATAAAGGGATACAGAAGTTCCGAGCCCTAGTGGAGGTGGAAGAAGTCTCCTACGGATGACAGTCTTCAGAAGTCCAGCATGCGAAAGCTTTGACACTGCGTGTAGGAAAGGGCCTCTTTTGGACATGGTTAGCCCACACTTTTTTCCTGGAAAATGATGTAACTTCGACTGAAAGTGGACAAGGTCCCTGCTAACCAAGTGCCCTGTGCCAGAGCTCTTTTGCTAAACTGTACCTTTTGTTTCGCATTTGGCACAACTTCAGCGGCCCATGTAAGTCCCTAGTAAATGGTACTCTTGGTACCTATGGCATTGGCACTGAAGAGGGACCCCCAAGGGTAGCAGTACACGTTGTGCCAACTTAGGGCCCCCTCATCAAGGCCATGCACATTGCCATTGCAGACTGCGTGCCTTGGTGCAGACAAAATCAAAGGGTCGACATGGCTCGCTTCCCTGTGTGCCATGTCCACAGACACTGCATGGGATTTAGGTAAGACGCCCCTATAGCAGGCCTTATAGTCCTAAGGCAGGGTGCAGTATATCTCCTGGGAGCACATATCTGCATGAGCAGATATGCCCATGCAATATCCATGTCAATACTTGGATACTGTAAGTGAACAGGTAACCCATAGGAAGTACATGGGCTGGACACTCGTCCTTATGAGTTCCCCAGCTCCATGATGGCTTCTCTGTGTTATGGGATGTTTGGTACCAAAGATATCTTCTTAATAATCCTGCACTGATTTCAGTTATTAACAACTGCACACAGAGGACCCCTTAGAAGGGTCCCATGAAAGCTACCGACCCTTCCTGCGGTCACTGAGTGGCTAAGCCAGCCTGTCACCACCAGACAGAGCTCTGAGCTCATGCGGTGAGTGTCTGAGTGCTCAGAGATCGAGAACAATGCCTGCCCCGGGAGGAGGCGTTCACACCCCTCCCACCCAGTCAGAAAGAGACATCTGTGGCAGGAAGCTTCAAAGGCCTTCCCACCTTTGAAACGCGACCCGAGCCTCTCGTGTAAAGACAGGAGGGGGGGCTGAGCAGGCCCCAACCCACCTGCCCTCACTCCTTTTGGCAGGAAGACCGACAGAAAAATAAAGAGTAGGAGGTGTGCCTACCTCTGCCAACACCACTCCTCAGGTGCTGGAGGCGAGGTGAAGCACATTTTTCAGTGCCCACCATCTTGAAGATGGTGGGACTTCTCCAATCAGGGGTAGGGTTATGTCCCTTTCCCACAGGAGGTGGGCATGATAGAGGGTGTAGACACCCCATGTAAGGGTCCCATTGGCCACTACCTGTCACTCCCTTGTAAACGGCACTACATTTAGTATTTAGGTGGCAACCTCAGCCCCTGAACTAGAGAATCCACGACACAAAAAGAAGCATGAAGAAACGATGTTGGACCGAGAACTGCAGACCTTGTGGTCCTGCCGTCACAGAGCTCGACAATCACCATCCTCCAGCTCGTCTCATTGCTGTGTGGCCTCCACAAACCTCAGAGGATCATCAGCACTTCGCTAATTGCCACGGAATTCCTTGCAGCCTCAGGCACCAAAAACAGTAAATTCCGGTCCAGCGTCATCCAGCTCCCCAGCCCGACCGACGTCTCCAAGTGCCAGCCAAAGGTACAATTGCACAGGAGGTTCAGCTTGGCCTCTGTACCAAGCCTTTAGGCCACAGGACTCACCGGAGCTGAAAGGCACAAATACCCTGGTTACCAGATCCGTTGCTACAAAAACCTATGAAACCGAGTCCAGGCAGACTCCAACTTTACAGCGAGTCAGCATTCGACAAGGACTCCGGAGATTCACCTCAGCAGTGGCCCAGCAGTTCCAGAATCATTGCTCCAAGGTGCAATCGCCTGACCGTGAGGTGTATCTTTGCGCGCCTTTGCCCAGCTGCACATCTTCCCTACACCCAGCCCGCCCGCCTGGGGTATCTTTGAACCAGCTGTGCATCCATAGCCCCAGAGCTCTTGTGACTTCTACTCTCTCTCTTGAGAGCCCTTGGACTTGCCCTTAAGTCCCTCATTGCTTGACTTTTGCAGGTGGACCTCTGTCTTCGTAGTGCACCAGCTACAAAGTCCCCTTGCTCCTGGTGAAATCCGGGACGCTTCAGAGAACTTGGCCGTGGAACTCTGCACCTTGGCCCCCGGACCTTCTGATTCCCAAAAGGTGAACCACAAAAGTAACTGTATTGCATTGATTTTCTGATTGCCTTTTTCCTTCCTTAGAGAATGTATTGTGCGTAATTGCGCACAACTGTGATTTTTACATTTACTGTTATTTTCTATATTGCAAAAAGTATTTACCTTGTACCTGAAGTTCCTTGTCTAAATATTTATATAAAAAGAAGCACAATTTTTCTAATTCGGTCTCAACTTCATTCTTTTGTGGGTGTCTTACATTGCCTCTGTGAGTACAACACATGCTTAGCAGTACCCACTGATAAGTCTAACTGATCTATTTTTGCCTCTGTAAACCAGTAAGGGTCTCCTCAACCTCTCTGCATAGTGTACCCCATTGTGGTGCACTATATAAAGGGATGGGTTTTCTACACTATGCATTCTCTGTGGTGCAAATAGATCAAACCAGGGTTCTCCCCATTAGTGGAAAACGCCATATGCCACCTAACTGCTATTCATGATCCACAATGCAATGGCAGCTGTTTTTGACCACCCTGACATTTAAAATCCTGCCAGGTTCTTGCCAGGTTTTGGGCATCAGTTCTGGAGTCCGAGCATTTCCAGGAACATGGTAGAGAGGCACAGTAGTGTCAGGGATGATTCTGCCAGTGGCAACGGACTGGAAGTCTCCTTGGATATGTTAGGCCCAAAGGTGGTCCAGAGAGATCCACTGTGGTGCCGAAAATTCGCAGCATGGCTTCCTTGAAGGCCTGGATCTGCCGCGGTGTCGCTGATGTTCCTGGAAATCCAGGCTGGATCGGGACTGGGGCCAGGATCAGTTCCGAGGTAGGAGACCGAGACCGCGACCTTGAAGTATTCTGACGTATGCGTGACTTCCCCTGTTGAGAGTGGCATGAAAAAACTGGGGCCATTCTTGTGGTTCTTTTACTTGAGAGACAGACCTTGTGAGGTTCATCACTGATATCTGTTTGTGGCAGTCCCTGCAGGGTTTTAAACATGCCGTTTTACAGGGAGACCTGACCCTTGTACACTGGACAAGTTTGAACATTTTCTGAAAAATTAAGCCTGTCTGGAGACGGAGATGGAGGGGGAAAACTTCGGATCTACGTAGGAAAATAACTGATATCAATGTGTTCAGGTGTTGGTTATATTACAGTGATGTTACTTCTGGGGTTGGATGGACCTGACATGCAGCAGCACAACACCACCTACTGGCAAGGAGATTGCTGGGAACAAATCTGTGGAACCGGTCTGGCTCCTGCGGGTATTCATAAGGTGAGGAATGTGCTTGAAAACATGCTTGGTTAAAACAGACATAAAAAAAATATCTGTTAGTACCCAATGATTTGAGGGGCCTTCCCACTTTCACAAGTTCCAAGATATCCAGAATGTCAGGTGTATCTCCCTCCAAGGATTGCAGCAGGTCAAATAGGCACTGTGCTGATACTCCTTTGCTTGACCCATTGCTTGCAGCATCCTGTATAACGAGAAAAACGAGTGACAAGTTAAAGTATCTCTCTAGATCAAACATGTACGCAAGGCTTTTTTTTCCTATCAAGTTTGTTTGGCGTTAATTTCAAAGTAACCGTAATTAAAACTATGCAATTTATTTTATTGGTATATACAAAGTCATTTTCGTAAAACAATGCATTTCAACACCAACAGTCATTTTCCAAAGTTATCCAATATCAAGGTATAACTAATGAGAACCTTATCAATTTGGCACATTGGTCAATGTAGCAAGCCTTGAAAAAACAATATTCTCAGAGCTCATACCACAATTTCACGATATTTCTAGTATGAAGAGAAACAGCTAAAGAAAGCAACTTTACAAGTTACAGAGGGATTAGCATATATTCTGATGAATGTTATGGCAATGAATTACTTTTCCATCTGTTTGTTCTTGCTGCCTCCAACATGATCTCTATAGGAATTGGGTGATAAAATATGATTATTTGCTGTTTGCAAAGTAATTTTTCAATGTACAAAAAATAAGGGTTAATGCTTATCTTTTTTAGATTCCTAAAATTCTAATTGGCTTTACCAGCAAATCTCGACTACTGTTATGATTTAGACCCACAGCTACACTACAAAGCTGACCACAATCTTCATAAGTCAAAGCTAAAGGACAAGTTGTTTACCTTCGGTATCGCCTTATCTGATAGAGACCTAGTCTAGCCCAGATACCTTACTTTAGAATTCTACCCAGGCGTCAGACTGGATCTGGGAAAATTCCAGCAGAACCTCTATGTGAGGGCATTGTGAGACTCCATAGCAATGTCGTACACCAGATGTGATGTTGACGGAGTCCATATAAGCCCTTCTCCGACGCGCTGACATCAGTTTCTTTCGTGACCAATTTCCATGCCAAAATGCAGAGCAACCATAGAAAATGGCTATGGAAACAGTGCGAAAAAAAAGTTATATACATCTTTGAATTAACCACTACCAGCTGTAACATACTATATAATACTTTCAAGGAAAGGATCTTGTAGGTAAGAAGAAAACAATTCGCAGAATAGGGAGGTTGGTTGGGTCAATAAGGAATCTGCGGCTAAACTATGTCTCTACCAGATAAGGCGTTACTGAAGGTAAGTTACTTGCCCATCTGATAGAGGCATCTAGCCACAGATACATTACCTTAGAATTAAATACCATAGCAACACCATCCCTGGAGGTGGGACTGCGAACTGGGCAGGAGTGGCATGGGCGGAAAGGTGTATAGGAGGCCTAAGCTCCACTCGCGATGAAAAGCGTTGCTGAGAGAGCGCCGCCTTGGAAACTCCAACGCACAAAACAGCTGACATTGCACGTTCTCTTCGGAGGCGAGCAGATCTAACCAAGGCTCTCCCCATCACTGAAACAGACCTTGTGCCAACTGCGGATGGAGACGCCATTAGTGATCCACAAGGGATCTTCGGCTGAGCGTGTCTGCCCTGGCCCTGATGTTCCAACCAAGTCCAGAGATGCAGGGCCTCTTGACAAAGGGTCCACGACCCCACTCCGGCCCGTTTGTTGCAGTACCACATGGTGGATGTGTTGTCCGTGAACACCTGTATGAGCCTTCCCTTTTATATGTTAACATATAAAAATAAAAAAGTATAAACTTTTTACCAAAAGGAATTGTTTCCAATTATATGTACATGTTTATTTTACATGCACTGTTTTTGTATAGATTTAGGCCTGATGCTTTGTAGTAATTTCATAGTATATATCTTGTGTCTAGCTTTTTTCTTATTCAATTTAGTATTTTTCCCTACAGCTAGCAAGCTTTATTGTTTCTAGTAGGGGTCCCCTTTTTTCAAAATTCCAAAGGCTTTCAGTGCCAGCCTGATCACCCGAAGCTCCAACAGGTTGATATGGAGCTTGGCTTCCGCCGGAGATCAGAGTCCTCTGATTTTCTCCTCTCCCAGATAGCTGCCCAATCCCAGAAGGAACACATCAGTCACTACTGTGAGATCTGGGTGGGGAAGGGAGAGGGGCCTGCCCTTGAACCAATCACGGTTCATTAGCCACCAATGCGGTCGCTTGCAGTGCCCTCTGAAATATGAACCAGGTCTGTGAGATTTCCTCGATGCTACGGCCATTGGAACTTCAGATCCCACTGCAGAGCCCGCATGTGCCACCGTGTATGGGTCACTAGCAGGATGCAGGAGGCCATGAGTCCCAACAGCCTCAGAGTCATTCTCACCGGGATCCAAGATAGAAGCTGCAACATCGGTATCATAGCCTGAATATCTTTGACTCGCCGTTCGGGAGGATAGGCCCAAAACTGCACCGTGTCCAGAACTGCCCCGGTGAAAAGGAGCGTCTGTGAGGGAATCAGGCGTGGCTTTGACACGTTGATAGTGAACCCCAGAGAATGCACGAGGTTCGCCGTAGTCTGGAGATGGGAGACAGCTGCTTGGGCTGAGCCCGACTTCAGCAACCAGTTGTCAAGATAGGGGAAGACTGGAACCCCTGATCTCCGCAGACCTTTGTGAACACCCAAGGAGCACTGGTGAGGCCAAAGGGGAGCACCGCAAATTGAAAGTGCTTGTGACCCACTGTGAACTGCAGGTAGCGACGATGGCCCGGCACGATGGGGATATGAGAATAGCACTACCATCCAGTCAGACAGGACCTAAGCAGACAGGACCTAAGCAAGACTGAGCAACTTGAATTTCTCCCTCTTGAGGCAGTAATTGAGGACTCTGAGGTCTAGGATAGGATGAAGGCCTTCATCCTTCTTTGGGACCATGAAGTAGAGGGAATAGCAACCACTGACTACCTCGGGGTCAGAAACCTTCTCTATAGCTCCTTTGGCCAAGAGAGTTGAGACTTCCTCGTGGAGTAAGACAAGGTGAGCCTCCGTCAGCCGATCGTACACTGGAGACATGGATGGAGGGGTAGTCTCAAAGGGGCGGGATTAGCCCCTTCAAACTATTTGCAACAACTACATGTCTGATGTAATGTTTCACCAGTGGTGGAAATGATGGCGTATTCTGCCACCAACTAGCTGAGAGTGATTCAGGGGATCAGACTAGGAAGGTTTTGCAGTAGAGGAGGGGGGGGTGGCTTGGCCCGACTTCTGGTTTCCTGGCCCACGAGGCCCCGGTGGACCGCGTCCATGTCCCCGCAGTGGTTGCTGAACTTGCGTGACCCTCTGGCCAGGATAGGGTTGACGTGGCTGATACCCCCTTCCGTACGCACGAACGGAGCGAAAATTGGATGTAGCCCTAGGGGCAGTAGTGAGGTCCAAAAACTTGGCCGTGTCCCACGAGTCTTAAAAACCCTCAAGGGCAGCATCCGCCTTGTCCCATAAGAGACGGGAGCCATCAAAGGGCATGTCCATGAGGTTAGCCTGGACATCCCCCGAAAAACCACAAGTTCTCAGCCAGGTGTGGTAATGAACTGCCACCATCAGGGAAATAGCTTTACCCAGCGAGTCTGTCGTATCCAAGCCACATCTGATGGCAACTTAGCTATATCCCTCTCGTCTGATATAGCTTGGGAGAGTAGAGCCCAGTCCTACTCCGAGACTCTGGGCAGCACTTGCACTACTGTATCCCATATGGAATAGGAGTAATGGCTCAAGAGGCATGCGGTGTTCACCAATCGCAATGCTAGGCTGGCGGAAGAAAAAAACATTCATACAGAAATTTTACAGCCTCTTGGATTCCTGTCCGGGGGTGCAGTAGGGAATGCACAACGAGAAGTGGAAGCTTGGACCACCAAGCCGTGGGGGGTGGGGTGAGAGGTGAGGAAAAGTGAGTCACCCAGTGCAGCGCGATGGCGGCGGGTGATCGTCCTATTCACAGGAGCCCCTGTGCTGGGTTTGCACCATGTCCCAGAAGGACGTTTGTCAAGGTCTCAATGAAAGGCAGTAGGAGTTCCAAACACGAGACACCAGGCTGCAGGACCTCTGTCAAGACGTTCGTCTTGACCGTAACTGTAGGAAGCTGCAGGTCAAGGCCCTGGAGACCCTGTTCCCTCTCCAGTATATGTAGGCTGACTTGAGGGGCCGTTTTGTGCTCCTGTGCGGACAGCTCGATGGTCGTGAAATTGCTCTTTTAAACACATATGCCCCCAACATGGATGAACCTGCCTTCTACCAAGCAATATAGGACCTAATTGCCACTGAGTTGGATGTACCGCTTATATGGCTGGGTGACTTTAGTAGTGTTCTCGACCCCCATACTGCACAGGCATCCCCCCAGAGCTGGCACAAAACCTTGCATGGCTAAAAAAGTGTGGCAGGGGTGAGGGAAATAGGCTTACATGATGTCTGGTGGGCATGACACCCACCCCAGAGGCTCTTTACATGCTTCTCTCCCATACACAACACACGTAGTAGGCTTGATAGGGTGCTAGTGTCGGAAATGCCGGGCATTTCAACGTGGAGGTGACCCACTTGGCTCAACTTCTATCGGACCATGCTCCTGTGTGCTGTGTAGTGTGGTGAAATACCCCCGTTCAGGGTCCCCAATGGTGGAGGATGCCCTTTGACATACTGGAGGACCAGGAGGGAATGGCAACACTTTCCCAGGCGCTCTCGGACTATATGACCCATAACTGGAATGGGACGTCTAGTAGATGCACAGAGTGGGAGGCGATGAAATCGGTGGTGTGGATGGTGAGTATGGGGATCACTTGTGGAGTTCGTCGCCAGTTGCAGAGGGAGTTGAGGGACAAGGAGGATGCCCTGGAAGAAACCCAGACCAGCGACCAGGAACACCCTACCACATATGCCGTAGAACATGCACTGCACAAACAGATTAGTGACATCTGGGACAGGCTGGACAAATTCATGCTCACTTGCTACCGCCAGCGGCTTCATGCCAGGGGCAACAAGTCAGGGAGAGGGCACCCCCATTATCGACTTGCTTGCGTAATTCAGAGGGCGACATGGTCCACTTCAGAGAAGGCATACTGGAAGTGTTCCAGCAGCACTTGCAGAAGGTTTACACTGCGGACCCATCTGTCCGGCCGGACCGATACGTCCCGTTACTGGGGGGTTTGCAATTGACGTGCCTCCCACTGGTGGCTAAGAAGTAATTGGAGACACAACTAATGACTGAGGGGATACTCGAGGCACTGCATTAGCTGCCCAGGGTCAAGGCACCGGGGTGAATGGCGTCCCGACTGAATATTACCATGCCTCCTCGGAACAGTTAGTGCAACCGTTATTGCGTTTGAGGCATTTGAGCAGGGACTCCTACCCCCTTCCCTCCATGAAGGGGAATATGCATGCTCTTGAAACAGGGGGGAGACTGTCGTGACCCGCTCACTATGATAAACGCTAATGTTAAAATACTATGTAAGGTACTGGCGAGGCAACTGGCCCCCCACATGTCTCACCTCATCCATGAGGATCAGTGTGGGTTTATCCATGGCCGCCACATGGGCATGAATGTTCGGCGCCTATCTCATGTCATGCTACAGACTAGAAATGAGGAACTGGCATTGTTGTCCATAAACCTTGAGAAGGTGTTTGACACCTTTGGATTGGGGATATCTTCAGGAGGTCCTCAGGGCGGCGGGCTTCAGCCCACTGTTGTCGGTGGGTCAAACTTCTCTATACGGAGCCATGCGTTCGGGTTTGAGTGGGGCAGAGTCAGTCAGAGAACTGGATGTTGGAGCACAGAACGTGGCAGGGCTGCCCACTGTCGTCGTTGCTCTTCGCTATGGCCATCGAACCCATGGCTGTATGGGCTCAATGGGAGCATGAACAGTGGGAAGTCCACATTGGGGAGAGCTCTCATTTAATATTGTTGTGTGCTGACTATGCTCTGTTTTACACTGCATCCCTCCGTGTGGCGGTCCCGAAATTATTATGGCTTCTGGATGAGTTTGCCGACTACTCTCGCTTGCGACTCAATAGACGCAAGTCCCTGCTCTTTCCATTAGCGGGAATGTCCGAGCTGCCGCCGGAGAGCCTTCAGAGACTTGGTTTGCACCAGGAGGCTGGACACTTCTGACATCTGGGCATACAGACTGCACTCGCGGATTTGCAGTTGCTACAGCTGAACGTAACCGGGGTGATTGATTCCTTGAAGCAGTCGGTGGCCTTCTGGAACACCCTACCGCTCTCTCTTATGGGAAGAATAGCAGTGTCTAGGATGGTTGTTCTTCCGGTGTTGTTTGTATGTGCTCCAAAACTCACTGTGCAGCATCCCCATGAGGATGTCCAGGCAGCTGACTTGGTGCAAGTGTACCTCTACTGGGCAGGTCGGCGTAGCAGAGTAGCCTTGCATGTCCTAACGAGGCAGTATGAAGAGGGGGACCGGAAGCCCCAGACTGGATTTATATTAATACGCAGTACACCTGTAACATGTGGCCCAGTGGGTGGATGAGGGAGACAACAGGGAAAAGCGATTGATTGGAGGATGAGTCCAGTCAGATAGACTTCCAATGGTTCTGATGGAGAGATGGGCACCTCTGGCGACCTGCCTTACGTGGTCAGACAGACTGTAAATGTGTGGCAAGCTTTTGTGGAGCGTGTACTTAGGCAGGCGCCGTTTCATCTGGAACTAAATGTATGGTCTCTCGCCCCTGTATGAAAAATGATGGAAAACATGTTGTTTCAGGCATGGAGGGAGGGAGGTTGTTAAGTGTTGGCAATGCTGTACCTGCATGAGACCTTCATCTCATATGAACAGGCATGTGAGAGATTCGGTCTGGGTCAAGGCCAATACCCAGCATGCTGGCCTCACGGACTTGGCTAGGGTGACATGGCTCATGTACCCTAACGCTCCCCAGACGACTCAAACGCTTGACATAATGCTTACATGTGGGAGAGGGCGTTGACTGGTCTCTTTATTATATAGGGTAATGAGGGCCGACTCTGTGGGTTCTATCCCCAGGGCACGGGCCGCTTGGGATGGGGTCTTGTTGACACCCATGGGCGACAAGACATAGAAAGCAGTGTGCACTCTAACTCAGACTGTATCCTGCAATGAATGCTTTAAATTAATACACTTTAATTACCTGCACCGCATGTACATGACCCAGATGAGACTGTGTCACATTGACCCGGACCACTCTGATGTTTGGCCTTGATGTGGAATGGAAGGGGCGGACTTTCTGCATTTAGCTTGGGGGTGTTCCGAGGTGCACCAATTCTGGACACATGTGGTTTAGTGGGTGAAAAGAACTGGCCTTCGGGTGGAGGCTACCCCACTGCATTGCCTACTGGGGCACGTTCCTAGGCCTAGAAAATGCAAGATGGCGTACAAGTTGTTGCAATTACTCCTGGTTCTAGTGGGACAAAGGATCGCAATAGTATGGATGGGAAAGAGCTCCCCTTCAGTGGATGACTGGTTGAGGAGAGTGCGTCAGTGGTCTCTTGTGGAGGAGGTTCACATGAAGGCCAGCAGGAGGCATGAAAAACTAGAGGAAGATCTCTTGACGTGGAGAGAGCTCTGCAGGGACCTCCTAACAACTCAGGTGGCTGAGCGTGTGCTTAATTCGGATGCAAACAGCAGTGGGACTGAGAAGGAGGAGAGTGACTGCTCTTGATGTGATTATCCCTAAGCCCCAAGTCATACAGCTCTTAGTACTTGAAATTGTCTTACTCTATTGTCTTTGTTTCAATGTAACTTGTTCACGGATCCTATCAGACTTTCTGCTCGTAAATATGCAACCACCGCGTTGTTATTGTAAAATAAAAATAAAAAAAGTTTAATAAAAAATGTTTCTTACTCTATATAAAGATCAGTTATACACATATTCCTACATTTCCCTTAATTCGAGTGACCTTCCTAAGTTAGAGATTTTCTGAACCATTTGGTTGAGTTAAAATTAAGTCAATATTTACATCCCCTATGCCCTCATCAAGTAGAAACCAAAGTCTTTCAAGCAGTGTTGTAGTGCTCTAAGATCTTAATCCAGTCTGCAGGACTGTATGTATCCATCATATTAGGATGTGTTTTTTAGCTAGCTGCAACTTGCTGTCTTTTACCTATCGGATGTACATTGGGTATCTTCTAACAGTCAGTTCCAGAACCTTGTGTAAGTCCATTAAGACTCAATCCCAAATCCCCTAGTGGCCAGAAATTTCCATGTTAAATGTAGGAACTTGTACTCTCAGTGCATTTGCACTATTTCTGTGGATCTATTTTATGCAGTAAGTTGAATATAGAATAGTTCACCATCAACGTTAATATGTATTAAACTAATTCAACTATAAATGGACACTGTTGTAGTGAATCCATGAGTCCTGGCCCATTGATCATTGATATTTATACAGTTAAGTCAGATTCCCGGGGCTTGGCCGTGGCCACGACCGTCACCAAGAAGGCTACACTCTTGTGAGGTTTCGACAGCCTGAATTGACTTCAACCGCTGTCGAAACTGCTTGCAGCACATCATGTAAGTCATGCTGTACTAGCGGGGGACCTGGAGGAGCCATGTCGTTGAGGAGTGGAGGCCTGGCTGATGCAGATACAGTGAGGGGAGTGAAGTGCGGCTGACCCCGCCTCAGACGCCCGCAACGACAGGGGCCACAGGCAAGCCTGAGGCAGGGATTACACGGTCCTATGGGGGCACACACTAGCTCCTCTCCTCCACCCCCCGTGATCCACCTAGAGGGACTACGGACTGAGAGTTGTGACCAGAGAGTGAGGATGCCTGGAGCCCTAACCCCTCCCCCACCCCCAGCGTTAACGGATGCCTGTCGGGATGATCTGCAGGAAGAGGAGGGCGGCAGCTTTCGAGGCCTGGATTGCGGTGCCTGGCGGGCTGGTGCAGGCCCGGCTGTGCGGAGGCTGGGCCACAGAACCCGCTGCGAGTCTTGCCAGAGATGCCTTGACGAAGAAGAGCGAGAGGCTTCCTTCGATTGTGGGCCGAGCAGGGAGACAGGACCGAGGCGGTGAGTGCAATGCCCATGTGTCACCCCCCATCATCCCAGAATACTAGCCTCTCCATTGGGCAATAGTGGGTGCCATCTTGCGTGGTGGAGCTCAGGAGGCCCACATTAAGATATACCTGGCTGGCTGGGAACTTGATGCCATAAGGGAGACCCGCCAGAGCAGCACTTTGCTGGCGGGCACCCATTTGAAAAAGCGCTGGTGTTGCCCAGCTTCTGCATGGTCTGCCCTGTTTGGTCCATGTCTGCGGGGAGTACATCGCCCTCGGCTCCCCCATTGGGCCAGTAAACTTATAGACTGAAATGGGGACTTTGATCACGCTTTTATTGGTGACCCTGCTTTGGCCACAAGCCAACACCACGTGGAGACGGCCAAGACTGAGCCCCCGGGCGATACAGCGCTTCCTTGTAAAGTTGTAGCAACACTTGAAACCACTACTCCCCTTGGCTCTGCAGCCGTAGTTTATCAGAATTACACCATGGGCTGAACTGACTCCAAGCAGTGGCGGCTCACGTTTGACTGCCTGAAACCCACAGAGGGCCGCAGTACCCATTTCGAAACAGACGAGCCCATGGGCAGTGGCCTATATGTTATGACCTTTAGCAACATGGCAACTATAATTGCCAAACACAAGGTGGGCTTCAGCGCAATTGACGCCCACTTTCACACGCTTGCAAGCCACATCGACAGGCTGGGTGAGCAGCTGGATGGCCTTGGGGTCAGCTTGGAGGTCCCGGAGGCAAGGATCTCCAACCTGGAGGACACCTCCACCACAACGCAGAAGCGGTTGGACAAAATAAAGCGTGTGCTAAAGCAGGTGGCCATAAAAAACGAGGACCTTGAAGCCAGGTCTCGCCGAAACAATATAAGCAGTTCGGGAATTGTGAAGACTACCAACATGGGGCCACCTGTGGACTTTGTGGAGCAACTCTTGACAGACCTCTTTGATCGCTCCAGCTTCTCTACCACTTTTGCAGTAGAACGGGCGCACCGCTCGCTGTGTCCTCAACCCTCAGAGGGCACCCAGCCACGCTACATAATAGCGTGAGAAAGGCCCCCTAAGACACCAGGGTGCCAACATCTTGCTATTTCCCGTTTTCACTCCCATGGTACAAGAGGTGCAATGAAAATTCAGCGACGTTAAGAACACTCTTTGAAAGCTGGGCATCCGATACGCCATACTAGACCCGACCCGTCTGCGGGTGGAACATAACGGTCACACCTAAATCATGGATACCCCCGCGGATGTGGCTGCGTTTTGTAGGGCGATCCGTGCGGAGTCCCCCTTCTCTCGGCGATCATCTCCTATTCACCCAGGGCCAGAACATTTGAGAAACTCACCCTTCGCGACACCAAGACTTGATGAGCGCTGTGTTTTGCAAGCCCCCCACCAGTGGGGCTGAGTTTTCTACTGCATGAAGACAGTCCTATGGTTCTGTGATCGGTTCACATTGCTATTCTCTATTAGCGATTGCTTACAATCTGCATTGTATAACTAACTTCAATGGGCCGTCGGTGGCTGAGTTGCTGTTGCACCCCCATGGTGATCACCATTGGGATTTTTCTTATTTTCTTGTTTTCTTATTTTGCTTGGGTTTCTCCTGATGAGTTTTGGGGGACGGATACTTGGGGAATAATTTGTGTTTGTTGGAAGTCCGCAATGACCAGAATAATTGATCTCTCTGTTATATCATGGAACATTCATAGCATTAACAACCTGTAGAAAGGAAAGCAGGTACTCTCATATCTAAATAGGCACAATATCAAAATTACTTTCTTACAAGAGACCCACCTATCCCCTGCACTGACCCTGCTTTTGCCAAACAATGGGGCTCCCATCAATGCTTCTCATGTTATAGTTCCTATTCCCGAAGCACCTGCATCCTGATCCATAAAAGTGTCCTGTTCCTCCAGCGTGCCTGCCACTCTGACCTGAACGGCCGTTATCTAATCCTGCAGGGTACTCTAGCAGACAAAATATCTTATTGGTAAACATTTATGCCCCTAATGTTAACAACCTAATGTTAACGACCCCAAATTATTCCAGGATTTATATGCCCGTCTGGACGGCTTTGAGATAGACCATTCAATGCTGGGCGGCGACCTTAATATGCCACATTGCTTACAGACAGATTCAGCTAGTGCACAACCCACCGATAAGCCTTGGGCTAGAGAAGTATTACGACAAATCACTGATACATATTCTCTACTAGATGCCTGGCGCACCCGCCACCAACACATTCTAGGCTTAATATTTTACTCCTCACCCCATTCCATCTGGACTCGACTGCACTACTGATTCTTATCAGCCGGTGTCTATCTATGGATCTCTGCCATTGCGGTCCTCCCCTGGACACTGTCAGACCATAGCCCAGTCTTGCTTAAATTGGCGATCCCATACGACTGTACTGCTGTGCATAGCTGGAGGTTTCGCTGAGAAGTTTTACAAGACCCGGAGGACACATGACATATAGCCTTTATCACTCATGTATGGCCCTGAAACCAGATACAACCATGCAGGTGCGGGAGGTCTGCGAGGTGGAGCTGGGGGTCTCGCTCATGGATCAGATATGGAACTTTCAAATACATCCACCGATACTACCTCTCCCCATTAGATATCGCTAAATTCAATTATACCAGGTCTGACAAATGTCTGAAATGCCATGCTCATGGAGCGGATTTCGCATATCTAACTTGGAAATCCCTGGTGGTGGCTGCCTACTGGGTAGCTGTATGCACGCACATATCCGCCATGATCGAAAAAGTAATGACCCTGGACTCCCTGGTCACCATGGTCACCATAATGGACCATACACAAAATGTACCCCGCCTATTCTGCCACCTTGTTTACATGGCATTGTTACTGGGTAAGAGGGAGATTGCTCTACGCTGGGGAAGTGTCAGACTTCCCACTCATTCAGAATGGCTCGAGAATATGAGCCGACGTGAGAGAGTAGAGGAGGACCTTGCCAACCTGCAACCCCCCACATCCCACCCCAAAGACATTTGGTTGCCATTTCGCACGTACCTCCACACCTTAGAACAAGACACTACTGATTGATCTCTCTCCCTAACCTGTCCACTGATATCGTATGTGATGACTCAGTCACCTTGAGCAGATGCTACCTTTTGAGATTGGATGATGTGATTGGTTGATACTATGCAATTGTCAAACGCTTTTTTGTTTGCATTTAAAATTCAATAAACACAATTTAAAAAAAAGTCTGTTTCCAATCTATGTTTTAATAATATGGTTGAGATATGAGCATCAAGTTACATATATTGCTTAAGAATGTCTTGCAGTCTGCAACTGAATTTATAAATTGTAAAAATGGCAGATTTTGTCATGGAAATGGACTCCAAAAAGACTACTTTAGAATTTTAGCTGGAGCTAAGGTCACAAAGTGTGGTCATCCCAGAATCCTGCAAAGCTGCATAATACCTTTCATTTATTACCTTTCAGACCACAGCAGTATCCATGGTGTAGATTGTGAATGGGGTAGTTTATTATCATCAGTAATTTTCATGGTTCCTTCCATTGGCAGTGTGGACTTCTGTAGCAAAGTAGGTTCTGCTTTCATGGTTACCCCCACGTTTTGCCTGATGAGTGCTTTTGACCTAGTCTGCTGGGATCTTGCTAATCAGGATCCCAGTCACTGTACTGCTCCCCTCAAGGGACCCTCCTTCACTTCTGGTAACAGAGTCCGCAACCAAGCTAGAGTTGCTGCCGATCACAGACACAATTCTGCCCTCCTGCTGCTGGGCCAAGTTCGAGCAGGGGAAGGTGGAACAATAGGTTTTTTGTCACAGGGCAGAGTGACGACCTCCCAGACAGGATTTTGTGTATTGGGCTTGGGTGGGAACGCTTGACAGAGCCACCATGCTGCTTTGAAAGGCACATTGGGTGCCCTCATTGCATACTCCAGTTTGAATCAGTTAAGGAACCCTTAGTTTCCGCTCTGGCATGAAAAAGGACATGGGAGTATCCTCCCCTCTGACCAGCCCTTCCTCTCAGAGGGACCCCGAGTGTTTCCGAGGGCTCCCTGTGGGTGGGTCCTCAGACTCATCTTGGGACAAGACTCACTCCTGAAACTACGTTGCTCTTCAATCGTCTGAATACTTGTACTTCGACTGGAACCGAGACTGTATCAAGGAAGACTCCTGCTGCTACTCTGGGTCTCGCTATTCTTCAAGACTTCTTTCTTGTCTGTGCTTCATCCAGGTTCCTCAACAGACCTTTGGGCATCAAAGACTCCCGAATACATCTCCCATGGAATGGAGTAAAGGAGGCACTCCCCTGCATCTGCAGGCAACGCAACGATGTTGACTGGTCTGCTGCTCCTCTCGTCCTACAGACATCCTGAGGCCCAGCAACACAGGTGGTGGTTCTGCGGCTCACTTGAGGCCTGATCAGACCTCTGTAATTTTGAAGACAGTATACCTCGTTGGGGACATTGAGAACAAACCCCTGTGCACCGCGTTACCAAAGCTTCTTGGCTTTGCACTCCAGACAAACTACGTTGCTCTCCAGTAGTCTGAAACCTTGGACTTTGTTGGACTTTGACTGGAACCGTGACTGCATCAAGGAACGCTCCTAATGCTCCTGGTCTCGCTGTTTTTTAAGTCTTCTTCATTATCTGTGCTTCATCCAGGTTCTCCAGAGGACCTGTGGGCATCAAGGACATCCGAAGAAACCTCCCCTGGAGTGAAGGAGTCACTTCCCTGCATCTGTAGGCACCACAACAAAGCTGATGGGTCTGCTGCTCATGTCGTCCTACGGACTTCTCAAGACCCAGCAATACAGGTGGTGGTTCTGCAGCTCCCTAGGCATGTCTTCTCAGCAATTTGGAAGACAGTATCCCTCATCCGGCCATGGGGACCAAACCCCTGTACACCACGTTGACTTGCTGTTGCCAAGACCTTTTGGCTATGCACTCCAGAGCTCTTCAGGCTACAAGAAACTCCAGCCTCCACCACTTCATCCCTTGAAGATCAGCGCCCTCACTGCATCCTCTGCACCGTGGCGGCCTCCATCTTTGGTGAGCTGCTGAAGGTCTTCGTGCGACTCCTGTGCCTTCAGTCTGTGGGACCTCCTGAGGGTCTTCTCTTGCTTCAGTGGGCTTCCCTGCTTCCTCAGGGCCTGCCTGACTCTCCAGGATTTGGTGAGTACCTTGGACCTTCTTGGTCCCAAAGTTTGCTCCTTTTCGTCTTCCATGCCAGTTGCGGCTACCAAGGCTTGTTGATGCTCCGGCTGGACACTGCACACCTGGACACCAGCATCCAATGTGGGACAGTCCGTGCACGGCACATGGTCTTCATCAGCGTAACCTGGTCCTCATAGCTGCAACGACAAGGTCACCGTTGACTTCCGTGCCTCCTGCTCACCTCCAGGTAGCATAGATTCTGTCCCCTCTGCTTGCAGGTACTTCACTGGATTCCAACGGGCACCTTCGCCATCTTCTGCAGAGGCATCTTATTCAAAGTCTCCCATTGCTGTCTACGGCAGGTGCCAATGTCACTTCACCACAAGGCACCCGGCTTCCCTGGTTCAGGTAAACTGGTCCCTGGGCATCCAAAGGCGGGTGGCTCTCCAACCTTCTGCCTTCCAAAGGGTTTCTTCGATGTCTTACATAAAGGGTCCTTCTTCTTTAAAACCTTCAACCGCAACTTCTCCATTGACTTCCATTGGGCATGCTGCTGTGTTACCACTCTGCACAGAGCCTTCGTGGGGTTCCTGTACTTAAATTGAGTGGTTTCTTGTGTCCCCGGCTACTCTGTGTCTTCTGGTCCAAGTCATGTTCCCCTTTGCAATTCGTATTCCAATTTCTTAACATATGGTTTGGCCTTCCTCTGGAGACCAGTGTATATTTGTGCTACTTACCTGATTATTGCAAAGTATTAGTATGTATTGTGATGATTTCTCTGGGTAGGAGATACTAATGTGTTAGTGATAGTGTGTACAATAAATGAGAACTATTTTAAAAAACACTGTGTCTAACCTCCACGACTGAGTAAAGTTGGTAAAAACAAGCCGCAAAATCACCATAAGGGTTGTCTGGATTAGTGTAAGGTGCGTCACTTAAAGAAGTGTGCACCATATACTAGGCCAGCCTCCTACAATGGTGTGCAGCGGTTTTACCATTTAATCGAGGTGAAGGTTACATGAAAAAACATCACTAGCTAGGCACATATAAAATACTGTGATCATGTAATTTCTACAGAACTTTTTGGATTGGTATTTAAGGGTCTAGCACATTTTTCCAATCTTCGGAAGTTTAGTTTCACAAGAGTCGGTAGGTGCAACACCACACTACACCTAGTACCATATCTTTAGTTGGTGAGTCCAGCGAGGCCCATCCTCTAGATACAGTGGTCTTAGGTTCCAGGAAAGTAGAACTCTAGCTGCATCCAGGAACCTTAAGACAAGTAGCAACCTTAACACAAAGCAGCTCTAATTGCTCCTGCAGGCTGACCTCGAGAATCCTGATAGGTCAGAAGAGCAGTACAATGTGGGGATGTGCGGTGTGGCTCCAGAAGAAGAGTCAACAGTGTCTTATCCCACTGATCCCAGTTCTGAGCCTGACCAGGAGGTGTTTGAAGACCCCTCACTGGGGAACTCTAATTCCCCAGGGAATAGTTCTAGTGACAGTGAGGGGGGCTCTCGAAGTAGGACCCCCATCATTTCTTCCGGGAGGCTGCAAAGAGTCCAAGGGAGGTCTAGGTCTTCCTCTGTAAATTCAACCTCCTCTGTTGCTTCAATATGGACCTACATCTATAGCCCGAGAAAGGACTTATTAGAAAGGGAATACCATCTGCTCAAGCTTGAAAGGGCCAAGCTCAGAATCAAGAAGGAACAGTTGGCCATAGATAAAAAAGAACTTGGAAGTTCAGAGGGCTAAGAAGAATTTGGGATTAGGAGCTTATGATGGCAGCACTAGTGAACCTAAGGAGAGGGAACACTCCTTTGACACTAGGAACTTGAGCAGGATAGTCCCTCCTTACCAGGAGGGGAATGACATCCATAAATGGATCACTGCTTTAGAAAGGGCCCGTAAGGTAAAGAAGGTCCCTCAGGGGCAGATGGCAGCTATCCTGCTGTTCTCCTTTGCTAACAAATTTAGAGATAACCTTTTAACTGTAAGAAAGGAGGATGCAGATAATTACACAGTCTTGAAGAATGCCCTCGTAGATGGATTTGGTTTAACCACTGAGCAATATAGAGTTAAGTTTAGGGAAACACAGAAGGCACAGACTCAAGACTAGGTAGATGTTGTAGATAGTGCTTTGAAGGCTCTGGAGGGCTGACCTCTCCTCAAAAAGTGGGGGAGAAGGCAGATAAGTAAGTACGTACCAGGGTAAAGCAGAAATCTCATGGTGGAGGCTGAAGAGAAGGGTGGGGAGAAAGGTAAAGAGATCAAAGAGTCTTTACAAGGTCCCCCAACATTTTCCTCTGGGGTGAGTCCTAAATCTCTTCCTCTTCTAACAAGAAACCTTGGTGCTATCTCTGTAAGGAAAAATGCCAGGGCAAAGGGCAAAGAATGACAATTGCTCTAAGACTAGCACCAAGGATACAACTTCTACTACTACTGACACTGCTAGTGCCCCTAGCGATAGCACTGGTAGTAGTAGTGTCTTCAAGAATTTAGTACGGTTAACCTTGGGCACAGAAGTGGGTGCTGGCCTAGACAGGACACCCACTCAACCAGTCTTAGTCTGTGACGGTGGCATGGAGTTTGCGACCTCACTTGTAAGTCCAACTAACTTGGACAAGTACAGACAACAGCCTCTCATCAATTGTCAGGAAGCTGTAGCTTACATGGACACAGGGGCCAGTCCCACTATGGTGACAGAGAAACATGTATCGCCTGAGCAAATCCTACTTGTTCAGATTTACCAAGTGACCAATGTTAGCAATGTCGGGACAGATCATAACACGGCAGTTGGAAATCTTAGCGGAGGAGGAGTAACTGGCCTAAAGGGAGTTGCGGTTTCTCCAGACCTACCTGTGGACTGGCTGCTGGGCAATGATTTAGAAACTATAGCCTGGGGCTGAAGTGGAGTTCAGGACACATACAGAAATGATGTGCATTACAGCCAGTGGCTTTGCAGTCACTAGGGCTCAGGCCAAGAGACTAGGCACAGAGGGAGCCCTAGATCATGAAAGAAGGGAGCTCCCAAGAGAAGGAGCAGGAAAGGTAAGGATTTATCCTCTAAGTAATAATCAGTCTCTTGAGGGAGATGATTTCAGTACCTGTGAAGGAATTGTCCCAGAGGAGCTTGGGCCTGACAAGGCAGAGCTGTTGGGAGTAGGGGAACCTTCCAGAGAATACTTGATTCTGGATCAGAAAACCTGCTCTCTCTTGAACAACTCAAACAACAAGCTGCTGCGGAGAAGGCAGGGAATGTCAGGGGGCCCGCAGGACTTATTGGGAAGATAGGCTCCTGTTTTTTTAAAGTAGGGACCCCAAGCCTGGTGCCAACAGGAGGTTGGGCATACCTTAGAGATTTAGGGGTTTTCTATTGACCCTAGCAGGACATTCCCCTTGCAGGACATCATGGGCAAAGCAAGACCTAGCCCAGGCTTGGCCCTCACTTTCATTGGCCCCACATATCTGAAGATATTAAGGAGTTTTGTCGCTCCCCATCTCACCTGCCAAACCATTGGTAAGTCAGATGGCACTACAAACACCCCTTAGATCCACTCCCAGTGGTTGGGGTTCCCTTTGAGAGGGTATGGGTAAACAATGGAGGTCCCATTAACCCTCCAACAGCATCTGGAAACAGTGACATCCTAGTGGTGGTAGACCATGCCACTAGGTAACCAGAGGCTATTCCCTTTAGGACCATACAGCTCCTGTTATGGCCAGGCCCTCCTGGGAATATCTTCCAGAGTTGGATTCCCTAAGGAGGTCTTCAGATAGAGGTACCAACTTCATGTCTAGATACATCACTGCTATGTGGAAAGAGTGTGGTATTAACTATAAGTTTAAGACACACTAGCATCCACAAGGCAATGGGCTGGTTGAAAGGTTTAACATAACCCTAATAGGTATGATCACGGGACTCCCAGAAAACCTGAGGTTAAAATGGGATGTCTTATTACCTTGCATTCTCTTTGCCTACAGAGAAGTTCCTCAGAAGGGGGTGGGCTACAGCCCATTTGAACTTCTGTTTAGACATCCAGATAGAGGTCCATTGTGTCTAGTGAAAGAATGATGGGAGGAACCTCTCAAGCCTCCTAAACAGGAAATAGTTGACAATGTACTGGTCCTGCGTTCTCGTATGGCTGAGTACATGCAGAAGGCCAGCAAAAACCTTAAGGCCAGCCAGGAGCTTCAGAAATCCTGGCATGACCAAAAGGCTGTGCTGATTGATTTTCAGCTAGGACAGAAAGTGTGGGTTTTGCAGCATGTGGCCCCAGCAGCTCTCCAGGAGAAGTGGAGTGACCCCCACATCATACTTGAGAAGAAAGATGAAGTCACCTACTTGTTTGACCGAGGTACTACTAGAAGTCCCCACAGGGTACTTCATGTGAGTTGCCTAAAACCTTTTATTGACAGGGCTGACGTGAGCTTGGTCATGGCCACTGATGTGGGACAGGAGGAACAGAGTGACCCTCTCCCTGATCTCCTTTCATAAGCCAATGTTGATGGGTCAGTTGAAGGAGTAGCCTTGCAGGCAGCCTCACTTGTCAACAGCAAGCTGATTGTAGACAGGTTCTCAATCAGTTTCCCAGTCTCCTTTTTCTGACACCCAGCCAAACCACCTAGTGCACCCATGAAGTGGACACAGGTGACAGTCTGCCTGTGAAAAGTAAAACCTACAAATAGCCTCATCATGTCAGAGACCACATTAGGGCAGAGGTCCACAAGATGCTGAAGTTGGGGGCCATTGGACCTTTGGATAGGCCTTGGGCTAGTCCTGTAGTCTTTATACAAAAACCTCACACCCAGGATGGTAAGAGAGAGATGAGGTTTTGTGTTGACTGTAGAGGCCTCAATGCAGTCAATAGGACTGATGCCCATCAAATTCCCAGGGAAATTGAGCTGATTTATACTCTGGCCTCTGCCAAGTATCTGAGTACATTTGACTAGACTCCTGGTTACTGGCAAATCAGACTCTCTGAGGACGCTAAAACAAAAACAGCCTTTTCAAACCCCAGAGGGCATAATACATTTATTTTGATGCCTTTTGGTTTGAAGAATGCATCTGCCACATTTCAGAGGCTGGTGGACACAGTCTTAACAGGTCTGCAGCACATCTAGATGATATAGTTGTCTTTAGTTCCACCTGGGAAGATCACATGGTCCACCTCAGGAATTTACTGTAGGCCCTTCAGAAGGCAGGCCTCAATATCAAGGCCACAAAGTGCCAGATAGGCCAGAGTAAGTTTGTGTGCTTGCGCCACCTTGGGGGTGGGGGCCAAGTTCAACCATTGGAGAGCAAAGCTCAGACCATCATTGACTGGATTGCTCTCACTACCCAGACTCAGGTCAGACCTTTCTTGGACCTGACTGGGTGCTACAGGAGGTTTGTTAAGGGCTAGGGATTCACAGTAACACCCCTTAATGAAAAAAAGTTCAGTGGACAGTTAGCTGTCAGAAGGCATTTGATGACTTGAAGCAGGCCATGTGCACTGCTCCCATCCTGCAAAGTCCGGATTACTCTAATACCTTCATTGTCCAGACAGATGCTTCTCAGATAGGGGTAGGTGCAATATTATTACAACTTAATGCAGAGGGCCATGATCAACCAGTAGCTTTTATCAGCAGAAGGTTAAGCCCCAGGGAGAAGCGTTGGTCAGCTATTGAGAGGGAGGCCTTTTCTATGGGCAGGGCCTTGAAGAAGTTGAGGGCATATCTTTTTGGCACTCACTTCATTGTTCAGACAGTCCATAAGCCCCTCTTATGGCTTATACAAATGAAGGGTGAAACCCCCACATTTTTAGGTGGTCTATTTCCGTACAGGGGATGGACTTTTCTGTGGAACATAGACCTGGGAGTAACCATGCCAAAGCAGAAGGACTTTCCAGATATTTCCATGAAGACTAACTTGGCAAGGTTAGTCTCATCTCTTTACATTTGGGAGGGGGGGGTGTTGTGTAGGAAAGTAGGATCTGCTTTTGTGGTGACCCCCACTTTTGCCTGGTGTCAGTGTGTGTTTGACCTATTCTGCTGGGGCCTGCCAATCAGGACCTAAACAACTGTGCTTTCTCCCCTAAATTGACACTTTGGTACATCCACAATTGACTACTGGTATACCCTTGTAAGTCCCTAGTATATGGTACTAAGGTGACCGCCTGGACACTTGGACTTCGCTTGACTTCAATTGGAACCAAGACTGCACCAAGGACGACTTCTGCTGCTCCTGGTCTCATTGTTCTTCAAGTCTTGTTCGTCGTCTGTGCTTCTTCCACGTTCTTCAACAGACCTGTGGGCATCTAGGACATCCAAAGAAATCTCCCTTGGAGTGAAGGAGTCACTCCCTTGCATCTGCAGGCACCACAGCAAAGCTGACTGGTCTGCTGCTCCTGTTGTCCTATTGGCTTCATGAGGCCCAGCAACACAGGCGGTGGTTCTGCAACTCCCTCGAGTCCTGACCTGTCCTCTGCAATTTTGTGGCCAGTATCCCCTGTTGGAGCCGCTGGGACCAAACCTATGTCCACTGCATTGACTTGCCATTGCCAAGGCTTGTTGGCTCTGCACTCCAGAGATTTTTGGACTACAAGAATCTCCAGCCTCAAGCATCTCTTCTTGCCAAGTACAGCGTCCTCAACGCATCCTTCGAACGATGTGCCTTTGTTATTGGTGAACTGCTCGAGGTCCTCTTGCGACTGCTGTGCCTTGGGCTTGTGGGTCCTCCTGAGGATCTTCTCCTGCTTCAGTGGGCTCCACTGCTTGCTTGTGACCTGTTCTGACTCTCCTGCTGTTGGTAAGTCCCCTGGACCTTGCTGGTCCCAACGTTGCTCCATCTTTGTTCTCCATGCCAGTTGCGGCAGCCAAGGCTTTTTAGTGCTCCAGTCAGACATCGACCACCAACATCCGACATGGGACAGCTTATGAAAGGCCTCTGATCTTCCTCAGAGTCGCCTGGTCCTCATAGCTGCAGCGATAAGCTCACTTTCAACTCTTCTGAACCTTCCGTGCCTCCTGGTCACCTCTGAGTGGCATAGACCCTGTCTCCTCTGCTTACAGGTTCTCCTCTTCAAGAATTCACTCTTCAATTCCACCGGACTCTCACACATTCTTCTCCAGAGACATCTTCTTCCAAGTCCTCGATTATGATCTACGGAAGGTTTCGATGTTACTTCGCAGCTATGCACCCAGCTTCCCTGGTGTAGGTGTTTTGGTTCCTGGGGTCTCCATGGGTGGAGTGACTCTCCAACCTTCAGTCTTCCAAAGGGTTTCTTCGGGTTCCACTGGGAAAGGTCCTTATTATAAACTGCAACCGCAACTTCCGCATTGACTGCTGTTGGACACATGGCTGTGTTTCAACTCTGCACACAGCTTCCGTTGGGATTTCTGGGTACTTGGATGGTTCATTGTGTCCCCAGCTCCTCTAAGTCTCCTGGTCCAAGTGCCAGCTTTGGTCGCAGTTCTCATTCTACTTTCTTAATATATGGTTTGGTATCCCCCTGTAAACCACTGTATTCTGAGCTACTTACCTATTTGCAATTGAAGTCTTGTTGTGTATTTGTGTTGATATCTCTGGGTAGGAGATATACCAATATGTTAGTGAGAGTTGTGTAATAAATAGACATATTTTTATATATCGACAGTGTGGTTCTTTTTCGTTTAACCTGCACTAGATGATTAAACCGGTAAAACAAGCTTCTTAACACTCCTTCAAAATAAGCTACAACGTTGAGAGCTTTCTATGGTTATCATAGACTACTAAAATCACCATAAGGGCTGCCTGGATTAGTGCAGGGTGCATCACTTAAATACGTGTGTGCTGTATACTAAGTTAATCCGCCTAAAGCTTCCATCTCAGAGGTCAGAAACATGTCTGGAGGTGGCAGGCTGGTGCAGACTAGTCAGGCACACACTAGTGGCTTGGTAGGATTTCAGAGAGACCACTGAGGTGCCCTCCGGGTGCATTTCTTAATAAATCCAACACTGGCATCAATGTGGGTTTATTAAGCTGAATTGTTTGATACAAAACATCTTGGGATTCGGTGAAGCCATCATGGAGCTGTGGAACTTGTAGTGACAAGCTCCCAGCCCGTGTACTCAGTATGGCTTCACTCTGTATTTGTAATGTCAAAGAATAGACTATGACACGCTAGGGGCATATCTGCTCATGCAGGTATGCCGTCACATGAGTTATGGTGCACCATGTCTTAGGGCTGTTAGGCCTATTGTAGGGGTGACTTATCTATTAATCTTTTAATGCTGGTAGGCGTGACACAAAGGGAGGTGTGCCAGGTCGACTTTTCACTTTTATCTGCATCAAAACATGCAGGCTGCTGTGGCAGTATGCCTGTGTTTGGTGAGGGGTCTCTTAGGGTGGCATAATATATGCTGCAGCCGTTAGAGATCCTCTCTTGTCACAAGGACCTTGGTACCACTGGTACCTTTTATAAGGGACTTATACGTGAGCCAGAGGTGTGCTAATTGTGGAAACAAAGGTACACTTTTGGGAAAGAACACTGGTACTGGAAACCTGGGTAGCAGGGATCCGTACCCTACAGTCAAAGTTGCATCACAAGCTAGGCCAAAAGTGTGTGGGGGCTGCAACAGAAACCCACTTTCCTACATCCGCTATTCTGGGAGCCTGCAGGAGTCTGGACCCCACTCTGCTGCTGATCCCCCAGGTCGGGGGGCTGGCTTACCATACCCCAGGGGTGTGGGGGGGGGGGGAGGTCTGATGAGGGAAGCAGAGCTGCTCCCTGTCCTGTCCTTAAAAGCAAGCATCTACGTTCCCGCAGCCAAGTCCAATTGGGACGGGTTCCAATTACCAAACCAAAGAGACTCCATTCTCAGGCACCCAGTCTGGGACCCAAAATTCCTTCATGGCTCCTAGTCTCAACAACACCTCCAAAGGCCAACAGGCTTCATCCAATGGAGGCCTCCTTTGCGTTTCAAAACAAAGCTGTTCCCCAGTGTCGGGAGCCAGGGTCCCCATGCGATCGAGGGTAGTACAGACCCCATCGCCTCAACCGCACAAGATCCGACAAGTTGCGAAGCGCCACGCGGAGCTCAGTCAGTCAGAGGGGAGGTATACCCAAATAACCTATCATCCTAGCCCACCACCTTCATTAGATGAATTTCAACGAGTTCTTGTCCTTAGAATCGCGATTCTAAATGCAGCAAGGGTTTTTCCTCTCTTGTCTCACTAAAGATTCCAAGTATCCAAAAACCTGTCCGCCGGGTCGTACTCCTCCAGAATAACAAAAGAAGTGTGTCGCAGATTAGGTGTCCCTGCCACAGCTGGGAACCGCAGGTTCAAATTCACAGGAAAAGATGTGGTCGAAGGAGAGGTGGGGTGACGGGAGGAAAAGGGATTCTGCAAAAATCCATCAAAGTTAGGTGGGAGATTATAACACAAGAATGCTCTCATCCTAGTATCAGGCCTAGCAATCAGCTGAATACACCAGGCCTCACAAACACCATTTAAAGGAATCAGCAAGCCCAATCTCAGACATCGCAGCACACAGTGGCCACGGGACAGCCTCCTAACCACCTCCATTGTTTGCCCTGATAAAATAGAATAGCCAATCACGTGAGACCTAAAGAAAGCGCCCAAAAGACCGGTAAAAAGAAGCCCAAAACTAGCCCAAAAAGGAAGGTTCTAGAGAAAGGGACATAGTGAAGAAAGCTGGTGTCACGTTGGCACGCTGCATGCCAGGATTAGAGGGATATACACGTGACCTCTGTGCATGTTGAGATCGCCAACAGCATTCAATTGCAACACACCCCCTCTTTATACATCCCCCCAAGCATGTGTAGGTCAAAAAGCACCACCCACACCAATGGGACCCCCCATTTATATGTTGGAGAGAGGGGCCGGAGATGCACATGGAACACTAGCTAAAATTAATACCATCCCAAGTTCACGAAATTACCCCATAAAAATGTTACACCAACCTAACTGCCAGCTAGGTACAGAGGGGGTGAGGCCTAACATCCCCCAAAAAATAAAGGACCAACAACCCATAAAAATTAATGTGTCCCATGAACTGTACGCACTTTTCAAAAGATACCCTGACTGGGGCCACCTTTGGTTACCCCCCTAAAAATGGCGTGAATAAATGGGGGTAACACAACCGCCACACCAATGTACAAACACGTCCGCTCCCGCTTCCATCTTTGGTCCCAGGGTAGCCCTTAACATTTCTAGGAATGTCTTCTTTAATAACAAATGTACTACAGACAGAGTTCCGGTGTAGGGCAATCCACCTCGATGATACAAAGGGAAATAAGTCGTGTGGGGGATGGTTGAACATTAGCATAGATACCCCATGTTAGGAAATCTGGGATACTGAAATGAATAGATATACGTGGTTAGAAGGGATGGGGCAACCCTAAATTGTACAGAAACGTACACTGTAGTCCTTGTGTTTAAGGGGTAAAGGACCCATTCCATTGGGAACAAATGAGAACTGTGGCACAGTACTGCACATTCTGCACATTCGAACATACAATGGGGAACCTTCATGCTGATGGACACGTACTGGCAATGTGGCGGGTTTGCCTACACTCAGCTCGTGTCCGCATGGCGTGGCCACTGCTCCCTCATCACCAACACCCGCTAGGGAATAATACAACTCTGTTGCATCAGGCTTAAGAAAAAAGAACTGCTGATTTTTTTGGCAGGGCTCAGTACAAGGACATTCCGGAAGAAATCAGACTGTTTTCTGACATGCAAATTAACACAGATGGGTTTATACACTTCTTCACAGTGCAGACAAAAGTGAATTCCCGCTGGTTACAAATACCCAGGTGGGAAATACTCAAGATGATGAACAGCACTGATCTCGGCCTTAATGCGATTAGGGAAGAAATGAGAGCCATCCGCCTCATCTCATGGTGATGCAACATCGATAAGTGTTGAACGTAATGACCACTATGGAGGGAGGGATGTGTGCCAAGATTGGTGCGTCCGGCTGCACGTTTATCCCAGGTAATGACTTGGATAATGAGACTCTGACTCTTGTCATCCAATAATTGCACCATTTACAAAGAGGCATGCGTGAAGTGGGAGGTGTCCCTGAGCAGGCATGGTATATGTGGTTATATGTAATTGGAGGTTTTCTACTGTAAAAACGCTGTCCTCAAATTAGGTAGAATGCAAGTAACTAGGAAAGTAGCAATAGCCAAAACTGAACAACAACATGTACTCAATAATGTGACTGTTAAGGAGTATGGGGTGGATAGTATAGTTGAAAATGCAACTAGACGGGGGAATGTTGTTATCGATAAAATCAATGGCAATGCTTATAATGATACACTCGCATATACAAAGGAAATTGCATCACTATTAACAAATTCGCCCGTCATGAACTCTCCATCAGCCCAGATTCAGAAATACATGGTCTGGCAAGCTTTGCAGCCTAGGCCCGAGGTAACTGATTGACAGGTCACAGGTGGGGTGGCAGATAGCCAGCAGACAAACGTGCAACAGGAAACTCAGGTCCATCACCCAGATAACCGCAGCAACATCACAATGGATCAGGGAAATTGTCCCAAATGAAGCACACATGGCCGAAGGGGAATGCCCATTCCCAAAACACCATAAAGTCTGATGCCACATGAAGTTAGGAACACTCAGCCAATCAGGACACAGGAGACAGTACAAACAGTGATCACGCCCTCATGCTGGACATCTGGACACATTACCCACTGGCCCACATTGTGTCCAAGCAAGGTCGAGGTCCACCTGCATTTGTTATTAGGGGCCTTATTTACGACTCCACAGACAAGGCCCACATTCTTTTATCAAACAAGGTTCGCCAGAAGTATTTTTATGATACCCAAAAACTAAATAAAAATATGCTCAGATTGATTGCACTTTGAGGCAGTCCTCAGACCTGCTTCTGTAACTGTGCTAACGGCCGAACTGTTTAATTAAACCAACTATTCCATTTTGCGAAACGCCTCTTGTCTTTTGTTTTTTCAAAGTAAATTCATATTCAAGAAACACTGTCCTTAAAGTTAACGTCAAAAAGGCGAGAGGCATCAAAGAGCATGTCCATGAGCGAAGCTTGGACATACCTCGAAAAGTCAGTTGTTTTCAGCCAAGAATGGCACCTACGGTTCACTGACTATTAAATTGTTCTACCGAGTGAGTCTGTCATATCCAGTCCACATCTGAGGATGAAATTTGAGGTGTCCCTGTGTAGGAGGCTGGCTTAGTATATGGTGCACACTTACATAAGTAATGCACCATGCACACAGATTTCTGGTAGGAATTTGTCCTGCTTTTCAACCTTTTTCTTTCTTTGTATTGCATGAGCGTGCAGTTTTGGGAGGTACCTGGTTCCCGTAGTGCTCTCTTGGAATGGTGACTACCAATGTTTTTGAACTTATTTTTATGATTTATGTTCTCCTGTGTTAATTTTGGATTAATCTTTGTTACCAGTAGCTGACTCTGCACAAGGGAACATGTGGAAGTCAGTAGGGGTTGATGGACCCTCTTTTTAGTTTGCTTTGCCCTCACCAATTTGGTGTAATCTCCTCCGGAACGCGCATAGCAGCGCTTCCGCCACACCCCTCACCACGCCCCTGGATGCCGGGGTTCAAAACAGAACCGACAGCGCATCCGTGCACATTTCTGGTAGGAGTTTATCCTGCTGTGCAACCTTTTTCTTTCCTTGTATTGCACAAGCGTGCGGTTTTGGGAGGTGCCTGGCTCTTGTAGTGCCATCTTGGAATGGTGACTACCAATGTTTTAAAACTTGTTTTTATGATTTATGTTGTCCTGTTAATTTTGGATTAATCTTTGTTACCAGTAGCTAACTCTACACAAAGGAACTTGTGCAGGTCAGTAGGGTTTGCTGGATCCTGTTTTTAGTTTGCTTTGCCCTCACCATTTTAGTATAATCTTTTCCGAAACGCGCATAGCAGCGCTTCCGCCACACCCCTCACTATGCCCCTTGATGCCAGGGTTCAAAACAGGACTGACAGCGCGTCCCTGCTGCGGGCGCACCGCTGGTGCGCCAAAGTCAAGCCCAGCTACGCCAATCTGCGCCCGGACTGTGCCCAGCGACAGTCCCCCTGCCGGTTTTGCCTCCCAGCCCTCGGCCTTCTGTAGATATTCCAGGGACGAGCTACTTGGGTTAAATTCAGCAGGCTATACCTGTTCTGGTCCTACACTACTACCACTTGATGATTCATCCTATAATGTATGACCAGTAATTAAATCGATTCACTTATACTGGATAAATCGATGAGACCCCGCTCTCCGCCCAATAAGATAGTCAAATGTACGCTCGTAAATGTTCGCTCTCTGGTGAAAAGTGCAGTAGAAATGGCAGATTGTCTGGATAGCTTCAATTTAGATCTTGCTTTCTTTACGGAGACGTGGGCAGACTCCTCATCAGGCACAGTCCTGCAACCCCCTGGATTCAAGCAGTATGCGACTTAGTGAGTAGGCTGCCGGAAGCTGCGCTGTGCATGCAGGGAGGAGAGCTTGAGAGGGGAGCGGACACGGACGCGGGCCTGGGGGGGACAGCACGGAAGGCTGCTGCAAACCCGAAACCCGAGACCCGAAACCCGAAACCTGTAATCCGAAGCTCGGACTTGGAGCTCGGAGATGTGGAGTGGAGTGGATCCTTCTGGTCTCTTCAGGCGCCATACTCGTTATACCTCTTCGGGCGCCATACCTCGCCGGACCTTCGCCGGGTCCCGTTTCGTCAAGGAAAGTTAGTGGGAACATCGGACTTTTGTGCTGCTGCTGCTTGGAGTATTGCTGAGGGATAATAGCAGGGCTGCGAGCACTGTTGCCTGGCCAACCTGCTACACTTGGCCCGCTCTCCTTGCTCTCCCTGCTTACTCTGCCCTCTATGCGCTCTAAGTGATTAAAACTCCTTCGCTCCTTTGCCTGCGGGAACCCTTGTGTGTGGCGACCTTGCTTTTTTGTGGACTGCACCTTCTGGACCCTTTCAGCTCGTCACCCTGCGCCATACCTCGTTGGACCCGCATCATCAGGGAAGTTTTGGTGCATCGGACTGAAGGACTGCTAGTAGCAGGGCTGCGAGAGCTGCTGCAGGGACTCCATTTCCCAGGAGTCCCTGCCTGGCCAACTTGGCTCTCCCTGCTTGCCTCGCCCCCTGTGCACATTGAGCACACGGGAGGATCCCAGGCCAAGGACGGACCGTCTGTGGCCACCTGGGGCCATTTTATTTGGCAAAATATTGGTAAAATAGTCATAAGACATTATTGTAGATTTTGTGGGTGGTATTGAATAGGGAAGGTATTATATTTGTTAATTAGCCGTAAAGGGTAGGGTGTGTATGTTACGATGGCCTTACGCTCAGGGAAAACTAGAGTAGTTGCCATTAAAACAAACGCTGGGGTAGTGATGGGCACCATTGATGACTTTTTCACACGAACCACAAAAATCATAGAGAAAGAAATAGCACTTGCAGAAAAACGCCTCTCACTTTAGGGACAATTAGAGCTGCTGTAACCCCAGCTGAACGTGTTGAGTTGGCCCCCTTAATAATCGCAAGCCCGATTCCCTGTGCGCTAGACGCAGTGGTGGATGACCGTCTTGCGGATAATGCACCAAATTGAATTGCTTCTAGCCCGTCTTTGGATCTAGTAAGTTTTGTAACCCAATCACCTAATCTATCCTCAACCCCCAAACATGCTTCTCAATTACAAGAAGATTCAGAGCTAGATCTGGTAGAGCAGATTGAAACTAGTTCAGTAAGCCCTAAACAGGTGAGAAAGAAGAGAAGGGGTGGTCAAAGTAAGGGCGGGAATGCTAGGAGAATGAGGGCAAATAGACGGGCAATAAAGCATATGTCACGGGCTCTTTTAGAGCCACTAACTGAGGAGGGAAACCAGACTAACCTAGTGGATAATACAATAGTTTCCCAGACTCAAGAACCCTTAATTGAGGGCATTTTTCCAAAAATGGAAATATTAGTTAAATCCCTATTAATGCCTGTGGTTAACCGATTGAAGTTAATCATGGGAAAGTTAGATAAATTAGAGGACATCGCTAAAGGGAATATGTTGAAAATAGATTCATTGATTAAAAGTGGGAAGCAAAATAAGGGTATAGTTGGGACTGTGAAACAAGCTCCTAACATCTCCAAAGCGGTAACCCCAGTACTTACTGCTATCCCGAATGCCTTGCCAGCTTTAAAATCTAAAGGCACGGCCCAGGGGTTAACTGTTGTAGCGAACGTAACTCGGTTGGTCCCCGTAGAAAAATCTCCTATTTTAATACAAGGGTTGACTACAACTCATACTGCCGCCCCAATGGGTACTCAGCACATTAGGAAGAAGTCATTATGTGTAAACCTCCCTCCAGATTCAATTCCTTTTGTGGTTATTTTAACAGGGGTTCCTGAACTTGGTCCAAATGCTAAAGAATCTGATGGAGATTTAAAAAATATGGTTTTATACTGGCTCAGGAGAAATAGAAGGCTACCCCCAGGGACAAATACGGAGATTATAGGTGTAAGGAGAGTACATTGGATAGGGCATAGCACCAAGGATCTCGAGGGTGATTGTGTAATTGTTAACCTCAGAGATACTTGGGCTGTTAAATATATATGCAGGAAACCCAGATTTGGTCGCCTGGGGGATATCCAGTCTATTGATCTACACTATTTTTATCCTCATTCGAATAACGACCATCCCTATGGGCCAAAGACCCCTGCCTGGGGACCAGCGTTTGGGTCATATAGACCAGGAGGGGTAGCTCATGCTCCACATTTTCCACATTTCTTCCCGTTAATGAACCGGTTTGAGCCACTCACGGGCTTAGAGGGGGTGGATTGACTTCCTATGATGATTTCCACTCCTAGAGGGGTGGAGGATGATCATATAGACAATGTTAATGTTAATTTATTGGGTTTGGATAGGTTTGATCTGGTGAATGTTGTGACCCCTTGGGAAATGTCGGATAGAAACGTAATTATGCCTTTAAATGGGTTAATTGTTAAATTACTATCTAACAGTGAATATTTGTATGACGGTGACCAACCTAATAAGGGGTTTGTTGGCAAGTAAAACCTCAACTTTACTTTAGATCCACCAGGAGGGGAAAACCCAATTAATTGCAAAGGCATTGTGGTATCCTGCATTGAAGAAACTAGCCTTGTAAAGGAGACAATAACGAGTGAGTCTGATGTAATCAAACTGTCTGGAAAAGGGCAACAGGGTGGAGGGGGGATCTTGGCGATGGAAGATAATTTTCGCATGATATCCTGGAATGTAGCTGGTCTTTCCCGGAGATTGGATGACCCAGTTTGGCTGTAATATATCAAAACTTTTGATATGGTATGCCTCCAGGAGACCTGGAGTACTGGAGATCCAACCCTGGATGGTTTTCAAATGTGGAATGTTCATGCAGAACCCTCACAAGCAGGGAGAGCAAAGGGGGGGGGCTTCTCACAGCTATCTCTGTAAAATGTAGCCAAATTCAGGTGGTTAGGCTAGTTGAATCTGTTTGGTACCAGTTACTTATGACTAGGGGCTTGTTTTCTGTTCCCTTACTTTTGATAAACTGGTATTATAACATATTTGACCAACATAACATTTTGGTTATAGAAAAATTACAGGAGGAAATTGTTAAGATAACAAATAAGGTTTTTCCCCTTTTTATTGTATGGATGGGCGATTTTAATTGCTTATTGTGCAAATTTAGTGGTACTAAAGCTTGTGGTTTGGTGGATAGTAACGACCAGCCCATGGCCCACTTTACCCATTCAAAGCAGGGGGATGCCTTGAATAGCATTATTATTAACAATGACCTATGTATTATGGAGATGTTGAGTTTTTCTGATCAGTTGGCCATCCCTACTTTCCATGGCTCAGGGGGTCGAGTAAGTACAATAGATTTTGTTATACTATCCATGGGTTATGCCCATTTTGTAAAGGATTTTAGTATCGTTGCAAACCCTGCCAGCGACCATAATCCTTTAATTGTGAACATTTGCTCCCCCATTCGGAAAACTCAGCCCGCAGAACATGTGAGAAAATATAATAAAAATCGGGGGGTTACGGTTAGGTGGGATAAGGTAAATGTGGGGCAATTGGAGGCAGATATTTTTAAGGAAAATAAGATAGGGATTGAAATATGTTTAACGCCCATGTCTGATCCTTTCCTCATTATTGATAATTTTAAGGCTCTTTTGGGTAAAATTGCTTCTCACCTGATAAAAACAATAGGCGGGGGCCAAAAAAGGGGCCTCAAATGGTTTGATGCAGAATGCTCTGCTGCCCAAACAAGCTTAACTAAGGCCTTACAACAAGTGCCGCTTGATAGAGACCTGGTTAGAGCGGCCAGGACGAAATATAAAGTTGCAATCAAGAAGCGGAAAAACGAATTAAAGACCAAGGCTTGGGAGGATCTTATTAGAGCTGTGGAGTTGAGGGATACTAGCCTTTTCTGGAAGGTTATAAACTGACCTTTTTTAAAATCTGATGATAAGGAGGTAATACAAGTGCAAATAACTGAAGACTCCTGGGTAGTACATTATAGCAACATTTTTAATCCAAGGGAGGTAAAATTATCTGATATGGTGGATGTTGGTAATTTTAATAAGGAGACAGCCTAAGAGCTTAGTGCCTCACTGACTCTTGATGAGGTAAGGAGTGCTCTATGCAAAGGTTCCGCTTTAAAGGCCCCAGGGCCAGATGCAGTGCCCTTGGACTTCTTTAAATATAATTTGGATGTATGGGTGCCACTCATACTAAATGTATTTAGAGCAATAGTGGTTGGATTTATCCCAGCCTCTTGGAAAGATGCTCTAGTGGTTCCGATTTTTAAAAAGGGCAATAAATCGGACCCGTGCTGCTACAGGCCGATTTCACTATTAGATACGACCTGTAAATTAATGGGCAGGGTGATATTGGCACGTCTTGAAACCTGGGCGGATACAGCTGGTCTCATTGTAGACTCCCAATATGGGTTTAGAAGGGGCAAGGGAACCACCGAACAGTGCTTAAATTTGGCGCTAATTATGGGCAAGTACATGAGTGCCAAGCATAGTTCCATCCACTTGGCATTCATGGACTTGTCTAGCGCCTTTGACACGGTATGTAGGGCCAAGTTGTGGCAGATGATGGAGACTATGGGATTTGAAGAGGCATTGGTGTCTCTGCTCCGTAGACTACACGCTGCTACTACATTTAGTATTCGTTATGGCCCGGGTGGGGAAAAAACTAAACCCATTCCATCGACCGAGGGTGTGCGCCAGGGATGTATCTTGGCTCCCTTTTTATTCCTGGTCTATACTAACGGGCTGGAAAGTTTTTTGCTGGAGTCTGGTGCTGATTTTCCACAGGCCAATGGTAAAAGGTTACCAATGCTGTCATATGCAGATGACACGGTTTTAATGACACTGACTGCTAATGGCATGCAGCTTTGCTTGGATGCCTTTGAGAAGTTTATGGGGAGTTTAGACCTGAAAGTCAACTTTACTAAATCCTTCGCCATGACCTGCGGTTTGAAAAGTGTCAAAACACGTAGATATAGGGTGAGGGACTCTATTATATTGAAGGTTGACAATTTTAATTATTTGGGCAATTTATTTAATAAGAAATTGAATTGGGATACTTTGATAATAGCTCGGGCCCAAAAACTTTCACAATCTGCTGAAGCCCTTTTTCGATTTGCCAACAAATTAGGACAAAAACCAGTACCTACCCTAATAGCCTTATATAAAGCCAAGTGTGTCTCGGTTGCAACCTACGGTGCTGGAGTGTGGGGTTCTCATAATATTGGAAAGCTACAGGTTATGGAGAATACTTTTATAAAGCGTCTCCTAGCCGTTCCATCGGGAACCTCGAATAATTTCTGTCATGGGGAGGTGGGCATTGAGTATCTCAGCGACATCATACATGTGTCTCTCCTATTGTTATGGGCTAAAGTTTGGCAGTCTGAAGATCTAAAACTATCACAGGAAATTTTGCAGGACTGTCTTAAACTTGACCATTGTATGAAGATCCCTTGGCTCTTGTATGTTAGGGATACTTTTTATAAGATTGGGTTAAATAATATATTTGATAGCCCAGACCAGATTGGTAAGGACTTTAAGCCCTTGATAAAAAATGCCTATCGTCATAACCTTGGTACCTTACATTCTAGCAAGTATCAATTGTACCTGAGGGGTAAGCTGTCTTGCCCATTTTATTTATTTTGTATTACTCAATCGCAATGGCGTTTCTATCTGACAAGGTTTCGCATTAGCACTTTAAATTTTTTACTTGCATTTCCAAAGCAAGGGGGGTGGTTCAAGAGTTTGCCTCTGTGCCCTTGTAATAACAGAGTTTTGCAAAGCACCATCCATTGTATTTTATTCTGTGCACTGTATAAAGCTCCAAGAAATAGATTTCTTAAACCAGTCTTGGTATCTTTTGGTTCCAGTTTTTACAGAGAGGCGTATGAACATTTATTATCCTTGTCCACCCCAAGTATTTGTAATGCTGTATTGAGCTTTATTAGATCGGCCCTTGCCATTAGAAACCGTTACTGAAGTCAGCGAGTGATAATATTTTATAATGGATTTACCTGTCAAATGTTATTTTTAATATACTGCTAAAAAATCCTTATTGTATTTTGGATTTTTGGGTATCTCTTTTAATATGTGTGTATTGTTTTTATTATATGTGTATACTTTTATGATTCCTTTTTGGATTCAAAATAAAGTTATTTTGACTTGACTCCTCATCAGGCCCAGATCTTTTTACAGCCACCCTAACTACCTGGATACTTTCTGGTAAGACTTAATTGGACAGGCAAATGGGGTGGGGGAATTGGCGATTCTATATAAAGATCAGTTTAAATTCAGGTATGACCCCTCGCCTAGTACAACAGATTACGAAGCGCTTGCCTTCAATATAGTTCTTTCGAATCACTACTCCTTTAATGGGGCTCTTATTTACAGACCTCCTGGCCCCATAATTCTTATTTT
Source organism: Triturus cristatus (assembly GCF_964204655.1). Taxonomy (NCBI): domain Eukaryota; kingdom Metazoa; phylum Chordata; class Amphibia; order Caudata; family Salamandridae; genus Triturus; species Triturus cristatus. The sequence goes on from NC_140584.1 coordinate 653,320,382, forward strand.
TAGACAGGAATAACACACTATGGGACATCAAAGTCAACTCTTCTGACTTCACCATTTTGGGTGACTTTAATTTTCACTTGGAGAATAGTAAGGATAAAGATACTAATGATCTCATAGCCTCTCTATCACTCTTGGGACTCTAACAGTTAGTAGAAGATCCCACTCACTCGGGGGGGCATACATTAGATGGCATTTTCTCAGATAGCACCTTTATTTAGGTCTCCTGTACCTTAACACTTACACGGTCAGACCACAGTGCAGGGATGGTCCATTTAATCTTGGTAAATCATCTCTCTGAAGAGATCCTGGTTCCACCTGTCTCTAATTACCGTCTATGACATAAAATCTCTGCAGACCAGTTCTCTGACTCTCTAATTAGATCTATGCCAAAAGCAATATCTGACCTAGACGCAGAAACAGAATCGTATCACCAATGGATCAATTCAAGTATTAATATACTTGCTTCTTTAAAACTTGACAATAATATCAGATCCTCGCCATCGGAATCCTGGTTTGACGAAGAACTTAGAACCCACAAACAACTCTGTAGAAGATTAGAAAAAACTGGTGGGCTAACTATAAGATAGAAGACAAAACATCATACAAAGCGATGATTCAGACTTACAAAAAATTGCTGACTAAAGCCAAAACTAGTTATTTTATTAATAAAATCCAAACTGCTATTAATATCCCTAAAGAGCTTTTTGCTACAGTGACCAAATTGAGTAAACTCCCAGAAGCTAAAAACCCCAATGTGGACAAATCGTTCTGTAATAGATTAGCCATTTTGTTTAAAGATAAAGTAGTAGACATTTTCAAGATCTTTGCCATGAGTCAGACCTCTGACGATGCTTGAGGGTCTGAAACCATGCAAGAGGATAAGCCGATTGATACCGGGAACCTCACCAACAATAGGTTCAGAGCTAACTTAGCTTCCACAGACCAAAAACATCGGCCGCATAGGTGTGGTACTTTTCAATCATTTACCCCTCTCACAAAAGAACAGGTTGCTGGACTCTTTGGTCAAATCAAATCAGGGTCACCCCTTGATCCCTGACCCCCTAGAGTTCTGCACCTAGCTTCATATCTTCTTCCAGACTATCTCTTAACCATCTTTAATCAAATGTTTTCTTTAGGATACTTCCCAAAAAAATGGAAAATTGATTCCATTCTTCCTCTTCTAAAAAAGCCCAATCTTGACGCTAGCAATCCCAGTAACTACAGACCCATATCTCGTCTTCCTTTCCCTGCAAAGATGGTGGAGAAAGCTATAAACATTGAGTTCTCACAGTTTATCCAAAATCAGGTATTATTGGATTCGTCACAATTTGGCTACAGAAGCCAGCATAGTACTGGACTGGCACTGATTATTGCCACAGAGCATATCAGAAAAACACTGGATAGTGGAGGTAACGATGACTTGATCCTGTTAGACCTGTCAGCAGCGTTTGACACAGTGAACCATAGTCTTCTAATCAAACATCTTTTTTCCTTAGGTAAAAGAGACAAGGCTCTTAAGCTCCTTCAATCCTTTCTTTCAGATAGAGAGCAATTCGTAGGACTAAATGGAAGTAGATCCTATCCTTCTGAACTACCCTGTGGGGTACCACAAGGATCAGCACTGAGTCCAACCATCTTTAACTTGTACGTAACACCATTAGCGCAACCGATTAAAAACTGCGGTTTCACGGTAGTCCTCTATGCTGATGACACCCAAATTGTGGTGTCTGTCAAAGAAGATCTAGAGAGGACCGCCATTTGCTTCCATGACTGCATGCAACAAATTGGGAGATGGATGTCAAACAATTGTCAGAAACTGAACTCGGATAAAACCGAACGTGTGCTTTTTGATAATCGCACATTGTTCTGGTCCCCAAACTCACGACCCCTGTCGCTAAAGTGAAACATTTGGGAGTTCACTTTGATGACAAACTCTCTTTTGAAGGACATGTAAACGCCATCACTTCATCTTGTTTTCTAATGTTTAAAACACTCAGAATGTTTTTATCCCACTTATTCCAGTGGACTTGGGCAAGGCAGTGATCTATGCACTCGTCTTTTCGAAAACTGATTACTGCAGTGAACTACTCCTTAGATCACATACAAAATCTTTGCACAAGCTACAGATGGTTCAAAATGCAGAAGCAAGACTACTTCTTGGAAAACTAAATATGAATCTGTCCACCACACTGTCCCATTACTCCACTGGCTTCCGGTGAAGAAGTGGGTGAAGTTTAAAGCTCTCTGTATAGCTTCAAGGCCCTGCACCATGAAAGCCCGGAATACATAGGGCACTTTTTCCAGTGGCATATACCTTCAAGATCACTAAGATCTTCATCATTGGCTAATTTGGTTGTTCCAAAAGTTAAGAAACTTGGGGTGGTAGAAGCTTTGTCGTGGTAACTACCAAACTATTGGATTCCATGCCCCTGAACTTAAAAAAAATGACTAACTTATTGACCTTCCGAAAGGCCCTTAAGACCTGGCAGTTTAATAAATAGGTATGGCCATACTGATACATCACATCATTTGTCTATTGTCCTTCCTGGATTAGATTTCCTTTTTCCCTTTTCTGAAAGAAGTTGTCAGCACCTAGACACCTTTGAGTACTAGAGAGCTTTATACATTGCAATTTAATTTCATTTATGGTGATTTTAGGGGTTTTTGATATCCATAGAAAGCTCCTAAAGAGGCTTATCATGAAGGAGTGTTAAGCAGCTTGTTTAACCAGTTCAACCTTATGGTGTAAGTTAAATGAAAGAGAACCACACAGTGTACATATAAAAATACTGATATTGATTATATAAAACTCACTAACATATTGGTGTAGCTCCTACTCAGAGGTATCAACACAATGCACCACAATACTTCAAATTCAATAATGCAAACAGCACAAAATTAAGTAGTTGCCAGGGGAAGACCAACCCATATAATAAGAAAGTGGAATGCAATTTGCATTAGAGGACGGGACTTGGACCGTAAGAACCAAAGGAGCAGGGAACACAAGGAACCCCAATGGTAAGTACCCAGTACCCCACGGAGGCTGTGTGCAGAGTGGAAACAAAGCAGCGTGGCCAATGGATGTCAATGGAGAAGTCGCGGTTGCAGTTTTGCAGAAGAACCCTTCTCAGGGGACCCCAAAGAATTCCCTTGGAGGACGGAAGGTTGGAGAGCCAACCCACCCATGTATGCCCCAGGAACCAGCTTACCTACACCAGTGAAGCCAGATGCATTGGGGTGAAGGGACGTCGGAAACCTCTATAGATGACAATGGAAGACTTGAACAAAAATGCCTCTGGAGAAGAAGGTGAAGAAGTCCAGTGGAATCCAAGGGTTGATTCTGGAAGTGAAGAACCTGCAAGCAGAGGGGACAGAATCTATGCTACTCAGGATTGACAAGGAGACACGGAAGAGCAATGCCCACCAATGTCGGATGGTTCACAAGAGTTGACGTGGCCTTGTTGCTGCAGCTGAAAGGTGATGCTGAGGAAGACCAGGAGCCGTGCAGCGCTGCCCCTTGTCGGGTGTCGGGGACTAGGTTGTCAGAGTCCGGAAGGAGCACCAATAAGCTTAGGGAGTCGCAACTAGCGTTGAGAATGAAGAAGGAGCAACGTTAGGACCAGCAAGGAACTCACCAACAGCAGGAGAGGCAGAGCAGGCCCGAGCAAGCAGAGGAGCCCACTGAAGCAGGAGGAGACCCTCAGGATGACCCAAAGGCCGAAGGCAGAGCAGTCACAAGAGGACCTCGAACAGCTCATCAAGAGCAAAGGCCCAAGGTGCAGAAGATGTGGTGAGGATGCTGAGCTTGGAGGGAAGAGAGGCTGGAGCTTCTTGTAGCCCGAAGATTTCTGGAGTGCAGAGCCAACAAGCTTATGCAATGGCAAGTCGACGCGGTGCACAGGGGTTAGGTCCCAGCGGTTCCGAAGAGGGATACAGGCCTCAAAATTGCAGAGAGGCTAGGTCAGGCCTTGAGGGAGTTGTAGAACCACCACCTTTGTTGCTGTGCCTCGGGAAGTCTATAGAATGACAGGAGCAGCACACCAGTCTCCCTCGTTACGGTTCCTGCAGATGCAGTGGAGTGACTCCTTCACTGCAAGGGAGATTACTTTGGGTATCCTTGATGCCCTACAGGTCTGTTGAAGAACCTGGATGAAACACAGACGAGAAAGAAGACTTGCAAAACAGCAGGCATCAGAAGTCTTCCTTGTTTCAGTCTCGGTTCCAGGCGAAGTCCAAGTGTCCAGATGGTTGAATTGTCCCTCCAGGAGGAGGGGTTGGACAGAGGGGAGGAAACTCCCATGTCCTTGCACCAGAGTGGGAGTCAAGGGCTCCCTGAACAGGTTCAAACTGGAGTATGCAAGGAGGGCACCAAATGTGCCCTTCAGTGCAGTCTGGTGGTGCTGGCAAGCGCTCCAACCCCAGCTCAATACACTAAGTCATGTCTGGAAGGTGGTTACACCTCCCTCCGACAGGAAACCTATTGTTCTACCTTCCACTCCTCGAGCTGAGCTTGGCTCAGTAGCAGGAGGGCAGAATCATATCTGTGGTCAGCAGCAGTACACGCTTGCTGTCAGACCCTTAAAGGCTGTTACAGGGAGTACAGGTGGGTATCCCAGGGAGCTCCCCAGTACATGGGATCATACTTCCAACACTGGAATCAGTTTTGAGGTACGATTCCAACATGATCGGTGTGGCCACTATATAGTTACTATGATGTCAGTGCGCGCACAGCTGTGGTCTGCATAGAATTTGTAGAGGTGTGCCGTGCTCCAGGATATCACTCTCTGAACCAGAGTGTATACTAATTAACCTGGCTGCATCCCCATGTGTGTGGGGTATGTCACCAGGGCACTGCCTTGCAAGTTCCCAATGGGTTTCAAAAAGTTATTTGTAGTTCTCACTGGGCCCGATTCACAGAACAAACTTAAGACAAATCCTAAACTTAGTACCATTTTGGTATTCACAGAATGCACTTACTACTTCTGGTATTCACAGAATGAACTTACTACTTTTGCGATTCACAGAATAAACTTACTACTTTTGCTATTCACAGAATGGATTTACGACTCCTAACTTTACGTCCGCACTCGGGCCGGAAATTCCGGCCCGGAGGCGGAGCTTCCGGGCCGGAGGCGGAGCTTCCGGGCCGGAGGCGGAGCTTCCGGGGCGGAGGCGGAGCTTCCGGGCCGGAGGCGGAGCTTCCGGGGCGGAGGCGGAGCTTCCGGGGCGGAGGCGGAGCTTCCGGGGCGGAGGCGGAGCGGAGGTGGGGATTCCGGCCAGTGGCGGATCTCCGCAACTGGCCGGAATCCCCACCTTCGGGTCGGAAGCCCCGCCTCCGGCCCGGAAGCTCCGCCTCCGGCCCGGAAGCCCCGCCTCCGGCCCGGAAGCTCCGCCCCCGGGCCGGAATTTCCGGCCCGAGTGCGGACGTAAAGTTAGGAGTCGTAAATCCATTCTGTGAATAGCAAAAGTAGTAAGTTTATTCTGTGAATCACAAAAGTAGTAAGTTCATTCTGTGAATACCAGAAGTAGTAAGTGCATTCTGTGAATACCAAAATGGTACTAAGTTTAGGATTTTGTCTTAAGTTTGTTCTGTGAATCGGGCCCTCTATTTTTAAATAAATCAAAGTACTCCACTTTTATTTCATTGAAGTTCATTGTATTGTTATGTCACAACACTGTATCTTCTATATCAAACGTTTGAACTGCACTTCCCAGAATGCATTATTATCGATTTACATCCATTTGTCCCACTATATAGTTAGACATCTCGTAATGACTGATGTCGATTATATGTATTAAAATGGCTGACTGCACTTATAAAGCCTGAGAAATTGACTCTGGGGTTTGTAGGGGTGTCCTGCTTATGCAGGGGCACCCTCACACTTATAACCAAGCACCCTGCCCGTAGGGCCAAAGAGCCTGCCATACTGGTGACTTATAGGTTTTAAGTGCAGTGACCTCAAATATAAGAAAACTAATATTAGTTGTGAGAGGTGCAAGCACCAACTCACACAGGCTGCAATGGCAGGCCTGTAGTCACAGTTTGAGTAGACTACCATGGGTGGCACAATATATGATGCAGCCTATGGGAGACCCCTGGTGTACCTATTCCCTGGGTACCTTAGTACCATATACTAGACACTTACAAGGGTACACCAGTAGCCAATTGCGGATGTACAAAAGTACTTACCATGGTCAATTTTAGGGAGAGAGCACAATTGCTGGGGTCCTGATTTGCAGGATCCAAGTCAGACTAGGTCAAAAACATACTGATACCAAGCAAAAAGTGTGGGTAACCATGAAAGCCGATCCTACTTTCCTACACCCTGCCATCTGCAGTGTGGTTCGGGCCTTCTCCGATACCATGGACAGCACTTGCGCAACCGAAACCCAGATCGTATCGGTGTATCGGCTCAAGAGTAATGCATTATTGATCGACCACAGTGCTAGGCAGGTGGAAGAGAACATCCTCTTACTGAAGGTATCCAGCCTCTTGGACTCCCTATCAGGTCGAGTACTAGAGAACGAGCCAAGGTTGACTTCGAAAGTGGAGACTTGGACCAACAAGCCCTTAGGGGTGGGGTGTTGGGTGAGGAAACTGGGGTTCCTAGGAACAGGAACGATGGCGGTGGGCAATTGTCCTATACACAGGAGTTCCATTGCAGGGTTTGGACCAGGCTTCAAGTAGGATATTGGTAAGGGCTTCACTAAATGGTAGTAAGGGTGGGGGGGGGGGGCAACTCCCAGTTGAACCATCTCTGTGAAGACGTTCGTCTTGACTGCCACCAATGCCAATTGAAGATCCAAGACCTCAGCCACCCTCCGCACCACCATTGTAAAGGAGGCTTCCTCCTCCATAGCCAAAGTAGTAGGAGAGACCAAATCAGAGTCTGGTGAGGTGTCTTACCCACTTGCTTCCACTAGCTACTCATACCAGTTGTCCTCCGTGTCCTCTACAGGATGCTGGTACCCATAAGGGTCATTTGACCTCTCCCATTTTTCACCTTCTCCAGGCCTGTCAATGAAAAGGCACTGCCTGCAACTCAGAGGACATGCCCGTCCAGCACCGAGTTAGAGTTGGGTATGACGATGGAGATTGCAAGATATCCAATGGATTGCAAGGCCGCAGGCGGGAGGACGGGAGTGTCGGTACTGGAGCAGGTGCTGAAGAAGCTTGCGGTCTGCATTAGCAGTGGTGCAAATACACAGATGTTGGTTTTGGACTTACATAGTAATACAGCTGCAGAGTTTTGCACCTGCCTCAATCTAGAGTCAGCTTCTCTGCTCAGGGTCAAGATGTGCTTGCCATTGAGGTACCTTACACACTGAAGTAACCTCCATATGACTACATATTGGCCGCTGTGTCCGTGGAAATTCTGTATAAGCCATTGAGGGACAAAAGAGAGGTGTTGAGGGTGGGGTAGCTAGAAATGAATTTAGCACAGGTCGCCTAGTTCCTTTGCTGAGCTAGCTCCTTTTAAACTAGCAAAGTCCCACAAGAAAGAAAAAATCCAAGCAGTGGCTTAGAATATTATTCCCCTCAAAATGTATTCATCCCCAGAAATTATACAAATTCCCTGAGTAAAAACCATTCAACCGGACATTAAACCGTAACTTATTTCTAACCATTACACAATTCTGAGACAGCTATCCTGACAGAAACAACTTCTGGGGTTGAGAAAAATGGAGGGAATGATGCCATGAGGAAAAGGCAAAAATTAACCCATACCTTCACAAAGCAAATATTTTGGGGATGATGGCAGTTGTTAGCATTGTTAGATTTGAGGAGCATGGTAGGGAAAATATAATTAGCATTTAATTTAATACAAAAATAATGTAAATTAAGATAAAAAATAATAAATAGGTTAGAATTGAATAGTATGTTAAGTTTTAGTTCCGGTGTGTTGTACCTTGTTACTTTGGTAGTCCTAGGTGGGAAGGAGTTATGGAAATGTGATTCATTCATTAACAAATAAATAATCTTTTTGTTTTTTTATGTAAAGCGAATCTTCTGCACAGCCACAGAAATAATCTAAAGTTAATTAATTTAATGACACTGCTATCATGGAGAACATGATAGCATAACCACAAAGCTTTATGGATCCTACTCTTCCTTTCTTGGTCACATAGTAGATGACTGAGCAGATCGACAAGTGCTTGCCTTGGATTGCAAGGGAAAAGTGCTACGAGTGGAACACATCAATCAAAGTTCATCGAAGGCAGACTAGTTTATAAGGAACTTATACCAATTTAGAGTTTAACTGTCAGGGTTCTCAGCCACAAAGACAACAGAGTACCCTCTCTGACAAATTGATGGTCTGCCCTGAGTGACAGATGTGTGGACATTCAGTATGAAGTGGCAAGACTACTCCATCTCTGCAGCCTATATACCCTTCTGACAGCCTAACAGAGTAAGGGCCCGTCAGAGGTTTGGCCATCTGTCCGTCCGCCCGATTTAGACTGGGAGGACACGTGGGCAGTTTTTACTTTTACAAACACCATACAAAATGTGGCAATAAGCACAAAGAATTTTTTTTCAATGAGCCACATGCCATGGGAGAAAACTCCCATAGTGAGGGGATCATTGCTTTCTTTATTTTCAAAAACAAATTATTTCTTTGGAATTTTGAAAATAAAAAAAAGAAAATGAAAGTGCGCAGTGTGGTGCCCTAATGTTGATGGAGCAGCACTGCACACTTTCAATGCATTGACAGGAATGGCAATGAAGGTGGTTCCTGCAAATACTAGAGATGTCTGCCGGGCTGGCATACATCTCTAAATTTGGTGGATGGAGTACCCTCACCATGGTGGAAGTAGAGTACTCCACCATGGCAACAGTACTAACACTGTCTGGTAAACTCTAAATCGGCTCCTCAGATTCACTAAAAGGCATGATTTGCTGAAATAGTGGTGGCGCTTGTACATCGTTAAATATTAGACAAAATGTAAGGTAAGACTTGACTGTTCTTCAGCCCTACTTTTCACTGATCAGTAATCTTTAAGGATATATCTGGCTCTGCTTTTCATCCTGCCCTTTTCAGAGCTTAATCCAACTATATTTAGCATTGCTTCCCAAATGATATAGCATTATGTAGGGTAATTTCTGATAGACTATCTGCTTTCATGGTCAAATCATAAAGTATTTAACATTCAAGTTAAAGATATGTGCAAATGATGTATGCCTACCGGAAATTCCAGGAGCGGAGCCACACTTGCAAAAAGTTGCAACACAAACGGCTTGCGGTGGAGGATGTAAAATTGCCGGCATGAAAACTCAATAGCTTGACGAAGCTGAGGGTTGCTCTCGTAATCAGCGTATACCTGAAAAAGTCAAATGGCACAAATAATAAAGTTCAAATCATTAAACTATGTTCCCGAAACGTACTCCTTGGTAATGGATTTGAGGGTGTATGAGACTCTCTTTACAATTTTACCTGAAATTTGATGCCTCACATCCAAGAAATATACCCAACAAAGAGTAGAGCACATTGGAAGCATTGACAGATGAGAAAAATCTTAAATATCAGCTTGCAGACAAAGGATGGGCCCTTGTGGTCATGGACACCGAAGTGCTAATTTATAAGCCCCTTGCGCCGCAGGTGCATCACTTTTTCCCCATGTGAGGCACCAGTGGCGCAAGGGGCTTGTAAATAAGCCAGAGATTATTATGTTCATCAGGTAAATGCTCAATAGACACACTGACAATTATCTGTTCACTCAATACCCTTGTAGACCGCAATTTTATATGCTATCCAAGGTCCACAAGCATCCAACTAACCCCCCCTTTTGACCGATTGTATCACTCTGTGTGTCGATTCATGAACCTATTTGGAAGGTACCTGGATTACTTTCTGCAACCAATTGTACAACAGTAGCAATCATTCATTAAGGACACTACAGCTTTCTTGAACACTATCAATCAATTGTCTTCAGAAGACATGGCAGACTAGTGGCTCTGTACAATAGATGCTAATGCGTTACACAGATCAATCCCTCACAATGAAGGAATGGAAGTAGTTGAGTGGGCCCTATTAAGACAGGATGCTATTGGTGCAATTAAAGTGTTATGGATGGAGTTACTAAATTTTTCTTTATTTCAGTCATTTTCAGCAGCAAGACAGCTATTTTCTTTAAAGAAATGGAACTTCAATGGACTTTCCCGGAGCTCCATCCTACACCAATATTTTTATTGCAAAATTAGAAAATTACTTAGTTTTCTAGGATGAGCAATGGGAGAAACATTTGATATTATACAAACAGTTCATAGATTACATCTTTTTAATATGTAAGGCTGATCCAGCTGGATTTAAGTATAACATTGCAACTCTCAATCAGAGAAATTAAACATATAACCTTTACTCATCAAATTGACAAGCAGAAAATCTCATTTGTGGCTGTACTAATCAGGGTAACATCAAATGGCATTAAAACCAATGTTTTTACCAAACCAATAGACAGGAATAATAGTTTACATTACCAGAGCTTTCACCAACCAGCTTTTTAAATGCCACTTACTGTTAGATTAGGTCCATTGATGCTCACATTATGCCATGTATAAGATAGCATTCGCTGCACCATTTTCTGTTTTAGACTCCATTTTGTGTAATGTTCAAAACGAATCTTTTCCAGTTCCGAGAAATACCCTTTGCTCAGTTTCATTTCCGCAATAAAGAACTCTCCCACCTGTCTGGCAGTTTGATCGCAGCCCAGAGTGAAACGGCCTTGGACCGTACTGAGTTGTGGAAGATATGAAAGCAGAAACCTTGTTTCTCTCTCTCACTCTCCCTGTCCAGCTACATCTGCTTGGAAAATTCCACCGTGGGCGTGTCCTTAACTAACCATTTAATGTACATAATGTATCATTATGCTGACTTTCTTTCAGTTCCCTCTGTAGCACTCTCTCGAGACTGGGCAGATGGAGTCCCGCTCTGAGCGAATATAATAAATAATTATTAGTGTATATTCTCCACTGTCTCTCCGACTCTTCATTTGGTATGGAAGGCTAAGAGGTGGTCTGAGGTGACCCAAATGACCCTAAGTGGGTTATTTCTTTCAGTTGGCGCCCGAACAGGTACCCCATCGGGACAGTGACTCATCCCTTTTGGGACATTATCAGGTCGAACTGATGCTCAGGGATCCCTGCACAAGGAGATTCGTTTCCTTCAGTTGCTACCTCTGTCCCACCGGAGGGTGGCCTTGCCCAGTGGTCACTCCGACTGGAGTCCTGAATGGCAAAACCCTTGATCTGACTGTTTGGTCTGAAGTTGGCAGTGGAGAACTGGTTTAATCTGTACCTCTGATATCAGGTGAGTCTGTTTCGGTTCTATGTGGATGTGGTACCACTGTAATTTGGGTTTGTTTCAGTCTAAGGACTATTTTGGTAAAAAGTGTTTTCAAATACTTTTCCAGGTAAAATAACGATTTTGCTTTTCTTTTCTTTGCAATGCCTGGTTTCAGTAAGATTTGGAGTTTGTGTTGTCGCTGTTGTTCTAAAGATCCACGGTTGGAAGAGCCCCAGCCCGCACGTCCTGAGGGCAGTCCTAATTTTGATATGTATGTAAAACATGGCCTTGGCCCTATAATGTTTAGTACATTATGGCACAAATATATGAGGGACAATGCAGAGTTACAGTGGCCTTTGATGAACAAAAGATAGGGTTTCTTCATGAACAGCTGTTCAAAAGACGCAGTTGGCAGTCTATGTTTGACTCTCTCCGTACTTGACAGAAGGAGGCCAAGCGGAGGCGATTAAAAATTGAGAGAGATGCTAGAAAAAGAAATATGCATACCCTTACACAAAAGGCTGTAGCTTATAATAGGGATAAGACGGAGAAGGGAATAGAATGTGAGGATGGAATGTGTCGGTTGCACGTTGATAAGTCTTATAGGGTTAGATGGTGATAACTTTATGGAGGCCTTGTTAGATACCCGACCCCCGCCACCATATGTCCCGGAACGCATTTATCCCGTTGTTCCCTATCAGCAACAACAACATTCCCAGGGTGCATCCGTCTCTATGGCTATCACTCCATCTCTTTCATTACACCCACCCCCTCTGTGATTCTAAATATGGCCCAATATTATGAGCATAGGGATAATGAAGAGAAAGAGAAAAACAATAAGAAACATGAGGATCTGAAGACAAAGATATTATTGCAACAGGCATATCGGGGTAACACTAGAAGACGGGGGCCCCGGAGACAACTTCCATGCACTAGACAGCCTCCCACGACACCTTTGGGACAGAATCAGTGTGCTTACTCTAAAGAAGAAGGCCACTGGCGCAGCCAGTGCCCTGTGCTTTTGCAAAAAGTTTTGTCGACTCGAGGAAGGGGTCCTGGGAAAAGAGGTTGTGGGACCGATAGACAGCAAAACACTACGGCCTCTATGGGCCGTTCCCACAATTATTTTGACAACACTAGGGACGGATAGTATTATAATGACGATTATGAGTTTGATGATGCGACAGGCATGTCCTACAGCAAGGACAGCCAGGGACAGGGTAAGGGACCAGTTCACATACCTGTAGATCAGTGTGGTCCTCATGTCAAAGCGGATTTACAAGGATAGGCAAAGGAATTTTTAGTTGACACAGGTGCTACAAAAAGTTCTGTTTCCCGACATATGGTCCCTGGGGCGGTCCTGTCTAGCCATGATTTAATTTTTGGCATACTACAAAATCTATAACTCCGAAAGTACTTTCCTGATTCCGATGATCTTGGTGTCTAAAATTATATACAAATCTGTATTCTTTTCTAAATTGGTCTGGAGTCTCTTCTTGAGTGTGTGTCTCATTTATTGACTCTGTGTGTACAACAAATGCTTAACACTACCCTCTGACAAGCCTAAGCTGCTCGACCACACTACTACAAATAGAGCTCTTGAAATTCTGAATGTAAGCCCTGTAAACCAATAAGCGTCATCTGTACTTTTTGCATGATGTGCCCTTACATTAGTACTACCGCATAAAAAGCCAGCTTCCTACAGTTGGGAGGTGCAGAAGTGGACCATCTCCAGATGGGTCATGCTCTGCATCAAAATATGCTATGCATTGGGGAAAAAGCAACATCCTAAAGGCTTGTGAGCTCATTTCACCAGTGCTACAACTGTGGCCACTGCATTAGCCATCTTCCTACAAGGACCTCCGTCAAGATATTAGTCTTGACTGACACCGAGGCCAACTGAAGGTCAAGGACCTCAGCCACCCTCCATACCGCCATTCCATATGAAACTCCCTCCTCCATAGCCACAGTAGGGGGAGAAAGCACATCAGTATCTGGAGACGAATCCAGTTCACTAGCTTTACCCAGTTCCTCACTCCAGTCCATAGCTTCTTCTTTGTAGGGCAGGTATTCTGCAGGGTCCAGCGACCCCTCCCATTCCTCCACAAGGCCTAACCCTAGGAAATAGGGCACAGGCTCCGATCAAAGAGCAAAGTTCCTGCCAGCGTCAAAGTCGGCGTTAGGTGATGGCCATCCGGCTTCGTGTCGGAGTCGGGGATCACAATGGGGATAACGCCACTGATGGGGCTTCCTCCAACTCTGCAGGGCCCAAAGGCATTGTCAAAGTTGTTGGGCTGCCCAAAGATGAGGGGCACGGTCGCATAGAAGTATTTGGGCTCTGTGGAACTAGGCCTCAAATGCCGACGCTCCCTCGTCGCGTCAGGAAAAGTCAAGGAGCACATTGATTCCTTGCTGTTTTCTTGTGCCTCGAGTTACCGGAAGTCCAGAGGACTTGGAGTGGGACGATGACGACTTTGGGCTCCGTGAACAGTCCCAGGACCTTTACCTTGACCGAGACCATGCAGTACGGACATCCACCAATCACCAGAGATCCACGCATAAAGGCACACAAAAGAAAAGTAACATCGCTTTGATGGACTTTTTTGTATACTTTGTAACATCACAGATCATCCTTAAATGATTGCCTCCTTATATACATGGTTTACTACATAAAATATTATGAAAGGGCGAACGTGGCTACGTCGCGCATGGAGTGAAACGTGTTTGCTTGGGTCTCCGCTCCATGGCGCCTGATTTTAGCGATTTCCTCCTGTTCCCGGGGCTGTTTCCTGGTGACTCGTCCATGGGTAATCCGGTGACATCTCTCTGGTCCAAGACTGGTGGGCAGGTGCAGAACGCCCCTACACCTTCGGCACCTGCTTCAGACCATGCAGAACAAGGGGTGCAGATAATGCAGGCTTTCAACTCGTCTTTTCTGCAGGAGATCAAGGATGAAATCGGCTCCCTCAGGCAGGATTTTAAGGCTGGTCTTCAAGACACCCGGAAGGAGGTCACAGAGGTAGGCGAGAGGGTGGACGACCTTGAACGCACTATGGATGCCAGATCTGAGGACCACAAGAGCCTGTGGAAAAGGATGGCGGTGCTCGAGGATCAGAACATCAGCCTGCAGCTGAAACAGGAGGATTTAGAAAATCGCAGTAGGTGAAATAACTTACGCATTAGGGGAGTTCCACTGGGAGTGGAGGGCCAGGACATCATGGCCTACATGGCAGACACACTGCAGGTGATTCGTGAGGGAGAGAAGGCGACACCCCTGATGTAGCGTTTAAAAGGTTGAAAATTGTAGGGGTGCGTTATATTCACTGTTAGTTGGCACCCGCATATAATCAAATGTGTACTCAGGTATTTTGTGTGCGAAATGTATTAAAAATGTTAGCAATGTACAATGATATTGTGAATGTTATAGAGAAATGCATAGAGTTTAGTATATATGAACGCACTGTGAAGTTAACGTGTAACCTAGAAAAGGTTCATGTAGATTGTTTAAACATACATGAAAGGGAAGACGTAAATGTCAATAGCTTGATTTAGGCATGTTGGTGTAACCAAAGTAGTGGCCAGAATTCAAATATATCGTTAAGGAGAAAGGCCTGTTATTTTCTTATGTTAGCTGAGGGCAATAGGCCGAAAGGATTTATTCCAGTAGAGGTTTTAGGCTGTAGTAAATTGCAAAGTTAAAAGATGTGAAGTATGTCTGCATACCATGATCTCACTCCAGGTGCAAGGACAGTTGCTTCGTTAGTAGAGAAGTTCTTTGTTCACGAATTGACTTATGTAGTTAAAGCCAGACATGGGAGTGCATTGGAATGTGCCAATCGTAACTCCTAGTGCGGATGGTGTCTGGGACTCAGGGCCAAGCTGATGGACGATGGAACTGGACAGCGCTCAATGGAAAATTACTGAAAGACGACCCGGCTGGAGAGGAGGTGCAAAGGGCGTGTTCTGGGATTTGGGGTTCTGTATTAGGGAAAGCGCCCCGAGGGTGGAGACAGAACAGAGCAGCCCAGAGCAGAGAAGAGTTAGGCGAGGAGCTAGAGGGGGCATTTTATAGATCAAGCTCTCCAAGTGAAGACTTCTTAGGAAGTTTCACTCTGACACCTTTTCTCGATTTGAGGGTCTCAAGGGATTGCTAAGTAGGGATGACATCTAGTACAGAGCAGGGACAGAGATGGTATGGTCCAGTGTCCCTAATATCGACATTGGCTTGGTAGTTTTCTACCTCATGCTTTTAGAAATTGTGCTTTTAGTTATTTTTAGCCGTATGCGGATTCTTCGTAGAGTAGCATTTGTGTTAGTGCCTATGTATTTGTTGTGCCTCGTATTGAGGAGTTTGTATCTTCAAATTTTTATGTTGATAATAAAAGCCAGAGAGCCAAGAGATTAAGTTTCGAGTCCTTGATTATGACAATTTGTGGACGGCATTCTTCGATAATTGTGTTCATTCCCTCCACGCTATTGGGCAAGTAAAAAGTTCCATCCGACCAGAGTGGGTTCTTGTAGATAATTGGCGGATATGAAAATGGGCCGGAGCAGTTGGTAGCAGAGGATGGTTACTTTCGATAGCGAGGGACGATTAGATTAGATAAGGATAAGTGATCCTTGAGGCCCATAGACGATAAGTGATGGTGAATCATCAGATGGTGAGCGGGAGACGACGGCGGCAGATGAGCATCGACGGCGAGTAGCAGTGCGGCAGGAAGCAGCAGTTCCAGGAGTGAGTATGAACAAAACGAGATGTTGTAGATTGCGGTGTTGATTTGTTGTGTGATGTCTTGCGGAGTTGGTGTGTATGTTGAGTGATTGTGAGATCAGGCTGTGAGCGCGCGCAGCCTGGGAGTGGTGGTGTAGAAGACACCTGAGATAGATTTTGTTGACCACCCAAAGGAGATCGTGAGGTACCATCGATCACCTGGACCGACATAGGGGGAGCGAACGTGTGTGTGTATGGCAACTTAACGCTGGTCGTGGGTTGTTGCGTGTGGATCGGAGTGTTAGTAACCTATCAGTGGCGATCCGTTTGGCCGGACGGGGGCAGACGGTCGCCAATCAAGGTCAACAATGTCGAGAGACTGTGGACCAACAGTCAGAGGCTGTGGACGGACAGCCAGAGAAGTAATTTAATCGGTTATTTCAGTGTACGAATGGGACGAGAGTAGGCGTGAAACGTGTCTGGTGAAGGGAACTGCTGCGAACGAAGGAAGGTGACGTCAGAGAGTGTCGCGCTGAGATAGGCCGGTTGGTGTGAGTCGCGCTGTTATTGGAGGAGTTAAGAGCAAGAAGTAAACAGAGCGCGAGATCGAACTTGTTCGTCATGAAGTGTCTTAGGGTTTTGCGAGAATTGTGTAGAGGCGATATGCATGTGGTTACTCGGAAGGGAGAAGAAGCCCCTCCCGAGGATACCCCAGCACATTATATGGCAAAGAATGTGGGATTACATACCATAGTTTGGATCAAGAATTGGCATAAGATCACACAAGGTGAAGGGGAACTAGCTTTCCCGAGGTATGGCTCCTTTAGGTTAGCGGTGCTGCACCAGTTGAAGTCTGTGATGGCGTCCTTAAGACCCTTGCCAAGGCCAACACAGTTCGAAGCACTACATGCGTGGATTAGAGCAGCGCATGATAAAGAAAAGGGAAGGAATCAGGAAAGGGTGAGAAAATCGATCAGGGCATTCCAGGATGCCAAGTGGGATGCAGCGGAGAAAAGATGGAGAGTGCAGGCAATTGAGGAAGAGAAGTTGTATCCCTTATTGATAGACTCGACGGGGATAAGGCATGTGAAGGCACAGGAGGAGGAAAGTGATTCTGATGCCAGAGTATTGGAAAGAATGTTGGAGGAGAGACCACCTCCTTACAATCCAGAAGAGTCAGAGGACAGGTGGGGTGAGAGAGGGGAAACTAGGAGGGTAACCATTCAACCCGAGACCCGAGTAGAAGGGATGGTCTCGTTCGGAACAGAGAGTCCGCGGAGTCAGTCCGAGGCTAGTGGGAGGATCGAGAGAGAGATGAGGCTACCGGATGCACTGAGGGTACCGGTTACCATTGGACCAATTGTGTCGATTTATAGTCCAGAATCGGAGGAAATGGAGAGGTCCGAACGGGTAGCTGAAAGAACGAGGAGGGAAAGCGAGGAGAGTGGGTTGGAGGGCACAACGGCCCGACCTCCAACCCTGTACAATGGAGTACACCATTGGTAGCGGTGTCAGATACATCTAGGGGCGAAGAGGAACAGAGACTAGTGAGGCCGAGAAATCTGATGGAGTCGAAATCAGATTTAAGGTCGTGGGTACCATCAGAGAGGCATCAGAACCCAAATGCGGTGCAATCGGAGAGAGATCGGGCCAATTTCATGAGTCGTTCTGCTCTTATGGAAGCACCAGAAGAGAGTAGAGAGAAGAAACCGGAATGTGAATATGACGAGAGACATGGAGCGAGTTGTCAGGTGTTGAGAGGAGCCTTGAAAGCAGGGATGTTAGACATAGTAAGGCTCAAGGCAGAGGTAGATGAAATAATATATGGAAGTCTACCTCTTGAGAGAATAGTAACATACAACCCGGATGAGCTGTTCTTTGTAGCGAAAGATGTGACTCGTAAAGCACGAATTGCACACGAGAAATTAAGGGAATTGGTGAAGGAATATGATGTGGATTTATCCAAGACTAGGACGTTGCAAGGAAGTCATAGGATGCATTATACCGAGCGGGAGTTGGAGGAGAAAAGGGTTGTTGGATTAAGGTCACATACCAGAGAACTGATTCTAGCCATGCGAGTATGGCTGATGCTTGATAAATGGGAGGAGAAATGGTCTAAGAAAAAGAGCTCTAAGGGAGCGGAAGGAGGAACTCAGGGGGGAGGGTTGCTACTGGCAAAGACCTTCCCTTTGAGGGAAGTGGCGAATGGAGGATATGTGCATGTACCATGGAGTAGGGGTGATTTGGCATCATTTACGAATGATTTTCCCAGGCTCAGGGAGAAGCCTGCAGAGTGGTACAAGCAAGTTGAGTGCTTTGTTAAGATTTCGAAGGTATTATGGATCGATCTGAATACCTTATTTGATATCGTGGTTCCGGGAGATTTGTGGAACGCATGCAAGGTTGCCGTTGATTGGCCGGACTATGAGCCCGATAGGAACTCGATTACGAATGGTCCGTCACCAGTGGTGATGAGGCTGTATGATAAAGTAATTACTTGGTTGAAATTGAAGGTTTCACCCCAAGACATTGATTGGGTGAAAATAGACAGGACAGTGCAGGAACCAAAGGAGACAGTACATGAGTTTTATGAGAGACTCTTAAAGGCTTTTAAGCAGTACAGTGGCTTAGACGAGCTGGAGACGAAAGATATGGTACAGTTTGTTTCTAAGTTTGTGTTGGGTTTGAAGCCAGAGGTTAGTCTTATGATACAGCTGCATTTGATCTGTTGGCAGAATAAGCCCGTGGATGAAATCTTACGGTACGCCAGGTACTGCACGGACGAGATTGAATCGAAACATAAAAAGCTAAAGGACAATTTGTTGTTTATTCAGATGCAAGCCGCGCAGGGACCGCCGAATGGGGGACCAGTGGTAAGGAGACAGGGAAACTATCAAGTAGGAAATCCGAATGTACAGGGGCAGGGGAGGCCAAGGCCTATAGACCCTAGGACTGGCATGGATGTAGCGATACTGAAAAAGACGACTGCCTGTCACCAGTGTCACCAGGTGGGACACTGGAGACGCGAGTGTCCCCTGAACCCCTGGAATCAGCAACAGATGGAGGGAGGAATAGCTCAGGTCCCTGGGGCGGAGCAGGTACAGACGGTGACCACACCGAGAATGATGAAAGGGGGGACAGGCGTCCCGCAGGTGCAGGTTCCCCAGCCACCTAGGATACAGAACATACAGCAGGGAGCTCGAACTTATTTGCAGATGCCCATGTTTGAAATAGGCAAGGAAAAGGATACAGATTTGCTGGCCCGGTTGAGTTTAAGCCAAGACGATGACTGCATACTTAGGGCCATCTTAGAGGTGGATCAGAGAGGACCCTTTGTGGAAGCAGAGCTTGACGGACACCCTACTACCTTTTTGGTCGATACGGGGGCAACTAGGTCGACTATAAGATCGGCAGTAGTTCCGGGGATAGCCCTTTCTGGGGAAAGTATACAGGTTGTTGGGGTGGCGAATAAGAGGCTAGTTAGCCCTTTGACAGAACCGATTCCAGTTAGGATAGGAAATTTTAGGGATCGACACCAGTTCGTGGTGTGCGATTCTAGTCCTGTTTGTTTATTGGGGAGAGACTTGTTGTGCAAGCTCAATTGCACAATTTACTGTACCCCGAAAGGAGTCGAGGTACAGACAAGGGATGATGACGCGACCTTTAAGGTTGCGAATCAGCGGGTGTGTGTGGAAATGTACCCAGCTTTGACAGTGGAGGAGCTTCCACTTGATTTGAGGGACCTAAGTGGAGAAGAGATTGGCTTAGTCAGGGGAGTGGATCCAGTGAGGATACAGATCAAGCCAAATGCGGAATTCCCGAGAACCCCTCAGTATAAATTATCCCCTGAGACGATTGCAGGGATTAAACCTGTGATCGAGTCCATGATTAAGCAGGGAATACTGATGGAAATCATGGGTAGTCCATGCAATTCGCCCATTATGGGACTGCAGAAACCAAGTGGGAAGTTCAGGATAGTGCAAGATTTGCGAAAAATAAACAACATAGTTGTTCCATGTTGTCCAGTGGTACCGAATCCATCTGTGATCCTGTTTCAGATCCCATGTGAAGCTGAATGGTTCACAGTGATTGACTTGTGTCAAGCATTTTTTTCGATTCCCCTACACGAAGAGAGCATTTAGACTAGAGAACCGTGTATTAACATGGTGTCGTATCCCACAGGGGTATACGGAGAGTCCATCGATTTTTAATCAACTTTTGAAGAAAAACCTTGAAAGTCTCGTGTTGCCACAAAACTCTGTTTTAGTGCAATACATTGATGATCTGCTTGTTGCGTCGGAAACAGAAGATGCCTGCAGAACTGACACGATTGCGTTGTTGAATTTCCTGGGAGAAAATGGTCACAAGGTGTCCCCAAACAAGCTGCAATACTGTTTACCTGAGGTACAGTATTTGGGGCACCGAATTGAGAAGGGTAAAAGAAAGGTGTCTCCAGGTCGCATTGATGCGATTCTGAGAATGCCAGTTCCCTCGACGCAGAGGGAAGTTAGAATGTTTTTGGGAATGGTGGGCTATTGCCGCCAGTGGATCCCAAACTTTTCCTTTGAAGCAAAGCCTTTACAGCGGCTGACGCGAAAGGACGTAAGTGATCCGGTACCATGGGACGACGACTGCTTGAAATCATTTCTGAGGCTGGGAGAAGCCTTATGTAGCGCTCCTGCGTTGGGAATGCAGGACTACAACAAGGCATTCGCGTTATTCTGCTGCGAAAGAGAAGGTTGCGCATTAGCAGTGTTAACTCAGAATCATGGAGGTGTCCGTAGACCAGTTGCCTATTTTTCAGCTACTTTAGATCCAGTAGCTTCTGCGTTGCCCGGATGTCTCAGATCCGTTGCTGCAACAGGTGTCAGCATCAAGAGATGTGAGAGCATTGTGATGGGTCATCCTCTTACTGTACATGTGCCACATTCTGTTGAACTGTTGATGACTAGGACTAAAACACAGCACCTCACGAATAATAGGCTGACTCGTTATTAGCAAGTCATCCTTGCAGCCGATAATGTGATATTGAAGAGGTGTGCTGTTTTAAATCCCGCTACATTGTTACCTGTCCCAAATGTAGATGATGATGAAGATTGTGAGGACCATGATTGTCTCAATGTGACTGAACTATGCACCAAACCGAGACCAGACATTGTTGATGAACCGCTCCCAGTTTCAGATGAGATTTTCTTTGTGGACGGTTCATGTTTAAGAGACAGTGTCGATCGATTGAGAGCAGCGTTTGCTGTATGTACCATCACGGGGGTGGTTGAAGCCGCTTGTCTAGAAGGAGGACACTCCGCGCAGGTGGCTGAGCTCATTGCTTTGACTCGTGCCTGTGTGGCAGCTGATAAGATCCGTGTAACAATTTACACAGACAGCCAATATGGGTTTGGTGTGGTTCATGACTTTGGACAGCTATGGTCCCAGAGAGGGTTTATGACGTCTTCAGGTTCACCCATTAGAAATGGTGACTATGTGCGAAAATTGCTTGAAGCATTGCAAGGTCCTGAGGAAATTGCTGTTGTTAAATGTTCTGCACACACTAAGGGAAATGATTTTGTTTCGTTGGGTAATAATTATGCTGACGAAGTTGCTCGGTTTTGTGCAGAACAGGGATGTAATTACACGGAGAACCACATTGTGGAAACTGAGGAGAAAACGGTGTATGATCAGATGTTAGCAATGGCAGACTCATGGGAAGAACTGAAACAGCTTCAGGAAGGGGTTTCGGATCAGGAACAAGACTGCTGGATACGAGCTGGATGTGAGAAAGGAGATGTGGATATATGGGTTTCGAATGATGGACGAGCGGTGTTGCCGGAATGTTTGTTGAATCCCATGGCGAGGTTGATACATGGTGCTGTACATCTTGGTAGAGATGCAATGATGCGAGTGTTTCGCCAAACTTGGTACAACCCGAAGTTTCGGGCGGTGGCCGAAACCGTGTGCCAGAGGTGTGTCACTTGTCAACAGATGAATGTAGGAAAGAGGACAGCTGTGACGTTGAGTCACATAGGGAGGTCAGGTGGACCTTTCAATAGGATGCAGCTGGATTTTGTTGAAATGCCGAAGTGTAATGGGTTGAGGTACATATTAGTTATAGTAAGTGTCTTTTCCAGGTGGGTGGAGGCATACCCTACACGCAGATGTGACACACTCACGGTAGCCAAATTATTATTGAGAGAACTCATTCCGAGGTACGGTTTCCCGACCTCTTTTGAATCAGATAGAGGAACTCACTTCCACAGTGAAGTTATGAAGTTGCTTTGTGCCGCTCTAAATATAGACCAGAGGTTACATTGTAGTTATAGACCAGAAGCTTCAGGGATAGTGGAACAAGTGAATGGAACTTTAAAAGCTCGAATGGCGAAAGTGTGTTCGTCGACGTCCCTGAAATGGCCTGACGCATTACCCTTAGTTCTCATGAGCCTTCGAAGTGTGCCTGATAGAAGGACTGGATGGTCACCCCACGAGATCCTTATGGGGAGGGCGATGAGTTTGCCTGCAATACCTGCCACTGCTCTGATAAATAACACTGATGATATGATCCTGGACTATTGTAAAGGCCTTGTTGACGTGGTCCATTCTGTGTCTCAGCAGGTGCAGACAGCAACGGTTCCAGCTAAGAGTGACCTGTGCCACGACCTATGTCCCGGCGATTGGGTCTTGGTCCGCAAGCACGTGAGGAAGAGTTGCCTGGATGCTAGGTGGCGAGGACCGTTTCAAGTGATCCTCATCACGAACACAGCAGTAAAGTGTGGAGGTTTACCGAACTGGGTGCATGCTTCCCATACCCGTAGAGTTCCAGCACCCTTAGAAGATACAGCCCCTCTCGAGAACGAAAATCCAGCTGAGGTGGCCGAGCCACCTGAGAGGGCAAGTCAAGCTGTAAGGGTTGCTGAAGCAGCTGGTGGTGCACTGAATCAAGCTGAAGGAGAACGTGAGAGAAGCACTGAACCAGAAACAGGGGAAGAAGAAAGAGGTGCGGTGGGCAGTACTGAATCGAGTTCTGCCGAGGAAGAGGAGATCAGCACACAGGGTATCGTGGGGGAGACCGGAGGTGCCACAGAAGCAGAAAGGGTTTGGCCCGGGAGACAGAAACGGGTAAACCTGAGGTTGGCACCGAGCACAGACCTTGCACCAGTTTCGGAGGAGCCAGAAGCAGAATCGAGTGACGAGGAGCATCCTCAAGGTACTCTGAGAAGGTCAAGAAGAACTAGAGTGCCAAGTCAGAAGTACGCCTCACCGGAGTGGGCCTATCCAGTGACTGATGCCAGGGTTACCGAGCACGGGAAGATTGAGGTCAATGACATTGGTCAGCAGTGCTCCATTTCCGAGAGTGGAAGTGTTGCTGAGAATTCCAGGACTGGAGATAGATGGAATTCTGACCATCAACATCCCGAATCCACCATTTCTAAGCATCATTCGTGATCTGATCTTGGATACCTTGGATTTCCCGACGTTCACAGTTGTGACACCCCCCCAAGAACTGACCATTCTTAAGCTCGAAATATTGCAGGGGGTCCTAGAATTGTTGGGACCAGCAGTTATTCTGGACTGATTCAAGAATGTTGTAAAGCGGGAAAAAGAAGATAACCTAGACCTGAGTGGAAGAAGAATAAAACTAGGGACCTTCCGTTGTAGAATGAAGAAAAGTTAGGGAGGTCTGCCAAAGTTCATAAAGAGACATTAATGAGAAAGAGACTTACCATTCCAGAGACTTTATTGAACATTGAGTATATTCCGAAGATGGCAAATCCAGGAAACACACATCGTAGGGCTAGATTAATAGTAGGCACATTGGTAGGGGTAGTGATAGTCACTATATTTGCAGTAGTGATAAGTTCGTACATGGTGGCCCACAGACAGGAGGGAGAGGTTCAGGGAGCACCTACACCTATTACTCCAGGGCAGAGAGATGTTAATGTTAGAGATCAGCGAACATTAAAGTTAAAGGAGGATCGTAGACTCCACATGGATTTGTCGAAGGGTGATTTTAAACTCAATGCTTATGCGAAGTTGTTGTACGAGTATGTTTATGCGATGGATGTGAAGGATTGCTATGTGTGTATGCAGTTGCCTGCTTCAGTAGATGAGGGTATCAAGTATCATCATCTCCCATTGACGTATGGGATTTCTTGTAGTTTGTTGCTTAGTTTATTTTACGACAGGAGGCAGTTTGAGTATTTCTTTTCAAATTTTGATACGGTACTTCCTGAAGTTCCAGCAATCAAGCATTTGAATAAATACGACTATTATAAGAAAGAGGACAGACTCCTGAAGTATTTTAGACCAACTGTGAAGTTGGATACTGCGCATGCTCACAGGCATAACCTGACATGTGCATTGTCCGAGACGGAGAAGAAATTCATTGACCAGGTAGAGGACAGATATAGAAAGTTGACCCAGGCTCGAGACACCGGAGATAGTTCAGTAGATTGGACTGATGAGGAGAAATCTCACAAGTCCAAGGGAAGCTATGGACCAATTGCATTAGATGAAGCGCAGAAAGGGAATTTGTGTATTGGACGTCCTCAATCAGCTACTGAGAAGGTTGCAGTAGGACATAGCACCTGTTCCCAGACCTTCACTATGGAGACTTCTGTTAAGGACTTTATGCAAGGTGCCGTACAAGTGATTCCGACAGTGTATTATGTATGTGGGAAGAACGCTTATGTAAGGTTGCCTGCAAATTGGTATGGCATATGTTATTTGGCTATCATATTCCCGAAGATTTATCACTAAGTGGACTTGGAGCTGTTAGAGACGAGACAACATTCTAGAAGACGTAGGACTGTAAATGCAGGCGCAGTGATTGGTGATCTGTATGGAGCAATGATACCGAGTATGGGTGTGGTCTTGAATGACGTGAAGATCAGAAGGTTGGTGACAGTAGTTGATGAGCTGTCTATGAATACGGCGAGGTCTTTGTTGTTGGTGAATGGAGAGATGTTGTCGATACGGAATATGGTTATGCAGAATCGCCTTGCGTTAGACGTGTTATTAGCTAAAGAGGGCGGGGTCTGCAAATTATTGAAGGTTCAAGAATGCTGCACATATATTCCAGACAATACGAAGGAGTTGGGAAAGTACATAGACAACATCACAACTATTCATAAGGAAATTATGGATTTGACAGCGGAGAATGTGTGGGAAAAGATTGGACAGGGATTTGGTAGAGTGGGAACATGGTTTGCAAATTTGGGGAGGGTATTTCTTGGATCGGTATTGAAGCCAATTATCATTGCTGTGGTTTGTGTGATTTGTTTGTGGGGATGTGTGAAAGCTTGGAAGTGGTATCAAGGAGGCAAGGTTGAAAGAGCTCTTAGAGCAAATGATCAGAGAATGCTGAAATTTCAGGATCAACAATATGAGAATCTTAAGAGAATGGAGGGAATTCGACATGGCAGAGTAATGACAAGTACCGTCTGAATCAGTTTCTGAAGAAGGGAGATTGTAATGGTGTGATGACAGATGTCATCAAAGGGGGAACTGATGTAGCGTTTAAAAGGTTGAAAATTGTAGGGGTGCGTTATATTCACTGTTAGTTGGCACCCGCATATAATCAAATGTGTACTCAGGTATTTTGTGTGCGAAATGTATTAAAAATGTTAGCAATGTACAATGATATTGTGAATGTTATAGAGAAATGCATAGAGTTTAGTATATATGAACGCACTGTGAAGTTAACGTGTAACCTAGAAAACGTTCATGTAGATTGCTTAAACATACATGAAAGGGAAGACGTAAATGTCAATAGCTTGATTTAGGCATGTTTGTGTAACCAAAGTAGTGGCCAGAATTCACATATATCGTTAAGGAGAAAGGCCTGTTATTTTCTTATGTTAGCTGAGGGCAATAGGCCGAAAGGATTTATTCCAGTAGAAGTTTTAGGCTGTAGTAAATTGCAAAGTTAAAAGATGTGAAGTATGTCTGCATTCCATGATCTCATTCCAGGTGCAAGGACAGTTGCTTCGTTAGTAGAGAAGTTCTTTGTTCACAAATTGACTTATGTAGTTAAAGCCAGACATGGGAGTGCATTGGAATGTGCCAATCGTAACTCCTAGTGCGGATGGTGTCTGGGACTCAAGGCCAAGCTGATGGACGATGGAACTGGACAGCGCTCAATGGAAAATTACTGAAAGACGACCCGGCTGGAGAGGAGGTGCAAAGGGCGTGTTCTGGGATTTGGGGTTCTGTATTAGGGAAAGCGCCCAGAGGGTGGAGACAGAACAGAGCAGCCCAGAGCAGAGAAGAGTTAGGCGAGGAGCTAGAGGGGGCATTTTATAGATCAAGCTCTCCAAGTGAAGACTTCTTAGGAAGTTTCACTCTGACACCTTTTCTCGATTTGAGGGTCTCTAGGGATTGCTAAGTAGGGATGACATCTAGTACAGAGCAGGGACAGAGATGGTATGGTCCAGTGTCCCTAATATCGACATTGGCTTGGTAGTTTTCTACCTCATGCTTTTAGAAATTGTGCTTTTAGTTATTTTTAGCCGTATGCGGATTCTTCGTAGAGTAGCATTTGTGTTAGTGCCTATGTACTTGTTGTGCCTCGTATTGAGGAGTTTGTATCTTCAAATTTTTATGTTGATAATAAAAGCCAGAGAGCCAAGAGATTACGTTTTGAGTCCTTGATTATGACAATTTGTGGACGGCATTCTTCGATAATTGTGTTCATTCCCTCCACGCTATTGGGCAAGTAAAAAGTTCCATCCGACCAGAGTGGGTTTTTGTAGATAATTGGCGGATATGAAAATGGGCCGGAGCACCCCCTAAGTGGGACAGAGCCCATCGGGTGCAGGTCCCTCGCAATAGAACTGAATTTGTAACAGACATCCTGACAAGAGTCCACTTTTTTGCTGACAAGGAAGCTATCCTGAGGAAGACTCAGAGGGCAAAAGACATCTTCTACAATGGCCAGTCGATACAGATTTTCTAGGACTTGGCTCCAGCCACATTGCGTAGGCGAAAATAATTTAAAGTTGTTACAAACAATCTTCGAGCTCCTAACATTAAGTATCAGTGGGACCATCCCTTTGCTCTGATGTTTACCTGGGAGGGGAAGCGACTTGCTATCCGCTCACTGATGAAAGCGAAACAGCTTTTACATCTCCCGTCCAAATTGGAGGAACCGGTCCCCTCTGCTCCTCGGAGGGGCCCTAGGGGGCCAATCAGCCCGGAGTGGTCCATGGTTGGAACGCTTCGGCATAGGCGACATATTCAGGAGCAAGATTCTTCACAAGCCAAGCAGGAAATTATTAGTCACATCAGAGCTCTGAGCGACACTTTCCCGCGGCCTCATTCACCGGCCCAGTCAGAATAGTACTGCCACAATTCGAGGATTTCTCTTCTCTGGATACCTTGAGGTTGTTCGAGGTAACAAGACTTTGGACACTCGACTGGGATCTTTTTCCTTTCGACAGCTCTGCTTAGCTGTTACCAGGGTAAAACATGACATATGAGGATGTCACATCTTCTTCCCTGGAAATACATCCACTACAGGGAAATTATGCTGAACAATGACACTCTTGGAGCTGTTTCAGACCGTTTTCAGTGTGCCCCGGGCGGGTGTGATTTCAACGTTTATTTTATGCTTTAATACGCCATTGGAAGTGGAGACCCATGGGAGACCTTCTACTTGCCGTCCCCCTTCTTTTCCAGAGTCCTTTTGGAAAGTTACTTTTCCAGAATGGCCTGTCTTACGGACTCCGGGCTGTTTCTTATGGGCCCTGATTATGTTTGGCCCAGTTAGCCATGTAGCTGGGTGTTTTTTGCTCTTTTTCTCATTCTAATCTTTTCTTTCCCCTATTCTGCTGTGCTGCCCTTGGGGAGATGGGGATTGTCATGTGGTGCTTTTGAATCCATATCAGCTTTGGCGCTGATATGGAATAAGTTGATGTGTGGTGGTTAGGCTATGGGAAACCCCTTGACCCTGCATTACGGGCTTTGCAATTGCTATTGACGGACTGACTATCTACTATGGATTCGACTAACCCCATGAAATTCCTTTCACTGAATGTAAAGGGACTCAATTCTCCCAATAAAAGACATCAAGTGTGACGGTATCTCCTACAACAAGACCCTGACATCATATTCCTATATGAGACTCATCTCCTTACCTCTGATACTCACCTTATGTCTCCCCCAAGTATCTCTGACAATTCTGGGCTTGCGCCCCCAGTATAGCAGGTGGAGTGGCCATCTTTTTTTAAGCTGGCTGGGGGGTCCAAAATACTAGGGCGACGAAAGATGGGACTGGGAGATTTTAAAAAATCCAAGTGGCTTGGGGGAGGGAACCCCTGACCCTTGTGAATATATATGCTTCTAACCAGAACCAAGACGCTTATCTATGCTCCCACCTTCATGACCTTTTCACTCAGTCACCACACCGATCGTTCTTGGGGGGATTTTAACTTGGTATAGAGTCCGGAATCGGATCGCATGGCCTGATTCCCTAACAGGCTGGGGCAATGTCGGCTGCCCTAAAACATGCTGTCACAGACCTGGGGTTAATGGATGCATGGCTCTATTTACATCCCGACTCTAAAGACTACTCCTTTTTCTCCCATGTGCATCGTTCATTCTCCCACATTGACTATTTATTCCTTTCTTTACCTCTATTACAGAAGCTAATCGTTGCAGAGATATCTGACATATCCTTGTCTGACCATGCGCATATAGCAATATCTCTACAATCCCCTAGGCCTCAGGCGGGAATTGTCCCCGGGTGGAGACTCCCGCTCCAAGTGTTACGGGACCCTGTTGATGTGGCTGATGGTCGCAAAGAGATTAAGGCTTTTTTCGAGGTGAATGATCTTGCGGACACCTCGGAAGCTATTAGGTGGGAAGCCTTTAAAGCTACCATACGGGGAGGTCATCTCTACTATATCCATTGCGAGAATCTGTGAATCCCGCCTTGTAGAGAATACTCTTGCCGCGGAGATTAAGACTCTAGAGTGACGAGATTACCTTCATCCATCTCTTCGCAATAAGCATTTACTTGCAGAGGCACTGGCCATATACGACTTCATCGCACTAATAAGGCAGAGAGGCTGCTGCTTGCCCTTAAACAAACATATTACGTGGGTGGGGACAAGGTGGGGACATGTTTTGTGCGGCGGCTTCGGGCTCTGAATACGCAGGCGCAAATAGCCAAACTCAAATGCCCGGATGGTCCTTGGGCTATCTCGGAACCTGGTAAATCTGCGGCTCTTTCGGATTACTGTAGGACACTTTATGCGGACGCTCTTTGAGGCAATCATGGAATTCTTAGATTCCTGCCCTTTAGACACTATTAGTGCTCATTATAAGAACTTGATGGAGGAACCCATTATGCAGGAGGAAATTGCGAGGGCTCTGAAGCAGCTTCCGGTGGGAAAAACCCTGGGACCTGATGGCTTACTGGTTTCCTTTTATCGGGTCTTCTATCTACAACTGCGGGAACATTTACTACATCTTTTTAACAGCTTCATGGAGGTCTCGGGTCTTACTCCGACAATGGAGGAAGCAGAGATAGTTATTGTCCCTAAACCCAGGAAGGACCAAGCTCTTCCTCACTCATATCACCCTATTGCACCTTTAAATACCGACACTAAGATCTACACCAAGATCTTGGCGAAGAGGCTTGTACTCCACCTTCCGGGTCTGATCGATCCGTATCAGGTCAGGGTCATCCATCAGCGGCAGGGAGCGGAAAATATATGCCGCATCGCCCATATAGTAGAGACGGTAGAGATCAGAGGCATACCGGCTTGTCTAGTGTTGCCCGTGTGGACTGGCGCTTTCCCTGGGAGGTACTGCAGAGGGTGAGCTTGGGCTCTATGATGATCTTTAGGTTGATGGCATCTTAAGCACACCCCACTACCCGCATTCGGTTTAATGGACGGCTCACTGCTCCCATTGCGATTCACAGTGGTACTAGACATGGATGTCCATTGTCCCCTCTGCTGTTTGCCCTTGTGGTGGAGCCCTTTGCCATTGCTATTCAACGAAGCCCTGAGATCCGGGGTATCCCTTTTGGGGGACATGATCATAAGGTTTCTCTCTTTGCAGATGTTCTCTTGCTTTCTCTCTCTTCTCCTTCTTCCTCCCTTCTGGCTTTAGGCCCGCTCCTACGGTCTTTCGAGAGGGCCTCAGGATTTCGGATAAATCTTGCTAAATCTCATGCTCTCAATCTTACCCTTTCGACCTCGGAGATTCAAGCTCTTCAAAGTTTACTCCCCCTATCTAGTTGGAGGGGTCTTTCTCTTGCATGGCTGGGACGTATTAACGCTATACAAATGTTGCTTCTTCCTAAGATTTTATACTTATTCCAATCTCTTCCTACACCAATACCCCAGGCTGACATCCTTTCGCTCCAGTGAGATTATACATCCTTCATATGGGGGCGGTCGCGCCCGTGTTTCTCTAATAAGATTTTGATGTTGCCTCGGGATCGAGGAGGTCTTGCGCGCCCCAATCTTTTGGAGTACTTTTGGGCCTGTCATCTTCGGTATATCTCAGAATGGGCGGTTCGCGAGAGCGAGAAACATTGGTTTCATATGGATCGGGCAATCTCTTGCAAGCCCCTGTAGAACTTAGCTTGGCTTTCTCGTGGAACTCGGCCTCGTAGTGCATATATTGCTACCCCTACTAAAACAGTGCTGGAGATATGGAATAAATTGGCGGTTTCTCGTGGCCTGACTACTTTCCCTTCTCCTAATACCCCCATTGCGCATAACCCCATGTTAACCCCTGCATTGCAACCGCGGGCATTTAGCGCGTGGTCTGATGATGAATGCAGAGTCATTCAAGTCATGTTTCAAGAGGACAAATTCTTTCTTTCGATCAATGCAAACGATCCTTCCATCTTACAGAGGGTGCTTGAATGAAGTATTATCAGCTAAGCCACTGACTGCTAGCGCCGGCATACACTCAGGGAGCTACTAGAAAGCTCACACCCTTTGAAACTCTAGTGCGCCAGTTTGGTGGGTCACGGGAACTGATCTTGCGCACCTATTCTGTCTTGCAACGCTCACAACAACCCCTACCTCATACTTATCAAAAGCAATGGCACTTGGACTTGGGAGAGGACATAGACCCAAAGAGTTGGGCCCGTTATGGCAGGAAATACAGAAAATGTATCATAACACAGCGCAACACGAATCAGCTTACAAGCTTATTTCGGGTTGGTACTTTACCCCGATTTGCCTGCATCAGATGCTACAAAATTTCCCTCTGTCTTGCTGGAGATGTCGGGCTTTCTCCACATCTGGTGGTCCTGCCCGAGATTGGAAATGTTTTGGAAAAATTTCCTCAGCCATATAAAATATGTGATAGGGTTCCCTATTCCCACTACCCCCCATGATTAAACTGCTAGGCATTAGACCCCCGCCCTTAATGGCCATGAAGTACTCACACAGGCGTTTAATACTACAGATGCTAGGAGCAGCCAGACAGTCCATAGCGTTATTCTGGAAGAAACCCCACCCTCCTACAGTGGCCACTTGGTTACTCCGCCTATGGCAGGTTCTAGTCCTTGAATTGCTCACTGCACGTCTCAAACACGCAGATGCTAAGTTTACTCCCATTTGGCAACCACTCATACACCACTTCTCTAAGACGGAGTACTCCAGGTTAGTCCCTCCTAGACTTCGAGCTTTGCAACTGTCTGAAGACGCTTTGCATCCTTATGTGAGGGGTCATCAACAGGACACCCCTGAATCATTGGCCCTGTAGGAGAGGACTCCCCTACCCCTCTATCCTAGGTCACCGGACCCAATCTAGCTATAGGACACTCGTAGGACGTTTCCTCATGTTCTCTCACAAGGGTATGTGTCTTGATCTTATTTTCTACCCTCTTCTTCCCCTTCTTTCCTTGTCTTTTTCTTTCCTTCTCTTTTCCTTCTTTCTCTTCTCTTGTTCAAAATGGGATATGGACCCCAGCAGTCGCTCAAGTTGGAGTGTCAAGTGGTTTAACGTATGACCCAGGGGAGCAGGTTATGTATTATGTTGGTTTATATGCATTATTTAGTAATGTTAACATGGCCAACCCTCTGTACGTTTTTAGGTTGAGCCTGTAACAGCGCACATGCGATGTTCTGGTGAGAACTTTATGTGAGGGCTTTTGAAATCTCACCACACGCTTGTGTGTGTGGTTTTGTTTTCGTCGCAGGCTATTGGGCTTTGCGTGCGTCTTTCTAAGAAAGACAGCACGCAATTGGGCAAAGGCGGGCGCATGTCCCGCCTTTGCTCAGCCCATGGCCTATTGGTTGCAATTACCCACCCGGGCGCCATGTGTTTTGAATTATCGTGCACAGATGCATGCGCGATAATTCAAAACACATGTCTCGGTGTGGCGTGCACGCGCGCACCACTCGTTCTATTCTACCTTCTCATCAGTCTACACTGCCTTGAGTCTTCCTAAAATGGCAGCTTGGGATAGTCCTGATGTCCTGAAAGCCCACTGTCCTCTTTCCATTTCCATGCCTGTGCTCCGTCCGCCTGTGTTGGCTGCAGAGACACTCACGGCTGCCACGGGACATTTCTTCTCCGTCGCCAGTGCCTTGGTGTGTCCCCTGCCCGGCGGTGCTCTGAAGGCTGGACTTCGGGTGCGGGCCTTGCCGTGTCGGGGAAGGTAATGAGCCGCAGAGCCCCGGGATCTTGGTTGAGCAGCAGCGGCACCAGACAGTATAAGCGGAGCTGGAATGATTGGCCTCCCAGGTCAGTGGCGTCCTTTGCCTGTTGTGCAGGACCTAGGCTGGCGCTCCGGACCGAGGATGGGTAATGGAAATGTTGTGTGCTTCCTGGACATGTTGAGAACCGCACCTGTACTCCCGCTCAGTCCTCGGTTAGGCTCGCTATGGCATGGGCCCTTTCTCCCGTATCATGGTCTCCAGGGCTTCCTTATAAGGTCTATGTTGGATGGGTGAGTGTCATGGTTTGGCAGTCACCAGTCACTAGTGGAACATGTATACAGCTTCCTGATTCGTGACCACATACACCGTTTCAATTCTCCATTTTACCTGGTTCTGTGATGAATGGAGCAAGGTGGGTGTGAGACTACACACGTGCGTTCCCCTAAGATGTTTATACTTTCGCTGCATTCTTCCTGTACGAGACCCGCGCAGAGCATCAGTTTTCGGTTTCCCAACGTCCACCTTCTGGCTTCCGTAATACTGTTCTTCCTCTAGGCCCTTGAAGGCAGTCTGACCTGGTACTCTGCACTGTACCGTGATGTGAGGAGAGGAGGCTAGAGCCCACTTGCAGTCATCTGTCGGGCGTGTGATACCCATAGGTACTGACAGGACCACATTGTGGCGTGTCACATACCTGCCCACTCTGGAAACTTGTGCATCCTAACTCGGCTAACTGCACCAGCCATACATCCTCCAACACGCCCCCACCGCACTCCAACCAGCCCATTGGCACCAAGTGAGATGGGCATTTGATGTATTTTCAGAACTCCTCACACTCCCTCCTGGCATGTTTTTTCTCACGCAGTTCACCAATAACGGTACTCTGGAAATGTTTTAACAGTACAGTAAACAGATTGGAACATTGAACGATTATACTCTCCTAAACTTATAAGGTCCCAAAAGCGAGGCCTATTGGCTATGCCAATGCTTGTTGATGAAGTCAGCTGCCTCCAATTGGTTCTGCATGATGTGAGGGAGGGGGTGGGGGGGGAATAGTCTGTACCCTCAAGGAGGGTCAGTAGCAAGCTCCCTGGTTCTTTGCTTAGGATTACCTCCCTTCCTCTGTGATATGGGTGTGAGAGAAAAGGTATTGTCTCCCTTGGCTTGTTCTACTGCTTTTTCTTTATTTGTAGTGTCTTTGCACTCACATTAAGTGATGAGGGTTTTCTTTTGTGCTTTGCTGATGGGGGTCACATTTTCTCTATTTGTTTGTTATTCACTTCTTGTTCCAATAAATAGATTTGAAACAAAATATTATGAAAATGTTCTGAAATCTTCACCTCACCTCACACCCTCCACCGCTATTGGTGAAAAATAATTATTCTACAAAGCATGCAACTATGTAAAAATTTCTAGATTAAAGAACCATTCCTGTATGGCGTGGGAATTTCAAAAATAAGTATATTAGGAGCACTGCAATTTTTGCATTATAACTAGTACGGACAAATACTTGCCTGTAGCATAGTAGGGAGAATCCACTGATAACCGCTGAGGGAGAAGAGGTGGTTGAAGTGCACAGCAGTATTGATGACAGTTGCTGCATACTGCCTAAGCAAGGCACTGTCTTCTGGGTGTAGGAGCAGGGCACCATTAAAAACATTCAGGAACAGCATGATCTCATCCCCCCAAGGGAACTCGCTCGGCATTCCCAGGAACGTCTCCTCCAGAAGCTTAATCCACAGGCTTTTGTGGAGTGTGTCAAGGCCAAACAGCTCTTTTCCAGCTGGGGACAAGATCAGATGAATACATTAAAAAACAACATTATAATTCATTTAGAACATGTTACTTACCTTTGGTAACGTATTATCTGGTAGAAACTCTATCTAGCTGCAGATTCCTTACCTTTGAATTTCCCAGGCGTCAGACTGGACCCAGAAACTTCATCATCGGGTGGCTCGATTCGGCTCCTTGTGACGTTGTGGGCGTCGTTAGTGTCAGTTATGACATCACCGTACCTATATACGTGCCACCCAGATGTGCAGACATTAGTACTTTTTGTGTTTTCCAAACCAGAAGTGCAGAGCCATGGAGTAATTGACGTAGTCTTGTGCAAAACTAGGGCCCTGAAAAGGGGAGCAACCCTAGCCCTGCAACATTAGTACGCAAAACGGGGAAGCATGGGTGGGGCTGTAAGGAATCTGAAGCAAGATAGAATTCTGCCAGATAATGCATTACCGAAGGTAAGCAACTTGTTCATCTGATAGAGACTTCTAGCTGCAGATTCCTTACCTTTGAATTAGATTGCCAAGCCATACAATCCTGGCGGTGGGTTGCGGACCAATACCTCAAACTAGGAAGTCCTGCAGGACCGAACATGCAAAATGGCCATCCCTGCGAACCTGACTGTTCAGGCAGTAGTGTTTGGCAAACGTGTACAAAGATGCCCACGTTGCTGACTGGCAAATGTCCAGGACTGGGACACCCCGAGCCAAAGCCGTAGTCGTAACCTTACCCCTGGTGGCATGGGCCCTTAATCCCTCAGGGGGCTGCTTCTTTGCTACGGCATAGCAGATCTTGATTCAGAGAACGACCCAGCAAGAGATGGCCCTTTTCTGCACTGCCCTTCCCTTCTTAGCTCACACGTAGCCCACAAAGAGTTGGTCGTACACCAGGAACTCTTTTGTGCGCTCAAGGTAGAACGACAACTGTCAGTTTGGGTCCAGTTGGTGGAGATGCTCCTCCTCTTTAGAGGGATGCGAGGAGCAAAGAAGGTGGGCAACGTGATGGATTGACCCAGATGGAATGGGGTTACAACCTTTAGAAAAAAGAAGCCCTGGTGCGAAACACCACTTTTTCTGGAAAAGACATCAGATAGGGTGGAGTACAAGATGACACCTACAACTCACTCGCCCTCTGGGCAGAAGTAATCACCACTAAAAAAGCTGTTTTGATGGTCCACAGCCGGAGGGGACAGTAATGTAGAGACTCAAAGGGAGCACACATTAGGTAGGTGAGGACCAAATTAAGGTTCCACTGTGGCATAACAAAGGACATGGGTGGAAACAAGTGAGCCAGTCCTTTTCGAAACCTATGTACCATTGGAGATTTAAAGAGAGAGTGCTGGTCTGGCAGCTGCAAAAAAGCAGACAGAGCAGAGAAGTAACCCTTGAGAGTGCTGGGCAAGGGTCAAGATGAGTAAAAGGACAGTGGAAAGAGAAGCAGAAAGAGGGTCAATAGACTTTTCTGTACGGTATAATACAAATTTCTACCAATGGAAGGCGTATACCGTCTTAGTGGAGGGCTACCTGGCTGCCCAAAAACAATACATACCTCAGGAGGAAGGTCAAAAGCCATCAACAGCTGCTGCTCAATCTCCACGCATGGAAGAGCAGAGTTGACAGGTTTGGGTGTAGAACCCTCCCCTGCTGCTGCGACAGAAGATCCTCTCGAAGGGGCAGTCTGGTCGGAGGATTGATGCTCATCTTCAGAAGCTCTGAATACCAGACTCTCCTTGCCCAGTCCGGAGCCACAAGAATGGCTTGGGCCCAGTCACTCCTGACCTTCTTTGGAGCCCTGGGCAGGAGTGGTATGGGCAGAAAGGCATACAGCAGGCCTGAGCTTCAGTTGCGACGAAAGGTGTCGTCAAGCGATAGCCGCCTTGGAAACTCCAGCACGCAGTATTGCTGACACTGCGCATTCTCTTTGAGGCAAACAAATCTAACCAAGGTGATGAACATGTGCCACCCTCCAACTGGAAATGCCATTCGTGGTCCACTAGTCATCGACGGCTGAGTTTGTACGCCCTGGCGTTCAGAGAACCTGCCAGGTGTTGAACCACCAGGGTTACACCCTGCTGTTCCAGCCATGTCCAGAGACACAGGGCCTCTCGACAAAGTGTCCCCGACCCAACCCCGCCCTGCTTGTTATAGTACCAGTTGGGACGGTCACCACCTCCATATAGAACATTGTGAGGAGGTTACGAATCCGATGCCACCTTGTCTCAGTGCATGAGCAGCATAGAAATAAACATCCTAGCTGCTTCTTGATTGGGCCAATTAAGTGCAGCAACGCACATTCTCCAGGAAAAACAACCGAAGGAGCTGGATACAAACATGTGAGATGGAGGGTCCGGCGTTGCTATTTGGTATTTATTTTTAATGATACCAGGATATCAGACGCACATGGCTCAGAGAGGCCGGCCCTGATCTCAGATCACAATAGCTTTTCTTTTTTTTAAAGGACTGTAATCTGCACTACACTTGTGGCAACTAACTAAACAAAGTACCAACTTCGCCCAGTGCAAGCTCGCATGGTCCGGTCCCTTAGCTGCGCACACACTCGCCAGCCCTGCAAACCAAACATACACAAATGCAACTCTAATTCTATGCTCTTGGTAATTACATAATGTGCATTTCGACCATTACTTTCGCAATATGGTATCATCTTTATATAATTAGAGCCCACACACACAATCCACACACCACTAAACAGAAATCTTTACATTTAAAACAACAGCAATTATCTGCCAGTGTCTTGTAACTGCGCGCCTTTCACCGAGACAGCGGAGCCCCGGCAGGCTGATAATGCCACGAAAGGAAAACAGCTGTTGTTGAAAGCTTGTGTGTCAGGCTGGAACATATTGGCATCGACATTACACAGGCCACAACACTGCACAACACGAAAGAAGACTCGAGATAACCTTCCCCGTCTGCGAAAGGCTCACTGCTCCGCGGCAGCTCCGTGTTCATCACACAGGCAGGGACAAAAACTGACTAGTACGCAAGCTAGGATAACTGCCTGGCTACGTGTGCTCACTCAAGCAGGCATTATAAAAAGGTGAAGCGATAGACATAAAAAACTCCCTGGCATTTGCTGACAAGAGGCGCGCTGCTCGACTTATGTTCACTTTCAAGACTCCTGCTATTTTGTGCTCTTCTTATGGACTGAAGTCGGAAGCTGTCCAACTCAGGGCAAAATGCCTGCATGCTGAAGCCATCGCAATACTCGCGGGGGGTCGCAGGGGGGTGGGGGCCGGGGAATAAAAATAAATTAAATTAAAAGATAGAAAACTTACCTGACCGCCGGTCCGTGCCGCATTTTCTGGGCCCTTGGCGCCTTCACTGGAGTGGCAACCCCACCCTCCTCAGCCAATACTGGTGCTGGAGCAGCGCCAGGATTGACTCAGGGCACAGTTACTCTCCGCCCACCTGCCTATTAGGAGACCGAGGTTTGAGCCTTTGCTCAACCCTCACTCTCCTAATGGGCATGCGCCAACCAGAGCGGACACAAGTGCGCATGACTGGGAACGGCGCGAAAATTTGCGCACCTTCCCCACTCATGCGCACTTGTGCTGCTGTCCCATGTCTGACAATGCATGTCAGTCAACATGACGCTGTACCGCCCACCCCCTTCAGACTCTGAAGGGGGTGGGCGGTCCGAAATCATGCTGACTGACATGATTGTCAGTTCTCCCTCTGCGTTTTTGAGAGTTGAGAGTTTACTTAAGTTCAGAGACGCCCAGGGAGCTGCAGGCGAGGGCGGGGAGGCAACGTCCCAGCGCCCTAATGGACGCACCGCCCCTGCCTGAGGCCCAGCTACCATCCTCGCACACGATGTGAAAAAATCTTGAAGTCAGCAAGAAGTTGAGAAAAAGCCTTTCAAAAAGCGACAGAGGAGTAGCTGTTCCCAGAACGGCGCTTAACTGGCCCTGAAAGAAAAGAACTGATGTCCGCGTGCCTGGGTGGTGCCTATATAGGTACTGCGACATTATAAACAACGCTAACGATGCAGACAACGTCACGTGAAGCGGAATGGAGCCACCCGACGGCACACGCAAGGGATATCGCTCAGCAAAAGTTTTTGGAACCAGCCTGATGCCTGGGAAATTCAAAGGTAAGGCGTCTGCAGCTAGAAGTCTCTATCAGATACAATTTATAATTCAAGCCACAATGGGTCCACATCCCCACCCTCCCTGTTTGTGGCAATACCACATGTGATGTTGTCAGTGAACACATGCACCAAGCCTTCACCTGACTGAAGGAAGAAAGGCTTTCAATGCCAATTGGATTGCCTAAAGCTCCAACAGGTTGATGCAGAGCCCAAACTCTGCTGGAGGCCAGCGTCCTCTGCTCTTCCTCTTCCAAATGGATACTCCATCCCAGGAGTGACGCATCTGTCACTACCATCAAATCCAGTTAGAGAAGGTAGAGGGGTCTGTCGCTGACCCAATCGCGGTTCATCAGCCACCACTGCAGGTCTTTTGTAGTTCCTTCCGAGATCAATAACAGGTAAGAGAGATTTCCCTGATGCTGTTCTCACTGGAACTTCAGGCCCCACTGCAGAGCTTGCATATGCCAATGGGAATGTGTCACTAGCAGGATGCAGGAAGCCATGAGGACCAACAGCCTCAGAGTCAGCATCACCAAAATCCAGGATAGAGGCTGAAACATCAGTATTATAGCTTGAATATCCTGGACTGGTAGCTCTGGAGGATAGACCCAAAACTGCACTGTGTCCAGTTCTGATGAAAGGGAGCATTTGAGAAGGAGTGAGGTGTGATGTTGGCATGTTGATAGTGAACCCAAACAAATGCAGGAGGACAGCTGTAGTCTAGAGGTGGAAGATTACAGCCTGGGGCGAGCCCGCCTTTAATAGCCAGCTGTAGAGGTAGAGGTAGAGGAAGACTAGAAACCCTGACCTAAGCAGATGTGCTGCAACCACTGACATCACCTTGGTGAATACCCAAGGATGTTGGTAAGGCAAAAAGGGAGCACAGTGAACTGAAAGTGCTCTTGACCCACCGTGAACCACAGGGATTGTCTGCAGGCAGGCAGGACGTGGATTTGGAAATAGGCATCCTGCAAGCGCAACTCCACCATTCCAGTTTCCATAGTCCAGGAAAGTCAGGACCTGAGCTAAGGCCTCCGTCCTTTTTGGGCACCTGAAAGTAGTGGGAATAGCAACCACACCCTACTTCTGATGCAGGCACTCTCTCAAAGGCTAACACTTTCTGACTTAGCAAGGGTAGATGGTCTTCCATCAGCCAGTCATAAGTCGGTGCCAAGGTTTGCAGAACTGGAGTAGCCCCTCTGGACAATTTGTAGAAGTCACTCGTCCATTGTTATAGACTGCCTGTGGGGCAGGTGATGGCGGATCCTGCCCCTCCACTGGGAATGTCCTTCACTGAGGAACAAGTCATTCACCCATTTGCAGACAACATCCTTCTGACCCTGACAGACCCTTTACAATCATCCCCCAAGCGGCAGGGGTTACTGGAAACATTTAGGACAGTTTCTGGCTTTATGGTGAACCTGGCCAAGTCAGAGATGTTGAGCTTAGGGCTCTCACGGGAGAAGAAGAGCAAGCCGACTACTTTGACCCCATTTAGATGGGCGCCAGGGAAAAAAACTGAAATACCTGGGAGTGTATCTTACACCATGGCACCACCTATTATATGCAGCTAACTATTCACGCTCGCTTACCACCATCCAAACTGATCTTTACAGATGGCAGAGGTTCTATGTCTCCTGGTTTGGCAGGGTGGCGATCATAAAGCAGAACGTGCTACCCCACCTACTTTATTTATTTAAAGCAATGCCTGTCCCCTCTCTGGAGAGGGATATGCAGTTTCTGCAACAAGTTATTGATAACTTCATTTGGAATGGGAAGAAGGCAAGGTTCTCTAGGATCATTATGAGATCCTCCCGGACCTCTGTAAATTCTGTAAGGTGGCGCAGCTGCTTGTCTTCTTCAAATGGTCCTTAAATGAGACTGAGAATCATTAGGTGCATATGGATGCAGCAGTCATGGGAAGGGCCCCTTGGGCAGTCCCCTGGCTCCAAAGACCACTGGCATGCCAGTACTTGGAAATTTTTAAGACTCTCTTCACCAAAAGGAATAGATTTACCAGGGGTGATGGGCTAACAACCTTTCCGTCCCCATTTACACCTCTGCTTGGAAATGTGGCGTTTTACCCAGGGACAGTCAAAGGGGAATTTGCGCATTGGGACAGTGGGAGATGCAGGATTCTTCGGGGCCTATTCAGGAGTAGGAGTGTTAAAGTCTTTTTGACGTGCAAACAGAAGTTTCAACTGCAGGAATCAGAGCGCATGAGATACTTAAAACTGCAGTATTGGGTACTTCACCCAGTTAACAAATCGGCAGCCACTCGTCAGCTATTGCCATGGAAAAAACTGTTCACCACTTACAGTGGCCCTAAGGGTTTAATTTTGCTATTTATGCTCTTCTTGCTAAACCCTCCACTGACATAGACTGCCCATACATGAGACAGAGAATGCAGATTCTAGGCTGTGCCATTCCTAAGGAATCCTGGGAGAGGCTTTGGAATGATATCACGTAACTTTGCAAGAGCGTACAGAATAGGGAAACAATGTACAAGTTCATGACACTCTGGTATATCATACCTATAAAGTTGCATCAAATGTACGATGCGTCGGATGGGCTGTTTTGGAGGGGGTGTGGCCAACAGGGGATTATATACACATGTCGTGGACTTGCCCTGCAGTGACAATTTTGAATACAAATCCTGAGTCACATTAAAATGTGTTGGCTTACCAGTTACTGCCTGACTCTGCCACTATAATGCTGGGCCTTAAGCCAATAAACATGTCGGCCCTGACCACAGTAGATTGGAGGAGCATAACTACCATGTTACTAATGGTGAAGCAATTGTTAGCTTTTCGATGGAATGCCCAAAGGTATCCTCCACACAGGACTGGGTTAGTAAATTATGGACTCTAATAGCCATGGAAAAATTGACATGGTCCCTAGTAGATAACATAACATTGAAATGCAATGGTGCCCTTTAATTGATTATTTGGTAAATAAAGGTGCGTTTTATGGTTTCCCCAGATCTTTGAGGTCTTTACGTTTGGGTGTTTGAAAGGGAGCTCTTTGTTTTGAATTTGCACACTGTAACTCATCTATGAAGTGTAAGATAATTTGATTTATATGGGTCTTAATGTTGTATCTTATTGTCACTTTCTTCTTGTGCTGTCAATGGTCCACTCTGCTTCTGAAATATGGTTGGGTAGGTGGAGAAGGGGTGGAAAGCTTTTTGGTGTAATTTGAAAAATCAATAACATTCCTTGGGAAAAAAAAGAATTGACTGATGGGAACTTTTACGGATCCGCAGTGATAAGAAGGTACTGCGGTCAGCCTGATGTGGTGGCACCTACATAGGCACTGTGCATGTCAATACTGGCACAGATGCCACTGCCAAACCCACACAGAGTTGAATGATGCCACCTACCTATGCATACAGGGACTGCTGACAAATTTAACAATCTAGTCTGACGCCTGTTGGATATACTAAAGTGAAGAATCTGCAGCTAGAAGTCTCTATCAGATAAAATATTTACTTGGAATAAAAATGAAGTTGAAGAACATCTTTTGGCATTGCCTTCACATGCATGAGAGGTATTCAAAATGGTGAAAATATAGCTAATGGATGAAAAGCAGAGCATTTTCAAAAGATAATTTCGTCCTTAGTGTGGCTTACCCTTCTGAGAACAAAATGGCCAAAGGTGAGCTGGAAGAGGTTCATAGACTTTCTAGATCCCAGTAAGTCTGATGACTGGAATCATACATTCTATCAGATATCTTTTCTGGCAGTGATCAGTTACTCACAAAGTAATTTCAGGGGGGGCTCCTCCGCTGAGGTGGAGGAGCATCGCCCCACGGCTGACAGAGCAGAAATAACCTTGTTATTATCATTTTATTTTTCTTTGCTATGGGGCTGGGGGTCACAGGGGGAGGAGTGGTTCGCACACTCCAAGTGTGGATGACTGCTTAGCCGGCCGTCTTAGGCCTGCCAAACAGTCATGGGGACTTGCATCTTCCCCACCAGGCTGTAATGCGTTGTGATTGGATATGGGGAGCCAATCACAGCGCTGCATTGCAACATTCTTATTGGCTATGGGCAGCCTGTGTGCTTCCTGGTTCATACCTCGCAAAGAAGAGCAGCAATGTGGTGGAGAGACAGCGGCTGTTTACAAGGTAGGTGTTGTTTTTTTAGTACTTTTTTTCCAAACCCACCAGCCCCGTTTCCTGCCAGCCGAGTAATTTTTATATTAAAGCCCCTTGAGACAATCAAGGATACAAATCTTTTTCCTCTCAGCTTTTCATAAATACATTAAAAGCTATGTATACAAAGTTGTGAATGTTTTGTTGTTCAAGTGCTCTAGAATGATTGGAAGTTGTTCTACTTTACCCGCCTTAATAGATAAACATTCATGCTTGCTTTCTTCTACTGTGAATATTGTGAGGCTGAAAATATGTAAAATAGCTTCAGTACCTTGAGGATCACTGAACAAAGAGAACTCAGCATCAATAGCACTGCGTGGGAAGGAAGGAAGACGGAGGAGGTCTTCCTGTACCATGGAGACATGAGATTGCTTATGGGCAGCAGGGATCTTCTGTGTCAGGGATATAAGAAACAGTACTCGTCCCACTTCCTCCAACTTTCGAGTGAATACCTGAGGAGTAAATAAAATTCACATCCAGTCATAAACTTAATATTCCCATCATGCAGTGACAAACTAGTACCCAATTATGATTTACAGTCCCAGTTCTTTCGCCAGTTTGTCTCATCTGCTTACATGTATGTTTATTATTATTTTAAAACCTCCACAACACTGTGCAATATTCTTGCTATTTTGAAACCACAAATATGGGTCTGAAAACTGATAACAGAAGTGGTCAACCTCTCATAAATCATCATGCCACTATATTGATCTTAGTGTTAGTTTTTAAAGCCTATCAGACCTTCAGTAGAGTCCCCATCTAACCGCAGATTCCTCACCTTGTGAATTCCCCCAAGCACCAGACTGGATCCGGAAACAACAGCAATTTGCTTGCGTATTTGCAGATAGCATTGTGCGGCTCTTCATTGGCTACATCTCATCTTGAATGTGACGATTGGGGCCCTATATATGTGCCATCTATGCACACTGACAACAGTTTGTTTCTGATCTCTGTCCAGGCCATCGTATGCAGAGCCATCGAAATCAAATAGTGCAGCATAGAGATATTTTATAAGAAATAGTTTCTTACCTGTTACTCCAGTTCTCTCGTCGGGGCATTTCAAAGATAAGCCATAAGCATTGAATAGTCCCACCCATGTGCGGGGACCCCGGAGCACTTCTTTAATGTATCTTCTTAAGTGGAGATTTTCGCCTTTCTTCAGAAAGGCCTGTAAAGACACCCAAGAAATAAACAAATAATGCAGCCTATATAGATAGGCTACAATGGCTCAGTTCTTCATGAAGTCAAAAAAGGGCAGTACATTAAACATGAAAACAATTTAAGATGTTTTGCAAGCAGCAGAAACTCCCTAACAAACCCCTTTTTATGTTACGGATGAAGGAGTGCTGGACAGAGTGCTGGACAGAGTGGCCTCATAGGCTGTCTTATAATGGTAAAAAAAAGCCTGTGCATTTAAGAAACCAGAGACCACCAGTATCCCATCATGCACAGGTAGTGGTGGTTACTTCAGTGAAGATGATGTTATAAATATATACAAGTATAAGGATAAATCTGTCTAATCCACCCGGAAGGAGGGAGGGTCGCTTATGACTTCTCATGGAAATACCCCAACGAGAGTTCTGGCGTTACAGGTAAGAAACTATTCCTTCTCTTGGAGGGGATTTCTATGTATAGTCCTAAGTATTGAATAGAGTATTAAGCCCATCCCCATATAGTGCGGTGGAGGAGACAAAGTATGAAGTAGATAGTTTAAGCAAATAGGTTTCTGAGGGGAGCCTGTCCTACTTTAGTATCTGCTCTAGCATCAGAATTTAGGCAGTAGTGCTAGGTGAATGTATTTACTGATTTCCAGGTAGCTGCTTTGCAAATTTCTGGAATAGGGATATTGCACAGCAAAGCAGCAGTAGTTGCTTTCCCTCTAGTGGAGAGTGCTTTTGGCCTAGCTGAAAGTGTTTTATTATATTTTTTGAGGTGGCTAAGCCAATACGGAGTGGACCATAGTTGACAAACAATTGGCCTGATCGTCTGATATCCTTTGTCTTGTCTAGATACAAATTTAAGAACTTTCCTCACATCGAGGGAGTGGAGGGTTCTTGCAGCTGGAGTAGATGGATTCTGAAAAAACGGCAGTAATGACATTGTATGGTTGA
Organism: Triturus cristatus; assembly: GCF_964204655.1. NCBI lineage: Eukaryota > Metazoa > Chordata > Amphibia > Caudata > Salamandridae > Triturus > Triturus cristatus. The sequence continues at coordinate 653,365,155 of NC_140584.1, forward strand.
CATGGAAATCTGAAACTACCTTACGGAGGAATTACGGGTGAGTCCTCATGACCACTTTGCTAGAATGAAATACAGTGTATGGTTCATGTGAACAGAGTGCTTGGATCTCACTAACCCTGCAGGCGGTTGTGATTGCCACAAAGAACGCGCTTTTCCAGGACAGATGTTGGAGAGAAGCCTTGTATATGGCTTCGAAGGGATCCCGCATAAGACATGAAAGGACTACATTCAGCTCCCATGGAAGAGAAGGGCGCCTAATGGGAGGAAAGACCTTCTTCAAATCTTCTAGGAAATCCTTAATGACAGGGATTCTGAAGAAAGAGGTTTGTGAAGGAAATTTTCTGTAGGCAGTAAGAGCTGCCAGGTGAACCTTTTTAGAAGAGAACTGCAAGCCAGATTGAGCCAAATGGAGTAGATATGGTAGAATGACATCTTCCTGGCGAGTTGTAAGGTCCTTGTTTTAGACGAACACCATATGCCAAATCTCTTCAATTTTAAGGCATATGCATAACATGTGGAAGGCTGCTTAGCCTCTCTGAGGATATTCATACAGCCCTGCGGTAAATTCAGATGTTCATACTGCACTAGCTCAGGAGTCACGCATCCAAACTCAAAGCAGAGAGGTTGGGGTGTACCATCTGGCTTCTGAATTTTGTCAGTAGATCAGTTCTGCATGGTAGCTTGAAAAGTGGACAGACGAACCTGTGAAGGAGGTCCGTGAACCACCATTAACGAGGCCACTCCAGAGCTATGAGAATCATTTTTGCTCTCGAGTGGAACAGCTTGATGAGGACTGCTGGGACCAGGGGAATTGGCGGAAAAGCGTAGAGAAATCTGCCAGACCAGTTGATCCATAGGGCATTTCCCAGTATCTCTGGCTGGAAGTATCTCAATAAAAAGCTTTGTTATTTTGTGTTTTCTGTCGTGGCAAACATGTCTATGGCTGGGGTGCCCCTGAGTTTGCAGATGTATTGAACGATGTGGTAGTTTAAGACCCATTCTTGGTTTTCTTGGATCAGCGTGATGAGAGAATCTGCTTGAGCATTCTGTACCCCTGGAAGTTCAGTTGCAGTGATTGTACGGTCTGTGGCCAGAAGCCATTTCAGATTGTCTGGGCTTCGTGAGACAAAGGCCTGGCCCTCGTCCCTCCCTGCATGTAGAGGTAGCACATGGCTGTTGTATTGGCCGTCTGAACAAGCAGGGAGTGGAATTTGAAGGATGGATGAAAAGCCTTCAGCGCCAGATGGACTGCTTGCAGCTCCAGGACCACGTGCCATGAATTTGGTGGTGGTCCATGTGGGCTCCCCATCCTAGTAGTGAGGCATCAGTGACTATGGTTTGAGGAGGAGTCTCCAGATGGAATGGTGTCCCTTGGAGAAGATTGGTTGGAGAGCACCACCATTTCAAAGACCTGATGGGATAGCTGAATTCTGTGGTCCCAATTGCATGTCAGTTGGTACCATTGGTCCTCGAGGCATTTTTGTAGGGGCCTTATGAGGAGACAGACATTCGGTGTGAGAAAAATTCAGGAGGCCATCGAGCCGAGGAGAGAAGACACTGTTCTCACCGTTGGATGAGACGCTTTCATGAGAGACTGAGCCTTCTGAAGAATTGATAAGCGCCTCTCCTTCGAAGGAAACACTTTTGTTTGCAAGGTGTTGATGGAAGCCGCTATGTAGTGGGATAGAGGCTGACTTTGTGTGGTTAATATGGAAGCCAAGATGTAGGAGGTTGGAAATCAACTAGTAATAAAGCTGAGACTTTTGAAAGCTGGATGCCTAGATCAGCCAATCGTCTAAATATGGGTAGTCGAATACCTTGTGTTTGCGTAGATGGGCAGTCACTACTGTCATACACCTGGAGAATGTACTGGGTGCTGACTTGAGGCCAAACAGGGGAAGTTGGTACCGATAGTGGTCGTGCCCAAATATGAACCTCAAGAACTTCTGATGCTTTAGAGCGATTGTAATATGAAAGTATGCGTCTAGAAGTTCGCTGGAGCAGAGCCAATCCCCTTAGTGTAATTGCGGGTAAATTTGATGTAATGCCAACATTCTGAATTTTTCCCTCCAAATCCATTTGTTGGCCGTTTTGAGGTCGAGAATGTGTCTGAATTTGTCCCTGCCTTACTACTTGACAAGAAAGTACCTGGAATATATCCCAGTGCCTCACTGTTGAGAAGGAACCAGTTCCACTGGCTGTTTTTGTAGGAGGATGTTGACCTCTGCTTGTAGCTGTGGTAGATTTCTGGATGGTTTCCGAGGTATGGACTGTGGTGGACTGATGAACCTGAGACAATATCCATTGCGAACAATATTCAGAACCCAGGCGTCTTGTCTGATGTTTTGCCACTCTTCCAGAAAATGATGGATGCTTCCCCCTACCAGAGTGGGTAACGGAAGATGGGGAAAAGATGATTCAAGATTTTGAACCTGATTGTTTTCCTCCCTGAGCAGGCAGCTGGCTTGATCTTCCTCTGGCCTGCTTCCTTTTGTAGGGCTGGTTGCATCTTTGGTACTATGGTGACTGTGTACCAGTTTGTTAACGGCCCTGATACCAACAAGGGGTTTGAACCCTCTGTGGAAAAAAACAGCATTCGAATGGCATGAAGCATTTCTTTGGCTCTGTAGGTTTCTCGAAGCCGACCGCTTTTAATGTCTTCATCTCTGCATTCATCCTCGCCATTTGGTCATTGATGTGCAAACCAAACTGAGTGGTACCTGAAAATGGTAGATTGAGAATTCTCTGCTGGGATTCTGGCTTGGGAGAGGTACGGCGAAGCCAAGAATGCTGTCGGAGAGCAACACTGTGGTAGTATTTCACAAGGAGGGTAGAATCTGCTGGAGCGCTAATGATCTGATTCAAGATCATCAGCCCTTCAGTGAGAATTTCATTAAAATCCTTCTGCTTGCCCCGTAGTAGAAGATTGACGAACTGCTGCAAGGATTCCCACAGAGCTCTATCATATATGCTGAGAAGGGAAGTGGCGCTGGCCGACTGCATTGTGGTAGCAGCAGTACTGCAGACTATCTGACTTACTGAGTCTAGTTTGCGACTCTCCTTATCCGGAGGAATGGTGGAAGCAGGAGCAGTGTCATGGTGTTTCTTTGCTGCCACTACAATGACTCAGTCTGGTGTTGGGTCTGTATGAAGAAAGGCAGGATCCTGCTCCGAAGCACGGTATTTCTTTTGAAACCTAACTGGAGCTGGTTTAAAAGAAGCTAGGGTTAAGAAGAGGTTGATAGTTGGCTGTAGCTGACCTATGCTGAAGGGTCTACAATATTACAGTTGTAGTTGGTGTTGGTGTGGACATAAGATTATTTAGTTTGGTGGCACCCCTCACCAAAACTTCTTGAAAGATAGTAATGTCATCCACTGGTGAGATGCGTGGAGGAGAAGAGCCTGTTAAAGTGGAACAGTATATATCTGTACTAGCAGATGAGGTCTTGATGGTGTGTCTGGAAAGAGACCATGAAAGGTCCTGGATGACGGAGAAGACCTGGATCTATAATGGTGGGGCTTAGGATGATGATGTGTGAACGAGATCTGGGCCGTGGCGCAGGGTCTAGTGACGCAGTTGGAAGTGGGTGAGACGGAGAAGGGCAAGGCGCTTGAGGTGGAGGTGCTTGAGGCAGAGGCGTTTGAGGTGGAGGCTCTTGATGGTATAGGTGCTTGAAGTGGAGGAGAAGGAGGAGGAGGCAAATATTGTGGTGCAGCTGGTGTTTCTTGTGAAGGAGAGTATGTCCTGGAATACTTGGAATCTGGAGAAGTGTAAATATGTCTCCTTTTTCTCAGAGTTTCTTGATAACAGGTAGAAATCGAAAAAGTCCTTGAACTTAACCTTCCTCAGTCTCTTGACTTCTATCTGCTTGTCGACAGCGAATGATGGCAACGTCTCCACGTGGAAGTGTGTCTTTCCGGTGGTGCATCGCCGCCGATCATGATCTCAACGTTGTTAATGAATCGACATCGAAGTTGATCTCTACGGCAAATGGCAAGCAGACTTAATAGTCAATGGGTCCCTCGACTTCAAACGTCTCTGGGTAGAAGGACAAGTCATTGACGCCGGTACTCCTTGCCTCGATGTTGATCTGCGGCATTTTGCCAATGTTTAATGGGAATACGGCAAAACGGTTGTAGGACTACCTCTTCTCGATGTTGAAGTCCACAACATCGCCCGGGACTTATAGCATTTTTCTACCGTTTTCTGTTTGGGACACCTTCTAGAGACAGCTGGAAGAGCCCTGGTAGAGGACTGATCCTCACCTTGCTCTGAGGTCCACCTGCAGTTTGAGTTGCTGTCTTCTTTGCTCCTCTGCTCCCTGAAGGTGAATTTTCTCCCTGTCGCAAAGTGTGCACCGGGAAATGTTTATGCAGATGCAGCAGGCCTCAGGAACATGGTGATTTATCAAAAATAGTGGGAATTTTTGAAAAAGACAGAAAAAGGCAGTTAGAGGCCAAAGACGTTGAGAGAAGCAATATTAGCGAAGATTCAGATGAGTATTTTAAGGGAAAAAAAACAAAAAATAGTCGAGCACAATGCTCCGGGGTCCTGTCAGGTGGAGCCAGAAAAAAGAATTGAAGTAACTGCCACCAGCTGTGCATGATGGGATACTGGTGGTCTCTGGTTTCTTAAAGGCAAAGCCTCTTTTTTTTAGCCATATAATGACAGCCTATGAGGCCACTCTCTCCTGCACTATTTCATCCTTATCATAAAAAGGGGTTTGTGAGGGAGTTTTCTGCTGATTGCAAAACATCTTAAATTGTTCTCATATTTAATGTAATGCCCATTTTTGACTTCATGATGAAGAACTGGACCATTGTAGCCTATCTATATAAGCTGCATTATTTGTCTATTTCTTGAGTGTCTTTACAGGCCTTCCTGAAGAAAGGCGAAAATCTCCACTTACGAAGGTATATTCAAGAAGTGCTCTGGGGCCCCTGCACATGGGCGGGACTATTCAAAGCTTATGACTATACATGGAAATCCCCTAAGAGAGAAATATATATCTATTAAACCTTTTTATTGATTTTTAATTCAAACTGGAGGTACAGCGGCCACCAAACCACAAACAAAGTTGAGGTATGCCACTCAAGTTACATTATGACTGCTAGCAAAACCACAGCCCCATGAACCCAGTTAGCATAAGTTGAGCCCTTCATACATCTTCAAATATGCAATGACGTCTCCCATGTCAATAGTATTGTTCCCGATTTCCTCCCCTGACCCAGGCTTTTCACCCATGAATCCCACTAGAGATCAATATCTTTGGCACTCTTCCACTGGCCCGATATTTTCTCAAACTCCTATGGGAAGTCCTGTGCCTGGTACATTAGTCTTTCAGCCCACAAGCACCAGTCCAGTTTTGACTCCCAGGCATGCAACATCAGGACCTTGTCCTACCCCCATAGTCTAATCATCTCCCATCTCACTGCCATCAAGGCGATATTACAAAAGAGGAGCATGTAACGGTCCCGGATTTCTTTCCCTTATATGCCTAGGGTCAGCAACTGCAGAGTAAGCTCCAACATGAATTCCAGGACTGCAGACAGCCTTCAGCATATGTTTACTTTAATATTCCTGAATTCTGGGGCAGCCTCAGATTGTATGCACTAGAGTGCCTATTTGCCATTAACCTCTTAAGCAGAGGTCCATATCGGTCTTCCTCATGTATAACAATCTAGTTCTCATGAAGTAGCACTGTGGAGTATTTTCAATTGGGTTAGTTGGAATCCCGCTCTTATGGCTACTTTCTGGGGGTACCGGCATGCTGCCCCTCAATTGTCGTCTTCTAGTATGCCTAAGTCCCTCTCCCATTTAACCCTAAGGATATCTAGAGGGGCAAGACTATTGTGTAGGAGAGTGGCGTATAGCCGGGACACTGCGTGGCTGGTCGGGGCCCCTAAAACCCTATACTCCAGGGGTGTCTCATACGGAGCTCCCTGTATGGCCTCTATATATCCCTGCAGAAGATATCTGATTTGCCAGTATCAAAGGTAATGGCTGCCAGACAACTCTTATTGGTCCTGCAGTTCAGTGAAGGTTATTACCTCGTTCCCTCACCAGATGTCGCCAACCTCGGAGATTCCCAAAAGGTCACATCTTCTGCGGCGCTCTGTTTCGTAGTCCCTTCAGTATCTCAGAGTAATACAGTTTGCCCTTCTAGCCCGGAGCCTTCGTCGCCTTATGCCATAGATTGAACACCACAGCCTTAGGGGTCGGTAGTGGTGTTGTCCCCCTTTCACAATAGAGGCCTCTGAAATATCCCTCTCGGTCCATGGATTCTCTGTCTGACATCATGGAAGGTATCAGTTGAGAGAAGGCCCGGTCATTAATCACTTGAAATTTTGTCACCCAACAATATAGACGTATGTCAGGGGCCTTCTGATGATGGACATCCATGCAATCTTTTGTGTCCCAACATCCCATAGGAGGCCTTGTATTACAACCGATACTGCCTGGAAAAACCCACCAGGGACCCCCAACTGAATATTTTGTAACACATAAAGGAATTTTGAGAGGCAAATCATTTAATAAAGGGCAGTTTTGCCCATGAGGAGAGTGGTAATTTTCTCCAATAATCTGCATCTCTTTTGTAGGAGTCAAGCACTTTGGTTAGGTTTTCCCATGAGCAGGTCGCAATCCTGAGATATTTAAAACCTTGAGGTTGCCTCTTTGAGGAGTAGTGCCAGGCCCATTTCTCCTCTTCCTCTGACAGTAGGGAACGCAAGGCTTCCTTGAGTGTCCATTGCCTTGTACTGTCAAGTCTTGTAGATGAGCTTGCCCACTGTGCTTGGAGACAGAAGCTGTTCCTATTAAAGAAATCCCTTGACCAAGTTGAGCCTCCTGCACCACAATTCTACAGACTGTTTTCCTGAAGAGGTCAAGATCAAGTTGTCTTCCCAATTGTTCTTCTGACTTCACTGGTCCTCTAGGTATTGTTTCAGTGGTCTTGAGCGCATCTTTGCATTCTGGACAATGTATATACAGGATGCCGTAGAACCTAGAAGGGAGGTTATTTGTCTCGCTGTTGGATTGGCAGTTGCCTTCAGGATGCGGTATTTGTCACGGACAGATGACATTCTCTCCTCCAATGGAAACACTCTCTTTTATGATGTCTTATGTTGCCCCCCAAATAAGATATTCTGCACCACTGACAATTAATTTGTGACAGTAGATCTGAATACCTAGACTGCTCAGCATATTCAACTCATGTCAAAAAATCCTGCTTTACTTTTTCACAACTGTGAGATTTCAGCAGCCTGTTGTCTACATTAGGATAAAACTGGATCAGGCTCTGACCATGAAAGATCAGGTAGCGGCGACAACTAGCTCATACTATTATGGCTTAAGGCTGCTTAGGAAAATCTTTCCCTATTTGCCTACCTCTCAGCGCAGAACCCTAGTCCAGGCGATGGTCATTAGCCGTCTAGACTATGGGAATTCCTTGCTGGCTGAGGTGGGACAAATTCATCTGGTGAAATTACAAGTTATTCAGAACACGGCAGCACGTCTGATTTTGAACCGCCCGGCAGTCTCAGCTTCAACCCACCCTGCTGAGAGAGCTGCACTGGCTAAATATAAAGAACAGATCCTTTTTCAAGATCTGGGGCCTCATGTAGGTAGCCAAATACCGGTCGGTAACGGCCGATTTTCGGTAAATATGCCGTTACCGACCGGTATTCAGACAAGTGAGATGTAGGAGTCCAAAAACCACTTTTCGGTATATATGAGGCGGTAAATACCGATTCATATTTACCGAATTCCAAAATACCGAATCAGAGTTACCGAATACATAATTAACGAATCGGTAAATATGAAGTGGTAAATATGAAGTGGTAATAATTAAAATGACATGTAGGAGCACTCGGTAATTAAGAAATCCAAGAAAATCGGTAAATAAGAGTCGGTAATTAACACGGATTGAAAGCAGGTGGTAACCATCAACAGTGCAGATAAGCAATCCCAAAATGCAACAGCGTGGACAACATGCCCGCTATGTACGTCATTGCAAGGCGCCCACATCCACAGGCAGCAGGACTGAGGGTTTGGCGACGGGAGGAACGCATCTACAGACAGCGCATCACACTATTCCAGCTGACTGATGCAGAGATACATGAGAGGTACAGGCTACACCCCGAAAACATCATGGCCCTAATCAGGGACCTGCACCCACTCCTGGACCAGCCAATAAGAAGGGCGCACGCCATACCCCCACATGTGCAGGTGCTCTGCAGCCCACATCTGTTGGCATCCGGCAGTTATCAGGTGGTGACAGCTGCGGTGGGTGGTGTATCCCAGAGTTGCCTGTCCCGTTCCGTCAGGAATTTCCTGGATGCCATGATGCAGAGAATGCACCACTACATCAGCTTCCACAACACACAGGCTGCACTGCAGTAAACAAAAACAGACATTTCTCACATGGCACAGTTCCCCCATTTCATTGGCTGCATTGATGGTACACACATCCCAATCTGTCCACCAGCTGACACAGAGCACATCTACAGGATCAGGAAGTCCACCCACTCCATCAATGTGCATACCGAATTGAATGATTTTGTGAATGGTCCTGTGGGTGGCACAACCAAAAGGTGGGCGTATGCTATTTACAACGAAGTCTGCAAGTTGTCGCACAGTGAGGCGGCTTCCAGATTGAGAGCTATTGACCAAGCAAACATGGAGAAGGCTTTAGCCGTTATAGATAATAGCTTCAGCACTCTCTCTTCTAGGATTCATACATGAGACAATAGGCACATGCAAGTACACGGCGCATGCAATGTACAAGCCCCGAATTTGGCGTGCGTCCTACGAGGTATCCCAGTGCCTGTGATTACACCTCCTTTCACTCTGCTTGCAAACGGTATTTATTTAATGTTGAATAATGAAGCTTGCTGCGGGATGTGAGTGGGAATCCCGTACATAACTGTCTCGCATAAAGTTGTCTGCTGCAATACTGTTCTTCTTCCACCCCCGCATGTGCGGCTGGATGTTTCCATCTGGCCTTCGATTCCAACCTTGAAAGCAGAGTTCAACAAGTTGAGCAGAATAGAGCGCTATTGTCCCACAAAGAGGTGCCTTTGACTTCCTCTCGTGAAACATTTGTCCTTCACGTTGCTAATACGCGCACTGAGGTACAGGCGCCTCTGAATACTGACCTCCCCCTGCATTTCGGCTCTTTGATCCAAACTATTTTCAATGCCTCGTCCACGACCGGCCTGGCTCATTTTTTTACACATGTGGGCTCGGGTCTCGTGACCTCTTTCCAACCTATTTTTGGTGTAATTCCGGCATTTGTTCATTCACTGTTCTCGAGCAGCTGTGGAGGTGTCCCGCTGCTCCTGGCGCTAGTGGCAGGTGTGCTGCTTTTCCTTTTCATACTCCGGAATGGCTGCTCCTTCTGTGCCACACGAGCACCTGTCCCGTCTGCATCTTCTTCGTGATAGGATGCTTGACTTTTATGGTACTCTGCCATTGGCGACTTTGAGCCTGGCTTATGGATTATCCTTCAGGTATTCCTACTTCACCTGCGTACAACCTGTATTACACTGCCTGGATTGTCCCTTTGAATGGCCTCTGGATTTGTGCTTGACCAACATGGTGTCTCCGGTGCCGGATTTCGATCGACTGATGAGGCCCTTAGTGTCTCACGAGTTGTCCTGTTCTGGTGTCCGGATCATGGCGTGTGGTGCGGCGCATGGTATCCTGGGTAATTGGGACATCTCAGCGGCAGCCTACGACTTCTTGTCCATGAGCTATTTGGAGGAACATTCCGGGTGCCCTCTGATTGTGCTAGAGGCTCCGTTGCTTTTCTTTACTTAATTGGATGGCTTTAGGGCTGCTCTAATTTGTAGTGTTTTTAAAATAACAGTAACTGTTTGTGCGGAGCTACCAGATGAGTGTTTAGTTTAGGTGCTCCCATGGCTCGAACCTCTCAAAATTTGTGATGTCATCCCTAGGGAAGAGGCGAGACAGAAATGCAGCTGGTGAAGTTGGGTTGTATGAAAAATGTGTGCAGTCTGAGAAATGGGACCTGGTTCTTGAAGGAGGTCTGAAACTTCTTCTTTTGTGAGGAGCATAATGGGAGGAGGTTGGTGATCTATGAGAAGATGTCAAAGAAGAATTGTATTTTTGTAATGGAGACATGGAAGTTGGTCTCAACACCATTCTGGGAGGCGACAGTTGCAAGGATTGAAAGCAAACCTAACTTTGGGTGCTCAATATTAATAATCTGCGTCATTGTCCTGAAATGTAGTGGGTGAGAATAAGGTGTAATTGGTTGAGATAGATAGAGCAGGCTAACATGAACAATCCACTCTATTCTGATTTGAAGTGAAGGACAAAGTTGAAAAAGGAGGCAAAGATACCCCACGTTCTACCGGTGATGGTAGTCATGGTGAATGCAGAGGAGAAGGTGAGGTCAAGGACACCATCGATGGGGATTGGGTGCTCGTCATAGTTATTGACGTCATAGGCCATGGTGACAAATCTAATCCTTTTGATATTGATGGAGATACTCTGAATGAAGCTTATGGTGACTCTTCTCTCTTCAAAAGGATCGACACTGAGTGAGCGTCAGGCTTTGAAGTAGTAGATCACTGATGTCAATAATGATTTGAGTTTAGTGGTCGATATAACCAACGCCTTTGTCAAAGTAGAATGCTGGATGGTTTTCAATGTTACTGGCTATTTTTTCAGGCATGGGTGTTTAGTATGGTGTTTATGAAATCTTGTAGTAGAGGTCGAACCCACTTTAGATGGAGAGCAAGTCGGGGATGATGCTCGCAACATCACTGTCAATACCTTCTCAGTTATTGTTCTATTTCTAGGAATGGAGATATATCCCTCACACCAGTCATTATTTCATTCCATGCTACAGTTGCAATGAAAGAGAAAATTGATCAGAAGTGAACGATCTAATTATTCTGGGGAGGCTATCGTTAAAAGATTGTTAATGGAGGCTCTGTATGATTGCCTCTGTGCTTTGTTCTAATCTGTGTTACACAGGCTAATTTACAGTTGAATGAAGAATACTGCTTTGATTTTAAAAGGTAGAAGACATGAGGGTCTCCGGTGCGGTAGTAGATAAAAAAAAAAAAAAAACAGAGTCCCAATGAATTTAGAAGTGAAAGCAACCTCTTAAGATATTTCAATATTTTTTGTTAAGCAATTTTATTGCCCCCCCGCCCTTTTACTTAAACAGCCTCGCTTTGGCTCTTGGTTGGTACATACTCAGATCTTAAAATGGGCTGTACTTACAGAAATCCAACCTAATTTGTAAATCAGGCTATGCACATCACAGAAGAGGGTGGGCGTGATGCTTCCTCTGGTATCTCTGGCTCACTGCAAATGGTGTCTACTCCAGATCATTTTTCAAGAGCGATTAGAGTGCGTCAGAGCTTTGAGGTTCCACAGTGCAAACTACATCTCCCATCAGCACATGCTTGGCTGGCATTTTGAAAGCTAATATATCAATAGGGACAACATCCTTCTGCGGTGTTCTGTGTTCTGCAGTGTCAAGCATCAAAGACAACAATGGTGATCGTGTGTAAATGTGTCAAAACAATGAAAGAGCAAGGGAAATTTGGGGTGCGTCCGTATCCCCAATGTAATAATAAGCTAAACAATGATGGACGAACCCACTATGTGTGTGTGATACAATCACTTGTTGGGTAGTATTTGGACCCACTGCGTTTGTTTAAAAGACCCCTCACACACCAACCTAGTTGGTGTCATTCTTCATCATTGGGGTCCCAACCGGGTGGCCGAATGCCCCCCGGTTGTGCTACGACGCCTGTTTACAGCGGAGCTGAAGTGGTGCAAGTGTGTGATATGACGTGAGTCAAGTTAAAAATACCTCTGAGAATCCTTGCCTTTAGACTTTATTAGTGGCTGCTCAGGATATGGATAAAAAATAGGTTTGGTGCAACTAAAATGGGAAGTTATTATCCTTTTGTTGGCTATGTGATTGGTCTACATGTTTCAGCCCGCAAGGGTGGTTGAAAGGGGCTTTCTTCAGGACCGAGTGGTGAAAGTAGTGAGTGGCAAAATGTGAAGTGCCATGTGAAAAAAGAAAGAGTACCTACACACGCGCTAAGGTGTGTTGACTGAGTGTCTACGTACTTACGGACACTTCAAAAAGGACCTGTGGGAGAAGAAAAGACAGCACAAAACATATATATATATATATATACACATCTTACTGTTAAGCAACATAAAAATGCAATCTTAAGTGCTATAGTCAAACAGGATGACCAACCTTGTGATTGTACGCTAAACCTTGGCATGGTGGGGCATGCTGCATGCGAAAGTGTCCAGCAGCCTGTACTAATAACACCAGTCTTAGCGATGCTATGAAGCTGCGGAGCTTCAGGTGATTAGAAGGCTAGGTGATGGGCAACCCTGGGTTGTCGCGATGTCATCACGCTGTTAGCTGTAATGAGCCAGCTGTGACCACTGTGATCGGAGGTGCTGAGGCGCGCTCGTGTGGAGAGTATCCATAGTGGTAAATGTGCCATGCGTGGGCATTTAGGCAGTGGGCGCACACTTGAAAGTGGGCACAAGCAATTATGTTACGTTATAAAGGGTTTTATAGCGTGCTCAAATCCTCAAGAGTGTCCTGGCGTGTGCAGTTATCAAAGCCCAATGGAGCGGAGGATATGGATCTGCTAATTGAAGAGAAGAGTTTTAAGCTGTTTCTTGAAAAGTCTGAGATCCTCAATATGCCGCAATTCCAGTGGGAGAAAATTCCAAGCCATAGTTGCTTTAACAGAGATGGACTGACCTCCCAACTGTGACCTGCGAAATCGAGGGATAATCATCCGACGTTGGGCGGCTGAGCGCAAAGCTCTGCTGGGGACATAGAAGCAAAACCGCTTTCTAATGTTCAAAGGCCCCATACCATGCAGAGCTCTATGGGCCACCGTGAGGACTTTGAATTGCACTCTTTAGGCCACCGGCAGCCAATGCAGGTCTCGTAGGTGCTGTCTCATACCAGATCTTCCAGAGATGTTAAATAGAAGTCTAGCCGTGGCATTTTGTATGGTCTGCAGTTTTCTCAACAGATATCCTGGGATGCCACAGTATAGTGCGTTAGCATAGTCAATGCGAGAAAGAATGAGTGCACGGGCGACCATTTCCTTGGCAGGCCTGGCAGTTATGCAGCACGTGCAAGTTAAATGGAAATAAGCACTTTAAAAAAACACAAAGAAAGTGGAATAAGGTTCCACTGGCAACGCTGTTGTTGGAAAAGTAGAATTACACTATGGTGGTGATTAGGCAGCCTCGGGAGGGGCTCACTCTGATGTCAGAATCTGGAGAAAAATGTGGAGTGAAAGGTATGTGTGAGCACAGAGATCGTGTGTGCTCAGGGCGTCCTGTTATGGGTATCGGCAGCGCAACCTTACTTGGTCTCAGTGTGCAACCCGTCTACAAACCTGTTGTGGTCTCCTGTCAGCCCGGCTGGTAATGGGCGCGGTGGAGACATGGTTTATGTACCGGTGAGGCTGTTTGAATATGTGCCGGTATGATCGTCGGGAGGTGGGGCGGGGCTGTGCTCGCATGTGCTGTCATTGAGCACTGGGCCGGGAGGCACGTGGATGTGCATGCGCAGATGCTGCCGCTGCACTGTTTGAATAAATCGGCCATTTTGGAGTGTGCAGGTCACGGAGATCAGGCTAAGTGGCTGTCTCTGTATTAAGGATCTTGGTTTTAAAAGGCTCTGCTGGATGTGTGGTAAACGGCAGAGAAGATAGCACTCAGATAAAGGAACATGGCCATGTGGGAGTCAAACTCACAGAGTAAGCACTACGGTGAGTGCAGATTGGCGTTAGTCCCTGCCTGGGAGGCCAAGTAAGGAGTGCCTAAATAAAGGCCACAGTATACGGATAGTGCCTGTGTGCACATGTGGCCCAAAAATGTTAGATTAAAGCAGATCTGCAAAATGCAGAGAGATGTCTGCTGGGACACAAGTAGGTGGAGGTGTGCGCTGATACACAGGTATAGGTGTATACATGAAATGGCTCAGAAGTGCTAAGTTCTTCTGAGACTGTTCCAAGGAATATTATCGTTGAGGCCTGTTATATGGCTGGACAAACGATATATCCATCTTTGCTCCTTCTCAAGGAGGCGGCTCTGAATGTTCGGTAAATTGGGGTTTAATGCTTCTATGATGGCCCATCGCATGTCATTGGCCGTGTGTCCTGTCTCAAGGAAGTGGTTTGTCATCTGGGTGGTATTTTTCTTACACCGTATGGTGCTGCGGTGTTCGCAGATCTTCGTTTTGATCTGGCGATTCGTCATGCCAATTTAAGTTAGGTTGCAGGGGCAAATAATCTAATAGATGACGTGTTCAGTATTGCAGTTCGTATGTTTTCTTAGTTCCCATGTCTTTCCTGGTTCCAGACTGAGGTTTTTAGTGGTATTGTGATATGGCATACACTGCAATTGCCGCAGGGGAAGTGGCCTATGACACCTGGGCGCCCCCAGGCATTGAGGACAGTGTTGACTGGTCTCTGTTGCGGTGTAGGTTGTGTGGATTCTATGGCGTCTTTTATGGATCTGGCTCTCTTGTTGGAGAGAAGAGGAGGTTCCCAATTGAGATTGCCTGTCTTCAATATTTTCCAGTTCTTCCGAATAATCTGTTAGACTTTTCGAGAGACGGCGTTGGATGTGGTCACACACGTGAGTGGTGGTGGGGTTGGTTCTCGCCTGTGTCTCAATTAGTCCTTCACGGTTCTGATTCCTGGCCCTCTTGTTGGCTTTGTTGGTAATCCACTTGGGGTAGCCCCGTTGCTGTAGTTTGTTACTCAGATCCGTGGCTTGGGATTTGTAGTCTCTTATTTTGCAACAGTTTCTGCAGAGCTGGAGATATTGTCCTTAGGGGAGGTTTTCCTGTAGTGGTCTTGGGTGGAAGCTCGTGAAGTGGAGTAGGGAATTCCGAGCGGTGGTTTTGAAATGGGTTTTGCTCTTGAGTCCTCCTCCGGCGGCTTCAATGTCCAGGTCGAGGAATGTAGTTTTGTATTTGTGGAAACTGTGTGTGAAGCGGAGATTAGATTAGGGTCACACGAATTGAGCCATTCACAGAATGTGGCAAGGGATTCGCTGGTTCCCTCCCAAATCAGTAAGATTACATAAACCATGTCTCCACCGCACCCATTACCAGCCGGGCCGACGGGAGACCACAACAGGTTTGCAGACCAAGTAAGGTTGCGCTGCCGATACCGATAACAGGATCCCCTGAGCACACACGATCTCTGTGCTCACATATACCTTTTACTCCACATTGTTCTCCAGATTCTGACATCGGAGTGGACCCCTCCCGAGCCCCGATCAGCTGCCTAATCACCACCATAGTGCAATTATACTTCAACAACAGCGTTGCCAGTGGAACCTTATTCCACTTCCTTTTGTTTTTTTAAAAGAGCTTATTTCAATTTAACTTGTGCGTGCTGCATGACTGCTTGTGCCCACTTTCACGTGTGCGCCCACTGCCTAAACGCCCACGCATGGCACATTTACCACTGTGGATACTCTCTACACGAGCGCGCCTCAGCACCGCCAATCACTGTGGTCACAGCTGGCTCATTACAGCTAACAGCGTGATGACATCGCGACAACCCAGGGTTGCCCATCACCTAGCCTTCTAATCACCTGAAGCTCCGCAGCTTCATAGCATCGCTAAGACTAGGGTTATTAGTACAGGCTGCTGGACACTTTCGCATGCAGCATGCCCCACCATGCCAAGGGTTAGTGTACAATTACAAGGTTGGTCATCCTGTTTGACTATAGCACTTAAGATTGCATTTTTATGTTGCTTAACAGTAAGATGTGTATATATATGTTTTGTGCTGTCTTTTCTTCTCCCACAGATCATTTTTGAAGTGTCCGTAAGTACGTAGACACTCAGTCCACACACCTTAGCGCGTGTGTAGGTACTCTACTTAGCGCGTGTGCAGGTACTCTTTCTTTTTTCACATGGCACTTTACATTTTGCCACTCACCACTTTCACCACTCAGTCCTGAAGAAAGCCCCCTTCAACCACCCTTGCGGGCTGAGACATGTAGACCAATCACATAGCCAACTAAAGGATAATAACTTCCCATTTTAGTTGCACCACACCTATTTTTTAACCATATCCTGAGCTGCCACTAATAAAGGATTCTCAGAGGTATTTTTTACTTAACTCACGTCATATCACACATTTGCACCACACCAGCTCTGCTGTAAACAGGTGTCGTAGCACAACCGGGGGAGCATTCGGCCACCCGGTTGGGACCCCAATGATGAAGCATGACACCAACTAGGTTGGTGTGTGGGGGTGTTTTAAACAAACCCAGTAGGTCCAAATACTACCCAACAAGCGATTGTACCACACACACATAATGGGTTCGTCCATCATTGTTTAGCTGATCGTGTGTAAACAGCATCCTTCCTCACCACAGAGCTGAAATAATACATTGAAAGCATCAGGGTCATATGAGTTCAGAAAGAGCACCTCATCGGTAGAACTTTCCTTGAATTCTATTTTGGAGACATCCATGTTGGCTTGGGGTGAACATAAGGAAGTTGCATTGAGCATTTTATACACTCCTAAGTTACTATACACAGGAGATGTGAAAGCTGCAGAACGGTAAGGTATATGAAGAGAGCTTTATTTTGGAACTGAATTTGTAAAAAATGAAAACAAAGATTAATCTGATTTGGAAAGCTGCCATCAGTAAAATATAACAATTCTAAAATTATTTTGAAAGGTGAGTACGTTTTCAAGTCAAAATGGCTATGTTGGATGATACCACAGGATTGTAACTTATTTAGATAACTTCCATAAATAAATATTGTACTTCCCTCTGTTTCTTCTGTGTCGGTTTTTTTTTTAGCCTAGCCACAATCAACATCAATAGCTGTGAATAAGCATGATTCCTTCTTTCTACGGAATAAGCCATTAGTGAACAATACCCTTAATAACCTTATAGAACCCAAAGTTGACTACTGGAGTGATACGTGGTATTTAACCTAGTCAGCACCTGCATACCCTTTATGGAGTGAATGTGTCTGTTGGCGTAATTCTTTAACCATAACTCTAAAACTCACTGAAGTCGAAAAAAACCTTTTTCGAACTTTATGCATTTTTATAACTATCAAAACAACCTCAATGATGAACAGGCTCCTGAATGAAAAGCACATTTAAAAGAACCAGAGAACAAAAAAAAGGTTTCTTTTAAAGTACCCAAATGCGCTCTATTAGATTAGTGTCATCTGAAACATCAAAAAGTGCAATATTTGCTGAAAGCATAGACATTGCTTCTAATCCAACAATGCCACATAAACAAATCACTTATCTCATTTTGCACATGTACAACCAAGTCAAAATACCTTCTTCTTAGACATAGAACCTGTCAATATAGCATGTTGCTGCCCACGTTAAAACCCTCCATTATTTTGGGATCTTGGCTCTGAAATGTTTAACCGCTGTACTCTTGCGCAGTGCACGCAAGCCTACTGCATGGGACTTTGACACGATAAGTCCTTCTAACCTTTTAATTAAAACACGCTGCAAAACATCTTTCTCGTTCTGAATCCCCGTTGTTTTTCCCCAATATAAAGACATTAAATGAGCTTTTCTTGTGTTGTCTTTTATCCAGCGAATGTTGATGCTTTTGTGCAATTGGGTTGGTTTAACTTGATTTTAAAAGTACAGACTGATACGAGATATCGGGAATCCTAGGTGTCCTTCAGAAATGTGCCTTTGAAATATCTGGCTCACACCACGGGAATTTTTTTTTTGTATTTCTGTGTGTCGACATCACGTGTATATTTTTGAGATGGGAGTTTGAGACAATTAAGTTCTCTTATTTTCTAGTACTCCTATTGAAGCCTTTTAAAACATCCTTCCCATGGATAAATCTAGCATTTAATTTTGTTTTCCGCAATGGTTTGATTTCCAATGAAGTAATCTCTGCTGTAGGAAGGATGTTCCCTCTCCGTTCAGGTCCCTAGTCACCAGGCCAGTCGGGCCAGCCTATGGAGGAGACATGGGGCAGACTCTGCATTCTCCAAAGCCTCTTTCCCTCATGTACCATCTGCAATGTCAGCTCTCCCCAGCTCCAAATGACGGATTGACCAGAAACGTTCTCTGCGTAGAAATACTTAAACGGTTTTCAGGGTTCTTCTTCTGGACCTAATTGGCTTAGGGGCCAAGGTCCAAGAAAACAACAGCAGTTTGGTTCTACCAGCCTTGGGGTGTCCAGGTGCAGAAGTGCTGGTTGCTTTGGTAGCCTCAAGTACTACGCAGTTGTCAAAGGAGAAGTACCTACAAAAATAAAGGCTGCAAGTGGGGACTGGGGGACCAGTCTTGCAGAACCTAAAAAACTGGGCTTGCCTCCTGAGGGTCTCTGGAGCACGAAGATACAGTTGGTTTAAGTGGACTTGGGCTGGGGGCTCAGGAGCAGCTGTGTTTTGCTAGGTAGGTCGCTTGAGTCAGAGGCTTTTGCTTGTTTTGAGTGGCTGGGAGAGGAGGAGAAAACAAGACTGCAGTGTCAATCTCGGTGAAGACACGGCGATCCCGACTTCCCTCGTCGGCAGGTCGGTGTTGGTGTTAGTGATGTCCGGGCTGAACACACAACAAGCCTAAGGTGCTTGCAAGGGCTCCGGTACCCCAGGTATTGGTGCAGGGAGGCTCCTGGAAAATTTAGTGTCTAAAGACTTGGTGAAGTGATGGGGTTGACCTCCTGGACTCTCGATGACCTCCTCCTGTCGAGTTGCTCCCTCGGTAGGCCCGATGGTCAGCAAAAACCGTGAGCCAGGCAGATGCTGTTAGTGCCTACAAATGCAGAGAGATGGCTCCACTACCTCAAGGGTGATCCTGCTTAGTTAGCGAAGTACTGGACAGTCCTCCAACGGTTTGGGTAGGCTATTCAGTGGCAGGACAAGTCACTTTTTGCAATTGTCAGGAGAGCAGCAGCCAGGCAGGGTGTGGCACCAATCTCGGTGCTGGTCCACAGTTCTTGTATTGGTAGCTCTTCTTTGTCCTTCTTCTGTTCCAGGTACATCAAATCTGAATTCTTGGTGTCAAGGGGCCATGTAAATACTGAATTTAGGGGCGTTAGGGGAGTGTAAAGTAGTAGCTGTAGGGAAGTACTCCTTTTGGCATTGTCACCGCCCCCACACAATATTTGCCTGACTCTGATGCATCTCTGACTGAATGTACACTGAGTTCATGCTAACCAGGTTCCCAGTGCCGGAGTTCTTTCCCAAAACTGTACCTTTGTTTCCAAAACTGGTACACATTTGGCACACATATAAGACCCTGGTAAAAGGTACCAGTGGTAACAAGGGCCTTGTGACCAAAGAGGGTCTCTAAAGGTTGCAGCATGTCTTGTGCCACCCTATGGGGCCCTTCACCAAACACATGGATATGTTCCACTGCAGCCTGCGTATTTTGGTGCAGATAAAAGTGAAGAGTCAACCTGGCAAACATCCCTATGTGTCAGGCCTACCAGCACTGCAAGAGGCATAGGTAAGTCACCCCTAAAGCAGGCCTTACAGCCCTAAGGCAGGGTGCACTATCCCTCATGTGAGGGCATTTTTTCATAAGCAGATATGCCCCTATAGTGTCTAAGTCCATTCTTAGACATTATAAGTGCATGGTGAAGCCATACTGAGTACATTGGCTGGGAGCTTGTCAGTACGAGTTCCACAGCTCCACGATGGCTACACCTAATTTCAAGATGTTTGGTACCAAATATCTCAGATTAGTGGGCCCACACTGATGCCAATGTTCATTAATAAATGCACTCAGAGGGCACAGCAGAGGTGCTGCCTGCAAGCCTAATAAACCACAAGTATGTGCCTGACTGGTCTGCACCAGCCCACTAGTATGTGCCTGACTGGTCTGCACCAGCCTGCCATCTCTAGACATGTTTCGGACCTTCTGAGGTGGGAACCTTTTGATCTTGTGGGTCAGAAATATAGCCTTCTCCGGGTGGAGGTGCTTCACACCTACCCCCAAGCAGGAACAGCGTAGAACTGCGGTGATCCTCAACGGCTTCCTGCCTTTTGTGAGGCTGACCAGGGCCTCTCCAGCTAGTTGAGATGCCTGCTTTCTTGTCCAAGCCCTACTTTTGGCAGTAAGGTTGGTGGGAAAATTAGTAAGCAAGATAGGCATGTCCCCTCTCAGCCGGACCACCCCTAAGGTGCCCTGAGCTGAGGTGACACCTCCTTTTAGAATCCTCCATATTGTTTTGGAGGATTCTAGCCAATAGGGTTAGGGATAGACCCCCTCCACAGAGGGAGTGGACATATAAAGGGTGTATTCACCCTAAAGGTAAGTAGCCAATTGGCTACCACCTTCTAACCCCTGTATCACCCCTAAATTGAGTATTTAGGGGCACCCCTGAACTGAATCCTCAGATTACTGATGGCCTTTGCAGAAGAGGAGAAAGAAGAGCCCTGCAGTGGTGAAGACTGAAGGCTGTAACTGACTTAGCTCCACCCCTAACAGCCTGTATACAGCACTTAAAGACCCTGCTACTGAAGAGCGACTCATTCCACAGCCCAGTGACCTCCAAACCCTGGGAGGACTGCCTGCCTTCTAAAAAGACTCCTAATCTCCTGCAGACAGCAGACCTGTCTAGAAGAAAACCAACGTTAAAGACAAAGAGCTCTGCCTGTGGAACCAGAAACTGACCACCTCTGCACCCAATGACCTTGGCCTGAGTCAAAGACGCCCACCAGTCCAGAAAAGTTTCCCCAGCAATCGTGAGCAAAAATCCCGCATGGGTTGACCCCTACCAGACTCCAAGTTGATGCCTGCAACCTCTGCACGATGACCCCCCAACCGCGACCTGCTCCAGTAAGCTGACTTCTGTCGCCAAAGGACACCCTTGGACCCAGAGCCCTTGGGCCTTGGGGAGATCTACCAACAGCGTCTTGACGCTCCAGCACAACCCAACTTACCTGTGCAGCTGTAGGTTTCTTTTTCAAGCCTCCTTGCCTGAGCCTGCAGCCTTTTTCTGACTACAAGATTCGCCATTTGTTTGCACTGGGCTTCCAATGCTGTGTAGGCACTCTGCACCCGGACACTCTAGTGCCGCTGAGGGTGTAAGTTTGGTGCTGACTTGTGGCCCACCCTGTGGTTACCTTAACCCCCAGGGACTGGGTTACCAAATCGCTCTGCTTACCTGTCAGTAATACCACTTCAATTGCCCCCTTTCTCAATTGGATAACATTGGCACCAGATCCCGAGTTTGACCTCTGCACCCGGCTGCCCCATTGTCGCTTGTGGTGCAGTGAGGTCACTTACCTGAGCAATGCCTGGTACTGATTCTTCATCCAAAAGCTCAATATCGTAAATCATCTACTTACCTGCATATTGCTGATTGTGTTTTCTCCCATAGGATAGCATTGTACTGATTAAAAAATTCTCTAAGTCTCCCCTTTTTACATTGAAAAAAACTGTGACACTGCAAAACATTTGTTAGATTTGGGAGTCTCTAGTTGGCAGAGATAGGTACCTTTGAGAAATAGGGACCCTTGCGTCTAGGTGCACTCCTAAAATAACCCCTGATCACACCCTTGGTAGCTTGGCACGAGCAGGCAGGCTTATCTCAGAGGCAGTGTGTAAAGCATTTGTGAACACATACAGTAATCAAGTGACAACACTACAGATGGACACTGTGAGAAGGTGGCCTGATATATGCTGTCCACAAGTTCTAGTGGGCACCTTGTATCAGTCCAAACAACCCCTTATGGTGAATTGTTAAAGACAACCTTATGTGAAAGCTATCCTAGTGGTAGCTATGGAGAGCAGCCTTCAGGCTAAGTCTTGAAGGAATGTAAAGCAGCTTGTTTTACCAGTCTATAATCTCTTGAATGATCAAATGAAAGGACAACCACACCAGGTATATATTTAAAATATATGTATTTAGGTTAACACACACCCCTCTAGTCTCTTTATGAGACTGGAGTTCAAAGTACTTAAGTTACAAGATAGCAATCATCAGTAAAAGCACAAATACACGTTTGGGCCCTAGGGGCGTACCAAACCATATACCAAAAAAGTGGTATAAGAACCACGACTGGAACAGGCACTAGGCCTATTGCCTCTAGAATCGCTGGGACCCCAAGGAACCACCCAAGGTAGTGACACAGGGGACCCACGAGAGCTGTATGCAGTGTGAAAACACAACCGCGGGTTCCTATTATCTTCTATGGGCAATGTCGCGGTTGGAAATTTAAAGATTAGGGACACTTCTAATCGAGTCTAGACCAAACCCTTTTGGACTTAAGAAGTTCTAGGGCTAGCACCCACAAGAGCACCGGAGTACTCGAGTTACCTCACCCAGGGAAGCCGGGTAAATAGGTGTCTTTTGGTGTCGGGTCGCGTCGTCGATTTCAATGGAAGCCTGCAAAGAACTGCTACTGCCGTGAAGAGGAGAAGTGTCCGAAGAGATCCAAGCCTCGATCTAGGATGTAAGGAACCTGAAAGCAGAGGGGACAGAGTCTGGGGGCCCGATTCACAGAACTAACTTAAGACAAAATCCTAAACTTACTACCATTTTCGTATTCACAGAAGGTACTTACTCATTTTGGTATTCACAGAAGACACTTACTCATTTCGGTATTCACAGGAGTTAGGAGTCCTAAGTTTAGGACTCCTAAATGCCTTCTGTGAATACCGCAAGTCTTAAAATTAGGATTCTTCTCAGTTTAGGGGTCCTAAAGTTAGGAGTCCTAACTATACTACTACTAAACTGAGAAAAATCATAATTTTAAGGCTTTCGGTATTCACAGAAGGCATTTAGGAGTCCTAAAGTTAGGAGTCCTAACTTTACTACTACTAAATTGCGAAAAATCCTTATTTTAAGACTTTCGGTATTCACAGAAGGCATTTAGGAGTCCTAAACTTAGGAGTCCTAACTATACTACTACTAAACTGAGAAAAATCCAAATTTTAAGGCTTTCGGTATTCACAGAAGGCATTTAGGAGTCCTAAACTTAGGAGTCCTAACTTTACTACTACTAAATTGAGAAAAATCCTTATTTTAAGACTTTCGGTATTCACAGAAGGCATTTAGGAGTCCTAAAGTTAGGACTCCTAACTTCTGTGAATACCGAAATGAGTAAGTGCCTTCTGTGAATACCGAAATGAGTAAGTGCCTTCTGTGAATACCAAAATGGTAGTAAGTTTAGGATTTTGTCTTAAGTTAGTTCTGTGAATCGGGCCCTGGGTCACTAGCCAGTGACCGAGGGCAGGATGGACCAATGTCCACAGATGTCGGGTGCTTCAGGTGAGTTGATGAGTGTCTTGACTCTTCAGCCACGAGGTCCAGGAGGCGTCGACGAAGTCCACGATCCGGATTCGAGCTGTCCCACGAAGTCTGTCGAGTGCTGCAGTGTCGGCGACCAGAATGGACCCAACAAGCCTTGACAACGGCAAGTCACTGGAATTCAGAGAAAGGACTGCGGTGCACCAGCAAGGTCTGAGGTACTCACCCAGCGAGGGTAAGTCGGGGTACGTCTGGAGCAACAAGGTAAGTCCAATCAGAAAAGAAGTCGCCTTCGTTGGGACCTGCTAGCTAACAGGCTAGTGATCGCGAAGCAGCCTCGAGCGGTCACACTTGAAGCTGGCCCACGGGTCACTCGTGGAGTGGAGGCCAACAATCTTCGGTGCAGGAGGTGCTCAAGGCTGGGGCTACTCGGAGCCCAAAGCACAACTTCGAGGAGGACCAGGAAGATAGTGTTGCTGCAAAAGTTCACGGTGTCCAGTGGTCACGGTAGCCACGGGCCTCAGCTTTGGAAATCCACCTATGGGGATGCAGAGACTTCGGCATCCGTCGGGAGCTTCAGAATTGCAGACAGGTCAGTTGCTTCTTTGGTGCATGCCAAGCAGGGGAGTCAGTCCTTGACCCCAAGGGAGATCTCTTCAGTCTTCTAGTCAGGATAGAACGTCGAAGGTCTAGGATGTATGGTGCAGAGTTTCGTCCAGGGTTATCTAAAGTCCTAGGGACTGGATTCCTATACTTATAGTGAGTTTAGGGGATGGACTAACTCTAAGGCCCCACCTATGGGTGGGCCAGGAAAGAGGGGTGGTTACACCCATTTCCTTTGTCCAGTTTTGTGCCAGAGCAGGGGCAGGTAGCCCCTGCAACCGGTTTGAACTGGAGTATGCACAGGGACACCAAGTGTGCCCCCAGTGCAGGACTTCAAAGCACCAGAGAGTGCTCCCGCCCAGCCCCAATACACATCAGCATGTCTGGGGAGGTGGGGACACCTCCCCTCGACAGGAAACCTATTGTCCAGGCCTCCCCTGCTGGAGTTTCGGTCAGCAGCAGGAGGCCAGACCCATGTCTGTGGCAGAGGCATCCATTTTATGATGCCAGGGCTCAGGAAAGTCCGATTGGGTTTAGCCAGTGTGAACATGTCTCTCCCTCTAGAAGGGTGGAATGCTACATCCGCCGCCAGGATTGGCGGGGTGGGGGATAGTATTCCAAAGCGTTTGACACCAAACACAATATGTTTTGATGCAGCCATCCCAAAGTTAGCATTTACCGCGAGGTTATAATGCACTTAAGAGTATATGGTATGGCTGTATCCCAGAACAGCCATTAGGAAGTATTTCCGAAAGCTGCAGAGGGGCTCAGCTTATGCTTGGGCACCCTCTCAAATAAAACCAAGCACTCTGCCTTCAGGATTGTCAAGGCCTGCCATAGGAATGGCTTATAGGTTTATATGTGTCTGTATAGGGTAGTGATATAAGTAGCCTATACCACAGTAAGGGGTGCAAGCACACCCTTACCCAGGCTGAAGTAGCAGACCTGTGGTGTCATTTTGGAGTGCTTCCCAGGGGCGGCATAATATATGCTGCAGCTTCTAGTAGGCCTCTGAGGTACCTATACCCTAGGTACATAGTATACCATATACTAGGGGCAAATAAGGCACTCCAGAATCCAATGAGATATGTACCTAATGTACATGGAAACCATTTAGAGAGGAAGCAGCTAGGCTGGGGTCCTGATTAGCAGGGCCACAGCCAGACTAAGGTTGAAAAACAGTGAAACACCAGAAAAACGTGGGGAGTACCCATGTGAAGCAGATCCTACTCTCCTACACAACCCCCCCGCCAACGCAGGGACATTAAACTAACCGTGACCAGTTGAGTCTTCATGTTCTAAGTGGAAATACCTAGAGAGTCCATCTGCATTGGCATGGTTACTCCCAGGTCTATGTTCCACTGTAAAGTCCTTCCCCTGTAGGGAAATGGACCAACTAAGCAGTCTGGGGTTTTCACCCTTCATTTGTTTTAGCCATAAGAGGGGCTTATGGTCTGTCTGAACAAGGAAGTGAGTACCAAACAAGTATGGCCTCAACTTCTTCAGAGCCCAAACCACAGCAAAGGCCTCCCTCTCAATGGCTGACGTTTCTCTCTAGGGGTCAGCCTTCTGCTTATGAAAGCTACTGGCTGATCTTGACCTTCTTCATTCAATTGTGACAGTACAGCACCAACCCCCAATTCAGATGCATCAGTTTGAACAATGAACTTCTTGGAGTAGTCAGGACTGGGAGCAGTACACATGGCCTGCTTCAGGTCATCAAATGCCTTTTGACAGCTAGCTGTCCACTGAACCATTTTGGGCATTTTCTTAGAATTTAAGTTATTCAAGGGTGTCACTATTGATCCATACCCTTTGACAAATCTCCTATAGTACCCAGTCAGGCCTAAGAAGGCTCTCACCTGAGTCTGGGTAGTTGGAGCAGTCCATTCCATTATGGTCTGGATCTTGCTCTGCAATGGTTGAACCTGGCCTCCACCTACAAGGTGGCCCAGGTACACAACCTGACTCTGCCCTATCTGGCACTTAGTAGCCTTGATAGTTAGGCCTGCTTTTTGCAGGGCCTCTAAAACATTCCTTAGGTGGACCAGGTGATCCTCCCAGGTGGAGCTAGAGACAGCAATATTATCTAGATATGCTGCACTAAAGGCTTCCAGGCCTGTGAGAACTGTATTCACCAAACTTTGGAAAGTGGCAGGTGCATTTTCAAACCAAAGGGCATTACCACAAACTGATAGTGCCCACTAGGGGTATAAAATGCTGTCTTTGGCTTTGCATCATCAGCTAGTCTGATCTGCCAGTAGCCAGCTGTCAAGTCAAATGTGCTAAGGTACTTGGCTGAGGCCAGAGAATCTATAAGCTCATCTGCCCTTGGTATTGGATGGGCATCAGTCCTAGTGATTGCATTGAGACCCCTGTAGTCCACACAAAACCTCATCTCTCCTTTTCCACCACTGGTGTAAGTTTTTGGCACAAGGACCACTGGACTAGGCCAAGGGCTATCTGAGGGTTCAATAACTCCCAAATCCAACATTTTCTGGACTTCTATCCTGATACAGTCCCTTACATGGTCAGGTTGCCTATAAATCTTATTTTTAATAGGCAGACTGTCCCCAGTGTCCACTTCCTAAGTGCACCAGGTAGTCTGACTTGGAGTCAGTGAGAACATGTGTCTGAACTGATTGAGAACCTGCCTGCAATCAGTTTGCTGCTAGGCAGTGAGGCTGCCTGCCAAGGCTACATCATCAACTGACCCATCATCAGGGTTCTGTGAGAGGAGGTCAGGGAGTGGGTCACTCTCTTCCTCTTGTCCCTCATCAGTTGCCATGAGCAAGCCCATGTCAGTCCTGTCCACATATGGCTTCAGCCTGTTGACATGGAAAACCCTATGGTGACTCCTGGGAGTTCCTAGGTCCACTAAATAGGCAACCTCTCCCTTCTGTTCAGCAATAGTGTGAGGTCCACTCCACTTGTCCTGGAGAGCTGCTGGGGCCACAGGCTCCAACACCCACACTTTTTGTCCTGGCTGGTAAACAGTCAGTACAGCCTTTTGGTCAAGCCAGGCTTTTTGCAATTCCTGGCTAGCCTCAAGGTTTTTGTTTGCCTTTTTCATTTACTCAGCCATCCTGGAGCGGAGACCAAGTACATAGTCCACTATGTCTTGCTTTGGGGGCTTGAGAGGTAACTCCCATCCTTCCTTCACCAAACACAATAGACCCCTGACAGGGTGACCAAACAGAAGTTCAAATGGGCTTTAGCCAACCCCCTTCTGAGGCACCTCCCTGTATGCAAATAAAAGGCAGGGCAAGAGCAGGTCCCATTTTCGCCTAAGCTTCTCTGGGAGTCCTTTGATCATGCCCTTTAAGGTTTTGTTGAATCTCTCAACTAAACCATTGCATTGTGGGTGATAGGGTGTGGTGAATTTGTAATTCACTCCACACTCCTTCCACATAGCAGTTAAGTAACTTGACATAAAGTTTGTACCTCTGTCAGATACTACCTCCTTAGGAAAGCCTACTTTTGAGAACACACTCAAGAGAGCTCTTGCCACTACAGGTGCTGTAGTGGTCCTGAGGGGAATTGCTTATGGGTACCTGGTGGCATGATCCACTACCACCAGTATAAAGCTGTGCCCAGATGCTGTTTGCGGATCCATGGGACCAACAATGTCAATCCCAAACCTCTCAAAGGGAACCCCCACCACAGGTAGTGGTATTAGGGGGCCTTTGTAGTGCCACCTGCTTTGCCACTGGCTTGGCAGGTTACACAGGAGCGACAAAACTCCTTTGTGTCTTCAGACATGTGGGGCCAGTGAAAGTGAGGAACAATTCTGTCCCAAGTCTAGTTCTGGCCCAGGTGTCCTGCTAGGGGAATATCATGGGCTAGTGCCAATAGGAAACCCTTAAACTTCAGAGGTATAACCAACCTCCTGGATGCATCAGGCTTGGGGTCTCTACTCTCTAAGTATAGGAGTCCACCATCCCAATAAACTTTATGGGTGCCACTAGCATTCCCAGCAGCCTCATCAGCAGCGTGCTGTCTGTGGGTTTCAAGAGAGGGGCAGGTTTTCTGCTTCTGGCTCAGATCAGACCTGGAAGGGCCCCCTGTCCCCAAGAAATCAACCTGGCCAGGTTCAAGCTCCTCTGGGACAGTTCCTTCTTCAGGCTCAAGATCATCTCCCTGAAGAGACTGATCAGTATCCTGATACAGGTGGGAAGACTCTGCCTAAACCCTACTGCTCCTAATCTTGAGAGGCACCTGGTCCATTATTCCAGAATCCAGGGCCTGTCCAGCTTTTGACATTTTAGCCTGTGACCTAGTCACAGCAAAGACATGTGCAGGGATCCCTAACATTTCTGCATGTGTCCTGAGCTCCACTTCAGCCCAAGCTGAAGTTTCTAGATCATTGCCAAGCAAGCACTGTACTGGTAGGTCTGCACTTACCACAACCTTCTTAAGGCCAGTTACGCCTCCCGAGGAGAAGTTAACAACTGCCAGAGAAATGTCTGTTCTGACATTGCTAGTATTGGTCACTTGGTACATTTCACCAAGTATATTCTGCCCAGGATCCACAAGATCGTTTGTCACCATTGTGACACTTGCTCCTGTTTCCCTGAATGCCCATGTTTCTACTCCATTAATTAAAGGCTGCTGTCTGTATTTGCCCAGGTTACTGGGGCTCACAAAGGGGGACATATCCATGCCCCCATCACTGACAAGCACAGCCTGAGTTGGTACTCTGACTAGGCCAGAGTCCATCTCAGAACCCAGGGTCAACCCTACTACACCCTTATTCGGTGTATTCACACCAGCAATTGTAACTGCATTAGGGGGAGCAGGTGCCTTAGGGGCATTGGTGGTGGTTGTAGTATTTTACTTGGCCTTGGTGCAGTCACTAGTCCAGTGAGTTTTCTGTTTACAGATTTTGCACCAAGGCTTCTTTTGGCCTTTCCCTTTGTTAGCCTGTGAATCCCCACCTGAAGAAGATTTTTGGGGACCTTGTGAAGACTTCTGGTCTTTACCCTTATCCCCACCCTTATAGGAGTTTTTGGAATCTTGCTTCTTAGGGTCACCACCTTGGTTCTGTACTTTCTGCCTCACCCTGGTTCTGACCCATTTGTCTGCCTTCTTTCCCAATTCTTGGGGAGAGGCCAGATCCGAGTCTACCAGGTACTGGTGCAACAGCTGATTTTGACAAGAATCTGCTCCCTCATTATCAGATTGTACAATCCTTTGAAGTCACACACTTTACTGCCCAATAACCAACCTTCCAGAGCCTTAGCAGCACAGTCAACAAAGTCAACCAAGTCCTGATTTTGTGCCTTTTGGGTGTCTCTGAACTTTAACCTGTATTGTTCAGTGGTTAGGCCAAACCCATCTATTAGAGCACTTTTCAAGACTTTGTGGTCATCAGCATCCTCTTCTCTTACAGTGAGGAGCTTGTCTCTACCTTTGTCTGCAAAGGAGAGCCATAAGATTGCTGCCCACTGACCTTGAGGGACCTTCTGTACTTTACAGGCCCTCTCCAAGGCAGTTATCCCTTTGTGGATGTCATCCCCACTCTGGTAGCGAGGGACAATCTTACTTAGGTTTCTATGGTCATAAGACCTCTCCCTATCTCTAGGGAAATTGCTGCCACCAAGGGACTCTAGTCCCTCCTTTTCACTAGCTCTGTAGAGCTCCAGGGCTTCCCTATCTAAGGCCATCTGCTGCTTTCTGAGGTTGAACATTTTTTAAAAAAAATTATTTTTTTTAAACTTCTGTTTATTGTTTTTTCTCATGCAAACAAAGAACATTCCAACCGATATTGCGAGCATAGAGCATCATTACAGTAGCATAGTTATTTTACCAACACTGATAGAAATAGACCATTTTGTAAGCTGTATCAATTAATCACATTATATTGACATCACACTATGGATTATATAATCCCCCCCAAATTCCATGGACTCATCTCCTTTCCCTGCCAGCCACCCTTTCCCACCAATGCTGGCAAGGCGACCTGTTTTTAATCCAGCCCTCTGTATACCTTCGGTGTGATCCGTGCCTTTCGCAACACGTTTGGAGGTATATCAGAAGGACCCTCATTCAGACCTATGAATTCCGGTCCTACACCTCGACTCCTCCCTACGCCCAGCAGCCCAGCTTCGTCTCCACCACGTCCGTACATATCGCTAGTTAGGAGCTCGCACCACCAACCCCAGGTACTCTCTCGGGAAAAGTCTGTCCGGTATGGGATAAGCGTCGCTTCGGGGAACTCACCTGTCCCTCCCAACAGAGTGAGCAGAGTCATTAGGAGGAAGCGTAGGCGTCAGAGGACGCCGACCCCTGCCTACACGACAATAAATAGCATGTCAAAAGGGCCCATATATCCCTAGGTCTAGAGGTCCTGGGCATTATTTCAGCATATGTGGTAAGTCTTTCTTGGCAGGTCACCAAGTCCTCAATCCAAGCCTTGAATTTGAGTGCCCGCCCCCTACCCCAGCGACAGGCCACTCGTCTTTTGGCCATAAGCAGTGCGAGAGCAACGTACTTACGATGCACCGCCTGCACTGGTTTGACGTATCCAAGCAACGCCATCAGTGGCGTAGGTTCAATGTGTGTATTCGTCGTCAGTGCCAAAGCGTCAAAGACCTGCCCCCTGCTTTCTGAGGTTGAACTTGTCTTGCTCATACTTCAGCAGTCTCTCTCTCCTCTCCTGGGAGGTTTCCCTCCCTCTGTGAGAAGAAACAGAGGTTCCTATAGAGGAGTTAGACTGGATAGATCCCCTTGACAGAGATCTATCCCTTCTAGCCCTGTTGTCAGGCCTACCAGGAGGAATAAAGGCATTATTGTCATCCTCCTCATCCTGGTGGTCTGTGTTCACCAGAGTCAGGTCATTGTCACCAGTCTGGTCAGAATTAGAGTTAGGGTCAGGGAAGTTTCCACCCCTGGACCCACCCTCAGGTGCTGCCCCACCCACACTGTCTACATCATCAGGCCCACTAGGCCCTGCGATATCATCCAGTTTCAGTATCTTTATGAGATGCTGGGTGGATGGACTTTTGCCTGTCTTCAGCTTCCTAATGGTACATAAGGCCCTAAGCTGAGCAAAGGAGAGATCCTCATATTTATAGGGAAGGGGCTCACTGGTTCCTGGTAGTGACCCACTGGTTCCTGGCTGGTTAGACATTACTAATGTGGTGTGGTGTATTGCACTACCTACACTAGTGTGGCTCTTGAGTTGTAGAAAGTGTGTGCTATCCTTTACCACACAACTCTAAGTTCAGTAGAACTTACTGTAGCTAAACTTGATATTATATGCACCTCAGGTACCTTTAGTGGTTTTCAGCTGATCAATTCAATTGAGATTATCTGATAAAACAATAGCAAGCTGGAATCCCACATGCTGCACACCAATGTGAGAAGGTGGCCTGATATATGCTGTCCACCAGTTCTAGTGGGCACCTTGTATCAGTCCAAACAACCCCTTATGGTGAATGGTTAAAGACAACCTTATGTGAAAACTATCCTAGTGGTAGCTATGGAGAGCAGCCTTCAGGCTAAGTCTTGAAGGAATGTAAAGCAGCTTGTTTTACCAGTCTATAATCTCTTGAATGATCAAATGAAAGGACAACCTCACCAGGTATATATTTAAAATATATGTATTTAGGTTAACACACACCCCTCTAGTCTCTTTATGAGACTGGAGTTCGAAGTACTTAAGTTACAAGATAGCAATCATCAGTAAAAGCACAAATACACGTTTGGGCCCTAGGGGCGTACCAAACCATATATCAAATAAGTGGTATAAGAACCACGACTGGAACAGGCACTAGGCCTATTGCCTCAAGAATCGCAGGGACCACAAGGAACCACCCAAGGTAGTGACACAGGGGACCCACAGGAGCTGTATGCAGTGTGAAAACACAACCGTGGGTTCCTATTATCTTCTATGGGCAATGTTGCGGTTGGAAATTTAAAGATTAGGGACACTTCTAATCGAGTCTGGACCAAACCCTTTTGAACTTAATAAGTTCTAGGGCTAGCACCCACGAGAGCACCCGTGTACTCGAATTACCTCACCCAGGGAAGCCGGGTGCATAGGTGTCTTTTGGTGTTGGGTCGCGTCGTCGATTTCAATGGAAGCCTGCAAAGAACTGCTGCTGCCATGAAGAGGAGAAGTGTCCGAAGAGATCCAAGCCTGGATCTAGGATGTAAGGAACCTGAAAGCAGAGGGGACAGAGTCTGGGTCACTAGCCAGTGACCGAAGGCAGGATGGACCAATGCCCACAGATATCGGGTGCTTTAGGTGAGTTGATAGGTGTCTTGACTCTTCAGCCACGAGTTCCAGGAGGCGTCGACAAAGTCCACGAGCCGGATTCGAGCTCCCCACGAAGTCTGTCGAGTGCTGCAGTGTCGGCGACCAGAATGGACCCAACAAGCCTTGGCAACGGCAAGTCACTGGAATTCAGAGAAAGGACTGCGGTGCAGACCAGCAAGGTCTGAGGGACTCACCCAGTGAGGGTAAGTCGGGGCACGTCTGGAGCAACCAGGTAAGCCCAATCAGAAAAGGAGTCACCTTCCTGGAGTATGCATAGGGACACCAAGTATGCCCCCAGTGCAGGACTTCAAAGCACTGGACAGTGCTCCCGCCCAGCCCCAATACACATCAGCCTGTCTGGGGAGGCGGGGACACCTCCCCTCGACAGGAAACCTATTGTCCAGGCCTCCCCTGCCGGAGTTTCGGTCAGCAGCAGGAGGCCAGACCCATGTCTGTGGCAGAGGCATCCATTTTGTGATGCCAGGGCTCAGGAAAGTCCTACTGGGTTTAGCCAGTGTGAACATGTCTCTCCCTCTAGAAGGGTGGAATGCTACCCCCGCCGCCAGGATTGGCGGGGCGGTAGTATTCCAAAGCGTTTGACACCAAACACGACATGCTTTGATGCAGCCATCCCAAAGTTAGCATTTACCGCGAGGTTATAATGCACTTAAGAGTATATAGTATGGCTGTATCCCAGAACATTCAACGTATTAATGGTTGGAGGGGCACTTCCAATCTACTGAATTTTAAGCTAAATTAAAGAATTGGTGCTACAGCACTACACTTGCTGGCTGACCAAGTGTGAAGGAATCAAGAAACTGTTACAAGTACATGGACTTGCTGGTACTGTGCACTGTTCACTGGGTGTTCATGCCCAAGTCTCAAAAGAGACAAAATATCAAACTATAGAAACATTAATCAATTAGTACGTCTGCATATCTAATTTGTATTTTCACACATAAATCATAATGATAACACATAATTATGCATACACTCTATACATGTGTCAATTCATGAATATCCATAAGTCCATAACAATGATTTCCAATTAGTGGTTATACATAAATCAATCCATTAACATGAAATGAACTTTGTTTTCATAGATGCCCGATGCATTTCGGGACGGAACAAGTCCCTTCGTCAGGGGCCAACCTCTGTTGATACAATATACTCATGCCTCCCTGTTTTGTCTCTTTTAAGACTTGGGCATGAACACCCAGTGAACAGTGCACAGTACCAGCAAGTCTATGTACTTGTAACAGTTTCTTGTATCCCAGAACAGCCATAAGGAAGTATTTCCGAAAGCTGTAGAGGGGCTCAGCTCATGCTTGGGCACCCTCTCACATAAAACCAAGCACTCTGCCTTCAGGATTGTCAAGGCCTGCCATAGGAGTGGCTTATAGGTTTATATGTGTCTGTATAGGGTAGTGATATAGGTAGGCTATACCACAATAAGGGGTGCAAGCACACCCTTGTCCACTCTGCAGTAGCAGACCTGTGGTGTCATTTTGGAGTGCTTCCCAGGAGTGGCATAATATATGCTGCAGCCCCTGGTAGGCCTCTGAGGTACCTATGCCCTAGGTACATAGTATACCATATACTAGGGGCTTATTAGGCACTCCAGAATCCAATTAGATATGTACTTAATGTACATGGAAACCATTTTAGAGAGGAAGCAGCTAGGCTGGGGTCCTGATTAGCAGGGCCACAGCCAGACTAAGGTTGAAAAACAGTGAAACACCAGCAAAAAGTGGGGTACCCATGTGAAGCAGATCCTACTCTCCTACAGACACCACACAAGTTTTATATAAAAAATAAGTATTCTTTATACAGATTTAACACAAGACAACAAACGACAAAAATCCACAATACTGTACTTAAAATGGTAGCATTAACTTAGTTCTCTTTAGATGTTAAAATGCGACACTTTGAGTTCACTGTACCTTTGGATGCGTAACACTATACAACGAAAGTGTTGCGGGGAAAGTGATGCGTCACTTCCTTACACGCAGGAACGGTGATGCGTCAGTTTCGTACTGCGCTTCTGTGGTGATGCGGCCCGCAACGCCGTGATGCGATGAAGATCCGGTGCAATGAAATAAAGATGGCGTCTTCTTCTTGTTGCAACA
Source organism: Triturus cristatus (assembly GCF_964204655.1). Taxonomy (NCBI): domain Eukaryota; kingdom Metazoa; phylum Chordata; class Amphibia; order Caudata; family Salamandridae; genus Triturus; species Triturus cristatus. The sequence goes on from NC_140584.1 coordinate 653,399,416, forward strand.
CGATGCGTGCACGCCCGATGGCCGTACGGCGACTCAACGATTCTTCTGAGCCGCGACAGGCCCTGCGACATGCTTCTCCGATGATGCGAGACGTCTCGACTCGATGCGGCAGCTGCAGCGGCGACACCCTTGTTCAGTGATGCGACAAAAGCGGCTATGGTGGTGACACTCTTCTTCGATGATGTGAGGCGCTTCGGCTCGATGCGACAGCTGCAGCGGCGACACCCTTGTCCAGTGATGCGACGGCTGCGGCGGCGACATGCTTCTTCGATGTTGCGAGACGTTTCTCACGATGCGAAGTGACAGCTACAGCGGCGACACCCTTGTTCAGTGATGCAGCGGCTGTGGCGGTGACATGCTTCTTCTTCGTGAGTCACGCTTCCAGCTCCTTGCGACACGCAGTCCCTCAGAAGGCCCCAATATAGCTGCAGGCACTTCCAAAGAACTCTTGGGGAGCTGGTGGTTGAAGTCTGTTGTCCCTGAGACTTCAGAAGGAGGCAAGCTCTTTTCTCAAGCCCTTGGAGATCCTTCACAAGTTGAATAAAGTACATACAAAGTTCCTTTCTCCTTTCTTTGGCAGTCAGGCAACCACTGCAGGCCAATCCCCCAAGCAGCACTTCAGCTTAGGTATAGTCTCTCCTCAGTCTCTCTGGTTAAACTCCTCAACAAAGGTTTCTTCTTGTTTCCCAATGTGATCTAAAGTTCTTGGGTTTGGGTCCCAATATTTATACCCAGTTTCTCTTTGTTCTCTGAAGGCAGAGAGACCTTTCCCTAGTCCAAACCAGTTCTGGTCAGTCCTGGAGCACTTTGTTAATAAGACTCCTTCTTTCCTTTCAGAGTGCAGGGCAGAGACATCAGACGCACCACAGGAGGTGGAGCCAGCATTGTGGAGGGAAGCACAGCCCTATTCAGGTCCCAGGTGCAACTCCTCCCACCCATCTAGATGCAGATCTCTCTATTCAGCCTTGTGCTGACTCACCCTGTCTCCTGGAATCCCCCAGCCCCTGTCACTCAAACTCCAGACAAGGAATACACAACCTAGCAGAGGCAGGTTTGGATGGTTAGACAAGAAAATACCTACTTTCTAAAAGTGGTATTTTCAAACACAGAATGTTAAAACCAACTTCACTAAAAGATGTATTTTATCCTTCTGAGTTCAGGCATACTAAACTCGAATTTCTACCATGTTCCCTGAGTCAGATAGGATTATAAGATGTAATAATCAAACTGCCCATTCTCGCCTATGGGGAACAGGTAGCCTTGCAATAGTGAAAAACGAAAATGGCTGTAATTCACTATTAGGACATGCCACACACACCAGGGCACCTTGGGCCTACCATAGGGGTGTCTGATATGAAGAAAAGGGAAGGTTTAGGGACTGGCAAGTGGGTGCACTTGACCAGTCAGTATGGCAGTACCAGACTGCACACAGGCTCTGCAATGGCAGGCTTTAGACACACTTTTTCAGGCTACTTCTGTGGGTGGTACAACCAGTGCTGCAAGTCCACCAGCAGCATTTGGATTACCAGCCCTGGGCACTCCTGGTGCACTGTACTAGGGTCTGACAGGTAAACCAAACCAGCCAATCATGGAATCACTAATCCACACATCAATTTACAATAGGGAGCAGTTGCACTGTGGCACTGGACAGCAGTGGCACAGTGGCCAAAGCATCTAACACCAACAAAAACACATGGGCAACAGCAAAAAATGGAAGGGAGACCCACGCCAGGGTGCCTGGTCTAACAACATTTTACTGCAAAAAAGTATCTCTGATTCTAAGAAATAAATATAATATTTTTACAAACCATTGGTTTCAGATTTAGTTATTGTGGGGCCGATTCACAGAACTAACTTATGACAAAATCCTAAACGTACTACTTTTGGTATTCACAGAAGTTATGATTTTGTCTTAAGACAAACTTAAGACAGACTTAAGACAGACTTAAGACAGACTTAAGACAACTTAAGACAAACTTAAGACAGTCTTAAGACAGATTTAAGACAAATTTAAGACAAAATCCTAACTTAAGTCTGTCTTAAGTCTGTCTTAAGTTTGTTTTAAGACACACTTAAACACGCGAACACACGCAAGCGTGATCGAGCGGCTATCTAAGCCCTTCACTAATGTCGGGGCATGCTTCGAGATTGCAGCATTGACACGGGACGCCAAAGCTTGCCAGTAGCTGGATTACCGGAGGATTACTGGAGGCAACGGGAGTGATGTTGCGCAGCCTTTCCGCTGCAGCGAGGGAGCGAGGGAGCTGACTACAATCCCCAGACGCCCCAGCCGGTCGCCTGTAGCGACGCGGCCCAGAGCGCCCAGGAGGAGCTAGAAATTGCAGCGCTGCCTCCCGCAGCGCGGGATGCCAAAGCTTGCCAGTAGCTGGATTACCGGAGGATTACTGGAGGCAACGGGAGTGACGTTGCGCAGCCTTTCCGCTGCAGCGAGGGAGCGAGGGAGCTGACTACAATCCCCAGACGCCCCAGCCGGTCGCCTGTAGCGACGCGGACCAGAGCGCCCAGGAGGAGCTAGAAATTGCGGCGCTGCCTCCTGCAGCGCGGGACGCCAAAGCTTGCCAGTAGCTGGATTACCGGAGGATTACTGGAGGCAACGGGAGTGACGTTGCGCAGCCTTTCCGCTGCAGCGAGGGAGCGAGGGAGCTGACTACAATCCCCAGACGACCCAGCCGGTCGCCTGTAGCGACGCGGCCCAGAGCGCCCAGGAGGAGCTAGAAATTGCGGCGCTGCCTCCCGCAGCGCGGGACGCGCGCGGGCAGCGCCCGGGCGAAGCCCAGGCCAAGGGCGGGCCCGTCCTTGCCCGTCACTGACAGGAGCAGACTGGACTGGGCAACCCCCTTAATGTCGTATCTCCAGCATATGCCTTAAGGTACTGTATAAACCTTTTATATTTGTTTCATTTGTTGGAGAGTCACTGATAAGGACATATTGTGGGAGTTAAACAGATTGCTGGCTTCATTCGTCTTGTTCCCTTCTTGCCTGACCTGTGAAGCCCACAGCGCCCCAACCTGTCTTTGTGACCCTTTGCTTCCATTATGCCAGCAAAAGATACTAAAGGGAAAGCGCCCAACGTCCAATTTACTGGAACTATGGACCAATTCATCACCAAGGTTAACTGTGTCATCGACCAGGAAATCACGTTGCTGGAACGCCGCGTATCGCAGGATCTTGCGGTGGCTAGGAGGTCCTCTATGGGCCATATTGCCAATGTGTGCACCCCTGTACAACAAGCTTCCAAAGGTCTTGTCACTCCATGCTCCGACATTGATTCTTCGACCCTGGATTTGCTACCGATTGGAATAGTTGCTGTATCCATGGGAGAACAGTCCATGGCCTCTGACTCACTGCTGATCTCCCCTTGCCCACTGCCATTCGCTCATAGCATAATGCCGGAGCCATGCACTAGACAACTGCGTGAGAGGCATCTTGGAGCTGTCCCTAAAAACAAGCAAGGGTGTATCCCCACAAATGGTGGGAAGGTTAAGAAAGGCAACAAAAAAATAAAACCTGTGAACCACCAGAGAAATCCTAGAATGCCCCACGCTCCTCGGGAGCAGCCCCCTCTGATTGCATCAGCAAATAAAGATGCACCCCCAATCCTCCCATTAACTGTTAGAACGGCGCGCCAGGACGCAAGTGGGGGGACAAATGTCATAGTTAGGGACGAGGGAATGTCCCCTGATCTATCTAACATTTATGAGCAATTAGGTCTCTCCTCCGCCCCATAGAGGACAGAATATATAAGATTGAACATCACTTATCTAGGATCGAACAAGGGCTTCGGGGTTACACTGATTCTGCAAGCAACACTGACCAACCTGGGGTTCCCAAATTGTTGGACAGTACCAGAGCAGAAAATGCCCCGGCTGCTCCCCAAAACCAGCCAATACTGCCCTCAAATCACCAGGACTTAACTGCAACTAACAAGCCTATAGTTGTGCCCGATCACATGCAATCTGCCCAACATAATGCAACCCAGCCTAAACACGATGCTAGGCCTTCTAAATCCCAGACACCATGGGGAGAAAATATTCCAAACCTGCCCCCTGAAGTTTCCCCATTTGTTGTTATCCTAACAGGGGTCCCCGAATTGGGCAAACACGAGGTTGAATCCCCATAACTTTGAGAAACAGGGTTGTGCACTGGCTCAATAAAAATAGACCACTCCCATTGCACAAAGCCTGTAAGATACTCATGGGTAGGCCATTTGGCGAAAAATATAGGGGGGATTGTATTCTAATCAACATTGATGACCCAAAAATAGTTGATTACATTTGTAATTGGAATGATTCTAATTTAGGTGTATCTATTAGTGCCCTTCCTTTGACTTACTTCTATCCCCCTGGCCACTTTGCTATAAAACCGGATGGGTGGAAAATTGTCCATAGGAATGGGAGGGGTTTGCCACAAGGGCGTTTGCCTAGACCCCCTCTTCCCCTAGACTCTATTTTTTTGCAAAACCGGTTTAGTAGTCTAGAGGCCGTTGATTGACTGAGGGGTAGAGGAGTGGAACCAAGTAGTTCCCTGCTCTCCCTAGGTTGCTGTATATTTGATAACATATCTATCTCCTCGAGGGCAATAGATGACCACAATAGTCATACTACTAATAGGGAAGTATTACTAGGGGTCGACCGAGCGCCATATTTAGTAAACCACATGTGGTGGAGCCCAATGAAGTACCCCTGAGGATATCAGCAGTAGAACAAAATATTCCTGAGGAAGGTGTCGTTAAACCGACAACTAGCCAAATAACACTCAAGAACGGTATATCACCAGAGGCAGGACTTAACATCATGACCTGGAATATAGCTGGCCTCAGTGCAAAGCTAAATACCCCTTTTTGGAATGACTTTATTACGCAAGGGTTTGACGTTATATGTCTCCAAGAGACCTGGTATAAAGAACCAATTCACGTGGAAGGCTATACATCACACTGGGTATTGGCAGTAAACTCGGCAGTAGGAAGGGCGAAAGGCGGCCTCCTAATTTTAACATCAACTAAGCTAATCAAGTTTAAACCTAATACTCATTATGAGGTGGCCCCCTATGCTCAGTTACTACGTCTGGAGCATGTCACGGGCAAGGATTTAATTATAATTAATTACTATAACAATACCTTTGATGCACGCAGGGGTCCTATTGTGTATGAAATTGGGAGAGAGATCGACAAGATGCTGGCCCTATCCAGGAGCCAACCAGTCCTCTTATGGGCAGGAGATTTTAATATACAGGCTTGCCCATATGCAAAACGAAGGACATGCGGCTTCTTGGGGGAACCAGACGATAATGCTAGTTTTCCACATATCCATTTCCCACATAACGATTACGGAACTGTACTCAATAATTTGATAGCCAAACTGGACCTAGAGTTACTTGACTGCTCCTTGAAAAAGGGCAATATTAAATGCCCAACTTTCAAAGGTAGGGATGCCCACTCTAACATTGACCACATTCTCGTCTCCTGCAACACTGCGTATACCGATTTATGGATAACAGAGCAAGCAGTAAGTGACCATAACAGTATCTCTGTAACATTACTGACGTGGGGACACATACATCCAGACCCCAGCAGTTTTGTTAGAGATATAGCTGCAGAGAGACCTAATGGGGTAAGAATTAAGTGGGCCAATGTTAACCCTGTTATACTTCTGGACGAGATCATAACTAAATGTATAACAGAAATTGACTACTGCCTAAGTAATGAGATAGTACCTGCCACATTGCTTTCTAAATTTTATAAAATTAATACCGTTATTGAGGGCTTACTGACAGGTAGGAGTAGGCCACTGAAAACCAGGTCAGTCGGCTGGTTTGACAAGAATTGTACACAGGCCCTGTCAAAATTAAAAACCGCTCTGGCCACCAAACCCAGGGATACCACTTGTATTAAAACCGAACGCCATAATTATAAGATTTCTTTGGAAGTTCGGAAAAAAGAAATACAAGAGGAGTTATGGCACAAACTCAATTTAGCGGCAGACACAAATAACAATAGATTATTTTGGGAGACAATTAACTGCCCTTTTCTAAAGAATGACACCATTCCAGAATTAATATCACATGTAAACTGCAACGCCTGGATAGACCATTTTACTAAAATTTTTAACCCAGATAGGTTGGTTTTAGACTTTTTAACAAATCACAATTCTGTATGGCTATGGTCACCTTTATCCATTAGACTGGATGAGGTTTATTTGGGGCTGTCAAAGAGTAGCGGGGGTAAAGCTCCGGGTCCCGATGGTGTTCCCGTGGACTTGTACAAACAGGAGATGAACTTATGGGCACCAATTCTAACTTGCATCTTTAATGCTGCCATAGAAGGCAACCTTCCTTTGACCTGGGGACAATCTATCATTGTCCCCTTATTTAAGAAGGGGTCCAGGTCCGAGGCACGAAACTATCGTCCGATCTCCCTCCTGGACTCATCAATTAAAATTCTGAGCAGAATCCTCCTTAATAGACTAGAAACATGGGCAGAGGAAAATACTATTTTATCGCCAGTTCAGTATGGGTTCAGGAGGGATTAGGTACAATGGAGCAGTGCCTGAACCTCGACCTCATCATAAACAAATACATTTCGGTCAAAAAAGGGAACCTATTTCTAAGTTTTGCTGACCTTAGCAGCGCTTTTGATTTGGTCGAACATTCAATTCTATGGCCCATACTTTTGGAGATGGGTGCCCCAACAGATATTGTACACTTCCTGGCTAGATTATATGAAAGGCTTTCCTGTAAAGTGCGTTTCGGGTCTAATGGGGAATCTACACCTTTTTTTAGAGTGATCAGAGGCATCAGGCAAGGATGTGTTTTAGCCCCCTTGCTATTTTCCTTATTTATTAATCAAATTGATACAACCCTTAGACAGGTTCCAGCTGATGCCCCTCGAGTAGATGGCGACCCAATTCCAATACTGTTGTATGCGGATGATGCCGTCCTCTTGTCACGTACCCAAGTCGGCCTCCAACGCCTAATTGGCAGCTTCCTGAGGTTTATCGACCGAAGGAAACTGCTAATTAATAAAGAAAAAACATATGTAATGTCTTGCGGGAGGAAGAAAGGGGTTAAACGGACTTTTTACCTGGACGAGGCTAAAATTCAAACCGTTAACAATTTTTGTTATCTCGGCGTTACATTCTCTGGTGATGGGTGATGGGATAATGAATGTGAGAATGTGCGCCTCAAAATGTTAAAGAATAATAACGGTGTATTCAGATTTGCCTCCAAGCTTGGGAACAGTAGAATTAAGGATATGATTTCGATTTACAAAGCCAGATGTCTATCATCTGCTTTGTATGGGGCTGGTGTGTGGGGCCACTATACCCTTTGTGGTAACCGCATCCAACTTGACGAAAACTCATTTTTGAGGCGTCTTCTGAGTGCCCCCGCATCAGCCTCTATAGAGCTAATCCACAGAGAAGTGGGTCTAGATCACATCAAAGATCTTGTAGCTCTACGGCCATTGGCCTTATGGCGATCCATCTGGTCTAAAACTGAAACCATATTCACCCAAAAAGTAATCAGAGACTGTCTAAGGTTGGACCACTGTTTGCATATACCCTGGCTCAGACACATTCATTACTGGTACAAGCTTCTTTTTAATTTGGATCCTTTTTTAATGCCGGAGGAAGCTGCCAGTATATCAAAATCAGAGCTTAAGGTGTCTTTTCTATGCAACTCAAGAAAATCTAGAGAACTTGTCTGTGCCAAACAATGTACCTCTGTTTTTTATTGTGAAAACAACACGAGTGAAGGTTTCCAGCTATACTTAACGGAAGTCTCAAGAAGATCTCACCGTTTCGTTCTTACTCGTCTAAGGCTTGGTATAGTACACCACCTTGTGTCCTTCCCCATCATTAGGCAGCACAGTAATACTCTATGCCCCTGTGACGACTTATCCAAACAGAGTTGTTGTCATTTTATGCTGTTTTGTAAATTTGATACTTTTTTAAGAAGACACTTTTAAAACCTATCTTTTTAAAATATAATGTTCGGTCTACCAGGAATGCGATGCAGCTAATGTTTACTCTGGAAAGCGCAGATATATGTTTTCATGTAGCTACCTATATTCTAAAATGTATGACCGCCAGAAAATCTATTGTTATTTAATCATTTAGAATTTTAGCAAGTTGCACTCGTCACTTTGTTGAGTACTGCAGAGGTTTTCCCTGCGATATTTGCACCTGTCCCGACATGGGAACTGCACTTTATATTGCGTATTTTGCACATTACTCAGCACTTTAGCAACCAGCACATGTACATTTATTGAGTCCATTAGAGCCTTCTCTCCCCGCATTTATACCGAATATTCTATTACGTATTGGCATTATATGTGGAGATTGTATCCCAGTTAGTATGTCTCGTACACACCCAATGTAATTGGCCTATATATTTTGCCCTTTTTATAGTTTTATTGTATGATTGTTGTATGTTTTATATTTTATGTCTGCTATATGGTTGTGTAAACAAACCGAATAAAGCATTTTGAACTGAACTGACACACTTAAGACAAAATCCTAACTTCTGTGAATAGCAAAAGTAGTAAGTTTAGGATTTTGTCTTAAGTTAGTTCTGTGAATCGGGCCCAATGAGTGTGTGTAATTCTTTCTAGCCTGTGTGTGTACAACAAATGCTTAGCGCTGACCTCTACTTCTCGACTACACAACCACAAAAGAGAGCATTAGCATTATCTACTTTAACCTTTGCAAAGCCTCTGGGAATCCAGTGGACTCTGTGACCACTATACCACAGTAGACAATGGGCTACCTATCAGTGGGGTGACCTCACCCCTATATGACCACTTTTTGGGGAGAGTAGGCATAAACGTGAACCAGAGTTCTTAACAAGAAGGTGAAACCCTTCTTCAAGTGTCCACTTCAGGTAACCCACCTTAGGGGTGTGGCGAGCCTGATAGTGCGACAAGCCGACTGACTAGCTAATTGTCCTGCCTGCTCTAGTGCTAAATTGGCCCCAGGGCAGGGGTTGGCATATTTCAGATATGGAGGAAGCTGTGGTCGCATATCAAGGCCGGCAGGAGCTTTGAAGCCTCTGGCCTTGGTATGCTAATTTACTAGCATCCTGCTGGAGGAGATGTGATCACCTTGCTCCGGAGCAGGCATTGTTCCTGGCCTCAGAGCATTGGCTCTGTTGAGTAGGGGGTCAGACACTCGTCTGTGGTGGCATGCTGGAAGAGTCCAGTTAGCCAGCACAGTAAATGATTGGTAGGTTTCAGAGGATACCTTTACGGTGTCCTCTGGGTGCATGCCATAATAAATCTATCACTTGCATCAGAACAGATTTATTGAGACGAGGTGTTTGATACCAAAAACCATGGGATTAAGTGCAGCCACTATGTAGCTGGGTAACACATAATGACCAGTGCCCTGCATATGTCCTTAAGATGGCTGCCTGATCGCTTGCAATATCTAGGAATGGAACAAGACATCACAGGGGCCAAACTGCTAATGGTCTCAAGCCTCTAGGTGCATGGGTCTCATGCTCCAGGAACTCAGGACCCTGGCTGCATCTATAAAACTCAAGACAGGTAGCAAGCCAAACACAGAGCAGCACTTAAAGAGATGCTCCTGTAGTATGACATCCAGAATCCTGAGAGGTCAGAAGAGCATGATATCTCTGGATTGGATGGGGCTCAAAATGAAGGGGCAGGGGTGGCTCACCCCAATGACCCCACTTCTGTACCTGACCAGGAGGAGTTTGAAGACCCCTCACTGGTGAACGCTAATCCCCAAGGGATGAGTACAGAAGGTACAGAGGAAGGTCCTAGAGGTAGGTACCCCTTTATTCCTACCCCCATCTCTAGCCAGAGGAAGGACTACTTAGAAAAGGAATACCACCTGCTCAAGCTTGAGAGAGTCAAGCTCAGAATCAAGAAGAAGTTGGCCTTGACAAGGAGACCCTGGAAGTTCAAAGGGCTAGGAAAGAATCTGGCATTAGTGTCCCATGGTGACAGCAATAGCTAACCTAGGGTCAGGGAACACTCCTTTGGCACTAGGAACCTGAGCAGGATAGTCCCTCCTTACCAGGAGAGGGATGCTGTCCATAAATAAATCACTGCTTTGCAGAGGGCTTGGAAAGTACAGAAGGTCCTTTAACAGCAGTGGGCAGATATCCAGTGGCTCTGCTTTGCTAACAAAGGTAGAGACAAACTTCTCACTGTTGGGGAGGAAGATGTCGACAATTTCTCAGACTTGAAGAGTGCCCTCATAGATGGGTTTGGTTTAACCATTGAACAGTACAAGGTTACATTTAGGGACACACAGAAGGCACAAACCCAAGACTGAGTAGATTTTGTAGACAGTTCTATTAAGGCTCTGGAAGGCTGTTTTCATGGAAGTAATGTGCATGACTGTGAGGTCGGTACAATTTATTGATGAGGGAGCACATCATTAATACCTGTCAAAATCAATAACTGCACCAGTACGTGGTGGACTCAGATCTGACCCCTCCCCAAAAATTCGAATAGAAGACAGACAAGTGGGTCCGCACCAGGGTGCAGCAGGAATCTCATGGTGATGGTGTAAGGCCCAGGAGAAGAGTGGGGAGAAAGGCAAAGAGAAGAAGGAGGCTTCACAAGATGCCCAAAAGTCTTTCTCTGGGGGTGGGCCCCAAACATATTCCTCCTCCATCAAGAAACCTTGGTGTTACCTGGGTAAAAAAAAAGCCCATAGAGCAAGAGATGCCAATTGCTCTAAATCTGGCACCAAGGATGCTACTATTACTGCTCCTAAAGCAACTAGCGTCCCTCGCAACAGTACAAGTAGTAGCAGTGCCACGATGGGATTAGTAGGATTAACCTTGGGTTCTGGCCTAGTAAAACAAAAACACTCAGGTTGTACTAGTATGTGACAGAAGCATGGAACTTGCCACTTCTTTTGTAAGTCCCACTAACGTGGGCAAGTACATACAACAGCCAATCATTAATGGTCAAGAAGCTGTGGCATACAGGACACAGGGGTGAGTGCCACTATCGTGCAGGAAAAAACATGTGTCCCCTGAAGAGATCTTAATTGGTCAGATTTACCAAGTGACAAATGCTAGTTGTGAATCTCAGCCGGGGAGGGTTAACTGACCCTAAAAGAGTTGTGGTTTCCCCAGACCTACCTATATACTGTCCGTTGGACAATGATTTTGAAACTTCAGCCTGGTCTAAACTGGAGTTCAGGACACATGCAGAGATGATGGGTATTTCAGCAAGTGCCTTTGCGGTCACTGGGGGTCAAGCCAAGAGACTAGGCACAGAGGAAGCCTTGGAACCTGAAGAAAATGGACCAGGTAGCTCCCAAGAGAATGAGCAGGAAGGGTAAGGATTTATCCTCCTCCCAGACTCCCAGTGAGGATCAGTCTCCAGAGGGTGAAGACGTCAGACCCTGAGAAGGAACTGCCACAGAGTAACTTGTGCTTGACATGGCAGAGTTCTTGGGGGCAGAGGGCCTTTCCAGGGCAGACTTGAACTCTTGAACAGCTCCGACAGCAGACTTGAGTTTGGTGCAACTCTCTTGAACAGCTCAGACAGCAGGCTGCAGCTGAGGAGGAAGGGAATTTTAGTGGGTCTCATAGGATCTGTTGGGAAGATGGGCTCCTATTTTCTGAGAGTAGAGACCCCAAGCCTGGAGCCACCAGGAAGTTGGTCATACCTCAGAAATTCAGGGGTTTTCTAATGTCCCTTTCGCATGACATTTCCCTTGCAGGACATCGTGGGCAAAGCAAAACTTAGGACAGGCTTGTCTCTCACTTTCACTGGCTCCACATGTCTGATGATACCAAGGAGTTTTGTTGCTCCTGTATCACCTGCCAAGCCAGTGGTAAGTCATGTGGCACTACAAAGGACCACTTAATCCCACTCCCAGTGTTTGGAGGTCCTTTTGAGAGGGTAGGGATATACAATGTAGGTCCCTTCAACCCTCTAACAGCCTCTGGACACAATTACATACTAGTGGTAGTCGACCATGCCACTAGGTATCCAGAGGCTATTCCCTTTAGGACCACTACAGCTCCTGTGGTGGTTAGGGCCCTCCTGGGAATCTTTTCCAGAGTTGGGTTTCCTAAGGAGGTCTGGTCAGACAGAGGTACTAACTTCATGTCTAGCTACATCACTGCTATGTGGAAAGAGTGTGGTGTAAATTCCAAGTTTACCACACCCTTCATCCATAGATGGCATTATCTTGTTGAAAGGTTCAACAAGACCCTAAAGGGAATGATCATGGAACTTCCAGAAAAGCTGAGGCAAAATTGGGATATCGCACTACCCTGCCTTCTCTTTGCCTTCAGAGAGGTTCCTCAGAAGAGAGTGGGCTACAGCCCATTGGTACGGTACGTCTGGTTGGACATCCAGTTAGGGGTCTATTGTGTCTGGCTAAGGAGGGATGGGAGCAGCATTTCAAACTCCTTAAGCATGACATAGTGAACTATGTACTTGGCCTGCGTTCTCATATGGCTGAGTATATGAAAAAGGCCAGCAAGGATGGCCAGGATCTTCAGAAAGCTTAGCATGCCCAAAAGGCTCTACTGACTGTTTACCAGCAAGAACAGAAAGTGCGTGTGTTGGAGCCTGTGGCACAAGCAGCTCTCCAGGACAAGTGGAGTTGCCCCCACACCATACTTGAGAAAAAAGTTGAGGTCACTTGCTTAGTTGACTAGGCACTCCATGCAGTCCCCACCAAGTACTTAATGTTAACCTCCTAAAACCTTTTATTGACAGGACTGACACGAGCTTGATCATGGCTACTGATGAGGGACAGGAGGAAGCAAGTGACCCTATCACTGATCTCCTCTCTCAGGATGCTGTTGATGGATCAGTACAAGGAGTAGTCTTTGCAGACAACCTCACTGGTCAACAGCACGCTGATTGTATACAGGTTCTCAGTCAGTTTTCTGTTCTCTCTTCTCTGACCCCTAGTCCAGACCACAGGGTGTACCCATGAGGTGGACATTGGTGACAACCTGCCTGTGAAGAGCAACATTTACAGACAGCCTGACCATGTCAAAGACTGCATCAGGGCTGAGGTATAAAAGATGCTAGATTTAGTCATCATTGAGTTTTCAGCTAGCCCGTGGACTAGTCCTGTAGTCTCTGTGCCAAAACCTCACACCCATGGATGGTAAGAGAGAAGACGTTCTGTGTGGATTACAGGGGACTCAATGCAACCACTAGGACTGATGCCCACCCAATCCACAGGGCAGATGAGCTGAGTGATTCTCTGGCCTCTGCCAAGTATCTCAGTACATTTGACCTGAATGCTGGTTACTTGCAACTCAGATTCATCAAGGATGCCAAGCCAAAAACAGCATTTTTACCCCCTAGTGGGCATTATCAATTTATTGTAATGCCTTTTGGCTTGAAGAATGCACCTGTCAGCAAAGGCTGGTGAATAAAGTTTCAACAGATCTGGAAGCCTATAGTGCAGCAACTCTAGACTAGGAAAAACTAGGACGATCACCTGGTACACCTCAGAAATGTTGTGGACTCCCTGGAAACGGTAGGCTTTCCTATCAAGGCCACAAACGGCCAGATAGGGCATAGTAAGGTTGTGTACTTCGGCTACCTTGTAGGTGGAGGCCAAGTTCAACCACTGGAAAGCAAAATTAAGACATTAATGGACTCGATTACTCCCACTACCCAGACTCAGGTCAGAGCTTTCTTGGGCTTGACTGGTACTACAGAAGGTTTGTTAAGGGCTATGGATCCACACTCCTTAATGATCTCACCTCCAACAGAATGCCTAAGAAAGTTCAGTGGACAGTTAGCTGTCAGAAGACATTTTATGACCCGAGGCAAGTTGTGTGCTCTGCTCCTATTCTGCAAAGTCCTGATTACCCGAAAACCTTAATTGTACAGATATATGTTTCTGAGATAGGGTTCTGAGATTAGGTCTGGGCGGTAAACTTTGCTCCGTTTGCGGAGTTTTCTGCACTCTGTGGAGCCCGCGGAGTGCTGAAAACTCCGCTTCACGATGTGCAGCTGAGTTTTTTCCCCGCTCTCTATTGCATACGTTAAGTTTGCGATCGCGAATGGTAAGTTCACAAGTAGCCACTCGGGTAGAATTTCTACCCAAGTGGCAGGAATACCAGCACAAACTGCAGTTCGCACTGTACTCCGCCACTCGTGGAGTTTTTGTGTAACTTCGTGGAGTTCCACGTAGCAAAACTCTGCAAACTATGCCCAGGCCTGACTGAGATACGGGTAGGTGCAGTATTGTCACAACTTAATGCAGATGGCCTGGATCAACCAGTAGCTTTTATAAGCTGAAGATTGACTGTCAGGAAGAAACGTTGGTCAGCTATTGAGAAGGTTGCCTTTGTTGTAGTCTGGGCCTTGAAGAAGTTGAGGCCATACCCGTTTGACACTTACTTCATTGTTCAGACAGACCATAAGCCCCTTTTATGACTTTATCAAATGAAGGGTGAAAATCCCAAACTTTTGAGGTGGTTCATTTCCCTACAGGGGATGGCCATTTCTGTGGAACATAGACCTGGGAGTAACCATGCCAAAGCAGATGGACGCTCTAGATAAATCCAATTAGAACATGAAGACTGAACTAGGCAAGGTTAGTCTCACCTCCTTACCTCTGTGTAGGATAGTAGGATCTGCTGTCATGGTTACCCCCACTTTTTGCTTGGTGTCAGTATGTTTTTGACCTAGTCTGACTGGGATCCTGCCAACCAGGACCCCAGTCACTGTTCTTACTCCCTAAATTGACCATGGTATGTCGTTTTGTACCTCCACAATTGGCTACTGGTGTACCCTTCTAAGTCCCTAGTATATGGTACTAAGGCACCCAGGACATAGGTACACCAAGGGTCTCCCATGGGCTGCAGCATGTATTGTGCCAACCATGGGATTCTAACAAAACTCTGACTACAGCCCTGCTATTGCAGCCTGTGTGAGTTGGTAATTGCACCTCTCACGCCAGATATGTTTCCTTATTTCTGAGGTCACTGCACTCAAAATCTCTAATTCACCTCTAAGTCAAGCTCTTCAGATTCAGTCGTGAGGGCAGGGTGATTGGTTATAAGTGTGAGGGTGACCTTGCATGACCAGAAAACCCCTACAAACACTGGAGTCGATTCTCCAGGCTATGTAAGTGCGGTCAGCCATTTTATTACATATAGTGGACATCAGTCATTACAAGATGTCTAATTATATAGTGCTGTGGTAACAAATGATGGAAGGAATGCTGAATAAATAAAAGATTCTCCCCCAGTCAAGAGATCTGTGTTAATTCATTGTTCTTTTGGTCACTATGCCACCCCAATTTGGACCCAGCCATATGCAAATCAGTCTTGACCGTGCTCCTCATGGGAAAAGTTCAACCCGAACTTCCATGCCGGGTCCTCCATGGACTGGAAAGAAGCATCCTGGGACCGGTTTCAGAGAATATAACCCTTCAACAGCCAGGCTAGATTGAATCCAGTAGCACAGCGAGTAAGGGACCCAAGTCTGGGCATACCCATCCCACTTAGAGCAAACCGGTCCCAGGATGCTTGTTTCTGGTCCATAGAGGACCCTGCTTGGCACTTCGGGCTAAACTGTTCCCATGAGGAGCAGGGTCAAGCCTGATTTGCATATGGCTGGGTCTAAACAACAGTGGCATGGTGAGCAAAAGAATGATGGATTTAATCCAGATCTCTTGATTGGTGGTGAATGTTTGATTTGTTCCGCATTCCGTCCATGATTTGTGTGTCTTTTGCTTTCTTGCCCTAAGTTCGCCGGGTATGCCCAGACGTTGGTTCCGAGCTCACTGTGCCTCTGGATTCAAGTTAGCCAGGCTGATGAGTGGTAATGCCACAGAACCAGTGACAAGATACTCAGAGGGCCCTCCTCCTACCAAGAAACAATGCCAAAAAGGAGTGTTTGTGACACATTTGCGCATCTGAAGAAGGCCTTTATGGCCAAGTACCTCAGTCCGAGGGGATTCAGATATGCTTGACCCAGATGGTTATGTACACCCAGGTTCATCGATTGAATTCCGTTGGATAAGTTTGCGAGGTATGTGGCTGCCCAGCAACATAAGCCTTTAGAGAAGGTAACCTGGTTCCCAGGGCATCCACGGGTGGGGTGGCTCTCCACCCTTCCATACTCCAAGGTAATTCTTTTGGATTTTCTGGGAAGGGTCCTTCTTCTGCAAAACAGCAACCGCAACTTCTCCATTGACTTTCAATAAGCATGCAGCTCTGTTCCTACTCTGCACACAGCCTCCGCGGGGTCCCTTGGTACTTAACTTGGGTGGGTCCTTGTGTCCCCGGCTTCTCTGTGTCCTCTGGTCTCAATCCCGTTGTCCTTTGCTTTTCTCATTCTATTGTTTTAGTATATGGTGTGGTCTCCCCCTAGAGACCACTGTACTTTGATCTACTTACCTGATTGCATTTGAAGTATTCTTGTGTATTGTGTCAATAACTCCAGGGGGGAGTTATACCAATATGTTAGTGAGTGTTGTGTAATAAATAGAAGTATTTTTATATATAAACACAGTATGATTATTTTTCATTTAACTTACAATACAGATTAAACTGTGTTAACACTCCTTCAAGACAAGCCTGAAAGCTGACCCCACAATTGCCACTTTGAGAGTTTTCTATGGTTATCAAAGTCCACTAAAATTACCATAAGGGTTGCCTGGATTCATTCTAGGTGCACCACTTGAAGAAGTATGCACCATATACTAAGCCAGTCTCCTACAGTCACCCCTAAGTTTGCCCACTAAGACTGATGGACTTAATTGGAAGTGCACTGGGTCCCTGCTAACCCGACCCCAATGCCAGTACTCATTCCCTAAAAACTATACAAATGTCAATTGTACCTGAGTTGGCAAGGACGATATCACTCTTGCAAGACCCTGGTAAAGAGTGCCCCTGGTACCCAGGGCATGAGAACTAAAGAGGGTTCCTTAGCTCTGCAGCTTATATTATGTCACCCAAAGGGACCCTTACTCAAACTGCAGGCAGACTGCCATTGCAGGATGTGTGAAATGGTGAAAGGCATTCTGAAAACACGACATTGCACAGACCCCGGGTGCAATGCCCACACCACAGCATGTACTATATGTAAGTCACCCCTACAGCAGTCCTGTAGAGCCCTAAGGCAGGGTGCATTATGTTACATGTGAGGTCACATCTGCATGAGAAGATAGGCCCCTGTGATGCTTAGTTCTACTAGTCTTTGCAAGTGTTCAGGAAGCCATTTTAAGAACATGTACTGGGCACTGGTCATTCCGAGTTACCCAGCTACATAATGATTTTACTGAAAATAATGATGTTTGGTATCAAACACCTTATTCTAATAAATCTTTACTGATGCCAGTATCAGTTTTAATATGACATGCAACAAGTGGGCACCTTAGAGGTGCACCCTGTAACCCTACTAGTCACTTGGTGTGTTGGCTGACTGGTATTTTCCAGCTTGCCAACACAGACATGTTTGCCCCAAAAACCGGAAAAAATCACGAGGACAGCCCCCACCGAACCCTGGTATTCTGAAGAGCTCAGACTTCTAAAAAAAGCAGTGCCGCAGGCAAGAAATGCGCTGGAGACTCAAGTACGAGCCCAAGGAAAAAGAGCGCTATAGGGAAATACTCACCCAGTATAAAGATATGATCCACACTGAAAAAATTAAGTACTTTTCAGAGACAATTGGCAAAGCCAAGAATAATTCTAAAGAACCGTTTGCCACAGTTCAAAAACGTCGCCAAGTGCAGGTCCACAAAGAGAACATCCCAGATCTGGTGTTGGAAGTATCACTAAATACTCAATTTAGGGGAGTATATGGCGGTAGCCAATGAGCAACCTACCACTAGGGGAACTACAACCCCATATGACCACTTCCTGGGGGGGTGGGTATAACCCTGACCCAAAAGTTTCTATTTTCACCAAAAACAAGATGGTGAAACTCTCTGACTACATCTCCTTGGCCTAGGGGTCCCCATGAACTGAGCCCTCCTTTGGGTTCTGCCGGACTAGCCCCCAAGTCTTTGTTTCAGGTCCCCTGGACTTTACTGGTGCAGCGCTCAAAGCTACCCTCTCGACCAGCACCTCTGCACCCAGACGCACCAGGGCAGGTAAAGCGAAACTGCAGGTGGTACTTTGAACCTTGGCCCTCTAGCCCCGTAAAGTACAAAAGGGCACCTCTGAACTCCGACAGCAAGTACAGTTTTGCGACATGTGTTTTTCCTCCCATAAGTTACAATTGTAGCTCATGCTTCAAAACCATGATTTGAACTATTCTACTATTTTCTTCTAAAATCAATATCTCTGAATGTATTAAAGTTATTCTAAAGATCTTGGTGTCTAAATTTATATAAAAATCTACTTTCTTTTTATAAATTGGTCTCGGATTTCTTCTTGAGTGTGTGAACCATTTATTGACTGTGTGTGTGTACAAAGCATGCTTAACAGTCCCCTCCCATAAGTCAAAGCTGCTCGACCACAATACAACAAATAGAGCACTTAGGATTATTAAAGTAAGCCCTGTAAACCAATAAGGGTCATCTGGACTTTTTGCATGGTGTGCCCCACATTGGCGTCACTACATACAAAAGCCAGATTCCTACACCCTTGCACACCAAATTATACATTTCTTGAGGTACAGTGTCCATGGGAGAGACTAGTGGTTGCTCCAGAGCCACATCTGGTAGAATGGAAAGAAAGGAACAGACGTCCGAGCACAGGAGTGGCGCCTACACAGGCTTTGCAAGTCATTTCCAGAGCGGAATGGCATCTGTGCAGAATCACATGTGCCATCTACCGGAACCCAGCGGTACTGCAGAAAAAGTTTTCGGATATGGTCTGACAACTGACGTACATGCAAAAGGTGAGAAATCTACGGCTAGAAGTCTCTTTCAGAAAATAAAAAATGATTAGCAGAAAGAAGATACATATGACAACATGTTTTTCCGCACTGTAGGTCATTGCAGGAAAGATAGAATCTCTGCATGGTTCTGCACAATTTCAGTCACAGCATTTTTTAACTGACTCACGCTAACTGATTCTAATACGTTTGTGCAAGCACAAACAACTGCTTTTTGGTATGATCACATTTCATTTACTCTTTACAGGTTCTGCTTTTATTCCTCTTGTCTGAACTTAACATGAAAAAACAAGACACCAAGGTTCTATATGCAGTTTATGGGAAGGATGAAGGAATGGCCATGTACTAGAAGAAGCACAATACAATCTGCATAGAGTAAACGGATATTGCAGATAACCTTGGGTTCCATGGACTTTAATCGTCCTTCTGACTCCTTCCTCAATGGTCACAGAGCCCCTCACTATACTTATGCTATATAGCAGAGGGTACGTTATCCCATGTATAAAAGTGACATACCAGTGACACATTTGTCATTTATTATTATCTGAGTTAATAAACCTATCACACAGATGGCAATAGGTTTTATAATAAGTATAGCTAAAATACTATAATAGGTTTTATGATAAGTATAGCCAAAATATTATTTCAAAAATTGTACTTATTTCTAGTGAACCTCACTTGGAATGTTACTGCCCTATAAAAATGTTTAAGAAAGTAGACAACTACTAATGCTCCTCTTATGCAAAATGTGGTGTCACTCTCATACAACGTAATATAACTGATGCCCAAATTAAGCCAAAACCTATGTGTGCATATAGATTAGAAAAATCAAGACAAGGTATATAGGAGTTATTAATATCAATGGATAGACTTAGTTTTAAGCCCTTCTGAAGCATTGGCTGATTAGACACGTTAAAGAAATTGTGCTACATAGAAAATTACTGAGAATATCATTTACAGAGTCAATATATATGCGAATGCCTTTTACAAGACTGTGTATATTACATTTTATCTTGAAAACAAGAAGGTGTGCAGTTCCTATTGAAGGTCGGTCAGTAGAGTCCTGAATGATCAAGTCCGATGGGGTCTGATCCTTAAGGAGCAAGAAGGGTAAGTTACTTACCTGTAATCCTAGTTCTCTTCCAGGGGTATCCTCATCAAAGTCATAAGCACTGAATATTCCCGCCCATGTGCGGGGACCCCGGAAATAATAAAATTATATATGTAAAATACATACATATATACAGCTCTGTATATGTATAAACATATATCATTTTTTCCAAGCAAATGCAGCTCCCATAAAAGGCTAGGCAATGTAAATATACACATCCAATAACACATATATATATATATGTATATATAAAGGTATAACAATACACCTAAATCTCTTTTATTTTTTTATTTTTATTTTTTTTAATGAGGTAAACACTCATGAGAAAGCAAAAAATAAAGAGAACAAACTGTGGAAAAACACAGATGCACAACACATTGCCAGCCTGCAGGCTGCATTGCAATATAATACCATAGAGACTAAAAAGCCCTGTACAGGTAAAAACTGGCACCGTGCCTTTAAGGCAGCCCTGACTTCCATATCCCATCATGCCTCAGGGGTGACAGTTAGGTCAGTTGTTCTTTGCGGGACCGTAGTCCTAAACACAAAGATATATCCTTTCCATAATGAATAATACACTTCTTCTCATTTGCCTGGGGAGGTGGGTGGGTTGCTTATGACTTTGATGGGGATACCCCTGGAAGAGAACTAGAATTACAGGTAAGTAACTTACCCTTCTCTTCCAGGGGATCCTCATCAATAGTCATAAGCACTGAATAGAGTAGCAAGCTCCCCTTCCACCTGCAGGCAAATGAAACAAAGGTTGTACCACCCATGGAGAAAAAGAATCATGAAAATGATTATGCATGGAACAGATTCCTCAAGGAGGCTTGTCCTACTTGAGTGTCTGCTCTGGTGTCCGAATCCAGACAATAGTGCCTGGTAAAAGTGTGGACAGATCTCCAAGTGGCTGCCTTGCAGATCTCGGAGAGTGGGACATTATTGAGAAAAGCCGCGGTAGCCGCTTTTCCTCTTGTCGAATGCGCTTTAGGGCGCGCCCCCAATGGTTTCTGAGCCAGTTGGTAGGCCAATGTAATACTTGAAACAATCCACCTAGCAATGGAACGTTTGGAAGCCGCAAAGCCCATACGGACAACCCCATAGTTCACAAACAATTGATCAGATTTCCTGACATTCTTAGTCCTATCTAGGTAGAATTTCAGGACCCTTTTGACATCTAGAGAATGCAACGCCCTCTCTGCTGGAGAGGAGGGGTTGGGAAAAAAGGTTGGTAAGGAGATGGCTTGGTTTACATGAAACTCCGATACCACCTTGGGTAGGAACGAAGGATGAGTTCTCATCACCACCCTATTCAGATGAAAAATAGTGTAGGGCTCTTTAGAACAGAGGGCCTGTATCTCACTGACCCTCCGTGCTGAAGTGATGGCTATTAAAAATGCTGTCTTCCATGTGAGGTGCTGTAGGGTAGCCTTATGAATAGGCTCAAAAGGAGAACCCATGAGCTTCGACAGAACCAAGTTTAGCTCCCAGGAAGGAGAGGGAGGTCTAACAGGGGGATAGACTTTCTTGAGTCCTTGCAAGAAATCCTTCACTACCTGCACTTTAAAAAATGACTGCTGTGAAGGCGAACGCCTGTATGCTGTTATGGCTGCTAGGTGAACCTTTATGGATGAAAATTTCAACCCTGCCCTCGCTAAATGTAGAAGATAGGGCAAAATTACATCCTCCTGGCATTTAGTGGGATCATAATGATGCTGAGCACACCATATATAAAACCTTTTCCACTTACAGAAGTAGGAGTGTCTTGTCGAAGGCCTCCTGGCTTCCTTCAATATGGACATACACTCCTGGGGAAGGTTCAGATGGCCATACTGGAGGACTTCAGGAGCCATGCTGTTAAGCTCAGCGAGGGAAGTCTGGGATGGTAAATCTTCCCCCGCATCTTGGACAACAAGTCCGGTCTGCACGGCAGCCGCTTGTGGGGGCGGATCGACATGTGTAGGAGATCCGTGTACCACCACTGTCTCGGCCAGTCCGGTGCTATGAGGATCATCTTGGCAGATGAATTCTGCAACTTGGTCACCACCTTGGGGATTAGTGGGAGAGGCGGAAAAGCGTACACAAATGTCATTGACCAATTGATCAAAAGGGCATTCCCTAGGGATCCTGGTCGATGGTATCTTGAGGCGAAGCCTTGGCATTTTGTGTTTTGCTCGTCCGCGAAGAGGTCCACTTGCGGACGCCCCCATTCCCCAAAGATGTCTTCTAACACCTCGTCGTTGATTACCCAGTCCTCTGGCTCTTGAAAATGCCGACTGAGTAAGTCCGCTTGCACGTTGAGTTCTCCTGGTAGGTGCACCGCTTTCAATGAGATGTTCCTTGCTAGGATCCAGTGCCACAGGGACTGAGCTTCCAGCGAGAGCGTTCTGGATCGAGTACCCCCCTGCTTGTTCAGGTAGTACATTGTGGTGGTATTGTCCGTCTGCACTAGAATGGTACTCGTCGTTATCGCAGGTAGGAACGCTTTGAGGGCTAGGTGGACTGCCTTGAGCTCCAGCATGTTGATGTGGTACAACCGCTCGCTGCTGGACCACTGTCCCTGAGTTTGCAGGGACCCAAAATGCGCACCCCATCCCTGAAGGGATGCGTCGGTGATTAAGGTCTGAGTTGGAGGCTCCTGATGAAAGGGGATCCCCACTTGTAGATTCCTTAGCTTCAGCCACCACTTGACTGACTGTTTGGCTGCAGAGGAGAGACAAACCTTTTCTTCCCACAGGGAGTTCCTTTGATCCCATTTGTCCTCGAGATCTTGCTGGAGAGGACGCATCCTTAGCCTGGCATTGGGCACTAGGAAGATGCAGGATGCCATGGCCCCTAGCAGAGAAGAGATTTGCCTTGCCGACGACAGATTGTTGGTTATAATCTGCCTGCCTTTTAGCATAATGGATGACTGTCTTTCCTCCGAAGGAAACACTTTTCCTACTACTGAGTCTATAGTTGCGCCCAGGTAGTGGATCCTCTGTGTTGGTGAAAAATTTGACTTTTTGGCATTCACTCTGAGACCCAACTTGCAACATAAGTTTAGGCATAGCGACAGCTGTGACCGCACATTCTGTGGTGATGAGCCCTTTATTAGCCAGTCGTCTAGGTAGGGATAGACGAAGACTCCTGCGCGCCTCAGAGCAGCCGCTACTACTGCCACGCATTTTGTGAATACTGGAGCAGCTGACTTCAGGCCAAATGGGAGGACTTTGAACTGATAGTGAGAGCTGCCTACCACAAACCTGAGAAATTTTCGATGATTCCTTAGGATGGGAATATGGAAATATGCATCCTGAAGGTCCAGTGAACACATCCAATCGCCCATCCGGAGAAGAGGATATATTTGGTGGAGCGCCAGCATGCGAAACTTTTCCTTCCTTATGTGTTTGTTCAGTATCCGTAGGTCTAAAATGGGTCTGAACTCTACCTTCACACTCCTCTTTTGAATGAGAAAGTATCTGGAGTAAACTCCTTTTCCCCTTTGGTTTATGGGTACTTTCTCTATTGCAGATTTGAGTAGAAGCGTCGCTACCTCTTCTCTGAGCTGCTTTAGATGCTGGGATGAATTGACAGGAGGAATCGATGGGGGGTGACTTCTGAAACGAAGCGAGTACCCATGACGCAGTATATTCAGTACCCACTTGTCCTTTGTGATGGACTGCCACTCTGGAAGATGATGTGCAACACTTCCTCCCACCGGAGCGGTGGACAGCATCGGAGGAAGCGGCTTCTCATTGCTTCCCCGGAGCTTTGTTTCCAGCATTAGACTGCCTGTTGTTACCCCGTCCCCTGGATGGCTTGCGGGACTGGTATTGCTGCTTCTTTTGACCTTGCTGGTCCTGGTTCTTTTGCCAATGAGGGGTTTGAACCCTCTGTTGGTAACTGCGCCTGTCATTTCCCTTGCGGGTCGAAACTCTTTTCTCTTTTCAAGCCCGACAGCTTTCATGGTCTCCAGCTCTGCCTTCATACGGGCCATTTCTTCATCTGTATGGGACCCAAAAAGAGAACTACCGGAGAAAGGCAGATTTAATATTCTTGCCTGCGCTTCCGGTTTCAAGGCCGTCAATCTAAGCCAGGATGATCTTCTGGCTGTGACTCCGTGTGCATATTCATGCGCTGCCAGTGTTGCCCCGTCCGCCGCTGCACTTATGATCTGGTTAGAAACCAGACTTCCCTCATGCAAAATTTCTTCAAAGTCCCGTCTGTCCTCTGATGGAACTTTGTCAATGAACCTCTGAAGAGAGTCCCATAATGACCTATCATAGCGCCCCAGAAGCGCCGAGGCACTGGCCACCTTTAAGCTTGAGGATGCTGAGCCGCAAACTTTTCTCCCCCAGGAGTCTTGTGTCTTACTGTCCTTATCTGGTGGCACCGTTGAAGACCCAGCTACTGCATGTGTCTTCCTGGCAGCGGCGGTGATGACAGAGTCCGGTGGAGGATCTGATTTTAGGAATAGAGGATCCTCCGGAGCTGGACGGTACTTTTTTAGAATTCTCGCCGGCGCCGTTTTGGTGGTTGCTGGTGTGAGAAAAATATCCATTACTGGTTGCAACAAACCAGGGACTAATGGCAATAACGGGCGTGACACTGTGCGTTCATGAAGAGTTTCAAAGATTATGGATGAAGTGGTCTCCTGAACCGGCATAGGGATATTTAATTTTGTAGCTCCTCTACACAACACTTCCTGAAACGTAGAAATATCATCTACCGGAGATACCCGAGAGGGTGGCGTCTCCGAGAGTGTCGGTGAATAATCCCTTTTGGATGATCTGGAAGAAGGGGAGGTAGAAGGGGTTCTACGGCGCCTTTTCTCTGATCTGGTCGACTCTCTTCTGCGGGAGGAAGACCTGGATCGCCTTCTTGGTGCTCGAGAGTGACCTCGGGATTCTCTTCCCCGAGATCTTGGTCTGATCGGTGTCACTGGGAATTCCATGCCCCTTAATCTTGTTAGCGATGCCTTTATTGCGTCGGGCATAGCAGAGTCCTGAGGCATCTCCCTTACGGGACTTTGAGGTACCGCATTGTCCTCCTCCTGCGAACTTTCTCTTGCAGGTACAGGAGATTGATGCACAAGCTCTGGTGATTCGGATCTTGAACCTGAGCCCTCTGATCCTGAAGGCGAGATAGATATGAGACGCGGTGACTCAGGAGTTGTATATATCAGTCTATGAGGAGATTTTCGCCTTGAGACTGGTCGAATCGTGAGGCGAACATGTGACACCTCCTGTGTACCCTCAGCAGAGGTCTGCCTCGACGGTGATAGGCCTATCACCGGAGATCTTTGACTCGAATCCTCGAGGCTCAGAGCTTCTTGTCTCGACGTCGAGATTATCTTCGACGGAGGCTTTATGTACCTCTCCAAAGCCTTGGAGACCTGTGAGGACGGAGGCACCTGCCTCGACGTCGACTCCGACGGAGGCACCTGCCTCGACGTCGACTCCGACGGAGGCCTCTGCCTCGACGTCGGTCTTGACGGAGGCGTCTGCCTCGACGTCGTTCTTGACGGAGACTTCTGTCTCGACGTCGAATGCTCCGACGACGTCGAAAGCCTCTTCGCCGACGAACGATGTTTCCTCGACGGCGATCTTGATCTTGACGGCGATCTTGGTCTCGACGTCGACTGTGGTGGAGATCGCCTACGTACTTCTTGCGACGTCGACTGATGTCTCGCCGACCTCGACGTCGAACGATGTCTTTCCTTCGACGACGAACGATATCTCTGTGCAGACGTCGATCGATCTTCTCTTGACGTCGACAGATGCTTTATCGACGTTGAACTGTGGCGCCGAGTCCTCGACGCCGAGCCTTTAGACGCCGTCGACGTCGAACGCATCCGCTTCGACGCTGAATCTAAAGTCGACGACGATTTTCTCTTTGCAGCATGACTTCCCCTTGACTCCTCACCTCTCAGCGACGATCCCGCCGCTGGAGTCTTAGACGCCGAGCCCGACGTCGATGGGGAGCAAACAGGGACCAACTGCTTCGACGTCGACCGTTCTGCTAGGCCGTACAGCCTAATCCTCTCTCTCTCCTTTAAAGTCCTTTTGGAAAGGTCTTCACAATGTTGGCATGTTGCTGGAGAATGAGAGTCCGGCAGACAGATAATACACACCTCATGTGTGTCTGAAGCAGCCTTCTTTTTTCCACAAGATGGACATGGAACAAATAAAGAAGGCATTTTTCTGACAAAATAGCAAAAAAAATCAGTCAGAAAAACACAGGATACTAACTTCCTCTCAGATGTTATAAGAAGAAGTCCAAAAAATCTTAAAGTTGTAATAATTCTTGACTAAAGAGTCAAAAATGAAGAGAGCTGAATTCCAGGGTCCTGACTGAAGGAGCCGGAAAGAACAACTGACCTAACTGTCACCCCTGAGGCATGATGGGATATGGAAGTCAGGGCTGCCTTAAAGGCACGGTGCCAGTTTTTACCTGTACAGGGCTTTTTAGTCTCTATGGTATTATATTGCAATGCAGCCTGCAGGCTGGCAATGTGTTGTGCATCTGTGTTTTTCCACAGTTTATTCTCTTTATTTTTTGCTTTCTCATGAGTGTTTACCTCATTAAAAAAAAAAAAAAAAAAAAAAAAAGAGATTTAGGTGTATTGTTATACCTTTATATATACATATATATATATATGTGTTATTGGATGTGTATATTTACATTGCCTAGCCTTTTATGGGAGCTGCATTTGCTTGGAAAAAATGATATATGTTTATACATATACAGAGCTGTATATATGTATGTTTTTTACATATATAATTTTATTATTTCCGGGGTCCCCGCACATGGGCGGGAATATTCAGTGCTTATGACTATTGATGAGGATCCCCTGGAAGAGAACACTCACACACCCCGAGGGGTGTCATGCTTCATCATTGGGCAGCTCCTCGTTGGGCTGGCGCTGCAATGCCCAACGGGCCCCGTGGAGAGGCTCTTTGCCAGAGTTTTTTGAGCTGCCGTTTGTGAAGTGTGAGTGTGATAGTGAGGGAGTAGTGTGTGAGTAGAGTGCTAAAAATGTAAAAATAACTCTTAGGGATTTGTATATTAAGTTTTAATGTGTTAAACCCCAGGTTATGTTAAAAACAAGTGTAGGCCTCTGTGGATATAATGGGCCACGTTAGCTCGAAGTATAGATAGTGGTCAACATGTTTCTTGCCGATAAAGTCGGGAGAGATCAACGCAATTCGTCAGGACCGTGAAAAAGAAACTAACTAAACTACTCCTGGGGGGACAGTCTGGTGCACATGCCTTACTTAGTGCTGTGCTGTCCCTTACGCAAATGATATAAAGTATACCTTATTGCGGTCAACAAATGTACCGACCGCTAGAGACAAGGGGAAGGACTCTAATGAGCCAAAGCAAAGTTGCGCAAAAGTGTCATACCACGGTCCAGGATAGCCGCAGACAGTGTGCGACCTACCCGTTGCTCTGCTCGAATAAATTAGCCCCTCGTCCCTCTTTGTGTATTTGATATTACATTTTATCAAAAACATTATATTTATCAGACATGTTGTGTGGAATTAGTGTTTGAGAATTGTGTTAGCTTCAAAATTTAGCACACATCAACTTGATAATGATCTATATTGTTCACATGTACAGACTGACATAGCAATGATAAGATGTATGCTAGATCTGTCCTATGAATTTGTTCTTTAAAATTGGCTGATCAGTCTCTTTGATTATAAGTACATTCTTAAAAGTGAGAAAATGTAGGCATGCCAAAAATGCAGAATGTACCACAACTTTATCCACTGAACAAATCCAATTTAGACATCATATTTGCCACAGTGTCTGTTATTGCTTTTACATACTGCTATAAGATCTTTTGTAGAATGTAAACACATTTCCTCAAATGTCAACTATCTGTCAATCACAAGAAGGCTTAACGATAATGTTACTTACCCAGTAAGCATCTGTTCTTGGCATGTAGGGCTGTAGATTTACATGCTTTGCATACTCCTGCCATATAGTGTTGGGTCCAGATGCTTACAAGTTGTTTTTCTTCAAAGAAGTTTTCCTAGTCCCGAGTTAGGATGACTCCTCCTTTCGGTAATAGTGCGCATGGTTAGTGACTCCACTGTTAGATTGTTTTCCAGCGAGAGGGTGAGAATGGAGTAAGTAAGTGTAATATAGAGATGTCCATGTGTATCAATGTATAACGAAGGACTGTAACATCTATGGGTACCCGGGAAGGCGGGTGGGCGCATGTGAATCTACATCCCTACATGCCAAGAACAGATGCTTACTGGGTAAGTAACATTATCCGTTTGAGGCATGTGTGCTGTAGATACACATGCTTTGCATAGACTATAAAGCAGTACACTCTCAAAGCTGTGGCTAGCCTGTTGATGTTGCAGTTGTTTGAAATAGTGTTTTAAGTACTGCTTGGGCTACATTAGCTTGTTGACGTGCTAACAGCACATCTACACAATAGTGTTTGGTAAATGTGTGTGGTGTAGACCATGTAGCTGCCTTACATATGTCAGCTAGAGGAATATTACTAAAAAAGGCCACAAAAGCCCCTATTTTGCGAGTGAAATGCGCTCTGGGGGTATGGATAAAGTTATTTTAGCTTTAGTGTAGCATGTTTGAATGAATTTAACAATCCGACTTGCAATGCTAGATTTAGAGATGGGATTGCCTTTGCGATGCGGAACAAATGCAACAAATAGTTGTTTTGTTTTGCGAATGTCTTTTGTTTTATCTATGTAGTATAATAAAGCTCTTTTAACGTCCAGCGTGTGAAGAGCGCGTCATGCTACAGTATCAGGTTGAGGAAAAAAGACTGGTAACTCAACCAATTGGTTTATATGAAAAGTAGAAATCACTCTAGGAAGGAATTTAGGGTCAGTACGTAGAACTACCCTGCCTTTGTGTAGCTGAAAGAAGGGCTCTTATAAGGTTAATGCCTGTAGATCACCAACTCTCATCAGTGATGTGATCGCAATGAGGAAAGCAACCTTACATAAGAGGAACTGCAAGGGGCACTTGTGCAATGGTTCAAAAAGTGGACCCATGAGCCTTGTGAGAACAATGTTGAGATTCCAAACTGGTGCAGGAGGAATCCTTGGTGATATTACTCTCTTCAACACCTCCATGAAAGCTTTGATTACTGAAACTCTGAATAGTGACAGATGTTGCCTGTTCTGCAAATACATAGCTACTGCTACAAGGCGCAAACAAATAGATGTATACGCTATTTCAGTTTGCTCTACGTGTAACAGGTAACAGATAATGTTTTGTATAGAAGCATCTAAAGCTAGCAAGCTCTGGTGGTTGGCCTTCTTGTAGAATATTCATACAGTCTGGTGGTAAATTTAAATAGACTTAAACAATGTGGACGTACCCACTATGAGTATGTGTTACAATCACTAGCTGTGGTAAGTACATGGACCCATTAGGTGTACTTAAAAGACCCCTCACACACCAACCTGGTTGGTGTCATGCTTCATCATTAGGGTCCCAACCGGGTGGCCGAGTGCCCCCAGTTAGTTGTGCTACGACGCCTGATTACAGCGGAGTGGTGTGGTGTGAATATGTGATGTGTCGTGAATTATTTAAATTAAAAGTATCTCAGAGAATCCTTGGCTCTAGACTTTATTATTAGCAGCTCAGGATATGGTTAAAAATATATGTGGTGCAACTATCAGGAGGTTATTACCTATAGTTGACTATGTGTTGTTGTCTACTTGTTTCAGCCCGTAAAAGAATGTATGGAAGGGCTTTCTTCAGGACCAGCCGGGACTACAGGGGAATCGAGCAGGTTACAAGCGGGCCACTCGCCGAGACCAAATTGGGACATCGGAAGAGCACACCCCTAGCCTCGATTAGCTGCCATAAATCTTAATATAGTGTTTTTTGACAAGTGTCAGTAAGTACGCCGACACTCAGACCACACACCTTAGCGCGTGTGTAGGTACTTCACTTTTTTCACGTGGCTGTTCTCATCTTTGCCACTCACTAGTCTCACTAACCCGGTCCTGAAGAAAACCCTTCCATACATTCTTTTACGGGCTGAAACATGTAGACCACAACACATAGTCAACTATAGGTAATAACCTCCTGATAGTTGCACCACATATATTTTTAACCATATCCTGAGCTGCCAATAATAAAGTCTAGAGGTAAGGATTCTCGAAGATATTTTTAATTTAAATAATTCACGATACATCACATATTTGCACCACACCAGCTAAGCTGTAATTAGGCATCGTAGCACAACCGGGGGGCACTCGGCCACCCGTTCGGGACCCCAATGATGAAGCATGACACCAACCAGGTTGGTGTGTGAGGGGTCTTTTAAGTGCACCTAATGGGTCCATGTACTTACTACACCTAGTGATTTTAACACATACTCATAGTGGGTTCGTTCACATTGTTTAAGTCTAGCAATTATATTGGGGATTAGGATGTACCCCCTCTTTCCCTTGCTCTCTCCTTGTTTCACCGGTAAATTTAAATAACCAAACTCTATAACTTCAGGAGCCAGATCGCTAAATTCAGTTCTTTGGGATTTGGATGTCTGATTTCTCCATGGTTCTTTGTGGGGAGACTGGAGGTGAGGTGTGGCTTTTGATGTGAAACTAGTGACAGCTCTAACAGGGTGGTGTACCATGGCTAACTGGCCCACTTTTGTAGTGGACGCATGTGAAGTCGTGCATAGGGTACAATTGCGATGCAAGATGCAATCATTCCAGGCAGTTGCATGAACACTCTGGCTGGTGAAGCTTGGTTGGACTGAAACTGTAGTATGAGAGCCTGAATATTGTGAATTCTGGCTACGTTGGGAGAGGCTAGAGTTTTGACTGTGTCTTGAATGTCTCCTAGGTAATACTACATCTGTGACGGATGCAGGTGAGATTTGTGTGGATTGACCGTTAATCCTAGTTGATGAAGTAGGTCTATTGTGATTTGAATGTGTCGTAGGCTTTGCTGAGCCTGCCGTCTAGATAGGGGAAGACATGAATATGCTGTCTTCTGAGATGAGCTGTGACTGCAGCCAGACATTTGGTAAATACTCTGGACGCTGTAGTCACCCCGAAGGGAAGTACTTTGAATTGGTAATGCTTGCGTGCTATCACAAATCTGACGTATTTGTGATGAGCTGGCTGAATTAGCACATGAATATATGCGTCTTTAAGTCTAGAGTAGACAGAAAATCTGCCTTCTGCAAAAGTGGAAATACCTGTTGAAGGGTCACCATGTGAAAGTGTTCTGACAGTATATAATGGTTTAACTCTCTGAGATCCAGAATAGGTCTTAGGGAAGTGTCCTTTTTGGGAATGAGAAAATACAGAGAGTAAACCCCTGAGCCCTGGTACTGTGTGGGAACCGGCTCTATAGCTCCTTTCAGTAAGAGAGATTGCACTTCCTGTTTGAGCAATTGTAGGTGTTCTGGAGACAATTTGTGAGGTCAAGGTGGAATGTTTGGAGGACTGCTGTAAAGCTCCAGCATTTGTTTGTTGTCATAGGTTGCTAAATAGGGACAAATTGTTGAAGTCTTCCCCGACTGGTGTGGTGTAGTTGGGGGGAAGTGTGGGCAAGTCACTGCTTTTTAGGGGAAGGGGAGTTATGGGGTGTTTTGCCCTTACCCCTACCTTTAAAGTTGTTCCCTCTATAACCTACTCAAAAAAACCCTCTTGAAGGAGAGCACTGGTTGTTACCTTTGTAGGTAGATGTACTCTGGTCTGAGGATGTGGTTTTGGAACCCCCTTGGTAAAAGGAAGGACGAAAGGAGCCTCTGTTTGAAGGAGACTGGAGCGCTCCCATGGACTTGGCCACTTCAGTGTCTTTTTTCATTTTTTCCAATGCCTGATCTACTTCAGGACCAAAAAGATGTTTTTTGTCAAATGATGTGTTAGGAATAGATTGTTGGACCTCTGGCTTAAACTCAGAGATCCTTAACCAAGCAGGTCTCCTAAGCAAAGTGCTAGTGTTGACCTCCCTAGCCACAGTATCAGCAGCATCTAGAGCACACCACATTGGAGCCCTGCAACATTGAAGTCTATTGTAGCTGAGTAAGTTGTATTCAGACATAAATAAGGAGAGGAAGCAAAGGTCAGTCTCTATCTTCATTTACTATTTAAAAATAGTAGCTTAATAGATTAAGATACCTGTTTTTGGATGAGCTCCTGTCCTCTTTCAGGAGGCATGTGCACCAGGTTCAGCTGTGGGGACACTGACCTTCGGAATGGATAAATATCACGGACAAAGGTCTGAAAAAAGAGTACAAATAAAAGATTAGGACATACCAAAATATTTTAATGAAAAACGAGCAGTGTGATGTAAGAAAAACTATAACATATTTTTACTTTCCATCTTCTCATAATGGTTTTCTATGGACGCAGAAAATCACTTCACAATAAACAGTTCAAGATATAGGACCTCATTTATAAGTTGGTGATCGGCCCATCCTCCGCTAGAGGGATGAAATAAATTATTCCTTTGTCCTGATGGAGGTGTCAACTGCCAAATTTTGAAAGGCACATTGGCAGGGCCGCATTTCAAGCATTGACAGGAACCACACGCGCAAGTGGTTTCTGCCAATGCACTGTCATTTTTGCTGGATGGCTATGTCAAAAATGAAGTGGCCTAATGGCAAAGTTAAAAAAAAGAAAATCCCAAAGCAAGATTTTCTTCTTGTAAGTAAAAGAAACAATGGCCCCCTCGCAATGGAACTTTCCACCCATGGCAAGGGGGGCATGATGCACATTTCAATGTCCCTTACCACCAGGTTTGTCCTGGTGGTGACAGACATTGAAAAACAGCGATTTCTCTACCCATTTAAGGGCCTCATCTAATTTTGACAGCTGGCCTGTCCTCTGCCAGGGTGAGGGAGTAAATTACCACGTCCCCCTCAGGAGGTGTCAACTGCCAAATTTTGAAATGTCTTTTGGCCGGGCAAGCATTTCAAGCATTGACAGGAACAGTGGCCAAGCCAATTCCTGCCAATGCATTGTAACTTTGCCAGACGGCTTTGTCAAACATGATGGAGCCATCTGGCAAAGATAAAAAACATTTTTATTTTTAACAGAAAGTCTTAAACCAAAAAAAACAAAAAAAACAATGCACCCTCACCATGTGAGCTTCCTCCCATGGAGAAGGGGGCATTCAGCACTTTTTAGTGTCCCTTACCACCATTTTCTTTCTGGTGTTGAAGGGTATTGAAAAACGGCTATATGTCTGCCCATGTAAATTAGCTGGGCAAACAAAGCCAAATCTCCGATCGCCCTTAGTCTTTCAGGCCGTCGGAGAAGATTGATCACTGCAGAGAAGCAGGTATTCTTAGTTGTCCTCAAACTATAGTCAACCCGGATAAAAATCAGGTGATGGGACCATAATGTTGGCAGAGAGAGAACTATATTGCCATTACCAAGTAGTCCCCTCTCTGCCAACATTTAAATCAGGTATAAACGGAAAAAGAGTGCTCCTAGAAGGAGATGAATAAAGAGCAGTGGAAGCAGGTTAAATTAACTCAAACTAAAGAACAATGACCACCAACCCTATTTTTTTGCAATCGTATACATCCGATAGTATTGTATTATTCACAGTACACATATTGAGACAAGAACAATGGTAACCAAAAATAGTCTATATATTTTCTCGCAGTACTTTTTATTAGCTATATTTTCTTTTCAGTATGTTTATCTCATATTATCTACAAATTAACTACTCATTAGTGGAAAATAGTAAGAAGTAAAAAAACAGATACTCATAGATCACATTACAGTCTGCTTCTGTACACAAGGTAAGTCCAACCTTTCTCCACAAAGCACGTTAAAACTTCAACACACTCATACATATCACAATGTGCCTCAAACATACCTCAATTACAACCAACTTATCAAAACATGTTAAAAACCTAAGTTAGGGTACCACTAGAAGAAAATATCCACATCAAAATGCCCAAATTATTGCAAATTAATGACATCAAGAAAAAAATGTACTCGTTTCCAAGAGATTATGTGCTATCCTTTGACAAACAGTCAATATATTCTGAATTATGATTTGAAGAATTGAAACTTTTGCTTAGAAATGAAAATAATAAGCTCTTTGAAAGGAGGAATCTTCTTGGTGTCCCTTGTATTTTCTTTCGATATGGGTACTCTTCCAGTCCCCACACTATTGGAGCAGACGAGTGTTTCGGTGTGAAGAACAAGTTACTTACCTTCTGTAATGATATATCTGTAAGAAACATAGGTTAGTTACAGTTTCCTTACCTTAGAATTACCCCCAGGCGTCAGACTGGATCCGGAAAGTTTTTTTGTCAGCAGTACCTCTGCGAGTCAGAAGGTGGTGTCGGGCAGCTCCGCATTCGTCGTTGCGTCGGGGTCGCCGGGATGTCGTTGCGGTAGCTATTAGATGCTGCCCTCGCGAACTGACGTGAGTTCTCTACACGACTTTCCGCGCCAGAAATGCAGAGCCATGAAAGACACTGACCACTGGTACACAAAACTAGGGCGCTGAAAGGATGTCCTCAACCCTAGAAATCAGTTCGCAGAACGGGGAGGATGGGTAGGGCGGTAAGGAATCTATAACTAACCTATGTTTCTTACAGATATATCATTACCGAAGGTAAGTAACTTGTTCATCTGAAAGAGACTATTAGTTATAGATCTCTTACCTTAGAATAGATACCCCAGCAATACCAAACCAAACCCGGAGGTGGGTCTGCGAACCAAGTTCACACCAGAAAGTCCTGGAGAACAGAACGGCCAAAGAAGCCGTCTCTCCAGACTTGGCTTTCCAGACAGTAGTGTCTCGTAAACGTGTGCAGCGATGCCCACGTAGCTGCCTGACAGATGTCATTCAGAGGGACTCCTCATCCCAAAGCAGTAGTGGCTGCCGTCGCCCTGCTGGAGTAGGCGCGCAGCCCCACTGGAGGTTCCTTTTTTGCTAGAGAATAGCAGGCTTTGATACACATAATGACCCATCTGGAGATAGTCCGCTTGTGTCCGGCCCGCCCTTTCTTGGTGCCCACGTAGCCAACAAAGAGCTGGTCATCCACCCGGAACTGTTTGGTGTGATCCAGATAAAAGGAAAGCGCCCATTTTGGGTCCAGACAGTGGAGCCTTTCTTCCTCTTTCGAAGGATGCGGAGGTGGAAAGAAGGTGGGCAAAGTGATGGTTTGCCCAATGTGAAAGGAGGTGACAACCTTGGGAAGGAAGGATGGACGAGTCCTGAGGACAACCTTGTCTGGATGTACAGACAGAAAAGGAGGCTTGGATGAAAGAGCCTGGAGCTCACTCACTCTTCTGGCAGATGTGATGGCCACCAGGAACGCAGTCTTAAGAGTTAAAAGTCTTAAGGGACAGTTGTGGAACAGCTCAAAGGGAGCGCACATGAAATATGTCAAGACCAGATTCCAGTCCCACTGAGGCATAATGAAGGGAATAGCAGGAAAGAGATGAGTTATGCCTTTTAAAAAATGATTTACAACCGGGGACTCGAAGAGAGAAGGCTGATCAGGAAGCCGAAGAAAGACAGAAATGGCCGAAAGATATCCCTTAAGAGTGCCCACAGCAGAGCCCTGCTGGGCCAAAGAAACGAGGAACAAGAGAACCTCAGAAAGAAGGGCAGAAAGTGGATCCACAGCTTTTGCTGTGCACCATGCCACACATTTGTTCCCCCGGCAGGCGTATACTGTTTCAGTGGAGGTACGCCTGGCTGCCAAGATTACATCACAAACTTCGGGAGGCAAGTCAAATGATGTCAACTGCTGCCGCTCAATCTCCACGCAAGGAGGTGGAGGCTGGACAGGTTCGGGCGGAGGAACGTCCCCTGCTGCTGCGACAGATGATCCTCCCTAAGAGGCATTCGGGTCGGAGGATTGATGCCCATGTTGAGCAGCTCGGGATACCAGACTCTTCATGCCCAATCCGGAGCCACAAGGATGATTTGGGCCTGGTCGCGCCTGATCTTCTTCAGCACTCTGGGCAGAAGTGGTATAGGTGGAAAGGCGTACAACAGACCGCAACTCCACTCGCGATGAAAAGCATTGCCTAGCGAGTGCTGCCTTGGAAATTCCAATGCGCAGAATTGCTGACATTGCGCGTTCTCTTCGGTGGCGAATAGATCTAACCAAGGCTCTTCCCACAGTCGAATGAGACCTTGCACCACCTCCGAGTGAAGAGAGCATTTGTGATCCATCATGCACCTGCAGCTGAGCATGTCAGTCCTGGTGTTCAGGGAACCTGCCAGGTGTTGAACCACGAGGGATATGTCCTGATGTTCCAGCCATGTCCAGAGGCAGAGGGCCTCCTGACATAGGGCCCACGACCCCACCCCGCCTTGTTTGTTGCAGTACCACATGGCGGTGGTGTTGCCCGTGAACACCTGCACTACTCTTCCCCAGACAGAGGGAAGGAATGCCTTGAGTGCAAGACGGATCACCCGGAGCTCCAGAAGGTTGATGTGGAGCCCGGACTCCGCCGGAGACCAGAGGCCTCTGATCTCCACCTCTGCCATGTGGCCGCCCCATCCCAGAAGGGATGTGTCCGTCACCACTGTATGCTCTGGTTGGGGAAGAAGTAGGGATCTGCCTTTGACCCAATCCTGGTTCTTGAGCCACCACTTCAATTGTCTTGCAGTGCCCTCCGAGATCTGGACGCAATCGGAACTTCAGGTCCCACTGCAGAGCCCGTATATGCCACCTGGCATGATCGACCAGCAGGATGCAGGAGGCCATGAGGCCCAGCAGCCTCAGGGTCATCCTGACCGAAATCCGGGATTGAGGCTGAAAAGATTGGAATCATAGCCCGAACATTCCAGACTCGCTGATCAGGAGGATTAACCCAAAACCGTGTCGTGTCCAGAACCGTTCCGATGAAGAGGAGCTTCTGAGAGGGGATCAGGTGTGACTTCGGCACATTGATGGAGAACCCCAGCAAATGCAGGAGGTCAGCAGTAGTCTGGAGGTGGGAGATGACAGCCTGTGGAGAGCCCGCCTTTAACAGCCAGTCATCGAGATAGGGGAAGACTGGAACCCCCGATCTGCGCAGATGAGCAGCGACCACCGCCATCACTTTCGTGAACACCCAAGGGGCGCTGGTAAGGCCAAAGGGGAGCACGGTAAATTGAAAGTGCTTGTGGCCTACCGTGAACCACAGGTAACGCCGGTGGGCCTGCAGGACAGGGATGTGAAAATAAGCGTCCTGCAAGTCCAATGCTACCAACCGGTCTCCAGGGTCGAGGGCAGACAAGACCTGAGCGAGCGTCAACATCTTGAACTTCTCCTTCCAGAGGAAGCTGTTGACATTCCTGACATCCAAGATAGGACGCAGGCCCTTGTCCTTCTTGGGTACCAGAAAGTAGTGGGAGTAACAACCACAACCTACTTCTGCAGCAGGAACACGCTCGATGGCTCCCTTGGCCAAGAGAGCTGTGACTTCCTGTTGGAGAAGGCCCAGGTGATCCTCCGACATACGGTGGTAGTGAGGTGGCATGGCTGGAGGGGCAGCCTCGAAGGGGAGGGAGTAGGCCCTTCAGAGCATTTGCAAAACCCACCTGTCTGACGTGATGGTGTGCCAGTGGGGGAGGTGATGGCAGATCCTGCCACCCACTGGCATTTGATGGGCATGAAATGTCGAACTAGGAAGGTTTGGAGGCTGCTGCAGAGAGGGGTTGGTGGACTGGCCCGAACACTGGCCCCCTGAACCACGGCGGTGGTTTCCACGTCCCCTGCTGCGTGAAAGTTAGGGAGCTTGCACTGGCCTGTGGCTCTGGGCGGGACAAAGTGGGGCACCCCTTCCATAGCCACGAAAGGGGCAGAAAGCAGACTGCGCGGGAGGTTGGAGAGGCCCAAGGACTTGGCCGTAGCCCGTGAGTCCTTGAAACGCTCAAGAGCGTTGTCCGCTTTGTCGCCAACATGGCGACGGCCATCAAAAGGCATGTCCATGAGGGTATTCTGGACATACCCAGAAAAGCCAGTCTCTCATATCAAGGCGGAGCGTCGAAGGGCTACCGACGTGGAAATCATCCTGCCTAGAGAGTCAGCAGCATCCAGCCCGCAACGGATTGTAAACTTTGCTGCATCCCTCCTGGCGGAAACAGCCTGGGGGAGCACTGTCTGGGCCTCCTACAGACACTGAGGCAGCACTTGCGCAACCATATCCCACACGGAGTGGGAATAACGGCTCAATAGACATGCAGTGTTTACCAACAGTAGTCCCAAGCTGGCAGAAGAGAAGATCTTCTTCCCAAGATGATGCAGCTTCTTGGAATCCCTATCTGGTGGAGCGGTAGGGAATGCGCTCTTGGAGATAGGGGCTTGGACCACCAAGCTCTCAGGGGTTGGGTGTTGGGAGAGGAAAGTTGCGTCGGCTGGAGCCGGGCGGTGGCGTCGGGCAATCATCCTATCCACGGAAGCCCCCGTGTTGGGCCTGGACCAGGTGCCCAAAAGGACTTCGGTGAGGGCTTCACTGAACTGCAGTAGGGGCTCTGAAGAGCTCGCTTGCAGTTGAAGCACCTCTGTCAGGAGGTTAGTCCTGACTGCCACTGTAGGGAGCTCAAGGTTGAGAGCCTCGGCCGCCCTACACAACACCACTGCGTATGACGCTCCCTCCTCCGTAGCCATGGAAGGAGGAGACAACATGCCAAGGTCAGGGGAGGTATCAACACCACTTTTATCCCCCAGGTCCTCTCTACAGTCTGGAACATACTCCAACTAGTTGGTCAGAGGGTCACCTGACCCCTCCCAGTCCTCCTCCTCATCCTCTGAGTGCCAATATGGCCTAAAATGGACCCAAGGAGTGAACAGGGGCACAAAAACCCCACTCTGCGCCAGATCCGGGGTCGGACGACACCGCTCTGGCTCCGTGTCCACATCAGGATGGAAGCCGGGGTAGACACAGGCCGGGGGCCCGACCGGCGTTCAATGCGTGTGAGGTGCCAGAGGAATGGCGCCGGTGGTGTTATAAGGTCAAACTGCGCCAATCCGGATCCAGGCCTGGATCCACGGGGGGTCTGCGGGGCTGGGGCTGGAGCTGCTTGCAGGGAAGGCCTAGGCCCCCCAACCGAGTCCGCGGGGTCCGAAGGCGGTTTTGGGCTGCCCAGAGATGGCGTGCATCGCCTTGCAGAGTTTACGGAGCTGGGCAGGAGTCGCGTCCGCATGCAGAGCCGGCGGAGGGGCACCGCCCACATCCCTTTTCACATCAGCCGACCGACGGGGAGAAGTTGAAGAGCGACGATGCTTCTTCGACTTCTTCCTGTGCCTCGACTTGCCTGACCCCGAGTGCGAAGACTTAGAGGACAGATGATGATGGCTCTGCGACCGGTCCCTCAACCTCTCTCGCGACCAGGACCTCGAATGGCCCAGAGCTGACTGCGGGCGCTCAAAAAGCTTTCGGGACCGCTCCCGTAAAGCCTTCGGAGCCACGGACTGGCAGTAGGAGCACGACTTGGGGTCGTGGGCGCGCACAAGGCAAAAGAGACACACAAGCTGCGGATCCGTAACCGACATCAGTCAATCAATCAATCAATTAAAACTTTATTCGGCCACATGATGGCCATAAAAGTACATGTTACATATTTTTTAAAAAGACATTGAAGTTGTAAGTTAAAATAGAGAAAGTTATAGAGACACAAAGGTCAGACATTTTCTAATGACCCAAATCATGAATGCAAGCCCACCATATTATTTCGTTTACGGATCGCCCTTGACAGAAAACATGCAACCCCATTACAAACGAAGGGGGAAGAAAGCATTTGTAGGTAGGTCAGTGCTGGCCTAACTTGTGCAAAATAGCAATCTTTAAAAAGTGGTAGAATATATGTAACTCTCAGTTCAGTATAAAAGCCACAGAAGAACATAAAGTGCAAAGTATCTTGTTCAGAGAAGTTGTCACATGCGCATGGTTGCAGAGAGCCTAACTTTGAGAAGCCTTTAGGTACAGTTAGGAGCCAATGAATACAACTAAATCTAAACCTAGATAAAATAAAGCGGTGGTGCAGGTTATTTACGAAAGACCAAAATGGTTGACTTAAATTGCCAGGACTTAAAATCATAAAATATCTACACAAAGGTTTCATATGTTCTTTTGTTTCTCTATCTAATTGCCTCCTAGTGAAAAATTGAGTTTTAAAATTTTTCACACTTTCAGGTTGCAGCTTCCTAGGATTCTTAAATAGCTCTGGTTGCCCAAGAGTTGAAAGCTGCTGTGAAATATAGTTTAACCACGGGATTCCCATGGCTCCATCCAAACTCATACAATCTTCTAAGATGGTCTGGTTTAGATTTGGTTTATCTTTCGACCAAATATTTAGCCACCATATAAGGGGTGCTGCTGCAATTTTGTCTGTCAAGTAGCCCTGTCTTAGTTCCTCATGGATGATAAATGGTGGAATGCTAGGGGGAGCAGCCAAGAGTTTTCGTAAATAGTTATTTTCTACCCCCTGGAGTTCGCTACAATCCTTAAAACCCCACACCACGCTACCGTACGCTGTCATTGCGACACATTTCCCATTATATATTTTTAGCAGTGGTTGTATTGGTTTACTACCTAATCTTCTAGCGAAGTCCAGTGAGGCTCCAGTCGCTCTTGCCAAAATATTTTTCTTTTGCGTGCGCTGTGCTACCCAGGAGCCCCTATCGTCAAATAATACCCCCAAGTATGGATAAGTGGGCACATTGGTTAGCACTCCACCTTTACAGGGAAGAGATTTATTTCCCCTTTTGGAGTAACCCATTGACATAATGTGTGATTTTTTAAAATTAACTGCAAGATCCAGGGCTACCATAAAATCAATAAAAGAGTTAAGTAAATATTTCAATGCATTTGGGGTCCTGGCAATTAAAACTGCGTCATCCACATATAAAAGTGCTGGAATAGATTTAGAACCTACTCTAGGAATGTCTAAGCAAGAGTTGGACAATACCATCCCCAGATTATTAATATACAAAGTAAATAAGACCGGGGCAAGGATGCAACCCTGCCGTACTCCTCTTTGGACCTTCCAAGCATTAGATAGGGAGCCATCTTTGTTATATCTCACTGAGGCAGTTAGATTGAGATGGGACCAATGCAGGAAACTTACTAAGTTCATGTCCATCCCAGTATGAAGTAATAAGTGCCATAACTTAGACCTATTTACCCTGTCAAAGGCGAACGTTAAGTCCATAAAAGCCAATGATATACGTCCTTTTTTAGCTAGGGTGTATTTACTGGTAATCATGAGTAGGTTCATGCATTGCTCTACTGTGCCTCTCCCTTTACGAAAACCAAATTGTCGTTCTGATACCACATCCCTTTCTTCCAGCCAGGTCGCTAAGCGGTCTAAAACTACCTTTCCCATGATCTTTGCTGCAGAGTCTAATAAAGAAATTGGGCGATAACATCCCGGGTCTTCCCTGGCTCCTTTTTTAAAAAATTGGCAATATCACCGCTGTTGACCATGAATGAGGTTGACCGGCCCTTACGGCTGCATTAAACACTCCAGTTAAAATTTTCGCCCATACACCCACATCTGACTTGTAAAGGTCCACCGGTATCCCATCAGGACCGGGGGCTTTCCTGGCGGACATACCCTCAATAGCTTTCTGAACTTCTTTTATGTCCACAGTCAGGTCTAGGGGTAATGGGCTAGGTGCCCAGAAGGGACCTATAGGTTCTGCAACAACCTCTGAATAGATTTGTTTTAAGTGGCCAACCCACCTGTCAGCTGGAATTACACATTCTACTTTTGCTGTTTTATTGTCTTTAAAAAATGAGCTGTTCACCACTTTCCAA
Organism: Triturus cristatus; assembly: GCF_964204655.1. Classification (NCBI taxonomy): domain Eukaryota; kingdom Metazoa; phylum Chordata; class Amphibia; order Caudata; family Salamandridae; genus Triturus; species Triturus cristatus. Next base: position 653,441,096 of record NC_140584.1, read on the forward strand.
AATTTTGCACTATCCGCTTGTGAGCACGCCTGTGTTAGATCATCCCAAGCCTGAACCCTCAGTGATGCCTTCCTACATTTTAAAGCTAAATCATAAGCTTTTCTACATGATTTAATCAGTTCGGGGTCTTTAGGTATGCATTTTAGGGCAACCATTAGCGCTTTATGAGTTTTGGAACAGTCGGCGTCGAACCACTTTGCCTCATATGCTCCTGCCTTAGATTTTTTGCTTGTTAGCTTATTACTAATTAGCTTGCTTAATCAATCATAAGCCTCTAATACTTCTGTTGGCTCACTGTGTGTATTTATACAACGCTCAATTTCCTCTTTGCCCTCAGTATATAGCTCATGTAAAAAGAGTTCCTGAACAATTTTCTCCCATCTTATCTTTCGTTCCTGGGCCGTCGTTCGAAAGACCACATTAGCCAAAGCTTTTGGCTCGCCGCCCCTAAAGACCAAATAGCCTTTATTTACCACAATAGTAGGATTGTGGTCACTAAAACTGGTTTGAACCACCCTAACCTCCCGAATATGTTTATATATGGGGGCTGAAATTACGACATAGTCTATAGTGGAACTGCAACCTCTACCAAAGAAAGATGGTATCGTCTCTTTTTCTTCCCCCGGCTCTAGACAGTATAAATTATTGTTTGCTAAAAACTATCCAGATGGGTGCCTTCCCTTGAATGTTCAAAATGGACCATTGGTGGTAAATCTTCATCGGGCTCCCTCTCCATCACACAATTTCATTTACATCGATGAATATTAAAATCCCCCATTATGACTAGATTGTAGGGAGTATGTCTCCCCTGTGCAAGTTCCGACATCGAGACCAGTCAAATGTTCACTCTCGAAATCTCTACAAAACGAGTTATAGAAATTAACAATCACCAATGTTTCCCCATTTAAAAAGGTAAGTTCTACTGCTAGAATGTGCGGCGATGAGCTGGGGAGACCCTTAATGGTACAGGATAATTTAAGAGAAATTAGGGTGAGTAAACCACCCTTCGCTCTACCAGCAATAGAGGGTGAGGCAGCTTTGAAAAAAGGGGCAAAGTCATCCATTATAAAAGAATCAGAAGTATCCCAGGTCTCTTGAAGTGCAATGATGTGGGCCTCCCTTATTACCATTGACCACTGGTCGTCATCTTTTTTTGCCTTCAAGCCAGCAATGTTCCATGTCATAAGCATACATGCAGAGGGATCTGTCACTTTGTCACATAGTGATTCTAGCAGACCAATTGGTTGTACTCTTACTGAATGACTTGTACCAACTATGGTCGCTAAAAGAATTTGCTGTCAATCTACATTGTCCAGGTCCCTTAATGGAGCAATTAGTGTGGACCTGACAGGGCTAACTTAATTAGTTTGCGGTACCCTCCCTTGGGCCTGAGTGTATCTATTGCCCTCAAACCTGGGTTGTAATGACCCTTCTGGATAGAAATAGCTGAGTGGGAATATCTGTATAGCTGAGGCAACAATGGCACTTATCTGGCCTTGTAACATTGCACTTGCATGGGCGGGATGAGTTACATTTACCACAATGCAATCCCCACTCCTATCTTTTCTTATGGTTTTCCCTACCCAGCCCACTCTTCTAGCCATGATGATATGAGGGGCAAAGGTACGACCATATGGTTGGGTTTTCCCCATCCAATGTGTTACCTTATGAATTAGGTCCCTTGTTGTCTCTTTGCTATTTTCCAATAAGGGTGGGACTTCTATTAAGACAATCACGAGCGGAGCTGACTCCGGAGGTAAATGTAGGACATCGTTGTTCGGATTCACCTGGCTATTGGGCTTGGACACTCTCGGCTCGGTGATTTTAGTCCCATACATCTGTCTTGTCTTTGCAGGTGCCCCCCTAAGTGAATTACATATGGCTAGGGCTGTATCTGGGGCACTTCCTTGGGCTAAGCCATTTATTGGTTGACCAGTCATTCCTTGCGGATCCCTACAACTTAGTTTCTGCCTATTATCTCTAGAGGACTGCTGTGAATCCTCTGGCGCCCTTGGATTACTACCAATAATTGTCACCCCAGTATTTTGTGGTTGACTGTTACATCCATTTACCTTGGCAAGCCCATTTTGTGCTATACCCGTGCATACCAAAGAGCTAGTAGTAAAACCTTTGTTTGCCTGGAGTATAAGTGATTCAAGTTTATCCAGCCTGGTGAGAATAGGGCCAAGGTGCAGTTTCATAAGTTCTTCGATTTTCAAAGAGAGGCTGATGACAATTTGACCCAGACCCAAATTCATTTGCTCTTCGATAGTTACCACAGTTTGGTTTTTTGCCTGGGGAGCAGTTTTCCTGCCTCCACCTCTTTTCTTTTTTACTGGTGGTTCAAATAAAGAGGATCCCTCCTCTTGGTTGCCTTCTGTCTCCTCAATCAAGGGGGAGTCGATCATTGTTAGTGGCGTAGACCCACTTAGCACAGTATGTAGTAAAGCCGTTGGTACTGATGGGCTTACCTGCCGGCTAGTCAGTTCTAGTGAGAGTCTACGTTCTGTTAGGGCGATTTCATTGGACAGGGCATTGGCAGCTCTGGACAGATATGAATCTAAGGTAGTGGTTGCTACACCCTCTCTGAGGCCTTTCATTGGTTGCTTCCTCTTGGCCATAATTTTTCCCTGGTAATAATCAAAATGGGTTATTTATAGCTAAATACAAAGGCTAAAATATGATAAACTAATGTGGCTATAACCCAATATTAATCAATATCAGGTGTTCAGGTGTTAAAAACCTGTGAGAGAGGGTCAGCCAGTTCTCAATAACAACAATGTATACAGCACACAATGTAAACTTATTTGTCTTTTAACGGGCACTATAAAACCCAAATTCCATGGCTATCACAGACTATATATTAACCCCACAGTCTCGAACTCACTTATTTTATAGCTGAACAGAAATCCATGGAGGGAATTCAATAGCATAAGACAATGATCGTCCATGTAGCCCTTACGTCGAAGCAAAGAGGGGTGGCCCAGCCCTGCCACCTCCTGGGAGTGACGGACAAGGACGGGCCTGCCCTTGGCCCGGGCTTCGCGAGGAAGTAGGCCCCCCTGGGCGCTAGCAAACAGTGTCAGTGACTCCAGGCGCGTGGGCGAGGGATTTCTGGGACTAGGAGTCCCCACAGCAGGCTCAGTGTCTAACAAAGCGGCTCCCCGGGTATCAATTCTTTCAATTGACCGTGGCGATATTATTTTAGATTGCTGTCTAAGATAGAACCTCAGGCTCAGAAGACCTCTGAATCCACAAACTGCTGAATACACAAACTGCTCATTTCACGCTCTTACCCGTCCCGGGCTGCATCCCTTCAGTCCTTTAGTCCTTTGTCTTCCATGACATCTATGTTGCTCGGATCCTCCGTCCTAGGGATGCAGCACTTGAGTTGGGCTCTCCAAGTGAACCTCAAGGACACGCTCTCGGTAATTCCGTTCTCGTATCGGCTCCGCATTCCAGAACGGACGCCATTTAACTCTCCACTGCTGTCTTTCCCTCCGGTGGACGGGGTCTCAATCTGAGACTTTTTTCATGCTAGCTTTCGCTGTGAAAGGCTTTCTTCCACCCCACATGCAGAGTTCCAAATAGAATCAGCCAACTAGACATCAGTCGAGAACAGGAACCGCAAGCCTTGATGTCGGGCATCCCTCCGTGCACCAGGAGTCGATTGGACTCAAAAGACATCGACAAAAGTCACTCAAAAAGTTCAGCCAAAAAGTGACCGGAGGTACCGCTCTCTCCGGATCTGCGCTGGCTGGCGCGGAAAAAGAAAGAACTGAAGTCAGCACGCGAGGGCGGCGTCTAAGTAGGTAACGCAACGTCATCCCGGTGACCACAACGCCAACGACGAACGTGGATTCGACCGACGCCACCTTCCGGCATGCAGAGGTACTGCTGAAGGAAAAAATTCCGGATCCAGTCAGACGCCTGGGGGTAATTCTAAGGTAAGGAATCTATAACTAACTGTTTCTTTCAGATACCAAATGCGGGCAGCCACATTATTCAGGGCATAAAGAACAATAACATTTCAGAAAGGAGCAACAGAAGGTAGTCTTGAAGAGATAACACTTCTCATCTCAAACACAGCTATTGAAGCAGGTGGGCAAAACTGTCCCTTAGTCCTTTTGTGTCCTGAGATACTCAGGACACAAGAGGACCTCATCGCCCCATCAGCAGTGCACCAGAAGCCGCGTTTGCAGAGTGTTGTAAAAAGGGGCGGGGCCTCGGACCAGCTCTCTGCAACGCAGCTCTGTGGCACTTACTGGAGGTACCTGGTGGGCTAGTTGGCACTCAGGGACCCTCGGGATTGAAAGCAACTTAATTCCAAGATTTACAACGCGCCAGGGGGCACATTTTCACGTCGCTCTGTGGCGCATACTGGAGGTACTTGGTGGGCTAGTTGGCCCCCAGCGACTCTCAGTATTCAAGGGGAATTAATTCCCCAACTTACAACGCGCCAGGAGGTGGGTTTGCTGAGTGGTGCAGGGAGGGGGCGGGGCCTCCGGCGCGGTGACGGCTTTTTTTAAAAAGTATTTATTGTAGAAGGGGGGCTGTGCGCCCCCCCATCTTTTACAATATTTGGGGCCCAGTGCACCCCATTCCCCCAGAGCCTGACCAGTTTTTTACTTTTTATTTTCTTAACGGGAAGGGGGCCCCCCTCCCGAGGCCAATTTCGAGCCCAGGGACCCCATACCCCAGGGCATGGCCACAAAAGTTTATTTTTATATTTTTTAAGGAGGGGGACTGTGTGGCCCCCCTCCTGAGGCCTCTATTGGCTCCAGGGACCCCAGCCCCCGGGGCTGTGCCTCTAATTTTTTTTAAATTATTATTTCCTTATTGGCAGCCCCCCTCCTGGGCCACCTCTGGCCCCAGGACCCCATCCCCCGGGGCCGGCCCTATGTGTTGGGGACCGTGGGGGGGAGCTCCAATGCCCCCACAGTCCCGCCGGCTCCCCGCCTCCTGCGGGAGCCGGCATTGCTTTTGAAAATGCAATTCTGCTCTCGCTTCAAGGAAGCAAATCAGCGTTTGCTATGGCAGGGCGGGAGCTGTACTCCCGCCCTGCCATAGCAAACAGCAGTGTCCCGGGGGTGGGCAACCCGGGACACTGCAGGAGCCGGTCCTGGGGAGTGGCGGTCCCCAGGGCCATCAAGGGCTCCAGGAGGGGGGCCACGCGGCTCCCCTTCCAATGTTTAAAGCCCCGGGAGGTGGTGTTCCCCAGGGCTTGGGGGTCTGTAATGGAACCCGCATTTCAATGAAGATTGCCCCGGGGAGGTGGTGGTCCCCGGGGCATGTGGGGGGCTCTTTCCCCCCCACACTTCTTTTTAAAAAAAAAACCAAAACAAACACAGTCCCGGAGAGGTGGCTGCGGGGGGGCCGCTTGCCCCCACATTCAATTGATAAAGCCCCGAGGAGGTGGCGGTCCCCGGGGCAGCGTGGGGGGGTGGACGCCCACGCATTTTTTTTTTAATGGCATCAGGGAGGTGGCGGTCCTCGGGGCTGCAGGGGCCCCACAGGCCCCGCTATTATTTTTTTGACAATGCCCCCGGGACCTGGCCCACCCGGGGGCCTCATTAGAAATGAAGCGCAAAAAAATGTCAGCGGGAATTACGACCCCAACGCGAATTACGTCAAAATTATTTTTTTTAAATGTTTTTTTTGCCCCTTGGGGTCCTTGTGGGACCCACTGAGGAGGCCTAGGGGGTCAGGGAGTTTCTACCCTGCCTCCGTTTCTTCTTTTTTGACCTCTTTTTCACTGTTTTCCTGTGACTCAGTTCTACCGGGTCACAAGATGGCTGCCAACACTTCCTGGTTTGGAGTGTTAGCAGCCAATCAGAGTGAAGCTCGTGCCCAGGAGGGTTCGCGAACCCTCCTCGGTGCACAGATATATACATTTTTTCTTTCTTTAATTTCTCAGCAACTACTGAACGGATTTACACCATTTAACAAAAAGGACTCTTTCTGAGCCAAGGGCTACGTTTGTCAAATTTGGTGTAATTCCGTTCAGCATTTCGGGCTGTAGCTTTGTCTAATGTTTCCTATGGAAATTAACATGGGGAAAACGTGTTTTGGGACACTCTTTTTTCTCGGCCCCCCCCTTGACGAATCACTCCGAAACTTTCAAGTCAGGAACTGACCGGAGCGGACAACTAGGTTTGAAAAATTTCGCGAAGATTCGTCATACGACGCCAAAGTTATTGGGAAAACAAAAAACGCTTTTTGAATAGAAACGAGGTCCTAACTATGACTACCTACTGGCAACTGCCAGTAGGTAATATATATATATATATATATATATATATATATATATATATACATACACATACATATAAATATAGATATGTTAAACTCTTTATTTTAAAACTAGTTTTTAACAAGTATTTTGATATAAAATGACCTCATTAGGAAAAGTAAGAGGATTGCCAAAAAAACAGTACCACAGATGGAAATAGTTGAGACATTCAAGTTGAGTGAACTGTTATTTTAGGATATTGGGAGGTCTTTGGAGAATGCCTATTAAAAAATAGATTGTTTAGGCCTATGCAAGGTGGTTGTATGTGATTTAATCGAAAAATGATTTATTGGAACAACATTATTGAGAAACCATTTCATCTAAACTGATTAATAGACATTTTCAGAATGAATGGCATTTACCATTTTGTAGAAACCAATTATTAGACTGTCTTTTTGGTTGAAACTGGCTTTTGAATGCTCATTTTTCTAAGTGTAAATGCAATGGTCTTGCTTTGAGAAACAGTTTTGTCTGAGATATTCATTTTGGTGCTTTACTTCAGGGGACATTATTTCATATATTTATCTTTTACACTGTCAAACAATTATTATGGATGCTTTAAATTTGCTGACCCATCACCACTCTTAAGCACCATCCAACACTGACCCCACACAACCCCTAAATACAATCAATCCCTGCCCTCTAAAACTCCTCACCACACCAAAACCACACTCATCCCTGAAGCCTAAAAGCCCTTTCTACCCCAATAATTCATCATCCCTTAACCCTAAAATCACTCACTTTCCCTAACTTCACCCATCTCTGATCCCCCAGAAAAAGTAATCGCCCTGAAACAACCGCCATTCACCACCCCTAATGACCTACAAGAACTTCTCATCACCCTAAACTACTCATCCCTGAACCCTGAAAACCCCTTTCTACATCTAAACTCAACCCATTCCTGAATCCTTAAAACCCCTCACCAGCATAAACTCCACATCATCCTGTACCCTAAAAACTCTTCACCACCCCAGCCGCAACCTATAATTGTACCTTAAAAACCCTCACCAGCCCTAAAATCCGCACATCCATGAACCAAAGAACCCTTCAACATTCTAACACTTCAACCAATCCTGAAACCTAAAAACAACTCACACACCTCAACGCCACTCACCCGTGAACCCTAAAAACCCATCATCACCCCTACACTCCACCAATCTCTGAACCCTAAACACCCCTATCTATGCCTAAACTTCAAATAATCCTGACCCCTAAAAACCTCTCATCTCCCTGAACATTGCCAATCCCTGAACCCAAAAACCTAAAGTACTAAACTACACCCAAGTTTGATGAAATTTTCGATTTTTCCTTATAATGATCTTTCCTTTAAAATGTTTCCTTTAAGTTTTGATTTTTTTGCATTTCCTTAAAATAGCGTTTCCTTAAAATATATTCTCTATGATTTGATTTCCTCCAATATGGTTTCGCAGTTTTTGTGTTCCATTAATTCACACACATAAATGCAAGGATAGTTAGACAATTCATGAGACATGCATGAAGCTTTCTAAACAGATAAAGTATTTGACAATGGAGGTAAGATATGGACTTGAAAGCATATTGGCAAAGTGTATAGTTAAAGTGGGATACATTTTAGATATGCAATACATACATTTACAGGTTAATCTTACCTTGTTGTAATGAATAAGATTCCATCGTTTATCCATCAAAAAGTACTGGGCAGACTGGGATTCCGCAATGTTAAAAAACTCCAGGCATTCCTGAGAAGAGGCAAGCATAAAGCAAACTGTTAGAAGATATATACACATTTATTAAACACATCAACCTTGAACAGTTAGAGGGTGCCACCTCTTCTCTCATTGATACAGTGCTGCCTTACGATGAATAAGAACATTAAATACCATTAAAGATGCCAAATGTGACAATGTCAAATCTAGCCAGTGCTGCCTGAGTGACAAAAAGATTTGATGATTCTTCACATATAGGCAGAAGATGTGCCTCGGATCGAAATATCTTAACCATCTTACCAATCACTAGTACCCAGTTCCCTCAATACTTTTGAAAGTTCAAAGGTGCTCAGAATCCAAAGCTATTTAAATGTAGCAATAGTCCTACAGCAAATATATACTTTACTTTGGCAGGGCAAACAGCATTGGTAATCTCTCTTCATGATAATCCAAGCATGCTATAGCTGCTTTATATTTCACCTCTGCATTTCTGTGTATCCTCATTAATAACGTTAAAGTGCCTCTCTACGATTTACAAGCCTTTTTCAAGGGAGTTAGGCTATCTTAACACCAAGGTGGATTAGGTTTAAAGCGAGCAGCCTTAATGATTTTTTTAGGAGCTATACCGAGGGCCTTAGAAATCCACTGATTAAATCCAAAGGCTTTCCTGTCAATATCCAGGGTTTTAGCCATTTACCCACTATCAAGGACAAGTTTAGGATAAGCATTGGTGAAAATCAACCTTGTCCTTCCTTCCTAAGAGAAGAGGATCTCACTTGTTTACATACCACCATAGGATTAGTTGGAAACATAACTGGTATGTGGTAGTGGCCAGTTCATGGGACCAGAACTCGCAACATTCTATTCGGTTATCTAGTCTTAGACAGGTGTACTTGTGCGCATATTATTGATCCTCAAGTACTAGAACTGTGCTGTGTTTTTTTATATTCTCAAAAACAACACATAAACGTTGGTATCCAGCTGTCTGTACACATGCTTTTAGTGTTGTTTTTATATTTAAAGAAGATCATCTTTGTGATTAGATATCTCAGACACATTTTTTAGTTTGATCCAATGAGTCAGTATTATTTCCCATACTCAGCTCAAGACATTTTGCTTCTAAAATAAATAGGTGCACGCTTTCCTAAATTTGTGTGTGAAGCAAACACAATGTTCACTTTTTCGGTAAGATTGCAACTACATGTCACTTAATGTTTTGTTCTTAATTCAAGACTTGGGCACCTTCTAATTTATGAACCTCTGAGCCATCCTATCCCAGTAAACTAAATTATTCAACTGTCGGCCTTTCTATGAAGAATACAAGACTTAACTGACTTTAAATTCATCATCACTATGTACTTGAAATTAATTTATTTTTCTATTTTTGAGAAGGCTAAACGTTTTCATAGCTGGAAAGAATGGAACATGAATGTTTTAATGGTGCTGAAAACTGGGTTTTACTGCTAATGAATAATCTACACTGGCTATGGATCATTAAAGAGTGGCTTATAATGTTGCTGAATCTTATGTAAATAAATATATTTTAAAGACAAGAAAACAAACAGATAGTATCAATAAATCAATCAATCAGGGGGTTTATAGAGCGCGATACTCACACGTGAGGGTCTCAAGGCGCGGGGGTGAGGGGGTGGACAGCTCCAGCTCTGTCTAAGAGCCAGGTTTTAAGGACCTTCCTGAAGGCGTGCAGGTTCGGGGAGTGTCTGATGCTGACTGAGAGCTAATTTCAGGTTTTGGCTGCGGTGTAGGAGAAGGCCGTTCCTCCTGCTCTGTTTCTGCAGATGCGGGGGGTTTCTGCTAAGGCGAGGTCGGTGGATCGGAGATTTAGTTTGGGTGCGTAGAAGAAGACTCTCTCGTTGAGGTATTTGGGTCTGATGTTGTGGAGGGATTTGTAGGTGTGGGTGAGAAGCTTGAAAGTTATTCTCTTCTCGACGGGAAGCCAGTGTAGGTATCGATGGTGTTGAGTCAAGTGTTTGTGCCAGGGGGGTCCCGAGGACGAGTCTGGCCGCGGCATTTTGGATGGTTTGGAGCTTGTGAAGTAGGGTCCTTTTGATGCCAGCGTAGAGGGCGTTTCCGTAGTCCAGTCTGCTGGTTATGAGTGTGTGGGTGACGTTTTTCTGTGTTCGGGGGGGATCCATTTGAAGGTCTTTCGGAGGATGCGGAGGCAGTTGAAGCTGGTTGAGGCGACGGCGTTGATCTGGCGGGTCATTTTGAGGAAGGAGTCGAGGATGATGCCGAGGTTCCTGAGCATGGTCTGTCGGGGTGGGAGGACTCTGCAAATGAATTTATGATGACTTATTGGCCCTGAATACGTTGAAACAAGTGGGCATAAAAAAAAAAACAAATTCGTATTTTGATGAAGCTATTGGAGCTGCAGTTAGTTTGGACATGGCAACTGGCAAAAATTCTTGGGATGATTGCAAGAATGGCTGAAGATCAGAAACCTTTTCGTGGCTGATTGTCAACTATCATTAATGTGTAAACGATGTTTAAGATAGTAAATTAAGACAAAATATATGCTATTTATAAAGATTTTATACAACTTGAATTGCTGAAGGTGAACTAATGATGAAGGATAATCTCATTAGATCTGCTGAGCTAATTTAATCTCAACCTTAAATAATAACCCCTTCAAAGCCTCCGCATTAGGAAGATGATGTAAATGATAAACCAAATGGGCAGTCCAATCTACTTTTTGAATCAATTGTGATCAAACGGGGGCAAATTGAGTACAAAGAAACTTGTGCAAGCCAGAAAAAATTAATTCTGGATTTACAGATCTACTGTGCATAGGGAGATAGATAAGTCTTTGCTGAGTTTGTATTTCTTTATACAGCACTTTAAGTAACAACTTGTAGGATTCTTTGTCATGGCTATACTTTAACCAGAAAAATAGAAATTGTTGGAAAACCAGCACATTAGGCCATTCAGTCAAAAAATTTTTTAGGACTGAGCATTGGTTCCGTGGACCATTTAGTACTCCTAAAAAATATTTTTGGCAACATTCATAAAGGGGAAGGTTTCCACAGGGACCCCTTCCATTTGTGAATTGGCAATGAACCCCTTTGTGTTATCGGTAAAATATTACTGTTTTTCAACCGGATTTCAGTCACAAAACATTAATACATCCAATTCCAAATTGCTATTTAGAAGGAGCGACCTAGACACACCCCTTGCAAATAGTGATTTGTATGTACTTGCAAACTCAAATTGTATTTCAGTAACATGTTTACAGAATCGCTACATGGGGTTGGTACGCAACCAAAAGATATTTTGCAATTGGAAAGGTTCCAAATTAGAGAACTGGGGCATTTGTGGCCAAAAAAAATCTTAGCACATCTGGTCCCTAGGACACAAATGCATTCTTTGAATTTCTATTCAGGCTATTCCAATAATGTTGCCTATATACATATTGCTCCTCCTCAACAGATGCAGAGCACTGTGTTAAGAGGCAAATGGAGATTAAAACATGTCATGGTGGTCAGGATAGCATCCTTCTATAATTATTATTGGATGTGGCATCCATTTGAAAACAAGCCTGTATTAATCTTGCCATGTCAAAGATAAAAAAGGCAACAAGGCATTATGTTGTCATGGTGGAAAAGTTTCTAAAGAATACGTAGTGCATAAAGTTAAGACACCCTTCTCTCTGAGTCTTAATCTCTCATTTTAAACTTTGAACCAGATGAAGATAAAAAACTTTTCAGATGTCTTTCATTTAATAAATATAATATGGGAGATTTTAATGAAAAAGTATGCAAATATAGACTTGAAACATCCATGAGCTATCATTCCTTGAAATATATCAGATGTATATTTTTGGAGAATGCTTGGCAGCAGGAGAGCCCAGATGTTCATGTATTAGATTACCTACTTTTTCCTAGAACTGAGTAGAACATGTTGGACACCAATACTCTTCTTATATTGGTATGTCCTTTTTCAATGTTCATGTTCTAGCTCTCATGATTTGTTCTTGCCAAGAACAGTGTTAGAGATATGATAAACCATTTCATGGCAACCTCTGATCTCATGCAGATAATAAGGGACTTTTTGGCTCCCCACTGACTTTATTCAATGCTCTTTCAAGAGGTCCTTAGTACATGGGATCACCTTAGTCCACTAACTACAAAGGCTTCCTTCAACCCCAACAATGTGTTGTCATTCAGTGATGCATTCTACTTCATGATTATAGTCAACAGAATTCCTGGAGTTGCTGTGCAACTCACATTTGCCCACTGAAGGTACAGTGTGTTTGCAGTGCGGCATTCAGACAAGGTAGTGACCTAAAAGGGTAAAGGGATGCCTTTTGGTGTGGCACTGTTCTGTGATGTGGTGGCTGGCCAATGTTTGAAGACCACAGATGGTGGAGGTAAGCAGAACAGCAATCCTTAAGTGCAAAAACTGTATAGCAAAATCAATTTGTAGCATCATATCCCTCCTAGCTCAGTTCTGTGGGACGGAGCCCTCAGTGGACATGGTTATGCTTAAGCATCACTAAATTATATAATGGCCCTGCGGGTGAATGGTTTTCCTGGCCTTCTATGCTAAGAAAGAATTTTCAGTCAACACAGACTGAATACATAACAAACAATGCTTTAAGATTTTCTTTATTTTGAATCCCGTCTCATTAACATGTCTAACATTGATGTTTTTTTTTTTTAGGATTACAGAGATTTGTCTTCTTAAAAAATTTCAACTATCCTATACATCTTAGGTGTATTCAGTATCTTAACAGATCGCATAATTGACAAGGAAAAGTTGCTTACCTATAATCCTAGTTCTCTTGCAGGAGAATCCTCATCAAAGTCATAAGCACTGAATAGTCCCGTTCATGCGTGAGGATCCCGGAGAACTTTTAAAAATGGTGAGTAATTTTATTGAGCTTTTTTTCTTTTTTCTATTATTATCCTTATCACAGCAAAGTGCTGAAGTGCATGTGCATCACCAAACAGATCTACGCGTTTCGGCCGTAGCCTTCAAATGGGTCATGAAGTTAGTGCAAAGAGTGTCACTTTTAAAGGGACAGCAGCCCTCTATCCCATCACCTAACAAAAAATATATATATATATATAATTGTCTTAAAGGGGAAAGACAAACAAATGCTACCTAAATAAGTTCTTAATTTCTACATTTCTGATTTGAAGTCATAACTGTAAAGCACATAACTGGACACATTTATGGCAAACATCATATTTGTGAAAAATCTTTGCCTCAGCATCTCTGCGCGCCGGGGGCGGCACCACGTGACCCCGCCCTGATGTCGTCCGCGGACGTGACGTCAGCGAGGTCACATAAGTCCCACCCCGGCGCGCTGACGGCAGTTTCCTTCTGAGAACTTTTCCGCGCCACAACGCAGAGCCTTCACAAACAAAACTGTGAGAGTACGGGAACAGTGAGCGAAAAAATCAGTGAAACAGAAAGGGAAGAAGCGAATGGTGAGGAACAGCACCATTAGGGACAGTGCTAAGCACTATGTTACTGAAAGTCATGGAAGGGAAAGAGCAGAGCACCGCTCTGAGAAACAACCCTGCAAAGCGAAGGCGATATCCTCCCTGGAGGCAGAAACACACGTGAAAAATGTCGCGGCAGATGACAGAAAGGCTTCAACCACAACCTATAACAGTGAAGGGCAACAAGCCCGCAACAGATGAGGAACGACAATTACCCCAAGACAACACCATCAAGGAGTGTCGCATCCCCTGTAAAGAGCCAGAGGTCTGCAGAGGAGTCAGAAACCCCAATCAATGAAAAAAGGAAGATTATGAGTAGGCCCCACACTGGAATAACCAGGGTGTAGGGATGCAGAAATACACATGAACCTACCGTCCAATTACCAGAAAGGAAGGAGTGGAACAAATAAACAAAACAAAGCATCCTGCCAGGGAGGAAGGGAAAGAGGGCACCCGTAGAAGACAAAGCCACCTGGAGGGAGGCGAGTGCTGAAGACCAAGCTAGAATCGTCTCTACCAGATACATCGTTACCAAAGGTAAGTAACTTGTACATCTGACAGAGACTACTAGCCGCAGATTCCTTAACGTAGAATAGATACCCTAGCCATGCCCAGAGGGGAGGAGGGTCTGCGAGACAACCGCACCAGCTTGGAAGGACACAAGGCCCCAACAGTGGATGTGTCATGGGGACAGGAAGGACTGCCCAGCCCCCACCAAGCAGAAGGAAGCAAGAACTAGGAGAAGGGAACCACAAGCCTACCCGAGGGGCAAAGGGCGCCTGCCAGAAAACTCGGAGGGACAGACGGCACCAAGAGAGTACCAAAGGAAGAAAAGAATCACCCACAAAATCCAAGGAGAAGAGCTGGAACGGAGGCAGAGCTCACCTCAGGAGAACACACACAGCGAAGGGGACAGCTGAACGGGCATCAGCCCCGAGGCAGGGGACAATGCAGGAACGGCCCCACAGCCGATAAGCGTATACGTGAGAAGAAAGACACAGCCGCACCAAGCCCCAGCAAAGCAAGGGACAGGAGCACACGGGTACACGCCGAGGTAGACCATAACGACCAAGCGTGAGCAGCAGGCAGCTGGTAAATACTATTAATTAGTGTGCCCAGAACAAGCCGAGTGCAAGATGAAGACAGAGGCAAGGGAACCCCAGAACAAGCCCCAGAGAAGGACCGTCCCAGTGGCACAACCCGGCCCATGAAGAGAAGTGGGACCAGCCAGAATATAAAGAGGAGAAGAACCCCCCAAAAAGCAGCCCCGGGAAGCGAGAAATATGTAATACAGACCTAAAGACATCAACCAGAACACAGGAGAACACCAGGAATATCTGAGCCCCCCTGGAACACAAGGCAGAGAGCCAGGCCGAAATATCGGATAATAAGGTGGAAACACCAAGACACGACGCCGTAGACGGCATGACAAAAGTCGGTCTGGCGATCCAGAGGCTGAAGATGGAAGGCAAAACGCACAGAAGCAGATATCCCACAGGAACAAAGGGTAAAATGTACGACAGGCAAGCCCTGCAGAAGAAGGATAGAAACATCATTGGAGACTGAGCAGGACAGAACCTGGAGCAGCGCAAGCTGCACTAAGGTGGAATAAAAAGGACCGCACCAAGCGGTATACAGTGATGCCAAGAAACGCGAGAAACCCGAGAAGGTATCCCCACCCGCCCAGCTTAGGACAGAGCTATACAATAGCCTACAAGTACCCCACCTAGGGTATGACATGTCACCAAACAAAACAGGGGAAAACCTCTTAGGGAAACCGCAGCAGAGGTCAAGAACATAAAAGACCTGTGGATATCACCACAGGCGGCTTACCAATCAGCCAAAAAATACACAGAAGGTCCATCCTGAGGACCTATACGGCTTCACTAACAGCCAAAAATCACTCACCACAAAAGCTGAAGGGCTGTACCAGCAGCCAAAAGTACAGAAGGGCCAACTTAAGGACCCTGAAAGCATACCAAGCCACACACAGCACACAGACGGGCCAACTGAAACACTAGGCCCCAAAGAGAAAGGTGGGATAAACGCCTCCCATAAGACACCTGAGGACCGACAAGCCGAACCTTACGGAGGGGGACGGAACCCCACAAGGAGTCATTGACTAGCGGAGTCCGCATGGGTGTTAAATAAATAAAATCCCATCAAAAGGCAGGTCAACAAGACGCTCCCGAATATTCTACCATCCAGCACATGGTGCCGCAGATCAGCGCGGGCACCTTCGTGGATGTGTGAGACAGAAGGGACTTAGCGGAATCCTACAGGTCGGAGGTAGCCCTGACCAACACACAAAGTGTGTTGAGCGCGCGCAGAGCAGCACTAGTGGAAGCGAAAATGTTACGCCCCCAGGAGTCCAACCACCGGGCCTCCCATGACGGAGGGCGCAACACCGAAGGCAAGGAAGGAAAAGCAGTCTGCAGGACAGGGCCCTGGGCAGATGGGTGGGAAAAAAGGCAGACTGGATCGTGCGGGGCAGGACAATGGCGGTGAAGGAGTGGCTGAGGCACCGGATCCCCAGTAGCAGGACGCCCCCAGAAGAGAGTTGTGGAGCAAAGCTTCAAATGGAAGAAGCGGCTCCCCTCCACCAGAGCCCTGGTGGAGAACCTCCAACAAGTGGTCCGTTGGGAGCGGAGCGACCGGGTTGCCCAATTGCAAAATGCCGGTGGCCGTGGAGATGGCCGGACAAAGGCTACACTCGCCTCCGTAGGGGGTCGTGGAGGGGAGAGCAACTCTTCCGTGGGCGTAGGCTGCAAACTAAGCCACCCGTCCCCGTGCCCTGCTGGCGGCAGAAATGGCCAGCCCCTGTAGGATGGAAGACCCATGGATGAGTGAAGGGCCTGAGGGGTCTCCAGAGGCAATCAACTGCAAGGTGCGGAAGAGCGGGTCCGGGGCTGTGGACGCGGAGACAGTGTAGAACACGACCTGGAAGCCGCCGGGGAAAAGGCAACGATGTGGCGTCTAGTCTCCGGTGAAGAGGAGACAAGGAGATGACAATCCTCCGGAGAGGATGGAACATCCGGAGAAGAGTCGATGATCCGATGTCGGGACGGCGCCGGGGAGTCCGCCACAGGCACCGGTGTGTCCTCTATCGGCGGCGAAGTGTCCACCAGGGGTGCGGAGTCGACTTCCACCACCACGTGCCTCATCGGAGAAGGGGCGGGGTCGGAGCCGAAGCTGCCAATAAACGCCTGCACAGAGGACCGAGAGGGACTCGGGAGGCACCCGGGTTCTGGCCTCCACCCGCGGAGGAAAGCCGTCGGCGCCCGACAGGCGTCGAATCGGCCTCCGGTAAGACAGCCGCCTGCCCAGAGGACCGAGGGGGACTCGGGGATGAGCCGTGAGCCCCGGTTTCCTCCTGCGACACCACAGGGAACCCTGCGGTGTTTTGTGGCACGGCAGGGACACCGTGGGACGAAGAGGGGAACCCCTTAGGGCCGCACCTTGACGACACCACACCTCCAAAACCTGAAGCCGAACTCGTAGCCCGCACAAGGCTCCGCGCATGGCGAGGGCTCCGCGGACGTCTCAGGAAGAGGAGGGGGCCCAAAGAAGCCTACAGAGACGTAGCGTAGGCCTTCATTTGGGCCCTTGTCGCCCCAATGCCAGGAAACGGCGGATAGGGAGGCGACGGGCGAGGGCGCACGTCCTGAGAGGAACCCACGCCCTCTGCAGAATGAGGACAGGGCCTCGGTGGCAAGCTGCAGAACTTACTGGTGGGCGAGCGACGCCCGTGGGGCCTCGGTGAAGGACGATGCCGCAGCCGGAATCGGCAGCTTCTGGACCCTTCCGAGGTAGCGGATGGACGCTGTGACGAGACCGATCTGGAAAAGCGGGCCGAAAGCAATTTCATCCAGCGCTCCCGCCGGGACTTCGGCTTGAGATGCTGACAAGCGTCGCAATCCGTAGAATCATGGTGCTTGCCCAAACACCACATACAAATGGAGTGAGGGTCCGTCGCCAACATCTGACGTGCACAAGAAGCACATGTCTTGAAACCCGAAGGCATTGCACACTGTTCCCAACGCAAAGGCGTTAAAAGAGGCCTGAAAACAGGTCAAGGGAACTCACTCCGGATCCATGTTGCACGCGGAAAAGAAGGAAACTGACGTCAGCACGCCAGGGTGGGACTTATGTGACCTTGCTGACGTCATGTCCGTGGACGACGTCAGGTCACGTGGTGCTGCCCCCGGCGCGCAGAGATGGTGTGGCAAAAAAAATTCAGGATCCAGTCTCACGCCCGGGGATAATTCTACGTTAAGGAATCTGCGGCTAGTAGTCTCTATCAGATGTGCAAATTACGCAGACAGCATCAATATATAGTCATAATATTTGCAAATTGTTAAAATGCGACGTGCTTGTCCCAGATTGCACAAGTTTGAAGGTGCAATTTGATAACATGAAGCAGATCTGATCGGAAAGACATAGTGAAGTTCTAAGCCCCTGAACTGACATGTGCGTCTTATCCATCCCACTTGCTTTATCACGGCTATGATTGCAGTAGTGGTAACAGAAACATTCTTGTACATATATATCATCACTTGGATCATAGCTCCTAACCTTAAATGTGCAAACTACGAACGAATGTGCTATAGTACATATATAGATTATAAAGTACAAAGTTATTTTCCTTACATTGCACTTATATTAAAATGCTGAGTTTTTACCCTGAAACAGATATTAAAGTGCAAAAGTACTTATCCTCATATTGCACCACCCAAATACAAGTACATCTAGATCTCAGCATCTGTAAAGAATGATGAATTATAAAGTGCAAAGTGCTTATCCTTCCATAGCACATGTATTAAAGTGATGAGTTTTTACCTTGACATTGCACAGATATTAAAGTGCAAAAGTGCTTATCCTCAAATTGCACAACCCAAATATAAATACATCTTGATCTCAACCTCTATAAAAAATGATGACAAATGTTAAAATTCTAATACAAATATTCTCATAACATCTAGCCCTGTCAGCAATTATTTGAAGGCTCCTATCAGTTGCCTACTGTCCCAAAGCATCACTGATATGCATATAACTCAGCATCTGCATTGAGACCCCATGGAATTTCAGTTCCAATCATGATAATCCATTGCGATTCTGCCCTTCTCAAAGCTGCTTTGCGATCTCATCCTCTGAACTTGATCGGGATATGTTCTATGCCAGAAAATGAAAAGTTATTCTCCAAAGTGCCTCAATGGTCTTTCCAAATGTGTTTAGCCATCACATATGAAAAGTCTTTATTCACTATTGCTCTTATATGTTGTCGTATGCGCAGCTTTAACTTGTTGACTGTGCTGCCGATTTATTGTTAACAACATCCACATTCTAAGACATACACTACATGTGTGGTTTCACATAAGATCCTTTCTTTGATCTTCTTTTTCGTGCCTTGTAGGGTTCCGATGTCCACCCTATTTCGCCCATTGGCAGCACGCCTTGCATTTCTGGCACTTGAAGAAGCCACTATTCATTACCCAATTTCCTTTATGTGCACCTCTTTTTTGTGAAGTAGCTTTGAGTTAGCAGATCTCCCATTGATGGTACCTTTCTATATGTGATATTGATATATTCAGATGTTAGATGCTTGAGTTCTTCATCTTTTCTGAGCATCTTCCAGTGATTTCCTATTGCTTGTTTGATGCCTCATTGACATTGAAATCAGTAATGAATCCAGTTACTTCCCTATTTGGATCTGTAATTTTCGAGTATTTTTAAGGCATCAACAGATTTTCTCTCTTTTGTTTATTTGCTCTCATCCATGTATCTTCCAATTCAGTTATTGGATATCCTCGTCGCCTGATTCTGTTGTACATTTCATTTACCTGTTCTTCATATTCCGTGTCTTCACAGCAGTTTCTACTGGCTTACAAAATTTCCCTGTATGGTGTACTCCACTTGAGAGTTCTAAGATGAGGACTGTTTGCTATTACACGCAGTGAGTTTACAAAATAAGGTGGTACATATCTTTCTATTTTCGATGTACATTTGTATATCTAGATAATCTATTGAACTCTTACTACTTGTATGGGCAAATTGTAAATTCAAAGAGTTATTATTCAAAGATGATAAAAATTCTTTCAGTCTATTTTCTTTCTCCCTCCCATATCAAAAATAGGTCATCGATATATTCAAAATGTATTATGTTGTCTTCTAACCACAAACATTCTGCCTCCCAAAATCCCATCATTAGATTTGCATACGTTGCGGCGAATGAAATGCCCATGGCTGTTACCTGCTTTTGTTTGTAAAAAAATCAAAAATAAAAACATTATTGTTGAGACAGAAAGAAATCATCTCCAAAAGCATTTGTGTGTGGCTAAGTAAACTCAAAGAGCGAGACCTCATGAAGTATTCACATGCCATAAGACTATCACTGTGGACAATCGAGGTATAGAGTGAAACCACGTCCGCCGTTGCCATAAGGATTCCTGATTTCCAGGGAATTCCATCAATGAGGTTGAGAAAGTCCATTGAGTCACATATGTAGGATTGTTGATTCACTACATATGGAAACAGGAAGATATCCACAAACCTGAAGGTGTTCTCCAACATGGAACCACACAAACTCACGATAGGGCGTCCTGGGGGATATACCAGACTTTTGTGCACTTTCGGAGGTACGTAAAAAGTTGGGACAGTGACCTTCAGATATTGTAGTTCGCGGTCATCAAGTAGTCTTTGATCATGCCATGTCTGTTATTTGGTATGGATTATCAACATAATATGATTGGTGGAACTTTTCTTTAGCCTTTCATAGTTGGTAAAGTCACCCAGTTGTCTCCTGACCTCTTGATGCTATTTACGGCCATCCATTACAATAGTGTTCCCACCTTTATCGGATGGTTTAATAATGATATTCTCATCCATTCGTAAATCTGTGAATGCCAACGAGTCATCTGTTTTCATATTGGCGTGCTTTTTGATTCATACATTTCTTCTCCTTAATAATGATGTCTCTCAGGTCTTCTGCCACAGGTTCCTGAAATATATCTCCTCTGTTACCTGGTGGAAGTTAGGGGTTTTGGATTTCACTTTGCATTTCTCTCTCTCTCTCTCTCTCTCTCTCTCTCTCTCTCTCTCTCTCTCTCTCTCTCTCTCTCTCTCTCTCTCTCTCTCTCTATATATATATATATCCTTTCCTTTGGTTCACCTTTTCCGGGACATGCAGCGCTCCTTGCGGGTTCGTTTCCCTGCGACAGAACCTCGCCGCTCCATATGCACACACAATCCCTCCAGCCGGAGAGATAAAAACGGGACGAACTCTCGTATTCTTTTCCTATTTGCACTTTTTATTTTGAATCCTTCACAATAACGGGCTGTTTAGGCAAGATCTACGCGTTTCGGAATGCCTGATTCCTTCCTCACGATCAACCTGGCTATATGTATATATATATTCACTGAAAAAACCATAGGTTTCACACACGTTATAGTTAGGAATTAGCATTTAAAAAACCTTGCAAATTCACTTAAAAAAACCATAGGTTTCACACATGTTATAGTTAGCTGGACATTTCACTCGTGAAAAACCATTGAAATTCCCCCGTTATAGTTAGTGCAGGCAACTATAACTCACGCGACCGCAATCCTCTGCTGATGACGTCAGATATTACATCACTGTATTTAGACACTTATTTACCCATGTCTTCTTCCATTAATTTTTAGCTATACATATATTACAAATATTTTTTTTTCAGAAAGACACATATGTCATCAGTGATGTAATATCTGACGTCATCAGCAGAGGATTGCGGTCGCGTGAGTTATAGTTGCCTGCACTAACTATAACGGGGGAATTTCAATGGTTTTTCACGAGTGAAATGTCCAGCTAACTATAACATGTGTGAAACCTATGGTTTTTTAAGTGAATTTGCAAGGTTTTTTAAATGCTAATTCCTAACTATAACGTGTGTGAAACCTATGGTTTTTTCAGTGAATTTGTACGGTTTTTTAAATGCAAAGTTATTTATTTATTTATTTATTTTAAGGGTTTTCACAGTGCGCGTACCGTACGCGCACGGTGCGCTTCGCGCACCGTGCGCGCGCTGTGACCGCATGGTGCGCTTCACGCACCGCGCGCCCACCTTACGCAGCTCGCGGAATTTTTCCGTTTCTACCGTACACGCACGCTACGCGTACTCCGCGATTTTTCGCAAAAAAAAATTTAAGGAAATTTTGGCCCTTGGGCGTCCTTCCGGGACCCCCTGACAAAGGCTAGGGGGTCAGGAACTGTCCACCCTGCCCCCTTTTCACGTTCACCACCTTTGTTTTTCACCCCCTCAGACTGCGAGAGACAAAATGGCGGCCGAAACTTCCTGGTTTCGACCGATTCGAATGTTTACTAAGATCTAACAACCAATCAGAATCGCGCTCGCACACGTCAGCGTGCGCGTACGGTAAGTTGTACCGTACGCGCACGGAGCGCGCTTATAGATATATATATGCTTTTAAATGCTATTTTCTCAGGAAATACTGAACAGATTTACACCAGACCTGCAAAAGGCACATCCCTGACCTGAGGACTACCTCTCTGCCAAATTTCAAGTAATTCTGTTCAGCCGTTCGGGCTGTAGCTTGGACTAAAGGTCCTATGGAAAAATGCATGGGGAAAACGCGTTTTGGGACCCCCCCTTTTTTTCAGCCCCCGCTTGACGAATCCCCCCCGAGACTTTCAGGGAAGGAGCGGAGCGGAGCGCCCCACCTATTTTGAATATTTCGCGAGGATTCGTCAATCGGCGCCAAAGTTATTCCAAATAGAATGTTGCGGATTTCCTATGGAAACACGGTCCTAACTATAACTATCTACTGGCGACCGCCAGTAGATAATATATATATATAAATATTTTCACACAAGATCCCGACCAACTTGATGAAGGAAAGCGGCTCACCAGTTCCATACACAAGTGTTTATTAGTTCAAAACAATGCATTACGGCCGGAACGGCCTTTGTCAAGAAAGCGTATCAGACCCAATAATGTGCCCAATAAATACGTATAACATCATTATGGACATAGAAAAAAATTGAAAAACATTGTAAGTCTCGTAATAATTGCAGTTTCTACAATTTATCTCAACATGATTCTTAGTTGAATAATTATTGAAAAACCCATCTGCATATTCTAATTAATTTGCATTGAAAAGCAAAATTGCTTTCACTTTGGACGATACTGGATAGAGTAGAAAGACTCTACATTTAACCCTATTGGCTGTTACTTTCAACATTCATGTAAAACATCCATTAGATTTTTAATTGATGGGGTCATGGGTAACCAACAAAACATTTGTTTCATCCTATAAATGTGCATAAAGTGACAAAATTATAACCACAATTTATACGATCTTAAGACAGTATATCTGATTAGTACTCTCCTATCCATGTCTATTTATATTTAGGAAATAAGATAAATTATGATCTTCTCATATAGATTGGAGTTCCTTCATGATAAACCAAAATTAGATGTATCTAATATTGGACAAATGACCCAATAGATGTCATGGATATTAATTTACCTTTGTAAAACCACTGTTTATTGAATCCCACTACCAGGCAAGTGCCCCAATGAATTTGTCAAAATGCTTTGGCAAGTGTTCCCTAATATCAGATTCAGATCTTAATTCAGTGTGATGTTATTTGAGTGTCCTTAAACAATAAATTGCAAGAAAAAAACAACAACATATAAAAGCTCAATTCAAAATCTCATTGAAAGCTCATAGCACAATATTAGTGATAAATAGGTTACCAGAAAGACAGGCAATTAAACTCCTATATGTGTTGCCAATTGCTCCTCCCTAATCGTGCCAAAAGGCATTCTAGTATGTAGGTCAATTATATATTGTGATTCGATGATGCGTAGCTGTTGTTCTCTGTCGCCTGCCTGTATCACTTTTATGATATGATCTATTCCCCAAAAAATCAAGTCTATTTTCACTATTGTGTGTGTTATAAAAAGGAATGGCCACGGGATAACTAAAATCCAGATTGGTTTTTGCCCTTTGATGTTCCAAGATATGTTTCTTTTTTTTTTTTTCTTTTTTTTTTCCAGAGATCAGCTCTTTTATTTTCCTCAAAACCGCTACGCGTTTAGACACCAATGCTCACACAATATTTTAACTTTGCAAAAATGTGCATATATAAATAATAAACATAGAAGAAGCACTTCAGTTTGGCAATCCCCCTACAGTCCGTGTTTACAATGGCAGCCATTTTGCAACAGATACAGAGATATACAGTTTAGTGGTTGCAATACATCCAAAATGTCAATGGCCACATCAATATTCCTTATTGGCCCTAAGTTTTTTTTTTTTTTTTTATAAATCTTTTTTATTTGCAAAATACAAACAAACAGTATGGTCAACATTAGGCATATGCGTCGCTGTGTCCCCGGTACACACACGGACAGTAGAAAGCAATGAATCTTACTTAACACCCTGAAGGCAGAGAATTCTTAGTCCATATTCTCCATGTCGGATCGGCGGGCCTGCGGGGGCTCACATACTTCCCCTCTGTATTCATTCCACTTCGACCACACCTCCCCCCACTTACGGGGGCACCCCAGCGCCGTGTAAACAGTCTTTTCCTGCAACATACACCAATCCATGTCTCTTTGCCAATCTGTCAGTTTCGGCGGAGCGGGTGCACCCCAAAGGCGGGCTATGTTTCTTTTTGCCACTGTTTGTCCAAGTGTGACCCAGAGTTTCCCTCTCGCAGGTAAGTCTGTGGGTTCCCAAATGTTCAGGAGGCATCTTTTTGCCTCTAGGCGTATGTCCACCTCCCATACCTCCTGCATGCAAGACACCACGCGCCTCCAGTACTTCTGCACACTCGGCACTCCCACAGTATGTGGAAGAACGAGCCAGCTATACCACAGCCCCGCCGACAGAGCCCTTCCCCCCCGTCCCACCGCCTGCAGTCTCGTGCATGAAATATACACTCTATGTAGCACCTTAATGAATGAGCCGTAGTCTGGCCGAAATTGCCTCCTCCCTCGGGGAAGCCAGCGCCTCCACCCACTCCTCGTCATCAATCTCCAGTCCGTCAGCCATCCATTTCTCTTTAAGGGAGCCGAGAGGGTCAGGCGGATTATTAATCAGTTTCTTATTTGTAAGTGAAATGGCGTGCTCGGGCATGTATCCGTCGAGTAGCCTATCCTCAAGAGGGGAGGCCTGTGGGGGCTTAGTCGCTGGAGGAATGTTAGCCTGAAGGGAGTGCCTGACCTGCAGATATCTGAAATATTCAGTATGCGCTAAATCGTATGTGTCCTGCAGGTAAGCAAAGGATCTAACCCCCTCGGGCCCCCATAGGTCCTTGACCTGTGAGATACCAATAAGGTCCCAACTACGGAATCCCTTCGTATGACCTAGGCTGCCCAGTCTCTCCGACGCCCACAGTGGGGTGGCCATTGTCTGAGTGTTGGACCAACCCAGCTGCCTATGCGCCGCGTGCCATATTTGTACCGACTGTTTGGTCGGCCCAGTGAGCTGATGTTTCCCAGGTTTAGAATAGAGTGCGACTTCGTAATTCCCACCGGGAAGTAACCATCTGTCCATCCCGTAGCCGGGGTCATTTCCGTCCCTGTACGTCCCTTGGTTGATTGCCGACAAATGGGCGGCCCAATAGTACTTACGGATGTCCGGGAGGGCGATCCCTCCATCATACCATCCTAGTGTTAGCTTATTCAATGCTATCCGCGGGGTGCCCGCCCAGAGTAGGGTCCGCTGCGCCGCCTCAACAGCAACGAAATAAGAATTAGGCACTAGATCTGGATAATTTTGGAGGGCGTAGAGAAACCGAGGCAGGGCCATCATCTTGAATAGGGCCGCACGGCCCAGCAAGGACAACGGAAGCTTCTGCCAGATCTCGGAATCCCGTTGGAGCCGTCGCAAGGGCGGCATTAGATTCTTTTCGTATGTGAGTGTCCTGTCCACTGAGACAAAGACTCCCAGGTAGCGGAATCCGCCCTTTGCAAAGGTAAGTGGGCAGTTGCTGGGAAGCACGGGGGGCTGCCCTGGAGGACATAAATGAGGGACTTGACCCAGTTGATGCGGAACCCCGAATTTTTCCCGAAACTCGTAAGTATATCCATGGCTACAACAATAGACCTACGAGGCTGGGATAAGTAGAAGAGGATATCATCGGCATACAGGGAGATGTTGTCCTCCCACCCGTCCACCCAGTGTTTGCCTGTGAGGTAAACATCTTGCCTTATCCAGGCCGCAAGAGGCTCCAGCGAGAGCGCAAATAGGAGGGGTTAGAGCGGGCAGCCCTGTCTGGTTCCCCTCTCAAGGGCGAAGACCTCCGAAACCTTGTTATTTACCACCACTTGGGCCAGGGGCTCCGAATAAAGAAGACGAACCCAAGCCATAAAGTTGGGGCCGAAGCCCAATTTACGGAGCACCGCCATCATATAGGGCCATTCAATGGTGTCAAAGGCCATGGTGGCATCAAGCGATACCACCACCGTGTCCTCCCGCATCGTGTGGCACCTTCCCAGTACCCCATTCAGGCGTCGTATGTTGAGAGCCGTATTTCGATGCAGCATGAAGCCTGACTGGTCCGGATGGACCAATCCGGGCAGTACCGAGTGCAGCCTATTGGCAAGAGTTTTTGCCAAAATTTTGGGCTCAGCGTTGAGCAGAGAGAGCGGTCTGTATGAGGAGCATAACTCTCTCGGCTTCCCCTCCTTCGGGATAGCCACTATAGTTGCAATGCGTTGGTCGCGCGGCAGCAGTCCTGTATCCCTGCTCTCTACGAACACGCGTTGGAGGTGGCCACTAAGGGCATCAGGTTTTAGCTTGTAAAGCTCGATCGGGAGACCATTGGGTCCAAGGGCTTTCCCCGGGCGAAGGTCAACTATCGCACGCTCTAGTTCGGCTGCCGTTAGCGGGGCCTGAAGGGCCTCCCTGTCGATCTCCGAGAGGCATTGCATACGGATATCTGTCAGGAGGGCGTCAGAGTCCTCCTCAGGACGGTCCGACCCCCTACTGTATACCTGTTGGAAGTGCCGTGCAAACTCCGCGGTGATCTCCCGGGGCTCCGTAACCAGTGCCCCTGAAGCCGTTTGTATTTCCGGCACCACTTTTTGGGCCCTCTGTTTTTTCTCGAGCCAAGCTATAAGTTTGCCTGCTTTGTCGCCTTGGTCGTAGATCCTGCCCGTCTTGTGCATCGCCACCGTTTGAGCAGCCTGCGTGACCAGCTCCTTGTACTCCGCCGTTTTGAGTCGCAGCCGATGCTGCACCTCCGGTTCCCGATCCGCACAAGTCACCGCCTCCAGCGCCCGGAGGTCCGATTCAACCGAGTGTAACTGTGCCACCCTTTCCTTACGGTTGCCCTAGATGGCAGATAAGGCCTCACCCCTAAGTACTGTTTTAAAAGCTTCCCACAGAGTTACTGCGGAGCCCACAGATCCGACGTTGTGCTCGAAGTAGTGAGTTATGGAGCGGGTCAGTTTTTTCCTGAGATCCTCGTTTTTAAGATGCCAGGCATTGATCGGCACCACACAGCCCTCTTGGCCCCCACTCAGTGTGATGTGCGTCCAGACGGGCGGATGGTCGGAGATACCACGCGCCAGGTGTAAGGCCTCTCATATCACCATGTCGTGCTGTAGTGGCGTCAATATATAATCTAGGCGGGAGAGGGAATGATTTGGCCCGGAATGGAATGTGAAGTGCCTGTCAGTGGGGTGTAGTAGGCGCCACAAATCCGTGAGCCCAAAGTCGTCGAGGAAATCAGCCAGCCACCTCTGCCCCGAAGGTATGTCCCGGGGGGGATGCCTATCCTGGGTGCCCGACACCACCGCATTAAAGTCCCCCCCGACGATTAGCAGACCATCCATAAACGAAAGAAGGAGCTTGCCCAAGTCGGTGTATGATTGAGTTTGCAGGCCTGGGGGGATGTATGCGGAAAGGAGATTTAGTCTACGGCCCTCCCACCTCCCCGACAATGCTACGAAGCGGCCCAGCGGGTCCGTCTCCGTGTGGTCAACATGGAGGGGCAGGGAGCGGCGCAGCAGGACACCCACTCCCCTGGAGCCAGTGGTGAAGCTGGAGTGAGCCGCAAGTGTATATCCCCATCTATTGAGGGCCTGACATGCATTCCCCATAAGGTGCGTTTCCTGCAGGAACACTACATCGGGAAGGTGTCGCTTAACGAACTGCAGGACAATTGTACGCTTGAGCCTGTCACCCAGCCCGTTGAAATTCCAGCTAAGGACCTTCAGACTCCTCTCCCATCTACTAGCCATATCCGCTACTGTATGAGCTGTCCTGTCCCCGTGCACCGGCGCCGCCATTGACTCTGATCTCAATACCAATACATGACCATAAAACCATCCCAACTCCCCGTCTTCCCACCCGCCCCCCCCAACATTCTCCACCCCGGCATATAGTGCGTTGAGCTCCGAACCATGGGCCCGGCACATTCAGGCGTGTTTTCCTGGCCGAAGTTTCCCTCCCACCCTTTTGAACCAAACCCCCCCCCACCCTGCCCCCTGCTCTGTAGGTTCCAAACTACCCACTGCCCCAATTAGCAGAGCGCCTGTCGCCTGATCCCCCCCCAGAGAGAATGACCTGCCCTTCACCTGGAGAAACTTATGTTAGGGGGAAGCATTAGCCGGCCCCAACTCCAGCCACCAAACCTGTGTTACCCCAAACTATGAGTCCCTGAAGTGCGCGATGCGCTTGAAGATCAGTCACTGCGCCCCCTAAGTGAGCGGCGGAGGGGTCCTCCTCCCCCCACCGGTGACACCACCCATAGCCCTGTAAATGTCTCATACATTACTGTTCGGCAGGCGCAGCGCCGCAATCTGAGTCCTCCTCATGCCGCCGTGCCCTGGGGCGATTTTCAGCGGGGACTGTTAGACCTGGAACGCCAGGACCTTTGGCTTCGCTCGTCGTCCACAGTTCTCTCCGCCACCGAACCCGGGGAGGCAGCCCCGTCCTCTTTCCGGCGGCCGCGCTCCTGCCCCACCTGGGCGCCCGATGCGGCCGTGTCGAGCCACTCCTGAACAGCCGCCGGCGAGGTGAAAAAGTGGGACCTTCCCTTCGCAATGATCTTCAATTTGGCCGGAAAGAACATCATGTATTTGATGCCCCGTTCCCTGAGAGCCGCCTTGACTCCCAGGAAGGTGCGTCGTTCCTGCTGGACTCGCAACGTGAAGTCAGGAAAGAACCTGATAGTGGCCCCTCCATAGTGCAGGTCCCCATGCTGTCTGGCCACTTGCAGGATGGCATCCCGATCCCGATAGTTCAGAATTTTTGCAATTATTGTTCTCGGCGGAGCCCCCGGTCTGGGCCTGGGGAGCAGGGCCCGGTGAGCACGTTCAACGGTAAATAACTTTGAGAGTCTCTTCGGTTTGAGGTGCCTGAGGATTAGGTCTTCAAGAAATAGCTCAACACTTTACCCCTCCGTTCCTTCCGGTACACCTACCACGCGGATGTTACTCCGTCGTGCCCTCCCTTCCTGATCCTCGAGCCAGAGAGCCAGCTGGCGATGCTGGTGGACGAGCTCGTTCACGCGCCCTTCAAGCGGTTTTTCCGAGGCCTGCAGGTCCTTGATGTCCGCCTCGTTCGCTTTTGATCTGTCCGTGGTCTTGCCCAGGTCCGTGCGGAGCAGGTTAACCTCGATGGAGATCTTGTCCATTTTTGTCTCTAAATACGTGCCCAGCGTCTGTATCGCTGCCATTATGGAGGTTAAAGAGGGCTCCGTGTGGTCCGTGGCTCCTCCACCC
The DNA here is from genome assembly GCF_964204655.1 of Triturus cristatus. NCBI lineage: Eukaryota > Metazoa > Chordata > Amphibia > Caudata > Salamandridae > Triturus > Triturus cristatus. The sequence goes on from NC_140584.1 coordinate 653,470,281, forward strand.
ACCGCCCGGACTGCTGCGGACCCGTGGGCACCGCATATTTGTCCAAATTATTAGTTTGTGGTTTCGCTCCCGCCTTGGGACGCATATTGGCTGTACACTGTTTCGCGACCAGGTTCGGCGCCCCAACCCGGGCGGCGGCAGTTGCAGATCCGGCCCCAGCACCACCTCCGCACCAGTCTGAATCGCGGCTCCGGGCCATAGGTCAGCTCCACCTCCACGCGGGGATTCGCAGCAAGCCGCTCCCAGCCACCAGCCAAACGTCAGGGGTGCCCCCCTCAGCTGGGAACCGCTCAGTCCGCCTCTCAGGATCGCCGGACCAGGGCACCCCCCGGCCCAGAAGAAAGGCCGCAACCGTAGCCGTGGGCCAACCCGGCCGGCAGGTCTCCCTCTGCGTCACCACCTCCGCACACAGGCCCCTCCGGCCAGCTCGCCGCCAGGGCCCACCGCACATCCAGTATATGGCGCCCTGGGCCACCTCTCACTCAGATGCACAACCCACCTCAGCAGCCGCTCCCCATGCCGATGTTCCGGGCCTCTCCCCGCCTCCGGGTGGTCCCCACAGCGGAGCACGGCCAGCAGTGTCCACACAGGAGATGTTAGGCCGCCCACACAGCTTCCTCGCAGGCTCCCGCGCCCCTCCTCCGGCGCGCTCCTTGGGTGCTGTCTCGCGGAGGTCCCAGCGGATCACGGCGTCAGTCTCTGCCCAACAGCGGAGCTAAGGTCCCGCTCCAGCCCTGCTCAATGTGAAGTCCTCACGCCGGGGACTGCGGCCACCGGCTCCAGTCCGCAGTTGCTGGCGAGCCACCGCACGGGTGAGCGCGGCGCTCAGGTCCCGTGCCTCAGGCTGAGGCCCACGTGGCTCCTGTGCCCCTCCTATGGCTCGGCCGTCTGGTCCCACCTCGCGGAGGTACCTGTGTGTCCCGGCCTCGATCACGACCTCGTAGCGGAGCCCGGGCCCCGCCTCAGCTCCACTCGGCATGTAGGCTGCAAGCCGGGTGCCGCCGTACTCTCTTCTTTGGCCACAGGCTCCAGGCGGCAAGCGCCGTTGATCCGCTGTGTGACGGAGCGCGGCGATCAGGTCCCGCCGGGCGCCCAGACATCGCTCTTCTCACCGGGCAGCAGCACACACCCCAGGGAGCTGGCACCGCAACCAATGTGCGTTCCAGCGAGGATTTAAGAGCGGATTTTACGGGAACAACAGCGGTCCCGGCGGAGCTCTGCACCTAGGCGGCCATCTTCGTCGGCGCCTGGCCACGCCCCCAGATATGTTTCTTTAATTGCAGTTTCGGACTGCCTACGTACCTAAGGCCACATGGACATTCTAGAATATAAATTACAAATTCAGTAGTGCAAGTAATGAATTTGCAAATCTGTCCGTCTTTTCCATTATGTGTCTTAAAACTCTTGCAATTATAACTGTGTTTGCACACTTTTGCATGAGTTGCATTAATAAAAATCCTCCCTTGATCGTAACCAGGTTGTGGGGGGCTCGGTGGTTTGAAAACTGTGTACCAGTTTGTCCTTGATTAAACTCACTCTTCTGTAGCTAACAATAGGGGCAACCCCTACACTTTTCTCAATCACTGGGTCACTCGAATGAGGCCCCAATGTTTTCTTAGAACTGTAATAAATTTGTTTGATCCTCTAATAAAGGTAGTGATCATCCTGGGACTTACCTCAGATTGTTTCTTTGTGGGAGTTTGTCCACTTTTGCATAAAAAATCCTCTTGTTTTACATTTTGTAATTTCTGCCTAGCTTGGAAAAGAATTTTCTCAGAATACCTTCTCTCTCTGAATCTTTGCATCATGTTATGTTGTTCTTTGTTAAAACCATCATCTGAGCTGCAATTTCTGCGTGCTTGTAGAAATTCTTTGTCCAGAATGCTATTAATAAGTGAGATGGGATGATAACTATGTGCATGCAGTGTAATGTTGCCAGCTGTTTCTTTTCTAAACAGACTAATGGCCAACTTGTTATCCTTAATAGTGACTGTAACATCCAAAAATTCACAGGATGTTTTGCTGAGTTTGTGGGTGAAGCTGGACGTCAATGCATTTAGGACAATTTTCTTTTCAACGGCATTCCTCCACATGAAACTGCTGAGTCTTGGAATGGCAGTTGCATGAAAGAGACTCTGTAAACCGTATAACTACAGCTGCGTGACCTTTAACATTAACCGCATCTGTTACTTCTTGATTACTCCAACCCGCTCACATGGCTGCACTTCTTAACGGGACCGGCAGGAGGGACGGCGTCCACCCTGTAAAATAAGTGGGGGGACGCCATCCACCCGCGTGGTACCCCGACTCGAGCCCTGATGATTTGTAATCCTTTTCATGGAGAGGCATCGCCAGATTGAAAACCGAAAGTTTGTGTATAGCCTGACCTCCCGAGTTTTGCTTAGGTTGGCAAATGCAACATGGCGGTATGTTATTTAATTCGGAAATGTCCAAATGATGCTCAGAATCGATATACGCCATCATTAAAATATTTCAAATTTAGACTCATTTTGGGCTCCTTATAACATGATCCAATGGGTGTGTGATCAGCCATAATGGGTATTTAAGAGAGGAAGTCTCCGCTAACTGTAGCACACACTCTATGAAAATGAACGGTCGAGCTAGGTCGGGGAAGACCAATATACAAAAATATGATAAGCCTGATAGTCCTCACTGCTATGGCCATAGGCTTGAACGGTGCCCAGTCACCAGGAGTCACAACGGTCTTCTGAGTAGGGCATAATGAGACAGGGAGAATATTGGGCCCTGTACTGAAAGTCGGAAGACATCCTTGCTGCATCGACATCCCCACCCACACTGCTGTCGTCCACAACTTCTCTTCCCGGCAAACGTCCTGGGGGCTGTCAGTATAGCACTCCCATGCTAATACCTTCAAACTGTGGAGAAAGTGAGCAACAACCAATAACACGCATTGTAAATATACTGCCTCATGAAATGTATGTTAAACCTAATACCTCCTTTAAAATTCGATCCAAATTTACTCCGGTAATGGCGCGAGATTTCTGAATGTTTTTAATGAATAGGTGGTAACGCAAATCAAAAAATTGAACATCAAACTCCATAAGACAAAGTGGAAGGGTGTCGCTATGGGGGCCAGCTTCTTCCCCAGCTATACCTGTTTACACATGGGCTGGTGGGAGGAGCTGGTCCTCAAAAAGCAATTTGGCCCCATATTCAAGGAAAATGTAATAACCTGGCTCAGGTTTATTGATGCCTTATTTATAATCTGGTATGGAACAATTCAAAGCGCATTGGAGTTTATTTCACAGATTAATGCAAATAATATCAATTTGAATTTTACCGCTACCATCAGTTCGGAGAAGGCGACCTTTATAGATGTAGAGGTTCACATTTTAACCCCTTCGACGCTCATGACGGAACGGTTCCGTCATGAGCGTCGGTTGAGCTGTGCTCATGACGGAACCGTTCCGTCATGAGCCCGCCCGCGCAAGCAGCAGTCAGCACCGCGGGGGAATCCGCCCCGCATGGAAGGGGTTAAACAACAAGATCACAACATCTGTGCACAGTAAGCAAACAGCAAGTAACACAGTACTGCATGCCGAAAGCTCGCATCCTGCACATCTCATACAGAGTATCCCTTATGGAGAAATGTTAAGAATAAGGAGGATATGCAGTGATGAGGCAGACATAGCCAGTAAACAACAGGAAAGTTAGGAGAGATTTCTGGCAGGAGGCTATAAAACTGAAATTATAGATGCCGCCATAGTAAAATCCAGACAACGGAGTAGATCTGACTTATTAAAATACAATATGAAAGAAAAGGGCACAGTGGCGAAAACACGAAGTGATCAAACGAGTGAACCAACAAGACTTATTTGAACATATACCAAGCAGGAAAAACAGCTTAGAGGCATTATAAAACGGAATTGGGCAATTGTTTTAGATGACCCAGTAATAGGTCACCTTTTACCTACGACACCTTCCATCTCCTATAGCAAGACAGCATCTATGGGAAATGTTCTAGGAAAGAGTAACCCAGATGATACACGAACAGGGACTTGGCTGACTGCAAGGAAAGGTTTCTTTAAGTTTACGGCTTCTAAAGCCTGTAAATGCAGTATTATTAAGACTTCTTACCAGACAGAATTTAGCAAAAAATTGCAGGTGATCGATAAACATCTAACATGTAAAACAGATCATGTTGTCTACATACTGGAATGCAGTTGAGGCTTACAGTATGTAGGCAGCACCAAACCGCAAGCACATATGAGAATCCTACAGCACACCCGGGCTATAGTTAACAAATATCCAAGTTACCCGGTGGCGAGACACTTCAGTCAAATCCATAATAGTGATCTTAATTATTTTAAATATTTTATAATTGATGCTGTACCTGCACAAAAAAGAGGGGGAAACCGGGAGGAAAGGCTTAGAAGGTTGGAAACAAGGTATATCCTAGAACTGGACACCAAGCATCCGGGAGGTTTGAATACAAGTGAGGTTTTTCACACATTTCTGTGTTCAATTATAGTTATAATGTAACAGGTGCTAACAACAATATGAGAATGTAGGCTTTTATGATGTTGACCTTACATAGGCACATTAAGATTTTTTTAGGTTTCAGGGTTTTATTATTGCATTTTATAACAACTTTTAGATGAATTGATCTTATCTATAATACTGCATTTTATTGAATAAGAAACATGTATATGAATTTTCTCCATGCACTTAATGCATATTCACAGATTAACCAACAATACATTATGTTTATATAGGGGTCCTGTGACTGTGATATTGCTGTGTAATCTGTAGTTGTATTTAGTAATAGAAATTGGATAACTAGGCACTTTATGCATTGGGTACTTTACAAACAAATTCTGTCTGGGAAGGATTTGCGAGCACGTAGTCACATTATTAAGGGGGTGTCATTTGCACATAAGATTGAACAGGATATGTACAAAATATGACAGGAATGGTATTGTACGGTAATTAGTATAATCTTAGCGAAGTATTAACATTTATATTTTATGAATGTTGGATAATTTGTTAGGATTTTAAGCCATATATATATATATATATATATGCACATGAGAGAGGGTGTATATATATATATATGTATATATGTATATACAAACAGTATTTCTACGAGCACATTAACCTGCCAAACTAAAATTTTTAAGCATTTTAAATTTGTTATGCATATCCATTTGATAATAAGCATTTGTCACTTTAAAGGAGCTGATTATTGAACAAAATCCTAGCCAGGTAGGGTTTGGTAATTCTCAGCATTTCTATCCACTGAGCACAATTTGCACAAAATGATAGTGGATTGTGAACATAATCGATAGCAATGAAATTGCATTGGGCTATGGAATAACTGTCAGCTAAAACTATGTATAAATGTCGTGTAAATGTGCTGTACCATCTCAGTGATGCAGTTAAATGAATATTAATACAACTATAATGATCTACTAGTACATTTGGATACTCTGTTGTCCACATCCATGAATCAATTGTTAAGCACTTGTCACTTAAATAAAGCCAATCATGAGTTCCAGCGTTGTCATGTGATCAAGGCCGGTAGCAGCTGACATAATTCAATAATTCAATAAAACCCAAATACTTTTGCACATAAACGTGATCCATCACCAAGGAGGTTTATGTGGAGAGAATCTTGAAAACCAACGGTTCCATAGCCCATTCAGGGTGAGATGGTATCAAACATGGAAGATACAGTTCTAGTTACTTCCCTACAATTTAGCAAAAGCAAAAAAAGAAAAACATTTATGCTTTTTAAACTATATTTATGTTTTGCTCTAAAGCCCGTTCAGGGCGCAATCATATGAATGGCAGCAGACTTCACGAAATCAAAATCAACTAGCGGCATAATGAAAAATATTGATAACGTTCTAATCATGTATGAAATATAGGTAAATACCTGAAATCATTGTGTACAAAATAGAATGAATGAACTGGACTGGGTATTTTATAATTAATAAAAGTTTTCGTTTGTATAATGTTAACCACTCTAAGATGGCCGCTATGAAAATGTATATTTTGTTTTGCTGCTCTGTCCTTTGTTGATGTGAATGCCTGATCAAAGCAATGAACTGCCCCCACCTCCCTTTGTTATGCCACACTGACATTGAAAAAGGTGATCGTGCCGAAACGCTCCTGTCCAGTGTTTTCTTGACAGGTTGGCAATAAAGAGAAAATAATTATAAGTTCTGTGTGTGTGTGTATATATATATATATATATATATATATATATATATATATATATATATATATATATATATTCATTGAAAAAACCAAAGGTTTCACACATGTTATAGTTAGCTGGACATTTCACTCGTAAAAAACCATTGAAATTCCCCCGTTATAGTTAGTTCAGCTAACTATAACTCGCGCGCCCGCAATGCACTACTGATGACGTCACATATTACATCACTCATGACATGGTCAGTGACATCACTCATGACATCACTGATGACATCTCAAATGACATCACTGATGACATCATCCAGTGAATGTGTGTTTTTCTGAAATTAAATATGTTTAATATATGTATATCTCAAGGTAGATGGAAGAATAAATGAGTATATAAGTGTCTAAATTGATGATTTGTTTTTTAAAAATTGATTGTGTAACTGACTGATTAAGTGTATCTTTATGAATACATGGCTAAGTGAGTAATGTTTAAATGTGTAAATACCTGTATCAGTCTCTCACTTTGTATATAAGTGGCTTCATGGGTTGGTGAGTAGCTACATGAGTGTCTATATAGGTTATTAGTTGGTTTTTTGAGTATCAGTATGAGTGTCTGAGTGTCTTCATGGTTCGGTGGGGGTTATTATGTAGTGCATAGGTGCATGAATGAGTGACTCACTGTTTGTATGTGTTGAAGACAGCATGTGTGTAGGACCGTATGGGTGGATGAGTGTGTGTATGGGTGTGTTAGTGAGTGAATGACTGTCTCAATAGTGTCTTTATGAGTAACTACATATTTTTTAAACTAGTATATATGACTATTGGTGTATATAAGTAAGTATATGTGCGAGTGAGAGATTGGAAGAGTGCCTGTATGAATAAGTATGTGTTTCTATAAGTGATTATTTAAAAGACTAAGTATGTGTAAGTTTCTGTAAAAGTAAGTGTGGTGGTGTGTGTATAACTGTATATGCAGGTAAATGGATGTTTGATTCTTTATTAGCATGAGTGACTATGTGTGAGTAACTCTATGAATGAGTGGCATTGTGTTACAGGATGTTTAGGTGTATGAGTACATATGATGTGTGAGTACATGTATGAGTGACTGTATAGGATTGTTGGTGGATGAGTGGATGTGTATGTGGATCTTAGAATTACTGAATAGGTTGTTGTAACTGTTATTTGTATGTCCATTTTTTTGAAAATTTCAGTCTCTATTTTTAAATGTGTGTATCAAAGGTTATATTAGGGTGAGAGGAGGTCTACCACTCTATCACAAGGATGATGTCATCAGTGATGTCATTTGAGATGTCATCAGTGATGTCATGAGTGATGTCACTGACCATGTCATGAGTGATGTAATATGTGACGTCATCAGTAGTGCATTGCGGGCGCGCGAGTTATAGTTAGCTGAACTAACTATAACGGGGGAATTTCAATGGTTTTTTACGAGTGAAATGTCCAGCTAACTATAACATGTGTGAAACCTTTGGTTTTTTCATTGAATTTCTAAGGTTTTTTAAATGCTAATTCCTAACTATAACGTGTGTGAAACCCATGGTTTTTTCAGTGAATTTCAAAGGTTTTTTAAATGCTAATTCCTAACTATAACGTGTGTGAAACCCATGGTTTTTTCAGTGAATTTGCAAGTTTTTTAAATGCTAATTTTTTTTTTTCTTCTTTTTTTTTTTACATATTTTTATTTTAATTTTCTATCCTTTTTTAAAGACTATGGTTAAATTTTTAAAATTATACAATATGTTTTTATTTTACATTTTTTATAAAATAAACAGGTAAAATTTATTAGCAATACATTTTTTCCTTTTTTTTTTTATTTTTTTTTAGTGCGCGTACGGTAAGCTTACGGTAAGCGTACGGTTTACGCAATGTCCGTAATTTATCTACGCTGTTTGCGTATAGTTACGCAATTTGCGTAGCCGCGCGTACTCCGCGTGGGGCGCGTACGCGTGTACGCTACACGCGCACGTTACGCGGAAGTGTCGGGGAGTGACTGTTATGCGCATGCGCGCGAGCGCGTGTCTTTTTTACGCGCATGCGTACTTTTGCCGTAAGCGCACCGTAAGCGTACGGTAGGTCATGTGATCATGAAACACAACTTTTGATTGGTTGAAACTACTTTCAGTTCCAGAACTCTCCTACACCACACCCATTCCCCTCATTTCTGCTTGTGATCCCTTAGGAGAAGGAGCTGGGTTGTCTTTGTGATACGATGGCAGAACAGCAGAGCTCTTCTGAGAGTGAGGCTAGCAGCACTACCTTGAGGCAGAGAGCGAGGAAACAAAAGACCTCTTACGTATGGGAGTATTTTACTTTTCCAGAAGGCCAGCAAAAGGTAAATGCACCCTTAGTGACTTGTAAGCTGTGTAAGCGTGTACTTTCAAGAGGGAATCCTGACAGGAAGTATTCCTTTGGGAATCACACCATGATGAGACACCTTAAGGATGTACACAGAAGGACTCATGCTCGACTTACTGAAGGTAACCCTTCAGTAAATCAACCAAGCACATCCACAGCAGCTCAGCCTGGACCATCATCTGCAGGGCCGAGTCCTTCTTCTGCAGGTCAGGTGAGCCCTTCATCTGTGGGGGGAGCATCTCCTTTTTCTGGTCCTCTGGAAATTAACCCTCGGTTTGCGAGGGTTGAAGTACGGTGCGCCACTTGTCATGATCTAATTACTTATAGGGAGACCAGTATTTCCCTAGTGAACAGTAAAATAGATCAGCACACTTGTCGTACCATCTAATATTCCCAATCTTTCTTTCCTCTGTCCCTGCATGAACACAACGGCTCTTTTAAGAGCCAACCTTACCTTTCATCTATTTTTTATATATGTTTTTAAAAACTTTTTTTTTTTTTTTTTTACCGTACGCGTACGGTAGCGTATTTTTTTTTTTTTTTTAAAAAAAACACTAAAAATCAATTATCACATTACAAGGTCCTTGAGAGACTACAATTAAAAACTGAAAATGTGATTGTAGAGAAGTGGAAAAAAGGGACCATGATATTATTGACTTACCATACCCACTCAAAAAAAGATTTATTCATTTAAATTTTTTTTTAATTGCTTTAAAAATGGTTCTAGTTTTCGAAAATGTTCTATCTCAATCTGAAAAAAAAGAAAAAAGTATTCATATTTAATAAAACATTTTATAATACAGTACACATATTTACATATTTTTCAAAAAATATTTTTGCCTTTTTTTTGCTGTTTTCAGAAAATATTGCATTTCACTATAAATTGTGAAAGCAATTGCATTCATCATTTAACAGCAGGCAAAAAAAAAATTAACAATCTCAAAGATTGTTTTAAAAAAGCCCACAATCTCTTTTTGCATAAACATAACTTTATAGAAATGCATAATATTCTTAAAAAATATCATCTAATATCAATACTTATTTCTTTAAAATACCGTCTGATATTTTTGTTTCAGAAGTATAATCACAATAATATATCTCAAATAACTCCACAATACATCGGGTTCCATTTCCTTTAGGCCAAATAGTAATTTTAAAATTCTTTTTTGGTTAAATTTCCAATGGTAATCCAATAAAAATCTAAAGTTTAAATTGTACAGATGTCACCGATTCTCTGTAACATTTTGGTTTCCGAAAGATTAATTAATAATTAAATAAGTCCACAATAGAATTGTTTACCTTTCCGCATGGCCAAATAGTAATTTTAAAAATCTTTTTTGAAAAAATTTCCAATGGCAATCCAATAACATTCCAAAATTTAAATTGTGCAGATGTTACCGATTTTTTCTAAATTTTTGGTTTTCCAAAGTTTCCTTAAAAAATGGAAAAATTCCACATTACAATTGGTTACCTTTCCATTAGGCCAAATGATAATTTGTTAAATCTTTTTATTTGTAAATTCCAAATGGTAATCCAATAAAATGGTAAAATTGTTTTGTCCAGATGTTGCCAAATCTCTCTAAAATTTAGGTTTCAGGAAGATTAGATAGGAATTTGCTAAATCAAAAGGCAAACGTTGCTTAAAAATCAATTAGGAATCATTACACAGTGTCCAGCCTTTTTCACATTTAAGATAAACTGTGTAATGTCCAGAAGTAACAGTAGGTCCTTCATGGAAAATTATTGCAACTGTTACAAAAGTTTTTCCTGAAATTGATAATTGCTGTCCTGTAAACTTCTTTATTAAAGTATCTAATTTTGAACCATCAGCTTTACAGCGTTGCATCATTAAAATTACATACTGTCTGTATTCCTTTAAAATTAATGTTGAAAACATGTCAGATTTACACTCACCGCATTGCATGCTATGATTAGCATCTTTAACTAATTTAGCAAAAGTGACTGTTTTACTCTCTGGCAATGTTAAATAAATAAACCTTTCAGAATCAACATTAGAGCCACATATATTATAACAGTTTTCACAACTATGTTCCCATTTATAAGAGAGACCAAATACATTTTCAATGGCAACTCCTTCTTCTTCCAGTACCTGAAGAAAATAAATCAAGAATTCCTGTGCGTCTTGCTGTACATTTTGAGAAAACTGTGTTCGTCCTGAACATACATCTAAAAGTTTTCTAATTTCAGTAGCACTTTCTATTTGTGTTTTATCATTACTCAGCTTTTCAAAAAGGAGACTCAGCACAGAACAGAATCTTTTTCCCTGATTTACTATTATCTGCTCTTGCAAACTTTCCAGATAAAATGCAACATTCAGCACTACATTAGCGTAGCAGTTGACACCAGAGCTATTTTCAAAATAACATCCTACAACCTGTTCTTCATTTTCCTTATTCTTTTTGCTTGCAATTACATCACTCCTCTTTTTTTTCCTCCTCTCTACATCTTCATTACAGATATTCTCATTTCTCCTTTTACGAGAAACTACACGTTTCTCCAACACAGGATACTGACCTAAATGAGGAGCATAGCTTCTTCTTAATCTATTATACTCCTTTACACAATTTGTATCAGCACTAACTTTTGAATCATCAAAGTCTATCATGAATAAACCTGATAATGTTTTCACTCGTGACAAAGCAACATATGCCATACCTTCTTTGAACACAGTCGAACCAATGTTCACAAATGCACAATCTACAGTCAATCCTTGAGACTTGTGAATAGTTACAGCATATGCTAGCGAAAACGGAAACTGCTTCCTACGTACATATAAGTCTTTCACAAGCATGAAACGAACTGAACAACGACAAATGTCTTTAACTTCTCCTATCTGATCAAATTTTATTTTTAAACATTCAATTCCATCTTTTTTCTGATAATTAATAAAACCCACAACTCTTCCCATAGCTCCATTAACTAAACCTTTTTCAACATCCAAATTTCTCCTTAAAAATACTCTACAGTTCATGCAAACATATAGATTTTTTTCTAATCCAGCTGTTTTGGAAATGTTCTTCTCTAGTGAATCCAATTTATTTTTCAGTGTGCCTGTTAATGTGACAGTAATTCTTCCATCCTCAATTTTGTCCACTGCTTCCAATTTCCTGATATCTTCCTTTTCCAATTTCAAAAGCTCCTCATTGAATATTGAGCATTCACGTAGAGTTGGCATTAAGCAGATGACACTTTTGTTTTCTGCAATGTTCTTGTATATCTTCTCTGCAACTATTTCTTCCTTTGGAAATAAATTATGTAGCAGCCGACTCTGTAATGCTTTTTTGCCAGCTTCAGTGAGTAGTCCAATTCTGATATCTTTCAGAATACTTCCATATTCTTCATCGTTTGCTTGCCTCATATTAGTAGTAAGTTCCTTGTACTCAAAGAAGGACCAAATATTTGTATTACCGATGCTTCCCAATGACTTCTTCGTGTCTTCATGTGTCACAGTATTAAACACTGGTTGTCCTTTAACTGGAGTAAGTTGCAAAAGATCTCCAAAAACTATGACGTGTTTTCCTCCAAATAACACGTCATAGTCTGTCTTCAGAATTTGCTGCATTCTTAAATGCACAAAGGCAAGCATTAAGTTTGATACCATGCTCACCTCATCAATAATGAGAACTTGCATCTTCTTCAATACTCTTGAAACTTCCAAGCATGCTTCTCCAGTTAGCTTGTTGTATTGTATTTTGTTCTCATGCTCCACTGGTAACATTAGCAAACGATGTAAAGTGATTCCTTTTATGTTATATGCTGCTAACCCAGTTGGAGCAGTAACCACACAAGACAAAGTAGAATCCGTTTTTTGCTGTAGGTAGCTTCTGATGACTTTTATTAGGAAACTTTTTCCAGTTCCAGCTTGTCCGCTTACATACATCCTGATTGGATGAAATGATGTGCATGAGCACTCTTTTTTTTCATGTAGAAATCCGTGATCAATTTTTTTTCTGATCTCTTCATAAATTTGTTGCTGCTCTTCGTTCAGTTGTCTTTCCAAATTTTGTAAGTCTATAAATTCTCCTTGAGCTTGATTCATAGCCGTTTCCACTTCATTCATGGCTATTGATGCTTCATTTTCAACGATTGGTTGTCCTAGGGGATCTTGACTGAGTGTTCCTGAACTTTGGCTGTCCTGAGAACTGTCTCTAGCTATTTCTGCTGCAATTGTAGTTTCCTGTTCAATTTCTTCATTTAACATTTGCAGATAAGTTGTGAATGTATTGCATTGTATGCTGTCTTTGCAAGCATTAAAAGAATCTTCATAGCTTTGAAATTCTCCCAGTAGTTCATCCTCTGTACGCCATGGTTTAAACAGCTGTAAAAGAGCCAAGTAGTAAAATTCCTTTTTGTCAGTAGTGTCGCAACTCAGCTTCCTGTGATTTATCAAACTTCCTTTTGTTTGCTTCACCAAACATCCTTCCTCACCAATGACTTTATATTTTCCATTGTTGATGTCTTCTGTGGCTTTCCGTGAATAAATGTAGTTCTGCAGCACTTCATAGAGACACATGTTCTCCAGATGATGACTTCTCTTGGGATAATATGTGTCCAACATGTTTGATTTCAAAATATCTGTACTTTCTGGGTCATTCTCGGCCAAATATTCAATTTCTCCAACAGATTTCAGTACCCGATTTCTCATTGCTGCAAGGCCTAAACTTGCCCAAATTATTCTTCTTGATTTCGAGTAGAGACTTGCAGAAGATAACCTATCTGAACATTCGTAGGATCCAATTTCTCGATGCGATAACATCTTCAAACTGAAACTGTACAGCTTCTTACTGACAGTTTTCTCTTGAGAAATCTCTTCCCACATTTCCTTCAATTCTGTTTTTTCTGATTTCGTAATGTAAGACGTTACATATCGAGCAACAGCAATGGAATTGTCAGCTACATACTGTATATCCATGTTAGCGTTCCACATGGATAAAATCACTGGGTTGTAGTCATTTATATTTTTTGATTCTTCTTTTCTTTTAAGGTTGTAGGTATTCTTAGGTGATTTTCTTGTGATAGTATGTCTCACAGATGACATAAAACTGTTAACTCTTCCATTTGAAAGAACAGGTCTAGGAAATCCAAATCGACATTTAGTGTAGTATTTATCTTTGCTCTTGTATTTCCGTCGACAGTATTTTCCACACCGATGACTTTGGAAACGTAAAACTTGCTCCTTTAACTTTTTCTCTTCTGTGCTTTTTGGTATAGCACATGTTGCATATTCTTCAATGTAAGATAACACTGCTTCATCAGTATCTGTTCCAAACTTTGGGGCATCCTTGATCCACAACAGCATATGAATATGAGGAGCACCTCTTGCCTGGTACTCTTTTCTCCAAAAGAAATCCACTACTTCTCCTAGAGGTGGATTTTTTTTATTGCAGATGAAGGACATCATAGCCTCAAATCTATGATTGAAATATCTGCAAACATTAACCGGATCCAATGAGCACAGTTCTCCTGCTGTCTTGTATTCGATGTTTTTAATGTTTGAATTTGCCTCTCGTAGAAAATCCAGTAAATCATCCCAAGCGTACTCCGCACAGCTTAGGGTAACGAACCATGTTGGTGTTCCTAAATTCCGTAACATGCATTTTAATTCACCATGGCGTCGGTACCAATATTCATTTGTCCCACGCTGACAAGCCATCAGATTGATCAGTTGTGTTTCCAAATGATCATCTCGGTGCTGCACTTTCTCCATAAAATCCTTAGCAGACACATTTTGCAAATGTACTCCACTTTTTAAAATGTGATTTACTGCATAAGACAATGCAGACAAGTCGCTTTCAAATAAAAGATGGAACAAATAAGGAATACTTTGTCGAAATCTGGGATCTTCAGCATATAGTCTTGTAGTCCGATACTCAGAAGCTGGAATCTGTTCCGGACGTTCATCGTATCGTCCTCCTTTTCCTTTAGGAAACAGCTGGGGAAAACATCGAGCTTCCAAGCTCTCCTCCCATACACTCACGGGAGTTCCTTTTGCTTTCTTCATCTGAAATAGATCCATATTGTCTCCCATAACTTCTTTTGAATGAAGAGGATGTATGCTAAAATGTTCATAAATTTCTTCTTCCTTTGACTTGTCCACTTTTTCAATTTGTCCAGTTGGTGTTTCTGTGTCTTCTTGTAAATCTTCTTCTTCTTCTTCTTCTATATAAATTGATTCATACCATTTGTTATTCCTTTTCAAGTACAAATTTGCTCTTTGTACTTTCCGTACATCTACCAGCTCCTGCCAAATCTTCTTATTCTTTGTAGGTACACCATTAACCAGAATAATTAATGGTTCAGTTTCCAAAGTATCCGCATCAATAGTTTCCATATTTTTTTTCAAATCCAAGGGCAAATACACCACTCTACCTTTTAAACCTCTCAGTAAATCTGAAGGAGGTAATTTACCAGTTTTGGGCTCCATACGTACTATGGTCTGGAACGGATGAACACATTGAATGAGTATAGACTCATATGTATTTAATTCAGAAAGTTCAGCAGGAATAGCATCCAATTCTAAATTATTATGTACAGCTCTGGTCGGCATTCTATTTTCCTCTAACTTGTTGTAACAGTATTTACAAATACGCTGAACTTCACCCAATTCAAAACAATTTTCAAGAAATATATATGTGGCAAAATCCTTCCACTTATAATTATCTTCATTTTCACTCTTTCTGTAGAGATCAACATACCTGGTTTGTTTTCTATAATGAGTTCTGCGGCAACAAATACAAGTAATATTTGGTCTTTCATTATAGATTATTGCAAATTTTGTTATGTGATCATTAAATGTCTTACTTACAGAGGGTTCTACATTCTCTTCCACTTCTTCCTCATTTACTGTGTCCTTTTCTGCACTGTTTTGTTCAGGACCAAAGTAACAAAACTGAATTTCATCAACAACCTTCTCTACATCTGATACCGTTCCACGGAACAGAGCCCTATTCAATTCATCTAACTTTATTGCTGGACTTTTAGCAAAATACAACCGTCTCACAAACTTTCTCATTTCAGTATGATGAACAGCCAGCATCCTAAAATGATGGAAAACACTATTACACACTTTTCTAGATAGACAAGCCAGAGAATGACCCTGCAAACCAGTATTCTCTCTCACTCTGCATGGATCCAAACTTTGAAGCACCTTAATCTTCTATGTATATTTTGTTTTGCTGCTCTGTCCTTTGTTGATGTGAATGCCTGATCAAAGCAATGAACTGCCCCCACCTCCCTTTGTTATGCCACACTGACATTGAAAAAGGTGATCGTGCCGAAACGCTCCTGTCCAGTGTTTTCTTGACAGGTTGGCAATAAAGAGAAAATAATTATAAGTTCTGTGTGTGTGTGTATATATATATATATATATATATATATATATATATATATATATATATATTCAATGAAAAAACCAAAGGTTTCACACATGTTATAGTTAGCTGGACATTTCACTCGTAAAAAACCATTGAAATTCCCCCGTTATAGTTAGTTCAGCTAACTATAACTCGCGCGCCCGCAATGCACTACTGATGACGTCACATATTACATCACTCATGACATGGTCAGTGACATCACTCATGACATCACTGATGACATCTCAAATGACATCACTGATGACATCATCCAGTGAATGTGTGTTTTTCTGAAATTAAATATGTTTAATATATGTATATCTCAAGGTAGATGGAAGAATAAATGAGTATATAAGTGTCTAAATTGATGATTTGTTTTTTAAAAATTGATTGTGTAACTGACTGATTAAGTGTATCTTTATGAATACATGGCTAAGTGAGTAATGTTTAAATGTGTAAATACCTGTATCAGTCTCTCACTTTGTATATAAGTGGCTTCATGGGTTGGTGAGTAGCTACATGAGTGTCTATATAGGTTATTAGTTGGTTTTTTGAGTATCAGTATGAGTGTCTGAGTGTCTTCATGGTTCGGTGGGGGTTATTATGTAGTGCATAGGTGCATGAATGAGTGACTCACTGTTTGTATGTGTTGAAGACAGCATGTGTGTAGGACCGTATGGGTGGATGAGTGTGTGTATGGGTGTGTTAGTGAGTGAATGACTGTCTCAATAGTGTCTTTATGAGTAACTACATATTTTTTAAACTAGTATATATGACTATTGGTGTATATAAGTAAGTATATGTGCGAGTGAGAGATTGGAAGAGTGCCTGTATGAATAAGTATGTGTTTCTATAAGTGATTATTTAAAAGACTAAGTATGTGTAAGTTTCTGTAAAAGTAAGTGTGGTGGTGTGTGTATAACTGTATATGCAGGTAAATGGATGTTTGATTCTTTATTAGCATGAGTGACTATGTGTGAGTAACTCTATGAATGAGTGGCATTGTGTTACAGGATGTTTAGGTGTATGAGTACATATGATGTGTGAGTACATGTATGAGTGACTGTATAGGATTGTTGGTGGATGAGTGGATGTGTATGTGGATCTTAGAATTACTGAATAGGTTGTTGTAACTGTTATTTGTATGTCCATTTTTTTGAAAATTTCAGTCTCTATTTTTAAATGTGTGTATCAAAGGTTATATTAGGGTGAGAGGAGGTCTACCACTCTATCACAAGGATGATGTCATCAGTGATGTCATTTGAGATGTCATCAGTGATGTCATGAGTGATGTCACTGACCATGTCATGAGTGATGTAATATGTGACGTCATCAGTAGTGCATTGCGGGCGCGCGAGTTATAGTTAGCTGAACTAACTATAACGGGGGAATTTCAATGGTTTTTTACGAGTGAAATGTCCAGCTAACTATAACATGTGTGAAACCTTTGGTTTTTTCATTGAATTTCTAAGGTTTTTTAAATGCTAATTCCTAACTATAACGTGTGTGAAACCCATGGTTTTTTCAGTGAATTTCAAAGGTTTTTTAAATGCTAATTCCTAACTATAACGTGTGTGAAACCCATGGTTTTTTCAGTGAATTTGCAAGTTTTTTAAATGCTAATTTTTTTTTTTCTTCTTTTTTTTTTTACATATTTTTATTTTAATTTTCTATCCTTTTTTAAAGACTATGGTTAAATTTTTAAAATTATACAATATGTTTTTATTTTACATTTTTTATAAAATAAACAGGTAAAATTTATTAGCAATACATTTTTTCCTTTTTTTTTTTATTTTTTTTTAGTGCGCGTACGGTAAGCTTACGGTAAGCGTACGGTTTACGCAATGTCCGTAATTTATCTACGCTGTTTGCGTATAGTTACGCAATTTGCGTAGCCGCGCGTACTCCGCGTGGGGCGCGTACGCGTGTACGCTACACGCGCACGTTACGCGGAAGTGTCGGGGAGTGACTGTTATGCGCATGCGCGCGAGCGCGTGTCTTTTTTACGCGCATGCGTACTTTTGCCGTAAGCGCACCGTAAGCGTACGGTAGGTCATGTGATCATGAAACACAACTTTTGATTGGTTGAAACTACTTTCAGTTCCAGAACTCTCCTACACCACACCCATTCCCCTCATTTCTGCTTGTGATCCCTTAGGAGAAGGAGCTGGGTTGTCTTTGTGATACGATGGCAGAACAGCAGAGCTCTTCTGAGAGTGAGGCTAGCAGCACTACCTTGAGGCAGAGAGCGAGGAAACAAAAGACCTCTTACGTATGGGAGTATTTTACTTTTCCAGAAGGCCAGCAAAAGGTAAATGCACCCTTAGTGACTTGTAAGCTGTGTAAGCGTGTACTTTCAAGAGGGAATCCTGACAGGAAGTATTCCTTTGGGAATCACACCATGATGAGACACCTTAAGGATGTACACAGAAGGACTCATGCTCGACTTACTGAAGGTAACCCTTCAGTAAATCAACCAAGCACATCCACAGCAGCTCAGCCTGGACCATCATCTGCAGGGCCGAGTCCTTCTTCTGCAGGTCAGGTGAGCCCTTCATCTGTGGGGGGAGCATCTCCTTTTTCTGGTCCTCTGGAAATTAACCCTCGGTTTGCGAGGGTTGAAGTACGGTGCGCCACTTGTCATGATCTAATTACTTATAGGGAGACCAGTATTTCCCTAGTGAACAGTAAAATAGATCAGCACACTTGTCGTACCATCTAATATTCCCAATCTTTCTTTCCTCTGTCCCTGCATGAACACAACGGCTCTTTTAAGAGCCAACCTTACCTTTCATCTATTTTTTATATATGTTTTTAAAAACTTTTTTTTTTTTTTTTTTACCGTACGCGTACGGTACGCGTATTTTTTTTTTTTTTTTTAAAAAAAACACTAAAAATCAATTATCACATTACAAGGTCCTTGAGAGACTACAATTAAAAACTGAAAATGTGATTGTAGAGAAGTGGAAAAAAGGGACCATGATATTATTGACTTACCATACCCACTCAAAAAAAGATTTATTCATTTAAATTTTTTTTTAATTGCTTTAAAAATGGTTCTAGTTTTCGAAAATGTTCTATCTCAATCTGAAAAAAAAGAAAAAAGTATTCATATTTAATAAAACATTTTATAATACAGTACACATATTTACATATTTTTCAAAAAATATTTTTGCCTTTTTTTTGCTGTTTTCAGAAAATATTGCATTTCACTATAAATTGTGAAAGCAATTGCATTCATCATTTAACAGCAGGCAAAAAAAAAATTAACAATCTCAAAGATTGTTTTAAAAAAGCCCACAATCTCTTTTTGCATAAACATAACTTTATAGAAATGCATAATATTCTTAAAAAATATCATCTAATATCAATACTTATTTCTTTAAAATACCGTCTGATATTTTTGTTTCAGAAGTATAATCACAATAATATATCTCAAATAACTCCACAATACATCGGGTTCCATTTCCTTTAGGCCAAATAGTAATTTTAAAATTCTTTTTTGGTTAAATTTCCAATGGTAATCCAATAAAAATCTAAAGTTTAAATTGTACAGATGTCACCGATTCTCTGTAACATTTTGGTTTCCGAAAGATTAATTAATAATTAAATAAGTCCACAATAGAATTGTTTACCTTTCCGCATGGCCAAATAGTAATTTTAAAAATCTTTTTTGAAAAAATTTCCAATGGCAATCCAATAACATTCCAAAATTTAAATTGTGCAGATGTTACCGATTTTTTCTAAATTTTTGGTTTTCCAAAGTTTCCTTAAAAAATGGAAAAATTCCACATTACAATTGGTTACCTTTCCATTAGGCCAAATGATAATTTGTTAAATCTTTTTATTTGTAAATTCCAAATGGTAATCCAATAAAATGGTAAAATTGTTTTGTCCAGATGTTGCCAAATCTCTCTAAAATTTAGGTTTCAGGAAGATTAGATAGGAATTTGCTAAATCAAAAGGCAAACGTTGCTTAAAAATCAATTAGGAATCATTACACAGTGTCCAGCCTTTTTCACATTTAAGATAAACTGTGTAATGTCCAGAAGTAACAGTAGGTCCTTCATGGAAAATTATTGCAACTGTTACAAAAGTTTTTCCTGAAATTGATAATTGCTGTCCTGTAAACTTCTTTATTAAAGTATCTAATTTTGAACCATCAGCTTTACAGCGTTGCATCATTAAAATTACATACTGTCTGTATTCCTTTAAAATTAATGTTGAAAACATGTCAGATTTACACTCACCGCATTGCATGCTATGATTAGCATCTTTAACTAATTTAGCAAAAGTGACTGTTTTACTCTCTGGCAATGTTAAATAAATAAACCTTTCAGAATCAACATTAGAGCCACATATATTATAACAGTTTTCACAACTATGTTCCCATTTATAAGAGAGACCAAATACATTTTCAATGGGAACCCCTTCTTCTTCCAGTACCTGAAGAAAATAAATCAAGAATTCCTGTGCGTCTTGCTGTACATTTTGAGAAAACTGTGTTCGTCCTGAACATACATCTAAAAGTTTTCTAATTTCAGTAGCACTTTCTATTTGTGTTTTATCATTACTCAGCTTTTCAAAAAGGAGACTCAGCACAGAACAGAATCTTTTTCCCTGATTTACTATTATCTGCTCTTGCAAACTTTCCAGATAAAATGCAACATTCAGCACTACATTAGCGTAGCAGTTGACACCAGAGCTATTTTCAAAATAACATCCTACAACCTGTTCTTCATTTTCCTTATTCTTTTTGCTTGCAATTACATCACTCCTCTTTTTTTTCCTCCTCTCTACATCTTCATTACAGATATTCTCATTTCTCCTTTTACGAGAAACTACACGTTTCTCCAACACAGGATACTGACCTAAATGAGGAGCATAGCTTCTTCTTAATCTATTATACTCCTTTACACAATTTGTATCAGCACTAACTTTTGAATCATCAAAGTCTATCATGAATAAACCTGATAATGTTTTCACTCGTGACAAAGCAACATATGCCATACCTTCTTTGAACACAGTCGAACCAATGTTCACAAATGCACAATCTACAGTCAATCCTTGAGACTTGTGAATAGTTACAGCATATGCTAGCGAAAACGGAAACTGCTTCCTACGTACATATAAGTCTTTCACAAGCATGAAACGAACTGAACAACGACAAATGTCTTTAACTTCTCCTATCTGATCAAATTTTATTTTTAAACATTCAATTCCATCTTTTTTCTGATAATTAATAAAACCCACAACTCTTCCCATAGCTCCATTAACTAAACCTTTTTCAACATCCAAATTTCTCCTTAAAAATACTCTACAGTTCATGCAAACATATAGATTTTTTTCTAATCCAGCTGTTTTGGAAATGTTCTTCTCTAGTGAATCCAATTTATTTTTCAGTGTGCCTGTTAATGTGACAGTAATTCTTCCATCCTCAATTTTGTCCACTGCTTCCAATTTCCTGATATCTTCCTTTTCCAATTTCAAAAGCTCCTCATTGAATATTGAGCATTCACGTAGAGTTGGCATTAAGCAGATGACACTTTTGTTTTCTGCAATGTTCTTGTATATCTTCTCTGCAACTATTTCTTCCTTTGGAAATAAATTATGTAGCAGCCGACTCTGTAATGCTTTTTTGCCAGCTTCAGTGAGTAGTCCAATTCTGATATCTTTCAGAATACTTCCATATTCTTCATCGTTTGCTTGCCTCATATTAGTAGTAAGTTCCTTGTACTCAAAGAAGGACCAAATATTTGTATTACCGATGCTTCCCAATGACTTCTTCGTGTCTTCATGTGTCACAGTATTAAACACTGGTTGTCCTTTAACTGGAGTAAGTTGCAAAAGATCTCCAAAAACTATGACGTGTTTTCCTCCAAATAACACGTCATAGTCTGTCTTCAGAATTTGCTGCATTCTTAAATGCACAAAGGCAAGCATTAAGTTTGATACCATGCTCACCTCATCAATAATGAGAACTTGCATCTTCTTCAATACTCTTGAAACTTCCAAGCATGCTTCTCCAGTTAGCTTGTTGTATTGTATTTTGTTCTCATGCTCCACTGGTAACATTAGCAAACGATGTAAAGTGATTCCTTTTATGTTATATGCTGCTAACCCAGTTGGAGCAGTAACCACACAAGACAAAGTAGAATCCGTTTTTTGCTGTAGGTAGCTTCTGATGACTTTTATTAGGAAACTTTTTCCAGTTCCAGCTTGTCCGCTTACATACATCCTGATTGGATGAAATGATGTGCATGAGCACTCTTTTTTTTCATGTAGAAATCCGTGATCAATTTTTTTTCTGATCTCTTCATAAATTTGTTGCTGCTCTTCGTTCAGTTGTCTTTCCAAATTTTGTAAGTCTATAAATTCTCCTTGAGCTTGATTCATAGCCGTTTCCACTTCATTCATGGCTATTGATGCTTCATTTTCAACGATTGGTTGTCCTAGGGGATCTTGACTGAGTGTTCCTGAACTTTGGCTGTCCTGAGAACTGTCTCTAGCTATTTCTGCTGCAATTGTAGTTTCCTGTTCAATTTCTTCATTTAACATTTGCAGATAAGTTGTGAATGTATTGCATTGTATGCTGTCTTTGCAAGCATTAAAAGAATCTTCATAGCTTTGAAATTCTCCCAGTAGTTCATCCTCTGTACGCCATGGTTTAAACAGCTGTAAAAGAGCCAAGTAGTAAAATTCCTTTTTGTCAGTAGTGTCGCAACTCAGCTTCCTGTGATTTATCAAACTTCCTTTTGTTTGCTTCACCAAACATCCTTCCTCACCAATGACTTTATATTTTCCATTGTTGATGTCTTCTGTGGCTTTCCGTGAATAAATGTAGTTCTGCAGCACTTCATAGAGACACATGTTCTCCAGATGATGACTTCTCTTGGGATAATATGTGTCCAACATGTTTGATTTCAAAATATCTGTACTTTCTGGGTCATTCTCGGCCAAATATTCAATTTCTCCAACAGATTTCAGTACCCGATTTCTCATTGCTGCAAGGCCTAAACTTGCCCAAATTATTCTTCTTGATTTCGAGTAGAGACTTGCAGAAGATAACCTATCTGAACATTCGTAGGATCCAATTTCTCGATGCGATAACATCTTCAAACTGAAACTGTACAGCTTCTTACTGACAGTTTTCTCGTGAGAAATCTCTTCCCACATTTCCTTCAATTCTGTTTTTTCTGATTTCGTAATGTAAGACGTTACATATCGAGCAACAGCAATGGAATTGTCAGCTACATACTGTATATCCATGTTAGCGTTCCACATGGATAAAATCACTGGGTTGTAGTCATTTATATTTTTTGATTCTTCTTTTCTTTTAAGGTTGTAGGTATTCTTAGGTGATTTTCTTGTGATAGTATGTCTCACAGATGACATAAAACTGTTAACTCTTCCATTTGAAAGAACAGGTCTAGGAAATCCAAATCGACATTTAGTGTAGTATTTATCTTTGCTCTTGTATTTCCGTCGACAGTATTTTCCACACCGATGACTTTGGAAACGTAAAACTTGCTCCTTTAACTTTTTCTCTTCTGTGCTTTTTGGTATAGCACATGTTGCATATTCTTCAATGTAAGATAACACTGCTTCATCAGTATCTGTTCCAAACTTTGGGGCATCCTTGATCCACAACAGCATATGAATATGAGGAGCACCTCTTGCCTGGTACTCTTTTCTCCAAAAGAAATCCACTACTTCTCCTAGAGGTGGATTTTTTTTATTGCAGATGAAGGACATCATAGCCTCAAATCTATGATTGAAATATCTGCAAACATTAACCGGATCCAATGAGCACAGTTCTCCTGCTGTCTTGTATTCGATGTTTTTAATGTTTGAATTTGCCTCTCGTAGAAAATCCAGTAAATCATCCCAAGCGTACTCCGCACAGCTTAGGGTAACGAACCATGTTGGTGTTCCTAAATTCCGTAACATGCATTTTAATTCACCATGGCGTCGGTACCAATATTCATTTGTCCCACGCTGACAAGCCATCAGATTGATCAGTTGTGTTTCCAAATGATCATCTCGGTGCTGCACTTTCTCCATAAAATCCTTAGCAGACACATTTTGCAAATGTACTCCACTTTTTAAAATGTGATTTACTGCATAAGACAATGCAGACAAGTCGCTTTCAAATAAAAGATGGAACAAATAAGGAATACTTTGTCGAAATCTGGGATCTTCAGCATATAGTCTTGTAGTCCGATACTCAGAAGCTGGAATCTGTTCCGGACGTTCATCGTATCGTCCTCCTTTTCCTTTAGGAAACAGCTGGGGAAAACATCGAGCTTCCAAGCTCTCCTCCCATACACTCACGGGAGTTCCTTTTGCTTTCTTCATCTGAAATAGATCCATATTGTCTCCCATAACTTCTTTTGAATGAAGAGGATGTATGCTAAAATGTTCATAAATTTCTTCTTCCTTTGACTTGTCCACTTTTTCAATTTGTCCAGTTGGTGTTTCTGTGTCTTCTTGTAAATCTTCTTCTTCTTCTTCTTCTATATAAATTGATTCATACCATTTGTTATTCCTTTTCAAGTACAAATTTGCTCTTTGTACTTTCCGTACATCTACCAGCTCCTGCCAAATCTTCTTATTCTTTGTAGGTACACCATTAACCAGAATAATTAATGGTTCAGTTTCCAAAGTATCCGCATCAATAGTTTCCATATTTTTTTTCAAATCCAAGGGCAAATACACCACTCTACCTTTTAAACCTCTCAGTAAATCTGAAGGAGGTAATTTACCAGTTTTGGGCTCCATACGTACTATGGTCTGGAACGGATGAACACATTGAATGAGTATAGACTCATATGTATTTAATTCAGAAAGTTCAGCAGGAATAGCATCCAATTCTAAATTATTATGTACAGCTCTGGTCGGCATTCTATTTTCCTCTAACTTGTTGTAACAGTATTTACAAATACGCTGAACTTCACCCAATTCAAAACAATTTTCAAGAAATATATATGTGGCAAAATCCTTCCACTTATAATTATCTTCATTTTCACTCTTTCTGTAGAGATCAACATACCTGGTTTGTTTTCTATAATGAGTTCTGCGGCAACAAATACAAGTAATATTTGGTCTTTCATTATAGATTATTGCAAATTTTGTTATGTGATCATTAAATGTCTTACTTACAGAGGGTTCTACATTCTCTTCCACTTCTTCCTCATTTACTGTGTCCTTTTCTGCACTGTTTTGTTCAGGACCAAAGTAACAAAACTGAATTTCATCAACAACCTTCTCTACATCTGATACCGTTCCACGGAACAGAGCCCTATTCAATTCATCTAACTTTATTGCTGGACTTTTAGCAAAATACAACCGTCTCACAAACTTTCTCATTTCAGTATGATGAACAGCCAGCATCCTAAAATGATGGAAAACACTATTACACACTTTTCTAGATAGACAAGCCAGAGAATGACCCTGCAAACCAGTATTCTCTCTCACTCTGCATGGATCCAAACTTTGAAGCACCTTAATCTTCTGTTTTACACTTTTTTTACTATATTCTCTTAGAAACTCACGAAATTTATCAATAGATTCCTGACGCACAGTGCAAATACTACTACAATTCCAAGTGTACACTGGGGCTTTAGGACGTCTCCCCATAGCCTCATCCGCCATCACTTGTACCTCATCTCTTGGAACCATTATCTCCTTCTCCATTATGCAACCATTTTTCACTTCATAAGCACGACCTCTGGTGTCAACTGCATGCAGCAAACTATTACTTTGAAAATAACTCTCTTCATTAAAAAAAGGTTCACTACTTGAACTATGCATCCATTTTCCTAAAAACACTTTAGAAAAGTTTGTTCTGTTCACTACTCTTTTCCTTTTGCTAGGTGATTTCAGTACATTAACCATTTTGTCTAATGTACGCATCCTATTCAAAATTAAAATGAATAGTTTCCTTTTTAATTCTAATGCCTTTGCTGCAATGGCTTCAATTTCTTTTTTTCTCTTATAAAACTTAGCCTTTTGCTTATATTTCTTCACATCCTTTATCAAATTGGACATAACTCTTCTCTGAAACATTTTTCTACGTATCTCTTTAAACGCTGTTTTTCTGTTTAAGTTAATCTTTTTAGTTGCAGAAGGTATATTTGCATTAACTAAATTCTCAATTTTTTCCTGTCCTTTTCGATTGAAATCATTCTTTCCAGTACAGACATTTTGTACATTTTTCCTTTTTTTGAATATGTTCTTTAGAAAATGTTTTGTCTGCTTACCAGAAGATTTTTTCTTTTTCCCAACATGAGCATCTTCAACTAACTTAGGTCCTCCAGTTGTCTTCAAATATAGGTTTTTTTTGTGGTCTTTTTTTACTTTGGATTTTGTAGGCATCTTAAATTTTGTTCACTGCTCTTCAGCAACACCTGAAAAAAACTAAAAAAAAATTCCTTTATTTTATTTAAATATATTACTACATTTGTTTTCACATTAGTCACAAAACGACATTTCTTTGCCAATTTGAAAGCACACTTACTACTCTTTTTTTTGGCAAGTGATAATCACTTTTACAGACTGACACATTATGAATCCACTTTTCAGATTTTTTAAAAAGCACATGTCCAAACTGCTTTTTCAGACCAGCACCATTTGTAACCTGGGTGACTGCCTACACTCCAGCAAGGGCAACCAGCCTTAGTGATGCTGAATGTATTTGCATTACTGACTGAAACCTCAAACCCCACTCGCTTGTGAATACTGTCCATGATTCCACATGGTAAGCAGCTGGGTGTGTGCTAAGAGTCTGCTTCTGCACCAAAAAATGGCTCCCCCTTTCCATCTAATGCAACTGTGAAATCACCAGAGCAATACGCAATAAATCTCTGCCTGTAATTCCTATTTGCACACAGAGTCATGTTTTCACATTAGGCCCTTAAACGAAATTTCTTTGCCAATTTGAAAGCACACTTACTGCTCTTTTTTTTGGCAAGTGATAATCACTTTTACAGACTGACACATTATGAATCCACTTTTCAGATTTTTTAAAAAGCACATGTCCAAACTGCTTTTTCAGACCAGCACCATTTGTAACCTGGGTGACTGCCTACACTCCAGCAAGGGCAACCAGCCTTAGTGATGCTGAATGTATTTGCATTACTGACTGAAACCTCAAACCCCACTCGCTTGTGAATACTGTGCATGATTCCACATGGTAAGCAGCTGGGTGTGTGCTAAGAGTCTGCTTCTGCACCAAAAAATGGCTCCCCCTTTCCTTCTAATGCAACTGTGAAATCACCAGAGCAATACGCAATAAATCTCTGCCTGTAATTCCTATTTGCACACAGAGTCATGTTTTCACATTAGTCACAAAACGAAATTTCTTTGCCAATTTGAAAGCACACTTACTGCTCTTTTTTTTGGCAAGTGATAAACACTTTTACAGACTGACACATTATGAATCCACTTTTCAGATTTTTTAAAAAGCACATGTCCAAACTGCTTTTTCAGACCAGCACCATTTGTAACCTGGGTGACTGCCTACACTCCAGCAAGGGCAAACAGCCTTAGTGATGCTGAATGTATTTGCATTACTGACTGAAACCTCAAACCCCACTTGCTTGTGAATACTGTCCATGATTCCACATGGTAAGCAGCTGGGTGTGTGCTAAGAGTCTGCTTCTGCACCAAAAAATGGCTCCCCCTTTCCATCTAATGCAACTGTGAAATCACCAGAGCAATACGCAATAAATCTCTGCCTGTAATTCCTATTTGCACACAGAGTCATGTTTTCACATTAGGCCCTTAAACGAAATTTCTTTGCCAATTTGAAAGCACACTTACTGCTCTTTTTTTTGGCAAGTGATAAACACTTTTACAGACTGACACATTATGAATCCACTTTTCAGATTTTTTAAAAAGCACATGTCCAAACTGCTTTTTCAGACCAGCACCATTTGTAACCTGGGTGACTGCCTACACTCCAGCAAGGGCAACCAGCCTTAGTGATGCTGAATGTATTTGCATTACTGACTGAAACCTCAAACCCCACTCGCTTGTGAATACTGTGCATGATTCCACATGGTAAGCAGCTGGCTGTGTGCTAAGAGTCTGCTTCTGCACCAAAAAATGGCTCCCCCTTTCCATCTAATGCAACTGTGAAATCACCAGAGCAATACGCAATAAATCTCTGCCTGTAATTCCTATTTGCACACAGAGTCATGTTTTCACATTAGTCACAAAACGAAATTTCTTTGCCAATTTGAAAGCACACTTACTGCTCTTTTTTTTGGCAAGTGATAATCACTTTTACAGACTGACACATTATGAATCCACTTTTCAGATTTTTTAAAAAGCACATGTCCAAACTGCTTTTTCAGACCAGCACCATTTGTAACCTGGGTGACTGCCTACACTCCAGCAAGGGCAACCAGCCTTAGTGATGCTGAATGTGTTTGCATTACTGACTGAAACCTCAAACCCCACTCGCTTGTAAATACTGTGCATGATTCCACATGGTAAGCAGCTGGGTGTGTGCTAAGAGTCTGCTTCTGCACCAAAAAATGGCTCCCCCTTTCCATCTAATGCAACTGTGAAATCACCAGAGCAATACGCAATAAATCTCTGCCTGTAATTCCTATTTGCACACAGAGTCATGTTTTCACATTAGTCACAAAACGAAATTTCTTTGCCAATTTGAAAGCACACTTACTGCTCTTTTTTTTGGCAAGTGATAAACACTTTTACAGACTGACACATTATGAATCCACTTTTCAGATTTTTTAAAAAGCACATGTCCAAACTGCTTTTTCAGACCAGCACCATTTGTAACCTGGGTGACTGCCTACACACCAGCAAGGGCAACCAGCCTTAGTGATGCTGAATGTATTTGCATTACTGACTGAAACCTCAAACCCCACTCGCTTGTGAATACTGTCCATGATTCCACATGGTAAGCAGCTGGGTGTGTGCTAAGAGTCTGCTTCTGCACCAAAAAATGGCTCCCCCTTTCCATCTAATGCAACTGTGAAATCACCAGAGCAATACGCAATAAATCTCTGCCTGTAATTCCTATTTGCACACAGAGTCATGTTTTCACATTAGGCCCTTAAACGAAATTTCTTTGCCAATTTGAAAGCACACTTACTGCTCTTTTTTTTGGCAAGTGATAATCACTTTTACAGACTGACACATTATGAATCCACTTTTCAGATTTTTTAAAAAGCACATGTCCAAACTGCTTTTTCAGACCAGCACCATTTGTAGCCTGGGTGACTGCCTACACTCCAGCAAGGGCAACCAGCCTTAGTGATGCTGAATGTATTTGCATTACTGACTGAAACCTCAAACCCCACTCGCTTGTGAATACTGTGCATGATTCCACATGGTAAGCAGCTGGGTGTGTGCTAAGAGTCTGCTTCTGCACCAAAAAATGGCTCCCCCTTTCCTTCTAATGCAACTGTGAAATCACCAGAGCAATACGCAATAAATCTCTGCCTGTAATTCCTATTTGCACACAGAGTCATGTTTTCACATTAGTCACAAAACGAAATTTCTTTGCCAATTTGAAAGCACACTTACTGCTCTTTTTTTTGGCAAGTGATAAACACTTTTACAGACTGACACATTATGAATCCACTTTTCAGATTTTTTAAAAAGCACATGTCCAAACTGCTTTTTCAGACCAGCACCATTTGTAACCTGGGTGACTGCCTACACTCCAGCAAGGGCAAACAGCCTTAGTGATGCTGAATGTATTTGCATTACTGACTGAAACCTCAAACCCCACTTGCTTGTGAATACTGTCCATGATTCCACATGGTAAGCAGCTGGGTGTGTGCTAAGAGTCTGCTTCTGCACCAAAAAATGGCTCCCCCTTTCCATCTAATGCAACTGTGAAATCACCAGAGCAATACGCAATAAATCTCTGCCTGTAATTCCTATTTGCACACAGAGTCATGTTTTCACATTAGGCCCTTAAACGAAATTTCTTTGCCAATTTGAAAGCACACTTACTGCTCTTTTTTTTGGCAAGTGATAAACACTTTTACAGACTGACACATTATGAATCCACTTTTCAGATTTTTTAAAAAGCACATGTCCAAACTGCTTTTTCAGACCAGCACCATTTGTAACCTGGGTGACTGCCTACACTCCAGCAAGGGCAACCAGCCTTAGTGATGCTGAATGTATTTGCATTACTGACTGAAACCTCAAACCCCACTCGCTTGTGAATACTGTGCATGATTCCGCATGGTAAGCAGCTGGCTGTGTGCTAAGAGTCTGCTTCTGCACCAAAAAATGGCTCCCCCTTTCCATCTAATGCAACTGTGAAATCACCAGAGCAATACGCAATAAATCTCTGCCTGTAATTCCTATTTGCACACAGAGTCATGTTTTCACATTAGTCACAAAACGAAATTTCTTTGCCAATTTGAAAGCACACTTACTGCTCTTTTTTTTGGCAAGTGATAATCACTTTTACAGACTGACACATTATGAATCCACTTTTCAGATTTTTTAAAAAGCACATGTCCAAACTGCTTTTTCAGACCAGCACCATTTGTAACCTGGGTGACTGCCTACACTCCAGCAAGGGCAACCAGCCTTAGTGATGCTGAATGTGTTTGCATTACTGACTGAAACCTCAAACCCCACTCGCTTGTAAATACTGTGCATGATTCCACATGGTAAGCAGCTGGGTGTGTGCTAAGAGTCTGCTTCGGCACCAAAAAATGGCTCCCCCTTTCCATCTAATGCAACTGTGAAATCACCAGAGCAATACGCAATAAATCTCTGCCTGTAATTCCTATTTGCACACAGAGTCATGTTTTCACATTAGTCACAAAACGAAATTTCTTTGCCAATGTGAAAGCACACTTACTGCTCTTTTTTTTGGCAAGTGATAAACACTTTTACAGACTGACACATTATGAATCCACTTTTCAGATTTTTTAAAAAGCACATGTCCAAACTGCTTTTTCAGACCAGCACCATTTGTAACCTGGGTGACTGCCTACACTCCAGCAAGGGCAACCAGCCTTAGTGATGCTGAATGTATTTGCATTACTGACTGAAACCTCAAACCCCACTCGCTTGTGAATACTGTGCATGATTCCACATGGTAAGCAGCTGGGTGTGTGCTAAGAGTCTGCTTCTGCACCAAAAAATGGCTCCCCCTTTCCATCTAATGCAACTGTGAAATCACCAGAGCAATACGCAATAAATCTCTGCCTGTAATTCCTATTTGCACACAGAGTCATGTTTTCACATTAGTCACAAAACGAAATTTCTTTGCCAATTTGAAAGCACACTTACTGCTCTTTTTTTTGGCAAGTGATAATCACTTTTACAGACTGACACATTATGAATCTACTTTTCAGATTTTTTAAAAAGCACATGTCCAAACTGCTTTTTCAGACCATCACCATTTGTAACCTGGGTGACTGCCTACACTCCAGCAAGGGCAACCAGCCTTAGTGATGCTGAATGTATTTGCATTACTGACTGAAACCTCAAACCCCACTCGCTTGTGAATACTGTGCATGATTCCACATGGTAAGCAGCTGGGTGTGTGCTAAGAGTCTGCTTCTGCACCAAAAAATGGCTCCCCCTTTCCTTCTAATGCAACTGTGAAATCACCAGAGCAATACGCAATAAATCTCTGCCTGTAATTCCTATTTGCACACAGAGTCATGTTTTCACATTAGTCACAAAACGAAATTTCTTTGCCAATTTGAAAGCACACTTACTGCTCTTTTTTTTGGCAAGTGATAAACACTTTTACAGACTGACACATTATGAATCCACTTTTCAGATTTTTTAAAAAGCACATGTCCAAACTGCTTTTTCAGACCAGCACCATTTGTAACCTGGGTGACTGCCTACACTCCAGCAAGGGCAAACAGCCTTAGTGATGCTGAATGTATTTGCATTACTGACTGAAACCTCAAACCCCACTCGCTTGTGAATACTGTCCATGATTCCACATGGTAAGCAGCTGGGTGTGTGCTAAGAGTCTGCTTCTGCACCAAAAAATGGCTCCCCCTTTCCATCTAATGCAACTGTGAAATCACCAGAGCAATACGCAATAAATCTCTGCCTGTAATTCCTATTTGCACACAGAGTCATGTTTTCACATTAGGCCCTTAAACGAAATTTCTTTGCCAATTTGAAAGCACACTTACTGCTCCTTTTTTTGGCAAGTGATAAACACTTTTACAGACTGACACATTATGAATCCACTTTTCAGATTTTTTAAAAAGCACATGTCCAAACTGCTTTTTCAGACCAGCACCATTTGTAACCTGGGTGACTGCCTACACTCCAGCAAGGGCAACCAGCCTTAGTGATGCTGAATGTATTTGCATTACTGACTGAAACCTCAAACCCCACTCGCTTGTGAATACTGTGCATGATTCCACATGGTAAGCAGCTGGCTGTGTGCTAAGAGTCTGCTTCTGCACCAAAAAATGGCTCCCCCTTTCCATCTAATGCAACTGTGAAATCACCAGAGCAATACGCAATAAATCTCTGCCTGTAATTCCTATTTGCACACAGAGTCATGTTTTCACATTAGTCACAAAACGAAATTTCTTTGCCAATTTGAAAGCACACTTACTGCTCTTTTTTTTGGCAAGTGATAAACACTTTTACAGACTGACACATTATGAATCCACTTTTCAGATTTTTTTAAAAGCACATGTCCAAACTGCTTTTTCAGACCAGCACCATTTGTAACCTGGGTGACTGCCTACACTCCAGCAAGGGCAACCAGCCTTAGTGATGCTGAATGTGTTTGCATTACTGACTGAAACCTCAAACCCCACTCGCTTGTAAATACTGTGCATGATTCCACATGGTAAGCAGCTGGGTGTGTGCTAAGAGTCTGCTTCTGCACCAAAAAATGGCTCCCCCTTTCCATCTAATGCAACTGTGAAATCACCAGAGCAATACGCAATAAATCTCTGCCTGTAATTCCTATTTGCACACAGAGTCATGTTTTCACATTAGTCACAAAACGAAATTTCTTTGCCAATTTGAAAGCACACTTACTGCTCTTTTTTTTGGCAAGTGATAAACACTTTTACAGACTGACACATTATGAATCCACTTTTCAGATTTTTTAAAAAGCACATGTCCAAACTGCTTTTTCAGACCAGCACCATTTGTAACCTGGGTGACTGCCTACACTCCAGCAAGGGCAACCAGCCTTAGTGATGCTGAATGTATTTGCATTACTGACTGAAACCTCAAACCCCACTCGCTTGTGAATACTGTGCATGATTCCACATGGTAAGCAGCTGGGTGTGTGCTAAGAGTCTGCTTCTGCACCAAAAAATGGCTCCCCCTTTCCATCTAATGCAACTGTGAAATCACCAGAGCAATACGCAATAAATCTCTGCCTGTAATTCCTATTTGCACACAGAGTCATGTTTTCACATTAGTCACAAAACGAAATTTCTTTGCCAATTTGAAAGCACACTTACTGCTCTTTTTTTTGGCAAGTGATAAACACTTTTACAGACTGACACATTATGAATCCACTTTTCAGATTTTTTAAAAAGCACATATCCAAACTGCTTTTTCAGACCAACACCATTTGTAACCTGGGTGACTGCCTACACTCCAGCAAGGGCAACCAGCCTTAGTGATGCTGAATGTATTTGCATTACTGACTGAAACCTCAAACCCCACTCGCTTGTGAATACTGTGCATGATTCCACATGGTAAGCAGCTGGGTGTGTGCTAAGAGTCTGCTTCTGCACCAAAAAATGGCTCCCCCTTTCCATCTAATGCAACTGTGAAATCACCAGAGCAATACGCAATAAATCTCTGCCTGTAATTCCTATTTGCACTCAGAGTCATGTTTTCACATTAGTCACAAAACGAAATTTCTTTGCCAATTTGAAAGCACACTTACTGCTCTTTTTTTTGGCAAGTGATAAACATTTTTACAGACTGACACATTATGAATCCACTTTTCAGATTTTTTAAAAAGCACATGTCCAAACTGCTTTTTCAGACCAGCACCATTTGTAACCTGGGTGACTGCCTACAGTCCAGCAAGGGCAACCAGCCTTAGTGATGCTGAATGTATTTGAATTACTGACTGAAACCTCAAACCCCACTCGCTTGTGAATACTGTGCATGATTCCACATGGTAAGCAGCTGGCTGTGTGCTAAGAGTCTGCTTCTGCACCAAAAAATGGCTCCCCCTTTCCATCTAATGCAACTGTGAAATCACCAGAGCAATACGCAATAAATCTCTGCCTGTAATTCCTATTTGCACACAGAGTCATGTTTTCACATTAGTCACAAAACGAAATTTCTTTGCCAATTTGAAAGCACACTTACTGCTCTTTTTTTTGGCAAGTGATAATCACTTTTACAGACTGACACATTATGAATCCACTTTTCAGATTTTTTAAAAAGCACATGTCCAAACTGCTTTTTCAGACCAGCACCATTTGTAACCTGGGTGACTGCCTACACTCCAGCAAGGGCAACCAGCCTTAGTGATGCTGAATGTATTTGCATTACTGAGTCCAACCTCAAACCCTTAAACTATTCTTTTTTTATACCAGTACACCTTAATTTATTGTGAAAACATAGTCCATATTATTTTACTTGTTCCTCACATTTAAATTTCTCCCAAAACAGAAAATAATAAACACAACTTCAACAAAAAGAATTGCATTTATATTATTCATTTCTTAATTTACCATATACATCCCCTCTCAAACTCTAAACTCACCTTTAAAATTAGTTAGTTGTGAAAGAAATGTGGCACTCAAACAGCAGATTATCAGAGCCAGGATCTCTGTTCTTTACACCTCTCTCCTCTCAGCAGAACCAGATAATGGCAAACTTTCCCTCTCTTTTTCCACATATATACATGTTAATTTCAAATCTCAGTGCTTCCCCCTTTTTTTCAAATGTAATCACACATTTCTATTGGTTGAAAACCAACCCTTTTCCAAAAGTACCCTTCCCCCAACTTGACTTCTGCCTAGTACCCTTCCCCCAACTTGACTTCTGCCTGCTACCATAGCAACAGCTCATGGAACACTGCTGTGTGGAGTTAGGTCAGAAGTTCGCCAAACAATGTTTCAATTCCACAGAGCAAGAGTGCTTGACTTTTCAAACCTAACAGCAAATCCATAGTACTGTTCTTTGGTAACACATTTTTCTGTACCAATACAAAACATGCTTCTATTAATTTACACATACAGCCTAGTTTCTATTCTAGAATGGTATGAAACAGCCAATCAGTTCTTTTTTTTATGAAAAAAATATGTATGCCTCCATTTCCAAACTGTCTTTCATTTCTTTTTACCATTCTACTGAATTACACCTCCTGAGTGCATCCAGTTCTCCTTTGAAGATGTTCACAGTGTGGATTGTAGGGCACAGCTATGTCTTCTGGAGTGAAATGTTTGCAGAGAAAACAGGTATGGGGAGAGACCTTGCTTTGCCAAATGTAGACATTAAATGGATTGGTCAGAGAGGGTTAAAGTGGCACCAATTGATGCCATTGGTGAAATCCTTCATGCAAAACCAACACCCTGACCTCATAATAGTGCACTGTGGTGGCAATGACCTAGGCACTTTGACTGGGGTAGGTCTGGAAATGCTTATGAAGGACACCTTTGCACAACTGTTTTCACTTTTCCCTAAAACTGCCTTTGTGTTTTCTAACATATGCCAAAGGCAAAAATGGAACTGGTCCAATCATTTCTGTCCGCAGATTGACAAAGCAAGAAAGCACGTCAACAAATCTGTTTCTGCTTTCCTCCGTGACTATGGTATGGGTTCCATTTACCACAACAACTTGCGTTACGACATGCAAGACATTTATAGTGGAGATGGTGTGCACTTCAATGATGAAGGGAACAGAGTCTTCCTCTTGAACCTTAGACTCTGCATCGGTACTTACTTGTAGGTACCACTTAAAAATCACTTCATAAACACAACGGCTCTTTTTAGAGCCCCCTAATATCAAAACACTTAAATCTGCATTTCATTTCTTTTTTTCTTTTTTTATTTTACCGTACGCTTACCGTACGCGTACCCCGTGATTTTTTTTAAAAACAATAAATGTTTTCTTTGTACTTTTCTGTCCTTCTTTGACCCCCTTACAAATGTTAGGGGGTCTGTAACTCTCCTCCTTGCCCCCTTTTCTTGTTATCACTCTTTTTTTTCTGAGTGAAACACACGAAATGGCGGCCGCCGCTTCCTCGTTTCGGCCGATTCGAATGTTTACTAAGATCTAAGAGCCAATCAGAATCGTGCTCGCGCACGCCACCGTACGCGTACGGTAAGCGTACCGTAAGCGCACCGTAAGCTGGCTCAGATATATATATTGATTTAAAGGCTATTTTCTCAGAATCTACTGAACAGATTTACACCAAACCTACAAAAGGCACTTCCTTGACCTGAGGACTACCTCTCTGCCAAATGTCTAGTAATTCTGTTCAGCCGTTCGGGCTGTAGCCCTGTCTAAAGGTCCTATGGAAAAATGCATGGGAAAAACGCGTTTTGGGACCCCCCTTTTATCTCAGCCCCCGCTTGACGAATCCCCCGAGACTTTCAGGGTAGGAGCGTAGCGCCCCACCTATTTTGAAAAATTCGCGAGGATTCGTCGACCGGCGCCAAAGTTATTCAAAATAGAATGTTGCGGATTTCCTATGGAAACGTGGTCCTAACTATAACTACCTACTGGCGACCGCCAGTAGGTAATATATATATATATATATATATCTCGCTCCACTCCTTCTTTTTGTCCAAAGGAAAATGACGCACTCGCGGAGCGTTTTCAACACAATTTTAATCAGATAGCCAAATGACCAGCAACAGACGCGTTTCGGCGAGATGCCTTTCTCGATGCCACTAGCACATTAGAAACGCCATGTTTTTCAACATTACCTTCATCAACAACATGAAGAAAGGACTAACATAATCAGTCTAACATCAGCGCCATTTTGTAATGGATACATGTACTGATCTATCGCTTCTTACAATGTATTTGCAGATGATTCTACGATATTGTTACTCTGATGTGCATGGTCTATATAAACACTCTATTGCACATTCACTGTGTGTATCAGTTTTTCGAGTACACAATATCATTCATTATGCCGTGGATCGGCCCATATCCTTTCTATACATGTGTTTCATGCAAGCTGTCATTTTGCTCAAACTTTTCAAGTTTCTTATCACTTGTCGCGTTATTACAGTTCATATCTCAGACATATTTAAAAAATGCAACATAATTTCTTCTCATCCAATAATGTAGTCACCTACAGTCTTTACTGCGATGTTATTTACACAATTTTCAAGATTTTCACAATTTACACCATTTTCACAATTTTCGGAGTTGATTGGGCTGGGCTTCAATACAAAATATCAGTAAATTTCAAGCTAAATACCTAGTAGATACTTCTTTGATGTGCCACCAAGACATCCAGATCATGAACCTATGTGTACAGATAATTCCTCTCCACTATTTAGACCACGGGGAGACTTGGTGAGTAAATCTATGATGAAGCGTGACTTGAGTCTACGTAATTTCCTTACTCTGTCCCCCCCACGGACGTTGATAGGAACACAGTCCAATCCATAAAACTGTAGCAAGTTGCGATTACTTTGATGTTTTTCAGCAAAATGACGTGCCACAGGATACATCTGGTCATTTTTATCAATAGCCCTCAGGTGTTCTAGAATTCTAATCTTCAGTTGGTGAATGGTGCTACCTATATACCGTAGCCCACATGGGTATACCAGACAGTAAACAGCATATGGAGTGCTGTATATTATGAATTTGTCAGTCCTATGTCAGGGACAGTGTATGTTAAGACTCTTTTACTGTTAGCGCAGACTTTGCATCTGCTGCATGGATAGAAGCCCATCATTTCTCTCAAAGTGCCCCCTTTCTGTGGTTGTTTGTCTAAATGGCTTCGAACCAGCATATCACGGAGTGACCTTGCTTTTCTAAACGTCACTAGTGGAAATGGAGGAATGTCTTCACATATAGTGCTGTCAGTTTTTAATATATGCCAGTTCTTTTTAAGCATATTTTTTAGATGATTAGCTTCTGCCGAGTAAGTGGTAATCATCCGAAATTTACCCTTATCTGTCACAGATTTATCCTTCTCTTTTAGCAAATTCTCTCTTGGAATTCCTCTCACCTTTTGCAGTGTGTTATGTAGTGCCATACGATTATACCCCCTTGCACTAAATCTAGCTATACTTTCTGATGCAGATCTCTCGAAATCTACTTCTTTAGTGCTATTCCTTTTTATTCTGAGTAGCTCGCCATACGGTATACTGTTAACGAGCTTGGGGGGATGGCAACTGGTGGCAAATAATATAGAGTTTCCAGGAGTGGATTTTCGATACAAGGCTTTCTGGATTTTACCATCTTCAACAAACACCTTAAGGTCTAGATAGTCCACTGCCACCGGACTAACCATACCCGTAAAGTGTAAGTTTATGTCATTCTGATTTAGAAGATCAATATATCTTTGAGCCGACTCCGTCGTACCCTGCCACACGATAAAGAGATCATCGATATATCGATACCACTCAACAACCTTACCATGCTCACTATCGCTATGGTAGGTTCTGGGCACCCGCTCCTCCCACCAGCCAACGAACAAGTTCGCATAGCTGGGGGCAAAGCAGGTGCCCATCGCCGTACCAGACAGTTGTTTATAATGTTGATCTTCAAATAGAAAAATGTTGTTCCTCAAACAGAACTCCATGAATTCTATTAACATTTGGTTATGTTCGGAGTATCTCAGTTGACGTTTTTCCAAGTAAAATTTAACAGCTCTCACCCCATCTTCATGGCAAATACAGGTATATAGACTAGTAATGTCTAATACCATTAATTGGTAAGTGGAATCCCATTTCACAAACATGATCTTGTTCAAAAAATCTTTAGTGTCCTTCACATAAGAATCTAACTGGGCAACAAAAGGAAATAAGAAATGATCAATGAAAGTTGATACATTTTCTGTCAATCCTTTAAGGGATGAAACAATTGGCCTGCCAGGCGGATGTCGACTGTCTTTATGTAGCTTCGGAATGTGGTAAAAAGTGGGGATCACCGGATTAGAACTTCGTAAAAACAAATGTTCCTCTGGTCCCAACATCAGTCTCTTATACCATTTGCTGATGAGTTTATCATATTCCTTAATGCTATTTTGGTACACATCTCCAGTTATTTTTTGATAACATTTGGGATTAGATAGTTGGCGTATGGCTTCATTGCAATACTGGTCTCTGGTTTGCAACACCACATTCCCCCCCTTGTCCGAGGGTTTTATGATGACTGATGGATCCTGCATCAAATTTTCTAGTGCCAATTGTTCAGATTTGGACAGATTACTAAGAGATGATTTAATGATGTTTTTAAATCTGAATTTCAAAAGATCATTGATCGTGGTTTCAGAAAAAACGTCTATGGCATCTGGTGGCATTTGAGGGTTGAAGAGTGATTTTTGTTTGAACGGGCTTTCTTCTCGTTCTTGATCAACACCTATATTTATTGCTCTTTGTGCCATATCTTCAAATTGTGTCGGGGTATCCTCGATTCCCAATCTGAGGTTTTCCAGAAGTTCTATTGCAGGTAGATCTTTTCCAGTTAATACATCCGTAACCGTCAATCTTGCTGTTGCCCCTTTCTTTTCTTTCATGCACGATCTCAATTTGAAATATTTATGTAATTTCAATTTTCGTACGAAATTAAAGAGATCTATTCTCGTTTGTGTGTACTCCAAATGGTTACTAGGACAGAATGTTAGTCCTAAACTGAGTACTTTGTTTTCAAACTGCGAAAGAGGTCTATCCGTTAGATTGACTACCGTTAAGTTAGATGAATCTATTGTCTCTTGGTTTGTCTGTTGCGATGAGTCCAAGTGGATGCTTTGCCTCTTCCTCTTCCTTCCGCCACCGGCCCTTCTTGTCTTTCTGCATCCCCTTCTGGTGGCTTGTTTTTGCCCCCTCGTAGCCAAGATTGGCGGATTATCTGAAACTCGTCGTGAAAAGGATTCTGGATCTTTCTCACTTCCACTGGTCTCCCTCCCTGTTCATCACTCGATTCATTCTCCGTAATGTCCGATTCAGAGGTTTCTATTCTTGATGACAATTGTTTGGATCTAGTACTCAGTTCTTTTCTTGGGCCATCAAACTTGCGGGCAAAAGGTAACACCCTGCCCTGTAAATAATCATTTTCATCCCGTATAAATTTTTCTTGTTTACGGTATTTAATTTTCTGTTCGTATTTTTGTAATCTTTCTTTCATTTGACCCATGAATTCCTCTATTCTTTTCTTGTTCTCTTCATCTTTGACCATTTCATCTTCGATTTCTTTGATCTCATTGAGCGCCTTGTCTCGATCACTCCAAGCATACTTAACAAGTATACCCAAAGTTCCCTGACAATATTGAGCTGTGTGTTCGGCCCAATCCGTTAGTAGTTGTGGGTCTGGATTCTCGTATGAGGGTACCGTATAAACTCGTAGCCCCCTCGGGACTCTTTTTTCATCAATATAACTTTGCAAGCTGGTGGCTTTCCACCATTTGCGTGTTTCGCGCTCGTATAATCGTTCTAATTTGAACATAGTTTCAGTCAATTTGTTCCTTGGTTGCTTTAAATCTTGAACATTTGTACGAGCCCCAACCCCAGCTCCACTTTGTGTTTTAAACATGTCTTTCGCTGCTTCGCGACGTGTTTGTTCACAGAACATGGCTTTTTTGTGCTGTGATCCAGTATGCTCATCCAGATTAATGTGTTCTTTACGCTTCCTTGCCTTACCGCTCAGAATTGTACTGCTCGTTTATGTAAAATGTTTAGAATTAGATGTCTGAGATATGAACTGTAATAAGAAATTTGAAAAGTTTGAGCAAAATGACAGCTTGCATGAAACACATGTATAGAAAGGATATGGGCCGATCCACGGCATAATGAATGATATTGTGTACTCGAAAAACTGATATACACAGTGAATGTGCAATAGAGTGTTTATATAGACCATGCACATCAGAGTAACAATATCGTAGAATCCTCTAGCACATTAGAAACGCCATGGGCCCGATTCACAGAACTAACTTAAGACAAAATCCTAAACTTACTACCATTTTGGTATTCACAGAAGGCACTTACTCATTTTGGTATTCACAGAAGGCACTTACTCATTTCGGTATTCACAGAAGTTAGGAGTCCTAAGTTTAGGACTCCTAAATGCCTTCTGTGAATACCGAAAGTCTTAAAATTAGGATTTTTCTCAGTTTAGTAGTAGTATAGTTAGGACTCCTAACTTTAGGACTCCTAAATGCCTTCTGTGAATACCGAAAGTCTTAAAATTAGGATTTTTCTCAATTTAGTAGTCCTAAATTTAGGACTCCTAACTTTAGGACTCCTAAATGCCTTCTGTGAATACCGAAAGTCTTAAAATTAGAATTTTTCTCAGTTTAGTAGTAGTATAGTTAGGACTCCTAACTTTAGGACTCCTAAATGCCTTCTGTGAATACCGAAAGTCTTAAAATTAGGATTTTTCTCAATTTAGTAGTCCTAAATCTAAATTTAGGACTACTAAATTGAGAAAAATCCTAATTTTAAGACTTTCGGTATTCACAGAAGGCATTTAGGAGTCCTAAAGTTAGGAGTCCTAACTATACTACTACTAAACTGAGGAAAATCCTAATTTTAAGACTTTCGGTATTCACAGAAGGCATTTAGGAGTCCTAAACTTAGGACTCCTAACTTCTGTGAATACCGAAATGAGTAAGTGCCTTCTGTGAATACCAAAATGGTAGTAAGTTTAGGATTTTGTCTTAAGTTAGTTCTGTGAATCGGGCCCATAGTTTTTCAACATTACCTTCATCAACAACATGAAGAAAGGACTAACATAATCACTCTAACATCAGGGCCATTTTGTAATGGATACATGTACTGATCTATCGCATCTTACAATGTATTTGCAGATGATTCAATCCTCTGCTGATGACGTCAGATATTACATCACTGATGACATATGTGTCTTTATGAAAAATAAATATTTGTAATATATGTATAGCTAAAGATTAATGGAAGAAGAGATGGGTAAATAAGTGTCTAAATACAGTGATGTAATATCTGACGTCATCAGCAGAGGATTGCGGTCGCGTGAGTTATAGTTGCCTGCACTAACTATAACGGGGGAATTTCATTGGTTTTTTACGAGTGAAATGTCCAGCTAACTATAACATGTGTGAAACCTATGGTTTTTAAAGTGAATTTGCAAGGTTTTTTAAATGCTAATTCGTAACTATAACGTGTGTGAAACCTATGGTTTTTTCAGTGAATATATATATATATATATATGTCCCAAATTCAATACGATAAAGTATGCTCTCAGGAAAAGAGGCACGGCAACCACGTAAACGGGTCCAAATATTTATTTACACAACGCGTTCCGGCAAAAGCCTTGATCACGTGTAAAGTGAACGCTCAACACCAAACATTTAAATAAAGTTGCACGTGAGCCTAATGTCAATGAGATAAACAAAGGACTATACGTCCAAAGGCTGTCCCCTTACATGGTCACCATCTTTGAACGGTCAAAGTGTCAATTGCATCCAACCAAAACAATTTAGCATATAAATCACAATCGTTAAGTCCAACAGTGTATTGCAATTAGAAGATGATAATATTAATGACACATTCCTATTGACAGTTGACGTCTCATTTTGTGTATACATATATATATGCAAAAAAGAAGCAGAGAACTCTGGGTAGTTCTCAAGTTTAGGTGGAAAGCAGCTCCTGTATAGAGCACCCTCAACACCAGCGACACTCTAGGTCCGCTCACCTCAAATGTCTGCTTTTCTATCACAGTCTTTAAGCATAGGATTCGCACAGTGCCATCCATGCTGAGATAGAAAGGGACAAAGTATTTTGCCATTCCTACAGCAAAGTCTTTAAGCATAGGACTAGCACAGTGTTGTTCATGCCAAACAGTAAAATGACAAAAGCCATTTACCACTCCAGGCACAGTATTGCAGCTTTGAATTGGTAAAATACTAACCAAGCCAACCTGAAATGAGTAAAAGCAACCCCTGACACAGTGTTTCAAAACATATGCGGTGAGGAGATTTAGAGTGTCGCTGGTGTTGAGGGTGCTCTATAAAGGAGCTGCTTGCCACCTAAACTTGAGAACTACCCAGAGTTACTCTATGCCTGAAAGGGTATTGTTTTGATATTTATATATATATATATATATATATATATATATATATATATATATATATATATATATATATGTCACTTTATTGAACAAAGAATAAAAATGTTTGTTAAAACCAGCACATTAGCACCTTTACAGCACACTTTGCACATGTCATGTACTGTACTATGAACTTCATCACAACTATATAAGTGGGTCCAATATAAGCACAGGTTTAATACAGCAAACACAATATGCAGATATGGATTAACCAGCATTAATACAACAGTGGCGTCAACAGCTGAAGTTGTGACATAATTGGAATTTTTATTATGTGTCATTTGTATGTTATTTTTATAAAAAAAATATGTATTTTACAATTATACTGTTTTTAGGAAAGTAGCAAATTTGCACATCATTGGATTATTGAAAATAATATCAATCAGATCTTGCATTATGCTGATATAACCTTCATGAAGGCTCGGATACAACATTACCCGGAGATATGTGGCATTTTAACCTGTGTTTTAATGGATGTCATGACCTAGTGGGATATTATTTAATATTCATGAATGTTCCGTAAAGGTATTTATTTATCTATTTATTTTGATGAAATTTCCAAATATATATACTGAGATTTATGACAAATGCAAAGTAGAATAACAGAGAACAACATGTTAGCCTGTCTTTTATATTTACTATCACTAGTAATCACTGTGCCACTTTAAAAATCAGGGGAAAAATGTGATCAAGGGCTCTGGGTAGCCCGAAACGCGTCATGGCAGAAAGAAGCAACAAATAAATACCTGCAAGCACTAATTAATTGGAGTCCGTTCCATTCTTTTATGAGGAAATACAAGAAGGAGTATCCCAATATATATATATATATATATATATATATATATATATATATATATTATCTACTGGCGGTCGCCAGTAGATAGTTATAGTTAGGACCTATTTTCCATAGGAAATCCGCAACATTCTATTGGGAATACCTTTGGTGCCGGTTGACGAATCTTCGCAACATTTTCCAAACTTTTGCCTAGTTCCGCTCCGCTCCTACCCTTAAAGTTTCGTGGTGATTCGCCAAGCGGGGGCCGAGAAAGAATGGGGGTCCCAAAACGCGTTTTCCCCATGCAATTTCCCATAGGATCTGTTGTTGCAGCTACAGCCTGAACCGCTGAACGGAATGACACCAAATTTGGCAAAGAGGTAGTCCTCAGTTCAGACTCGTGCCTTTTGCATAAATGGTGTGAATCTGTTCAGTAGTTCCTGAGAAATTTAGGGTAAAAAAGCTAGTGATATCTATGGCCGG
Organism: Triturus cristatus; assembly: GCF_964204655.1. Lineage (NCBI taxonomy): Eukaryota > Metazoa > Chordata > Amphibia > Caudata > Salamandridae > Triturus > Triturus cristatus. The sequence continues at coordinate 653,514,730 of NC_140584.1, forward strand.
GGAGGATCCGCACACCCTACCCGCACCGTAAGCGCACCCACCCCGAACCGAGCGCGCACCCTCCCGATCGCGCGCTGAATGCTAATTAGCTTCCGAGTGTCTGTCTACATTCGAAACCAGGAACTGTTGGCGGCCATTTTCTGCCTCGGTAGAAGCGAGGCTGAAGAAGCAAGGGGAATAAGTGTGTTAAACATATAAAGGGGGCAGAATGGAAATACTCTGACCCTCTAGAGGTGCTTAGGGGGTCCCAGAAGGAGCCCCCTATTTTATTTATTTTTAAACAGCGAAATGCGAGCAGGGTGCGTGCATCCTAACGCGTTGGGTGCACGGATTCTCTCGCGTTGGGTGCGCGGTTCCAAGGAAAAAAAAATGAAATTTTTGGGAGATAAAGATCAAGCTTAAGTGTTTTCTTCTTTAGTGGCTCTAAAAAGAGCCGTTGTGTTCATTGAGAGTTTTTGGTACTTATAAGTAAGTACCTATACAGAGTCTAAAGTTGTTGAGGAAGACTCTGTTTCCTTCATCAGTAAAGTGTACTCCATCTCTCCTATACATCTCTTGCATATGTAAGCGCAGATTGTTATTGTAAATGGACCCCATTCTATAGTCTCGGAGAAAAGCAGAAACAGACTTATTCACATGTTTCCTAGCTTTCTCAATTTGTGGACAAAAATGATCGGACCAGTTCCATTTCTGTCTTTGGCATATGTTAGAATACACAAAGGCAGTTTTGGGGAAAAGTGAAATCAGTTCTGCAAAGGTGTCCTTCATAAGGATTTCCAAACCTACCCCAGTCAAAGTGCCTAGGTCATTGCCACCACAGTGCACTATTATGAGGTCAGGGTGTTGGATATGCATGAAGGATTTCACCAATGGCATCAATTGGTGCCACTTTAACCCTCTCTGTCCAATCCATTTAATGTCTACATTTGGCAAACTTAGGTCTTTGTGAATGCCTTTGTTTTCTGCATACCTTTGGCTCCAGAAAATATAGCTGTGTCCCACAATCCACACTCTAAGTATCTTGAAAGGAGGTCTGGATGCACTCAGATGGTCTCTGTAAATGAAATGGCAGTTTGGAAAGTAAAATGTTTCTAAAATGGTGGCTAAGATGCAGTTTTGAAAAAAGACAAGAAATCATTGGTTGTTTGACAACCTTCTACACTGAAAGGTAGGGTGTATATTTCTATTTTTTAAACGCATGATTCTTATTGGTTAACAAAAACTGATTGTAAGGAACATTATATATGATAGGCTGATATGTTGAAAAGTCAAGCACACTTGCTGTCTTGATTAGCAATATTGTGTGCTGAACTTGTGACCTGTGTGCTCAGTACAGTGTTCCATGCCCTGTTTCTATGGTAACAGGCAGAAGGCAGATTGGGGGAAGGGTTCAAATTTATGTCATTTGGAAAGGGTTGAAATGTTTAACCAATAGAAATGTGTGTTTGCTTTTGAATTTATGTGTGAAGGAATGTGATTTGATGTTTACATGTATATGTGTGGAAAATGAAAGGGAAACTTTGCCATTCTTTGGTTTTGCTGAGAGGTGCACAGTGCAGAGATTCTGTATAAGAGAATCTGGTGTGTGCCTGATATCTGGTGTGTGACTGATATACTTCTTAATCTACAAAACAACTTGAAAGGTGAGTTATTTAATTGTGAGGGGATGTATGTAGACTATTTTGATTTTAATCAGACTAATGTATTTCTCCTGCTAAAGTGTAGGGAGTACTTTTTTTCTCTACAATCTTATTGACAGCGTGTGTGCATGTAGATACCATTCTGTGATAAGCATTTGTGTTTTTCATGTGTTTGCAGATAGATAACTGTGCTGTTTTTATATTTTGGTAGAATTAGAAACCAGTCATTGTTTATGAATTTGTGAAATTAGTTATGTTTCTACACTAAAATGTAGTACTCCTTCTAGATGAAGAAATGTGTTTTGGTATAGTGCAAGGGATAGTGTTGTTTGTCTAGAATCACACAGTGAGTATGTGTGCATTTGGGATAACTGTTTTAAAACCTATCATGTTGTCAAGTTTTAGTAGCATTAGAAGCCAGTCTTTGCTTATGCATTGATAAAATGAGTCATGCTTTGACACTAATGTGCTGTACTTTAATATGTAGATTGTGTGTAGTCTCCTTACCCCTTGCACAGTACTGAATGAATTTTGGTAAGCTGATAGGTATAGTGTTGCTTGTCTAGAATGCCACTGTGAGTCTGTGTGCATTTGGGAACCACTGTGAGAGAAGCATTTGGTAACATCGTGTATTTGCTGACAGATAACTGTTTTAAAACCTGTCTTGTTGTCAAGTTTTAGTAGCATTAGAAGGCAGTTTTTGCTTATGCTTTGATTCAATGAGTCAGGCTTTGACACAAAAGTGCAGTCCTGAAATATGTAGATTGTGTGCAGTTCCCTTACCACTTCCACTGTAGTGAATGAGTTTTGGTAAACTCCTAGGGATAGTGGTGCTTGTCTAGAATCATACTGAGTGTTTATGCATTTGGGAACCACTGTGAGAGAAGCATTTGGTAACATCATGTATTTTCTGACAGATAACGCTTTTGAAACCAGTCATGTTGTCAAGTTTTAGTAGCATTAGAAGCCAGTCTTTGCTTATGCGTTGATTAAATGAGTTAGGCTTTGACACAAAAGTGCAGTCCTGAAATATGTAGTTTGTGTGCAGTTCCCTTACCTCTTCCACTGTAGTGAATGAGTTTTGGTAAACTCCTAGGGATAGTGGTTGTTGTCTAGTATCACACTGTCAGTCTGTGTGCATTTGGGAACCACTATGAGAGAAGCATTTGGTAACATTGTGTATTTGCTGACAGATAACTGTTTTAAAACCTGTCATGTTGTCAAGTTTTAGTAGCATTAGAAGCCAGTCTTTGCTTATGCATTGATAAAATGAGTCAAGCTTTGACACTAATGTGCTGTACTTTAATATGTAGATTGTGTGTAGTCTCCTTACCCCTTGCACAGTAGTGAATGAGTTTTGGTAAGCTGCTAGGGATAGTGTTGCTTGTCTAGAATGACACTGTGAGTCTGTGTGTGTTTGGGAACCACTGTGAGAGAAGCATTTGGTAACATCGTGTATTTGCTGACAGATAACTGTTTTAAAACCTGTCTTGTTGTCAAGTTTTAGTAGCATTAGAAGGCAGTTTTTGCTTATGCTTTGATTAAATGAGTCAGGCTTTGACACAAAAGTGCAGTCCTGAAATATGTAGATTGTGTGCAGTTCCCTTACCACTTCCACTGTAGTGAATGAGTTTTGGTAAACTCCTAGGGATAGTGGTGCTTGTCTAGAATCACACTGTGAGTCTGTGTGCATTTGGGAACCAGTGTTGAGAGAAGCATTTGGTAACATCGTGTATTTGCTGACAGATAACTGTTTTAAAACCTGTCTTGTTGTCAAGTTTTAGTAGCATTAGAAGGCAGTTTTTGCTTATGCTTTGATTAAATGAGTCAGGCTTTGACACAAAAGTGCAGTCCTGAAATATGTAGATTGTGTGCAGATCCCTTGCCACTTCCACAGTAGTGAATGAGTTTTGGTAAACTCCTAGGTATAGTGGTTGTTGTCTAGAATCACACTGTGTGTCTGTGTGCATTTGGGAACCACTGTGAGAGAAGCATTTGGTAACATCGTGTATTTGCTGACAGATAACTGTTTTAAGACCTGTCATGTTGTCAAGTTTTAGAAGGCATTAGAAGCCAGTCTTTGCTTATGCACTGATAAAATGAGTCATGCTTTGACACTAATGTGCTGTACTTAAATATGTAGATTGTGTGCAGTACCCTTACCTCTTCTAGACTAGTGAATGAGTTTTGGTAAACTCCTAGGATAGTGTTGCTTGTTTAAAATCACACTGTGAGTCTGTGTGCATTTGGGTAAGGATTGTGAGAGAAGCATTTGGTAACATTGTGTATTTGCTGCAGATAACTGTTTTAAAACCGGTCATGTTGTCAAGTTTTAGTAGCATTAGAAGTTAGTCTTTGCTTATGCATTGATAAAATGAGTCAGGGTTTGACACTAAAGTGCAGTACCATGTACTATTCTCTTCACTGCGCCAGAACTGAAAATTTAAAAGTTTTACCCAGGCACTGTCCTAGCAGTAGTCTGATGATTTAGTCAGTTTCCAAGTACTCATGTTGTGAACCATACATTACCACATAGACTGCTTCAAATATCTATGCAGTATGCATGCAGTCTTCTAACATACTATACACTTGTCTTTCACACCTTCAATTCCCTAGTCAGTATCCATACAGTCCAGCAAACATCCTGTCACTTCCTGTGCACTCCTCTAGTGACCCATTCAGTACCAAGTACTAATCCATTCACTGTGCCAAAAGCCAACCACTTATAAATTCACCCAGGCACTCTCCTTGCTGTACTTTAATCATTCAGTCAGTACCCAAGTACTCATGCAGTGAGCCAGGCCATAGCACATGGACTGCTTCAAACACCTATCCACTATATATGCAGTCCTCTTAACCACCTACACAGTTGTCTTTCACACCTTCAATTCCCCAGTCAGTATTCATACACTTCTAGCAAACACCCTGTTACTCACCCAGTGTGTCTCCTTATAGTACTGTAATCATTCAGTCAGTTAGCATGTAGTCTTTTAGTGAGGTAGGCTTTAGGGCATGAACTGCTTCAAAGTAGTATGCACTATGCATGTAGTGTTTTAACCATCGTCACACTTGTGGTTCAGGGCTATAGTTTCTTAGTCAGTTTTTATATAAAATGTGTTTGTACAGTAATGGAATAGTATACATTTGAAAGTTATTAATATACATTAATTTGTGATTATTTTTTACAGATACTGTTTTTCAACGTAAAATAGAGAAAACATGCCAGAAAAAAAAAGAAAAAGAAAAGAAACTCAGAAAGGCGCAGGAGCAGGAGTGTTTCTCATCCGTTTGCACTCTTCTCGTGCAAGATTGTTCGGATGAAGGGTCCTTAGGTGTTTCATCATACTTGCCGTGCCGCACGAGTATTTCTTGTTAGGATCCCCTCGCGACAGCACTCTTTTGCAAATCTTGCACGTGACCAAGGTGGCATTGGTCTTTGTTTGCCCCTCGGGAAAAGTAAAAAATTTCCACACCACTGAAGAAAAACATTGTGGGCGTGGTGCCTCCTCCAAAAATTCATCCTCAGATTCGGTGAATATTTTAAAGCGGCTGTATTAAAGATATCTCAAAGATGAGTGGGGGTCCAAGGGATATAGTTTAAAGACTCAAAATAGTCGTAATCCCCAAATCCACGAACTATATCAACAAAAAACAACTATGAGTCTCGCCTGTGTGAAAACCTTGACACAATCGTAAGGGAATGCTAATGCTGTGAGTTCATGTGTACATGAGTGTAAAATTCCCATCATCCACCCGAAGTGGTTTACTTCATCATCTGGGAATTGGGGACGCATTTAGAGAACCATCTTCTACTCAACAAATCGTAGATATTGGTCTCTTCTATGTCCCAAACTGGTAAGTGGTTTTGTTAGATGATGATTGGGTGTGATGGTCGCAGTGCTAGTGTGAAGTGATGGTGTGTAAGTGCTGGTTAAAATATGTCTAACAAGGCACTAAAAGACTTTATTGGGTGGCTACCTTGTTGACAAAATTTAAAAACAGTGCTCTAACAGTTTCAAAATATAATAACTGTTTTGAAGAACGGTCTACATGTTTCTGCTAACGGATGTGAATCATCCAAGCTTTCGTCAGGACCTATAAGCTACTGCGAAAAACTGTGCAAATTAATAAAGTGGTTTATACAACCTGGACCCTGATGGGGGCCAAGAAACTCCGTGGGAGGTAGTTTACATTCACTGACCTGCATAAATGGAGAAAAAAGAAACAGAAAAAACACAACATAGCAAAACAACCCTTCATATAGTGTAGTTGTCAAGGTTAACAAATAGCATCCAGAACAATGTCCGATACACTAAATACTCTTAGATGTATTGAGACTATGATAAGTCTGTGTGCTTAAATCGAATTAGACGACTTAAAGGCACTTACCCTGTACGTGATGGGTGTGCGCCTCACCTCACCTGGCTACTGCTCAGGTTTAAGGAGGCCCCGCTCTGTAGAGAAAATCAGAGGGTTTAACAGTGTTAAAACCTAGTGGTTGATTAAAATTAAAAACGCTATCGCCCAGCCGCGTGATGTCGAGATGCGCCAGGTCTCACTGAACGTCACCCGACTGCCACAACAATGGTTACAGAACAGTACTAGATCTCGGTAATATTTGTAAAGACTTAGGGATCGGCCTCAGTAGGGGGCCAGCTAGTCTAATTAGTCTAATGAGTGTCGCGTTGCATTGATTCTTTTGCTCAATAGTGTCAATGAAGACGCTGAATGTTTGTTTCTGACAGTAGAAAAATGCCAGCTCACCTATCCGTCGGTACCTCTTGTCAGTGATGAGCTCGTAGGGGAGGCAACCTGCGATGTGTGAGAGCTCTGCAGAAATAGAGAAAGCCGATCTTAGTTGTCACGGCAACCAGGGAGCAACGCGGCCGTCGTTAGGACGCTGACGATACGTCATCGCGTTCCGTTTGTGTGCCTGGGAAATGTAGTATTAGAACCGATGGTTCTTATGAACGGCAATCAATAGGATCACGCCTACTCTCATCCTTTCATATGGAATGGGAGAAAATAGATGTTTGTTTATTATTTGCGTAAAAGCAATGCAGCGGGCCTGGAAGTACATGTTAAGCCCGTGTCTCATACTGAAACAGAGCATCTATTAGAAACTCGGAAACACCTGATAACATGGTGTTATTAGTTTGTACTAGACAGGAAGAATCACATCGCCTACAGTCTTAGGAAGACCTCGCCTGAAACGGGGAGAGAGATGCCTAAAGTATATTGGGCATCCCTAAATCTCTGTACAGTTCACCTGAAAAGTATTGAATGGTGTCTGCTCTTAGAGTGAGGCCCAAGGTATATCATCATTCAGCCCGTTACAATCACTACGAAGTCGGAAGACCCATTTCTGTTCCTTGTGGAATAGGAACTTAGTGATGTCTGTTATATGTGGTGGGATGAATGGTTGTTCCAGGACTAACCACCTTATGTCTTCTGGTTTGTGATTCAATGTAAGGAAATGGTTAGTCATTCTAGTCGCTTGTTTTTTCCGTCTAATAGTACTCTTATGTTCACTTATTCTCACTTTGATTTTACGGGTAGTCATCCCTACATATTTAAGTGAGCACGGACATGTAATCAGATAGATGACTTTCTCTGAATTACAGTTAGTATGTTTGTTGAGAATCCAAGGTTTTGAGGTACCAATGTCAACCGATTTAGTGGCTACAGTCTGTGGACAAACTGAACAAGAACCACAAGGGTAGTGGCCTTGAACAGGTGGAAGGTTCCAGAGTGTTGATGTGATGGGATTACTCTTCGCTTTTGGTCGTGTGTGTACCAAATTGTCCTTGAGATTCGTTCCTCTCTTGAATGAGAAGAGTGGAGGAGGGATATTTTCATTGTTCAAATTAAGAATCCGGGGAGGAGCCTAGCGCGCAACCAAGATGGCCGCGTAGGTGCGAGGCTCCCGAGGACCTCCGCGACCTCCTGCATAAATCCTGACCATATCCTGTCCTAGACGAGGGGACTGTGTTCGTGAGACCGAGCTGAGGTGCCACCCGTTTTCCGTTTCCAAATCGGACCTCGGACACCGGCGGGAGCATCGATTGAGGTTTGCGGCCTTCTCCACGCCGGCCCCCCGGATTGGAGTTGTGGGGCGATCCGGAGACAAAGTGAACAACAGCGGCGGGCGCGGCTGGGCGATTCGCGTACCCTGCACTTTCACTTTCGCATTCGCGCCCTCCTTGCTGCCAAGCGAGGTAGGGTCGCGAGGCGGCGTGCGGTGGTGTGGCTTCATCGGGGTGCCCTGCCGGCCCGCCAGCTGTGATCCGCCCTTCGGAGCCGTGGTCGCCCTCCCCCGGGGCCCGTGAACTGGTTTGTCAGCCCCTTTCAAGGAGATTGGCACGATTTGGGGACTGGAGCCATGTCCACGAAACAAGATGGCGACCGGGCAAAGGTGAAATCGACCCGCCGTGGCGCAGCCCCTCAGTCTAACAGCATGGATCGCTACACCCTCCAGAAGGGTTCTCCAGAGGCGCCGCGTAGGTCCCCTGTTGGCCCGACTGATGCTCCTGCTCTGCCCGCGGATCTGACCCTCCGGGACGTTATGGGCGCCATCGCCGAGATGAAGGCCTCAGTTGACCAGCGCTTTGACACTCTGGCGCAAAAGATTGACTCGGTCCTCGTGGATGTGGGCCTGGTGAGGGCCGATCTGTCCAAAACGAATGACCGGGTCGACTCTTTGGCCCACACCACCTCGGGCCTCACAACGGACGTGGCGGCCCTCCAAAAGGAGGTGCGCCGACTGGGCCAGGCGAGCGCCCTGATGGATCGTCGACTGGAAGATTCCGAGGGTCGGGCCCGGAGGAACAATGTTCGCATTGTCGGGGTGCCGGAGGGACGTGAGGAGGAGGCGGCGGATCTGTTTGTGGAGGACCTAATCCTCACCCGTCTCCAGCCCCGGGGGCTGAGTAAACTCTTCGCAGTGGAACGTGCCCACAGGGTCCCCGGAGGGAGACCTAAGGTCGGAGCCCCTCCGAGGCCTCTCATTGCCCGGATCTTCAACTTTCGGGACAGAGACGCTATCCTGCAGACTTCTAGGCAACAAGGACCGGTCAGACTCGACAATATGGACGTCAACTTCTATCCTGATTTTACTCCGGCGGTCCAGAAGCAGAGACTGAGTTTTCTCGGAGTCAAACGTCGCCTACGGGACCTGAACCTCAAGTATGCGATGCTTTTTCCAGCGAAGTTGAGGGTAGAGGTGGATGGCCGCACGCACTTTTTTGATCGTCCCGAGGCGGCCGGGGACTGGTTGGACACTTTGCCCGGGGATCGGGGCCGGGGGGGTGGGGGGGGCGCGGTTGGTGGGGAGGGCTTGCCGGATCAGGACTGAGGGACTAATAGTAGGCCTTGCTCTGGACAACATTATTGTCATCATCGACTGATTGTGTAAGTTCCCCTCCCGTGGAGGTCGTACGGGGTCTCTTGGGGGCTTTCCCTCCTCCTCTGGGGGACTAGTTAGTGTTTTCATCTATGGGGCGACAGGCACACTGCACTTTGGGGGGGCTGTTTGGGCTCATGCAGGGGTGCAGGGAGGGGGGAGTTCTGTTGGGACGGGTGGGTTGGGGTGGGGTGTTGTTCGTTTTTACCGCAAGGCAAACCCTTTACTGTATTGGTGTTTTTGAGGTGCTCTCGGGGGGACGAATGATGGCTTCTATATGTGATGGGGGGTAGGGATTTGACTTTGTTGTCTTGGAACGTTAATGGACTGGGGGATAGGATTAAGCGAGGTGTGGTCCTGCAGTATCTGAAACGAATTTCGCCAGATGTGGTCTTTCTGCAGGAGACACACCTTATTGGTAATTCCTTTTGTGCCATGAATCGGCGTGGCTATCGTTTGGTGGCCCACTCGGGCTTCACGTCTGGCTCGCGGGGGGTGGGCATCATGGTTAAGAACTCGCTCCCGCTGGAAATAGATGTGGTGCGCCATGATGAGAGGGGATGCTACACTGCTTTGGTGGGGAGAATGGAGGGCAAAGTGGTTGTCTTTGTCTCAGTGTATGTCCCACCGGGGCTACAGTCCACCACTTTTGCGGACCTGGGGCGCCTCCTCCTTGACCTTCCGGGGGGGCTTCTGGTGGTTGGGGGGGATTTCAATGCGGTGGTTTCTGGGACTATGGATCGTCACCCCCCTAGGGACCTCCCCCGGGCGCAGGCGTGGCTGTCCGGCCTCTTAGATACATTGGGATTGGTGGACTGCTGGCGCTTAAAACATCCCACGCAGCTGCAATACACCTTCCATTCGGGTGCCCATGGTAGCCTCTCGCGGCTTGACCATATCCTTGTCCCTGCGGCCTATGCTGGGAGGGTGTTGAGAGGTGCGCCATCTGGCGCGGGGTATTTCAGATCACTCCCCGCTCCTGTTGCACTTTGGTGTCCTCCCGAGGGGGGAGGGCAGGGTAGCTCCAATCAATGCCTGGTACCTGCGCGACCCCACTATTCGTGCTGACCTGATTAAATCCTTGCAGCGGTATTTTGAGGAGAATGTGGGGTCTGTCCCTTCGGCTATCTCCCTCTGGGAGGCCTTCAAGACAGTTATTAGGGGGGAGGCCCTCTCCTTCATATCCCATGCCCGGAGGCGCGAGCAGGAGGAGGTGACCCGAGTGGAGGCCGAAATTACTGAACTAGAGGGTGATTTGGGGAGTGGGGTGACGGATGCTGCACTGCATGTTCTACACCTTAAGCAAGCGGCCTATAGGGCCCTCGTCACGGAGGCAGCCAGGGGCCTCAGTAGAGAGCAACAGGGGCGACTGTATGATGTGGGTGATAAGGCTGGTAAATTGATTGCGTGGTTGGATAAAAAGGAGAGAGCGAGTCGTGTGGTTCCGCTGATTGAGAGGATGGATGGTGTACGTGTCACCGAGCCAGAAGACATTGTCTCTTGCTTAGCGGATTATTTCCGCGAGGTGTATTCCCCGGTTTCTCCCTGCTCGGAGGCGGACTCTCATGCCCTGCTTCGAGATATCGCGCTGCCCTCCCTTTCGGTGGAGGACAGGGAGTCGTTGGATGCTGCTCCCACCTCGGACGAAATTGCCCTCGCTATACGCTCGGTCGCATCTGGCAAGGCCATGGGCCCGAACGGCATCCCTATCGAGTTGTATAAGCTGCGACCGGACGTGCTGGCACCCCACCTCCGCGCGATGTTCCTGGCGGCCCATTCGCGGGGCTCCCTCCCGCCGGACCAACGTCTGGCTACAATCGTGGTGATCCACAAGGAGGGGAAACGCCGAGACCGGGTTACCTCCTATCGGCCCATCTCGCTCTTGAATGCGGAGCCCAAAATCCTTGCCAAGGTGCTCGCCAACCGACTGGTCGGCGTGGTGGACGATTTGGTCCACCAAGACCAGTCTGGCTTTATCCCCCATCGCAACACGGCCCTCAATCTGCGGCGCTTGCACGGGGTGCTCGCACGTGTTCCGTTTCTGCGGGAGCCGGCCATCTTGGCGTCCTTAGACGCCACCATGGCGTTTGACACGCTCGAATGGCCATACATTTGGGCGATGCTGGCGAAATTTGGATTAGGACCGGGATTCATCAGCTGGGTTAAATTGTTGTACTCGGGCCCGTTAGCACAGGTGGTAGTGAATGGGCGAGTTTCGGCCCCGTTCGCGCTGGGACGGGGCACGCGACAGGGTTGCCCCTTGTCGCCGCTCCTGTTTGCATTGGCCTTGGAACCCCTGGCGGAGTGGCTGCGGTGGCACCCTTCCATCCGTGGTCTCCGTTGGACCCCCGAGTATGAGGACCGCGTGTCCCTCTACGCTGACGATATCCTTTTGTACCTAGCCTCCCCGCGCAAATCACTGATTGTCCTGGTTGATGTCCTGCGCTCCTTTGGCCGTAACTCAGGCCTTGTCATCAACTGGGCTAAATCATGTGTCTATGTGCTTTCCGGGGAGGCTCCCGTCCTCCCGCGGGGATGTCCGATCCAGATTGCCTCGCAGGGGTTTCGGTACCTGGGGGTCTACATCACGCTGGACCCGGAGGCCCGCTACGAGCGAAACTTGCTTCCCCCCCTTCAGCGCCTGAAGGAGGACGTCGCGCGCTGGCGGCGCCTGCCGCTTTCGCCGCTCGGCCGGGCGGCATTGTTTAAGATGATGTCGTTGCCGCGCTTCCTGTACGCTCTCCAGAACACTATGGACCTAGTCCCGGCGCGCTACTTCCGTGAGGTGGAGAGTCTACAGCGCCGCCTGTTCTGGGACGGGAGGCCGCGTATAGCCCTGGCGAAGTTGACGCTCCCGTGGTATGACGGGGGGATTGCCCTCCCGGACATTAAGCGGTATTACTGGGCCTCCCAGCTAGCTGCAATTAATCACGGCCTCTATGGGCCCGCCTTGAACCCGGCATTTGAAATGGACAAGATGCTCCTGCCCGGTGGCGACTACAATCGAGCGCTCTACTCTGGCGCGCCGGATCCCCGCTTGACGGGGCCCACGCGTGTCATGGTGCGGGTGTGGCACGCGGCCAATGCAGCTATGGGGTGGAAGGACCGTTTGACCCGGGCGTCGCCGTTGTATGCGCGTCAGCGGTTGGGCTCCCTGTGGACCTCGAAGGGTTTCGAGAAGTGGGACACGATTGGCATCAGTAAAGTGGGGGACCTCTGGACGAGAGGGGGATTTAAAACATTCGAGACGCTGCAGACGGAGTATCAGCTGCAGGGCAGTGAATACTTTCGGTACTTGCAGGTCCGTCATGCGCTGGGCTCCGTCTTCCCAGACGTCGCCTCCATCCCGGAGTCTTCCCCCTGGAGGATAGAGTGCTGGATGGCCACGTTCCGGATAGCACGATCTCCCTCATTTACAAAAAATTGATTAATGACCGCTCGGACCTGCTGACCGGCCTCCGTGAGGCTTGGGTTGCCGACGGGCTGGAGTTGGACGACGAAGACTGGATTTCCGCGGTGGCCTCTCCGAAGGAGGTGGCCATACCGGCTCGCCTTCGCTTCGTCCAGCTTAAGATACTCCACCGGGTTTACGTGACGGGGCCAAGGCTTCTGCGCATGGGTTATGCCGAGGATGGGTTGTGTAAGCGTGGGTGTGGTGCTTTGGCGACTTTTTTGCATATTTTGTGGGAATGCCCGAAGGTGGAGCGATTCTGGCGTGGTGTGCACGAGGTCCTGCGTCTGGTTACGCATGTCGCGCTGTTGCCTGAAGCGAGGAGATGCTTGCTGAATGTGTGGGAACCAACTGATTACTCGGTTCCGCAGACGCGATGGGTGACTCTGGGATATATGATTGCTAAGCGGGACATCGCTCAACTGTGGGGATCCCAGCGGCCCCCGGCGGTGTCGGCCTGGAAAGAACATATGGATTGGTGCATGTTCCGAGAAAAGGTGGTGTATGTGGCGAGGGGCAAGCCTGGGGCGTGGGTGAAAATATGGGGCCCCTGGAACGCCTACCGCGGGGGTATCTGCGCGCCACCACTGCTGCCTGCTGCCTCACCGGCTCCGTCCCCCTAGTTGACCCCCTCCCCCAGCCCCGGGCACAGAGTTCCCCCAGTCCTGGACTTGTTTCCCTTCCCCCTCTTTAGACTCCTGTGTATGGTTGGGGTCCCTCTCTTGAGGAGCACGTGTGGTTACCTTCGACTGCGGGTTGCCTTGCGGGTGTGGTTTTTCTATGTTGTTGTGTTTGTATAAAATGAAACCGTATTGTGGGCTTAGAGTCATGTGGCCCACTTTGTTGATGCTTCCTGCTTTACTTCTTTGCAACGCCAAGTGCCCCTTTTGTAAGTTTGTCAGATGCTCCTGTTACTCTAGCGGCCGGCCGGAAGGTTGTAGGCCCATGCTTGTATATACTTGAGATTGCAATAAACGGTTTCAACAAAAAAAAAAAAAAAAAAAAAAAAACAAATTAAGAATCCGCCAGTGCTTGCGTACCACTTTTTGCACGTCATTTGACAGTGTGCTAAAGGTGTTTACAAAAGTCAGTCTCTTAAGTGGTGGTTTTGGTATAGCTGGCGCAATGAGAGCGTCCCTGTTATTGTTTGCTGCTCTTTTTTTGGCTTGTCTTACCAAGTGTCTAGGGTATTTCTTGACTTGCAATTGCTGTGACAGATCGGCTGCATGTTTATCATAAGTCTCTTTTGTGGAACAGTTTCTGCGTATACGCAGGAACTGTCCGATGGGCAGATTGTTCCTTAAGGACTTGGGGTGGTGGCTTTGGAAATTCAACAGAGAGTTCTTCGCTAGCGGTTTCTTGTAAAGTTCACTCCCCAAAGTCCCTTGTGATGGGTAAATGACAATGTCCAAGAAAGGCAATCTGCATTTGTCGTGGGTCACAGTGAATCGTAAAAAATTGTTTTGGATGTTTAACCAAGCATGGAAATCGAGTAAGGTAGTAACACTGCCACGCCAAACTACCAAAATATCATCGATATACCTCTTCCATATGACAATTTTGTCACGGAAGGGATTGGTATTGGTCAAAACATTGTTCTGTTCAAATAAATGAACGTAGAGGTTCGCCAGGCTGGGAGCAAAAATGCTCCCCATCGATGTGCCAGAGGTTTGGAGGTAGATGGTCTCCTCGTACCTGAAGAAATTTTCTTTCATTGCCAGCCTGGCACATTCCATGATGAAGTTGATAGGGGTAATCGTGGCCAGATCTTTAGTGTCCAGTAGACCCCTGATCGCCTCTAATGTTTCATCCTGAGGAATGCAGGTATAAAGTGACTCGACATCGAAACTAACCAATAGGTCTGTTTCGATGTCAAATGGAGTCTCAGGTAGCATTCTAAGGACATCTTTGGTGTCCTGAAGGAATGTGGGCATTTCTTTGACCAGAGGCCGGAGAAAAAAGTCTACAAAAGTGGACAAGGGTTCTAAAAGTGACCCGATCCCTGAAATAATGGGACGTCCTGGTGGTGGTCTAGTGGCTTTATGTATCTTCGGGAGGACATAAAAATAGGGCATGACAGGATGTGTCGTGATTAAGAATTCAGACTCTTGTTGAGTGATCCAGCCTGATTCCTTGGCTTCATAAACCATGTCATTTATCTCTTTGGATAATCTTGTGGTTGGATCCTCGGGCAAAACCCGGTAGGATTTCGTGTCGTTTAGTTGTCTAAGACATTCCATACGATAGGTGGTTGAGTCCAGAATGACAATGGCACCCCCCTTATCAGCAGGCTTGATGGTAATAGTGTCGTCATTGGATAGTGTCGTCATAGCTTGTTTTTCCGCCAGAGGAAGGTTACAGTAGCCATTAAAAACGCTATCGCCCAGCCGCGTGATGTCGAGATGCGCCAGGTCTCACTGAACGTCACCCGACTGCCACAACAATGGTTACAGAACAGTACTAGATCTCGGTAATATTTGTAAAGACTTAGGGATCGGCCTCAGTAGGGGGCCAGCTAGTCTAATTAGTCTAATGAGTGTCGCGTTGCATTGATTCTTTTGCTCAATAGTGTCAATGAAGACGCTGAATGTTTGTTTCTGACAGTAGAAAAATGCCAGCTCACCTATCCGTCGGTACCTCTTGTCAGTGCTGAGCTCGTAGGGGAGGCAACCTGCGATGTGTGAGAGCTCTGCAGAAATAGAGAAAGCCGATCTTAATTGTCACGGCAACCAGGGAGCAACGCGGCCGTCGTTAGGACGCTGACGATACGTCATCGTGTTCCGTTTGTGTGCCTGGGAAATGTAGTATTAGAACCGATGGTTCTTATGAACGGCAATCAATAGGATCACGCCTACTCTCATCCTTTCATATGGAATGGGAGAAAATAGATGTTTGTTTATTATTTGCGTAAAAGCAATGCAGCGGGCCTGGAAGTACATGTTAAGCCTGTGTCTCATACTGAAACAGAGCATCTATTAGAAACTCCCATAGGCGACCCCTTCCAATTGAGGTGCGAAATGGGTAAATTCTTTTGCAAAGTACGTCTACATTTCTTTTTTAAGAATAAAGAAAAGGGAGACGATACGACAGGTCAAGATGACCTATCAGTAGAAATTAACACAGGTTTAAGACCACCCTCTAATTTCACACCACCAGCACATTTAGTGCCAGACAATGTTAAAGTCTTTGAACAAGCTGTGACCAATGATGTCTCTTCTCTCTGTTCTAGAAGTAGAAGTGGCTACTGTAACCTTCCTCTGGCGGAAAAACAAGCTATGACGACACTATCCAATGACGACACTATTACCATCAAGCCTGCTGATAAGGGGGGTGCCATTGTCATTCTGGACTCAACCACCTATCGTATGGAATGTCTTAGACAACTAAACGACACGAAATCCTACCGGGTTTTGCCCGAGGATCCAACCACAAGATTATCCAAAGAGATAAATGACATGGTTTATGAAGCCAAGGAATCAGGCTGGATCACTCAACAAGAGTCTGAATTCTTAATCACGACACATCCTGTCATGCCCTATTTTTATGTCCTCCCGAAGATACATAAAGCCACTAGACCACCACCAGGACGTCCCATTATTTCAGGGATCGGGTCACTTTTAGAACCCTTGTCCACTTTTGTAGACTTTTTTCTCCGGCCTCTGGTCAAAGAAATGCCCACATTCCTTCAGGACACCAAAGATGTCCTTAGAATGCTACCTGAGACTCCATTTGACATCGAAACAGACCTATTGGTTAGTTTCGATGTCGAGTCACTTTATACCTGCATTCCTCAGGATGAAACATTAGAGGCGATCAGGGGTCTACTGGACACTAAAGATCTGGCCACGATTACCCCTATCAACTTCATCATGGAATGTGCCAGGCTGGCAACGAAAGAAAATTTCTTCAGGTACGAGGAGACCATCTATCTCCAAACCTCTGGCACATCGATGGGGAGCATTTTTGCTCCCAGCCTGGTGAACCTCTACGTTCATTTATTTGAACAGAACAATGTTTTGACCAATACCAATCCCTTCCGTGACAAAATTGTCATATGGAAGAGGTATATCGATGATATTTTGGTAGTTTGGCGTGGCAGTGTTACTACCTTACTCGATTTCCATGCTTGGTTAAACATCCAAAACAATTTTTTACGATTCACTGTGACCCACGACAAATGCAGATTGCCTTTCTTGGACATTGTCATTTACCCATCACAAGGGACTTTGGGGAGTGAACTTTACAAGAAACCGCTAGCGAAGAACTCTCTGTTGAATTTCCAAAGCCACCACCCCAAGTCCTTAAGGAACAATCTGCCCATCGGACAGTTCCTGCGTATACGCAGAAACTGTTCCACAAAAGAGACTTATGATAAACATGCAGCCGATCTGTCACAGCAATTGCAAGTCAAGAAATACCCTAGACACTTGGTAAGACAAGCCAAAAAAAGAGCAGCAAACAATAACAGGGACGCTCTCATTGCGCCAGCTATACCAAAACCACCACTTAAGAGACTGACTTTTGTAAACACCTTTAGCACACTGTCAAATGACGTGCAAAAAGTGGTACGCAAGCACTGGCGGATTCTTAATTTGAACAATGAAAATATCCCTCCTCCACTCTTCTCATTCAAGAGAGGAACGAATCTCAAGGACAATTTGGTACACACACGACCAAAAGCGAAGAGTAATCCCATCACATCAACACTCTGGAACCTTCCACCTGTTCAAGGCCACTACCCTTGTGGTTCTTGTTCAGTTTGTCCACAGACTGTAGCCACTAAATCGGTTGACATTGGTACCTCAAAACCTTGGATTCTCAACAAACATACTAACTGTAATTCAGAGAAAGTCATCTATCTGATTACATGTCCGTGCTCACTTAAATATGTAGGGATGACTACCCGTAAAATCAAAGTGAGAATAAGTGAACATAAGAGTACTATTAGACGGAAAAAACAAGCGACTAGAATGACTAACCATTTCCTTACATTGAATCACAAACCAGAAGACATAAGGTGGTTAGTCCTGGAACAACCATTCATCCCACCACATATAACAGACATCACTAAGTTCCTATTCCACAAGGAACAGAAATGGGTCTTCCGACTTCGTAGTGATTGTAACGGGCTGAATGATGATATACCTTGGGCCTCACTCTAAGAGCAGACACCATTCAATACTTTTCAGGTGAACTGTACAGAGATTTAGGGATGCCCAATATACTTTAGGCATCTCTCGCCCCGTTTCAGGCGAGGTCTTCCTAAGACTGTAGGCGATGTGATTCTTCCTGTCTAGTACAAACTATTAACACCATGTTATCAGGTGTTTCCAAGTTTCTAATAGATGCTCTGTTTCAGTATGAGACACGGGCTTAACATGTACTTCCAGGCCCGCTGCATTGCTTTTACGCAAATAATAAACAAACATCTATTTTCTCCCATTCCATATGAAAGGATGAGAGTAGGCGTGATCCTATTGATTGCCGTTCATAAGAACCATCGGTTCTAATACTACATTTCCCAGGCACACAAACGGAACGCGATGACGTATCGTCAGCGTCCTAACGACGGCCGCGTTGCTCCCTGGTTGCCGTGAAAACTAAGATCGGCTTTCTCTATTTCTGCAGAGCTCTCACACATCGCAGGTTGCCTCCCCTACGAGCTCAGCACTGACAAGAGGTACCGACGGATAGGTGAGCTGGCATTTTTCTACTGTCAGAAACAAACATTCAGCGTCTTCATTGACACTATTGAGCAAAAGAATCAATGCAACGCGACACTCATTAGACTAATTAGACTAGCTGGCCCCCTACTGAGGCCGATCCCTAAGTCTTTACAAATATTACCGAGATCTAGTACTGTTCTGTAACCATTGTTGTGGCAGTCGGGTGACGTTCAGTGAGACCTGGCGCATCTCGACATCACGCGGCTGGGCGATAGCGTTTTTAATTTTAATCAACCACTAGGTTTTAACACTGTTAAACCCTCTGATTTTCTCTACAGAGCGGGGCCTCCTTAAACCTGAGCAGTAGCCAGGTGAGGTGAGGCGCACACCCATCACGTACAGGGTAAGTGCCTTTAAGTCGTCTAATTCGATTTAAGCACACAGACTTATCATAGTCTCAATACATCTAAGAGTATTTAGTGTATCGGACATTGTTCTGGATGCTATTTGTTAACCTTGACAACTACACTATATGAAGGGTTGTTTTGCTATGTTGTGTTTTTTCTGTTTCTTTTTTCTCCATTTATGCAGGTCAGTGAATGTAAACTACCTCCCACGGAGTTTCTTGGCCCCCATCAGGGTCCAGGTTGTATAAACCACTTTATTAATTTGCACAGTTTTTCGCAGTAGCTTATAGGTCCTGACGAAAGCTTGGATGATTCACATCCGTTAGCAGAAACATGTAGACCGTTCTTCAAAACAGTTATTATATTTTGAAACTGTTAGAGCACTGTTTTTAAATTTTGTCAACAAGGTAGCCACCCAATAAAGTCTTTTAGTGCCTTGTTAGACATATTTTAACCAGCACTTACACACCATCACTTCACACTAGCACTGCGACCATCACACCCAATCATCATCTAACAAAACCACTTACCAGTTTGGGACATAGAAGAGACCAATATCTACGATTTGTTGAGTAGAAGATGGTTCTCTAAATGCGTCCCCAATTCCCAGATGATGAAGCAAACCACTTCGGGTGGATGATGGGAATTTTACACTCATGCGTACACGCACACATGTACACATGAACTCACAGCATTAGCATTCCCTTACGATTGTGTCAAGGTTTTCACACAGGCGAGACTCATAGTTGTTTTTTGTTGATATATTTTAAAGCGGCAACATTTACAGTTTTTGTAAGTTAAACTTATAAAATTTTGTTAGCCATAAGCATTTTATATATGTGTGATTTGTATCTTGTGGTATTTTACTGAGAATAGCATGTTGGTCTTTTTTTAACAATCTTTCTGATTGTTTTTTTTTTGCCTGCTGTTAAGTGATGAGTACGATTGAAATCACTATTTCTTGTGAAATTCAATATATTCTGAGAACAGCAAAAAAGGCAAACAAATTACTCTGTGGAAATTATGCTGTGTTGTAAAAAATGTATTATTACATGTTATCATTTTTTTTTCCTTTTCTTTCACAGATCCAAATCTTAAAATAAGCAATTTATATGAATTTAGATTGCAATGAAAATCTGAAAAAAATGTATACAATTTTTTATTCCTATTACTGTGAAGGTAAGTTTAACTAAGTCTCAATATGCAGAATGAGGAGGTCTGCAAGAAGCTACAAAGTTGAAACACGTTTCTAAAAACACTCTGTTTATACCTATGTAGTTTTGAAATCTGACCATAATCAGATATCATGTGACCTGCATAAAAAGAGATTTGAAGGGGTTCATAATATTTCCCATTGTACCTATTGAAGGACCGCAATCATTTCAATCATTCTTCTTTGAACATCTTTGCAGACAAAACTCTGTGCTTACCTTCTATCATTCGCAAGGAATTTTAAAACTGGAAATATGTCACTTTTTGTAACATAGTTATTGCGCAAGACACTCTTTCATATTTACAAAGAGAGGAAAAGGCACTCTGCACACTTTTTATACTCCATGTAAATACAACCTCATTATGCACACCACTTTGCGTTGAAAGGGTGTTCTATAAGTGTTGTTGTGCATGATTGCGCTCAATACTCATAGAACAAGACACATGTCTAGATTTATCATAAATCATAAATCTCGATATGTGTGTGAATGCTGCACCATTCTAAAATTGGTGTAGGAAAGCACAAGGAGAATTGTTTTCATTTCTCCGCATTTTTATATCTTCAATTCATGCTGAAATGTTCAGCATACGTTGAAGGAGAAAAATGCATTTTCTCATTGTTTTTGTGCAGAAAGGTGTGTCTTCCTGTAGAAAAACAAACAGCACATGACACAGATATCCTTGCACTATGGTGCAAGGGTGCCTGTGTCACCACATGGCTGCAGTTTAAGCAGCCGTGCAGAGAGAAGCATAGATTTGCAACATATTTATGTACATATGTTGCATCCCAGTGCTTCGGAAGTACTACAGCACACTGCAGTTAAAGAGGTTACTGTGTGATGCTGCAGCACTTCCTCATAGTTCTGCACTTATACATTCATCATACGCTACTAATGCATTCATTCAGTCAATTACGTACTACACATACATTCATCTAAACTTTCACACACTAACAAAGAAATTTTGCTCTTTTTTTAAACCAGGAATGTTAGTTCTTAGAAGAATTTTTTTTTCTTCTTTCTTCTTTTATATATTTTTTTGGTTTTTCTAACAATTTTGTGATTTTTTTGTTTTTTCTAAAAAAAAAACAAAAAAAACAGGAGGAACCAAACAATGAACTTAAGGAAACAAAAAAAACAACAAAAAAAACTAGCAAATGTGACTTTCTTGCCTGCGGCAGATCAGATCGATCGACTGCTCACCGTAGCACAAAGTCGCATTGCACTTAGTGCAGAGCACTTTTAAATATTGAAATTGAGGACGGATGTCCAAGTTTTGGGCTGATGGATGCACTCTTGAAGTGCTCGTCTGCTATGAGGTGGAAGCCGCAGGAGCAGGAGTGTTTCTCATCCGTTTGCACTCTTCTCGTGCAGGATTGTTCGGATGAAGGGTCCTTAGGTGCTTCATCATACTCGCCGTGCCACACGAGTATTTCTTGTTAGGATCCCCCCGCGACAGCTCTATTTTGCAAATCTTGCACATGACCAAGGTGGCAATGGTCTTTGTTTGCCCCTCGGGAAAAGTAAAAAATGTCCACACCACAGATGAAAAATGTGGTGTGGGTGGTGCCTCCTCCAAAAATTCATCCTCAGATGAATGAGGAGATGCAGGTGATGCCTGCTGCCCTGAAGCCATTTTTAGTTGGAAAAAGTTAGAGCTGAGTGTAAACTTAGTCTAAAAAATCTTCTTCTCTGCAAAGAGATGCACCTCCAAAGAAGGTGAAAGAAGAATGATTGAATTGGGTGGGGTCTTTCAATAGTTAGAACAGGAAGTGTAATGAACCAATCAAATCTCTTTTTTTGCAGGTCACATGGGATCCGTGCATCCTGCGCTTATGCATCACGCACCCAGCGCGCATCCGCGAAATTAAATAAAAAAAAAAATAGGATTACATGTAAAAATATATTACTTTTAAGACTAGTTTAGAGTTTGTCTTCAATTAATATTCACATGAAATACACATATATGTTTTTTTAAATGTTAAATATTTCGCGGGATCCGTGCACCTACCACGTCATAGACGCAGATGACACATCGCGGAAGTGCGTAAACGTCGCGTTACGTACATCGAACATGTCGCGTATAGGCTGGGAGTCGTGTACCGGTCGCCTTGCGATCGCGCACTAAACACGTACCATGCGCGGATGCTAACGCGTAGGGATCGAGAACGGTGCGCATAGGGTGCGCGGATCCAAAAACATGGAAAACAAATATATAAAATAAAGTTTTGAATATATAGTTAAAAAAATATTATGAAAAATATAAAAAAAAAATGTTTGAAAAACCCATTAAATTCAAATAATATTTTTTAATTTTTAAAAGAATTAATTGAAAAAATAAGTTAAAAAAATGGTGATAAAAAAGTATTTAAAAAAAAACATAATTAATGAAATTGACACACTGAATTTGAAAAATATAGAAATCCAATCAAAATCATTAAACATGATATCTTTAGAGATAAGTTATAGATAGGAATCAGCATTTAAAAAACCTTTGAAATTCACTGAAAAAACCATAGGTTTCATGCACGTTATAGTTAGGAATTGGCATTTAAAAAACCTTTGAAATTCACTGAAAAAAACAAAGGTTTCAGGGGCGTTATAGTTAGGAATTGGCATTTAAAAAACCTTAGAAATTCACTGAAAAAACCATAGGTTTCAGGGGCGTTATAGTTAGCTGGACATTTCCCTCAAACAAAACCCTAGAAATTCCCCCGTTATAGTTAGTTCAGCTAACTATAACTCACGCCCCGCAATGCACTGCTGATGACGTCACATATTACATCACTCATGACATGGTCAGTGACATCACTGATGACATCACTGATGACATCTCAAATGACATCACTGATGACCTCACTGATGACGTCATCCATGTGATAAATTAGCGCATCTTCTCACACCCTAATATAACCTTTAATACACCGACTCAAAATTTCAGACGGCCATTTTGAAAACCATAGATACTCCAATACCAATAACTACATACCCACTCATTGACTCTTAGGTCTACATACACCTCCACTCACTCACCTGTACAGTCACTCATATTTACAGTCACTCCGTACAAGACTATCATATGCATTTATACACCTATATAGACACACACACACATCCAATCATCCATTGAGGTACTGACACACCTAGTCAGTCGTGCAAATAATTAAACACAGTCCAATTTACTCACCTATACAGTTAAACACACTCAAGTTCACTTACTCATAAAAATACTAACAAATTCTGACGCTCTTATACAATTACTAATACAAGCACACACTCATCCATACAGCCACTCCCGCAATCACACACTCTCACATATAGATAGTTATATACTCTTACACACATATACACTGCGTTTCACATATGTAGTTACTGACACATGTACAACTGAGATATACATTCAATCACTAACACACCCATACATACACTCACCCAACCATACAGTCCATCACAGTTGCACTCTTAAAACCATGCACCCATAGAATCACCCACTCACACATCTATGCACAGAGTTACACACACCCTATCCACACAAACACTCAGGCACCCATACAGATACTCAGACAACCAATCAATAACCCATATAGACACTCATATAGCTATTCACAAAACCATGCAGCCACTTATACACCAACACACAGACACATACAGACATTCACACAGTTTAGTCACTAGTATGCAGTAAGATACATTTAATGACTCACTTATAGAGTCAGTTACGGACCTAGAAAATCATCCATTCACACACTTGTACACCCACTCATTCTTCAACAGGCCTTTCCCTATATATATTAAACATATTAAAACTGTACAGAAAAACATACTCACTGGATGATGTCATCAGTGATGTCATTTGAGATGTCATCAGTGATGTCATCAGTGATGTCACTGACCATGTCATGAGTGATGTAATATGTGACGTCATCAGCAGTGCATTACGGGGGCGCAAGTTATAGTTAGCTGAACTAACTATAACGGGGGAATTTCTAGGGTTTTATATGAGGGAAATGTCCAGCTAACTATAACGCCCCTGAAACCTATGTTTTTTTCAGTGAATGCATCTAAATTTGTGCACATGACATTGGAAACAAAACGCTATTATGCTAAAAGGAATTATGTCAGTGCCGTGAAGTGAAATAACTGTGTCAGTGCATTCTGGGGCCTGTAGTTGGTAGCACGGGCCATGTGACCACTTGGCTTATACTCTACTCTACTCACCTGTGATCAAGGCGATTTCCCGCCGAAACGCGTAAGGACACTGAGTACAAATGCTGCACAGACGAATAAAGTCTTGTTTGGAAGTAAGTCGGGTTGTGGCTCTGCACTTTTTCTTGCTGTTGCAAATTCCTCCAGGATCTCCATTCCTGACAACAGAGCTCGCCCTGCAGGGTCGGGGGCCCCCGGTAAAATGGAGCCTTTGCTTGATATATATATATATATATATATATATATATATATATATATATATATATATATATATATATATATATATATATATATATATATATATATACTTTGGAAGGAAACTGGGATGAGTTATCACAACTCTATTATTGTGAAAAACTGAGTATGGTTCTACAGAGCAAAATGATTGAATTTCACTCACTCTGAGTGCTGAGGTGATGGCTACCAGGAAAGCCACTTTCCATTTAGGATCCAGTAAAGAGGCTTTATGAATGGGTTCAAATGGGGGACCATTAATTTGGAGAGAACAATGTTATGTTCTCAAAGAGGGGATGGTGACTTAATTGGAGGTAATTCTTTTTTAAGCCCTTCTAGGAAGTCTTTAATTACAGGAATTTTAAAGAAAGACCTTTGTGATGGAGATTTTCTATAGGCTGTTAAAGCCTCAGGATGCACCTTAATGGGAGAACACTGTAACCTAGACTTTGCTAAATAAAGAAGGTAGGTTATAACCACTTCTTCTTGACGCAAGATTGGCTTGAGTCTGTTTTGAAACACCATAAGTATCCACTAATAGGCATATCATTTTCTCGTGGAAGGAGATCCTGTCTGTGCGGTAATCTCTTGTGTGGTCGTTCTAATAGGTGAAGAAGGTCTGTGAACCACCATTGATGAGGCCATTGTGGTGCTATCATTATCATCATGGTCTTGGACCTGTAGAGTCTGATGATTACTGTCAGTATTAGAGGAATTGGGGGAATTGTGCAGAGAATGTTTTCTGAACAATTTATCAAAAGGGCATGCCCTTTTTATCCTGGTTGGAAGAATCTGGATGCATAGTCTGCATTTTTGTTGCTTGCTTCTGCAGACAAATCTATTTGTGGATATCCCCATTCCTGGACAATGTTTAGTAAGACTTTTTTGTTGAGCATCTAGTTGTGATTTTCCTGAAACACTCGACTCAGTGAATCTGCCTGTATATTCTGAAACCCTGGAAGATGAATGGCCGTTATGGTTGGGTTTCTGGTTATTAGCCATTTCCGTATGACATGAGCTTTGAGAGACAGAGGACGAGAGTGAGTTCCTCCTTTTTTAGTTCATGCAGTGCATTGCTGTTGTATTGTTAGTCTGAACAAGAAGGGAATCCATTATAATTGATGTCCAAAAGGACTTTAGGGTCAGATAAACAGCTCTCAATTCCAGAAGGTTGATATAAATCTTTTCTTTATCGACCAAATCCCTTGGGTTGGAAGTGTCCCATATGACCTCGATATCCCTGGGGAGATGAATCTGTGATCAATGTTTGAGTTCGGAGATCCTAATGGAATGGTACTCCTACCAAGAGGTTCTTTGGTTGTTTCCACCATGGAAGAGATTAAATTACCTCTTTTTATAGAGGCAGTTTCTCTTCACAGTTGTCCAAGAGCTGATTCCACTGGACTCCTAAGCATTGCTGCAGGGGCCTCATGTGCAGTTTTGCATATATAACTAGAAAGATGCAAGATGCCATCAAACCTAGTAGGGATGCAATCTGTCTCGCTGTTGGATGGCGAGTATGTAAGAGATTGTGACACTTCAGATTGATTGATTATAACCTCACCTCCAAAGGATACACTCTTGTGGATTGGGTTCCAGTATTGCTCCTATGTATTGAATCTTTTGAACTGGGCAGGTTGTGGTTTCTGAGATTTACTTGCTGGCCCAGATTGGATAGTACATTGAGCCAGACTTGGTAATATTTCTTTATCTCCACAGGTGACAACCCTTTATTAACCAATAATCCAGGTAAGGCAAAACAAAGATCTTTTGTTTCCTTAGATGAACTGTAACAATGGCCATACATTTAGCAAACATCCGTGAAGCTGATTTTAGATTAAAAGTTAGGAATATGTATTGGTAATGATGCTGTCCTACTTTAAAGAGAAGGAATCTTTGATGTTTTGCTGATATTAGAATATGGAAATAGGCATCTTGGAGATCTATAGAACACATCCAGCCGCCTCGATGTAGTTGCAGATAAATCCGGTGTAATGCCAACATTCTGAATTTATCTTTCTTTATGTATTTGCAGATCACAAGAGTGAATTCTTGCTTTGGTCCTTTTTTCACACCAAAAAGTATCAAGAATAAATCCCCAATCCTCTCTGGTGATATGGAACCTTCTCCACAGCATGCTTTTGCAATAGAGTGTTGACAGTAGACCTTTGTGAAAAGCCAATGTTTTGATTAGTAGAAATGAAGGAGGGGGGGACCTGAATTGAAGAAAATATCCATTCGGAACAATATTCAAGACCCATTTCGTTGATTTTTACTATGCCAGATATTTGGTAATACTTCCTCCCACAGGAGTGGGAAAAAGAGAAGAGGGAAATAATGGCTCATCGCTTTGCAGGAAGTTTTCCTGTGGATGCAGACTGCTGCTGTGTTCCTCTCCCTCAATGTGTTTTTAAAGTGGTAGTCTTGTCTTGACTACTGCCGGTGCTGTTGGTGAGACCAGTGAGGTGCTTTAACCCTCTGCCTTTGCGTTCTGTTGTTAAGAAAGCAGTAAAACCAGTTCAACACTGAACCTGAAATGCCCATCCTTCGTTCCAGTAAGTCCAGGAGGTTGTCATGTTTGACCGTATCAAAAGCTGAAGAACGGTCAAGGAGGATTAGAAGGCAGGCTTCGCTCCGATCTAACATTCTTAGAGCGTCATCTATGTGAGTAAGGGCCGCTTCAGTACCATGGCCCTGAAGAAAACCTGATTGGAATTGATCTAAAAGGTGAAATTGATCAATGTGGTTACACAGTTGAATATGAACACATTTCTCTAGGAGCTTTGATAGAGTTGGAATGCTAGTGATGGGTCGGAAGTTATTAAGGTCATCTTGATCCGCAATGGGTTTTTTGAGGATGGGCGTAACCTGCCCTGACTTCAGACAATCAGGGATCAAACCTTGAAAGTAGGGAGGCATTTACTATTTTGGTCCAGAGAGGGACTAAGGACCATTTCATCTCAAGAAACTTGAGGGTAAGGGGTCACTGAAATGGTTTGAGGGTTTCAAAGTAGTAAGCAGGTTGAGAATAGACAATTCGTGAAAGGGTGTGAATTGGCATCAGAAGGTGTTATTTTTTGGTGTGAAACCTGGAGCAGGCAGAGGCTGAGGTGGAGGAGGGGATGCAGGGTTAGAGGGAATGGGACAATCAGTTGGTTGCACTGCAGTGTTTGGAGATCAGTTTCAATCTTAATCGTCTTTTGAAGGATAAAGGAGGCAAACAATTCACAATGTGGCTTCGTACTGGACTGTGATGGAGGGAGAGAAGGAAGATAATTGGATTGGAGTTTGAATAATTCAAAATGTTATTTAGGTCTGTTTCTGGCACTATCTAGTTGGATTCTGAAGAAGTTCGATTTCGCCGTCCTGATGTTTGCTGTAAGTGCTTCTTCTAGACCTCAAGAGCATGAGGTGCTCAAGCGACGGAGAGCCTCTCCAGGATCGTTTGGCTAGTATCAGATTGCATCTCTCTGAATTTAAACTATCGTTGAACCAAGGTCTTTGGTGGACCTTCTTTTTAGTTGTAAGGGGACAAATGTTTCTAGCATACTCAATATAGAGTTGTTGTAATGCTCCATGCGGTCCTATACCTCAGACATGTCAACAGGTGGAAGCAAGGTATTCTTGCTGGGTGGTATCAGTTCATTCATGTTTGTGTTTTGCAAAGATTGTTTCCAGCGCCTGGGATTCTTATATGGTACTAACGTACCCAGGGCATGGTTAAACCAGGGGTCTCCCATGGGCTGCAGCATGTATTGTGCCACTCATGGTAGTTGACTTAAACTGTGACTACAGGCCTGCCATTGCTGACTGTTAGAGGTGGTGCTTGTACCTCTCACCACAGATATAAGTTTCCTTATATCTGAGGTCACTGAATTTTCAACCTATAAGTCAACCCTTGTAGTAAGGACTCCCTTGATATGTACATACATTGTTAAGTTAGCATAACCACGTCAGAAGTTAGAAAGCCATCTTGCTGCTTTTGCACACGACACTGCGTTCACATGTTATTGCTTAAACGAACTGCTGACTCGAGTTTTGCCTCACACGAGAGCAATCTGTTGTTACCATCCCGAGCTCTGCGAAGCGACCTTGGTCTGCACACGATGTGACAAACAGTCTGAGTTGTTAGACAATGCATGTTTTCCACTCTAGGTTGATCGACCCACTATTTAGTCATAACACACGAGCAGCTGCACATACCTAAAAGTTGGTGCTTTTAATATCACGGACATCATGTTTATTATTCAGACCGAAGACGAGCCTTCCTGCGAGAAGACTCCTGATGCTCCTGTGATGTGATTTCACTAAGCTGATCTTTGAGGTATGGGGTCCCCTATTCAAGCCTAAGAGACCTTCTGTTAGTATAATAATAATATTAGCTTCTTAGTAAAGGGAAGGTGGTAGTATCCACTGTCATTATAACATGATCACCCCTTTTATATTCTATGGAATTGTAACTATGTTGATGGTTTTGATTTTAATCATTTGTCTGCTTGTATTAGCCAAAGTACTGCATATTAGGACACGTGGTCTATAAAAATAAACTCTTTTTATTTTCACCGTGTCTCTGTTGATTCTTGTTGTGGACTGATGTGAGAATAATATACGAACAGGTATTTCCGATTCCCACCATTCCTGAGTATGTACTGAGTCGCTTGTTCTGGGTTGTCTTTTCATTGGGACCGCCGAGCTAAATCTCGGATAACGAATGGGACACTTATGCTAGCCGGATACTGGGTTCTGGGTTCTGAGGTGAGTTTCTGGTACACCACAACTCACTGAGGTCCTGGGGTTCTACGCATAGTTCTGTGTATAAGCAGAATCCCTGCAACACCCTATGGCAGGCTCTTCAGTCCTGTAGGCAGGGTGCTTGATCATGAGTGTGAGGGTTCACCTGCATGAGCAGGACACCCCTACAAACTCAGTAGTCAATTATCCAGGCTCTGTAAGTGCGGTCAGACAATTTAAAACATATGGGAGGAAACAGCATTTACAATGCATGCTTTAGATCGCATGCCAGTACAATGCAGTTGTTACAACGACCGCATTGTTACAATGCAATCCATTACATCGCAAGTCGTTACAACGACTTGCTGTAGGGGGCAGAAGGTGGTGGATTTACAATCCAACACCTTCCCTGCTGTTGCACAAACTGGAGTAGGAATAGTAAATTATACTATTCCTAAGTCCAGTGCGCCCCTTACAGCAAGTCGTTATAACAACTTGCGAGTAATGGTTCGCAATATAACAACGCAGTCGTTGTAACGGCATGCGATCTAAAGCATGCGTTGTAAAGACATATATTCTTATAGTGGACATCAGTCATTACAAGATCTCTAACTATATAGTGGCTGCACCAAACCGGGTCATGTTTGTTATCAAACATGTTGGAATCATATCCCAACACAGATTCTAATTTTGGAAGTATGATTCCACATACTGGGGGGGCCCTTTGGGGAACACCCCTGTACTCCTTGTATCAGCCTTCCAGGACCTGCCAGAAAGGTAATGCTGATGCCGACCACAGACACGATTCTTTCCTCCTGCTGCTGAGCTGAGCTTGAGCAGGGGAAGGTAGAAAAATGGGTTTCCTTTCACAGGGAGGTGTGACCACCTCCCAGACAGGACTTACTGTATTGGGCTGGGGTGGGGGTGCTTGCCAGCACCACCAGACTGCTTTGAAGAAAACATTTGGAGCTCTCCTTTCATACTTCAATTTGAGCCAGTTCAGGGAGCCCTTGGCTCCCGCTCTGGTGTGAAACTGAACATAAGACAAGGGAGTATCCTCCCCTCTGTGACCACCTCCCAGACAGGACTTACTGTATTGTGCTAGGGTGGGGGCGCTTGCCAGCACCACCAGACTGCTTTGAAGGGAACATTTGGAGCTCTCCTTGCATACTTCAATTTGAGCCAGTTAAGGGAGCCCTTGGCTCCCGCTCTGGTGTGAAACTGAACATAGGACAAGGGAGTATCCTCCCCTCTGTTCAACCCCTCTTCTGGGAGCGACCCTCGAGTTGTTCCAACCCTTTCCTTAGCGTACTTAAGGGCTTACGTGTGGGTGGGTCTTCAGAATCGTCGTGAGACAAGACTCAAGACTGAAACCACAATACTCTTCAACCGTATGGACACTTTGACTTCGTTGGACTTCGCCTGGAACCAAGACTGTTCTAAGGAAGACTCCTGCTGCTCCTGGTCTTGCTGTTCTGCAAGACTTCTTTGTTGTCTGTGCTTCTTTCAAGTCTCATCAACAGACCTGTGGGTTTAAGGACACTTGAAGTAATCTCCCTTGGAATGAAGGAGTCACTCCCCTGCATCTGCAGGCACCACAACAAAGCTGCCCGGTCTTCAGCTCCTGACGTCCCATGGCCATCCCGAGGCTCAGCAACACTGGTGGTGGTTCTGTTGCTCCCTAGAGGTATGACCTGCCTTCCCTGTAATTCAGAGGACAGTATCCCTCGCTGGGCTACCGGTGACCAAACCCCTGTGCACCACATCGACCTGATGTTGCCACGGCTTGTTGGCTCTGCAATCCAGAGATCTTCGGGCACAGGAAGCTGCAGTCTACATCACCTCACTTCCAGAAGAACAGAGTCCTTCCTGCATCATGGACCTCCGACTTTGGTGAGCTACATGAGGTTCTCTTGTGACTCCTGTGCCTCCAGCCTATGGGTCCTTCTGAGGGTCTTCTCTTGCATCAGTTGACTCCCCTGATTCTTAGGACCTGCTCTGACTCTCCTGCCTTTGGTGAGTCCCTTGGACCTTGCTGGTCTCAACGTTTGCTCCATTTAGTTATCCATGCCACTTGTGGCTACCAAGGCTTGTTGCTGCCCCCGCCAGACACTGACCACTTAGACACCGACCTCTGACGTGGGACAGCTTGTGCACAGCTCCTGGTCTTTCTCAGTGTCACCTGGTCCTCACAGCTGCAGCGACATGGTCGCCGTCGTCTCTTCTGAACCTCTCGACATCAGTGGGCATTGTGCTTCCAATCCTCGTGGTCACCTCAGAGTGGCTTAGACTCTGTCCCATCTGCTTGCAGGTTCTTCACTTCAAGAAACCTCCCTTGGATTCCAGAGAACTAACGGTCTTCTCCAAAGGCATCTTCTTTGAAATCTCCTATTGCTGCCTATGGTCGGTTCCGACGTCACTTCACCCCTGTGCATGCGGCTTCCCTGGAGCAGGAACCTGGTTCTTGGGGCATCCACTGGTAGGGTGGCTCTCCAAACTTCTGTCTTCTGAAGGGTTTCTTCTAGGTCCTCAGAGAAAGGTCCTTCTTTAAATCTGCAACCGCAAATTCCCCTTTGACTTCCATTGGGCACCCATCTGTGTTTCCATTCTTCACACAGCCTCCGTGGGGTTCCTGGGTACTTATCTTGACCATGACTTCTGGTCCAAGTCCTGTTCTCCTTTGCAGTTTGCATTCCATTTGCTTAATATATGGTTTTGTCTCCCCCTGGAGACTAGTGTATATTTATTCTACTTACTTGATTATTGGGAAGTACTCGTGTGTATGGTGTTGATTTCTCCGGTAGGAGATATACCAATGTGTTAGTATTAGTATATGTAATCAATAGGACCTATTTTTATAAACACTGTGTGGTTTCTTTTTATCTAACCTACACTACTGATTAAAGTTAGTAAAACAAGCTGCTTTACACTCCTTCAAAATAAGCGTGAAGGCTGCTCTCCACAGCTACCACTTTGAGAGGTTTCAAAGGTTATCAAAATACCACTAAAATCACCACACAGGTTGTCTGGATTAGTGTACTTAAATAAGTGTGCACCATATACTAAGCAAGCCTTCTACAGTATGGTTGACTTGTGACCTCAAATGAAGAACTGGTGTACATCCACACAAAAAAAGTGCATGCATTGGAGCAAAAAAGGCAAAATGATATGCTAGCGACCAGCATATTTCTGTCTTTTAGGAATGAAACTACATTTTTAAACACGCCAACCTTCCGATTCGAATTTCAATTTTTGCATATGTTTTTGATTGTGAATTTGAAAAAATATTGCTTAATTTGTGTATTTGTTTGAAGCACATGTTTCAATTTGTTTTTTAAGGTTCATAAAAATTGCTCAAGTTGGGGTTCCCCCTTTCCAGCAGTGATTCAATGGGTCCACAGAATACAACAGGTTAAGAACCGGTAGTCTAAGCCATTTACTATCCAATAAGGGTGAACAACAAGTGCAATGCCTTCTGTAAGTATTCAATACTACATAAACTGTAGTCTGACTAATTTAGTCTTATCAGTATACAATTTGGCAAAATCATGATATAACTCTACTTTCCATGAATAAATAATTCAAATGTCAAATGTAAAAAATGCAACTTTATTAAATTTAATGGGAGTTCACCTTCAGAAGAGCCTCAAACTGGGTATCCTCGTGTACCGGTAACTGGGTTGGAATGTCACACTCATTTTGCCCATGTACAACCAATGTCTTTGTACCTAAAGTAAAAACAAAAAAGTTAGTTCCCTCCCAATTGTAGAAACAATTAGTGTTGTCTTGAATAAGTACATTCTCAAGTTTATCAGTATAGCATTGAAGAACAAGCTACTTACCTTCGGTAACCCTTATCTAGAAGAGACTCTATCTAGACGCATATTGCTTGCCTTTTTCAGACACCTGAAGCTCCAGCAGGTGTATGTGGAGCTTAGACTCCACTGGAGACCACAGTCCTCTGATCTTGATCTCTCACAGATGGCCACCCATCCCAGAAGTGACGCATCTGTCCCTCCAGTCAAGTGTGGTTGGTGTGGAGTGTGGAGGGTGGTCCTCTCACATATACTAGGATGTAGCTGGTCTAATAATCACCAGAGCTTACACGTCCAACACACCCTTTTAACTGTGTCCAGCTTTCCACCATTAAAACTATTTTTGGATGAAATTGCGACACCATTTTAAACTACACTTTCACTACTCAGAATTTGCTCTGACTTCACCAAATCCAGCTCCGCTGTAACTCAGGCGTCGCAGCACACCGGAGAGGCACTCGGCCTCTCTGGTGGGAACCCAATGATGAAGCATGTCACCAACCAGGTTCGTGAGTGAGGGTTCTTTTAAAACACAGTGATTCACTTTTGTGCTAGCTCTTAGTCTAATTTTATTTCTAATTTAGGATACACTCTTTTGTTGTTTAACTAATCTGTAGTACCCACCAATCTAACGTTACCGACCATCAGCGGGGAAGGTGATGGTGTATGCTGCCTCCCAGTGGGTGCCCATGATGGTCTGAGGGCAGACTAAAGAGGCTTGGAGGCAGAGGCTGCCTGGGGTGGTGGACTGACCTGACCGCTGGCTGCCTGTTCCATGTGGATGCTGGAACCTGCGCCCTCAGCTGAAAAAGGCTGGGAAGCCTGTTGGCAGTGGTGGCTGGAAGGGTATGGGCATGGCTGGAGGCACGTTCCAAAGCCACAAAAGGGATCGAAGGCAGATTGAGGTAGATGAGGGGCCATAGACAACCCCAAGGACCTGGCTGTATCTCTGTTATCATTGAAGCGAGTAAGCACTGAATCCGCCGTGCCTCCAAATTTGGGAGAGCCATCAAATGGCATGTCCATGAGAGAAGCCCGGAATCCCCAGAAAAACCAGATGTTCTCAGCAAGGCCACCGACGATGAAATCACTCTGCCTAGCGAGTCCAGTGCTTAATTTGAGCCAGTGGTTTCCAGTGCTCAGCACTTTCTCTTAATCATCAACAGGGGTGCTTCATGAGCACCAGTTAAGGACAAATTCATTTATGGTAGGCACAGGGAGATTAAGGGGCATATTATCAAGAAACGGCGTTAAAAATATCGCCGCTTTACCGGCAGAAAACTGCTGCTAACGCGGCGATAATGGGCTTGATAATATGCCGCAGAGAATTCCCATAAAAGCCCATGTTCTGGTGTCAACATGGGCTTCTATTAGAATTCTCGGCAGCATAATATCAAGGCCGTTTTCGCCGCTTTAGCGGCAGTTTTCTGCCGCTAAAGCAGCGATCATTTTAACGCCGTGCTTGATAATATGCCCCTAAGTAATTTGCCCAGAATCACAGGATGTTGATCTGACACAGAGACTCGAATCTGGTTCTCCAGCGCCGAAGTCAGCTGCTCTGGCCATTATGCCACATCCTTTCCCCACTTTCATGGTTAGTAGTTGGTTTTGTTTTAGGCGGTGCTAACAGGAGAAATGGGCTGGTGCAAGCTACCTCCTGAGGAGATCCCTGGCACTTCTTTCTTTACAAATTAACCACTGACAAGTTAGTAGTGTCAAGCCCACATCTGATGGATAACTTTGCTACGTCTCTCCCATCAGAAACCGCCTGAGAGAGTATGACCTGGACCTCCTTCGGGTCCATAGGTAGCACCTGTGCAACCGAATTTCAAAGAGTATGGGAACAATGGCCCAATAGGCTTGCAATGTTCCCTGACCGATTTGCCACGCTGGTGGAAGAGAACAGTCTCTTACTGAAGGTGTCAAGCCTCTTGGATTTCCTATCTGGTGGAGCGGTAGGGAACACACCAGGGTGAATGTGGGATGAAGAGGCTTGAACCACCAAACTCTCCAGGCTGGGGTGCTGGGTAAGGACACTGGGATTCACAGGAGCGAGGCAATGGCAGAGGGCAATTGTTCTATTCACAGGAGGCCTTGGGCAAGGCTTGGCCAAGGCTCTAAGTAGGACGTCCGTAAGGGCTTCATTAAATGGGAGCAAAAGTTCTAAGGAGGAAACTCCTGGCTGAAGCACCTCCATGATAACATTAGTTTTGACTGCCACTAAGGGCAGGTTAAGGTCCAGGACCTCAGCTGCATTGCGCACCACCACAGCAAAAGAGGCTCCCTCCTCTACAGCCACAGTAGGAGGTGAACTTGGGTCAGTGTCAAGTGAAGTTCCTAACCTACTGGCCTCACCCAGTTTCTCATACTAGTTGTCCACCTGAACAGATTCTTCTCCGTAAGAGTCCATAGACCCATCACAATCGTCTCCCTCTCCAGGCGTATCAGGCTCTGCTCCAGGGCTCTAGACGTGGTATTAGACAATGTCCATTGGGCTCCGTGTCGGAGTCCTGTATGACAATGGAGATAGTGCTGCACAGGAGCGGCGCCAGGGAAATTGGCACTAGAGCAGGTGCCAAGTAGGGTCTCAGTCTTGCTGACAGCTACACTCTGGATCAACCAAGAGATCCTTGGGACCTGAATGGCACTGATGGTGAACCACTGACGTGGTCCCTGTAGGGACGACTCTGGCATCCGTAGGGGCCTGAAGGTGCTCTAGAGGGGCCAGGTCACCTAATAATGAAGAGCATGGCCTCATGCAACTCTTTTAACTGGGTGAGGGGTTGCCCTGGCTCCTGGAAAATTGGAGAAGCGCAGTGAGGACCCGGGTTCCCACCCCGCCGAGTTGCAGGGACTAGAGTACTGATGCTCCCTTTCTTGTCGGATGACTTCGACGGA
Organism: Triturus cristatus; assembly: GCF_964204655.1. Taxonomy (NCBI): domain Eukaryota; kingdom Metazoa; phylum Chordata; class Amphibia; order Caudata; family Salamandridae; genus Triturus; species Triturus cristatus. The sequence continues at coordinate 653,550,391 of NC_140584.1, forward strand.
CGCGGGGAAGTCGGAGAGTGTTTGGCTTTCTTGGACTTCTTATGCTTGTGGGACTTCCCCTAAGACTTCAAACGCAATGATGAATGCTGGCAAGGGCTCTGAGAACGGTTCCGGGACCTCCAATGCGAACAGGTCATCGAGTGTTGCAGAGCCAACCGACGGTGAGCGACAAGGAGCTTGAGGGACCACTCCCTTAACGCCTTCGGGTGCATGGAGTGGCAGTCCTCACACGCCTTGGAGTTTTGTCCTGGCTCCAGGCACCACAAACACACCAAGTGGGGAAAAGTCACCAACATATGCAGGTGACAGGCTCCAAATGGTTTCACCCAGCAGGTGACATCTATCAAACCAGAAGATGAATTCTCAAAAACGTCAAGAAATGTTTTAAAAGGTTCACTCAAAAAGTGATCGAGGGGTAGTTCAATCCAGATCAGTGCTATCTGGTGCAGAAAGAAAAGAACTGACATTAGTGCGCCAAGGTGGCGCCTATCTAGGTACTGTGAAATTCACTTCTGGCGTGGCCAATGCAGAACAGAACAATACCATTTACTGGCGTGCAGGGGTACTGTTTAAAAATATTCCGGATCCAGTCAGACACATGGGGATATGCAAAGATAAGAAATCTTGCGGCTAGAAGTTTCTATCAGGTAGTAATATCTTACCTGGCATAGAGGCAGTAACCAGTAGCTTCACTTCACACTGTTCCTTTTTCATGGTCTGCTTGAGGTCCTTGAAGAAAAGACCTTCCACGTAGCCCACAACCTCCCAAAGGAATGTAAGAGTGGCTGAAATTGCATCCATTCCCCATTCGCATGGGGTACGTACGAAGTACATGATCAAACCAACCTGCAAAGCACAAAGTAAAAAGGTTGTATTTCAGGTAAAGTGGAGGTAAGAATACAGAATGGCCAGGCAACAGAAACATTTCTTATCGTATTCTGACCATAACCAAATGCATTATTCATTTTCTCTTAGCTATTGGTTTTTAAAAAAACTTGGCAAACCAAAGCTGAAGTATGGTGACATTATAAGTATTAGACTACTTATTGGGGCCACATTATTAGCATTAGATTACTATTCGGAGCTACAGCCATTTTCAGAATCATCTGATTTACATTGAAATGTTTCTAATATGTTTTTGCAACAAATTAGCAATTGACATTTGATGCATGTAGTTTCACACTACAGATTCCACTTTTATTCTATGTTTCTGCAATTGTATTATGTCTTTATGAGAAGGAGTAAGGCACAAAGGATTTGAGCATTTTGTGGAAAGATGATGGTGTGACAATGTATTATAATGAATAAAATACCCTCTGTCTTACATAAAAAGGATATTGCAAATCACCTCAGAGTCCCATGACCCTATAAAGAAACTCAGTCTTCTACCTTGTTCCTGGATGTGGTCACAGAACCAGAACTCCTCGATTACTTGCATTATCGTTACATTGTACAGCTTGGGGTACTTTATCCCAAATATAATACATTGGTCTTCAAAGAGTATGTTGAGGTCTCTTGGGAATGTGGGAAGGGGTTTCAAGGAGGCATGAGGTACTGGCCAAGGGAAGCCCTTAGTCTGTGCTTGTTAGCTGCAGACAAACCTAAAGATCTGTAGATTAGTGAAAGAAAACAAAGTTGCCTAGAGACCCCTCTGTAATAACCATTCAACAATGCCTTTTGTCATTTGTGTCTGACTGACAGTAGAAGCCAGAAGTAAAAGCTAATTAAACAACTCTCAGTTCCACAGATCCCCCCTTCAAATCTGATACTGGATCACACTGTTGTGATTTTCCAAGCATGGCACAGCTACTATTAACATATAATATATATACTGGGTGTGATTTTAAATTAACTATATGCACACCAGTGCAATATTCCAAATGTTAAAATGTTCACAGCTGCCAAACGTTCTCACGTCAAATGTGACACATTCCACAAGTTCTGGCTTTTCAGCCACTTAAAATTGCATTTTGGGGCTTGAAGTTTCACTTTTGCCATTGTCAGTATGGGCTCAAAACTCCAGTAAGCAAAGACATGTAAAAATCCCAGAACTGGCAGAAGGTGTCACTCATAACATTGGGCTATTTCATAATTTAAATACTACAATGAAGGTTAGTTTTTTGTCAAGTATTTTTTGGACATCTGCTGACATTGCTCACAGATTGTTGCTCTTTTCCTCTAACATATTTTTCACAAGTGGGATTTCTGGTAAAAAATAAAAGTTACATAGGACATGTTTTTTGGACTAGTCTCTTAAACATTTCTTTCTTCTCTACGATCCTGTGTGAAACATTTGGCATACTTGCTATATTTTATAATGCATATATCTATTGTGATAAATTAAAGATCACTATTGCTTATAGGGTTTTGTGTATATGTGTTAGAGAAGGAGCCCTCATTCACCAATAAAAGTCTTTATCTTGCTTGAAATATTTGATATCTTATATAATAATTATAAGATAAAATGTTGTTACCTCCATACAACCAAATTCTACAGAGAGGCCAGGGGGCTGAGCTCTGTATTAATCAATGCACAAACATTAAAATACTTGCTTGCTTCACAAAATACAGAACAACAAGGACAGAAATCGAAAATAGTCTACAAAAACATACTAATACTGAATATCAAGACCTCCACGCTGCCTTTTATACTAATCATCCAGCTCTCCTTGGCCCTTGTGGTGCCTTTACCTGGATTAGAGTCATTTGGGCTGCGGTATCTCTACATTTCAAAATATAGGAAGAGTGAAATTGTGGAACAAAAGTCCTAGATCTGAACCTGTGAGCATCCTAAGTCAATAAATGATTTGCATCGAGCAAAGCAATATTAAGGCTCAGTGTTTCCAGCATCTCAAAGAATGCTCTACACTTAATTAGAGAGTTCATAGCCTGGACATTTAGGGAGAGCATTTTAAGGAGCATTCAAAGTGTATCATATAAAAGGCACTAAGTATCTGTATGTAGAATAATCAATTTAACTTTTGCATAAACCAAGGTACTCAAGCTAGAGATAAAATAAAGCCACATCCATGCCAAACCTCATACCAGTTTTGATTAATGTATACAAAATTGCATTGTACACATTCATATTCACTTTCAAATTTATTGCAATTAGTTTATCGCCATCACAATGATCAATTTATAAACATAATTATACAATATACAGGCCAAAACAAACTATTCATTTTAACACTGCAGTGGTCCTAATCTTACATGAATTAAAAAAATATTAATCACGCTGGAAATGTCTAGATTGAATGTACCATTAGTTAAAGTTTGGAATTAGAGTACTCTTGCATAAAAAAAAGAAAATTGATACAGTCTTATAATAACTAAAGGCATTTTTACAATTATGCTGCCCCTTTCTAACAAACAATGTGCTTAAAAACCTTTTCTGTACCCCCAATAACATAGAGCTAAAATGTTCTAGTGGCTTCCTTTGGCGAGGAAAAAATCATTAATTCAGTTTGAAAATCACCGCATTTCATTATACCCTGACTACACCATCATGGTCCAGAGACAGCGAGCGTCCTACCAAGCGGTCAAAAAGAAACTGCAAAAAGCGCAACTCAAATACGCACATCTCTATCCTGCCAGGTTGAAAGTCATTTATGACAAAAAAACTCACTTCTTCGAGAGCCCTGCAGACGCCGATGAATGGATGGAAGGAAGTGCCTAGGGTCTAGTCAGCTCAGCGACTCGGATTTATCATCACAGGGCTCTGGCAAACTCCTGAAACTCCAGAAATCAGGATCTCACCGATCTCAGACCCTCACTCAGGAGAAAAGTAGAGTGGGGCCATCGCGAGAACAACAACGTCGTGACCAGGAGGGGGCTCTCGCCGCTGCTGGGGCTTTCCGCGAAGACTCTAATAAAAGCCCTACTGGCTTCCTACATATTGGAGCTCCTCTTTATATATAGTACTATGCCAAGTACAGCTACCACCTTAGGGTCTTATAACATAGTCACATGGAATGTACGTGGACTGGGGGCAATACAGAAGAGACATCGCATACACGCATATCTTCTCAGGCGTAAAGCACATATAGGGGCAGATTTATGTTGCACTTGCGCCACTTTTGCGCCGCCGTTGCGTCACTTTTGTGACGCAGCAGCGGCGCAAATCCTGCGCCATGGTGCGGGGTATTTACAACGTGACGCATCTGGGAGATGCGTCACGTTGTAAAGCCCTACGACACATGTAGGCGTTCCAGGGCAGGTGGGGGCGTTCCGGCGCAGGAACGCCTCCTAAAAGTGACTGAGTGAAATCTACAAGATTTCACTCAGTCACTTTTAGGCCCATGCTGCGTCAAAATCCTGCGCCTGCTTGAAGCAGGCGTAAGGATTGACACAGCATTGTACAGATAGGGCCCTCCAGAACATTGCTGGAGCTGCGTCGAGCTTGCGACGCAACTCCAGCAATGCGCCACTTTTACGGCACAGATGCGTCACGCATCTGTGCCGTTTTTGCCCCATGGTGCGCCGCATTATAAATGCGGCGCATCCATCGTGGCGCAGCTGTGGCACATAATAATTGGCGCATCCCTGCTGATATGCAGGGATGCGCCAGTTAACATAAATCTGCCCCATAGTGTTTTTACAAGAATCCCATTTAACTGATTCAGAAACGATAAAAACACGCAAAAAATGGAGGGGACATATATACTGAAAACAACTAGAAAAAGGTACTCAGTCCGACAACATAGAACAAAAGGCCACTCAGAAGCTATAAATAAAATGGGGACCTCATCGAATAGTTAATACAACACTGTGTCAAAAGTTAAGAGTCCATCAGCCCACCCTCATTGGCGGAGCTTCGTCATCTGAGACTCTAAGGGGTTATGGATTGGGCCCATACTATCGAACCAGCCGGCTCTGCTGAGTGCCTAACCTGTTTATCACCGCATATAGAGACTCCTGACACAGTGTGTAATTCAACTTATTCAGACTCAAAATTAAAGCTGAAATGTGTGTGCAGTGCTATGTGGTGAAAGTGTAATAAAAATGACTACGTGGGCAAAAAGTATGTTTATTAGAGATTGACCAGGTGTCATGTCTAAAAAAAACAAATAGTCTTAAAAGGATAGACTATTTCCTGATTGGTTTCATAAGGTCGACATGTTTCAGCCGAAACGGTCAACTGACCCGGCTTTCTTCAGGACCTAAGTGGATGGAAAATAGGGCTACTGCAGGAATAACAAATCTACTTCTCCCAGACTGCGCAGAGTCCAGATCGAGGTATCGACGGACAGAGCGGTGCCTCCTTCTCCGAGCAGTCAGCCGGGTGAGGTGAGGCTGTCCTCCCACAGAAAGCTGGGAAAGAAGATCAAGTTCTTATAACCAAGCAAAAAGGTTGCTTGCCTGGTAGGGTGGCTGTTGCCACATAAGATTTTATGAATTTTTTCATTTGTCACTTAATTATTCACTAGATTTGTTATTCCTGCAGTAGCCCTATTTTCCATCCACTTAGGTCCTGAAGAAAGCCGGGTCAGTTGACCGTTTCGGCTGAAACATGTCGACCTTATGAAACCAATCAGGAAATAGTCTATCCTTTTAAGACTATTTGTGTTTTTTAGACATGACACCTGGTCAATCTCTAATAAACATACCTTTTGCCCACGTAGACATTTTTATTACACTTTCACCACATAGCACTGCACACACATTTCAGCTTTAATTTTGAGTCTGAATAAGTTGAATTACATACTGTGTCAGGAGTCTCTATATGCGGGGATAAACAGGTTGGGCACTCAGCAGAGCCGGCTGGTTCGATAGTATGGGCCCAAACCATAACCCCTTAGAGTCTCAGATGACGAAGCTCCGCCAATGAGGGTGGGCTGATGGACTCTTAACTTTTGACACAGTGTTGTATTAACTATTCGATGAGGTCCCCATTTTGTTTATAGCTTCTGAGTGGCCTTTTGTTCTATGTTGTCGGACTGAGTACCTTTTTCTAGTTGTTTTCAGTGTTGCCTGGGGAATAAAGGTACTTTAGTCGTTAAACTAGTTCCCTTTGGACCCTTGTATATTGCGTTTTCTTGGGGACATATATACTCCACTAACTACTCGGCGTTTGCCAGGGGATCGACTATCTGGGTGCGCCATGGGGTCCCATTTATTGAATTGGAACGCCGGGTCGATGACCAAGGGAGGTACATGAACAGGATCGTTTCCTGCACCGACTGGGTGCCGCACTGGCGGACTGGGATGGTGTCCCCTGGGTCTTGGGGGGAGATTGGAACGCTGTGTTGGATGTTACTCTAGATAGATCTCACCCCCCCCCCCTCCCTTAACAGTACAAATGCCATTACGTTGTCTGAACTGTTTACTACCTGGGTGGATGGCTGGGTGCATGTGGACGCATGTGGACGCATGGAGATGTCTATATCCTACTCACAAGGAGTACTCATTTTTTTTCCCAGTGCATGGTCTCCATACTAGAATCGATAGATTCCCCTGTTCTCGCTCCAGTATCACGCTGGTCTGCCAATCCACCTACCTAGCTAAAACCTTCTCAGACCACAACCCCCTAGAGCTTGCACTAAACTGGGATAATGTGCCCACTCCAGTGCCCACCTGGAAGTTACACCCGCAACTCTTAGAGGATACTTCAGTTCGGATAGCCCTTTCTAACACCATCACTAACTATCTAACCAAAAATTGGAACACAGCCTCTTCTAATTTAATTGAATGGGATTCGCTAAAGGTAGTAGTAAGGGGGGCATCGATAGGACAATTAGTGGGGGCTCGACAGGAAACGCAACAACAATTGCTCAGAGTTGAGCAACGGATGACCACAATGGAACGGGAAGCAGTGTCAGACCCTGACAAACAAGAGGAACTACAGACCGTCCGTATCGAACACGCTGAAACGTTAGAAACGCTACGGGTAATTGATCTTAGGGCATTCCTACAACGCAAACACGCAGAAGCAGACAGGTCTGGTACACTACTAGCCCGCATAGTCCAGGATAGGCCTGACCCACCGGTAATAACTTGTATCCGCACACCTCATGGAAATATAGTTCATACCCAACGGGAAATAAATTTAGCCTTCCATGACTACCTTACTACACTTTATGCTACGTCTCTACCTTTTGAAAACTCCTCTATTGTAGAATTCTTGCTGGATTTACCTATTCCGGGGCTTTCTGAAGAGATACAAACGGGAATAGATGGTCCCATAACGCAACAAGAAATACGAGCTGCGATAAAAGGTATAAATCGAAATAAAGCACCTGGGATTGACGAGCTACGTATTGAATTTTATTCCACGTACTCAGAGGCCCTGGTGCCTACATTGGAAGCAGTATGTAAAGCGGCCTTCGCGGTAGGCCATTTACCACATTCCACCATGCAAGCACTGGTCACATCCTTATCCAAACCCGGACGAGACAGCCTAGATCTCCACAATTATAGACCGCTCTCCCTACTAACGACGTAATATAAAATCTTAAGTAAAGCTCTCGCCAATCGTATACAGCCCTATCTCAATACACTCATACATAATGATCAGTGCGGATTCCTGCCGAATCGTAGTACGTCTCTCAACACCAGGCGACTACATTATGTAATGAAGGCCACTCCACATGCTCATCAGTCTGTGGGTTGCAAAGCCCTAAACCTTCGTCAGGCCTTTGATTCTCTTTCCTGGGAATTTATGTTCGCAACCCTTCAAAGATTCGGGTTTCCAGACACATACCTTAAATGGGTACGCCTCCTAAATACGTCCCCTACAGTCCGGGCCCGCACGTGTCGTTATATCTCCAACAAATACACGATCCACGGGGGCACACGACAGGGGTGCCCATTATCGCCATTATTGTTTGTTCTTGCACTGGAACCCTTAGCGATAGCGCTCAGAAGGTCGGCAGACCGGCTTGGTATACCCATTGATGGTGCGACCCACCTTACTTCCAACTATGCTGACGACATTCTGTTGTATTTACGTGACCTGTCGGCCGGGAACGCTCCTCTACCTGACATTTTTAACACCTTCAAACGTCTCTCGGGTCTGGCTATAATCCCGGGGAAATCTGTGGCCTTCTTTTTTTGTCAGGGATATACAATATCCAAATACCCTGCGGTTCGGCGACTATGTCTTGCCAGTGGCACCCACCACCTTTAAATACTTAGGCATTCAAGTCTATAGAACACAGGTAGATCAAATTGAAGGTAATATAATACGAGCCATAACAGGTCTCCGGGCTAGTGTGGCCTTCTGGTCCTCCCTACCGTTGTGAGTGATGGGGCGGGTTGCCATCTCCAAGATGGTGATGCTCCCTCACCTATTATACTACTTTGTGAACCTGCCTGTCATAATCCCACAGTCTATCTTTAATACATTAAACACCATACTGGTGGACCTTATCTGGGGCAAAGGCCACAGACGTATCAGCCTGCGGAAACTTCAACTAGAGATCAGGAGTGGTGGTCTGGGAGTTCCTGACTTTCGAGCCTACTACCATGCTAGTCAGCTCCAATGGCTATCTTATTGGACCGCAGGGATAAACTTACAGGAAATCGGGTACTCATCTGGGGAGCTGGATCGGGGCGTGCTACACTCCCTGCTCTTACCCAAGGCTAAGATCCCCTTGGACAGTCCCCCCTTTTGACTACTGCCTTACAATGCTGGAAGAAAGCATTAACTTATACCTCCATGGCAGCCCCTTACTCGATGAACATCCCTCTTTTGGGAATCCCCACACCACAAGGTAGGCTCACGAAGACCAGAATACAAGATTGGACAGAGGCGGGAGTGGAGGACATCGGGGCGTTCTTTGGTGACGGACACTTGATGGACCATTACTCCTTCTTACAGACTACGGGCGCATCGCCACAATTATATTTATTGCATGCCACTATATCCCACTACATAAAGAACACATGGGCACCACAGCGCAGCGAACCCCCACAGCACAACTTGGTACATCTCCTATATTACATGGGGAACGGGGGACATTTGGTTCATTGGTTATACACAGGTATACGGACGCACGCTGCAATCACACTTACTTCACTTAGAACGCAATGGTCTGAGGAGTCTACCAGAGAGATTACTGATAGGGCATGGCAGTGCATGCTAGAACACCCCAAAAGAGTTTCCCGTAATGCCAAACTAAAATTCATACAGACCATGATCCTACATCGGGCATATCTCACCCCCAAGCGGATCCATCATATGTTCCCGGACGCTTCACACTGCTGCCCCCGCTGTAAAGGAGATGAGGCGGACTTTCTTCATATGCTGTGGTCTTGCCCACATCTTCGGAGCTACTGGGAGGGAGTTCGTCAAGCCCTAGGCGAAGTCACACAAACCCTTATATCGGACGACGCCCTGAACTGCCTTATGGGCCTCCGTAGACGCTCGAAAGTCCAGAAAGTACGACTGAGATTTATAGACCTGGCCCTCATTTTAGCTATAAGAGCCCTCACTATGAGGTGGAAGTCCCCCAGGTGTCCAGCGTTATCCAGTTGGCAAGATGACATGATTCAATGGGGAAAGGCAGAAGGGGCAGCCCTTCGGAGGGAAGAAGAGAGGGGGCTTCGGAAACAACCCATCTCGATGGACTGGGAGTTCATGTTACATGAGTTCGAATCACTTGACTTATTACCCCCACCAGGTACCCCGAACCCGTAAGCACTCAGAGATAATATGCGCCTATTCCACAGTAGGTCTCAAGATTCAGACCCATACATCATATTACATGATCACCGCGGACCCTGTTGTACTACCCTGTTAGCACTCCCCCTTGAGGTTATAATGAACACCGAAAATACCGAACGACCAGGAGTGGGGGGCTGGGAGGATTAGGGAGGGTAGGGACATAGTTGAATTTGTTATTTATGTTAATTGGAACTGTAATAACATTATGCTACTCATTTATATGCCATTATTGCAATGATCCGCTATACGAGATGTCAACTGACATTATTTATTCCCCATTTCCAGCGTAATGGTGAGGGGGAAAAAGGACAATAAATTCACAAAATATTTATGTTGTATTTATTGTAAGTGGAAAATGACTGACTTTATGTAATATTCATTGCATTGGATTTGGTATAATGGTCATCAAATAAAGTATGTTAAAAAAAAAAAAGTTCCATGTCAATTGTCCAACAACAGTCACTCAAAACTGACGGTAATTTTTAAAATCCAATCACCATCCTGTATAATAGGACAGTGTCATAAGTATATTGGAGAATATGTAGTGCTAACCCTTCAATCTTGGTGAGAAATGTCCTTGTATTATTGAACATGCAAACCAAGTCAGCAATATAAGGATTAAAAAGAAGGGAGCGAGCATGCATCGTTCAGGAATACTTTTAATGATAGCATATGCTCTGCTCCAAAGTGAATACAACCCATGTGTTAATGTATATTAACATTATTGATGTAATTAGAACCAGAGGAATAGCTCATTTAGATAGCTTTGTCCACAAACAATTTCTTTAATCTTGGCCAAATGTGGTCTTGAAATTGAAAAAAGCTGAATTTTGCTGTGGAACTTTCTTTGATTTCACAGTGCTATTGGAAACCAGTGTGATAATAGCAGATGATGGCAGATGATGATCTTATCCTTGGCCCACAGCTCGATGTCCTGGAGCATTTTCCCTCAATACCAAAAAGAGTGATGAGTCTGTAGCTCTTTGGAGAGTGCAGTGGTCCCTCCTTATGTACTGGATATAAAATAAAGCCCTGAGAAGTGTCAGGTATACACCTGTTAAGTAAATAATACAATAATAACTTGGTAACATTTTTCACCCAAAACTCTGAATGGCTTTTAGATATGTAGGCTGAAAAAATAAGACCTGCAGCCATGTTACAGCAGGTATTATTTTATTATATTTAGAACATATTTAAAATGTATACGTCCACATTAAGAATCAGTACATTCTCCTACTAGGCTATGACCCTTGTCATCTATTACACAGAGGAGCTTGATGTAATTAAGCCAAACATCAACAAATGTATGTGAGTCCTTAGTCTTGCATATCATGTAAAGTTCACTTCATTGCCTTTTTAGCTGTTATTTGGCCCTGCTAGGAATTACTGGGAGTGTCTGACTGACATCTCTTGGATCGTACAATCATAGAAAGCACAAGTGAGGAGCCATAGCAGACTATGAGGCCGGGCCATGAACTAGATCGCCAGCTCATCTGTGTAATACCTTCTTGTTTAAAAACACAATTTCCGGGCCAATCAAGACACCTGGAGCATTTGAGTCCATTGCAAATCATTCAGCAGCTTTCTGAAAAGTTCCAGTTGTATTGTATGGCTTTCCATTCTGTCTAGCTCATCACTCAATTAGTTAGTAGGGTTTTAGATAGAATATACATTGTTTGTTTGCTTGTTTGTACTGCCATGGCGTTTGGTAAGCACTGGCAAATGCTTATAATAGTGAATGGTCATCTTTCTGTTTTTACTAATCTGATAAACGTATGTTTACCTATACTATGAATATATCCTGGCTGTACCTTCTGATACTAATGACGTCTCCTAAAGCTAACAAGTGCCACCTGTGTGTGTGTCTCTCTCTTTCTCCCTCTCTCTTTTCATCTTTTGTCCTCAATCTCTCGGACTGAAGTGGGTGTGTTAAACCCATGAAAAGAGAATGAATGGTAAAATTGGGATTCTCAACAGCATCGTTGACCTTTGCTCTGAGCTTGACAGTTTGCAAGGTCCATTACAGGACCATGAATCCTGCTGGGAATCCTTTGCATGTTATGGCACTCGGCATAACAAAAATTCAAGACACTCTTGATAGGTCACAGCAAGAGAAAACTTTTACTTACCAGCAGTATTGATTTTTCAGGTGGACACTATCTACCTGCAGATTCCTCATCTGTAGAGCTACTCCAGGCGTCAAACTGGATCCAGAAACTTCAAAGCTTGCAGGTCACCAGTAGAGGGCACTGGATTCGTTCAGCATCGGAACATGCCGACACCACTAAATCCATATAGCGCCGGTCCTGGCATACCAATGGCACTTACCCTCTGATATTCCCAAGACTTTGAGGCGAGAAGGTAGAATGACAAAAGGAAAGATGTTTCACAGAACCATAAGCATGAGGGTCTTATTAATCAGCGTGTAGAAATCATCCACTCACTGAGAAAGTGAGTGGGTCAGTGAGGAATCTCCAGGCAGATAGAGTATCCACCAGAAAGACTGTTACCACAGGTAAGTAAATTTTTCTTCCTGTAGCAGAGATTCCACAGCAAATACCCTGCCTAGGAGGAGGGTTGATGGATGATTACACAAGGAAGTCCTGTTGGACCGACCTGGCAAATTGACCATCCCTTCTCACTTCAGAGTCGAGACAATAATGTTTATCAAATGCGTGCAGAGAGGCCTAGGTTGCCGCTTTGCAAATATCCACTATAGGAACCACCAGTGCAAGACTGGTAGATTTGGCTCTGGTTGAATGGGTACAGATACCTTCAGGCAGTTCTATCTGGGCCAAGGCGTAGCACATTTTATTGCAGAGAATTATGCACCTGGATAGCGTTCTCTTCTAACCTGCCTAACCCCTTTTTGGCACCACAGTAGCCAATGAAAAGCTGAACATCCACTTTGTGTTCCTTGGCATTATCAAGGTAGTAATTGACTGCAGTCATGGAATCTAGCCAATACAATTGCTCCTCCTCCTTTGAGAGATGAGAGGGCAGGGTAAAAAGTGGGAAGAGTGATGGCTAGGGCAAGCTGGAAGGGTCTCACTATATTAGGAAGGAAAGCAGCCCTGGTTCGCAACACATACTTGTCTGGAAAGATTGTTCTGAAAGGAGGACTCAGCTAAGAGCTTGTAACTCACTGACTCTCCTACCAGATGTTATTAATATAGGATACAACTGTGGGGGGGCTCAAAAGGAGCCCCCATCGAAAATGTAAGACCCAGGTTCAAGTCCCATTGAGGAACCACAAAGGAAGTGGAAGGGAAAAGGTTAGTCAAACCCTTGGGAAAACGCATGACCACTCAGGACATATTTAGGGATAGATCATACAGCAGACAGAAGAAGGCAGACAAGGCGGCTACATAACTTTTCACAGTTCCACAGGGTGCCAATGGCGCATTTCCTTGGAACTAAGGAAAAACACAAACTGTAAAACATGGGATACCTTGGCCTGCAAGAGATCCACGCCGTTGTCTCCACACCATGCAACAAAGTTGCTCTATTTGCCGGAACAGTCCGCATCAGTAAAGGGATGTAGGGAAATGCCCCTTTTGACATGGTTAACTGGTATCTAATGTAACTTTGACCAAAAGTGTGCTGGGTTCCTACAAACCAGGTTCTCAGCACCAGTGTTCTTTACCTAAAACTGTATTATTGCTCCACAATTGGCACCACTTTAGGCTCCATGTAAGTCCCTAGTAAGTAGTACCCATGGTACCAAGGATAGGGATAGGGGATTGGAACTAAAGAGGGTTCCTAAGGACTGCAGTACTAATTGTGCCACCCTAAGGGACCATTGCAGCATGCGTGTCTTGGTACAGAGACAAACGAAGAATCAACATGGCACACATCCCTGTGTGCCATGCCTACCTAGCGCTGCATGTGATATAACTAAGTCTCCCCTACAGCAGGCCTAACAGCACTAAGGCAGGTTGCACTATACCCATATGTGGGCATAGCTGCACAAGTGGATGTATCCCTGTGATATCTAGGTTCATCTTTGGATAGCTTGAGTGCACAGGGAAGCCATACAGAGTCCTGGGCTCGACACCTGTGATTACGAGTTCCCCAGCTACATGACGGCTTCACTGTACCCCCAGATGTTTGGTACCAAACATCATGTCTTAATAAATCCACACTGATGCCAGTGTTGGATTTATTAAGAAATGCACCCAGAGGGCAACTTAGAGGTGCCCCTTCAAAACCTACCAACTGCAACTGTGTCGACAGACTGGTCTCAACCAGCCACCACCTAGACACGTTTCTGACCTCCAGAGGTGAGAGCCTTCACTTACGGAGTCAGGAACAAAGCCTGCCCTAGGCGGAGGTGTTTACATCTTCTCCCAGCAGGATGAGTCTTTTCAGGGTGGAGAGCTTCAAAGGCTGTTGTCTTTGTTATGAGACCCAGGCCTCTCCAGCTAGTGGAGATGCCAACCCCCTTCTCCTGAACTGACTATTTAGCAGCAAGACGGGTGGGAAAATTAGTAAGTGTGCCCTCCTTCAGCTGGCACCAACCCTAAGGTGGACCAGCTGATGTGGACCTCACTTTTCAGATTCCCTCATCTGGATTTGGGTGGGATTAGTATTCTAAGGTCAGGGTTATGCCCCCTTCTAACAGGAAGTGGTCCTATAAAAGGTGTAAAGGTAGGTAGCTCATTGGCTACTACCTGCCACTGCCCTATGACACCTCTAAATGAAGTATTTAGGTGGCACCCCTGAACTAAAGAACTCAAATTGGATGGATCAAGAGAAGAAGAAAGAGTGACAGAGTGACTCATCCTGCAAGCTGGAGAACTACCAAAGCCTTGAGTAGCCTGCCAGCAGTTCGAAAATCGCCAACAGTCTCCCTTAGAGTCGAGGATCTACTCCCCTACAGTCCGCAGGCACCTACAAGCAGTGTCCAGTGCACTACCTTGAAGTTCCCCGCCTGACCAGCACCATAGACAGGCAGGAGGAGGCACTCGTGCTCAGGAAGGTCCGATCTTTCTCCTCACCAAGTGTCAAGACACCAGGACCACCCCAAGCCGTTCCGCACTAACCCCTGGGGTACCGGACACCCTTCGCAAACACCTGCAGTGAGAGTCCAGTCCAGATTCCTGCTGCATCATGGCGAACAGCCATTTAGGGACGTCAGCAGCACTGAGACCCACTTTGTGAGTGGCCCAGGTGTCCTGATTTGGCCTCGAACTGCAAGAAGAATCATTGTGCACCAGCCGAGCTGCCCTAACCAGTCTGCACCAGGAACAGAAGAACCGGCTGTGCTCCCTTGCTCCAAGATCCCTTACAACCTAAGCCCCCCTTTGGGAGCTCTAAGAATTGTCCCCAAGTGCCCCAGTGTAGCTTATTTCCAGGTGGCCCCCCATTCACCATAGCATGCTTAGCTGCAACCTCACCAGCACCCGGCTCCCAGTTTAAACCCAAGCAGATCTAGAATAACTGCTAGTAGTACTTTGAGGCACTACAATTCCGAACCCTGAAGGTAAACCCATGAAAGTGATATACAACTACATTGTGCATAAAAGTGCATAGGTTTGAAAGTTATTTCTAACAAAAACAGTACTTACTTTTGAATGAAGTTCTTGGTTTAACAAAATATATAGAAAGAAGTG
This sequence comes from Triturus cristatus, assembly GCF_964204655.1. Taxonomy (NCBI): domain Eukaryota; kingdom Metazoa; phylum Chordata; class Amphibia; order Caudata; family Salamandridae; genus Triturus; species Triturus cristatus. Next base: position 653,565,673 of record NC_140584.1, read on the forward strand.
TTATTTTTCTAATTTGGTCTCAGATTTATTCTTTGAGTGTGTGTCTCATGTATTGCCTCTGTGAGTACAACAAATACTTAGCACTACCCTCTGATAAGCTTAACTGCTCACCCACACTACCACAAAGGAGAATATTGGTATTATCTGCTTTAGCCTCTGTAAGCCAATTGGGGACCCACTGAATTCTCTACACAAAGTACTTCTTTTTAGTGCACTATATAGAGAGCTAGCTTCCTACAATGGTGGATCAGCGATGGGGTCTACGACTTTGCCTGTGCTGATACCACTTGGTCAATAAGTGACTACACAAGTAAATCCGAAAATTGCCTTTAAGTAAAATTGCCTTTTTCTCAATTGGTCGATTTTTCTAAATTCTTAAAATTAACTACTGTTAGAGCCTTGGTTAAGTCCCTGAATTCTAAAAATGTTTAGAATGTAAAATTTACTATAGTTAGGACTGAAAAACTTGTATTAGGATTTTGTTTAGTTCCAAAAAGTTCCCAACTTTAGTGTGATAATAAGTACCCCAAAGGATGTGGATGAGAAGCTTGACCTTACCGATTATCTGCAGTTTAAATACCTGCAGCTTAGGACCCTCTATTAACGGTACAAGACAAAAACTGGCTCACACCCTACCAATGCAACGCTTCAGAAGCTGTTGGCAGAGTATGTGAGCTGACCCATCCTGCGGGTGAGGCCACCTACCCTGAATATTAGGGCGGAGTGTGTGAGAAGGACAATCCAGATCTTCCCTTACTCAAAGGAGAGGTTGTGGTACCTGTACCCGTCAACCAAACCAGTGTGCCAATGGTGCCTGCCTCTAGCGAAGATGGCTCATGTTGCTCAAGGTACAATGAAGACTCTCCAAGGAGGAGGTTCTTCTTGAAACATTGGCCGCAGAACAGTCCGGAAGACAGGATAATGGCCCTAGAAAGGGAAAGGGCAGAAAAGGGTTTAGCACCCATGAATGGTGGCAGCAACATAATACCTAGGAACAGAGAGGAAACCTTTGATTGTAAAATCCCCAAAGGTATTGTCCCAAAATATGCAGAGGGTGAGGATATCACCAAATGGTTTACAGCTTTCAAGAGAGTCTATAGGATGAGGAGGCTTAACCAAAAGTATTGGGGCTCTCTTCTTTGGGAACTGTTCTCTGGTAGGTGCAGGGAAAGACTCCTGACACTAAACGAGGCAGATGCTGAGTCCTATGATCACATGAAGGGTACCCTGATGGAGGGCTTTGGACTCACCAATGAAGAGTACAGAATTAGGTTCAAGGGAACTCAGAAAACCCTGAGTCAGTCCTGGGTTGATTTTGTAGATTTTTCAGCAAATACACTAGGTGGTTGGTTGAAAGGAAGCCATGTGCAAGACTATGATGGGCTATATCATTTGATTATGAAAGATCTTTAACTGTGTTTCTGAAAAGTTGCATCAATACTTGGTGGACCTAGGTCTTACTTCTCCCTAAGAATTGGGAAAGAAGGCAGACCACTGTGTCAAGACTAGGGTGACCAAAACTACCACTGATGGAAGTAACCAAAAGAATGTGGTTATTAAACTTCCCCAGGGAAAAGAAGCTGAACAACCTAAGGATAAAAGTAAAAAGTCTGCTAAAGGCCACCAAAAACCTGCTCAGGAGGGTGGGCCCCCAACTGTCTACAACCAAAAGCTGGGTACCAAGGTAAGAATTGGGATCCCAAAAAGGCATGGTGTCACAACTGTAGACTACTTGGACACCGAACTGGAGACTCTGCCTGTATCAAAAAGAATCCCCCCTCTGCTTCTCCATATAGCTCTGGAATAGCAAGTCTCCAGGTGAGATCCCTAGTGTACCCTGAACCTGAGTGCACACTGAAGCTACACTAGCCTCCGAGGGTGGGGTGAATTTTGCAACCTTTAAACCAAAATGGAAAAACATAAAGAGCAGCCCTAAATTTATGGGATAGGAGTTATAGGTGCAAGTGTCACAATGGTGACTGAAAAACTGTATCCTCAGAATACCTGACTGAACAGACTTATCCAGTCACCAACGCTAATAATGTCACTAAGGTCCATCCCATGGCTCTGGTGTCCTTAAAGTGGGGAAGAGTTACTGGCCTGAAACAGATAGTGGTCTTTTCTGCAATTCAGGTTGAATGTCTGCTAGAGATTGATATGGAGTCCTCAGCTTGAGCTGAGGTTAAGCTGAGGTCCCATGCAGCCATGCTATGAATTCCTGAATGGGTGGGTGTAAACACCTGAGCACAGAGCAAGGCCTAAGGTGGAAAAGCAATGTTATAGTCTGAAAGTATAGCCCAGGCCTGCAAGAGAAAAGGTAAGAAGTCTGGGAAGCCAGCTTCTGAACAGGAACAAGCTCAGGTCCCCTCTCCAAAGAGAGAAGACCTATCGGCCCCAAAGGGAACTGAGCACCAGGCCTTGAGCCTTACATGGCAGAGCTCTGAGGCCCTGGGGGCCTTCTAGGCAAGAGCTCTGCCAAGGACAGAGGACATGTTCTACTCTTAAAAGCCTGAGACAGCAAGCTGCTGCACAGGAAAAGGGAGATGCAAGTGGCTCCCACAGGACCTATTGGGAGGAAGGGCTCCTGTTCACTGAGAGCAGAGACCCCAAACCTGGCGCCACCAGGAAAGCGGTAGTGCCTCAGCATTTCAGAGGGTTTCTTCTCACATTGGCACATGACATTTTGGCCAGTGCAAAACGTGAAGCAGGCTAGTCAGCCACTTCTACCGGCCAAACATGTCTCAGAAGGTGAAGGCGTTTTGCAACTCCTGTGCCACCTGTCGAGTACGTGACAAAGCAGGTGGCCACCCACAGGCCCCCTTAATTCCACTTCCAGTGGTTGGGGTACCCTTTGAAAGGGTAGGAATTGATATTGTCGGTGCCCTTGACCACCCAACTGCATCAGGGAACAGGTTCATGCTGATAGTAGTGGATCATGCCACCAGGTACCCTGAAGCAATTCCACTTAGGACTAACACTGATGCTGCAGCAGCTAGGGCCCTCATTGTTATTTTTACCAGAGTGGGTCTCCCTAAGGAGTTGTGTAGGAAGCTGGCTCTGTGTGTACTATACCAAAGTAAGGTATAGTGTGCACAGAGTCCAGTGGATTCCCAGAGGTTTTAACGAGGCTAAAGTAGATAATACTGATGCTCTCTTTTGTGGTAGTGTGTGGCTTACCAAAGGGCAGTGCTAAGCCTGTGTTATAGACACACTCAATGACTAAATCGAGACCAATGGTTTGTAAAAATATAACCTTTAGTATATTTATTTTTGTCGAACCAAAAATACTCTGTTGCAGTAAAGAACAAGTTACTTACCTTGGGTAACAATGTATCTGGTGGAGACGTATGTTAGTTGTAGATTCCTTACCTTAGAATTTCTCCCAGACGTCAGTTTGGATCTGAAGATTTTTTCTTCAGCAATACCCTGCGCGTCGGCAGTTGGAGTCCGTCACCTCAGCGTCTGTTGTCGGCATCTTGGTCGCCAGGATGACGTTGTGGTGCCTACTTAGATGCTGCCCCTGTGAGCTGATGTCAGTTCTGACACAAGTTTCCACGCCAGAAGCGCATGAAAGACACTGACCACTGATGAGCCGCAACTAGGGCCCTGTAAGAGAGTCCCTTTCTCTAGAAATCAGTTCGCATAGCAGGGAGGAAGGGTGGGGTGGTAAGGAATATACAACTAACATATGTCTCTACCAGATACATCATTACCGAAGGTGAGTAACTTGTTCATCTGATAGAGACTGTTAGTTGTAGATTCCTTACCTTAGAACAGATACCCCAGCAATACCATCCCCGGAGGAGGGTCTGCGAACCAAGTTCACATGAAAAAGTCCTGGAGGACTGAACAGGCAAAATAGCTGTCCCTCTAGACAATAGTGTCTTGTAAACATGTGCAGAGATGCTCACGTTGCCGCCTGGAAGATATCAAGGAGTGGGACTCCGCATGCCAGTGCTGCAGTGGTTGCTGTTGTAGCCCTAGTGGAATGAGCACGCAACCCCACTGGAGGATCAATCTTCCTTAAAGCATAGCAGATCTTAATGCAAAGGACAACCCATCAAGAGATGAAACGTTTTTGAACAGCCCGGCCTTTCTTGTCACCCACATAGCCAATAAAGAGTTGATCATCCACCCAGAAGACTTTGGTGTGGTCAAGATAGGATGACAACAAAAGACACACAATTGATGGACGGATAGCTTGATTCCAGTGGCACAGTGAGCCCAGGACCCACGTCTGGGCATACCTGGCGCACTTGGGCGAGAAAGCAAAAGACACACAATTGATGGACGGAATGCAGAACAAATCAAAATATTCAAGAGATCTGGGTTAAATCCATCATTCTTTTGCCCACCATGCCACCCTAGTATAGACCTGGCCATATGCAAATCAGTCTTGACCCTGTGCCTCATGGGAACAGTCCAGCCCGAACTGCCAAGCCAGGTCCTCCCTGGACCGGAAACAAGCATCCTAGGACCGGTTTCGGGGGTTTCACCCCTCTTCAGCCAGGATAGCTTGATTTCAGTGGCACAGTGAGCCAAGGACCCACGTCTGAATTTTATCTTTTGTTATTAATTCTAAATGAAAAATAATACCCCGTACTTGATTTTAATTCGAAAGAAAATTTCTTGCTGATTGTTTTCCAATTATATGTTCATATTTTTTTCTTATTTAAATTATATACACATTTTTACATATACATAGATTATTTACAAATTACACCATGACAATACGGGACAGTTGATATTTGACATTATTTTTGACAACATACAAAACTTTAAATTGCACAAATGTTACATTTACAGAAACAAAAAATGACTGACAATACAGTACTACATTACTTATATACAACACATATTTACAAGCTCCTCACACCTCAAATCTTTTGATGATGAATCCTATGTGTAACAAATCATCAAATGTTATATCTAGTGTCCTTAGGATAATTTTAGTGGGGACCTGACTCCCTTTGGTCCTCTATATTATTCATGTGTCAATACTATTCTGTGGCCCTATAGAGGTCAGAGCATTTGGTATTAGGCTGTGGTATTGTCCGAAATTACGATTTCCATGCTGCAGTGCCGTTTGTACACTGACTGTAGCGATAATTGCTAGCTCTTGCCCTCAATGTTGGGTACGCCAATGTGTTTCGACCTTCTGGGGTGTAGCTGGGCTGTTATTAGGGGGAAGGTCTTCTTCGGGGCAGGTGTTCTGGTAGGACACTGTGGGTGTATTAAAGGATATGCCAATTACTTTTCTATTCAAGTGCATGGTGTAATCTGATACATATATCAAAACTTTATTCTGAAGACGTACCGTTTTCCTGGTTGATAAATGGGTTGGAGCCTTATATTGTGGATTGGTCCTTACATGGAGGTCGTCCATGCTCAGGTGGCTGTAAGCCTTGTCAGGCAGCTTCTTTAACTTATGTTAGGGTGCAAGGGGTGGAAGAGCATTGTTGTCTTAAAGTGATCCCTCATATTGGGTTAACTTGGTGGGTCCAGATTCATGCTTGTAGCTGTTTGATGTGCCCAATGATTATAGTCTGTGTCATGCATTCATACCCTAGTGGCTGGTGATACCTTAATGGGTGCCTTGCTTTTAGTTGCAACGGCTTATGCTATGAACAGGGGTGCCTTTTGGTGACACTGTAATCAGTGTGGTAACGAGGTCATGATCGTCTTCCAAATTAAGTACCTGGGTGCGTTCTGGTTTACATTGCAATGTTGTGTGCTGTAAAGTATACTAATTTTTACGCACAATGTAGATGGTTGGTCGTGCTCACGCGGTATATTTATTTATTTATTTTATTTATAAAGTTTTATATCGCGCGAACATGACCTACGGGGGTATCAGAGCGCTTTACAATATACAGTTGTTGAGCGTTAGATGGTTGAGGTAGTATACATAGATTCGGTATTCGCCATTCAATACAAAAGAGGTAGATAGGAGTACATGGGTAGCATAGGTGACTAGTAGTCATCAAGGAATGATCCACAAGGGAATCAGAGCGCTTTACAATACAATGGGCCCGATTCACAGAACTAACTTAAGACAAAATCCTAAACTTACTAAGATTTTCGTATTCACAGAAGGCACTTACTTATTTTGGTATTCACAGAAGACACTTACTCACTTCGGTATTCACAGAAGTTAGGAGTCCTAACTTTAGGACTCCTAAATGCCTTCTGTGAATACCGAAAGTCTTAAAATTAGGATTTTTCTCAGTTTAGGAGTCCTAACTATACTACTACTAAACTGAGAAAAATCCTAATTTTAAGGCTTTCGGTATTCACAGAAGGCATTTAGGAGTCCTAAAGTTAGGAGTCCTAACTTTACTACTGCTAAATTGAGAAAAATCCTAATTTTAAGACTTTCGGTAGTCACAGAAGGCATTTAGGAGTCCTAAAGTTAGGAGTCCTAACTATACTACTACTAAACTGAGACAAATCCTAATTTTAAGGCTTTCGGTATTCACAGAAAGCATTTAGGAGTCCTAAAGTTAGGAGTCCTAACTTTACTACTACTAAATTGAAAAAAATCCTAAATTTAAGACTTTCGGTATTCACAGAAGGCATTTAAGAGTCCTAAAGTTAGGAGTCCTAACTATACTACTACTATACTGAGAAAAATCCTAATTTTAAGACTTTCGGTATTCACAGAAGGCATTTAAGAGTCCTAAAGTTAGGACTCCTAATTTCTGTGAATACCGAAATGAGTAAGTGCCTTCTGTGAATACCAAAATGAGTAAGTGCCTTCTGTGAATACCAAAATGGTAGTAAGTTTAGGATTTTGTGTTAAGTTAGTTCTGTGAATCTGGCCCACAGTTATTACATATTAGGTGGTTGAGGTAGTATACATGCATTCGATATTCGTCATTCAATACAAAAGAGGTAGACAGTAGTATAAGGGTAACATAGGAGACTGGTAGTCATCATAGAGTTAAAGTCTTAGAATGTCAATTTGTTCATTAGAAGCAGTTTTACTTTTTTGAAGGAGGTAAAGGAAGTGATTTTGCGTACCTCTGGAGGTAGGGAGTTCCAAATCTTCGGAGCGATCCCTGAGAATGCTCTGCAACCAGTTCTATTTTTGTGGAAGGATTGTGGTTTCAGTAGTAGTGAACTCGCACTACGCAATTGTCTGCATCCTCCTGATTGCTCTAGCTTTCATGCTAAGTAACTGGGGGTATTGCTATGCAGGGTTTTGTGGGTCATGCAGGCGATTTTTGGGTGTATTCTTGCCTCATAGGGTAGCCAGTTCAGAGCTTTCAAGATCGGAGAAATGTGGTTATTTCTTTTAGTTCCTGAGACCAGTCTGGCCGCAGCGTTAAGCAAAGCCCTCAGCGGGGCAAGCTTGTATTTCGGGAGACCGCATAGAGTAGTGCTTCAATAGTCCAATCTTGGTAGCACTAGGGCTTGTTCCGCCATTTTTAAGTCGTTCTGTGGGAGGAAGGGTTTAAGTTTCCTTAGTATGCTCATCTGATGATTCTCTCCCTTGGTGGCAATATTGATTTGAGCCTGCATGTTCAAGTGTTTGTCTATGGTGACTCCCAAGGATTTTGCGTAGTCAATGATATGGTTGAAGCATCTAACTTCCTTTGACTGTGCTCCCCACAAGTCTATATTGGGTGTGTGATTGGGAGGGAAGATGAGAAAGAATTCAGTTTTTTTGGTGTTAAGCATGAGGTGGTTGTCAGTGAGCCAACTTTGAGTATTCTGTAGAATAGCGTTGAGGGAGATGAAGTCTTCTGGTTGGGAGATTTTCATATACAGTTGAGTGTCGTCCGCATACAGGTGATATAGAATGTTCTCAGAGTTCAGTGCGTTTGCCAGGGGTTCCATGAGTAAATTGAAAAGGATGGGTGAGAGTGCTGAGCCCTGTGGAAGCGCTATGGTGACCATGGATGGTTGAGAGAGTGAATACTTTGTCTTGATTCTTTGTGTTCTGTTATTTAGGATGGAGGTGAACCATTGTAGCACTGAGCCAGTTAGGCCCATCCTTCGTTCCAGTAGGGACAGTAGGTTGTCATGCTTAACCGTATCGAAAGCGGAGGATAAGTCAAGAAGTATCAATAGGCATGATTCGTTGTGGTCTAGCATTTTTAGTATGTCATCCATTATGTGGGGAGTGCAGATTCATTGCTGTGACCTTGACGGAAGCCGGATTGGTGTTTGTCTAGGAGGTTGTAATTCTCAATGTGGTTGCATAGTTGTATTTGTACACATTTTTCCAGCAATTTCGCCATAGTGGGGATGTTGGGTATAGGGCGGTAGTTGTTGAGATCAGTGGGGAGGGAGTCGGATTTCTTTAGTTAGGTGTGACCTGCCCTATTTTAAGACAGTCCGGTATCGACCCTTGTCTCAGAGAGGCGTTTAGGATCTTTGACCATAGGGGTAGAATAGAGATTTTTATCATTTTGAATAAAGAAGGAGGTAAGGGGTCCGAGAAGTGATTTGAGGGGTTAATCGTCGGAAGAGTGTTATGGATTTCTTGTTCAGGGATGGGTGAGAAGGTGTGCCAAGAGGCATTGTTTTTTGGATTCCCATCGGAGTTCTAAAATTGACCTTGATCTGAGAGTGAAATTTAGCATCAAGGGCAATAGTTTGTGGGAGGACCTTCTTAGATTGGATGTCGAGTTTAATGGATCTTGTTTTTTCTTGGAAGAAATTGGCAAGCTCATCGCAGTTAGGTGTAGCCGAATCGCTTGGTTCAATGGAGTTAGGCTTGTTGCGCGCTTGTTGTTTGACGTTTCGAATAGTTTTTTGGGGAGGTTGATGGCTTGGTTCAGCTGGGTTTTGAAAAAGTCTGCCTTAGCCTTTAGGATCTTCCTGTTGTATGAATTCCTCAGCACTCTGAGTTGATATAGGTGCTCAATGGAGGGTGATGATTTCCATAGTCGCTCCGCTGATCTTAGCTTGAGCCGATCCAAGTTCAGGTTCTCATTGAACCATGGGTTGGAGATTTTGGAGGAAACGTGTTTTTTCTTAGAGAGGCTCTGCAGAGTCAAGAATTTCAAGCATAGTGGAATTGTAAAAGACTGTGAGGTCATGGACGTCAGCCATGTCTGTCGTGGGGATCAGGGCGGAGTTGCATCGGTTTACCAGGTCGATGGGTTTGATATTTTGTATATTACTTTTCCATTGTTTTGTTTTTGTGGGTTGGCCTCTTTTTGGAGTTACCTCGATGTTGATGGAGAAGAAAATGCTATAATGGTCCGTCCAGTCACATGGGGTGATGGATTCTAATGATACTGTGTTCGTTTTAGCTATGATGAGGTCTAGTGTCTCTGCCTTGTTGTGGGTTGGACTGTCAGAGAATTGGGACAGATCCTGATTTGACAAAAACGAATTAAGACAGCTTACACCATGATCGCTTGAGTTGTTCCAATGGAGATTGAAGTCGCCCAGGAAAATCTGTGGCACTTGTGAGTTGACATTGGATGTAATGACTTCCATTAGCTCATCGATGAATGTCAAATTATCACCCGGGGGGTGGTAAATTATGTGAAGTTTGCAGGCGAGGCGCTTGTCATCAGAGATGTTGATACAGATATTCGCAGGAGGATAAAGAGATGGAGTCTGCTTGATTGACTGCGATTGTGTTTCGATAAATGCAGGCTAGCCCGCAACCGGGTTGCACGTTTCTGTCTAGGCGGATTAGGTCATGCCCAGGAGGTACCAGTAGGTCTAGGATGGTAGAGGAGGGACTATTTAGCCACGTTTCAGTAAGGACGATAATGTCAAGATCATTCGCTGAGGTCATAAATGTCAGGGGCATGTTTGCTAGCTGATCTGCAATTGATGAGTGCACACTTCATCTTGCTAGTCGAATGGGGGGGAGTGTTCTGCACTATGTTGATACTAGTGAGGTTTTCTCTATTAATGGATCTGTAGTTGTGAGTGGGTTCTCTGAAGGGGTTGATTTGAATGAATTGGATAGTCTCACATCGAGACTCACTGTTGCCTGTCGGACAATGGCATAGGATATGCGGAGGTCATCTATGTCATTGTCAGATAGTTCAGCAGTTGCCCTCCTAGGACGAGATGGGTCATTGGGGGAAGGTATCTTATACTGTCTAATGTCCTCGAGATGTAAGTTCTTGGCGATATATCTGTTAGTTTGGTGACTGATTCGGTTCACGGTGGCACCAGTGGCTCTGTGTGTGTTAAGGAGTTCTTTGGTGATGGTCGAAAGATTTTGCATCTCAGCCTTGAGATGGGATAGGCCACTGGCTAACTCACTGAATCGTGCCATCCAATCAGAATTGGGATAATTAGTTGTGTGTGTAGGTGTGTGTTCTATTATATGGGGAGGTCAGCAAGTAAGGTTTGGTTGCATGGATATCTCGTTATCTGATTGCCTGGGGATAACGATATTAGGGATCGATGGGGTTAGTTGATCATGGGTGTTTGTTGGAAGGTCCGTATCAGTGTAGGGGGGAAGGCCTTGGGATGCGACCGCATGTTAGGGGCTGATGCATGTGATCGGGGTATGGTCAATGAATGGTGAGTTTGTATGAGCGGAGTGAGTATCAGGTGTGTTGGGAGCCGATCAGATATCGGGGTAGGCGGTAGGTCATGGGGAGCTATGCATGCCAGCTCAGGTGTAGATGGGGAGAGAGAGATGTAGTGGGTAGAGTCCGGGTTGGTGGATTCTCCCTTGGGCGATCAGGGATATCAGTGGTGTGTCTGCAGTGTGGAGGCCGGTACCTAAGAGTAACCCTGTCCCTCCTGGGCCAAGGGATAGAGGTGTGGTTGAGACCGATGCGACGGAGAGGTAGTGTTCATTGGGGGTGTGGAGAGATTTCGGTTCCATTGAATTTGTTATGGGATTTTGTAGTAGAGTTGGGGTGTCATCCAGATAATCGGGAAGAGTAGTGGCGGGGGGTGTGATTTTCTTACTGTTCACTGCTTTCTTGAGAGTAGCATCAATCTTGCTCTCCTCATACGCTTCCAGGTGGTAACAGTGCGTGCCCTGTGACTGGAGGAGTCCTGCTCCTGTTGCGTGTTTGGTGGAGCGTGTGTTGAAACTAGGTGTGCAACATGCAGATAACGTGCTAGCTAAGCCGTATGGTGACAATACGCACATTATAGAAAGTAGGTCGTGTTCATTTTGTATATTTGTTGGAGCACAAGTCTTAAACTGATGATACGCAGCCAGCTAATGACAGTGCGCACTCTGTATGGGAGGTTCTGCTCCTATTCCATGTTTAATGGAGCAACGTGTTAAAACTGAGTGTGCATCACGCAGGTAACATGCTATCTATGCCGTGCATTTGGGGGCTGATTGCCCTATAATTAGCTACTTGCTTCGCTTCCTAGTTTTTCGTGAAGTCACATTTCTTCCGTCCTCTACCTCTTGTTTAATGACGGGGCTCCTGTCGTTATGCTGCTACACGCTGTTATTTCTTTTTGCGCTACGCCTGATATTTTGTTTTGGGCGGAACCGGATGTGTAAAGCCGGTGGGCGTCAACGTGCTCGGGATGGCCTGCGCTTGACTTCCTGTTGTTCTGATTTGCCTGACTTCCATGTATATGTGTATTTCCATGGCGCTATCCTACGCCTTACTTCCTGTTGTTCTAGTTTGCCTGGCTTCCTTGTTTGAGTGTGTTTCCATGGTGGCCTCGTCAGACCTGATGTTTGGGCATAAAATGCCGTTGTGAGGAATGATTGCACTCCTCTAGTATGATCCAACAGAGGTAGACATTCCTGATGTGTGAACATAGTTATGTTTTCTTCATTGGCAATTTCCTGTGAGTATGGAATGCCTCTTGTATGAGTGCACGGCCTATGAATTGTGCATTGCAACTATTAAATGGATTCTTTGGTACCCATTTTATTTGTGACCAGAGGGTTAGGGTTGACGGACCTTGTGGCCTCAGCTTGTATGAAATCGATATTGACATGCCTCGAGATAGCAAGCTGAGCTGGATGGTGGTGATTTTTAAAGCATTTTCTTTTACGTGTTGCTATGTGGTATACTGTAAATGGTGGTGTGGGCTATTCGTATACAGTGCATTATTTCACTCAACTCATTCAGACAATTATTGGTGGTGCCCAATCGTACGATCATTTTTGCTTCAAACTGAGATAGTATCAGGTCTGTGCAGCATCCTCTTCCATGTTTCAAGATGGTCCATTTATGTCCAGCCTCTTCATTCCTTAACAGAATCACTCCCCCCAATAGGAGATTCACATTTGAGTAGGCACTGCGCCTACGAGGGAGGACTCCAAGTTAACACCTTGAGGCCCGGATCCCACCATAGGTGGAGCACAAGCTCCACATTAAGCATAGCCCGTAGGAATTAGGTACCCTAGAAGAACCTGCAAAAATACCTTAGAATGAATATACACAAAACATATACCAGAAACCAATAATCATTCCGTTTTCCACAGCAATCTAAATGTCAGAACCTAAAACATTGAGTTTCAGGGAGGAAGATATAGAAGAACTACTGAGAAGACCATCCACGCTAAATATTGGGAACACTGCAAATAATCCAAGACAGCAAACAGAGATCGAGAAGATAGCAAGACTCAAAAAGAAACAAATTAGAACGGCACTCCATGGGGAGGTACTTCTAGAACATCTAAGAGCTGGTACCATCCCTGTGGGCTTACAGGTGAAGAACGTCCCTGTCATCTTTGTTGACCATCCAGAATATCTAGGCGATCATATAGGGACAAAATGCTCACAAGAGCAATGTAAGTGTGTCCACCTATGCAGACACACTTACATGGCAAAATAGGCACTGCTTGGGGCACTAGTAGCTTTTACAAGAGTGCATACTAGGACGATTATGGAAGCTTATAAGGTAGAGTATGCTAACACATGCATTATGAAAACTTTGAATTCTGTACCAACATTAGTTAATGGCCCTGGGTTACTGACACATTTGAAAGTACTAGAACTATTTGAGCAAAAATGGGTAGTTTAATGCTTGAACGTTACACATGAGTTGACTTTATACAGGGAACTCAATACTATAGTTAAATTTTGAAAATTGTTGCCAATGTTCTGTTTTATTGATCCGTTATTGACTCTGTTATGACTTTGTATTGTTTACCTTTGAGTTAATTCTTGTGTATTCTTTAAAAAACATTGCTTTGTGGCACCCCTGCTTCTCAAAGTTGTCCCTCCCAGTGGCTAAGCTGTTGAGTTTGGAACCCGGGAAACTCAGTTCAAATCCCAGCTACATTGTTTGACTTTAAGTAGTGTGATAATAGGCATATCACTTATTCGCCCTATGCCAAAAATGTTACATATATGTGAAATGTAATTCAGTGTTGGACCTGTCATCCTTAGGGTGGTCTTCTCCCAACTGCTTACCGCCACGTTTTGCTGCATCTTTTTGATGGCCTTAGGACTGTGAACACTTTAGCACTGCTAATCAGTGCTAAAGTGCATGTGCTTCTCCCCTAAACATGTTGACATTAGTGTATACCTGATTGGCATATTTAGTTTACCTTTAAGACTTTTGGAACGTGGTACCCTATGTACTCAGGGCCTGTAATCTAAATGCTACTAGTGGGCCTGCAGCACTGGTTGTGCCACCCACATAGGTAGCCTTTCAAACCTGTCTCAGGCCTGCCATTGCAGGGCGTATGTTGCAGTTTACTGCCACTTTGACTTGGCATTTATAACCACTTGACAAGCCTTAATCTCCCATTTTATTGCACATAAGTTATCCCTTATTTGGGCCCTAAGTGACTCTATAAGAAGGGTGCTGTGTAACTAAAGGCATTACATGTAATTCAAAGTTTTATATGTCCTGGCAATGACAAACAGCTAAATTGGTTTTTAAATGCTGTAAGGCCCACTCTTTCCATAGGTTAGCATTGGGGATTACTCAAAATACCTTTTAAATAGTAATTCCTGATTGGAATGGAGTAGCTATTTCCTTTTTATTATCTTTGCAATTGTGGTGATAAATCCATTTTAATGGTAAAATTGGATTTGACATTACCATTTTAGAAATGACACTTTTAAAAAGTGGACTTTTCTCTGCTCTTAGCTTTGCTCTGCGTGCCTGCAGCCTGTCTCCAATACACGTCTGGGCTTTCTGCATTCCCTCTAGACAGCCGCAACACAGGAAGGGCTGGATGTAACAGAGAATCCATCTGCATTCATCTGCATACTGATAACCTTCCTGGGCAGGAAGGGTTGAGAGGTGGCTCACACTTACATCTTAAAAGGCTGTGTCCTGTCCTCACACGAAGCACTGATTCACCTCCCAGAGTTAGCCTGGCAGACAGGACTGGGCTGAAAGGGATACTTATGCACTTCAGTGTAATTAACCCTCTCAGCCTGGTCACCAGTACCCTGGCTAGTACCTTCGCCTCCACAATAAGAAGGGAAATTAGCCTATAGGAACTACACAAGGATGGTGGTTTGCAAGCCTTGTGGCGAACAATGGTTGTGGCAAGGTGCTGGTCCCTTGGTAGGCACTCCTCCTCTTGGGCTTTCTGGAACATGGCCACCATAGATTCAGCCACCGCCACCACGCAGATCTTATATAGCTCAACTGGCAAGCCGTTTGGGCCCGCTGCCTTCACAGACTGCAATGGCACCCTCAACCTCCTGCTTCTCCTCCTCTGTCAGGTCCTCCTCTAGGCCCTTTCTGTCTTTCTGTCCTAGTGTCTGCAGGGCGATTGTCTGTAGGAGTGCTGCACTATCTACCTCAGACTCACGTTCCAGGTAGACATATATATTTTCATAGTACATGGCGAACATCTAAGCAATGTCTGTATTGGTCCTCTGTATCAACCCATTGACGTCCTAACCCTCTAGTACCCAAGTGCTGTCTCGATCTCTGCGATACAACCAGGTCAGGAGTTTACCAGCCTTGTCGCCAACATTATACAGGTGAAGCTCTGTTGCCAGGGCATACTGTCTGGCCCTATGCTCTGCAAGAGCACGGAGAGCATCCTGATTTAGCCTCAGTTGAAGGGCCAGCCCCTCCCACCTGTCTAACGCAGCTTCCTCCTCCAGGGCCAAAACCTCTTTTTTAATGGCCTCATATTCAAGTTTGTGTCCTTCTTTTTCCCTTCTATAAGAGCAAGAACCTGGTCTCGAAGCACTGACTTATAGGCTTCTCAAAGTATACAGGGGGAGTCCACTGATCCCTGATTCTCTTCAAAATATAGGGCAGTTCTATTTTTGAATTTATTTTTCATTTCCCTGTCTTGGACATAACGTGTAAATTCTGGAGAATAATGTGAGGGGCTCTGAAGGTCCTGTAAGTGAACCCCCATGGGTGAATAATCTGAGATACCCCTCCCATATATTGTCGCATTTTGAAATAGCCCAGCTCATGGAGTATCTGTGAAGTGATAGTCTAGTGGTGGGTGGGTGCCCACAGAAAGACACCTGCGGAGGACTAGGTGCAGGCCCAGCGGCCAACACCCCCTGTGCATGGCCAGAGGCTGTGTGCAGTGGGTGTTATCCACCTGGTGATGATTGGAAGCAGACCCAGTGGGCAACCCCCACTGAGCACGGCCTACGGCCCTGTGAAGTGGACGGCTGGGCACTTCTGGAGGGTGGTGTCCAGGGCCAGTTTTAAATATGATAGTTTTAATAATAAACAGAAATTCACTGGGGAAAAACAAGTTTAAAGTGATGTTATAGTTAGGTATTGGAATGATACAAGAATTTTTTTTTTTTTAAACTACAAAAAACTATAACTTGTGCCACCATCATGCACTGAGGGAGGGCAATTTAAAGGTAAACGGGGTGGAGGAAAAGCCACCCTCCAACTTTGCCTTACCAAAGGCTAAGGGCTTTTTGCAGAAATTACCTCACTTATCTTCCTCAAGGGTGAAGAGAGGAAAGAGCCATCCCTTGCTTTGGCCAAAGGTGAGGAGGGGCTTTAAAAAAGACCATTGGCAGCACCAACTGTCCATCTCCTTCATGTCCTGCACAATGCTGTCAATCACAGTGTAGCGAGACAGCTGGCACTTGCTCCTATGCCCTCTTCCCAAAATGCAAACACAGCACAAGAGTGGGTGCCAGCTTCACATCCCATCATTATATGCCAAAACAACCAGCTTCGTACACCAACACAACCAGTATCATATGCCAACACACCAACCAAAAGGCACCAACACAACCAACATCCACACAATCAACATCACACGCAAAGCAACCACTATCATGCAAAAATAAACACCATCATAAGGCAATAAAAACCAGCATCATATGCCAAAACACTCAACATTATGTGCAAAGAAACCCACTGCGATATGTCCACACAGCCAACATCATATGCCAACATGACTATCAACAGGTGGACTTAGAATGCGAAGTTGGGTTACAGGGTGAAGGCAGCCCTTTAACTGGTGTATTCCATGACTTCTACTGATCTTTCTCGGAGGCATCTTGAAATTAAGTTTGCACTATATTCAGAACCCATCTCTCTTTGGTAAGGTTTAGCCACTAGAGCAGCACACATCGGATGGGTCGTGGGGAAATTATATGCTGGCTGTGATAAAGGTTGTCTCTATTGAGATAGAAAGTTGTTGGCATCTGCTGGCATGTAAATATCTACCTAGTGGTGATTGCTAATACAGCCGCAGATGAGTTTTAACCCTTTGCTAATGAGACTCATTTTGTAGTGCTAGAAAATGTATTTTTCTCTTTAACGCATACTGCTTGCAGAGCTTCAGCCTATGACTTTAGCCTATGCATTACCGATGAGCTGGTTGTAAACCAACAGACCTTTCTTTAGGACTTCTTAAAAAAACACAGACCGTGGAGGGAAAAGGAGGAGTCAGCATGGGGGTCGGTGGAGGAGTCAAAAAAGTTACTGTTTCCATTCTATCGTTCATAGGAATATTTGCTTTCCACAAAAAAAATGACTGAACAGAATTACACCAAATTTGGCATGAAAGGAGAACTTCACTCCAGGAAATGCCTTTGATTCTTTTTATGTAAATCTGTGCAGACGTTTTCGAGAAATTAGTGGTACAAAAAACAATTTAGTGGGCTTAAATGGGTTAAAATGTATGAGGTATCTGGACCACTAATGCGACAATAGCCTGCAAATGCGGGTTCGTGGACAGTTTGTATACCCAAATAAATAAAATAAAGAAATCTTATTGTACACTGGAACTTTTTAACTGTCATGCATTTTGCAAGTTTCCCAAGTCCAAAGGCTCTGACTGGCTGGCTGCATGGTCTGATGATAAATACTAAAAATATTTGTAGATTATACTTTTGGGTTGCAAACTCCTCAACTGGGTTTGTGGACCCCAGCAAGACTCCCAGTCCACAAGCCCAGGGGTCCTGAGAAGCTAAGTTTAGCAGAATAGTAGGACTTTGTACTAGCAGTGAATGAGGCCCACTATAAATTGAGGCATTTCCTATGTATTTTATTATGGGGATGTAAAGGTAGGCATCCTGAAGGTCTATTGTACACATCCAGTCCCGATTATGTAATTGAGGGTACATTTGGTGTATTTGTTTGCTATTGTGAGATACAGAATAGGTATGAATTCTTCCTTTGGTCCCTATATTCATACTGGAAAGTAACAATAATAAAACCCCATTTCTTTTTGGTGATTGCCAACCACCTCTACTACACGCTTCCGTTGTAAGAGCTTCACTTCTTTTTAAACCAATTTCTGAGGACATGGAGCAATCTTCTTTGGTAGTTTAGTTTGTATTTATATTTATATTTGTTTTACATTCTCTAATAATCAGAAATAAACATACATAATATGACAGCTCTTATGTGTATGGTCTACAGTATTAAATATTATCCCCTCTGTAATTCCCTCTGTTCCAGATGCATGAGTTGTCCATAAATATCCATCAGCAATGTGCGTCGCTTCCCATTCTAAAATAAGGGATGGCTGGAGCGATCATCTTCAAGCCCCCACCACCTATTCCACCACATTGGTCCTTCAGTTCCCTCCTATCCTCCCCATATTTAAAAAAAAAAATCTAACTCCTTGGTGCTTTATAGATTTCTTTTTTTATCACCTTACAAAAATCCATTCCTGTTTCTTAATTACCGTGTGTCACGGGAGACCCTGAATCCCACCTTTGCGCTATATCACGCTTTGCTACCATAGAACCCATATTTATCAGTAGTTTTTTATATCACATGAGATCTGTGGGACCCTGCACCCTTAGGATTACCCGCTTTGGTGCCAACTGCAGCGGCACCCCTGTTCTTCTTCCAGTGATGTGGCTATTGCCTCCCAGTACTTTTGAATGTGGCGACAGCCCCAAAGAGTATGCCAGAAGGTGTCCTCTGAACTGTATCCCCTAAGGTAGACCACACTATCTGTTCTTCCCATCCTATGTAGCAAAGAGCATGTATAATATACTCTATGGAGGATTTTTATCAGAATCAATCTAAAACTGGCTTTTATTGCTCCCTTTGAGGGAAATTCCAGATCCTCCCGCCAATCTTCCTCCTCCAGGCCTTCCAGGTCCTGTTCCAATTTACCTGCAGAGTCAGTAGGTCAGGCTGGGCATACCTCATTAATGTACTGTATGTCAATGAAAGTAGTTTTTTATCCACCTGTCCGTCCAAAAGCCTGGTCTCCAACAGTGATTATACCTGCGTTTCACCCTCCAGCGGTACACAGCTTGTAAGGGTGAAGCACAATCTTGCATAATTCAGGCACTGTGTTTCAGAAATGTGGTACTCTTTCCTTAGGTGAAATAAGGGGGCCACTCCATTTACGTCCCATGCATGTGCCAAGGTAGAGAAACCAATGGCGTTCCATACCAAGAATCCCTACAGCGTTGTCACTGGCCCAAGTCTGGATCCCTCCCTTAATGGTGTTTTTGGAGTCTCAACCCTATTTCCTTAGTCATATTTTTCCACGTCTCCACCACTGTTCTTGTTGCCGGCACATTGTAGGTGATAATGTGCCTCTGTACAATGCATGGAGGTAGCTCTTCCATCCCATGTCTGCCCTGTCGCGTCTGAACGCTGGGTCCTCCCAGGCTACGTACGCCCAGTCATTTATCACACACACTTGCACCACCTCATAGTATTTTGGTACATTAGGGAGGGCAATACCCCCTTTGTATTCTGACCTTTGGAGTACCTTTCAAGGGTATCCAGGGTTGTCTGCCTCCCTAGAGCTTAGATCAAACCAATGAGTCTAGCCTCTTGTAGAATCCCTCCTGAATCCTGTAGGGGCTATTTTAGAGAATATATAAGAATCTCGGGAGCACTACCAACTTGAACATTGCCGCCCTGCCCAGTATTTATTTATAGGTTTTATATAGCGCCTGAATCACACCCGAAGGGGTATCTCTGCGCTTTGGACTGTGCTGCTAGACAGGCAAACGGACATTATTAAAATAGAGCGGTCTTAAGAAGTTTCCTGAAGCGCAGATAGTCAGGGCATTGTCTCAGTTGAATGGGGAGCTGGTTCCAGTAGGGGGGAGCGAGGTAGGAAAAGGATATCCCCCCTAGCCTAGTTTTCCTGACCCGGGAGACTAAGAGAAACAATTTGTTTCCTGACCTAAGGGTCTTGGTAGGGGCATAAGGCTTAAATTTCATGGAGATGTAGAGAGGACCTTTGTTAAGCAAGGCCTTGTGGACGATGCTGCAAACTTTGAATTTAACACACTTGGGGATTGGAAGCCAATAGAGCTGTTGAAGAAGAGGAAGGGAGGCAGTTCTCGGAGGGGCATTCATAACAAGGCGTGCGGCAGTATTCTGGACCACCTGCAATCTGCTAAGCAAGGACTCATTGGCTGAGACCAGGAGAGCATTGGAGTAGTCTAGCCGGCTCTTTACCATAGTCTGAATGAGAGTTTTATGAGTGGAATCCGGAAGGAGAGGTTAAACTCATCGTAAGAAGCCCAACACATAAAAGCAGGAGCCGGCAGTGTGGGCAGCATGTTCCTTCAAGGACAAGGCGCAATCAAGGTGAATGCCCAGGTTTTTAACAAGGGCCTTAGGGTCGGGGGGAGCCAAGGGCTACTGGCCACCAGTCTGGTGACCACAACAAAGGTGCATACCCGACGAGCATAAGCTCCGTCTTCCCTGCGTTGAGTTGGAGAAAATTGCTTTTCATCCAATTTGCGATAGCCGACATTGCAGATTTGTTGAATGAGAAGAGGAGCTGGGTGTCGTCAACATATGAAATAGGTGTAAAGCCACAGGATCTGAGAAGGTTGGCCAAGGGAGCATTTGAGATGTTAAACAGAGTAGGGCTCAAACATGAGCCCTGGGGAACTCCCTTGGTCAGTTCCATTGACATCAACTGAAAAGGGCCAAGATTGACAGTCTGGGAACGGGAGGACAGAAAACTCGTAATCCACTGAAAAGCAGGTCCTCTAAATCCAATTTCCTCTAATCTCCTGAGTAAGATATGGTGGGATACCGTGTCGAACGCGGCTGAGAGGTCCAACAGCATGAGAATCGTAGAATGGCCACTGTCTAAGGTTATTCTGATGTTGTCCGTGACCTCCAACAGGGCAGACTCCGTGCTGTTTATGGTCCTGAAACCAGATTGAGAGGAATCCAAAATACTTGTATTCTCGACATGGTTAGACAGCTGTTTATTAATGTATTTTTCCATTACTTTGCTAAGGAGAGGTAGTAAGGAGATGGGGCGGAGATTGGAAAATTCTTCCATAGGCACCTTGGAGTTCTTATGGATAGGGATGACCTGTGCCGCCTTCCATTCCCGGGGAAGGTAGCCCTCTCTCATAGACAGATTGAGAATAGTGCCTATGGGCGATTACAGTTGTTTGGAGAGGGAGGTAACTACTTTAGCTGGAATAACGTCGAGGGGGGAGCCAGATTTTACTATGTGAAGTAAGGCTTCCACCTCCTCGGCGGATATATGGCGAAGCTCTCCAGCAGTTGTGTTATACTGGCTACTGGCGGATCAAAAGGTAGAGCAGGAGCATCCAGTTACCGGCTCCCGGCAAGGGAAATCCCGGCAAGGGAAATCCTAGTAATGAGATTGGCAGTGATTGCCAATGCATAATTTCTTGTTCTAGTCTCCTAAGTTGTTGTTTATTGAATAAGTCTAGAATGTGGGTTATTCAGATCCCCAGGTATCTGAATTGGACTGTCTGCACCCTTAATGTTAGGGAAATTGCGCCCTCCCACCGGCACCCCGCCCAACGGGAACAACAATGACTTGTCCCAAATAATGGCAAAGCTGAGTGCTCCCCAAATATGAATAATAGCTCTCCCAATCTGTCCAGGGATTGGCTGGTATTAGTCAAACATAAAAGAATAACATCTACATATAGGGAGATGATTTTGTCTTCACCTCCACTGCCGGGCCAACCACACATCTGTGCATCCATGCATATCCTCTTCGCCGGGACCTCTATAGCCAGCGCAAATAGCACTGGTGAGAGTGGGCAACCTTGCCTAGTACCTCTGTATATGTCGGATTCCCTTGACATATGGCCATTCAACCTAACTCTTGTCTATGGTCAATCATATAGCAGCCTAGCCCACTTAAGAAATGTCAGGCCAAATCCCATTTTGTCCACTACCCTGAAGAGGTAGGTCCATTCAACAGAATCGAATGCCTTGTTGGCATCCAAGGAAACAATACATTTCCCTATCGGTGAGCTATGGCAACTGCCAGATTACTATGCAATCTCCTTAAGTTTAACTTGGTTGATCCGCCCAGTATAAACCCATTTTGATTTGGGTGTACTAGCGCCTGAATGACACCCTTAAGTCCATTTGCTAATAACTTTGCCAGTATTTTCACATCAGCGTTAAATAGTGATATGGGCCTGTACGAATCATACCTGTCTGCGCGTTTGCCCTCCTTTGGAATCACTATAAACATTGCAGAGTACATATCATCCGGTAGCTTCCCATTCTATTGAATGCTGCGTGGAGTGGCGCCACCACCCTGCCTCACAGTTTTATAAACAGCTTATTCGGCAAGCTGTTCAATACCTGGGCCTTACCGGATTGCATTTGGCTCATCACTGTAGATACCTCTTTGGCCGCAATGTCCTCTTCTAGAACTTTCATCCTGTCACTTCTTAACCGTCTCATAGGGAAGTCATTTAAGGTCTATCATCTCCTGCCGGGAGGCATACAAATGGGAGGTGTAAAGGGACTTCATATACCTGGCAAAATCCTTTGCAATTTTGTCACTACAGCTCCCTAGTTCTCCAGAGCCTGTTCACACTTCTCTCACCGCATTGTTTTCCTCTCCCTACTCCCCAGCCATGCTAACAGTTTTCCTGTTTTTTTCCCCCCTTTGTATATGCGTTTTTATTTGGCTAACTAGGACGTTGTGCTTTACGCTTAGCAACTACGTGGTATTCCAACCTTTTGAGTTCAATGCCCGTCTTGTCTGCGTAGTCTCTCTCTAGGTTGCGCAGTTCTTCTTAAAAGGGTGAGTAGCCTGGCTTATCTCTCCCTTTTGCCCCTTCAGTCCCCTATTTCTCCTTAAATGCTTCCCACACCACCACTGGGCTCCCCAATAAGTTCACGTTTTCCCTGAAGTAATACTTAGTCGCCCTTTCCTTCGGGGAGGTTGGCTCTGGCGGTGGCGGGGTCGTTGGTGAGGGAGAGAATCAGCTGGGTGTCGTCGGCGTAGGAGATGATGTTGAGGTTGTGCTGGCGTGCGATGTCTGCGAGGGGGCTCATGTACACGTTGAAGAGGGTTGGACTGAGCGAGGAGCCTTGAGGAACGCCGCAGATGACTTCGGTGGCTTCAGATCTGAACGGGGGGAGGCGGACTCTCTGTGTCCTTCCGGCGAGGAAGGAGATGATCCACTCCAGTGCCTTCTCCTGGATTCCGACGTTGCTGAGACGCTGCACTAGTGTACGGTGGCAGACAGTGTCGAAGGCCGCGGAGAGGTCTAGGAGGATGAGGGCCGCTGTTTCTCCGTTGTCAAGCAGAGCTCGGATGTCATCGGTGGCTGCGATCAGGGCGGTCTCGGTGCTGTGGTTGGCCCGGAAGCCAGACTGCGAGAGGTCGAGGGATCCGTTCGTCTCGAGGAAGGCGGCCAGCTGCTTGTTGACGGTCTTCTCGATGACTTTTGCAGGAAACGGGAGCAGCGAGATGGGGCGGTAGTTCTTGAGGTCGGTGGGGTCGGCTGATGACTTCTTTAGTAGAGCGCTGAGTTTGGCGTGCTTCCAGCTCTCCGGGAAGGTAGCGGTGTCGAAGGAGGTGTTGATGATGTCCCGCAGGTGGGGTGCGATGACAGCGTCGGCCTTGTTGAAGATGTGGTGAGGGCAGGGGTCGGTAGGAGATCCGGAGTGGATGGAGTTCATCGTGCAGACGGTGTCTTCGGTGCTGATCGGGGTCCAGGTGCGGAGGGTGGTGGTGGGGGGCAGTGGTTCGGTCGTGGCGTGCGTCGGTTGAGTGCTGAAGCTGTTGTGTATGTCTGCGATCTTGTTGTGGAAGTAGGAGGCGAGGGAGTTGCAGAGGTCTTGTGAAGGGGTGATGTCGTTGTTACCGGCGTTGGGGTTGGAGAGCTCTTTGACGATGTTGAAGAGTTCCTTGCTGTTGTGTGCGTTGTTGTCCAGTCGTTCCTTGAATGCGGTTTTCTTGGTGGCGTGGATGAGTTGGTGGTGTTTTCGGGTGGCGAGCTTGAGGGCAGTCATGTTGT
Organism: Triturus cristatus; assembly: GCF_964204655.1. Classification (NCBI taxonomy): domain Eukaryota; kingdom Metazoa; phylum Chordata; class Amphibia; order Caudata; family Salamandridae; genus Triturus; species Triturus cristatus. The sequence continues at coordinate 653,589,252 of NC_140584.1, forward strand.
CCGGTGTTGGGTCTCTGCGCCAGGTTCTCTCGAGGGCTCGGCAGTTCTTCTTGGAGCTCTTGAGTTCGTCGGTGAACCATGGGGCTTTCTTGCTACCGGGTCTGCTAGTCGAGGTCTTCAGAGGGGCGAGGTCGTCTGCGCAGTCGCTGATCCACTTCGTGAGGTAGGTGGCCGCTTGGCTGGGGTTCGTTGCGCTGGTGGGTGGGTTCTTGCTCAGGGCGGTCGCGAGCTGGTCGGCTGTGATCTTGTTCCAGCTGCTGCGTGCAACCTGTTGCTGGTGGTGGTGGATCGTGGTCCTTCTGAAGCTGAAGTGGACGCAGCTGTGGTCCGTCCAGTGGAGTCCGGTGGCGTGGCTGAATGGGCTGATGAAGTCGGCGATGTCTTCGCTGAATTGTGTGCGTGGTCCCGGGGGTCTGTAGATGAGGGTGCCTCTGAGGGTGGTCTTGGGGTTGATGTGGACCTGGAAGTGCAGGTGCTCGGCGGGTGCGAGGGTGTCGTCGGTGTTGGTCGTGATGCAGATGGTGTCCCTGTGGATGATGGCGATGCCTCCTCCGGTGTGGTTGATGCGGTCCCTTCGGATGATCTTGTAGCCGTCTGGGATGGCGATGGCAATGTCGGGCGTTGAGGAGGCGTTCATCCAGGTTTCCGTGAGGAAGGCGACGTCTGGGGCTGTGGTGTCGAGCAGGTTCCAGAGCTCGACGGCGTGTCTGTGGACGGAGCGGGTGTTGAGCAGGATGCATTTCAGGTGGCTGCTGCTGTTGCTCGTCTTGGTCTTGGTTGGTGCTGGAGTAGTGCAGGTCCGAATGCAGGTGAACTTGCAGGAGTTGCAGCAGAAGGGTCCGTGGGTGCGTCTCGGGGTGGCTCGGTAGCATCCTGGGCTTCGGCCGGCGTTGAGTGCGTTGAGGGTGGCAGCGTCGTACGTCCGGCGGGTGGGCTGGGGTCTGCGGGGGCAAGGGGTCCTGGCGCTGGGCATGGTCCAGGCGCGGACGGGCGTAGACGGGCTTACCTTTGGCTCACCTTCGGCGCTCAATCGGTGCTCCCGCTGCGCGCGTCCGCTGCGCGGTCGCTCTGGGGACGTCATAAGAAGGGAGCCGGTCGGGAGGGTCTGCGGGGAGGCGGGAGCGCGAGCCAATCGGCTGGAGGGGGGCGGGGCCACGGGCTGGGGCGGCGGGAAAGCTGGAGCGGGCTTGGCGGCCCTCGGGTGGCTGGGGCTGCGGGAGGCTGGTGTGGGCTCGGCGGCCCTCGGGTGGCTGGGGCTGCGGGAGCAGGCACAGGCACAGGAGCGTGGGGGTGACCAGGCCGGAAGGCGCAGTGGTCATCTCCTCCAGATTCCGGCTGGTCCAGTTAAAAATCCTTCACAGGAGATACTTGTCTAGACCCTCGTTGGTCCACATGGGCTACACCCAAGATAGTGATTGTGCACGACAATGTGGGCAGGAGGGCCCCTTTATTCATACCCTTTGGGAATGTGCTGCAATACAGAAATATTGGCAGGGGGTGACACTTATGATGGAGGAGGTATTGGGGCAGCAGATACATGGCAACATCAAATTCATCCTATTGAACATATGCGACCCCACAGACCTCACCGCAAAAGAGGGTCACCCTGGGCTACATGGTGGCCAAGCGAAATATTGCACGTATGTGGAGAGCTCCGAATCCCCCTACCGTTGCGGACTGGGCCAGAGATATGGACTGATGTATGGTGACAGAAGTCCCCATCTATGTCTCTAGGGGATTATCCGAAGAAATGGTCACACATTTGGGGCCTTGGAATTCATATCGGGGGGATATCTTTGAACCGCCTGGGAGCCCAGATGAAAATGCCGCTGATATTGAGTAATATGTGCTTTCTAACGACACCTATATTATACTGTACAATGAGCTTTTGATGTTTTTCTAAATGTACCGCCTATGGAACATCTGTTCAATGCTGTGCATTGATTGTTAACATGCCTATGTTCTTTCAATAAAATTTATTTAAAAAAACAAAAAACTGTGAAATGGGGTGATGACAGTACAGGGCAATTACTCCTGGAGCTACAGTAGCCCTCGCTTGGAAATCATGTCAGTTTTGGTTTTGAGTGAGAGAATACTCCTAAAGTCACTGTGATGGGAAAATAACAAATGAGAGGAACAAGAGAAGAAAGCACACTGCTGCAATGAGCATCAAAGGCTGTAATGAGCTTTCCCCTTTGCTCTACCAGGTAACAGAATTACGATTACTCACCAAAAGCATGCACATACTTTCAGCAGATGCAGGCTTACCAAGTAGTTAAACAGGATGTGGGAAGTCTGAGCTGGAAAATCTCCAATGTTCAAATGCAGTTTCCTCAGCATGTATATCAGTTCATCCTGCAAATGAAAAGCGAGTTATTTGTTTTCCTTGGAATTCCAGTAAGTAAAGAACAAGTTACTGACCTTCAGTAACGCTTTTTCTGGTGGATACAGTATCTGCCTGTGGATTCCTCACCTTGTGAATATCCCCTGCGCCAGCAACATTCGGAAACTTTTGTAGCAGTCCACGCCGATGTCACAGAGACACAGCTCCGCTCGCGACTCCGCTGACGTCACCGGCTCCATAAGAAGACCTCGTCGGCGTGATGACGTCAGTTCCGCCCTTTTTTCCGTGCCCTCGAGGCACACGGACGGACTGACAGCAATATATACACAGTATACACAGTACATAATATACAAAGCAACACACACAGTGTGGAGAATAAGTAGAAGGGCAAAAGAAATAACACAATGCCTTTGACAGTAACAAAACACACTTTGAAACACTATTAATAGAATTGCAGGTATAGAAGGATGGACAACGGGGAGGCGGATGGGTCAGTGAGGAATCCACAGGCAGATACTGTAGCCACCAGAAAAAGCATTACCGAAGGTAAGTTACTTGTTCTTCTGATGGATACATCTGCCAGTGGATTCCTCACCTTGTGAATAGAATCCCACAGCAGTCCCCACTCCCGGAGGAGGGTGTCCACCCTTCTACACCAGAAAGTCCCGAAGGACGGAACGAGCAAAGTGTCCGTCCCTCCTCACCTCGGTGTCCAAGCAATAATGTTTTGCGAAGGTGTGGAGGGAAGCCCAAGTTGGAGCCCTACAAATGTCCTCCACAGGAACGCCCCTAGACAAAGCAGAAGTGGAAGGCTTTGCTCTAGTGGAATGAGCCCTTAAACCCTCTGGAGGTTCCTTACCAGCCAAAGAGTAGCATATCTTGATGCACAAGTCAATCCATCTGGAAAGGACGCGCTTGTGCACCGCTCGACCTTTCCTGCAGCCAACAAAGCCCACGAAGAGCTGGTCATCAACTCTAAAGTCTTTAGTCCTGTCCAGATAGAAGCTCACCGCCCTCTTAGGGTCCAAGCGGTGAAGTCTCTCCTCCTTCTTGGAAGGGTGAGAGGGAGGATAGAAGGTAGGAAGGGTAATGGACTACCGCAGATGGAAGGGAGTTACCACCTTAGGCAGAAATGCAGCCCTGGTCCTGAGTACCATTCTTTCAGCATGAATGGTCAAGAACGGGGGTTTTGAACTTAGAGCTTGAAGCTCACTTACCCTCCTTGCCGAGGAGATTGCAATGAGAAAAACCGTCTTAAGAGATAACAATCTCAAGGGACACTTGTGTAAGGGCTCGAAGGGAGAACCCATAAGATAAGTTAAGACAAGGTTTAAGTCCCATTGAGGCACAATAAAGGGAGTAGGAGGAAACCTGTTCGTGAGGCCCTTAAGAAAACGAAGAACAATAGGTGATTTGAATAATGACGGCTGATCTGGCAAGCAAAGGAAAGCCGACAAAGCCAATAAGTATTCCTTTACAGTGGCCACAGCAAAGCCTTGCTGAGCAAGAGAAAGGGCAAACTGTAGAATGTCAGATAAACGAGCCTTCAAAGGATCAATTGACTTCTCTCCACACCAGAGAACAAATTTAGACCACCTATAGGAATAGATAGATTTGGTGGAATGACGTCTGGCAGACAAAATTACATCTAACACATCAGGTGGGAGAGAAAAAGAGTTCAGGTTGCCCCGTTCAATCTCCAGGCATGAAGGTGTAAGCTATGGAGGTGGGGGTGTAGAACCTGCCCCTCCGATTGCGAGCGGAGGTCTGCCCTCAGAGGGAGACGGAGCGGAGGGCACGAGGAGAGGTGAAGAAGATCTGTATACCACACCCTTCTTGGCCAATCCGGGGCGATCAATATGACTTGGGCCCGGTCTTGGCGAATCTTCCTCAGAACCTGAGGAATCAAGGGTATGGGAGGAAACGCTTAAAGGAGTCGTGAGCTCCAACTCAACTGTAACGCGTTCCCCCATCGCTCCCTGCATCGGATACTGGAGACTGCAGAATGACGGGCAGTGAGCATTCTCGTGAGTGGCAAACAGGTCCACCCGAGGAGTTCCCCACATTCGAAAGACTTGACGAACCACCTCCGGATGGAGCCTCCACTCGTGGTCGGCGGAGAACTGCCGACTGAGACTGTCTGCATGCACGTTCAGCACCCCGGCCAGATGATTTGCCATCAGACAAATCTGATGATCCTGAGCCCAGGACCATAGACGCAGGGCCTCTCAGCAGAGACAATGCGACCCTACTCCTCCCTGTTTGTTGACATTCCACATCGCGGAAGTGTTGTCCGTCAGGACTTGAACAGACTGACCGCGAAGGGAAGGGAGGAAGGCCTTGAGTGCTAAATGAATCGTCCGCAATTCCAGAAGGTTGATGTGAAGCAACCTTTCCTCTGGAGACCAAAAACCCTTGATCTCCAGATCCCCCAGATGAGCACCCCACCCTAAAGTGGATGCATCCGTTATCACTGTGGCCACCGATGGAGGTAGATGAAAGGGCTTTCCTTGAGACAGATTGCCCTCCACGCTCCACCAAGACAGATCTGCCGCAGCTTCTCTGGAGATCCTCACAGACTCCCTGAGATCTCCTTTGTGCTGATACCACTGCCTGCGGAGGCACCACTGGAGCGCCCTCATGTGCCAGCGTGCATGGTTGACCAACAGAATGCAGGAAGCAAACAGACAGAGCAGGCGAAAGACCTTCAGAACTGGAACGACCGCTCCATTGTAAAACAAAGGAATCAATTCCTGTATGTCGAGAATCCTTTGAGGAGGAGGGAATGCTCGACACACAGTAGTGTCCAGTACCGCACCTATGAACAGGTTGCGCTGAGAGGGCACCAGGTGAGATTTGGGCACGTTTATCGAGAAACCTAGTTTGAACAACAGCTGAGTTGTATCGTGCAGATGACGCAGCACCTTCTCTGGCGACTCCGCTTGATCAGCCAGTCGTCCAGATAGGGGAAAACTGAGATCCCCGACCTTCTGAGATGGGCTGCCACCACTGCCATCACCTTCGTGAAGACTCGGGTTGCAGTAGTAAGACCAAACGGAAGGACCGCAAACTGATAATGTTGCGACCCTACCGTAAACCGGAGATACTTCCTGTGCGATTTAAGGATGGGGATGTGAAAATACGCATCCTGCAAGTCGACACCATCCAGTCCTCCTAATTCAGCGCTTGAAGAACCTGAGCAAGGGTGAGCATCTTGAACTTCTCTTGCTTTAGAAAATGATTCAACATTCTGAGGTCCAATATCGGACGCAATCTGCCGTCTTTCTTCGGAATCAGGAAATACTGGGAGTAGCATACCTGACCCCTCTCCAGCTCTGGAACCACCTCTATCGCACCTTTCTGAAACAACTTCAGGACTTCCTCCTGTAGGAGAAGACGGTGTTTCTCTGAGCAAGCCCCTTGACAAGGAGGGTAATTTGGAGGGAATTCCCGAAAGGGAAGGGCATACCCATTTTCTACAAGATCTAGAACCCAAAGATCTGTAGTTACAGATTCCCAATCTTGTAGAAAATGGGTAAGCCGGCCCCCCACAGGACGAACATGATCCAGAATGGCAGATCTAGGGCTGCTTTGCGGTGGAAGGAGGGGCTGAAGAGGAAGAGGAAGAGGAAGAGGAGGAGAGTTGACGGCCACGTGAGCGACCCCTGATTCTACCTCTGTATCCTTTAGACAAAGAGCCTTGCTGCTGCTGTTGGGTCTGCCTGTAGGCTGAAGACGGCTGAAATGCCAGAAACCGGTCCTAGGAAGCTTGTTTCCGGTCCAGGGAAGGCATGGCTTGGCAGTTCGGGCTGGACTGTTCCCATGAGGCACAGGGTCAGACTGATTTGCATATGGCCATGTCTGAACTGGGGTGGCAGAGTGGGCTAAAGAACGGTGATGGATCAAACCCAGATCTGTTGACTGGGTGTGAGTGTTTGATTGGTTCTGATGCTCCGTCCATCACCACCCCCTTTTGTACCGCTTTGTTCGCCATAGGTTGGCAGGGTATGCTCAGACGTGAGTCCCTTGCTCACTTTGCCACTGGATTCAAGCAAGCCTGGCTGAAGACGGCTGAAATGCCAGAAACCGGTCCTAGGAAGCTTGTTTCCGGTCCAGGGAAGGCATGGCTTGGCAGTTCGGGCTGGACTGTTCCCATGAGGCACAGGGTCAGACTGATTTGCATATGGCCATGTCTGAACTGGGGTGGCAGAGTGGGCTAAAGAACGGTGATGGATCAAACCCAGATCTGTTGACTGGGTGTGAGTGTTTGATTGGTTCTGATGCTCCGTCCATCAGCACCCCCTTTTGTACCGCTTTGTTCGCCATAGGTTGGCAGGGTATGCTCAGAAGTGAGTCCCTTGCTCACTTTGCCACTGGATTCAAGCAAGCCTGGCTGAAGACGGCTGAAATGCCAGAAACCGGTCCTAGGAAGCTTGTTTCCGGTCCAGGGAAGGCATGGCTTGGCAGTTCGGGTTGGACTGTTCCCATGAGGCACAGGGTCAGACTGATTTGCATATGGCCATGTCTGAACTGGGGTGGCAGAGTGGGCTAAAGAACGGTGATGGATCAAACCCAGATCTGTTGACTGGGTGTGAGTGTTTGATTGGTTCTGATGCTCCGTCCATCACCACCCCCTTTTGTACCGCTTTGTTCGCCATAGGTTGGCAGGGTATGCTCAGACGTGAGTCCCTTGCTCACTTTGCCACTGGATTCAAGCAAGGCTGGCTGAAGACGGCTGAAATGCCAGAAACCGGTCCTAGGAAGCTTGTTTCCGGTCCAGGGAAGGCATGGCTTGGCAGTTCGGGCTGGACTGTTCCCATGAGGCACAGGGTCAGACTGATTTGCATATGGCCATGTCTGAACTGGGGTGGCAGAGTGGGCTAAAGAACGGTGATGGATCAAACCCAGATCTGTTGACTGGGTGTGAGTGTTTGATTGGTTCTGATGCTCCGTCCATCACCACCCCCTTTTGTATCCCTTTCTTTTAGAGCCTTGGAGCTCATCTTGCGACAGCAAGAACAACCATCCACATCATGGTCAGATGATAAACGCCACACACAGTCGTCATGTGGATCCGTGATCGACATATGTTTGCCACATTCACGACAGGGCTTGAAGCCCGATTTTTTTGTCGACATCTTTTTCGAAAGAGAAACAGAGAAATCCAGAAGAAACACAAAGTAACAGTGAAGCTACCAACAGAGATTCCCGAAATCCGTTGGCGTCAACGGCGCGGAAAAAAGGGAACTGACGTCATCACGCCGACGAGGTCTTCTTATGGAGCCGGTGATGCGAGCGGAGCCGTGTCTCTGTGACGTCGTCTTCGACCTCATCGGCGTGGACTACTACAAAAGTTTCCGAATGTTGCTGGCACAGGGGATATTCACAAGATGAGGAATCCACTGGCAGATGTATCCATCAGAAAGAAAGTTTACTGATATTTGATAAACTGTGCCATTATGCAGCACTCTATAGCATGATTTAGATGTTATTTTATCAATATGTATTTTCTTGTGCTGCACTTCCTTACTGCATTTGCTAAGCATAGTTTGTACTATGCTCCTATATCTGTGAATCTTTGCGCATTTACCTGCCGATTACTTATGGTAAGCTTCTCCAAGAAATGACGAAGAACTGTGGAGGGATCCTCAATCAAGCAGTTCCAGAGAACCTGCTGGGCAACAGCGCTCACTGTTTGTTTTAAAAAGACAAAGGAATATGAAAGTATGATGAGAAGAATGAAATTAAACAACCTCATTAGCCTGCCACATACGGTTTTATGCTAGAGCAATGTTCTGCTTTCTCTTTACAAGGCATTAGTATAACACTGAGTATTTCGGTCAAACTCATGGCTATCTGTAATAAAGATTTAGCTACTGGTCATGACACAATACAGATCCTACAATGTTTATACTCTACTTTCTGAGACGTGCCTGTGTAGTTTATACAGATAGGTGTACATTATAAGGCAGTTGTGATCAAAGGTTTACACTACATCTTTTCTTCCCTCCAGGAGTAAACAACAACAAATTACTTTATGATACCTGTGGGGTCCTTATTTGCTTTTCTCCTTTTTCACAGCTGGTTGGGTGTGCCAAAGACCACAGGTTGAGTCAGAGGAAAGCTCTCACAGAGCTACATTCAGCTTTATAACCTGTGTGAGGTCCATCTGCCCATCTCATCTGCCACTGTGTCACCAGGCATTCCTACAAGTTCCAATATCTTTTTCTGGCAAGTATTGTTTGAGCAATGTGAATACTGACATGGGATGCTAAGGTGTGCATTGTGATGGAGGAGACCAAAAATCGACAGTTCTACAACCTCCAATAAGCTTGCAGTCAGTTCTCCCTCCTTCCCCAATTATTGGGATAACTTGCTCTGACAAAAGTGGTACACACATGTAGCTGCATATACCAACCAGGGAAGCTTGATGCAAAAAAAGATTGTGGAAAAGTTACTGGACAACAATCACATACTCACTACAGAATGCTTCCCAGATTCGTGGTAACAACAAACATGCGGAGAGGCCCACGTGATGGTACACATTTCTAGATTGGCCCATGTTTTTGGATGGACATCAAAGCTGCTTTTACAATGGCAAAATGAGCATTACGCCTGGAAGAATTGGAAGAACACGTTACTTACCTTTGGTAACGCTCTTTCTGGTGGATATTCTCTCTAACCGCAGATTCATCACCTTATAATATCGTGCAGGTGCAAGATTGGATCTGGAGAATTTTGTTGCAGTTTTCCGCATACCCACAGGTGATGCAGTGCAGCTCTGAGGCAACTCCAACCTGTAGGAAAGTGTCCCTTTTGATATGGAGACTGGCCCTCCAAGCCTCTGCTACATACCTGTAAGCAGCCCCTGTTCGATTGCCCAATTCTTCATTGAGGTGGCCCCCTTTGTCAACTCCACCCCTCAGATGCTGGACGTGAGGTGAAGAACACTTTTCAGTGCCCACCATCTTGAAGATGGTGGGGCATATACAATCAGGGCTAGGTCTATATCCCCCTCCCACAAGAGGTGGGCATAATAGAGGGTGTAGTTACTCTAGGTAAGAGGCCCACTGTTCACTACTTGTCACTCCCTTGTAACCCCCCTAAATCCAGTATTTAGGGGGCCTCCCTAGTTTCTGAAGTTTAGTTCCTGGTTACCTAAGAGCTGGACACCATAGAGACGCACCAGCACAGAAGACTGCCGAGAACTACTGACTTGGCCCAGCCCTTCCAACCTGTCTGCAGCCCTTGATGATCCTGGGCCAAAATAAGACTCATCCTGCAGCCCAGCGACCTCCAACACCTTGGAAGAACTAACTGCCTTCGAAAAATATCAAGATCTCCCGAGAACAGTGGACCTGTTCACCAGAAACAAACTTCAAGTAAAGGACACTGTGACCTGAAGAACTGCTAAAAAAACACTGCTCCCGGTTCCACCTCTGCACCCGATGCCTCTGGCCCGAGTCCAAGTGGCCCACTGGCCCCAGTGAGACTCCAGTGAGGCTCCAGAGCCCCAGTCCATCGCAGGTTCATCCCTCCCAGACTACTTGACGTTGCCTGCAGCCTCTGCATGGAAACCCCCTCAACCGCAACCTGCTACGGTAAGTCGATGCCAAAAGACATCACTGCACACGTCCACCCTGGGCCTTGGTGAAGAAGATCAACGGTGTCTCTATATCCCTGAGCATCACAACTTACCTCTCCAGCTGTTGGTTTCCTCTGATCGGCTCCCGGCTTGAGCCTGCAGCCCTTTTGCGATTCAGCCTTTCTCCAGTGCTCTACATTCGGCACCTGACACTGTGCTGGCATACTAAACCCTATGCCACTGGTAGTGTATGTAGTGTTGGTGCTGCTTTGGACCATGCCTGGTGCTTGCTTCAATCCCCGGAGACTGACCACCAAGCCACTACTACTTACCTATAAGTGGCCCCTATCTGATTGCCTGATTCTTCATTGAGTTGTATTGGGCACCTGATGAACAAGTTACTTACCTTCGGTAAAGCATTATCTGGTAGAGACAATACCTAGCTGCAGATCCCTTATATTTGAATTTCCCAGGCGTCAGACTGGATCCAGAAACATTTGCTCGAGCAATACCCCTTGCGTGCGCCATTGGGTGGCTCCATTTGGCTCCTCGTGACGTCGGCGGCGCCGTTAGCATCGGTTATGACTTCTCGTTACCTATATAGGCGCCACCCGGCTGCCCCTGTGCCGATGGTGGTGTACTGTTGGTGCTGAACTGACCAATACAGACCTTAACTCCCAAAGACTGGTCCTGTAAGTTGATGCTACTTATATGCATGCTGAATGTTTTCTTCCTCCCTTATGTTAACATTGCAAAGACTGAAAATTGTACTGTTCACTTTTTATATTGAAAAGTATTTCTTTTGCAAACATATTTACCTAAGACAGAGTTCTGTGGTTCTACAAGATAAATATAACAAAGTATTATTTTTATAAATTGGTCACGGATTTATTCATTTCACGTATTGCATTTAGCACCACTTTGTGTACAACAAATGTTTAACGCTACCCTCTGATAAGCCTAATTGCTCGCCCACACTACCACAAAAGAGAGCATCAGCCTTATCTACTTTAGCCTCTGTAAAGGCTCTGGGGATCCAGTGGACTCTCTGCACACTATACTTCTTTTTGGTCTAGTATATAGAGAGCTCGCTTTCCATAATCACTCTAACATTTTGCATTGCCATTTGATAATCTTTTGACAGAAGTGCACTGGGTTCCTGCTAACTAGGGCCTCAGTGCCAGATCTCTTTCCCGAAAACTGTACAATTGTTCCCTAAATGGCAATACCTTTAGCACCCCTGTGTGTCACTAGTAGATGGTACCCCTGGTACCTAGGGCATGGATACTAAAGAGGGTCCCTAAGGGCTGCGGCATATATAGTGCCACACTAAGGGACCCCTCACCACACTCATGCAAACTGCCATTGCAGGCTGCATTACATGGTGCAGACAAACAGGAGCATATGACATCGTACACCTTCTGTATGCCAAGCCTGCAAACACTGCATGCATAATATGTAAGTTGTAGGAAGCTGCCCCTGTATATTCTTTACCAATTACCAAAGTAAGATATGGGGTGCACAAAGTCCAGTGGATTCCCAGAGGCTTGACAGAGACTAAAGTGGATAATACTAATGCTCTCTTTTGTGGTAGGGTGGGCAAGCAGTTAGGCTTATCAGAAGGAAGTGCTAAGCATTTGTTGTATAAACACAGGCAAGAAATTATTACACACTCACTGACTAAATCCAAGACCAATGGCTTGTAAAAATATTAATTTTAGTATATTTATTATATAGAACCAAAGATACTTTGTTGCAGTAAAATACGTTTTGCAATATCACTGCTTTTTAATATCCAAAGTGGACATGGTGCACTTTTCAATCTAAAGAAGGTTAACCCATGGCAGAAAACACAATCAACAATTTGCAAGTAAGTAAACTATTTTTAAAATTAAGCTTTTGATGAAGAATCAGTACCAGACAAGGTTCAGGTAAGGGACCGCAGTGCACCACCAGCAGCACGGGGGCAGCCAGGTGCAGAGGTCAAACTTGGGTCTTGGTGCCAATGTTCCAATGGAGAAAGGAGGCAATCGAAGGGGTACTACTTGCAGGCGAGTAGCACAGCTTTGAAACCCAGTCTCCAGGGGTTAAGACAAGCACAGGGGGGGGCCACGAGGCAGCACCAAATGTACACCACCAGCGGCACGGGTGCGACCGGGTGCAGAGTGCCAACACAGCATCGGGCATCCACTGCAAATCAATGGGGAATCTTGAACTTGGAAAAAAGCTGCAGACTCAGGCCTAGAGTCTGAATGAAAGAAATGTACAGCTGCACTGGTAAGCTGGGATGTGCTGAAGCATTGGTACACTGTTCGTAGAACTCCCCAAGGCCCAGGGTGCACACATCGACTTGGAATCCGGCAGGGTCCAACTCACAAGGGACTCTTTCTCAGGATCGCTGGGAAACCTTTTCTGGACAGGTGGGCCTCTTGGACTCGAGCCGTGGGAGTCGGGTGCAGAGGTGGCCGACTTCGCAGTTCCACAGGCAGAGCTTTGGTCCACAGGCAGAGCTTTCGTCGAGGGTTCTGGAGGTCACTGGGCTGCGGGGTGAATCACTCTTCTGTAATCTTTGTAGGTCTTTGAGGGCTACAGACAGGCCGGTAGGGTTGGGGTCAAGTCAGTTGGTGTATTCAGTGTTCGCTGCATAGGTCGTTGGTAATCTGAGGATTAAGGTTCGGGGGGACCCCTAAATACTCAATTTAGGAGCATTGCATGGGTTAGAAGGTAGGAGCGAATGGGCTACTTACCTTTAGGGTGACTACAACTTCCTCTGGGGAGGAGGCATACCCCTAACCCCATTGGCTAGAATATCAAAGGAGGGGGTCACTTCAGCTCAGGGCACCTTAGGGGTGGTCCTGGTTGAGAGGTGAAACACCTCTCTTGCTTACTAAATTTCCCGCCGACCTTGCCGCCAAACATAAGCTTAATCAGGGGGGCAGGCATCTCCTCTAGCTGGGGAGGCCCTGGTCAGCATAACAAAGAGCAGGAAGCCTTTGAAGCTCACTGTCATTCTCTGCTGTTCCAACTTGGGGGTAGGTGCAAAGCACCTGCAACCAGAACAGGCTTTGTTTCTGACCCATGAGAGCAAAAGCTTCCCATCTCAGGGGGCCAGAAACATGTCTAGAAGTAGGGGATTAGTGCAGACCAGTCAGGTACACACTAGTACATTGGTAGGTTTTCAGGGGGTGCCCACTGAGTGCATTTATTAGTGAATCCAACACTGGCATTAGTGTGGACTCATTAATCTGAGATGGTACCAAACATCTTGGAATTCAGTGAAGTCATCTTTGAGCTGTGGAACTCGTAGTGACAAGCTCCCAGCCCAGGTACTCAGTATGGCTTCACTGTACACTTATAATGTCTAAGAATGGACTTAGACACTATAGGGGCAAATCTGCTCACGCAGTTATGTTCTTACAAGGAGAACCATGCCTACAAGGCTATACGGCCTACAGTAGGGGTGACTTACCTATTCCTCTTGTAGGCCTGGCACATAGGATTGTGTGCCAGGTCGACTCTTCGCATTTATCCTCACCAAAACACGCAGGGGTCTCTTACGGTGGCACAATACATGCTGCAGTCCTTACAGACTCTCTCTGGTTACAAGGCCCTTGGTACTACTGGTACCTTTTACATGGGACTTATATGTGAGCCGGAGGTGTGTCTACTGTGGAAACAAAGGTACAGTTTTGGGAAAGAACACAGGCACTGGGAACCTGGTTGGAAGGATCCCAGTGCACATTCAATCAAATATGCATCAGAGTCAGGCTAAATGTGGGGGGTAAGCATGCCAAAAGGAGTACTTTCCTACATAAGTCATCCCTACAGTGTGCCTTACAGCTCTAAGGCAGGGTGCATTATATTACATGTGTGGGAATATCTGCATCAGCAGATATGCCGCTGTGATTCGTAGACATTACAAGTGGACGGGGAAGTCATTTAATTATATGTACTGGGCACTGGTGATTCTGAGTTCCCCAGCTACATGATAACTTCACTGAAACCAAATATATTTGTAACAACCATCTTGTGTTAATAAAACCACACTGATTCCGGTGATGGATTTATTAATACATGCGTCCGGAGGGTACCTTAGAGGTGTCCCCTGAAACCTACTTGTCCACTACAGTGCTGGCTGACTGGTACAGTCCATTCTGCCACCAAAGACTTGCTTCTGACCCCCTAGGAGGGGAAAGCCCCTCTCTCAGAGGTCAGAAACAATGCCTGGTGCTGCAGGACGCGATTATACATCCCCCAAAGAGGATTGCTAGCGATCAGCATACCAAGGCTGGAGGATAAAAAGCCACTGCCGCCTTTGATATGCAACTCCGGCATCTCCAGACCTGGGATATGCTACCTCCTGCCCTGTGGCCCATCTGGCACCAGGACAGGTGGAAAATTAGTATACAAGGAGGCATGGAGCACACCCAGGTCAGACACACCCCTAAGGTGAGCTGTCTGATCTGCCCCACTCTAAGGAAACTCTGCCATCTTCGTGATGGCAGAATTCAGGAAACTGGGACAGGGTTGTGTCCACTTCCCACAAGAAGTGGTACTATAGGGGGTGTAGTGACCCCAAGGGTAGGAGGTCTATTGGCTACTACTCTTCACTCCTCTAACACCCATAAATGTAATATTAATGTGGCCCCTTGAATACAGAACTTTAGATTCCACTGACTGAAAGGAAGCCAAAGACACCGAAGAGCCGATCCCCGCAAGAACTGAAGACTGCTGTGGATTTTTGGCACCAAACCCTGCCTGCAGCATGAAGACTCAACAATTGCAAAGACCCAACTCCGCAGCTCTGCATCCTCCACAAGCCCTGAAGGGTTGCCAGCAATACGCTAAGCAGCTAGCATCTTCCTTGGAGTAGAGGTGCTACTCCACTACATCGTGCAGGCACCAGCTGCGAAATCCGGTTTAAAGAAGTTGCTTTCCACTGAGTCCACTGAGCAGTAGCCACCCAGGAGACGTTTAGCACACTCAAGGAGGTCAGATCCATCTTCCTGCTAAGCTTGAAAACTTCAGGACCTCCAGAAGCCTTCCTGCACCAATGCGTGGGGTACCGGGCCCCTTGCTGTGACCAAAGCTTGTTGGAAACCCAATCCAGACCCATATGACATCATTGTTGACCAGCCAATCAGGGGCGTCAGCGCCGCAGAGGCCAGCACTGAGAGTGGACCAGCTCTCCTGTTTTTGTCCCCCTTGCAGATCTCAACCAACAACAGAAAGCGACTTGACATACAAGAGCCAGACAGCTACAAACAATCTGCACTTGAGCCCCCTGGGCCTAGGGAAACCAGCTGCTTCCATGTGCTCCCAGGACCCTCACGACCTGAGCCTCCCATTGGGAGCTCCTGGACTTGTTCCCCTTTGCAACCTGTTTCCAAGTGGCCCCTTTTTCTTTCTACCGCATAGCGTGCAAGGCTACCAACCCGTCCAGCACCTCTGCACCCGAACTCACTAGCGTACATACAGTCGATTTTCTGATAGAACGTTGGTCCTTGTCCCCTTACCACCTCCTGACCGAAAGGGGTCCCACGGAAACGTATTTCAAGTTTATTTATGCAGAAAATGGTCTTTCTCCCATAGGAAAGTATTTTGTGTAAAAACGCACTGTTGGTTAATATTGCTATAACTGTAAAAAGTCTATTCTGAAAAAGTACTTACCTATTTCTGAACTTCTTGGTTTCCAAATATATATATATAAATACCTCTTAATTTTCCAAATTGGTGTGGATCTCCTTTTTGAGTGTGTGCATCATTTATTGACTCTATGTGTGCAACAACTGTCTAACACTCCTCTCTGATAAACCTCAGACAAAACTCCTAGAGAGTTACGCAGCTTTACCTCTACCCCCTCCTCATATCTTCCTGCAGGGGGCTGCCCGATTTCCCCCATCATCTCTGAATGCATTCAAACACACACACACCATCCAAGTGCACGATCATCCCCTCTTAACAGGATACAAATCCCAACTACCCTAGTGTTACAGCCAAATCAGAAAGACAATAGCTTCTCCCTGAACTGAATGCTACACAATTGTCAGTCTGCAATCAAAGACTGTCTAGAGATATCGGACTCAAACCTCACGGAAATATGGCTCAAGACCATTTACTTTCTCCCAACTACTCCATTTTGCATTGCAACCAGAAATATAGATATGGTGGAGGTCTAACACTCATTCACAGAAAATACCTGAGATACAGGACCCTACCAACGATTCATTTTCAGTCTTTTGAATGCATGTTGGTGGAACTATCCACATCCACTACCTCCAACCTCAGATTGAATGTGATTTACCATGCTCCAGGTCAAAACAATACCTGCATCGCGGAATGCATGGATTTCTTCCTCAACATCTCAGCTCAGACAACAATAACTTCTTTGGTGACTTAAACATCCACTGGTGAGGCGTGAGCAACAGTTATGTGGATACTTTTACCCCTATCTCAATGCCAATAACCTCCAACCACACTGCCAAAAACCCACACTCCACAACAACGCCAATCTGGACCTAATAATCTCTGATTCCCTCAACCTAAAGACATATGACCCCATCACAGTCGACTGGTCTGACCACATGCTGATCCTGTTCTCCCCATCCGGCTCTTATACCACAACATATTGAGAACCCAAGAAAGAAAAAATTTGGTTCATGGACACTTCAAACTGTGACACAGAAGCTATAGACATCATGGCCCTTCCCACCCTAAATTCGATTACATCTCATCTTTAGATTAACGAGGCCACTGACTTGTACAAGTGTTAATATCGAAATCGATGCTTTTATAAATACAAATTAAATAATGAAATCCCGTCCTTTAAACAAAATCACCCGTTGTGAACTCCACATCAACCTTAACTCTCAAATATGTAGTCGAGCAGGCCTTGAGACCTCGGCCTGGCATTGCTGATTGATAAGTCACAGGTGGGTTGGTGCTTAGCTGGCAGGCAAACACTCCTGCAGGAAACTCTTGCTCAACCCCACGGATAGGCGCGGCAACATTACAATGGTCAATGGAGATTGCCCCAATAAAGCACACATCTCCGGAGGGGGTAGGTGCACTCCTAAAAACACTATAAAATCCAGATGCCTCATGAGCTAGGAACACATAGCCAATCAGGACCTAGCACATGCAGTGATCACATGCTCTCCCATGCCGTACATTACGGCATCCACTAGCAACATTGTGTCCATGCAATGCCAAGACCCATCTATGGTAACCATCAGAAAATTAATTTATGACTCCAAAAGCAGCAACCAACATTCCTCACCATGTATGGCACACCAGCAATTTTTATAACCCATGTTTTGTATAAAAGAAGGGTAAGTTACTTACCTGTAATCCTAGTTCTCTTCCAGGGGTATCCTTATCAAAGTCATAAGCACTGAATATTCCCGCCCATGTGCGGGGTCCCCGCACATGGGCGGGAATATTCAGTGCTTATGACTTTGATGAGGATTCCCCTGGAAGAGAAGGGTAAGTTACTTACCTGTAATCCTAGTTCTCTTCCAGGGGTATCCTCATCAAAGTCATAAGCACTGAATATTCCCGCCCATGTGCGGGGACCCCGCACATGGGCGGGAATATTCAGTGCTTATGACTATTGATGAGGATCCCCTGGAAGAGAAGGACACATATTGATTGTAAATTGAGACAGTCCTCAGACCTTGTGCCTGTAACTGTTCTCCTGACCGTAATCTTTAATTAAAGAAACTGTTTCTGTTTTGCCAAATGCCTCTTTTCTTCTGTTTTTCAAAGGATTTGGAACTCAAGCAACCCATGTTTTGTATAGAAGAAGGACACAGACCCATTGTAAATTTAAACAGTCCTCAGACCTTGTGCTTGAACTGTTCTCCTGGCCGTGATGTTTAATTAAACAAACTGTTTCTGTTTTGCCAATCACCTCTTGTCTCCTGTTTTTAAAATGATTTGGAACTCAAGTACCATTTTGGCAAGCCAGATAGGAAGGATCAGTACCCGAAGGAAGGAGACCCCGCCCGGACGGAATCATAATTGCACAACAAGAAAGGTGGCCAGACACTGAAATGGACTGGCAGTTCTGCTGAATCCCCAGGGCGGAGGTCCATCCTGAAGCAGCTGTCACAGATGGTAAGAGACTACATATGACCCTAAACATAGTCTAAAGCACTTGCCATATAGTAAACTAAGGAGAAGCGTAAAAACACAACCTAAGCGCCTGTGCCACTGACAGGGTCTGGCATATTACCTTTTTTATATGTTCTAACTGAATCAGTTGTAAGGCGGCCTTGGAGATGTTCCTGCAGAAGTCAAGTTTTTTCGATAGGTTAGTATGCTAGTTAAGGTGAAGATAGCCCTTATAACGGCTAGGACGTTGATTTTTGTGATATAACTTTCCTGTTATGGTGGAGTTGATACCAAAGTCTCATACCACCCACATGCATCAAAATAGCCAATAGCGACTCCTTAATTGCCATTTTTAAGGAATCGCAATTAAAAATTCGCTATTGGCTATGCATGTAGGAATCGCATCTAA
The DNA here is from genome assembly GCF_964204655.1 of Triturus cristatus. Lineage (NCBI taxonomy): Eukaryota > Metazoa > Chordata > Amphibia > Caudata > Salamandridae > Triturus > Triturus cristatus. The sequence goes on from NC_140584.1 coordinate 653,607,705, forward strand.
ATTAGCGATTCCTACAAATTCCGAGCCGCAATGAAGGAATTGCATCCCATTCATTCCTATGGGCCTTGAGGCCCATAGGAATGAATGGGAATTGCATGCGCAATTTGCAAGCACCCAATAGGTACTCGCAAATTGCGCATGCAATTTCAAGGGTGCCAAGATGACACTCTGTAGCACCCCTGAAATTGCTAAGTGAACCCATGTTGCGGACACACATGCCCCAAGGGCATGTGTTTGTATAACCTTGAACTTTGAAAAATGTACTTTCGTACATTTTTCAAAGTTTTTGCTAATTAACATCAAGTTTCATTTGACGGTAATTAGTGTCGCCTAATAGCGAAATCGCTGTTTTAAATATCATCATGCATTGCATTTGAGGCACCGCAATTTGCGATCTCTTACATGCAATCGCAATTTAAGTAATCACAAATTTGCGATTACTTAAATTGCGAAAATACCGGTCGCAAAGGGGCAGATTAGTTTGATGCATGGGGCCCATAGTTTTTTAGTTCATCAATTTCCCAGTGCTAAGAGGTGTCTTAATGCCCCTAGTATCTGGAAGGAGTGTGAGAGGCACACCTAGCTTGGACCCTTGGCGTTTTTAACAGGGTGGAATTTAGACATAGAGAAAAACTGGACGCAGGAGAATGGGAGAAACTTGTGTGTGGCCAAGAGGGGGTGGTGATTCCTGAGTTATTACTTTTTGGTTTCTATGACTAACAGCTTTATCTATGAGCAGATATTGACAGACTATCCAGCTCACTTAGGAACATATTCCATGCAAGCCTTCTCTTGTTAGAGAATAACATGCTAAGAGCGAACACATTTTTAAACAAAGTAATTTTTTCTGCTCACCATTATTGAACTGTATTATGTATGTAATGATGCTGTATTGATTGTTGATTGCAAACTGTATTGTTTGAATAAACTGAGATCGTGCAAATGCTATTCTAAAATATTGCATATTCACCCTATATTGTAATACTACATAATCATTTTTTATCTTGTTCTTTTTTAAGTGTTTAGTTGAATTGTTTCATGTAAATATTGTAAAGGCACTGAGCTCTTAGTATGCAATTTGTAAGAGTGCACCACGTACAACTGCCTCTACAAATAGATAAACAAAACTACAAAACGTCATTTGAGTTGCATTTCTTCAAATTTATCATGGATTCCCCATTAAAGCATATGGAATCAAAGTTCTCCAAACAGGTAAAGAGAATTAATACGTTTTGCAAAGAGTGGCATTTATACACAAAGACACACACATTTCCCTGGCCAAAGGAGGGAACATCTGACACAAATATAATTGAACATACTAAAACACATATAAAGACAAAATATGCAGGACAAAAGAGAGCCAATTTTAGAGTTATGGGCCATCTTTGAAGAAGCTAACACCGATAGACCAACAATGCCAATAGCGAGCAAGGCGTCTGCACCTTCCCCACCATATGCAGGGATGGATGTACTCACACCAGCTCCCCCTGCATTAGGATATCCAAATGCAACAATAGTTGAAGTAGACAAGCCGCCACCTAAAAAAGGACAGTTAAGTCTAAGCCTGAGAAAACCAAAAGCAAGCGAGCCCAGACGCCTCTAGTGCAACCCAGTCCCTAGGAAAGGTCCCCATAAGCCCACCTCAAAGGCAAGTAGAAAAACACATTTCTACTGGTTCAGGCGAGCGTAAACAAGTGTCAGAAAAGCTTCGGAGATAAAGGAAGCCCCAATCTACCGGTAACCAATGACGAAGGTGGGGCTAAGATGAATGGAGAGTGAATTTGAAGGGGAAGCCAAGCCAACAAAAGCAGAACATAGCTCAGAGAAAAAGAGACAGGCCAGATGTCGCGAGGAAGAAAGGCGTGAGTTGATGCTCGAGAAGGGGCATGCACCCGAGTAAAGGACAGTGTGCTCTTTACATGAGGGAAGCGAAGCCAGGTATAGGGCGCAGTACTGGGAAGAATTGGACGTAGATGAAAGATTACTAGCAGGGCTTAGAACCACACCGGTCAGTCGACAAAGGAAGTGGGCTGACCAAGAAATAAAGGAACAAGGCAGCCTGGTACATACGCACCCAAGACCCAGGAAAAACAAAATGGCACCAGTGCGGGCACATGAGGGAAGAAGCGACGGGGATATGCCCTGCTCCATATCTGTGCAAGAGAAAGATAAACTAACCACGAGGAAGATAATAGCACAAAAGGAAGACAATTTTTGCATACCCGTTTTGCGACCTATTAGCAGATTGGACTGAAGAAAGGGACAAATATGAAAGGTCTAGGCCGAGGGAAGGATAATTTGAGCCAGAGGACATGGCAGTACTGGAGGATTGCATCAGGCATGAAGAAGGAAACCTCAGTTGGAACTTCCTCTTCATGCAGCAGTGCCTCTCAACATGGGAGCGCTATGTTGAGGAGAAACCCGTAGAGTCACCTAGAATGAGAAAGTTCCCATTACTGCAGAAGGGCGCTGCAGGAATTAAATACACCCCATGGGCCCAGATGGACAAAGAGGGGTTGAGAACTAAGTTACCATCATGGCAGGGAAATGGATTATATTTTTTGAGACAAAACACTGCTACACTGGATCAACCTACCGATAGGGTAAGTTACTTACCTGTAATCCTAGTTCTCTTCCAGGGGTATCCTCATCAAAGTCATAAGCACTGAATATTCCCGCCCATGTGCGGGGACCCCGGAAATAATAAAATTATATATGTAAAAAACATACATATATACAGCTCTGTATATGTATAAACATATATCATTTTTTCCAAGCAAATGCAGCTCCCATAAAAGGCTAGGCAATGTAAATATACACATCCAATAACACATATATATATATATGTATATATAAAGGTATAACAATACACCTAAATCTCTTTTATTTTTTTATTTTTATTTTTTTTAATGAGGTAAACACTCATGAGAAAGCAAAAAATAAAGAGAACAAACTGTGGAAAAACACAGATGCACAACACATTGCCAGCCTGCAGGCTGCATTGCAATATAATACCATAGAGACTAAAAAGCCCTGTACAGGTAAAAAACTGGCACCGTGCCTTTAAGGCAGCCCTGACTTCCATATCCCATCATGCCTCAGGGGTGACAGTTAGGTCAGTTGTTCTTTGCGGGACCGTAGTCCTAAACACAAAGATATATCCTTTCCATAATGAATAATACACTTCTTCTTATTTGCCTGGGGAGGTGGGTGGGTTGCTTATGACTTTGATGAGGATACCCCTGGAAGAGAACTAGGATTACAGGTAAGTAACTTACCCTTCTCTTCCAGGGGATCCTCATCAATAGTCATAAGCACTGAATAGAGTAGCAAGCTCCCCTTCCACCTGCAGGCAAATGAAACAAAGGTTGTACCACCCATGGAGAAAGAGAATCATGAAAATGATTATGCATGGAACAGATTCCTCAAGGAGGCTTGTCCTACTTGAGTGTCTGCTCTGGTGTCCGAATCCAGACAATAGTGCCTGGTAAAAGTGTGGACAGATCTCCAAGTGGCTGCCTTGCAGATCTCGGAGAGTGGGACATTATTGAGAAAAGCCGCGGTAGCCGCTTTTCCTCTTGTCGAATGCGCTTTAGGGCGCGCCCCCAATGGTTTCTGAGCCAGTTGGTAGGCCAATGTAATACTTGAAACAATCCACCTAGCAATGGAACGTTTGGAAGCCGCAAAGCCCATACGGACAACCCCATAGTTCACAAACAATTGATCAGATTTCCTGACATTCTTAGTCCTATCTAGGTAGAATTTCAGGACCCTTTTGACATCTAGAGAATGCAACGCCCTCTCTGCTGGAGAGGAGGGGTTGGGAAAAAAGGTTGGTAAGGAGATGGCTTGGTTTACATGAAACTCCGATACCACCTTGGGTAGGAACGAAGGATGAGTTCTCATCACCACCCTATTCAGATGAAAAATAGTGTAGGGCTCTTTAGAACAGAGGGCCTGTATCTCACTGACCCTCCGTGCTGAAGTGATGGCTATTAAAAATGCTGTCTTCCATGTGAGGTGCTGTAGGGTAGCCTTATGAATAGGCTCAAAAGGAGAACCCATGAGCTTCGACAGAACCAAGTTTAGCTCCCAGGAAGGAGAGGGAGGTCTAACAGGGGGATAGACTTTCTTGAGTCCTTGCAAGAAATCCTTCACTACCTGCACTTTAAAAAATGACTGCTGTGAAGGCGAACGCCTGTATGCTGTTATGGCTGCTAGGTGAACCTTTATGGATGAAAATTTCAACCCTGCCCTCGCTAAATGTAGAAGATAGGGCAAAATTACATCCTCCTGGCATTTAGTGGGATCATAATGATGCTGAGCACACCATATATAAAACCTTTTCCACTTACAGAAGTAGGAGTGTCTTGTCGAAGGCCTCCTGGCTTCCTTCAGTATGGACATACACTCCTGAGGAAGGTTCAGATGGCCATACTGGAGGACTTCAGGAGCCATGCTGTTAAGCTCAGCGAGGGAAGGCTGGGATGGTAAATCTTCCCCCGCATCTTGGACAACAAGTCCGGCCTGCACGGCAGCCGCTTGTGGGGGCGGATCGACATGTGTAGGAGATCCGTGTACCACCACTGTCTCGGCCAGTCCGGTGCTATGAGGATCATCTTGGCAGATGAATTCTGCAACTTGGTCACCACCTTGGGGATTAGTGGGAGAGGCGGAAAAGCGTACGCAAATGTCATTGATCAATTGATCAAAAGGGCATTCCCTAGGGATCCTGGTCGATGGTATCTTGAGGCGAAGCCTTGGCATTTTGTGTTTTGCTCGTCCGCGAAGAGGTCCACTTGCGGACGCCCCCATTCCCCAAAGATGTCTTCTAACACCTCGTCGTTGATTACCCAGTCCTCTGGCTCTTGAAAATGCCGACTGAGTAAGTCCGCTTGCACGTTGAGTTCTCCTGGTAGGTGCACCGCTTTCAATGAGATGTTCCTTGCTAGGATCCAGTGCCACAGGGACTGAGCTTCCAGCGAGAGCGTTCTGGATCGAGTACCCCCCTGCTTGTTCAGGTAGTACATTGTGGTGGTATTGTCCGTCTGCACTAGAATGGTACTCGTCGTTATCGCAGGTAGGAACGCTTTGAGGGCTAGGTGGACTGCCTTGAGCTCCAGCATGTTGATGTGGTACAACCGCTCGCTGCTGGACCACTGTCCCTGAGTTTGCAGGGACCCAAAATGCGCACCCCATCCCTGAAGGGATGCGTCGGTGATTAAGATCTGAGTTGGAGGCTCCTGATGAAAGGGGATCCCCACTTGTAGATTCCTTAGCTTCAGCCACCACTTGACTGACTGTTTGGCTGCAGAGGAGAGACAAACCTTTTCTTCCCACAGGGAGTTCCTTTGATCCCATTTGTCCTCGAGATCTTGCTGGAGAGGACGCATCCTTAGCCTGGCATTGGGCACTAGGAAGATGCAGGATGCCATGGCCCCTAGCAGAGAAGAGATTTGCCTTGCCGACGACAGATTGTTGGTTATAATCTGCCTGCCTTTTAGCATAATGGATGACTGTCTTTCCTCCGAAGGAAACACTTTTCCTACTACTGAGTCTATAGTTGCGCCCAGGTAGTGGATCCTCTGTGTTGGTGAAAAATTGGACTTTTTGGCATTCACTCTGAGACCCAACTTGCAACATAAGTTTAGGCATAGCGACAGCTGTGACCGCACATTCTGTGGTGATGAGCCCTTTATTAGCCAGTCGTCTAGGTAGGGATAGACGAAGACTCCTGCGCGCCTCAGAGCAGTCGCTACTACTGCCACGCATTTTGTGAATACTCGAGCAGCTGACTTCAGGCCAAATGGGAGGACTTTGAACTGATAGTGAGAGTTGCCTACCACAAACCTGAGAAATTTTCGATGATTCCTTAGGATGGTGTTACATTCTGCTTTTTCCTTTTGCTTCATTGTTATCTCGTGCTGTCTCGTGCTGTTCCCTGTTGGAGCATGGAACACAGCATGCCTGCGTGCTATGTCTTGTGTTCTATGTTCCAGAGGAGACAGTTGATGAGAATACTTCACCTGTTAGGATGCACTGTGTCTCTGCTCAAGGAATTTAAATAAATCCTTTAAAATCATCCTCCTGCTTCAGCATCAGTACCTTACAAATTTGGCGACGATCTACAAGGAATCCACCAGCTGCTTCTACTTACTGAGACACAGGTGCGGTTGGATTTCTTCGAATTCACCTCTACGTCTCTCTCGGTCTACCGGCAACGTCCAGGTTTTAAGGATCATTGATTCCTGCGATCCCGAAACTTCCACGGCGAGTGGCGGTAAAGTTATTGAATTTCGTCTTGTTTCACGAAGTGTTTACCAACGAACGGCTTCATCATCTTCTACGCATGCGTGTGCGCGTCTCCGAACGTGAAGTGCTAGTAACAACGTCATTGGCTACGCGTGACGACATCACGCTGGCGGCCATCTTGTGTAAGTAAATACTACACAAGTCTACGGTACTTTCTTTGACTGATTGTTTCAACTGTTTGAAGAACGGAGCATCCGGGATAACGCGTTTGTGCTGCGACTAACTTTTCCTGTGGTTTGAAGAGCGGAGGTTCTGGATAATTCTCATTCTGGTATTTGTACATTCTGGGCAAGATATTTTTTTTTTAACACAGCATGCCTATTTAACTTCAGTTCCTACTCGTGTGAGAGATAATACATACTTTCTTCATCTGTTAACATTTATCTGATGGGTTTGTGTTACAAGCACCTCATCTGGTAAAACAACTATATTTACTGTGTTTCTGTTGACCTTGGTGCTGTGTTTGGGTCACATATTTTTTGTTGATACCAGCATTTGGTTTATTAAAATTAAAAAATGCAGTTTGATCCACCCTCCAAATTCTTACAAGACAAAGGAGAGCCGCCTATTCCCTGGTCAAGGTGGAAAGAGGAGTTTTTCACCTTTTTGAAGGCCATCGATGGGGAACGCATGTCAGCGGAGAGGAAAAAGAATATTTTTTTACACTCTCTTGGTTCTGAAGGACAGCTGGTTTATAGAACACTTCCTCCTGTAAGGTCTGGTGGGGATTACAATGTTTATGACGAGGCTATTCTACGCATAGAGGGAAGGTTTAAGCCTACTACTAGTGTTGCACTCAATAGATTTAAGTTCTATACGAGAGCCCAAGATGAAAGTGAGAGTTTCGACGAATTTCTTACTGCTTTGCGTGCTTTATCGCTACACTGTAATTTTGGTCTTATGACTGATGAAATGATCAGAGATCAAATCATAGTTCATGTAAAGAGCAAAAAAGTTCAAGAACAACTATGGATTTTGGGAGATCCTAATTTGGAGGTAGCGATTAGCACGGCAAAAGCATTGGAACAATCGGATAAATGGATCAAAGCTCTTGACAAGGACTCTAAACCCACTAGTTCAGGAGAGGTAAATGTGGTCAACCCCAGCGCGTCAAAGGGATACTCCAGCACGTCAAAGGGTTATGCTACTGCGAAAGGAGATGTCAAGTCAAAACAATTTTATTGTTATAGATGTGGTTGTCCTGATCACATAGCTTCATTTCCTCATTGTCCAGCGGTGGGCAAAGAGTGTAACAAGTGTGGACGTTCTGGTCATTTTTCTAAAATGTGTAGGAATGTGGTCAAATTCAAACCTGATACTGGGAAAAATCTTTCAATTTCTTCTAATGGAGGAAAGGGGAAGATTTCTTATGTTGCAGGTGATGATTCTGCTAATGATCATTCCTTTGGTTGTACAGAGTCTGGTGTTGTAGTTTCCATTCAAGAATACTTTGATATTTCAGAGATTGACAAGATTGGTTCGCCCAAATGTGTGGTTAATGTGATGGGAAGAGAATTGGAACTTATGGCAGACTCTGGATCTCCTTGGACGATCATTACCAAGGAGTATTGTTCACAATGTTTGGGAGAACTTGTTAATTTCACCTCACTATGTAAGCCAGATATTGTTGCTTTTAATTTTGATGGTTCCAAAATTGATTTTATTGGTTTCAGAGAGGTAAGTATTGAGTTTAAAGGTAATTCAGCTACTATTAAATTGTATGTAGCGATTAAAGGAGTCAATGTTTTGGGCTGGCGTGACCAAGCTAAGCTTGGCATTATGTTGAATCCTAGGTCCAAGGAACCTGTTTCTGTACTTGCGTTGTCTTTGTCTGGTTTAGATGTCTCGCATCAATTCCCTCATGTATTTTCGGATAACTTGGGAAAACTTAAAGGGTTCAGCCACAGAATAAAGGTTAAGGTTGGTTCGGTACCTGTAAAACAAAAGTTAAGAGGGGTTCCTATTAGCATCAGAACAGAACTAAGGGACATGTTGGACACCATGGTTAAAGATGGTGTTATTGAAGAGATTGAGTCGTCAGAGTGGGTTTCTCCCATTGTTTTAGCTCTTAAGGCTGATAAGAGTATTAGGCTATGTGTGGATTTGAGGGCACTTAATTCAAATTTGGTTGTTGATTGTCATCCCCTTCCGAACATCAATGAGATGTTGTGTATGTTGGATGGTGCTTCTGTGTTTTCCACTCTTGATCTTCGATCGGCCTACCATCAAATTGAACTGACTGATGATTCAAAACATTACACAGCTTTTATAACACCTCATGGTCTTTTTCAGTTTAAGAGAATGCCTTTTGGTCTGGCTTCGGCTGCATCTGTGTTCCAAAGAGCCATGTATCATATTTTTAGAGATTTGGGCTCATTTGTCAAATGTTTCCAAGATGATATTCTTGTGTTTTCCAAAAATAAGGATGAACATTCTCATCATCTTAGGGAAGTATGTGTTAAATTAAGTGATTTTGGTCTAACACTGAAAGCTAGCAAATGCAAGTTTTTCTGTGACTCTGTGGAATACTTAGGACACACACTTTCCGGGGAGGGTGTGGTTCCTAAGAAAACCTTGGTGGATGCTATTGTCAATGCACCAGCTCCGGATAATAGGGAAAAACTATTTTCTTTTAATGGGTTATGTGAGTATTACAGTAAGTTTATACAAAATGTTGCCACTAAAATGGAACCTCTCAGGGAGCTTATGAGGAAGTCCTCTGAATTTGTCTGGACTGGTAAACAGGAAGCGGCTTTTAGGCAAATTAAGGAGGAAATTGTGAATGCTCCTACCTTGAGGTCGTTTTGTCTTAATAAAAAGTGTATTATCACTGTTGATGCTAGCCTGTACGGTTTAGGTGGTGTCCTTAGTCAAACTGCTGGCAAGGATGAGTGGTGTGTTGCGTTTGCGTCACGGACACTCTCAGAAACGGAAAGAAGATATGCTGTCATTGAAAAGGAGCTATTGGCCTGTATTTGGGCGGTTGAGCATTTTCGTAATTATGTTTGGGGGAGTAGGTTTACACTTAGGACTGATCATAAACCTCTTGTTGGGATTTTATCTCCTGGGGGTGGTTGGAATTCTACAGCTCGTATTGCTCATCTTACTTCTCGTCTCCAAGAGTATGATTTTGAAGTGATATATGTACCTGGTAAAAGCAATGTTACTGCTGATTTTCTGTCTAGGTTACCATGCCAGGACGTGAAAGTATCTTGTGTTGAACAAGATATGGATGTTGTTGCTTCTATCAAAGATTTTGTTTCTGATGAGTTTTTGAAATTATCTGAGGATGATTGGATGGTGGAGATGAGTAATGATCCATTATGCCAAAAGATACTTGATTGTGTCAAAAATGGTTGGCCTAAAGAGAAATTCGCTTCTGCTGATCTTGCCCCGTTTTGTCGCATATCTTCTGATATAGAGGAAAGTGATGGCTTGCTTTTCAAAGGGGGCAAGATTATTCCTCCTGGATCTATGCAGAAGAAAATTTTGCTTCTTACTCATCAGACTCATTTAGGTATGTCATCTATGAAGCGTCTTATCAGGGGGAATTTTTGGTGGCCTAGTCTTGATAAAATGGTGGATAAGTCTGTCAGGGAGTGTCAGGAATGCATCAACAGTGATCGTATGCTTCATACTTCGTCTGCTCCACTCAAACCTGTTTCATGGCCGGATTTTCCTTGGCAAAAAGTGGCGTTTGACATCTCTGGGCCTTTTAGAGATTTACCTTCAAGTGCTCGTTTTGCATTGGTCATGATTGACTATCATTCTAAGTGGCCAGAAGTCAAATTTGTGGCTAATGCTTCTTCCCAAGTAATTATCACTTTCTTTAAGGAAATTTTTGCACATGAAGGTTATCCTGAAGAAATTGTGACTGATAATGGAGTACAACTTACATCGCATGAAATGGAATTGTTTTTTAAAATGTGTAATGTCAAACACTTGACTACTTCTTTATATGAGCCTAGAGAAAATGGTCAGGTGGAACGTTTTAATCGGGTTCTTAAGGAAGCTGTTCATTTGGCTCTCAGTTCTACTGAGCCTTGGTTAGAGGTTGTTAGGAAGAGTTTGTGGATGTATCGTATTACACCACATTCAGTTACCGGTGTGAGTCCTTTCAGATTGTTGAAAGGGAGAGAACCTTCATCTGACATTTGTCCATGGTGGATAAAGAAAATCAATAGAACCAATGACACCACTGATGTTAAGGTGGTTGCCAAACGGGTTGAGGTTAAACAACAGGCTATGAAAAAGAGGTTTGACTCTGGTATGAAGGTCAGAGTTCCTGATTTTGCGGTGGGGGAGTGGGTCAGAATCAGAAAACCTGGTTTCTTGGTTAAAGGCTATTCCAAATTTTATCATCCTGTCAAGGTAGTAAAGGTTTGCAAGAATAGTGTCATTACCCAGGATGGTAGAGTCTGGAATGTTAGAAGAGTTGCTAAGTGTAATAATGTACATAGTGATAAGTCTTCCGTTTCTCAGAGGTCCTGTGATGTTTTAAATGATGTTTCTTTTCCTCCACAATCTGATGTTTCTTTTCCTCCACAATCTGATGTTTCTCTTCCTCCACAATCTGTAGCATCCAGAGTTAAGAGCAATGTCAGGGAAAGAAAGTTACCTTTGAGGTTGCTGTCTTGATTTTTTCCTTTTGTTTGTGTAGGAGGGGAAATGTGTTACATTCTGCTTTTTCCTTTTGCTTCATTGTTATCTCGTGCTGTCTCGTGCTGTTCCCTGTTGGAGCATGGAACACAGCATGCCTGCGTGCTATGTCTTGTGTTCTATGTTCCAGAGGAGACAGTTGATGAGAATACTTCACCTGTTAGGATGCACTGTGTCTCTGCTCAAGGAATTTAAATAAATCCTTTAAAATCATCCTCCTGCTTCAGCATCAGTACATTACAGATGGGAATATGGAAATATGCATCCTGAAGGTCCAGTGAACACATCCAATCGCCCATCCGGAGAAGAGGATATATTTGGTGGAGCGCCAGCATGCGAAACTTTTCCTTCCTTATGTGTTTGTTCGGTATCCGTAGGTCTAAAATGGGTCTGAACTCTACCTTCACACTCCTCTTTTGAATGAGAAAGTATCTGGAGTAAACTCCTTTTCCCCTTTGGTTTATGGGTACTTTCTCTATTGCAGATTTGAGTAGAAGCGTCGCTACCTCTTCTCTGAGCTGCTTTAGATGCTGGGATGAATTGACAGGAGGAATCGATGGGGGGTGACTTCTGAAACGAAGCGAGTACCCATGACGCAGTATATTCAGTACCCACTTGTCCTTTGTGATGGACTGCCACTCTGGAAGATGATGTGCAACACTTCCTCCCACCGGAGCGGTGGACAGCATCGGAGGAAGCGGCTTCTCATTGCTTCCCCGGAGCTTTGTTTCCAGCATTAGACTGCCAGTTGTTACCCCGTCCCCTGGATGGCTTGCGGGACTGGTATTGCTGCTTCTTTTGACCTTGCTGGTCCTGGTTCTTTTGCCAATGAGGGGTTTGAACCCTCTGTTGGTAACTGCGCCTGTCATTTCCCTTGCAGCGTCGAAACTCTTTTCTCTTTTCAAGCCCGACAGCTTTCATGGTCTCCAGCTCTGCCTTCATACGGGCCATTTCTTCATCTGCATGGGACCCAAAAAGAGAACTACCGGAGAAAGGCAGATTTAATATTCTTGCCTGCGCTTCCGGTTTCAAGGCCGTCAATCTAAGCCAGGATGATCTTCTGGCTGTGACTCCGTGTGCATATTCATGCGCTGCCAGTGTTGCCCCGTCCGCCGCTGCACTTATGATCTGGTTAGAAACCAGACTTCCCTCATGCAAAATTTCTTCAAAGTCCCGTCTGTCCTCTGATGGAACTTTGTCAATGAACCTCTGAAGAGAGTCCCATAATGACCTATCATAGCGCCCCAGAAGCGCCGAGGCAATGGCCACCTTTAAGCTTGAGGATGCTGAGCCGCAAACTTTTCTCCCCCAGGAGTCTTGTGTCTTACTGTCCTTATCTGGTGGCACCGTTGAAGACCCAGCTACTGCATGTGTCTTCCTGGCAGCGGCGGTGATGACAGAGTCCGGTGGAGGATCTGATTTTAGGAATAGAGGATCCTCCGGAGCTGGACGGTACTTTTTTAGAATTCTCGCCGGCGCCGTTTTGGTGGTTGCTGGTGTGAGAAAAATATCCATTACTGGTTGCAACAAACCAGGGACTAATGGCAATAACGGGCGTGACACTGTGCGTTCATGAAGAGTTTCAAAGATTATGGATGAAGTGGTCTCCTGAACCGGCATAGGGATATTTAATTTTGTAGCTCCTCTACACAACACTTCCTGAAACGTAGAAATATCATCTACCGGAGATACCCGAGAGGGTGGCGTCTCCGAGAGTGTCGGTGAATAATCCCTTTTGGATGATCTGGAAGAAGGGGAGGTAGAAGGGGTTCTACGGCGCCTTTTCTCTGATCTGGTCGACTCTCTTCTGCGGGAGGAAGACCTGGATCGCCTTCTTGGTGCTCGAGAGGGACCTCGGGATTCTCTTCCCCGAGATCTTGGCCTGATCGGTGTCACTGGGAATTCCATGCCCCTTAATCTTGTTAGCGATGCCTTTATTGCGTCGGGCATAGCAGAGTCCTGAGGCATTTCCCTTACGGGACTTTGAGGTACCGCATTGTCCTCCTCCTGCGAACTTTCTCTTGCAGGTACTGGAGATTGATGCACAAGCTCTGGTGATTCGGATCTTGAACCTGAGCCCTCTGATCCTGAAGGCGAGATAGATATGAGACGCGGTGACTCAGGAGTTGTATATATCAGTCTATGAGGAGATTTTCGCCTTGAGACTGGTCGAATCGTGAGGCGAACATGTGACACCTCCTGCGTACCCTCAGCAGAGGTCTGCCTCGACGGTGATAGGCCTATCACCGGAGATCTTTGACTCGAATCCTCGAGGCTCAGAGCTTCTTGCCTCGACGTCGAGATTATCTTCGACGGAGGCTTTATGTACCTCTCCAAAGCCTTGGAGACCTGTGAGGACGGAGGCACCTGCCTCGACGTCGACTCCGACGGAGGCACCTGCCTCGACGTCGACTCCGACGGAGGCCTCTGCCTCGACGTCGGTCTTGACGGAGGCGCTTGCCTCGACGTCGACTCCGACGGAGGCTCCTGCCTCAACGTCGGCCTTGACGGAGGCGTCTGCCTCGACGTCGTTCTTGACGGAGACTTCTGTCTCGACGTCGAATGCTCCGACGACGTCGAAAGCCTCTTCGCCGACGAACGATGTTTCCTCGACGGCGATCTTGATCTTGACGGCGATCTTGGTCTCGACGTCGACTGTGGTGGAGATCGCCTACGTACTTCTTGCGACGTCGACTGATGTCTCGCCGACCTCGACGTCGAACGATGTCTTTCCTTCGACGACGAACGATATCTCTGTGCAGACGTCGATCGATCTTCTCTTGACGTCGACAGATGCTTTATCGACGTTGAACTGTGGCGCCGAGTCCTCGACGCCGAGCCTTTAGACGCCGTCGACGTCGAACGCATCCGCTTCGACGCTGAATCTAAAGTCGACGACGATTTTCTCTTTGCAGCATGACTTCCCCTTGACTCCTCACCTCTCAGCGACGATCCCGCCGCTGGAGTCTTCGACGCCGAGCCCGACGTCGATGGGGAGCAAACAGGGACCAACTGCTTCGACGTCGACCGTTCTGCTAGGCCGTACAGCCTAATCCTCTCTATCTCCTTTAAAGTCCTTTTGGAAAGGTCTTCACAATGTTGGCATGTTGCTGGAGAATGAGAGTCCGGCAGACAGATAATACACACCTCATGTGTGTCTGAAGCAGCCTTCTTTTTTCCACAAGATGGACATGGAACAAATAAAGAAGGCATTTTTCTGACAAAATAGCAAAAAAATCAGTCAGAAAAACACAGGATACTAACTTCCTCTCAGATGTTATAAGAAGAAGTCCAAAAAATCTTAAAGTTGTAATAATTCTTGACTAAAGAGTCAAAAATGAAGAGAGCTGAATTCCAGGGTCCTGACTGAAGGAGCCGGAAAGAACAACTGTCCTAACTGTCACCCCTGAGGCATGATGGGATATGGAAGTCAGGGCTGCCTTAAAGGCACGGTGCCAGTTTTTTACCTGTACAGGGCTTTTTAGTCTCTATGGTATTATATTGCAATGCAGCCTGCAGGCTGGCAATGTGTTGTGCATCTGTGTTTTTCCACAGTTTGTTCTCTTTATTTTTTGCTTTCTCATGAGTGTTTATCTCATTAAAAAAAAAAAAAAAAAAAAGAGATTTAGGTGTATTGTTATACCTTTATATATACATATATATATGTATGTGTTATTGGATGTGTATATTTACATTGCCTAGCCTTTTATGGGAGCTGCATTTGCTTGGAAAAAATGATATATGTTTATACATATACAGAGCTGTATATATGTATGTTTTTTACATATATAATTTTATTATTTCCGGGGTCCCCGCACATGGGCGGGAATATTCAGTGCTTATGACTATTGATGAGGATCCCCTGGAAGAGAAGGTGACATTAAGAGCCTGCTATGTAGCCTAATTGGTGAGCAGACAAATGGTGTTCAACCAAGCTCACATTCCAGAAATCACGCTAGCCAATACCCAGCATGGCAGGGCAGCGTTTCATACGCACAGGCACCGGATATGGACCGCCCTGATCGAAAGTTTCCTTGACCGCCCAAATGTAGGAGGGCTAATGGCAGAGACCAAGAAGTCAGAAGAACGCATAAACAATTTCCTAAATAGAATAAGGGAAAGATTGGGACAGGAAACCGGACAACACAGGCCCACAAGGCACATTTTTCTATAATATCTTGAAGTTTAAAGTGTGGAGTATAGGGAGAAAATATCACAAATGTCATCATCAAGGTTAGATAGGGTCACAATCGTTGGTGTGAATTTGGTAAACGGTCATGGGGGAGAAATAATCTACTGGGGGGTGAACCCCTCACTATCTTGAGTTGGAATGTGAATGGTTTACGGGTTGGAAGATGTCAGAGTCTGGTTTTCCAATATTTTAAAGAAAGTCCATCTCAAGTTATCCTGTTACAAGACACCCATCTATTAGGGTCAGAGAGCATGGTTTTGTTTACAAAGCAAAGATGGGTAGAAAAAGTAGTAGTAACAGATCAGCAAAATTGCACAAAAGGGGTAGCCTCTTTAGTTAAGGCAAACTCTGGGGTGGAAGTTGTGAGATACAAGGCTGATGAGGGAATGCTGGATAGTGGTTGGGGTTAAAGTTCTGCAGTCTCTATCTAATTACCCTAGTAAATTATTATAGACTTAATTTAGATGATGTCTCAATATTGACCACTCTTTTCTCAAGTTTGTTATAGTTTGACGCCCTCTTATCCTAAGGGTAGATTTTAATATCTTACTAGACAACAACTTAGAAAGGTCTTCGGTTTGCGTGTAAATTAACTAACCTAGGATGAGGGCTTATCTTCTATCAATGCTAGAAAATCAGAATCTCTGCAATATGTGGTATAGAGTAACGGGGGAATGTAGCAATTACTCTTTTTAAAGAAGAATAGCCATTATTCAAGAATTGACTACTTCTTTTTAGATACAAGAGAGGTAGAAAGAGTTATAGACATGGAATATATCCCTATTAATTTATCTGACCACACGGCATTAT
Organism: Triturus cristatus; assembly: GCF_964204655.1. Classification (NCBI taxonomy): domain Eukaryota; kingdom Metazoa; phylum Chordata; class Amphibia; order Caudata; family Salamandridae; genus Triturus; species Triturus cristatus. The sequence continues at coordinate 653,623,678 of NC_140584.1, forward strand.
GTTTAAAGTTAAAATTATTTTAGAAAAACTAATGTTAAGGAGATGCACCATAATAGATTACACCTTCAACCAGGAATCATGCAAGGGTTAGAGGAAGGCTTGGGGGTTTTCTTTAGGTGTAATATAGACTCCGACCCCATGTGCCTGGTGTGAATACATTTAAGGCATAGTTAAGGGCGGCCCTAAAGAGCCTTTCGGTGGCCTGGATTAGGAAAGAAAGAAAGAAAGCAGGGCTCACTGTTTGAAGAGGAGATAGCTACAATAGGCACTGAATTAAAATCAGCTCATGCCCAAGAGGGGACAATAAAGAGCCTTGAAGAAAAGATTGAGGATTTACAACTGAAGTTTAAGTTGAAATTGTAGGATAAACTACAACAGCAATGGGAGAAGAGTAAGCAGAGAGAATAAGAGCAGGGAGAGAGTTGCGGAAAATTGCTGGCATGGAAGGCTAGGATGGAGAGAATACGCAATATTATAAGGAAAATTAAGTATAAAGAAGATAGGGTTGTGGAGGACTCAGAAGGGACAGATTAAGCATTCCATAAGTTCTTTCAGGACTTATACTCTGAAAATCTCAAGTTAAATGAGGACGAGCTAGATGATTGGCTAGTAGGTAAGCAGCCACCAAGGCTTACTCTTGAGGAGCAGCAACTCCTTAATAGTAAAATAACTGGGAATAAAAGCATGATAGCAGTTGAAAAACTTAAAAGGGGGAAAGCAGCCAGGCTGGATGGGATTCAAACAAAATTTACATTCTGTTGCTAGAGGTAGTGATTCCGGTCTGGCTGGAATTATTAATTAGCGTGCTGTTGATGGGCTCCCCTTTATCGGAATCTTGGAATGAGGCAGTTATCTTGCTTATTTAAAATCAGGCAAGAATCCCTTGCACTATCAATCTTACAGGCTGATACCACTGCTGAATTGTGATTACAAAATCTTCAAGAGCATTATGGCATTATGGTTTGTGTAAGGTAGCTGTGAGTTTAATTAATGAAGACCATAAGGGCTTCTAACAGGGAGACAGATGAGAGCCCTTAATAGGTTCAATAGATCTTGCCACAACCAATGTAGTCCCCTTGTCAACTGTGACTAGTGATGCGGCCAAAGTTAACTGGAAGTATTTGGTAGGCACACTAAAGGGTTTGGAATCGAGGAGGAGTGTGGAAAGTGCTGAGCAAGATTTATAGTGCGCCACGTGCACAGATATTAGTTGATGGTAATCTTTCCTCCTCTGTCAAGATAGGTAGAGGGACTTGACAGGGTTATTCCCTGTACCCGATCCTCTTTGATCTATTTATCGAACTCCTGGCACAAAGCCTGAGGCAGAATAGGAAATAATAATTTTCATTGTGAGTGGGAACCTTTTCTAGAAATATAGTTTTATATGCAGATGATTTAGTGTTATACACCCTAAATATTGAACATGAATTACCAAGTTTGATGGCGGAGGTGATTCTTTTGGGAAGCTGTCTGGCTATGAAATTAATAGCAGTAAAACAGAGATAATGGTATGGAATCAGGAACATCATGACATCAGAGGTATCAAAGGAACTAAGGTATTTGGGGATAACAATACTACATGATCTAGAGAAGGTCTCTGCAGTGTAGTGCCAGCTCCTATCCTCAACTTGAAGGGAATGGTGGAAGTCAGTGAGATATTTCAGGGAGCTGGGCAATAAGAGTAATTGGAATAAGAGGAAGGCAGAGTCTGGGTTATTCTGGGATCTGTTGGCATCTAACAGAAGACCATGATATCTGATGTATACCTCTTGGTCAGCTCTTGATGTATTTGCTCTGGGTGGTATCTTGGTGCGGATATTGATTGAAAACAGACCCTAATACAAGCACGAGGGGCAGATGAGATCAGGAAGGTGTTTGCTTCTTTGAGGTGATGAAGGCAAAAAAAAAGAGCACCCGGTGCACCCCTTCCAGGCTCGCCTCCATCCCAAGCATAGTCCACTCCCATTGCTCCACCCTTGCAGGCACAATCCAGGAAAACAGTCGGTCCTGATTTCTGACTCCCAGGAGGAGTAGGCTGTAAAGTGGGCCACAGAGCAGCCTCTGACCCTCTTCCCGCAGAGTAGGGGAAACAACAAACTAGGCGAATCAAGGAAACGCACAACCTAAAAGAAAAAAATGCCCAAAATTAGCCCAAAAAAGAAGATTCCAGATACAAAATCAGGGTCAGGGTCAGCCAAAACTGACGCACCAAGGGAGGGCCACGTAGCACACCACATGCCGGGATGAGGGAGGTGCACAAGCATGAAAATGCATTCCCGGGGCACATGGCATGCACTAGCAACACCAAAAGGCAACACACATCCTCTTCCCAAATTCCCATGCACATATAGACTGAAAAACACAACTCGCAGCAAGCAAAACTGGGGCTAATGCCAAGAAGAGGTAGCCCCAGCAGGAAGGGGCCATACAGCAATCATGCTCTTATGCACACACTGGGTGAGGCGTTATTAGAAAAACTAGTGACGCCCATAGAACTCCTGCAAAAGCCACAATCCTATCTATCCCGGAACCCTCAAGACCATTCCACAATATGCCTAACACTGATCTGATCACTCGGAACCAAAATGTCAAAAAAGTTCCAGAAACACCCTAATAGTACGGGAGTCTCAACACCTTATATAAATAAGATGTCTTGTTAAATACTAGTTATAGCAGTCACCCTTATTCCCCTAATCACTGAAGCACAAGTTACTTACCTTCGGTAACGATATATCTGTAGGAAACATTATTTAGTTATAGACTCCTTACCTTAGAATTACCCCGAGGCGTCAGACTGTCTGCGCGTTGGAAGGTGGCGTCGATCGACTCCACGTCTGTAGTCGGCGTCGTTATCGGCGGGATGACGTCGCGGCAGTTAATTAGACGCCGCCCTCATGCGGTGACGTCAGTTCTGTACACGACTTTCCACGCCAGAAACACAGAGCCATGCAAGACACTGACCATTAGTGCACAAAACTAGGGCCCTGAAAGGATAGCCTTAACCCTAGAAATCAGTTCACAGAACAGGGAGGATGGGTGGGGTGGTAAGGAATCTATAGCCAACTAATGTTTCTTACAGATATATTGTTACCGAAGGTAAGTAACTTGTGCATCTCAAAGAAACAGGTTAGGTATAGATTCCTTACCCTAGAATAGATACCCCAGCAATACCAACCCCGGAGGTGGGTCTGCGAACCAAGATCACACCAGAATATCCTGGAGAACAGAACGGCCAAAGAAACCGTCTCTCCGGACTTGGCTGTCCAGGCAGTAGTGTTTGGTGAACGTGTGCAGCGATGCCCACGTTGCCGCCTGACAGATGTCATTCAGAGGCACTCCTCTTCCCAAGGCAGTAGTGGCTGCCGTTGCACTGGTGGAAAGAGTGCGTGGCCCGACTGGAAGCTCCTTTTTAGCCAGAGAGTAACAAGCCTTACTACACAACATGAACCATCGAGAAATGGTACGTTTGTGTACGGCCCGACCCTTCTTTGCACCCACGTAGCCAACAAAAGTTGATCATCCACCCGGAACTGTTTTGTGCGATCCAGATAGAAGGAGAGCACACATTTTGGGTCCAGACGGTGAAGCCTCTCTTCTTCCTTTGAAGGATGCGGAGGCAGAAAGAAGGTGGGCAAAGTAATGGTCTGCCCGATGTAGAAGGCAGTGACCACCTTAGGAATAAAGGAAGGATGGGTCCTGAGAACCACCTTGTCCTGATGAACAGACAAGAAAGGAGGTTTTGAAGAAAGAGCCTGGAGCTCACTCACCCTTCTAGCAGAAGTGATGGCTACCAAGAAAGCAGTTTTAAGAGTCAAGATACGTAAAGGACAGTTATGAAGCAGCTCAAAGGGAGCGCATATTATATAAGTGAGCATAAGGTTCATGTCCCACTGAGGCATAACAAATGGAATTGGAGGAAAAAGATGTGTTAAGCCGTTCAAGAAACGGTTAACTACCGGGGACTTGAAAAGAGAAGGCTGATCTGGCAGCCGAAGGAAAGCAGAGACAGCAGAAAGGTAGCCCTTGATAGTGTCCAGAGCAGAGCCCTGCTAGGCTAAAGAGAGAAAGAACAAGAGTACTTCAGAAAGAGGGGCAGAAAGGGGATCCACAGCCTTTGCTGTGCACCATGCCACAAATTTGTTACACCTGCAGGCGTACACCGTTTTTGTGAAGGGACACCTGGCTGCCAAGATTACGTCACAAACTTCAGGAGGCAGGTCGAAAGACGTCAACTGCCACCGCTCAATCTCCACGCAAGGAGGTGGAGACTGGAGAGGTTTGGGTGGAGGACCGTCCCCTGCTGCTGCGACAGAAGATCCTCACGAAGAGGCAGTCTGATCAGAGGATCGATGGCCATGTTGAGCAGCTCGGGCTACCAGACTCTTCGTGCCCAATCCGGAGCCACAAGAATGACTTGAGCCCAGTCGTGCCTGATCTTCTTCAGGACTCTGGACAGAAGTGATATAGATAGAAAGGCTTACAACAGACCGCAACTCCACTCGTGACAAAAAGCGTCTCCTAGCGAGTGCCACCTTGGAAATTCCAACGTGCAGTATTCGGTGGCGAATAGATCTAACTAAGGCTCTTCTCACTGTAGAAAGAGACCTTGCACCACCTCCGAGTGAAGACGCCATTTGTGATCCATCATGCACCTGAGGCTGAATTTGTCCGCCCTGGCGTTCAGAGAAACTGCCAGGTGTTGAACCACCAAGGAAATGCCTTGATGTTCCAGCCATGTCCAGAGGGGTAGGCTTCCTGACAGAGGGTCCACGACCACACCCCGCCCTTTTTGTTGCCATGCCACATGGCGGTGGTGTTGTCCGTGAACACCTGCACTACTCTTCCCTGGACAGGGGGAAGGAATGCTTTCAGCGCAAGACGAATCACCCGGAGCTCCAGAAGGTGAAGCCCAGACTCCGCTGGAGACCAGAGGGCTTTGATCTCCGCCTCGCCCTTGTGGCCGCCCCATCCCAGAAGGGAGGCATCCGTCACCACAGTGTGGTCTGGTTGGGGAAGGGATAGGGATCTGCCATTGACCCACTCCCGGTTCGTAAGCCACCACTGCAGTTGTCGAGCAATACCCTCCGAGATCAGGACGCAATCGGACAGATTCCCCTGATGCTGCGCCCACTGGAACTTCAGGTCCCACTGCAGAGCCCGCACATGCCAACTGGCTTGATCGATCAGCAGGTTGCAGGAGGCCATGAGGCCCAGCAGCCTGAGGGTCATTCTGACCGAAACCCCGGACAGAGGCTGAAGGTTCGGAATCATAGCCCAAATATCCCGGACTCGCTGTTCGGGAGGATAGACCCGAAGAACAAGTTACTTACCTTCGGTAACGATGTATCTGTAAGAAACATTAGTTAGTTAGATTCCTCACCTTAGAATATCCCCAGGCGTCAGACTGGATCCGGAAGATTTTTCGTCAGCAATACCCCTTGCGCGTCGCTAGGCGTCGTCTGCGGCTCCGCGTCCGTCGTCGGCGTCGTGCGCTGGAATGACGTCGTCGGAGTACTTAGACGCCGCCCTCGCGCGCTGATGTCAGTTCTTGTACATAGCTTTCCGCGCCAGGAACGCAGAGCCATGCAAAGACCGACACTGGTGCCAAAAATAAAATCTAGGGGCCTGACCTTAACCCTAGATGTCAGTTCGCAGAACGGGGAGGATGGGTGGGTCGGTGAGGAATCTAACTAACTAATGTTTCTTACAGATACATTGTTACCGAAGGTAAGTAACTTGTTCATCTGAAAGAAACACGTTAGTTAGATTCCTCACCTTAGAATAGATACCCAAGCAATACCATCCCCGGTAGTGGGTCTGCGAACCAAGATCACACCAGAAAGTCCTGGAGGACAGAACGGCCAAAGAAGCCATCCCTCCGGACTTGGCTGTCAAGGCAATAATGCCTGGCAAACGTGTGTAGCGAAGCCCACGTCGCCGCCTGACAGATGTCCTGCAAAGGGACACCCCGTCCCAAAGCAGTAGTAGCCGCTGTGGCCCGAGTAGAATGGGCGCGCAGCCCAACAGGAGGGTCCTTTTTTGCAAAGGAATAACAAATTTTGATGCACAAAACGACCCACCGAGAGATGGTCCGTTTGTGCACAGCTTTCCCCTTCTTAGCACCCACGTATCCAACGAAAAGTTGGTCGTCCACCCGGAACTGCTTTGTGCGGTCCAGATAAAAGGAGAGCGCACGTTTTGGGTCCAGACGGTGGAGCCTCTCTTCCTCTTTGGAAGGATGCGGAGGCGGAAAGAAGGTGGGCAAGGTGACAGACTGCCCAAGATGAAATGGAGTCACCACTTTCGGAAGAAAGGAGGGACGAGGCCGAAGGACAACCTTGTCCGGATGAACAGAGAGAAAAGGAGGCTTTGATGATAAAGCCTGGAGCTCACTCACCCGTCTAGCCGAGGTGATGGCTAACAGAAAAGCAGTCTTAAGCGTCAGCAGACGAAGAGGACAATTATGAAGAGGCTCAAAGGGAGCACACATCAGAAATGTGAGAACAAGATTCAAGTCCCACTGAGGCATTACAAAAGGGACAGGAGGGAACGTGTGAGTAATGCCTTTTAGAAAGCGTGTAACTACAGGGGACTTGAAAAGAGAAGGCTGATCAGGAAGCCTTAAGAAGGCATAGATGGCAGCAAGATAACCTTTCAGGGTGCCCAGGGCAGAGCCCTGCCGGGCCAAAGAAAGAAGAAACAGTAGAACCTCAGAAAGAGGGTCGGAAAGGGGATCCACAGCCTTTGCTGTGCACCATGCCACAAATTTGTTCCACCGGCAGGCGTATACCGTCTTTGTGGAGGGATGCCTGGCTGCCAGAATGATATCACAGACTTCAGGAGGCAAGTCAAATGGCATCAACTGCCGCCGCTCAATCTCCACGCATGGAGGTGGAGGCTGGACAGGTTCGGGTGGAGGACCGTCCCCTGCTGCTGCGACAGAAGATCCTCCCGAAGGGGCAGACGTATCGGAGGATCGGTCAACATACTGAGTAGCTCGGGATACCAGTACCTTCGTGCCCAATCCGGAGCCACCAAGATGACTTGGGCCCGGTCGTGCCTGATCTTCTTCAGCGCTCTGGGCAGAAGTGGTATAGGCGGAAAGGCGTACAACAGACCGCAACTCGACTCGTGACGAAAAGCGTCGCCGAGCGAGTGCCGCCTTGGAAATTCCAACGCGCAGAACTGCTGACATTGCGCGTTCTCTTCGGTGGCGAATAGATCTAACCAAGGCTCTCCCCACTGCTGAAAGAGACCTTGCGCCACTTTGGAGTTCAGACGCCATTCGTGATCCATCATGCACCGGCGGCTGAGTTCGTCTGCTCTGGCGTTCAGAGAGCCCGCCAGATGTTGAACCACTAGGGTGACGCCCTGGTGTTCCAGCCACGTCCAGAGGCGCAGAGCCTCCTGACAAAGGGTCCACGACCCCACCCCGCCCTGTTTGTTGCAATACCACATGGCGGTGGTGTTGTCTGTGAACACCTGCACGACACTTCCCCTGACAGAGGGAAGGAAGGCTTTCAGTGCAAGTCGGATCGCTCTCAACTCCAACAGGTTGATGTGGAGACGAGACTCCGCCGGAGACCAGAGGCCTCTGATCTCCGCCTCTCCCATATGGCCACCCCATCCCAGGAGGGACGCATCCGTCACTACGACATGCTCCGGTTGGGGAAGGGAGAGGCTCTTGCCCTTGACCCAATCGCGGTCCGTGAGCCACCACTGCAACTGCCGTGCAGTGCCCTCCGAGATCAAGACATGGTCGGACAGGTTGCCGTGATGCTGGGCCCACTGAAACTTCAGGTCCCACTGCAGAGCCCGCATGCACCGCCTGGCGTGATGCACTAGTAGGATGCAGGAGGCCATCAGCCCCAGAAGCCGCAACACTAGCCTGACCGAAACCCAGGATAGAGGCCGAAAGATGGGAATCAGGGCCTGAATATCCCGGACCCGCTGTTCCGGCGGATAGACCCGGAACTGCGCCGAATCGAGAACCGCTCCGATGAAGAGGAGCTTCTGAGAGGGACTCAAGTGTGACTTCGGCACGTTGATGGAAAATCCCAGCAAATGCAGGAGATCCGCCGTAGTCTGGAGGTGGGAGACGACTGTCTGGGGCGAGCCCGCCTTCAACAACCAGTCGTCGAGATAGGGGAAGACTGGAACCCCTGATCTGCGCAGATGAGCTGCGACCACCGCCATCACTTTCGTGAACACCCGAGGGGCACTGGTGAGGCCGAAGGGGAGCACGGTAAACTGAAAGTGCTCTTGGCCCACCGTGAACCGCAGGTAACGCCGGTGGGCCGGCAGGACGAGGATGTGGAAATATGCGTCCTGCAAGTCCAACGCTACCATCCAGTCTCCGGGGTCTAGGGCAGCTAGAACCTGAGCCAAAGTTAACATCTTGAACCTCTCCTTCCGGAGGAAGGCATTGACGTTCTGGAGGTCCAAGATAGGGCGTAGGCCCCCTTTGCCCTTCTTGGGAACCAGAAAGTAGTGGGAATAACAACCACGACCTATTTCTGGGCTCGGAACGCGCTCGACAGCCCCCTTGGCCAAGAGGGCCGAAACTTCCTCGTGGAGAAGATTCAAATGATCCCCCGAGATACGGTGGTGCTGCGGTGGCATGGCTGGAGGGGTCGTCTCGAAGGGGAGGGAGTAGCCCCTTCGGACGATTTGCAGCACCCACCTGTCCGATGTGATGGACCGCCAGTGGAGCAGGTGATGGCGAACTCTGCCGCCCACTGGCGTGGAATGGGCCTGAAAGCTCGGACTAGGAAGGCTTTGAGGCGGATGCTGCCGGGGTGGATGTGGGCTGACCTCGTCGTCCTCCAGAACCGCCTCGGCGGAAACCACGTCCGCGACCGCGCGCAGGTTGGTTCTGCGGCTGGTGGCTAGGCGTACGTGAGGAGGCACCCCTTCCTTGGCCACGAAAGGGGCGAAAAGCGGAAGTTTGCGACCGCGGGGCCGAGAGGCCCAAGGACTTGGCCGTAGCCCGGGAGTCCTTAAAGCGATTCAGCGCACTGTCCGCTTTCTTGCCGAAAAGGCGAGTGCCATCAAAGGGCATGTCCATGAGGGTGCTCTGGACATCGCCCGAAAAGGACGTGGACCGCAGCCAGGCGTGACGTCTAAGCGCCACTGAGGTAGAAATCGCCCTACCCAGCGAGTCCGTAGTGTCAAGCCCACATCGGTTAGCATGTCGCGCTGCATCCCTCCCATCGGCCAGAGCCTGGGTAAGTCGTGTCTGGACCTCCTCCGGACACAGGGGCAGCACGTCCTCCACCGTATCCCACAGAGAGTAGGAATAACGGTCCAAGAGGCAGGCGGTGTTCAAAGACCGCAGACCCAAACTAAGGGAGGAGAACAGCTTTTTGCCGAACTGTTCCAGCCTCTTGGAATCCCGGTTCGGCGGAGCGGTCGGGAAGGAGGATTGGGAGGTAGAGGCCTGGATAACCAGGCTCTCGGGGGTAGGGTGTTGGAACAGAAAACTGGGGTCGCCCGGAGCAGGGCGGTGGCGCCTGGCGACGTTCCTGTCCACAGGAGAAACTGTGGAGGGCTTGGACCAGGTGCCCTGCAGAACGTCAGTGAGGGCCTCATTGAATGGCAGCAGAGGCTAAGTGGAGCTTGCTGCAGACTGAAGCACCTCAGTGAGGACGTTAGTCCTCACAGCCACGGCAGGTAGCTCGAGCCCAAGGGCTGCGGCCGCCTTGCGCAGCACCACAGAGAAAGCAGCACCCTCCTCCGAAGTCACAGTCGGAGGAGAGATGAATCCAATGTCCGGAGAGGTATCCAGACCACTGGCCTCCCCCAGTTCATCTGCCCAGTCCTGTGACAGTTGAGCCTGAGCGGCCATAGAATCCTCGGATCCCTCCCATTCGCCCCCATCATCCGATTCCTGGTATGCAGGAGGAAGGATCGGAGCCGGGCGATAGACAAAATGTGTCTCCAGCGGCGCCGAACGCGGCGTCCATCGACGCCGTATCGGCGCCGGGCCCGGAGTGGGGCTGAACTGGGGCTCGACGCCGAGCGGAGTCGGCGTCGGAGGTGGTACCGGTGTCGACGCCGGCGGAGGAGGTGTGACGAGGTCGACCGGCGTCGGCGGGGACTCGGGAACGGGTCCCTCGGGCGCTTGCGGCGTCGAGGCCGGAGCCGTCGACGGCGCCGGGGCCGGAGCTGCCGGCAGGCAAGGTTGCCCAGTCGGGTCCGCGGGGCCCGAAGGCGCGCCAGCGGGCGTCGACGGCGGAGCCAGGTTCCTCATGGCCGAGAGGAAGGCACTGACTTCCGCCGGCGTCGCGTCATGGGTATGGGGACGTGCGCGGCGCCTGCGGCTCCGCCGGAGCCGCGGGGGTGGAACCACCCTGACCCTCGGCCGAGTCGCGCGACCGGCGAGGGGAGTCCGAAGAGCGGGGTCGCCTCTTGGACTTCTTGGAGTGCTTCGACTTACCCGAAGACTTGGATCCCGACGACCGATGATGACGTCGGCTGCCTGGGGTGAGCCCTCCTTCAATAGTCAGTCGTCGAGATAGGGGAAGACTGAAACCCCTGATCTGCGCAGAGGAGCTGCGACCACCGCCATCACTTTTGTGAATACCCATGGGATGCTGGTAAGACCAAAAGGGAGCACTGTGAACTGAAAGTGATTGTAGCCCACTTTAAATTGCAGGTAATGCCTGATGGCAGGCAGGACAAAAAATATGCATCCTGCAAGTCCAACGCTTCCATCCAGTCTCCAGAGTCCGAGGCAGACAAGATCTGAGCCAACGTGAGCATCTTAAATTTCTCCGTTTTTAGGAAGTAGTTGAGGGCCCAGAGGTCTAGAACAGGATGAAGGCCTATGATCTTTTTCAGGACCAGAAAGTAGCGGTCTTAGCAACCACAACATACTTCTGAAGTCATGACCCTCTCTTTGGCTCCCTTGGCAAGAGAGCCATGACTTTCAGCCGGTGGGAAGAAAGAGGCATGGAGGAAGGAGTGGTCTCCAAAAGGCGGGAGTGGCCCCTTCAAATAATCTAGAGAACCCACCTGTCCGAAGTGATGTTTTGCCAGTGGTGGATGTGATGGCAGAGCCTGCCACCAACTGGACACCCATGGTCTGCAAGGGCAAGACTAGAAGGGTTTGGTGGTGGACCTCTGGCTTCCTGACCCATGGGGACGAAACAAACAACGAGCTTGTCCGCACAGTGGTTGTGGAACTTGCGCAACTCTGTGGTTGGGGTATGGCTGGGGCAGCTAAAAGCCCCTTCTGTAGCCATGAAAGAAGTGAAAGGGAGACTTGGGAGGAGAGGCAACTTAGAGGCCCAAGGACTTGGCAGTAGCCTGTGAGTCCTTGAAGCACTCCAGTGCCATGCCATCAAAGGGCATGACCATGTGTGAGGCCTGGACAACCCCGGAAATGCCAGATGTTCTCAGCCCGGCGTGGTGTCTAACAGCCACCATTGTGGATATCGCTCTACCCAGCGAGTCAGTCGCATTGAAGCCACATCGAATGGTGAACTTTGCTGCATCTCTCCCACCTGTTCCGGCTTGGGAAAGGTTGGCCTGGGCCTCCTCCAGGACCTTGGGTAGCCTGTGTACAACCGTTTCCCACTGAGTGGGAATAACAGCCCAGTCAACATGCGGTGTTCACCGACCACAATACAAGGATGGCGGGAGAAAACATTTTCTTGCCCCAACTGTCCAGCCTCCTGGATTACCTGCTCAGGGGAGAGGCAGGGAACGCACCTTGGGAAGTAGAAGCTTGTATCACCAAGCTCTCTGGTGTGGGGGCGGGTAGTGAGATAGTTTGAATCGTCTGGGGCAGCACAGTGCCAGCGGGGGATCGTCCTGTTCAGAGGAGCCCATGTGCTCCGTTTGGACCAGGTTCCCAGAAGGACATCGATGAGGGCTTCATTAAAAGGAAGCAAGGGTTCCAAAGAAGTAGCTTCGGGCTGTAGCACCTCTGTCAAGATATTAGTTTTGACCACCACTGAGGGTAGCAGCTGAAGGTCAAGCATGTCAGCCGTCCTACGCACTACTACTGTGTAAGCTGCTCCCTGCTCCAAAGCCACAGTGGGGGGGGGGGAGCATGCCAGTATCTGGAGAGGTATCCAGTCCGCTGGCCTCATCCAACTCCTCACACCAGTACATGTCCTCATAAGGCTGGTCTTCTAAAGAGTCCACCGATCTCTCCCATTTTTCTCCCAATCCTAACACTCCAGAATAGGGTTCAGGAAGTGACCTATGACCTGTTGGTCATGTCAGAGCCAAAATCTGTGTCGGTCGATGCAGTACTGGCCACGAGTCATCAGGGATGAGAATTGAGCTGGTGTCACCAGCGGCGTTAAGAGCATCGGCGTCGGGACCGGCGTCCGGGAACTTCGTAAAAGCACGACCAGTACCTAATCCTTGGAGGTGGCAAAATTCCCAACTCAGTGCACAAACAAGTCTCCTCCAGCATCCATCTGTGGACCAAGAGTGGCACGGCATTCTTAAACACCAAATGGCCTCCCGACATGGAATTCCTATGTAGGGCCATCCAACTCGGGGATAAAAAGGGGCATGGGTTGCATGGGGGAGGGTTGAATGAAAGTATGACTACCTCATGTCAAGGAATTTGGGACACCAAGATGGGTGGATAGACTTGGTTAAAAGGGAAAGTACGAACCCTGATTCTATGGAAACTTACTCTGTATTCCTTATGTTTCAGAGGAAAGGGAATGCTGCAGATGTGCACGAATGCTAGCTGCGGAGTGATATTATATATTACGGATATGCAATGGGGAACCTCCACACTGATGAATTTCTACTGGTAATGCAGTGACCACGTCTACAATCAGCTTGTTCCTGGATGTAGGGGACAGTGTTCCCTGGTTACCATGCACACCTGACCACGGTCATTCCTGGAGAAGAGCCATCAGACTTGTACTAGCACCCGTGAAAGACATCCTTGCTGCACCAAGCTTTTGAAAGGAGAGCTGCGGACTATTTTGGATGGACACAATTCAAAGACATTCCAGAAGAACTTAGACTGTTCACTGAAGCAAAGTGGGGGCAGGTGGGTCAATACTTTTATTCACCTTGCAAACAAAAGATAGTTCTCAAGGGTTACAAATAATGCTCGAAATGATGAACAGCATTGAGTTCAGCCTCAATTCTATCAAAGACGAAATGCGAGCAATCCGTCTCATGGTGGTGCAGCACCGATATGCACTGGACTTACTTAGTGCAATGGGTGGAGGGGTCTGTGCCAAGATCAGAGCAGTCTGTTGCACGTTCATCCTAGGGAATGACATGGACAATAGGACACTGGTGCTTGCCATTCAAGCACTGCACAATCTACAAAGAGACTTGAGCGAAGAGGAAGGTACCCCAGAGCAGGAGTATTTTTTGAATAGGTTCTCCTGGCTCCAATGCTGGATATCCGGTTTATGTAAATCATAGTTGCCAGTTATCATTATGTTGCTATTGGTATGTGGGGTTATACAATTTGGGATCACCTGCTGTAAAAACACAGTCCTCAAACTGGGAAGAATGCAGGTCATTAGGAAGGTAGTTGTTGTCAAAAGAGAGCATAATGAACAACAGGCCCCAAATAAAGTAACTTTCAAAATGCATGAGCTAGGTAGTGTATTTGAAGAATCAACCAGAGGTGGGAAGGTTAATATAGAAATCAAAGATTTCATTGATATAAATGAAATCTCATCCTTATTAAGAGAATCACCTACTGTGAACTCCACATCAATCAATCAATTAATTTGTAAAGCGCGTAAAGGGTTTCAAGGCGCTGGGGGGCGGGAGGGGGGGGGTTGCTGCTGCTACTGGTCAAAAAGCCAGGTCTTGAGTTATCTCCTGAAGGACAGTAGGTCTTCGGTTTGTCGTAGGTAGAGGGGGAGGGTGTTCCAGGTCTTGGCGGCGCGGTGGGAGAAGGATCTGCCTCCGGAAGTGGTTCTACCGATGCGCGGGACCGTGGCCCGGGCGTGGTCAGCGGAGCGGAGTATCCTGTTGGGTACGTAGGAGAGTCGGCTGTTGAGGTAGGCTGGGCCGGTTTTGTGGAGTGCCTTGTGTGCGTGGATCAGGAGCCTGAAGGAGATCCTTCTGTTGACGGGGAGCCAGTGTAGGTTCCTCAGGTGGGGGGTGATGTGGTCATGGCACAGGACATCGAGGATCAAGCGTGCAGAGGCGTTCTGGATTCTTTGTAGTCAGTTGATGAGCTTGGACGAGGCTCCGGCGTAGAGGGTGTTTCCGTAGTCGAGTCTGCTGCTGACTAGGGCCTGGGTGACTGTTTTCCTTGTGTTTGTCGGGATCCATCTGTAGATCTTGCGGAGGGTATTGAAGCAGGTGGAGGAAACTGCGTTGACTTGTTTGGTCATGGTGAGTTTCCAGTCGAGGATGCCTCCCAGGTTGCGTGTGTGGTCGGTAGGGGCCGGTGGGGTCCCCAGTGATGCGGGCCACCAGGAGTCGTCCCAAGCTGAGGGATTGGACCTGAGGATGAGGATCTCTGTCTTGTCTGAGTTCAGCTTAAGTCGGCTTTCCTTCATCCAGTCGGCGTTGGCCTTCATTCCTTGGTGGAGGTTGGATTTGGCGGTGAGAGGGTCGTTGGTGAGGGAGAGGATCAGCTGCGTGTCGTCAGCGTAGGAGATTATGTTGAGGTTGTGCTGTCGGGCGATGCGTGCTAGTGGTGCCATGTAGACGTTGAACAGCGTTGGGCTGAGGGAGGATCCCTGTGGGATGCCGCAGATGATCTTGGAGGCCTCGGACCGGAACGGGGGGAAGCGTACTCTCTGAGTTCTGCCGGAGAGGACGGAGGTGGTCCAGTCCAAGGCCTTCTCCCGGATCCCTGCGTCTTGGAGGCGCATGCATAGTGTGTGGTGGCAGACGGTGTCGAAGGCGGCGGAGAGATCCAGGAGGATGAGGGCCGCCGTCACGCCGTTGTCTAGAAGGATCCTGAGGTCGTCTGCGGTGACGATGAGGGCGGATTCGGTGTTGTGGTTGCTGCGGAATCCTGATTGGGAGGGGTCCAGGATGTTGTTGTCTTCGAGGTGACGGGTGAGCTGGATGTTAACTATCTTCTCGATAACCTTTGCTGGGAACGGAAACAGGGAGATGGGCCGGAAGTTCTTTTTTTTTAAAAATATTTTTATTAAATTTGCAAACACAAAAGAAAATAAACACCACTCATCGATCTCCAGGCGTAGCAGGAGGTTACTCCAAACGGAATTCCACAGTGCAGTATAGTTACAAGTGAGACATAAAGACATTACATACATAGCATATCGTCGTTCCCATCTCAAACCCCTGCATTCGAAAGGCGCACTACTCTTGGTCACTGAGTTCCTCATCTGATGCGGCTGGTGGGGGCTCACATATATTCCCTCTGTATACATTCCACCCATTCCACACCTGGGACCATTTCCGGGGGCACCCTCTATGTATATATACAGATTTTTCAACCACCATTACTTGATCCATGTCACGTATCCACTGCGCCAGGGTAGGCGCCTGCCCCGAACCCCATCGCTGGGCTATATTGCGTATTGCCAGCATGAGCCCTAACGTCACCCAGAGCTGCGTCATTCTATTATGATCAGTTTGTTCCCACATGTTAAGGAGCCATCGCCGAGGCTCCGGTGGTGTCAGGATTCTAGTCACTTGGGAGAGTGTATGCATCACCTCCTTCCAGTAGATCGTGATGGCTGGGCATTCCCATATGGTGTGAAAGAAAGATCCCTCGTGGCCACAGTTCCTGAGACATTGCGGGGACTCCGCCCGCTGTAGTTTAAATAGGAGTGTACGGGTGTAGTATGTGCGGTGCAAAATTTTAAGTTGGACTAGTCTGAACTTGGACGATATGCCCACCTCCCTGGGGGACGACAGCGCGGACTGCCACTCCGTCTCATCTAAGTCCCCAAGTTCTGCCTCCCATTTACTCTTGAGGATCAGGAAAGGATCAAGGCGAGTATTTATTATTTTGGGCCGGAAGTTCTTGAGGTCGCTCCGAACCCCCTTGGGTTTCTTCAGTAGGGCGTTGATCTCTGCGTGCTTCCAGTTCTCAGGGAAGGTAGTGGTCTCGAAGGAGAGGTTGATGATGTTGCGCAGGTGTGGTGCGATAGAATTGCCGGCTTTGTTGAAGATGTGGTGTGGGAGAGGGTCGGACGGGGATCCGGAGTGGATTGTGCTCACGGTCTTGATTGTGTCCTCGATGCTCACGATGACCCAGGTTGTCAGGGAGTCGTGGACGGTGGGGTGCGGAGGGTCCGGTGCGATGAGGCGTGCAGGGGTTGTCCGGGGTTTGATGCTGTCATGGATGTCAGTGATTTTTCAGTGATTTTTCGGTGAAAGAAGGTGGCGAGGGAGTCGCACAGGGCTTGTCGTTGACGCTGGAGCTGGGGTTGGAGAGTTCCTTCGCGATGTTGAAGAGCTCCTTGGTGTTGTGAGCAATGTTGTCAAGGCGGTCTGTGAAGAAGGTCCTTTTGGCAGTCCTGATGAGGTGGTGGTGGTTGTGGATGGCATCTTTGTGGGCAGCGCGGCTGTCCGGCATCTTGTCGCTATGCCATATGTTCTCCAATTTACGACAGGTGAGCTTTGAGGCGAGGAGTTCCGGGGTGAACCAGCTGGCTCTTTTGCTGGTGTCTCTGTTGGTGGGTTTTTTCAGCAGGTCTACGGTGTTGGCGCAGTCATTCATCCAGCGTTCGAGGGTGAGTGCACCATCATCGGGGTTGGTGGGGTTGGTCGGAGGGTTGAGTGCGAGGCTTGTCTGTAGTTGTTCTTCAGTGACTTTGCCCCAGCAGCGGCAGGGAATCTGTAGGGTATAGTGGTGTGTGGGGGGTTTTCAGAAGGAGAAGTGGATGCAGTGGTGGTCTGTCCAGGTGAGTTCGGAGGCGTGTCTGAAGGTGACGTGGGGGCTTGAGGAGAAGATGGCATCAAGTGTGTGACCAGCGAAATGGGTCGGCGTCGTGACGAGCTGTTTTAGTCCGAGGTTGGCGATGTTGTCGATCAGAGTGGAGGAGTTGTTGTCGTTGTTGTTCTCCAGATGATAGTTCAGGTCTCCGAGGAGGATGTAGTCGGTGGAGGTCAGCGATGGAGTCACAGAATTGAGGCAGGGGTCCTGGCGGTCTGTAGATGAGGGTGCCTCTTAGGGTGGTCTTGGGGTCCGTGTGGATCTGGAAATGCATGTGTTCGGCGGTGCTGAGGGTGTCGTTGGTGTTTGTTGAGACCCTGATGGTGTTTTTGTGGACGATGGCGATTCCTCCTCCGGCCCCGTTGGTGCGGTCTCTGCGGGTGATCTTGTACCCGTCGCGGATGGCTATGGCGATGTTCGGAGAGGAGGCTTCGTTCATCCAGGTCTCGGTCAGGAAGGCGACGTCCGGGGATGTGGTGTCGAGTAGGTCCCAGAGCTCGACGGCGTGTTTGCGTGCGGAGCGGGTGTTGATCAGGATGCATCTAAGCTGGTTGGGTTCCGTCGTGGCGGGTGTCTCGGTGCCTTTGAGGCAGGAGAAGCTGCAGTTCAGGCAGGTGAAGGGACCGTGGGTGCGCTTCGGGGCGGCCTTGCAGCAGGTGTGGGTCCTTCCTGGGTTGAGAGCGACGAGGGTGTTGGCGTCGTAGCGGAAGCGGTCTTCGTGGCTGGTGCGGGGGGCAGGGGTTCTGGCGCTGGGAGCGGTCCAGGTGCGGACAGGCGCAGACGGGCTTGCCTTAGGTGCACCTTCGGCACGGCCGCGCAGCGGCCGCCATATATGGGGAGGTGGGGAGGGAGGAGCAGCTGGGAGGCAGGAGGTGTATTGCAGGGGCAGGGAATGGGCGCTGAGGGGGCGGTCCCGCAGGGGAAGCAGCGGCGGGGACGGGGGCAGGGGAGCGGAGCGACAGCGGGAAGGAGACAGGCAGGGGCAGGGATCAAGAGGGCACAGAATCAAAAGAGGGCAACAGCAGAAGAAAAACGTGGAACAGAATCACAAAAGGGGGCAGTAGCAGACAGAAAAACGGGGCACAGAATCACAAAAGGGGGCAGGAGCAGAAAGAAAAACGGGCACAGAATCACAAAAGGGGGCAGCAGCA
Source organism: Triturus cristatus (assembly GCF_964204655.1). Classification (NCBI taxonomy): domain Eukaryota; kingdom Metazoa; phylum Chordata; class Amphibia; order Caudata; family Salamandridae; genus Triturus; species Triturus cristatus. The sequence continues at coordinate 653,641,699 of NC_140584.1, forward strand.
GAAAGAAAAACGGGGCACAGAATCAAAAGGGGGAAACAGCAGAAGAAAAACAGGACACAGAATCAAACAAGGGAGCACAGAACAGAACGGCGAGCGGGGGGCAGGGGAGCACAGAAGAGGAGTGGACAGGCAGAGAAAGGCACAGTAGAGCGGATACAAACCAAGGCCACCACTGGCCACCAGGGATGAGGCGCAGGTGGAAGCCTGCGGGTGGTGAAGGGCATCGACTTCGGCGGTGATCAGTACACCTCAGCGGGGGTGGAGGCGGAGCTGCAGCGGGGGGGAGCGACCTACCAGGAAGGTCAATGGTTGCTCTCCTCACCGCGCAGCGGCCGCCATATATGGGGAGGTGTGGAGGGAGGAGCAGCTGGGAGGCGGGAGGTGTGTTGCAGGGGCAGCGAATGGGCACGGAGGGGGCGGGCCGCAGGGGAAGCAGCGGCGGGGACGGGGGCAGGGGAGCGGAGCGACCGCGGGAAGGAGACAGGCAGGGGCAGGGATCAAGAGGGCACAGAAGTCAGCAAGAGGGGCACAGAATCACAAATGGGGGCAACAGCAGAAGAAAAACGGGGCACAGAATCACATAAGGGGGCAGTAGCAGAAGAAAAACGGGGCACAGAATCACAAAAGGGGGCAACAGCAGAAAGAAAAACGGGGCACAGAATCAAAAGGGGGCAACAGCAGAAGAAAAACGGGGCACAGAATCACAAAAGGGGGCAGCAGCAGAAAGAAAAACGGGGCACAGAATCACAAAAGGGGGCAGCAGCAGAAAGAAAAACGGGGTACAGAATCAAAAGGGGCAACAGCTGAAGAAAAATGGGGCACAGAATCAAACAAGGGGGCACAGAACAGAACGGCAAGCGGGGGGCAGGGGGGCACAGAAGAGGAGCGTACAGGCAGAGATAGGCACAGTAGAGCGGATACAAACCAAGGCCACCACTGGCCACCAGGGATGAGGCGTAGGTGGAAGCCTGCGGGCGGTGGAGGGCCACGACTTCGGCGGCGATCAATACACCTCAGCGGGGGTGCAGGCGGAGCTGCAGCGGGGGGGGGGCGACCTACCAGGAAGGTCAAGGGTCATCAACCTTGACTTGCAAATATGTAGTCAAGACCTGAGACCTAGGTCCGGGATTGCTGATTGATAGGTCACAGGTGCGAGGGAGCGTATCTGGCAGGCAAACACTCAATCAATCCCGCAGATAGGCGCAGCTACATTACAATGGTCAAGGGAGACTGCCCCAGTAAAGCAAACAAGGCTGGTGGGGGTGCACGTGCACCTTAACACACTATAAACAGTCAGATGCCACATAAGTTAGGAACATATAGCCAATCAGGTCCTTGCACATACAGTGATCACACAATCCCCATGCTGGATATCTGGACACGTTATCCACTGGCCACACTTCCAACCTTGTCTCAGAAGTCATGGCCATCATGGCCCTTCCTACACTAACTGTGTTTACAACTCATCTTGATATTAACAAGGCCACTGACTAGTACATCTGTTAATATGGAAATGTATGCATTCATCAATAAAAATTAAATCTCGTCCTTATGAACAGAATCGCCCATTGTGAACTCCACATCAACTCACAATTATGTAGTCAAGCAGACCCTGAGACCTTGGCCCAAGAAAGCGGATTGATAGGTCGAAGGTGGGAGGGTGCATAGCTAACAGGCAAACACTCAAGCAGTAAACTCTTGACCAATCCCACGGGTAGGCGCAGCGACATTACAATGGTCAAGAGCACTCATGGCAGTAGGGGGTAGATGAGCTCCTAAAAACACCATAAACAGTAAGATGCCACATGAGTTAGGAACACATAGCCAATCAGAACCTAGCACATGCAGCGATCACGCACTCCCCATGCCGGACATTACAGCATCCACTGGCAACATTGTGTTCATGCAACTTCAAGATCTACCTGTGGTAACCATCAGACAATTAATTTATGACTCTAAAGGCAGCAACCAATATTCCTCACCATATATGGTACGCTGGAAACTTTTTTAACCCATCTTGTTTTGTATAAAAGAAGAACACACACCAATTGTAAACTGAGACAGTTCTCAGACCTTGTGCCTCTAACTTTTCTCCCGGCCATAATGTTTAATTAAACAAACTCTTTCTGTTTTGCCAAATGCCTCGTGAATACTCAGAGCCAAATCCTTCCATATCAGAGCCCTTGTGAATTCTGCAAAAAATAGACTGAAGCACCTGTTCGAGGTCATTGCACAGACCACAGATCCCTCCACCACACAGCTCCTAAGTCATCCATTGCCCGCTGAAACTACTTTGTGGATTTCTTTGACAAAAAAGTTAGAGACATCCATATCTCGCTATCCACCAATGACTCACTAGAAACAGTTGAGATTCTACCATGTAAGACACTACAATCATGCTCATCGTTCTCTCCAATTTCTGAACAGGCCTTCAATAAACAATCTCCAAAGTAAAACTCTCAAACCCCCTTCAGGATGCCATTCCAAGTATTATCAGCAAATCTCTTGCCACACACCTACTGCTCACATGGACCACCTTGGTCAACTACTCTCTCAAAATGCCTTTTTCCAGAATGATTAAGAATGATTAAAAGTGGATCAAACCAGGGGGCGCCGGACCGACATGGCCGCCTAACGGAGCGGCTCCGAGCGCCCGGCCCCGTCTTCTCCTGCATGGTCCGCTCCTAGATGCCCTGGCCTGGAGCCGACGGGCGCATCAGGTCACGGAACAGTCCCGCATCCTGGGGGTGCAATTTGAAGAGCTCCGGTCCTCCCCGCGCCGCCTCTATGGCTCCGCCAGCCGTGTTTGAAGCAGGCCGGGGTGCGGATACGGAGCGCCTGGAGCGGAGCCCGGCGGCGAAGACTACTGAAGCCCGTGGCGCCCACGAGGTATCCGGGCCCCGGGTCTCCGGTGGCACAGAGGGGGCAGCCTGATCGCGGCGATCGTGGGGGCCCTTTCCCCCCCTCCCTCAGTACCCACCTACATTCGGCTGACCCTGCTTGCCCGTGGGGGAGTGGAGCTGCTTCTGAGGGACGGCTGGGCGCCAGGTGGAGGCCGGTGAGTGCAACGACATCGGCGCGGCCAGCGGAGCCATAGAGGCGGCGCGGGAGATCCGGTGGTGGTTCCAGGGGGGGAACCGGTGAACCCTCGGCTACCTTCCCCCTCTCCCCCCCCCCCTCAATTGCTGCAGCCCCTCCGAGGGCACCCGCCTTGACCCGCGAAGGAGCGCAGTGGGGCCTGAGGCTGTCCCCGAGTATCGGGCCGCAGCCGGCGGTCGGGAGGCCTGGCTCCCTCTTCTCTTCCCCTTCCGTCCTCGCCCCAGGGTCCGCCCTGCGGCGTTTGCTCACCAGTGAGGAGTGAAGGGACACGGGGCCCTACAGGCGGCGACGGCATCGGCTGAGGGCAGAGAGAGGTGGCGGAGTATCACCCTGGACCCCGACGGGCTGTGGAACGGCGGCGGTCCCTGGGGAGGGCTCGGCTGTCATATCGGGCAGCGCCCCGGGAGGCGATTTGAGGGGGTTGGGTCTGCAGACTACCCGGGTGAGTGGAAGCCCTGACTGCACGTTCCTCCTCCTACCGCCCGGATCCCTGGTCCTCCTAGGCTTGCCGTGATCCTCTGCGGGTCCACCGGTGGGTGCGGCTGTCCCCCACGGACTGACGTGAGGCCTTCATGGGCAAGGACAGACCGGCACCTGCGGCCACCCAGACCAGGATCGACAAATTTACGACCTCCGAGAGGGGAACTGGTTCGACCGGGGAGACGGCATCGGCCCCTGCCACGGATCTGGTGGTCATCTTGCAGTCCATTAATGCATCCCGTTCCTCCCTGGAGGGCATGGTAGGTGAGGTCAAGGTGGATGTTGCCCTTCTCCGACAGGACTTGCGCAATACTACTGCCCGTATCTCTGAGGCCGAATCGCAAATCTCGACAGCGGAGGACGACATCCGTCAGCTGCAGGATCAAGTACGGGAGCTCACCACCCATTCTAAGGAGCTACACCGCCGGGCCGAGGATGCGGAAAACCGGGCGAGTCGCAGTAACCTCCGCTTGGTGGGGTTTCCGGAGGGGGCTGAGTCGGGCCAGGCTGACGACTTCTTGGAGCGCTGGTTCCGATCCTGGATGCCTGCGGACAGCCTATCGGCCTGGTTTGTTGTCGAGAGGGCCCACCGCTCCTTGGCCCCGAGGCATCCGTGGGCACCCCCCCACCCCTTCATTCTTAAGATCCTTAACTTCAGAGACAGGGATGCCATTCTCCGTGAGGCCAGGCGTGCTGACTCTCTCCATTATCAGAATCATAAAATCATGATCTTCCCGGACTACACTCGGGAGGTCCAGGAGCAGCGGCGATCCTACACGGAGGTGAAACAGAAGATGCGGTCCCTGGGCCTTCAGTACCAGCTGCAGTTCCCGGCCCGCCTCAGGGTCATCTTTCAACACAAAGCCGTCTTCTTTGAGACACCTCGAGCCGCTTGGACTTGATTGACGGAGGAACATCCGCTGCATCGACCTGGGCAGGGCTCACAGACGAGGAGCCGCAGGGGACCGACTACGTCCGGGCCACCCAGGACCCGTTGTAGGCGGCGCACCGTGCCCCGGGGACGCACCGAGGGGGAGGTGGTGGTCACACGTTCCATGGGACGGCCGCGTCGGGCCTCTGGAGCTTCCCCTGCCTCTTCGGTCGCCCCTGCCAGCCCTGTTGCCGCGGACTGCCGGGCCGGGTCCCCGACGCGGTCGGGCTCCGCGGCCCCGCCTGCTGCACAAATGGACACCTCGGACCTCTCCTGCAGTCCAATTATTTGACTCTCTCTTGCTGGAGGTGGTTTACTTGATTGCTGGGGGACTGGGGGTGGTCTACCGGGCCGCCAGTGTTAGTATTTGGACTTCCGGGCTTCATTTCAGATATAGCTCTCGGCCAGGGAGGGGGATTTGGTCATTATCCGGTTGATTGGGGGTCCACTAGGTGCTCAAGACCGAGCGTTTTAGCTTGGTCGTTGTTCTTCACAGTTAGGGCGACAGATGCTTCTGTTCTCGAAGTATAGGGTGGGGGGTGGGGGGTTGGGGTGGTTTTGGGGTTGTTTCTTTCTCCTAGGGAGGATTTTGTTGGCTAGAGAGATCCTCCTCAGGGTTACTGTTCTATGGCATCATTGCGTTCTTGACCTTCCCACTGGCCTGCATGCCCGTGATCTCTCCCCTTGGGGAGCCCCTGTGCCTGCGTCCCCCCTGGTCTCGCTGCTGGGATCGCGCTCCAGGTACACCCCCCTTCTGCGTACGCTAGACGCTCCGACCTGGGGTGATGGCTGACACGAACATTCCTAGGGCCGCCATGCGTATTTTGTCTTGGAATGTCAACGGTCTTCTGGACCGTTTCAAGCGCATGGCAGTCCTTAAATACACGCAGCGTCTGGGGATTGATGTCCTTCTTTTGCAGGAGACCCATCTTCTTGGCAACAACTGTTCCTTTCTTGCTCGTTACGGGTACGATAGGGTGTGGCACTCGGGTTTCGTTAGGGGTTCCCGGGGAGTGGCTATCCTGCTTCGGCGGACTTTTCCCTTCGTTCTTGCCCAGGTGCATTTCGACTCCCAGGGTATGGTGGTTGCGGTTTGTGGTGCTCTTGAGGGGCATCCCCTAACCCTCGTCTCCCTGTATGCGGCACCGTCCCAGTTGCAGCCCGTCCTCTCATACACTGCAAACTTACTTCCCACACTCCCGGCGTGCGCGCTTGTATTGGGGGGGGATTTCAACGCGGTATATACACCTAGCATGGATGCGACGGGCCCGGTCTCCCTTGCAAGGGCTACCCGCTCTAAGCAGTTATCGGGCTGGGCCGAGGCCCAGGGTTTGTGTGATGTGTGGAGGGTCTGGCACCCGCAGGCCTGCCAGTACACCCACACCTCGGCGGCGCACCACTCGCACGCCCGGATTGATTAATTCTTTGTCCCCTCCACTGACTGCGCGGGGGTACAAGATGCCCGTATTCTTCCCAGGGGCCTCTCGGACCACTCTCCGCTGCTTCTGGCCCTCGGCCCGCCTCCCTTCTCCGCCCGCCCTGTGTGGCGCCTGAACGCTTGGTTCCTTCAGGATAAGGACTTTCGGAAGTTGGTGGGGACTGAGATTTCTGATTACTACCACCATAATGTGGGATCAGTCCCTTCCGTGGCCGTTCTCTGGGAGGCTGGGAAGGCGACTATTAGGGGAGCGGCTAAAGGTCTTGTACAGCAGCAGCGCCGGAAACAGGCCCTGGAGCTTGAGCGCGACCCGGAGATTTTGGGTGACGCCGGGCGGGCGCGACGACTGGCCTTTCTACGGGACGAAATTCGCCTGCACTCCATGGAGGCCGCGAAAACTTTATGCCGCTCCTCGGTGGCGCGGGTGTACGGATGGGGGGACAAGAACGGTGCTCTTCTCCACCGGCTGGCCACATACCCCCGGTCAAGCAGGATTATCCCCGCTATTGTGGGCCCTACCGGTGAGACTCACACAGCCTCCGTGGCAGTAGCGGTGGCTCAATCCTTTGCCGATTATTACTCCACGCTGTACCGTGCTCGGGAGCCCGGGATCCCCCTTCAGGAGTTGTTGGGAGCAGGTGGTGCAGAGCTGAAGTGCTTGGGGCGTGAGGCTAGGGAATCCCTAGACTCGCCCGTTACCTTACAAGAAATTGATGATGCCATCAGCCACCTGGCCCCCGGGAAAACCCCGGGTCCGGACGGCTTCCCACAAGAGTACTATGCCCACTACCGTGGAACCCTCGCTCCGCAGGTTTTGGACCTTTATGCAGAGGTGATAGAGAAGGGTTCGTTCCCATCGGAGACGGACACGGCTACGATAGTCGTTCTCCCTAAGACGCAGCCTCCGTCGCAGTCCTGCTCGGACTTCCGACCGATATCTCTTATTAATACTGAGATCAAAATATACGCCACCATCCTGGCACAACGGCTGCGTCCATGCCTCAACCCCCTAGTCCACCCGGACCAATGTGGGTTCATGCCGAACCGAGGAACTCGGCACTGCCTGCGGGGCCTGCATCTCGCCATGGCTCACCGAGAGCGCCTCTCTCCTTATCTAGCTTTGTTGTTGGTCGACTTTGAAAAAGCCTTTGATTCGGTGGGGTGGGTCTACCTTGAAGAGGTATTGGAGAGGATGGAGTTCGGTCCTCAATTCCGCGCCGTGGTCCGGATCTTGTACGCAGCTCCACGAGGTAGGGTGATGGTGAATGGGGCTCTATCTCGCCCGTTTTCTATCGGGAGGGGGACGCGTCAGGGCTGCCCGCTCTCGCCCCTCCTCTTTGCCTTGGCAATGGAACCTCTGGCTGTTCTGGTCCGCTCAGACCCTGCTCTCCGTGGGAGGGAATGGCCGGGCATGGTCCCCGATAAAATAGCTCTGTATGGCGACGATGTCCTCCTTTACCTCTCAGACCCAGCTACTTCTGGTCCTATTGCGCGTGGGATTCTTCGCCGGTTCGGTCGGGCGTCGGGTCTCCGTCTCAACCCCAGGAAATCGGTCTTGGTTCCGCTGCACCCGGCTAGAGATTGCTTCGATTGGCAGTCCGAAATTCCCCTCCGGAGGCTTTCTTTTAAGTATCTGGGTCACCCTTCTACCGGAGCTCTGCTGGGCTCTTAACGTGGCTCCCGTGGTCAACAAAGCCAGATCAGACCTGGCGAGATGGCAATCGCTCCCATTGAATCCATTGGGGAGATTTGCTCTCTACAAGATGATGATCCTTCCCAAATTCCTGTACATGCTGCAGAACACGCCCTGCTCTTTCTCTCGTCCGTGGTTCCGGGACTTGGATAGTATGTCAACCAAGTTTTATGGGGTGGCGGTAGGGCCCGTCTGGCCCTGGGCCGGTGCCGGATTCCATCGCACGATGGAGGTATGAGCATGACCAACCTATATTTATACTACCTTGCGACTCGGCTCCTGGTGGTCCATGACTGTTTCTCGGGTGGGTGGGACGATCCGGCCTACAGGCTGGAGGTACAGCTAATGGGGTTCCCCTCTATTCAAAATATGCTCTACGGGGTGACGCTTCCTCAGTCGCTTCCGGATGTTGTACGGGCCCCCTTCTTGGCTTGGCGTGCCGCTCTACGGCATACCCGGTGGTCGGGGAAACTGACCCGCGTTACACCACTCTGGCATGGCACTTGGCTGCGGGAGGTCACGGGCTTGGAAGGATTTCGGGCGTGGGATCTCCTTGGGATCTCCTGTTTATGCGATCTGTGGCGAGGGAGTCACATGTGCTCCTTCCGGGAACTTCAGGCTCGCTTCTCGATGTGCCCCTCACAGTTTTACAAATATCTCCAGCTGCGCCACGCGATTCGGTCCCATGTCCCTCTAGATTCGCGGCTCCCTGACCATAGCCCACCAAAAGCGCAGGTGATGATGGGGTTTCTGGGAAGGGGGGGTATTTCCCGTATTTACCGGACCCTGGTCAATAACACCCCAATGGACGGGGAGGACACGAAATTGCGCTGGGAGGCCTGGGTGGGACCACTGGATGAGGCCGATTGGAGGGACGCCCTTATGGCACCTAGGACGATCACATCCTCGGCCAGGCTGCGGCTCATCCAGCTGTATTATTTGCACACCGCCTATCTGACCCCGGAGCGCCTCCACCGTGCGGGTCTCTCTCCAGATGCTTCATGTGCACGTTGTGGGGCGGACCCGGCGGATTTTTTCCACATGGTGTGGACCTGCCCGCGTCTGGGAACCTACTGGGGCGAGATTGAGGCTGAGCTAACTGAGACACTGGGGTGGGAGGTTCCCCATGATCCCAGAATGGCCCTGCTGGGGATAACGGACGGTCTGGACGGTTCCCGTCATGAGAAATTCTTCCTAACTACAGCTTTGGTAGTAGCGAAACGAGATACTGCCGCCCCATGGAAGTGGTCTGACCCACCCAAAGTGCTATGTGGAGGAGGGGGGTGGACTGGTGCGCAACACAGGAGCGCATGATGTATTCGGTGCGGGCTGTCCTAAGAAGTTTCACAGAGTGTGTGGGAAGTGGCTAGGGGGTATAATTTAGGGGTGTCGAAGCGGGTGGAGGGAGTGCAGTGGTCGGGGAGGGGGTGGGAGGTTTTGCTGTCGAAGGTCAATGAACGTATAAGATATCTTTTGATGCCAGTTCGCTCGGACGGTTGTCCATGTATTTTTGTATGTTTATTTGCCAAAATAAAAATAAAAAGTTGCTTATCAAAAAAAAGTGGATCAAATCTCTCCTCTCCTGAAAAAACAACCTCTCATTCCAGAGAACTTGAACTACTGCCCATTCTTCATTTTCCACTTTTTAGGCCAAGTAATTGAAAGTTGCGGAGCGTCCCAACTCGATTCACAAGTCGATCAAACAACCTCCTAGACACTTTCCTGTCAGGTTTCTGCCAGGGTCACTGTACAGAAACTATGATCCTCCAAAGAGTTGATGACTCCTTTAGAATCCTTGGGGCCGATTCACAGAACTAGCTTAAGACAAAATCCTAAACGTACTACTTTTGGTATTCACAGAAGGCATTTAGTAGTAGTAAAGTTAGGATTTTGTCTTAAGTTTGCCTTAAGACAAACTTAAGACAGAATTAAGACAGACCTAAGACAGACTTAAAAAAAACTTAAGACAGAATCCTAACTGAAGTCTGTCTTAAGTCTTTCTTAAGTCTGTCTTAAGTTTGTCTTAAGTCTGTCTTAAGTCAAACTTAAGACAAAATCCTAACTTTACTACTACTAAATCCCTTCTGTGAATACCAAAATTAGTAAGTTTGGGATTTTGTCTTAAGTTAGTTCTGTGAATCAGGCCCCTTGATTTCGGTAACTTCTGCCTGCCGGTCCTCCTGGATATATCCGCCACATTCAACACAGTCAACCATCTGGACGTCCTTCAAACTCTAAAACAATGCATGAGATGTAGAGGCACAGTTATCAACTGGTTCTCCTCATACCTAACCAACCAATCCCAAATTGTGAAAATGGGTAGCTCGTTCTCAAAACCAGTCAGCATTCACCAGGGGGTCCCTAAAGGTTCAATTGTCTCCCCAACCCTATTTAACCTCTACCTAGAACCACTAGGTGTGATGCTCAGAAACTCTAGGATTCTCTTCCACCTCAATGCTGACGGCACCCAAATAGAGATGAAAACCTAGTTCCCAAAATCCATTGCGCTGCTTTCAAAAACACTCTTAAAAATTCTAAACTGGATGAACAATCACCATTTAAAACTCAACCCAACCCAACTAAAACAGAATTTCTTTTGATCTCACCTCTGAAAACAAAAACTCCAGTACAAGAATGGATGGCTAACCTTCCCGCCTTGGATGGCTGCCCTGCCATTGTCCAGATTGCCAGATCACTTGCATCACACTTGGTAAACATCTCAATGTTCACAGCCACATCCCAGCCATGACCAAAAGCACGCAACACCAAGGGGCACCAGACAATTAATTCAGAAACAAGACCTCAAAACAGTGCTGCAGTCTTTCATTCTCTCCAGACTAGACTATGGAATTGCCTTTCTCTCAGGCATTCACAAAGTTTACCTAGGCCCACTATATGCTTCAGCACGCTTCGTTTTAGGTCTCAATAAATTTGACCACATATCCCCTGCCCAGCTTACACTCCATGGCTTCCTATTGAAGCACAGCTCCAATAAAAAACTGCTTGCATTACCCACAGGTTGTTGCACTCCTCTTCAACTTCCTTTCAGAATGAGAAACTGAAAATCTACGGAGCAAATAGGGATTGCAGAAATGCCCAATACATGTTCCTGGAACCCCCTAATTCAGTTGAAAACAATACATGAACCAGTCTTTCTCAGGTAGTGCCACTAGAATCTGGAACTCCCTGCCTCCCTCCCTTCGCCTAACTACCTGCATAATCACCTTCAAAAAGGATCTAAAATCCCTTCTATTTGACAGACATCTTGGTTAATCCCCCTCAACCAGACATAAGTACTCTCACCACCACTATCTGAACTACCTTTGTTATTTGACCCCACCAATCAATCGATACTTTAACTGTGTATGTCCTCTGGCCAAGTGCTGTAACTGTCTCTTGTGGTAACTCCTGCTCATATCTACCAATGCAAACGTCCGAGTTTAATTACTAGGGGACAGATTTAGATCTTGGTGGAGGGGAATACTCCATCACAAATGTTACGGATATCCCAACAGACAGACGTCCGACGGGATATCTGTCACGCTTTTGACAGAGTTTTCCCTCCGCCAAGATCTAAATAAGGCCCTATAACTGTACCCCACTGTAACCCAAGTATCCTGCTTGTTGTAAAATGCTCTGATGCCTTACAGTCATGTCTGTGCTATATAAAATTGCAAAAATAAATATAAATACATAAATAAATAAAATAACGTAATTGAATGGTATTGTAATTAAATTAGTATGATAATTCAGTGACTGGGAATGCTTGAGTCATCTATAGGGAAGTAAAAATTACACGCGTCTGAGCTAATATGAAATCCAGTGAGTAGGGCAACAGAAACGCCTTTCGTCTTTATTTATTTGTTTAATTTATTTACATAACACCTCCCTGCGGCTGTGCCTTTAGGTACTTCAAAGCGCGAGGTGCTTGTGCAAAAAGTGTTATTAATTCTATTCAGAAAAGTGTGCCTCTGATAGCTACTTTCTTGCATCAATGACAATCTCAACTGCTCTGCTGCACCGAAATAGAAATCTGTGCCAATAGTTAAACGTTTTGACAATGAAGGGCGGCATATATTTTGGAAGGTAGGAGAAACATTTTTGTTTGATGTAAAGGGCGCGATGCCCGGGCAGCTAGGCTTTATTGAAACACACATAGACCTTCAGGTATGATAATTGAATGGTATAATAATTTGTAAGTAAACTGGTATGATCATTCACGGAATGGACTGCTGCACTCGTCTGCGTGTGAGTTCAAAGTCAAACATAAGAATCCCAGCTGTTTTGAATCACTCTTTTATTTTATTGAGTTTAACATAACGAGGTCTATTGAGTTGGGCAATAAAAATGTCTAATATCATTATTTGTTTAATACGTTTTCATGGCGCTATACTATGCTTTATGACTGCCTCGCTGCACTAGTATACGTAGAAGAGTGCTGAGTGAAATGTTTTAGAAGCTCGAGGGTAGGTACAATAAAATTACACGTTATTCTTACTCCTAAAGTTAGTGGATGCCAATCAATCAATCCATCAATCAAGAAACTTATAAAGCGCACTACTTACCCGTGGGGGTCCCAAGGCGCTGGGAGGGGGGGGATGCTACTGCTCGAAGAGCCAGGTCTTGAGGAGTTTTTTGAAGGTGAGCAGGTCTTGGGTCTGCCGTAGGTGGGTGGGGAGGGCGTTCCAGGTCTTGGCGGCGAGGAAGGAGAAGGATCTGCCGCCGGAGGTCGTGCGTCGGATGCATGGGACAGCGGCCAGGGCGAGGTTGGCGGAGCGGAGCTGGCGGGCGGGGGTGTAGAAGTTGAGTCTGTTGTTCAGGTAGGCTGGTCCAGTGTTGTGGAGAGATTTGTGTGCGTGGGTGAGGAGCCTGAAGGTGATCCTCTTGTCGACGGGGAGCCAGTGCAGGTCTCTCAGGTGGGGGGTGATGTGGTTGCAGTGAGGGACGTTGAGGATCAGTCGGGCGGAGGCGTTTTGGATGCGTTGTAGTCGTTTTAGGTGTTTGGTTGGGATTCCTGCGTAGAGGGCGCTGCCGTAGTCCAGTCTGCTGCTGACGAGGGCCTGGGTTACTGTTCTTCTGGGCTCCGTGGGGATCCACTTGTAGATCCTGCGAAGCATGCGGAGGGTGTTGAAGCAGGAGGAGGAGACGGCACTGACCTGTTTGGACATGGAGAGAGAGGAGTAGAGGATGAATCCCAGGTTGCGTGCGTGGTCCGTGGGTGCTGGGGGGTCCCCAGTGTGGTCGGCCACCAGGAGTCGTCCCACGCGGATGGGGTGGGGCCAAGTATGAGGACTTCCGTCTTGTCCGAGTTCATCTTCAGGCGGCTGTTCTGCTTCCACTCAGCGAAGGCGTTCATTCCCTCGTGGAGGCTGGCTTTGGCGGTGTCTGGGTCCTGGGTGAGGGAGAGGATGAGTTGGGTGGCGTCGGCGTAGGAGATGATGTTAAGGTTGTGTCGGCGGGCCACTTGTGCGAGGGGTGCCATGTAGACGTTGAACAGCGTCGGGCTGAGGGAGGATCCCTGGGGAACGCCGCAGATGACGTTGGTGGCTTTGGAACGGAAGGGCGGGATGCGGACTCTCTGGGTTCTGCCGGAGAGCAAGGAAGTGGTCCAGTCGAGGGCTTTCTCTTGGATACCGGCTTCTTGGAGGCGTGTTCTTAGCGTGCGGTAGCAGACAGTGTCGAATGCGGCTGACAGGTCCAGGAGGATGAGGGCAGAGGCTTCGCCGTTGTCCAGCTGGCGTCTGATGTCGTCTGTGGTGGCGATGAGGGCTGTCTCTGTGCTGTGGTTCCTTCTGAATCCGGACTGGGATGAGTCAAGGATGTTCATGTCCTCTAGGTGGTGGGTTAGCTGAGTGTTGGCGATTTTCTCGATGACCTTCGCCGGGAACGGGAGCAGGGAGATGGGCAGGAAGTTCTTGAGGTCCTTGGGGTTGAGGGCGTTGATTTCGGCGTGTTTCCAGCTTTCCGGGTAAGTTGCTGTGTCGAAGGAGAAGTTGATGACTTTCCGCAGATGGGGGTCAATGGTTCCGGCGGCTTTGTTGTATACGTGGTGTGGGCATGGGTCGGCCGGAGAACCTGAGTGGATGGAGTTCATGATCTTGTGCGTCTCTTCGTCGTTCACGTGTGCCCAGGAGGTCAGTCAGGTGGTGCAGGTGGCGTTGGGTGTGGGTCCTGGTGCGGTTGGGGTGGAGGAGGTGTTGAGGCTGTCGTAGATGTCGGTGATCCTGTGATGGAAGAAGGTGGCCAATGAGTCGCACAGGTCTTGCGAAGGAAAGATCTCGTTGGCGTTGGGGTTGGAGAGTTCCCTCACTATCTTGAAGAGCTCTTTGCTGTCGTGTGCGTTGTTATCCAGGTGGGTTTTGAAGGACGATCTCTTGGCTGTTCTGATGAGCTGGTGGTGTCTGCGGATGGCGTCCTTGTGTGCTGCGCGGTTGTCCGGGGTGCAGTCGAGGAGCCATTTCTTCTCCAGTTGCCTGCAGGTGTGCTTGGAGGTCTGGAGTTCTTCGGTGAACCAAGCGGCTTTCTAGCTGGAGTGGTTGGTGTGTGGTTTCTTGAGCGGGGCGAGGGTGTTGGCGCAGTCGTTGATCCACTGTCTGAGGTTGAGGGCTGCGGTGTCAGTGTCGGTCGGGTCCGCGGGTGAGTTCTGGGCGAGGGTGGAGGTCATTTGGGATGCCAGGGAGATTGCAGTACTACTAGGCGCCTTTCGGTAGGTAGCCATGCAATACGTTCAATTAAAACATTGTCCACGCTGCTACTGTGAACAATGAACACTGACAAACAATTAAAAGTAATTTATAAAAAATATATATAAAAAAGATACATTATTATTACATTAAATAAATAAATAAAACAATTAAAATGAATACAAATAATAAATAGTAAATTAACACAGTAAAAAAATAAATACAGGATTCAACTAAATAACAATTAATTAAACAATAAAATGTAATTAAAAACATAAATTAGTTAATGTACATAAGTAGCAATTAAATAAATTAAATAAAAAATCTATAAAAAATAATAATTGACATTTTAAAAACCATCCTAATCCCCTACAAACCGCCCACTACTAAATTAACAATTTATAAATAAAAGAAAAAACAGATTGCATTTAATATAATAATTGCAAAATATACTGAAACAAATTAAACACAAACATTATTACAAAACGAATAACGCATAACATGAAAAGAACAAGTTACTTACATTCAGTAGCGCTCTTTTTGGTGGATACTCTATCTAACCACAGATTTCTTGCCTTGTGAATATTTACCCAGGCGTCAGACTGGATCCGGAAAACTAAAAAGCTTTACTGCTGCATGCCAGAAGCTGGTGCCATGCAGCTCTGCACCAACTTTGACCTGCTAGAAAAGTGACGAGTGGGCCGCGTATAAGCACCACCCAGGCATGCTGACGTCAGCTGCTTCCAAAGGGTTTCCAGCACTCTCACACGCAGAGGCTATCAGCAAACTGGCTTGGCCAGTGAACAGATCTGTAGGATGGGACCTTTCCAGAAAAAAAGAGTCCATTCGACAGAATGGGGAGGTCGGAGGACAGTGAGGGATCTGTAGTTTAACAGAGTATTCATCAGGAAAGTGTTTCCAAAGGTAAGTAACTTGTTCCTCACCTTGTGAGTAGATACCAAAGCAGTACCAACCCAAGGTGGAGAGTCTGTGGAATGGCTCAGCAAAACAAGCAAAATAAAATACCCATTCCTGATTGACCGGATGCCCACGTAGCTCCTGACAGATATTCAGGACAAGCACCACTCAGGCTAACACAGTAGTAGCAGCCTTGGCATGAGAGGAATGAGTCAATAATCCTTCAGGTGGTTGCTTCTTAGCTAGCATGCATCAGATTTTAAGGCAGAGGACTATCCAGCAAAAGATGATTCTTTTCTGCGCTGCCTTGTCCTTCTTTGCCCCTGAGAAGCACACAAAGAGTTGATTGTCCACCTGACGTCCCCTGGTACAATCAATATAGAAACTAAGGGTTCTCTTGGGGTCCAAACAGTGGAGTCTCTCTTCCTTTTTCAAGGGGTGAAGTGGGGCAAACACAGTCAGGAGGGTGATAGCCAGCCTGACATGAGAAGGTGTTACCTCTTTCAGAAGGAATGGAGCCACAATTCTCAGAAACAGTTTGTTTTGAAAACATTTTCAGTATGGTGGCTTGATTGAGAGTGCCAGAAGCTCACTCTTGGGACGATCTAAAGTTATGGCCACCAGAAAAATGTTTTCACGGTCAAGCGTTATAGTGAACAACTGTGCATTGGCCCAAATGGGGTGCACACTTGAAAAGCCGCACTGTGGCATCACAAGAGCTTTGGAGGTAACCACTGTTGTTGTCAATCTTTAAGAAATCTCACCACAACAGATGACTTAAACAAAGAAGCCTCATCTGGCAGCCTAAAAAAAAAGCCCAAAGATACCATTAAAATTGGGTATCCTACTTTAACTGTGCCATCGTAAATCCTTGCTGTATAACAAAATAAACACCAACACTTAAGATAGATTAGCATGTAGCAGGTCAATCTGACAGGTGCCACACAAAGTCAGAAACATGTCCCATTATCCAGGATACACTGATTTAGTTGATGGGCAACTGGCTGCCAGAATAACATTGGTGATCTTGGAAGGAAGAGTGAAAGAGACTAACTGCTGCCACTCAATTTCCATGCATGGAGGTGCAGATTGTGAAGGCCCTTGTACCGTACCCGGCCCTGCTGCTGCAACAATAGAACCTGCCAAAGCAGCAGCTTGATTGGAGGATATATTCTCATGCCCAGAAGTTCTGAAAACCACACCCTTCTGGCCCATTCTGAAGCCACTAGGATGACGTGGACTTGGTCACTCTTGATCTTCTTCAGAACTTGCGGCAAATGGGGTAGAGGCAGAAAGGAATACCAAAGTTCAGAGATCCATGGGGCGAGGCTGAGTGGACCAACATGGCAGACACATTCTAGGAAAGCCCTAACAGCCCCTTAATCCACCACAACCCTGCAGGATTACTGCCGCTGGTATCCTCTGTAGCCGCATGGCAACCCAAGCAATATACTAAGGCCACTCGGTGGCGAGGCGGGTGGTGAAGTGGCGTGGCGGCACCTACGGACAATCCTGTGCCTCACAGGCGTGTGGGCTGCAGCCTGGTGGGACTCAGCAGCCGTGTCGGGCCACTGCTGAAGTGGAGGACTTGCTTAGGAGGAGCAGCTCGGAGCGCTGAGTCCACGATCGCTTGCCTGCCCGACTGCCCGCCGGCGATGGGCGGCTGCGGCCTGGCGACCTTGTGCAGCCGAAGCTGTGGTGTGGGCCTGGTCAGGGACGTTGAGCAGTGAATCGCCTATGGCCTGAGCAGGTGCGGCGGCAGCTGGATGCCTGATTGGAGCGCTGCCTCGCCATGGCCTGCACCAGCCAGAAAAAGCTGTGATGAGTGATGGTGTAGGTAGTGCCGGCCCAGGAGGCCTGCCGCAGGTTTTGAGGCCTTGGAGATGCTTGGTGTCTGGGGATCGTTTCCTGCTAGGCCTTGGTGGCCCCCTACAACCTTCGGGAGAAGCCAATTACCCGCTGACCTCGACTGGAGCTGAACCAGGTGAGGCACCTACTAAGGGGATAGTGGGTGTACTCCAGACCCCGGAGGTGGTCTGGCTAGGTCCTAATGCGGCTGCAGGTGGGACAGAGTCACCCTGGCTTACACTTTACACTACAGGGGTGGCGGCTCTCTCCCCCCCTCACATTCACGAGGGAGCTGAATCGCCCCCGGCCCTGCAGGCCTACACATTGCTTGTGGCACCCACATTTGCATAACAACCCCACCTTAGGTGCTCGGAGTGACACGGCTCCACTGCATTACCAATAGACTCTATGTTGGATGTAGCACCAGACAATGCAGCCCTACTGGACGCAATTTCTCAGTCCAGGGACAAGTTGGATGCCAAGATTGGAGCAGTTAGCTCGAACGTGACACTGCTACGTCAGGACCTTCTTTATGCAGTTGAGCTACTATCTCAGGCAGAAACAAGAGTGTCTGGCGTAGAAGACGTATCTACCCTACAAAAGTGAGTGGACACCATGGAGACTCTCACAAGGGGTCTTGCAACGAGCGTCAAAGATGGGGACGGAGGAGCCCGCAAAAATAAGTTTTCCTTTGTGGGCTTTCCAGAAGGCTGCAAGGGCGACGATGTGGGAAAGTTCTTTTCCCAATAAATTAGGAAGTGTTCCTGGCCCACCTCCGGGTAGCCTATTAGTCGTACGCTCTTCTTTGACATTCCTGAGGGGTTCTGTGCCTGGACAGATGAGGATAAACGCGTGAAACCTCACACATCGCAGCGTCTGGCCTCGGACATCTCATCTAGTGATTTGCACCAGTGACAGTCCAAGCCTAAAGAGAAGTGAGGACATAGATCAAGGTTGTTGTGGCACTCCAGGGCGCACAGCGAGAAGCGGAGAGACACCCCCCAGGGTTGAAGCCCAAACCTGCACCGTATTGGCTGGCTGGCAGAGGCGAAACCATATTTATCTGCCCAAACATTCAATATGATGGCATCTTCGACAGGCTGTATATCTGAAGAGGTGTACCCCGACCCATCCAGGGAGAGTCAAGGCAAATGGGGTGATTTTTGGGAATCCACTGGACTGACCCCGTCTCCGGCTTCCGTTGGGGACGGTGCAGTGTTCCCTCGGCGACAGATGCTTTGAAGGTTTTGAGGGATTGGGGAGGGAGGGCCGGAGGTTGCTGGGGTTGTAAAGTTGTTCATTGTGTTGTATTTTTAGTGCGCGATCTAAATGCTCCTCCATGCAATGGCCACGCATATGGATTGTCCTACATGTGTTAACCATTCTCCTCGATGGCTGACGTAGATACCAGTGTTTCACAGGGTAGGCTCCAAATTATAAGCTGGAATTTTCAGGGGGTCCTGGACAAAGTGAAGCTGGACAGTGCTTTGACAGGCTAAGCTTTTAGGGGCAGATATAGTGCTACTACAAGAGACACACCTGCTGGACTCTAAAACTCATTGCCTGTCCTGCTTTGGCTATGCTCAAACCTTCCACTCTTGTTTTACGAGAGGCTCCTGAGGAGTGGCCATCTTGGTCCATCGCAGAGTTCCCTTTAATTTCCTGAAGTCCTGGGTGGACACGCAGGCCAGGTATGTCTTCGTGACAGGAGCAATCCATGAGGAACCTTTAGTTTTGGGCAGTATATACGCCCCCCCCCCCACCGCTCACCCACGCCTTAGTGGAGCGAGTGATGATGTATGGGGAGCTATGCCTGTGGGGTTGGCTGCGCTTGGAGATGTTGGGATAGTGTCATGTATCCAAATCAAGATAGGTGGCATGCCGGCGGGGGGATTGTAGAGGGATGCGTGAATCATGCTTGAAACCCTTGGCTGATGCGATGGGCTGGGTGGATACCTTGAGGGCATTACATCCAGGTAAAATGGGTTATACATACTACTCCCTGATCTATGGGTTATTCTCCTGGCTTGACTATGTTCTTGTATTGGCTAGCCATATCCACAGAGTCTCGGATGCTGTGAAACTACCTAGGGGACTCTCAGATCATTCTCCGGTGACACTTTAGCTCCAGATAGGACACAGGCGCCCTCCTTTCCGCAGGTGCCTCTCACCCAGGCACTTCCATGACCAACTATAGAAAACCCATGTACACCAGGCCTTGACCGAATACTTTGCCATCAATGTAGTGACATTCGCCTCTAGCACGGTTTTAGGAGAGGCTATGAAGCCAACTATTTGTGGTGTTGATATTGCTATATTGCTTTTTGCACAGTAAAACGCAGACAGCACCAGGATAGACTCTTGCAGATAGAGGCCCTTGAGCAGCTTGGAAGGGAGGAGGGGGGGAGGATGAGCACGTCAACTGGTCCTAGAGCAACATTAGTACCTCAAAGTGCTTTTAGAGCAGGCTAGATGCACGTGGCTGGCCTCTCGAATCTGGATTTACCAATGGGGAGACAAATCCAGAAAATGACTACATCGACTGTATCAGCACGCGCTAAGGCAGGTTCAAAGCCCTGTATGCCAATAGAGATACCCTACCTGCCCTCAGGTCACAAGGTTTGTAGATGAACTACCCTCGAGGGCCCTGTCAGTTGTGGTGAGTACATCATTAGATGCCCCCCTTGCAGTTGAAGAATTTGCAACAGCCCTAGCAGCCTTTTGCCCAGGTACAGCCCCAGGTCCCAATGGATTCCCCTGTGAATTCTTTAAGGCATATATGCTGCAATTGGGCACACACTATCTCATGGTGATACAGGCTGCCCTTGATGCGGCACGTGTGCCCCCGGACTGGATGCACGCCGAGATTGGGGATATTCTCAAGCTGGGTTGACCTCCGGAACTCCACTCCTTCTACCGCCCGATTATTAAACATAGAGGCCAGGTTGCTGGCCAAGGCCCTGGCTAATAGGCTAATGCCCCATAAGACAGACCTCGTACACCATTACCAAGCCGGCTTCATGCCCCATCATGCAATGTGCAATAATAGCTTCTGAGCCGATACTGCCATAGCTGCTGTAGACTGCCTGGTTCGCCTGGTCGCCCTGTTGCTAGCTGATAGAGACAAAGCCTAAGATTCAGTCAGTTGGACCCATCTGTTTGCGCTCATGCGGCGTATTAATATAGACCCTCGCTTCCTCTCGTACATCCATCTGCTATGACAAACCTTACAGCGGCGGTTTGTGTGGCGGGTTCGCTGTCTCTCCTTTTCGACACTTTGGTCTGGGGCTTTGAGTGGTTGTGGGAGGTCGCTGATCGCATCGTGCTATATGCTAATGACATCTTAATCTTTCTCATCGACCCACACAGATCAGGTCCCAGGATCCGTCGAACTATGCAAGTCTTCGGGGAAAAGACATGCTTACATATGAATGTCGGCAAGTCTACCAAATGGCTGTTGCAGGGGCCCTCCGAATCTGGTGAGTAGGCGGCTGACTTGACTATCGCAGCTGATGGCTTCAGATACTTGGGTGTCTTCCTGTCCAGCTCTCAACCTATCTCCTGGGATCGAAATTTGAAACCGTGGACGGAACAAGTGAAGGTAGAGGTAAGAAGATGGTTGCATCTACCCTTGTCGCTCGGTGGCCGATCTACCGTTTTCAAGATGGTTTACCTCCTCGCCTTCTCTATCAACTAAAGAACCACCCATACCCGATTCCTGTGGCATGGTTCTGGCAGATTAAAATGTTTTTGGGTCAGTTCCTATGGGGAGGTGGTACTACTCGGGTTGCTCTACGCACTTGCTTCAAATCCACCTATTGGGGAGGCATAGCGACCGCTGACATTCACTCCTACCATACGGACTCACAGCTGCAGGTGCTTAACGAGTGTTGGTACTGCCCAAGAGATGACCCTGCCTATGCAGTGGAGCGCTGGATGATGGGTACCACCTCACTTCACTCCTATCTTTATAGCCGATCAGAGTTTCAGGCCCTGCTGCCCGCAGGTGTGAAGACAATTGCTGCTCCGTATAGCGTGGTGTGGGAGGATTAAGTGAGAGACTTTGTTGTGGCAGAATGGACTCCTTCCTCAGGTGGCTAAACTCTCTTGGTTTGGGGGATGGGATAATATTGGCCTTTCCTCATTAGGAGTAGTCATGCGTGGCCCGCCCCCTAAATCTTTCCAAGACCTCCAGGATGAATTCTCCATGCCCCGTAGTCAATTCCACAAATATCTGCAATTCCGCCAAACCTTGCTGCTCTTTCGCAGTTTAACCCGTTAAAAGGAAAATTACTCATGGGAGATCTCAGTGATCATAAAATAACTAAGATATACCAATCTGAAAAGAAGAGCCTTCACAGGTTTCTTGTAATTTAAACAGGTTTATTCTTAACTCAGCATCCCAGCATAAAGCATCTTCATCATATCAATTCTTTCCTTCAGTAACTGGCCAACCTCGGAACCTCCATTCCTTTACATTCTTCTTGTAGCTAAGTAACCATCCCATGACATCAGCTCTAGAAATCTTTACATATCTCCTTTTTTTACAACAAATAATAAAATCATAGATTGATAAGATAAAATAAACACAGCATAAGATAATACATTACAACTCTAATTTCATGACTAAATCTATTTAACTCCAGATTGTCACTGACGTTTCTATGGTTGGCGTACTTTACAAACATTCCCCAAACTCCAAGTTGTGCCATCTTCCAAATCGACAACATTGGATCTCACACCTTTAACTTGGAAAGGCCCAAGGTACTTGCTTTCCCCTTTTCGAACCCATTCGTTTTTCCGCACTACTACCCAATCACCTCTTTGAACACAGACTGTTTTTACACCTTTTCTGGAATCATATAACCCTTTAATTCTTTCTTGATTCCCTTGCACCTTTTTCAACATTTCCTCCCGATCAACCCATATCTTTTCCTTCTTGCACAGCCATACAGGACACTCTTTCTTCCCAGGCTCCCTTCCTTTAAGTGACACAAAAGGAGCTACTCCTGTACTAGAATGTGGAGTAATCCTGTGCATCCACATCATTTTTCTCAATTCTTCTCTCCATGACAATCCATTAGCAAGTGATAATTGTATGTTTTCCATAACAATTCGATTAGTTCTTTCCACTAAACCATTAGCCTGTGGTCTGAAAAGAGCCACTCTCTCATGTACAATTCCCAACTTGTTCAAATAATCTACCATCTCTCTAGATACAAACTGCACCCCATTATCAGTCACAATACTGCCTGGCAATCCTTCCTCCAGAAAAACCTTTTCAAGAAATTTTATGACATTACTTGTACTAATTTCACCCATGGTCTGTATTACAAACCACTTGGAATGATAATCAACTAGGACTAAGATAAATCTATCCCTCATTCCTAATTTATTAACCGGACCGATAAAGTCCATGGATAATTTTTCCCAAGGTTTTGACGGAAACTTAGAACATTCTAGAGGAGGTTGACGCACAATCTTTGATTTGTCACTATTCACACAAAATTGACAATCTTTCACCAAGGCCTCAACTTCACTATCAATCCCCGGCCACCAGAACGATTCTCTAATCCTGCGTTTAGACATCCCTTGACCTGGATGACCCTCATGAATTATCTCCAAAATCTGTTTCCTTACCTCTTTTGGAGGTATGATCTGCCATCTTCTCATAATATTGTCACCACAAAGACTTAACTCCTCTTTAATTTTAAAGAATTCTATCAAATCTGAATCCTTGCAATCATGCACATTCCAGCCCTGAACAATTCTCAACTTTACCTTTTCCAACACCGGATCATTCTTCATAGCTCTCTTCCAATCTTCAGACAACAAAGCAGACACTCCTACATTACCCCATACATCACCACTTACATCACCACATACTTCATCAAAATCTTCCTCCAAAGGCATCCTCGATAAACAATCCGCAATCACATTCTTTTCTCCCTTAACATATTCCACCTCATAGTTAAACTCCATGACCGATAGTAACCATCTAGAGATTCTTGGTGTCACACTTCCTTCCAAACCTTTCCCTCCTTTAAAGATATATAGTAAGGGCTTGTGGTCAGTTCGTACTTTGAACGGGATACCCCATAAATAAAATTTGAAATGACACATACCCCAGCAACACGCTAACGCTTCTCTCTCTATCACTGAATATGACCTCTCTGCGCCTTGCAGCCTTCTACTTGCAAACCCAATAATTTTTTCTTCACCTTTAATTACTTGAGACAACACTGCCCCGATTCCAACACCGCTAGCATCTGTGGTTAAAAACGTTCTCCCACCAACTTCAAACCGTCCTAACGTGGGTGCTTCAGAAATTTTCTTTTTTACCAGTTCGAAACTTGTTTTACATTTCTCTGACCATTCAAATGGGACACCTTTCTTCATAATTTCTCTTAAGGCCTCAACAGTTTCCGCAAAATTGTTAACATATTTTGAACAATATTCTGCAAGACCTAGAAATGACCTCAATTCATCCTTATTCTTGGGTTCTGGTGCCAAAGTCACAGCCTTAACAATACTTCTTTTCGGTTTTATCCCCTCTGTACTTATTTCGTGCCCCAAATAATCAACCACACCCTTTCTCAGCTGACATTTTTCTCTCTTTATAGTTAAATTGTGTTTTTCCAATCTTCTCATTACCTCTTCAAATAATCTATCATGATCAGAATGATCTCTTCCTGCAATCAAAATGTCATCTTGAAAACACCATACATTTTTTATGTCTCCAAAAATACTCTTCATCGCCCTCTGAAAGACAGCTGAAGCTGATGCTAGACCAAATGGCATCCTTTTATATCTGAATGCACCTAAGGGCGTGGCGAAAGAAGTTAAGTGCCTGGATGCTTCATGCAAGTTAATTTGATGATATGCTGCTGACATATCTAAAACGCTAAAAACTTGTCCCTTTCCCATAGTTGATAGCATTTCAGATATGTTCGGTAAAGGCTCCCTATCTACCCAAATATTTTTGTTTAAATCGCGTAAGTCAATACATAAGCGAATTTTTTTTCCATCTTTTGGCGCAATTACAATCGGAGCCAACCATTCAGAGGCCTCTATTGGCTCAATGATACCTTGATTTAATAAATTATCAATTTCTTGACGTAGAGGTTCTAGCATCAAATTAGGTACATTTCTTACTTTGTGGACTACTGATTTCGCATTGTCCTTTAAAATAATCTTATGTGAAAATCCCTTTAACAATCCTAATCTAGAAGAAAACACATTGGGATATTTATCAAACAATTCCCCGTCCTCAGATACATCTTGCACATTTGTTTTTTCTAAGACCATAACTGGTTCTTTGGCGTTTGGATCAATGATGATGTTTAAATCTTTTTGATGTCTCCATCCTAGGAGATCTGATCCAAAGTCCGTAATATAGACTCTTCCCCTCACTGCTTCATTCTTAAACCTTAAAGTCATCCAACACATTCCTAGAATTTCTATTCTTTTTCCAGCATAACCCACTGCACGGATGTCTGATTTGCATATAGACAAATTATGATCTTCCGACCAATTCTTTTCAAAGGAATTTTTTGACACAAGAGTGTATAAACTTCCTGAATCTGCTAATATTCTAATCTCCCTTCCATCAAGCGTAATGTTACAGTGTGGCTTTTCTAATTCATCCGTACTTTCCATTTTCACATTAGTATTGGACAATTCTTTGACCTCATTTACCGGAACTTCTTCATGATCTACATTAACCATTAAAAAGATATCGTCGACATATTCGCAGACATCTTCTACCTCTTGAATCTTATTTCTTCCAATCCCCTTTGTTCGACACATCCTAGAGAAATGTCCCCTCTTACCACAATTTCTACATAATGTCCCTCTTGCAGCGCAATTAAGACTAGTAGCTATATGCCCTGGAGCACCACATCTGAAACATTTGATTTCTCTTGGTTGATAACTTGTTTTAGACGACTGGGGTGATATTCTCTTAATGTCAATATTAGTCTTTGCGTCACTTTTGTTGTCATTCTTTTTCTCAATAAGTTCCACTTTCTCCTGCTTGAAGCTATTAACCGGTTTATCCATTTCCTTTATCCATATGTCTGTATGTTCCATTGCTTTTGCAATACCAATTGCTTCATCTAAGCTATATTCTTTTGTTAACAGCTTTTCTCTTATTTTTTTATTATTTACACAACGCACCAATTGATCTCTAATTAAAGAATCGTTTAGCTGTTCAAACTTACATGTTACTGCTAACCCTCTCAAGGTTGATATGTATGATTTTATATCTTCCCCATCTTTTTGGCTTCTTGAAAAAAACTTATGACGTTCAAGCACAACATTTGTTTTAGGTTTAAAATGTAATTCTAGCATTTGCAAGGACATATCGTATATGTTAGTAGGTTGGCCATCTCCCATACCTAATGATATTTCTGGTATTTCTTCATAAATTCTTCTACCTTCTACTCCTAAATGATGTAAAAGGATTGCTTGTCGTCTAACAGGACCATATTTGTCTCCCCCGATGGCCAAAAGGTAAGTTACAAATAATTTCTTCCACTGTAACCATGGTATAGACGGCTCCCCTGGAGACACTAAAAAGGGAGGTGGTGATGACATAGATTGGTCCGACATTTTCCTAAAAAATACGCAAAATTTTAAAATAATAATCTAAAACAATAAATTAAAATAACAATTTGAATAAAATAATAAACTTTTATTATTGCTTATGTACTTGAGAATTTTTTTTTTTAGTGTTGTTGTAAGTTTTAGTCCTCTTTCTGTGTGTTCCAAATGTCCTAAGAGAAAAGTGTTCACTTCCTTGTGAATGTAGTTTCTTTATTGTATCTGCTGTAGTCCTTTTTCAGTGTTGTTTGCACTGACACTCTACTTCGTTTGGACCATAGAGAAGGCAACTGGTGAAATAAATTAAGGTACAGTCCTTTGTAGAAGAAATTATTAGTTTACCGATGTTTAAACACTTCCTTTCACACATGCGTTATCCCTGCATGTATTCTGTGGACTTATGTTGATTTTTAGCTTTCAGGTGAAAAGCGGCATTATTTATTTAACTTGAGCAGTTAACCGGCATTATTCACTTAGTCAGAGCACTCGAGCATGAAGGCCAGACAGAGTGGCATTGTTCAATTAGCTCGAGCATTCGAGCGTGAAGGCAGCTTGGAGCGTGATGCAGCCAGAAATGCTTTGAAAGTAAACACTTAAACTGTTAAAGCTTTCTCTGTATATGCGCTAGTATTTACTTTAGAAATGATGGATTTGGTTGAGCGTTTCACAGGAAATGTTTAAAATTACATACTTCTGATGTTTCCATTAATCTTTCAAGATGCACTTCATGATAACGCGTTGGTGTTTACTTTAAAAATCAATCGTTTTTTGTCGAGCACTTCAGCTTGAAATTAAACAGTATGGCTAAATGCAGATATTAATGCTCGCTGGTGAACAAAGGCAAACAAGGTGGTTTAATTCAAGCAGCGCAGAACATTGCTTGTTTTATATATGCAATTCATGGCATCTGGTTTCTTTTAAGCAGCGCGTCCCGATTGTTCAAAACCATGCATAATTATGAATATGGTTATTTATAAACTTGCCCTTTAAAATTACTTTTTTAAGAGGTCTTACAGTTTTAAGTCGTTTCAATTTGTTTAAAGTTGGTTCAGTCTTGCCTTAATCTTTTGTTGTGAATCCAAGGATGAGATGCTGATTTCTGCTCCTTGCGCAGCTTCCCGTCGCCATGAAAAGAAGAGCCTTCACAGGTTTCTTGTAATTTAAGCAGGTTTATTCTTAACTCAGCATCCCAGCATAAAGCATCTTCATCATATCAATTCTTTCCTTCAGTAACTGGCC
The DNA here is from genome assembly GCF_964204655.1 of Triturus cristatus. Taxonomy (NCBI): domain Eukaryota; kingdom Metazoa; phylum Chordata; class Amphibia; order Caudata; family Salamandridae; genus Triturus; species Triturus cristatus. The sequence continues at coordinate 653,668,632 of NC_140584.1, forward strand.
AACCTCGGAACCTCCATTCCTTTACATTCTTCTTGTAGCTAAGTAACCATCCCATGACATCAGCTCTAGAAATCTTTACACAATCCCTAACCACCAATAGCACTACCACCTTAGATGCATTTCGAGCTGCTTGGCAGAGCAATCTAGGCCAGTGGTGCAGCAATCTCCTCAAGCCTGCGTCTTAAATTTAAATACCTTCATTACGCATACTATATTCAACACAGGCTCTGGGAAATGGGACTTGTGGGCTACCCCAGCTGCCTACGATGTGGAAACGGCAAAGGTACCTTTCTCCACAAAATATGAACTTGCAGTGCTCTGGCCAGGTTCTTGAGAGGGGTTTTGACATGCAGGACCAAGGTCTTGGCCTAGGATCTTCCCAGGTTCCCGAAAGTATTCCTTTTGCACACCACTGAAGAGATTGGAGGTAAAAGGTACAAACGCTACTTACTGTTCCTTGGTCTTACCCTGGCTAAGCGAGACATAGCTAGGCTATGGAGGGCCGATTCTGCCCACCACTGGGTGTATGGAAGCGGGATATGGACTTTTGCATGGGCTTAAAGATGCTGATATTCAAGACACTCATTCAAGGCCCTCAGAAACAACCTAAAATCTGGCAACACTGGGCAGATTATCGAGGCTTGATCCTTGAGCCTCTGTCCTTCGTGGACTAAAAAATGGACAATGAACCTAGATAAGCTGAAATGGTCTTATGAACTGCCTTACAATTCATGTATGTGGCGGACTTGGAGACATAGGCAGGCTGGATGTGGGAAGCACATTTGGGATATAGCGCACTCTGTCATTTTGTTGACCTGTATTTCTTTCCTGTTACTCGCAGACATTGATAATAATGCCATGTCATTATGTGATAGCCTGTGTGTATGTGTACTGTGCCCTCACGGCCACAACATGGCAGAAAACCCAAACAAATCTGTTGTGGGGAAAAAAAGTTAAGAGCTCCACTCTAGGCAGAATGCGTCTCTGAGAAAAAGCCTTTTGGGAACTCTAGCCCAAACAAACCTGACATTGTGTGTTTTCGGCAGTGGCGTAAAGATCGAGCCAGGGTTCTCCCTATTGATGGAAACGCCCCATGCCACCTCCAGATGTAACTGCCATTCATGAGCTGCTAGACGTTCGTGTCTGAGTTCTCCCACTCTGGTGTTTAGAGAACCCTACTTTACCAGAAGTACTCCCCACTAACAACTCGTAATGAGGTTGCGAGTTGTATTTGAACAGACCTAGAGCTCCCAGGTGTTGAGGTCCCTAAGTGAAGTCAGAAAAGACCACCAATAATAAGTGGGGAAGGAGGCAACTCCTTTTGTTTTATATTCCCTCACACACCCTAGTGGTGTCATGCTTCATCATTGGGACACCTCGACGCCTACAAGTCGAGGTGGGCTCGACCATATTCCAGGGAGCTCCTAAGAAGATGTTTTTGGCCAGGGGGATAAAGATTAAAAACCGACAGTAGTTCCCAATATCCCTTTTATTCTTGGAACTGCTGGGGGTGATAATAAAATAAAGTTTAAGGGTCAGTGGGGATATTATGGTCCTAAGACCCTATAGCCAACATGTTTCAGTCCTGTTAAGCCACATGAGGGCTGCTGGACTTTCTTCAGGGCGGAATGTAATGCCCCCTGGTATGGGTAGGGCAGGGGATTTCCCTACGCTACTGGTGATGAGGGCAACTAACGCTCTTTATCAATTTACATAGACTAATTAGTCTTATATGTCACTCCATCTAAGTAGAGAAACAAAAGAGAAAAGAGACCACACATTCTTATATATGGAGATCCAGGTATGTTCATATCTACAGGCGTACGTCTCAACTTATTAATGGTGAAACCAACAGACATATAGAGGTGGCGGGTGAAAACAGACTCTGAGTTTCTCACACGCTCCTATCTGTGTGTTGCCCGGCTTGGTGGCGGCATTGCGCCGCTTCCTATCACCTTTTGCTCTTAGGTGTGTGTCTAAACATATTGATCTAACACCCGTGTAATTCCCTCGTGGTCCAAACACTATAAAAATACGTTTGTGCTTAACATTTAGAGAACCCTCCAGGTGGTTCACGACCAGAAAAATGCTCTGGTGAGTCAGCCACCACCTGGTACAGGACCCAAGACCACACTATGCACTTCATGTTGCAGCATCACATGTAGGTTGTGTTGTTTGTGAGTAGAGCACTAGTATTCTTTCTCTTGCTGGATGGTATAAAGGTCTTCAATGCCAAACGGATCACCTGTAACACTTCCGCCAGAGACCAGAAGCCTCTGATGTCCATCTCTCCCTGATGGCCTCGCCAACCCATAAGTAACACATCCGTCACAACTGTCAAATCTGGGTGGTGTAAGGAGAAGGGTCTGGCACTGACCCAATCGCGGTCCAGGAGCCACCACACCAGGTCTATTGCAGTCTCCTCCAAAATCTGAATACAATACAAACTATTCTCCTGGTGCTGTGCCTACAGGAAATTCAGGGCCCAATGCAGAGCCCCAATGTCCAATATGGCATGTTTCACCAGAAAGATGCAGGAGATAACAAACCCAGCAGAATCAGAATAATCTACACTGAGATCCAGGCCAGCGACTGAAACATCTGGATCATAGCCTGAATGCCCAGGACCCTCCACTATGGGGGGAAAGGCATACAATCGCACTGAATCCAGAATGGCACAGATGAAAGGGAGCTTTAATTTGTCCTTTGACAGAAAGGCATTTAGAAGGTGAAGAAATGAAATAGGACAAAAGCATCCACCCTTCTTTGGCACCAGGAAGTGGCAGAAGTAACACTCTGCTCCTAGTTCCGATACTGGAACCCTCTCTATGGCCACTTTGGCCAAAAGGGCCTGCACTCCTTGATACAATATGGATAGATGGTCTTCCGTCAGCCTCCCTGATCGTGGTGGAAGGTGCAGTGGGGTAGAAAGAAGTGGGAGGGAGTAGCCAATGTAAAATTTGGAGTACCCATCAGTCTGAGGTGATGGCTTGCTACCCCTGAAAAAATATCAGATCCTACCTCCGGGAGCTGTGTGCTAGAAAGGGCACTCTATAGGGGCAGGGGACTGAGCTGCATTTTGTCCTGATACCTTGGGCGTTGTTTTTGTGGGCTGCAACCTTGGCCACAAAAAAGCCGTCAGTCACGTCCAAGGTATAGCAAATTAAAAATGTAGCTGCTTCGCAGGCATTCTGGAAAGCTTGTAGCAGTCATAAAGCACAAAAGGCTGAAAATCCTCCTTCGCCAAAGGAGGTGTAAATGCAAAGGGAACCGGAAGATGATAGGTGCAAGAACCAAAGTCATGGCTGGGATCAGTGCTAAATCCGAAGCGGGTTCGAGAGGCAGAGATGGCGCTAAGGGCAAGCCAGTTGGCGGAAGTCTGCTTGGAGGCCCTTTCAGATCCTTGGGGCCCGAAGACATGCAGAGAACCAGTATAGTGAAGAAAATATGCAGCATGGTCTCCCTAAAATCTTCCACTTGCTGCTTTGCCAAAGTGTTCAAGAGGGTATCTATAAGGGCTTCAGTGAATGACGCAGGAGAGGTTCAGTAGGCAGCTGACCAAGCTGAGGAACATCTGTCAGGACATTAGTTTTGACTTCTACTATAGGGAGCTGCAGGTTAAGGACCTACACAGCCCATCACATAACCATGGCAAATGAAGAACTTTGCTCTATGGCAGGTCTTGAGACAAGTCTAGTGTATGGGGAGGTGTCAGGCCACTGACATCCTGTAATTCTGCACTACCAATTGCCCTAATCATATTGTGGGACATATTTGTCTCCCTCGTCATAGTCGTTTTTTGTCAGAATCTGAGTCAAAGAGCTGAAGTAAGGTATGAGCCCTGCCATGTTTTAAAGACAATGTATTGGAGTCAGAAGGGTTGGCTACAGGCTATGCTCCGTTGGATTTGCAAACTGGCCTTGGTCAAGTTGAGGCCCACTCAGAGTCTAAACCAATGTAGGTGTTAATATCTTATTAAATTAACAAACAAAACAAAAATACAAAAATGTAAATTATAATATTAATGTTGGAGCTTTTCAATAGTAATTTTATGTCTAAAAGATGAAGTGATATGCCTAATTCTAGCATATCACTTTCTCGTTTTTTCTCTTGATGCTTGCTCTCAGTCGAGGCCAGCAATCGTGTACACTAGGTTCTGTGTGATGCAGCACTTTAGCTTCTCCCATGAGTTAAGCTAAAGACACTAACTTAATTTGTAGCCTCCAATTTCAATTTTCATCACATTTCCAGAAAGTTTTAAAATGTCCAATGTTGCTGTTTTATGTATGAATACTTTAGTAATCTGCTAATATTATTTAATTTTCTAAATAGTTGCGGATCCTTTGAGTAGGTGTTATGGACTGCCAGGCATCAGCATGCTTTAGAACCTGACTCCTGCAGTTTCTTTTTTTTATTTGTTTGTTTACAATTATTGTTTTTTTAACAATGAAGGGTTAGCCACAGTTCCACAACATGCATTCCTCCATCTCAGTAATGCCTGAAGTTATCACTCCGAACTAACTTATTCATTGCTTTCCCAGATCATCACCTCCACTTGACAACTCTATTTCCACTGTGGTGACCACAGTCTATCATAGATTTCTTTCTACTCCTTAAGGTCTTTCTCCACCTTCTCATCTGTATAAATACTTTTTATTTGTATCTTAGCTGCTTGATTCTACCAGATCTTTGTGCCATCCCTTGAAAAAGGGGCCGGAGTTTTGCATCCAGAATATTGGCAAGCATTTCTGTGCCGGAAGTAGGGACAAAGCGATCCTTCTTTATTTCCTTTTCGATCAACAAGCCCAAATCTCATTTGAAACCCTGCCAGCGACTCAAGTTCATAAGTTTGGTACAGGAAACGACACTTATCGATGCCTTTCCTCCGACTCAAAGGATCGCTGACATCCAGGATATTACACTTTATTTTCAACGAGGTGCAATAGTTGGATTATACAGATTTGCTATCCCCTTCAGAAAACGTATTACAATGGAGGATTTAAAGAGGGACAACTGGTCTAGTATTCAAAGGAACGCACACAATGCCATCAAGTATCCATTAACAGTGCCAACTGCACAGCCCCTCTGGTAACGATCTTTCTGGTGGCTACTCTATATACCTGCAGAATCCTCACAGACCTGCCTGCCTCCCCGCTTGATGGATAGCTACAGGGAAATATAATTATCCTAAATATGCTTATGTTTGACACTGCACTACTTCCATTGATAACAATCTGTCCTTTTGCCTAGAATACTAGGAAAAAATGGATGGAAACTAATATTGTTGCACCAGTATTGGAGCTATATGGCCTCAATGCAATTGTCTGATTTCACGTCCCGCATCAATACGAAGCCAGTACCACCTACCAGCGATGTGAGAGCTTTGAAGTTTCTAGATCCAGTCTGATGGCTGGGATTATTCTACAGGTGAGGAATCTGCAGGAAAAAGTATCCATCAGAACTGTGACATCAACACCCTTTTAAGTATTGGCTTCTGTGTGTTTTATTCAATGATATACAGATTGTGGGCAATCTGTCAGTCTCAAAAGGTCCAAACAACAGCCTCCTCTTGTTGTTGGGTTCATTGCTCAGGCATTTCAGAAAGTGAGGCTACTGGGCTACCACATAATAACACTCTATATCTGGGAAGAACCCCTGCTGGTACGGCTGTTTGAGTGTGGTCAGTTTGATTCTGGGCTTTGCATGGCCTAAATTGACGAGATAACTCTACCAAGAACACTGAAGTGCTTGGAACAGACATAACATTCCCAGTAAGGCATAGAGGCAATGTGGTAACAACACCTTCTCAATTAGTGTCACCCTATCTATCAGTAAGAGTGAAATTGATTAATTTGCAAACAATTTCTATCACTCTAAGACAGTGAACCGAATGCTGTAAGTGGGCCATAATGTAGTACAGTTCAAGATATGGAACCTCAAGACCCCCCTGACCCCATGTCCTCTTTAATGATGTGGTAAGCTTTACATGCTTACATTTGTTTCCCAAGAGTCGTTCCACGATAAGGCTACCTAGAGCGCGAAAGTAGTGCCTGCGATCACATACAGGGTGCTCTAGAGGGCATAGAGGCATTGTGCTAGTATGACCATTTTGACAATGGCTATCCTGCCCATAAGGGGACACAGATAGATCTTTCCAGAATCTAATCGAGGTATGAAGCCCCTCCACCACTCTCCCCATATTGATAGCTAGATATGTTGGGGCCATGTGTATCTGGCGGACCACCAGATATCGAACCTCGGCAATCACCCAGGGAATCTCACCTCAGGGAGCTCCTTGACTGGGATTCCCACAAGCCTCCCCAGTGGAAATTGTTTAGACTTATTCGGGTTAACACAGGGGCGAGAGTGTTTCCCAAATTCATGCATGACATTAAGCAGAATAGGCGCTGAGTAGGTCGGTTGCAGCAAATACACCAGGACGTCGGCGGCATAGAAGGAGACCACATGGTTGGTCTCCCCCAAAGGTTATCCCCCAAGGGCAACCACAAGGAGATGATGGACGGAGCGCTGAAACTTTTCAGACACTCACCCCCAGTCACAGATCTGAGTTGAATCCATCATCGTTCTTTAGCTCACTTCACCACCTCAGTTCAGATCCAGCCATATGAAAATCAGCCTTGACCCTGTTCCTTATGGGAACAGTCCAGCCCGAACTCCCAAGGGCCCAGTGCTCCTCGCAGGGTTGCTGCTAGGGGTTCCATGGCGATGGCAAATAGAAAAGGGTAAAAAGAGGATATCCCTGCCTAGTTCCCCTACTCCACCGAAGGGACTTGGAGACCACTCCACCGGAACGCACCCTTGCGTAGGGGTCAGAATAAAGGAAACAAACCCATTGACCAAATCTAGGGCGCAAGCCTAGTTTATGCAACACTCACCATAAGTTGGCCCAATTCAGGTAATTTGGGGAATCAAATGCCTGCTCGATGTCCCAGGGCATAGGCATCATCCTGGAGCTGTGGAGCATGTTATACGTGCGCCAACCGGTGCAATTTATGAAGGGCATTGCGTTTTGGGATAAAGCCCGGTTGGTTGGTATAAATTAAGGCCAGTAGCTGAGGAAGAAGGTGTGCTGCAAGCACACTGCTAAGAAGTTTCACATCGATGTTAAGGAGAGATAACGGCCTACAGGTCGAAAAGACCATCGGGTCCCTGCCTGGTTTTGGTAACAATACAATCAATGCCTCTCGCATTGTAGCTGGCAGGCTACCAATGAGCAGGGCCTCTTCGAACACTTCTAGGAGCCAGTCAGCCACAACCTCAGCATATTTATGATAGAACTCTGTGGGCAGACCACAGCTACCTGGAGTTTTGTGGATTTGAGGCAGGGGATCGCAGCAAGGATCCCCTCCCTAGAGAGAGGGCCATCCAGGGCTTCACTGGCTTCTGGGTCGAGACATGGGATTGGAGTGTCCACCAGAATTTCCTGTAGCCTATCCGAAGGGGGGTGCAGCCGCTCCTCATCCGTACGGCTGAGATGGGCATAGAACACCTCATTATTAGCTCTCTGTGTGCAGACCAAGAAACCTGTGTAGTTATATATAGCCAAAATGGGGGATCTTGGGGACTCTTGTCGGACCAAATGGGCCAGCAGCGCTCCCATTTTATCACCCTTCATGTGTAATCAATGGCTATTCCCCATTAACTCTATCTTAGCATCCTGCCACGCGGGCAGATTTTATGGGTGAGACAGCAGCAGTGCCTTCAGCCCCTCCAGTGCTTTTTTGTGCTTGCGTATGTCATGCTCTAGCTGGCGGCATACCCCAACTTGGGCTTGTTAAAAAATGTCAACAATGATTTAGAAATATTAAGGAATTTGTATATAAATGTAGATATTGTATGTTAATGTCAGTAATTGTTTATGTAATTATGTTCAAATGTGTTTGTAATTGTGATATTTATGTATTTATATGTATGTATAGTCATTTTTGTATAGTTTGGTTTATACTATATATGTATTTTATCTTAATTCACAGCCCTAAAGAAGTCCAATTTTAAGTGGACGAAACACGTTGGCTGATGATCCTTTTAAGAATTGAAAACAAAAATAATAAAGGAAGTAAAGAATAATCTATTGATTTTACAGACATTGCAATTTTCAAAGGAACTATTGTTTGAGATTGACTACTGTGGACATTATAGCTGTTGTAAAAACATATTTTTGATCTATATGTGGTGCTGCTACATTTGTGTATTATATATGAAAACATATATAGATACAGCTCTCTATATATAAACATATATCATTTTTTCACACATCAATGCAGCCCATATAAGGTAGGCTAAACAATGTAACAATAAATAACTGCTTTTGCATCATCATACTGTAGAATATAGACCACAGGAGGGCAAGTATTAATTGAACAGTTTTCAATGAGTAGACTCAAAATAATCTGCAAAAAAGCAGGCATTGTTAGCCTACAGGCTGCATTGAAAATCAATAGTACAGAAAATGAAAGCAATTGTAACACTGGCATTGTGCCTTTAAGGCAGCCATGACCTCTAGCTTCCAATCATGCCTCAGGGGTGACAGTTAGGTCAGTTGCTCTTTGTGGAGACCCGAGGGTCAGGGCACAAAGATATAGCTTAACAGAAGTCTCATTTGTCTGGAGAGGGGGGTGGGTTGCTTATGACTTTGATGAGGATACCCCTGGAAGAGAACCTGGATTACAGGTAAGTAACTTATGCTTCTCTTCCAGGGGATCCTCATCAATAGTCATAAGCACTGAATCGAATAGCAAGCCCATCCTCCGCCTGCAGGCAAATGAGAAACGATGAGCAAACAAACAATTAAAGCTTTTATCAGCGTTGGAACAGATTTCTCAAGGAGGCCTGGCCCACTTGAGTGTCCCCTCTGGTATCTGAGTCGAGACAATATTGTTTTGTAAACATATGTATAGATCTCCAAGTGGCTGTTTTGCAGATCTCGGAAATCGGTACATTGTTAAGGAAAGCCGTTGTAGCCACTTTTCCTCAGGTGAAATGAGCCTTGGGCCTAGACCAAAGTGGCTTTTCTGCTAACTGATAAGCCAGTTTGATACATGACACTATCCATCTGGTGATGGACCGCTTGGAAGCTGGAAAACCTGTTCGGATTGAACTGTAGTTAATGAACAGTTGATCAGATTACTTAATTGTCTTAGACCTGTCCAAATAGAATTACAAAAACCCTTTTCAGATCTAAAGAGTGAAGGGACCTCTTAGCTGGAGTAGAGGGATTAGGAAAAAATGTAGGTAGCGAAATGGCTTGGTTAACATGAAAATCCGACACCACCTTCGGAAGTAAGGAGGGGTGGGTTCTCAAAACAACTCTATTGAGATGAAAAACTGTGTATGGTTCTTTCGAGAAGAGATCCTGGAACTGGTCACTCTGCGAGCTGAAGTAATTGCCACCAAAAAGGCTGCCTTCCAAGTTAGGTGCTGGAGGGTTGCCTTGATGATAGGTTCAAATGGGGGACCCATCAGCTTAGAAAGAACCAGATTCTGCTCCCAGGGAGGCGAAGGAAGTCGAATGGGCAGGTAGACCTTCTTTAAACCTTGTAAGAAATCTTTCACTATCTGCATCTGAAAGAAAGAAGGCTGAAAAGGGGAGCGCCTGTAGGCCGTGATGGCAACCAGATGCACTTTTATTGAAGAGAATTTCAGAACTGCCTTAGCTAAGTAAAGTAGATAAGGGAGAATCACATCCTCCTGCCCCTTGGTAGAGTGGTAATTATTTTGCACACACCACATATAAAAACGCTTCTATTCACAAGCATAAGAGTGGCTTGTGGAAGGTCTTCTTGCTTCTTTCAAGATGGTCATGCAGTCCTGAGGGAGTCCTAAATGACCATATTGGAGGACCTCAGGCACCATGCTGCCAACTTTAGTGATGGAAGGTTGGGGTGATGAATGCTCCCGTTCATCTTGGACAGCAGGTCCGGTCTGCACGGCAACCTCTTGAATGGACGTTCTGACAGGTGCAGAAGATCCGAGTACCACCACTGCTGTAGCCAGTCCGGCGCAATCAGAATCATCCTCTCCTCTGAGTAGGAGAGTTTGGTTACCACCTCCAGTAAGAGAGGAAGGGGAGGAAAGGCGTACACAAATCCTCCTGACCAGTTGATCAAAAGGGCATTCCCTCTCGACCCTGGTCGGTAGAATCTTGAGGCGAAGTTGCAGCATTTTTTGTTTGTGTCGTCCCCAAACAGGTCAATGCTTTGTTGACCCCATTCTCGGAAGATGTCTTCGACTACTTTGTCGTTTAGAACCCAGTCCTGCTAGTCCTTGAAATGACGACTAAGAGCGTCTGCTTTTGAATTCTGCTCCCCGGTAAGTGTATTGCTGTTATAGTCAGAATCCTCGCAAGGTGCCAATGCCAGAGAGCTTGGGCTTCCAGAAATAGAGATCTCAACCGAGTCCCTCCCTGTTTGTTCAGATAGTACATGGTGGTCGTATTGTCTGTCTGTAGTAGAATAGAGTTGGTCTGAATCGAAGGAAGGAAGGCCTTGAGGACTAGATGTACCGCTCTCAGCTCCAGCATGTTGATGTGATACAATTATTCTTTTGTTGACCATCAACCTTGAATCTGGATGGACCCCATGTGTGCTCCCCAACCCTGGAGGGAAGCATCTGTGAATAATGATTCAGAGGGAGGCGTCTGATGGGATGGAACCCCTACCAACAGATTTTCCTGTCACATCCACCATGTAATCGATGCGCTGACTGCTTTCGACAGATGTATCCTGTCGTCCCACAGAATTTGCTTGCATTTCAGAGTGATAGATGACAGTCTCTCCTCCGAAGGAAACGCTTTTCCTGTTTCTGAGTTTATTGTAGCCCCCAGATAGTGGATTCTCTGTATGGGATGCTGAGTTGGTTTTTTGAAGCTGACGTGGGGACCCAGCCGTTGGCAAAGGTCTAGACATTGTTGGTAGTGGTTCCTCACGCTCTGGGGGAAAGGACTTTTCAGAAGCCAGTCATCGAGATAAGGATAAACAAAGATGCAGTTGCATAGTAGAGCGGCTGCTACTACTGCCATGCACTTTGCAAACACTCGAGGGGCCAACTTCAACGCGAAGGGTAGGACTTTGAACTGATAATGGGTCGATCCCACCAGAAATTGCAGGAACTTTCTGTGATGTGGCCTGACTGGGACGTTAAAGTATGCATCCTGTAGATCCAGTGAACACATCCAATGCCCTTGCTGTAGATGGGGATATATTTGATGGAGAGTCAACATGTGAAAATTCTCCTTTCTGATGGACTTGTTGAGGGCCCAAAGATCCAGGATAGGCCTGTACTCTGATTTATGAACTTTTATCTTCACTAGGAAGTACCTTGAATATACCCCTGAACCTTGCTGTGATATAGGAACTTCCTCAATGGCTGATTTTTGCAGAAGGGTGCATACTTCCTGCTGTAGTATATGCATCTGGTGGCACGCCGCTTTTACAGGAGGGATCGAGGGGGGTCGATGCCGAAAACGTAGAGAGTACCCATTCTGCAGCATAGTTAACACCATTTGGTCTTTTGTGATGTTGCGCCACTCTTCCAAGTGGTTCACTATACTTCCCCCTACTGGAGTGCTAAACGACGATGGGGGAAGTGGGCACTCATTGCTTTGATGGAGTTTTTACTCAGGCAGAAGATTGACGAGGAGCTCCTCTTTCTCTAGGAGCACGACGTCCCTGATAGTGGGATTTCGATTGGTTCTGCTGATGTTGGTGCCTCTGCCACTGAGGGGTTTGAACCCTCTGATGGAATGGCCGTCGATCGTATGGCCTGTATCAACACCCAAGCTCCTTCTTTCTTTCAAGCCCTATTGCCTTCAGGGTATCAAGCTCCATCTTCATCCTTGACATCTCATCTGTGTGAGTGCCAAACAAGGCGGACCCTGGGAAAGGGAGGTTGAGGATTCGTGATTGAGCTTCAGGTTTAAAGAAGTTGGTCGGAGCCAGGATGACCATCTAGCACAGATTCCATGTGCATTAGTGCGCTGACAGTGTCGCCTCATCAGCTGCAGCGCTGATAACTTTGTTTGCCACCAAGCTTCCTTCCTGCACTATTTCCTCAAAGTCCCTGAAGTCTCCTTTGGCTAGTTTTTCTGTAAACCTTTGAAGCGAGTCCCACAAGGATCAGTCATAATGCCCTAATAGCGCCGAGGCGCTGGAGACCTTCATCATGGAGGCTGACGTGCAGCAGATCTTTCTCTCCCACAAATCCTGTGCTCTGCTCTCCTTATCGGGAGGGACTGTCGCCGAGGAGGCCACTGCATGTGTCTTTTTTGCAGCTGCAATTATTACAGAGTCAGGAGGCAGGTCAGATCTAAGGAATAATGGATCTTCTTCCAGAGGTTTGTATTTCTTCAAGATTCTCGCTGAGCGTTGCCGGTGTAAGAAAAGTGCCCATCACAGGCTGGAGGAGCCCCGGCACCAAAAGCAACAATGGTCTGGCAGCTGATCTTTGATGTAAAGTCTCAAAAATCACTGAGGATGAACTCTGCTGGGTAGGCATAACAATGTTCACCTGTGTTGCCCCTCTGGCTAGAACATCCTGAAACGTCATCCACCAGAGAGACGCTCGACGGTGGGCAGTCTGTAAGCGTAGGAGAGTGGTCCCTCTTTGAGGATTGTGTAGAAGAGGGCGAACGTGTTGGTGACCTGAGCCTTCTCCTACGACCTTGAGATGTCGATCTCCTTCTTGAGGAAGGTGCAGGAGTACGTGTATGATCTCGACCCCTCGTTGAAGTAGTAGGAGAGAGATCTACAGCTTGTATCAGCCGGGCCAGAGGAGACCTGTGTAGAGGGCTGGAGTAATCCTGAGTGTCTTGTGCTTGTACTGTTTCCGATTTCTGCCAATGATGCAGAGACCATCTAGGAAAGAGGTGAACAGATGAAGATTTCTGCCTCTCTTCTCGTGCAGGAGCCTCACAGCGTGAATGGGGATGTACAGGTGAAGCCGCTGGACTGCTCGAGGTCGAGATATTCACCTCCGGTGACCTTGAAGACGATGATGAAGTGCGTCTTGAACCTGTGTGATGGGTCGACACCGACTGGTGAGAGTGTCTCGACGTTGAATGTGGAGTCACTGTGCCCTGAACCAGTGCTGGTGATTTTGCTCTAAACGTCGGTGGTGGTGATGGAGAAATGTTCACTGGGCGTGAGGAGGACCTATCTCGATGTCTGAACGTCGTGCGTTCTCTGGGAGTAGAACTGTGCCCCGATGTCGTTCGTTGCCTGGTTGACGACAATGGAGGGGGTGTTCATCTCGATGTCGAACGTCCTTGAGTTGACGCAGACGGAGTTCCCTGTCTCGACGTCGAGCGCTCTTTGGGACAACGCCAACAGAGACTTGTGTCTCGACGTCAACCGCCTTTGGGCTGACGCCGACTTGTGTCTCGACATCAACCACCTCTGTGACAAAGTCTTGTGCCTCGACCTCAAGTGCTGGGAGGACACTGACGGTGTTTCAAGTCTCAACGTCGATCCTCTTCCAGAAGACGTCGACGGAGACTTGTGCCTCGACGTTGAACATCTGAGAGAGGATGCCGACGGAGTCTCATGCCTCGACGTTGAACGTTGAACCAACGTACACCTCAACGTTGAGCGTCGCCGGGTTTACGTCAACGGAGTGTCCGTTACCTGATGACTCGACATCCAAACTGCCGTCTTCGATCTTGGTGTCGATGGCTTCGACAACGACATCCGTTTCTTTGCTGTAGGCAAATTCGAGGCCGATCCCAATGCCTATTGGGAACAGATTGGGATTTTGCTTCTCGACGTTGATCTGGCCCTCTTTTTCTTCTGTCTCACAGGAGACCTACCTCTCTCAGAAAGTCCATAGAGGCGTATCCTTTCCCTCTCCTTGAGAGTTCTCCTAGACAGCTTCTTGCAATGCTGACAGGTCTCTGGGGAGTGAGAGCCAGGAAGGCAGAGAAAACACACAGAGTGTGTGTCAGACCTAGCCTTCTTCTTGCCACAGGAGGGCCAAGGGTCAAAAAGAGATGGCATTATGACAGAAAATCAATCACTTTCTGTCAAAGAAATGGTTGTACCTCATTCTAACCCCGAAAAGACATCGAGTGAAAGGTAGAAAACCACAATAAAGTAGAGAATTATATGACAAAAAAGTCAAAAAGTCAGAGCTGTGAATTCCAGGGTCCTGACTGAAGGAGCCGGAAAGAACAACTGACCTAACTGTCACCCCTGAGGCATGATGGGAAGCCAGAGGTCATGGCTGCCTTAAAGGCATGGTGCCAGTTTTTTATGTTACAATTGCTTTCATTTTCTATGCTATTGGATTTCAATGGAGCCTGTAGGCTAACTATGCCTGCTCTTTTGCAGATTATTTTGAGTGTACTCATTAAAATTGCCCTCATGTGGGCTATATTCTATAGTATGTTAATGCAAAAGCAGTTATTTATTGTTACACCGTTTAGCCTCCCTTATAAGGGCAGCATTGATGTGTGAAAAAATGATGTATGTTTATATATATAGAGCTGTATATATATCTTTTCATATATATTTTTTTATTATTTCCAGGGTCCCCGCGCATGGGTGGGAATATTCAGTGCTTGTGACTATTGATGAGGATCCCCTGGAAGAGAACTATTGTTTTGTTTACAGTAGCTGCAAATAGGGGAGTGGTGGGGGAGGGGGGGAGTTTGTCCATGCTTCCGCCCGGAGGTGCTAGAGTAAGATCGCAGGTCTGAAATATATCGAGCCAAAAAGGCGACCTCAGGAACATAGATGGCCATATACACAGAGATGAAACAATAATCAAGTTGACTGTGGGTACTCGTGGCTAGGGTATAACAGGAGAATAACTCCTTCGTTGGATATTTTTCTCTCCAGACTCCATGTAGGTATACGCCTCACAACACATGAGTGCGCCAGTCAGGCGTAGTTCAGTGTGATCTGGCCTCATCTGATCATACATCAGGACCCACATGCACAAAAGCAATACAAACATCTCAGAACCTACCCGAATATGTGCACCAAAACATCCCTCCAACTCCCCCTACCCATGGGCAGTGTTAGTCAACACACCCAGCCCAGGCAAAGACAAGTTGCAAGTCGGCAAACACCAGTCCAATATCCCAGCTCTGCAGTCCAAAGAAAGAGAAACATTGCAAAGGAAACCCCTCTCCCCACCCAGAAAAGAAAAACTTTGTACTCCGCTAGAGGTACAAACATGAGATAAGGTGCGAGACCACAGCACTCAAGCTCCCCCCCTGTGGCTACTAGCCCCTGGGTTGCAGACACTCCCAACCTCATCAGTAGGAATACTGAAACAGTAATGACCATAATCGTCACAGAAGGGAGTCCCTCTAGAACTATCTGCCCACAGTATATCAAGTATGTCAAGAGGGCAACCCACCCTCCACATGGTAAGGGGCCCAGCTAAACTTTCATCTGCCGGTGTGAAGCAGACATTGTGCCAGTACAATATAGCTGGGCCTGGTGGCTCAGTGGACTAATGCCTCCAATGAAGGGGCCTGTGTTCGACCTCATGGTCACAGGTTAAAATCACAGAGGGTCTACTCAGCCTTTCATCCATCTGAGGTCGATAAATGAGTACCATTGAGTTGGGTAACAAGTAACATCTATTATTCAGCGCCAAGATACCTACCGGTGAACGTGCGCTTTACAAATACACATGTTATGTTATGTTATATAGGTTCAGAGACACAAAAATCTCCTCAGCGAGCCAAGTGCAACTTAGGGTTCAAATATGGGTTGAGCTTTCACTGGCCAAGCCAAAGTCTGCTCGTTGCTCTTGAGATTCCTCTCCTGAGTTTGTGACCACATCTGTGGCCTGCAGAGTACCATCCGGGCATAGCACAAAATGTTCCCACCCTGTTGATGTCTTCCAGGCTCCTCCAACTGACTTGTCAACTTTGAAGACGTACCGACTGGTGCTGCGAGCCCAGTGAGGACGTAACCTGCCTCTCCGGGTCTCGGCCTAAACCCCGAGCCAGCGAGCCCAGCCAGTCACTAGCTTATCCCGGAGAGAAAAAGAACAGGACCTTCCGTTCATGCTGTTTTTGTAGCTTTGCTGGGAACATCAGGCTATACTTCATGTTAATGTCATGAAGTCTTTTCTTGAATGAAATAAGAGTTTTCCGCTGATCCTGTACTCTCTGGGTATAATAAACAAAGAGAGATATGGGATGTTCTTTGAACAGCAATAGGCCTCGTATATGAGTGCTTTGCAGGATGACGTCACGGAAATTAAATAAGCGAGTAATTATTGCTCTAGGCAGTGTCCCAGGCTTCGGCATGGGGGCCAGGGCCCTATAGGCTCACTCTATTGTAAAGGAGAGTCTCTTTTTTTTTTTTTTTTTTTTCAAAAACCTTGATTAACAGAAAGGAACAATACAGGTAGCATCGCCCTCTTGGCACACTACAACGCGGAGGCCCAGCTCCTCGCGCAGGCAGTTGAGGGCGCTCTTACACAGCCATTTAGCCGACATCCCAGGGGACCGGCGGCATTACAGCAAACCTGTACTGAAATAAACCCCAAGCATGGTCACTGCGCCGGCCAGAGCTGTGTCTACCCCCATACCCTAAGGCAGCATGCGCGCGCTGAGCAGGAGCTTCCACGCGCCAGCCTCATTCCGCCCGTCTGCCATAACCCCTGAATGTTCCAGCCTTATCACTAACCCCCCCACCCCACCCACCACACACGCACTGTCTCCTCCCATGTCTCTGCAGCATTTTCCCACATCCGTCATCTCGCCCTCCCAGTGTGCCCAGTCGAAGTGTCCTCCTTCAGTCGATCTACATTCGTCCTGGCAACACACACACCCTTAATGTGAGCCGTTCGCTAAACCGACCCAGTCAAACCTGGAGCTTATCTAGCCGCACTCTCCGCATGCAGCCCCCTCTCCCACTCGGTGTAACGGGGAGCCTCAAAGGCGCGCCTCCTCGGTGTCCTGATCATGTCCAGTGTCCCCCACCGCTGTTGCGTGCCCACAGGGTTCAACATTCTGTGTCCCCCCCTGACTATCCAACTCAGGGTCCCCGGGTACCAACGTCGCTCTGTACAGCCCCCAGAAATTCTTGGGACGGCTTTTCGGTGGTAGCAGTTCACTGTATGTCTCCGCCTGCGTGCTGCAATACATCATGTCGCTGGCCCACCGCTTTTTAGTGGGCAGTGGTCCTCTCATCCAGCAAATCGCCACCACTCTCCTGGCTATCAACAGTGCAATATCCGCCAGGCGGCGCAATGCCGGCGGGAGGGGTCTGGAGTACCCCAGCAACGCCAAAGCTGGGCTAGGGAGAATCTCCACCTCCAGTATCTTACTGAGCTCTCGGAAAACCTCCACCCAGAACCTGGCGACCCCCGGACAGTACCATGCCATGTGCATGAAATCCACGACGGGGTAGTGGCAGCGCTCGCACTCCGCAGATTGGCGCAGCCCATACCTATGTAATCGCTCCGGGGTATAATATACACGCTGCAAGAATTTAAAATGCACCAATCTGTGTCGGCCGTTTAATGATACCGTCTTGGTGCTGGCGCAGCAGTATTTCCACACCTCATCTGTGATCTCCATGTTAAGATCCGTCTGCCATGCAGTTCTCGCCGCGTCGCACCGGTGCGCCGTACGCTGGTCCCCCAGTCTTTTGAGTGCCGTGACCAGCTTGGCTGACGCAGTGTTCTTTATAACATAAGTGAGTTCCGGGACCTCCGGGGGCTCCGCCATACCCGGCCCCAAGAGGACCGAGAGTGCACCGCGCACTCTATGGAACTGAAAACGCTGTAGGAGCGTGGGAGCCGGCACTGCCGATCCAATCTGGTCCCACGTCTTGGCCACTCCGTCAACGAACAAATCCTCCATCCGAAGAATGGCCAGCTTGCTCAGCGCCTGTGTCACACCCTTTTCTCTCATCGGGGGAAGCCACACCACCCACTCCACCGGCAGCAACGGAGAGTACAAGGTCGCGCAGCCCCGGGCCTTCGCCAACTCCCGCCAAGCGTGATTCGTGGCCTTAAGGGAGTCTAAGCTTCCAACCCTGCGATCTACCGGCTGGAAAGCGATTGCCGGTAAAGGAAGCGGGTCCGCGAAAAATTTCTCGAGGATCACATGGGGAACCCCCGGGTCAGCATGAATCCACGTGTGCAGGTGCGCCGCTTGCGCCACTCTGTAGTACCTTTCCAGGTCCGGAGCCCCCAGCCCCCCAAGTTCGTACGGCAGTGTCAACACCTTCCACCGAACCCTGGGCTGCTTGCCACCCCAGGCCAGGCTAACTAGCGTTTGGTTCAGCTGCTTGAAAAAGGCCCTGGACAGCACGACCGGGATATTATTGAACAGGAACAGAAACCTCGGCAAGACCACCATTTTCATGATGGCTATTCTGCCCAGCAATGTCAGGGGGAGCCGATTCCACGTCTCCACGTCCTCGGCTAACTTGGTGTATGCCACTCCATAGTTTTCCCGGAGGAGCACCTCCGGGTCCCTGTGCAGCTGAATCCCCAAGTACCGTACAGCATCCGTCGTCCACTGCAGAGGGCATTCCATTGGAAACGGCAGCTTCACCGGCGACAACGGGAACGCCAACGACTTGCTCCAGTTCACCTTAAGACCAGACAGCGCCCCAAACCTGACCACCTCCCGAAGAATGGAGGGGAGATTCACCTCCGGGTCCCTCACATACAGCAGGGTGTCGTCAGCATAGGTCGAAATGCCAATCTTATAAGTGGGAAAGCTGATGCCCTCGTATCTATGGTATTCCCTAAGGGCGCAGGCCAACGGTTCCGCCACCAGGGCATATAGGAGAGGGGAAAGGGGGCAACCCTGCCTGGTGCCCCTGCCTATGTCAAAGGCGTCCGTGACTCGATCTCCGATCCGCAGCCTGGCAGTGGGACGGTAGTACAAAGGTAAAGGAGAGTCTCTTAGGGAGAAGGACTGTGGTGATCAAGTCCTCCAGAAAGAGACCAGCATACACCCTCCACGCTCTCTGGGAACCCCACAAATTGTAAGTTATGCCTGCGGGAGCACATTTCAGAGTCCTCAGCCGATCATCCAGGCAAGTTGTCAGTTTCTGCAGATTGATGACTGTGTCTCGAAGAGTGAAAACCTCCTGCTGCAGCAAATCCACATGATGCTCCGTAGTTGTCAATCGATCGCCACCTTTCGCAGATCAGTTCAAAACAAGTTAACATCTACGACAACGGAGTCAATCTTGTGCACCATTTCATCCCGGGTATTGTGGATTGCCGCAAGTAAGTTTGCCAGGGAGAGAGCATTATCTGTTGCCCCTTTGGTTTCTCTGCAGTGCTGGACGGAGCCCTCTCTCCAAGCAGAGCACTCCGGAGGAACAGGTAGCATGTAGTTTATGATTTTGTTCAGTTGAGAAGGTTTGGTTCCCTTGTACTTCACCATTGTGGGAACAGGCCGTTCGACGTGCCTGGAGATCAAGGATCAGGTACTGCTGGGAAACACCTCAACAGTTCCCCCACATACACGCAAGGCAGGGTCCAACAAGACGTGCACACAGCAGCAGTCCTAGGCAGGCCGCAATGGACCACTGAAATCCCAAGAAGGCAAACAGCCACAGGCCCAGAGAGGAACCCCGCACTACAGCTCCAATGTCACAAAGCAAAGGCCTCCCCAAACCCCAATCCCAGCCCCCAAAAGGGCATTAGTGTTGCAGCGACTCCCAGGGCAACACAGTTCGGCTTGTGTGTGGTAATAGGGTGCACATGCAGCAAACAGCACCAGTTGCGGTGTCCCCCAGCCTTGCAGATCCTTCCCAGGCTGTCCAGAGGGTCCCCTCCAAATCCTCTGTAAGGGTCCTCTAGCGAGTGACTCTATGGAGGGCAAACCACAAGGCAGCAGAACGGGGATCTGAAATATGCAACCTGTAGTGTCCACAACGCACCCCCAGGATCCTCAGGAATGGGGGAACCAGCCCCCTCCCCCCCCAGGCGACACTGGCCTGATTATGGAGGCAGCCAAAGTCCAAGGGTAAAGAAGAGTCTGCCAAGTGTAAGAAAGGGACACTCCTCAGGCCAATAGCTGGACAAAACACACTAGGAATGAAGCCCCAGTAGCACCAGGGAATGACTCCACATGTAAACAAGGCCCTGTCAGTGCAGAAAGTCCAGAGCCTTCCGATTCAGGGGTCTGCCGCGTTGCGCGGCCCCATCAGCTCCGAGTATCTGCCAATGGCAGTGTAGAGGCAGGTAGAAGCCACGAGCCCCTTTGAGAGACTCTAGTCCAGCGGCCAAGTGCAGGGAAGGCCGGAGGCCAGAGCAGCCTACCCCACGGGTCAGCGATGGCCCCAGCAGAACTAAGGGGTGGCACCACGTGGAATGAAGGTCCAGGCAGGCATCTGCGCTCAGGTTCCGTGGGCCCACAGCTGTCAACTCCTCATTGCTGCAGGAGAGTCACGGGCCCCCCACAGGCTCAATGCTATCCGCTGCCTACAGGCCCCACAGAGATGGCGCAATCACAGCACGGGCCATCCGGTCGGGGAAGTCCACATGGCCTAGACCCCTATTTCCTCTGTGGGCTCCACCGGCGCTCAGCAGAGGAGTCCACCGCCGCTCCCCGGGCACAAGGACTGCCACCACCACACAGGATTTGATCTGTGGGGCCTCTCATCAACAAGGAAGGCCCGCTGCATTACTCCAGGCCGGATCAGCCCCTGAGCCAAGATGGTGCCGGCCCAATTGCCACCGGCCGCTTACTGCGGCACCTTACAGGGCAGTCTAGGAGCCCGTTAAGAGCCTGTTAAGAGACCACGGATTGCTGTGCAGGGGCAGGGAAGGAGCAGCTAGGGTGGAATGTGAACAGGATCACTCAGGATTACGGCAGGATTTCACCAGCTCTGGTGTGAATGCCGTAGGTCACATCTACTCGGCCATCTTGCTTAGCCACGCATCTTATCAACCCATTCATTTGCCCACATGCTGTGGTACTCCAGTGATTAACAAGATATTGTTCTGATTGACCTAAAAATCTACAACTGGCATTGTCTCAGCCCTCAAATGCCACAGGAGTATGTGTGGACTGCTCCAAGCTTGGACATATCACTTGCAATCGCGAGAGGTCTGACAATATTCTGCCCAAATACCTTGCCAGTATACAATTCTCATGTATGTCCTTTTTGAATTTTGGTCCTTCTACCTCCACTTATCCATCATACCCAGTTGGCCTAGCACCTTCTGTAGCTGGACTGTGAACTTATGCTCTATTCCCTCCCAAAAGGCAAGTCTATTGTGCACCCCAGCCACTACGCAATTAAAATCTCCATCCTAGATCACAGGCACAGGGCCACTACACTATTCAATGAGGGAAAAGACATATTAGCCACATCTGGGGCATAGACATTCAGCAGGCACATGTCCCTGCTTTCTAGTGTGCCGGGTAATAGTACTTATCATCCCTCATCAGCCTCGACCTGCACCATTTCACTGCCCTTCTGCAGTAGTAGAAATACAAAGCTGATTAAAGTGCCCCTCACCATTTTTTTATAAGGTTTTCGTTTGTACATCAAGGTGTGTCAGAAGGAAATATCTATAGTGCTTTGTTTTAGGAATGAGAGCACTCTGTGCCATTAGATGTAATTAATAAATCCCCAGGCATTCCAGGTTAGTACTTTGACACTGATCGCCATAGCCCATTTCTATTTCCAGTCAAGGTGCCAATATTATTGTGATTCTCACTGCACTCATGATCTACAGTCTGACACCATATTGCTGCTGGGGGAAACTGCATCTCTATTTTATCTCTGAATCCCAACTTTCACTCATATGCAACTCCTGCAATTCAATTTCCAATTGGAACAGCTCCGGTCCTGGGTATAGGGCAATCCTCAACTAGACACCTATGCATACACTCATCAGGCCCAAACCCTATTCCACCTAGAACATACCAATTCAATAATACCTGTGTATCGTTGTGGGACACAGCTACCAGCACCCATAGAGTGCTCACCTACTGACCGAGGAGTCCTCCAAGTGTAACCACACCGTTCCGCGTGTTCCTGAAGGCTCCAGCCTCTGAGACTCCGATGCTGCCCGCATGGGGATGTTGTGTAGTCCCACCATGCAAAAAACATAACATGGGGTCAAGATGTCTCATTGTGCGTTTTATTTTCCCAGTTACCTTGCTCTTGAGAAGCCTGGGCCTCATCCGTGATCCCCCTCCAAAGATGGTTCTCCTGGTGAGTCAATAGACACAAACCTAATCATGCTCCTGTTCACAATCCCTCTCTGGTTCCAGGTGGGCTTCTCCCAACCCTCCACCCAATCCCAAATGATTTCCATTAAAGCAAAGAAGTGTGCTTTTTTGCTTTTAAGAACCCACAGTTTAACAGGATACAATAACATGCATTTGAAGCCCACTTCACTGAAAGCTATTTTTTTTAATATTTTCTGTGTGTCACGACCAACTGTGTAGTTCAGAAAGAGCTTTATAGCCACTCCTTCATATTGTGCTATGTTTCTACTCCCTTAGAACTGCAGTTTTGGACTACTATCAAGGATATTAAGAAAGCAGACAATGATCACCTGTGGTGGAGCCCCGGATCTCAGCATCAGAGCCAGTTCCCTTTGAGCTCTTTGGAATGAGAACTACTTTAAGAGTCCTTGGGGCTGGAGGGCGGTAATGATCCATTGTTTCCCCAAAAAAAGAGCTCTGTGGTTGGAGTTTCTGTCTTTTTGGTAAAATGCGCAAAATCCAAATGATTGCAACACGGACTCCCTTCCGCATGTTTCACTTTAGCCAACAAGGTTCAGACAGTTTCCTGAAGTCTGATAACAGAGATACTCATCTCATTCTTGTCGGTCCTGAGGGTGTTGACCGTCTCTGTGGCTTTGGACCTGGCATTCACCTTGAAGAGAGTAGTACACAACAAGTTCATCTCGAGGGACACAACATCAATTTCCTGCTCAAGTGCATCTCTTTGCTGTAGGCACCATACATTATCTCCAGATCCGTAACATAGGTCAATTCCTCAACCTAAAGCAAGACGGTTTACAAGAGCAACGTCATGCACCGGGGCACTGCCAATACCAGTGAGTCCACCTAGGCCTCAGCACACTCTTGGCTGCAGTCTTGGTGGGAAGGCAGCCCCCACTTATATGGCACAGCAGTCTGTATCTTCACTATCCTCTTTCAGCTCCAAGTTCGACCACCAGAGGATCCTTCCCACAAGGCTGGAGCTGCCAGCATCACCAGAGTGCGTTGAAACCCCTCTGTCGTTCCAGTCTTTGCACTGAAAATGGGGAGCAGTACCCATTGTCGCCATGCAGTTCCTCTCAATCCTGATACGCCTCTAAGATCTCTGTCCTATTCCCAATGCTTACCTCACTCTAGTGATGTGGCAATCAACAGAAAGGAAGTGCCATGTTAGCAGTTTTCCTAAGCACTAGGGAAATCACTAGGCCATCTCCTCTCACCTCAGGGACAGCGCATCCGGACTTAGAGGATCTCTTCAGTGGTAAAGCATGGCATAGAGAGTACAGTCCTGCTGACCCTGATGTGGTCATTTATGCTGAATGTCTCAGGATGTTTTAAGGAAGCCGTGAAGTTTGTCAGAAACACTAGTTAGCGGCCATCTTGCGGACCATGCTCCTGACTCCTGTAGTGCCTACTGATATAGCGAGGTGATACTGGTGCAGACTGTAAAGTCAGAAATACTGGCATTATTAATTTTACTAATTATAGAGTATCTCCTTAATGTCAAACAGCTAATCAACATTAATGATAGCAGTAAATCTTAATGCCAATCCTTATCAATGATAAGTAAGTTGTTGTTGTCAATGGTCTTGATGTCAAAAAAGTTTTAGACACAGAACGGAAAGGGAAAAAATGGAAGAGGGGTGAGACCGGGGTGTGGGAGAGCATATCGTATGGGGTCCTTCCTGCGTATTTGAGGGTGTCTCAACTGAAACCAAAGATAGGCATGAGATATACCTTAGTTTCATTTCAGGAGGTAGCACCATCGGCCTCTGTCCCTCACTCACTATCACCTGAAGAGAGTACCTTCCTGCCTCTATCCCTACTACACTGCATACAATTTATGGAAAGGGTGCACAGTTTCAACCAGACAAAACAAACTTTCTTTTAAAAAAACTTGGGGGTAAACTGCATAAACCCCCAGAAGAAAATATTTAGAAAATTAGATTAAAGGCAGGCCCAAAAGAAAAGTCTTTGTGCTTCTAGATTTTCTAGGTTTTCTCTGGTTGTGTGGCAAATCGAATGAGAAACTGGACTGATAACAGGGCACTGTGGGTGTCAAGGAACTGATGGAGTTAAATAGGTCATTCTTAATTCTCTTTGCAGGGTCTTCATGAATAGAGATTGCAACTAGACCTGCATTAATATCCCAGCAATTCCAAATCTGATGGTGAGCCCTAATGCAGAAAGTATCTCACAGTTCTATAGCTTCACTATATTTCACAGATGTAAATACTTTGACATTCCCCATAATTAGGCTCGCAATCGAAAACTTACTTACTAGAAACGGTTTTCCCATCACGAGTCCTCAACAAGTCCATCTTTAAACGGAGATATTATAATGTTTTATTACTATGTAAAAACATCCCGCATTGGAAAATGATAACTTATTTGTAATCCTAGGGCTCTATCCTGAATGTCTTCTTTGAGTTCATAAGCATTACAATGGCTCTGCATTTGTGTGGTGTGCTTATAAAAGTTAATGGAGATTCAAAAGCAGATGAATCTATGAAAGATTCACTGCTGGGAAACATGCATGTTCAGAAGCGTAATAAAACTGTGTTTTATTAGAATGGAGGTGGAATCCATAGAAAGCATATGACCAGATTTCATTTACACACCTTAAATAAGTATTGCTAAAATCATACCTGCCACACCATCCTCTCTGACGTCCCCATCTTCCATCAAGTGAACTATTGGTAGTACTGCGGCACAGATGCATGCTGGAAATACTGGTTGTGGTGGTTGTGGCATGTGGTGGTTCGAAGTATGTTCTGTTCCCCGCTCTTCATCTAAAATCATGAGAAAGGTATTAGAATCTTGTTTATTTTAGCTGATGAGGGTCAAATATAATAAAGGTATTGTGTTAAATTCTTTTGGGTTAGGGTGCTTTCTAAATGCTGTGTCGCTCTCAAAATACAAATATGGATTACACAACGAAAACATATTTTTCTATGGAGTCAAGGAGATTTGTAAAACTTACTGAAAGAAATCCAAAAGGTTTGTTCAGTAATTAAAATTTCTAAACAAGCATTAGCAAATGCAATGCGTCTGGCTTGTAATCATACTGAATGTCTGTAATACACTTATTGTGTCACATGGTGGCACTATTAATCCATGCATATTAAAAGATAGGTACTACTTTATTTTGAGAAAAAAGTCATAACGTGTAAACTTTTAACCATCTGTGATGTTTCAGTACTCTTTACAGATGATCAGTTACATGAGAGTTCGGCAACAAGCAACTAAACCTGTTTGTTGCCAGACGCTAAAAAGAAAATGTTGAACGTTCAATACTGGTGATGGAAGTAGTGGAAATTCCAAACTCTGCCAAGGGAGCCTCGCATTGAACCTGCAAAGATGGCTCACGGTAGTGAGGTGTTCATTTAACGGCTACAAAATGACTGTGCTTCGAACCCTGCGGCATAATGACATGCTTGGTCGTTGAGTACCAGTCACCTTCTGCACTGGCCGCAGAACGCATCGACCACACTGAGCCCCGGCGAAAGGAGTAGTTCCGGTGTGATGTGCTGGAGGTGCAGGATGGACTCACAGACAGGCGCCGGGATGCCAGATTGGTGACTTCTTCTACTGACAAAGAAAACTGGAGATATGAATCTTTGCATTGGCTGGATAGAGTGAGCCCACTCTACAAGGCTAAACTGTGCAGAGTTTAATAAAAAACAGTTAAAGTACATGGATTTCCAAAGACCCAAATCAACCAATGTGATAAGTGGGCATTAGAGCAAGACTAATGACTACAAAATAAAACAGAACATGTTACATAGTCGCTGTAATGTATCTCGTATTCATAGCCCATTAGACCCCTTAATGAAATATATAGGATGCGCATAATATTGTATAGTATGATTTCATGTGAATACCACACGGAGAGGCCCTTCTTTTCTTTGTTATGCAAATCAACCGGGGGCCTCTCCCACAACAATCATACATTTTCAGCCATGCAGAGACCGACTGAAAAGTGTCTCTCTAAAACTGGATTTATCACTTTAGAAATTAGGGATCACTTTGTGATCATCTTTCATCTACAACTGAAACATTTATCATAAGGGGTTAGGATGAAAGAACTAACTCATGCAAATATCTTCCCACAAGAGTTCAAAGTCAGCCTAGTCCAAAAGAAACCTAACAGCACTTCCATGTAGTCAAGAAGCCAGGTCAGAACGTTTCCACACACAACAGCATAAGATGCCTCAGCTCAGCCTACCTCCTTCCATGGAGACAACCTCCAGACAGAAACTGTGGACGTTTGTGAACACAGCAGTGTCCAAGGGACTGTCAGTGGTTACCTGGAAGAGAATAGCACCACCGACTGCATACACTGCGAGGCACAATGTGAAAGGTGTCTGCCTGAAACCCATGGCTTTTAACATTTTTGCTTGGTTAGAGTGTCACAAAGTGCTTTTGAAGTGGAAGAAAGGCGGCCTGTTACGTATATGTAGATGTCTTACGTGGTTCCACTCACTCAAAATGTAAGTCTTATCATTCCAACACAACTTCCCTCTTCTCAGCACAGCACAATAATGCTATTGTTAGCAGTTGTTTGTGGGTTGTTGTCCTGTATTGTCACAGTTGAGTAATATAGCACGCTCTAGGCTGTCTGTTTGCGTTTTACTGTCGAAGGTGCTGTATGCGTGATTAGTGTGTGTGGTATTCATCCTTTCCAACCATGGCAGCAAAACAAGTAATCGTTCCTTTAGTTAAAAAAGCTTCCTGGGGTGGCAGGAGCTTCACTACCTCCGCCGCTAAGGCTTGGAAGAGACTACCTTTCCACCTCAGAAATGCAACCGAGCTCCTCTCCTTCAGACGGGAGTTGAAAACCTGGTTATTTACATTATAGCTGCCCCACTTCGGGGGAACCAATTAGGCAGTACTTAGCGCCAGCACACCTTAGGGTAACAGTCGCGATTTAGAAATTTTAATAACATGATATAACATAACACCCTCTACTGCTCAAACAGACCACCATTCTCCTTCAAGGAAGACAGTTGCTAAATGCCCTTCCTACCCTGTTCCCAAACCATCTGGCATCTCCTGCAGGACTTTAAACAGTATTTCCAGGGTCATGTGACCACAGGACCTGTCACTGAATTGCAAACAACCTCTTTCCATTTCCCAAACCCAATAACGCCCAGGGTACTTTAAAGAATGTCTGTTAATTCCAGAAAACAAAAAAGTCAGCTCAGACAAAGATACAAATCTTCATCCGCACTCTTCTAGGTTTTTGGTGACTAGCCACTAGTGCTGGGAGTCATAACTATGGTAAAAAAGCTTCAACATCGGTTACCACATAACTAATGAACTCATATGCCACTGACGGAAGTGTCGCAGGTGGGCACATGATCAGATTCTTGTGGGGAAACTCACAATCATTAGACTACGTGCTGCTTACCATCGTATTCACCAAAGCCAAGGTTCCCTGGGTTCCACCCCAAAGAAAGACACGATCAAATATCCAATTTACATATATATCACACAGATGCTGGTGCAGGCCAAACGTCTCCATTCTCCCTACTGGGATATACAGATAATACAACCCATTCTCAGAAGTTAACATGAACCTCGACACTGGTAGCATCAACAGAAACGGAACAGACTTTTGACACACAACGTAAATTACATTTGTAAATTTTAATGCGTGTATATGTTGTTCCGTACAGGTTGTTGAGTGGGTTTCTTTTTTTACAAGTAGTTTTTAATATCTGCTTTGTTTTCTTATTTTCTACTGGTGGAATTTTCGTCAGTTTTCCTACAAATACTGCAGTTATATTTTGGTGATGTCTGGATGTATGTCGTTACAACGCACACTTTTACAACGCATGCACTTACAACGCATTTTTTACAACGCAACATCCACTACAACGCATTCCATTACATAGCATGGCACTACAACACATGTTTAAAAACTACCTTTACAACGCATTCCATTACATCGCACACTACCTTTACAACGCATACCATTACAACGCATAGTATAGGGGTAAAAATTACTATTCTAACTCCAGGGGGTGCAACAGTAGGGTAAGTGTTGGATTGCGTTGTAATGGTATGCGTTGTAAAGGTAGTATGCGATGTAATGGAATGCGTTGTAAAGGTAGTTTTTAAACATGCGTTGTAGTGTCATGCTATGTAATGGAATGCGTTGTAGTGGATGTTGCGTTGTAAAAATTTCGTTGTAAGTGTAGTGCGTTGTAACAGTTGCGTTGTAAAGGTTGTTCACCGTGATGTCTACTTTGATGTAAAGCCTCTTTGGAGCATCCTAGAAGTAGGAGCTATCCCCATTGTTGGATTCATGCATGCTTGGTCAAGGAGAGTGACTGTGGAATGCGAAGAATCATGAATGTTGGGATTTGGGGTCCCACTTGCTTTAGGAAAGCAAGGAGATGTAAGAGCCTGTTTGTGAGAACAGGCGTTATGAGTGAAAGGGCGGCAGATCTAAAATGCACAAACAGTCTATGTGTTCTTCAAAGAGACACTTCGATAGTGGGGGTGGTCTTTGGCCTTGAGATTGTTGGGAGGGAATACTACAAAAAGTACATGCAGAGGTATGAAGAGTTCCAAAATGGGGTGAAATGGGAGTATGTTCAGGAAAGGCGAAGGGTGAGTGAGACATATTGTTGAGTTGGGAAGTTAACACATTGCCAGTGAGTTAGTTGATGATGCTTCAGTGGTTGTGAGGAACTGAAAAACAAAGGGAAAACTTGAGAAGGGTATTTCGTATTTACCTCAAACCCAAAGTTCTTGGTCTAAATATGTATATAAAAAGGTATTTGCATCACTGGCTGACATGACTTCTTCCTTGAGTGTGTGTATAATTTTTTGCCTAGGTGTGTACAACAAATGCTTAACACTGCCCTCTGATACCCTAACTGCTCTCCCACACCACCACAAAATAGAGCTTTAGTATTATGTTTACCTCTGTAAACCAATAAGGGTCTCTTCGACCTCTCTGTACAGTCTACCACCTTGTGGTGCACTATATAGAGATGTGGGTGCCCTACACCGACACAAATGCATAGGACATAGTCTTTGGAGTAGAAGAATGGCCACTCTATATTAGTTGCCCATCTCACACAGTCCAAATGTATGGACTTTACACCCACTGCATGTGGGGAAGGGCAGAAATAGAAAGGTTGGAGGATGGATAGGGAAATTACAAAACTGAAATGCTGCAATGGTAATTTTGTAATCTATAATATAAGTTATGTCTCGGATCTCATTAATGCCATTACTCGGGATCAAATCCTCTAGATGAGAGTGCTTGCACTCCCAATAGGAGATTTTAACGCGCGTTGGGCTGGCTTAGGGGGTGACATCAAGTGTAGGCTATGCCACAACTATCGAGAATCATGGTTCCATTTGGTCTGCTGTTGTCCTGCCCTAGATCATCAAAGGAGTCTATTGTTAAAACCTATCTTTTTGGCAGAGGGAGTTGCTTCTTGTGCACAGGCATATTCCTTTTGCTTCAGCAGTAGACCACCTCGGGGGCTGGAGAGATGTGCTAAATTTGTGAATATTTTAAATCAATTATTGTCAAATGCCAGGGCATTTCTACTGAAACAACGTCAGTTAACAATGATATCAGTTACAATTAGTACTGGGCTACCTGCTTAGCAGTTGGGGTGTAAGTAAGAGCGGATTTGGAGAAAAGTGGCCCCCTAGGATGGACGGTGCCCGTTAGCAAGGATTAAACCTTCTTAGAAGGAATATTTGGCCTCCAAAGGCTCCTAAAAGGCTCCTGAAAGACATTATGGTGGGCATTTTTGTGGGTACCCTTGTATTTTGGCATTCTCCTCTGAAGTGGGAGGCACCAGGAGGGTGGGTCAGAGGTAAAAAGATGGACAAGTTCAGTAGGCATTAAGCTCAAGCAAGTATATCAGAGGATCTAAGTATGATAAGACTAGAGGTCAATAATCATTCTGCCCTCCTAGATTGCACTGATCCATTGGTGCCCATGGAAAGGATTTAGACATTATTCTAATCCGGCTCACCGTCATTTTAAACCAAATCTGTGTACATTTTTCTGACTCTGTATTATGAATATTTTATATTCATTATGAATTTTAGTGGATATGAGATTATGTTTTACTTTTACGAAGAAAATTGCACATTTAGACTGGGTTAGATCAAGGCACTTGGCACTTTAATAAGGTATATTGTGCTGATTACCTGAATAAAGGAATATCGCGGATTTTAGTGTTAATTAAGTATTTGAAAATCTAGACTATCGTTGTTTATTTTATGCTTAATTGTTATGGCTTTTATCAACTATACCATAAAATACTACAGATAATATAACAGTTTAACCCAATAAATACTTAAGCTCTGGGAGATTTTCACAAAGAAAATGGACAAAATTATATGGTTGAATATTGTGATTTTGTACCCAGGCATTGTTAGCAAGTCTCCACAAGCAGGGTGCATAGAAAGACACACATGCAGAATGTAAGACTTGCCACATCTATTCACCAACAGTGACCACTGAAAGTATGTGGAGTAAATGTCTACTGTTTCCTCGAGAGTGTGGGTTGCCTTTTTATAAATATGTTTTCAATATTAGCCAGGATGATTTCCTTTTTCTGCTAGAAACACTTCCTTTAGTTTTCTTAAAAATATTGCAGTTATTATTTGGTTACCAAAGCCTTTACGGTTTTCATGACTGGTGTGCAAATGTCACCTGCATCTGTTCAGGCACTTTATAATGACAAACAATAGGAGAAAGGGAGTGAGTGTGCCTTTATTTCCCAATTCCTCTAAAATAGGGAACCTTTTCTTACCAGTTTGTATTATGGGTGCTTTTACCTTTGGCTTCTGGCTTGCCACCCTTGGCGACCAAATCCGGCTTAACACCTGAGGTACTTCTTGTTCCTAAAAGCAGAATACAGTCTTAAGTGCCAAGAAGGTCCAGATATTTGTTCGATGTATCATTCAGATCTAAAACCGGTTCTTCCCTTTATCCATTGCAGGGAGCCCCGGTCTTCAAAATATTTTTTGACAGGTAGAATTTATCTTGCTCCTTGTCCATTCAAATTCAGTACTGGGATCAAAGAGTATCGGTCTGCAAACAGCAGCCCAGTGACACTCCAGTCCAACAAGCTTTCCAAATGCCCAATTCTCTACTCTCTGTCCACACCAACATTTTAAAACCATCAATAACAAAGTGTAGGAGTGGTAGGTGGATCGACTCAAATAAGGCAGACTATGGATTAAGAGTCTGGGCAGTTTTGCTATATACATTATGAAATGTTACAGACTATAGAATAGGCTAAATCAGACAAAGACTGCACTTTAACTTGTAAAGTGGCAGGTAAGAATATACTGTAATTTGCTAGCAATATGCCCTTTAAGAAACATATGGCTTTTGATGATGAAGAAGCTTGGTACATTGGAGATCATGAATGTGCCACAGGTCATAAAGTATTTGATAATAGTATGCACCTTGTAAAGTAATTAAACTTTCATCAATTGTTTTTATTACTAGGTGATGTAAAATAAATTTTAAAAGAGTCCCATTGGTGAGTAACTTGTGCTTGTAAGTGATGTACACCTTCTTCCACATACACAGAAAAATGAAAATAATTTCCAATCAGATGGGAGAAATGAGAGGATAACATACTGCAGCCTGTCAGCCTAAAATCTTTTAAGTGTGTATCTACCAAATGCTGAAACCCATTTTGAGCTTCTGTATTCCCTAAACTGACTGACTCAGGAGTAGCCTCCATGGTTTACTTGCAAATAATTTCAAATGGAATATAAGTCTGCAAAATCACTAGTGCCAACTCAGATATAGCTGCATAGACACTTATGACTTTTGGCTGGGGAATGTCCCTCACTAAGCTATACTATAGGATGCAGACCATAACCAAAATAACTATCAAGGTCTTTGAAGCTTTTTCTGGGTAAGAGCTGCCATAAGTGATGAAAAGGAACCACAAACAAATGACACAGAAAATAAGTTGTGCTGTCTTTGTTGCATATGTGAATATATGGAAAGAAACTAGGCAAATAGGAAGAGTGGGGTGGGAACGGCAAAAATGTAAGGGTCAGGTGAGTCAGGAAAACATGGAAAAAGTAAATATCAGACAGTTTCTTTTAATGAAGATCACATGCAGGTAGGGATGAATATTGTGGCCAGTAAGGGTGATAGAACAGTGCCTGTGAGCCTTTACATACAAATCTAAAATAGTTGTGGTCCACTATTGTTTGCAATAGGATTTTGGATGATAAGTGCAAAAGAAGCATGCCCTTAGTGAACACACTCAGAAAATAGCTGTATAATAATCTTTAAAAGAGTTGCAACGCTGATCACTTAAAGAATTGATTCCAGGATTCAGGCTTTGCAAAGGTATGGACTCAATAAATAAAGGACTTCCAGAACTTTGGCTTCAGTGAGATTTACCTTTATTTAGAGATTGCAGGGGGACCTTTGCTGACTGGCAGTTGAGAGTTAGTTGGCCCTGAAAGAATCACAGGCACTGTCTTTGGAATATCTATTTCATTTAATGCACTGTGTGTAGTTTACTGAGAGTATCAATTGTAGTTCTGCTCGTTCTCTTATATTTAATGACCCAGAACACAAAACAATTAGGGCAATTGTTCCCAGTGCATATGTTAAATCTAATGGGAGGCATTCCATGGGTTGATAGAAGACAACCAGTGTCTCTAATTTGGCCCCCTGCTAGTGGGCATATGTTGCCCCTAAATAAATCAGGCTAAGGTTTACCTACAAATCACATACTCTATTAGCAGACTTAAGTGTTATCCAAGTAGTGGTCTTCAATGTTTTTAGTCAAATCACTTGAAATCATAAGCTCAAAAGGCTTATGAGGTAGAACATAAGAAACAACATACAGGTCCTTAATTGGATCAACATATCCAAACAATGAATATAGGTGGAGTCACCTATGAAGCTGGCCCTAATCAGCAGTGCTTTACAGAGAAATACTCTCCTTCTCATACTACTTAATAAAAGCTAATGCAGATGGATACAACTTGTAAGAATCTTCCTGGATACACAGAGAAGAACGAAGCTTGTGGAATACACAGTATATATTAATTTCCCTCCTCAGAGCCCAGTAACCAGACCTTAGCCAAATGCTCCTATAATGCTTCTAATATTTACTTGCTGTATTAGATTAAGATTTTTCTTTTCCAAAACCCTGGTTGACCACCCAAAACCTATAAAAAAAATAACAGGTGGCTAGGCTCAGAGGATGATGAGTATGGTGGTGGTCATCAACTTAAGCTGGAATAGCAGCTTCCTGCAAATCTAAAATAAACATGGGGAAAATAATCTGTTCCAAAAGACCTTTGAATCACAACCAATTTAGCAATTTATGTATAATTATAGATGTGTGTTTATATCTTGCTGATTCCCACTTGGAAGCAGAGACGCAGTCAGGCTGAGGAAGCTCACTACTTATTGAACATGATAAACATCATGTTCTTTAAATCAACTTGTACAGTGAAGTGGTTAGTGTGCTCATACCGTGTTAACAAACTAAATTCCAGTTGGATTGGCTCTAGGCCCAGCCCTCAGATGAATGTTGGCATTAAACACTGGCAAGAAAACGTCTGGAAAGAAATAGTGGTCCTCTTGTCATGTACCGAATGGCGAAACACCTCCAGGGTCAAGGAGAAGCCGCTTTCCATTGGTACAATTTATCATGTCTGCCTCCGATCATCTGCGGGAATCTAATGATTATTCACAGTAGGTTCCAAGCAAACTCTATGCTTTGTAAGGAGTACCTGTGTGCATACAATCTTAAAGGGAACCATGATAGCTATATGTTCTATGTGCTATCATCAGAGCAGAGCAATTTCTACTTTATATGATAATGGCGTGTGCATAGACTGGGAGTGTGTCCAAAACTGCCAACAAATTATTAGGTGGCTTTGGATGACATGCAGCTGATATTCGCTGTTTAAGAGCAACTGAGCACCAGTGTAATACAGGGCCCCAACAAGTCCTGAGGATGAGATCTCAAATGAAGAGTAGTGTACTGCAAATAGTGGAAGAAACTTTATCCAAAAGTGACCATATGAATGTTAGTCTAAGCAGGGTTGAGTAAAGAACTTGCCACGTTCACTATCAATCCCAGATCAAACAGCTTTAAGGATTGATCGACACCTTAGGGAGGTAAGGTTTTAGCCGACAGGGTATTCATTCAGGGCCTTTCTATACATATCTGACATTACAGAAAGGCTGTAACTATTGTCATAAATAATTAGATGACGAGTACTTTACACTGGTAATGGTTTCTGCTTACCCCAAATATGATCTGTTTCCTCCACAAATTGATTTCCAGACATCCTCCTGGTGTAGGACATATCACCTATTCCACAGCTGAATTGCCAAACGTATCTACGTCAGTGTTACTTTCTTGAACAGCACTTTGAAAATAAAGAGCTTGAACAGATATAGGTTTCTCCTAAACATCACTGAGTTGATATATAGATGGGTTTGTGTTATATAAATTTAAGAACATACACATATGGAATCTTTTTGCAAAAGCTGAAGGTAACATCTCTGGCTCAGTAGTTGCAAGTGAACTAGAGCTATGGCTGCCAACTTCAAAAGCTTTGGAATTTCCTGAAGGAACTCAGGCAAAGATGACTGTTGATAATGAGCAGAAGAGAGAGAATTCATGAGGAGCGGCAGTTTGAATGGTGTCCACCAAAATCCAAGGGTCCATGGCAATGTTCTTTGATACTTGCAATGCTTAGAAATCTATACGGTCAATGGAACAAGACATTTGATTTGAGGGAGTCAGTTCTGCATATTATGAGCTGAGAAAAGAGAAAGGTTTGGATACATTGTGGTTTTTCATTCTGTTCACTGATAGATATGTTCTATTTTTGTGTCCTGAGCTGGTAACTCAAAAAGATCATGGAACATCTTTGAGCTGCAGCGTAAGGGAGACCACCCTGGATTCGACACTATTTTAAGGACCACATCCATGCTTTCTTGCCTTGTATGGAGCAATACATTTGGTGGAATCATTTAATCAATGAATTTGCATATTTTGTAGGAGGTGACTTTCCAAAGGCCAAACATTTCTATTTATTGATAGCTGCCAGGCCCACAGGGGACTGATTGACAGGACAGACCTCTGTATTTATAGTTTTCCTCTTCATCACAACTAGAGATGATTGTGGTTTCAATGGATGCTGGATGCTACTTTAAGTACATTAACCTTACTGAAACCCATAATCCCTTCAGCATTGTGGGGTGTTCTGACCTAAGCCTGATACAGATTATGGCTTCAACCATAAGTAGATGGGAAAAAGCACAAGTTACTAACCATAGATGCTTTTGTACTAGTAGCCCTTTGTCCTTCTTTCTCCATGCTCATTAAACATCCAAACTGCAAAACAATATAACAGAACATCTCTTGCACAGTATACATATAAAATGTTACTTTCCTGTAATAAAGGTTCTCCAGAAGAGCATCTTTCCTGTATTCATACTTTGTTAAAATCCTTCCCCAATTGTTGACTCCGGAATACTTTTAAAATACACTTCACTGAAGAGCACATTTGTGCTATCAGAGTTTACGATCCTCACCAAAGACTTACATGACACTGTTCCTTTATGAAAGAAACCCTGAGCACTTCCTAGTGGGAGGAGACTCTGCCAGCAGTGCACTAACTGCTAATTTTCTTTTCACATTTATTTTTACACTAAAACATCTTAGCAGCTAAAGATTGACAAGCTTCATATGAATCCAAGGAGGATACCAGTGAGGAGATGCAGTATTATGTGTAGTCGTCTGGGATCCTTCCTAGATTGATAAGCCAATATAAACTTACAACATATTCCTCTAATTAAGAATACTTCTTCAAGGCTTCGGACTGGGTCGGAAACTTTCCCTAGCAAGGACTCTCCAGTGTCACACACTAAGATCCATTCCAGTATATTTTCCAGGCTAACTGAGGCATTCGGAGAGGAGTTGAGAGAGCCACAACAGCAGAAAATACATAAAATAGTATGTCTGCATACCTTTGGAACTTATTAATCCCTGCACTAGCTCATTGGGGAGGAGAAATAGTGGACGAGAATTTGGGGGAAGATTATGTATCCACCTGAAAAACTGTTATCAAAAGTAAATAACGTTTCCTTTTGATGGATACATCTTTCTGCAAATTCTTCACATTATCAATGAGTCCAACAGTTTTATTTCTCAGGCATTGGGGGAAAGAGCAGCTAACCAAGAAAATCCTACAACACAGCATTAGCAAAGTACCCACCACTACGTGCCTGAGATGTGAGACATTATTGCTTTGCAAATGTGTGCAAGTATGGCCATGTAGCAGCCCAACAGCTGTTGGAAGCATGGATGTCTCTGAATAGAGCTCCAGTAGTAACCATGGCCCTGGTCAAATGAACACAAATGCCCTCTGGAGGATCTTTCTTGGTAAAGGCAGATCTTGACACAAAGGACAACCCAATGTAAAATGGTACATTTGGTCATCAAATTGCCCTTTTTATTTTTATGGAACAAAACTGAGGCTATTTTCTGTTATGGCCAAACTGAAGGGATCCACAAATGAAAACCCACTCAGAGGGAAATTGACTCAGTCATTCAGTGTGCAGCTCCCACTTACAGTCCTACAGCGAAATACTCGGGGGATCTGCTCTCAAGTTGAGGGAGCCTGCCAGATGGCCCTTTATTGGGAGGGAATATTCCTTTTGCCCATGTCCACAGGAGTATCAGCTCCTAACATATGGGCCACACCCTGCACTGCCATATTTGTTGATAAAATGGATGATAGTTGTGTTATCTCACAGAATCTGGTCAGTGCCTCCTGACATGGAAAGGAGAAATGCCTTTATGGCAAACAGGAATACTGGCAGCTTGAGCACATTTATGAACAGGCACTATGGCCCCATGTCGTCAGGTCTCTCAGATTAAAACCCCAGATCCAGCGAGGATGCATATATGATCATGGTAGGCTTAACCAGTACAGGGATGAATTGGGTACCCTTCAATAGGTAAGATAATGAAGCACCTATTAGAAGATCCATATGTGAGCTGAGAGACTAACTTGGAGTTGTAGCCAATGCCTCCTCAGACACCACTAGAGAGTTCTCATCCACCACCTAGCCTGAGACAGCAACAGGGCATACAAGTCCATGAGGCTTAGCAGGAGAAACATCTGCCAGTTGAGGATCTGACCCATAGACAGAAACATTGAAATTATTGTTCAAATATCAGTGACCCTCTGAGTAGGAGGAAAGGCATCCATAAGGGTGGTTCAGGACTGCCCTTATAAAGATCATATTCAGTGTCGGAGTGAGGTGAGACTTCTGGATGCTATTGGTAGAGCCCAGATCATGTAAGAGAGTCACTTTCCACTGGAGATGATACTAAACCAGCATCAGGGACTCAGCCTTTACCAATCTGTCATCCAAGTACGGAACTATTTGGGCTCCTGCAACAGTAGTAAAGCTGCAACGAGCACAGCAGCTTCATAAGGTCACAAGGAGTTGTCATCTGCCTAAATTTCAGGATACTCAAGTGGCTCCTTTGGCTGGAGACAATCAAATGTTGAATACTTACAGGGGGACAGAGATGCAAATCAATCTCCAGAGTTCAAGGGAAACAGGAACTGTCTGAGGGACAGGATTTTAAATGTATCCTGCTGGATGATCCGGTTCAGAAGGCAGAGACCCAGGATAGGTCTCAGCCCTTTATTCTTCTTGTTCAAGTAAAGGGAGTAGAATCCTGTGTTCTCTTTCCTATGAACTCTTTATTTGGCAAGGCAAAGTCTTCCCCCTCTAAGAACGAAATGTGAGCCAGCAAGCACCCTCTTAAGGAAAGGGGAGTTATTTGGAGGGAAGAATAGAAAAGGAATGGCATAGCCTCGGAGGATCAACTTGATGACACAGCATTCGTTGTGATTTTCAGTCAGTGGGTAGTATCATAGGAGGCCCTTCTGGGGGATAAAAAGGGAGAGAGAAGTTAGTGCACTTTAGAAATGGCAAGACCTGTGGATAATGGTAGAGACTGGACCTGTTGCTACTGGCAATGCCCTTTAGATACACTCCTGCCCACAAGGAGCAACATAGTTAGTATAGTATTTGAATGAATTGAAACAGTTGTCTTTTTTGAGACTGCACAGTACTAGAACAAACGATGATTTTTTCAAAAATGATGGTGGAATTACCAATGCTGGACCCAGTATAACAAAAAACACACTAGTCCCTTGTAACAATACTTTTGAAACAAAGAATTAAATGCCGACTATAATTTAATCAAAGGAGTTTATGAAAAACGATTTCAAGACACATAGCGGCATAGTGAATACTGGTGCAAAACATTCATGCTCAGTGCTCTCTTTTGAGGTGATACACTTAAGTGATAAATCATGATCAACAAGTGTATCAACAAATACAGGAACAGCACGGCCCGTTACAGCAAGTTCTCAACAATCATATAGGGTCCGTGTTTTTAAAGTCGACAACGTTTCGATATCAATAAAAAATGGCGGAATAATCATCAGGACTTAGGGGATATAATGAGCTGTGAGAGGGAACTGAAACAATAATAGAGAAAGGGTGATCAGTGTGAGGGTAAGAAAAAGAAAAGTGAGCCAGCACAAGGCATAGGCAATACATATGCGACCGTACCAACATTATGAAGGGTAATACAGTTGCTAAAGAAGGGGCACCCTATGACAAGCTTCAAAAACATGGGCGGCCAGGAAGGACCTACATAAAAAGAATGGAAAGAAGAGCTGCTTAAAACCCTTGAAATGGGTAATACTGATGAAGGAGAGAGTGTGCAGTACTAGGAGAGGCACTGACCTGAGCTGAAAAAATGCTGGATCCCAATCAGCCCACAGTGGGGAGTGTGTGGGGTCTGGGTCTCAAGGTTGGGTTCCGGATCCCTTCACGGGGCTGGAATCAGCCCAAAAATGGGGATGCACTGGTAGCGCCGACTGGCAGCATGGAGTCCTTTCAGGACAATTAGTTCTCATGGGGGAGTGTGAGAGGGAAGCATGCCTGTTAATGTAAGCAACAGAAAGAAAGGAAGAACCAAGAACTAAAATAAAGAAGCTAAAGACAGACTAGGCCCAGTGACAGGAAAGGGAGAAGTACTGAAAGCTATTTTGAAATGGTTTAAAAGACATTGAAAACCTAAAATCAAATAGCATAAGTACACTTACTATAAAATATTTGGGACAGTACAATAAAAAAAATGTGAAACAGAACAAAAATAACATATGTACATTGTGAAAACCAAAAAAGCAGGAGGAACAAGAATTGAGAGTCCATATAGTATCTGCATGAGAATTCATTTTAAATCAAGAATGTGCAATCTCCCTCATGATTTAGACCAGTGCGTATAGTGACCAAACGAAGAATCCAATGCCATTCCTCATCGTTTAATAGGTATTCGATGTCGCCTTCTCTCTCAAGGGTGGAAACGGTGCTGATAACTTGCCACCACAAGTCGTTCTCGCAACGTCCAAACTCTAAAAAATGTGACACTAGAGGGGCAGTGAGAACCATGCATCGATGTGACTTCTGTGCTTAAATATGCAAATCCTTATTTTTTGTATGCTTTGGTCAATGACAAGTAGGTTATAAGGGCATAGAATATCATATATTACATTGGCGGTGTTGCAGTCGGAGAAAAATAACAAAGATGTAGTGAAATGCTGATGTGCAAATTCTTTTGTCTCAATGCAAAAATGACATAAAATACATTGGTCACATTTGTAGTTTCCTTTCATGGGGAAAAGGCCCCAACACTCCGTAATGGCATGAACTGGTCTGGGAGATGGTATGGCTGCACAGCCGAGGTAGTCTTTTAAGTTCCTTCCCAACTTGTTAGCAAACATAGGTGGCTCAAACGCAAGGATCTCAGCTGCTACAATATGGCAATGTTTTCTAATACTTTTGGAGATGAAGTTCGAACTTGGAGACAAATTAGTGATGCAGACAAGTCCATTGGATTCCTGTTTTGCATAAGACGTTAGTAGAGTCTCATGTGGGCGGTACCATGCACTCTTAGCAGAGCGTCTAATCAAGCGTTTATGGATTAAGATTTCTACCTCCCTGATTAAATCACTTTGTGTTTGAAATTCTGTCTTAATCTTAAAAAGTGACTAAATGGTAGCAAGTCTTCAGTGAGCCTGGATGGTGATTGGTATTTGCCCCGTGAGGGTGTTCCACAGGGCACAAGTTATAGACCAATGTTTTTTGTTTTGAAAGAACCTCACCATTACTCACCAGGTCAGAGAAAGGCTTTTTAACATGGTCAGGCAGGCTGGTAACTGAAAGTTTTTCACATACCTCTAAGGCATGGATGTAGCAACCTACAGGACAAGTTACTTACCTTCAATTACGCATTATCTGCGACATGATCCAGCCGCAGACTGCTTACCTCAGAACTTCCAGGCATCAGGCTGGACCAGAAGATTTTTGATAGCAGCAACCCTGCTATCAAACTATTCTGCTTGAAGTCGTAGGCATCGGGTTCGTTCCGATGTCCGCGTTGCCTATAAAAACGCCACCTCAGTGCGCTGACATCAGTACTTTTTACGATTTCCCACGCTTGAAGCGCAGACCCATAAAGTGACTGACCAGGGTGTATTAAAAGACAACTAGGCCTTGAAGGGGAACAACCCTGATGCTAAAAAGTGATACACAGTCCGGGGAGGATAGGTGGGTGGGTAATGGTTCTGCGGCTAGATACTGTCTCTACCATATAAGGAGTTACCAAAGGTGAATAACTTGTCCATCGGATAGAGACAACTAGCTGCAGATTCCTTACCTTAGAACAGGTACCCAAGCAATACCATCCCCGAAGGAGGGACTGCGGAAAAGTGTTAGACCAGAAAAGTTCTGTAGGACCGAATGG
Organism: Triturus cristatus; assembly: GCF_964204655.1. Lineage (NCBI taxonomy): Eukaryota > Metazoa > Chordata > Amphibia > Caudata > Salamandridae > Triturus > Triturus cristatus. The sequence continues at coordinate 653,709,720 of NC_140584.1, forward strand.
CCAAAGAGGCCTTCCCTACGGACTTGATTATCCAGTCAATAATGTTTGGTGAACCTGTGCAGGGATGCCCATGTGGCCGCCTGGCAGATATCAGGGACTGGAACACTACGCTGAAGAGCTCTGGTGGCTGCCTTAGCTCTGGTTGAATGAGCTCTAAGGCCTTCAGGAGGCTGTTAATTTGCCGAAGGGATAACAGATGTTTATGCAAAGAATAACCCAACAGGGGATGGTTCTCTTCTGCACAGCACAACCCTTATTTGCTCCAATGTACCATACAAAGAGTTGGTCATCCACCTGGATCTCATTAGTTTGATCAAGATAGAACGATAATGCACTTTTTGGGTCCAGGTGGTGGATTCACTCTTCTTCCTTGGAAGGATGAGGATCATCATAGGAGGTAGGTAAGGTGACAGATTGCCCTAGATGGAAACCTATCACCACATTGGGCAAAAAAGAATCCCAAGTGTGGAGCACCACCTTGTCCAGAAAGACAGTCAGGTAATGAGAGGTGGGAAACAAGTTAAGGTCCCATTGGGGCATGATAAAGGGTGAGGGGGGAATAAGATGTGTAAGCTCCTTCAAGAATCTATGTAAAATAGGAGATTTCAAAAGTGACGGCTGGTCTGGCAACCGTAGAAAGGCAGAAAGGGCCAAAAGGTAACCCTTCAGAGTGCCCAGAGCAGAGCCCTGCTGGGCCAAAAAAAGAATAAAAAGAAGAATGTCAGATAGGACGGCAGACAGGGGGGTCAACAGACCGTTCTGTAGAATATTTTTAAAATGTTTGCCATCGGCAGGCATATACCGACTTGGTGGAGGTTCGTCTGGCTGCCAGAATAACCTAACAGACTTCAGGGGTAAGGTCAAAAGCTGTCAACTTTCACTGCTCAATCTCCATGCAAGGAGGCAGAGGGTGGACAAGTTTGGATGGAGAACCCACCTCTAATGCTGGGACAGAAGATCCTCCCGAAGGGGAAGCCTGATCCAAGGATCGATGCTCATCTCCCGAAGCTCGGGATACCAAACTCTCCATGCCCAGTACAGAGAAACAAGGATGACTAGAGCCTGGTAGCTCTTGACCTTCTTGAGCACTCTGGACAGGAGTGGTATGGACGTAAAGGCGTACAGGAGGCCTGTGCTCCACTTGAGACAAAAAGCATCGCCGAGAGAGAGCTGCCTTGGAAACCCCAATGCGCAGAACTGCTGACATTGTGCATTCTCTTCAGAGGTGAACAGATATAGCCAAGGCTCTCCCACTCCTAAAAGACACCTTGCACCACCTCAAGATGAAGATGCCATTCATGATCCGCTAGGCACCGACGGCTAATTTTGTCCGCCCTGACGTTCAGGGAACAGGCCAGGTGTTGAACCACCACGTATATACACTGCTGCTCCGGCCAACACCATCCTGACAAAGAGTCCACGACCCCACCCCACCTTGTTTGTTGCAGTACCACATGGCGGTGGTGTTGTCTGTGAACACCTGAACTAGCCTTTCAATGAGAGAGGATAAGAAGTCTTTCAGTGCCAAATGAATCGCTCGAAGCTCCAGCAAGCCCGACTTCCGCCAGGGACCCATGTCCTCGGATCTCCACCTCTCTCAGTTGACCACCCCATCACAGAAGTGACGCATCTGTCACCACCATGAGATCTGGTTGGGGAAGGGAGAGGGGTCTGCATCTGACACAATCGTGGTTGGTCAATCACCACTGCATATCTTCCACACTGCCCTCCAAGATCTGGAATAGGTCGGTTACATTTCCCGATGTTACGCCCATTGGAAGTTCAGGTCCCACTGCAGAGCCCACATGTGCCACCTGGCATGATCTACCAGCAGGGTGCAGGAGACCATGAGGCCCAGCAGCCTCAGACTCAGTCTCAGCGAGATCCAGGATAGAGGCTGAAACATCGGTATCATAGCATAAATAACCTGGACCCGCCACTCCGGAGGATAGGCCCAAAACTGCACCATGTCCAGATTGGATCCAATGACAAGGAGCATCTGAGAGGGAGTTAGATGTGACTTCAGCACATTGATAGTGAACCCCAGCAAATGCAAGAGGTTCTCCGTATTCTGGAGGTGGGAGACAACAGCTTGAGGTGAGCTCTCCTTCAACAATGAGTTATTGAGATGGGGGAAGACTGGAACCTCGAATCTAAGCAGATGAGCTGCGACCACTGCCATCACCTTGGTGAACACTCGAGGGGCAATGGTGAGGCCGAAGGGGAGCACGGTAAACTGAAAGGACACTTGGCCCACTGTAAACTGCAGATAGCATAGATGGGCAGGCAGGACGGGGATATGGAAATAGGCGTCCTGCAAGTCCAACACTACCATCCAGTCTTCTAGGTCCAGGGCACACAGAACCTGGGAAAGAGTGAACATATTGAACTTCTCTTTTTTGAGGAAGTAGTTGAGGGCTCTGAGGTCGAGGACAGGATGAAGGCCTCCGTACTTCTATGGAACCAGAAAATGGAAGGAATAGCAACCACATCCTATTTCTGGTCCAGGAACCCTATCTATAGCTCCCTAGGCCATGAGAGTTTTGACTTCCTCATGAAGTAAGACAAGGTGATCCTCCATCAGTCGATCGTAAGTTGGAGGCATGGAGGGAGGGATAATCTCGAAGCGGAGGGAGTAGCCCCTTCGGACTATTTGCCAAACCAACCTGTCCAAGGTGATGCCCCACCAGTGGTGCCCATACACTGGTATGATCGGACTAGGAAGTTTTTGGGGCAGAGGGGGAGCGGTTTGTGGCCTGATTTGACTTCTGGCCTCCTGATCCGCAGGGTCGGGGTGAAACACGCCCACAGTCACACAGAGATTGCTGAACTTACATGGACCTCTGGCTTGGGTATGGCTGGTGCTGTTGAAAGCCCCTTCCGTAGCCACAAAAGGAGCAAAAGGCGGATGCAGGCCGGGATGACACTGAAACACTTAAGGACTTGGCCATAGCCCACGACTCCTTAAAATGCTCAAGCATCGCGTCCATCCTGTCTCCAAAGAGACGGGAGCCATCAAAGGGCAGGTCCAGGAGGTTGGCTTGGACATCCCCCAAAAAGTCAGATGTTCTCAGTCAGGCGTGGTGCCTAACAGCCACCATCGAGGAAATCACTCTGCCCAGCGAGTCTGTCATGTCTAGGCCACAGCGTATGGTGAACTTTGCTGCTCTCTCCTGTCTGCAACAGTTTGGGAGTGGACAGCCTGGGCCTCCTTCGGGACTTGTGGCAGCACCTACACAACCGTTTTGCATTGCGAATGGGAATAAAGGCCTAAGAAGCATGCAGTGTTTAGTGACCGCAATACAAGGCTGGTCGAAGAGAAGATCTTCTTACCAAAGCTGTCCAGCCTTTTGGATTCCCTATCTGGGGGGTGCAGAAGAGAACGCAGCTTGTGAAGTAGAGGCTTGAACCACAAAGCTTTTGGGAGTTGGGTAGCTGGAGAGGACAACTGGGTCACCCAGGTGCAGGGAGATGGCGGTGGGCGATAGTTCTGTTCACAGGAGCCCATGTGCTGGGTATGGATCAGGTGCCCAGAAGAACATCTGTCAAGGCCTCATTAAATGGCAGCAAGAGTTCTGAAGTAGACACACCAGGCTGCAGGACCTCTGTCAAGACATTGGTCTTGATGGCCAAAGTAGGAAACTGCAGGTCCACGACCTCCACAGCCCTACATACCACCATTGCAAATGAAGTCCCCTCCTCCGTAGCCAGGTTAGGGGTAGACAGCATGCCAGGCTCTGGCATATCTAAACCGTTGGCATCACCAAGGTCCTGGTACCAGTCCATTTCCGTGTTGTAAAGCAGGATTTCTAAGGGAGCCTGCTGCCCCTTCCAATCCTCATCCAATCCTAGACCTTCAGGATAAGGCACAGGTTATGGTATGAAGACCAACAACTCCATCCGCACCGGTCTCGGCGTCAGTGGACACCCAGCTGGCTCGGTGTGGTCTGCAATAAGGATGGGGAAAGCGCCGCTGGTGGACTTCAGTGATGTCGATGGCCTCGGTGTCAGATGCAGTATCTTGAATGGTCGAGTGGGTATGACCGGTGCCGATCCGGATCTGGGAACGGATCCAAGAGAAGGTCTAGGTGCCCGGGTCGAAGCTGACGGCGTGGAACCCAAGGGAACTCCTCCCTCTGCTGAGCCTGCGGGGCCCAAAGGCGTTCCAGCAGGGTAAGGCTGCCCAAAGATGGCATACATGGTGTCATAAAAAGATTTCAACTGAGAGGGGATCGCTCCCAGCCCCAGGAAGGGAGGGAAAAGCGGAGCCGGCCAGGGCATCCGCTATGGGGAGCGGACCCTCGGACGCAGAGACTCCTCCGTCTCGCCAGGTGACGAACGGGGCAAAGTTGAAGCATGCCTCGGATTCTTATGTTTATTATGGTGCTTCTTACCTGACCTTGACAACTTTGAGTGAGAGGAGGAAGAATTGTATCCCCCGGAGCAATGCTTGGACATTCCTCTCGACCAAGACCGTGACCAGGATTGAGATCTTTGGGGAGATCTCCAAGGCGCCTGATGCTGGGCAGCAAGCAGCCTCAGGGACTGCTCCCTCGAGGCTTAGGGCGCCATGGCCTGGCAGTTGGAGCACAACTTCTGGTCGTGGTTGTGGTGCAGGCACTAAAGACATACCAGATGGTGGTCGGAAACCGACATGGCACGGTGGCAGGCATCGCACGTTTTGAACCCTGAGGTCTTCTTACTGGACATATCTACACATCAAAAACTTCGATGGATCTGTGCTGGCTGGAGTGGAAAGAAAAGAACTGACATCAGCTCGCTGAGGTGGCGCCTATATATTGACAACAAGGACATCACGACAACGACGAACACGACACCTGTGATATCACGTGGAGTCGACTGATGCCCCCTATCAGCGCACAGGGGTACTGCTATCAAAAATCTTCCAGATCCAGACTGACACCGGGAAGTTCTAAGGTAAGGAATCTGCGGCGAGATGTCTCTATCAGATATGTATGTGACATAAGACCTTGTCCTCAAAGGCCAAGGAATCTGAATGTGAACTGAAAAGCTGCTGCAAGCGGGCAAATCTCTGTGCCCTGGGGAGGTGTTAATATAGGGTTTACCTTTACAATTATCTTTGTTCTTCTCATTCGCAACATGGATGATATTTTCCCAGGTGAATCACATACATAATACATACAGAACATTTACAGCATTAGCATTGTTAAACACTGGGGAATTGATAGGGTACCGATGTCCAAATCCTGGTTGACCGACATTGTGTACTATAATGAGCAACTGGAAATATACTGTAAGTAGCAATCTATTTCAGCCTGCTCAATGGATATCTGGGGGCCACTGCAAGAGTACGTCTTGGCCAAGCTGCCCGGCGACGACAAAGAGACCAATAACTCCTCAAAGATGAAATCAGATATTGGACTGCTAAACTACAAGGGGTCCTACTGTATTGGTAAGATGTTGGCAGCAAGGTTGGGTGATAGGAAGAAAATTATACACACATGGCAGAATCTCAACCTATCCAAAATCAACAAAGGGGAGCCAAGAGGTTTTTCAGTGTGTTCTGGCCACTTCCATTACATTAACCAAAAACCAAATAGAGGAAACAAACTTGAATCAATTGCTGGTTACCTCTCTATCCTTCATAATAGGACGGGGATATCCCAATTTGTGTAAAAGGACTTGCACCCACTAAAGTTCCTGCTGGCATGCTTCATCATACAGTCTTCATCCAGATACATGCTGTATCTGGGCTGGGTCAATCTCGTAGCTCAAGGAGCTCCCCTCCTATTATGAGGGCAAGAGAAATAACTGATAAATGATTAAATAATGTAAACCTGTACAACATCTAATGAATGGTGTACTGTTGTTAGGAAACTTTATGCTACGCACTGAGTCATGCTTGGCTTGACATTGTACGTATTTTGTTAAATAAAAAGGTCCTTAAAATTGAAATGTCAGTGGGTCAGCATTTCTTCCACTAAAACAGAAAAAAAATCAATGGTCTAATGTGCAGAGAGTTTTCTCCCTACACAATGTAACTATTGAACATTTTTCCTGCCTGGAGCTACTATGCTTCAGGGCCGTTATCTGCAGGAAAAATATGCATCCGAAGACCTGCAGTATATAGGGTGGGCACTGTGAGGCACTGACCAAGCAGTTTAGGGGCCAGATGAGCTGGGTTACAGACACTGTAACTGGAGTAGGTCCAACTCCTCTAAATGAGAGATAGGAACAGTGGGGTTGGCAGGGAAGGAGTCCTACCAATTTGTGGTTACTCACAGGCCCTAACTCATTAGCAGTAGACATTGAATAACCCAGAAACTGATATTTTGCAAGCGGTCTACATTAGGGTGCATTTTGCTGGTACTAAAAGGGATCTGCAGCAGAAATGGTGGAGGAGATTTACTTTAATGTGACCAGAAAGGTTGGGGGCTTTAGGATCCATAATTGTTCTTTTGGAATTGTAACACTGTCTTCTTTACTTTGAGTTGGAGTTTTATTTATCCAGGATGAAGACTTTGAGCATCATTTAAAGTTTGGCAAAAAGTGCTTCCCTACCTCAATTAGGGTTAGGAGACTGCAGCCTCAACTGTCCCGGCTTTCAAAAGCCTTTGACTGATGCCCATCCACCACTGGGTTGCCAGTCACTGTACATAAGAAGGATCAGGCCTTCCACTTCTAAAATATAAAATTTTCTGCTCACAACCACATGCGCAACACGATTATCACTGATAAGTGGGCATCTCTAAATTGGGCTAACACTCCTCTGGAAACCCTGTTATTAGGGTGTAGAATTATAAGACATGTTTTTTTAAAGTTTAGAATACAATTGCTAATTGAATTTAGGTTGAGAATACATTCTCCCAATCAAGAATGCATTTTTGGTGTTTATAGGTATGACGGCAATGTAGCGCTTACAGAAAACTAAGTACAGAAGGTGCATGAGGAATTTTTTTCCAGGTACCACCATAACAGAGATGCATTAGAATTGAAGCTGCAAAGGGGAATCAGCAACATTTGGTGCATTTATAAAAAAGAAATATTAGTTTGAGATGCAATAACTGCACAGAGTCAACGAAGAGCAAAAGCAATGAAAAAAGAGCAGGTTAGCAACATTTGAGAGTTCTTTAAAAGGACACTGTTGTTGTGTATGCCCTTACATCTGCCCACCTGATGGAGGATGCCCCCATAATTACAGAGCCCTGCCATAATGATGCATAGAATTTTTGCTAAAGTAGCGAGAACACTTTCTTCGAAAGTGTAATGGTCCTGGTCGCCATGTTGTGACAGCTGGTCAGTCTTTTATTTTGTTTTTCAGAAACAAACCCCAAATTAGGGATTTTTTCAGCAAATTATCAATTTACATCCCACAAACAGATCTCCGTACAAAGGTGGGGAAATCCTACACCTCGCTTTTTGGCTGGCTTTTCAGACCGATTTAACTGCTTTAAAAGACTATTGTTTTCGCAAATAAATCATCCATATATACATACAAAGACGGGCCTTTGGTCAGTGTGGGCTTCAGCCATTGATCTATTTAAATGTCAATAACATTTTGCTTACGCCCACCGCAGTATGCAGTAACGAGCAACGGATCACCCCTCTTTACCCACTGGCTCCCTTCACTTTAAGTGACTGCCCAAAACCTGTGCAGACTGTTACTGTCTGCCTAAAAAGTTTCTTTCTCTTCAGTGACAAAGGTGTTTAAAAGTCATTTTACTTTTTGTTAGTTTAAATACCAGTAATTAATGGTGTCTGCAATTCGGGTGCCCAGTTAAATAGTGATTTAATTTCCATATCGTTTTAAAGTTGCAATTATAAAGTGACATTGTGACATTGCAGCTGTCTGCGACTTGCTTAGATTTTGATTTATTCTTTTGTCTTTTGTGAATAATAACAAAATGCAAGGAGCAACTTAACTGAAAGGCTGATGTACTAAAAACATCACTGGTAAAGAATCCATTTTTAAAATTACAATCTGTATTGTAAGCTTATAGTTATGTCGCATCATTTATTTTTGTGGTATATACTTTCAATAAAAAATACTAAATATTACCGTTCCACCAGCATTTCAGAGTCAGATCTACTGGCTTTGCCAATGCTTTTTTGTGGTGGTGTCTATCAAGATTTGAATCTGCCAGCCCTGCAGTAAAGATCAATTTAATCAGCCTTATCTCCAATATATTTATATAGAACTGTTTCTCCAGTCCTGACCATATCACTTTGAAAGCCATCTGCACATTATCATCCTATCTCTGCGAGGAAGCATCCTTCACCATAGAGATATCTGGTTATTAAGGATGAATAAAACTTTCAATTCAGGAGATTCCATGCACAGGTACACCCCTGCAAGATCCCCATGACCCTGGGACTTATATTAATCTTGTCTTTCAAATATCTATGGAACTGGTTTCACTAATGATACAAATACCATTAAAGGAATCACATCCTCAATGGAGCCTGCAGCAACTAAAACTTACTTGAGGACATCACACTCAAAAGACACAGAGCTGATCGTGCTCGCTGGAGGGAGGAAGTCCCCTCTAAAAGGGACAGCTACAACGGCCATTGCTTTAAAGGGGCAGCTACAACTGCCACTGGTTTTGTGAAAACCCTTACAACTGAACATCCGCCACATAGAAGAACCCTGGACTGGAGCTTAAACTTTCAAACAGTAAATCTCAGAAACTCTGAACTACTGGGATGTAAAAATAGGCACCCCGAAGATCTTAGGGTACTATTCAATCCAATACTACCATCAACATTTTGAATTTACCTTTTATAAACTTATTTAGAAAGTGCAGTTTCAAGAATGACACAAACCTCTACCTTCTTTTGAGATAAAAAATAACTGGGAAATTAACAAGCAATTGAGACTTTTCTGTCTCTTTGTGAAGGAGGAACTAGTACTATAGCACCCTTCTTAATAAAGCTTCCACCTCTTTGAGTGGAAGACTCGGTCAGATGCCTCGGCATGATGCTTGACAGGGAGGTAGTCAGTGATAGAATTGAATTACAGCCCGGCCAATGATAAGTTTACTTAACAGATAGATGTCTAGATACAACTTCCCCGTTCACTTGCCGGGAGAATAGCCTTAAGATGATTGTCCTGCCATGGTTTTTATATTTGTTTATAAATATTCCTATCCCGCTCACTAGACCTTTCTTCATTACTCTCTGAACTTTCCTGTTTAAGTTGATATGGGCAAACAAACCTGCATGGGTGAGTTGGGAAACAATGACACTCCCATTTGAGAGTGGGGGAATTTAAGTCTTAGACTTGGAAATATATTACTTAGTGCCCCAGTGTCATTTTGTGAGTTATTAGTTTCACCGGACGCATGCCTCCCCTTTTATATCCCGTAGAAGGAATGGTCTGGGTATGTCCCTCTCTCGTCAACACGGAAGAGGGCCTTCAAGAGATGACTGTAGGAAGTGAATGCAGTTGCCACAGCTGGCTAGGCCTGGAGAGGCCTGAGCTAGAAGCTGAAGGAACATTTCAGGTGTTGCCTCCGCTGCCCATGCGCTGTCTCTTCGAGACATGCTGTATCTTCGAGGCATGCTGTATCTGGCATATGGGCCTCAAAAAACACCTAGCTTTTTCATTGGTTCCTCTTGCTGTCCTTTAGAAATGCTGGCTTTGCATTGGTATATACACTGAGTAGTCCCTCCTTTGTGTATCCTCCCATGAGGACTGTTACATGTGTTCTTACTCTTCAGGTTATTTATACTTTGAGCACTCTTTTTTTGGTTGGACTGCCTCCTCTTCGCTCGTTAAGTGTTCTGTGTACTTGTGCACTGAAACTTCGGTCTGCTTCATTTGCTTGCCGTCCAATAATCTTCCCATGCCTCCTGGTCACCCCTCCCACAACACTGCTCGCAGACCCCCACCACCCCTCCGAGGCCACTGCTCATTTTGCCAATTTTTTTGCTTGGCTAGTTTACGCATGATTTGCAGTGCAGTGCCCTCATTTAATCCCCATTTGCCATTTTCCCAACCCCCTCACACAACACTGCTTGCCTGCCCTCACCTCCGATGTCGCTAAGTTCATTTCTTATCATTATTTTAAATTAGAAGTTTTTATTTATGTAGCGCAGCTATACACGCACTAGGGGGAAATTAAAGGATAAGCCCATAATCACAGGATATTGAGCCAACACCAGACTCAAACACGGATCCCCTGCTCCCTAGTCGGCAGCTCTCATCTTTCTGCCAAATCTTTTCCCTATCCATGTTGCAGGGGGCAATACCTTATGTGGCCAAAGGAGGTCGCAACGGATACCAAGTGGCAGCCTGTGATACTGCACCCTTTCAGTGCTTTGTGCACAGTAGAACAGTAAGTGTTGCTGTATCCACAATAATAATCTGCACATCTAAATACTTATAAAGTTCCATAGTTGAGACCGATTGCACAGCAAATGCTTGTTTGTATTCGCCAGTGATCCGCACATTCAAAAGCCCATTACTGCCACTCACGGCTGAAGGAGTGGCACAACAATCCCTAGAGAGGCTGTGATGGAGCTGGGGAATTTGTACACTGGATCACTTCCATGACAGGGGAGATCTCACAGCCCTGGATTTATTATATTTGCACACCTACAGCAAACAGCGAAGGAACAGATGCCTGGATTCCCTTTGGAGCCTAAAGAGGGCATATCCCTTACTCAGCTCATTCATTTGCCGGATTCTACTCAGTGGGCATCAAACCTATACGCCCTTGAGGTGCAGAACAGGATAGGGAGACTGGAGTGTACATGAGGGACCTGGGAATGACCCTGACTGATAGGCACGATGGACCTATTAATGCATGCAAACCGAGCTTATCTCTATGAACTATCATCTTAAGCTACTACTTTTAAGACTTCTACATAGGGTATACTGCACTCCAACTAAACAAGATAAGGTTGATTTTGTCAGATCTCATGCATGCCCCCAGTGCAGGATGTACTATGGTGTTTTTTTCACCTGGTGTGGCAGAGCTCTTCTTTCTCTCAATTCTGGCAATAATAGGTATGACAGCAGATATGATCAGACAGCGGCTGGAACTACAGCCATTGGTAGTGCTGTTCTTTGGGTACGTGTAGGGACTACCCTCAGGCACTAGATAACTATGGCACTGGTATTTTTGCGGGTTAAACTCACAGTGGCTATGAATTGAGGAAGACGCTTGGCCCGCTGCAGAGGACTAATCTGGGGAATCTTATTACTTGTAATGACTGTGCCAAGACCTACATTACCCTCATGCTACCTACTTTGCAGCTGAATGATATTTGTAGCCCCCTCCAAAGATATTTGTTGAGACAAACTGAGGATCAGGATCCTGAGGACCCATGACGATACAGTGAGAAGCTGTACCATATAGTATTGCTTGTACGACAACAGACTGGAACCTAACTGGAAGATCACGTGGGAGGCGGGTGATTTAGAGGAACTGGGGATGCAGTACTGTTTTTCCTACGTTAGGTGTGCCACAAATGACAAACCGTTTGCTTCCTCTTGTAATACAATGCTCACCACAAAATGTTTGATGTAGAACTGCAACTGGTCACATACAACTGAATGTTACTTATTTTGAAAATGTATGCTGCTGTTATTCTATATGAAAATAAATGGACAAGGTATTTACCTTCGGTAAAGCTATCTCTGGTAGAGACATAATCTAGCCTCAGATTCCTTACCTTTGATTTTCCCAGGGGTCAGACTGCATCCAGAAGATTTTTCTTCGAGCAAAAGCGCTATGTGCTGGTAGGTGTTGTTGGTCGTCTCTACGATGCCATTGGCATCGTCTGCGCCACCAATATAGGCACCACCTCGGCGTGCTGACGTCAGTACGAGCCATGAAGTGCACTGACATTGGTGTGTTTTGAGCAACTAGGGCCTGACCCTAAAAACCTGTCTGCAGTCGCGGAGGATGGGTGGGTCGGTAAGGGATCTGCGGCTAGATCATGTCTCTACCAGATAAGGCGTTACCGAAGGTAAGTAACTTGTCCATCTGATAGAGACATCTAGACGCAGAACCCTTACCTTCAAATAGATACCCAAGCAATACCATCCGCGGCAGATGGACTACAGACAAGTTTAGACCAGGAAGTCCTGCAGGTCAGAGTGGCCAAAAAGGCCGTCCTTGCAGACTTGACTTTCCAGGCAGTAGTGCTTGGTAAACCTGTGCTGTCAAGGTAGAACGACAGCGCTCTTTTTGGGTCCAGATGGTGGTTTCGCTCCTCTTCTTAAGAGAGGTGTGGAGGAGTGTAGAAAGTGGCCAAGGTGACAGATTGCGTCACATTGAATAGTGTTACTACTTAGTAAGAAAGAGGCCCTAATGCGAAGCACCAACAAGGGTAGCTGGTCATGTGAGGAGGCTTGTATGACATAGCCAGCAATTCGCTCACCCTCCTGGCAGATGTAATAGCGACTAAAAAAGCTGTTATGACAGTAAGTAGCAGGAGGGGGCAATGGTGCAAAGGTTCACATGGAGCACACATTAGAAAGGTGAGAACCCAATTAAGGTCCCACCAAGGCATAATGAAAGGAGAAGGTGGAAACATACGTCCTTTGAGGAATCTATTCCTCTATAAAATAGGAGATTTGAGTAATGAGGGTTGGTCTGGCAGCCTCAGAAGGCAGGCAGGGCCGAAAGGTACCCTAGGAGAGTGCCCAGTGCAGAGCCCTGCTAGGCAAGGGTCAAAATAATAAGCAAAACATGAGAAAGGGAAGATGAAAGAGGATCAATAGACATTTCTGTACAATATTCTGTTAATCTGTGCCACTGGCAGGCGTACACAGTCTTGGTAGAGGGACGCCTGGCTGCCAAAATAACCTTACAGACTTCAGGAGGAAGGCCGAATGCTATTAACTGCCGCAGCTCAATCTCCACGCAGGAAGGCAAAAAGTTGACAGTTTCAGGTGGAGGATCCTCCCCTGCTGCTGCAACAGAAGATCCTCCAGAACGGACAACCTTATTGGAGGATCGATGCTCAGTTGGAGAAGCTGGGGATACCAGAATATCCATGCCCATTTGGGAGCCACAAAAATGACTTGGACCCAGTAGCTCCTGAACTTCTTGAGCACTCTAGAAAGGAGTGGTATTGGCAGAAAGGCATATAGGAGGCCTGAGCTCCACTTGAAATGAAAAGCGTCAATAAGCGAGAACCGACTTGGAAATTCCAACACGCAGAGATACTGACATTGAGCGTTCTCTTCGGTGGCAAACAGATCTGACCAAGGCTCTCCCCACCGCTGAAAGAGACCTTACACCACCTCCGAGTAAGGACATCATTTGTGATCTACCAGGCACCGATGGCTGAGTTCATCGACCTTGGTGTTCACAGAACCTGCCAGGTGTTGAACCACCAGGGTCACGCCCTGATGTTTCCGCCATGTCTAAAGGCAAAGAGCCTCCTGACATAGGGTCCCGACCCCACCCTGCTCTGTTTGTTGCAGTACCACATGGCAGTGGTGTTGTCTGTGAACACCTGCACTACTTTCCCCCTGAGGGAGGGAAGGAATGCTTTCAGTGCCAGGCGGATCGCCCGGAGCTACAACACGTTGATATGGTGTCCGTACTCCGCCGGAGACCAGAGTCCTCTGATCTCTGCCTCTCCCAGGTGGCCGCCCCCGCCCTCCAGGAGTGACGCATCGGTCGCCACTGTTAGATCTGTTTGGGGAAGGGAGAGGGATCTGCCTCTGACCTATTCTTGGTTCACTAACCACCACTGCAATTATTGCGCAGTTTCCTTCATGATCTGAAAGTAGTCGGAAAGATTCCCCTGATGCTGCGCCCACTGAAACTTCAGGTCCCACTGCAGAACCCACATATGCCAACTGGCATAATGCACTAGCAGGAAGCAGGCGACCATGAGGCCCAGCAGCCGCAGGGTCATTCTCACCGAAATCCAGGATAGAGGTGAAAACATCAGTATCATAGCCCGAATATCCCAGACTCGCTGCTCGGAAGGATAAGCCCAAAACTGCACTGTGTCCAGAACAGCTCCGATGAAAGTGAGTGTCTGAGAGGTAGTCAGGTGCGACTTCTGCATGTTTGTAGTGATCCCCGGGGAATGCAAGAGGTCAGGCGTAGTCTGGAGGTGGGAGACGACTGCCTGGAGCGAGCCCGCTTTCAACAGCCAGTCATCGAGATAGGGGAAGACGGTAACCCGTAATCTGCACAGATGAGCTGCGACCACCGCCATTACTTTCGTGAACACTAATGTGGCACTGGTATGGCCAAAGGGGAGCACAGTAAACTGAAAATGCTTGTGGCCTACCGTGAACCGCAGGTAGCGACTGTGGGCTGGCAGGACAGGAATGTGGAAATAGGTGTCCTGTAAGTCCAACAACACCATCCAGTCTCTGAGCTAGAAGGCAGACAGGACCTGAGTCAACGTGAGCATTTTGAACTTCTCCTTCATAAGGAAGCGATTGAGGGCCCTGAGGTCTGGAATAGGACGCAGGCCTTTGTCCTTCTTGGGCACCAGAACTTAGCGGGAGTAGCAACCACAACCTACTTCTGGCACAGTGACCCTTTCGATAGCTCACTTGGCCAGGAGAGCTAAGACTTCTTGGCGGAGAAGCACCAAATGACCCTCCGACATGCGATCGAAAGACAGTGGCATGGTGGGAGGGTAGCCTCAGAGGGGAGGGAGTAATCCCTTTGGACTATTTGCAAAACCCATCTGTCCGACATGATGGATTGCCAGTTGGGGACGTGATGGCGAAACCTACTGCCCGCTGGCCGTTGATGGTCCTGAAAGGTCGGACTAGGAGAGTTTGGAGGCTGCTGCAGTGGGAAAGCATGGACTGGCACGCCCACTATCTCCCAGACCCGCGACGTCGCTGGGTCCCATGTCCGCGGACACGCAGAGGCTGGGCAGCTTGCGTGACCCAGTGGCTAGACTGGGACCGACGTGGCTGGGCGCCCCTGCCGTAGCCACGAAAGGGGCGAAAAGCTGACTGGAGGGGACGGAGAGATGTACCGAGGCCCAAGGATCTGGCCGTAGCCCCGAGAATCCTGAAAGCGCTCCAGCGCCGAGTCTGCTTTGTCACCAAAATGGCGATGGCCATCGAAGGGCCTGTCCAGCAAGGAAGCTTGGACATAACCCAAAAAGCCAGACGTCTTCAACCAGGCGTATCACCTAAGGACTGCTGACAGGGCAATTGCTCTGCCCAGTGAGTCGGTGATATCCAGTCCACATCAGAAAGTGAATTTTGTTACCTCTCTCCCATCTGCTACTGCCTGGGAGAGAACAGCCCGGGCCTCCCCTGAGCACTGAGGCAGCACCTGCGAGACCATATCCCAGATGGTATGGGAGTATCGGCCCAAGAAACACGCTGTATTCATGGACCGCAGTGCCAAGCTGGAGGAAGAGAACATGCGCTTCTCAAGATGATCCAGCTTCTTGGATTCCCTATCTGGGGGAGCAGAAGGGTATGCGCCCTTGGAAGAAGAGGCTTGGACCACCAAGCTCTCGGGGGGATGGGTGTTGGGAGAGGAAAACAGGGTCACACAGGGCCGGGCGATGGCAGTAGATAATCGTCCTTTCCTGTGCTGGGTTTGGACGAAGTGCCCAGAAAGACGTCAGTGAGGGCTTCATTGAAGGGCAGTAAGGGTTCTGAGGAGGTTGCCGCAGGCTGAAGCACCTCTGTCAGGAAGTTAGGCCTGACTGCCACCGAAAGGAGCTCCAGGCCCAAGGCCTCAGCTGCCCTTCGCACCACCACAGAGTAGGACGCTTCCTCCTCCGTAGCCACGGTAGGGGTAGAAAGCATGCCAAGGTCAGGAGAAGTGTCCAGACCACTGGCATCACCCAGGTCCTCTCGCTAGTCCGGCGCTTCAAGCTGGTCCACTATGGCTCCATCTTAGAAGTGAGAATGGGGATGGCGCAAACCGGGGGCACAGTCGGCGCCGGGGGCGTCGCTGTTGGAATGGCACCGGGGAAGGTCAAGTGAGATCGACCAGCGTCAATCCGGATCCAGGTCCGGTCCCCAGGGGGGCCCTCTGGTGCCGGAGTCAAAGCCACTGGTATCGAAGGCTGATGACCCCCGACCGGCTCTGCAGGGCCCGAAGGAGCGGCGGTGGAGTCAGGCTGCCAAAGATATGATGGAGGGTTTCATAAAATGTACGAAGTTGGGCAGGGGACGCTACAGCTCCCAGAAACGGGGGGAGGCACAGAGTCATCCCTGAATCAGGCACCGGAGACGGTGCCTTTGCGCGACGATGCTCCCGGTCCTGCGTCGCGTCAGCCGACCGACGGGAGAAGACAAAGAGCGCCAGTGCTTCTTCGCCTTCTTCTTCTTGGACTTACCCAACAACTTCGAAGACTTGGAGTGCGACGAGGTGTGGTGGGTCCGTGAACTGTCTTAAAGACCTTCCTCTCGATCGAGTCCGGGAACGACGCAGAGCCGACCGCTGCGCCTCCAAAAGCTTTCGGGACCACTCCCGCAAAGACTTTGGATTCATGGCCCGGCAGTTGGAGTACGACTTCGAGTCGTGGTTCTGTTCCAGACACCAAAGGCACAAGAGGTGCAGATCCGTCACAGACATCCGTTTGTGACAGGAGCCGCAAGGCTTGAATCCGGTCACCAGGAGTCGATAAACTCAAAAAGAAGTCAACAAAATGTCAGAAAAAGTTAGTCAAAAAGTGACTAGGGGTAGCAGACTGGCATGGAAAAAAAAGAAAGGACATCAGCGTGCAGGGGCGGCATCTAAGTAGACACCGTGATGTCATCCCGGAGACCGACGCCATCTACCGACGCGCAGGGGTACTGCTAAGAAAAAATTCTACGGATCCAGTCTGATCCCTGGGGGTAATTCTAAGGTAAGGAATCTATAACTAATTGTCTCTTTCAGATAGTAGCTCTTTTCACGGATCTGCGCTGGCTGGCACTGAAAAAAAAGAACTGACGTCAGCGTGCCGAGGTGGTGCCTATATAGGTGATGTGCTTTCTCACCAAGTGAATGTTCATTATCATACAGCTTGTCTGATAATTGTGGGTGAATGTTTGTCAAGAACCCTGTTGTTTGCATCCAAGCAAGGCTACAGAAGGAGCACATCAAACGCAGCACAGTGTCTATATACTATCTAGTCCTGTTTGCATATACTGACAGGAAGCATCTATTACAATCTTGGACCTAAAGAAATCTTCAAATGCTCTGTGTACGAAGGCACAGCCAAAGATGCCAGTTGACATTTAGTAAGTGCTAAACTCCCTCAAGCAAAAATCCTTCCATTGTCACTATCAAACTACTTGGACTCTCTGTGAGTGGTATTATTCTTAGGCTTGCTTGCTGACGCTAGGGTTGTACGGTTGTACGGCTGGATAAATAGCCTGCTTCACAGGAGTCAGTTTGCACGTCAAGAACATTATCACTACAGGAGGAATGGTTAGAGGTTTAAACCATGGCTCATTTAACTAATCAGCCATAGCAAATCACCTGTGTTACCTGCTTCCCTGTCACAATCGCCACAAAAAAGAAAAATTCTGCAGCTTATAATGGTTAATGTTTAAAGGTGCCGGGCCTTCCAAACTACTGTTAAAAATGGCACCTTGCCAGAAGTAACAAGACCTACAGGCTCTGGCTAATAGGTCTCCCGAACATTGTCCCAACCTCTCACAGTGCAAAGGTCGGCAAATAGTGAAGCGTCTGTGTCCAGGGGAAGTAAAAAACATTAAGTCTCTGGGTTCTGACTTACAGAATTGGGAAGTTCCAAAGCATCAGAGTCCAAAACAAAAAGCTCTTGCATCCTCTGAAGGCCCCACTGAAAACCCTTTAGAAGTCAGCCATTAGAATGGGAAGTATCTTTCTTTTAGAAGATCCTCAGTTCCCTGATTTGTGAAGCTTGTAATCTGTTCTTTCCAAATATCTTGGAAATAGCAGATCCATGATTGATGCTTCAGAAGTGAAAGAAGTCCTCGGCGTTAAAAGCAACTTCAATAACTTATTCCATCCAGTGAGAACCAGGACATACACCACCGGGGACAAATAAAGTGTAACAGTTAGAGTTTGTGATACCAAAGACACACTCTGACCATCTTGGGAGCTGAATGAAACATCTCCGAGTGAGGAATCGCAATTTTCTTTTAACATTGCCTCTACATAGACTTCAATCTGCTGCACTGAAGCACCAGCAGTTGGAAAGCTCAAAAACGTGATGGAACCGGCCCGGAGGAACAGATAGGAGAGTCCTGCTTCTCTCATTTTTTCTTCCTACTATAGTAGCCCTGGTGCTCCATCTTATGTTTTTTGTGATATTTCTGAAGAGGAAACTGAGAACTGGATGTTTAGCAAAGGTCACACAATGCCTATTTGCGGTGCTTCTAAGACACCAAAGATAAGATGGCTGAGAGTCAGTAAACAACATATTTCTCTTGCATGGTTTGAGCTGTGAAAACAATGGAGATATAATCGTTGAAAACAATCAATTTCTTGACACGAAAAACACTGAACAGCAGTTAAGAAAATTCAACTGCCCTAGTTCCACATTTGATAGAGGCACAGAAAAAAGGAAATTATGTCACCAGTGCATGCAGTGTCTTATATGTTGGTCAAAAGGTTAAAACTGGGTAAGAATATGACAATGGTACAGCCACATTGTTACCTGTGATACCAGTGAATCTAAGTGCTGTGTAAAATAATTCCGGATCCAGACTGATGTCTGGGCAGAAGTTCAAGTAAGCAATCTTGGGAAGATATTATTTAATAAAGTCTACACTTACTACAGCTGAAGTCACTCACAGGCAATTTATAGTGCATTACAATGGCAAGATTGTTTACTCTGGTACTGGGTTTGAGGCAGGGCCCTAAAGATGGCTGAAGATCGTCTTTGGCCAGGCTGCAGTAGGTGCACAATAACCATAATCTTTTGTTGAGATTCTGGTCAAATTAGTTGGCACATGTCCATCTTTCAGTTTCAAGAATATGGAATACAAATGCTTCTTAAAAAGTAAGGAAAAGTTTGATGATAAATTATGAATCACCTGTACAATGATAATACAGAATATTCCACAACTTGAACAATGTCATGAAAGGTTGTAGCTATATGATAAAAAAGAAAAAGGGATGGAGTTGCTCATTGTAAAACACTAAGGCAGATGGACCCACTTTTGAAGTAAAAGTTTCCAGTTTAACTATCTGCTGCCTTTCGGCAAGAAGGGAGACAAACCAGGACAGTGCAGTGCTGGCACTACCATCGGCTGTCATTCCTTTATGAAAAATGTCATATTTGACAGGGAACAGTTACCAACTGCAAAGTGTGATTTTTGGCTGCAGTCAGCACTGGTACAATAGCGAGCAGAAAGAAATGTCAAGGTTTTAGCTGCAGCAAAAGCAAACAAATGTTTTGAATGCGCTTTCAAAGAAAGACTGCTGGAGCAAAAGCAAAAGAATGTTTTGTATGTACTTTAACAAAAGGACAACTTTTTAGATCAAAATGTACGCTTTAAAAGATATATATATAGCCAAACAAGGAGGCATGCTTTGAAATCTATTTGAGAACTGTAGAGTTCAAATGCAGATGTGTGTTGTATTCCCGTATCTTAGTATTTTAGCAGTGAGATCATTGACATCTACACCAAGTCTAAGTTTAAAAGCGTAAATTTTGATCTAACAGCTGTCCTTCTGTGAAAGTACATACAAAATATTGTTTTGCTCCAGCAGTCTTTCGGTGAGAGCACATCCAAAACATTATTTTGCTATATCTATCTATATATATATATATATATATATATATATATATATATATATATATATATATATATATATATATATATATATTTCACTGAAAAAAAACATAGGTTTCAGAGACGTTATAGTTAGAAATTAGCATTTAAAAAACCTTAGAAATTCACAGAAAAAACCATAGGTTTCAGGGGTGTTATAGTTAGCTGCCCATTTCACTCATACAAAACCATAGAATTTCTTCTGTTATAGTTAGTTCTGCTAACTATAACTCACGCGCCCGTAATGCACTGCTGATGATGTCACATATTGCATCATTCATGACATGGTCAGTGACATCACTGATGACATCACTGATGACATCTCAAATGACATAATTGATGGCATCACTGATGACATCATCCACTGAATGTGGTTTAGTTTGAAATTTAAATATGTATTATATATATATATACCAATCTGTATTGAAGATTGAGTGGATATATAACTGTCTGGATGGAGGATTTAGTAGCTGTCTGACTGTCTTTTTAAGTGAGTAATTAAAAGTGTCTCACTTAATACATGGATTAGTAACTAAACTATGTGAATGTGTGCAGCACTGTCTCTGTTGTTGTATAACATGCTGCATCAGTTGGTCACTAGCTACATGAGTGTGTATATTAGTTATTGATTAGTTGGGTGAGTATTTGTATGGGACACTGAGTTTGTGTGTGGTTGGATGGGGTGTGTGTAACTCTATGCATAGATGTGTGAATGGTTGATTGACTAGGTGTATGGATTTAAGAGTGCATGTGGAAACAGTTGTTTGGGTGACTGAGTGTATTTATTTGTGTGTTGGTAAGCGAATATATGTTTTAGTAGTACATCTTCAACAAAGTAAAAAAATACAAGGCATTGTATGTGAGAGTTGGTGTATATAAATAAGTATGTGTAAGTGTCAGTGATTGTGAGAGTAACTATATGAATGAGTGTATAATTGTAATGGTGCTTTTTTAAAATATTAACGATGAGTTACTATGTGTTTGAATAAACTGAGGGGTTGTTGGATAATTGTGTAAGTGAGTAAATTTAAGTGCGATACATTTTTTTCATGAGTGAGTAGGATGACTGCATAACCGACTAAGATGACTGCTGATGTGTCAATGTCTATATATATGTGTATAAGTGCATTTGATAGTGTTCTATTAATTAATGACTGCATGTATAGATGATTCTGTTGTTGAATGGGTAGTTGTGTGTGTAGACTTAGGAATCAGTGAGTGGGTATGTAGTAACTGGTATTGGTGTGTCAATGGTTTCAAATATGGTACTCTGTATTTTACAGCGAGTGATGAAAGGTTATACTAGTGTATGATGAGGTATATCAGATTGTCAAGTGGATGATGTCATCAGTGATGTCATTTGAGATGTCATCAGTGATGTCCTCAGTGATGTCACTGACCATGTCATGAATGATGCAATATGTGACATCATCAGCAGTGCATTGCGGGCGCGTGAGTTATAGTTAGCAGAACTAAATATAACGGAGGAATTTCTATGGTTTTGTATGAGTGAGTGAAATGGGCAGCTAACTATAACACCCCTGAAACCTATGGTTTTTTCTGTGAATTTCTAAGGTTTTTTAAATGCTAATTTCGAACTATAACGTCTCTGAAACCTATGTTTTTTTTCAGTGAATTTCAAAGGTTTTTTAAATGCTAACTTTTAAGTGTGATAGTAGTTGTATCTATTTTTTAGTACTGATTTTCTACAGTTTTTTAACTGTTTATTTATAAATATTTTATTAATTAAATAACATTATATATTTTTCTGAAAATTGCACATTTTTTTTTTATTAAAACTGAAATATTGATTACTTTTCTTGTTTTCATTTTTTATTTTAATATATTTATATTATTTTCTTTAAAAAAAAATTCAAATTTTTTTCGGAGTCGCGCACTTGAAGTGTACACTTCACGGTGGGGGCGCGCATTCTAGCCGCCATTTTAGAAAAGTCATGAAGGATCCGCGTATGGTGTGCGATGGCTGCGTGTTTTTCAGTTACATCATACACATTTAATATCACGTGATATGCACGATTGGTATGCGACCAGTCTGCGACTCCTGCTCCCGCGCATTTGCGACACATGCGCATTATGGTACGAGATGTTTGCGCGTTTGCGGGTCCCGCGTGACATCATATACGTGCTGGGGCGTGCTGGGAGAGCGACTCCCGCAAAAAAAAATTATGTTCCAAAATGATATGTATGTGTCTTTAATATACATATTAAGGCAAGAGATTATGTAAGATATTCATCAAAATAATATATTTGTACTTATAATAAACTTATATTATTTTTAAATATATTTTCGCGAAGTCGGGTGCGTGCATCGTGAGTGCAGAAAACCAGGTCAGCAGAGCTGCTGTAGAGCCAGAGAACCAGGTCAGCATAGCTGCTTTAGAGCCTAAGAACTAGGTCAGCAGAGCTGCTCTAGAGCCAGAGAACCAGGTCAGCAGAGCTGTTGTAGAGCCAGAGAAACCAGGTCAGCAGAGCTGCTTTAGAGGGAGAGAACCAGGTCAGCAGCGCTGCTTTAGAGCCAGAGAACCAGGCCAGCAGAGCTGCTTTAGAGCCAGAGAACCAGGTTAGCAGAGCTGCTTTAGAGCCAGAGAACCAGGTCAGTAGAGCTAATCTAGAGCCAGAGAACCAAATCAGCAGAGCTGCTTTAGAGCCATAGAACCAGGTCAGCAGAGCTGCTTTAGAGCCAGAGAACCAGGCCAGCAGAGCTGCTTTAGAGCCAGAGAACCAGGTTAGCAGAGCTGCTTTAGAGCCAGAGAACCAGGTCAGTAGAGCTAATCTAGAGCCAGAGAACCAAATCAGCAGAGCTGCTCTAGAGCCTAAGAACCAGGTCAACAGAGCTGCTCAAGAGCCAGAGAAACATGGTCAGTAGAGCTGCTTTAGAGAGGGGAGAACCAGGTCAGCAGAGCTGCTCTAGAGCCAGAGAACCATGTCAGCAGAACTGCTTGAGAGCCATAGAACTGGGTCAGCGGAGCTGCTTTAGAGCCAGAGAACCAGGTCAGCAGAGCTGTTGTAGAACCAGAGAACTAGATTAGCAGAGCTGCTCTGTAGCATAAGAACTAGGTCAGCAGAGCTGCTCTAGAGCCAGAGAACCAGGTCAGCAGACCTGCTGTAGAGCCAGACAAACCAGGTCAGCAGAGCTGCTTTAGAGAGAGAGAACCAGGTCAGCAGAGCTGCTTTAGAGCCAGAGAACCAGGTCAGCAGAGCTGCTCTAGCTGACACTGACTTACTGACACTGAATGAATTACACTGACTGATTGACACTGACTGACACAGATTGACTGACACTGACACTGACTGACACTGATTGACTGACACTGACTGACACTGATTGACTGACACTGACTGACTGACACTGTTTGACACTGACTGACACTGATTGACTGACACTGACTGACTGACACTGACTGACTGACACTGACTGACACTGACTGACTACTCTCTACTACTCTACTACTGACTCTCTACTACTCTCTCTCTACTACTCACTCTCTACTACTCTCTACTACTCACTCTCTATTACTCTACTACTCACTCTCTACTACTCACTCTCAACTACTCACTCTCTACTACTCACTCTCTACTACTCTACTACTCACTCTCTACTACTCACTCGCTACTACTCTCTACTACTCACTCTCTACTACTCACACTCTACTACTCTCTACTACTCACTGTCTACTACTACTCTCTCTACTACTCACTCGCTACTACTCTCTACTATTCACTCTCTACTGCTCACTCTCTACTACTCACTCTACTACTTTCTACCACTCACTCTCTACTACTCTACTATTCACTCTCTACTACTCTCTACTACTCACTCGCTACTACTCTCTACTACTCACTCTCTACTACACTCTCTACTACTCTCTCTCTACTACTCTCTACTATTCACTCTCTACTACTCACTCTCTACTACTCTCTACTACTCACTCTACTACTCTCTCTCTACTACTCTCTCTCTACTACTCACTCTCTACTACTCTCTACTACTTACTCTACTACTCACTCTACTACTCTCTACTACTCACTCTCTACTACTCTCTCTCTACTACTCACTCTCTACTACTCACTCTCTACTACTCACTCTCTACTACTCACTCTCTACTACTCGCTCTCTACTACTCTCTACTACTCACTCTCTACTACTCACTCTCTACTACTCTCTACTACTCTCTCTGCTACTCACTCTCTACTACTCACTCTCTACTACTCTACTACTTCTCTACTACTTGCTCTACTACTCACTCTCTACTATTTTCTACTACTCACTCTACTACTCTCTCCTACTCCATACCACTCACTCTCTACTACTCTACTACTCACTCTCTACTACTCTCTCTCTCTACTACTCACTCTCTACTACTCACTCTACTACTCACTCTCTACTACTCTCTACTACTCACTCTGTACTACTCACTCTCTACTACTCACTCTCTACTACTCACTCTCTACTACTCTCTACTGCTCACTCTCCACTACTCATTCTCTACTACTTGCTCTCAACTACTCTCTACTACTCACTCTACTACTCACTCTCTACTACTTCACTGCTCTCTCTACTTCTCACTCTCTACTACTCTCTCTCTACTACTCACTCTACTACTCTCTACTACTCACTCTCTACTACACACTCTCTACTACACACTCTCTACTACACACTCTCTACTACACACTCTCTACTACACACTCTCTACTACTTGCTCTCTGCTACTCGCTCTCTACTACTCTCTAGTACTCACTCTACAACTCACTCTCTGCTACTCACTCTCTACTACTCTCTACTACTCTCTCTGCTACTCACTCTCTACTACTCACTCTCTACTACTCTACTACTTCTCTACTACTTGCTCTACTACTCACTCTCTACTATTCTCTACTACTCACTCTACTACTCTCTCCTACTCCATACCACTCACTCTCTACTACTCTACTACTCACTCTCTACTACTCTCTCTCTCTACTACTCACTCTCTACTACTCACTCTACTACTCACTCTCTACTACTCACTCTGTACTACTCACTCTCTACTACTCACTCTCTACTACTCACTCGCTACTACTCTACTACTCTCTACTACTCTCTCTCTACTACTCACTCTCTACTACTCACTCTCTACTACTCACTCTCTACTACTCACTCTCTACTCTCTCTCTACTACTCACTCTCTACTACTCACTCGCTACTACTCTACTACTCTCTACTACTCTCTCTCTACTACTCACTCTCTACTACTCACTC
The DNA here is from genome assembly GCF_964204655.1 of Triturus cristatus. Classification (NCBI taxonomy): domain Eukaryota; kingdom Metazoa; phylum Chordata; class Amphibia; order Caudata; family Salamandridae; genus Triturus; species Triturus cristatus. The sequence goes on from NC_140584.1 coordinate 653,734,679, forward strand.
TCTACTACTCACTCTCTACTACTCACTCTCTACTACTCACTCTCTACTCTCTCTCTACTAACTCTCTACTACTCACTCTCTACTACTCACTCTCTACTACTCACTCTCTACTACTCACTCTCTACTACTCTCTACTACTCTCTACTACTCTCTACTACTCACTCTCTACTACTCTCTACTACTCACTCTCTACTACTCTCTCTCAACTACTCTCTACTACTCACTCTGCTACTCACTCTCTACTACTCTCTAATACTCTCTCTCTGCTACTCACTCTCTACTACTCTCTACTACTCTCTACTACTCACTCTCTACTACTCACTCTCTAGTACTCTCTACTACTCACTCTCTACTACTCTCTACTACTCTGTACTACTCACGCTACTACTCACTCTCTACTACTCTCTACTACTCACTCTCTAATTCTCACTCTCTACTACTCACTATCTACTACTCACTCTACTACTCTACTACTCAATATCTGATACTTTCTCTACTAATCTCTACTACTCTCTACAACTCACGCTCTACTCTCTATTACTCGCTCTCTACTCACTACCTCTCTACCTCTCTCTACCTCTCTCTCTACTACTCTCTACCTCTACCTCTCTACCTCTACACCTCTACCTATACACCTCTACCTCTCTACCTCTCTGTACATGCACACATATGCACATATATATATGCATTTATATATATGTATGTGTGTATATGTATATACATATATAAACATACATATAATCTGCATATCTATATAAATATAAATGCATGCAAACATATACATATATGCATACATATGCATGGTATGTACATGAAAATTTGAAAAACTCTAATACAAGCAAAGCTAAAAAGCCACCTAATTACAAACAGAATTACTTTAACTTAAACGAGGGCGAGACCTCTTGCATTTTCAATGCTTGTTTACTTTGGTTCCATCAAGAAGGCATTCAGATGTGACACATTTGTCATAAATTCTGAATGGTAGCACTCTAGTTTCTCATTAGATCACTGTAGTAAAGCTACTGCTCACCAGGGAAGTCTGCTGCTGGTATTCAAAGTGCATGTTTCAGTCTGCATGTCAGAACGTTTTAATGAAATAGAAGAGGATTTGAGAAGTCAAAATGTGCCCTAATTTTTCTTTCTGCAGCACTAATCATAATTTCTATGGCAAAATGAACCCCCTCATTTTGCTCCTTTGCAAATTAAATGTTTTAAGTGTTACCACTTTATTCCAATCAAGATGGCTTCAGGAGTGCCATACTTTTGTCATAAGTAAGACTGTTAGCGCTCTAGTTGTTCTTTAAAACACTCTGGGATTTCTGTCATTGGGCTATACTTGGGCTACATCTCGGTGGTATTTGTGCTACATTTGGGCTCTTTTGTCTCTGGTGGCCATCTTGGGAGACTTGTTATGAAGTTTCCTAATTTCCTCATTTACTACAGTCTCCTCAGTAGGCATACTGTCAGTTTTTTACTTTGATTCAATGAAGAAGGCATTCAGATGTATCACACATTTGCCATAAATTCAGAATGTTAGCACTCTAGTTGCTCATCAGATCACTGTAGTAAAGCTACTGCTCACCAGGGATATCTGATGCTGGTATTGAAAGTGCATGTTTCAGTCTGCATATCAGAATTCTTTAATGAAATAGAAGAGGATTTGAGAAGTCTCTCAAAATGTGCCCTCATTTTTCTTTCTGCAGCACTAATCATAATTTCTATGGCAAAATGAACCCCCTCATTTTGCTTCTTTGCAAATTAAATGTTTTAAGAGTTACCACTTTATTTCAATCAAGATGGTTTCAGGTGTGCCATACGTTTATCATAAGTAGGAGTGTTAGCGCTCTAGTTGTTTTTTGGAACACTCTGGGAAGCTGCAGTAGAACACAAAGGAATCAACTGACAGTCTCTGCCCTTGTTGGATGTACATGTTTTACTGAGAATGTCAGACTTCATTCTCACATGACTAAGAAAGATAATGTGAATTTACAGAAAATATGCTCTCAGTTTAGCTTATAGATCACCTTCCAAACCTCTGTGGGAAAAGCATGTGAAAATAGTTTTCTCTCAAACATGATTCATGATATCCCAGCAGAAGGCTTTTTCACATGGTAAAATCACCTTAGAACATACCACAATTCCTAAAATGAGTATGGTACCATCAACAAATGATTTATAATGTAACTAAAGTCTTAAAACCTTCTATTAACTGCAATGCTTTTTAATGAGGTGCTATCATGTATATTGGTCCCAAGATGGCTGCCAACACTTCTTGGATGAAGTGCTGACAGCCAATCAGATCTCACGATGAGATGTGTGGTTAGGCTCCGCCCAGATATATATGTGATTTTACTTTTGATTTTCTCAGGAACTACTGAACGGATTTACACCATTTAAGCAAAAGGCACGACTCTGAACCAAGGTCTACCTTTCTGCCAAATTTGGTGTAATTCCGTTCAGCAGTTCGGGCTGTAGCTGCGTCAACAGGTTCTATGGGAAATTGCATGGGGAAAAAGCGTTTTGGGACCCCCCTTTTTTCTCAGCCCCCACTTGACGAATCACCACGAAACTTTCAGGAGAGAAGCGGACCGGAGCTGGCCAAAAGTTTGGAAAATTTCGCGAAGATTCGTCAACCGGCGCCAGACTTATTGGGAATAGAATGTTGCGGATTTCCTATGGAAAATAGGTCCTAACTATAACTACCTACTGGCGACCGCCAGTAGGTAATATATATATATATATATATATATATATAGATAGATAGATAGATAGATAGATAGATAGATAGATAGATAGATAGATAGATAGATAGATAGATAGATAGATAGATAGATAGATAGATAGATAGATAGATAGATAGATAGATAGATAGATAGATAGATAGATAGATAGATATTCACTGATAATAACTAAGGTTACTGGGACGTTATAGTTGGGCCCACATTTCACTCATACAGAATCAGACAAAATTAAGCAGTTTTACTTAGCTGAGCTAACTAGGTGGGAAGAGGTGTGGCGCAGCGGCCAGAGCGACTGACTCCAGAATCTGGGAATCACGATTCGATCGCCGGCGGTAGATTAGCCCAGCACCAGTGACTCTGGGGAATAGCTTGCTTAATCTTCCCGACAGCCCCCAGCGCCTAGAGACCCTTACGGGTGATTGCTCGCGTTTTACAAATGTGGATTATTATTATTATTAACTATAACTTACGCCCCCGCAATGCACTGCTTATGACCTCACCTATTACATCATTCATGACATGGTCAGTGACATCACTCATGACATCGCTAATGACATCTGAAATGAGAGGCCTGATGACATCTCAAATTACACTCTCTGACGACTTTCCACGTGGCCTCCCACATAAGTTTTTAAACATTTGCCCCGCGGATGTGGAGGTCCCCTGGGCATGGGAGGGTGCCATGTGGGCACCCCCCACATACATAAAAAACAATGCTCCGGGGAACTGGTGGTCCCTGGGGCTTTCATAAGCCCTAGGAGGGGGGCTCTGTGTGCCTCCTTCCTATTTCACTGGCATGCCCCTGGGCCTTGGCCCCTGGGCCTTGGCCCAACCGGAGGTTAAATAAAAACAAGTTACGGATGCCCACGCGTGTTTCTTTTTCATTGTTATCACAAATTTGTTAATATTGCAAATTCACAGTATTTTATTTTTAAATAAATGCTTTTTTGGCCTGTCTGGATCCCTCTGGGACTCCAGGACCAAACTTATGGAGTCAGGGTATTCCTATCCTACTCCCTTTTCTGTTTTTTAAACTTTTTTTGGGGACTCGGCTGAAGCTGAGTCCCAAGATGGCTGCCGAAACTTCTTGGTTGAACTATTGGTAGCCAATCAGAGCTCTGCATTTCCCTGCACAAGCTTGTTATTTTTTGAGAAGTCATCACCACCGCCCACATCACCAACTGGGTTTGCTTATATTGCTCAACAACTACTTAATGGATTTACACAAAATTGAAAAAAGCTGGAATCTGCGTAACCAAATCTACCTTTCTGCCAAATTTGGTGCAATTCTACCCAGCAGTTTGGGCTGTAGGCCTGTTGACAAGTCCTATGGGAATTAATGCACCTTTTTTGAGCCCTCCTTTTCTAATCCCCTGCTTGGCGGATCACCCCAGATCTTTCCATGTTTAACTAGAATCAGCGGCACACTTTTTTGGGGAAACTTCATGAAGATTCGTCAAATGGCGCCAAAGTTACAGGCACGTAAAAAAAATGTTTTTCCTATGGAAACATGGTCCTAACTATACCTACCTACTGGCATTCCTTTCATTTTATGTAGGGGCCCCTATGCCCCGGGGACCGCCACTACCCCAGGCTATATATGAAATCAATATAGGGTGTCTATGCCCCCTGCAGCCCTGGGGACCACCACCTCCCTGGGGCTAAAGTGACAAAAATGCAGAGGGCCCATGGGCCACTCTCGCAGCCCTGGGGACCTTCACCTCCCCGGGGCAAATGTAAATATTGCAGGGAGCCCGTTAGACCCCGCCACAGCCCAGAGGACCACCACTAACCCAGGCTGATTATGAAATAAATGTGTGGGGCCACGCTCCCCTACAGCTCCAGGGACCACCGCCTCCCCACGGCCCTGCCCCTTCACGGTCCCCTGCCCGCGGTGGCGCTATGGCGACGGGCCGAAGTGGGCATTGGGTGGCTCAGACCAAGCTGGACAAATTTGCGTGGCAGAGGAGCCAAGAGGACAAGCTGGGCAGCATGGTGGCCCCGGATGGTGCTCCAGAACCCAACAATATGGTCCTCCAGTTGGCGATAACTACTGTGCCGACCTCCCTGGAGAATAAAATTGACACGGTCACGACAGAGGTGGCCCTCATACGGAAGGACATGCGCAAGATGGCTGACCGTGTCTCCACTGTCGAGACTACTGCGACGGAGCTGGTTACCGAAACTACCCTCCTCAGGAAGCAGGTGGCGGAGCTCCATTCATCCCATGAGGCCTTTGCGATACAGCTTGATGACTATGAAGGTAGGATGCGCCGCAATAACATCAGAATTTTGGGCGTTGCGAGGGGGCGCAGGGGCCCACCGCTGACCTTTATGTTGAGGAACTCATCCTGTAGCATCTACAACCGAGGGGGCTTTCCAAATGTTTCTCGATCGAGCTCATCGAGTACCCGGAGGCAAGCTGCGAGGGTGGCATCCCCACTGACAGTTGTTTTTCCCGGATTTCACCCTGAGGGTCCAACAGCAACGCTGGAGCTTCCTGGAGGTGAAACGGGCTCTCAGGGACCAGGAGGTCAAATATGCCATGTTATTGCCCGCTAAGCTCAAAGTTGAATCCAATGGTAAATTGTGGTTCTTCACCCGTTGTGAGGATGCCTGGGACTGGCTCAAAGGCTGGCGCACAATGGGCAAGAAGCCTCCCAAATCGACTTTGATCGTTGAGGACCGCCGCGAGTGGCGACAGCAGTCTCGGTCTCCGTCTCTCTCTGCGGCAGGATCTACAGGCCCGAGGGGTGATTATGTTGAATGAACTTATTTGATTACCACCTGCTGTTTTTTTTTCTTTCTGGGTTTGATGGGGCGTGACATGGCAGTCAGCCATCTTCTGGGTTATGTTTGCGTTCTATCTTCAGGGATTGTTGAAGGAACCCAGGGACATTGCGTGCTTGCTTCTGAATTTGTCTAGACTTTAACACACAGACTGCAGCGCCTCTGGTCTTTTGCAATGTTAAATGAGGCTGTAATGCATCTTTTCTTGGGGTGTTGAGGCCAGGGGGCGTCTGAATCATTGTTTTCTTGTTTGAGGGAGTGGGACTGCACTTGTCCCTGAAGTTGTTGCGGTTGGGCAACAGGCGCTCTGCATGTTGGGGGTGGCAGGTGGTTTCAGACCCGTTCTGCAGGGAGGCGGGGTGGGGGGTCAGATACGTGTGGGGGTATGGGGGGTGTTGTTTTTGTTTGGTTTGGTACCGGTCCATACAACTGTCCTCCACTCCATTCCTACACTTGCTAAAGCAATCATCGACATACATGACACTGACCAATGCCGTACGAGACCATGCCTACCTATCCAACATCATTTGATTCCCATTGATATGACGTGATGGCACCTGGCTTGACGCTTAACATGTCCACCTGGAACGTCAACGGCCTCGGGGACAAAATGAAGAGAGACATTGTGTTGCAATACGTCAAGCTTAATGAGCTTTACTTGGTCCTTGTACAGGAGACACACTTGGTTCGGAATTCCTGTGGGGCCCTCAGTAGGAAAGGTTACAAAATGGTGGTCCATTCTGGGTTTACCTCGGGGTCCCGGGGGGTGGGGATTTTGCTTCGCAATGATTGTCCCTATATTATCCACAACACCTGGACCGATCCCCAGGGCAGATACGCTGCGGTCTCGGGCTCCTGGGAAGGGCGTGTGATTAAAGTCGTCTCTGTGTATGCCCCACCCGGACTACAGCGCCAGATGCTGAGTGACCTGGGTACCCTGCTTTTGGGCTCGTTATGGAGGGTTCTCTGGACCGTCTCCCTCCTCAAGAGGGACCCACTTCGAGGGTCATATCTGTGGGAATTTGCGAATGCCCTCGGAGTCGTTGATGTCTGGCGGTGGTTCAACCTGTCCCACACCCGTTTCACATTTCAATCTGGGGTGCATGGTAGTCGATCGCGGATTGACTACCTATTCACTCAGGCCCACGATGTTCAACTCTTCACAAAGACCGACTGCCTCGCCCGTGGGGTTTCTGACAATTCTCCCGTTGTGGTGACTCTGGGCTCTCGTAATCGGGGACGTCCCAGTACCATTTCCATATACCCGTGGGCACTTAAAATCCCGAACATTAAAGAGGCTCTCCGCAAAGACACTGAACATTATTTTGCTGAAAACACTGGCTGTGTCGACTCGTCAGTGAAACTTTGAGGGGCCTTCGGGGCAGTCATAAAAGGCAGGGCACGGTCGCTTATGGTGGGACACAGGGCGGAACGTTCCAAAAGAGTGCTGGAGTTAGAGGTTGATATCTGAATGCTGGAGGAGTCGGTCGCGCGTGATCCCAACCACGCCATGTGTCACAATCTTGTGATTAAGAGACTGAACTATCGGCTGCTTCTTTTTGACGACACTGCTTCGCGCTCTCTGGCCTCCCGACACAGGATCTATGAACACGGTGAGCGGACAGGCAAATTCTTGGCGTGGCTTGAGCGACGGGAGCAGGCGGCTAGATGGGTCAGCGTGATAACGAATTCTGAGGGCAATCTTTTAACCGACCCCCAACAAATCGCCGATACATTTGCTTGTTATTTCGCGGGTGTCTACACTGGTTCCCCCACATCTCAGGCCCCAATGTCGGCTGACCTTCTGGCCACTATTGACGTCCCCACCATCTCCCTGCACAACAGAGAGACCCTGGAGGTGGATATTACAGTGATGGAGGTTCAAAAGGCGATACAGGATGTCCGCTCGGGGAAAGCTATTGGCCCCGACGGACTGCCCATTGAATTATTTAAGCCCATGTCAACGCTGTTGGCTCCCCATTTGTTACATTTTTATACCCAATGTTTTGAGTCGGGCATCCTCCCCGCAGAGGTCTGAAATGCAGCCATCGTCGTTATCCACAAACCAAGCAAACCTGTCGAAGATTGTAAATCGTACCGTCCCATATCTCTTTTGACGGTAGAGGCATAGATCCTGGCTAAAATCCTGGCGAATTGCCTCATCCACTATATTACTGACCAGATCCACCCGGACCAATCTGGGTTTATGCCAGGGAGGAACATAGCTAGGAATTTTCGTCGGGTCCACGGGGTCCTCGGCAGGCAACACACACTGGAGGAGGACGCAATATTGCTCTCCTTAGATGCCTCTATGGCATTTGATATGATTGAGTGGGACTTTCTCTTTGCTGTCCTGTCTCGCCTGGGGTTCAGACCAAATCTGTTACGCTGGATCTGACTACAATACACTCGCCCTACCGCCCATGTCATTGTGAATGGCCATCGCTCTGCAACTTTTGAGCTTCTTCGGGGCATGAGGTAGGGCTGCCCCCCGTCTCTGCTACTTTTCGCCCTTGTATTGAAGCCAATCGCGGTGTGGGTCCGGGAGGATCCTGAGATTCGGGGCCTTAAGTGGACAGCGAGCCACGAAGATCGTATCTCGCTGTACGCTGATGATATCCTCCTTTATCTGGCTTCCCCTGCGAGATCGCTGCAGCGGGTACTCCATATTTTTCATATTTCGGTGCCCACTCTGGATATCAGATAAATTGGTCTAAGTCCCAGATGTATGCGCTATGGGGTCCCCCCCGCCAGCGAGTCCCTGGGGCTATGAGATACCGTTGGCTCCCCTGGGTTTTCGGTACCTGGGCATCTTCGTCATGCCTGACGCCGATCTCTTTTTTGACAGGAACCTCCTCGGCCCTCTTCAGCATTTTAAGTCCGACACCGTGCATTGGCGCTCTCTGCCCCTGACTCTCCGTGGGCCTGCCTCCCTGTTCAAAATGCTTGCTCTCCCACGTTTTCTTTATGCCTTGCAGAATTCCCCCACCCAATTTCGGATTCTTATTTCTCCCAAATAGACGATGTTCTACGGGATTTGCTGTGGGAAGGACGTACGCTGCGAATAGTACGAGGGGGGCATCGGCCTCCCGGATCTCCGATTATATTATCAGGGGTCCCAGCTAGTCGCCGTCAATAGATGAGTATTCCAACCCCATGACGAACCTAGTTTCTGTACGGACCACTGGCTCATGGGGCGAGGCGGGTATAATAGAGCGTTCTATACCAACTCCCGCAAACTCAGCCTCACAGGGCCCACGGCGCGCACCGTCAAGATTTGGCACAGGGTCACTAAGCGGCTAGGTTGGCACAAGCGACTTACGAAAGCAACCCCCTTATGGGAACCTGACGTTCTAGGCCGTCTTAGTTCTTGTCCAGGGTTCGACAAATGGGACCTAATAGGAATATCCACGGTTGGGTACCTCTGGGTTAATGGGAAGCTTGCCTTGTTTGCAGACCTCCAAGCTAAATACCACTTGGCTCCGTCCGAGATGTTCCGATACTTGCAGATCACCCATGCGGTATCCTCCGCTGTACCCAAGGAGGGCCCCCTCCCCGACTCATCCCCTCTTGAAGGCCGACTATTGCTTGACCCTATGGATCGAAAAGCCATCTCGCTCACATACAAAAAGCTGGTCAATAACCGTGCTGACCCGATGCTGAAGTTGAGACGGGGGTGGGAGAGGGATTTGGGTGTGCTAGAGGACGACATGTGGCGTGACGCCTTGGCTTCACCTCGAGAGGTCGCCTTCCCCATGCACCTACGGCTTCTCCAATTTAAGATCCTTCACCGAGCCTACTTCGATACCAAGTTATTGTTCAGAGTAGGCAGACGCCCCGACCCACTTTGCCACAGACACTGCAACCAAGAGGGCACCTTCATTCATATTCTATGGGATTGTCCACGCATACAGGCATATTGGGGGGAAAATGCCTGACAACTTGAGAGGGCGGGAGGCAAGTCCCTTGGGTTATCTACCCGACTGTGCTTACTTAATATCTGGGAGGCGACGGACCTTTCCCAGGCTGAACAAGCGTGAGCCTCCATGGGCTTTGTTATCGCAAAGCAAAATATTGCGCAGAAATGGGGGGTGGCGGCGGCCCCACTCCTGGTTGACTGGGCTAGGGACATGGACGTTGCCATGGTTGCTGAAAAGTCGGTCTTCAAGGGGCGGGTTTGCCCCAAGAAATGGGATCAGAGGTGGGGTAAATGGAACCGATACAGAGGGGACATTTGCATCTCCCCGACAATCGAGTTGAGGGGAGAAAGGCGAGCTTTGATGGCCCAGCTGACGGCGGAGGTGCTTGCTTCCCCCCCTTAGGAGTGGTGTTCATGCTCTCTGTGGCCCCAGTTCCCTGGACATTGTCTGACCTGAACCCTGTTCCACCAAGGTGAAATTGCCACTGTGATGATGTATGTATTGGAGGTGGAATATATCTTGGTGTATCTGTTCTGTCTGTGCCGGTACTCGGTTGTTGTTCATATAAAATACAAAACAGTTTAAAAAAAATAAAGAAATAAGAGGATTCTTTTGTCATAGAAAGTATTATTAATGCACTAGAAAGCTCAAATTAGGTGACATTTTCTATGCGTTCTCAAATATCTTCCCTTTCCATTTCTGTAAACCATGCTTACATGCAGAATCAAACATGTACTTTCAACACCAGAAGCAGTTTGTCAGTTAACTCTCTAGTAATCAAATGAACGTCACCACAGAGTTCTAATGAACAACTAGAGGGCTAACAATTTGTATTCAAGACCCAAGTTGAGCACTCTTGAAAGCCATTTGGTCAGAATAGGAGCTCTTGAATTTAAAGCCTTTCCTGGAAGGCAGGCTGAAGTATGAACATTGAAATGGTAATGCAAGTATGAAATCAGAGTTACAAATGTGAGAAAAGGTGTGGGTTTTTAGTAATTTGAAGCATAATGTATTTTTAAAGGGGCTAAAATAGTTAAAGAGAGAGACATCTGCATCAGTCCAGCATTCCCTTTTCACATCTGCCGACACACTTTCTCAGTCGTTCAACAGCTCCCTAATTTTTCAATAGAAGCATTTATAAAAGAAACCAAAGGTTAAAGTGATGTTATAGTTAGGTATGAAAAAACACCTTATACTTACATACATAAAACAGTGAAAAAACTATAACTTGCAACCCCGCCCATGCGCTGCTTATGACCTCACATATTGCATTACTCATGACATGGTAAACAACATCATTGATTTCCAAATGTTTAGGCTAACATTGACTTTATTTTGGATTTTTCCCACATAATAATGACCTCACTGTAATGCAAGCTGTTAGGAAAAATAAATTCCCTCGAAAGATTAGCCAAAACCTCCCTCTCTCCTTGACATACCTATTTTATAAACACACAAACACACACACACACAAATACATCATATAAAAACTGAAAAAAGAGTAAACTTCTAAAACAATCATTATACATGTTATATATAAAAAAAATAGGATACTATTTGTAAGCTCCAACTACAAAATGGCCATATCTTCCAGGCCAGAAAATAGTTTGAATTGATTCAATGTAATATAGGAAATTGCTTTAAGTCCAAGTCATGCCGAACAGAGTGGAATATTGACCACACCTGGTAAATAATATTACCCTGGGGTGAGGTATTTACCAGGTGTGGTAAACACCCTCATTAGGAGTTATCAGTTTCGAAATGATCCATAACATGCAGAATCAGTATTTAACATGTCAAATTCTGCTTGTTTTGTTCTGTTACTTGGGGGCATTGGGCCACCAGAACGTCACTTTTACCGACGTTTTGGTGGCGCAATGTTCTGCTCTATATTTAGAAGGTGCAGCTAAGCCACATTTTGTGGCTTAACACCGCTTTGTAAATATGTTACTCTTTCATGCAGTTATCTGCGTGAAAGGGGTATGCAATGAGTGTTGCTGTGGGTGTTCCACCACAACACCCATTGCATTTTGACTCTGCCCCAGATTTACAAGGTTCTGTAAATCTGAGTCAGCGCAAAAAACGACTTGTAAAAGCAGACATTAGACTGACGCAACAAGGAGAACTACTTTTATTTCTCCTAGTGTTTGCTTTTTCTATGTGAGCTGTATTCTGTATTACACAGAGAAAGAGCAAAATACCATTAATGATGGTTTTTGTGAATGCAGGTGTCCATTTATACACAAAAACAATAATTAAATAATGGTGAGTTTCTACTTCTATGTGTGCTGCAGAATGCAGCACACATAGAAGGAGCACATCGCCATTATTGATTGTTTATGTGTAGGAAGGGACGCCTTATGGCACATAAAAAATCATCCCTGCAACGCAGGCACCCTAGCACTATGGCGCAAGGGTGTCTGTGTTGGTACTAGGCAGCTATTTTAGCACCAGGGCTAGGTAAAACACAAGGATGGGCCATATTCTTGTAAATATGGCGCATCACTGAGTTTTGAAAATGGTGCAGCACTGCAAAATTAGCCCCAGCGCCGTGCAGCACCATTTCCTTGTATATATGCCCCTTCGTTTTTAAATTCTGGTAAGTCTGACCTGCTGGAATCTATCGGGGGGAAAACTTTGAGGATTTGATAATTATCATACATCTCATAGTTCTGTTCCCTCTGCAAACTTCTGTTTTAGAAGAGATTGGAATTTAGCCCTGATTTTGTAACCAGAGACACTGTGCATAAGATCTTTCATTTATACTTGCTAGAAGCCTCTCCTTTACACTATGAAAAATTCTATGTTGTTTCTTGGGTAACATTTAACCTTTCTATTGCTGCTTCATTTTAGAGGGCTTTTTCTGAGGGCAATATGGATTGGTTGACTGAGAATCACAGAAAGCTGGTTTTTACCCATTGAGAACAAGCTTATGCCTCACAAATGTGATTTAATTACGAAGATCATAACCACGTCCTCAGTCCCTCTCAGTTTTTCGTTTTAATTTATTTAGACTCTGTGTGTTTTATCCATGAAATATTTATACAAACACTACTTGAAATGTAATTCCCACCTCAGAGGGTAGCCAGTAGGAGATGTGATTTGAATTCTTACCAGTAGAGGTTATTGAGAGGTGTGGTTGCAGAGTTGGGAAAGTTCCCAAGAAGAGCATTGCTTTAGTCCGGATGTGTGAGTGTTAAGACTTGTACTGCTGTCCTGGTGTCTGTGGTGGAGGAGTTGGAGGGATGCAGATTTTATCAGTTAGCAATATGTTGAGTCATATTAAGGTTCCGGTCAATGATGAACCCCAGAGATTTGGGAAATGGGCCTTGGTGTTTGAAGATGCTAAGAAGGATTAGAATGTTTAACCAGTGTTGTACTGGGGGCTAAGAGTCGATGTGGTTTATTAGTTAGAATTCAGTTCATTATGACATTGATAATGGATGAATACGATCCCAATCACAAATAACTCTTAAAAAGAGAATGGGACTGATATAAAGTTGGATGCTATTATGAAATTCTTTGAACGCAGGCAGAAGTGATACTTCCGGAGAAGAATCCTTTGGATCGGTTGCCTCCAACACAAGGAATGCATGGTGGACCAATTCATACTCCAACTTTAAATCAGGCCTTATACGTTTTGAAACTGCTGCTTTAATGTGATTTTATGTAATTTTCATTTGCCACAAGTCACAGCTGAACTAATCCCTCCTATCATCAGTCCACCACTAGTAAACACACCTTCCTCCTCCTGCTCGGAGTTGGGGGAGCAGGTAGGCTCGTAGCAGGCCTCCTGAGTGATGGGGATAGCAGTGATGAGACTGGCTTCCCGGCCAAGCCGCTTCTTTTCCTCCTCCTGCTGCAGATTTTTCAAGATATGCTCAGCCCTCTGGTGGGAACGGGACACGGCCCGCGCAGAAAACGATTTCTATAAAAATCAAATCAGTCTTAGTTTGTGTTAACTATAAATAAATAAAAGCTTTTTAATAAAGCAAGGCATAACCTAATATAAAATAATATAATATAACATTGCATAACATAACCACAACATAACATTACATAGCACAACCTGCACAAAATTTAATTATTTCAAAAGCTACCAATACTAATGGAATCTGCTAAAACAATGTTGCCTTGCCCCGGGACAACTAGACAGTCAGTTGTCTATGAAATTATCAATACAAGCTCCCTACAAGCCCTCATAACAACTGGAGTGGAGGAATAGGTCACTTGATTTAGTTTACATTCCATGAATGTCCATATGTAACTTGGCTGCAATAGGCACAAATCCAGAGACAAAGAATGTATCAAAGGCCAATCGTGGTCAGGACACTTATTTGGCCCAGTGTCCCTATTCTATGTTTTTATTGAGCACAAGTCAATCATGACACCTACAACTATGCAAATTGAGAGAGTAGATAAAAGGAACACTGGCTTATGTCACATGCTGCCCCAAAGTTCCAAATGGGAAACAAAAGAGGAATACAGTCTCCACTGCATTCAGATCTTCAATCCTAATTTCTCAGCTTTAAACACAGTCTAAATTGCTAGTCTGCATCAACTGAGATGAATGATAAGGGAAAGATTCTAAATTCATATACACTGAACACCATTGGCCCTACATCAGGGTGATGAGCAATTTACGAACATATATTCAGGCACAATGGGCACTTAAGATTAAACATATTAAAGGACGGATGATGGATAATACAAACAGAGAGAGCAGCACCAACTTACAGACTGGTCCTCATTGATTGGATCCTGCACGCTTCCACAGCTCTGCGGCACCCAAGGTGGGTCAAACATTGGCACTGATGGCATTCCCAAGATAGGAGATGGCAATGTGAAGTTAATACTGGGAGGAGGGATCTATGAGGAAAGATTAAAATTGAAAAGCACAGCATCGGAAGTGCTGAATCGAAGTTGGTAAGCAAAAGCAGCAACAGCACTAAATATAAGCAAAAGACCTATCGGCAGATGAACACTGTATGAAACTGTCAGTCAAAAGAGGAGGTGGAAACCTCTGTAAAAATAGACATACCCATTCTGCATCTTCTACTTATATTTCCCTCCCCTTCCCTCACAAATCCCATCAAAGAGCTAATTTTATGAGTCTCATCTGAGGAATCTTTCAGTCCCCTACAGATGAATGAAGGAATAAGCACATATACTGGTGTTCCCCATATCAACTTTCTGCTCTCTTAAGGCAATGAATCGCTATCTAAGTTCAAACTCCATTCACATAAAGGAACTCAATAACTGAAGCTTCTCCATTACAGTAGACTATTCGTCCCCAAAACAGCTTCAAAGTTGGTGATTTTGTACCAAGACTACAGGAACGCTCTACTAACTGTACTGTTTAGGTTCTGCTAAACCAGGCTTCTCCAACGTGTAGCTTGTGAGCTACAGGTAACTCTCTAGCAACCTGTAAGTAGCTCTCCTGCTTGCAGCCCAGTGAAGTAAATTAGAAGCTTTTGCCTGGTTGAATTTATATACGTATACCAAAATTGAAAAATATGCATTTGAAATGAAAATGTGTGATGTTCAGAATTCATATGCTGATGTTTGGAGAAAAATAGTTACACTTGCCACAAGATATTTAAAGCTGATATTTGAGTGACAAAAATCAAAGAGTGTTGTGGAGACTACTACTATCATTGTTAACTTGATCCTAGAGTCATTGCAGGTATAGATGTTATGTATTACCTATGTAGAGGCATTCCACATTGAAATAGCATCATTTTTTACAATACTGCTGGCAAAATTGATTGAAGGCCGGAGGAAGTCGCTGCTGTAATCTTGCAAAAGTAGCCACTAATGTAATCTTCCCATGTGGTTACATCTCTAAGAATATTAGTAGCTCGATAGGATTTGCATTGAAGAGAAGTAGCTCTTATTACAGAAAAGGCTGAAGACGTCTGTTCTAAACCCTCACATCCCTGTCCTCCACTCTGTTGCCAGATTCGACAGACCCACCCTAGTTTTAAACTTCTCCAGAAGTCTAACACTGGAATCTTTCTCAACTTAACAGACAGCTTATTTCACATACACGTCCATATTGGTAAACTTCCTCCTGTATCTCGCACAACAACTATCCAACAAAACAAGGACTTTGAGAAAAAAGTTAACATTACTTCTAAAAACACAGCTCAAATAAAAAAATGTCCACCATAATACATTTCTTCTCAGAGAATGCCTTCCCGCTTATATATCACTTGGCCATTCAATTCACACCTTCAAGCCCAAGTTAATGCATTATCTGTTAAACCACATCAACATCCTGATACACCGCTGACATAGATGCCCTACAGCGTTTTGCTGCTATGTCTTCTTAGTTATAATAATACTATATGTATTCTGTCCTTTCTACGACAAAGGCCTACTGGGCTTCTCATTATCAACCTCTTTTACTTTTCTTGTCTTGTACCTACCTTAAACTGTTTATTATTGTCTTAATGAGTGTGACTTTTGGAAGAACTACTTATGTATGCCAAAGCATATATACTTCATGTACCATACTGACACACTGATGCTGAATTCAAATGCACAAGTCTCTTGATACAATTTTTGAACTTCTGCTTCCCATAAATAAGTATATTGGTTACATGCTGAACTCTTAGGCTGCTTCTGAGCTCAAATGCATATGTCTCTTGCAAGCCTTTTTATTGTTCTTTCAGTATATATTAACACATCTTATAAATGTTTTGCAAATCTTCTAATGAATTAAAAAAACGTATCTTTTACAACGCTCTGTCGGCCTTCATGGTAAAGCATTAAATAAATACATACACACAATGGCAGACGGTTTAATTAAAAAGGCAAACTTTATATAATGAAAACTAAAGGAGAACAATAAAACAATGATATCAGGTGATGGAATCAAGATTTTCAAACCAAAAGGCAGACTGATCGACGTTTTATCAATTGTATACATGTTTAGGAACCCGCTTTTCTGGCCTCTTCAGTTTACCTTGAAGATCTGCTGGGCTCCTTCCTCCATTCGTGGCCAGACTTGGTACCTGAATCTCCAGAGAGTGTGGAATTTCAAGATAGCATTGAGCCTTTGGACCGTTTCAGGGTGCTGAAACTCTGAAGTCAACATGTCAGAAACGGCATCAGGGACCTTCACAGCACAAAGTAGGAACATGGCCGCTGCAGGTGGGGAAAGAAATATGGTTGAAAATGTCATATATAATGGATATGTTTCCTTTTTTCAGTACTCGAGTTTAGTTTTTCATAGTTGTTTTCAGGGGTTTCATCTTCATTTTGTTTCCTTTTAAGGTATGGCGTAATTAGCTTGAGACAGCTTTAGTTGTCTCAGCAGTCTCACATAATAATAAATTCATAAATAAAAATTCCATACACATGTACAGATACAGAGGGACGTCGAATCAGCCCTCTACATCTATTTGTTTATGAACTGTCATTCACATTTTGCTTCCAGCCACCATAGTATACAGCTTAGTCAATAGGTCAGCATCCTTCAGTCTTTTGCTATTCTTGCACAGGGGGTAACCTGCTTTTTGCCTACTCACATGTGCATTCATGTGTGTTTAAACTATGTCTTCTTATTACAGTATTTCAAACCCAATGGCACCTTTTCTTTGCACCAATAAGAATTATATTTTCCTGTGATGTGAATCAAAACTAACATAGGGTTTCCATACTTGTTCTAAGTACATGTGCTGAGTACACGAAGCGCCACTCCTGTCCTAGTAAAACATTTTTTTTTATATTTAACACATTATTTTTACTACAAGCATATAGCCACCACGTTTAAAAGAGGCATGGTTTTTCTTTTCTTTCTATTTCTAAGGAATAGGCCTCCAATAAATTATAAAAAAAACACCCATCAAACCAGCTTGTTAAGACCAGAGTAAATGGATTTTGTAATGTGTGTTGTGTTTGCCCCCATTCTGTTTTTTTCTGCCTCATTTCTCGTACTTCATTCCTCCTTCTAGTACTTCTTACATTTCATTATTTACTTATTCAGTCTTTATTTCATTTTTCTTTCAATTTCTCTCTTTCATTTCTCAACCGTTCCGAATCATAATGGGCGAACTTATACAATGCACTTTTACCCCCTTGGAGTATTTTTAAACTACTGACAGATATAAGGTGTTGTTACCCGATTGTATGTTACTCACTTTATGAGTGAACCTGCTGTAATCTGCGGTCAAACTCATATCCCTGAGGGGGATGCATTGGTCTAGTGAGTCCCCAGACCATACTTTTAGCTTAGTTTCTCTACATCTTTCCTTCCTCTAATCATGTTTCCACCTCCCTTGAGTCCATCTGCTTTCCATTGTATTCCTTTTCTGTCAATTCTTTCATTCTAAAAATCTCGCTCATATTTCATCCTTCTCTATTTATCCTTTCTAGTTCATTCCTCTCATTTCCTTCTATCATCCTTACTCTGCTCCTTCAATTTCTTCATAATGTTCCCTATACCTTCTTTCTATGTTCCAGTGTCTCACTGAAAACTTCTCTGTTCACTGCTGATCATGATGTTTGTATTTAGTTTCTCTGAACCCCTGATTTTGCATTACATACACTGTAACTAAACACATGCCACTTTCTATACTGTTGGCGCATGTAAATGATTCACATAGTTCTGACATGAAGCCTCTACTAAAATCCCCTTCTTTGGTCAATCTCCCAACACCCGTCTCAGCACACCAGTGTTCTTATTTTCATTCAACAACTACATTAACATTAAGCTCTCCTCCATTAAAACTATTGTTAGACCTGGCCTCGTTTGGCATGGTTTCCCTTGTCTTTTTGCCACTGACCTCCTGTTTTTGACTGTGTTCTGGATTTATTTCGTTTATGCTTTCTTTAGGACTCTAGGCACTTTACCACTGCTGACCAGTGCTAAAGTGCAAATAATCCCTGTATTCAATGTAATGGTGTTTGGTTTTTCCACGATTAGGCGATTTGACTTACTAGAAAGTTCCTAGTACAGTGTACCGGGTGTGGCCAGGGCCTGTAGGTCAAATACTACTAGTGGGCCTGCAGCACATATTGTGCCACCCTTGCAACCGTGTCTCAGACCTGCCACTGCAGTGTCTGTGTACAAACTTTTTAACTGCCATGTCGATCTGGCAAAAACATCTCCTCGACAGGCCCAAACCTTCCCTTTAATTACAAATAAGGCATCTCTAAGGTAGGCCCTAGGTAGCCTCATAGGAAGGGCACAGTGTATTTAAAAGGTAGGACACGCACAGGTGAGTTTGTCCTGGTAGTGAAAAACTGCTACATTTGTTTTTCACTACAGCAATGCCTATTTCTCCCATAGGTTAGCATTGGAGCTGCCTAGTAACCCTTTACAAGTGTATCTTCGAATTGGGAGCTGATAGAAAATTGGAGTTTGGTGTCTCTGGACTCACAATTTAAAAATACAACTTTTAGTGAAGTTGGTTTTTAAATTGCCGGTCTGAAAATGCCACTTTTTAGATAGTTGTTGTTTTCTTACTTTAACCATTCTGTGCCTCAGCCTGTCCCTGAACACATGTCTCGGTCAAGATGACAGTTGGGTAGTTGGGCTGTTTGTGCATTCACTCTAGACAGTCACACAAAGAGCTGACGAGTGCCCTGCATATCCTGTTGGCCCTTAACCAGGCTGATGGGTCATCTTGAATTAGAGTGGTGGGAGGAGCTGACACACCTGAATAGGGCCGTGCCTGTGCCTTCACAAAGCACTCTCTACCCCCTGTAGACAGGTGCCATGACCAGCAAGGGCAGGGTCTTGTGCACAGCAAAGACTTTCCCTTGAAGCTTGCCTACTTCACGGCTTTTCTGGTATAAGTACTGGACCTCTGACACCATATACTCGGAACACTTCTGGACTGAGGACATTTTGCAAGGAAGAAGAGCTGTGTTGCTGTCAGGAGAGACTGCCACTTTGCTGTTTGCTTTGCTGTGCTGGCCTTCTGCTAGCTGCTTCTGTCCTGGGAGTGAAAGGACTGGGCTTTGCTTTCTACATACTGCTTTTCAAGTTTAACCAGGGGCTTGATTCGAGCTTGCCTCCTGTTGCAAGTCTCTCGGCCATCAAAGACTTCACCTTCAGCATCTGGGCTTTTCTGCTGAGAGGCCTACTCTTCCAAGTGGAGCCAAATCCAGTTCCTGGGCCCTTGGAAGTGAGTTTCCCGCATTTAACAAGAAAAAAATAGCACATCGACTTTGAGTGTGACTTTGGAGCTGGCGCCAATCTTCGACACCGCGCCTCTGCCTGCACCGGCTCAGGAGTCCCAGCTCAAGGCAACGAATACGACTTGGAACGCAGGCTACAACACTGCCGCAGCACCTTCAAAGAACCGCCAGAGGGGTGGTCTCAAGTAGCGATTCACCAAAGTCTGTAGCGCCCTACTCCGCACCGGTGGGTCATGGGGTGACATCAACACTGCGAAATCGATGCCGTGTGGCTTGACTCTCGACACTTCTTCCACCCCACACTGCCAGCGTAACCGATGCCTTGCCACTAACACCGCATCAACTCCCCTGGGACTTGCACCGAGCACCGAGGTGCCAATGACCTGCACCAACAATAAGTAACCAACGCCGCACGCGCCCTAGGGACGCCTCACCTCCGCGGCACCTCGCAGCATCTTTGTTTCTTCATCATTTCCAAACTACTGTAACCGGGGTCTGTACAACTCAGTAGCTGGCCCACACTCCCTTGCGGTCGGCCCGAACTTTCAGTTTCGATTCCGCCAAGCAAGTTGGTATAGCCCCCGTCAGAGCTATCGTGTTTCTAAGCACAATAACTGCATTTAATCTTTGAGAATTCATATTTTGATAGGTGTATGTGGGATTTTTGTTGTTTTGGTCTTGTTTTATTCAGATACATTTTGCCTTTTTTTATAAATTGGTATGGAATACTATTGTAGTGTTTTCACTTTGTTACTGTGTGTGTGTGTGTGTGTGCACAAATACTTTACACATTTCCTCTGAGGATAAGCCTGACTGCGCTTGCCAAGCTACCAAGGGAGTGAACACAGGTTATTCTGAGGGAATGTATGACGTTACAACGCATACATTTACAAGGCATGCCTTTACAACGCAATTTTTACATCGCAACATCCTTTACAATGCATTCTTTTACATCGCATGCCATTACATCGCATTTTCAGAAACTACCTTTACAACGCATTCCATTAAATCGCATTATACCTTTACAACGCATACCATTACAATGCATACCATTACATCACATTGAAGGTAAGTGTTGGATAGCACAGGGGTAATAATTACTATTCTAACTCCAATGAGTGCAACAGTAGGGTAAGTGTTGCATAGTGTAGGGGTAAAATTTACTATTTTAACTCCAGTGAGTGCAACAGTAGGGTAAGTGTTGGATAGTGTAAGGGTACTATGCGTTGTAATGGTATGCATTGTAATGACTTGCGATGTAATGCCTGCGTTGTAGTGACATGCGTTGTAATGACATGCGTTGTAGTGAAATGCGATGTAATGGCTGCTTTGTAATGACATGCGATGTAAAGGATGTTGCGATGTAATGACTGCTATGTAAAGGTAGTGCGATGTAAAGACTGCGTTGTAAAGGTTGTTTCCCATTCTGAGGGTGTAACTTACTTACCCTGACTACAGTGAGGGTCTGCTTGGACAATGTGCAAACCACTGCCAACCCTATTTCTAACATGGGTGGAAGTGGTGGGATAGGACTTGTATTTGTATATTACATACAGTGATTGGTGTATGCTACTTCAATATCACAGACCCTTACACCCCAGCATACTGTTTTGCTTTTTCTCTTTTACAACTCTTGAACGTTTGCCACAATCATGTCTCAGTCTGGAGAGCCTTTAGCTGTACCTGCAGATTTGGAGTTTGAACAGGAGAGGTTGGAAACCTTTACAGTGCCTCAGCTTAAAAAATTCTGCAGGGATTTAAAGTGTTCTTTTAAAGGCCTCACTAGAAAGTAGGAGTTGCAAAAGGTGCTGAGGGCCTGGTTGGCAGCCAGGGAGGCTGAGGAGCACATAGAGGATGAGAATGTTGAGGTGGAGGTGGAGGAACCGAGCCTTCACAGTGATTTCTTGGTGAATCATGATCTGCCTAGGGAGAAGACACCCTCCAAGGCAAGCAGCAGTATTTCCTCAAAAAGTCTAGAGGACACGTGTGAAGCCAGGATGGTGTATGAAAGAGAAAAAGCTTTGGAGGAAAATATACTAGCCATTGAGGAGAAGAGGATTCTTTTGGCTAATGAGCTGAGTCTAAAAGAGTTGCATCTGAAAGCCAAGCAGGTTGATACCAGCATGGATGGTGGCAGTGTAGCTTCAGTGCAGTCTGAGGGGAAAGTGCACATACCCAAGGGCCTAGTGAAGGATTACAACGAGGAGGATGAGATAGATTAGTGGTTTCAGGGCTATGAAGCAGCTTTATATGTGAACAGGGTCCCTGACAGAGGATGAGAGACAGTTCTGTGGAACCACTTTGAAGGGGAGGGGAGGGACACCCAGTTTGCCCTAGGTACAGTAGGATAACTCACCTACTCCAACACGACGGCAGCGCTGATCAAGAGGTATGGTCTTACTTCAGAGAGGTACAGGGACAAGTTTAGGAAGAGTACCAAACGTGATTCACAAACATGGCTTGAATGTGTTGATTCCTTCTGCAGAGCACTGGATGGTTGGGTGAAGGGCAGTCAGGGAACATATTATCGGGGGCAGTATAATTTGATTCTATGGGCGAACTTGTCTAGTCTTTGTGTTCCAGAGCTGCGCCAGCACTTGCTTGACAGTAAGCCTACTGACCCTAGGACGCCTGCTCAGCAGGCGACCCGCTGGCTCAGCACCCGGGTCCACAAAAGGTTGTATGGGAGAAAATCAGCCAAGGGTGGTCAGGGTCTCAAACAGAAGGAGGGGGGATAATAGGAGTAAGGAGTTCTCAAAAGGGACCCAAACCAGTTCCCATGGTAAGGATTCCCAACTCCCTGTTGAGAAGAAAGTTGGTTCCCAGCAGGGAAGTCTGCAGGGAAGGGATGCCTGAAATGTTTTGCATGTAATCAGGAAGGGCACTTCAAGGACGATCCAAAGTGTCCCATGCAGGCACAGCCCCCCACCGGTGGGCAGTCACTGGGGTTCGTGAGTGTAGCACTTGGGGAGGAGTGGCTCCCAGTTAGTGGTGGAGAGCCAACTGAGATGACCCAAGTCTCCCAGGATGAGAGTGAAATGGCCCAGAGAACCCTCCTGACTGATAATACTGAGAAGTACAGGCAGTGGATGACCATCAATGTGGGGAGGGAGGGTCTCTGATAGACATAGGAGCCTGTATGATAACCGTTCACTGTCATCTGATTTTTGAAGAGCAGGTAATCCTGAATGTGGTCCACCAAGTCTTTGTTGTAGAAAACAGTGAGCGCCAGTGTATGTTAGCCCAGGCTCCTTTTGATTGGGGGGAGGGGGTCTTAGATTCCTTGAAGGTAGCTGTGAATCCATCCATGCCTGTTGATGGACTGCTGGGCAACGACCTGGAAATAAATGCCTGGAAGGAGGTGGAGCTTAGGTCGCACTTGGTGATGTTGGAATTTGCCAGAATGGGTGTGCTTGACCACATTGTCTATGGCAGCTTAGAGAGGGTGATCAGAAGGACCTGGAGCCTGAAACAGTGGCCCAGGCGCCGGTCAAGAAGGGAAGAGGCAAGGGGTGCAGGATACCCACTCTGGAAATTCCTATGGTCCAGGAGGAAGCTAAACCTGAGGGGATGCCCGGTAACCTACAGGGTCTCACCTGAAATATTGAGAGAATGATCTCATGTACAGCGAGCCTAAGTTTGCTGAGCCTGAGCAGCCCATGTACTGGTGGTACCCCAAGTACTCCAGAGCCTTCCTACTGGGTTTGGCTCATGATGTGCCTATGGCAGGTCATTTGGGGGTGGACAAGACCTTTGAATCCCACTTTTATTTAATAAGGAAAGCCTCAGATGCATTCTGTAGGTCCTGTCCTACCTGTCAAGCAAGTGACAAATGGGGGGAGGGGGAGAAAGCAAGGCTTCCATCCAACCGTTTCCTGTCATGACTGACCACCCCTTTCGAGCGGGTGGGCATTGGCATTGTGGGGCCTCTGGAACCCAAGACAGCCATGGGCAACAGGTTCATTCTGGTCTCGGTGGACCATGCCACCCGATATCCGGAAGCTATCCCTCTGAGGAAAGTGAATGTGCCCACCGTAGTAAGGGCACTGATGGGGATCTTTACCCATGTGGGGCTCCCCAAGGAGGTGGTATTTAACCGGGGTACCAATTTTATGTCCTTGTACATGAAGGGCATGTGGAAGACGTGTGGTGTTACCTATAAGTTCACCAGTCCGTATCACCCCAAAGCAAAGGGTTGATTTAAAGGTTCAATTGTACCCTAAAGAGCATGATTATTGGTCTCTCAGAACCCATGAGGGGTTAGTAGAACATCCTCTTACCATGTCTTCTATTCAACTAGAGAGAGGTACTGTAGAATGGGGTTAGCTTAAGCCCCTTTGAACTTCTGTATAGTCACCTTGTGAGAGGACCTCTCAGTTTGGTAAACCAGCTCCTAGGAAGCCGCCCCAGGATGTATTCAGTTACATGCTGGCCTTCCAGAACCAGTAGCCCAGGAGAATCTGGAAGCTAGCCAGGAACATATGAAACATTGGTATGGCCAGAATACCACTCTGGTTGAATTTCAGCCTGGACAGAAAGTAATGGTGATGACTCTAGTAGAGTCCCGTGCCCTCTAAGACGACTGGTCTGGGTCATTTGAGGTGAAAGAGCACAAGAGGGTATTACATGTCAACCACCTCAAACCACATTTGGAGAGATCTGAGTTGACCATGCTCTTGGTCACGGATGATGGAATGGAAGAGGAGAGTGAATCTCTCCCCGAACTCCTGTCTCCCACAGAGCAGGATGTGCCAGTAGAGTGTGTGACCCTCTTCCCTACTCTGACCCTAGAACAACAGACAGACTGTCACCAGTTGATGGGACAGTTTGCCTCTCCGTTCTCACTCATCCCTGGAGTCACCCAATGGTGTACCCACGATATTGACACTGGGGACAGCACAACTGTTTAGCACATGTCTTACAGGTTGTCTGATAGAGTGAAGAACAACTTCAAGGAGGAGGTCTCTTAGATGCTGGAGTTAAGGGTGATTGAGCCCTACAACAGTCTTTGGTCCAGCCCAGTGGTTTTGTTCTCACAAGACTGCCTCACCTGGTGTCACAATGTAACTGCCTTTCCGTGTTGACTACCAGGGCCTCCATGCTGTCACCAACACTGATGTGCACCTCATCCCCTGAGTTGATGAGCTCATTGATTGGCTTGGAGTTACTGTGTTTCTCAACACGTTTGAACTAACATCTGGGTACTGGTAGATTGCCTTGAACGAGGGGGGACAAGAGAGGTCAGGGTTCTCAACACCAGAAGGGCACTACCAGTTCCAGGTCATTCCTTTTGGGTTGAAGAACTCCCCTGCCACATTCCAGAGGTTGGTCAACCAGGTCTTGGCTGGGTTGGAGAACTTCAGTGCCGCTTACCTTGACAACATTGCAGTCTTCAGCTCCAGTTGGGAGGACCATTTGTAACATCTTCTGGAGGTGTTGAAGGCCCTGCAGACTGCAGGCCTCACTATCAAGGCCAGTAAGTGCCAGATAGGGCAGTGGTCAGTAGAATACTTGGGACACCAGGTAGGGAGTAGAAAGCTGCAGCCCCTGCAGCCAACAATTGATACCATTCTGACTTGGGCACCTCCCAAGACCCAGGCGGAAGTGAGAGCCTTTTTAGGTCTCACTGGATACTACAGGAGATTTGTCAAGGCGAATGGTACCACTGTTGGCCCTTGTCTGGGCTGACTTCCAAGAAGCAGCTCCATTAGTTGATTTAGACAGAGGCATGCCAGATCGCTTTTGACACCCTGACTTATCCAAGGAATTCATGGTGCAGACTGATACCTCTGAGCATGGTGTGGGAGCCGTAGTTTCACAGCTAAACAAAGAGGGCCTAGTTCAACCTAACTTTTATTAGAATGACTTTACTTCTCAGAGAACACAGGCGAAGCGCACTAGAAAGGGAAGCTTTTGGTGTGGTCTGGGCCCTGAAGAAGCTAAGACCCTACTTGTTTGGGACTCACGTCCGAGTTTAGACACAACACAGGCGTCTCAGATGGTTATTGCAGATGAGGGGTGAGAATCCTAGACGGTTGAGGCGATCCATCTCCCTACAGGGAGTCTTTCCAGGTTCTTCCGCCTTAGTGATGAGAACTCCCAAGAGGTTTGTAGCTCTCCCCACTTTCAGCTGGGGGACATGGGTTAGACCTGGCATCTTTTGGCATGGTTTCCCCAGTCTTTTTGCCTCTGACCTCCTGTTTTTGACTGTGTGCTGAATTAAATTTTGCTGGCTTTAGGACTCTGGGCACTTTATCACTGTTGACCAGTGCTAAAGCGCAAGTGCTCCCTATCTAAAATGTAATAGTATTTGGTTTCTCCATGATTTACTAAAACAGTGCACCAGGTGTGCCCAGGGCCTGTAAGCCAAATACTACTAGTGGGCCTGCTGCACGGATTGTGCCATGCACATGAGTAGCCACTGCAGTGTCTATGAGTGCAGTTTTTAACTGCCAAGTCGACTTGGCAAGTACACCTAGTTGCCAGTCCCCAAACATTCCCTTTTATTAATTGTAAGGCACACCTAAAGTAGGCCCCAGCAGGGGCAGGGTGCAGTGTATTTAAAAGATAGGACATGTACTGATAGGTATTACATGTCCTGATAGTAAAAATTGCAAAATTCACTTTTCACTACAGCAGTGCCTAGCTCTCCCATGGGTTAACATTGGAGCTGCCTGGTAACACTTTATTAATGTATCTTGCAATAGGTAGCTGATAGAAAATTAAAGTTTGGTGTCTCTAAAAATACATCATAATCAAGTGGAGGGAAAGAGAAGCTAAGGCCCATCCGCCTTCCAATGGTTAAGTTACAAATCAAGGGGGGGGGGGAGATGGGAGAATGGACTACTTGTCCTGTGTTACCAGAGTCTTGTCGGTTGTGTCCGTCATAAAAAGACCCTCATACATTTACACAGGTCGAAGGCGGTATATTTACATTCTCCGCCATTTGAGTACTGTTTTAGCATCATCATTGGGTCATTTTATTGTAAAATGCTGACCTCCGCCTGGGGGAAGACCTACTGGTACTGACAGTAGTGGTCAGAGATAAATGTGAATATGTGCTCGTGATAAGGTGAAAAAATTAAGTTAAAATCCCTATGTCACTTACAGCCTCAATAATTTATTTATTAGGAGGCAGTGAATGGGAAATTAAAAAAGGTATTGTGCGTTTAAAATGAGTTACTTATCATATGCACTTTTTATTGGTCAACATGTTTCAGCCCTCTGTGCATTCTGGGGGCTTTCGTCAGGACCGAACTTAGGTATGTAGAATCAATTGGTTCTACATCGAATGGTATACTCACCACTCAAAATTACATGGTCAGATCAGTTGTATCTGTGCCTGAAAGAAAACAAAGGTTGGGGGTACTGTAATATATGAGAAACTTGAACATTCTAAAGTTTCAAATAGAAGGTTGATGGAACAGTAATTCTCGAACATCCACAGTGGGAGTTAGTGTGGTGCAATATTGTGCATTGGTCATAAGAAGCTGTGTGAGGGCGAATAGGTTTAAAAAAACATTGAAGAGAGCAATAGGCTATATCAGAATGAGTGTGCGGTATATTAGTCAATGCCACATGTGGGCGGTTATATTTGTGTGATACGCGCTTGTGTCCCCATCATTTAAACTTAGCTTTTGATCAACAATTCGTGTGTTATCAAAGAACCAAGAGACAGGTAACTGAGGTGGTGCGCTTTTGAGTTGATTACACTTATCTAATGTAGGCAGTTGTACTGGCTAAATTAAGCACAATTAAGTTGATGCCTAGTATCTATGATAACCAATTGTAATAGCATATGAGCATCAAAGTAAAAGAGTATCTTTCTTCGCACGCTTTTTTGGTTGCGAAATCATACGTGAAAAAAGTCAAAGAATTTGTATTTCTAGTCGGAACAGATCAACTCTTAATAAACCATCAGTATCAGTGAGAATCATTCTTGTCTGTCGACATTGGCGAGTGAGCATAGTCATATCGGGCAAGAGTGTTATAGACGCCAAATTGAATGTTTTAGTCGACAGAGAATCTACATGTACGGGAATGCTATCAAAAGTCAGTTATACAAGTTGACAATAGTATTTACCTTATGAGCGCTAATAGTAACGCTTCATGGAGTCACCAGCGGGCTTGTGAAGATTGCTTCTGAGGAGGAAAATAAATGTTACAGTTCCTTACTTGAGACTTGGAGCGCGGTAGAGAAGTCTGTTTACCCGTAACTCTCACCAGTTATTTCACTGTGCTGCGCATGTGCTGCCTCTTGTTCCGGTGCTCCGAGTGACGCGGGGGCCGGTCTCGGTTCGTTTGTATTCCCGGTCACGATCAAAATGGAAGAGGGACTGAGGTCTAGCTGGTTGGCATGAAGGGTTGGCATTTTGTTGTTGGTGTTAATGTTTAGAGGTTGGTCTGAATGTATAAATGTAGGTACTTGTTGGGTAGATCATGGTAGTAAGATATTAGTATTCTCCATTATTAAAAATCTTATGAATACATCTGGGTAATTGTGGTCCCGTAGTCACCATTGGATAAGAAATTGGCGAATCATATTATACAGTTAGCAGAGGTTAATGCGCAGTCAGAGTTCTATCGACTATTGTTGATTGTGTGAGTAAATAGTCTAAATTTTATGTGAGAGACGTTGGTGGATTTCCTCTTAACTTATATTATTAGGGGACAATGTCACTTGGTGTGGTTTATTATGAAATTGGTTGATATAAAGCAATACAATGTCAGTCAGAAAGAGACAACGGGTTCTTAATTGGAGGAAATGATCCTTTATGTTATATTGTTAACCTTAGTGGTAGAACAAAGTATTCATTCTTAGTCCCTAGGTTTATATGTGATAGTTGACTTATTAGCTGACGGGGTTATTTGTTGGTTCAGGTTAATCTGTTCCGGGGATCAGGATTCGATATTTCATGAAAGGGTGTGCCACGGGATATTATCGTTCATCCCTCCCGTGTCCGTGTGGAGGCGATAGATCCAGCGTTGTTCTTTCTCAAAAAGAATCTTCTCTGCATTGTGCGATTTTGTTTTGAGGGTTTCAAGAACTACCCATCTGAGGTCATCAGGATCATGATTTTGTTCAATGTAATGTTTACTCATCTTGGTTGTAATTCGTTTACATGTTACATTGCTCCTGTGCTCGCTGATACGGATCTTCACTTTGCGGCACGTCATCCCTATGTATTTAAGACCACAGGGACATACAATCATGTAGATCACATGTGTAGTGTTACAGTTTGTATGGTGACGTAGCGTCCAGGTGAGATCGGGTGAGAGTTGTAATGTTTTCGTCATCTTGGTGAGTTTGCAAACTGAGCATGAGCCACACGGGTAGTGTCCTGTTACAGGGTTGAGGTTCCAGAGGGTTGTTATACTTCCATCTTTCGTGGTAGCTATAGGTCTTGTGTGAACAAGGATGTCCTTAATGTTCTGTGTTCGTCTATTAGCAAAGCGTGGTTTTGGCCAGTGTAGATTGTTGGACGTTAGAATCCTCCAGTTCTTGTTAATTATTTTCTTAACAATATTTGTCGATGTGCAATAAGTGGTCACGCATGTCAGCAGGTCTGGTGGTTCTTTACGTTGGGTAGATTCAAGTAAGCTCTCTCTGGGCTGGTTCCTTGCTCTCTTTTGGCATGTTTTGATGATCTTCAGGGGGTAATTCCTGAGTTCTAGTTTGTGTTCTAGAGCTGCTGCTTGGGTCTTGTAATCTGTCAACTTGCTACAGTTCCGTTTCAGTCTGACCTCTACTGTCAGTACCAGTAGGTCTTCCTCCAGGCGGAGGTCAGCATTTTACAATAAAATGACCCAATGATGATGCTGAAACAGTACACAAATGGCGGAGAATGTAAATATACCGCCTTCGATCTGTGTAAATGTATGAGGGACTTTTTATGACGGACACAACCGACAAGACTCTGGTAACACAGGACAAGTGGTCCATTCTCCCGTCTCTAAAAATACAACATTTAGTGAAGTTGGTTTTTAAATTGCAGGTCTGAAAATACCACTTTTTAGAAAGTTAGCATTCTGTGTCTCTGCCTGTCTCTGAATAAACGTCTGGGTCAGGATGACAGTTGGACTGTTTATGAATTCACTCTAGACAGTGACACAAAGGGAGTTGAGGTATTCCCTGCATATTCTGATGGTCCATTACCAGGCTGATGGGTCTTCCTGAGCTAGAGTTGTGGGAGGAGATGACACCTGCACCTGAATAGGGCTGTGCCTGTCCCTTTACAAAGCAGTCTCTACTCCTCAAAATGGGTATAAGTACTGGACCTCTCAAACCATATACTCAGAACACTTCTGGATTGAGAACATTTTGCCAGGAAGAAGAGCTCTGTTGCTGTCAGGAGGGACTGACACTTTGCTGTTTGCTTTGCTGTGCTGGCCTGCTGCTTGCTGCTTCCGTCCTGGGCTGGACTTTGCTATCTACATCCTGCTTTCCAAGTATCCTCAAGGGCTTGAGTCGAGCTTCCCTCCTGTAAAATGTCTAAGGGCCATCAAAGACTTCACCTGCAGCATCTGTGCATTT
The DNA here is from genome assembly GCF_964204655.1 of Triturus cristatus. NCBI lineage: Eukaryota > Metazoa > Chordata > Amphibia > Caudata > Salamandridae > Triturus > Triturus cristatus. The sequence continues at coordinate 653,764,816 of NC_140584.1, forward strand.
CTGCTGAGAGCCCTAATCTGCCAAGTGGTGCCAAATAGAGTTCCTGGGCCAAGAACAAACCAGCACATCAACTTTGAGTGTGACATCTGAGCCTTGGTCCCCGCTCAACGCAACAATTGTGACTAGCACAGCAGGCTCCACCGCAGCCCCTCTGAAGAACCACCACAGCGGGAGCCCCGAGTACCGTGTCACCAAAGTCCGTGGCACCCGACTCCTTTGCCGAACCGGAGGCCCCATGGGGTGACATCAACACTGCGAAATCTACACTGCATGGCTGACTCTTGACACTTCATGGACCCTGTACTGACAGCCGAACTAACGCCTTACCGCCAACGCTGCATCACCTCCCCTGGGCCTTGCAATGTTCTGAGCACCGAAGTGCAAACGGCAGTAAGGAACCGACGCCGCATCGGCCCCAGCAACGCCTTGCAACATCTTTGTTTTGTCATTGTTTACAAGGTACTGTACCAGGGGTCTGTACGACTATATAGCAGGCCAGAATTCAATCGCAGTCCGCCCTGAACTTTGAGATTCCACTCCATCAAGTACGTTGTTATAGCCCTAGTTGGAGCTGTTGTGTTTCTAACCGCTGTAACTGCATTTAATTTTTCAGAATTCGTATTTTGATTTGTGTATGTGTTTTTTTTATCATTCTGATCTCGTTTTATTCAGAATAATACTGGCTATTTTTCTAAACTGTTGTTGAATACTTTTGTAGTGTATTCACAGTGTCACTATGTGTGTACAAATACTTTACACATTTCCGCTGAGGAGAAGCCTGACTGTTCTTGCCAAGATGCTAAGGGGGTGAGCATGGGTTATTCTGAGAGTGTAAATTACTTACCCTGCTTAGAATGGGTCCCGGCTTGGACAGTGCACAAACCACTGCCAACCAGAGACCCCATTTCTAACAACTATGTCCTGGGAAGGTAAAACGCCTGCATTATTCCATCAAGAGAATCCTCGCTTGCTATTGTCGGCTGGCGTCAGTAAGGTTTTTCCAAGGTTCACATTGTTCTGACTACAGAGAAGAGATATGTGAGCATTTTTCTTTTAGGAATTCTGTGCTGTACCTGCTGCCCCAGCCATGTGCTCGTCCACGCTCAGCAGCAGCTCCCACGCTGCAGGCTGAATGTCTCCATACATCTCCTCAGTTAGGATAGGGGCCGCCTTGATCAGTAGAGACAAAGGTGCTGGGGCCATACTCATGACCTGCATAAACAAAACAAATAAGACAGCAACAGTCAAGTCAAGTGTGCATAGTCATGTTTCAGGCTAGATTACAGTATGCTAAGTTGTTCGTACTCAGACTATGAATAGTCGCTGAGGAATTAAGTTATATCACACATTTTGAGTGTTTCAGGGAGATGAGGTAGAACACAAAGAGGACATTTAGCCATGTCATGAACCATACAACACGTAGCTTTGACTTAGTGTCATTCTCCCTTTATCTCCTCCAACTTCTGCTCAACTCACCTTTCTCTCAGTATATGACTTGCTACACTTCACGTTTATAAACCAAATATCATTCTCTTTCCATCATTTCATCACCTTTCTGTAAGATATTTACAATAATTATCCAAATGCAGTACACTCTAAAGGCGTTGATGCAAATAAAATGTATACCACAAATACAGCACTGTTGAAACAGAATATCCACAAACATGAATAAATTTTCAAAGTTCATCCAGCATGTGCAACAGCACATTGTGATTTTTTTCATGAAGTAAGAACATGCACATATTTTGGATGTGAGGTCACCTTTTTTCTTTATCATGTGTGCACAACAGTTAAGTCACACCCAAACATTCTGCATCCAACAATGACAGAGCACAGACATACTTTCGCTAGCCATTACAAGATGCAACTGGGAGGCCAGGCGGTACTGCATATGTGTAATTAGAACACTGGAATGTTGAGAGCTCAATTGAAGACAATAAAGTAGCTCAGAGCATACAAAGGCTGGTATAATCCCCTTGCTCCAACATTCCAATGTTTGTCTTTCTGTTTTTCCCTTTCTAACTGAGAACATTCTACCCTCAGTGGGTAGAGTGCTCGAATAGCCTTACAGTCCTTCTGCCTCGGGCTATACTGGTTAAAGGCCCTCTCCCTCCCCCTCTGAAGTCAGATTCAAAACCTTTAACAACCAGTATAGCCCTCTGCAGCAGGCTATAAGGATTATGTAAAACGTCTTGATGCATCATTATTTTAGTGCCATCAGTAAACTTAGCATTTCCATTCCCACCATTCCCTCAAAGACACACAAGTGTATTCTTTACCACTCACTAGCAAAGCACTTCCTTATAAAGCTGCTTAAGATAAGAGAAAACAAAGACTCATAAATTGGTTCAGTGGGACTCATGCCAGACCTCACAATTCATGGACAAAAGAAGTCAGAAAGAAGCCTTTGTAATAGCATTACACATATAAATGAGGTTTCCTTTGCACCAACGGAGAATGTATTGAGATACTGTGCGCCATAAAGTCACCTCATAGCAACGTGTCCCCCCGGGGGAAATAACCAGTCATATTCTGTGCAGATTATGTTTTAGGGAGAGTTTTTTCTAAGCCCTTTTGCCAATACTCTAAAACAGTTTTTAATCAGTAAAATGTTCCTATTTTATTAAAACAAATATATTGCTTTTCATGGGGGGTTAGTTGACCCACAGTAAAAACCCAAAAATGTTTGGCAACGTGTAAATAAACAGTATATAGGGAATTGTTCTCTTATTAAGAAAATGTAGTGTTCCTTTTTAGGTCTCGCCTGATCCAGAGCATGTGCTGCCCTGCGAGACATTTAGTAAGCGGCTTTTGAAAGTGCCACCACAGGCTTTTGGTGGCCTCAAGCTTGCGTGCACGCGCGCAGCCGCCATCGCCACGCTTAATCGCGATCACTTTTACTTTCGCGGCCTCGCGGCCATGCTTATTATTTGTAGATATAATTTCTTAAGATTGAATTGATTGACTCATGGAACTGAGGGTCTAGCTAAACATTTTTGATTGTATTACTTGTGAAGAAATTAGATGCAATTTTACTTCTGTTTGTTGTTGCTCTATATAGCAATAGCCAAAGTTCCAGGGTAGCAAGCTACCCGCTGGCGGTAGTAAGGGCTATATAAATGCAATTACAAGACAATACAAAGCGCACTCAATCTCATGCAACAACAATTGGCTTGTGAAATTCCCAAGGTGACGCGTAAGGCTTTTTGATGCCTTTTGTGGTTCATTTTGCGAGTAAGAAGGTACACAGGGGACGATGTCTAGTTTTTACAAACAAATCTGTGAATATTTTCTTTGAAAACCAAAGCATCATCCTCACGCCTTAGAGCAAGGCGAGGGAGGGAGCATGTTGACGACTCCACAGAACCGTCTCAGTTTAGGTCAGAATGAATTTCACCTGGGTTCATAAACAACAAGCTCCCACTTTGTAAATCGTGTGCCTCAGATCACTTATTTGCTTTCAAAGTGCATCAGCCCCTGTGATTGCTTCTGAACGCGGTTTGAATCGTTAAAGCACAGCGTATAAGGACTTTGTTAGTTTGAAAGCAATTTCTTGAACTCCCCTACAAGACAAATCTCCTGATGCGGTGTCACATTCAGATATTGCCACATCAAGACCCCTTTCCTTTATTCCACACCAGCTCTCCTCCATTGTGCGGTTTGTCATATTGATAAATTGGGCTATTAGGAGGCGGAAAGAACCCCATTATGGCGATAAACCGAGCGCATAAGTAATCCTGAAATGATCAGACTCACATCCCGCCCACCCGGAAGTAAGTCTCTGAATTGGTACAATCGGTTGACTTTCTAGACGCTCGGTTCTCTTCTGAGTTTATGATAAAGTTAGAGACTTGAATAGAATTAATGTTCATACTGCAATCGCCATGTTTGTTTTGGCTTATGGCTCACTGATGAAACCAATGTGTTGTCTCTGACTTACTGACCCGCACATTTCTCAGCCGAATGCTGGTCGTAAAAGAGACAAGCATTGGCATAGCCAATAGGTCTCGCCTTTGGGACTTTCTAAGTGTTTAGCCATGCAACAGATGATGTTGTTGCACCAAGGATATTGTGCTGCATAACTAAATATTTATAAGGTCCCAAAAGCGAGACCTCTTGGCTATGCCAATGCTTGTTAATAATGTCTTCTAAGTTGGCAGATAATCTGTAAAATGTTTGGTTTGGGAGAAATGTTGCGTCACCCTGAAATGTTTTCAGAAAAAACCATATGCTTGTAAGGTGTTTATCTGTCTACTTAAAAAGATATAAAAGATTTTAAAGTAATGAAGCAGAGTAAGAATGGAGGGGTAAAGTGTAGGCCCGTATACGGATGTGGGCAAGAAGGCACTCATTTCTTTCTCATTTTTTTAGCATGTGCTCCTCATAGAGATGCACTGCGCAGAGAGCAGACAGAAGCAATAACGGACTAGATACTCCCACTGGCTTTTTTCCTGAAGCCATTTAATAACTATTACAAGTAACATACAGGTGAGTTCTGCTAACCACTTCATACTAAGCCACGTGGGAAGGCTTCCCACACAACACTAATTCCTCTTGAACTGTAGAAAACAAAAACAGTTTCAAAATAACAAGAACACGGGAAAGGGAGGTGGTAGAAACAGAGGATCAACAAACAAGTTACTTACCTTCGGTAACACCTTTTCTGGTAGACTCTATCTAGCCACAGATTCCTTGCCTTAGAATTATTCCCATAGCAAACACAAGATGAAGAACAGACTGCTGAAACTTTTTATCCACTCTCCCCCAGTCACAGATCTGTGTTTAATACATCGTTCTTTTGCTCACTATTGCTCCCTACTGGCTTTGCAAATCAGGTTGGACTGTTCCCACAAGGCTGATTTGCATATGGCTGGGTCTGACTGGGGTGGCGAAGTGAGCTAAAGAACGATGATGGATTCAACCAAGATCTGTGACTGGGGGTGAGGGTCTGAAAGTTTACGGACCTACGGCCCTCATCTCCTTGTGTTTGCTTTGTTCACCCTCATTTGGCAGGGTATGCCCAAAAGTGGGTCCCTTGCCTACTTTGCCACTGGAGTCAAGCAAGCCTGGTTGATGAGGGGTGTTACCCCGAAACCGGCCCCAGGATGCTTGTTTCCAGTCCAGGGAAGACCTGGCTTGGCAGTTCGGGCTGGACTGTTCCCACGAGGAACAGGGTCAAGACTGATTTGCATATGGCTGGGTCTGAACTCGGGAGGCAAAGTGAGCTAAAGAACGATGGATTCAACCCAGGTCTGGAATTGAGGGTGAGTGTCTGAAAGGTTTTAGAGCTCAGCCCATCATCTCCTTGTGTTTGCTTTGTTCGCTCTAAGTTGGCAGTGTATGAACAGACTTAGGTCCCTTGCTCACTTTGCCACTGAATTCAAGCTAGCCTGGCTGATGAGGGGTGTTTCCCCGAAAATGTTCCCAGAATGCTTGTTTCCAGTCCAGGGAAGACCTGGCTTGGCAGTAATGGCTGGACTGTTCCCATGAGGAACAGGGTCAAGATTGATTGTATATGGCTGGGTCTGAACTGAGGTGGCGAAGTGAGGTAAAGAACGATGATGGTTTCAACACAGATCTGTTACTCGGGGGGTGAGTGTCTAAAAAGTTTCAGCGCTCCGTCCATCATCACCTTGTGTTTGCTTTGTTCGCCTTAAGTTGGCAAGGCATCCCCCGACGCGGGTGCCTTACTCACTTTGCCACTGGATTCAAGCTAGCCTGGCTGATGAGGGGATGTTAACACGAAACTGGTCCCAGGATGCTTGTTTCAGGTCCAGGGAAGACCTGGCTTGGCAGTTCGGGCTGGACTGGTCCCATGAGGAATAAGGTCAAGACTGACTTGCATATGGCTGGGTCTGAACTGGGAGGACAAAGTGAGCTAAAGAACGATGATGGATTCAACCCACATCTGTGACTGAGGGTGAGTTTCTGAAAAGTTTCAGTGCTCCATCCATCAGCTCCTTGTGTTTGCTTTTTCACCCTAAGTTGGCAGGTTATGGCCAGACGTGGGTCCCTTGCTCACTTTGCCACTGGATTCAAGCTAGCCTTGCTTATGAGGCGTTTTACCCCGAAACCGGTCCCAGGATGCTTGTTACCAGTACAGGGAAGACCTGGCTTGGCGGTTCGGGCTGGACTGTTCCCATGAGGAACAGGGTCAAGACTGATTTGCATATGGCTGAGTCTGAACTGGGTTGCGAAGTGAGCTAAAGAACGATGATGGATTCAACCCAGATCTGTAACTGGGGATGAGTCTCTGAAAAGTTTCAGCACTCAGTCCATCATCCCCTTGTGTTTGCATAGTCTATTTACCCCAAGTGGTGAGTACACCCCCTTTATGACCACTTCCTGGGGAGAGTGGGCATAAAACTGACCCAAAGTTCGTAGATTCCCCAAATTCAAAATGGTGAAACCCTTTCTTGGCTGTCCACTTCAGGTGGCCAACCTTAGGGGTGTGCATAGCCTGAAAGTGTAATAGGCTTTCTGACTAACTAATTTTCCGCCTGCTCTGGTGCCAAATGGGCCTCAGGGCAGGGGGTTGTGTTCCCCAGGTCTGGGGGGAAGCCTTTGTACAATACCTAAGGCGGCAGAGGGTTTAATGCCTCCGGCCTTGACATGCAAATTCACTAGCTATCTTGCTGGAGGAGGTGGGAACACCTCCCTCCGGAGCAGGCTTAGTTCCTGGCCTATCAGGGCATGGGCTCTCACCAGGGGGCAGAAACTCAACAGTGGTGACAGGCTGGATGATACTAGTCAGCCAGCACACTCGAGAATCAGTAGTATTTCAGGTGGCACTTCTAAGGTGACCTCTGAGTGCATGTCATAATAAATATAGTACTGTCCATCAGTACAGATTAATTAAGACAAACACCATTGGTTTAAGTGCAGTCATCATGTAGCTGGATAACTCGTAATGACCAGCCCCAGTACATGTCCTTACGATGGCTGCCTGATCACTTGTAATATCTAGTGATGGAACTAGACATCACAAAGCGTATCTGCTCATGCAGATGCACCCTTACATATAATGTAATGCCCACTGCCTTAGGGCCCTAAGGCCTGCAGTAGGGACGACTTACATATAGTATATCAGTGTACCTTTGCCATTGAGTGTTTTTAAAATAGTTTTCACCATTTTACGGATCCTACAATGGCAGTCTTTGTAGGTCCCTTTGGGTGGGTCCCTTTGGGTGGCATAATACATGCTGCAGCCCATGGGGAACCTTTTTAGTACCCATGCCCTGGGTACCAGGAATAACATTTACTAGGGAGCTACAGGGGTGATAAAATCCTTGCTAATTGTGCTACAATTCAACATTTACCTTGTTTTAAGGGAATGAGCACTGGCACTGGGGGCCTGATTAGCAGGGATCCAGTGCACCTACACTCAAAAAGCAACATTACTTTGGCAAAATGTAGGGGGTATCTGCATTGGCATGGTCAGTCCCAGGCCCGTGTTCCACTGTGAAGTCTATTACCTGTAGAGAGACTAACCACCTCAACAATTTAGGATTTTCCCCTTTCATTTTTATCAGTCATCTGAGAAGCCTGTGGCCAGTGTGAGCTTGCACAAAGAAGTAAGTATTAGGGACCAAACCACAGCAAAGGTTTTCCTGTCAATGGCCCTCCAATGCTGTTCTTTGGGGAGTATCCTTCTGCGAATAAAAGTAACAGGCTGGTCCTGACCATCATCATTGGTCTGTGATAGAACTGCTCCTATCCCATACTCAGAGGCATATGTCTGCACAATGAACTGCTTTGTATAAGTTGGAGCTTGTAGAAAGGGTGCCAAGCACATTGCTTTCTTCAGAGTGTCAAAACCCTTTTGACTGCTCACTGTCCAGTTTACCTTCTTGGGTTGTTTCTTGGAGGTCAGTTCTTTGAGGAGTGCTACAATACTACCATATCCCTTCACAAACCTCCTGTAGTACCCAGTCAAGCCAAGGAATGCCCTGTCTTGAGTTTGGGTGGTTGGAGCCTGCAGGTCCAGAATAATCTGGATCTTGGGCCGTAAGAGTTGAACTTGGCCTCGACCTACAAAGTGGTTAAAGTATACAACTGAACCCTGCTCTATCTGAAACTTGCTTGCCTTGATAGTGAGTCCTGCTCACTGCAGAGCCTCAAGGACCTTCCCAAGGTGGATCAGGTGTTCCTGCCAGGTGGAGCTATAGACAGGAATAGCATCAAGGAAAACTGCACTAAAAGACTCCAGCTCAGCCAGGATTTTGTTCACCAACCTTTGAAAGGCGGCAGGGGCATTCTTTAAACCAGAGGGCATTACAGTAAACTAGCAATGTACATCTGGGGTCGAGAATGCAGATTTTTCTTTGGCTCTTGTGATGAGACCACTCTCACAGTTCCCTGATGTCAAATCAAAAGTACTGAGAAACTTGGCTGCACCCAAGACAATCTGTTCATCAGCCCTTGGAATAGGTTGTGCATCTGTCTTAGTGATAGCATTGAGACATCTATGGTCCACACAAAACCTCAACTCTCGTGTACCTCCCTTGGAATGAGGTTTGAGGACAAAGACCACAGGTGATTCACATGGATGACCCTGTGGGGGAACCTGCAAGTCCCTAGGCCTACCATGTAGGTAATCTCCCCTTTTCTTTCTAGGAAAGGGTAGGGACCACTCTATTTATCCTGGAGTGCCCAAAGTGCCACAGGCTCTAAAACTCATATCTTCTGTCCCGGCTGAAACTCAACCAGTGCAGCCTTTTGGTCAATCCATTGCTTCAGGAGCTCTTGATTGGGCTCATTCCATGTACTCAGTGATCCTGGAACGAAGACCAAGCACATAATCCACAATGTCAAGTTTGGGGTCTTTGAGAGGCTTATCCCAACCTTCCCTTATAAGACTCAGTGGTCCCCTAACAGGATGGCCGAAGCAAAGTTCAATGGGACTAAAGCCCACTTCTTTCTGTGGCACCTCTCTGTAGGGGAAAAGGAGGCATGGTAAAAGGACATCCCCTCTCCATCTGAGTTTGCCAGGGAGTCCCATGATCATACCTTTCATGGCCTTGTTAAATCACTCAACTAGGCCATTTAGACCATTGGTTTGTGGGTGATATAGGGTAGTGAACTTATAAGTCACACCACATTCATTCCACATTGATTCTAGGTAAGCAGACATGAAGTTACTACCTTTGTCTAAAACCAGCTTTTAGGGAAACCAACTCTAGTAAAAATACTTAGGAAGGGTCCTGGCAACTTCAGGAGCATAGTCCTAAGGGGAATTGCTTCAGGATATCTGGTGGCATGATCCATTAGCACCTGTATAAATATGTTCCCTGATGTTGTTTGAGGGTCAAGGGGACCAACAACATCAATCCCTGCCATTTCGAAGGAACCCACAACCACTGGTAGTGGAATTAAGGGGGTCTCTGGCTTGCTATCTGTCTTGCCACTGGCTTGACAGGCAATACTGGAGCTGCAGAAGTACTTCACTTTCTGGGATATACCTGGTCAGTAGAAGTGGGTGAATAACCTACTCTGAGTTTCAGTCCGGCCAAGATGTCCAGCTAGGGAGATGTCATATGCTACGGTGAGTAAGAACTTTCTGTATGGCTGGAGTACTACCACTCCCCCAGTGGCACTAGGTTTGGGGTCTCTGGCCTCAGTATACAGGAGTGCCCTCTCCCAATAGGTCCTGTGGGAGCCACTGACATCTTCCTTTACCTGGTCAGCAGCTTGCTGTCTCAGGCTTTCAAGAGTGGGACATGTCCTCTGTCCCTGCAAAGATATTCCCTACAGGGTCCCCCTGGCTCAGTTTCCTCAAGGGCTGACAGGTCTTCTCCCTGAGAAGACGGACCTGAGTTTGTGTCTCCTCAGAAGTTGGTTTCCCAGACTTTTTGCCTTCTATCTTGGAGGTTTTGGGCAATAATTCCAGACTCCAATACCTCTTTTTCACTATGGGCTGTGCTTTGTGCTTTTGTTTTCACACACACCCATTCAGGTATTCCCAGCATGGCCATATGAGTTCTAATCTCTACCTCAGCCCATGCTGAAATCTCCAGGTCATTACCTAGCAGACATTCTACTGGAATTGCAGAGGACACAACCATCTTCTTTTGGCTAGTAACTCCTCCCCTTTCCCAGGTAACCATACCTATGGGATGAACCTTGACAATGTTATCCGCATTGACAACTGAATATGTCTGTCCAGGTACATACTGTTATGAGGATATCAGTTTTTTTGTCATCATGATGACATGTCCCAGTTTGTACCTTGGTACCTATCCTTTGATTTGGATGTGTCTCACGGCCCACCATCCTGAACAGGTTATTGGGGACTTTAGAAGGCTCTTTGGGATTTCCCCTTTGTGGCCCCCATCTTTCCCTTGGGCGTTGGGGGGAGCAGAGATCCCTTTCTTTTGGTCACCCCCACCTTCGGTCTTTCTGGACACCCTTGTTTTGATCCATTTGTGAGCCTACTTCCCCAGCTCTTAAAGAGAGACCAACCCTAAGTCATCTAAGTACTGATGCAGTTTTTCTGAAGTTCAATTACTCAACAGATGCTCTTTAATTATCAAATTATAGAGCCCTTCAAAGTCTTGCACCTTACTGCCTTTTAACCAGCCACCTAGGGTTTTCACTGAGAAGTCCACAAAATCTACCCGGGACTGACGAACAAGTTACTTACCTTCGGTAACGCTTTTTCTGGTGGATACAGTATCTGCCTGTGGATTCCTCACCTTATGAATACCCCCTGCGCCAGCATTCCGCGGGAAATTCTTTCCTAGCTCTGCCGCATCGACGAGGACATCACAATAGCACGGCTCCACTCATGACACCGTATGACATCATCGGAGCCATAAGAGGACCTCGTCGGCGTGATGACGTCAGTTCCACCCATTTTTTCCGTGCCACCAAGGCAAACGAGCGGACCGATACATATCCACATGTAAACATAGCATACCAAATATATACACATATATAAATTCACAAATGCATAATCAATAATCAATAAAGACATAGAGACATAGCAACTGAATAAGCATTTCTCATTATTAAAATATCAACATGAATAAGACATATTACAATAAAACATTTTTTGGTAGAAACAGGTGGACAATGGGGAGGCGGGCGGGACACTGAGGAATCCACAGGCAGCTACTGTATCCACCAGAAAAACAAAAGCGTTACCGAAGTAACTTGTTCTTCTGATGGATACTTCTTCCTGTGGATTCCTCACCTTATGAATAGATTCCCAAAGCCGTACCTCTCCTGGAGGAGGGTGTCCACCTGACTAGGCCAAAAAATCTTGTAAAACAGAACAAGCAAAATGGCCATCCCTCCTAACCTCAAAGTCCAAACAGTAACGCTTTGCAAAGGTGTGGAGGGAGGCCCAAGTTGCTGCCTTAAAAATGTCATCAACAGGAACACCTCTACACCTCTGGTCAAAGCAGAAGAAGTAGACTTAGCTCTGGTGGAATGAGCTCCGATACCTTCAGGATGGTCCTTCTTGGCCAAGGCGTAGCAAATCTTGATGCACAAGATAATCCACCTGGAGAGAGTCCTCTTGTGCACAGGCTTGCCTTTCATCTTCCCAACATAAGCCACATAGAGCTGATCGTCCAGTCTCAGATCTCTTGTCGGATCCAAGTAAAAGCTGACAGCTCTCTTAGGGTCCAACTGATGCAGTCTCTCCTCCTCCTTGGAAGGGTGAGGGGGAGGATAGAAGGTAGGTAAAGTAATGGATTGTCCCAAATGAAAAGGGGTAACCACCTTGAGAAGGAAAGCAGCCCTGGTCCTTAAGACCAACTTATCCACATGAATGGTCAAGAAAGGAGGTTTCGAACTAAGAGCCTGAAGCTCACTTACCCTCCTACCCGAGGTAATGGCAATCAAGAAAACCATTTTAAAAGAAAGAAGCCTCAACGGGCAAGTATGAAGAGGCTCATACTGAGAACCCATTAAAAAGGTAAGAACGACATTCAAGTCCCTCTGAGGCATAATGAAAGGTGTGGGAGGGAACATATTTGTAAGACCTTTAATGAACCTCATGACAATGGGGGACATAAATAAAGATGGCTGGTCCGGCAAACATAGAAAAGCCGACAAGGCCGACAAATAGCCCTTAACAGTGGCTACAGTACAACCTTGCTGTGCCAAAGAAAGTGAAATCTCCAGAATATTAGACAAACGGGCCTTCAAAGGGTCAATGTCTCTCTCTCCACACCACCTAACACATCTGGACCATCTAGAAGAGTAAACAGACTTAGTGGAGTGTCGCCTGGACGATAAAATAACATTCACTATATCCGGCCGGAGAGAGAAGGAACTCAGGTTTCCCTGTTCAATCTCCAGGCATGAAGGTGTAGGCTCTGGAGGAGGGGGTGTAGAACCTGCCCCTGCGACTGTGAGAGGAGGTATGCCCTGAGAGGGTGACGGAGCGGAGGGTGCGATGAGAGGTGAAGTAGATGTGTGTACCACACACTTCTTGGCCAATCTGGGGCAATCAATATGACTTTGGCCCGGTCTTGGCGAATCTTCCTCAGAACCTGAGGAATCAAGTGTGTGGGAGGAAATGCGTAAAGGAGTTGCGAGCTCCAATCCAACTGAAACACGTCCCCCAGCGCTCCCCGCATTGGATACTGAAAACTGCAGAACGACGGGCAGTGCGCATTCTTGTGAGTGGCAAACAGGTCCAACCGAGGAGACCCCCACATCTGAAAGATGCGATGGACCACCTCTAGATGAAGCCGACACTCGTGATCGGCTGAGTAACACCGACTGAGACTGTCCGCACGAACATTCAGCACACCGGCTAGATGTTTTGCAAACACACAAATCCGATGGTTCTGAGCCCAGGACCAGAGCCACAAAGCCTCTCGACATAGACGAAACAACCCTACACCTCCCTGTTTGTTGATATACCACATCGCTGTAGTGTTGTCCGTCAAGACCTGAACCAACTGACCGCGAAGGGAAGGGATGAAGGCCTTTAGTGTCAAACGTATCGCCCGCAATTCCAGGCGGTTGATGTGAAGCAACCTTTCCTCTGGAAACCAAAGGCCTTTGACCTCCAGATCCCTCAGATGAGCACCCCACCCTAAAGTGGAGGCATCCGTGATCACCGTACCCACCGGTGGAGGAGGCTGAAAGGGCTTTCCTTGAGACAGGTTGCCTTGCACACTCCACCAAATCAACTCCGCTGCAGCTTCTCTGGAGATTTTGATCTTCTCCCAGAGATCTCCATTGTGCTGATACCACTGCCTGCGGAGGCACCACTGGAGTGCCCTCATGTGCCAGCGTGCATGGTTGACCAACAGAATGCAGGAAGCGAACAGACCGAGCAGGCGAAGAACCTTCAGGACTGGAACAACCGCTCCATCCCTCACGGGTAAGTAGTGCGCTTTATAAATGCTATGATTGAAATAAAGGAGTCATCTCCCGAATGTCGAGAATCCTCTGCGGAGGAGAGTAAGCTCGACACACAGAAGTGTCCAGTATTGCCCCTATGAACAGGCTGCACTGAGAAGGCACCAGGTGAGATTTGGGTACATTTATCGAACACCCAAATTGAATAACAGATGAGCTGTTAACTGCAATTGGCGCGAAACCAACTCTGGAGACTCCGCTTTCAACAGCCAGTCGTCCAGGTAGGGGAAAACAGGAACCCCTGACCTTCTGAGATGAGTCGCTACCACTGCCATCACCTTTGTAAAGACTCGAGGTGCGGAAGTAAGATCGAATGGAAGAAACCGCAAACTGATAATGTTACGACCCTACCGTGAACCGGAGTTACTTCCGATGCGACCTCAGGATGGGAAGATGAAAATACGCATCCTGTAGATCGTTGGACATCATCCAGTCTTCCTATTGCAGTGCAAGAAGAACCTAAGACAATGTCAACATTTTGAACGTCTACTGTCTGAGGCAAAGGTTCAAAACCCTGAGGTCCAGGATTGGCCTTAAGCGACCGTCCTTTTGGGGATCAGGAAATACCAGGAGTAGCAACCTTGACCCCTTTCCTGCTCCGGAACCACCTCTATCGCACCTTTTTGTAGCAAACTTCCTGCTGTAAAAGCAGTAAGTGGTTCTCTGAGCACCAACACTGGTGAGGAGGGTAAGGAGGAGGAAACTCCAAAAAAGGGAGGGCGTACCCATTCTCTATAAGATTCAAGACCCAACGACCTGACGTGATCAGTCTCCACTCTTGTAGAAAATGGGACACCCGACCTCCAACTGGACCAACCTGTTCTAAGATGGGGTATCTAGAACTGCTTTCCTGATGTACCAACAGTGGCGGGAGGGGAAGTAGAGGAAGAGGAGGAGGATTGTTGTCGAGCTGCACCCCTGAGGCCTCTTTTATTCCTCCCTCTGTACGACTTGTATAAGGGATTCTGCTGTTGCTGGCCCTGTTGAGATTGCTGACGGCCATGAAAGGAAGCCGATTTTCCAAATACACGATAGCACTTCTAGCCGTATCCTCTGGACTGCACCTGGAGGCCTAGAGACCTTGCAGTAGCCCTGCTGTCCTTAAAACGCTCTAAGGCTGAGTCTGCCTTTGAACCAAAGAGTTTTGACCCATCAAAGGGTAAATCCAGCAAAGTCGCCTGAACATCAGGTGAGAAACCAGACGAACAAAGCCAAGCCTGCCTCCTTGCAGCCACAGAAGATCCCATCATACGGGCTACAGAGTCAGCAGTGTCGAGGCCTGATTGAATCACCTGACGTGCCGCAGCCTGCGATTCAGAAAGGACTTCCATGAAATTAGCCCGATCCTCCTCAGGCAACTTAGGAGCTAGCTGCATGACTGAGTCCATTAAAGCATGGATATACCTTCCAAGAAGACAGGCAACATTAGTGGATTTAAGAGCCATACTTGAAGAAGAGAACACCTTCTTTGCCGCCTGCTCCATCTTTTTAGAATCCCTATCACCAAGAATGGTAGGGAAAGAACCAGAAGATTGCTTCGAACAAGAAGCATGGACAACTAGACTTTCCGGCGTAGGATGAGAGGATAAAAAAGCCGGATCACCAGGTGCAGGCCTGTACTTTCTAGCGATGGAGCGAGAAACCGCCGGAGCAGACAAAGGCTTCTGCCACACCTCCATTATTGGTTCCATCAAAGCATCTGTAAAGGGAAGCAACGGTTCATTAGTGGAAGTATTAAGAACTTCCGTAAGAATATTAGATTTCACCTCAGCCAAGGGAAGCTGTAAACCAAGCAAATCAGCCACCTTCCTTATGACCACATGATAAGGAGCAATGTCTTGCACAACACCGGCATTTGCAGATGAGAGATTATACTCAGGAGAAGTATCCAAGCCACTAGTCTCGCGGAGGCCCTCAGGCTCATCCATAGAATCAACAATCTCCCCTTCCTCCTGATTCTGTGCATATTCCTCCTCTTCAAGGATCCTTTGCACCTCTCTCCTAGAGCGTTGTTTAGTAATCGGCATCAGCGGCCCTAAATGCGATGTCAGTGAAGCCATCAACGACGCTGCCATCCTCCTCGCAGAGAATACAGCTCCAGTGCTCTCTGACTTCCCTTGCGGGGGGTTAGACTATCGAGTCCAGAAAAGAGATTCCAACCTCTCTTATTCTAAGGTATGGAGCTGACTAGAACTTAGAGAAACTTTTGGCAACTCTTGGCTAAACTAAAATATAGCTAGCTATACTTTAGAAATAGCACCTACTTCAAACCTCGTACTGCACTTAGGTTAGGTACACAGGGGTAGAACAATTTAGAAGCATCAGATGAGTATCACATTTTAGCAAATGTTATTTATGTATGTATTTTGATTAATATATGTCATAGCTATAAACCATGCTATTGCAGTATTATTTTATCTTACTGCTAACCTCGTACATATTGTACTTCACAGTCTGTCTTACGATTGTCGCAATTCATATATCTTGCATGAGAAATAAGACTGTTCAATAAACCCTTTTATTGAAAACGCCAGTCTCTCTATTTCTGTGCAACTCTGTAGAAACGAAGCATGCACGATTGACTGAGTGAAACTGTTATCTATTGTTTCCACGATTCTGAGACTGTTCCGATTCTAAAGGGAAACAAAGTTGTCATGTTTATGTGGTTGTCAGAGACTAATCCCTTGTTGTATATTCGAGAAGTTTCTAGTGACCTCTGAGTTAGCTGGCACACACAAGTAATTAAGTTTAACATACTCGATAGAGACATACTGACCATAGTCCTATGTCAAATCTATAGTGTATGTTATTCCAATGCGCAGAGCCTATCAGGGATATAGGAACTACACTACATGGCGCCTAACGGTTTGGTAAGGCACTAATTTAACGCTAGATACTGAAGTAACTTAGTCGTGCTTTTCTCAGAGACCCTCTACTCATAAAACTCCATAAGAAGTCTGGAGTGGGTAGGGATAATATCCGCCATAGCTGAGTAGGACGAAAGTCCTATATATTAGCTGTTTGGTTTTGTTCAACGTTGAAGGATACAGTGTTCCAAAATATTGTGCACCTTATCTTTGTTTCCTTGAAACTTGCTCTGCAATTTTTCATTAAACAATGTCCAACACCGGAGATGTTGTCGTCGACAACGGTACAGCTGCAGTTGACCTTACAGGTTTTAATGAAGACGAGGTAGGTGTTATACACAATCCCACCAAATTTAAGGAGAGCCATCACTCTAAAACTTATAAAACATGATCTGACACCAAGAGGTGGTAGAGCAGTTTTTCTGAGAGAGGCACATGAATCTTACCAGACAAAGGTATTATATTCATGGATAGTATTCCCAGAATCAAATCCAGTAACACATATGTTTCACTTCTACAAAGAAGATGAACCGGGAAGCGGCGTTTACTTCGCATGCGTTTCTTCGCATGCCGTTAGTACGACCGCGTTGTTAGTTAGCATACCGTTTGTACGCAATTCGGAAATACGAATTGCAGTAAGGGGGAGAAGGTGTTGGATTTAAAATCCAACACCTTCCCTAGTGTCCGCATAGACTGGAGTTGGAATAGTAAATTATACTATTCCAACATCCAGCACCCCCTTACTGCAATTCGTAGTTCCAAATTGCGTACAAACGGTATGCTAACTAACAACGCGGTCCTACTAACGACCGCGTAGAAACGGCATGCGAAGTAAACGCATGCGAAAAAAAGTTATATATTCAGATGAACCACCTGAGGAATATATTCCTTTCGAGGATATTGAAATTCCACTCACATACCAGGAGCATGAGCTCTGGTTTAAAGGCGCCCTAAAACATTACAATCACATTACCAGGCTCTGTCCACTAGGTAGACCAGGAGCAACATGGCTGATTTTAGCCGGCTATACACCACATCCTGACATTGAAACCATGTCAGACATAGATTTACTTGCTCAACTCAAGGAGTTAATCAAGATATATAGACAATTGGTTCAATATGTCATGCGGACTTTCACAGTCCAACAACCATTAACAATTCAAAATCCAGCCCCTCATCAGGGAACTACGTTAAAAATTACTCCACAGACTTTGCACTCAGTCACGGGTAAATTACCCGCAAAACACGAACAAATTCCCTTCTGGTTAGCTCAAAGAATTACTCAAATTAAAGCAGCATTTCCTAATACTATTGATTTTGAAAAACACAGAATTTTAACAATTTGTTTACCAATGGGGATCACACCACATCTGGAAGACTGTACCTCTTGGGGCACAGTCTTTGCTGCTATCTACACAAAAACACATGGTGTTCCATCAATGGCGGTAATACCTGATTTCCTGAAACGGATTCAAAATGAATACGGGGCCGAGCCTGCTCTGAATTTAGGTATGAAGTTACTTAAAAATTTCGACCAGGTATCAGCAATAATATTATCTAATATTAAAGGAGAAGAAGCATCAGTGGCGATCCGCCAGAAACTAAGGGAATTTGATGTAACAGAACAACCTCAAGAACTAGCCAGAATAATTGAAAAATCCTATGAAGAATTAGGCAGAGACAGTCTGGGAGGGAAACCAGTAAAACCACAACTGTCTGAAAGGCCTGATAAGGTCTTTCCTAAAAACACTCCTACCTCTTCTAAAAAGAAGTGGGAAAATAGCAAACAGCATTCCAAAGAGAAGCGTTCTCATTCCAGAGGCAGGTCTCCTCCACAGAAGGAGCCCTCTGAAAGGAGGTACAACCTCAGGAATAGGGATAATTTGAGAAAACCTGACAGATATCAAGATAATGATACATGTTCCTCTCATACCTTTCAGATATCATCACAGACATCCGAAAGAAGAGGACATTCAGGAAACAAGGAAGAACGCGTGAAGTCCAAAGACGATCAACACTTTCAGAAAAATAAAGCAAAACCTCAATTCACCAAGAAAAAGGTAGCAGGTCTGAAGATCAGACATGCCGAGAATACTGAGAACCCAACTCAGGAACGGAGACGGGGCCCAAACCATGCTGGACAGTGCAACAGAAGTTACACAATAGCTCGCCAGAACCTGAAGGGACTTCTGGAGACAGTGGACTTGAATGAAGACATACAAGTTGAGACTGTAGACACCAGGGTTAGTTCTCCACATAGGTTATATGAAATAACACTCCAGGTGGAGAGAGACATACCAAGAAAAGTGAAAGCACTCTTTTGGGAGCATCTTTCAAGGGGTTATGATATACTTCTAGCAGAACAGGACTGGCCACCAGAATTCATCAGGGAGTGCCCACATGACGAGGCCATCATTATGCCTGCCTTCTCCAACAATGTTCCAGTTCATTTAAAATATACATTAGCCAGGAAATGGGCAGTAGTCCAAGCCCCAGCACTGTAAAAAAATCATGTAGGATGGGATAAGGACTCACCTCACTATAAAATCCAGTTAAAAAATCAACCGACTGCACAAAGGCAGTACCCAGTGAAGCAAGAAGCTAAAAAACCGGTCAGGGAGATTTTAGATCAACTTGAATATCAGGGGGTGATTGAAACATGCACCTTATCAATGAACAATCCTTTGTTTCCTGTATCCAAACCAGACAATACATATCGTCTAGTTTTGGATTACAGACACTTAAGTTATTGTTGCAAAACATTTGCAGTGTAAAATGCACACAGTACAGCATTTATAAATAACATTGTGCGAAAAAAATATAAAACCACATTAGACATTTCAAATGGTTTCTTTTGTCAAAATATTGCTCCAGAAAGCCGATATTTGACCGCTTTCTCAATAATGGGGACCCAGCGTCAATTTTGTCGACTGCCCCAGGGATTCAAAAACAGCCCGGGGTTATTCTCAGCAAGGGTAACAGAGTTACTACAAACTTATGATAACGAGGCATTGTCATATGTCGATGACCTGGATAGGCACTTGAACAGGGTGAGCACCATAATATTGGGCTTCGCCTCAGAGGGGTACAAATTCAAATTTAAAAGATCAAGAATTGCCCACCTCAACGTCCCTTTCCTAGGATATGAACAATCAAGTGAAGGCAAAAGCCTGGCAGTCAACTTTTTAGAAAAGTGTGTGCTGCTCCAACCTCCAAAAACAATGAAGAATTTCCAGTCGATTCTAGGTTTCCTGAATTTTGGAAGAACTTACATCTTAAATTACGCAGAAAGGGTTAAACCTCTCTACGAATTAATCAAACCTGATTTTAAAATCACACAATGGACACAAAAACACACAGAAATTTTGTGTTCACTCCAAACAGACATGTTAGCAACGAAACACTTGCAAACACACGTAAACGTATGCAACAAAGTGATCCGAATAATTCCGGGTCAATGCGGAATCACCTACTTAACTTTTAACAAAGGTGAAAAAGTACCAATTGCATACAAATCCCACTTGTATACACAAGCAGAAATGAAATTAACTACTACAGAAAGAATTCTGACAGCAGTTCAAACCGCTGTAGCAAAAGAAAGAGCCCTAGCACAGGGGAAACACATTATGATTGTGACTCCTGTACCAGCTCTTGAGGCAGTTACAAAGGCTAGCATTCCAAATGCAAAAGCTTTACATCCGAGATGGATACAATGGGTTAATTCTCTTGCTGCAACTGATGTTGAATACTTTTTTGATCCATATTTAAAAACACAAGCATTTCTGCAATATGAATACGAATGTCCTCTGCCTACTGAAATTCTCCCTCTTGACCAGTACGAATTTATCATTTATACTGACGGATCTGCACAGCCCGCTACGGGGAGTAAACAAGCTTACAGTGCAGCGTGTGCTATCATTAAAGGTCGCATGCGATATGGCAAATTCAGACCAATGGTCACAAAAACCCAATCTCTAGGAGATTGTACAGCTCAGCGAGCTGAACTACAAGCATTTAAGATGTCACTTGAAAATACGGATCGCGAATTCCCCACACTAATAGTGTGCGATTCTTTTTATTGTGTTCAATCCTACAATGAATATTTACAGAATTGGATTCAAAATGGTTTCAAAGATGCAAAAGGTGGCAGAATCAAGCACAAATTGCTTTGGGAACAAGTAGTTCAGTTGCGAAACGGACTACAAAACGCTCATGTGATACACAAGCTGAGTCATCAACGTGATGGCGTTCACGTTGAAGGAAATTCATTGGCTGATGAAGCCGCGAAAGGGGCTGTGCAAACGGCTTCCGTAGCTGCAATCACTTGTTCAAAAATGAAAATAGACAGGGAAATAATGCTGGCTGTCAATGCATCACGCAAAGGCAGCGATGCGGCATTACCTAAAAAGTTTCCACTCAAATACTCATATATAATTGATGCAAACAATGTTTCGTTTGCTCGAATCCCTGGAGTGGGGGATAGGGTAATACCAAACATAGAACATAGATTGGGACTAATCCTAGCAGCACATGAAGGGATCGACCCTGCCCATGCAGGGGTTTCTGCTACAGTATCGTTATTAAAACAGAGATACTGGTGGCCAGGCATTAGGAAACAGACCAGGAATTATGTCTTGGACTGCGAAATATGCCAAAAGATGAAAGTCTCTACAGTGAAACGTCCTGCGCAGACGCCCCTGTTAATTTCAGATAAACCATTAGGTTGTGTTTACCTGGACCACTGCAGTCCCTTACAAAGGGATGTTAACTATAAATATATTGTGCTCGCAGTGGATTCGTGCTCTAGGTTCCTATGGATGTGGCCTTAGCGCTCGGCTGACGCTCGAACTGTTAGAAAAGATTTGCGAGTCTTCATCGACACATACGCAATAGGCACACTACATTCTGACCAGGGTCCTGCATTTAGCTCTAGGGCTTACAAAGAAGCCATGACCAGTCTGGGCGTAGCATTGCGGTATTCTTCTCCATTCCATCCTGAGGGAAATTCTGTTGTGGAAACTAAAAACCGGGACATAAAGCAGTCTATAACAGCTAGGGTATTAGGTTCGGGTGATGGGTGGGTCAAAGATTTATATGGGGTCCAGCGCGCACTAAACAACTTACCAAGAAGTTCTCTAGGGGGTGTCACTCCATATGAAGTCCTGTTTGGGACTAGAATGTTGGTTCCGGACTTAGATATGAAAGGCACAGTGGTGGAAAACAAACAATTTGATATCAAAGATTGTTTGGCTGTTTTACAGGACTTAAATGAACTAAGAAAGCAACAAAGCAACGTGGTCCTGAAGCCAACCACCACTGAGAAAAATCCGGCCATCTCAGCAAGGCCTGTCTGGATCCCAAAGCTTGGGGATCTAGTCAGAGAAAAGATCGCGGATAAGAAGGAATTTGGGCCTTCATACAGACAGCCAGTACCTGTCCTAGCAATCCACGGATCAAGAACAGTACTTTTGCCGCCCCTTGCAGGTAAAAATTAGAAAAGATTTGTGTCCATCGAACTGATCAAACCACACTAAGTGGCTGATACTGAACTGTAGGCCAAGTGGACTCCGCCAATGTAGCAGACTTACTCCTCTAGCTACAATCCAAGAGGTTCAAACTGAGAGACTCATCACCTTTGAAGATACGACAGTAAGAAATAGAGGACTAAGCAACAATGCTATGGACCTTGTACCTCTTGAGACCCAAATAACAGTTCGCCCAGATACACCACTTTACAACGAAGTAACAAGTGATCAACTGGTTCCAGCAATTTCATCAAATATGGATGCAATTCCAACCATTGACAGAACTGCCTCTGGCTATTTCATGAACTTTGACACGTTTTCTGAGGATCCCACCGAGCCTGAAACGACGCCAGTACAAAGAACTTTCAAAGAACAAGCAACAGACTTTTTACATCTACTGGAAAAAACGTATCTGTTTTCACCATGGATTGAAATATGGATTGTTTTGGGAATATTCTTCTTTCTACTTTGGTTAGCTCTGGTAATAACTCTGGGTATGCCGATTAATGGAAGATATATTCAAATGGACACAGCGAGTGACCTTACTTCTCCAGCCACACAAATCATCCCATTGTGAAGCAAGAGACTTGTCAGCAGTGAACATCACAGCGATTCCTATACCTGATGACATAGTTTGGGACAAAACCGAATATGACATTTTTGGCCCGTCGGAGCTTTTGAAGATTCCACATTTATTTAAAATT
Organism: Triturus cristatus; assembly: GCF_964204655.1. Taxonomy (NCBI): domain Eukaryota; kingdom Metazoa; phylum Chordata; class Amphibia; order Caudata; family Salamandridae; genus Triturus; species Triturus cristatus. The sequence continues at coordinate 653,787,295 of NC_140584.1, forward strand.
TCATTAAGTGAGTTTATTACCTCCAGTACCTTTTCTGATGATTGGGACTTCGAGATGATGTCTGATCTAGAGATGTCAACTGCATTTACTAATAATGAATATTTACAAGGTTCATCAGACTATGAACAAATGTATTGTTATAACCACTGTGGTTATCATTTCTTACATAAATCTGCAATGCCTAGAAATGTATATATGTATAACCAATGGGAATTTTGTCCGACGCCACCAAAGGGTAGCCCGAAAACATTTGCAATGAAATTTCCATATTTTTCAGGGTTTAATATCTCAAATGCAGAGACATTTTACTTTAAGAATGTCAACAAGACAGGAATGAAAAATCTGTTAACGAATACCAAACAGATTGATTCTACAGCCTTTATTACCCAACTGTCTAAACAGGGTTACGACTTTTGGAAAGACAACATTGAAACGAAAACTGTCTGGGGTACTAAAGATTGGAAAGTACAGGGAATATAAGCTTTGTTTAGAGCCTGTATAATCCCTGAGCAAATCATGTTTTTGAACGACACTGTCCAACAAACTTCATGCCTTGGGTTAGCCAAGATAAAAGACATTAACACTCTGTCCATACCTGCACCTACAAGTGAAAGCACTACAAAGGGGGAGGTCGACGTACATACTATTTTGAATAATAACAGATCAGATCCTGAATGGAAAAAAGGGTTTCTCTGGCCCTTAGACACAAACAACTGTTAACATAGATTCCTGAATAAAACACAAGGTTTTACCCTTCATATGCAAGACCCACGTTATGTTCAAAGTCAGCATCCGGGGGTAGTAACGACTTACAGTGTAGGGAAACTTTGCCTTGATTGGCTACAGAAATCTACACGAGAGGATGTAAAACAACACTTAACTTTACTTCAAGAAGACGCAGACCTTAGGGAATTCTTGCTAGGACCAAGAAAACCGCGTCAAAAACGTTTCATATATGCTGGTATCTACGCTACTTATAATGAAGCATTGAAGGTCACCCAAGCAGAAACTGCAGAACGAATATGAGAAATTTATCGTATTAATTTAGATAAATCTCTCTCTGTATTAGACAATGGGTTAACGACTCTGTCGTCCAGGATTTATTCTTTGGACAGCATTGTATCCTCTGTCGTAGACATCATGGAACAAGACTTGGTCATGTTGCAACACGGTCAGTCACAGCTACGTTCTATCATGCTATTAGGATGGACGCTTCAAAACCTGCGTTCTGGCTATGTGCCTTGGCGTTTAATCAATACTACGTCACTATTTGCAGAATTCAATCTCAATGACAGGCAGATCAAACTGGCACAAAGGGGAGCAGACTATACGGTGCTGAGCATTGAAAAACTGGAGAAATTACCATTCACAGTGGCAGAAAAAACAGCTACTGAGTGGATCATACATGGTAAGATTACTCTGCCTGTTATGACTTTCCATTTTCAGTATTGCCTAATGAAATACACCAGCAGGCAAATATGAAAGGTTGGGTAAAGAATACATCAAGACACCCTGGGATTTACCTTACACACACAGATGTTGGAGTGTGGGACGTGAAGTGTTTCTTAGCGGTGAAAACTGTGAACACACACTAAGCGGTTCTCTCCTTTGTCAGGGTATTAATTGACACGGGGCCTGTGGCGGTTCCACTACAAACTTATCCTACCACCTGCACGGCTCACCGGCGGCAGTGATTAATCCAATTTTTGGTCAACTTTCAAATGGGAGTTACATTATGCTGAATGATCGCAGCTGCTGTGGCATGCTGCCTGGTATCCTATATCTAGTAACGGCTACATCCAGGGTCACTTGCTGTATGCAAGTCTTGTTTCCACAAATAGACCTAGTCAGGGAGTCGCCTTTATGGCCTTCACTGAATATCTCTTCTATACAAGTTGATACTCTAAGCAGAATGAAAGCCATTCTTTTACAAAAAACTGTGCCTTTCACCTCTGCCAAAGAGACCTATGATCTCCAAGTCGCAAGGACCTCGGCAGAGATACATACACTTTTGTATACAAACTGCGCTGTGCATTTCTCAGAAATGTTAGGTCGTATCTTAAACATGTCTGATACAAGTGGTATTGTACATGTATTTAAGAACGTGTGTGCAGGACTGTAAGCACCTTTTCAAGCAGTCCTCGGAATTTTTCCAAACTTCGTGCACTCTGTGTTTGGCGGACTGCCGCTCCTTTTAGCACTCGTTGCAGGGATACTATTTTTGCTCCTACTGCTACGATATGGCAAGCCAAATCACCATCGACACCCAGTTCACCATGGAAAGCACTCTATTGGAGATGAAGTGTCGTGAGCGCATCGTCCACATTCTGGGTTTACCTCATCTACGAGAATTAAACACCACTTGGTTTCTGTCATTCAGACCAATTTGGCAAGATTGCATCTTACCTGTTCTACACTGCCTGCTATGCGGGGAAGAATGCGTGCTGGACATTTGTCTGACACTCCCATCAGTCATGCCTACGGATATCGATACTCTGCTGGACCCGATAACGGCCCATGCTATGTGTTGTCCCCAGCGTCTACCACTCCTGATGGCGGCATTGAATGAGATCTCACAGACGCAACATGCTACTGCTGAGGTACAAGAGGAAACATCAGGCACACAGGTAACATCCAATTCGGACATTGCTGAAGGCGATAGTTCGCATCGATGTGCTGTAGATCTTCTACACGAGGTATTCTATCTCTCACCCACTACGGCAGACGACTTGTTGTTTACAGGATTAGAAAATGTTATGTTTTCTGCATCCCCACACACTGACTTTTGATTCGAGCACACAGTGTTCCGGAGAGACTCTGAATTTGGCCTTTATTCTTTTTCAAACGTGATACTGACTTTGGAACTTTTCTATGATTATATATATATTTTTTTTCAACCCGTCCTAAAATTGTTTTTTAATTTTTTGGCACACTAATCTGCTTATAGTAGAACTATTCATAGAGAACAGAATTCTTTGATAACACTTCCAAGGACAGTATGCCACCTTGTCATAAATAATATTTTGACTTGTGTAACCTGATATGAAATGGTTTCGGCCCTTTTTAATTCTGTATGTACGAGTCATTTCATTACATGTATATATTTTGGTTCCTACAATTAGCATTCGAATGTGATCTTATGCTTAGAATGGAACTTTGCCTTTAAATATGTACAACATTTTATGCATAGCAATGGTTTTATAAATGTGTTTTTAGGACATGTGTTTTAAGATATGTTTAGAACGTTTAGGATTTAGTAACGTCGTTCATACGAAACTGGAGTGGGTATTGTGTGCAGATTTAGATTCCGTATATAGGTTTCCCAATTTATGCTCTTATATAGGTACAATTCACCTTGCCCTTATTTGGACATAGAAATCCGGCCCTTATTTAGACATTATCTGTACAAACCAAATACAGGCATGGCCACCTACATCCGTCCATCCACGTCACAATGAATTCTTGGAAAACCAGACTCATAAGCCTTTAGGAATTTCCCTCAGCTTGAATATTGATTTCTCCAAGAACTCATTAAGTATGCATGAACATCTCTTCCTTAGGGGTTCATTCATGACGTTCCTCTGCCCAACTTTTACGTCAATACTGGCATTCCTAGACACCTTCATGGTATAAATATACCAGCACTTGCCCTGGCAAATTGCGGTTGACAGAGGATTCGATCCAACCCAGACTAAGCGATTCGCCACGGCAAGTTCGGAAGGAGATAGAGTTCCAGCCTAATGCACTGACCTGACGCTGCCATCCTCCTCGCAGAGAATCCAGCTCCAGTGCTCTCTGAATTCCCTTGTGGGGGGTTAGACTATCGAGTCCAGAAAAGAGATTCCAACCTCTCTCATTCTAAGTGATGGAGCTGACTAGAACTTAGAGAAACTTTTGGCAACTCTTGGCTAAACTGAAATATAGCTAGCTATACTTTAGAAATAGCACCTACTTCAAACCTCGTACTGCACTTAGGTTATGTACACTGGGGTAGAACAATTTAGAAGCATAAGATGAGTATCACATTTTAGCATATGTTATTTATGTATGTATTTTGATTAATATATGTTATAGCTACAAACTATGCTATTGCAGTATTATTTTATCTTACTGCTAATCTCGTACATATTGTACTTCGCAGTCTGTCTTACGATTGTAGCAATTCATATCTCTTGCACGAGAAATAAGACTGTTCAATAAACCCTTTTGTTGAAAACGCCCGTCTCTCTATTTCTGTGCAACTCTGTAGAAACGAAGCATGCACGATTGACTGGGGTGAAACTGTTATATATTGTTTCTACAATTCTGAGACTGTTCCGATTCTAAAGGGAAACAAAGTTGTCATGTTTATGCGGTTGTCAGAGACTAATCCCTTCTTGTATATTCAAAAAGTTTCTAGTGACCTCTGAGTTTGCTGGCATACACAAGTAATTAAGTTTAATATACTCGATAGAGATATACTGACCATAGTCCTATGTCAAATCTATACTGCATGTTATTCCAATGCGCAGAGCCTATCAGGGATATAGGAACTACACTACACCTGAGGTCGAGCTGGAGGCTGCGGAGCCGGGGACGGTGCCCGCACAGGAGAAGTCACCTGGCCTGGAGTTGACTCCCTAGGCACCGGAGACATCGCTGGAGTCGGTGAGTCTTCATGCTGTGAAGAGCCTTTCGAAGCCGGCGATACCGGATCCGGAGATGGAACCGGCGTCACCTGAGGAGAAGGAGATGGAGAAACTAAGTCCTTACTTTGAGGTTGTTCAGCCGGAGTCGGTGACCTCGACCTCGAGGCCCTGGTCCTCAAAGAACGGTGTTGAAAACCATGCCTCCTCTTGGACTTCTTATGTTTCTTCGAATTCGATGTATGGGATGACGAAGACTTCGCCCTCTTACGACCTCCCTTCTCCTTTTTGGCTTTGGCCATAAACAACTTAGCCTCACGCTCCTTAATGGCCTTCGGATTCATCTTCCTGCAGCTTCGACACTCCTCGACGTCATGATCCAAAGACAAACACCAGAGGTAATCTTCATGCGGGTCCGTGATTGACATATGCCCGCCACACTCCTCTGCAGGGTTTAAACCCAGTCTTCCTGGAAGTAGCCATCAGGAACCAACAAGAGATACAAAGTTTTCCGTGAAGAAATTGGAGAGCCCTAAGAAAAACTGTTAAGCGTCGACGGCGCGGACAAAAGGGAACTGACGTCAGCACACCGACGAGGTCCTCTTATGGCTCCGATGACGTCATAAGGTGTCGCGAGCGGAGCCGTGCTATTGTGACGTCCTCGTCGATGTGGGAGAGCTAGGAAAGAATTTCCCGCAGAATGCTGGCGCAGGGGGTATTCATAAGGTGAGGAGTCCACAGGCAGAAGCATCTTCCTAATCCAGTGTCAGGAGGCTATCCCTGCACTTTCCTGAGAATAACTCCCACAGTAGAGAGCTGTAGAGTCTCTTGTTTAATTTCCTCATTTTACAAGCCCTCTCAAAGGCTGTAAACCATTTATGATATCATCACCCTCACCATATTTGGTGACAATCCATGTGGGGATTCTGGAATCAAAAGTTTCCTCTCTCTCTCTCTCTCAATTTAGTTGGTTGCTGCCACCACTCATGGGTTCGGGACGCATCTCAGCCCTTTCTTTCTCTATAGTTAGGATTTTGGCTTCAAGGGCGGCTCTTCTGGCTAGTCTTTCAAGAATTGCTTCTTCTTTATCTAGCTTTTCTCTGAACCTGGAGTTGCCTGACCTACCCACAGGAGGTGAAGGTACTCGGAGTAAAGTCTTAGGGTAGTTTCTATATGGGGGGACAGTCTCCCGGAGTACTGTCCCCCACTGTCATGGTCACTGTCCACCTCCACCTCTAGAGGGGTGGAAGGATTCTAAAGCTAAATGGGCTATAGTAAACTCTGCAAGCAGCTCCTGGAGCTGTGCTTTTGTGGGGTTTGACCAGTTTAGATTTTTCCGGCTGTACAGAGGTTCCTTACCTGCTTCATACTAAGCTGCAGATAAGGGGTCACGTTGAGCTCCTGGACTATGCCCTCCTGGCCAGGCATTTTTAGCACAGTTAGGACCTTTTTAAAAAAATCAATACAAATTTCTAAAATACTTTTTAAGGCCTAACTGACTAGTATACATTTGAAATCTCTAATGCAATGGACTGGGGGACTCAATGCGAGGTCCTAACAGTTAAAATAAGAAAAAAATCTAAAATTGAAACATTTGCACAAATATGTTTGACAAGTGTCAACTGTGGATTTAATTGTGGAATCACTTATTGACCAACTGGTATCAGCAAATGCAATGCCTTGTGCCCCACCGCTGATCCACCAATGTAGTAAGATGCCTTTTTATGAGGTAGTACCAATGTAAGGGCACACCATGCAAAAAGTACAGATGACCCATATTGGTGTACAGTGCTGAAATGACTAATCCAAAGTGCTCTATTTGTTTAAGGGTGGTCAAGCAGCTTAGGCTTATCAGAGGGTGGTGTTAAGCATTTGTTATACACATAGAGTCAATAAATGAACACACACTCAAGAAGAATTTCAAGACCAATTCAGAAAAATAACAGATTTTTATATAATTTTAGACACCATCGGAATCAGGTAAGCACTTTCGGAGTAACAGATTTTTGTAGAATAGAAAAACACAGTAAAATAATGGTTTTGAGGTATGAGCATTGAATGTGATAATGTTATACTATGGAAGAAAGATACAATGCATAGATATATTTGCAAACGTTTTTGGAGGGTGCCTTTTAGGACTTAAGGTGCTTAGGGGCGAAGGTCCAAGAAATCGCCAGCAGCTCGATTTTACCTGCTCTGGTGTGTCCGGGTGCAGAGGTGCTGGTCGCATTAGTAGCCCCAAGCACTACACAGTAAAATCTATGGAGAGGTACCAGCTAAAAGAAAGGCTGCAAGTGGGGACTTGGGGACAAGTTCAGCATAACCCAAAAGGGGGCTTGACTCTTGAGGATCCCTGGAGCACTGAAACACAGTCAATTAACGTGAACCCGGGCTGTGGGGCTCTGGTGCAGAGGTGTTTTGTCTGGTGGGTCACTACAGTTAGAGGCTCTCACTTGGGGACCTGGAGAGGAAGAGAAAACAGGACAGCAGGGCCACTCTGGATGAAAACCTTGTGGATCCTGAAGTTCCTCACTGGCAGGTCGGGGTTGGAGTCAGGGGTGTCCGGACTGAACATGCAATAAGCCTTATTAGTTGCAAGGGCTCCAGTACCTAGGGTGTTGGCGCTATGAGGCTCTGGGGGGGTCAGCAGCTCAATACTTGGTGAAAGGAACAGGGCTGGCATCCTGGACTCACATCCTGTTGAGTAGGTCCCTCGGTGGACCCGATGGCCAGCACTACACAGTACGGGGTTAATCCAGTCGGTGCCTGCAGATACAGAGGGATGGCTCCTCCACCCCAAGGGAGATGCTGCTTGGTTGTTAAAGGTAAGAATAGTGCTCCAAGGGTTTCAGGAGGCTGTTCAACTTCTGGACAAGTCGGTCTTTGTGATAGTTGTGGTGCAAGCAGTCATGCAGGGTTTGGTGCCAATTTCGGTGCAGGGCCTCTGTTCTCAGGACCTAAGTTCCTTTTTATCCTTCCTTTGGTTCCCAGTTAATAAATCCAAGTAGTGATAGAAGGGGGAACCCCTAAATGCTGAATTTAGGGGTGCTTAGGGGAGTACCCAATGGGCTACTTACCACTGGGATGACTACACCCCCTATATAACCACTTCCTAGGGAGAGTGGGCATGAACCTGACCGAGAGTTTCTAGTTTCACTAAATGCAAAATAGTGAAACCCTTCCTTGGCTGTCCTCTTCAGGTGGCCCACCTTAGGCGTGTGCCTAGCCTGAAAGTGTGACACTTCTTCTCTGACTAACTCATTTCCCGCCTGCTCTGGTGCCAAATGGTCCTCAGGGCAGGCATTCCCCAGGTCTCGGGGAAGTTATTGTCGCGTATCTGAGGCATCAGAGGCTTTGAAGCCTCTGACCCTGACATGCTAATTCACTAGCCATCCTGCTGAAGGAGGTGGGGACATCTTTCTCCGGAGCAGGCATTGTTTCTGGTCTCTGGGGGCACAGGCTGTCTCCTACAGGGAGCCAGAAACTCATCGGTGGTGGCAGGCTGGATGATACCAGTCAGCCTGTACACTAGAGGACTAGTAGGTTTTCACTGGACACTTATAATGTGTCCTCTGGGTGCATGTTATAATAAATCTAGTACTGGCATCAGTACAGATTTATTGAGACAAGGTGTTTGATACCAAACACCGTTAGTTTCAGAGCAGCCATCATGTAGCTGGGTAACTCATAATGACCAGTGCTCAGTACATGTCATTAAGATGGCTGCCTGATCACTTGCAATATCTAATAATGGAACTAGACATCACAGGGGCCTATCTGCTCATGCAGATGTGCCCTCACATATAATAAAATGCCCCCTGTCCAAAAATGTTGAGATGGCAGAAAGGTAACCCTTAACTGTGAACAGAGCAGAGCCGTACTGGGCCAAAGATAATGCGAATAATAGGACTTGGAATAGGGAAGCAGACCGGGGGTCAACGTTGTGGGAGGCACACCATGACACAAGTTTCTCCCAACTGCAGGTGTATCCCAACTTGGTGGAGGGACGCTTGGCTGCCAGAATAACTTTACAGACTTCGGGAGGACGGTCAAAAGCTGTCAACTGTCGCTGCTCAATCTCCACACATGAAGGTGGAGAGTGCGTTGATTCGGATGGAGAATCCTCCCCTATTGCTGTGACAAGAGAGCCTCTTGAAAAGGCAGTCTGACTGGAGGACCGATGGTCATGCTCAACATCTTGGAATATCGGGCTCTCCATGCCCAATTTGGAACCACATGAATGACTTGGGCCTGGTTGTTCCTGGCCTTCATGAGAACTTTGGGCAGGACTGGTATTGGCATACAGGAGGCCGGATCACCACTCAAGACTAAAAGCGTCTCAGAGTAATCATCTCCTTGAAAACTCCAGCATGCAGAACTGGTGATATTGAATGTTCTTTGAAGTGGCGAACAGATCTAACCAAGGCTCTTCCCACTGCTGAAAGAGACCTTGCAGCACTCCAGAATGGAGATGTAATTCGTAATCCGCTAGGCATTTGCTGCTAAGTTCATCTGTGCTGGTGTTAAGACATCTTTTGTGGGTCCCTCAGAGACCCAAACCATGTCAGAAAGATTTCCCTGATGCTGTGCCCACTGGGACTTCAGGTCTCATTGAAGAGCCGGCATATGCCATCGGGCATGAGCAACAAGTTGGATGCAGGAGGCCATAAGGTTCAACAGCCACAGAATCAATCTCAATAAAAAAACGGATTGAGGTTGAAATATCAGATTCATAGCCTGAATATCCTGGACTCGCCAGTTAGGAGTATAGGCCCTGTATCCAGAACAGCTCTAATGAAAAGGAGCTTCTAAGAGGGAGTCAGGTCTGCCGTAGTCTGAAGCTGGGAGATGACGGTCTGTGTCGAGCCCGGTTTTAACAGCCAGTGATCAAGGAAGGGGGAGGCTGGAAGTCCACAGTTGAGCTGCAACTACCGCCATCATTGTCGTGAACACCAGAGGTGCACTAGTAAGGATAAAGGGAAGCACAGCAAACTGAAAACTGAGCGCGATCATTTTGAATTTCTCTTTCCTCAAGAAGAGGTTGAGAAGAGGTTGAGAAGGCCCAGATCTAGGACTGGAAGAAGTCCTCCTTTTCATTGGCGCCAGAAAGTAGTGGTAATAACGAACAAGTTACTTACCTTCGGTAACGATGTATCTGTAAGAAACATTAGTAGTGATACATTCCTTACCTTAGAATTACCCCCACGCATCAGGCTGGATCCGGAAAGTTTTCGTCAGCTGTACCCCTGCGGGTTGGTAGATAGCGTCGTGCGGCTCCGCATCCGCCGTCGGCATCGTGATCGCCGGGATGATGTCGCGGGCAGTAATTAGATGCCACCCACGTGCGCTGACATCAGTTCTGTAAACGACTTTCCGTGCCAGGAATGCAGAGCCATGCAAGATACTGACCACTGGTGCCTTGTAACTAGGGCCCTGAAAGGGATGACCTTAACCCTAGAAATCAGTTAGCAGAATGGGGAGGATGGGTGGGGCGGTAAGGAATCTATCACTACTAATGTTTCTTACAGATACATCGTTACCGAAGGTAAGTAACTTGTTCATCTGAAAGAAACACATAGTGATAGATTCCGTACCTTAGAATAGATACCCCAGCAATACCAACCCCAGTGGTGGGTCTGCGAACCAAGATCACACCAAAAAGTCCTGGAGAACAGAACGGCCAAATAAAACGTCTCTCTGGACTTGGCTGTCCAGGCAATAATGTTTTGTAAACGTGTGCAGCGAGGTCCACGTATCTGCCTGACAGATGTCTTGCGGGGGGACACCCCGTCCCAATGCAATAGTGGCTGCAGTTGCTCGAGTGGAATGAGCACACAGCCCCACCGGAGGCTCATTTTTAGCCAAAGAGTAACAGGCTTTGATGCACAAGACAACCCAGTGGGAGATAGTCCTCTTGTGCACCGCCCGACCTTTCTTGGTGCCAACGTAGCCAACAAAGAGTTGGTTGTCCACCCGGAACTGTTGTGTGCGGTGGAGATAAAACGAATGTGCACGTTTTGGGTCCAGACGGTGGAGCCTTTCTTCCTCTCTGGAAGGATGTGGAGGCGGGAAGAAAGTGGGCAAGGTAACAGTCTGCCCAATATGAAAGGCTGTGACAACTTTTGGCAAAAAGGAAGGCCAGGGCCTGAGCACCACCTTGTCCAGATTATTGGAAAGGAAAGGAGGCTTACAAGAAAGAGCCTAGCGGAGGTGATGGCAACCAGGAAGGCAATCTTCAGAGTCAAAAGACGAAGAGGACAGTTGTGAAGAGGCTCGAAAGGAGCGCACATCAGATAAGTTAGAACTAGATTCAAGTCCCACTGTGGCATCACAAACGGAATAGGATGGAAAAGGTGTGTAATGCCTTTGAGAAATCTATTTACAACAGGGGACTTGAAAAGAGAGGGCTGATCAGGTAGTCTGAGAACGGCCGAAATGGCAGAAAGATAGCCTTTAATAGTGCTCAGAGCAGAGGGCCAAAGAAAGAAGGAACAAAAGGACCTCAGAAAGAGGGGCAGAAAGGGGATCAATAGCCTTTTCTGTGCACCATGCAACAAATTTGTTCCACCTGCAGGCATATACCACTTTAGTGGAGGGATGCCTGGCTGCCAGAATGACATCACAGACTTCAGGAGGCAAGTCAAAGGGAATCAACTGCCGCCGCTCAATCTCCATGCAAGGAGGTGGAGACTGGACAGGTTCGGGTGCAGGACCGTCCCCTGTTGCTGCGACAGAAGATCCTCCCGAAGAGGCAGATGAAACGGGAGATCCACGCTCATACTGAATAGCTCGGGATACCAAACTCTTCGAGCCCAGTCCGGCGCCACAAGAATGACTAGGGCCTGGTCGCGTCTGATCTTCTTCAGCACTCCGGGTAGAAGTGGTATAGGCGGAAAGGGGTACAATAGACCGCAACTCCACTCGTGACAAAAAGCGTCTCAGAGCTGAGCTCGTCCACCCTGGCGTTCAGTGAACCTGCCAGGTGTTGAACCACCAGGGAAATGCACTGATGTTCCAGCCATGTCCAGAGGTGCAGAGCTTCCTGACATAGGGTTCACAACCCCACCCCGCCCCGCTTGTTGCAATACCACAAGTCGGTGGTGTTGTTCGTGAACACCTGCACTACGCTCCCCTTGACAGAGGGAAGGAATGCCTTCAGTGCAAGATGGATCGCCCGAAGCTCTAGAAGGTTGATATGGAGCTTGGACTCCGCCGGAGACCAGAGGCCTCTGATCTCCGCCTATCCCATGTGGCCACCCCATCCCAGGAGGGACACATCCGTTACCACCGTGTGCTCCGGTTGGGGAAGGAAAAGGGATCTGCTGCTGACCCAATGCTGGTTTATGAGCCACCACTGCAACTGCTGTGCAGTGCCCTCCGAGATCTGGACGTGTCCGGACAGGTCCCCCTGATGCTGCGCCCACTGAAACTTCAGGTCCCACTGCAGAGCCTGCCATCTGGCATGGTTGATCAGCAGGATACAGGAGGCCATGAGGCCCAGCACCCTCAGGGTCATCCTGACCAAAACCCAGGACAAGGGCTGAAAGATCGGAATCATAGCCCGAATGTCCTGGACTCGCTGTTCGGGAGGATAAACCCGAAACTCTGCCATGTCCAAAACCGCTCCGATGAAAAGGAGCTTCTGAGAAGGTACCAGGTGTGTTGATGAAGAACCCCAGCAAATGCAGGAGGTCGGCCGTAGTCTGGAGGTGGGAGACGACTGCCTGTTGCCAGCCCGCTTTCAACAGCCAGTCGTCGAGATAGGGGAAGACTGAAACCCCTTATCTGCGCAGATGAGCTGCGACCACCGCCATCACTTTTGTGTGAACACCCGAGGGGCGTTGGTCAGGCCAAAAGGGAGCACGGTGAACTGAAAGTGCTCGTGGCCAACCATGAACCGCAGGTAATGCTGGTGGGCCGGCAGGACAGGAATATGAAAGTAGGCGTCCTGCAGGTCTAACGCTACCATCCAGTCTTGTGGGTCTAGGGCAGACAAGACCTGAGCCAATGTGAGCATCTTGAACTTCTCCTTCCGGAGGAAGTGACTGACGTTCCGAAGGTCTAAGATAGGACACAGGCCCTTGTCCTTCATTGGAACCACAAAGTAGTGGGAATAACAACCACAACCTACTTCGGGCGTCAGAACGCGCTCGATGGCCCCCTTGGCCAAGAGGGCCGCAATTTCCTGCTGGAGAAGCATCAAGTGATCCCCCAACATGTGGTGATACTGAGGTGGCATAGCTGAAGGGGTAGTCTCGAAGGGGAGGGAGTAGCCCCTTCAGACAATTTGCAGCACCCACTGGTTCGAAGTGATGGTGCGCCAGTGGGGGAGATGATGGCAAATCCGTCCGCCCACTGGGGTTTGATGGACCTGAAAGGACGGACTAGGAAGGCTTTTTTAGTGGATGCCGCGGGGTTGGAGGTGGACTGACCCACCCGCTGGCCGCCTCGATGGTTCCCACGCCCATGATGAGGAAGTTGCTGCGCCGGCCTGTGGCCATGCGAACGTAGTGGGGCACCCCTTCCACAGGCACGAAAGGAGCGAAAGGCAGAAGGCGGAGGAGGCCGTGTTGCCGACAGGCCCAAGGACTTGGGCATAGCCCGTGAGTCCAGCGCACTATCTGCCTTATTGCCAAAAAGACGAATGCCATCAAAGGGCATGTCCATCAGGGTATTCTTGACATCCCCCGAAAAGCCAGTTGTTCTCTGCCAGGCATGGCGCCTAAGCGCCACAGTCATGGAAATCGCCCTGCCCAGCGAGTCGGCAGTGTCAAGCCCACAACGAATAGTGAACTTAGCTGCGTCTCTCCCAGCAGCAACAGCCTGGGCGAGTACTGTATGGACCCCCTCCGGACAGCTGGGCAGCACCTGCACAAGCATGTCCCACACAGATTGGGAATAACGGCCCAAGAGGCATGCGGTGTTCACCGACCGCAGCCCTAAACTGGCAGATAAAAACAGCTTCTTGCCAAACTGCTCCAGCTTCTTGGATTCCCTATCCGGAGGTGCGGAAGGGAACGCGCTTTGGGACGCAGAGGCCTGGACAACCAAGCTCTCAGGAGTGGGGTGTTGGGAGAGGAAGAGGGGATCGCCCAGAGTCGGGCAATGGCGTCGGGTCACGTTCCTGTCCACAGGAGCCCCTGTGTTGGGCCTAGACCAGGTGCTCAAAGGAACGTCAGAAAGTGCGTCATTAAAAGGCAGCAAGGGCTCCGAAGAAGTTGCCGCCAGCTGGAGCACTTCTATCAGGAGGTTAGTCCTGATGGCCACTGTAGGGAGTTCGCGGTGGAGGGCCTCGGCCGCCCTACGCAACACCACTGCTTAACTGGCTCCCTCCTCCGTACCCACGGTAGGAGGAGACAGCATGCCAAGGTCAGGCGAGGAGTCAAGACCACTGGCTTCCCCCAAATCCTCTGCCCAGTCTGGATCATAAGCACAGTCCTGTGCAAGAGGGACCTCAGACCCCTTCCAGTCCTCCCCTTCCTCCGAAGTCTGTGGAACAGGCTGAAAATACGGAGGACGGACATAGGGAACAAATCCCATCGGCGTCGGAAGCGGCGTCGGAAGCGGCGTCGAGCGACGTCGATCCGGTGCTGTGTCCGGTTCAGGACTGAAGCCGGGGACGACGTCGTCCCGAGGAACGGGCGACGTCGGAGGCGGTGCCGGTGGGGTCGACGTCGGTGGAGGCGTAACAAGGTCAACCGGCATCAACCGGGGTCCGATCCCGGATCCCATGGGGGCGTGCGGCGCCGGGGCCGAAGCCATCGGCGACGCTGGGGCCAGAGCCTGCGGCGATGGAACAACAGGACCCCCAGTCGGGCCCGCGGGGCCCAGAGGTGCACCGGCGGGGCCAGACAGCCCAGAGAGTCAGGTCATGGCAGCAAGAAACTCTTGCACCTGGACATGCGTCGCCGCCGGACCCGGGAAGTGCGGGTAGGCCGGTGGCAATGTCCTAAGCTCCGCCGGAGCCGCAGGGGTGGCACCGCCCGCACCCTAAGCCGCGTCACGCGACGGGCGAGGGGAAGTCGAAGAGCGATGACACTTCTTTGACTTCTTCTTGGAATGCTTCGACTTACCTGACCCCAAGTGCGAAGACTTAGATCCAGAAGAATGACTGTGACGATTCCACGACCGGTCCCTCGACCTCCCACGGGACCGGGACCTTGAACGCACGGAGCCGACTGCCGGACTTCCAGCAAGTTTTCGTCGCCATGGCCCAGCAGTCGGGGCACGACTTGGAGTCGTGGTCGTGCCCGAGGCAGTAGAGACACGCGCGGTGTGGGTCCGTCACCGACATTTTGCGGTGACAGTCCCCACAGTTCTTAAACCCGGGCATCCCTACGACACCAGGAGTCGATCGACTAAAGAAAAAAGGAGACAAAAGGCCTCAAAACACTCAGTCAAAAAATGACTGGGGGTAATAGCTTTTCCCGGATCTGCGCTTGCTGGCGCGGAAAAAGATAGAACTGACGTCAGCATGCGTTGGCGGCGTCTAATTACTGCCCGAGATGTTATCCCGGCGACCACGACACTGTCGGCGGATGCGGAGCCGCACAACGCCACCTACCGATGCGTAGGGGTACCGCCGTCGAAAACTTTCCGGATCCAGCCTGACGCCTGGGGGTAATTCTAAGGTAAGGAATCTATCACTACGTGTTTCTTTCAGATAACCAGAAACTACTACTGATGCAAGCACCTTCCCTTGGCCAAGAGAGCCTGAACTTCTTGATGGAGCAGGGAGAGATGGTCTCCGTTAGCCGATTGTATGTGGGTGGCATGGATAGTAGGGTAGTGACAAAGGGGAACGATTAGCCCTATTTGGACAATCTGGAGGACTCAGCGGTCTAATGTCACAGACCGCCAGTGGGGCCTACTGGATACCCATGGTGGTCAGAGGGCAAACTAAAGAGGCATGGGACAGTGTCTGCTGGGGGAGTGGTGTACTGACTCAATCACAGGCCGTTTCTTCGATGTTGTCTGTGCAACCCACGCCCTCAGCCACAAAAAGTCCAAAAAGCCTGTTGGCTGTGGTGGCTGGGATGGTAATAGCAGGGTTGAAGACCACTTCTGTGGCCATTAAAGGGGCGGTTTGGGGTTGACGACGGGCTATAGACATGTCTAAGGACCTGGCCATAGCTCTGCTGTCCTTAAAACGCTCCAATGCTGAATCCGCCTTCTCTCCAAAGAGACGATAGCCATCAAAGGCTATGTACATTAGGGAAGAGTGAACATGCCCTAAAAAAACAGTTGTTCTCAGGCAGGCATGGTGCCCCAAGGCCACTGACGAGGACATCACTCTTAAGCCCACATCTTATGATGAGCTTTGAGGCATGTTGCCTGCCAACAATAGTCTGGGTGAGTATGACGTAGCCTTCCTCCAAGACCATAGGCAGCACTTGCGCAACCGAGTCCCATATCGTATGGGGATAACAGCCCAAAAGGCACACAGGGTTTACTGACTGCAGTGCTAGGCTGGTCGAAGAGAACATTTCCTTCCTAAAGTTGTCCACCCTTTTGGATTTCTTATCCGGTTGAGTGGTAGAGAATGTGTTGGGGTACATCCTGTAAATGAAGGCTTGTACCACCAGCTCTCCAGGGTGGAGTGAGGAAAACGGGATCCCCGGGAGCTGGGCGATGGCAGCAGGCTATTGTCCTATGCACAGGAGCCTATAGCAGGAGCTTGGACTAGGCCCCAAGTAGGCAATCTGTGCTTCATTAGTTGGGAGAAGGGATTCAGAAGGGGAGACTTCCGGTTGAAGCACCTCTGTCTAGACATTTGCCTTGACTGCCACCTCTTAAGATCCAAGACCTCAGTTGCCCTACGCACTACCATCGCAAAAGTGGCTCCCTCCTCCACAGCCAAGGTTGGAGGAGAGACCAGGCCAGTATCAGGTGAAGTGTCTAACCACTGGCCTCTGCCAGTTCCTCATACCAGTTGTCATATTCCTGCTCTTCTTCAGGAAGCTGGTAACCATAAGCGTCTGTAGACC
The DNA here is from genome assembly GCF_964204655.1 of Triturus cristatus. Taxonomy (NCBI): domain Eukaryota; kingdom Metazoa; phylum Chordata; class Amphibia; order Caudata; family Salamandridae; genus Triturus; species Triturus cristatus. The sequence continues at coordinate 653,803,907 of NC_140584.1, forward strand.
ACTTCCATTCGTCGTCCTCTCCAGGCTTTTCAAGTAAATAAAGTACTAGCTGTGCTAGGGGAAGCATGGGCCTGGTCAGCATTGGAATTGTTGTCGGTCGACATCGATCAGGCTCCATGTCATTGTTGTGAAAAACTAGTCAATGGTGCCAGGGGTGTCAGCTCTGGGCGGGTGTTGAGGAAGTCTCGGTCTGCCCGATGGATCTGCTCCGAATCCTGCAAGGGATCCATGGGGTACAACTGGCGTAGAGGGTGAACCCGCTGGCATAGATCTAGTATGGGACCTTCCCACACACTTGGAGCCCAAAGGCCCTCGAGAGGGGCCAGGCTGCCCAAATATGAGGTGCATGATCTCATAAAACTCTTTCAGCTGGGCGAGGGTCACTCTGGCTCCAGGAAAATCGGGGACGCACGGAGGGGACTCAGATTCAGGTACCGCCGACTCGCGGGCCTGGAGTGCTATGGCTTCTTCGGCTCATTGGATTACTTCGACAGACCCAGTGAAGTTGAAGAGCGTTTGAACTTCTTCGACTTCTTGTGTTTGTGGGATTTGCCCAAATCCCCATATGACTTAGAATGTGACGATAAATGCCGGGAGGGGATCCATGAATGATTACGGACCTCCCACGTGAACAGGATGTCGTCTGTCGCGGACTCGACCAATGTCAGGTGGCGAGGAGCTTGAGGGATCACTCCGTCAAGGCTTTGAGGTGCATGGAGCGAAAATCCTTGCACTGCTTGGAGTCATGTCGATTAATACCAAGTGGGGGTCTGTCCCTGAAATTTACCTATGACAGGCCCCACATGGTTTGAAACCAGCCGGTTTATTTGGTGAAAGGCTCACAGTACGAGATGAAAAATCTCAAAAGAGTCAACAAAAGTTGAAATAGACCGGTCAAAAAACAATTGAAAGGATCAGAGCTATCTAGTGCTGAAAGAAAAGACCCGATGTCAGCGCGCCAAGGTTGCATCTATATAGACACGGCGCACATCACTTCCAGTGCGGACGATGCTGACGTCAGCATCGTACGCACCTGGAGTGATGTGTGCAGTACCTATATAGGCGTCACATCATGGCAGACGATGCTAATGACTCCAAGCGGAGCAGAACAAAGCCACCTATCAGTGCAGGGGTACTCCTCAAAAGTTTTCCGGAAACAGTCTGACACCTGGATATAATTCTAAGGTAAGAAATCTGCAGCTAGAAGTCTCTATCAGATAAAGCATGTTTGGGTGAATATGCTCCTAGTGCAGCACTTGTGCAGAATGCCAGGATTCAAAACAGTTGTGAGGGGGTGGACCACAGCTGGTACAGTGTGGCACCCTCTTGTTTGGTTGGTACTGGAACAGAGCTCCCTTCAGTGAGCTGTTAGCTGGGTTGCGTGCCTCTTCCATCAGAAGCAGATTCTTCGTGCCAGGGACAGCCCTGGGACAGCCGAAACTTCTGGGTTTGGTCTGCCAACTATTTGAGCAACCTTCTTGGTCTCCGTGGAGATTGGCAGTATTCGAAAAACTCTCCTGAGTGCATGAGGGTCCTCAAAATAGTTTGAAAAAAGAGGCATTTTGAGTGATGACCACTTCTTCTCCTTCGCTTGCGGTGATCATAGTTCCTCTGACGCGGGTGACGACCCATGGGGGACCTGGCCTTCCCCCTGGAGGTGTCATGTTTTTGCCCGGGTTCGTATGCTAGTGGCAACATTCTGGTACAACCTTCTGGGTGGGGTCCAAAAGATTGTACAGTACAGGGCCTTCGACCCATGCTAGATGATGTTGGATGGTGTCTGTCACAGCCCAGCCCAGGCAGACTCAGCTGGGAACCACTCCAGTGGTTATTTGGGGGAGTTACTCAGTAGTCTCTCAGGAAGGTGTAAATAGCATTTACTATGCTCTTTTCAGATGCTTCTGCCAGTCGGATGACCGTTGCCACTGTCCTCATGAATCCTCATACTTCCCCATTGGCTTGGGGCCTTATAGGGGGTATTTTTTAGTGTTTGGCGTGATATTCAGACCACTCATGGCTGTTGAATGGAGGCCCATTGTCAGTATGTATTTCATTGATGAGGCCATGTGTTGCCAATATTTTTTCAAACGTAGATATGACGTCAGAAGCTGTAATGGATGTAACAATTTCGACTTCAAAATACTTTGAGCAGTCGTCAATCCATTTGGGAGGCTGCTAAAATATGCGCTGGCTCGGTGCCAGGGGATGGCGGGAACAACCTCTTTGATGACTTGGGCTGGCAGTTCTGGGTATACAGCCACTTGGCATGGCTCACAGCACCTGATCGTCTCTTCCATCAGTTCATCAAGCCCCTGGAACTACACCTTGATTTTCATTCAGCTTTTGGTCATGACCATGCCTTGATGGGTCCCGTGAGCTAACTGCACAGCTTGTTGCATCAGACTATGGGAGAGGACCAGTCTCCTGCTCTCATTAGGCATCCTTCTTCAGTGATGGTGAGCCATTGCACACTTGGTACAGTGACCGCATAGTTCTATGAGCTTCTTTTGTTCGGTGTGCCATAAACATTTTCAGAACTTTCCAGTCTCCGGATACAACTGCCTAGATGGGTAGCTGGACGTAGTCATCTGCTTTGGTGGACTGCACAAAGAAACTGGTAGTGGTTTGGCATGTTCTTCAGCTGCACATATATTTCAGTGTCTTGTGCAACAACTTCTTCTCTGGTCAATGCCCGTGTGTGCCAGGAGATGTAGTCTGCAGGGTTTTGTGATGTTACTCTACATTAAACTGGTAGTCCTGGAATTGTGGGATACACTTTTTGATTCATTGGGGCAGTTTAGAGGCGGATCCTCCAAATAGTAGAATGAGTGGTTTGTGGTTCATACACACAGTAAAAGGGTGGCCATACATGTTCCTATGAATAAATATCTCTTCTCTGTGGGCATGAGAGCTAGACTGGAGTATGCAACAGGTGCCCATTCTCCACAAGCTTGTCTTTGAGACAGCACAGCCCCCAAGCCTGAGGGGCTGGCATCAACAGATTCCTTCTGGGGTCAAAATTCACCAGTGTAGTTTCTTCTGAGAAGGCATTTTGGTTTCAAAAAATGCTTGCTACTGTTCGGAGCCCCAGATCCGTGGGGCGGATGCTTTAGTGAGTTCCCTTTGCAGGGCTGAAAGTGTTGTCAAATTCTGTATGAATCTTCTGAAATATGTGACCATTCATAGAAAACTTCAGACCTCGAATATGGATGTCAGGACTGGTGCGGTTTGCATGTCTTTCACCTTGGCTGGCTTGAGAGCTACTCTTTGCGCGGAACAGCAGTAGCCAAAGAGGCTGATTTCTTGTTTGAGAAACTTGCATTTTTCTTGGTGGAGGATCAGCCCTCTCTCCTGCAGCCTACCAAAAACGGCTTTGAGTTGATTCAGGTGCTCTTTCAGATTTGAGGAGTGTACCAGTTTATCATCACAGACATTTAGGACATACAGCTGCCCCGCTAGTATTTTCCTGATGATATTTTGGAAGACCTCTGCTGCACTGGGGATGCCTTAATTGAGCCTCTTATAATGGCATGGCCAGTGTGTCTCGAATATGTCAAGAGGCCAGGTCAAGCAATATCTGATAGTACCCTGGCCTCAGTCCATCTGTGAGAATCATTGGGATCCGACCAGCTCGTTGACAATTTCATCTACAGTGGGGGTTAGATGGAGCTCTCTTTTTCCAGATTTGGGATGCACATAGTGACACACATCCTGAAATGTCCAGGTTGCTTTGGCTTCTTTGCCACCACGGTTGGACACCTAGGGAGTAGACCTGTCAACTTTCTTGACAATGTCTGACTCTTTTAATTTCCGTTGCTCTTGATCTACTTTGAGGCGGAGATGAATTGTGATTATTCGGCGGAGAAGGCCAACGGTTTGATCAGGTGATCAATGTGGAGGCATTACCATTGTCTCTTTGGGGATCCAATGCTCAAAAAAAGGGGGCGCACATTCATCCAACAGTGCTTCCAGTCCTGTCACATGGATGTTGAGTGCAAACCGGACTAGGTGTAACTCTTACACTGTGGGCAGCTTAGGAGGAAGCTAGCCCTTTGTGTAGAGATCTTGATTTTGGCTCTTTTTACTTGCTCTTGGTGGTAGATGTTCATCGTGAAGACTTCTGTCAATGGGAGGTGTGCCTGGTTGCCAAATGGATACATGCAGACCAAAGTTGTTTTTAGCTTTGGCAGGCATGGCAGAGGGCGATACAGTACGTGTGACATGAGGATGCTCCAGTCTCTATTAGGACCATCAGTGGCTGCTGTAGTACTCAGACTTGACACTTAGGGGACAACGCTGTTCTTCATGTCTTCTGTCCTATGGTGGATGATATGAATGACTTCTTCCTGTTTGTCGTACTCCATGTTGCTGTCCGCCAGGGCCATTTGTGGGGTGTCCACGGCATTGACTCGCTTCTTCAGGGGCTTCTTTGGGGCCCGACTGGATCAACACACCTTTGCAAAGTGGTTGAGTATGACACACTCAGAGTATTTATTTATGAACACTGCACTCTCCTGAGTGGGTAGACTATCCCCCACACCACCTGCAGGGGTTATTGGCAGCTGTGTCTTCTTGCTGTCCTTCCTTACATTTTGGGACCATGGAGAGACGAGGTTGCCTGGCTTGGTCTTGACTAAACACCAGAGGGTTAGGATGTTCTGCATGGACTGCCATGGGATCTGCAAGATCCGCTCTCTTAGCACACCCCTGGAAAAACTGCACCTTGATTCATTCTCTTCATCCGGGAGCGCACACATGCTGGCCAGTTTACGGGGGCATGATTAGAATGCATCTACTGACTCTTCAGGGGCTTTTCGTTCTTGCCACAAAAGGAATCTCATGTAGTCTGGGTTGGCGAGACGATTCAAGTGGGGCCTGAGGGCAGGCTTGAAGGTGTTGTAGGTGAGCAACAGGCATTGTTTCTTGACTGTTTTAGACAACTTGTACACTTCCTCCCCCGTGAAGGAGAAGTGGCTGCGTATGATCATCACCAATCTCCAGTGCGGCAAAGTATGTCTCTAAGCATTCTCACCAAAGATGCCGTCTCGTGGATTGTGTGACCGAGGCTCCATAGAGGATAAAACGTTTGTTTGGTGGGATGGATGTCATTATGGAGGTGGAAAAGAGGGTACCCTCTCACAGGTGGCTGTGATTAGGCCAGTTGGGAGGGGGGGTTGCCAGAGCTGCTCATGATCTGATGTGGTGCCAGCTAAGGAAGTAAAACTCCACACTCTGGTGATAGAGGAGCCTTTTGTACAAATAGGCTGCTGCGTATGGGCAGGCAGCTCACTGGCCATTTAAGGCAAGGTACTCCTGCGGAGTATCACTCTACATTGAAAATTAGAACCATATGGAATATAAATTATTGTGAGTTTGTGATACTTCTATATAGGTATTTATGTAGCAGGAGCCTAGCAGGAAAGCAATACTGAGCTATAAATCCTCTGGGTTAAATGGAATTTCAATATTAAGAACATGGTAAAAATGTGCATTATTCTTTCATAATAAAACGTCATTAAAAATATTTTGAATTGGATGCGAAGTGTGAAGGGAAACAAGGTGGTTCACGTAGGACAGCACTATGCTGGTCATGTGGCAAAACTGGATCAGAACCAAGGTCCCCAAAAGTTGGTATCTTAGCCAATAGATCGCATCTCCTTTGTTAGAGACTATTGTTAGTGGAGAAATACAAGGAGGTCTGTAAACACACTGATGCTTCAGATTGTAGCCTAGCAGCCATAAATCAAAGATATCTTTCTTTTGGAAAGGCCAGGACTGGCATGTGTGGCAGCCTATTGCTGAGAAGCGTCTCTCTTGACTGTGTGTGTGTGTGTATATACACTGAGCCATGTCTGTGTATACACACATGCATACTCACACACACTAGCATATGTATTTATTTCTATCTATCTATCTATCTATCTATCTATCTATCTATCTATATATATATATATATATATATATATATATATATATATACATGAAGCTCAGTTCCCTCTGGTAATGAACAGAAAGGATGTCGCACTCACGGGGCGTTGAAATGCAGTTTATTCAATCAGATGACCAGCAGCGTAACAGACGCGTTTCGGCGGAATGCCTTTCTCGATGTTACTGAGACACCGCTAACGCCATGTTTTTCAATCATTTCCGTGTCCACAAAATGGAAAAGGGACCAAAAGAAACGCTGTAACATCAGCGCCATCTTGTAGTGGATACACTAATCGGACACAACCCAAAAATCCTGCCGTGAATCGGCAATAGTGTCCATTATATGCATCATACAATAATAATAATAACACCGTGGATCGGCATACGTCCCCACCATGTTGCTATGTGGCCGGAATTAATACATTTGATTGTAAATTGCATATTCAAATTCATACTGTGTTTCATTACATAATAGAAGGCATGTTCAAAAAATAGTGCATGGTTATTTTCATTCGTCTTATACGAAACCCATCAATTGACCAGCATCATGTCAACACAAGCACCAAAGTTGCAGCAGAATAACAACAAGAAAAGTCTCAACAGCGGTCTCAACAAAAACAGTGGCGTCCACCAAATGTAACTCATTGACAAAGGGGCATAATCTGTTCAAATACCTAAATGCACTGATGATTCTTCCCCACTATTGAGACCATGGGGAAACTTCGTAGATAGATCAATAATGAAGCGTGACTCAAGTTTTCGTAACTTTTTAACTCTATCTCCCCCTCGGACACTAGCAGGGACATAATCTAGACCATAAAATTGCAACAGATTACGATTACTGTTGTGTTGTTCTGCAAAATGACGCGCTACTGGATATGCTTGGTCGCACTTGTCAATAGCCCGTAGGTGTTCAAGAATTCGGATCTTTAATTGATGAATAGTGCTACCAATGTAGCTTAATCCACACGGGCAGACCAAACAATAAACAGCGTATGACGTGCTGCACGTCATAAATTTTGTGATGTTTTTGGTCTGTCCGATATCAGAGATAGTGTATGTTAAAACTCTCTTGCTGTTAGTGCAAGCTTTGCATTTATTGCAAGGATAGAAACCTATCATGGTCCTCAGAGTGCCCACCCTTTGTGGTATCTTTTCTAGGTGGCTTCTAACCAACATGTCGCCAAGAGACCTCGCTTTTCTATAAGTCACCAATGGAAAGGGGGGAATATCCTCGCCTATGGTGCTATCAGTTTTGAGGATATGCCAATTCTTTTTGAGCATGTTTTTTAGAAAATTCGCTTCAGCTGAATAGGGGGTAATCATGCGGAAATTGCTTTTATCTTCCACAGATGTTGCTTTCTCCTTCAAGAGAGTTTCCCTAGGGATACCTGTCACTTTATTTAGTGTGGATCTTAATAGATCCATACTATATCCTCTTTGGGTAAATCTGATTATACTATCAGACACAGCCTCTTTAAAGTCACTTTGCTTGGTGCTATTTCTTTTTAACCTCAAGAACTCTCCGTAAGGTATACTATTCACGAGTCTGGGGGGATGGCTACTGGTGGCAAACAAGATAGAATTCCCTGCAGTGGGTTTACGATAAAGGGATGTCTGGATGTTATTTCCTTCAATGAACACTTTCAGGTCAAGGTAGTCAACTGCCACTGGACTTATTGTACCCGTAAAGTGTAGATTTCTATCATTGTTATTCAGTATGTCAATATACCCTTGTGCTGTTGCAGCTGTGCCTTGCCAGATGATAAAAAGATCATCTATATATCTATGCCACTCTACTACTTTACCATGATCAGTGCCAATTGCGTGCGTCCTGGGAACCTGCTCCTCCCACTAGCCCACAAACAAGTTTGCGTAGCTGGGGGCGAAGCAGGTTCCCATCGCTGTACCGAACACCTGTCTGTAGTGTTGTTCCTCAAATAGAAAAATGTTATTTCTAAGACAGAACTCAATGAACTCTAGTATCATTTGACTATGTTCAGAGTATCGCAATTGTCTTTGTTGTAGATAGTGTGCAACGGCTTTCACCCCAGACTCGTGAACTATACATGTATAGAGGCTGGTAATGTCTAATACCATTAGTTGGTAAGTGGGGTCCCATTTTACATGCATGATCTTATTCAAAAAGTCTTTAGTATCCTTCACATAAGAGTCTAACTTGGCAACAAGAGGAAATAGAAAGTGGTCGATAAAGATTGAGAGATGTTCAGTTAGTCCGTTCTGAGATGAGACAATGGGCCTACCAGGTGGATGACTGCTGTCTTTATGCAATTTAGGAATATGATAAAAGGTGGGAATCACAGGATGTGAACTACGTAAGAACAGATGTTCTTCAGGTCCCAACATTTGTCTCTTGTACCATTTATTAATGAGTTCATCATATTCCTTGATGCTCCTCTGGTAGAATTCGTTTGTAGTTTTTTGATAACATTGCTCATTAGACAATTGGCGCAGTGCTTCATTGCAGTATTGTTCTCTAGTCTGCAACACTACGTTGCCCCCCTTATCCGAGGGTTTAATAACAATGGATCGATCCTGTATTAAGTTCTGTAATGCCAATTGTTCGGACTTAGAAAGATTACTTGAGGAAAATTTCGTTCTATTTCTGTTCTTCACTCTGAATTTTTTAAGGTCATTGATCATTGTTTCAGAGAAAATGTCTATAGCATCTAATGGCATCAGTGGATTGAAATGAGACTTCGATCTAAAAGAAGTTTCTTCACGTTCTTGTTCAATGCCTGCATTTATTGCTCTTTGTACCACATCATCAGTTGTAAAATGACTGACATCTTGTTCTGATCTCAAACTTTCCAGCAATTCAATTGCAGGTAGGTCTTTACCTGTTAAAGCATCTGTGACAGTAAGTCTGGATCCGGTCCCTTTCTTTTCCTTCGCGGCCGATCTTAATTTGAAATATTTCTGTAGTTTCAATTTGCGTATAAAATGGAAAAGATCTATTCTAGTCTGTGTGTACTCCAGGTGGTTAATAGGGCAGAATGTTAGTCCTAGGCTGAGTACCTTTTCTTCAGACTGTGAAAGGGTTTTGTCCGTTAAATTGACCACTGTCAAGCTGGAGGTGTTTATTGTTTCTTGGTGTGTTTCCTGCGATTCAACCATCTGGAGCCGCGGCCTCGTCCTCTATCTATCTATCTATCTATCTATCTATCTATCTATCTATCTATCTATCTATCTATCTATCTATCTATCTATCTATCTATCTATCTATCTCTCTCTCTCTCTATATATATATATATATATATATATATATATATATATATATATATATACATATACATATACATACACATATACATATATATCCAAAAGAAAGCTGCACCACAATTGAGGCGCCGTCAAACCCTTTATTTGGCAAGTTGCAGGGGGACCAGGCTCACCTCCACAGCGAGGTAACAACCAAACATGTTTCGGGCTTCCTAGCCCTTGTTCACTGGTGTCATGAAGGAGGCACCACAGCAAAGTCTTGCGCCGCACCTGCAGCGATTAAGTTATAGTCCCGCCCAGTGGGCGTGCACCGCTACTGCATACTGGTCTCGGTAGATTACTGCTTTGTATAATCCATAATAGCATGCCACAATGTCTCCCAATTTTCTTAAAATCTTTAGTAGGTTGCTCTTAAAAGCTGCAGGTGCAGCGCAAGACTTTGCTGCGGACTCGGTTTCCATATGAAAAGCCATTTTTTGTTTTACCAATAACTTTGGCTCCGCTTGACGAATCTTCGCGAAGGTTTAAAACAGATACTACATTTGGTTCAGCTGCTGTGTTGAAAGTTTCAGGGTGATCTGACTGCAGGTGCCCTGTTCTATCGACCCCTGGGCTCACCGAGGGAGCAGCACCTCAGAAAGAGGTCTTCATGCTGCAGAAGGTCAGATCCATCTCCCTGCCTAGACTGAAAATGCCAGGACCCACAGGAGCCACCCTGCACCAATACCCGAGGTACCTGAGCCAGTTGCAAGCACCAAGGCTTGTTTGTGTTCAGTCGGAACACCACCACCGCAAAAGATTACCTGCATGTTGAGGGACTTCAAGAGAGAACACCTCCACACCAAGAGTGATGCTGCTGTGTTTCTGTTCCCTCTTCTGCAGGTACACCAAGAACTGAGAGAGCCTATAACTCACAGATCGGCTGGACAAAAAAACCTCTGCGTCCGAGTTCCCCAACCCAGGCTCACATTAACTGGTGGTGTATTTGAGGCCCTCAGTTTCTCAAGAGCTGAACCCCCTTCCCCTTGGGTTCTACTAGACTGGTTCCCCAGTCCCCCCTTGCAGCCTTTTCCTTACAGGTACTTTTCTCATTGACTTAGCGTTCAAGGCTACCGCCTCGTTAAGCACCTTTGCACCGGGACACCCCTGGGCAGGTAAACTTGAACTCTCGGTGCTTTCTTGTACCTTGCCCCTGCTTACCCTAAGTACTGAAGAACAGTCCTGTAAATTGTCTGTAAGTGTACCTTCTATGCAGTGTATATTTCTCCCATAGGATAACGTTACTGTGTTCGAGGCTCATGCTTCAAATCTGACAGCTAGCATTTTCTACTTTACTGCAAAATTGGATAACGTCTTAAGTACTTATCTGATTCCAATAATCTTGGTGTCTAAAATTCTATAAAAATATGTTATTTTTCTAAATTGGTCTCTAACTTCTTCTTTAATGTGTGTCTCATTTATTGACTTTGAGTGTACAACCAATGCATAACACTACCCTCTGATAAGGCTAAACTGCTCGTCCACGCTATCACAAAGAGAGTATTTGGGATTATTAATTAAAGCCCAGTAAGCCAATAAGGGTCGTCTGGAATTTCTAGATAGAGCACCTCATTTTGGTACACTACATAAAAAGCCAGCTTTACAACTGGTGGGTAACCTACTGTTATTCTGCAGTATTGGATCTTTCATATATTCACATGCTAGAATCAGAATAACAAACACATGTTAAATACATATATATATATATTGGTAGGAAGCAGGAAAAGATGTCACCTTATAGAAAAAGATGATGAAGACCTGCTTCACCAAAAGCTGCATCATTAGCTACTGTGCAGTCAAGAGAGTAGTGCTGAATAAATGTGTACCTGTTCTTCGATGATGCAGCCTTACAGAAATGATATAAGGACAAACCTACAAATAAAGCAGTGGATGTTGACACATTTCTTGTGGAGTGTGCCTTACCTTTTCCCGCCAAAGGCCGTCCTAACTTTTCATGCCGAATACCTAGTGTGCACATTTGTATGGAAAGAGCATGGCCCTTCCTAGATGGACTATATGGTATTAAAACTTGATCACATTTCCAGAATTGTTTTCCCCTTTTAATGTAAATCCTGAGACATATTCTCACATCAAACGTTTGCAGAGCTCTCTCGGCTTCATCACTAGGATTTTGGAAACATATCTTTAGACGCACTGATTAACTAAGGTGAAAGTATGATGGGACTTTAGGAGTGCAGTGTGGGTTTGTCCTCAGAATGGGAATGTCACCTCGAAATTGCATGAATGGTTTCTTGACAAAGACTTGCATTATGCTTACTATTCTTGCAGATGTTAACACCTGTAATAAAACCATTTTCCAAGATACGTATTTCATTTCTGCTTTTGTATAGGCTCAAAAGGACTTTTCATTAACTTTAACAAAATATTGTTAAGCTGTGATGAAGTTAATGGATTTTTAATAGGAGAAGCTCTGAATTATAATATGATAATTGGTTGCCTGGCCTTCTAAAATGTGAGATTACTGATAAATGGACTTTGACTGCAGTGCGTGAAAGGCCTGAATGTGCAGTAAGTATGGAGGAAACTGTACAGGTAGGGAAGATATAGAATAAATACTGTGATCGGAACACCATAGACAAAAATATTTCCATTTGGCTATATGGGTTTTATTTGTTGATTCTGCTCTGGCTTTGAAATATGTGAAATTCCTGAATGTGCTAAGTGTAGTACGTATGGAGGAAGCTGTTCAGGTGGAGAAGATATAGAATAGATACAGTGATCTGAACACCATGGACACAAATATTTCTATTTGGCTCTATAGGTTTTATTTGTTGATTCTGCTCTGGCTTTGGCAAGTACCGCTCTGCAATCTTCCAAATAATATTCTCATTGTGTTCAGGAGGCAAGCAAATAAATTTGGGTTCAGATGAAGAACCTGGCCTCCTTGTAGAGTTAAAAACTTGACCACTGGCTTGAGGGGAATATGTTCTTCTTCTGAAATGAGAAGTAGCTCTATGTACTAGTATTGCCTGGGCAAAGATGGTGCTATTAACATCAAAGTGGCACAGTTATCGTTTCGTTTTGCTCATAACCTTTGGTATAATGGAAAGCAAGGAAAAGGTGTTGGCAAAAATCCTGACCATGCTATCAGGAATGCATTCTGCCACAACTTTTTCTGAGCATGCCTGTTTACAAGGAATCAGCATTTGAGGTTCTGGCTGTTCGCAAACAAGTCCAAGTTTGGTGTTTCCTCCAGATGGAAGATGGTTCTTAACTGGTGTTTGTCCAAGTCTCATTTGTCAATTTTCTGCTTAGACTGTCAACCCATTGGTTGCTAGCACCCAGCACATGTTCTGCTCTTAGTGTGATCGGATGAAGTATTGTCTACTTCCAAATCTTTTGTGCTTCCATAGGAAGTACGTGTGATTTCTTTACTCATTGTTTGTTTATGTAAGATGTTGTTGTGTTGTCTGTGCAAATCAGTACTGAAGAACCTGTAATCCTTGGAAGAGAGGACTTAGGCCCAATTCCACCCCTCTTAATTCCAAGAGGCTGATATGCAATTGAGAGTCTTACAATGACCATCTTCTGTTGACCTCCAAGTCTTGGAGATGATCTCTTCAGCCTTCTAAAGATGCACTGGTGGTCATGACGAATTTGGTTGCTGGAATGAGAAATGTTATGCCTGCTGATACAATCTTTTCTTAAGTCTATCACGGTATTGGGTCTTTCATTGTGGGCAGGATCCTGATTATGTCATCGAATGAATCTTGGGTTTGCACCCACTGATTGTCCAATTCCTCATGGAAGGGTCTCATATGAAGATGGCAGCTTGGAATCAAGGGGATGAAAGATGACATAATCGCTAGGAATGATTGACGTGGCATACAGAAACAGACTCTTGTTTTGGAGATTGTGGGCAAGACGGAATATCTTATTTATTCCTTCTTTGATTGGGAAAGCTTTGCAGTGTTTCACACCTAGAGTTGCTCCGCAAAATATTTTCATGTTCGGTTTTAAGGAATACGTGTTTTTGTTGCGTGTCAAACTGATACAGTTTGGTGAATTGCAAGGAAGGGCCATTTACGAACAAATTGTCAAGGTAAGTGAGAATTTAGTGTATGATTCTTCTCAGATACACTGCCACTTTGGACGATGAACTGGTGAAAATATGTGGGGTGGATTTGAGGCTAAATAGCAGGGGAACTGGTAATGGCAATCTTCCACTTAGTAAGTATTTTCAGTGTCCGAGATACATGGAATTATGTATGTTGGAGAAGCAAGGGTGTCATATAATCTCCTTGATTTAGTAGCTGGAGGATTTCTTGAAGCATAACCATCCAAAATGAGTGTTAAATTTGTTTTTCTGTTATATATACCAGATTCTCCGTGCCCAGTCCAGAGCCACAAGGATGACTTGACCTGGTCATTCCTGATCTTCTTGAAAACTCTGGGCAGAAAGGTGAACAGGAGTGTCTCAGAGCTAGAGCTGCCGTGGAAACTCCAGCACGTAAACCTGCTGACACTGCGCGTTCTGGACAGTGATGAACAGATCTAACCAAGGCTCTAACAAATCTTGAAAGAGACCTTGCAGCACCCATGGATGGAGATGTCATTTGCAATTCGCTAAGGCATGAGCAACTGAGTTTGTCTGTTCTAGCGTTCAGAGGCTCCAACAATTTTTGAACCACCGGGAAAATGCTCTGGCATTCTAGCCATGTTCAGAGGCACAGGACCTCTTGACAATGGGTTCACGGCCCCACCCGCACTGTTTGTTGCAGTACCACATTGTGGTGATGTTGTCCGTGAACACCTGAACTAGACTTCCCTTGATTGAACGAAGAAAGGCTTTTATTGCTAGTTGGATCCACTGCAGCTCTAGTAGGTTGATGTGGAGCTGGGACTTCCCCAGAGACCAGAGTCTTCTGATCTCCACCTCTTCCAGATGGCTACCCCAGCACATAAGTAACGCACCTGTTGCTACAATCATCTCTGGGTGGGGAAGGGAAAGGGGTCTGCCACTGACCCAATCGTGATTTGTCAGCCACCACTGCACATCTTTTGAGGTTCCCTCCTGTGAGGAAAATAGGGTGCATTATATGGTGTGGTTGTGCAAGCTCACTTTTGAAATAAACCTACCAACCCCGTTAGGAACAGAAGTTTTTGTTTGTTAATCCCTCTAGCTCAACCCTGGGTAGCTGTGAGCAGTAAGGCTTTATCAAAGGAGCAAGTGTAAAGCAGTCCACAATGGTGCAGTCTCTCTTTGCAGGGTCCTTGGTGCAGCAGGGCAGTCCTTTTTTGGTCCTTCTACCATTCCAGTCAAGATCCGAGTTCTGGGTGCCATTTTAATAATCAGGATATCTTAGGGAAGATGCAGTCAATAGCCAATTGGCTACTAGGTTTCCTCCCTCCTGCTGACCACTTCCTGGGAAGTGTGGAATCTGGCTATAACAGGATGCACCATTCTGTTCACTCCCAACGTGGCAGAACCTCTCTCTCGACATCTATAAGTACCTAGCCCAACCCAGAGGTGTGACTACCAAGGGTGCTACAAGCCCTGAAAAAACCAGTCTGGCAACTGGTTTCTCCTTCCCCGTCCCTAGTGTCAACCTGCCTACCTAGTCAATGGAGCATCCCAAGTGTTACCCATTTGCCCTTCAAAGGCGGCTTCTCCTTTGAAGCTTGCCTTTTGGACAAGCAACTGTGTGTTTTTCTGCAGAGTGAGGTAACACCTCTCTCAAGAGATCGTATTTTCTTAGAGCCATTAGCACATCTTCCCAGAATCACAGTAAACTGTCTCCTTGCGCGACCGTTCAGGGCACAGAATATGGAAGGCAACTAAGTGGCAGCTTTGTAAAAGTTGCACACCACAACCTGTTACATTAATTTCAACCAGTTTGGCTTCTTGTAACAGGTTTTTTGATACCTTGAAGTATCACCTTTAGTCACACGGTTCAAGAGTTAACACAACTGAAGCATCGGGTTGAAACCCTCCACTATGCAAGACCTCCAAGACCACGTTCTTTCACAGTAAAAACCAACAATTTAGTGTTTGTACTGTCATAACATGCCAAATACATGTTCTACCCTTTTAATATGCTGCACATTGCATTAGGGCTCAGTAGGACTGCCACAGGGTGTCTTACACATATGCTGGGGGAGGCTGGTAGTTTAAAACTTCTCTTCCAGGTTGCAATGGCGGACTGGAAAAATCATTTTAATTGTGTCACACCCCAGGCGCACAACCAGTGCTGCAATCCTTGGGATGACCTTCTAACTTATATTTTCTGGGTTCACTTGGTACCATATACTAGAGGCTTGCAAGCAAGTTAGCCTATGGCAACCTGGTATAAGCCAATTCGACATACTCATTTTACAGAATCAGGGGACTGGCACTGAGGTCTGTTTGACAGGCCTCAGTGCACTCTCAGAGTCGAAAAACCAGCAGCGTCACTCCAAAAGCTGGGGATGACAATACAAAAAGAGGCATTTCCTTACACTTCCGAAATCTGGACCATGTGCCTGATGTTGTGCCCATTGGGACTCCAGATACCATTGCATAGGCTGAATATGTCATTAGGTATATGTTGCCAACAGGATGCAGGTGACCATGAGGCCCAACAGACTCGGAGTCAGTCTCCCCAAAATCCAGAATAGAGGCTGAAACATTGGAATCATAGTCTGAATATCCTGAACTCACCATTTGGGAGGAGCTCAAATGAAAGAAAGCACCTGAGAGGGAGTTGGGTGTGATTTCGGCACGTTGATAGTGAACCCCACTGAGTGCAGGAGGTCCGCCGTAGTTGAAGGTGGGAGATGAATGCCTGTAGTGAGCCTGCCTTCAACAACCAATCGTTGAGGTGAGGGGAGGATAATATCCAAGACCGTCACAAGTGTGCTGCTGCCACCGTTATTACCTTAGTGAACACCCAAGGGGTGCTAGTCAGCCCAAGAGGAAGCACAGTGTAATAAAAGTGCTTGTGGCTCACCATCAACTGCACGTAACGTCTGTAGGCAGGCAAGACGGGGATGTGGAAATAGGTGTTCTGATAGTCCAGCGCTACCATCCCATCTCCCAGGTTGATGGCAGACAAGACCTGACAAAAAGTGAGTCTCTTCAACTTCTCATTTTGCAGGAAAAAGTTGAGAAGGCACAGGTCTAGGATAGGACAGAGGCCTTTGTCCTTTTCGGGCACCAGAAAGTAGCAGGAGTAGCAACCACAACCATATTCTGACGCTAGCACCCTCTTGATGGTTCCATTGGCCAAAAGAGCCAGTGCTTCCTGATGGAGGAAGGAGAGATTGTCCTCGGTAAGTTGGTCGTGATAAGGTGGTATGGGTGTTGGGGGGGGATATTCTAGAAAGGGGATAGATTAGCCCCTCTGGATAATTTGCAGAACCCCAGGGCCGGACTGGGAACAGAAACCGGCCCTGGCAAACTGCTTAGCCCCCCCCCCCACTTCCCTTGGGTTGAGGGGGAGTGCAGACGAGCAGTTCGCGAGGGCCGGTTTCAGCCGATTTTGTTACGGGGGCTGATATTGCCGATCCCGGTAACAAAAATGTCCCCCCAGGGTCCCAAAACCGGCCCCCACCCTAGCGTCCTACCGGGGTAATGCCCGGTGCCTGCTATTGCCAGTCTGGCCCTGCAGAACCCACTTGTCCAATGTTATGGAATGCCAGTGGGGCAGGTGATGGCGAATCTTGCCTCCCACTGGGTGTCAGCGCTGGTACGAAGGCAAACTAAAGAGGTTTGGGGGCGGTGGCTGCTGGGGAGGGGGTGGACTTGGTTGACCTCTCACTGGGGGTCTCATGTAGTTTGTGGGAACCGCGTGCATGGCCACAAAAAGGCTGGGAGGCCTGTTGCCATGGTGGCTGGGTGGGAATGGACGCAGGTGGTAGCCTCTACTAGAGCCATAGAAGGGGTGAAAGGGAGGCTGGGGTTGGCGGGGAGCCATGCATAAGATCAAAGATCTGGCCGTAGCCCTGCTGTCTTTAAGGCACTCCAGCGCTGAGTCTGCTTTTTCCACAAAAAGACGAGAGCCATCACATGGCATGTCCATGAGGGAAGATTAGACATCCCCTGAAAAGCCAATGGTTCTCTACCAGGCGTAGTGCCATCGCTTTGCCTAGGGAGTCGGTTGTGTCCAGCCCACATCTGATGGTGAATTTTGCTCCATCTCGCATATCAAAAATGGCTTAGGTGAGCATGGCTTAGACCTCCTCCGAGAACATTGGCAGCACTGGCACAACCCAATCTCATACACTGTGGGTGTATCAGCCCAAAAGGCAGTGTTCACTGAATGCTGTATTAGGCTGGCGGAAGAGAACATCCTCTTGCCAAAGGTGTCCAGACTCTTGGTTTCCCCATCCAAAGGAGTGGTAGGGAACGCACCCGGGTTGATTCAGGAGGTGGAGGTTTGGACACCCACACTCTCTGGAGTGGGATACTGTCTTAGAAAACTCGGGTCACCAGGAGCAGAGCGATGGTGGTGGGTAATTGTCTTGTGCACAGGACCCCATGTGCAGGACTTGGACCAGGTCCCAATCAGGACATGCAAGTGAGGGCTTCGTTGACTGGGTGGAGAGGTTTAGAAGGAGTAAATCCTGGCTGAAGCACCTCTGTCAAGACATTCATCATGACTGCCACCGAGGGCAGCTGAAGGTCCACGACCTCAACTGCCTTCCGCTCCACCACTGCAAAGAAGGCTGCTTCCTCTGTAGACATGGTAGGCGGAGAGACAAAATTAGTGTCTGGTGAGGTGTCTAGACCACTGGCATCCACCAGTTCCTCATACCAGTTGTCTTCTTTGTCATCAAGGGGGTTGTGATATCCATAAGAATCCTCTGATCCCTCCTAATCGTCTCCCTCTCTCGTCCTATCAAAAGAAAAAGGAACTGGCTTCGACTTAGAGGGCATGGTACCCGCCTGTCTCAGGTCGACTTCAGGGGATGCTGATCAGCTCTGTACTGGAGAGGCGTTGCAGTGCTGGGAACGACGGCACTGGAGCGGGCTCCATGGAAGGTCGCAGTCTTGTGGGTCCAGTCGCTCCTGATCTAAATCAAGATCCATAGGGCCAGACTGGTGCTGAGAGTGGACTCACCAGTGGTAATCCAGTAGGAGCCCCTCATCCTGAACCAGTGGGGCCCGAAGGTGCTCCAGAGGGGTCATGCTGCCTGAATATGAAGTGCATGGCCTCATAAAACTCCTTGAGTTGGGTTGGGGTTGCTCCTGGTCTGGGAAATGTTGGGAGTCACCAAGCGGTCCCGGGCACAGGCTCTGTGAAGGAGTGAGGCCTCAAGCTGTGCTGTTATTCCCATGCCCAGTACCAGTCCAAGGACTTAGACAGGTGCGGTGAAGTCAAAGAACACTTTGATTTCTTTAGTTTGTGCGACTTCCCCTAAAGATTTTATTGCAACGATGATTGTCAAGGGCGGCTCGGCGAGCAGTCCCAGAACCTCCCATGCGACCAGGATCATGAGTATCGTGGGGTAGTCTGACATCGGGCAGCAAAGAGCTACACGGACAGTTTCCTCACTGCCTTCGGGTTCATGGCACGGCAGTCCTCGCAGGCCTTGGAGTCATGCTCCCGCTCCAGGCACCACAAACAAACCAAGTGTGGGTCTGCCACAGACATCTGCCTGTGACAGGCACCACAGAGTTTAAAATATGTTGGTTTCTTTGGAGACATCACTGCCACACCAGGAGAAAACATTTTCTCAAAAATAAGTCGACAAAAGTAACAAAAACAGTCAAAAAATACAGGGGGGTAACTTTTCCATATCTGCACTGACTGGAGCTGAAAAGAATGTAATGAATGAAAATGTGGGTATCCATGCTTGAATTGTAATCTGGTGTTTTGACACTTTATGGACTGTAGCAAACCTTTGAAAAAAATAACTTCCATTAATTTAATAGTCTTTATTGATGATGTATAATCTCCACCAGACTTCAATCTGTTATATTCAATCTCAGAATATTGTGAATATCGAATTTGATATATTGCTTGTTCCAATTTTATAATTTCATGTTGGTATATTATTTAGATGGAACAAAGTTTGTTTTTTCTCTTTGTTTTTTCTTTCTCTGTCTTTTCATTTTTCAAATTTCCCTAAACACTATTTGTGGTATGTAAAAAACTCTTTTAATTGGTAGGATGTTTTACAATTCAATGTTTGAGATTCAGGTAAACTGATGTTTAAAAAAATATTAGAAGTCAATGTTATCCGTGATGAAGTGACATTTGTAAGAGAAAAAAAATAAAGCTTCGTAATGTGTTGGAGTTTTGTGTGCTTTGGAGCACCATACAATTTTATAAAATGTTCCTCAATGATTGAATAAAGAATACAAACTTTTGATAATATTTTCCATGACCTCAATGTGTCTTATTTGATATAACAAACTATGTTTGACAGAGAAAACTAACTTAGAAGTTAATCCAGTATGCTTAGGACAGGATTTATCAATACACCTACATAAAGAAAGACTTCCAAATAGGAAGGCCGGCTGCCTTTTATAAACTGATTTGGGAAGCGAAGTCTCACAGAAGGATGCTGTATGTGATACCAAGCCCCACAAGGGGGCATTTGGGCAGATTTAGGTTAGAATAAGCAGCACTCCCCTACTGAAACATTACAACATGGCAGAACCTATAGAGCTTTTGTATCACGCATCAGAGAAGTGCTGGGATAAACATTAATGCAAAGAAAAGAGGAACTAGTGCTTGCAAGTTGGGCAGTAGCAAAGGTAAAAAAACATTTGCTAGATAGAGGAGGGAGTGTTTTGGAGTTCTCTGGAACGAATAGGCTGCATCAGTTACATCTAGGAAGACAACAATGTCACAGATAACCCATAAACCCATTCAACGCCTATTAAGAAACCTTTGCCTGATGATATGGCTTGAGGGGTGAGGTGTGAGGATTTAGAGCTGCTGAGGAGGGTCAGTAAAAGTGACAGACAGTCCCAGTACAGCCTTTATTAAGGATGTCACATCATACATCTGCTGAAAAACAGTTTGAGAATGTAAATATCTAAGATACCTTTGTTGCTAAACAGAAAAGAAAGGAGCAAAAAAAGGAGTAAGAAGTACTACCTCTGGCATTTAAAAGGTATTATTATAAATGTGATAAACTGAGTGTACAAGATAGGAGTCCTGTTTAAATTGCGAATCTGCATTCACTCTGTCAGTTCTATAAAGAGACATTACAACAGACATTCTTCACATATAGGATTGGAAGGATGACTGCAGGCGACCTGAGAGAGGGTCTACTGTCCCGAGATGGGCAGGTACATAATGCAATGTGCTATATACAGTACGTTTTAATACTAAGCAAAAGAATGGTTCTCTGGTTCTTTTGATCTCATGGAATTTCAAAAAGCACAGCACGGTTGGATCTACATTTGCTTTCATTTACGGCAAACCAAAATCTTGTTACAGTAAACAGTGATGCAGACGTCTGGGAGACTGACTAGCTACATGACATGAAGTCTAATTGGGTTGTCAGAAAACGAAACTACCACCATGCCCAATATAGAATTCAAATCTGTTTAGATAATGGGTGCCTAGAAATACAAATATTTAAAGGAATTCAGCTGAAAAGGAAATTTAAACATGTATATTTATCACCTAATTACCACCAATGGAAGATTAATGTTCTGTCAGTGGCAAAATCAACAAAGAGACTATTTCAAACATTGTCCAGTCCTGAAATCCATACTAAGTAGCATTATTGGAGCACACGATTGATGAGTTAAAAACCAAATCATTACTGCCAACGAAACAGAGCCTGCTGAAACAGGGTCAGCCAAAAAACTTAGAACATCAAAGGTCCAGAGGCAGAAACCAACTTTACAAACAGCTCAGTGCGACAGTAAGCAAGGACAAAAGGTCTTGGAGTGTGAGTGGACAGAGATAGACCCGGCTGTCCATAGACAGAGCGAAGCAGTGGTGAAAACAAACTTACAAACCATAACAAAATTCCACTCAGATGACTCAAAACAGGTCTTGAGAGGGAATAGGAGACATCTGTGAAATACAGCATGTCAGATTTCTTTTACAATTAGACATTGAAGACTAGTAAACCACTCCGTCTTTGAAAATGGCGGGCCAGCGTCATTTACTAAGCAAAAGAAAACCAAAAGCACCAGAAGGAAAAACGTCAGGAGAAAAATCTAATTGTGACAGTCAAAGGATAAGGTTGTGGCACATAATGTAGTACTCCGGTGTAGGAGGCTGGCTCAGTATATGGTGTACACCTATTGGGAATACAACCTGCGCTGAGTCTAGACAACCCTTAGTGATAGTGTAAGAGGTCCCACTTAGCCAAAGCTCTCAAGGGGTAGCTGTGGAGAGCAGAGAAGGCTTATCCAGAAGGGTATAAAGCGGGTGCATTTATCACAAAAGTCATTCAGTGAGAGTCACACAGAAAAGAACCACACCAGTGTTAGAAAAATATGTACTATTTAGTACAACACCAATCATTAACTACTTTGGTATATCTCCTACCCGGAGATATGCATACACAATAACAATCAGTAAAACATGCAAGTAAACACATAAAAACACATGGGCCCCTAGGGGCGGGGGACAATCCATATATTAAGTAAGTGGAATGCAAAAGGGGTACCTAACCAAGACTACCACACCAGGTCCTGTAGGCCAGGGGAAGTACAGAACCTTCAAAGGTAAGTAACTAGTAGACCCTAGGCGTCCCAGTGCAGAGGTGACTCAGTGTCAATAGGATAACATGGGGGAGTCGAAGTTAGGATTTTCAGGAGATAGGACCCTTCACAGTGGACCCCTTTGGAACCAGGGAGGTTGGAGAGCACCCCCTACCATGGATACCCAGAGAAGCAGGACACCTACACCAACGAGCCGGGGTGCATAAGTGTGAAGTGGTGTTGAAACAGCCCGTTGAAGTCAATGGGGAACTTCGGATGTTCAGCTGTTGCGGTGACCCGTGGACCAGGTCGTTGGAACCCAGGCATGGATTCCAGAGGAGGAGCACTTGAGGAGAGAGGAGACAGAGTCCAAGCCACTCAGAGTCGTCTAGGAGGTGCAGGAGCACAATGCCCACCCATCTCGGGGGTACTTCATGATTGGATCGTGGTCTTGGAATTGCAGCTGTGGAGACCAGGTGAGGATTTAGGATCACAGAAGCTGATCACGAGTTGTCCCACGACAATTTGCAGGAGGGTCAGTGGCCAGCAGGACCGCCAACAAGCCCTAACAAATGCAGCAGATGCACTGCAGGAAGAGTTGCAGAAAGGAGGACCAGCAAGGTCCAGGGAACTCACCCACCACTCAGCAAGCAGGAGAGCCAGCAGGAATCGATGGAAGGCCCCAAAGGGATCCTCTGGCAGCAGGCACAGGGAGTCGCAGGGAGGCCTCAACAGCACAGCTAAGATGGAGGCCCACGTCGCAGGAGATGCAGTGAGGACGTCGCTTTTGCTGCAGAGCGATGCTTAGGGCTGGGGTTTCTTGCAGCTTGGAGACTGCCGGACTGGAGAGCCACAAGCCCTGTTTTTTCTAAATTTTATTATTTCTTTATTGTTTTTTTTAGCAGTTTCATAAATGATACAGACATGCTTGAGTTTTGCATTAATGCAGTTACATTTCTTTAACTGTACATATTGCCGATACAGATTGCATCATATGGGCAGTCATCAGTAGTACAGTTGTATGCACAGCAATTTTTACTTCAGTGGTGCAGACAATGCATCGGTGTTTGCAGGTAACAATGTACAAACTTTAGAATTTACAACTGTGAAATCCAATTAGTTTTAAGTGCCGGCTGCGTATTGGCTATATGTGTGCCATGTACTTTCTGATATGCGAACTGTGGATGTGGGCTATAACTAAACAGGGACAACAGAAAACATAATAGGTAGCCTGGTTTTTCAAACCGGCCTTGCTCCTGATGAGCTCTTTCGTTATCTCTAGTGTGTGGGGTTCAATTTGCATTCTACTTGGTTTGTATGTATGTTATATGATTTGGGATGGTGCGCGAGTCTTGCATACAGCCTATTCGTGACTCTATTTACTTCTCTGCGTCTTATGCTTTTTCTTTTGTTAGGGCGAAACATTTGTAATTCAGTCAGTACCACATCCCAGCTGGCGGAAAGGAGGGTCTTGCGAGTGCCTAGGGTATCTTCATGATGTAGTGCTATGCTTTCTGCTTTTGCCCATACTAATAATGAGCGCCATTATGCTATTATGTGGGGGGGGTCAGGAGACTTCCATATCATGGTGAATAGCCTTTTAGCCTCTATTATTCCCAGGTCAAGGAACCTGAAGGTCACTGTGTTCCTTCGGTTTCAGCAAAATAGGTGCAGTATTTATATGTGCCACTCAAATAGGAGGATCCAATCCATACAGTGTCTGCTACCTCCCTCCAGTTTGTAAGCAAGACAGGACATCCCCACAGCATGTGTAGTAAGTCAGCATTAATGTGCAAACATCTGGAACATGCAGCGTCTCCCCGCTTGAAGTATTTGTGAATTTTCCCAGGGGTGACCTTTGCTCTCTGGCTCTGTGGACAGGTCCTCCCAGCTACCAGAAAGAGCGTCCAGTATTGAGCAGTGGAGTAGGAATCGACCCGGGGGTAGCTCGTCTTCCTTCACTAGTGTTGTGTACGGGATCAGGGTGCTCTTGCGGAATAGATCCCCTATGTCCTGTAGCCCCGCTTCATTCCAGCTACGCAGTTCAGCAGCCGTGGTGACTGTGGTGCCCCTATGCGTCCCCTCCAGTGGCAAGGCAGGTGCATATGGGGTGACCCTATGTGTGATGTATAGCATTCTACAGTAGCATTTGTATGCTAAGCTTAGCATTAATGAGTATTGTCTTTTGGTTGGTGCGCATGGTTGGACCAGCCCCTTCAGTTATGAGAGTGGCAGTGGTTCACAGCTAGATGCAGTGTCATCCCTGTGACGGTCTGCAATCCATCTGGCTATCCATTGGAGCTGCGCAGCCAGGTGATATTGCTCTAGGTTTGGGGTTGCTAAGCCGTCCTGATCTACAGGCAGGTATAGCTTGCCTATCGACACACGATGTCTGGCATACCCCCAAATCAAGTCTTTTATCAGCCTTTCCAGTGGGCAGAAGAATGAGGGTGGGATGTAAATGGGAAGGTTCATAAAATAATATAGCAGACGAGGCAGAATCACCATTTATGTGAGGGCCACCCTGCCAGTCACAGACAGTGGCAGCGTGTTCCAAAACTGTATCTGGGAATGGATCGCTGTTAGGGCTCTGCCAAGGTTGCCATCTAGTAGGTCTGCTTGGCTCTGATTACGAGGTATCGGAATGTGTCTACACACCAGCGCACCTGTACTCCGTTTAGTATGTACTTTGGGTCGCTGCAATTGTCGCTGGAGGGGTAGAGGCAAGACTTGGAGGCATTAACACGTAATATCGATGTTAAGGCAAAGTCGCCTAGCACCTGCGCCAACTGCTGGGATACTTGGTGGATATCTCTTATGTACAAAAAGAGGTTGTCTGCGTACAGAGATATTGCATGCACGTCGTCTCCCAGTGTGATGCCTTCACCCAGCACTTGCGAAGTGCCTCCGCCAGGGGTTCTATGGCCAATGAGAAAAGTAGTGGGGATAGCGGGCATCTTTGTCTGGTCCCTCTTTTCACTTGTATTGGGCCAGATATGTATAGACCTATTTTTACACAGACTGACGGCGCTGCATATAGTAGACGCACCATGCCTATAAACCCATACCCCAAGTTGTACCTTGCCAGTGTTGCGAATAAAAATCCCCACTACAGAGAGTCAAACGCTTTTTCCAGATACAATATCAGGCATCCTGAATTTGCCCAGTGAGGTGTTGAGTAAGTTGCAACTCAGAAGAAGCGCCTTAGATTTAGGGAGGTGCTCTGGGCGGAGGCAAACCATTTTGGTCTGTGTGTACCAGAGCGGGGACCCCTTGCGCCAGCCTGTCTGCCAAACGCTTTGCCAGTACCTTATAATCTACGTTAAGGAGGGCCAGTGGCCTATAGGATCCCAGGTCCGTGAGGTCTTTATCAGGAGTGATACCAAGTTTGCCTCATTCATTGAAGGCGGGAGTCCCTGCTCGCTCAGAGCCTTTATATACAGGGCCCGATTCACAAAACTAACTTAAGACAAAATCCTAAACTTACTACAATTTTGGTATTCACAGAAGGCACTTACTCATTTTGGTATTCACAGAAGGCACTTACTCATTTCGGTATTCACAGAAGTTAGGAGTCCTAACTTTAGGACTCCTAAATGCCTTCTGTGAATACCGAGAGTCTTAAAATTAGGATTTTTCTCAGTTTAGTAGTAGTAAAGTTAGGACTCCTAACTTTAAGACTTCTAAATGCCTTCTGTGAATACCGAAAGCCTTAAAATTAGGATTTTTCTCAGTTTAGTAGTAGTATAGTTAGGAGTCCTAACTTTTGTGAATACCAAAATGAGTAAGTGCCTTCTGTGAATACGAAAATGGTAGTAAGTTTAGGATTTTGTCTTAAGTTAGTTCTGTGAATCGGGCCCACAGTTCGCGCAACTGGGGGACCAACGATGTGGCATACGCCTTGTAGAATTCTGCTGGGAATCCATCTAGGCCGGGTGTTTTTCCAGATGCCAGTGCTGCTATCGCACCACGGATCTCCTCAGGGGTTATTGGGTCATTTAGCAGTTCTCTCTGCTCGGGTGTTATTTTCAGCAGGCTTATGGTGTCTAGGAACCTGTTTATGGGTGCTTCCTCTAGGTGCCCCATGCTCTGATACAGTGCAGCATAATGACGCGCCATTGCTGCGTGTATTTCTCATTGCGTATATACGAATTGTCCGGCGTCTATCCTAAGGGCAGCTATGGGTTGATGGGCTTTCTCCTGCCTTAGGAGCCAAGCTAATGTTCTGCCTGCTGGGTCTGCAGTAGCGTGTGTACGCGCCAAATGTGCAGCATAATTATGGTAGAGGATCCTCTTTAATAGTTCTGCGTGCTCTGCCCTCATTTCGTCTAGGCGCCTCGTGTCCTTGCTACTCACAGCTTTATTTCCTGCCCCAGGAGTTGGCACTCTACTCTGCTAAGCGGAGCGTCCAGTTGCCTTGTTTATTCCAAGTAGCACCCAGGCAATGTTCTGTCACGGTTACCTAAAAGGCATCCCATTCTATGAATGTGTCTCCCGTTCACTGACTGTGGTTCTCAAAGTAGTCTAGAATAGCCACCCCTAGGGAGGAGCCAAACGCCTGACCCTCGAGTGAAGCAGGCGTTAGCCGCCACATGGGGATGGGAGAGGGATCCGCATCTCAAGTTAGGTGCAGAAGCTTTGGGTTGTGATCTGAGTGTGTTCGCCCTAGGTACTCAATGTGCTTAATGAGTGGGGACAGGATATGTGAGCCAACTATGCGGTCTAGGCGAACGTGTAGATCATGTACTGGAGAATAAAACGAGTAACCGCACGTGTTTGGGTGGAGAGTACTGCAAATATCTGTGAGTGACCAGTGTGCTAGACATTCTGATAGCGTATGTGGGTTGGATGTCGCTGTGGTTCCTGTTAGGGGCAGGTATGACGGGTCTAGGTCTATGTCTACCACTGAGTTGAAATCCCTTCCTATAAGCCAATGGAGTCAGCTCCATCTAACTAATACCCTGGAGAGCCTGGCAAGGAACGGGGTCTGCTACACATTTGACACATAAATAGAGCCCATAAGAATTATTTTTCCGTTCAACCTGCCTTTCAAAAATACATACCGGCCCGCTGGATCTATGTCTACCACCTCCTCCACAAAGGGAACTTGCCTTTATCCATATCAGCGCTCCGCGCACCTGGGAGGAACAGTTAGTGCTGTATACCCGCTCCCTCCAGCGTTTGCGAAGGCGACAGGCTTCTATGTGGGTAAGGTGTGTCTCCTGTAAGAAGGCTATTGTGGCTTGTCTGCACTGAAGATATGAATACACAGAGTATCTGCGAGTAGGTGTATGCATGTCCCTCACATTCCAAGTAAGGATCACTGTTGAGTGTTGGTCTATCGGTAGGCGCCACCAGGGAGTGTGAAACAGGGGGAAATGAAAATTCTAAAAATGGGAGCACAACTGTGTGCTTCATACCTTTATGAGGGCGAACATGCGGTTGTTGTACGTCCAAACTGCAATGTCCAACCGTGACAACTAACTTGATAGATGTGGTTAACTGCTGGGGTGTGTGTTACAGGTTTATGCACGCTGAACATTCCCTCAATGTTATCTCTAGATAAGTAGTAGCTCCTTTGAGCTTAGGGTGTTACCACGCCCTAAACTTAACTGAGTCAGGAGAGCATGCTGCACTGGTATGCTGGTTCCTAACTTGTTCTTGCCGGGCTGTACCTGCACGCTAGTGTGTGGGTATTAGAGCGGGCTGCATCAGTATCGCAACATGGAGAGGTGTGGCTCACTAGGTAGAGGTGGCAGACCCGTAAGCAGAGAATCGGCCATGGACCAGGGTTCAATTCCCGACGCGGCAGGGTCGTGGACCAGGGTCAAAATGGACATGATAATTCTCGCCTCGGTACCTACTCTAACCAGGAACACACTTGGCAACTCTGGGCATTAAGCTTGCCTCATCTCTACAACGGCCCCCCACAGACGCCGGGGATGCCTGGTTTCACCTTGGAGATACCCAGAAAGGGACCATCTCACAGGGATAGCCAGGACGGGTTCCCCAGCGGTCCACAGCGCCGGGACGCCCCCGTTGGTGGGCAGCTGTGCGCTTTACAAGCTTACAACATAGCAGTGGAACAGCATTTTATAAAACTTTACTCAAGCAATACTTTACTGATTGTTCAGATTATATAATCTGATGTCTGCGATGTGATGTCCGGCAGCTGCAAAGAGTCTAGGTTGTCAGATCAGGCTGGCGACGACCCAGACATGCTCAGGGAGGGGACGGATTGTGTCTCTGATTCAGAGGATTATGGTTTGTTCCGGATTGCTGCATCCACATTGAGGGCTTCTTGCCTTTCTAATTGTCTCTGCTCCATGACGGGAATAGCTGCTTGTGTTCTCGCTTGTTTGGAGTTTCCAACATCGCCCCAGCGTCAATTTCTTCTGCCCTGTCAGGGGAACTGCGCCGCTGCAGTCACCCTGGGCCCCGGCAGCAGACCTGACTCTTCTAGCCAGTCCCAGACCTCAAACGGCACGTCGAAGAAACAAGCAGTTCCCTTTGTGGCGACTCGTAATTTGGCTGGGAAGTTTAAGAAATAGCGGATGCATAAGTCGCAAAGTTTATGCTTCACCTCTCTGAAGGACCCTCTTCTTGGCTGTACCTGCCGTGTATAATCCGGGGAAGAGCCTTATTTGATGGTTCTGTATTTTAATGTCATTGAGTTTAAGGGCCTCCCTTAGCACTGCGTCCTTGTCCCTGTAATTTAACAGCCTGAAGAGGAGCAGCCTTGGTCTGGCTCCCAGGGGCGGCCTGCGAGCCGGTACACGGTGGGCTCGTTCCAAAACAAAATGAGCCAATAGTGTGTCTTCCGGGAGCAGATCCCTCAACCAGCGCTAAACATATGCGACGGTGTCTTGTCCCTCCTACCCCTCAGGCAGGCCCAACACTCGGATATTATTTCGGCAAGAACGGCCTTCCGCATCCTCCAACCTGTCCTCCAGCGTATTTATCTGCTCCACAAGATCCTGCAGTGCTGCTGCATGGCTTCTGGTGGTCGGCTTCGGTTCCAGCAATGATTGCTCGTTGGTTTGTACCCTGTCTGACAGTTTACGGTGGTCTGCTCGCAGTAGCATAAAGTCAGACGCGACCCCGTCTATTGTGGTCTTTAGCGTGGTACGGGTATATTCCAGGACGGCTCCCAACCTCTCCACTGCGGTCAGGACAGAGTAAATGTTTGTGGAGAGTTCCATGGACGGCTCCTTTGTCCCCAGTTCTGCCATTGATTGAGGGGTTCCTGTATCTCTGGTTGTGCGGCAGCCTGCTGCACATTTGTATGCATGCAACCCATGACCAACTTTTGCGCGGATGGCATGTAGTTGCCTGGTGTTCCTTGCATGATCTATTCATGATGGGCGCGCTGGGCCTGGGGAGGCACGCCGCTGTGTGGTGCCTGTCACCCCGATGCCCTCCGGTCGCACCTGTGTCGCAGTGCAGCACCCCCCCCACTCAGCCAGTACTTTCCTATCCACAGGTGCTGCAGACTCTATGATGCCACGGGGATAATTTGTGAGGCAGCCCTCCGTGTTCTGCAATCAGCAAGCGCTAAGCGCTCTGTTTTTCCCTCAGCAGTCAAAAAAGGGGGGGATGGACTTTGAGGAGAGCCAATCCCACAGTTATCTTATGAAAGGGTGCCAGGGTTCCACTGTTGCGATGCGCGCCGTCCCTGTGGTTCCGACTGCCTGGTTGCCACCTTCCCAATCGGTCCAGCACCACTGTGCTCCTGGCGCGAGCAACTTACATTAACTGCGGGCCCAGGGGATCAAGCTCGCCCCCCACCAGAGTTCATATGGAGTCACGCCTAGCCCAGATCTGCTCCGGCAGTCCATGGCCCTGGTTTGGCACCGTTGTGGCCCTCCAGCGACAACACAGGCGCTCACTCACCAGCTCCCCCACCCCCTGCCACCGCACTCGTTCCCCAGGGAGGTGGGACGCTTGGATGGGGTGACGTGCCCTCCTTTCCTCCCCTTCTACTCCGCAGGCTGCTCCCTCACTTCATCAGACCTCCTCATGCTTTCTATATACGCTGCTGCAGGTCCCTGCCCCCTCTTTCCACTACCAAGGCTCCCAGCTTTTTCCCTGCGCAGGCCTCTGTCATGGGTTAGCCAGGGGGGCCAAAGCCACTCCCATTAGAGACCGTTTCAGCCGCACTGGCCCGTGCCTGCTTTCCACTGCTGTCGTGGCCGGCACCGGTCTCACCTTGTGTCTCGCTCGAGCTGGTCCCAGAGCATATGGGATGGAGGCTTCCCACTCCATGGCCTCAGTTTGCTGCGATCCTGCCGTTTCTGGAGCTTCCGCCACGCAGGGTCGCGCGGTCCAGCTACATGAGCTTCCGGCGATCCCAGGCTCCAGGTTCGTTCACCCTTATTTCTGTTTTTCTCTCGGAGTGGTGCCTCCAGGTAGCATCAGGATGAGCCGCTTGGCTGCCGGCGCATTCTCCAGCCTGTGTAGTGAGCAGGTGTCTAGCCCATGAAACTGCTGATGGAGTCACAGCCTCCGCGCAGCGGGGAAGAGCCAGCGCCCAGCACATCACCATTTACAGGATAATGGGTGGATCGTCCGAGCAGAGCACTAGAAGTCCACATCCGCTATGTTGGCTGGCTAGCCACGCCCCCCCCAGAGCCAACAAGCCCTGATAACGGCAAACAGACTCGATGCTTAGGGGTTCAGTTCCAGCAGCTCCACAAGGGATTGCAGTCTTCCAAATTGCACAGACGACAGGCCAGGCCCCATGGGAGACATCAAACCACCACCTGTGTTGTAGAGCCTTGAAGAGTCCGTGGGACAGTAGGGTCCACAAGCCGGTCGTCGTCGAGGTGCCGGCAAATGCAGGGGAGTGACTCCTTCACTCCAAGGGAGATTCCTTCTTGCTGTCATTGATGCACACTGAGTCCTTATGACCCTGGAGGATGCATGGCCCTGGAGTTTGCAGACTCTTTGCAGAACACGCGGGACAAAGTTGCAGTTGGAGCCTTCCTACTAGGATCAGCCTTATCTTGGTTCCAGACGAAGTCAAGTATCCAGCAGCAGAATAGTCTTTCAGAAAAATCTTGCAGAGTAATCTTGGCCAGACGAATCTAGGGACCCACCCTCAGGGAAAACCTTACATAACCCACCTGCAGTGACCCACCTATGGGGGGGGGGGGGTCAGGGATGCTACTCTGGTAAACTGACCAGTCAAATGCTCCCAGGGGCCTCTGCTTATCTT
The DNA here is from genome assembly GCF_964204655.1 of Triturus cristatus. NCBI lineage: Eukaryota > Metazoa > Chordata > Amphibia > Caudata > Salamandridae > Triturus > Triturus cristatus. The sequence continues at coordinate 653,834,953 of NC_140584.1, forward strand.
GCTTTCAAGATGGCAGAATCAAGTGGCCACCTGGCAGAGCTCTAGGCAACTCCAGGGGCGAGGTCACTCCCCTGTCCTTTGTGTGGTTTAGTGCCAGAGTGGGAACCAAGGGCACCTGGACTAGGGCAAACCGGTTTATGCAAGGATGGCACCAAATATGCCCTTCAAAGCAGTCTAGTGGCACTCAGGAGCACCCCCACCCTAGCCGAGAGACACCTAATTCTAAAGGAGATGGGCTAACGCCTCTCTTTTACAGGAAATCCTTTGTTCTGCCTTCCACGGCTCGAGTTAGGCTCATCACCAGGAGGGCAGAACAGTGTCTGGGGTTGGTAGGAGCACTGGATTGCATGCAGACCCTGCAAGGCAACGCAGTTAGAGATGGGTTCATGCAACTAAAACTGGAATCGAGGTAGTTGCATGATTCCAGCATGTTTGATACCAAACAAGACTAGGATGGGGTAGCCATTATATATTTGGGCATCTCGTATTGACAAGTGTCAACTACATACATTAGGAGGGCTTCTCTAGACTTACAAAACCCAGAGAATGGAGTCCGGCATTTGAAGACGTGCCTCTGCTTGTGCGGGGGACCCTCACACTTAGGACCATGCAACCTATCCTTGGATTGAAGGGCCTACCTTAGGGGTGGCTTATAGGTTTTAAGTGCAGTGACTGGGTTATAAGGTAAACCTTATATCTGTGGTGAAAGGCGCATGCACTATTTAACACAGGCTGCAATGGCAGGCCTGCAGACATAGTTTGCATGGGCTCCCATGGGTGGCATAATACATGCTGCAGCCCAGGGGAGACCACTAGCGTACCAATGCCCTGCGTATCTCAGTACCATATACTAGGGAATTACTTACAGGGGTACACCAGTATGCCAATTAGTAAAAAGTACTTACCAAACCAATTGAGGGGAGAGAGCACCAACACTTGGGTCCTGGTTAGCAGGATCCCAGTATCCATTATAAACGTGAACGTTAAACCAATATTTAATCACGTCAGTGAGGCGTGATGATGTCAACGGACTGAACAACGGCAGCCCTTTCTTAAAGGTCCCTTCTAATTAAAAGTGGTGTTGTCCGAGTGAAGTCTCAATAAAGTTAATTTAAACGGGACTCATGCGTGCACTTGTATCCGTAACAGAGGAAATCTCATATGAATGTTTCATAAAAGATGAAAACAGTGAAAAAATATTTCAGAAATAACACAACAGTGAAATTGCTAAGGGACAGATTTGCGAAATATACAATCGATATTACATCGTGTAAAACAACACCTATTAAGAATCAAAAGTATAATCAATAATAGCATCACTCCATAATGCAAACAACTAATCATAAAAAGCAAGAAAGTGCAATCCTGTCGTTCATCCCATAAGGTTGCATAAAGTCAAATTTTTTAATCCAAAAAAAACTCCAATCTCAACAACTGTTTATGTGAAAAGGTAGGGGCTACCATGTCAGAAAGATCCTTCTTCAGGAGCACTGATACGATACTGATGCATGAAAGCAAACAAAGACAGTCAGACAAATCGAGTATTTTAATGCAGATGTGCACATGAGTTACTTCTCAGATGCAGGCAGGGCACAAGTCCCCCCCAAAAAAGTGCGGGACTATCCAAGTTAGGCAGTATGCAAGTGACATCATGGCGCGTGGACATCACAGTGCGTGACATCTAAGTGTGTGGCATTACAACCCATGACCTCAAATGAAGTGACATCACAAGAAGTACCATCAGATCTTAAGACCTCACACACGTTTGGCAGGTCTATTATGAATAACTTTGAGCGCATTACAATATATAACAAATTAGATTTTGCATTGAGGTTGTGCCAAAAAGGTGACGCAATATCTGGGCGTCAACTTATACATTTAGGAGCATATTTACAAGCCCTGTGCATCGCCAGAATGTCACTTTTTGTGATGTCTCGGTGGCGCATAGGGCTTAGCCATATCTACAAGCCCACATAAAGCCACCCTGCGTGGCTTTTCATGGTCTTGTAGATATGGAGTAAGGCGAGGCAAGCCTTTTTCCTTACTCTGCGTGACTGCATGAAAGAGGCGTTCCATGGGAGTTGCTGTGGGTGTTCTCACTCCACACCCATGGAATTTGATGCTGCCCCTGATTTACATCAGGTAAACCTGGGCAGCGCCAAATCCTTGCACCTCCCTAGAGAAGGCGTAACGAGGAGAAATGAGTTTTCTCCTCTTTCCACTTGTGCTGCATTCGTTTTTTCCTCTTTCCACGTGTGCTGCATTCTGCAGCACACATAGAAAGAGGGATACACCTCTCAAAATTGTTTTTGTGTAGGAAGGTGCCCATTACTGCACAAAAACAATTGGGCCAATAACACATGCACCGTTGTACAGTGGTGCATGGATGCCTGCATTGGCTCACGGCTGCAAAATGTGTGCTGGCTGAAAGGACAGGAATGCACTGTATCTTGTAAATGCGGAACATTCCTATACTTTCAAATTGGCATAGGGCAGCGCAGCAAAATGATCTATGATGCTGCCTTACGCCACTTCTTTGTAAATATGCACATTAAATTTCAAAACCCTGCCACAAAAAAATCAGCAACAAGGAGAAACATGGCAGTAAATCTGTTCTGCTTAATTGGTTGCAAAGTCTGCATTTTAAAATATCTTATGTGGGTCAGGGCACCTGCTGCAGAGATCTTTGTGTGCCAACTAAATCACAGGGACTAAAAATAATGGTAAAATAATTCTGGAGGTTAACGTATTTGCTGGAGAGATCTGTGTTTAGTCTAGTCCCAGTTTTGAATCAAAGTAGCATAGAGGGCTAATATGTCTCCTACAAAGCACAATATATAACGCACAGATGGCAGATTTTAATTTAATGTAAATAGGTAAGCGTCTTACTGCTTTAATACAGAGATTCTTTTGTTACTTGCAGTTCATAAAATGTAATCCTTCAAATATTGGACAGTGAGCTACGAAGGACATGTGACTCCTACACCTTGTAACATCTCATTATCTTATCTAACACATCCTGCACATAGATTTACACACACATGATTTATTGACAATGTATAATGTGTATGTAGGATGTAAAGCGCTCTTACACTCTGCATTGGAGTGAGTAGCGCTATAAAAGAAATACATTAAAACAGTGATATTTACATTTTTATTTCTGTTAATCCTGGGACAGATCAACACATCTGACATTCCTACAGAGCATGCATATGTCTTATATACAAGGACTGAACTAAGTCAAAACAATGCCTCTCTTGAGTTCCTGTGAAGTGATAACAAGCTCCAGTGCATCTAGGTGTGAGGCTCCCCATAGCTCCCAGCAAGGATACTCCAAACTGCGGGGGCCGAATGGCCCCATAACTTCGGCCTTGTTATGGGCGAAGCTGGAATCTGATGAACCCCTTCCCCGCCTGCACGTTGCTGCTCGGAAGGAAAGCAGACAATGTGCAGGTGCTGCTGACAGTGTCCTGGTGTCTAAACATTACACCAGGACAAGCTCAGCATATTTCTGTGCAGCCGAATTTTTTGGCAGGGTAGACGACGTCCACCCTGTGAAAAGAGTGGGTAGACGCCGTCTACCCGCGTGTACCCTCGACTTGTGCCCTGGAGGCAGGTGTTTTAAAGTGGTCTGTATAGTTTGCAGTCTCTTCCTTGCAGTGCAAACATTCCAAGACTTTAGGGAAATAAGGGCCTGCAGGTACTACTATAGTTATTATCAAGCGGATTCTCATCCTCCTCTGCTGTCACTACCTTTGGGTTTGCCCCACTCTCTTCGACTGCCCCTTTATTGTTCGTCTTTCCATCACTATCTGTCAATGTCGCACTATATCATCTATGTTGAAGCTCCTTTCACTTACTGTCCCTTTGTCTATTCTCCTTAGGCATCCTCCTCTCTCTCTCCCTCTCCCTATTTTGCATTCTTAAGTAATGTGACTTTCATCGCAGAAAGGCTCACTTGCTGTAAATTGATTTAAAAACAGTGGAATGGTATTAAGCAAGAGAACAAAACAGTAAAACAGGCTCGTGAACGAAAAGCAGAACACTACAGTCCGAGATTATCAGACAGATAGACACAGGATGCTAGAATTAACACATAAGGGTAGCACATATAGGTACTAAACACTGGATCTCACCAAAACAAGAAATGAAAATCATGAGTTATGACACGCTCACAGTGTAGATACGGAGTGCACCTACTGCACATTCTATTAAGGCCTTAACTGTTGCACGTTCCTTAACGCGTCCTACCTGATGCCTGATGTATTTTATCATTCCAGTGTCCTTTTTCCCTTCCAGATTAGCTTCTGACATTTTCTTTTTCAGTGAAGGCGTACGAAGGCACGATTTGTCGGGGCACTGTAAAAACACAACAACACAATAATTATTAGGTTACAAGAAAAAAAAAACATAAGCTCTAAATAACACATGGTGTTACCAAGAATGTCGCATTAGCCCGCAACACATTTTTCCAACGACTCAACTTTGGTTATAGATTTGCTTTTAAAGCACAAAGTAGGTTGGATTGGTGGTCCACTGAAATAGCTTGATTTGATTTCTGTTCTGTGACAAACTGATATTTTTGGTGTCATTGAAATGGAAGATATATTTTGTTTACAGATAACTTGCTCTGGGTGTTTTGTTGCATTTTAGCCTCAAGGAGTGTTTCTAAGGACTTCTTTTTAGGTTTCGCCTACACAGCGCTTGCGCTGTGCTAGTGAAATCTCTTGTATTTAATATATCTTAAAAGGGGGCTCTTATCAGTTCCCATTGCCGAATTACTGTGTTCACTTGCTTTTGTGTGGAATGTTGTTTTTTGTTAACTTCCCCTGGCTGCACTCATTTAGGATACTTCTACTAAAGCTGTTCACACTGTTTAAGCCCCATTCACTGTCAAGATAAGATCTCTTCCCACGGAAAAAGCAGACAGTTTCTAGCTGTATGCTGGAATGCTTGCTTTTTATTACTTAGTGATGTAACGCTGATGCTTTAGCCTTAGAACGTTTGTGGCATTTCTTATTTATGCCTCAGTACCTTTCTTTGCACTTAGTAGGTATTACCGGTATTATTTTTTCAAATTAAGCTATTTGGTCATTATGGTCAAATCCTAAATGTTGTAAAAATGCTAAATTAAAAATAAAGTTAATATGCTAGCGCAATGCTATATTTTCCTATTAAACAGGCAGCAACAAGTGCAGTCACTTTACAGACAGTAGGGTCATTATTTGATTGGTGCAGCAGGTGCTATAGCTTCAGGCCCAAAAGTTGTCAGAACTCCTCTAAACATATAATATTCCTATATTTGAATACTAAACAGGCAGTCACAATTGCAGTTACCTTGCAGTTAAAAGGGACTTGATCTGAATGGTGCAACAGATGCAGTGGCATGGGGGGAAATGTTGTCATAACTCCTCTCAACACCGATTAGTGCTATATTTTACAACTAAATAGAAAGTCAAAAGTGCAGTTATCCAGCAAGCACTAGGGTCATGTTTTAAATAGTGCAGCAGGTGCAGTGGCACTGGGACCAAACGCTCCAGGCACCCCACTAAACACCTAATATTGCTTTATTGTATTCCTAAACAGGCAACCACAAGTGCAATTACCTTGCAGAGAACAGGGTCATGATTTGAATGATGAAGCAGGTGCAGTGCACCCCTCTTAACACCTAATATTGCTATATTTTACTACTGAACAGGAATTTTATGTCAGGACAGCAGACTTTGGATTATGCTTCCATCTCTCTTCGCTTTATTATTACAAGACTCACAGCAGCCAGAGAGATCTCAGAGAAATCAATGAACAATACAAAAAAACTACAACTCCCTACAACCAGGGAGGAATCCAAGTACGTAGTCCATCAACTATTTCCATTGCCACCAATACACAGTCCCATGTCTGTCTCCTCCCTTCCTCTTTCTTCGCTGCTTCGCAGCCAGTTAAGTGGTTTTTCCCTATTTGGTTATATTCTATGGTGTTATACGTTTAGTTGGTTACTGGCGCCTCTTTGGCCATTGTTTTATTGCAGCGCTGTGTGTTTTTGTTCAGTGGGGCGTTATCGCCGTGAGAGAAACTAGCAACGAGCCTTGTCCCCATCTGCCTCACCTGAACGTCTGTTGTAAGCGGATTGTATTCACGCATTCTTTAATCTGAACGCCCCGGCGGGGTCCGTATTGCGGGTTTTACCCGCGGTGAACGTGCTTGGTAGCGCTGTATATTGCACCGTCATTTCAGGCATTTTCCCTCGCGGTGAGCGAGCGCATGCATTTGTGGGCACTTAATTAGTGTTTTTTACGCGCTGGGAGGCAGTCACCCGGTCAGGGTTTTTCCTGAGGGTTTTTGCGCGTTGCTGGTTTGGTGCAAGCCTGTCTGTGGTCCTTTGGGCTACCTAAACTTTGTGCAGCCTCCGGCCTGCCCCTAATTACCTTCGTGGTTCCTGTGCACAGCACACTTTCCAAGTTCAATCAAAGGGTAGTTTGTACTTGCCTTTGTAATTACTTACCTTACCAGTATGAATGACCAGACATGAAGAGGAAGTTCAGGAATACCTACCTTACGATGATGATTTCTTTGATGCAGTGGATTCCTCAATTTATAGAGTGGTTAACGAGGTGGTTGGCCCTATGGAGCAATGCCTCTCTGACAGAACAGTGCAGGAGTGCAATAGGTTGGCCGCGGTGTGCGCAGGCACCGCGCCGTCCCCCGGTGAGTGTCCTGGGGAGGCCCGCCCACCGTCCAAGAAACAACGCCCGGAAGGCGTGGATGCTCTTAAGACGGCGTTTCTAGCTAAGGCCCCCGTCCCCACACCGGCGGAGGCTCCCCAAGATATTCCGGACCCTCCGTCCCCTGCAACGGATAATGACACCCAAGGGGATACCGACGAGGAGGCTGGGTCCTCTCGTACCTGGTGTCCAACGCCTACTGCCTCTTCGGCGGCACCGGAGGAAGATGCTGATATGCTCAACCCCGATTATATCATGCACCCCCGGCCTTGGGTTACGGGCGATAAGGTTGCCCGCTTTGTCCCGAATCGCCTCTGCAAGCCTCTCGAGAAGGAGGCTCGGAGTTGTTTAAGGGCGTAGTGCCCGAGACCCTCCCTAGCCGATAAAATTGCTTTCACGCCGGAGTAGGATCCTAAAATGGCCACCTTTTTGGCGAAATACGTGAAGGACCCTAGGAAGGGTATAGATAGATCCTGGCAGTCCTGTCAGGACAAGCTCCTCGATGCTATCGGTCCAATGACGAAGATCTTGGCCATGGCGGAGGAGGCTAAGGTGTCAGGTTCGCCCATTTCTCCAGAAGTCATGTCAAACTGAGCCCAGCGGGCCATCATTTTCATGGGCAACGCGAATTGCGCCCTTTCAACCGAGCGCCGCCGCTCGTTGTTGATCAAACTTGATCCTAAACTTGGTGACCTAGCCTCTTCTGAGGCAGGAGCAGTGGCCCAAGGGGGCCTGTTCGGTGAACCATTCATTAAGGAACTAGGGAAATTTGTCTCTACGTTTACTTCGCTGGAAAAGGCCCAGTCCAGTATCAAGAGGGTTTTTACCCAACGGGTTTTCCGCGGGGCCAGTCGAGGCAGGGGCCGCTCAGCCGGCCGCGGATTCCAACAAAATTCTCAAGGGGACAAGGCTCTGGTCGCGGACAATATAATTCAACCGCGAACTACACAAATTTTTATCCAACGCGAGGACAACGTTTCAGAGGCCGTGGAGGTTTCAAGTCCAACTCTGGTGGCAGAAATTCGAACGGTAAGTGTCCTGCCAGCAGAGCAGATTCGCATAGGGGGGCGGCTAGCGTTCTTTCAAAGCGCATGGGCAGCATTAACCTCCGATGCGTGGGTTCTTCAAACCATTCAGGGTTTTCATGTAGATTTTTTCGGCAACCCTCAACAGGAGAGGCGGCCTCGTCCGCTAACTTTCAACCCCCAGGAAGCACAGTTGATCGACGAGGAGGTCTCCGAGTTGCTCCGCAAAGGAGCCATTAGTCGATCAACTTTGCACCCTCACGGATTTCTCAGCAATATTTTTTTGGTGGACAAAGCCGACGGGGGTCGTTGGCCGGTTATCAATCTCAAGGAATTCAATGCTTGGTTGGTGTACCGCCATTTCAAGATGGAGGGTATCCATCTGCTGCGCGACATCCTTCTGCCCTTCGATTGGATGGCACGCTTGGACTTGAAAGATGCCTACCTGGTGATTCCCATCCACCCGCCCCACCGACGGTTCCTACAGTTTTGTTGGAGGGATCTGGTGTACGAGTTCATCGCCCTTCCATTCGGATTTTCCTCGGCTCCGTGGTGCTTCACCAAGGTGTTGCACCCCGCAGTGGAATTCCTTCAGGCGCGAGGCATTCGCATGATCGTCTATTTAGACGACCTTCTTCTTATGGCCCAATGTCCCCAAACCTTGTCACGCCAGCTTCAAAAGACGGTATCCCTTTTGCAGGATCTGGGGTTTATCATCAACGAGGCCAAGTCGATCCTCAAGCCTTCTCAGTCAGTGACTTTTCTTGGGTTTGTGGTGGCCTCCGTCCAAGCGACCCTGAGTCTTCCGTCGCGGAAGATGGCGAAAATTCGCCACGAATTACGTCGGACTGTTTCCAGGCCTGTCACCTCTTTGCGACACTTGGCCAGACTCGTGGGTCTTCTGTCGTCCTCGATCCAAGCGATCTTTCCAGGGCCCTTACATTACCGGGCCCTTCAGCGTCTCAAGGCGTATCATCTTAGGAGAGGTCGGTCGTACGATCATGTGGTTCCTCTCTCGGCGGAGGCCAGGGAAGAGATTGCATGGTCGTTGTCCCATATGCAGGCGTGGAACGGACGCGCGATATTCGGCTCAGTTCTGGATTTGGTCATCGAATCTGACGCCAGCAGGTCGGGCTGGGGCGCTCGGTGCGGAGATTTTTCCACCGGAGGGGTTTGGTCTCTAGACGAACAGGACCTTCATATCAATTGTTTGGAACTTCTAGCGGGTTCCTTCGCGGTGCGATGTTTGACCAAGGACAGAGTGCAATCATGCGTCCTATTAAAAATGGACAACATCTCTGCAGTTCGGTATGTCAATGGGTTGGGAGGTCCGCGTTCCCGGACGTTGGCGAATCTAGCGAAAGACTTTTGGGGTTTCTGTCTGGAACACCATATCTCGGTGACGGTGGAGTACCTTCCGGGCCAGAACAATCAGGTCACGGACTGGCACTCGAGACATCTCCACGACTCCAGCCTTTGGAAGCTGGACCCTCCGATCTTCCGGTGGTTGAACAGTCTTTGGGGACCTTTTTCGGCAGATCTCTTTGCCTCTCGCCTGGACAACCAGGTCCCGAGGTTCTTCAGTTGGAGGCCGGATCTGATGGCTCTGGCCACGGATGCCATCATTCAGGATTGGAGCGCGGAACGGGGCTATGCATTTCCACCCTTTTCAATGATAACGAGGACGGCGGCTCAGATTCGCCTGCAGGACGTGGTGGTAAGCATGGTAACACCCTTTTGGAGGTCTCAAGTTAGGTTTCCGGTTCTTCTGGACCTTTCCTGGGATTTTCCAATCCTACTCCCCCTGTATCCTCACCTTCTTCTGAACCCGGACGGAGATCCTCACCATCTAGTCACACAGGGGGACGCTCCGCCTCATGGTGTGGCGGCTTTCAGGTGACGGTGGACGTTGCTGGGCCTTTCGGGACAGGCTGAGGCCCTCTTGTCAAAGGCTTGGGCAGATAGCACCACGAAGCGTTACCGGTCCGCGTGGATGAGATGGGTTTGTTGGTGTCTTCGAGGGAGCCTGGATCCCGAGTCGTTCCCATCCTGAATTTCTTAGCCAACTTAGCGTCAGAAGGTTTGGCGTATCGCTCCATTAACGCGATCAGATCCGCTATTTCGGCCGGTCACGTTCTGCTGGACGGCTCTCCGATTGGGGAACATCCATTGGTTTGCAGACTTCTGCGGGGTATAAGATTGTCGTTGCCCCCGGAATCTTGCTATTCCGTCCTGTGGGACGTCAATATTGTACTGAATCTGTTTCTTTCTCTGCAGCCCAATAAATATCTTTCTTTGAAGGAATTATCCTCCAAGCTCACCCTGCTTTTGTGCTTAGTCTCCTGCAGGAGAGTTTCAGATGTTCGCGCTTTGGACATCTCGGCACAGACCTTTTCCCCGGAAGGGGTCGTTTTTATGGTAGGTCGACATACTAAATCTCACACCAGATCGGTTTCGTACCCGGCTTTTCGGGACACTCCGAAATTATGTGTGGTGGATTGTCTGAAGGCGTACGAAGACTTAATACTGGATGTATCACAGTTAGTGGTATGTAAGCTTTGAACTAGCATAATCCGAAGCCTCCGGTCCTGACATAGAATCGGAATTTGCCTAGCATCGTGACGGTATGTTCCAATTCTATTAAGGACACAGAGGCGAGGATTATCCATCCCAGAGCACAATGGTACGAACCCACCCATATGGCAGTAAGTAATCAGTCTATTCTTTCCTTGTGGTGATGCTAAGTGTTTAACTTACCTGTAATAAAGTTCTTGTATAATGTTCCGCTTTGTGTATCGCATGTAGTCTTGCGGTTATGTCAAGAACTTACATCGTTTTGTTCTTTTCAGGAAATGATGGGTCTAAACAGGACCAGTGATGGAGTGGCGTGACTTGCGCGAAGAAAGAGGAAGGGAGGAGACAGACATTGGACTATGTATTGGTGGCAATGGAAATAGTTGATGGACTACGTACTTGGATTCCTCCCTGGTTGTAGGGATTTGTAGTTTTTTTTGTATTGTTCATTGATTTCTCTGAGATCTCTCTGGCTGCTGTGAGTTTTGTAATAATAAAGCGAAGAGAGATGGAAGCATAATCCTTGCACCCATTTCCTTAATAGAATTGGAACTTACCGTCACGATGCTAGGCAAATTCCGATTCACAAGTGCACTTATCTTGCAGACAACAGGGTCATGATTTAAAAGGTGCAGCAGGTTCAGTGGCACTGGGCCCAAAATTTGGCATGACCTCCTCGAAACACCTAATATTGCTACATTTTTACATTTTAAAACTATACAGGAAAACACAATTGCAGTTATCTTGCAGTTATAATGAGTTTGAGTTGAATGGTGCAGCAGGTGCAGTGGCACCGTGGTCAAAAGCTCTAGATACCGCACTAAAAGCAGAATATTGCTAACCTTTACTACTAAACAGGCAGTCACAAGTGCAGTTATCTAGCAGACAAAAGGGCCATCATTTCAATGGTGCTGCAGGTGCCATGGCAGTGAAACCGGGGCCAAATGTTGTCAGAACGCCCCTAAAAACCAAATATTGCTATATTTAACTACTAAATAAGCAGTCACAAGTATAGTTACCTTCCAGGCATTAGGGTCATGATTTCAATGATGCAGCAGGTGCAGTGAAACTGGGGCCCAAAGCTCTAGAAACCCCTCTAAACACCAAATATTGCAATATTTTACTAATAAACGGGCAGCCACAAGTGCAATTACCTTACAGGCAATAAGGTCATGATTTTAATGGTGCAGCAGGTGCATTGGAACCAGGGCCAAAAGTTGTCATGACTCCTCTAAACACCAAATATTGCTGATTTATCTACTAAACAGGCAGTCAGAAATGCAGTTATCTTGCAGACACTAGGGGCGGGAAACAACCTTTACAACGCAGTAATTACAACACACTACCTTTACAGCGCAGTCATACAACACAACATCCTTTACATCGCATGCCATTACAACGCAGCCATTACATCGCATGTCACTACAACGCATGTCATCATTAAGTTCACTTTATTTCATTTGATAAAAAACCATAAAAGGGACAGCCACACAAGTCGAGTTAAAATGTTCTTAATTATAAAACTGTCAAGGAAAAAAAATGCGCAAGTGAATGATGGAAAGTACTCTAGTGTACATAATAAAGCGGCATATGATAATTATGTTGTCGCCGGCCATATAGGGCAGGGGATTGGGGCCACATGAATAAAGTGCTAGTGCATTAGCAGCAATTACATAAGACAATCAGATTGTTAACCCAAACGATGCATTATCGCCCCTTTTACCCCTTATTAACGCCCTTGTACGAGATCCAGCCGTAACAATATTCTTGTGCATAGAACAATTCCATAAGAACAGATATATACAATTTAAAAAACATACACTTCAAATTACAAACTAATCCTCGCTTGCCGGGTCATCACGATTGCCATTTTATCTATCAGGGCCAGGGAAGGATTTCAACAATGCCTTCCTTCTAATCGCTCAGCAGTGACCTAAGAATTTCGCTGTTGCACAGGCAAATAGAGGTCTGGCATCTGATTTTAAAATGCGCATGGCCTTCTCTGAGTTTCGGGTCCCTAGTTGTCTGCACACAGGAGCTGACCGTTTGCTCTTTGGTTTCACGTAAGCTAGGCATGCAAAAAGGACATGGCCAGTTGATTTGTATGGAGAAGCACAAGAAGGACAGCCCTTGGATCGAGTTTTATTATTCATCCAAGAATTAATAAAAGCATTAATAGGTGGACTGCCATGCCTAAACTGGATGTACAATTTCCTATAGGCTGGGACCTTGATGACATCAAAAAAGCTTTCTAGGGAACAGTTGGGTTTCAAGTGCATAAAGGTATTAGCCTTCAGTCTTCTTGCTACTATATATGAATCAACATGAAATGTGTTATATGTATTATAAAGTAATGGCTTGTCTGGTTCATCTGTCATTCATGTTATGTATTTGTCTACACATTGTAAATAGCTTTTTGTTTGTATATATTTTAGCCCTGAAGAAGTCCCTATGAGGACGAAACGCGTCGGCAGTTGTGTCTTTTAAGAAGTTTTCTATGGAATAAAAGGAACTACTTTTCGACAATCAGACTCAACTATTGCTCCTTTCATTTGGGAAGACTTCAACTTATTTCTCAGTTTTGATTATGGACAATAAATTGCCTTCACTAATAACCTACTTGTTTTTTTGAGTGCAGGGCCATTTCTGTATAAAAGCAAAAGGAGGGTGGGTTGAAGGAGAGGGAAAGCATGCAGCCGACAAGCAGGCTTGCATAAAAAAAAGTTCTACACAAAAGAGGATCAACACAGTACTTCTGCGACTGGAACTGATAAGAACTCTTTTTTAAGATATATTAAATACAATAGATTTCACAAGCACAGCGCAAGCGCTACCCAGGCTAAACCTAAAAACTGGAGTACCGAGCAACAGACACTACTCTTTTCCATCAACATGTTTCAGAGCTCGAATATATATCCCCTATAAGTTAAAGTTTCTTCCTAGGAATTGTGAAACAATCCTTGCTTCATAGGGCAAGTTCGCTGGCCTAAGGGGTAGGGGTGGGCTGTTTTGCAAAAATATTGTTTCAGAAATATCTTAAGGAACAAATATTGTGTAAAAAATATTGTGATGTCACAAATATTGTGGCACACAATATGGAAGGTAAGAACATCATAATTTTATGTGCTTTATATTTTTTTAATTAAATTGTATACGATATATTTTGTCTTTATTTGTCTTTTTTATGAGTTACGTTAATGTGAAGTGTGTATACCTTCTTGAGTATAGTTGATTTATTTTGTTTTGACAATATATTTTAAGATTTCTTTCATTTGACTTTATTTATGGGCAGGCTGTTAGGTTTGTGTGGAATACAGTGGAAAGCTTCTTTAATACTTAATTTTAAATGTTTTCAATGATATATTTTTAATTTATTTGATTAATTATGTAAATTATTTTCCTTGTATATTATTTAGTAGATAGTTTTGAATAAAATGGTAATTCATTGTAATTGGTAATGGGTTAGATTGATTTTGGTAATTAATTGATTGTAATTATTTGTCTATTAATTAGTTGTTTTTTTGCATTAATTATTAAATTATTACATTCATCTTTATTTCTTTTAAGTATTATTTTAATTTGTGTTTGTGGATGTTGAATGTTTGGAGTAGTATGTTGGGAAATGTTTTAAATATATATACTTTCTAATTGGTAAAAACATTTATTTTAATATATGTATAGTCATGAATGTATTTATTTTTATACATATAGGTGCCGATTCCGATCCGTTAAAACAAATTACCGTATGACTTGTATCCGTATTTTTTTACGTACGAATCATGCAAGTCCCGTACAAACGGCGAAGTACGATTCGTACGTGAAAAATACATACGAATCACTTTGGGAAAAGTCTACGAGACGTCCCCGGACAGTTTTACATACAAATCGTAAAACTGAAGTCCGAGCGCGCAAGTACGATCCGTACCGCCCGTCCGAAAACACAAGCGCACGGAAAAGGTCCCGTATGGAGCGAACTTTGTACGACCCCTATCCCGAGTACACTTGTGCCCGGGGTACGAGTCGTACGGCCCCCCAGCCTCCCACCCCTCCCGTGTACGTCCGCACTGTACCCCCCACCCCCCGTATGTACAGACCGTACCCCCCCCACCCGCGTATGTCCGCACCGTACCCCAGGCGTACCCCCCCCACCCGCGTATGTCTGCACCGTACCCCAGGCATACCCCCCCACCCGCGTATGTCCGCACCGTACCCCAGGCGTACCCCAATACTCACGTATGTACGGACCGGGGGGGTGGGGGGTACGGTCCGTACAAACAGGGGGGTGGGGGGGTATGGTCCGTACATATGCAATGTTGGGGTACGCACCGTACATGATGACACGTACGAAGTGGGTGATGTATGTTTTTTGTTTTTCAGTCTTCAACAATTTCCTTACTGTTGCTTATGTTGGAGTGGGAATAAAAATCGGATCCTTCCAAAGTCCCGCACTTTCCCTATTGTTGCTCAGGGTGGAAAGAGATTAGAAAACTTGACCCCACCAAAGTCAAACACTTTCCCTACTGTTGCTCAGGTTGGAGTGGGAGTAGTAAATATAACCCCTTCAAAATTCAACACTTGCTCTACTGTTGTTTAATTTCGAGTGGGAATAGTAAATTTGACCACTACAAGTGTATTTTTTATGTGAATTGTTTGTTTTTAATGATGTATTTTTTGAAGTAGTAATTTTTATAATTTTTAAAATTGTAATAATTTTATAGTATATATGTATATTTTTACCATCTGACATATAGCATTTTTACTTGATGGGAACTCATAATAGTTTTTTTAACTTTAATATTAATGTAGATATTTTAATATTCATTTTTTATTTATTATTTTTATACATTTAAAGTATATATTATCATTTTATGTTTGTAATTGGTACATTTCGTGCATTATTTTTTTTAAGGTAATCATTTATACAAGAGAGGTTGTTGTACAGTGTGCATCCTGAACTAATTCAAGGTGCTCTAAAATGCAATGATCATGGAAAAGAAAGATCACTGAAAAGGAGGCAAAGGGAAGAAAAGTTGTTACCCAAGGCCATACAGTTTGGTCATGCTGGGAAGCTGTGATTGCAACCAGGGTCTCTGGGTCAGGGACCGCAGTTAGTTTTGCCTGGGTCCAATTACAGTTTCTGACTGGCCTAGGCATGCAATTGCATTCAAATTATGATTTGTGTTTTAATATGAGGCTACAGCAGTGGAAACACCTTTTCAGAGAACAGCTATACCTTGGTCAGAAACAGTGCAAGCGTTCCTCCTTTAGGGGGCAGGTACAGCTAGGGTAGCATCAGCACAATTTTTCTCATTACAGGACAGGTACAAATCGGGTAGCAGGAGTGCAGGCTTTACTTCTTCACAGAACAGGAACAGCATGGCAGTAGCAAAGCCAGCTTCCCTTTGTCAGTGGCGGCAGAAAGGGCAGTCTTCCATTTCCCCCATAACAGATCCAGTAAGGCAAACTATTACAAGTTTTCATTGATCACATACAATAAACAGTTAAGGCACGAGTGTCAAGTAGGTTACCAACAGATCTCCGTAGTTGGCACTAAACTCAATGAGTGGAATGTATAGGGGGATGAGTGTGTCAGGGTAAGGATTTCCAATCATTTGTATAATATTTTAACCTTTCATCATCTTTACTACTATAATCACACATCAAAGTAATGCTGTTTCTTTCTAGAGCAGCCCTGGATGGAATGGCACTTGAGTCACAAAAAGAGATTGCAGGGCTCGCCTCAATCTCTTAAAGATGTTCGCGTTAAATAATTATTCTAATAAAAAAGGTTTCTTCTTCATCATGGGCTCTTGCATACAGTCCCATGTACAGAAGGGAGTACGGAGCAGTGAATATGTTTATTTCCCACTTCAGGGGGTGGATGCTTTCATTTTTATTTTTTTGCTTGAATTATTATTGTCATTAGTTGATCCTACAGCTTCAGCACTCTCTCAGATGGTCGATTACATCACAGTGTTGAGTGACAGCAACATGTAGATCGGACCGGTGAAGATCTTTAAAAGACGCTTGCCTTTAACTAACCATGTCAACTTCTATCATTCGGAGGTGCATATTTATGGGAGAAACTGACGAGGCAGAAAGGTGTCAGGCAGAGATGTATTCATTATGAAATTTAAAGAAAGTGACTTCCCAGTTAGAGGGGCTCACGGTGCTCCAGGAGAGTAAACTGCTGGAATATTTCTTCCTTCACGGTGGCTCAACGGACCAGCCGCGGACCACTATTAGCTTCATGCTGCAAGGCCGAGGAACTGCAGCAGCCCGAACAGGGACAGCTTAAGAAATCTGGGAGCCTTGGGCCAAACTTATTTTGGGGGCCCCTGTTCAAAAGAACTTTGAATTTTTCATTCTTTTTCAGCTCACTCATGCCCTCTTAGGATAGTTCATAGACAGTGGGATCTTAGCAGTTATTAGGGCCCGGGGCAAAAACATATTTGGGGACTCCTATCAGAACGATTTACACTTAATAAGAGGTATACATTGCACATTTCCAAGTTGGAGTTTCCCATACCAGTTCCTGGTTAATTTAAGTGGGACTACAATTTGCAAAAGTCGTTGCAATAGTGCAATTATAGTTTATAAAATATAGAAGAGGGACTTAAAAATCAGTGAACTTAAAACCAAGAAAGGCGTTAGGGATTGTTTTAAAGAAAATGTCATTCATTTAAGATAGATGTGGGGTGTACTGCAATAATTTTACGGACATTTCACGCTAACTGTACACATTTCTTGAACTTGCAAAAATTATACACTTATTTGGAAACATTGCTAGTTAGGTTTGCCATTGGTGTCAAAGAAACTTGGTATCACAGAAATTAGTAAACTGAGCTCTGCTTATATAACACAGATCATACACATTCTAGTTTTCGAAAAACAATTCTACAGTTACAAAGATATTGATACAGACGCAGGCATCGCACAAGAATATATTCTGAAAGTTAACATACGCTTTATAGGCCTTGGAATTAACCCTTCAGGTTGTAAAGATCCTCTTAACTCAAGCGTCTCATCTATCCCTCTGGTTACAACAATTATGACAAAATCAGATCCCAAAGAGCAAACCTATTGCACATGTTACACGGATCTTCTATACTCACCCTGGGACATCAATTCTATCTCTTAAGGCTACATCTGTCTTTCAAGTTAGATATCTGACAGCATCAGCTTTCCTCAAATGACACAGATCTTACGCAGTCAAACCCCTAGCAGCAGCTTTGTTCAAGAAGCTCCCACGATAGCGGGTTGCATATGCCAATTTACTAAAGTATAAATGTGCTGAAATATGAAGGGTGTGAGGAGTAGTACAGAAAAAGGAAATATGCGCCAAACATCACTCCATGTTTCAAATGTATTCACATCTAGGGGGAAATCTTCTAAAGTGTGGCACAACACAGAACAGCAACCAAAGTTGTTGCTCGTGGTTTAGTCAAAGGGAGAGTGAGAAACAGCACCATATCTAACAAAATAAAGTGCTGTTTTTTCTCCACTGCTATGTGCCTTGAACTACAGAGTAAGGATGTGCCCCTTACACCACTGAGCAAGGATGTGTGTGTTTTGTCAAGCATAGTTTTTGTAGTGGAAGGCGACCCTTCAAGTACAAAAACGATGATTTCGTACTTGTTCTTATTTGTAAGCGTGCTGTACAATGCAGCACGCATGCAGTTTCAAAAGGATGGAGAAATTAGAACATTTTTTCTCTGTTAATACTGCCTTGAGTAGGTTTAAGGTTTTGATGCAAACCACAATGTGAAACTGCTAGTAGATAGGGATTTGCATGAAAACCCATGAGTGGTTGTATGGAAATGTCAAAGTGACACCCATGGTACATCGCCTTGACACAAAGTACTTTGAGTTACTTTGGTTCCATCTTTCCATTGCAAATCCTAATTTGTGTTGGAAGTAAATACCACCACAACACTTTGCGCTGGGTTTGCATTACAAAAGTAAAACAAACCCAGTGGAAAGTGTTAGCAAATCTGGGCCCTAATGTTCAGAATACATTTATCGGCAGGCAAAACAGTCCCATTCGAGTTTTCTATATTGTGGTACAACTGCAGCTTAGTAGTGTTATCGCAAATAGTCTCTGTGGTCCCCTTCCATGACTCCTGAATGAAACATTGTTTAGTTCTACATAAAATGTATTACTGATATTACATGGGGGTAAAACATTTCTCTGCAAAATATCCATAATGAACTCGCACATCAAGCAGTTCCCCCTCGGTAAAAACATAACTAAAAGAATAGTACATTTATGTTTAAGCAGCAATCCAAGTTGTCAGAGCAGGGCTGGCAAAATAAGACAGATAGCTCAGGCAAAGAGTTGAGAAGACTCTGGTAGGGGCTCCCTGAAAGACTGGGGCCTTCGGCCACAGCCCACTTTGTCCATGCCTTAAAACAGCCAGAGTTAGGAGCGAGATGCACAGCCACATGCCACGCACCCTTAAAAAGTCCTCGCATTTTCCTGGAGAACCCAGAAGCAAAAGACCATAGACGCTGGGACCAAAGAAGAGAAGCAGACAGTGTGTGAAGAGGACACCATTCCCAACGAAACCAAATACAGGTGGGTGCTGAAGAGCCGCAAATGATCATCGAGCAACACCAAGAATGAGCTGGGGTAGGGAGGTGGCACTAACAACCAAGTGTCATTCTGGGAGCATGCAAATAGCAAGTCTCTCGTCTCTGAAATGGAAGGGGGATGTGCTAGCCACAGGGCGTTCAATGACCTTTTTCAACGTAGTCCTCTGAATAACATGGCCAGCAAGAAGAAAGCCCTAATCAGAGGCAAAGTAAGGTAGTCTGGGCAGAGGAGACTGAAAACATTAGGAGTGTGGAAGAAATGAACAATATAGGCCACATAAAGCTTTTGTATAAAGTAGGATAGGTGAGAAGGAATGAGTGGCACCATAAAAGAAAATGATGGCCACAGTGACCAGAAAGATTATAGTGTGGTAGAGCACACCCGTAGACCGCACTCCTAATCATAGTAGTAAAGATTGGGCTTTAAATTGAGCTTGAAAAACCCAGAAGTTCTGATCGGACCACTCTACAACAGACAGATAAAGATAATAGGATCACATACATTTACCGTCCGCAGTGGAAGCGCTACTAAGTATTTAGAGCTTTTTAAAAGGTAGAACTTCGTCTCATTTGACTCAGCAGTTTACTTGGAATGTCTGCAACTAAAACCTTCATTTTAAGTCAGACTTTCATTACAGATCGAAGCAGTGACCTATTTATTATATGGACAAGTGAGTATTAATGCGGAGTTATAGCCTCATTAGCTTTTGATTAAAACAACATCAAAGTATCTATTTTTAACTAGCAAGTTTAGTACTGACGGAAGTGGTGCACTTTGGGCAACACCATGCGGGCAGGCATGCACCCTTGAATTTCAATGGCAATTGAACCCAAAATGCAAAGTGCACTTTTTAAAAAGAGAGTCAGAAACCAAACAGATCACATCTACAAGCTCTTCTGAGTTGGAGTATTATTCCAAAGTACTGAGGGGCAGATTTACAAGAAAGTGACGCATCTGTAGAGATGCGTCACTTTCTCAGCGCCAACATGCCAAATCCTTGCGTCACCATGGATGCGCTGTATTTACAATACGGCGCACCATGACGCAAAGATTGACACATGCGTCAGAAATTCTTACGCATCTGTTGATGGAAAAGTCAAGCATCGCTGGAGTCGTGTTGCAAGCACAACACAACTCCATCAATGCTCAGGGCCGCCCTATGCCTAACATGCTGCATCAATTCTTACGCCTGCTTCAAGCAGGCGCAGGGTTTTAACGCAGCATGGACGTGATAGAGCGCCATGTGATTCTGAGATTTGTAGGGGTGCACCATATTCACTGTTAGTCGGCACCCGCGTATAATCAATGTATATCTAGAAGCGTTATAGAAATGTATTTGCTATAATCATGTAACATAGAAGTGTTAGAATGTAATAACGTTTTGTGAAGTTTAACGTTGCAAGTTATCGTGAATGTATTCATTATAACGTAGCTGATTAGGTTTCACAATCAATGTAATGCGAATTAAATGTGTGTCATGTTAGAATTAAAGTGTAGATTGCTTATTTACATGATGGTAATGTCGAATTAATGCCTAGAATGTGAGTTCGTAGAGTGTTTAATTTTGCTAGGCCTAACCGCATATGTAGAAGAGAAGGCCTGTTTATTTCTTATTTTAGCCATGTTGTAGGCCTGCAGGGTTTTCTTGGTTAAGGCTTGAGTTGCAGCGAAGTGTAAAACTTCAAGATGCGAAAACAAATTCTTTTTCGTTCCCATGTTTCTGTTGCAGGTGCAAGGACATTTAGCTCGTTAGTGAGAATAAGTCTTTGTTTTAGGAGTTGAGATACGGTGTGGAGCCAACAGGGGAGTGCATTGGAATGTGCAACTGTAACTCTTGGGATGGAAGGTGCATGGGACCCAAGGACAAGCTAACGGACGATGGAAGATGGACAGCTTTGGATGGATATTTACCGGAGGAAGACCTGGCTGAAGAGGGGTGTCAAAGGGCGTGTTCTGAATTATTGGGGTTTTGTATTAGGGACAGTGCCCCGTGGGTGGAGCAGACGAGGCTTAGATGGGAAGCTAGAAGGAGCATCGAAGATCGAGCTCTCACTAAGTGAAGACTTCTTAGGGAGTTTCACTTCTGACACCTTTTTCCAGTGATTCTCTTGCATGGGAGGGAATGCTAAGTAGGGATGCCACTTTAGAAGAGAGTAGGGACAGAAAGACTTTGACTGATGATTCCCAGTATTGACATCAGTATTTCGATTTTCTATCTGATGCTTTTAGAATCTGTAATTCTTTTCATTTTTTGTCGAATGCCAATTCTTCGTAGGCTAGCTTTTGTGTTAGTGCCCATTTATCTTTTGTGCCTTGTACTAAGGTGCCTTTATGTTCAGATGTTTTTGCTCATAATAAAATCTTGGAAATTTTAGATCTTGAGTCCTTAGTCTTTTAATGATGTCAACCTGTGGTAGTTATCTGTTGATAATTGTGTTTATTCCCTCTACGCTATTTGGCAAGTAAAAAGATCCTGGCGACCTGAAAGGGTTCTTGTAGATAATTGGGTAGACAAGAATACGGCCCTATCAGACGTAAAAGTGTCTCAGTGAAATCTTGTAGATTTCACTGTGTCACTTTTACGGTGCTTCCTGCGACGGAATGCCCACCCTGCATATATTAAACCTGGCGCAGGTTTAATGTGGCGCAGGGCTTCACAACGTGACGCATCTCCCTAGACGCGCCACATTGTAAATGGGCCACAGCTTTTACGCTGCCACTGCGTCACAAAAGTGACGCAACAACGGTGCAAAAGTGATGCAAGGGCTTGTAAATCTGCCCCTGAATATTTACAGACGTGGGGAACAAATCTGCATAGTTTCAAATGGGGCACACATGAGAAAAGTGAGAACCAAGTACCAAATTAAGGTGTGACTGTGCCATCACAAACAGTGTTGGCAGGTACATTTGAGATGTGTTAGACCTGACAACCTTAGGGTGGTCCGCCCCCCAACCTTTTGCCTTCCTCCTCCACTTTTCTGACCTTGTTTGTGCTGCTATTAGGACTCCACACACTTTACCACTGCTAACCAGAGCTAAAGTCCTTGTTCTCTCTCCCCTAAACTTGGTACTATTGGCTCATACTCAATTGGCATATTTAACTACCTATAAGGCCCAAGTAAAGTGCACTATATGTGTCCGGGGCCTGTAGATTAAATGCTACTAATGGGCCTGCAGCACTATATGTGCCACTCACTCAAGAAGCCCTCTAACCACATATCAGGCCTGACAATGCAAAGCCTGTGTGTTTACACTGCCATTTCAACCTGGTCAAATAAACCTTTTGCCAGACCAAATCTTCCCTTTTTATACATGTAAGTCACACCTACTGTAGGCCCTGGACAACCCAGAGGGCAGAGTGCAATGTATTTAAAAGGCAGGACATGTACTTTTAAGATTAACATGTCGTGGTAGTCAAAAACTCTTAAATCACATTGAGAATACCTTATTTAATACATATATAGATATTATCTATATATGTAATTTCCAAATGGGAAGATATGTCTGATTCAAGTTTGGTGTCTCTGGAATCCTAATTTAAAATCCAAACTAATGGTGAAGTTGGATTACAAATTACAATTCTGAAAAAGGCACTTTCAGAAAGTTGGCATTTTCTTGCTTTAGCCATTTGGTGCCTGTAGCCTGTCTCTGACACATGACTGGGTATAGTTGGCAGTTGAGCTTTGTGTATTCCTTATAGAAAGCCAAACACAATGGGAGCTTAAGTTAGCGTTGCTGGGCCGTCTCTGGAAAGATGGGAGGGAATAGCTGGGCAGAGCCTTACTTACACCTGAATAGGCTGACTCCTGTCCACACACTGCATATTCCCCTGCAGGGAGTCTAGAGCTAGGCAAGGAAGGAGGACATCTGTGCACTTCAAAGGCATGTCCTTCAAGTCTCCTCCACTTCAAAGGCACCACTGGGTATAAGTACTGGACCTCAGACACCACCACTTCAGTATACTTCTGGATGTGTGGATACTCGGCCAGGAAGACGGACTGCTGTGCAGCCAAAGGACTGCCACTCTGCAGGACTCCTGCTGTGCTGAACTGCTGCCTGCTGCCCTCTTGCTTGTGTGAGAATGACCGGAGCTGCATCACTTTACCCTAGAATACAGTGTGACTCCAAGGGTTAGTTGGCGGGCCTCCAGATCTGAAGCTTCAGGGACATAAAGGGCTTCCAACACCGGCACCTGGGCTCTACCATTTGTGAGTCTACCATGCGAAGTGGTGCCACCCCAGTCCTGGAGCCTTGGAAGTGGGCCTAAGGTGCTTGCCAGCAAAATTAATGCATCTTCTCTACTGAGTGACGCATCCCTAAGAAGAACCGATGAATCTCCTAGGCTGAATGGCTCATCCCCGACCAGGTCTGAAACATCACCGCTGCTGTGTGGATTGGGTCTGTCGCAAAAGACTTGCATCGCCGCCATCTCACAGATCTTGGGACCGACGCATCGTCCCTGGACCCGCCACTGAGCAATGTTTTTTCCGGCGCAATCTTCCCACACCCCTTGTCGACTGCAGCCTTGACAATGACATCAAAACTTTGCATCATAGCTTAACCACTCATCGGAACCAACGCATCGCCTCTGCTGCACCTCGCATCCTCTACACCGGACTTCTCATCGGAAGCTCCGTCAACAGGAACCTCGACGTAACAAGACCTGCACTGCAGCCTCACCACATCTCGGAACCGACACATCACCTCTGCTGTGCAACACATCTTTGATGCGGATACATGCAACACTCCGCAACCAGGATTTAAAGTACTCTGTTTAGCGGACCTAACTGGGCCCCTGTAGCCAGCCCGCACTCCATCGCAGTCAGCCTGAACTTGTGACTTTGTCCCAGTCGGGTGCGACCAAATATCCCCAATAGTGCTTTGTGGCGCTATTTTTCACTATAAACTTTCAAAATCAAAAACTCTGATTCTATTAATTAGAATTTTGATGTTTTGGTCCCGTTTTATTTAATGAAGTCAGATTTATTGTTTAACTTGTGTGGAATGATTTAGGGCCAGATGTATGACACACCAATTTGCGAGTCACAAATCGCGTCGAATTTGCGACTTGCAAATTGGGATGCACAACAGTGTCTGAGACACTTTTTGTGATTCCCAATGGGGTTGCGACCCCATTCGGAATGGCTGGCACTCCCAGGGATGGTGGCCTGTTGGGGTCAGCAGACCACAATGTCTGGGACTGCTTTTAAATAAAGCAGGTATTTTGTTTTTAATCCAGCCCGTTTTCCTTAAAAGAAAACGGGATGGATTTAAAAAATAAAAATAAAACTTTTCAGTTTTGTTTTTAAAGGGCAGGCAGTAGTCCCTGGGACCACTACCTGGTCTTAAAAAATATTTGAGTGCCACTAACAAAGGTTAAGGGGTCCCCTGGCGACCCCTTCCCGTTTGCGAGTGGATTACCATCCTTCTGTGAAGGGTGGTAAACTGCAACTGTTTTGCGACTGCAATTGTGGTCGCAAAACAGTCATCCATAGCTTCAGGAGTCGTTTTTAGGAAGGGACGCCTTTTGAACGCCCCTGCCTAATAGCGAGTCGCTAATCCTCTTTTGCGAGTCGCAAATTAAATTTGTGATTCACAAAATAGGATTAGTACATGGGCCACACATTTTTTGCGATCGCAAACGGGTTTAAAACCCATTTGCGCCTGCAAAAAACATTAGTACATCTGGCCATTAGTGTGGTGTTTTCAATGTTTTACTGTTTGAGGTGATGCACAAATACTTTACACACATACTCTAAATTAAGCCTGATTGCTCTGTGCCAAGCTACCAGATGGTAGGCATAGGTTAATTTCTAACAAGATGTCCTATCAGGTTCACCTAAAAATGGCTAAAAGTCACATAAATAAAGTTTTTATTGTTGCTAGAGCAAGCACTTGCTGGGCTAAAGAAAGATAATAACAGACTGTCAGCTAACTGTGCCGGTAGCGGCTGAATGCTGCAGGAAGAGCACCATACAACAAACTCCTTCCAACATCTTGCATACACAGTTTTAGTGGTAGGACACCTGGATGTTATTATGACACCATCTACTTAGGGAGAAAGTTCGAAAGCCATTAACTGTTCTCGCTTAATTTTGACACATGGTGTAGGTTTTGCAGGCTTGGGTGCAGGGCCCCGCCCGGCTGCTGTGACAGGAGGACCTCCTGAAGAGTGGCCGGATTGGAGGACAGATACTCATGGGCGGAGGTTCAGAGTACCACACTCTCCTTGCCCAGTCTGGGACCAAAAGGACGACTTGGGTACTGTCTTTCTGATCTTCTTCAGAAATCTGATCAGGAAAGGCAGAGGTGAAAAGTGTATAGAAGTCCCACCTCCAATCTAAACAAAAGGGGTCCTCGGGTGAGAGCTGCACTGGGAACTCCAACACACAGAAGCTTTGACACTGAGCGTTCTCTGCAGTGGCAAAAAGATCAAGCCAGGGTTATCACCATTGCTGGAAGATGCAATGTGCCACCTCTGAGTGCAGTTGCCATTCGTGATCCGCTAGACAACGTCAGCTGAGTTCGTCAGCTCTGGCATTTAAAGATCCTGACAGGTGTTGTACAATCAGGGAGATGCCTTGACAATTCAGCCACTTACAAAGGCACAAATCCTCCAGGCACAGGACCTACGAACCCACTCTGCCCTGTATGTGACAGTACCACACGACGGTAGTGTTGTCTGTGAGCACCTGCACCTGTTCTAACTTGATGAACGGGAAGAATACTTTCAGTGCCGCGCGTATCGCTTGCAACTCCAACAAGCTGATGTGCTCACAGGCGTCAGCCGGAGAACAGAGTCCTCTGATCTCCACTTCTTCTAAATGAACCCCCCAACTCAGCAACAATGCATTAGTCATTACTGTTAGCTCTGGGTGGGAGAAGGGAGAATTCTCAGACACAGGTCCAATTGCGATCTAGCAGCCACCACTCCAGGTCTTTTGCAATCTCCTACGATACCTGGATGGTATCCGAAAGGTTCACTACAGGATGCAGGAGGCCAGAAGGCTAAGAAGGCTCAGAGTCACTCTCACTGAGACCCAGGTCAAAGGTTGAAATAATGTGATCATAGTAAAAATGTCTTGGACTTGTTGAGGTGGGGGAAAACCTCGGAAAGCACAGTTTCCAGGATGCCTCTAATGAAGGAGAGCCATTTTGAGGGAGTCAGGTGTCACTTCGACACATTGAGATAAAGACACAACAATGACAACAGATTGGTTTTCGTGCTGGTGGGTTACAATTGTTTGAGGTAAGTTCCCCTTTAGTAACCAGTTGTTGAGCTATCAAAAGACTAGTATTCCCAAACTCCATAGATGGGCAGCGACCACCACTACCACTTTTATGAACATCCCAAGATGCACTGATAAGGCCAAAGGGGAGCCCTAAGAGCAGAAAGTGATCAGGTCCGACCTGTAAACACAGGTAGCATCAGTGAAGCTGCAGGACAGGGATTTCAAGCAATCAATATATAGTCTATTAGTTAATTAAAATAATCTATTAGTTAACTAAAAGAATCACAAAAAGTAAATAGTAATACAACATAATCAATCACTCAATTCTCATTAGAACCTGCATGCATATTTCATCAATAAATATCATCTTTAAAAATACAATTTCGTGGCGCAAACAACATTTGAGTCCCCTACTTAAAACAATAGCAGTATTATAAACGCCAGAATAAAACTTGGCTGGAGCAACAAGGCGTCATACCAAAGGCACAAAGTACTAGAAGGGTTAGGATAGAGGACGGCAATAACACAACTAATAAGGCAATCCTCTAGCAAACTGTCGCTTTCAAAATGATAAATGGGTCACGATGTGGCACCCCACATTGTGTGAGGAAGGCCATTACGATGGTGTAGGCACAGTCTTACAAGATCCATAAAAAAGCAATCAAAAGAATAAATATATATAGCATTTTTGCAAAATCGAAGCACAACCTGAGTAATTCCCATGTAGGAGAATACCTAATTTAAAGAGTTCATTGAACAATGTGCGGGGACTGAGCTGTAATCAAAAAGCAATAGATATAAAAAACATTCTTGCAATATTAGAGCACAACTGGTCCAAGTAATGCCCATATAGAGAGATGCCTATTCTAAACAAGCATTTGCAATGCAATAGGTCTCGCATTTGCGAGAGTTTAAGCTATTGGCATTGTTAAATGCCTTTTATTTAGGTTTTAAAAATCAACACATAAATAAAAGGCATTGTTATTTACAATGCCAATAGCTCAAACTCTCGTAAATGCGAGATCTATTGCGTTGCAAATGCTTATTTTTTTAGGTTTCACCAACATGGTTATAGAATTGAATGACATGCTTTAATCCCTGAATTAGACGTATCTACCTAACTGTTGTATCAATATGTAATAAGATGCCTTAACATGACCGTAGGTACAATATATGTATTCAATGTATCAAGCTATCACTCAAATTGATGTTTTAATAGGTATAAAGATGCTTCAACATGTTCATAGGTACAATATATGTGTTCAATGCATCAAGGTATCAACTGAATTGATGTTACAATATGTACTAAGATGTCTTTAGTGTCACAATGTCAAATGGCGCTATGCAGGTTACAACGGCCTGAGTTTTACGTATACCATTTCATATGCGTCCGTCGCCCTTAACTTTAATTTGATTCCTTCCACTAATAAGCATATCCTTGAATGGAACTAGGTTTCATTTCCTTCTGCTGTGATTTTATACTTTTGTATATGTCCTTTGCTCCTCATTTTTGAAACGCTTAATAAAATAATCTGAAATTTTACAAAAAAGAAGTTTGGAAAGCACTAGCCACATATAGGGCACAGTCTCACAGATGACAACTGATTTGCCTCTTGGTCCACTAATGACACGGTCGTCAGGGAGGGGGGGTGGGGTCAGGAATGTTTCTAGGCTTTTACTTTTTAATAATTATCTTTCAATGCAGGTATAGATCCTGGTGTACTCGGAGTAACACTTCCTCGTGTCTTAGCAGACTTTATTATATTTCCACATGATGTTAGTTGCATAATTTTCATACAGACTATTTTCAGGTTATGGCTTAGGCTCTTAGAGCCAAGTCGGACTCTTTTCTCGGTTCTCCACGTTAACTTGGCGGCTTGCCCAACTCTAATAAATGTTTCAGTTTTCAGCAATTTTTCTCCAAGCCCAAAAAATTATGCACCGGATTGTGACATTGAAAGGAAAAACATAAAAGTCGTCTAAAACATTCGCTAGTTTAATAAGACGTAGATTTAAAATCTGAAAGTCAATAACGTGAATACAATGAAATGTTCGAGCAAGTAAACTTGCTATCTTTTTTTGTTTGGTCGGTTATTTCTGGGCTCATAAATTTCCACAGGAACTTAACTCAACCACCTCGACGCCCTTCTCGGCAACAGAGAGCACTCACCGCTCTCTTAGCGGGCACGCCGTGAAGAGTGCAGGAGCGGTTGGTGCCCCGAAAAGTGGAACTCCTGAATTCAGCACTGCGAATACATGGGAAACTGCATCGCTGGTGGCAAGGCCAGGCCCAGGAAACAGCAACCCGTGACGTTAACACGCAGAAGGTGACGTGCCGACGATTTAGTTACAGTCCTGGTGGTTCTCGACACCCGAGCGCACCGCAAACGATGCTGTGGGCAGGAAACGAAACACTGCCGCAACCTGCTCGCAAATATAGCATGCAGACAGGCAGAGTCGGAGTCCGCATTTCACACTGCAAGTAACTGACTGATATTTATCCGTCAATCATAAACCACATTCTTCTGCCAATTTCACGCCAAGTGGTTTTTCGATGAACCGACCAGATATGTTTTGCATAGTCGATCTCCATTTACAGCAGTAATAGCTTTTCAATTGAAATTCCGAGCACAACAGACTCTCCAAGACAAACCTATGAGAGGACCAGAGGCAATGATTATTCCTTTCTTTTTCCCGTGCCTTCATTAATAAGCAAGTAAACGCATGCCAAAAAGAACTACAATTCCCAAGAAAATCGGGAGTAACAAATTGAAACGAGATCCTTTAAACAACCAATCAATGTCTCCTTCGTCCATTACATTGTCTCTATCAAGCACCATGGTTTCCTCTATTTTTGCTGTGGAACGTAGCGATGCAATAGAACATCTCACTTCTAACAGTTTTTTGAGCTTCAGATCCTATTAGAATAAAATTCTCAATGAATGAGCAGAAAACGCGAAATTACAGATCCCGAATGCAGCAAAATGACAAACCAGTGGTGCGCGCGCACCACAGAGGAGCGGGGGGAGGGAGCGCGGCAGCATCAGCGAGGAGAACGCACGCTGCCGCGCGTGCTAGACATGGTCGGGAAGGTGCGTTGCAAAGGCAGGACATGCGCCCGCCTTTGCCCAATCGCGTGCCTTTTAAAACAAATAAAAAACACGCGAAAGTCAATGCCTGCCGGCGAAAGCCTGATCATACTCACAAGCGTGTGGTCAGCTTTCAAAACCCCATACAAAAGGGCTCTCGCTGTGCGAGCAGTTCTGCGCACTGCAACGCAGTCGCGAGCCCTAAAAAATAAGTGGAGCAGCACACGGGGCACAACTAATATAGCAGAAATTGACAAGCTAACCATCCAACAACAAAAAACAAGCATTGGAAATGCAATTGGTCTTGCATCTGCTTGAGTGAGAGCTACTGACATTGTAAATGGCAATGTATTTTACTTATGTGTTATGGAGTGTATGTATGTGGTGTGTAGTGGAAGTATGTGGGCTGGATTTGATTGGATTGTAATGTAATTGTGTGGTGCGGAATTGTGTTATGTGGAGTGGTATTATGTGGCATGGTGTGCTGTGGAAATATATGGTTAGCGGTTATGTGGTATTCAGTTTAGTGGCATTATGTGGAGTGGGATTGTGTGTTGTGGAGTGGTAAGTAGTACAGTTTAATTATCTGTTGTGCTGTTGAATTTTGCGGCACAATGTGGAATTGTGGGGTGTGGATTGGATGAATGTGGTGTGTTGTGTAATTGTGTTGTTGAGTTGTATTATGTGGTTTGGTGTTTAATTGTGTGGTGTGGATTGGAAATGTGTGGAGCTGAATTGTGTGGCATGAAACTGTGTGTATAGCTTTGCTTTTTTAATGACTGAAAAGAACAAATAGGTAGGGGCTAAGCATTAGATATGTGTGTTTAAAAAAAGGAAAGAGTTGGAGCTATTGGCATTGTAACTGTAAATGTCTCTTACCTATGTGTTATGGATTGAAGTGTAAGGATGTGGTGTGTAGTGGATTATATGGGTTGGATTGGACTTGTTAGTTGTGGTATTGTGTGGTGTGAAACTGTGGTGTGAATTTGTGTGGTGGAATTATGTGGTATGGTGTGCAGTTGTAATATTTAGATAGTAATTATGGGGCCGATTCACAAAACGAATCTGAGATAAAATCCTAAACTTACTACTTTTGGTATTCACGGAAGGCATTTAGTAGTGGTAAAGTCAGGACTCCTAACATTACTACTCCTGAACTGAGATACAATCCTAAACTTACTACTTTTGGTATTCACAGAAGGCATTTACAAGTAGTAAAGTTTGGACTCCTAACTGTACTACTACTAAATGCCTTTTGTGAATACCGAAAGTCGTAAAGTTAAGATTTTGTCTCAGTTTAGTAGTAGTAAAGTAGGGAGTCCTAACTTTACTACTACTAAATGCCTTCTGTGAAAAACCAAAAGTAGTAACTTTAGGATGTTATCTCTCTTTAGTTCAGTGAATCGGCCCCTATGTGTTTTGAGTATATTGGAATTATGTGGAATGAGACTGAGTAATGGAGTGTAAGCATGTGGAAAGGTAGTTTGTGTTGTGGAGTGTTATGTACTGGAGTTTAAAGAAGACATTATGTACAATTGAATGACTCTATTAAAAAAAGAAAGAACAAAAAAGTATTTTAGCTGTTTTTGTCCTTGCAATGCGGGCAACCTCTTCCTGACTGTTCTAATGCTTGTTTGTTATAGCTTTTTTCGTTATGAATGGAGGGACATAAACAATGGGAGGGTGGAGATTGAGAAATAGTACCTGAATTACAACACAAGCAGCTGACAGACACTAGGAGAGAATCAACAGATGCCAGGTTCTGAGGGCAGACTGAGGTGGTGCTGAGTAATTCTGAAGTGGTGCAGAGGTGGTGGAGTGCTGGTGCAGATGTGATGCTCAGGTGATGCTGAATGATACTCTGGTGGTGCAGAGTGATGCTGAGGTAGCCCTGTGCTGGTGTGGAGGTGTTACTGAGGTGGTGCAGAATGATGTTGAGGTGGTGCAGAGTGATGCTGGGGTGGTGCTGAGTGGTGCTGAGGTGGTGTTGAATGATGCTGAGATGGTGGTGCTGCGCTGGTGCTGAGTGATGCTGAGTTGGTGCTGTGTTGAGGTGATGCTGTGCTGAGGTGATGCTGCATAGGTGCTGAGTTGCTGCTAAGGTGGGGCTGTACTGATGGTGGAGATGGTGCTGCGCTGATGTTTATGTTGTCCTGCACTGGTGCTCAGGTGGTGTTGAGCTGGCTCTTAGATGGTGCAGAGTGATGTTGAGTTGGTGTTGTCCTGAGGTGATGCTGCACTGATGTTGAAGTGGTGCTGCACTGGTGCTGAGTTGGTGCTGAGGTGGGGTTGCCGTGGTGCTGAGGTGGTGCTGGTGCACTGATGCAGAGATGGTGCTGTTCTGGTGCTAAGTCATGCTGAGGTGGTGCTGCTGCACTGGTGCTCAGTTGGTGCTTAGTGATGCTGATTTGGTGCTGTGCTGAGGTGGTGGTGTATTGATGTGGATATGGTGCTGTGCTAATGCGGGGGTGGTGCTGCACTGGTGCTGAGTTGGTGAGGTGGTGCTGCACTAATGCTGAGTTGGTGGTGCACTAATTAGGAGGTGGTGCTGTGTTGCTGCTGAGGTGGTGCTGAGTGATACTGAGGTGTTGCTGAGTGATGCTGAGGTGGTGCTGAGTGATGATGTGGTGGTGCTGAGTGATGCCGTGGTGGTGCTGAGAGAAGTTGAGTTATGCTGAGGTGGTGGTGCTGCGCGGGTACTGAGGTGGTGCTGAGTGATACTGAGTTGGTACTGTGTTGAAGTGATGCTGCACTGATTTGGGGGTGGTGCTGCGCTGATGCTGAAATGGTGCTACATGGGTCCTGAGTTGCTGCTGAGGTGGGGCTGCACTGGTGGTGGCGCCCTGATGTGAAGATTGTGCTGTGCTAATGCTGAGATGGTGCTTTGCTGATGTTGATGTGGTGCTGCGTTAGT
This sequence comes from Triturus cristatus, assembly GCF_964204655.1. Taxonomy (NCBI): domain Eukaryota; kingdom Metazoa; phylum Chordata; class Amphibia; order Caudata; family Salamandridae; genus Triturus; species Triturus cristatus. The sequence goes on from NC_140584.1 coordinate 653,867,105, forward strand.
GCTGAGTTGGTGGTGCACTGAGGAGGTAGTGCTGTGCTGATGCTGAGATGGTGCTGCACTGATGCAGAGGTGGTTCTGAACTGGTGCTGAGGTGATGCTGCACTGATTTGGAGGTAGTGATGTGTTGATGCTGAGATGGTGCTGTGCTGAGTGATGTGGTGATGCTGAGGTGGTGGTGCTACACTAGTTCTGAGGTGGTAATGGGCTGGTGCTCAGGTGGTGCTGAGTGATGTTGAGTTGGTGCTGTGCTGAGGTGGTGGTGTGCAGATGCTGAAGTGGTGCAGCGTTGGTGCTGAGTTGCTGCCGTGGTGGGGCTGCGTTAGTGGTGGGGCACTGATGCTGATGTTATATTCCATATAGGTACAATAATATAGTCCTCGGTAACTTCATTACCCTTCACCTATATTCTTCCCTACATTACACTTGTCACGGTTTACAGGGACTGACCTTTTACCTAGATATGACACTACATTCAGAACACATGTTTTCCCTAGTTCAAGATTTCATACATTATGCAAGAAGATTCGTGGAAGCACAGCAGGATGACCATCTACCGCATCTAAGTATAAAGTTCATGCCTGATGTCATCCTTAGGCCGACACAGTAATACAGCGAGGTAGGACCCCTAGGTAGACCTATCAATCAATCAATCAATCAAGAAATTTGTATAGCGCGCTACTCACCCGGAGGGTCTCAAGGCGCTTGGGGGAGAGGGGTCCGCTACTGCTCGAACAGCCAGGTCTTGAGTTGCTTCCTGAAGGAGAGGTGGTCTTGGGTAAGACGGAGGTGGATGGGGAGGGAGTTCCAAGTCTTGGCTGCCAGGTAGGAGAAGGATCTTCCTCCCATGGTGGCTCTTCGAATGCGAGGAACGGCGGCGAGGGCGTGGCTGGTCGATCGTAGCTGGCGGGTGGGAGTGTAGAAGGTCAGGCGGTTGTTGAGGTACCTGGGGCCCAGGTCATGGAGGGCCTTGTGTGCGTGGGTGAGGAGTCGGAACGTGATTCTCTTGCTGATGGGGAGCCAGTGCAGGTCTCTCAGGTGTCCGGAGATGTGGCTGTGTCGGGGTATGTCCAGGATGAGTCGTGCGGAGGCGTTCTGGATGCGTTGGAGTCTTTTCTGCAGTTTGGCTGTGGTTCCGGTGTAGAGGGTGTTTCCGTAGTCCAGTCGGCTGGTGACGAGTGCCTGGGTGACCGTCTTCCTGGTTTCGGTGGGGATCCATCGGAAGATTTTTCGGAGCATGCGTAAGATGTTGAAACATGATGATGAGACGGCGTTGACTTGTCTGGTCATCGAGAGGGAGGAGTCCAGAATGAAGCCCAGGTTGCGTGCGTGGTCCGTTGGTTTGGGTGCTCTGCCCAGGGCAGAGGGCCACCAGGAGTCGTCCCAGGCAGAGGGTGATGATCCAAGGATGAGGACTTCCGTCTTGTCTGAGTTCAGTTTCAGGCGGCTGTTCATCATCCACTCGGCTACGTCTTTCATCCCGTCGTGTAGGTTAGTTCTGACGGTGGCTGGGTCGTTGGTGAGGGAGAGGATCAGCTGGGTGTCGTCGGTGTAGGAGATGATGTTGAGGTTGTGTTGGCGTGCGATGGCTGCGAGGTGGCTCATGTAGACGTTGAAGAGGGTGAGGCTGAGTGAAGATCCTTGTGGTACGCCGCAGATGACTTCGGTGGCCTCGGATCTGAACGGGGGGAGGCGGACTCTCTGGGTTCTTCTGGCGAGGAACGAGATGATCCACTCCAGTCTCCAGTGCCTTCTCTTGGATTCCGATGTTGTTGAGGCGTTGTACTAGGGTGCGGTGGCAGACGGTGTTGAATGCTGCGGAGAGGTCCAGGAGGATGAGGGCCGTTGTTTCCCCGTTGTCGAGCAGGGCTCGGATGTCGTCAGTGGCTGCGATGAGGGTGGTCTCGGTGCTATGGTTGGCTCGGAAGCCGGACTGCGAGTGGTCGAGGGATCCGTTCGTCTCGAGGAAGGCGGCAAGCTGTCTGTTGCCGATCTTCTAGATGACTTTGGCAGGAAACGGGAGGAGCGAGATGGGGCGGTAGTTCTTGAGGTCGGTGGGGTCTGCTGATGGTTTCTTCAGGAGGGCGCTGAGTTCGGCATGCTTCCAGCTCTCCGGGAAGGTGGCGGTGTTTTTTTAATGTTTTTTTTATTTATTTAATTTTATTCAGCAGTGTCAGAAATACAAAAAAGGAAAATTTACATATGAGGCAGATTAAGTACAAATCTAAAACAAAGAGAAAAATAGTTTCATGGATTTACACATATTGCCACTATTCACAGCCAGTTACCGGTGCCCATAATTGCTCCCCTAATTGCTTTCTTCTATGACCCTTCAATTTATAAAGAGCAACTTCCATATGATATAGAGCAAGAATCCTAGATCTCCATTCAAGAAAAGAAGGTGGGTCCGGGCTTACACAGACGCATCACAGCCATACACAAGAATAACAATCCCCTTTGTGGTGCCGACCTTCTACTAATTAGTGATTCAGACTCAATACCGAACAACACTAGGCCCGGATTAAGAACTACCGAAAGTTCTAAGGAGGAGTTTAGAAAAAATTGCACTTCGCTAAGCAAGTGAGCCAGTGATGAACACAAAAAAAACATATGTGCAGGACCCGCTGCGCTCTCACCACAGCGCGCACATTTATTCCCCTTTCCCACTTTCCATTTTGCAAGCTTGGCTTGAGTATAGTAAAGATCAAAAACTGACATAAAACACTGACTCTTTAAACTCCCAGAGAACAGAATAGTGCTTGCTAGTTCTAGCGACTCCTGCAAGTCTATGTTCTGAATCCCAAGCTTTCCTTCCCATTTTAGTTCCTGGCTTTGGAGGTCATCAAGCTGGCCACGAATAGCTTCTTTATATATTTGTGAGAGATTCACCTTACGTATTAAAACCTTGAGTATAGGGATTCCCTCAAGTGAGCATATACCCTATGTGGTGGCTTTGTCTAAATAGCTGCGCAGCTGTAAATATTAAAAAAATCCCCCTTTTCCAAATCAAATTTCTCTCTCACTAAAGCATATGGGCCCGATTCACAGAACAAACTTAAGACTAAATCCTAAACTTAGTACCATTCTGGTATTCACAGAATGCACTTAGTACTTCTGGTATTCACAGAATGAACTTACTACTTTTGCTATTCACAGAATGAACTTAGTACTTTTGCTATTCACAGAATGGATTTACGACTCCTAAACTTACGTCCGCACTCGGGCCGGAAATTCCGGCCCGGAGGCGGAGCTTCCGGCCCGGAGGCGGGGCTTCCGGGCCGGAGGCGGAGCTTCCAGCCCGGAGGTGGGGATTCCGGCCGATTTGCTGAAATCTCCACCTCCGGGCCGGAAGCTCCGCCTCCGGCCCGGAAGCTCCGCCTCCGGGCCGGAAGCTCCGCCTCCGGCCCGGAATTTCCGGCCCGAGTGCGGACGTAAGTTTAGGAGTCGTAAATCCATTCCGTGAATAGCAAAAGTACTAAGTTCATTCTGTGAATAGCAAAAGTAGTAAGTTCATTCTGTGAATACCAGAAGTACTAGGTGCATTCTGTGAATACCAGAATAGTACTAAGTTTAGGATTTAGTCTTAAGTTTGTTCTGTGAATCGGGCCCATTGACATTATTTGGCCGTGTTCACATATGTCCCCCAGAGTCCAAATACCAGCCGCCCGCCACTTCCGAGCGACGGAGTCCATAAGAACAGAACACATAGCCCCGGGCAGACCAATCGGTGTATAAACATTAACTTTGTTTATCTCACACAGCGAGCATATCTTTTTCCAAACAAAGAAAGCTGCTGCCACAACTTTAAATCTAGTTTTCTTGTAGTAACTGGGCTCAATGACCCTAACTAATAGATGCCGTGCTTCGGGGCCCAAAACCAATTCAAATAAGGAGGGAAAAACAGCCAGATCCAGACTTGCCCTTTCTCCATAAATCGAAATTCGACAATGTTGGAGCATTGATATATAATAATATAAACGTTCGTCTCGAGGAAGGCGGCAAGCTGTCTGTTGACGGTCTTCTCGATGACTTTGGCAGGAAACGGGAGGAGCGAGATGGGGCGGTAGTTCTTGAGGTCGGTGGGGTCTGCTGATGGTTTCTTCAGGAGGGCGCTGAGTTCGGCATGCTTCCAGCTCTCCGGGAAGGTGGCGGTGTTGAAGGAGCAGTTGATGATGTCCCGGAGTTGGGGTGCGATGACGCAGTCGGCCTTGTTGAAGACGTGGTGGGGGCATGGGTCGGTTGGTGATCCGGAGTGGATGGTGTTCATCGTGTGGATGGTGTCTTCGGTGCTGACCTGGGTCCAGGCGCGGAGGGTGGTGGTGGGGGGCGTAGGTTCTGTGGTTTGGTGCGTGGTCTATGCGCCGAAGCTGTTGTGTATGTCTGCGTTCTTGCTGTGGAACAACAAGGCGAGTGAGTCGCAGAGGTCTTGTGAGGGAGTGATGTTGTTGTTTCCGGCGCTGGGGTTGCAGAGCTCTTTGACGATGCTGAAGAGTTCCTTGCTGTTGTGTGCGTTGTTGTCTAGTCGATCCTTGAATGCTGTCTTCTTGGTGGTGCGGATCAGCTTTTGGTGTTTGCGGGTGGCGTGCTTGAGGGCGGTCATGTTGTCTGAAGTCGCGTTTTTTCGCCAGGCTTTCTCGAGGGTACGGCAGTTCTTCTTGGAGTTCTTGAGGTCTTCGTTGAACCAGGAGGCTATTTTGCTGCCGGGCCTGCTGGGGTGGTTTTTCAGGGGTACGAGGTCGTCAGCGCAGTTGGTGATCCACTGTGTGAGGTTGTTGGCTGCTTGGTTGGGGTCCTTTGATCTGACGGGAGGGTTCTGGTTCAGTGATGTGGTGAGCTGGTCGGTGGTGATCTTATTCCAGCTCCTGTGGGGAACCTGTTGCGGGTGGTGGTGAGTCGTGGTCCGTCTGAAGCTGAAGTGGACGCAGCTGTGGTCTGTCCAGTGGAGTCCGGTGGAGTGGCTGAAGGAGATGTACTTTCTGGAGGAGAAGACTGGGTCAAGCGTGTGTCCGGCGTAGTGGGTGGGGGTGTTCACCAGTTGCTTGAGTCCGAGGTTGGCGAGGTTGTCTAGCAGGGTGGTGGTATTGTTATCGTTGTTGTTCTCCAGGTGGAAGTTGAGGTCCCCTAGGAGGATGTAGTCAGCGGAGGGGAGGGCGTGTGGGCTGATGAAGTCTGCGATGTCTTCGCTGAATTGTGTGCGGGGTCCTGGGGGTCTGTAGATGAGGGTGCCTCTGAGTGTGGTCTTGGGGTCGGTGTGTATCTGGAAGTGAAGATGTTCGGCGGCTGTGAGGGTGTCGTGATGCGAATGGTGTTCTTGTGGACGATGGCGATGCCTCCTCCTGTCCGGTTGACGCGATCCCTCCGGGTGATCTTGTATCCGTCCGGGATGGCGATGTCGGACGCTGAGGAGGCGTTCATCCAAGTTTCCGTGAGGAAGGCGACGTCTGGAGATGTGGTGTTAAGCAGGTTCCAGAGCTCCACGGCGTGTCTGTGGACGGAGCGGGTGTTGAGCAGGATGCACTTCAGATGGTTGCTGCTGGTGCTCGGCTTGGCGGGTGCGGTGCAGGTCCGGATGCAGGAGAACTTGCAGGATTGGCAGGTGAAGGGTCCGTGGGTGCGTCCCGGGGTGGCTCGGTGGCAGTCGGGGATCCGGCCGGCGTTGAGTGCGTTGAGGGTGGCGGCGTCGTACGTCCGGCGGGTAGGATGGCATCTGCGGGGGCCAGGGGGTCTGGCACTGGGCGCGGTCCAGGCGCGGATGGGCGCAGACGGGCTTGCCTATGGCGCGCCATCAGCGCACAATCGCGCACCAGCTGTGCGTGGACGCTGTGCGTACGCGCGGACTCTGCCATAAATGGAGAGTGGGGGGGCGGAGCGAGGGAGGAGCAGCTGGGAGGCGGGAGCGGGGTGGCGAGTGGGGAGGGCAGCGGTGCGGTGATGCTGGAGGGAACGGGGATGGGGTCGCGGGGGAGCAGCGGCAGGGAGCGGGGTGGAGCAGCGGGAGAGAAACGGCGGTGGAGGCACACAAAAGCAATCAGGGGCACAACAGAGGATGAGAGAAATACAATTACTGGCACAATACAATTACTGGAAAAGTACAATTACTGGCACAACGAGATCAGGGGCACAACAGTGAGGCACATACGAACGGGCAGCGGCGGCAGCAAACGGAGACCGGGCACACTAAGGATGGGCCATGCGGCAGGTGGAGCGACCGGCTCTGACCAGGTCAGGTCAGGTCACAGCCCCCCGCCTCGCGGACACCACCCTATGTATCCAGTGGGAGGGAGGAGCAGCTGGGAGGCGGGAGCGGGGTGGCGAGTGGGGAGGGGAGCGGTGCGGTGATGCTGGAGGGAACGGGGGTGGGGCCGCGGGGGAGCAGCGGCAGGGAGCGGGGTGGAGCAGCGAGAGAGAAACGGCGGTGGAGGCACACAAAAGCAATCAGGGGCACAACAGAGGACGAGAGAAATACAATTACTGGGTATATATACATCACATCTTGCTAAGATAGAGCAGGGGAGACCAAAACTTCCCGTCCGACACACTGACCAGAGATGCTGAGGTTCCTGCATGCAGATACTCCAGCTCGCAGTGGTCTAACATCCCTACAGTCTCTCACTTCAGGTAATGGGGTTGACTAAATCCTAGAGGGATTCTTGTCTTAACACCTACACACATGCTAGGTACACTTAGGTACATCTAGTTAGGGAGGCATCGTAGGAGTACGCATCTTTTATCATGTGTTTTATATACCTTCATAATACTGCTAATCATTTATAGCTTATACTGCCTAACGGTTGTTGTAGCTCATCTATTCTACACCAGAATAAAAACTGTTCAAAAAAACTTATTGAAAACGCCCAGCCTGTTTATTCTGTGTATCTCTCAGAGAAAAACTAAGTAAGCACGAGTGACCGAGCGAAAAGTAGTATATTGTTTCCACGGTCCTGAGGGGTAAGGGTTGTCATGTTCGATGGTTGCAAAGAACTATTCTCTCCTTGGTAAGAGGAGATTCTAGTGGCACTGTGAGCTGGTTGGTACAAAAAAGCCAACATACCCTGTGGAGGTGTCCGGAATCAGTCCGACACCAATCCTACAGTGTATGCTGTCTAAACGTGCTACACGACATGGCGCTGCCAACGTTGGTTGGGTACTTATTTAACAACAGAATCTGAGTAGTTCAGTTAGAGACCCCTACTCACAAATCCCCAGAGACGTCTGTGGTGGGAGGGCACAAACTCCGCCACAGCTGAGTAGGAGAAAAATCCTATTTGTCGGCTCTAGGTTAATCAAGCTTGAAGGACACAGTGTTCCTAAAAATTGTGCAAAACACCTTATCTTAGTTCCCTTAAAAAGTTATTACATGTTCTAAACACAATGACTAACCAAGTCTTAGACCCACTAGAACAGCCATTACCCCTCTCGGAAGACAAGGAAGATGCAAACTCAATACATTTGTTGTGTTATCAACATTTATAGAGCGCATGGCTGCTCCAGCAACGGGTTGTCCCAGCGCTGAGCCAGAGTAGAGGCGGACAAAGAAGGAGTAGGCTAGAGATTGAAAAAGAGCCATGCCTTGATCAGTTTCCTGAAGGCCCAGTGGTCTTGCATGCCACGGGCCGCAAGAGGGATGGTATTCCAGAGGGCGGGGGCTCTGGTCCTACGCACCCGCGGGACACAGACTAGGTGTAGGTCCGCCGATCGTAGGGCACGAGCCGGGGTATACACCGAGCATAGATCGCTCAGGATTTGCGGACCCAGGCCATGCAGGATCTTATGTGTGATACATAAAGTCTTGAAGTGAAACCTCTGTTCTATGGGTAACTAGTGAAGCCTTCAAAGGAGGTCAGAGGCATGACAGTGTTTAGGTAGTGCGAAGAGAGTGCAGGCAGCCGTATTCTGAGCCCGTTGAAATCTTTTCATCACAGCTTTGTTAGCGCCAAGTAGTAGACCATTGCAGTACTCCAAGCGTGACAACATGGTGGATTGAACGATCATCTGTCGGGTGGATGCATCGAATAGCCCTAGAGTGGGTTTTAGGCCTCGTAGAAGACCAAAACAGGTACCTGCCACAGCCTTAGCCTGCAGTTCGAAAAAAAGGGTGCTGTCCATCAACACTCCCCGATTCTTAACCACACTATTCGGCGGGGGGGAGCCTAGGGCATTAGGCCACCAGTGATTGCCCCATAAGTGGGTATCTCAACCCACTAAAAGTGCTTCAGATATTGCTGAGTTCAATTGCAAATAGTTATTGACCATCCATTCAGAGATGGCCATAAGGTCGACTTGGAATTTCACCTGATCTTGTTTAATATTGCTAGAGAAGGTAAATACCATTTGGGTATCATATGCGTATGATACCATAGCCATGTTCTGGGCTTTGGTCAGCAGGGCTAGGGGGTGGACATAAATGTTAAATAATGTGGGGTTTAGGGCAGACCCCTTAGGAAGACCAAAGCCTAGAGGATGGACATTAGAGGTGTGGGAGGGGGCAGAGACCTTGAAGGACCGATCAGTCAGAAAGGATGCGAACCAGGCCAGGGGGCCGTGGCCAGGCGCCGAAGATGGCGGACGCGTTCTGCTAGTGCTCCATGCCTTATCTCTGGATTATCCTGGACATCCTGCTGACACGGGGCTCCATTCGGCCCCAGTGCTTACCTGCTATGCATATCTGGAGTCGCGCTACCTGAGGAGGGTTTCCCGAGTCCTGTACTCGTCCTGCAGCGACCCTGTGAGCTGCTGCCTGCTACGTTGCGGGGGCCTGGGCCTGACCACGTGGCCGTGCAGCTCACCCGCACGGGACGATCCTACTGCCTCCGTGTGAGGGGTGACTCCACGGCACTCCCATGCCTGCCTAAAGCTACCGCGTCCAGCCCTGGTGATACCGCGGGAAGCGGGGGGCACTCTGCGGCTCCTTCAAGTCGGGGATAGCTGCCCGGGAAATGACTACGGTAGGAGCCCGGATCTGGCGACCTGTACAGCAGCTGTGGGGACCACTGGCCTAGCGCTGCAATTGACCGGTGAGTCCTTCCGGGCCGAGGTAGGCCCGCGAGGGGCACACCGAGGTGCTTACTGGTGGCGGAGAGGTACCACGGGGTCGATCGGACCTAGGGCCCCCTGCTAGGCTGTGTCACAGAGGCCGGTCGGATCTGGCGCCCCTGTGAGGACTGCTGCCTGGGAGCGAGCGGCGGACCCAGCCATTGTCCTTGCGGTGCGGCACCCGTGTGGGTTGGGGGTCCATGGGGGTCGACCGGACCTAGGGACCCTCGCCTGCACGGAGGCTGAGACTGTAACGCGACACTCGCTGTAGGCCTAGAGGGGTGGCCACGCTTGTGCCTGCTGTGCCCGGAATTGTCCTTGGCAACCGGCATTGCCCTCCCTCCTGGAGTGATCGCCGCCTACGGTGCTACCGGCGGTGACCCCTCCCGTGTCCTTGCGGTGGGACATCCCGCCAACGGTGATCTAGGGGAGGACAGGGCCCTGTGACGAGCCGGATGCCTGCGTGGGATTTGCTGAGGGGTTGATCTTGCTGGGGGAGGCCGCGGGGGCCAGTCGGGTCCAGGGCCACTCAACATCCTGTAAGTGTGGACTTCTCACTACCGGGAGTTGGTTCATGCATTGTGCTGTCCGCAGTGACCCCCTCTAGTTTACTAGACGCCTGGACGCCTGATGCGGGGAAGAGACTGCAACACGCCGTGTCCGGCCTTTGAGAGGTACAACTGAGGGTGAGCTGGAGAGTGGCGGAGTCCAGCGCTAGTCGCCCTATTGGAGCTCTGCATTCCCCTGCTGTCCCACCTGTGTAACGCCAGCAGAGGGCCCCATATCGTGTGTGGAGACCGTGTAGACAGGGCTGAGGTTGGGTATATCTTGACCGCCACTTATTGCTACCCATCAGCCGGGTGTCGCCCGGTGGACGCGGACGCCTGTGCTCTTCGCAGGGCTGCTTTTCTACTGGGACTACTGCAGGGAGAACCTTGCCTTCTGGCGAGGCCCTGGTGGTCACTGACCGCGCGGTGGGGCTCATCGCGAGCTGGTGGGAGGCTGCATACCGGAGAGGTTACTCTGGATCGCAGGCGAGGCTTCTGTGTTGGGAACATAGTGGAGACCTAGCGGCCCAGTCTCACTCCCTATGAAGAGTGCACAGCAGATTGTCATGGGTCTCTTAGAGGGTTGATGATATGGGTTAAGGCAGGGGTCCCATGGGAAAAAAAGGAAGTTCTGACAGACCCAATGGGGCGATACGTCCTGATAAGTGGCAGACTCAACGGACAACCGATTTTATTGGGTTCCCTATACGCCCCCAATTTTGCCCAGGGCACCTTCCTGACTCATGTCTCAGAGATTTTGCTCCGATGGAGAGACATCTTGGGGTTCCTGGGGGGGGGGGGGATTTTAATGCAGTGCTCGATGTCTCCCTTGATCGCTCCTTCACCCCCCCTCACTAGTACTGCAGCCTCCTCCAATGCTTGCCTCTTAAACACATGGTTGATAACTGGGCCCTCTCAGATGTTTGGCGGGAGCGACACTCTCACTCCAGAGCATACTCCTTCTATTCCCCAGTTCACAAGCTACATGTGCGCCTTGACCGTATACTCGCATCCGCAGCCCTCTTCCCTTTGATACAATCGATGGATATCTTGGTCGGACACACTCCGATCATAATCCCTTGCTGATGCACCTGGCCTGGGGAGCGTCTCCTCCTCCGGTTCCTACAGACCGCAGCTTTGGAGGACCCCCTCTTCCGAGGCTCACTGGAGTCCGCAATGGCTACCTATTTTGCACTTAATGCCGGTTCCACTGACTCGATCCTCACTGAATGGGAGGCCTTTAAAGTAGTGATTAGGGGCCATTGCTTGGGCCAGACTTGGAACATTCGCAGGCAGTTAGACACCTCACTGACCTGCATTGAGGACTGGTTACTCCAACTTGAGTCGCAGGTCGTCACCAACCCGACTCAGCGCCTCAATGCTGCCCATACTGAACGGGAGACACTTCTAGACCGCCTACGCTGCCATAACTATTTGGCACATTCGATCCGCTCCCACTCAACCGCAGACAAAGCCGGGAGACTGCTGGCCTACTTGATTAGACAGGAACATTCCCAGCGACCCATACATTTCCTCCTTGACGACCCCGGTCGAGAACACAACACTCAGGGAGACATTCACGCGCTGAAGACTGACCATTATACTCACCTCCAAGACACCGCCCTGACAGGTAACGCTCACGACGTGAGATCCTTTCTGGACACAGTGGAGTTACCTACTCTGTCATTCGATCAGACCCTGGAGCTGGACACTCCTATAGCAGAAGACGAAAAACGGCACGCACTACGTGCCTTGTCCTCGGGTAAGACTCCAGGACCGGACGGACTCCCAACAGAATTTTTCAAAACTTATGCGGAACATTTGGTGCAGCAACTGCACTCAGTGTTCCTGGAGGCAATCTCGGAGGGGACTCTGCCTCCATCCGTGCGAACGGCTAATGTGGTGGCTTTGTTGAAACCGGGTAAGGACCCCGCTTCTCCTGGCTCCTACCGACCGATTGCTATCTTGAACTTGGATTATAAGATCCTGGCGAAGGTCCTGGCCAATCGGCTAGCCCTGCTAGTCCCTGATCTGGTACATTCTGACCAGAATGGATTCGTCCGACAGCGTAACACGGCCCTGAACTTACGCTGCTACTTTCGGGTGGCGGAATATGCCCCAACCATCTGGCCGCGCTCCGGTTGCATGATATAAGACCTAGAGACGGCCTTCGATTCGCTGGCCTGGAATTTCCTCTTTGAGGCCCTGACACAATTCGGGGTTGGTCCCTACTTCCTCGGCTTAGTACGGTTGTTATACTGTAATCCATCCGTTCGGGTTCGAACAGGCCCATATCTCTCAGATCCGGTTCAAGTACGGCGAGGGACACAGCAGGGTTGCCCGTTGTCCCCGTTACTATTTGCGCTAACAGTGGAGCCGCTGGCGACTCATATCCGCACTCACGTAGATATGGGGATCGAGCTAGGCGATAGCATGCACACCATTTCGCTTTACGCGGATGACCTATTAATATACGCCAGGGACCTTCATGATATTCCTCTTTCCCTTGACCGAGCCTGTAGTCTTTTTGCGCCTGCTTCCGGGCTGCAGGTGAACCCGACGAAGTCTATACTCTCCCCGTTCTTAGGGGATATCCCGGATCCGGGCTACAGACTTGGGGGGTCGCTAGTGGCCTGGTGCACCGATCCTTTTCGTTATCTAGGAGTACAGGTCTATCGCGCCAGAGCTGATCTCTTCGACGGAAACGTTGTCCGTGCTACTACGGCGATTCAGTCTCAGATGGGGTTCTGGAAAACCCTCCCCTTGGTAATATCTGGTAGAATCGCCCTGGTTAAGATGGTGGTTCTCCCCCGTCTCCTATATTATTTCGCCACTCTGCCCCTCATCATCTCACCTCCTTTCTTTAAGCAATGGGAAGGAGTAGTGCGGGATTTTATATGGGGAGCCTCACGCCATAGGGTATCCATGGGAAAGCTATACCTGCCCACTGAGTTGGGTTGTCTTGCGGTACCCAATTTCAAACACTACTATCTGGCCTCCCAACTGCAGTGGATCGCCAGATGGATGTTCTCCCGTTATTTACAAGACACAGCATCTATGCAACCTTCGTTTCCGCTGGCAACCCTACTTCAGATTTTCCACCCTTGCTTTGTGCTTAGCCCCCCATAAGTTTTTCTCCTCATGTCGCACACAAATGCTTTCGGAGGTGCCTTTTCCTCACTAGGACCACCATCCCATACGCACCCGCCATCCCGCTATTGGGAACTCCAAGGGGCGACACCTACACGACGGTGGCGGAGTTACATCACTGGTCCTCGGAGGTGATACAGGATGTGGAGGACCTCTTCCAAGAAGGCGCTCTCATCCCATTCCAGGAACTCATAACAGGGGAGAATATACATCCTGGGCAGTTCCTACTACACAGAACACTCATAGCTACGTTAACATCCAAATGGGGAGCGCTTGCCCAGGAACCTCCCTTACATCACACACTGCAGTATCTACACGTGATGGGGGAGGGAAACGCCTCACGCACTGGTTCGCATCTTCACTCCGACAACACACTGAAACAGATCTCACCTGACTCCGACTTCGCTGGGAGGGGGCACTGGGTAGAGCGTTTACAGATACAAGAAGTAGAGTAAGACTCGATCTGCTCGGAAGAGAAGGAGCAACATGGCCAATATTAGCGGCCTACACACCACATCCTGATATCGAAACAATGCCAGGAGGAGACTTACTCATACTTCACAAAGAATTAATAAAAAAGTACATAAACATGACGCAATTTGTCATGAGGACACTTACAGTCCAGCCGGCAACGGTTACAACAAATACAACTCTAGTTCAAAATACAGCAACTAAAATAAGACCACAAACATTACACGCCGTAATGGGTAAAATGCCCGCAAAACGTGAACAAATGCCATTCTGCGTAGCTCAGAAAATAACACAGCTAAAAGCAGTATTCCTAAATACTAGCACTTATGAAAAACACGGAATGCTGACAATCTGCTTGCTGATGGGGATAACACCACAGATAAAAGATTGTACCTAGTGGGGTACAGTTTTTGCTGCCATATATACCAGAACTCATAATACCAGCTGCGTTAAGACAAACAAAATGAGTATGTAGCAGAGCCTGCTCTGAACTTAGGGATGAAATTACTATGTAATTATGCCCAGGTATCAGCCATAATATTAGCAAATATTTAAGGGGAGGCAGCATCAGTGGCTATCTACCAACACCTAAGGAAGTTCAGTATTTTACAACAGGAGCAAGAACTACCCAAAATAATTGAAACTGCATATGCAGAATTAGATTAGGCAGGGACAGTTTGACTGGGAAAGCATTAAAAACACAACTGATGGGTAATCCTGAAAAAGCGACCATCAAGCAGACACCTGCTTCATCAAAAAAGAAGTGGGACAGTAAAAAAAACAAAAAGTTAACGAAAACAGATCTCAATCCAGAGGTAGATCTCCGAAAGAAGGTATAACCTTAGGAATAGGGACAATACTAGGAAACCTGACAGGTATTAGGATACTGATACACGCTCCTGTCGTTCCTTTCAGGGTTCAACGAAACACTCAGAGAGGGAAGGACAGTCAGACAGACAAGAAGAGAGTACAAAGTCCTGAGACAAGCAGCACGCTCAAGAATATACTTCCAAAAAAGAACATAAACCGAAACAAAAACCACAGTTCAAAAAGAAGAAGGTTGTGGGTCTAAAGACAGGCCCAAAATTCTGAGAACTCGACTACTGAACGGGGAATGGGCTCTGACGATGCTAGGCAGTGAGGCAGAAGTAACAATAGCTCACCAGAACCTATTGGAATTTCTGGTGACAGCGGACTGGAATGATTATATCACGGTAGAAACACCTGATACTAGGGTAAGTGTCCCGCATAAGTTATATGAAATAACACTCCAAATGGAGGGGGACAAGCCCAGGAAAGTCAGAGGTCTCTTTTGGGAGAACCTCATGTTTGGCTATGACATTTTGTTAGGTGAACAAGATTGGCCTCCAGCATTCATTATGGATTGGCCTAGAGGAGAAACTATAAATTTACCAGCATTCTCAGACCATATTCCCAAATACCTAAAATATACATATGCATGGGAGTGGGTGGTAGCCCAAGCCCCTGCATTATACAAAAAACATGTTGGATGGGATGAGGATTCAACACACCACATAATTCCAATAAAAATACCCCGACTGCACAAAGCCAGTATCCAATAAAGCAAGAAGCTAAAAAACAGGTTGGGAAGATCAATCAATTAGGTGTTTGTTAAGTGCGACTACTCACCCGTAAGGGTCTCAAGGCGGTGGTTCACAGGTTCCAGTCCATCAAGGAGGGGGTCTGTCGAAGAACCAGGTTTTGAGGTTTCTTGCGAAGGTGGGGAGTGATGTTGTCTGTCTGAGGTGGAGCGGAAGGTCGTTTCAGGCTTTGGCCGTGAGGAAGGAGAAGGAGCGGCCTTCTGATCTGGTCCTTCTGGTGCGGGAGACCACGGCGTAGGAGAGCTGGGCTGATCGTAGGGTCCTTTAGGGTGCATGGACTTTGATTTGGCTATTCAGGTATGCTGGTCCGGTGTCGTGGAGGGCCTTGTGAGCGTGGGTGAGCAGCTTGAAGGTGACTCTGGCTTCGATGGTGAGCCAGTGGAGTGTGAGCAGGTGCTGGGAGATGTGGCAGTGTCTTGGCAAGTTGAGTACCAGTCTTGCGGCGGCGTTTTGGATGTTCTATAGCTGGTGGGTGCGGTTTTTGTTGATTCCGGCATAGAGTGCATTGCCGTAGTCGAGTTTGCTGGTGACCAGGGTGTGAGTGATGGTCTTTCTGTGTTCGAAAGGGATCCATTTGAAGGTCTTACATTGGAGGCGGACGGTGTGAAAGCAGGAGGACGAGACGGAGTTGATCTGGCAGTCCATTGTGAGCTCTGATTCCCGGGTAGCGTGCGTTGTCCGTGGGGGTGGGCGGGCTTTCAAGGGCAGGGGACCACCAGGTGTTGTTCCAGGCATTGGGGTTTGGGCCCATGATGAGTACTTCCGTTTTATTGGTGTTAAGATGTAGACAGCTGTTTTTCATCCATTTGGCGACAGCTTCCATACCTTCTCGAAATGTGTGTCTGACGGTGTTAGGTTCGTTGCATAGGGAGAGGATGATGTGGGTGTCGTCTGCGTATGACACACTGTTGAGTCTGCAGGTTCTGAAAATGGAGGTGAGCGGAGCCATGTAGATGTTAAAGAACGTAGGGCTGAAGGAGGACACCTGAGTGACTCCACAGATGGTTGGTGTAGGGTCTGAGAGGAAAGGGGGGAGTCTGGCAGAACGCAGCGGGTCAGAGGAAGGAGCGGATCTAGTCAAGGGCTTTGTCTTGGATTCCTGCGTCTTGGAGTCTGCATATTAGCGTGCGGTGAGAGACTGTGTCGAACGCCGCTGAGAGGTCGAGGAGGATGAGGACTGCTGTTTTTTCTTTGTCCAGTAGGGTGCGGATGTCGTCTGTTGCGGCGAGGAGGGCAGTTTCCGTACAGTGTTTTTTTCTGAATCCGGATTGGGAGGAGTCGAGGATGTTGTGCTCTTCGATGAATGTGGCAAGTTGGCTGTTGATGGGTTTCTCGATGACTTTCGCTGGGAACAGGAGCAGGGAGATGGGTCTGTAGTTTTTGAGGTCGGTGTGGTCCACTGAGGGTTTCTTCAGGAGGGGGTTGATCTTGGCGTGTTTCCAGTCGCCGGGAAAGAGGCAGTTGCCAGGGAGCGGTTGATAGTGTGGCGAGCATGGGTGCGGTGGTGTCGGCGGCCCTGTTGAAAATGTGGTGGGGGCAGGGATCCATGGGGGCCCCGGAGTGGATTGACTTCATCGTCTTCAGTGTGTCTTCGGTGGTGAGGGCTGTCCAGTTGTCGATCGCTGGTTTCAGGGTGTCTGGGGTGGTTGGTGAGGGTTCAATGTGTTGGTTGTCTTCGTCGAAGTTGTCATAGATGCTCTTGATTTTGTGGTGGAAAAAGGTGCTGAGTTTGTTGCAGAGGTCTTGTGAGGGAGGGATGTCCTTGGACTCACTGTTGGGTTGGGTGAACTCCTTGATGATGTTGAAGAGTTCTTTGCTGTTGTGTGCATGAGTGGAGATTCTGTCTTCAATCGCTTTTTTCCTCGTTTTTGTGATGAGTTGGTGGTAAGCATTGGTGGCGGATCTGAAGTTTTTGTGAGCTACTGTTGATTTGGTGTTCCTCCAGGCCTTCTCGAGGCAGCGGCAAGTGCGCCTGGACTCTCGAAGTTCGGTGGTAAACCATCTAGCTTCTTGGCGGGAGTGTTGTTGTTTTTCATGAGGGGGCTCTGGTGTTGGCGCTGTCTGAGATCCATCTGCACAGGTTTCAGGCTGCGGTGTTGGGGTCGTCGTTTTCCGCAATGGTTGGGGTGGAGTTGCTGAGGTTAGCTGGTCATCGGTGATTCAGGTCCAGTTTCTTCATGGGAGCAGGTGCTGGTGTCTGTGGATGGTGGGTGTTCTGAAGATGAAGTGGACGCATCGATGGTCAGTCCATGGGAGTTCGGTGGTGTGGCTGAAGTTGATGGAGTTTCCTGTTGTGAAGAGGGGGTCGAGGGTGTGTTCAGCTGAGTGTGTGGGTTCTGTCCCTATCTGGCGGAGTCCAATGTTGTGGAGGTTGTCCAGGAGGGATGCGGTGCTGGGGTCCAGTTGGTTGTAGAGGTGAAAGTTGAGGTCTCCCAGTGGGGTGTAGTTGGCGGATGCGATGGCATGCAGGGGAGATGATGTCCGTGATGGAATTGGCAAAATGTTTGCAGGGTCCAGGGGGTCAGTAGATGAGGGTGCCTCGGAGGGTAGAGGTAGGGCTGGCCAGTATCTTGAAGTGCAGGTGTTCCATCAGGTCTGTGGGCTCGTCAGGGAGTGTGCTCAGATGGAGGGTGGATTTGTGGACGATGGTGATTCCTCCTCCTGGGCGGGTGGGGCGGTCCTTCCTGGAGATCTTGTATCCTTGGGGAATGGCGATGATGATGTCCGGTCCCGGGGTGGTGTTGGTCCAGGTTTCAGTGAAGAAAGCTACGTCAGGGTGGTGCTGTCGAGGAGGTCCCAGATTTCGGTGGCGTGATTGTGAAGGGATCGGACGTTGAGGAGGATGCATTGCAGGGTCTTCGGTTCGGTTGTGTTTTTGCGGGCGGGTTACACTGGGTCCGTGGTCTTGGTGGTTCTGCAGGTGTGCCGGCAGTGGTGGCAGCTGAAGGGTCCATGGGTGTCGGCTGGTGATGCTAGCTTGCAGTTGTTGTTGCGGCCTGGGTTGAGAGCGAGGAGTGCCGCTTGGTCGTTGCATTGGCGGTGCGGAGGTCCAGGGTTCCTACTGCTGGTCGCGGTCGGGTCGCGGATGGGCGCTGACGGGCACAGACGGGCTTGCCTTCGGCGCGCCCGCGGCATTAGGTAGGGGTCAGGGAGGGCTGGACAGCTGGGAGGCTGGAGAGGAGCTGGATTGGCCCGGTTGCACTGGAGGAGTGGGGCCGCGGGGGCAGCAGCAGCGGGGAAAGGTAAAGGGAGGAAATAAGGAGTAAAGGAAAAGGGGAGACAAGCAGAAATATAGTAGAATAGAGCAGAGATGCAGAAAAGTGCAGAAAGGTGAAAAATAAAAGAGGGTAGAAAGGGTAGAAAAACTAGTGAAAACGCGTGAAAGAGTGGAGTGAGAGGAAGAAGACAGAGGTTCACTGGACCACCAGGTATAAGGCGCAGGGAAACCTGCGGGTGGAGGAGGGCCTCGTTCACCAACACTCGAGAGTACAGGGGCAGGGGCAGGTGCAGGTCTCACTTAATGGTGGAGCTGCGAGGGTGGGGGAGCAATTTCACTGACAATGAGTCAGTGGCCTTGCTCGCCTGTCCCCGCAGCGGCTGCCATTAAGTAGGGGTCGGGGAGGGCTGAACAGCTGGGAGGCGGGAGCAGGGAGGGGAGATGGATTGGGCCGGTCGCGCTGGGGAGGAGGGGCTGCGGGGGCAGCAGCGGCGGGGAAAGGTAAAGGGAGGAAATAAGGAGTAAAGGAAAAGGGGAAATAAGCAGAAATATAGCAGAAAAGAGCAGAGATGCAGAAAAGTGCAGAAAGGTGAAAAATAACAGAGGGTTGAAAAACGAGTGAAATCAAGAGAAAGAGTGGAGCGAGAGGAAGGAGACAGAGGTCCACTGGACAACCAGGGATGAGGCTCAGGGAAATCTGTGGGTGGAGGTGGGCCTCGATCACCAACAATCGAGAGTGCAGGCGCAGGGACAGGCCTCACTTAATGGCTGAGCTGCGAGGGTGGGGGAGCAATTTCATTGACAATGAGTCAGTGGCCTTAGATCAACTTGAATACCAAGGGGTGATTAAAACTTTCACCTCTCAAATGAATAACCCTTTGTTTCCCATATCAAAAACCAGACAATTCATATTGTTTAGTTTTAAATTACAGATATTTAAACCTTTGCACTAAGACATTTGCAGTTCAAAATGCACACAGTGCCACAAAAATGAATAACATTGTGATTTTTCTACCAGAATAGTGTGCCTGAGAGCAGGTATTTAACTGCATTCTCCGCGTTAGGTTCACAGCGACAATTTTGTAGACTCCCCCAGGGGTATAAGAACAGCCGGGGGTTTCAGCCAGAGCCAGAGCAACTGAATTACTTCAAAATTTGGATGAAGAGGCATTGTCCTATGTGGATGATATATATCTAACGGAGGATGACCTGGAGGAACACTTCAACAGAATAAACACCAGAATTTTGCGATTTGCCTCTGAGGGTTACAAATTGAACTTTAAAAAGTCAAAGATTGGGTGCGTGGCCAAGATGGCAAGCGAGTAAGATGTGCAGTTATTGTTTCCCCGCTCCCGTTTGCCCTTTCCTGGCTCCTACACTGTGGTAAAATCCCCCAAAACAATTGATTTTGAGAAGGTGAGCGATCCGGGCCCGGTGGAGCATCAGGGGGACTGGATTGCAGGCGCTGGCGTCCGCGGAGACGCGACAGAGACCCATGGAGCAGAGCGAGCCCAGGGGCCGAAAATGGCAGCGCCGCCGGGCAGAGCTTGAAAGGCCTGCGCTCGGCAGAATCACCCCAGCGGGTGTGGTGACGGAATCTGTGGCCTGGGGCTTGGGCATGCATCGGGGAGCAGCAGAGGCTACGGATCCTAGGTGAGGAGTCCGGCACAGAAGCAAGAGAGGCCCGTGGGGAAGAACGGAGCCAAGACAATAAAGCGCACAGGGGACCTGGAGGCACCGGTGAGCAGGGCCGTGAGAACAGGGAAGTCACTGCAATGCGCGGAGGTTCCCTGGAACGCAGCTGCATCACTTCTGCGACCTCATTTGGCTGAAGGAGTCCTAAAGTGAGATCCAGGGGAGGCCTGCACATACCCCGATGAGAAGGATCCAGTGTCCTGGGCGAGAGTGGGACTCAGGCAGACCGTAGCCGAGCATACCTAACGAAGGGGAGCAGGCCCAGCAGCAGAAAATGGCGGCAGCGTTCCGAACAGGGATGAAGGCCTGAATGCAGATGAAGGGACTGGAAGGCGCAGCCGAGAGGCCAGGCCAACTAGCGTGGAGCGCGAACCTGCAGGCAGGCAGGGCCGCCAGTGCGGCCCAGGCACAAACGGGGACAGTACCCTGACAAGCAACCCCAAAGCCAGACCCGGTGGTGCCCGCGGGCCCTGACCAGGAGGCAGGGAGGCCCCGCAAGTCTAAGAGCCCCAGGGCAGTGACTTCAACCCCACAACAGCAGCAGCAATTTCCGACCGGCACGCTCGGCCGGTAGTGCATCAGTCGGTACCCGAGGTGCAGGTAGAAGAGGCCTGCAGGATGGCAGGGCAACAATCCAGAGGGAGTGGAGTGGACGCTCCCCAGGAGAGCCAGTGAGGAGGGGACAGGCGCATATGGGGACAGAGGCGGTAGAGGAGGGATACGCACTGGATCGGGGGCTCACACCTCTAGCACAAGGAGGAGCGGAGGTACAGCCTAGGTGGCCCGAGGGCGAACAAATACAACATAAGTGGGGGCACAGGCCGCCGCAATGCAGGAGGCAGGTGTCCTCCAGGGTTCATGGAGAACTGCAAGCTAAGTGGACGCCAGACTAATACCACAGTTGGAGCGGAGACAGGGTGCAGTGGCGCAAAGACAGCGGATTCCTCAGACGGTATGTCCTCGCTGAGAGGGAAAAAGGAACGGACCCTGAAGGACATGTTGATCAAAACCTCGCAGGCTGGGGGAGGAGACGGCAGAAGGTCTCCACTCACGCAAATGGAGCCCGAGACGGAAGAAGCTAAAGACCCCGTCACCTGCTCTTTCCTAGAGACATTATTTACCATGCTACGAGATGATTTTCAGTCATTAAAAGGGGAACTCACAAGGGATATGAAGTACATCTGGCAAGATGTGAATGCAGTAGGCGAAAGGGTGACCAGCATCGAGGACCAGGAACAGGCCAGGGAGGAAGAAATGGAGCAGCTCCAGCAGGAGGAGATTCAGCTTCGGGCCCAGCAGATAGACCTCCAAGCGCAACGGAAGACCTGGAGAACTGCTCCAGGCGGAATACCATATGGGTGAAGGGGCTTCCATCGGAGAAAGAGGGAGCGGACATTGTGCAGTACCTGCAGGGGATGTTCCGGAGCATACTGGGGGTCTCAGAGGACTTTGATATCAGGATAGATCGGGCACACAGAGTGGGTTTGAGAAGGAAGGCGCCTGCACCCCACCGGACATCTTGGCCTACTTACCAGACTTCCCCCTCAAGGAGCGCATTTTAAGGGAGGCTTGGGTGAAGCATCTACTCACACACCAGGGCAACCCCGTGGCACTCTATCAAGACTTAGCCTTAATAACTCTGCAAAAAAGAAGTGAATTTCATTTGGTGATGGCACATTTGAGGGGCATACTCTTGGGGACACCCTTTCCGACTGATTTTCAAGCGGTAAGGCAAGGTACACCAAATCAAATCATTACAGGAAGCATGCAGAATACTAGGCCTGGAACGACCAAGTCAAAAGGAGGCGGCTAGCCCAGAACGCAAGGCCCGCGAGACCGGTGGCAAAGAGTCAGAGGGAGGCGGCTCACAGAACATACGCTGGGGCCAGACCCCACAACCATGGTGCAGGAGAGGCAATCGGTCTTAGAGACGGTACTCAAGGACACAGCTTCCCAAGATAGCTCTGGAACATTACTGGGATAACTACACACAACATATATAAGCGGAGCTGGGGGGGCAGTGGATGGGAGCGTGGAGACGGGAGATTTGGGCCACAAAATGCTCCGTTCAATTCCTTTGTCCAAGGGCATGCGACCACGATCTGCGGGCTCTGGACATTATGGGGTGTTAGAGAGTACTTGGTTGGAGTTAGGGAGGGGGAGGAAAGGAACTGGTGTGCGGGGAGCTGACGACACAGGGATGGAGATCGATCCACGGGAGACAGGAGGCAGGGCAGAGGGGGGGACTCACAGAGGGCCAGAGGGTTTTGCATCCTCCGGAAACGACAGACCCATTATGATCTTACATCATGACACACTCCACAGTGAAAGTAGTCACCCTAAACGTGAAGGGCCTTAATAATCCTGTTTAGCTGGAAGCCATCCTTTCCTATTTGGAAAACCTGGGGGTGGATGTGTGTCTTCTCCAACAGACCCACTTCCTATCTAAAGACTGGCATTGGCTGAAGTCAAAGGCATTTCCCCACCTATTTTTCTCATCCTCATCGAATAAAAAAGCTGGGGTAGCTGTTTTAGTAGTCAAGCGATTTCCAGGGATAGTGGGAGACAAGATTGCTGAGGTTAAGGGCCATCTACTGGCCTACATGTTCCAGATAGGGGGGCACACACCAGCAGTGGGGTCAATGTATGCGCCCAACACAGGGCAGGAGAAATTCCTAAAGGAGGTGCTCTCGGAGCTCCTTAGCAAACAAGAGTGGAAGACGATAGTGGGAGGGGAACTAAACCTTTTCATGGACGCGGGTAACGACCGGTCAGGTTACCAATTCAATCAGACGGGGGAACTGATGAGGGAAGGGAAGGAATGGCTTCAATCTAGGGGACTGATAGATTTGTGCCGGGCGGCCCACCCCCAGACCTCACAATTCTCCTTTTACTCTCACACCCACGGCACTTACCTGATAGGTACGACAGAATTAAATGCAATGGTGGGGGAAGTGGACATTATCCTGGTGGCGCTCTCTGACCACGACGCGGTGATGGTCTCCCTTTGGTTGCCCCTGATGGGGAGACAGCTGGGAGGCTGGTGACTCAGGAAAGGCTTGTTGCACAAGGAAGAGGTGACACTCCAGATACATAAATGCATTAAAGATTATTTAGAGATAAATGCCGACCCCGACATCTCCTTGCCCGCTCTATGAGGGGCCCTGAAAGCGGTAGTGCGCAGAGAATTGATAGCTATATCGGCTGCAAAGACCGAAGATCGCAAAGAAAAGAGGCATCTTCTCACAGCACAAGTGCTAGAATTAAAGCGTGTACACAGTAGAACCGGGGCACCAAGGGTCTGGCACCAGCTGAAGGCAGCACAAGCTCAACTGGCGGGCTTGACATTGATAGAGCCGAATGCGCAGCACTTCATCTCAAGCACTCCTATTATGTGGGAAGGGACAAGACTGGGCGCATGCTGGCGAGTAAACTACGAGCCCGCACCCACCAGACGAAGGTCCACTCAATCGCAAACGCCAAGGGGGAGGTGGTTAAGGAAGACAAGGAGATAGCTGAAGT
Source organism: Triturus cristatus (assembly GCF_964204655.1). Classification (NCBI taxonomy): domain Eukaryota; kingdom Metazoa; phylum Chordata; class Amphibia; order Caudata; family Salamandridae; genus Triturus; species Triturus cristatus. The sequence goes on from NC_140584.1 coordinate 653,890,360, forward strand.
AGTCAGAGACTTTTATGCAAAACTATACAAAAAGGAGGCCCCTTCTGGAACGCAGATGATGGCATATTTGCGGGGAGCACATACAACAGTGCTAGGTAGGGAGCAAGTGGAGCTACTGGACACCCCAATCCAAATAGAAGAAGTTAGAGGGGCGATCTCACGCCTCAAGCTCATAAAATCCCTGGGACCGGATGGATTACTGACGTGTTTCTATAAATCCTTTTGCCATATTTTAGCTCCTCTCCTGACAAGACTTTTTAATTACTTTGAAGGGCCGGGGTCGATTCCCCCTGACATGCTAGCAGCATCAATTGTAGTCCTGCCTAAACTGGGGAAGGATAAAAATCTTTGCGGTTCCTATCGCCCGGTGTCCCTTCTGAATGTGGACCTCAAGCGGTTTACCAGCATTTTAGCGGCAAGACTACGCCCCTTAATGCCGGGCATCATAGAGCCAGATCAATCGGGATTCAACCAAGGTAGGCAGAGTAGTGACAACACCTAAAGGATCCTCCACCTGTTTGATAAAGCTCTCTGCACAAATATGGACGCCCTATTGCTATCGCTGGACGCCGAGAAGGCATTTGACCAGGTGGACTGGGACTTTCTAGATCAAACCCTGGTTTACTTCGGGCTGGAAGATCGGTTCAGGGGACGAGGTAGGGGTGCCCTCTGTCGACCCTCCTCTTCGCCTTATACATTGAGCCGCTGGCCCAGAAGACAAGATATTAACCCAGACATCACGGGTGTTCCATTTGGGTGGGGAAAGACATGCAATAAGCCTGTACGCGGATTATATCATTGCCTCTCTGGAATCTCCAGATCAGTCAGTCCCGGCATTCTTAAGGGAACTGGAGTTATTCGGTCAGGTCCCTGGATTCCGAATGAATGTGGGGAAGTCAGTGATCCTCCGACTAGATGGGCGAAGGTCAGCCTTAAGGATAGGAGCTGATATTGCCTCCGAAACTAAGATCATGGAGTCCATCCCATATTTAGGAATCAAATTGGCTCCGACGATTCAACGGACGATCACACTAAATTGCTCCAAGCTAGTCTTGACAGGTCAAGAGAGAGTTACAGAGCTGGAAGCAGCATCAGTTGTCACTGCTGGGACGCATTGCTGCGGTTAAAATGTCTATTTTCCCCAAGGCACTATACTTGTTCCAAACACGTCCAGTTTGGCCACCAAAGGGGACAATCCACACTCTGCAAAGAGCAATACACCATTTGGTTTGGGCAAGAGCGCGACCACGCGTGAAGAGAGAACTGGGGCATTTGAGAACAGAAGAGGGAGGTCTGGGATCCCGAATCTGTTAAGAGTACTTTAGGGCTGCCCAACTGCAATACTTGGTGGAATGGAGTATGATGGAATCGGAAAAGAGATGTCTCTTTCAAGATAGGACATTAGCGGAACTCTCTTTATGGAAAGTTCCCTTCCTGAAAAAAGCAGACTGACCACAGAACCTTCAGGGCTCCCCAGTTACGAATACAGTAATGCAGGTATGGGACAGGGTGGGCAGTAGAAGGGGGCTAACAACCTTTTCCTCTCCGATGACTTCCCTCCTGGAAAATAGGAGGTTTACCTCTGGGCTTGATGGGAGGGCATTCTCGGCATGGCACGATTCAGAGTGCAAAGCGGCAGGCCATCTGTTTGATGTAGAGGGGATCATTCCTTTTTCTCAATTAAGACAGGACTATACCCTCCCAGAAGTAGAAAGGTTCCACTATCTCCAAATCAGGCATTGGCTTCTTCAGCCAGAAGTACACCCGAAAGTCAACAGAAAATTTACAGCATATGAGAAGTGGCTAGTGACGAAACATTCAGATAAGAAATTGATCTTGAAGTTATATGCAATGTCGCATCCGCTATCCCAACACAGCCCACTGCCAGTCAGAAATACTGTGCGAAAGAAATAGGAAGGGATTTCACGAAGAAGGAGTGGGGGTAAATCTATTATAGGGCCAAACATACGACACGAAACTCAGGCTGCAAGGAAACTGCCTTCAAGATCGCCATGTATTGGTATCTGACGCCAGTGCGCCTTAACAAAGGGAACCCGGATTGCAGTCCTACGTGCTGGCGGGGTTTGCGGAGAGGAGGGGACCTTACTCCATTTGTTATGGGAATGTAAGGAGCTAGTGACATATTCCTCTGAAGTCCTGTAAGGGGAAGCAGATAGGCCTAGCCCTGGAGGCAGCACTCCAGAACATCTTATCGTACTGGGGAACACAGACAATACCGACACACACGGGGTGGCTACATAGATTATGGTACATCCTGGGAATGGAAAGGACACAGGTTTCCCTCACAAACACCGTGCCGGGATTTAGAGAGGTATGGTGGCCACTGGTGTTTCTTCTGTCCACCGAATTTAATGAAATCACATTCCCAAAATACCTCACCCTTCTCAGGCTCATGGCACTGGAAGGGCCTCCCACCGGACCCTGAGCCCGGCCACAGAATTAACTTTGAGAAACACTGGAAAAATGGATCAGACATGGCACACACCAGTTCTGGGGAGGGGGGTGGGGGGCAGAGGGGTTTGTTTGAATACCTTTTGACCATGTTGAATACTATTGCTTATCTTATCAAAATGCAGCATGTAAATCAATCCAGAGTAAGCCTCACAAGCTTATGGGGGGGCATTTGTTGGCCGGTATTATCGCAGAGGACACGGAATGCAGTTATGTATGATTTGGTCACTGGATACCAGTGCGGATTGTGAGGCAGATATAAGAACTGTGTTTATGCTAAAGATGTCAATAAAAACAAAGTTAAACCTAAAAAATCAAAGATTGCCCATTTCAATGTCCTGTTTTTGGGATATGAGCTTTCAAATGAAGGGAAAAGCCTAGCAGCTAACTTTTTGGAAAAATGTGAAATGCTCCAACCTCCAAAAACATTAACAAATTTACAATCAATCCTGGGATTACTGAACTTTGGCAGAACATACATTTTAGATAACGCAGAAAGAGTAAAACCTGTCTACGATTTAATAAAACCTGACTTCTCAGTAAGACAATGAACACAGGAACACACAGATATCCTTCGTTCCTAACAAGCTAACACACTTACAGACACGCGTAAACGTATGCAACCTGGTGATACGCAGGTCAATCATAATACACCTACCAAACATATAATGAAGGTGAGACAGTACCAATGGCATACCAATCACATTTGTACACAAATGCTGAGATGCGCTTTGCATCAACATAAAAAATTCTAACAGCAGTACAGACTGCTCTAGTAAGAGAAAGAACCCTGGCTCAAGGGAAACGTATAATTGTCGTTACCCCAGTTCCAGCCCTAGAAGCTGCAACAAAAGCAAGCGTTAACAACGCAAAAAGCCTTACATCCAAGATGGATACAATGGGCTAATTCTCTCAATGCAACAGATGAAGACTATAGGCACGACCCAAATCTAAAAACACATGCATTTCTGCAATACGAACAAGAATTTCCTCTACCAAATGAAATAATGCCTCTAGATCAGTATAAATATATCATTTACACTGACGGTTCTGCTCAACCGCCCATAGGGAGTAAACAACAATACAGTGCTGCATGTGCTATCTTTAAAGGATTCATGCAGGATGGAAAGTTTCGTACGAGTTTACAAAACGCAGTCTCTAGGAGACTGCATGGCACAGCTGGCAGAATTAAAAGCACTATTACAGGCACTGGAAATTACGGATCGAAAATTCCCCACACGAATCGTGTGTGATTCCTTTTACTTTGTACAGTCATACAATGAATATTTACATCACTGGGGACAGAATGGGTTTAAAGATGCAAAAGGTGGCACAATAAAGCACAACACACTATGGGAACAGGTAGTAGAGTTGAAAAACAAACTACCAAGGGTTCACGTGATACATACACTGAGTCAGCAACTGAGTAAGCAACGTAATGGCGTTCACGTTGAATGGAATTCATTGGCTGACGAAGCCACAAAGGGGGCTGTACGGGCGGCTTCCATAGCTGCAATCACTCGTTCAAAAACGCGATTAGACTGTGAGATAATGGTTGCGATTATTGCCACACGCAATAACTCAGCAGTACCAAAAAGATTTCCACTCCAGTACTCTTACAAGTTAGATGCAATCAATGTTCCATTTGCTCAAAATCCTGGAGTGGGGATACAGTAATACCAAAAATGGATCGCAGGTTAGGATTAATTCTAGCATCACACAAGGGTATAGGCTCTGCAACTGCCGGAGTTACAGCGACTGATTCTCTACTAAAACAGCGCTACTGGTGCCCTGGATTAACAAAGGAAACTAAGGACTATGTCTTGAAATGCGACATATGCCAGCAGATGTAAGGCTCCACTGTAACACGTCCAGTGCAGACACCATTACTAATATCAGACAAAATGCTTGCGTGTGTTTATTTGGACCACTCTGGCCCCTTACAATCTGATGGGGCTTACAAGTATACCATGGTTGCAGTGGATTCCTGCTCGAGATTCCTATGAGTGTGGCACCAGCACTCGGCTGACGCTGGAACTGTTATAAAAGATTTGCGAGTCTTTATAGGGACATACGCAATTGGCACATTACATTTTGACCGTGGCCCAGCATTTAGCTCTAGGGCTTACAATGAAGCCAGGGAACGTTTGGGTGTAGCATTGCGCTACTCCTCTCCGTATCATCCCGAGGGAAATTTGGTCGTGCAGAGAAAAAACAAGGACTTAAAGCAGTCTTTAACAGCTAGAGTATTAGGCTCCAGTGGAAGTTGAGTAAAACATATGTATGGAGTTCAAAAGACGTCAAATAACCAGCCAAGAAGCTCTGTAGGGGGAGTCACTCCTTATGAGGTCCTATTTGGGAAGAGAATGTGGATACCTGATCTTAATTTTGAAGGCACAGTGGCGGATGAAAAACTTTTTGACATCCATAAACTTTTGGCTGTTTTACAGGACCTAAATAAATCCAGGGCACTACAAAGTAACGTCCAGGTGAAAAGGACCGCCACTGGGGAAGTCAAGTCTGTCATGGGAAGACCTGTCTGGATCCCTAAAGTCAAGGACCTGGCCAGTGAAAAAATAGTGGACAAAAATGAATTTGGGCCATCACACAGAAATACTGTACCTGTCCTGGCAGTTGAAGGAACAAGAAAAGTAATTCTACCACGCCTTGCCAGTAAAAAGGAGAAGAGATGTGTCTCAATTGACTTAATCAAACCACACTCTATGGCCGATACTGAATACTAGGCCACGTGGACTACGGAGTAACAGACACCCTCCTCTCGCAACTATACAAGCGGTTCAAACAGAAAGACTTATCACGTTTGAAGAGTCACCTGCACGGAATGATAGACTATGCAACAATGCGATGAAACTCGATATCTACATCAACATGGCCCAAAAAGAGCAAGCTACAGTTTCCACAAGACCTACGGTATTGCCGAAAATTGATCGAACTGCATCTGGCTATTTCATTGACTATGATATGTTTTATGGGATCCAAGTGAACCTGAAACGATGCCAGCCCAAAAAAGTAATCTAAAGCGATTTGAAGATTTTCAGAACTTTCTTAAAAAGACGTACCTGGTATCACCTTGGGTAGAACTCTGGGTAATTACCGGGATACTTTTCTTTCTTTTCTGGATAGGCTTAGTAACTGTCTTTAGTATGTTTATAAATAGAACTTATCTCTGAGAAAGCTCTGCAGCAAAAAAAGTGAATGTGATTCTGAAACAACATCTATCATCACATTGTGAAAAAAGAGACCTATCATCAGTGAACATCACAGCATTCCTTTACCAGACGGTTAATCGATGGCCACATAACTCTCCCGGTCACTACTTTTCAATTACAATATTGCCTTGAACAAATGCAGGCAGGCAGATATGAAGACATGGGTAGGGAATTCATAAAAGAATCTTGGGAATTACCGTGCAGATTTCAATGTCGGAGTGGGGAAAAAGAAGTGTTTCTAAGCGGTACAAACTGCGAGAATTGGATCACTTATATGCCAGGATATATTGCTTCATGGGGCCTGTAACGGTTCGGTAGCGAACTTATCCTGTCACTTAAGGGCCGCCCCAGCTGCCGTGATCACTCCAGTGTTCAGACTCCTTTCAAATGGGAGTTACTTGATGCTGAGCGATCAAGGTTTCTAAGGGATGATTCCGGGCAGTGCATATCTATTAACCGTGAGCCCCAGGGTTACTTGCTGTATGCAAGTATTGTTTCCACCAACACATACAGTCAGGGAGGCCCCGTTATGGCCTTCACTAAATATTTTAATAATACGGTTTGATGCTTTGAGCAGAATGAAAGCCATGTTTTTACAGAAATCTGTGCCCTTAACATCCGTTCAAGAGACTTTTGATCTCCAGATCGCAAGGTCTTCGGCAGAGATACAGGCACTCATACGTACAAACTGTCCCTTCCATTTTGCAGAAATGGTCAATCATATCTTTAACATGTCTGATACGACAGGCATCGTCCACCTATTTAAGACCATAGATACTGGACTATTAAGCACCTTTCAGACGGTCCTCTGAGTTATACCAAACTTTATACACTCCGTATTTGGAAGCATATTTGGAGGGCTGCTGCTGATCCTGTTTCTAATAGCGGGTACCCTAATTGTTATTTTTCTGCTACGCAATGGATGTCCCAGTCACCAAGGAGATAGAAACAGTACTCCGGGAGTGAAAATACCGTGATCAGATGGTACAACACCTAGGCACACCTCGCCTAAGGGAACTAAGTGCATCTTGGTTCTTGTTATTTAGACCAGTTTGGATGGAATGCATCTTACCTGTCCTACGATGCCTATTTTGAGGAGAAGAATGCGTGTTAGATCTCTGCCTGACACTCCCATCATGTGCACAACCGGACATTGATGCTTTACTGGACCCGAAAACGGCCCATGTTCTGCAGTGTCCCCAGAGTATTACGATGTTGATGGCGGCATTCCTAGAGCCACCATAGGTAGTATCAGCTCCTGTTGGAATGGACATCGACTCCTCCTCTGACACCCAAGCCTTGGATGGCACACAGGCTGCCCCAGCATCGATTGTGGACAATACAAAAGATCATCTGTGCTCATAATCTGTGAGGTGTTACAGGGACAGTCGACTGCGGAGGCAGGCAATGAACATGTTTTGTCTACCAGCCAGGACACATAAACTTTTGACTCATTTTGCCCGTCATGTGCTGGGAAAGAATTTGAAAAACAAATAGAAAATTGGAACTCCATATCAAAACTGACATTCTATTTGAGCATGCATGGCTTTCAAATGCTTGTAGTAGCTCAAACTATACCTACGGACGTATTAGAGCTATAGCTTGAATGTCAATTTCCATTTTTTTTACCTCTTTTCAAATATTTTTGGAACCTTTTTAACTTTTTAAACATTGTTTTTAGCACAATGAAAAACTAATGTTTTTACTATTTGCGTACAAGTATCTAGTACACCTAGTAGTATGTTTAGAATTTAACTATGTCGTCCATTCTGAAGAGGAGTGGGTGTAATTTTCCATTTAGGTACCAGAATATTGGCCTTGGTAACTTCACTACCCATCACCTATATTCTTCCCTACATTACACTTGTCACGGTTTACACAGACTGAGCTTTTGCCTAGATACGACACTGCATTCAGAACACAGGTTTTCCCTAGTTCAAGATCTCATACATTATGCACAAGGATTTGTGGAAGCACAGCAGGACGCCCATCTCCTGTATAATATCTATGTATAAAATGTATGCCTGACGTCATCCTTAGGCCGACATAGTAATACAGCGAGGTAGGAACCCTGGGGAGACCTATGGGTATATATACATCACATCTTGCTAAGATAGAGCAGAGGAGACTGAGACTTCCTGGCCCACACACACTGACCAGAGACGCTGAGGTTCCTGCATGTAGACACTCCAGCTTGCAGTGATCTAAAATCCCTCGCGGGGCGTACAACTTAAGACCAGGATGGGGTCCCACAGTCTCTTACTTCAGGTAATGGGGTTGACTAAATCCTAGAGGGATTCTTGGCTCAATACCTACACACATGCTAAGTACAATTAGGTACATCTAGTTAGGGAGGCATAGTAGGAGCATCTTTTATCATGTGTTTTATATACTCGTATGTATTAATGACTATTGTAAGATGATAGAGCTATACCATCCGTTTACCTTCATTATACTGCTAATCATTTATATCTTATACTGCCTAACAATTGTTGCTGCTCATCTATTCTACACCAGAATAACAACTTTTCAATAAATACTTATCAAAAACGCCCAGCCTGTTTATTCTGTGTATCTCTCTGAAAGTAAAACAAGTAAGCACGAGTGACTGAGCGAAAGGTAGTATATTGGTTCCACGGTCCTGAGGGATCAGGGTTGTCATGTTCGATGGTTGCCAAGAACTATTCTCTCCTTGGTAAGAGGAGATTCTAGTGGTACTGTGAGCTAGTTGGTCCAAAAAGGTGTGGGGGGGTCAGAATCAGTCTGACACCAATCCTACAGTGTATGCTGTCTAAACGCGCAGATCCTGTACACTTTTTATAGGCGCTACACGACACTGAGACGATGCTGTGGAAAAGCTGAGATGGTGCAGTACTGATGTTAAGGTGGTGCTGCACGGATGCTGCGCTGATGCTGAGTTGGTGCTGCAATGGAGTGGTGCAATGATGAGGAGGTGGTGGTGTGCTGATGCTAAGGTGGTGCTGAGGTTATGTTGAGGTAAGGCTGAGTGATGTGGATTTCCTCACCCCCACCACCCTTCAACAGTGTTCCTTAAGGCTCCATAACCACAAACTTTCAGGTGCATTTAATTAGTTATATAAAGCACACCTCATACCAGTGTAGGGTGTCAGAGCACTTGGCATCACACACAAATTACACAGAGACATACAATCAATCATACGTGTATAAATTAGCATATAGGAAATGTTACATAGGACTACAGGGTGTAGGAGTCACAAGTCATATATATTGGTAGGCAGCATTGCTAAAGAGTGCTTGGGCCCCAGAAGCACAAACTCAGAATTGAAAATGGAACACCATAGTTAGCGTTTTTCTTAAATAAAAAGAATCGATTTCTACCCAGATGAACCCTTTTTGCAACATTAATATCTGCTCTAATCTATACTTTGCAGTGCGCATGCAGTTTTTTGATGACAGTTATAAATTCACTGTTCTATTTTAGGATTTTAACTTACAAGTTGCAAGTAACAGAAAAGCAGTAACCCACTGACCTATTTACATTTTATACGCTTTGTGATCTGCATGGTATACTTTCTTTGCAGGCAGCATATTATCCCTCTGTGCTACCTTACAGTGAGTCAAATCTTCCACTAGCCACAACTCCCATTTAGCCAGCAAGAACATTAATAACCGGAGTTATCTTGAGATTTTTATAGTTGTCTGGAAATTGCTAGAGGCCAGGAACGTGGCAGCCAGTGCTTTTACAAGCAAAATAAACTTGGAAACACGGCCCCTCTAAAGTTTGTTACCAGTGCGATTGCACCGCCCTCGTGCAATCCTTGTGCCCACCCTGCGTTCTTGTGCTGCATTTACTTAATGTAGTACATTAAAATGCACATTTATAGGGGACATTCTTCCTAAAGAAACATTTTGTTCTCAGCCCTAAAACGACAAGGGGAAACTTTGAACGCCTCAGCCAGCAGTCAAGCAGAGTGCCAGGTGGTGCTAATGCACAGGTCCTGGAGGGGTGGAAAAAGCACAAACAGTATGCAAATTATTTTAATTGTTGGTTTAATAGAACTAAAACATTGCGCTGTTTTAAGTAGTGGTTTACCGTTTTACATGATTTAGAGCTACAGTAGCTAGAAGGCATGGCTGGCTGCTGCATGCTTCGGAGCTGGTATCAATGTGGGAAGGGAAGACAGGAAGGACAAGAGAAGAGAGCCAGGGAGATTTCAAGGGACCTATTAAAGAGGCAATCAATGCCAGTTAAAGCCTTGTGGGGTCCAGAGCTGCCATCACAATGTTTTGTGCCTGTTTCACATTTTACACAGGATACATTTCTCTAAATAAACTGTGAAATGGTTTCAAATGCAGGCTTGTAGGATCATGCTGATTCAAACATTATGCCTTTAGTCACCAAGCAGCAGAGTATCCCCGTCCAGCAGCTCCTATCAGAGCACAGCAGTTGCTCTTTTCCAGATATGGTCATGCAAGGAGGAAATTAAAGGAGGCAGACTTAAAACCACAATAATCAATTGTTTGCATTCCAAGTCAACCTGGAGATGCCTTCTGGAGGAGTTCAAAGGAATGTCGCTCACATGGAAGGAACTGGGAGGGATGAATGCTGCAATAACATGTAAGCAGCTATGGGTCTGAGCACCCACAGAGTAACACGTCCTCCCACGACCAGATCAACAGAACAAAGTGTAAGGAAATTGTACTTAGTCCCGCCTGCTTGGAGGAAAATGGAGGGACAAAGAGGCAAGACTGGGCACTAGTAAGCAAGGATTTTCAAAGGCCATTGAAACCAACAAATGAGAAGCAAGGAATGGCATTTGACCCACAGAGATGTATACTAAAGTATACAAGAGGTCCTACGCTTTCGCTCGACCTAAAAAGTGCTGTCAAAAGACCATGTACCAGGACAGGTATGTGAGAGTAGTCATCCAGTAGATCCAGTGCCACCATCTAGTCACTTAAATAGCAATCAGTCCCGATTTCTAATACTGGCATTCTCCCGACAGCTCCCATGGCCAAGAGAGCTTGAACGTCTCCTTGGAGTATGGGCAAATAGTCCTCCAGGAGGCATTGCTGTGTAGGAGGCATGTCTGGGGGATGTCTTAGTACAAATGGGCAACAATAGTACAACAGTCGCACATCTCTACCTTTGGAGTAGTAATGGAACAATGGTACTCTAAACACTAAAACTCAACCGCTGCCATGATGTTTATGTCTGGGTCAAAGAAAAAATCTCTCTACCCAGGCACCAATAGAAAAAAAAAATATCGGAGTACTCTTATGATGTATATGATGTTTCAATGTATTGGTCTAGGATTAATGAATACAATTTATACATAATGCCAATTTAATTAGGTATCCAAATGCGTTTCAGTAGAAAAGATTATTTTACTTAATGATGATTTTTACCCAAAAAGTACAAACATATCACCACTATGGTTACAACTGTACAACAAAGATTACAGATGCGTTGAGAGTGTGGCTTCATAGACGATTCTAGCCGACATGTGTTTCGTCCCTACATTTGGACTTTTTTAAGGCTGATAACACATGAGAAAAATAAAACATAGATTTTAAAACTTATACTTTATTAAAACAATTTTAAATTTAGTGAATAAGATTAGAAGTTGCGATCATCACCATAAAAACTAATGATATCCCGTGAGTATAATGCTCATAGAGGTAAACAATAAACAAAAAGACACAATACCCACTTGTGAGAAATATACAACTGCCACCTAGACCAAGTAGTTAACTATGAATGCACAGTAAAGTTGTGAAGAAAACAACAGAGAAGTAACTCCAGAGACTTAAAAGATAAAAGGGTAGTGGGCATAGACAGATGAATTCAAACTCATGCTGATGAAAGATCCAAAAAGCAGATCCATGAACCAGTGGTTTGTGCCACCATATAGCCTTCAAAGTAAAATTAACACATAATCTGTTAAATTACCAATATCCAAATGAATCTATATTCAATGGAATTCGTGCATCAGAACGTACAAATTTATTAACTTTCTAAAAGGCTGACCAAGTCTCAAATCAAATCCCTAAGGAGAATGGTGAACATAACATAGGAAATACATTAACCCTTCTGATGAGTAAGCCAAATTCTTTTAAAGTCGAACATGGGGGAATGACAAGCCCCCGATTCAAGTATTCGTCGGTTTAATACCTTCTTATCTAGGTAGTGGCTTATTCAAAAACAACATAGAAAGTCATATCATATCTGTCCCATATCTAAGGCGCATAATATACAATCCAATTTGCACTGAGATAATTGATAGAGGATGAGATCCTCTGATGAGTGGGGACCTGATAAGTCCTGATGTAATATCTTTAAATATTATAAGAATATGCCATATATTTTGTAAGAGATTACTCAAAAATACAAAACTTTGTGTTCGAAATATCAACTATATAGCAAGTGCACATTTGAGTGAAAACAACTGTTAAACTTTTCAAACATCCCCACTGAAAATATACAGAAAAGGTGTCCAAATGTAGGCCTAAAAAAATCAAACCTGTAAAAGAAATCCTAGGCAAAGGAATCGTGGACGGTGAAAATAAAAAAAGAGACGAGGGATCCCCAAAAATAAATCACATAACACAATGAGTCTACTAACAGTACTTTGCACGAGTGGTCATAAGTGGAAAATGCATGGTCCGCAATACGATTTCCACCATTGGGGTTGGGTTTGGTTTGGCTTATCCCCAGAAATCTAACAGTAGGAGTTTTGGATGCCCGGGTAATTATTCCTCATTGATTGCATATGTTTTTGTATGGGTTCCTTTACAGCTTGAATCATGCTGCCTACTTAGATGACCCCCACAAGCACAAATTAACAAATAAACAACATAATTGGTTTTGCAGTTAATGAAAATATCAATCATTAATGTTTTACTTCCATAAAACCTGAAGCTGTGCGTTTTATGCATTGCAAGGCTGCACATGTTACAAGTACTGCACTTGAAAAATCAGTTGGGCATATTAGGTAGCCAAGTCTTGGTGGTCTCAGATATGGGTGGTTAATAGCTATTGCATACTATGTCCATGATCGTTTTTTCCTCTTTTGTTAATCATCTTAGGTTTTGATGGAATTATCCGCATAAGGGGTAGCAAGCACTGTATAAATGCAAACTTTTTCCCCCCTGTTCTATCCCTCCACCATCGTTCTGAATCCAAATAACTGACTAACATATCCACCAATCAAATTACTTTCATATTTCACTATACTAATTCACCACAAATCCTTTATGGGTTCCGAAGTAGCGTGCTACTCGCCGAAAAAAGCGCATCAACACCTCATCAAGTGTAGCAAGTGCTATATAAATGCAAACCTTTTTCCCTCTTCTATCCCTCCACTATCCTTCCCAATCCAAATACCTGACTAACATATCCACCACTCAAATCACTTTCATATTTCACTATACTAATTCAGCACTAATCCTTTATGGGTTCTGGAGTAGCGTGCTACTCGCCGAAAAAGACTTCAAAACCTCATCAGGGGTAGTAAGCGCTATATAAATGCAATTACAATACAATACAATAAGTGTACTGTCCGTTCCAAGTACATGCCAAAGCCTTAGTAGTATCCTATATATAGAGTTGCTATCACTGCTGTAAGGTGTACAAAAGGAGACAGTGGTGTGTATCTCTTTTCTCGTCCATTTCTTATGATTTTTTAGCAAAGAAGGTCTAGACACTTTTGCTATTTTATATCTGGCATCTGTTCTGACTTCCCTAGACTAACTTCTTTGTAGGAACCTGTTAGACAGGCAATCAATTGAATTTCACATGATTCAGATTCACTGAAATGTCATTTTGTCCTTGCCATCTTGCCATAGGGTATTATTGTCCATTGAATGGACGGGTGGGCACTAGTAGCATGCTGTCTTGGTAATATGCAAAAGCGTAGAACACACACCCTTTCACTTACCTCTATTATACAATGGTGTGACTGGTGTAAAAATGCTATATGACAATGCAAACTACAAATCCCAGAAAACCTGGGAACAGTAGTCCAGGACCATTAGTTGAAGCACCTGCACTCCTGGTATAAAATCCCGCCCCGCCCAGGAAGTAGCCGGTGCGTGACAATTAATACCCCTTTCAGCATTCGTTCCTGTGTTAAGGAGCAAGAAGGCAGCTTGCCCTTAGCTTCTTCCAGAACACTCGTCTGCCTGTGTGCCTTCAAGTGACTAATTGCTTGGTTTCCTTGATAAAGCCTTTCTACGCTGCTCAGTGGGGTGTGTGCTGAGCTCTTGAGGAGCCAATACTTTCTTTGTATACTCTACATGGAGCCGGACTCCCCCGCTGGGATTAAACATTAGCGCTCTCTCTAGCAAAGCCTGACTTCCCTGCAGAGTGAAATTCTAGAGCACTCTGCCTAAGCCGTTTTTAGGTTGAGCATTCGAGACCTCTTGTATATACTTTAGTATATACTTATTATATATTTATATACTTATATGTGTATGTACTTTGTGGGCTCTGGAGATCAGCCCTAGGACTTGTCTGCTTCCGCTTAGGGACTTTTTTTTCAGTTCAAGTGCCTCTATTTAACTGTCTTGATAGAAAATGACCAGCAGAGGTCTGTAAAATACCAGAATCACTTTAGCATTCTCTAGATTCCAGTCCATAAAAATTGTCTTCCACGAGTACCCGTAGACAATTGTATTTTTTTCAAATCTTGTACTTTCAGTGATATGACCACCCTTCACGCCTGTACCGGGTGTTAGCTGATAATCATCTCCTTTTTCTCCTGCTGTTGAGCCAAGTGTTTGCTCTGTGTGGCTTGTCACTGGAATATTCTGGAGTAGTGAAAGGTAAAAGTGAAGGCTTTCACTTTATTAGACACCTTTTATACGAGAGTTCTTCGCAGGAACAGGACTGCAGGCACCAGTAGATGATTTATTTTTTATTTTTTATTTCTTACCTCTATTTGGACTGACTGAAAACCAGTGGCATTGCGCATTGAGAGAGAGGAACTATCTCTTGACTAAAAATATTATTCTCTTTTAGCCAGCCACTGGTGTATTCTTTCCTCGTTGACACCCCTGAGGTCATGAATGACAGCAAAGGATTATTTGCATGTTTGGATTACTTTTCACCTCCTTCTTCTTCTAAGGTGTGAGTGAGAAGTGAGTATTATGATTAGAGAATAATAATTATATTACTAATTGTGAGTATCCTGTTTTTTCTTTATGAATGTTTTTGGTCTTTACCTATCATTCTACAGGGCATGCACATATCACTGGCTCGTGCAAGGGCAAGCTTTCCTACACTAGAGAGGACGCTGCGGATGAGGCCTTTCTGTTTGCTTTGGCAGCTTTTTCTTATTATATCCCTTTACCTTTTTCCTCTGACTGATGCCTTTTCAGGATAGTTTTTCTATGTGCTCTTGAGAAGTATCACAAAGAGTAATTGGAGAACTAGCTTCGCACATCGTCCCCGCTGGGTAAAGATTCAGGTTAGTGGTATTTTATCTGACTAGCTGACAGATCTGACAAATGCAGCTACTGGGGGATGGATGGAAAGGGCAGGGAGTAACCATTCTTAAAAATTTGGAATACCCACTGGTCAGATGTGATGCTACCTTCTAACAGACAATCGTGCACCCTTGAACCGAGTATAAACCAGTTTTGCGGCCAGATCAACGGCCTTTGTCGCAAAAGACTTGGGAGGCCTGTTGCTGTTGAAGCAATGTCTGGCACTTCCTCTATTGGAACCCTCTTCTAAAGCTTCTCAAGGGGCGAAACTCTAGGTCACTTTGCGTTCTTTAAAGCTCCTCAGGTCCGAGTCCGCCTTGTCTCTGAAGAGATGTGTGCCATCAAATGTCATGTCCATTTGAGACTGTTGGACGTCAATTGAAAAACCTGTGGAGCGAATCCAAGCGTGGTACTGTAGCGCCACAGCAGTCACAACTGCCCTACCAAAGCAGTCTGTAATGTCCAGGCCCAACTAGATGGAGTACATCCCTGTGTCCTGAACATCCTGGACTAGGTGTTGGAGATTGGACCTAATGTCATCCGGGACTGTTGGCAAGAACTCCACCACAATGTCCCACAACATATGTGACTATTTCCACAAGAGGAAGGTGGTATTAACTGATTTGATGTCAAAGCTGGCCTAGGAGAGAATCTGATTTGCGAATGACTCGATGAGTTTCATATCTCTATCTGGCAGGGTGGTCTGAAACATATTACGATGTAATCCTAGTTGCGGAGGCCTAGACCACAAGGCTATCTAGGATAGGTTGCTGTAGGAGAAAGGCAGAGTCCTCTCGAGCCGGACTATGCCACCTTGAAATCTGCCTAATAATTGAGGGGCAATATCCTGGCTTTGCCCAAGTTCACAGCAGTGTATCTTTCAGGGCTTCATTAAAAGGTAGGAGAGGCTTTTGAGATATCTGTTCTGCGTGAAGAACCTCGGATGTTGGTCTTTACCTCGGTAGTTAACAGTATAAGTTCTAGTACTTTTGCTGCTCTTTCTGTGGCAAAGGGAGCAGATTCCTCTTTAACTGTATTGGGTGAATGGAGGACAGTGTCAGGCTAAGTATCAAGCCTACTCTCTTCAGCAGGTCAAGGAATAGGTATCTACCCTTATATACATGGCTTTCATCATCATCATCATAATCAGAGCGAGGCATTTCTTATTTGTGGGGTAATGTTTCAGGAATTGGAATTAGGATGTTGTTGGGGTGGTTGCAACCTTGCCTGAGTTCAAGGTGGCTGAACCTCAGAGTCCAATAAGACTATTGAATTCACCTCCAGTGTCAGCGGTGTCAGAACTCGATTCAAGAGGTAAAACTTAGCAAGGTGCCAGGGCAAGGTAAATACCAGGTTACCCATAGTATAACTGTGGTAACAGAACTACAGAGGTTGGGAGATGGTTGTTAGCAGGGATCAGGAAGTTTCCATATAATTTGATTTACTCTAGTATTTAACCCAGGAATATGTAACTGCTTTGCAGACTTCATAGGACAGCGTGGGGGGTGCAGAAAAAGAAGGCAGATATTTTCCCCAGATATGCCCATTCTCTTTTTTAAGACTGTTTCTTTGCTTCTGACATCATGCTTGTGAGATGGAAGGTTCATTGCAGAGGGTGGTGGTAACATAATCTTGTTGCCTATAAATTGCTCATTTATTTTAATGAGCATCATCTGATGTAGAATAATCTGAAACAGAATAGCTATGGGGAGAACAGTTATTTGTGTGATAATAGTAAATTTAACCAATCATTCCCTTATTCCAATTATTTAACTGACATTGATTTAGGCTCAAGATTATATACTGAATTAATAGGTATCATGAGAGGGTCAGAGTCAAATTGAACACGATATTCTTCCCTGAAAAATTCATTATGTCTCAGGAGGATTTATTTAAAGCCATACGTTTTGCGACTTGTTTGCCTGGATGTTACATGTCTAAAGAAAGGTCTTTTCTTTTTACCCTAAAACATCTTGGTTCTAAGTATGCAAAGCATTGCCCCAGGAATCCGTTTAATATGTGATGCTTCAATCTGTCAGGAAGTGAAGGCAAGAACTGGTGATTCCAGAAGTAACACTTAACATGGTGGCAGGGCAAGGTCACTACCAGATTACTCAAAGTATAACTGTGGTCAACACACTACAGAGGATAGGGGATGGCTGTGAACAGGGACAAGGAGAGACACAGAAGCTAGACAAGAACAAGGTTTGATCAAAGAAAGGGAGGTACTGGTATCTGACAAGAGGTCTCTTAATAGCTTGGGGAACACCCTTTGGACTAACACCAGCGGATTGCTCATAACAATAGACATGCATAGAAGTCATAGCTTAGGCCTGCTGTTAGACAGACTGTTGTAATCAGTGCAAAATGGACCACAGACAGTGAACTGAATTTGATTCGGAATGGAACAGAAAACGAGAGTGGAAAGAATAACCGGAGAGCAGACACAGCAACAAGGAGACATGGACACTGTGAACAAGAGCAGGCTGTAACCAACAGGCACTGGGACAAGCAGCGCCCTGTTGGTACAGGGAAACTGAAACTAGGATTCAGAGCAAGGAATTCAACAGCATACCCAACAGGCACCGGAGCAAGCAATGCCCTGCTGGTAAATAGAAACTCGAACTAGGATCCAGAACAGGGAAATCAAGAATCTACCCAACAGACACTGGAACAAGTAAATCAGGAAGTAAACCCACTGGAAGCCTGCCGCTAGTACATGGTAATTTGGACTAGGGTTCAGAACAGGGAATTTTAAAATGTACTCAACAGACATTGGAGCAAGTAATGCTCTGCTGGTATATGGAATAAACACAGGAATTCCAAACAAGATCTGAACAGTAAATCAGAATAAGGAAACAAAGGGAACCCCTGCCAACGCATTGAATACAAGGTCAGAAGCCCAACAGGAAAAACACAGAAATCAGAATATCAGGCTAGAAAGGAAAGGCAGAAAGAAAGGTGAGGCTGTAAAGCAAGTAAAACACATAAATCACAATGATGCAGAGGGCAGCCACAAGAAAGCAGGACACTGCAAAAAGCAGTAGCAGGAAAAAGGCACTCCTCTATGGATTAAAAAAGTTCAAAGGTTCATCAGTGCATGCAGTGAAGAAGAAAGCAGGAGCTTCCAGTAACGGCAGTTGAAGCATGGATTTTGAATTCAGAAGCCAGTTTTAAATCCCTTCTTCCAGCTCACAGCCACTCAGGGTGATTGAAACTCAGATGAAGTGTGAGCTAGCTGCAGCACAGTGCAGGTGAGAGCAGTTAAAGTCTACGGAAGTTTCAGGAAGCACCCACCAAGAAGAACATAACTTGGGAGTGGAACAAGCATCCGATCTTTTTTCAGAAATTGGCAGGAATTTATAGAAGGGAGCACATGTGCTGAAAATCTACAGCCTGGCACTTTGCAAAAAAGGGTCAGTTTTCACTGTGAAAATGTGGTGTGTCCACGTTGCGTTTTGGGCCTTTTCCTGTCATGGGCACCAGGGCTACCCACACAAGTGAGGTACCATTTCTCTCTGAAGACTTTGGGGAATGCAGGGTGGGTAGAATTTTGTGGATCCACGCAGATTCCAGAACTTTCCACCACAGAAATGTGAGGAAAATTTGTTTTTTTTTTATGGAGTTTGAGGTTTGCAAGAGATTCTGGGTAACGTAACCTGGTGAGAGCCAGACAAGTCACCTGATCCTGGATTTTCCTGGGAGTCTAGTTTTCAAAATTGTATAGAGTTGCTAGACTTCCCTGGCTGCGCTAGGGTCCAAAATCCACAGGTAGGAACATTGCTAAAAACAAGTCCGTGCCTATTTGACTTTCTGCCACCCAAGAGAGGAATCGGTGGCGGTGTTGCCCCAATATGCCCCCAAGGGGGGCAGAACGACTGTTGCTATTTTTTGGGGGGTCGGGCATTGGTATGCCCAGTCTGGACAGCCCCCACCCCCATGCATAATAAAAAAACAAGAGTGATCGTTGGCGCCTAGTGGGCTTTCTGCGCCCCCTGGGGGCCAGATAAAGGGCCAACGGCCCCATCTGCTCCCCAGGGGGGCAGAAAGACTGTGGCATGTTGGGGGGGGGGGCATTGACATGCCCATTCTGGGCTGACCTGCCCCTGAATTAAAAAGAATATATATTTCCTGATGCCTAGTGGCTTTCTGACCCCGGGGGGGGGGGGGCAGATAAAGGGCTATTGCCCCCATATGCCTCCGGGGGGCAGAAAGACTGTGGTAATTGTTTTTGGGGTAGGGGCATTGGCATGCCCATTCTGGACAGCCCCCACCCCTACATCATAAAAAAAGAAAAAATCCCTGGTGCCTAGTGGGCTTTCTGCCCCCGGGGGCAGATCAGGGGTTACTGCCCCCATCTACCCATGGGGGGCATTGGCCTGCCAATCTTGGGCAGCCCCCACCCCTAAATCAAATGTAAAAAAAAATCCCTGGGTTCTAGTGGGCTTTCTGCCGCCCCGGGGGTCAGGTTGGGGAATACTGCCTCAGTCTGCCCCCCAGGGGGGGGGGGCAGAAAGACTGGAATTTCTCTGGGGAGTGGGTGGGGTCATTGTTAGGCTCATTTTGGGCAGCCCGCACCCCAGCATTACTACATTACTAAAAATTTCTAGTGGGCTTTTTGACACCCCCCCCCCCGGGTCAGATTGGGAGCTACTGACCACGCCTGGCCCCTGGGGGGAAGAAATAGTAGAATTTTTCGGGGGGGGGGTGGGGTATTGTCATTCCTATTTTGGGCAGCCCCAACATAAATACCAAAAAAATCCCTGGTTTCTAGTGGGCTTTCTGCCCCCCTTGCGGGGGGCAGATTGGGGGCTACTGCCCCAAAAGACTGTAGTGCCCAAAATAAATTGGGCGGATCAAAGGCCCTTGCCAAAGGGACCGCTCCCCTTCCCTGGTGTCTAGTGGGTGGATCCCTGCTTGGGGATCGCTCTCCCCTTTCCAATGATACCTCTCCTGACTTTCTACGTGCTCAGGGGACTGGGATAGCCCCCAGAGCACGTAGAAAGTGAAATTGAAATGAGCCAATAATGGCTAATTTTAGTTTTGGTTTCTGTGCAATGAAGTCAGCGTGACGTGCGCACTGATCTTCATTGCACAAAAATAACAGAGACAGCCTCAGGAGCTTTCCCAGCTCCTGAGGCTGTCAGGAGGAAAAGGAAATCCCTCTAGTACCCGCACCAGAGGAATTTCCCCTGCCATGTGTGAGGACGGCCGGGAGCCGTCCTGCACACACGAGCAACGTGGGGTTAAAAGGCATGTCCATAAACAAAGCTTAGACGTTCCCTGAAAAGCCAGTCTGTCCTCAGCCAGGCGTGACCCGTAAGGCCACAGGCAAAGTGAAGAGACCACTCTGCCTAGTGAGTCGGTCGTGTCCAGCCCACATCGGATTATGAACTTAGCTGCATTTCTCCTATCAGCCATAGCTTGGGAGAGTATGACTGGGGCTTCCTCTGGGACCATAAGTATCATCTGTACAACCGAATCCCAAAGGTAATGAGAGTAACAGGCCAAAAGGCATGCAATGTTCACAGACCGTAATGCTAAGCTGGCGGTAGAA
The DNA here is from genome assembly GCF_964204655.1 of Triturus cristatus. NCBI lineage: Eukaryota > Metazoa > Chordata > Amphibia > Caudata > Salamandridae > Triturus > Triturus cristatus. The sequence continues at coordinate 653,911,090 of NC_140584.1, forward strand.
AACATTTTCCAACCCAAGCTGTCCAGTTTTTTTATTCCCTATATGGTGGGTTGATAGGGAATGCACCAGGATTTACTCGGGAAGTGGAAGCTTGGACCACCAAGCTCTCTGGGGTGGGGTGTTGGGTGAGAAAAAAGGAAAGAGGAGTACCCTGGGACAGAGCAATGGCAAAGGGCAATTGACTTGTTCACAGAAGCCCCTGGATCAGGCCGCGAGCAAGACATCCATGACGGCTTCCTTAAATGGGAGAAGCATTACTGAAGGGGTGACTCTCGGTTGGAGCATCTCCGTCAAGATGTTAGTCTTGACAACCACGGAGGGCAAGTGAAGGTCCACGACCTTAGCCACCCTCCTTATCACCATAGCAAATGCGCCTCCCTCCTCCATATCCACGGTAGGAGGCCAGATCAAGCCTGTATCTGGAGATGAATCCTTTATACTGGCATTCGCCAATTGCTCACAACAGTCCATATCAGGGTCTAGGATCTGGTATTCTTCCGGGTCTAGCCATCCCTCCTAATCTTCCCCAAGTCCTAGCACATAGAAATAGTGCTCAGGTTCCGGCCTGGAGGAAATAGCTCCAGTCGGCGCCAGAGTCTGCATCCGGTGATGGCCCCTCTGGCTCCGTGATGGAGTCGGGGATATGAATGGGGACTACACCGCCAGAGGGTATCAGCAGCACTGGGAGCGTCGACAGTGGAACCAACATCGCTGAAGGTCGAGATTGCACAACTGAATCAATCTGTAGAGTCCGGATCGATCTGTGGATCCAATAGGCCTGAATGGTGCCGAGTGCGGATCCGCTGGCGTGGAACCAGTAGGGGCTCCTACCAAACCTGTGGGGCCTGAAGATGCTCCAGTGGGGATCGGCCACCTAAATATGAGATGCACGGCCTCACAGAATTCTCGAAGTTGGGTGGGAGTAGTTCTGGCTCCCGGAAATTAAGGGACGTGCTGAGATGACCCAGGTACTGGCTCAATGTCGGAGGCAGGCCTTGAGTGACAGCACTTCCTTATCTTTGATGGACGGGATGAAGTGGAAGACCTCTTTGACTTCTTGCTCTTCTTCTTGAAGACTTACCAGAGTGGTACACCTTTGACTGTAACAAAGATGAATGGCTCCCCGGCTGACCCCGGGACCTTTCTGTTAACCGGGATCAAGACTGTTGAGGCATTGCACTTCAGGCAGCAAAGAGTTTGAGGGATTGAGGGCGTCAATCAACGCTCTTATCCTCGTGGTCGCGCTCAAGTCACCAGGGAGGTGTAGGTCTGTCACGTATATTTGCCAGCTGCAGGTGTCCCAGGGCTTGAATCCAGCCTTCCTCGTTGACATCCCTGCCATGGTAAACAGTCAAAATATCGAATTTTAAATATCGAGATGGCAGAATATCGAGTTTTAAAAATATAGTGCTGCAGAATATCAAAATGCAGGTAAGAAATATCGTTGTTAAAAATATCGATTTTTTTGTATGTTTTAAGTGTTAGTGTATTTGTTAAAAGTATATATTATTTTTGTAAATTACATTGGAATTTTTTAAAAGTAATGAATTTTATGTAAAATTATTTTTGTGCATTTTAGTTCCGTAGCGGGTTGTGGGTTTATAGGGGAATAGGGTGGGAAGTCATTTAATTATAATATATTAATTATGATTTTTTTAAATTAATTAATTATATGTTAATTAATTTTTGCGTAATTTTATTCCGTAGCGCTTTGTGGGTTCATAGGGGAATAGGGTGGGAAGTCATTTAATTTGAATTAATTAATTAACTAATTAATATGTTTATATTTAATAATGTATATTGTTTATTTATTTATTTATTTATTTATTTTAGTGTTTTATAGAGCGCGAACATGACCCATGAGGGTATCAGAGCGCTTTACATGGTTAACAGGAAAAAAAAAAAAAAAATACATCATAGAGAAACAGTGCAAACAGTAAAGTATCAAAAGCAAAGAAATATAGCATAAAGGGGGGGGGGGATGAGGTAGCATGGGGGCAAAGGGAGCACACATGAGAGCTAAAATTCAAGCTAGGGTTGGCAGAGACCGTGGCCCCCTTGGGTCTCGATGGAGTCCGGTTATAGGGTTGCGGAAGGCGCAATAGTCATGGAATCAGGCAGCAAGTCATATCTGCTGAGAGGAGGACTTAGTACAGGAATTTACCCATGAGGAAGGTTTTGGCTTCCTTCTTGAAGCGAGCAAGAGTGGGGATTCTTCTGATAGCGGGCGGGAAGGAGTTTCAAATTCTTGGTGCTGCCCCGGTGAATGCCCTATTGTAGGTTCTTTTTTTTACGAAAGTGGGCGGGTCGGAGCAGGAGACTGTTAGTGGATCGAGATTTCCTGTTTCCTCCCGATAGCACCAGCTTCTGTGAAAGGTATGCAGGGGAGTTTGCGTATAAGGCCTTGTGTGTAATGCACGCCAGTTTCAGCAGTATTCTGGCCTCTAGAGGGAGCCAGTTTAGGGCTTTCAGATGTGGAGAGATGTGGTCGAATTTCCTGGTGCCGGTGAGTAGTCTGGCAGCCGCGTTGAGACAGGCTTTTAGCGGTGCCAAGGAGCGCTTGGGTAGGCCTGTGAGGGTGGAGCATCCAAATTCCAGTCTGGATATGACTAGAGCTTGGACTGCCATTTTCAAATCTGGAGCATCGATGAAGGGTTTTAATTTCCAGAGGTAGCTCAGGTGGAATCTGGCTGCCTTGGCCATTGAATTAATGTGGTCACGCATGTTCAGGTTGCAGTCAAGAAATATGCCCAGTGATTTGGCGGAGTCCACGATGGTCGGGGGACAATTTAGGGCTGTGATGGCCTTGAACCACACCTGTAGCTCCGGGTTGGCTTTGGATGGGGAGATCAGGAGAAATTCAGTTTTCTTGGCGTTGAGTTTTAGTTGGTTAGTAGCAAGCCACTGAACGGTTAGTTTCAGGGTTTCGTTCAGGGCGAGGACCTCCTTGAGTGAGGAGATATTGATGTAAATTTGGGTGTCATCCGCGTACATGTGGTAGGAGATATTGGCGGAGCGTAGAATTTCAGTGAGAGGCTCCAAGTAAAGATTAAAGAGGGTAGGAGACAGGGTTGAGCCTTGAGGGACTCCAACCGTGACCGGGGTGGGAGCGGATAGTTTGCCGTCAATGAGGAATCTTTGAGATTGGTTATGGAGGAAGGACCTGAACCATTCAAGGACAACGCCATCCAGACCCATCCTGTGTTTAAGGCGTTCAAGTAGTTTTTCATGATTGACCGTGTCGAAGGCGGAAGATAGATCTAAAAGGATTAGGAGGCATGTTTTGCCTTGGTCCAGGGCTTGGAGGGCGTCGTCCACAATGTGGAGCATGGTTGTTTCAGTGCTGTGCCCTGGTCTGAATCCCGATTGGAAGTCGTCTAGCAGGTGGAAGTTGTCGATGTGTTGACTAAGCTGGTATTGTACGCATTTCTCTAACACTTTGGCTAGTAGGGGTATATTAGAGATGGGTCTGAAATTGTCTGGTGCGGCGGGGTCAAGCGTTGGTTTTTTTAGAATAGGAAGGACTTGGCCGGCTTTCAGGGGGTCCGGAATCGATCCCTGCTGGAGGGAGGCGTTGATCATCGCGGTCCAGCAAGGAACAATGGCACGGGAGGCCGCAGCGAGGCAGTTGGATGGTAGCGGGTCATTGAAGTGGTTGTTTGGTTTTAATGTAGAGAGGATTTTAGCAATGGAGTCTTCGTCGTAGATTTTGAAGTCAGTCCAGCAAGCTTCGTTTTTGGGTAAGGTCGAGGATGAGGGTGCATGGGGAGGCAGTTGGTCATGAGGGGGTTGAGCGCAAGAGGCGGTACTAAGTTCGATTCCTAGGGAGGCAGTTTTTTCGGCGAAGAAGGAGGAGAATTCATCCGACGGTATAAGAGATTTCGGTGATTCTTTAGGGGTTTTGGCCAGCTTGTTTGATTGAAGTTTAACCAGTTCAAAGAGCTTGCGGGGCATATTCGTGGCATTCCCCAGTTCGGATCTGAAGTAATCTTTTTTTGAGTTGAGGATGTGTCTGTTGTAGGAGTTTCTTGCCTGCCGGAGAAGTTTGAGGTGCTCGGTAGATGGGTGCTGCCTCCATATTCTTTCGGCTTGACGTAGGGATCTTCTCTCTGAGTTGAGGGAGGCGGAGAACCAGGGGTTTCTGTCTTTGATTTGTGTTCTCTTTAGTTTCAGGGGGGCAAGGTCGTCTAGAATGTTCGACATAGACGCCGAATAATGGTCATAGAGGACATTGATTGTGGTAGTGTTCGAGGTCGGGTAGAGCTCAAGTTTGCAGCGAGCCTCCAGCTTCGTAAGGTCCAGATTTTTGGTGTCCCTGATCCAGCGTTTGGGAATCATCGGTTGTGGGGGCTTAGTCTTGATTGATCCGGGTAGGATGAAGGAGATGGTGTGGTGGTCGGACCAGTCACAAGGGTCGATAGAGATGAGTTTGACTACGGAGTCCTTGGATATGATCCAGTCCAGGGTGGCTCCTTTTGAGTGAGTTGGTAGGGAGCAGGATTGAGTCAGGGCTTGGTCATTTAGAAGGTCTTTGATGGTATTGACGTGAGGGTCATTGGGGTCATTCCAGTGGAGATTGAAATCACCGAGGAAGATCTCTTTGGAATTAGAGGAAATTTTTGAGGTGATGACTTCCAGTAGATGATCGGTGAAAGAGTCATTAGAGCCAGGGGGGTGGTAAAAAATGTGCAAGTTACAAAGGTGAAGGGCGTTGTTGGTGAGGGAGAGTGAGAGATACTCGCAGGAGTCGGTAGTGAGCGTTCCGAGTTCCTTGACCAGGAGGGAGGATCTGTAGATGCAGGCGAGGCCTCCGCCCTTTCTGTTCGACTGCCTGTCTAGCCTAGCAATGTTGTAATTAGGAGGGACTAATAAGTCCAGACAAGGGGAGGAGTATTCATTTAGCCAGGTTTCAGTAAGAATAGCTAAGTCCAGGTTTTTGTGCAGGATGAGGTCAGCGATATCGGCTGCATGTTTAACTGCTGAACGACAGTTGATTAGGAGACCTGATAGTGGGGGGTCTGGGGAAGTGTCAAGTGTCTGGGAGGATGGAAGAATTGGCGCAAGATTGCTTTTAACCACATTTCTGTTACGTCGTGTGGTTGGCCTGTTGGGGTTGATGGTGACCGTGCTGATGGGGTGTGCATGACCTGTGACTGGGGGGCAGGGGTTGGCAAGGGCAGTATTGTAATCTTGGAGGATAGCAAGGATTTCGTCTTCAGTGAGGTCAGCTGGGGTAGGGGAGGTGGGTGGGGAATTGTAGGAGAGTGCCAGAGCTCGGGATTCCGCTTCAGAGATGCGGCAGGGGTGCTTGCGCGGGCGAAGGTGTCTTAAGGGAAGCGGGAGAGGGAGCATAGGGGGCGCATTTGACTGAGGGGGGGGGTGGATGAGGTTTGAGGTTCGCGAGGGAGAGTTCAGCGAGGTGCAAGAGGTTCGTAAGGTCCAGAATGGAGCAGTGGATGCTCTGAGTTAGGGTGGATGCTCTAGAGTGCAAAGCTTCTAGGTCGATGAGGGCTGGGGGTGTTGGCAGGGAGGGGGGCGAGGGTTCAGGAGCCGATATTAGGGTAGGGGGGGGTCCATGGTAAGGATCGCAGAGTATGCTGGGAGGGGAAGGAGGAACTATGGTGAGGGCTGTAGTAGGGGTATGCAGGTTGCTAGGCATAGTGGGCGGGTAGGACGGAGGGCTGCTGGTGATGGAGTCAGTTCTCCTGTCCGTATCGTGAACGTGGTTTCTGAGGAGGGTGAACCGGTCAGCGAATTTGTTAAGGTTATTAGGTGTGGCTTGGACCAGGACTATGCCGCTTTTGTAGAGGGTGATAGTAAGGTCTGCTCTGAGGGTAGGAGAGGGGGTAATAGTAAGTTTGGTGCCATAGGGAATGTTTTTAGATGAGTGAACATTCAGAAGGTGTGTTAGGGTTTTTCGCCAGGCAGCGGTTTTTTTCGAGTAGAAGATAAGGTCATTTATGCAGGTGCCACTGCCCGAGTTGACGCGGAGGTCTGATATCAATGTCTCTGGGTGGTTTTTTAGGGTGGTGTGTTTGAAAGATTTAGCAGCGGTTTTGGAAAGGTTGGGGGGGTAGACCAGAGTGAAGGCATTGTCACCCGCCTTTGCAATGGCCGGGCGGGACATGATGGCTGAGGAGGGGCCCTGAAGAGGGAGGAGACTAGTGGGGTAGCGGTAGGGCTGGATCTCTAGTTAGGCTGGTGTGGGAGCAGCAGGGCTCGCAGGAGGGATTCTCGTGTCACAAGCGTGCATAGCAGCGGTTTTGGAAATGTTAATTGTGTTAATTAATTAATTATTAATTAATTATAAATGGATGAATAATAATTAATAATGTATTGGTAATTGTGTTAATTGTTTTGAAAAATGTATTAATTCGTTATTAATTTGATATTAAATATTAATAATTACTTTGTTATTATGTTAATTGTGTACTCTTTTTAGGAGTGGGTTGAGAGTTGATAGGGGAGTAGGGTGGGAAGTAATTAAATTTTTACTAAAAAGTTTTAATATTTTTTATATAATATGTATTTAAAGTTATTTTATAGTGTTAATTGTGTGAATTAATTTATATTTGATGGTTATTAATGTTATTGTTCATTTTTATTAGTTACTTAATTAATTGATAATTAATTATGTTAATTTATTAATATTTTACAATATTGGTGGTGACGTTTATAGGGGAATATGGTGGGAGGTAAATTTCTTTTTTTGGGATTAATTAATTGTAAATTAATGTTAATTATATTGCAGAAGTGGGAATACTAAATTAATCCCCTATGCTATCCAACACTTTCCCTACTGTTATACTTGGTGGAGTGGGAATAGTAAATTATTTCCACCCGCTATCCAACACTTTCCCTACGGTTGCACACGCTGGAGTGGGAATAGTAATTTTTACCCACCCGCTATCCTACACTTTCCCTACTGTTGCACTCTGTGGAGTGGGAATAGTAATTTTTACCCTCTCGCTATCCAACACTTTCCCTACTGTTACACTTGGTGGAGTGGGATGAGTAAATTATACCCACCCGCTCTCCAACACTAGCCTAGTGTTGCACTCCCTGGAGTTGAAATAGTAATTTTTACCTACCCACTATCCAACACTTTCCCTACTGTTGCACTCGGTGGAGTGGGAATAGTAATTTTTACCCATCCGCTATCCAACACTTTCCCTACTGTTACACTTGGGTGAAAATTACGATCCGGTAAAAAATGTCCCCGTACGACTCGTATCCGGTCTTTTTACCGTACAAATCGTACAAGTGCCGTACAAACTGGCAATCACGATTCGCATGGTAAAAAGTCCATACGAACCGCATTGGGAATCATTCCCCACACGTCCTCGGGTCGGAAAATGTGTCCGACACGTCCTCGGACGATTTACCGTACAAATGTGAAAAGTGAAGTCCGACCGAGGAATCACGATCCAACCCGTGCGTCCGATCTCACAACCGTATGGTAAAAACACAGTCCGCACCGAACTCCCATTGCAACCATGGAGACATGTACCCGCATACGCACCCAACACTCCCCCCAGCACCCATACGTTCGAGTCGTACTCCCCGTGAATGTACACCCCCCCCTGTATGTACACCCGTGTACGTGTCGAACCCCTACCCGTGTATGTACACCCCTGTACGTTCGAGTCGTACCCCCACCCCTGTACGTGTCGTACCACCGTGTATGTACACCCCTGTACGTTCGAGTCGTACCCCCACCCGTGTACGTGTCGTACTTACACTGTTGGCATGGGGGGTACGCTCCTTACATACGCGGGTGGGGGTACGTGTCGTACTCACACTGTTGGGGTTGGGGGTACGCTCCATGCATACAGGGTGGGGGTACGGTCCGTACATATCCGTCCCCACACTATGTGATGCTTGTGCGGCCCGTACCCAGGCCTTTGCCACGTGGGTACGAGCCGTCCCGCCATTGTTGGGGTGACGTAGGTGTGGGCGTGGTACGACTCGTACCCACGCTCTTAAGGCGTGGGTACGGGACGTACCTGTCTGGTTGTGTTGCCGGTTTGCGTCGTCATGAACTTCCGTTGTGGCGGTCGCTGGCTTAGCTGGACACGCCCCCACTCCCTCGTAGTGACCAGGGCCTGAGGGTCAGGTATGTCCAGGGCATGTGTGCTGTGTGACTATGGTGGGGGTTTTGTGGGCTGCCCCTGCCCCCCCCCCTTTCCCCCCTCCCTTTGTTGTTCTGACCTTCTGCGGCGTCTGCGTCGTAACCTGTAGAGGAGGTGGACTGCTATGAGGGCCGGGATGACACGTAGGTTCGGGTCCATGTCTGTCTGTCGCGTACGGGTACTCCTTGTTCGGTCGTCCTGTCTGTCCGTCGCGTACTGGTACTCCTTGTTCGCGTCGTCCTGATTTCCCGGCAGTTTTTGGCTGCCGGAAAATATTCACCGTGCGGGATGACGTCGGTGCGAATCGTAATTCCTGGTTCGTGAATGGCAGGCTGCGAGCGTCCCGACGTCAGCTCGGCGCTTTCCCGGATCGCATTTGGATGTTTATTTTCGTCGGTCGGGGTTTTGTACGATTCGTACGGAAATGGTGTTTCCGTGCGAATCGTAATTCCATGTTGGTAGATTTTAACGACCGGGTACGCGTCGGACGGAGAATATGCTCCGTCCGACGGTTCGTACCCGGTTTTTACAGGATCGTAATTGGCACCTTGGTGGAGTGGGAATAGTAAATTATTTTCACCCGCTATCCAACACTTTGAATACTATTGCACTCGCTGGAGTGGGAATAGTAATTTTTACCCTCCCGCTATCCAACACCTTCCCTACTGTTACACTTGTGGAGTGGGAATAGTACCGTTTACCCTCCCGCTATCCAACACTTTCCCTACTGTTACACTTGGTGGAGTGGGAATAGTAAATTATTCCCACTCGCTATCCAACACTTTCTCTACTGTTGCATTCGCTGGAGTTGGAATAGTAATTTTTACCCAACCGCTATCCAACACTTTCCCTGCTGTTGCACTCCCTGGAGTGGGAATAGTAATTTTTACCCTCCCGCTATGCAACACTTTCCCTACTGTTACACTTGTTGGAGTGGGAGTAGTAATTTTATCCCCTATGCTATGTAATGTTTTCCCTACTGTTATAATTAATGCAGTGTGAAATATTATTACAAAAAGAAATAATAATTTTAATTATTTAATTTTTTCATATATAAACTTATTTTTTATATTTATATTACAGGTTTATTTATTTTATATGCAATTATACTTTTAATCATGTTTTTAACATTTTGGTGCCGATTCCGATCCGGTAAAAAAAATTACCGTACGACTCGTATCCGTATTTTTTTACGTACGAGTCCCTTACAAACGGCGAAGTACGATTCGTACAGTAAAAATACATACGAATTACATCGGGAAAAGTCTACGAGACGTCCCCGGACAGTTTTACGTACGAGTCGTAAAACTGAAGTCCGAGCGCACAAGTCCGATCCGTACCGGCGTCCCGAATACACAAGCGTATGGAAAACGTCCCGTACGGAGCGAAGTTTGTACGACCCCTACCCCGGGTACACTTGGGCCCGGGGTACGAGTCGTACGGCCCTCCCACCGCACCCGCGCATGTCCGCGCTGTACCCCCCACCCCAGCACCCGCGTATGTATGCGCCGTACCCCAGCACCCGCGTATGCACGCGCCGTACCCCCCCACGCCAGCACACGCGCATGTCCGTGCCGTACCCCCACCCCAGCACCCGCATATGTACGCGCCGTACCCCAGCACCCGCATATGTACGCGCCGTACCCCCCACCCCAGCACCCGCGCATGTACACGCCGTACCCCAGCACACGCGTATGTAAGCGCCGTACCCCCCACCCCAGCACCCGCATATGTACGCCCCGTACCCCCCACCCCAGCACCCGCGTATGTACGCACCATACCCCAGCACCCGCGTATGTTCGCGCCGTACCCCCTGCCCCTGTCCCCCCTGCTGCCCTCACTGCAGAGTCTGTGGACATTCTGCGGCAGTTGCAGGTTGGCCAGACATCGATGCTGAATGTCCTCCATAGCCACACCAGACTGATGACACAGATGGTGTCGTACATGGAGGGCATGTCATCAGCGATGTCTGACCAACGGATGTTGCTGAGGTCCAAGGTACTTCACTGACGGCAGCAGTGAGTCTCCTGCAGCGCTTCGTACCCCCTGCCCCTGCACCATCCACACTTCCCACTCCCATGCCTGTCCCAAGCACACCCAGACATTCCCAAGCACGCACCCCACCAGACACAGGCAGCACACCAACACGTAAGGGCAAGCGCACACCTCCTCGCACGCACACTCAAGGGGATGAAGGAACACCCACTGGGTCTGGGGCACACAGGCATACAAGCAGCCACAGTCCGAGTCCGCATGCCGCACTACCCAGTCCCTCCAATGGCACTCCCCTCGGCTCCCCTACCACACAATCTGACAAGGAGGCCTACTTGGCTGTGCTGGGCCTCAGCCCCTCTGGCTCACCAGCCGCAAACGGGAACGGCACTCCACGGGTAGGGGAGTTGAGTCCCCCCCCCTGTCCAGCCCCTCCCCCAGTAGCGCTGCACCCATCCCTCCGACCCCCCCCCTCCTTTGAGCCTGTTGTTTCTTCGGGTGCAGGGGATACGCTGGACGACCTGGCAGCAGTGTGCAGCGCCGAGCTCACCTCCACCTTTGGCGCTGCCCCACCCCCTGTGGTGGAGGCGTCCGTCCCTGCACCCGCCACACCTACCCTTACACCTCCTGTCCCTGCGGTGCCTGGTCCTTCCCCACATGATGCCCCCCCCCCCCCAGTCGACGAACCTGAGGGTTCTAATGTGCAGGCAAGCTAGGGGAGAAGCGTGGCCATGTGTCCCCCCCCCCCAAGGACTTCTGATCTGGACTGGCCCTGTGCCTTTGTAAATAGTGTCCTTTTATAATTTTTCTTTTAATGCTGAATAAAGCATTTTCTTTTCACTTCGAACACTATTGCATTTCAGGTATTAATGTGGGTGCTGATGCTCCAGGAGTTTGGGTTGTGGTAATGTGTTATGTTTCAGGGAAATGTTGTAGTCTGATGCTCATGGGGTGGACCATGGTATCTGCGTGCCATCACAAGGTCTCTGCAAAGAATCTTTGGTCGTGTGTGCTATTTGTGTTTGGAGACATTGTCCCAAGGAGTGTTCCTTCCTCTGTGGCACCTGACATCTTCCCTGCAGGGAGTTGCACAATTGTTGTGCTGACCTCTGTCTACCTTTCCTTTGTTGGTGACGGATCCCTTCAACTATGGCCATGCCTGCTCAGCAATGTCTCCGGCTGCATCGTCTGTGCCATCCTTGCTAGCCACTGTACTTGTGTATTGAGTATGTTGTAATGCCTTAAAGGCAAAATTCTCCATTTTCCCCACTATACATGTGTGTTATCCCAGCCTAGCAACAATTGGTACTTGTTCTGCAGGGTATTTGGGCACCTGACTGACAATTGTGGGCATTGTATCTGTGGGAACTCCACCCTATTCCTTCCATGAGAGGCAACATCTTGGTGGCTGTCCCAGCACCTGTACATTCCTATCAGTCCTGGGATGTGCGTGACAGAGTGTGTTCCCTTTGGCTCTCTTAGTTCAGTAGGCATTGACATGACTATACAGTCTTGTGGCATGATCTGTGTGTGTGTGTTGTGCTGCATCTGCCAGGGGTGGGTATGCATGTGTCATTTGTCCTCACACCCACATGTGGTGTGTCATGCAGTGGGGGAAAGACATCCATCCTCATGGGAGTGGGACACTGCTGTCAGTGATGTGTTGTTATGGCACTATCAACATAGTCGAACATTAGGGATGCGTGCATACACCCATGGAGTTGTGGTCATCTGATCATGATGTACACACCCCCATGTCTCTGTCCACTGCTGGTATTCCTCTGCACCCACCCCTCACATGTCTCTGTCCACTGCTGGTATTCCTCTGCACCCACCCCTCACATGTCTCTGTCCACTGCTGGTATTCCTCTGCACCCACCCCTCACATGTCTCTGTCCACTGCTGGGAGTAATAGGCACCCACCCCCATGTCTCTGTCCACTGCTGGGAGTGATAGGCACCCACCCCTCACATGTCTCTGTACACTGCTGGTATTCCTCTGCACCCACCCCTCACATGTCTCTGTCCACTGCTGGGAGTGATAGGCACCCACCCCTCACATGTCTCTGTCCACTGCTGGTATTCCTCTGCACCCACTCCTCACATGTCTCTGTCCACTGCCGGTATTCCTCTGCACCCACCCCTCACATGTCTCTGTCCACTGCTGGGAGTGATAGGCACCCACCCCCATGTCTCTGTCCACTGCTGGGAGTGGTAGGCACCCAACCCACACATGTCTATGTCCACTGCTGGTATTCCTCTGCACCCACCCCTCACATGTCTCTGTCCACTGCTGGGAGTGATAGGCACCCACCCCTCACATGTCTCTGTCCACTGCTGGTATTCCTCTGCACCCCTCACGTGTCTCTATCCACTGCTGGGAGTGATAGGCACCAACACCTCACATGTCTTTGTCCACTGCTGGGACTCCTAGGCAGACACCCACCCACCCACCCACACTCTTGGTGCAGTACACTGCTGTCCTGGCCATGAACACACCCCAATATACTGGTTATATGCTGCACCAGGCCCTAAGCCAACATTTGTGGCGTGTGTACGCCTTGTATCACAAATGTACTGGTGCCCTAGGGGCACGGGTGATGCGGTCCGTACGCCTGCATTCATAGGTTGGGTATGGTCCGTACCACGCGTACCCCTACATCACCACTACAATGGTGGTACGGGCCGTACCCACGGCCTCAGAGCGTGGGTACGGCCCGTACCACCATTGCAGTGGTGATGTAGGGGTACGCGTGGTACGGGCTGTACACACGCTCTGAGGGCGTGGGTACAGCCCGTACCACCATTGTAGTGGTGACGGGTACGCGTATGCGGGGATTGGTGGACATGCCCCCCGAAGTGACCAGACCCAGGAGGTAATGCATGGACAGTATATGGTATTTTTAAAATTAGGTAGAGGTTTCCTGCTCCTCGCCCCCCCTTTGCCCCTGGGTGTTGTGCTGACCTTCTGCGGCGTGCGCGGCAATTTCGGTGCACCAGGTCGTAGGCTAGGAGTGCCGGGATGACACGTAGGAAGGGGTCCATGGCTGTCCGTCGCGTACCGCTGCTCCTTCCTCGCGGCGTCCTCAATTTCCCGGGAGTTTTTGGCTGCCGTAAAAAATGAGTCGTGCAGAGTGACGTAGGCACGAATCGTACTTGCTGGTCCATAGAACGCTGCCTGACTCCGTCCGGACGTCACGTACGCGATGTCCCGGATCGGAATTGTGGGTATTCTTTAGCCGCACGTAGTTTTTTACGATTCGTACGGAAATTGTATTTCTGTACGAATCGTACTTGCTGGTACGACCATTCATACCCGGGTTTTACCCGATCGGAATCGGCACCTTTATAATTAAGTGTAAAAATTATTTTTTTATATTATTTAGTTAATATATATAAAATAATTAATTATGCATGTTTAATATATTTTTACATTACATTTATTATTTATTAATTTTATCATTTTTTAAATAATTCTAACTATGTTTTCTTTAATTGTATTAATAATTTAATTAATTTTATATTAATTTTAAGTCATTAAAAAAAATCGATATTTTTATACAACTATATTTTTAACAACGATATTTTGGTATCGATATTTTAGTACTTACCTGTATGGAGATAGGAAGTCGACATTTTGTCAATTGATATTTTGACCACAATACCATGGTACCTCGAGATTCTGACTGACGATATTATGTCAGTGATCCTCCTGCCACACCAGAAGATAGGTATCAAAATACTTCGACAAAAAGTAAAAAAAAAGACAGTCAAAAAATGTCTGGGGCCAGCTCTTTTTGGATCTGCGCTGACTGGAGTGGAAAGAAAAGAACTGATGTCAGCATGCTTGGGTGATGCCTATATAGGCACCGTGCATGTCACTTCTGGTGCAGATGACGCCGACAACACCACCTGGAGCTGAACGACACCACCTACAGACACACAGGGATATTGCTCCCGAAAAATTTCCGGATACAGTATGAGGCCTGGGGATAATTCTAGTGTAAGGATTCTGCAGCTAGAGGTCTCCATCTGATTAGAAAATGCACAAAATTCATAGCAGAGCGTACCCCCAGATAGTTAGTGGTTGGTTCTTGCCTCATTTTTAGAACTGGCATAAGTTCTGATCTTATAAACAGCTTTGCGAAATTAAAGACCCTATCCTGAAAAACAGGAATTAGTATACACTCTCAATTGAGTAGTCTCAGAATAGGCTGTACTCTATAGGAGTTACACTGATCACCATTAGTGGTAAAATATTTCCTCAGCATTTCACCTAATATTGCCCTATCTCCCTTATTAATATCGAGCCCAAAATTCTTGCTAAGGTACTACTCAAAGTCATTAGTGCTCTATGCACTCAGATCTGAACAGCTTTATAGCTTGCCTGGAATAGAGGCACTGCATCAGACATGTACAGATGATCCTAGCGACGTCTTTGAATACCTTAATCAGAACTTCCTATATCAAGTGCAACACAAGACTAATTTTTGCCCTCACATCTCATCCTACATCAGGTTTTTTATAACCTACAGGTAGATGTCTGGGTTAATGGTGTCCTACTCAATCTGTTCTGACCTATTCCTCTACAAAGAGACATCAGGCAGGGATACCCTTTTTCTCACCTGTTGTTTCCCTGGCCATGGAGCGACCTGCAGCCTGGATTAAGCATGATGCCCTAGCTCAGTGTTTCCAGTGGAAGGGAGGTTTTGAGCACCATGGGCTATATGTATCAAACAATTTTGCATTTGCAACCAGAGCAAATCGGTAATTTCAACCATTTGCGAATGCAAAATAGCCTTTCAATATGTAGGAAAGGCTTTGTAGTTGCAGTTTTAGATAATCGCGAAAAAGTGATTACCTAAAATTGCCTATACACAAATAACGAATCACGATTTGCGATTCCCTTAACACATGTACCAAGCATTTTCTAAATGCAAACTATGGATTTAGGAAAATGCTATTACCATTGACTCCAAGTTGATGGTAACCATGTGCACATTTTGAAAAATGCACAAAAATGCATTTTTCAAAGTGCTATGTAGCGCACGCATGGCCCTAGGGCATGAATGCACTTTACATGTGTAATTTTGTTTTTGAGTGCTTAATGGGGGCCTTTGGCCACTGGGCACCCGTCGTTTTGAATTACCTAATTTGTGATTACCAATTAGGTAATTGCAAGTTAGGTAATGCAAAACTATTCGCATCATTGGGCCTTTGGGCTCATAGGAACCAATGGAGTACTATTACCTAATAGCGATTACCTAATTGCGATTGCGAATCTTTAGGAACTGCTATTTTCTTACAACCATTTTGCATTCCTTAAATAGTGATTATCTAAAATTCACTAATTGAGTAATGCAAAATGGATTCTATGTCAGGGCACGGAGGCGAGGATTAGGCATTTCTTTCTTCTTTTAATTCAAAAAGGGAGCCACAATTCAACATACAACAATCAATGAAAGGACTTTATATCACATGAAGCCCGAGAAAAAACAAGGTCAGAATAACAATGCTCGACCAATCAGGCGCCACTTGGCTCATTAACTGTTGTTGACCCTGACTGGATTCGCTCTTCTTCGCTGCTGCAGCCAGTGTCAGTTAAGTGAAGACACTCTCTCAAGGTTTTGTATCATTGTACTGATTTCTGTATTGATTTATTGCCTCTTAATGGTGAAGTCTGCCTTTGTGTTACGAAGCCTCCACTTTGCTTCTGCGGACGCGGGAACGCTTAATCGCTCCTATGCGTCCGTGGTCTGATCTGCTTGCAAACCCGGAATCAGAGTGCGCAGCGGTCCGCCAGAGGGCGCACCTCTTCAAGTCCATCTGAGATGCTTGTCTTCAATCTAACGAGGGATGGAGAGCGCGACAGTTACGGCCATTGCCAAGCGCCTCCGTCTGCGTTGATCGAGTTCGCTGACTCTCCCCGGCCAGCCAGGAGTTGTGACACCCCTGGGGGTATGAGTGCAGGGTTCTCTCGCCTGCGTTGTTCTGGCCGACTCTCCCAGGCTGTCAATCAGTATTGGCCCTTAGGAATAAAGGGCGTTTGTCTGCCTTGGTCCTGTAGACCAATCTAGCCATGTGAGTGAGCAGGGAATTGGGGCTTCCCCTTAGGGCCTGCGCAGGTGTGTGGGATGTAACCCAAATAAACTCTCCTTTTCGCTTCCCTATCGAGGGACTCTGACCTTTGGGCCCCAGCCCAAGCAATATCGGCCCTCTTACCTGGTGGGTGGCCACCCTTATACTTATCTCTGGCCCTCAAAGCCTCCTGAGATACTTAACTCACGGAGGATTTTGACAACTATTATGAAGAGGAGGACACACAATATTTCCCAGTCACAGATGATTTTTGTGACGCGGTGGATGCCTCCATAGTCAGGGCGGTCTCAGAAGCGGTGGCCACTTTGGTGAGGAGACTAATGGATCTGACACAGAAGTGCCTGCAACCCCCTGCCCGAGGGAACAACTGCCTGGGCCTTCGGCCCCCAAACCTCTGAAGCAGGCTACCGACCCCGCCTTCTGAGAACCAGTGTAAACGCGTGCACCCAGAATGGGTGGACATGGATGCTTTTTACTGAAGCAGGCATTTTTGGGGACCAAGCCCCCTCCCCCGCCGGCGGGCATAACCCTGCAGGACCTACCATTCTCAGGCGGTCAGGGCTCGGTTGCCTCTCCTCAGCCATCTAATGAGTCCCCTACCAGGTCCGACGGCGACTCAGTCCACGACCGATCCTGGCGCCTCTCTCCCACCCTGCCCCCAGAGCCAGGCTACTGAACCCTCACAAGATGCCCAATAGGATTTCTTGGACCTGTTACACCCCTGGTCCTCAGAGTGGGTCCCAAGTGAGAAGGTGACTAAATATGTGGCCGGCCGGCTACATAAACTGCTGGATCAAGAGGTCTGCTCCCGCCTTAGGGCAGAATGCCCTCATCCGTCGCTAGAGGGTAAGGTGGCAGTCACCCCAGAGATTGACACTAGGATGGCGACTTTCTTAACTAAATATTTTAAAGACATAAAGAAGGGCATTGACGGGTCTTGGTGGGCCTGCCAAGACAAATTGTTGGACATCACAAGCCCCTTGGTGAAGATCTTCAATATGGTGGACGACTCCAAGGCGTCCGGGTCCCTGATCCCCCCAGATGTCCTCTCTAGTTGGGCGCCGAGAGCAATTATATTCTTGGCTAACACTAACTGTGCCATTTCCATGGAAAGGCGTAGATCACTGCTCATTAAATTGGATCCCAAGTTAGGTGAACGAGCCACATCAGATGCAGGCCAGGTGGCTCAGGGCGGTCTCTTTAGCGACCCATTTGTGAAAGAGCTCAGCAAATTCGTCTCTACCTTCAACTCCCTGTACAAGGCCCAGTCAACAGTGAAGCGCATTTTCAATGCGCAGGTTTTCAGCGGGGGCTGCCGTGGTAGGAGGTGTTCGGCTGGCCGTTCCTCACAGTCTGCCTCCAGCAGGGGCCAACAGATGAGGAGGGGACAGTGGCAGGATTCATCACGCTTCGGAGGATTCTACCCCACCAGGGCGGTCCTAACACAGGGGTCAATACAACGGCTCTCGAGGCAATGGAGCCCCCTCTTCCCACAGTGAGTTCTTTACTTATCTAATGTCGCTGCTTTGGGGGCAGGTTGGTACAGTTCCTTGACAACTGGCGGGCCCTTATGGCCATCGCTGGGTGCTCCAAACGGTGCAAGGATTCCATGTGGAGTTCTACGACTTCTCCTTCCTGGTTTTCCCTCAGGCACACTCCATTTTTCTGCCAGGGAATCGTCCCTCATCCAGGAAGAAGTGCAGGAACTCTTGGAGAAACAGGCTATTTGCCACTACTCCCCTCACCCCAGGTGATTTTTAAGCAGTCTGCTCTTGGTGCAAAAACAAGACGGGGGTCAATGGCCGGTCAAAAATGTCCGAGAATTCAATGAGTGGTTGGTCTACCACCACTTCAAGATGGAAGGCATTCACCTGCTCTGTGACCTCTTGCGTCCCAACGACTGGCTGGTCCGGCTGGACCTCAAAGACGCATACCTCACGGTCCCTATTTTTCCGTCACACCATCACTTTCTCTAGTCCCAGTGGCAGGGCCAAACCTTCGAGTTCACCTCTATTCCTTTTGGCCTGTCGTAGGCACCATGGTGCTTCACCTAGGTTTTACACCGGTGGTGGAGAGATTGAGAGCGCAGGGTGTCCGAATGATTGTATATCTGGAAGACATGTTTTTATGAACCAGTGTCTCCCATTGTCTCAGCAGTTGCAGTCCGCAGTGTATCTCCTTCAGTCAGAGCGAAGTCTTATCTCCTGCCCGCACATTCAATCACCTTTCTTGGTTTCATGATCAATTCGGTAGAAGCCACGCTGAGTCTCCCTTCCGGGAAGATGGCTTAAATCGGTGAGGTACACTTATAGCTCACATGTATTAAAGGGATACAACGTACAATCATTAAATAGTGGCAGGGTAAACGAACACCTTGAGGTAGATGGGCTTTTGCCAAGCAAACAACGGCGCACTGAGAGCACCATTGTTACACAAGATCCGCCCGATATGGATTGTTCTATTTTCGTCGACCCCGATATTAGTGGGGTTTCAGGAAACAACCATACTCTTTCTGGGAAGAAAAACATCCTGTGCAACATTAGGTCGCTCCCGAAACACAGTGCTGAAGTTTGGGACCTAATCTCTTCCAAACAACCAGATTTATGCTACCTCACAAAAACGTGGTTGAAACCACATTCCACTCCTGCCATAACCTTGGGAGTCCCTAGTGACTATAAAATAGTGAGGCTGGATCGCCCCACTAAAATTGGTGGGGGGATTGCAATTGTACATAAACAGGAAATTGGTATATCGGTTTTAGATGAAATAAGTTCCCCAGAAATTGAATTAATAATTTTTAAAATAATACTGCCATCTAATGACACTCAAAGGGGTGCATTAGTATATCGACCCCCTGGATCGTACAATAATTTCTCTAGCTTATTGATTGAGCTACTTGCCCCATATGTCAATAGTGACAGCGAGTTTATTTTAGTCGGAGACTTTAATGTACACTGTGATAAGTCGGATTGTTGTGAGGCCCAATCCCTACTTCTTGACCTGTCCTCATTGGGCCTTATGAAACGCAACTCTGGGCCCACACATCAGGCAGGCCATACCCTTGACCTGGTATTTTCTAATTTTATGCTGGTCTCTTGTCCACCAGCAAGGCAGGTCAACTGGACAGACCACTATGTTGTGGAATTCCTTACTCCCCACCCGAAACGCATCTCTTCTCGAACTAAACAGTTACCGAGGACACGTAGACAGTGGCACAAAATTACCAATACCACTTTTAAAAATAATTTTTATTGTCCACCTTCTGTTCCTAATGAAAATATTGATACGGCCGTGAAAAATTGTGAAAAAGCTATTGTGGATACTATTGACAAGATTGCCCCTTTTAAACAATTTAAACCCAGACTCACAAATAAACAAGAAATTTGGTTTACTGATCACCTTAGAACGTTAAAATTGCATGCCAGGAAACTTGAAAAGAGATGGAGAACCTCTCACTTGATCGAGGACAAAAATAAATATTGGGACTCACTATCTATATACCACAAAGCCATTCGTGTTGCCCGCAAGACTCACATTGCATCGCAAATCACAGCTGCAGGAAACTCTTCAAGGATTTTGTACCAAGTTCTACAATCCTTTGTTAAACCTGCAGCTTGTGAATCTTCGGACCTTGCATCCCAACAGCTGTGTGACGACATCTCTTGCTTTTTTACGAATAAGATAGATACTATCTACGACAAAATAGTTTGCACCAATAACAAACTGACCACAGATATGGCACCCTTGGGAATAGATGCTGACCCCAATCTGAATAAATTTATGTTAAGCTTTTTTCCACCCATTTCTTTACAAGAGACATCTGCACTAGTATCACGGATTAAAAGTGGTAGCCCTGACGATATCATCCCAGCCAGGATTATGCCTGTCCTGACTGACGAGTTGTGCCCCATGATCCAAAGGTTGGTGAATCTCTCTCTGGGCTCAGGCACTGTCCCAAGAGAGTGGAAACGTGCTCTTATCAGGCCTATTAGGAAGAATACTACTATCCCATGGTCCGATCTAACAAATCTCAGGCCCATATCCCTTTTACCATTCTTAGGGAAACTGATCGAAAAATATGTTAATGGTCATCTGTCCAATCATATCGAACTTGTTGGCGGCCTGGACTATTCACAATCAGGGTTCAGGCCGAAACACAGCACAGAGTCTACCTTGCTGTCTGTTACAGACGACTTACATATGTATCAGGACAAGGGTTTCTCAGTAATCCTAGTTCTTTTAGATCTTTCAGCAGCGTTCGACACCGTGTCCCATACCATTCTTATTGACCGGTTGTCGAACGCTGGTATTGAGGATAAAGCCCTTGATTGGCTAAAGAGCTTCCTATCAGGGCGCTCCCAGAGAGTGATCATGGACACGTACCGATCAGCGGAGGTGGAGATATCGAAAGGGGTGCCACAGGGCTCTTGTCTAAGCCCTACCTTATTTAACATCTACGTGGCACCCCTGGCAAGAGTGATGCGCAGCTATGGATTCATTCCAGTATCCTATGCTGATGACACGCAGCTCCTCTTCCCTTTCAAGACCATGTCCGCAGAAATTAAAAACTCCTTTTCTGCGGGCATGAAGGCGGTGGCTAATTGGATGTCTTCCAACTTCCTGCAATGCAATGTCAGTAAGACGGAACTAATGCTGTTTGGAGAAGCCAAACTATTGTGGACCCCTGATTGGTGGCCCCCCGATTTGGGAGTAGCCCCAGAACCCAAACAGGTTGTGAAGAGTTTAGGGATTCGGATGGATCAAGACTTGTCATTTGGACAGCATGCTAACCATACTGCTGGAATTTGTTTCCATACGATTGGCCTGCTACGCAGAGTCTTTCCCTTACTACCGAACTCTTTCAGACGAACTCTGGTCCAGACATTGGTTCTGAGTCGAATTGACTACTGCAATGGCCTGTTGCTTTTTGCCAACGAAAATGTGCTGGCCAAGCTTCAGGTCATTCAAAACACCGCGGCTCGTCTTGTCCTTAATGTTCCTCCAAGAACTGCGTCCAAACCTCTTCTGGAGAAACTGCACTGGCTCTCCATTCGCCAGAGATCTAAGTTCAAGTTATGCTGCTTGATCCATAAATGTTTAAATGGACAAGGACCTATTTATCTTCAGAACAAATTTGTTCCTTATGTTCCAAGTCGTTCACTTAGGTCCAGTAACTGTCTTCTTCTGGTGATTCCCCGTGCAAAGAAATCTAGACACGGTGGTAAAGCGTTATCTATCGTAGGCCCTACCCTATGGAATAGACTTCCTCTTCATCTGAGACAGTGCAAAGAACATCTCACTTTCAGGAAACTCCTGAAGACTGTGTTGTTCAGAAACGAGATCTAGCTCCTATTATTCCTCTGTTTCTACCGGCTCCAGAAAGCGCAGAGATACTCCAGTTGGAGTCGATTCTAGCGCTATAAAAAAAAAAAAAAAAAAAAAAAAAAAAAAAAATCCGTCAAGAGGTACGGCAGATCTTACGGAAATCTCCGACCTCTCTGCACAACATTGCCAGAGTGGTCGGCCTTTTGTCAACTTCGATCCAAGCTATCTTCCCAGGACCCCTTCATTTTCGAGCCCTTCAAAGACTGTCACCTGCGCCGAGGTCTAACATGCACCCCGCAGGTGCCTCTATCCGAGGAGGCAAAGGACGAACTTCATTGGTGGCTCTCGCACATGGAGGCGTTGAATGGATGCGCCATATTTGGTTCCCCACCGGATCTGGTGATCAAGTCAGATGCCAGTGGTTCAGGCTCGAACGCCCGCTATGGGGAGTTCACCACAGGCGGCTGCTGGTCCACCGCGGAAAGGGCCCTTCACATCAACTGCCTAGAGTTGATAGTGCGTTCCTTCGCGGTCTTTTGTTGGACCAAAGACAGAGCTCAGTCCTGCGTCCTCCTGAAGATGGACAACGTAGTGGCGGTCCGCTACATCAATCACCTGGGAGGAACTCGCTCCAAGGCCTTGGCGGATCTCGCCAAGGATTTCTGGGAATACTGTCTGGTGCACCAGGTTTAGGTGACGGCAGAGCATCTCCCGGGAGTATCCAACCAGGTAGCAGATTGGCAATCCCGGTACCTGTGGGACTCAAGCCTATGGACGTTGTTTCCTCTGATGTTCAAAGTCCTGCAGGAGCTTTGGGGTCCTTTCACAACCGACCTGTTTGCACCTCGCCTTGATTACCAGCTTCCCCCGTACTTCAGCTGGAGACCGGATCCGGGAGCTGTAGCCATGGATGCGTTTCTTCAGTATTGGGCGTAAGAATGGGGCTACGCCTTTTCCCCCTTCGCCATGATAATGAGGTTGATGACTCAGGTACGCTGGCAGGAAGCGGACTTGGTGGAGATCACCCCGGTTTGGAGGAGATCGCAAGCATGGTTTACAGTTCTGATGGAACTTTCTTGGGCTTCTCCAATCATTATACACCCACTGCCTCATCTCCTGAGCGATCCAGCAGGCAATACTCACCGTCTAGTGGTGTGCAACACTCTACCGCTCATGGCGAGGAGGACAACTGGTCTTGTTTGAATGTCCCGGCCTTTCGAGAAGCGCTGCGGATCTCCTCACCTGAGCCTGGGCGGATGGTATGGTTAAGCAATACCGATCGGCTTGGTCTCGTTGGATTGTTTGGTGTCTGCGGAGTCTGGATCCCGTGAGGGCAGTCGTTGTCCATATCCTGAACTTTCTAGCCCATCTGGCATCAGAAGGTCTGGCGCATAGGAGGTCAATACTTTTGGGTCCACGATTTCGGAGGATCTACTGGTTGGAGAACATCCATTCGTTAAGAAGTTGTTGCGTGGTATCCGGTTATCTCTCATCCCGGAACAGAGGTATTTGGTCCACTGGGATGTCAAAAATATCTTGAATCCGCTGTCAGAATGGCCAAGCAACAAGTACCTGTCCCGTACACAGCTGTCATCCAAGCTGGCCATGCTATTGTGCTTGGTGTCCTGCAGACAGGTTTCAGATGTCAGGGCACTGGATATCATGGGGTGGACTTTCACTCCATGATGGAGTCACCTTTCATGTGTCTCATTGCACCAAATGCCAGTCATGGGTGATTTCGTATCCGGCCTTTCTGGAGATACCCAAACTCTGTGTAGTAAGTTGAATCAAGGCCTATGAGGCCATGACAGCGGATATGCGTCCTCATGGGTAGAGGCAGTTGATTATTTAGTTGAGGAGACTATTCAGGGCAGTCTCATCCCCAACTATTGCGAGATGGGTACGATGGGTGATGCTGGAAGCCGGCATCGATGGAGCGCAATGGCTTCAAAGGCCTTTGTGTTAGGAGCTCGCTTGAAGGGTATCCTAAATGCAGCAGACTGGTCATCAGATTTAACCTTCAAGAGGTTTTTTTTAAACCAGTCTCCTCCATTGCGGCCCAAGTGGTAAATAAGCTTTGAACTAGCCTAATCCTCGCCTCCATGTCCTGACACAGAATGAAAAATGTCCTAACTTTCGTAACAGAAAGTTTCAATTCTATTAAGGACATGGAGGTGAGGATTAGCCTGCCCTTAGGCTAAATCATGACCCACCCTGGTTACTGGATCTACGTCTGAATGTAAGTAAAGTGTTTTTCTGGTTTCTCATATGTGGTTAATAGGAATGCTGTACCATATAGCTTTAGCCACATGCAGTGTATTATGGCTCATTTTTTCTATTCATAGGTTCAGAATCCTCAAAGCAGGAGTGATAAACTTCCAAAGTCAGCTTTGTCACAGGAAGAAAGAGGGAGTCCGGGAAGGGTCAAAACCAGTTAATGAGTCAGGAGGTGCCTGATTGGACAAGCACTGTTATTCTGAACTTGATGGTTTTTCCTCAGGCTTCATGGGATATGATGTCCTTTCATTAATTGCTGTATGTTGAAAAGTGCCTGCTGTTTGAATTAAAAGAAGAAAGACATGCCCAATCCTCGCCTCCGTGTCCCAAATCGAATTGAAACTTTCCGTTTTGAAAGCTAGGCCATTTTTTATTTTTGATACATGTGGCCCTATGTCTCTTTATGTGGATCTCATGCTTCTCTTTCTAAGATACTCCTATTAGATGGGTCAACAGTTCAAATCCTTGGGATTTATGGAGCAGTATCTGGCTTGTAGGTCTGTCTGGGGGGAGTTTTAAACTGCCAATCCAAACTGTGCATTTAAACTGCTATCAACAGATACCTCTCAGTCTGTGACTATGTTGCCATTTAAATATGATACCCCTAATAGAGGTGTTGAGTAAAGACATAAAAAGAAGGACTATGCAATCAACTACTATCCTGGACAGGGTGGGCCCGATTCACAGAACTAACTTAAGATAAAATCCTAAACTTACTACCATTTTCGTATTCACAGAAGGCACTTACTCATTTTGGTATTCACAGAAGACACTTACTCATTTCGGTATTCACAGATGTTAGGAGTCCTAAGTTTAGTACTCCTAAATGCCTTCTGTGAATACCGAAAGTCTTAAAATTAGGATTTTTCTCAATTCAGTAGTAGTAAAGTTAGGACTCCTAACTTTAGGACTCCTAAACTGAGAAAAATCCTAATTTTAAGACTTTCGGTATTCACAGAAGGCATTTAGGAGTCCTAAACTTAGGACTCCTAACATCTGTGAATACCGAAATGAGTAAGTGTCTTCTGTGAATACCAAAATGAGTAAGTGCCTTCTGTGAATACGAAAATGGTAGTAAGTTTAGGATTTTGTCTTAAGTTAGTTCTGTGAATCGGGCCCGGTAACTTTATTCAATATAACTGGACTCTCTAAAGTGATTTAAATACTTCAAATTACTACCATGAGATCCTGCAGCCATTTTTTGATGGGGTTAAGGATTGTGCTCATGTAAATTGTTGTGAGAAGATAACAATTCATCTACTACTGCTTTGTAAGAAGTGCTAAAACCTATAATTATTCGGTGCAAGACTGCAAACAAATATAATTTGTTTAATACTGGCATTGGCATGCAGTAGTTATGGGATTTAGGGGCACATGCATCAAGCATTTTTGTCTTTGCAAATGGGTCGATTCGCAGAATCGGCCCATTTGCGAACGCAAAAAATGCTTTTTAGAGGCAGCAAACCCTATTTTGTGATTCGGTAATCTGTTACTGAATCGAAAAATGGGTTTGCAATTCGCTATTAGGAAGGGGCATGTTTAGTTCATCCCTTCCTAATGCCGAATCGCATCAGTATGTTGGAATGTTTTGTGACCGAAATGCGGTCGCAAAACATTCGCATTTTACCACCTACTTTAACTCACCCACAACAAAGGCAAGATGTTTTAACCTGAAGGGCTGAATTAGGTCCATTTGGGCATAGTCTGTGATATGTTGGATATGCCAGTTGTGGTGCGAGTGCTGAATCTTATATTTAGCCACATTTGTTTATCTCGTTTGAACAAAAAATGTGTTTTTCGCTGTTATTTTTTTATGAAGTAGGGAATAAAAGGGCCTGTGTATACACACTTTCTGACAGTTTTGAACAGGGTTGTCCCTAATTTGTTTGCTTCTGTAATGGAAGATTAGTAATTGGAGATTTGGCTATGAGGGTAATTTTTTAATAAGCTGGGCAGAGAACTTTGGTGCTGTCTGGATTGTGTTTGCTTGGCAATTAAACCAGAGCTTGCGACTCGCCGCTTTGTATTAAATTAGTTGCTACACATGGAAATGGGCAGAATGAGGCATGTAGAAGTCTCCATACGTGTTTGGTGTTTGGCTTTGTTAATATTTATAACAGGACTTGAAGTATATTAACATGGTCTAAAGCGATGTAATGAGTGTGTTCACTAGGCCTCTGAATCAGACCTTAAACTAAATGTAGTTTTCTTGCGTCATTCCTGCAGGGCAAGCAGCTAATTATTTCATATTAAATGTAAAAAAGCGCTGCATGCATTCTTTTTTCTGCTGTTTGATCTGAATAGGAATTTGCCATTGCCTTTATTGCTCTACATTTTCAGTGGCTACAATTATAAGGACATTTTTTCTGCTGAATAACCTTCTTTGTTATCCACATCGATTGGGTTCTTAAAGCAACACTTACTAACATTTCTGAATGCTTGAAACATTCTATTTGGCTGGATGCTGCAACATGGGGTTTTGAGTGAGAGAGTATACAGCAGCTGCAAGGAAATGTTTTTTAAAAAAAAGTCATGTTAGCTCACCCTCAGGCATCTAGGAAGGGTGCCTAGGAAGGAGCAGAGAGACAAACCTGGTGCTGTGGGACATGCCGCCTGCTGGGGCATTTAATTGAGGACCCTCTGGACCCACAAAAGGTATTCAGTGGTATTGCTTGATTTGGTCATTATTATGGCAATATGATGCTTCAAGCAAATAGGGAGTTCTCTATTCATTTTTCTGAGAAGTGTGATGGACTATCTTTGAAGCCTAACTATCATTATGGTGATAAATCCTAGTTCATATGATTTATATTTAATTAGCACATAATATACACCAAGATGTAGAAAATACCAAAGAGTGTGTGTGTACTGACTCTGAGGGTTCAGGCTGGGGTCCCTTATGAAGCAATATCCAGCAAGGAGAAGCGTTTCCATGGCACATCTATTGAACTATAAACACTCATATAGTCCGCCAGAATAATGCAGAGGAATGGGTGGGAAATACTGCTCTGTTTTTCTTTTCTCCATGACAATAACTGCATTTAAAGGCTAAAGACTTCTACCCACTTGTGACCACCAAATAAGAGGGGAGTTTCCCGACAAGAGGGCTTTGGCCTGATTGTCTATTTTGGTTTGTAAGGTGTAGTTGAAAGTGAGTAACATAGAGCCCACATAAGCTGTGCATATTCTAAAGGCTGTGAGGATGGTGAAGTCCAGGATGAGAGCTTCTAAGAGGAAGTATATGAAGAGACATGATAGTAGTTCATGGGCATATTCTAGTCATGATGAGCCGGTGTGGTGTGGTGTGGTGGACGTGATTCAAATGACTTGGGTGGTTTTTACAATCCAAAGGCAGTGGTAGGGTACATTTTCGAAAATGGAGTGCAATGATGACCAGATCCAACATGCCGCCTGAATATGGTAGTCCGTGTGTAGAGTGAGACCCAGCTTCTTGTAGAGGACAATGGTGCCTTCTTTTATGTTCTTAGTTAAGGGGTTCAAAAGAGGTTAACACTCAAGATATATGATGTGATTAAGGGACCTGCTTGTGACAAGGTTGGCGAAGTCATTGCTGAATGACGTTTTAGCTCTTTGTGATGTGAACATTGTATGGAAGAAGACTTTATAAGAGAAAGAAAGGAAGACATGTAGAGGAATAGTTTAAAGTAGGTGTTTGATTAAAGATACAAGACCATGTTGCTTTGTGGAATACAAATAAAAAACACCAGTGTTTGTGAGCAGTTAGTGTGCAATATGTTGGATTCTTTGGGATGAGGACATCACAGAAGTTCAATGAGACGGGTTCAGTTAGGTTTCAATTATTAACAGTGTATCCAGATTGTGAGTCAGAAAGTTGCCACAATTGCCTACATCAAGGAAAATGGCAGAGTGGTCATTTATAAGCATTAAGTGTAGTGTATTTTTGGTGAACTGTTTTTATAATGAGTCATAATCTTTTTTTTTTTTTTTTTGTTTAAACATTTTTTTATTGTTTTCTTACCAACATACCAATCCAATTCCCACAAAAGCCCCAGCAACTCACCAGAGAATATTACATATGACATTTCAACCATTTATGCATTGGAGAAGTTACCCTTCCCGCTGGCCCCCCCCCCCTCCCACTCCCTCCCGCAACCCATGTCAGTGTGCCCCCGTCTTCCTATCCTCCCACTGATGTGGCCCTCCCTATTACTATGATGCATATAGGGGTATTCAAACCTGTTTCTGTCAGCTTGGGCGTTCCCCTGGGTTCAGCCGCGTTGAATGTGTCCATCTACCATAGTGACCCCCCTCCTACTCCCCGCTTATCGCATCCTCATGTCGGTCAGGTATGCCCCCCTCTCCTATGTTTTCTGACATCAGCCCCTGAAGTTCAACCACTAGTGACTCCCATGCACGGGCCGTCGCTAACGCCTTTTCGTCGTTCCTCCTATGCGCTAATTGCAGGCGAAGTGTGCCCTCCGCGCCTGCCCATTTTGCGAACGCCGTCCTCCACCTCAGAAAGCTAGGCCCCACCCTGGACTTCCAATGCATGGTTAGCTCCCTCTTGGCCATGATCAACCCTAAGTCACAGAACTTGCTAGTAACCTTCGTGCGGCGGGTGTGGGGGAACCAAAGCAACAGGCAGGCCCCCATCTCAAAATCGATGTTGCGATCTGTCACTTGGTTCAGGCATTCCGTGACGTCTTCCCAGTAACTACCCAGCGCCGTGCAAGACCAAAACATATGGCGAAAATCAGCCCCATCTCCCCCACACCGCGGGATAATGAGTCATAATCTGACAGCAAGAGATGATAACAATGGGCAGTGGCACCCATCACAGAAATGTGATGTCACGTTTCAAAGGTGACACAGACTTTAAAAATAGAACAACACATATGACATGATGGACCACTGGTTGAGAAGAGATTAATCAAACCTCCAATACAAGGATCTAAATCTTTAATTCACATTGTGGGACACCCCCGCGCCGCACGGCCACCAGCTGCTGCGTGTGCCCCTTGCCTGCCCTGCTGCCTCGTTGAGCCTCGTTTGCCGGCTGCCGCCGCTGCGAGTGCTTTTGCCGCTTTTTTCCAGGTTTTGTCAAGCATTTGTGCTTGTCTTGCCGATCTGTGTTTTCCTCTGTTTTGCCCGTTTTTTGTCGTTTATTTTTGCCTGTTTGTATTTTAAAGTGTGCGCTCTCCTTCCTTGTTGCCCGCCTACCACGCCACCCCCCGCCCTCCCTTCCCGCCACCGCCGCTTGTCCCCGCCCCTTTTTCTTCTGTAACCCTCCCCGCTCCCGCCTCCCAGCTGCCCCGCCCACCCGCGCACTTGGCCTTAAATGGCGACCGTGCGACGCAGGTGAGTGTGACCCACTTGTGGGACACCCCCGCGCCGCACGGCCACCAGCTGCTGCGTGTGCCCCTTGCCTGCCCTGCTGCCTCGTTGAGCCTCGTTTGCCGGCTGCCGCCGCTGCGAGTGCTTTTGCCGCTTTTTTCCAGGTTTTGTCAAGCATTTGTGCTTGTCTTGCCGATCTGTGTTTTCCTCTGTTTTGCCCGTTTTTTGTCGTTATTTTTGCCTGTTTGTATTTTAAAGTGTGCGCTCTCCTTCCTTGTTGCCCGCCTACCACGCCACCCCCCGCCCTCCCTTCCCGCCACCGCCGCTTGTCCCCGCCCCTTTTTCTTCTGTAACCCTCCCCGCTCCCGCCTCCCAGCTGCCCCGCCCACCCGCGCACTTGGCCTTAAATGGCGACCGTGCGACGCAGGTGAGTGTGACCCACTTGTGGGACACCCCCGCGCCGCACGGCCACCAGCTGCTGCGTGTGCCCCTTGCCTGCCCTGCTGCCTCGTTGAGCCTCGTTTGCCGGCTGCCGCCGCTGCGAGTGCTTTTGCCGCTTTTTTCCAGGTTTTGTCAAGCATTTGTGCTTGTCTTGCCGATCTGTGTTTTCCTCTGTTTTGCCCGTTTTTTGTCGTTTATTTTTGCCTGTTTGTATTTTAAAGTGTGCGCTCTCCTTCCTTGTTGCCCGCCTACCACGCCACCCCCCGCCCTCCCTTCCCGCCACCGCCGCTTGTCCCCGCCCCTTTTTCTTCTGTAACCCTCCCCGCTCCCGCCTCCCAGCTGCCCCGCCCACCCGCGCACTTGGCCTTAAATGGCGACCGTGCGACGCAGGTGAGTGTGACCCACTTGTGGGACACCCCCGCGCCGCACGGCCACCAGCTGCTGCGTGTGCCCCTTGCCTGCCCTGCTGCCTCGTTGAGCCTCGTTTGCCGGCTGCCGCCGCTGCGAGTGCTTTTGCCGCTTTTTTCCAGGTTTTGTCAAGCATTTGTGCTTGTCTTGCCGATCTGTGTTTTCCTCTGTTTTGCCCGTTTTTTGTCGTTTATTTTTGCCTGTTTGTATTTTAAAGTGTGCGCTCTCCTTCCTTGTTGCCCGCCTACCACGCCACCCCCCGCCCTCCCTTCCCGCCACCGCCGCTTGTCCCCGCCCCTTTTTCTTCTGTAACCCTCCCCGCTCCCGCCTCCCAGCTGCCCCGCCCACCCGCGCACTTGGCCTTAAATGGCGACCGTGCGACGCAGGTGAGTGTGACCCACTTGTGGGACACCCCCGCGCCGCACGGCCACCAGCTGCTGCGTGTGCCCCTTGCCTGCCCTGCTGCCTCGTTGAGCCTCGTTTGCCGGCTGCCGCCGCTGCGAGTGCTTTTGCCGCTTTTTTCCAGGTTTTGTCAAGCATTTGTGCTTGTCTTGCCGATCTGTGTTTTCCTCTGTTTTGCCCGTTTTTTGTCGTTTATTTTTGCCTGTTTGTATTTTAAAGTGTGCGCTCTCCTTCCTTGTTGCCCGCCTACCACGCCACCCCCCGCCCTCCCTTCCCGCCACCGCCGCTTGTCCCCGCCCCTTTTTCTTCTGTAACCCTCCCCGCTCCCGCCTCCCAGCTGCCCCGCCCACCCGCGCACTTCGCCTTAAATGGCGACCGTGCGAACGCGCAGCGGTCACGCGCAGCGGGCGCGCCGATTGTGCGCCGAAGGCGCGCCAAAGGTAAGCCCGTCTGCGCCCGTCCGCGACCGGACCGCGCCCAGCGCCAGGACCCCTGGCCAACGAAGATCCAGACCGACCCGCCTGACGTACTCCGCCGCCACCCTCATCGCACTCAACACCGGCCGACTCCCAGAATGCCATCAAGCCACACCACGACACACCCACGGACCTTTCAGCTGCCACGCCTGCAAGTTCTCCTGCATCCGGACCAGCCCCGCACCAGCACCCGACAAGTCGAACTCCAGCAGCACCCACCTCAAGTGCATCCTGCTCAACACCCGCTCCGTCCACAGACACGCCATCGAACTCTGGAACCTCCTAGACGCCACAGCCCCTGACGTTGCCTTCCTCACGGAGACCTGGATGAACGCCTCTTCAGCTCCCGACATCGCCATCGCCATCCCAGAGGGCTACAAGATCATCCGGAGGGACCGCAACGCCAACCAGATGGGAGGAGGCATCGCCATCATCCACAGGAACACCATCCGTCTCACGACCAGCACCGACAACACCCTGACCAGCGCCGAACACCTGCACTTCCAGATCCACACCAACCCGAACACCACCCTCAGAGGCACCCTGATCTACCGACCCCCTGGACCACGCACGCAATTCAGCGAGGACATCGCCGACTTCGTCAGCCCGCATGCCCTCCCCTCCGCCGACTACATCCTCCTGGGGGACCTGAACTTCCACCTGGAGAACAACAACGACCACAACACCAGCACCCTGCTCGACAACCTCGCCAACCTGGGACT
This sequence comes from Triturus cristatus, assembly GCF_964204655.1. Classification (NCBI taxonomy): domain Eukaryota; kingdom Metazoa; phylum Chordata; class Amphibia; order Caudata; family Salamandridae; genus Triturus; species Triturus cristatus. Next base: position 653,942,679 of record NC_140584.1, read on the forward strand.
CAAGCAACTGGTGTCCACCCCCACCCACCTCGCCGGACACACACTCGACGCCGTCTTCTCATCCAGCACAGACATCAACTTCAGCCACGCCACAGAGCTTCAATGGACGGACCACAGCTGCGTCCACTTCACCTTCAAGAGACGGACGACCCACCAACACCAGCAACACACCGCCCGCAGAAGCTGGAACAAGATCACAGCAGACCAGCTCGCCACCTCCCTGAGCCAACACCCTCCTGCCAGCTCAGCGAACCCCAGCCAGGCCGCCGACAACCTCACGAAGTGGATCACCACCTGCGCGGACGAGCTCGCCCCGCTGAGGACCCCGCCCAGCAGACCCGCCAGCAAGAAGGCCCCATGGTTCACCGACGAACTCAAGAGCTCCAAGAAGAACTGCCGAGCCCTCGAGAAAGTCTGGATAAAGGACCCGACACCGGACAACAGGACCTCCTACAAACTGGCCACCCGGAAACACCACCAGCTGATCCGCGCCGCCAAGAGAACAGCATTCAAGGACCGGTTGGACAACAACGCACACAACAGCAAGGAACTCTTCAACATCGTGAAAGAGCTTTCCAACCCCAGCGCAGGAAACAACGACATCACCCCATCGCAAGACCTCTGCAACTCCCTCGCCTCATACTTCCACAACAAGATCACGGACATACACAGCAGTTTCAACAACCAACCAACGCACACCACGACCGACCTGCCACCCCCCCCCACCACCACCCTCCACGCCTGGACCCCGATCAGCACAGAAGACACCATCCGCACGATGAACTCCATCCACTCCGGCTCACCAACCGACCCCTGCCCTCACCACGTCTTCAACAAGGCCGACGCTGTCATCGCACCCCACCTGCGAGACATCATCAACACATCCTTCGACACCGCCATCTTCCCCGAAAGCTGGAAACACGCCGAACTCAGCGCTCTACTCAAGAAACCAACAGCGGACCCCACCGACCTCAAGAATTACCGCCCCATCTCGCTTCTACCGTTTCCAGCCAAAGTCATCGAGAAGACCGTCAACAAGCAGATGGCCGCCTTCCTCGAGACGAACGGATCCCTCGACCCCTCACAGTCCGGCTTCCGAGCCAAACACAGCACCGAGACCGCCCTCATCGCCGCCACCGATGACATCCGAGCCCTGATGGACAAGGGAGAAACAGCGGCCCTCATCCTCCTAGACCTCTCCGCGGCATTCGACACGGTCTGCCACCGCACCCTAACACGGCGCCTCAGCAACATCGGTATCCAGGACAAGGCGCTGGAATGGATCATCTCCTTCCTCGACGGAAGAACACAGCGAGTCCGCCTACCACCGTACAAGTCAGAGGCCTCCGAAGTCATCTGCGGCGTCCCCCAAGGATCATCACTGAGCCCCACCCTCTTCAACGTCTACATGAGCCCCCTCGCGGCCATCGTACGCAAACACCACCTCAGCATCATCTCCTACGCCGACGACACCCAGCTGATCCTCTCCCTGACCAACAACCCCGCCGCCGCCAGAGCCAACCTGCACGAAGGGATGAAAGAGGTAGCCGAGTGGATGACGACCAGCCGCCTGAAACTGAACTCGGACAAGACGGAGGTCCTCATCCTGGGCTCTTCACCCTCCGCCTGGGACGACTCCTGGTGGCCTCCCGCCCTGGGCACCGCGCCCAAACCGACAGACCATGCACGAAACCTGGGCTTCATCCTGGACTCCTCCCTCTCCATGACCAGGCAAGTCAACAGCGTCTCCTCGGCGTGCTTCAACATCCTACGCATGCTACGAAAGATCTTTTGGTGGATCCCCTCAGAGACCAGGAAGACCGTCACCCAGGCCCTCGTCACCAGCCGACTGGACTACGGCAACGCCCTCTACGCCGGGACCACCGCCAAGCTCCAGAAGAGACTCCAGCGGATCCAAAACGCCTCAGCCAGACTCATCCTCGACATCCCACGATCCAGCCACATCTCCGGTCATCTGAGAGACCTTCACTGGCTCCCCATCAACAAGAGAATCACCTTCCGCCTCCTCACCCACGCACACAAAGCCCTACACGACCAAGGCCCGAGCTACCTCAACAGCCGAGTCAACTTCTACGCTCCCAAACGCCACCTCCGATCAGCCAACCACGCCCTCGCCGCCGTCCCCCGCATCCGAAGAGCGACTACAGGAGGAAGGTCCTTCTCCTACCTGGCCGCCAAGACCTGGAACTCCCTCCCGTCCGACCTGCGCCTGACCCAAGACCACCTCTCCTTCAGGAAGAAGCTGAAGACCTGGCTGTTCGAGCAGTAGCGGCACCCCCCCTCCCCAGCGCCTTGAGACCCTACGGGTATGTAGCGCGCTTTATAAGTGTCACTGATTGATTATGAATTGGGAGTTTGTCATGTAGAAGCTAATGGGCGAAATCAGTGTCTTTACCTGGTACTACTAGCCACAAAAAAGGCTTTAATTCACCGGAAAGCTTGGAACAATTGGCTCAAAAGAAATGGAAGACCACATACATCAGAACCTGAGGTAAACATATGAAGCAGATGAGAAAGGAAAATGCTATTTACCAGTATGCATCTGTTCTTGGCATGTGGAGCTTCAGAGATTCACACTTTGTGCATAGATCGCCATCTGGTGTTGGGCTCTGATGCTTGCACCTTGTTGTTGTCTTGGAAGAAGTCTTTTGTAGTCACGAGATAGGTGACTCCTCCCTTGGACGATAGTGCGGATGGGCATCGACTCCATCCTCAGATTGTCGCCATGATGTGAAATGATGGAGGTAAGAAACAGAAAAGCTGTCCATGTGAATGTATCTAAGTAAGATAATACTGGAAAAGATACAGGTTCCGAGGAGGTGGGTGGGCGTGTGAATCTCTGCAGCTCTACATGCCAAGAACAGATGCATACTGGTAAGTAGCATTTTCGGTTCGAGGCATGTGAGCTGCAGAATTCACACTTTGTGCATAGACTGTACAGCAGTGTCTCCCCTAGCGGTGGTCGCCTGTATGGGTTACAGTAGTTTGAAAAAGTGTCTTAAGAACAGCCTGGCCTACAGAAGCTTGTTGCTTCGCTTGCACATCTAAACAATAGTGTTTGGTGAAGGTGTGTGTAGTAGACCATGTTGCTGCCTTACAAATGCTTTCTAGGGGAATGTTCCCTAAGAATGCCATAGAAGCCCCGAGTTTGCGAGTTGAATGCGCCCTAGGGGGAATTGTTAATGTACGTTTTGCTTTTTGGTAGCATATTTGAATGCATTTGATTATCCGCCTTGCAATTCCAGCTTTGGAGATGGGGTTGCTCTTATGAGGTGGAGAGAAAGCTACAAACAGTTGTTTTGTTTTTCTGAAGGCTTTAGTCCTGTCTATGTAGTAAAGCAAAGCTCTTTTGACGTCAAGCGTGTGAAGAGCTCTTTCCGCTACCGAATCAGGGTTTTGGAAAAATACTGGTAACTCTACTGATTGATTAAGATGGAAAGCAGAGATTACTTTGGGAAGGAATTTTGGATTTGTCCTAAGAACCACCTTGTTACGATATATTTGTAAGAATGGCACTTGAATAGTTAAAGCCTGGATCTCACTTACTCTCTTGAGAGAGGTGATTGCGACAAGGAAAGCTACTTTCCATGTAAGGAGTTGTAATTCGCATTTGTGTAATGGCTCAAATGGGGGACCCATGAGTCTAGTAAGAAAAATATTTAGGTTCCACACTGGAGAGGGTGGCAGTCTTGGTGGAATTATCCTTTTAAGGCCTTCCATAAAGGCTTTTATAGCAGGTACTCTAAACAATGAAAAATGTTGTCTGTTTTGTAGGTAGGCGGAAAGGGCGGCCAGATGTAGTCTTATAGATGAGTATGCCAGGTTGCATCTTTGTAGATGCAGCAAATAGCAAATGATGTTTTGAATTGAAGCATCTAGTGGGTCAATTGTGTTGTCATTGCAGTAAACGACGAATCTTTTCCATTTAGCTGCTTAACAAGCTCTTGTAGTGGGGCGTCTGGCTTCTTTAATAATAATCATACAGTCGGGTGGAAGGTTGAGGTAACCGAACTCTAGGATTTCAGGAGCCAGATTGCTAGATTCAGTTGTGCTGGATCTTGGTGTCTTATCTCTCCATGGTTCTGCGTGAGCAGCGTTGGGGAGAGACATAGTTTTTGGTGTGGAACTACTGAGAGTTCGAGTAGTGTTTTGAACCATGGTTGCCGTGCCCATGTGGGAGCAGCCAGGATCATCTTGAGAGACTGCTGTTTGAGCTTGCGTACTACTAGCGGAATGAATGGGAGTTGCTGAAAATCTGCCTGACCAGTTCATCCTTATCGCATTGCCCTTCGACAACGGGTGCGGGAACCTGGCGGCTAAGGTTGGGCATTTAGCGTTTGCGTGTGTGGCGAACAGATCTATGTCTGGGTGGCCCCAAATGTGAAAAAGGGTTGCAGAACTTGGGGATGAAGTTCCCATTCATGTATCTGCTGAGTCTGGCGACTCAACAGATCTGCAATCTGATTGTTCACTCCTGGAAGATGTTCTGCCAGAAGATATATGTTTTGTGGAATGGCCCATCTCCATATGATTTGCGCCAGTTGAGTCAGCTGCAACGAGTGTGTTCCTCCTTGTTTTTGTATGTAATACATTGCTGCCATATTGTCGGTACGGACTAGGACACTTTTGTGGAGGAGATGTACTTGGAATTACTTTAGCGCTAGAAATATTGCTAGTAATTCTAGGTGGTTGATGTGGAGCTGTTTTTGTTGAGTGGTCCACTTGCCCTGATTTGTGTGGTTTAGGAGATGGGCTCCCCAGCCTGTGAGTGATGCGTCCGCTGTTAGCAATATCTGTGGAACTGGCTCTAGGAACAGCCACCCTCTGGAAAGGTTTTGTGTGTTCCACCACTGCAGAGAGCGATGTGTGCGGCTGTCCACCAACATCAGATCTGTAAGTTGACCTTGAGCCTGGTTCCACTGACGTGCTAAGCATTCCTGCAAAGGACGCATTTGAAGTCTTGCGTGAGGTACAATGAAAACGCAAGAGGCCATCATTCCTATGAGTTGCATAAACACTCGGGCTGGAAGAGAGTGTTGGTGCTGAAATTTGGTGATGAGGGTTTGCATACTGGCTTTCCTGGCTGGATTGGGGTATGCTATAGCTTTGGAAGTATCTATTGTGGCTCCTAGGTACTGATGTAGGTAGGAGGGTTGAAGGTGTGACTTGGTGTAATTCACTGTAAACCCCAAGCTGTGTAGCAGCTGAATAGTTTGATAAGTGTGGTGAACACATTGGGTGTATGACTTGGCTTTTATCAGCCAGTCGTCAAGGTATGGAACTACATGGATTTGAAGCCTTCGCAAGTGCTCTGTTACTACCGCAAGACACTTTGTGAACAGTCTGGGTGCCGTGGTCACTCAAATGGCAGAGCTTTGAACTGACAGTGTGAGCCGTCCACTGTGAACGTTAGATATTTCCTGTGAGCAGGGTGTATGGGAATATGAAAGTAGGCGTCCTTGAGGTCTAGTGTGGCAAGGAAGTCACCTTGTTGAAGCAGTGGAAAGACTTGCTGAAGAGTGATCATGTGAAAATTATCTGATTGTATGTAAAGATTAAGAGGTCTGAGGTCCAGTATTGGTCTTAAAGGACCGTCTTTTTTGGGGATGAGGAAATACAGGGAGTAAACTCCTGTTCCCTGATGCTGTTCTATTGCATGCTTTTGAAGCAGTGAGAGAACTTCCTGTCTCAGGAGCGTCAAATGTTCTGTGGACATGGGATGTTGTTTGGGCGGTATGTTGGGGGGAGTTGCAGTAAGTTCCAGGCAGTAACCATACTGGATAATTTGTCTTACCCACTTGTCTGTAATGATGGAATTCCAGACAGATAGGAACTGTGAGAGTCTCCCTCCGACTAGAGTGTAATGGTCTGGAGGGAGTAGAGGGAAGTCACTGCTTATTAGTGGGAGAGGCGCGAGTGTTGTTGTTACCTCGGCCTCTACCGTTGTTGTTATTTCCCCTATACCCACCTCTAAAATATCCCTTGTTGGGGGATGTTTGTGTGGGACTTTTATAGGAGGAAGAAGCAGTGTCTGTACTGATGTTTTTGGATGCTCCACCATAAATGGAGCGTCGAAAGGAGCCGCGTGTAGATGGAGACTGTATTGCTCCCATGGATTTAGCAGTCTCCGTGTCCTTTTTCATTTTTTCTAAAGCTGTATCCACAGCTGGGCCAAAAAGTTGTTTGTGATTGAACGGCTGATTGAGGATAGTAGTCTGCACTTCTTGTTTGAACCGAGAAATGTGCAGCCAGACATGTCTTCTTAGTAACACACTAGTGTTGATGGATTTAGATGCAGTGTCTGGTGCATCAAGGGCACACTTAATAGATGCATTTGTTATTAATTTGCCCTCCTGGATCAAATCATTAGCTTTGGCCTTGTATTGGTCAGGCAAATGCTGCATTAGGGGTTCAAGCTCGTCGTAATGAGCCCTATCGTACCTGGCAAGTAAGACCTGTGCATTAGCTATCCTCCAGTGATTAGCTGCCTGGGCGGCAATTTGTTTGCCCGAAGCATCTAGTAATTCAGACTCTTTGTCTGGAGGTGGGGCATCACCGGAGGTCTGAGAGTTGGCACGCTTTCAGCATTGGTCACTACCAGGGAGTCTAAGGGAAGTTGTCCCTTAATGTAGGTGGGATCATTAGGGGCGTGTTTATTTTTTATCAATCCGAGGATTGAGAATTCTAGCCCTTACAGGGTCTTTAAATATCTCTGGGGCATGCATAATGACGCCTTTTTTTAACATGGGTAAAGTTTGTACTGTCTTTTGTGACTGTGCAAAAGTGTCTATTAGGAAGTCTTCCTCTGTGGGGTCCGAATGCATTTGAACACCATGGTACTGGGCAGCCCTATCAATGAGCTGACTAAAGCCAATATTGTCATCTGGGGGAAATGGCTTTGTTGGGTAAGGATCAGGAAGGTCTGGAGGATCTACTGGGTCATCATAGTCATCCCATGTGTCAGGGTCATTAAAAGGGTTGTTGTTGCCTCCCCCATCCCCTAAATCATCATCATCCTCCTTAGGTGGTGGTGAATAAGGGGGAAGTATGGGAGATTTTGGAGGAGAGGAAGGTTTAGTAGGAAGAACAGGAGAAGAGGGTCATGAGGGTGAAGTTGCACAGTCTCTTTTCTTCACAGGCACCTCAGGGATGTGTGGGGTGTCCAATTTCCTCTTCTTGTGTTGAACGCTGACAATATGGCCTGTCTTAGGGTCCACTTGGAGAGTTTTTTGTTCCGGATCGATGGGATCCGGCAGAAAAAGTTCTTCCTCTTCGATAGTCGCTTTCAGCGCTGATTTTTTCAGTTCCGAGCGGGATTTAGATTTCTGCTCTGGAGCCTTTGAAGGGGTTTTTGGATCCTTCAGCATCGGTGGCGAGTCGGAAATCTTATTCGGTTCCGAGTGTTTTGGTTTCGGATCCGAGGCCTTTTGTTCTTTCGGTGCCGAGGTGTTCGGTGCCGAGACCTTTTTGGAGACTGCAGGAGTAGGATGTGCTCCCGACTTCGGTGCTGATGGTGCCTGTGGGGCACTGACATGCGGTTTTGTCTTCGGAGCCGGGCACGGGGGAAGGGCTTCTGAAGCTTTCTTTCGGTCGCGACTGGGGCCTGCAGGCAAAGTCTTTACTGGAGCCTTCTTTTTTTCGTGTGTGGTCGGGGTAGGGGTAATTGTACTCACTCGTTGACCTGGAGTGATATGGTAATCGGAGTCGTCTGCCTCGGAAACGATGTCCAGATTCTCCTAATCCTCTGCCTCCGGAACATCGGGGCCTTCATCGAAGATGTCTTCTGGCACCGGTGCAGCCTGTTGCGCCATAACGTGTCGTCGGGCCTGGCGATCACAAATAGTCTTCTTGGACCGGAAGGAGGGACAGGCTTGGCAAGTTTTCTCCTTGTCCTCGGGCGAGAGACAGAGGTTGCAGACCTTGTGTTGGTCGCTGTGTGGGAATTTAGCTCCACACTGGGGGTATTTTTTTAATGGAGTCCTTTCCATTAGCCGTAGGCCCGAAAGGCATCGATAGGCCCAGCAGCCCACGTCGATGAATGGAATCGAGTATTTGAGCTAGCACATTGAAAGGCACGCGAACGAAAACAATACCGTCGAGTTTGCGATGGTTTGCGCATTGAAAAGGATTGGATAACACAGTGCCGAACCGAAGCGCTGAAGTTACATTCGAACCCAATGGCAGAAAAAAACAATCTGAGGATGGAGTCGATGTCATGCGCACTATCCTCCAAGGGAGGAGTCACCTATCTCGTGACTACAAAAGACTTTTTCCAAGACAAAAACAAGGTGCAAGCATCCGAGCCCAACACCAGATGGCGATCTATGCACAAAGTGTAAATTCTGCAACTCATATGCTTTGAACATATAATTTGAAAAATGTAAAGGGGTATTTATCATTTGATAATCAGACGGGTTTAGCAATAGGGATCTCAGGTACTGGTTAAGCCAACTGGCAATTAAGAAAGGCGAATTAAAACAGTTATAGGTTTGTAACAATTAATAAGCACTGGGGTGTTGTTAAAGGATTCCTTCATATAGTTAACAGATTTGGAAATAAATTATTTGAGGGAACAACTGCAATATATGTTGGTATGTGACAGATAGCTAAATAAACACCTGGAAATTAAATAATGGGGAAGATAACAAGAAACAGCTGCCAAATCAACCCAAGGAAGCAACCAGCAAGATATGCTACACGGGACAAAAGATAACTTTCTGATCAAACATTTTTAATAGCATAGAACTGTGCTGGAGAGAAAATAGTAAGAGAGAAAATTTGAATCCATTAGAGACTCTAGCCACAGACTCCTTACCTTAGAATATTCCCCATGCATCAGACAGAAATTTCTGAGCATTACCCCTGCCTCCATATGTGGCAAAGTTTGGCTCTGCGTCGATGTTGTCGGCGTCATCTACGCCGGATGTGAGTGCAAGGTGCCTACATAGGAGCCACCCCAGCATGCTGACATCGATTTCTTTTTGCGACTTTTGATTCCAGATGTGCAGAGTCACGAAAAATTCTGATGCACTGGTGTGTAGTGCTAAGGGCCTCAAAAGGGTAACACTATAAAGAAATCAGGTCGCAGAGCAGGGAGGATGGAAGGCTCTGTATGGAATCTATGGCTAGATACAGTCTCTACCAGATAAGGCATTAACAAAGGTAAGTGACTTATTCACCTGATAGGGACTTCCAGCTGCAGAATCCCCACCTTAGAATAGAAACCCAAGCATTACCTCACGGAGGCAGAGTTAGCCCACTCAGGCATTCAGAGAGCCTGCCAGGTGGTGACCCTCCAGGGAAATGGCCTGGCGTTCCAGCCTTATTGAACAAGTTACTTGCCTTCAGTAACGATGTATCTGTAAAAGACATATATTACTTATAAATTCCTTTCCTTAGAATTACCCCCAGGTGTCAGACTGGATTCTGAGAATTTTTCTGTAGCATTACCCCTGCTCGTCGGTAGGTAGCATCGGTCGACTCCACGTCTGTCGTCGGCATCTTGGTCGCCAGGATGATGTTGTGGTGTCTACTTAGACGCCGCCCCTGCGTGCTGACGTCAGTTCTGACACGATCTAACACACCAGAAGCGCAGAGCCATGCAAGACACTGACCACTAGTGCACAAAACCAGGGTCCTGGAAGGGAGTCCCTATCCCTAAAAGTGAGTTTGCAGAAAGGGGAGTATGGGTTCGGCGGTAAGGAATCTATAATTAATGTATGGCCTTGTTACCGAAAGTAAGTAACATGTTCATCTGAAACAGACCATTAGTGTTAGATTCCTTACCTTAGAATAGATATCCCAGCAATGCAAACCCCGGAGGTGGGTCTGCGAACTAAGTTCACACCAGAAAGTCCTGGAGAACAGAACGGCCGAAAAAGCTGTCTCACCGGACTTGGCTATTCAGGCAGTAATGTTTTGTGAATGTGTGCAGGGATGCCCACATGGCTGACTGGCAGATGTCTATCAGCAGAACTCCACGTCCCAAAGCAGTAGAGGATGCCGTCGCCCGGGTAGAGTTGGCGCGCAGTCCTACTGGAGGTTCATTTTTCGCCAAAGAATAGATTTTGATGCAGAAGACCACCCTGGGAGAGATGGTACATTTTTGCACTACCCGACCCTTCTTGGCACCCACATAACCCACAAAGAGTTCATAATCCACCCATAAGCATTTTGTGCGGTCAATGTAGAAGGACAGCGCACGTTTTGGGTCTAGAAGGTGGAGTCTCTCCTCTTTGGAAGGGTACGGAGGCGGGAAGAAGGTGGGCAATGTGATGGTCTGGCCTATGTGGAAAGAGGTAACCACTTTGGGCAGAAAAGAGGGCCTAGTGCGAAGGACCACTTTGTCCGGATGAACTGCAAGAAAAGGGGGCTTGGAGGAAAGAGCCTGAAGCTCACTTACTCTGCGAGCAGATGTGATGGTAAGCAGGAAAGCGGTCTTCAAGGTAATTAGATGAAGAGGACAATTATGTAGTGGCTCGAAGGGAGCACACATAGGGTAAGTAAGAACAAGATTCAACTCCCACCGGCGCATTATGAGAGGAGAAGGAGGAAAAAGATGAGTAATGCCCTTTAGAAATCTATCTACAATCGGAGACTTGAAAAGAGAAAGCTGATCAGAAAGACGCACAAAGGACGAGATGGCCGAAAGGTAGCCTTTAAGAGTGCCCAGGGAAGAGCCGTGCTGGGCAAAAGATAAAATGAAGAGGAGAACCTCCGAAAGAGGGGCAGAGAGGGGATCCACATCCTTTACCGTGCACCATGCCACAAATTTGTTCCATCTATAGGCGTAAACCATTTTGGTGGAGGAACGCCTGGCTGCTAAGATGACGTTATAGTCTTCAGGAGGAAGGTAGAAAGCTGTCACCGCTTAATCTCCATTCGAGGAGGTGGAGGCTGGACAGGTTTGGGTGTAGGACCGTCCCCTGCTGCTGCGACATAAGATCCTCCCGAAGAGGCAGTCTGAGGATCGATGGCCATGCTCAAGAGCTCGCTGTACCAGACACTTCGTGTCCAGTCGGGAGCCACAAGAATGATTTGGGCTCGCTTGCGGTTGATCTTCTTCAACACTCTGGGCAGAAATGGTACAGGTGGAAAGGCGTACAGAAGGCCGCAATTCCAATCGCGGCAAAAAGCATTGCAGAGCGAGTGCCACATTGGAAACTTCAACGCGCAGAACTGCTGACATTGCACGTTCGCTTTGGTGGCAAACAGATTTAACCAAGGCTCTCCCCACTGCCGAAAGAGACCTTGCACCACCTCCGAGTGAAGGCACCATTTGTGATCCATCATGCACCGACGGCTGGGTTTGTCCGCCCTGGCTTTCAGGGAACCTGCCAGGTGTTGAACTACCAGGGATATGCCCTGATGTTCCAGCCATGTCCAAAGGTGAAGAGCCTCTTGCCATAGGGTCCACAACCCCACCGTGCCCTGTTTGTTGCAGTACCACATGGCAGTGGTGTTGTCTGTGAACACCTGCACTACTCTTCCTTTGACAGAAGGAAGGATTGACTTCAGTGCCAGACGGATTGCCCGGAGCTCCAAAAGGTTGATGTGGAGGCTGGACTCCGCCGGAGACCAGAGACCCCTGATCTTTGCCTCTCCCAGATGGCCGCCCCATCCCAGGAGTGACGCATCTGTCACCACTGTGAATACTGGTTTGGGAAGGAAGAGGGATCTGCCTCTGACCCAATCCTGGTTCATGAGCCACCACTACAATTGACGTGCAGTCCCCTCCGATATCTGGACAACATCAGAAAGATTACCCTGATGCTGTGCCCACTGGAACTTTAGGTCCCACTGCAGAGCCCACATATGCCACCTGGCATGATCCACCAGCAGGATGCAGGAGGCCATGAGGCCCAGCAGCCTCAGGGTCATTCTCACCAAAATGCGGGATAGAGGCTGAAACATCCGTATCATAGACTGAATATCCCGAACTCGCTGCTCAGGAGGATAAGCCCAAAACTGCGATGTATCCAGAACTGCTCCGATGAAAAGGAGCTTCTGAGATGGAATCAGGTGTGACTTAGGCATGTTGATAGTGAACCCCAACTAGTGCAGGAGATCTGCCATAGTCTGGAGGTGGGAGACGACAGCCTGGGGCGAGCCCACCTTCAACAGCCAGTCGTCGAGATAGGGGAAGACTGGAACCCCTGATCAGCACAGATGAGCTGCGACCACCACCATCACTTTCGTGAACACCTGACGGGTGCTGGTAAGGCCAAAGGGGATCACGGTAAACTGAAAATGCTCGTTGCCTACCGTGAACGTAGGTAACGCCTGTGGGATGGCAGGATGGGGATGTGGAAATAGGCGTCCTGTAAGTCCAACACTACCATCCAATCTCTGGGATCAAGGGCAGACAGGACCTGAGCCAATGTAAGCATTTTGAACTTCTCATTCTGGAGGAAGCAGTTGAGGGCCCTGAGGTCTAAGATAGGATGCAGGCATTTGTCCCTTTTGGGTACCAGAAAGTAGTGTGAGTAAAAACCATGACCTACTTCTGGCACAGGGACCCTTTCAATAGCCCCCTTGGCCAAGAGAGCTGTAACTTCCTGGCGGAGAAGGGCCAAGTGATCCCCCGACATGCGATGGAGTGCTGGTGGCAAAGAGTGTTATGTTTCAGTTTAGATATCCGTACGTAGGTTTCCATGAATCATGTCCTTATATAGGCACAATTCGCATTGCCCTTATTTAGGCATAGAATCCGAGTCCTTATTTAGGCATTTTCCATGCTATCCAAATACAGGCATGGTCACCTACATCCGTCCATCCCACGTCACAACGAGTTCTTAGAAACCAGACCCTTAAGCCATCTGGACTTTCCCTAGCTAGGATTATTGATTTCTCCAAGAACTAATCTATTATGTATGAACTGCTATTCCTTACGGGTTTATCCATGACGTCTTCCTCTGCCCAACTTTACGTTAATGCTTGCATTCCTAAACACCTTCCAGGTATAAATATGCCTTCCCTTACCATGGCTAACTACGGCACGGCTCGGCACGACTTGACTGCATGGTTCGCCACGGCAAGTTCGGGAGAGATCATATCCCAATCTGACGCACTGACCAGACGCTGTCATCCCTGCTCGCAGAGAATCCAGCTTCCAGTGTTCTGACTCCCTTCACGGGGTGTTAGAGTTTAAGACCCGGAAAGAGATTCCCACCTCTCTCATTCTAAAGGTATGGAGCTGATAGCCTAGAGGGACTCTTTGTATACAAAACTTAGTATATATCATATTATAGACAACAGCTCCTACTCTTACCTTGTACTACACTTAGGTTAGGTACACTGGGGTAGAATTATTTAGAAGCATCAGACGAGTATTCACTTTTTAGCCTGTGTTATTTATGTATGTATATATGAATATATGTCATAGCTAAAAGACAATGCTAGTGCAGTATTATTTCTTCTTACTGCTTACGCTGTGCGTATTAAATCTTGCTTACTGTCTAATGATTGTAACAGCTCACATCTCATACACGAGAAACAAAACTGTTCAATGAAACCTTTTATTGAAACGCCCATCTATCTATTTTTGTGTAACCCTGAAGAAACTAAGCATGCATGATTAACTGAGTGAAACTGTTATCTATTGTTTCCACGATTCTGAGACGCGCTCTGATTCTAAGGGAAACAAAGGTGTCATGTTTATGCGGTTGTCAGAAACAAATCCCTTCTTGTTCATTCGAGAAGTTTCTAGTGACCTCTGAGTTAGCTGGCACACACAAGTAATTAAGTTTAAAGTACTCAATAGGAGCATACTGACCTCAGTCCTATGCAAAAACTATAGTGTATATTATTCCAATGCGCAGAGCCTATAAGGGAAATAGGAACTACACTACAAGAGGTAGGGGTAGTCTCGAAGGGGAGGGAGTAGCCCCTTTGCAGTATCTGCAAAACCCACCTGTCTGACGTGATGTTTTGCCAGTGGGGGAGGTCATTGTGAATCCTGCCGCCAACTGGCCTCTGGTGGCCCTGAAACGTCGGACTAGGAGGGTTTGGAGGCTGCTGCAGGGAGGGTATGGGTGGACTGGCCCGGCTGCTGGCCCCCAGACCCGCGTCGCTGGGTCCCACGTCCGTGCAGAGGCTGAGTAGCTTGCTTGCTCCTGTGGCCATACTGGGAGGAACATGGTAGGGCACCCCATCCGTAGCCACAAAACGCAAAAAGCGGACAGCATGGAGCAAGAGGTTGCCGCGAGGCCGTAGCCCTAGAATCCTTGATTCTAGCCCTAGAATCCTTGAAGCGCTCAAGCACTGAGTCCGCCTTGTCACCGAACAGGTGACGGCCATCAAAGGGCATGTCCAGAAGTGTGGATTGGACATCCCCAGAGAAACCAGATGTCCTCAACCAGGCGTAGCGCCTCAAGGCTACTGATGTGGAATCCGTTCCCAGAGAGTCTGCAGTATCCAGCCCACATCTAATGGTGAACTTAGCTGCGTCTCAAACCTCTGAAACTGTGCAGGTGAGAACGGCCTGGCCTCCTCCGGGCACTGTGGCAGCACTTGCGTAACTGTATCCCACATTGTATGGGTATAACAGCCCAAGAAGAATGCAGTGTTCACCGACCGAACATAAGTACAGAGATCCTAATGGCTCTCACCAAGGCAAGGGACATTGCCCCCCCAACGTTGCCACCCATTCCCAAACTGTTTTAGGGAATCCTCCAAACATTTCAAGCCACAGCTGGAAAGGCTCCCTAAGTAATATTAGATCCCTACCAATACATGCTGTAGAGGTGTGGGACCTACTTACCTCCAAGAACCCGGACATAGGATTCCTGATGGAAACCTGGCTCAAACCCAGTTCCACCCCCGCCATTACAGTGGCACTCCCAGAGGGCTACCTCATCCAAAGATTGCATAGACAGCCCAAAGTGGGGGGAGGGATAGCCATTGTCCATAAAGATTGCATCAAAGTATCTATACTTGAGCAACGGTGCAATGAAAAGATTGAAATTTTAATTTTGCAAATTAATCAGCTACCACAACATAGTTAGAAAGGTGCCTTAGTCTATCGGCCCTCTGGCCCCCTCTCTGACTTTTCACTCCACCTTAAGGAATTGATAACTCCCCTCGTCATTTCCACTAAAGCATTTCTACTTCTGGGATATTTGAATGTACATAGTGAATGTACCACTAATCTAGATGCCTTGGTGCTCCTGGCAGACCTAGCCTCTCTAGAATAAGTCAAGATCAACAACGGCCCCACACATGCAGCGGGACATACACTTGATCTTATCCTCACCAACTCGCCCAATATTCTTTGTGAACCCCCCCGCCCCCGTCCGCTGACCTGGACGGATCACGCATTAATTGACTTTCACATTAAGGGCCCTAGGGCTTACGACGCCCCCCGACCGGCCCCTCATCGCCCGCTCTTCGGACAGCAAAAGGGCTGTGCAAAACTCTGGAAAGGCGCTGGCGCCATCCCATGATGGAAAGTATAAAGAGAGATATAAGATCGCTTTGACCCGATACCATAAAAACATAAAAATTGCAGGAAGAGCCATATCGCACTATAGCTCTATCAGGCATGGACTGTCCCTAAAGTCTTATACCAAATCCTCAAATCCTTCACCAACCCAAAGGCTTGCGACAATGAGGAGGCCCCCTCTCAAGCACTCTGTGATGAAATAGCAATGCATTTTAAACAGAAAATTGAGCTGATCTATGATAAAATCTCCTCAGCTGGGAGCTCTCAGCAGACTCTCACATCTTATAGCCCACCTACCCTTACTAAGGTGCAGCTGTTGGAAAATGTTCCCACCCTTACTCTTGATGACGTGGAATCACTGTTACGTACAGTAAAATCAGGCTCCCCACTGGACATTATCCCAGCTAAATTCTCTGCTCTACTCTCCAAACAACTTTCTACGCCAATTTGCTCGCTCCTCAAACTCTCAATGAGAGAGGGACATCTCCAGACTAAATGGAAGGTGGCACAAGTCATTCCTATCTGAAAGAGTAAGCGTGTCGCCGCCGCAGCAGTTGCCGTCGCATCACCGAAGAAGTGTGCCGCCGCCGCAGCTGTTTGCCGTCGCATCGCCGACGAAGCGTGTCGCATCACCGGAGAATGTCTCATCACCGGAGAAGCGTGTCGCAGGGCCTGTTGCTGCTCCAAAGAGCATCGATTTCGCCACACGGCCGTCGGGCTTGAACGCATTGCATCCACGTTGTCGCATTGCATCAAAGACGCTATTTTGACACATCGCACCGGATCGTCGCATCGCATCGAGGCGCCATCTTGTCGCATCGCACCGGATCACAATAAGAAAACGACACATCCCCTCCTCTCCGGTAAGAACCAACACATCACCTCCCCTGCGCTGCAGTAAGGAACCGACGCATCACCTCCCCCGAAGCAAGGAACCGACACATCACCTTCCCTGAGACCCTTTTGTTTGTATTGCGTGACGCATCCAAGGTACTTTGAGAGTGAAGTGTAGCATTTACCATCTACATTGAACTAAGCTATTTCTACCATTTTAAAGTCATATTTTTATTACAGCATTGTGGATTTTTGTTGTTTGGTCTTGTGTTAAGTCTAGGAAAGATTACTTTTTTTTTTTTAACTGGTGTGGTGTCCATTTGTAGTGTTTTTACTGTATTACTGTATGTGTTCACAAATGCTTTACACACTGCCTCTGAGATAAGCCTGTCTGCTCGTGCCAAGCTACCAAGGGGGTGAGCAGAGGTTATTCAGGAGTGTAACCACCTTTCCCTGACTAGAAGCAAGGGTCCCTATTTGGACAAAGGTGTATACCATTGCCAACTAGAGACCCCCATTTCTAACATTCTTGTTTAATAAATCCACTCTTTAGGCCCAGTCCATCTTCTTGGAAGGTATGATAGCCATATCAAACTGGATGAGGAGCAATTTCCTTCAGCTTAATGCAGGTAAAACCGAGATTATGCTGTTTGGAGATGCACCACTGCTGTGGTCACCATATTTGTAGCTGGTGGATCAAGGTGACACCCCTGAACCTAAGACCTTAGTCAAGAACCTTGGCATACGCCTAGACCAGGCACTGCCTATAAAAGAACATTTTGCCAACACTGCTGGCTCCTGTTTTCATGTGCTCGGACTATTACCGCGAGTCTTCCCTTTTCTCCCCTCGTCTACACGGAAAACTCTCATCCAGGCATTGGTACTAAGCCTGTTAGACTACTGCAACGCCCCCCTGGTCTCAGCTAATGAGTCCTCGTTGAGCAGATTGCAGGTGGTCCAAAACACTGCAGCACACCTCGTCTCGAATACTCCACCTAGAATGGCCACTTCCCCTCCTACAACAGCTCCACCGGCTCTCAGTACGCAAACAAATCAAGTTCAAAATTTGTTGCATTGCTCACAAGGCCGTGAATAGCAAGGGTCCCAGCTATCTTGCTAGGAAATTAAACCACTATACACCCACTAGGGCACTTCACTCAGGAACTAAACCTCTTCTCCTTGTTCCTCGGTTCAAAGAATAGCGGACGGGTGGGAAAGCTTTCTCTCACCTAACCCTTCTCTACTGGAACCAGCTTCCTACCCCTCTGCGGCAATTCCCTGACCATCTTCAATTCAGAAGGCTCCTCAAAACTGTATTATTTTAATATGCCCCCCTTCTTGGTCTACTGTAGCACATCCATAGCGCAGAGATACCCCTTCAGACGCTCTACAAATAAATAAATAAAAAAATAAATTCCCTATCAGGAGGAGCAGTAGGGAATGCACCCTTAGAAGACACGGCTTGGACCACCAAGCTCTCGGGGGTAGGATGTTGGGAGAGGAAAAGTTGGACGCACAGGGCCAGGCGGTGGCATCAGGCAATAATCTCGTCCACAGGAGCTGCTGTGCTGGACTTGGACCAGGTGCCCAGAAGGATGTCGGTGAGGGCTTCATTAACAGGCAGCAGGGGCTTCGAAGAGGCCGTTGCCGGTTGAAGTACCTCTGTCAGGAGGTTACTCCTGACTGCCACCATAGGAAGCTCCAGGCCCAAGACCTCAGCCCCCCTGCGCAACACCACTGCGTACGAAGCTCCCTCCTCCGTAGCCACGGTAGGAGGGTGAGCATGCCAAGGTCTAGGGAGGTATCCAACCCAATGGCATCACCCACTTCCTCTCGCCAGTCTGGCTCTTCAAGCTGCTCAGCTAAAGAGTCTACAGACCCCTTCCAGTCTTCCTCACCCTCCTCTGGCTGCCACTCAAGGCAGAAGGAAACACCAGGGATGAACAGCGGTATGAAAGTACCCTCCGGCACCGGTAACAACGTCGTGCAACGTCAGTCTGGCACAGTGTGCAAGTCAGTGGTAAGGCTGGGGTCCACGCCGGTTGGGGGCACAACCGACGGCAGGGGCGTTGTCACTAAAATCGGCACCGGAGAAGGTACCATGAGGTTGATGGGTGCCGATCCGGATCCAGGCCTGGATCCTCGGGGCCCCTTTGGCGCCAGAGCTGCTGGCATCGAAGGCCCAGGGCCCCCAGCTGAGTCCATGCATCCGAAGGAGCAGCGCTTCATAATAAGCTACACTTCCGCTTTTGGCAGCACCGGGTCAGCAGTCTAGTTGCTGGACCCGGTGCAGCGCGAGGCATATTTAACGCACATGGTGACCAAAGGCGCGCCTAAGGCAAGCCCGTCTGCGCTCGTCCGCGCCCGGCCGGACCCAGGACCCCTGCCTCTTTTACCCCAGCCCACCATTCTTATTCCAGCGCTCAGCTTAGGACACTCGATGGCGCCCCAGGAAGCAGGTGTGGTCAGGTTTTCCACCACGACAAACTCCCCTCTCACTGCCCAACATGTGAGCATGTTTTTACCACGCACAGTCCAGATCATACCCCCCATAAGGACGAATTCAGAATGCTACTTCTTAATTGCAGATCCCTGCCTAAACATAGAGCAGAGATCTGGATGCTTCTAAGAGACCACAACACTTATGTACTGTTCCTCACCGAGACCTGGCTCACAACCAGTTCAGAACCAGACATTGCGCAAGCACTCCCTTCCCCGGTTTTGTGCTCCAAAAATGTGACCGCCCTATAGGCAGAGGCAGTGGGATAGCCATAGTGCATAAGGAACAGCTTACCTGCCGTCTCCTGGGCAACCCTCTTGAAGACTGTGAGAATGCTCACTTCTCTATTGAATTCTCACCGCTTCTCGCTTTCACAGGTATCATGGTTTATCGCCCTCCGGCGTTAATAGGGGCATTTAATAAATCCCTACTCGAGGCCACGCTAAATCTAGCCAGTGCGGAGGGCAATTTTACAATTCTTGGTGACTTTAACCTCCACTTTGATGATCCGCAAGCTTTTAATGCTTGCGAGCTAACCAGGGATCTCTCTTCACTTCAAATCACTCAAAAAGTGAGCCAAAAGACTCATGTCAAAGGACACCTCCTTGACCAGGTATTCTCTAGTTTTTCCGAGCTTAAGGGAGCTGACCCTACTCCACTACCGTGGATGGACCATTTCCTGATAAACCTTCTTTGGTCACCGCAGACCATCAGTCCCAGGACGCAACCCTCATGGACCTTTGGTCGCCCCTGGAATAAGCTCCCCCTATCCAAATGGTCACAGGAGCTGGAAAAGACCAAACCCAGCTTACATCTCTGTCCGATCGAAGCTAATGAGGATGTCCTCGACTGGATAGAAAAATCTCTTAATACTGTTCTCCCAAAGACTAAGATAAAAAAAACAGCAGGGCCTCATAACGCCAAATGGTTCTCGGTAGAATTGCGCTCCTTAAAGCAGCAATGTAAAGTAAAGGAAAGACTTTAGAGGAGAGATTTCCTTCCTTCAAAAAAACAAGATTATAGGGTAGCCATTCGCGCCTATAAAGTTGAATTAAGAAAAGCTCAAGCCTCCTACTATGAGAACAGAATCCGAGAAGCATCTAACTCACCCAAGGAAACCTTTACCATTATAAAAAACTACTTAAAGCTCCAACCCGGATAACCGTCCCTGACACCTCTGGCAAACGATGTAACAAATTGGCTAAGTTTTTCAGCACCAAAGTGCAGCGTATCCTGGAATCCTTTCCACCTAAAGTGGAGGATGATAAATCCCCTCACCCTCAGACGGACGCCCCATTAGACTCTCCAGAACACATTCTCGACGCCTTACCTCCCGTGTCCCAGGAAATTTTCATCTCCCTGTGGGATACGGTAAAAAGTGGCTCTCCCACTGACCCAGCACCGCTAAATATTTTGAAACAGGTCACCCCAATGATAGCCCCCAATGTGATACATCTGATCAACGCTTCACTGGCCTCTGGGAATAGTCCTCACTAAATGGAAAGGGGTGAGAGTTAAAGCGCTACTTAAAAAACTCAACCTGGACCCAGCAGATCTAGGCAACTTTCGCCCTATATCCCTTTTGCCTGCCATAAGCAAGGTAACGGAGAAACACGTTAACTGATCTCTTTCAGAGTTTCTGGAAAATCACGACCTGCTCCACCCCTCCCAAACCGGGTTTCGCCCGCGCCAAAGCACCAAAACTGCTTTATTGGCAGTAGTAGAGGAGAGCAGGAAAATCCTCGACGCAGGAGGTTCAGCAGCCATTCTACTCCTAGACCTGAGCGCCGCATTTGACACGGTGAACCATTCAATTCTGATCCGGCGACTCAGGCACATAGGAGTGGAGGGCACGGCGCTTCTCTGGCTATCCTCCTTCTTGGAGGGGAGAACCTTTCAGGTCTTCGAGGAAAACACTGTATCTGCTCCCACCAGTCTGCTGAGTGGTGTGCCACAGGGCTCATCTCTCAGTCAGACCCTCTTTAATGTTTATATGTCACCCCTAGCAGCCACAGTTGCCCCCTATGGAATCCGGATCATCACATATGCCGATGACACACAAGTGGTGGTTGGGCTCAACCAAGCAGATCCAACAACCCATGCCCTCTACTCCTGCTTAAATGACATTTTGAACTGGATGGACACCTCTCAGCTCAAGCTTAATGGAGGAAAAACTGAGATATGATTCCGGGCAACAGTTTCAATCCCAGCTTGATGTGGTCCCCTAGCATGGGCCCACCCCCAGTTCCGAAAGCAGAAATAAAGAGCCTTGGTGTATGGCTGGACCAGGATCTGAGCCTTAGGGCCCAAGCCAGGAAAACAGCTGCTCTCTGCCCCTCCTTCCCTTTGAGGCCAGGAAAGTATTAGTGCAATCACTAATACTCTCAAGACTCGACTACGGGAACGCTTTGTATCTGGGTGCCCCCATCACTATAACAAAGCTCCAAACAGTACAAAACAGTGCTGCGAGACTCTTGATGGGAACCACTAACAGACTCTCAGCCAAACCAGCCCTCCGTTCACTTCACTAGCTTCCGGTTCAGGAACGGGTCAGGTTCAAGGCCTTGTGCATAGTACATAAGGCAAGACTGGGACTTGGCCCACCTGTCATTTCCACCATGATTAAGCCACACAAAGCCAACCAGAATTTTCGATCTAACGATCTGTACTTGGCAGAGATCCCTAGGATCAAGAAATCTAGGAGTGGCAGTAGGATTTTTTCCTATGATGCCTCCAAACTCTGGAATTCTTTGCCTCTTTATCTCCGCAAAACCCATGACCATCTGGCTTTCCGGAAGCAACTAAAGACCATGTTTTTCCCTTAGCCTTTGTAGCTCCATACCCCCCCCGTGTCAGTTACTAGCGCTGGGATGCTTCTGAGTAGCGATGCGCTCTATAAATGTTTTTCTATTCTATTTCTATTCTATTCTATCTGGGCAGGGGGCGCTCTGGCTCCGGGAAAGGTAGGGAAGCGCAGAGCCGTCCCAGAAGCGGGCTCCAAAGACGGAGTTGGAGAGCCACGACGCTCCAGGTCCCACGTCATGTCTGCCGACGGACAGGGGGAAGGCAATCAGCGAAGATGCTTCTTCGCCTTCTTCTTGTACTTCGACTTACCCAAGGCGAGGAGTGAGAAGACTTTGATAACAAGTGGTGGTGGCTCCGTGACCGGTCCAGAGACCTTCCTTTCGACTGGGACCTCAAACGGCCCAGAGCGGACTGCCGGACCTCCAAGAGCTTTTGGGACCGCTCACGCAGACTTCGGATTCATGGTACGGCAGTCAGAGCACGAGTTTGGGTCGTGGTCGCGTTCCAGGCACCAGAGGTACATTAATGTGCGGATCCGTGATGGATGTCAACTTGTAACAGGGACATCCCTCTTGCTACCAGGAGTCGAACACTCAAAAAAGACATCGACAAAAAGTCGAAAGAGGTTGGTCAAAAAACGACTAAGGGGCAAATTCTCTCCGGATCTGTGCTGGCTAGCGCAGAAAAAGAAAGAACTGACGTCAGCGCGCAGGGACGTCTTCTAGGTAGACACCGCAACCACGTGGGACAGCGTCTAAGTAGACACGGCGATCACGATGCCGACGACGGACGCAGAGTCGACCAACACCACCTACGGACGCACAGGGGTACTGCTACAGAAAATTTTCCTGGATCCATTCTGACGCCTGGGGGTAATTCCAAGGTAAGGAATCTATACCTAATGGTCTCTTTCAGGTATAAGGTGCAGGGCCTTCTGGCAGAGGATCCACAAACTCACCCCACCCTGTTTGTTGCAGTACCACATTGTGGTGGTGTTGTCCATGAACACCTGAACTAGCCTTCCCCTGATAGAAGGAAGAAAGGCTTGCACTGCCAACCAGATGGCCTGAAGCACCTACAAATTGATGTGGAGCCCAGAGTCCTCTGATCTCGACCTCTCCCAAATGACCGTCACACCCCAAGAGTGACACATCTGTCACTACAGTCATTTCTGGTCGGGGAAGGAAGAGGGATCTGCCACTGACCCAATCGTGGGTCGCCAGCCACCACTGCAGGTCTTCCGAAGTTCCCTCCTAGATCTGAACCACGTTGGAGAGATCCCTCTGATGTTGTGCCCACTGAAACTTCAGGTCCCACTGAAGAGCGACATATGTCAATGGGTTGTGACACCAACAGCCTCAGAGTGACTCTCATCGAAATCCAGGAGAGGGGCTGAAACATCAGACTCATAACCCAAATATCCTGGACTCACCTTTCGGGAGAATAGGGCCAAAATTGCACAGTGCACAGAACAGCTCAGATGAAATGGAGCGTTTGAGAGGGATTCAGGTGTACCTTCAGTAAATTTAGGTGACCTCCAGAGAGTGCAGGAGGTCTGCTGTAGTCTGGAGGTGAGAGGCGACTGCCTGAGGCAAGCCCGCCTTCAACAGCCAATCATCGAGGTAGGAGAAGACTGAAACCCCTGACCTCCGCCGATGTGCTGCAACCATCTCCATCACCTTGGTGAACACTGGTAAGGCCAAAGGAGAGCAGAGCAAACTGAAAGTGCTCTTGGCCAACCATGACCCGCAGGCAACATCTGTGGGCAGGCAGGATGGGGATGTGGAAATATGTGTCCTGCAAGTCCAACGCTACAGTACAGTCTCCGGGATCCAGAGTAGTCAGAACCTGAGCTAAGGCAATCAGCTTGGACTTCTCTTTCTGCAGGAAAAGATTGAGAAGGCGCAAGTTCAGGATAGGACAGAGGCCTCTCTCCTTTTTGGGTACCAGAAAGTAGCAGGAATAGCCACCGCAACCTACCTCTGATTCCGGCACCCTTTCAATGGCTGCTTTGGCAAAAAGGGTCAAAAACGTCCAAGTTCATTAAAGCAAGATTATCATCTGTCAGCTGGTTGTTAGTGGGTTGCAGTGGTGGGGGGTTCCAGAAAGGGGATGGGGTAGCCTCTCTGGACAGTTTGTACAACCCACTTGTATGATGTTATGATGTTATGGACTGCCCATAGGGCAGGTGATGGTGGCTCCTGCCCCCCATTGGGTGCCCGTGCTGGTATAAAGGCAAACTAAAGGGTTTTGAGGTTGCGGCTGCCAGAGGCGTGGTGAACTGGCCAAACCTCTAGATGGTGGTCCCTCATGATTTGTGGGAACCATGGCCACAAAAGACTGGGAAGCCTGTTGAACTTGGTGGCTGGGTGGGAAAGGCCGATTGGTAGCCACTACCATAGCCATGTAAGGGGCAAAAGGCAGATTGGGGATGGAGGGGAGCCATGGAGAGGGCCAACGATCTGGTATTAGCCCTTCTGTCTTTAAAGCACTCCAACGCTTAGCCAGTCTTTTCACCAAAACGGTGAGAGCCATCAAAGTACATGACAGAAAACTGGACATCCCCTGAAAAGACAGTGGTTCTCAACCAGGCGTGGCGTTGAAGGGCCACCAAAGGTGCAAGATGCAATTGCACTGCCCAGCAAGCCGGACGTGTCCAGCCAACAGCTGATGGCAAACTTTGCTCCATTTCGCCCATCTAATATGGCATGGGTGAGTATGGTTCGGGCCTCCTCAGAGTCCATAGAGAGTACTTGCGCTGACAAATGCCACACAGTGTGTGTGTATCTGCCCAAAAACCACGTGGTGTTCAAGCCGTGTTCACCGGCCACAGTGCTAGGCTGGCTGAAGAGAACATTCTCTTACCAAATGTATCCAGCCGTTTGGATTCCCTATACAGTGGAGTGGTAGGAAACTTGGGGTTGATACTGGAGATGGAGGCTAGGACCATCAAGCACTCCAGTGTTGGGTGCTGGGTGAGAAAAGTGGGCTCCCCAAGAGCAGGGGGATGGTGGAGGGCAATCGTCCTATGCAATCGACCTATGCACAGGAGCCCCGTGCAGGCCTTTGACCAGGCGCCAAGCATGACATCTGTGTCCAGTGAGATGCCTAACCCCCTGACATCCACCTGTTCCTCATACCAGTTGTCCTATGGTTCTTCAGGTGATGGAACAAATGAAGGTCCTCAAACAACTCCAATTTATCTGCCTCTCCAGGTCTATCAAAGTCACTGGCTTCGACAACATGGTACCGGCCAGCACCAGAGTTGACGTCAGGCAACGGGGAGCCGGCTCTGTACCAGAGTAGGGAATGACAATGGGTTCTGCGCCGCTGTGGGGCTTCAGCGGCACCAGGAATGATGGCACTGGAATGGGCTCAGAGAAATGTTGCAGTCTCGCAGTTGGAATCAGATCCAATACCAGATCTATGGGGCCCAACTGGTGCCTGGGGCTAATCCAGTAGGGTTCCCTCTCGAACCTGTGGGGCACAAAGGTACTCCAGAGGGGTGGGGCCACCCAAATATGAGATGTATGGCTTCATAAAACTCAGTGAGTTGAACAGGGCTCACTCCGGATCTTGGAAATGCTGGAAGGTGCAAAGTAGAACCAGGCACAGGATCTGCAGAGAAGCGAGGCTTCGAAACGGTGTTGTTGTTCCCGCGCCTCGTCCGGTGACTTGGACAGACATGGAATTATTGCGCTCATGGGACTTACCCGATGATCGTCCACAGCAGCTAGGCAAGCGGTCCTGGGACCTTCCACATCTGACGCTGGGGGGCAAAAAGAATAGCAGGCTGGCTTAGTATATGGTGCACACCTATTTAAGTAAAGCACCTTGCTCTAATCCAGACTAATCCAGACAACCCTTATGGTGATTTTAGTGGTCTTAGAAAAACATAGACAGCTCTCTAAGAGGTATCTGTGGTGATCAGGCTTCAGGCTTAGTCCAGAAGGAGTGTTAAGCAGCTTGTTTTACCAGATCTAATCATTCAGTGAGGACCAGGCAAAGCTGAGGAAGATTAGGAGCCGTTCACATGCTGTCCCACGTCGGAAGTCGAAAACCAGGAAGTTGGTGTCCGGCGGAAGCACTAACAAGCCTTGGCAGCAGCAACGGAGGTGGAAAACGATGAAGGAGCAACGTTGGGACCAGTAAGGTCCAAAGGACTCACCAAGTGCAGGAGAGTCAGAGCAGGCCCCGAGCAAGAACGGGAGCCCACTGAAGCAGGAGAAGACCCTCGAGAGGACCCACAGGCCGAAGGCTCAGTAGTTGCAAGAGCAGCTCAACAAAGATGAAGGCCCAGGGTGCAGAGAGTGTGGTGAGAACAAAGATCTTGGCAGGAAGAGATGCTGGAGCTTCTTGTAGCCCGAATATTTCTGGAGTGCATAGTCAACAAGCCTTGGCAACGGCAAGTCGACGCGATGCACAGGGGTTTGGTCCCAGCGGTTCCGACGAGGGATACTGGCCTCAAACTTGCTGAGAGGACAGGTCAGGCCTCAAGGGAGTTGCATATCCACCACCTCTGTTGCTTTCGAAGTCTGTGGGACATCAGGAGTAGCAGGCCGCTTCATTGCGGTACCTACAGATGCAGGGGAGTGACTCCTTCACTCCAAGGGAGAATACTTTGGGTAACCTTGATGACCACAGGTCTGTTAAAGATCCTGGAAGAAGTACAGACAAAGAGAATAAAGAAGTCTGCAGAAAAGCGATATCCGGAGAAGCAGGAGTCTTCCTTGATGCAATCTCGGTAACAGGGAGAAGTCCAGCGAAGTCCAAGTGTCCAGACGGTCAAAGAGTGACGTGGTTTCAGGCTTGCGTCTTGCCCCACGACGAATCTGAGGACTCACCCACAGGTAGCCCTTAAATACCCCTGGGAAAAGGGTTGGGACGACTCAGGGGTCCCAGCCTCTAATGTTTTTTGTCCAGTTTCACGCCAGAACTGGTTCTAACTAGAGTATGCAAGGAGGGCACCAAATGTGCCCTTTAAAGCTGTCTGGTGTCCTGTATGGGAGGTGGTCACACCTTCCTGTGACAGGAAACCTATTGTTCTACCTTCCCCTTCTCGAGCTCAGCTCAACAGATGGAGGGCAGAATTGTGTCTGGGGTCAGCGGCAGCACTAGCTTGCAGGCAGACCCTGGAAGGCTATTACCATGAGTACTGGGGGCTTACCAGAAGAGCCCCTCAGTGAATGGAATCATACCTCTAACACCGGTAAAAGTGTTGAGGTATGATTCCAGCATGTTTGATACCAAAATGCCACTATTTATTTAGCAATTGTCTAATGACGCATGGCCATTACATGTATCAAAACGGCTGACCACACTTACAAAGCCTGGGGAATCGACTCCGGGATTTGTAGGGGATGTCCTGCTCATTCAGGGCACCCTCACACTTATAACCCAGCACCCTGCCTTCAGGATTGAAAGGCCTGCCTGAGCAGTGACTTATAGTTTTAAGTGTAGTGACCTCATAAGGAAGCTTATATCTGTCGTAAGTGGTGCTAGCACAAGCTTACACAGGCTGCAATGTCATGCCAGTAGTCACAATTTGAGTGGTCTCTCATGGGTGGCATAATGCATGAAGCAGCCCATGGGAGACCCCTGGTGTGCCTTTGCCCTGGGTACCTTAGCAACATATACTAGGGACTTACAAGGGTACACCAGCAGCCAATTGTGGATGTACCAAAGTACTTACCATGTCAAATTTAAGGAGGAAGCACAGTGGCTGGGGTCCTGACACCAGCAAAAAGTGGATGTAACCATGAACTCAAATCCTACTTTCCTACAAGGAGCCTCAGGGAACGTTCCCTGAGCGCCTTTAGATTCATGGTGTGGCAGTCCTTGCAGGTCTTGGAATCATGTCCCGCTCCATGCATCACATCTGCTTGTAACAGGCACCACAGGGTTTAAAATCCGTTGGTTTCTTTGGGGACATCCCTATGCATACTTGGAGAACATATTCTCAAAAAATGCTTCGGCTAAACGTCGAAAAAAGTCAGTCAAAAAGTGACAAGGGATAGCTCACCCAGATCTGTGCTGACTGGCGTGGAAATAAAAAAGAACTGATGTCAGTGGACTGGGGTGGCCCCTTTATAGGCACTGCATATGTCATATCCCCCCCAAGGACGACGCCAACAACATGTTGCATAATGATGCCACTAACTGGGTGGCAGGGGTACTGCCCAACTCCTGGGGGAATATTCTATGGTAAGGAATCTCTGGCTAGAAGTCTCTATCGGATAGACTACAATAGAGCAGCTTCCTTGTGTACATAAATTTGCAAAGGAGGTATCGTTTACCAGCCCTTCTAGCAAACACAGGATCCCAACACAATCTAAGTCCTCCTTGGTCTTTAGAAGGTATAAGGCAGGGCAAAGCAGATAGCGGTTAAACTGGTTGCTAGAGGGCTGCTAAAATAAAACAGGACTCCGACTTCAGGCCTTTTGGCATAAAGGTAAAAAATATTGTTAAATAATCAAATTGGCAATAAGCTAATCTAGTGTTCACCCTTTTAACCATTTTGTTTGGAGAGTTGTTAGTAATTGTGGTAATGTTTACTCACATTATATGAAGGAGAATATCACCTAATATAGTGGAATATTTCAAAATACCAATACTTGTGTGTACTGATTTAAGGGTTCAGGGCGGAGATCGAACATGTTACCTGCAGATAATAGATTCTCTGACAAGTTTATCTGACTCCTAACACTCTCACCTACATGATTTTAACTCTGCAACAGGGATAAGACACAACCACCAGTTTTAGTTTTCTCTAAAAAGGTTAAAGTTTCTTCAGGGGCTCAGGAAATCTATCAGATTGTTCATAACAAAACAAAACAGTAAGGGTTGGGGCCTTAGTCTAATATCCAATTAGGGAAATTTTAGTCAATTACGTATTTGTTATGGCAAGAACAACTGCTGGTGGAAAAAAACGATAAACCTGATTATTGTTTGAGTGAATTGTGTCACATAGCGGCAATATATACAATAGTTTAAATAACAGGTCAATAAATACTAAAAAACACTGGAAGGTGTGGGCCCCTTGTATGGATAGACCTCCTAGACCAAGAGGATTCTGATGTGCATAAACTATTATTATTGCAAAAGTTTTCCAAGCGGTACGTCTAAGAGACACAGCAGATTGTGAGCGCTGCAAGACAGGTATGCATGTCGTGCATGTCGCCTGGTTTTGCCCGAAGATCGCTGAATTTTGGGAGAAGATTATCATCAAACATTAAATCACAGGGCTCAAGCTGGCGCTAGATCCATTGCTGGCACTAATAAGCTACACTAAAAATCGGAAGACGGGTGTCAGGCGTTTGATAGCAAATGATTTACTGCTTGCCACATGTAGAATTGCAATGTGTTGGGCAGGCGGACCGACTCCGACAGTAGCGGACAGGTACAGAGATATGTTATATTGGGGGGCGCTAGGTGGCGCGCGCATGGAATGGCCGCACCGATGTGAGACTCCCATGGCCCGGTGACTTTATCCTCTCATGATCCTGCCCGACTAAGGTTGCGGCTGTAGCAGACTGGCTTACAAGGTGCGGGAAACTTAGGTGCAGACTCGCTGGCGATTTGGAGCGATTTGCGCCGAGGGATGAGCAGCTGGACCGTTGTGAAGTGGGACCGAGACGTTACAGGGAAGTGCGCTGGAGCCTGCTGGCGGCTGGCGGCAGTACCTGAGGCTGCGGCTGCACACGCGGCGGTAGGCCGCGAGGAGGAGGCCAGGAGATAGTGCGTGCCAGCGGTGACGGTCCGGGATTGAAGAGGTGGAGAGCGGCACGACCTTGTGCCCTGCTGGTGGCTCTGGGCTGGGGCTTTGGCCGGAGACCTGCTCGGACTTGGTGGTGGTGTGCCGCGGCGGGACCGGGAGGAGGTAGCGACAGCAGACGGGAGAGCGGAGAACGTGTGAGATGGAGCGGTGGTCCCCCCCCCCCTTTTCCCTGGCTGCGAACCTAGGAGCTGCATTGGAGAGACGACGGAAGCCTGAAGCGGCCCGGAGCTGGGAGGTACCCTGTGAGGCGGAACTGATTGTGCCTGGAGGGTTGGCGCTGGCTCCCGGCTGGGACAGACTACAATACCCGGTGAGTCGGGTGTGCTGCAAGGGACCGGGGACACAGCCAGAGCTGCGGCGGTGGGGTGCATTGGCGGCGACCACGGGTTGATTCTGCTTGCTGCTGGCCCTATCCTCCGAGGCAGTGACATAGACATTGGAGACTGGCTGTTTTCGCGGGCGGAGAGTGCTTTGAGGTGGCGGTGGTGCGGAGCAAGAGCGGCCACGCGGACTGGGACCTTAAGGAGAGGACCAGAGGTGGAATTGATATTACAGAGGCATACTGAAGCGACATATCCCGGGGCATACCAAATTGTGGTGTGGTTGAGATCGGTGGAGGAAGTACGCGGCTGGCACTGGAGGGTTTCCGCTGCGGCAGGGAGCGACTGCTGGTTGGAGGGTGATAGCGCCGCCTCGTGTAAGGACAGATAGGGATTGCTTGCCCCTTGACTGGTACCACCGCCTCAGAGACAGAATGGGTAAGACGGACACCAGGCAACCGAAACTGCAGTTCGAATCGGTAAGGCGCGGTGCCCAGGCCCCGCCGGCGGGTTCGGATCGTGAAGGACGCACTGGGACCCAGGGTGATGTGGCGGTGCCGGAGGCTGACGTCCAGCGCATACTACAGGAGATGCGGCAGGGCTTTGCCACGGTGGTGGAGAAGGTGGTCAGCATATCTACGAGAATGGATGCTATAGTTCATAAACTCGAGGGGCATTAGGAGAGACTCGTGGAGGCGGAACGGCGCATCTCAGAGGCGGAGGACACGACCTCCGGCCACGCCACGCGGCTAGCCCGGATGGATAACCTGCTGAGGGTCATTGCTGCGAAAAATGAGGATTTGGAAGCGCGCAGTCGGCGCAATAATATACGCGTTCTGGGAATTCCGGAGTCCACCAATGTGGGGAGAATGGAGGACTACATAGAAAAGTTGCTGTTGTCATCTGTTGGCAAGGACGCATTCTCCAGCCAGTTTATTGTAGAGCGTGCCCACAGGGCTCTGGGTCCGCGGCCGCCGCCTGGGGGCAATCCTCGCCCGATCATCGCGCGACTCTTGAACTACAGAGACCGGGATGTGGCTCTGCGCGCTGCCAGGGGGAAACAGACCCTGACATACGATGGGAACACCTTCTCCATCTATCCTGACTTCACGCCTATGGTCCAAGAGGAAAGGCGTAAATTTCTGGAGGGAAAAGCGAAATTACGAAAGGCGCAAATTGACTATGCATTGCTATACCCAGCGCGCCTCAGAGTGACCTACCAGGGGAAGCAACATTTTTTCACCACACCGAACCAAGTGGAAGACTTCATTAAGCAACAGAAAAGAGCGAATCGAAATGGCGGGGGAGGGTCTGTGGCACGACGGCTGGAATCGGAAGGAGAGGCGGAGGACTCCATGGGGGCTGCTGCGAGTGGCACCAGAGGGGACATGCACAAGACTTGATGGGACCAATTTTGTTTTTCTTTTTTCTCTTCCTTTTTTTGAGGCGACAGGAGGAGAGTCTGGCTTGGTATCATGGCTGCCTGCTGCACTAGTCAAGCGACTGATTTTGAACACCGGGCTCCCTCTAGCCCCGGGAGCCTGAATGCTGCCTTGGGGGGGGGGCCTTCGATTGGTTTTCGGGGGCGAGAGGTGAATGTGCGGCTACCTAGTTGAAGCCCCCAGCGGGTGTCACCCCGGGGCGGTTTGCTGTGCGTCCACGTTGGACGTTGTTACCTATACAGTTGACATGTCGGGGTTGGGGAGGGCGGGGGGGGATCACATAGCTGGCAAGTTGGGGCTGCTTCAGTGGGGGGGGCGGGACTTACAGGGGGCACTCCTGGCCACAGCATGCCTACCTCCTGGAGGCGTGATCATGGAACTGGGCTAGGGAGAAGCTGGGCCAAGTTAAAAGTTGTGCATCTCGGATTGATTATCGA
This sequence comes from Triturus cristatus, assembly GCF_964204655.1. Lineage (NCBI taxonomy): Eukaryota > Metazoa > Chordata > Amphibia > Caudata > Salamandridae > Triturus > Triturus cristatus. Next base: position 653,974,257 of record NC_140584.1, read on the forward strand.
CTTCTGTACAATGGTGGGTGGCTGGAGACACTATAATGCTGATATGATGCTTGGAGGCACGGCTGGTGGTTGGGAGTATGGCTAATGGTGATGCAGGCAGTTTGAATGTCATCACGTGGAATGTTCGGGGGCTGGGTGATGCAAGGAAGAGGCGGCAATTGCTTGCTTATGTAGACAGGCATCACACACACATTGCCATGTTGCAAGAGACGCACTTTACTCCCCAAAAAGCTGGCGGATTTGCACGTAAATGGGCAGAACACAGAGTTTTTTCATCCTACTCTTCCTATGCTCGGGGGACGGCTATTCTTATAAAAAAGCAGGTGCCTTTTCATCTTGTGGGATCGATAGAGGATATGCAGGGCAGATTTTGTATAGTGTGGGGGCGGCTGGGCGCCGCCTCGGTTACATTGGCCTGTTGTTACGGACCTAATGTGGATGATCCAGAGTTTTTTAATACACTATGGGCCACGATATTTGAAACGGGTTCCCAACACATTATATGGGGTGGGAACATTAACGTCACATATAACCCAGGGCGTGATAGATCACACCCGGCCTCGCATCATTACACTAAAGTGGCTAGATTTATTGGGGACACAATGGATGCGTATCACTTACTAGACGCTTGGAGGCATGTACATCCCAACTCGCGAGAGGGCACACATTACACAGTGCAGGCTGCTTCATGGGCGAGACTAGATTATTGGTTAGTGTCCAGGGGATTAGGACCCGCGATCACCCAGGTACCACATATGGCCAGAACATACTCCGATCATGCCCCGGTCCGGCTAACATTGTCCTCGACGGACCTTAGAGTGCCGCGGGGTGCCTGGAGATTACAACCCACCATGCTTTTAGATGAGGTTTTCCGAGAGGAGCTGCTGGAGGAGGTGCAGGGATTCTTTACTCGCAATAAGGGCTCAGTGGACAGCGTTGAGATCATATGGGAGGCATTTAAAGTAACAATGAGAGGGTTCTGTATGTCCAAGGGGTTCGGGGTACTGAAGGATCTAAATGGCACACTAAATAAACTGGAAAGGGAATTGAAACTGATGGAGGGAGAGTTGTCTCGGACCCCGTCTGCTGAGGTCCAGGCTCGCTTCAGGGACACGCTCTCGGAATACATGACTGCGGCGGAGCGGGAAACACGATTTAAGGGGAAATATTGGAGGGCCCGTTGCTATGGAGAGGGCGAGCGACCGTGGAGGGTGCTGGCAGCCTCAGTTAGGAAGCCTCGGTTTTCAAATTACGTCCTGGAGATTGAAGATCTAGAGGGGGAGGTGTACCGGGACACAGCTAATATTCTCAATGCTTTTACGAGACATTATGGACGGCTGTATACCACCACCAGAATGGATGAGCTTGATCTGGAGGGGTTTCTAGGGGATGTAGCGCTGGGGTGGCTTAGCGACAGGCAGAGGGAATTCCTATGTGCTCCGTTTGAGCTAGATGAGGTTCGGGAGGCTATTATGAGCATGCAATCTGGGAAGGCCACTGGAACGGACGGTATCCCGATAGAATTTTATAAGACTTATATAGATATTATGGCCCCCGTCCTGCAAGAAGTTTATGAGGAATCGCTGGAGGTGGGCTCTCTCCCTGCGTCCATGAGGGAGGCGCTAATAGTCTCGCTGCTGAAAACGGGTAAATCGCCGCAACAGTGTGATTCCTATAGGCCTCTTTCCCTCCTAAACTGTGATGCCAAAATACTAGCCAAGTTGATCGCCATGCGCCTGAATTTGTTACTTGAAAACTTGATACTCCCGGACCAGTCCGGCTTTGTACCGGGAAGGGCAACGTCCCACAACTTACGGACGCTGTTCGCGATTCTTAATAATGTGTCGCCTGATCTGCCACTCGCAGCTGTTTTTTTAGACACAACTAAAGCGTTCGATTCAGTAGAGTGGGATTATATATTTGGAGTTATGCTACGTATGGGCTTTCCACCACTATTTTTGTCATGGATCAGACTCCTGTATAATGTCCCGGTGGCCAAGATCCTCATCAATGGTCACACGTCTCCGTCGCTGTCCATCACGAGGGGTACCCGGCAGGGATGCCCGCTCTCTCCGCTGCTCTTTGCCATTGCGGTGGAGCCCTTGGCGGCGAAACTGCGACAGCATCATAACGACAAGGCATTGCGTTGTAATCTGAGACAGATCCTTATCTCTTTATATGCGGATGATATTACGTTGTATATCCGGAATCCCCAAGAGAACTTGAATCCGATACTGCGGGAGTTTATAGCGTTTGGTAAATTGTCGGGAATTAATATAAATTGGAGTAAATCTAGTATATTCCCGCTGACACAGCCTACGACTCGGTTTGCGTTGGACTACCCCCTGGAGTCGTGTGAGGAGGAGTTGCGCTATCTTGGGATCCGTGTGACGAGAGATAGAGAGGAGCTTATGAGATCGAACTATGGTACTGCGATAACGCGGATTGCCGGCCATGTGACCAGATGGATTGCACTCCCCCTGTCCATGGCGGGACGGGTGTCACTGATCAAGATGGTGATTCTACCTCAATTACTCTATTTATTTCTCAACATCCCGTTCTATCCGGGGAGACATTTCTTTGCAATGCTCCGGTCTGAGTTGACGCGACTGATATGGGAAGTAATTACTAGACCATACTTACAGGTAGGGTTTGGGGTCCCAAATTTTGAGTTATACTATCTCAGTGCGCAGGCCCATTATGCTTGGTTCTGGGTGATGCAGCCCAGGTATATGCCTCAGGTGGCGGCGGAGCACTGGCTTGCACATCCGATACCGCTAGATGGCGTACTGTATGAACCGGTTGCGCCTCGGGAGAGGGCGCCGACTACGGTTACCTGTATGGTTGAGGCTTGGCGTCGAATTGGACACCTCTTGCAGACACCTATGCGGTACGCTGCTTCATTGCCGCTCACATATCAACCGAACTTACCCTTGCTGCAGGAGGCGCTTTTCCATGGGTTTAGGGACCGAATGAAGATAGAGAGGTGGGGGGACTTGTATCATGAGGGAACGTTCCGCTCTGCAGAGCGGATGTTACAGGGTCTGCAGCAAACCCCACTTGATCTCTTTTTATATATCCGGTTGCGGCAGGGGATACGAGCTATAACTCCGGACTTTCCGCATGAACCAACGGAGTTTGCCCCGCTGCAGGCTATGTTGAAATGCAAGACTGCCACACGACTGGTCTCATTAATCTATAGAGCGGTCCATACCCAATGGGAAATGCCTGACCCGCTTGCCTGTGCGAGATGGGATGCTGAGCTTAACGTGACGCTTTCGGACGAGCAATGGGGGTATTGCTTTCTGCAGACTGAGAGAGTGTCTGCCAGCAGTAGACTCCGCATAATACACTATAGGTACCTACACAGACTATATTATACGCCGGTGAAAATGTTTAAATATCAACTGAGGGATACGGATTGCTGTGATAGGTGTAGGGCCCCTGCAGCGGACTTTTTACATCTGACGTGGGAGTGCCCAGGGGTGACTGAGTATTGGCGACAGGTCTTTGCGGCACTGACTAATATGGTTCACATGCACATCGACCCCGCACCACTACTGGCACTGCTTGGGTATGTCAAGCCGATACAGGCAGCACATAGGATATTTGTGGCGCTGGGGCTTCTGATGGCTAAGCGGAGGGTGGCCTGCCGATGGGGAAGGGGGCGGGCCCCGAAATTCAAGGATTGGATTAATGACCTGGTAACTTGCCGGGAGCAGCTTGACACATACTCTGAGTTGCTGCCTAGCGCCTCTAGGCCGCGGGACATATGGGCCCCATTGACCTGCTATCTGCTTGAATATCCACAGGAGGCAACGGGACAGGGACCCGGGGAGATACCACACTAGAAGCCTGGGGCTAAGATGACAGAAGTGGGAGGGGGGAGTAGTGCTGAACTGGTGGGGGGGTCTGCCATTGGCTATCAGGCATTCGCATGTGGTGGATGGGAGACTGGAATGTTTACCGAGTGGGATGCTGGGAAGCTGAATTGCGGGGGACTAATTGTTGCTGGCGGTGGTGATGTTGACATGTGCCGCGGAAAGTGTTGTGACTGGCCCCAGAGAGTGTGGTGCATCTATGCCTCGTATTGATGTTATACAGCTTTCGGATGACTATGCTTTCAATGTCCATATGGAAGTCTAGCCGCTATATCGTATACGTCTGTGATATCTCTGATGATGCAATTGTTTGTTATTACTCACCATAAAAACTACTAAAAATATTTCCCCCCCCAAAAAAAAGAGATATGTTATATTGTAATATGCAGTCCGAGCTGTACAATTAATTATTGCTCCCTCCAAACTGTCCAAAGAGTTTTTGGGGACTATACCAACAATACCTCGTTGGGAAAGAAACAGGTGAGACGACAATGTTTGACTATGCATGACCATTATTTAAGATGTATTTAAATTAATGATGTGTCTGGACAGGGTTCAATTAGAAGTACACTGGGGAATTCAATTATAAGCAATGCAAGGGTAAGTGAATTTAAGTATGAAGTCTGGTATCTGCAAGGCTACAGCTCTACATATAGAGCCGTCAATGACGCGGACATAATGCTTGAAGTCTACGTTTTTGATCTGCCTATATTTCTGTATACTGTATGAAGTTATGTTACTTTGTAAAACCTTAAATACAATTATAATTTAAAAAAAAGTCTTCTAAGCAACATACAAGACTCTGAAATGTCTGTTATAAAGCTTAAGTGGCTCAGAAAGAGATATCTGTTGAGGTAATGACAAGGTAGGTACAGGAATCTTTCTTAATTCATGATACATCTTCACATATTTGCCTTGGCTCTACCTGCCTACTTTGTATGGGTCAAGAAATGCATTGGTTTATAGTCATCTTTTAGATGCTTCTGAAAATCCTAATAACAATTTATGGAGTTTGATAAGGTGTTTATTTTTGTGGATTTCAACAGTGATTTATCAGTGTTTTCCAAATCTTTTGAAATCAGAGCTTATCAGTGTTAATTTGGCTGCCTAACCCCCAAAATACTGTGTTTTTCAGTATTTATAAAACATGTTTTGTGCAGTGATTGTTATAAAGCACATACTTAATTTAAAGGAGAATTAATGCAGGGTATGTAGTGTCTTCCCATATACAGTGTGCCCAATGGGCATACATTAGAATATTTTAGACACAAAAAGCATGTGCATTGCACTCCCAAGCACATTCACATTTCATTACCTTCTCTGAATGAATGAATAATAAACTTATAGAGCGCTAACTATGCCCAAGGGCGTCAAGGCGCTATTGTGGGACCAATGTGCAGACAGGATGATATGCTCAGACTAAGATCTGTAAAGCCTTGAAGCCAGGTCTTCAAGGCTTTACGGAAGAGAGAATGTGACACCTGACCAGCGAGATCTTTCGGGAGGGAGTTCCACAACTTAGCAGCAGCAGTAGAAAAGCTCTGCCTCCCCATTTTGCCTTTTTAAACCTCGGCACTGTTAATAGATTTTTATTTGCGGACCTGAGCTGCCTAGGAGGGACGTAGCGTTGGAATATTGCATTAATACCATCAGGGCCTAGGCCATAGTAGGCATTGTGAGTAAGGCAAAAAGTTTTTAAAAGGATCCTCCGGTCCAAAGGAAGCCAATGCAGCGTAATGAGAGAGGCCGAGACTGAGTAGTATTTCAGGAAACCCATCACCAGCATGGTCGCAGCATTCTGCACCAGCTGCAAACGTCACACCAGACCTTTGTTAATGCCCAAATAGAGGGCATTACAATAATCCAATCTGGACATTACCAAGGCAATAACAGCCTGTTTGCGTGAGGCAGATGAAAGGAAATGGGAGATTTTTCTAAGGATCTTGATTATCCCAAAACAGGTGGACACTGTCCTACTAACCTGCAGGCTCAAAGTGAGAGAGTTGTCCACTATGACCCCTAGATGATTTTTCCCATGGGATACAGGGCAGGGGCAGCTGCCAAGCGTGTCTGGCCACCAATCGTTGGACCAGATGTCCAGTTTGCTGCCAAAGATCAAAACCTCAGTCTTCTCCCCATTCAGTTTCATGAAATTTTCCACCATCCAGGAGGAGACTGCCTGCATACAATTTCTAAAGTTAGTGGCTGAGTACCTAATACTGTGAGTGATGGACACCATTATTTGGATATCGTCAGCGTAGGACAACACCTCCAACCCAAAGGCTCTTACCACCCTAGCCAGCGGGGCAGCATAAATATTAAAAAGTGTCGGGCTCAGGAAGGAGCCCTGTGGAACTCCACATGACAGGGGATTGGAGGCTGAGTAGAATTGGCCAAATTTCACTGTGTGTGCCCAGTCCCTGAGAAAGGAAGCCAGAAGCCCCAGGGCCGAGCCCCCGATCCCTATTTCTCTGAGACGTTCAATCAGCCTCAGAGGAGATAGGGTATCAAAAGCTGCGGTAAGGTCAAGTAGAACCAGCAGTGTGGTGTGCCCTGAGTACAGATGTTATTGAATACAGCAGTTAATGCTGTTTCCGTACTGTGATGGCTCCTAAAGCCATGTTGTGAACCATCAAGTAACTGGTAATCCTTTAAATAGGCGCTAAGGTGAGAATTTCAATACGTTTCCAAGATCTTGTCTGGGACTGGTAGCAGCGAGATCGGACGATAATTTTTCAATTCTGTAGGGTCCAAAGCAGGCTTTTTTACAAGCGGCTTAACCACTGAAGTCTTCCACAAGGTAGGATACTGTCCCTCTGAGATAGCTACGGTCAATACAGAAGTAAGGTGGGGGATAATGACCTCTCAACCACTTTTTAGCACCTTTAGAGGGCAAGGATCAAGAGGAGAACCAGATTTAACTCCTTCTAGTAGCCGGTCCGTTATATCTGGTGAAATACAAGGGAACGTAAGTAGCCTGGGTGTCTCCTCCATAATAGCACCTTTGTTAAGGTGGAAAGTAGACTAAGCAGGCGACCCCGCTTTGGAGTTAGAGGCTTCCAGCAAGGAATAAATATCTGTGATTTTGGTACGGAAGAAATCTGATATTCTATCGCAGAACTCCTGAGAAAACTCTGAAAGATCTGTGACTGGGGGAGAAATGAGGGAATTAATGAAATTAAAAAGATCTATAGAGGATTTAATCGACTCTGTGATCTTTGAGTAATATAAACCATTTTCCTTCATGATAGCCGATTTATATTCTTTCAAACGCTGTTTGTGCAATTCTCTACCCGTCGGCGCTAAATCTATACGCGAAAGCCTCTCCTGTTACGGCACACCTGTCTCAATTTTCTGAGTCTGTCAGAAAACCAGGGAGCAGAGGGCCTTCTTCTTGCTGAATAGTGCTTGCTCACGGGCTCCAGGGTGTCCATGGCTACTAAAAGCTGTCCAGATAGTTCAGCTGCTGCCAGATTTGCATCCTGGTGCCCGGAGAGATGAAAGTTATTAAAGAGGTTATTAAGTGCTTACTAATAAGGCTGAGATTTCCTTTCCTCCAAATTCCTATTTCCAGATAAAAGAGTCCCTGATGCCAAAGTCCGCAAGTCAAAAGGGATGGCAAAATGATCTGGCCAGGCGAGAGGTATAGGTTCTCCCACCTTGATTCATGGATCATTGGAGAAAATACCATCTAGAATATGCCCTGCTGTGTGGGTGGGACTCTTGACCAGCTGCGTGAAACCTCAGCATCTCATGGTTTCCAGGAGAGTTTGTGTGTCATTACACAATGTTTTATCTAGATGAAAATTAAAATCACTCAGAAGAGTAAGATTAGATCTTTCTAGGTAATGCTCTAAAAGACTACTGAAGTCCTGGCTGAAAGATGCCCTGGAACCCGGTTCTCTCACACTCATTACCTCTCACACTCACTCTGTTAGGACTCTGTCTGTTTTACAGGACAATTTATGGATTAAAGAAGTAAGAGTTCTACATTCAAATGTTTTAATAATCAATAATCTGTAATCTGTGGAGTTTACCTTCTCCTTACTAAATATATGACATTGTAGGGGTGGTTAACCCTGTCAACAGCATAGTACCTTGTGAAACCTTTAAACATTTGCATCATACCAGATTAATTTGTAGCCCTGCATTCTAAGGCACCTGAAACTTAATGCTTTAAGCATGCTCACAGCTCTTTCCTGACTACATAACATGGTGCTGCTGTTGTGTGGACGTTCACAGCTGCCAAGTATCCCTTCACACGTCTCACTTTAAGCCAGTCCTAGCCTTTTAACAAACGTCACATTGAATTCTGGGACTTGGAATTTTGCTGTTAACATTGTAACTATGGCCTAACAAATCCCATCAGTAAAGTACTGTTGGGTAAAACGCCTGGGCTACAGGAAGGTATTACACATAACAATTGGACACCTTGCAGCTACAAATATTGTTACTATATGGAAAGTCTTGTGTAATATTTTCACCATTATCCATTGTGCACGGTGACAGCACTCTTTTTACAGGTACCTGTCACTACACCCTGATTTGAATGGTTAAAGCCTGGGGTGTTTGGCAGGTGGACTACTATCAAATCAAATCAATCAATCAAATTTTATTTGGTTTAGTTAAGAACCATAAAAGCACCACGATAAATACAACAGTTGAATAAACATTATACCTCCGTACATTATTTGCAGAAACATCAAGAACATACAATTATTAAAACATAGCTACAGTCAACAAGCCTGAGCATGCCTCAATCTCATGGCAGCATGCGATTAATCCGACAGCAGTTGTAAAAACAGATGAGCAGGTCAGACTTGGGCGAATTTCTGAGCCTTCAGCAGTGGAACAAAAAACGCTTTCCTGGGTCCGACATTAAATTTGCAAAACATTATAGGGTGGATTGTATCCTGCGGAGGCCCATAGTCGCAGCTGCAGGGTCCTAATGATTGGACCTCATGACAATCTCTTGGAGACTCTAGCAACAAGTGTAAGTGATTAAGTCTGTACAGTACTTAATGATAATTGTGAGACAGGGCACCGTAGATTGAACAGTTTTCAGAAAAATAAAACCATTGCACTGTGGGGTTCTGTAATACCTCTTGTTCTCTATCCATTAATCTTCGCCTAGGAAAATGTTCTCTCACCCATTTATTATCTGCCTTCACCATTTCCCCAGGATTAATAAATAGCTCTGCCATCCGAATGCTCTGAAATGACTCCTTAATATATTTGCGTCATGGGATATGGAGAGCATGATCAAGGGAGATGCAATCCAGCAGGATTTCCTTTCTCACTTTAGTATCCCCTCTTGTCCAAATGTCAACCCAGGAGAAGGGGGCGAAGGGCTAACATGTCAGTAAGATGGCTAAACCCGCAATTCCTCATGCACAATAAATGAGGACAAAGTATGAAGAACACATAAAAGGCGCCTTAAAAATGTATTGACGACAATCTGTAGCTAATTATGTTTGACATACCCCCAAATGTCATCACCATACAAGACTTTAGAGCCAACACATTTGGCCAGATATACCTGCATTAATGCCTCGACCAGACATCTACGCAGTCTAGAAGCAAAGCTGAATACTACTGCGACGGCCCTTGTGAACTCATCTTTTTTCCCTTATAGCAGGGTTTCCAACTCGGGTCCGAATCAAACAGAATTTCCAGGTATGGATATACCCTGACCTTCGATAAGATATGGGTCCCCACATTATAGGTTTTGGATTTAATTGAGCGGAGTCCTACCATCATTACCAATGATTTGCTCAAATTAACTGTTAGGTCAAGCTCATCCACGAATGGCGCTAAAGTATCCAAAAGGGCTTTAAAGAGCCTTGCAGTCCTAAGTATGAAGACTGCGTCATCTGCGTAAAGCAGAACTGGCAGACAGCATGTACCAATTGGGGGGCCATCTACTATGGTGTTCACTAATACCTGTTCCAACTTATTTATATATAAAGTAAATAGGAATGGGGCCAGAATGCACCTTTGTCTGACCCCCCTCCCTGTTTTAAAGCGATAGGTACAAACAGTCATTTGTATATTGAACTGTCACTTCAGTGTTGGCGTGAAGGTCCCTCAGAACCTGCTATCAACATTGACTTCTTCGAAAAGAGAGCTGAGGTGTGAAAGTGTTTTACTCATGCGGTTTCTGAAAAGTGAGATTGTACATGTTGGCCAAGAGTCTTATGAGACAGTCATTTCACTAATCAGTGAAAGAATTAAACACTGACAAAAGATCAAATATGATTTTAATATTCCCATATTCTCTACAGTGTATATATATTTAGATCAGGCCTAAAACATGGTTCTAAACCTGCACATCTAATCTAAGCACATAAATGCGGGGGAAACAAAAGAAGTAACAATATTTTAGTGACACCCCTAGACGACAATCCCAAGCAGAATAATCTTACACAAGTGTTTTTTTGCTGCTACCTTCTATGACAAAGTTATATTTTGCTGACCCCTTCAGAAAGAAATAACAAGTATTGGCAAAGCCAATAGGTTTCGACTGTGCATTATCCATGGCTTTGTAAATCTTTTTACATGTTGCACAATTGAGCTGCTGTGCAACATAGCTTAAACAAAAAAAATAAGTGCTATGACAAGGTCAATGCTGGCTGTGTCATACTGTCTTTTTTACTATATGCCATGTTGCACCATGTAAAATAACTTTGACAAAGCCAACAGATTTTGATTAGGCGAAATCTATTGGCTTGTCAATGCTTTTTGTGCTGGTAGGAAGAGGAGATAAAGAAGAGAGAGGAGATAAGCAAGAAAGAAGCAGGGGGAAGGAATGGGATGGAGAGATGTGGGCAAAAAGACAAAGAAGCAAGGATGGTGGAGGGGCAGATAGGGAAGAAAAGAAATGGGGGAGGGGAAAAGAGATAAGAACGTTGGGCCCACCTCACAGAACTAACTAAAGACAAAATCCTAAACTTACTACCATTTTGGTATTCACAGAAGGCACTTACTCATTTTGGTATTCACAGAAGGCACTTACTCATTTCGGTATTCACAGAAGTTAGGAGTCCTAACTTTAAGACTCCTAAATACCTTCTGTGAATACCGAAAGTCTTAAAATTAGGATTTTTCTCAATTTAAAGTAAAGTTAGGACTCCTAACTTTAGGACTCCTAAATGCCTTCTGTGAATACCGAAAGTCTTAAAATTAGGATTTTTCTCAGTTTATGAGTAGTAAAGTTAGGACTCCTAATTTTAGGACTCCTAAACTGCAAAAAATCCTAATTTTAAGACTTTCGGTATTCACAGAAGGCATTTATGAGTCTTAAAGTTAGGACTCCTAACTTCTGTGAATACCGAAATGGGTAAGGGCCTTCTGTGAATACCAAAATGATTTAGTGCCTTCTGTGAATACCAAAATGGTAGTAAGTTTAGGATTTTGTCTTAAGTTAGTTCTGTGAATCGGGCCCCTAATGCTCTAAACGTGCAGTTATACTGCATCTGTGTAGTGCTACCTGCCTGCTTTGTGTACGTGAACTTCAACAACTGTCCTCCGCACAATGAAAAATAAAAGAAAACATGATGCGTGTGGAAAGACCACCCAGTAACCGGAAGTAGTCTAATGTCCCTCGGACTTGTAATATATGGAGCACGAATCAGCTTGTACTGCCAGCTGGAGAAGGAGCTCGCTCTCAAATGCAAATTGTACTGAAAATATTGTTCTACAGTGCTTCTGTGTATGTGATCAATAAATCAATAGCTTGAGAAACTCTTATGGGTTTCTAAACCTAGAGATAGCGCTATGTCTCTGCCTGGGTACACCGTGCCAGGCTGTCCCGGAAAGCATTGTGAGGTGGGAAACTGTACTTGATGCAGAGCTTACCAGGGGAATGTAGCACATTCCTTGTGCACGAACCTTCAAAGCAGATCACTGATTAGAAAAGCCCTGGAGCCTGACAGGACGTGCCAGGCTACGAGACAACCTCCGAAGCACCTTAGTAAACATGCAGACCCTTACTAAGTGCTTTACAGTTTTATACAGCTCAAACTCAACCCGGAGGTGTGGGAGCACTGTACTTGAGCACCAATTGCATTACAGATGGACAGACTCATTTTTAGGCATGGAGAGATAATGATTTGCCCAGAATCACATGATATTGAGTCTCCTTCCGAGATTCGAACCGGCTTCTCCAGCTTCAAGGTTTCTGCTCTAATCGTTACACCACATCCTCTTCCTTACTATATAGCAAGGTTAGAGGCACTCCTTGGATAAAGCTTGAGACAAACAGGAGGTGAGATGTCGATATTGTGTTGTCATGCATGGTGCAAGACCTGCAGTAAATGCACATTGAAACAATAAAATGACCAGCATTGGCAAAGCCTCCAAAAGCAGATACACTAGTATGGAATGCTAGATGGGAAATAAAACAAGCATCACAGGAGATGAGAGGATGTGGAGCAATGGCCAGAGCTGCTGACTCGGGTGCTGGGGATCACGGTTCGAGTCTCAGCAGTGCAACAGCCTGTGATTCTGGGCAAATCACTTAATCTCTACAGGTGATCAATTGTGCTACGTAAATCTGCAGATTTAATTTAAAATATCACGCAAGCCGGAAAAATCAGACAGCATCAAAACTCTATGAAAAAATAGTTCAACCAAGGCAGATGTTAACAGTATTTCGGCTACAGGAAACTGATAAAAGAAGCAGTCAATGAACAAGCATTGGTAAATGCAGGAAAATATGCGACAGCCAATAGAAATGCAGTAAAAGAAGGTAGCAAGCGCAGGAGCAAATGAAAATCCAGAAATACGAGGGGTCGGGATGTAAGCCCCTTTTCAGATTTATAAAAAAACAATAGATTTCACAACCTGTGCAGGTGAAAACCAATAAGGACTCATCCTCTCTCACTTTCTGTCTTCGGATGGCATTTTAGTTTGTGATTGTGCAGGTGTTTATCAGTATCGATATGATGAGGGCTGTTTCCCTTTTGGTGGGGTTTTAATCAGTTAATATAGGTTTAGACCTAAATTCGGATAGCCTAAGTTTGTTATAAGAGGTATTGCTGATTTCCAATGCCTCCTATCTTTGCCTAGAACGTTTTCTTCATTGGCTAGAGCATCAAAGACTTACACCACTAGCTGTGACAAATATTGTTATTTCAGTTTATATAGCATACTACTACTTAATGTGGTTTCTTAGTGCATCATGAAATCATAATAAAACAGAAAGGTCTTAAGCTTAATCTAAATAGGTTCATACCAACAACAATCAAATCTTCATTTTGGCTATTTGCCATAAAATTACATAGTTAAATCACAGACTTAAATAGGTAAAAACTGTGCAAAATATAAAAATAGGTATATAAAAATATAAAAGTGATTAAATACAATATGTTGACAATCTCAATTCATTACAGTAATTATGGAATCCATGCAAGAATTCAAAGTAGGCCTTCAAAGAATCTAAGATTATGCCCTCACTCAGTGTGCGCTATAAACAACAGTAAAATATCTAGTACATTAATGTTACATCATTAGTACCTTAGTACAAGAGTGCATAGATAATGCCTGGTTCTCCACATCGACAACAGATATAATGAGACTGCAAAGATTGTACTTTGCCTAGTATCTGATTTCAATATTTTTAGGGCCTCTTTATGCTATCTAACACCCAAATTTTGGCACAATGGTGCGATACATTTTTTTCTGCTGCATTGATAGGCTGGGCAGAAGAATATGGCATTCTCAACCATTTCTTTAGACTCACCACAAGAGGGGTACAGCCAATCTACTGTCCTGATATTGAGATGCCACATAGCAGTGAAAGAACAAAGCAGGAGAATCCTGTAACGAAATTGCAAGAGCTTCCTGGCAGCTACAGGTTCAATCTCGTCCAGAAACCTTTTCTGTAAATTGGTCCTTCATCATTAGGGAACCAATTCAATTCAATTCAAATGTTTATTGTTTCAGTTAATTAACGATTACAAATGTGGGCTTCCGCTGCATATTTCTCATTTTATATTGATGATAATTGGACTTAATAGATAATATGTAGGTAGCACTGGCTTCCTTGGGCGCAACGCATAATCGCTCATTCCCAATCAGTGTGAGTTTTTTTTTCACATACTTAATCCAAGGAATGTTACTTGACTCTGGGATTCAGAGTACTTCTTCTGGGCCCTAGCAATACAAATGTAGCTTAGGGGGGCCCAGATCCTTCTCCAATCCTGGATAGGTCTCATTCCTATCCCATCAGAGATTGATCTAAGGCCCATATCTAGCCTAAGGGGAGCAAAGGGGTACTAATAGGGAGACTCGTTAGTTGTCGAATGTAGCGATTTTCGACTGTCACCAGGACAGTCACATCCCTGTGGCCCCACAGCTCCGCATCATTATGGGCTGCTTCTAGTGCCTAATGTTTATACATTTGGAGCGCCAGAGAGATACGATGAAATTGGGTTCTTCTGTACATTTGTATTATTCCCTCAGTAGATTATTCCAATTTCAGCCTACGCTTTGCTATATGAGAGTGCCAATCAAGCTGCCCAGTTAGTGTGGTTCATATCAGATGTGTCTGAAGAGGGGCTGAAATGAAGTACTGATAAAGTGCATCAAGCACCATTCCAATTCTTGACTCTCAAAAGAGCTAGAAAAATGGAGCTAGGAAAGAGAAGGCATGTTATTGGAATGTAATGGAAAAGCTTGCATTAACCAAGAGGTATAGGCAGCGAATGACACCCCAAATGGTGTCAAAAGAATATAATATTCTGATATAGTGTGCTGAGAAATTTAATGTGATAAATATGAGGGAATATTCAAAACATTTGAACCAATGTACATTACCATAGTGGACAAATGTGTGTTAATTTTTATTTGTTCGTATGCTATCATCTTTTATAGGTTTTTATATTGATGTTATACCTTATTGTTTACATCATTGCATTATGCACAGCTGCATAATCAAGTATCACATTTTAGATTTCTATAATGTCCAGTTGTACTAAAACAGCTATCAGCTCTGTAATGGGCGTTAGCAGACGATTGACTGATGTGCTGTACTGAATCTAGCTTTGTCTGTTAGGGGTCCCAAAACACCATCTTCACTTCTTAACCCCCATTCCCACCTCTAGAAATGATACTGCTTCCTATGTTGTCTTGGAATGCCTTATATTTCCCAAACTCTCCTGGGTTCTTCTCCTTGCAGAGAGTAAAGCGAAATACTTTTCTTCCTAATTCAAGATAACTGTTATGGAAAAGTACTGTTTATGCACATGTACTATTTATTTAATCTGACGTACAAAGGACACACCTTTTAGCTTTGTAGACTAGAGCATGCTATCTTGTGTTATATGCTGATTGGTATTGCATATCCAATCGCTCTCTTCCGCCTATAGTGTGTGTAGTTTTCCAAACCAAAGCTCCTGTCTATCAACAACCCATTAATTCAGAATGGGGGATTCAAAACATGGTCTCAGGAATTGGAGATTCTTAAGTGTACTGTTGCCTATGAGAGGAGAACGGACCATCATTTTCCTTGAGAAGGATCTGGTAAAGACAGCTTAAAACGAACCCAGGGAGAGCAACCAACATTTTCTATCAGAGTTGGAATTGAGGCGTCTGATGTGAAGGCTTTTAATGCCTGGTCTCTCTGCGAAAAGGAGGCTACAGTACATTCTTAGTGTTCTGATATATCAGCATATATCAGCATATATCTAGCGGTCTATATGCATTGTACGCCCACAATGTCAATGAGAGATATACATGCATAACAACAAAAAAGTTCACTATGGTAACATCTGAACAATGTACTCATCAAAACTAATTCATTTAGTTAACGCAAAAGATATATGGCATCAGCAGTGTTCATTAATTAAAAGTATTAAAAAATACTCACCTCTTTAGTTTTTTTGCCCCTGGAGCCCATGTTCCCTGCCATGTTGTCATCTTTCAGTGAATCTACTGTATCACCATACAGCAGTTTTATGGCACGGACCAAGCGGGCACAGGACCGACTGTGGTGAAGGTAACAGTGCGGGTGACAGTAGTCGATATGTGTACAGATGAAACTTTGCTGGTTGCACAACAGTATCATGACCTGCAAATTTAAAAAATGCAATGTCTTTACAACAAGTGATTTTCAGAGTCCCATTCTTCCCTTGTATGCTTTTGATTTAAACATGGATGATTTTCTGCTAACCTTTTATCCATTTTCTATTCATGTATTATTTACAATATACACAAAACTCAAAGCATAGTTCTTGGAATGTTGCATGTCCATCTGGTTCCTAAATACGTATGTGGTTCATGTCTCTCCATCATTTATGCTGCCTTTAAAACTGGAATGTCATGCACATTTTAAATAGCACTTAATCATAACACAATTCTTTATTAGCCTCACAACAAGGTGTATACTTTTTGTGAACACAACGGAGAATTTAGGAACATGCACTTATGACTTAAGTATCTATAAAAGTGTTGGGGTTCAGCCCATTTTGAGAATGAAATGTTTACTCACTCCTAGCATTGTTTTCCAGCTTGAGATCTGCTATATAGTCATATGTTTAAACAAACTTTTGTAGTATTTTGCAATTGGTATGATTTGTTATTTTTTGATCACTTTGCTATTGACACATTTCTTTCTTAATCTCGTGAATAGGAACAGAATAGTAGGTCAATTGTATGGCACATGGTTCAACAACAGCAGAAATTGAGTCTTCCCTGCGCATCAACATTGTTAAATTGATAGACATCTTTCTACTCCAGTGTAGTGGGATTGATTAACTGAACAAATCTTATAAATAAGGCATACAACATATGATTAGACTTGTACCTAGGGCATATGACATTCAAAGAGCTGATTACTAAGTAGAGAACATTCATCGAGGGGAAGGCACTGATAAATGTGCCATTATCAAAACTGATTTTGAGGAATTACAAATTCTTTTCATTATCTTAAGGTGGTATGCTAGCAGTAATGTCTAGAAAAGGCAACAACTGCTTTCCAAGTAGCTGTTCTGTAATTTTCAGTCAGAGGAATAGTGACGAAGAGTGATGCAGTTGAAATGTAACCTCAACTATTGTGAGTTCCAATAGTAATGTAATATAAATGGAACATAAAAGAGTTTTTATAAAAACCAAACAGGCTGCCTGAGGGACAAATTTTAGATCACCAGTGCAATAGGTACAATGATGGTGCTACAGCAAAGCTCTTCAGTACTTAAATCAATTTAAAAAAATGCATATATGGAATTTTTTTGTGGAACTGCATACAGTTCTTTGTGTATTCGTAGATGTTGACTAATGAATCAGCAGTTAATGCAAGGCTTTTAGTATAGGCTTAATGAGTCTGCAGTATGTAGCTTCTATTATAGGCTGCATCACCTAATTCCTGCCCTTTTGTAACACATGAATTGTCTTAAATAGGTAACCTGAATTACAATTGTCTAAAACCGATAACTGTCAGAATATGTACTTGTGGTTGGGTATTATAATGGGCGTGAGTATACTTAAGATAAATTAAGAAAATAATGCAGTTTTAATAATTTTTTGAATATGCAATAAACAAAGATTGGCTACTGTGAAGAGCCAACATTAGATTCTAACATGTTTAACTTGTTTTGTAGGAAATGCAAGTCATAGTAGTCAGGGTGGTCCTTGTCTGTTTTCTTGATCTATCCCCAAGAATAGGATCTCTGAGCTACCACTATGTCTAGCCTGGTTTTGAACAATCTTAATATTGGTTAAGAGCATAGAAATACCTGGTTAACCTTTATTTTAAGCCTTAGCCTTGCAAAAAACCTGTGCTTTGTCCACATACGTAACTATCAAGGCCAAATTATTTGGTAGGTTCTCCATGTGTCTGTAACAAAGAAGGTACGTTGTTCCTAAACTGGGTCATAGAACAGAAGGGGAATAAAGTGCTATGTACAAGAGCCACTACGAATGCAGGTAATCCCGCTAATGTCATACTGCAGGAAAATTGTTTCTTTTGGAACTAGGGTCCTCACACACCCAGCCAGCAGGTGTCATGCTTCATCATTGGGCCTGCTCCTCGTCAGGTCGGCGCTGCTATCGATAGCAAGAGTAGGGCGCAAAACAATTTTTGATCCACTATGGTCATATAGCTGCCATATACTCTATATTTTTTAATCAGTTAGGGAGCCCAACACGGAAAAGCGTTTCGCACTGGACTTCCTGACCTGTTTTAACCTCTGCACTCACTAGCACATTACATCTACACTCTATAGGTCCCTCACCCCCACGACACCATACGGCATGGAACAAAAGATCTCCGCCAAAGAGCCCCTCATTGGGTGCCCGTTGGGTATTGCAGCGCCGACCCGACGAGGAGCAAGCCCAATGATGAAGCATGACACCTGCTGGCTGGGTGTGTGAGGACCCTAGTTCCAAAAGAAACAATTTGCCTGCAGTATGACATTAGCGGGATTACCTGCATTCGTAGTGGCTCTTGTACATAGCACTTTATTCCCCTTCTGTTCTATGACCCAGTTTAGGAACAACGTACCTTCTTTGTTACAGACTATCTGGGGCACGTACGTTGGACCTGTTAAGCCCTGAGAACTCCCCCCTTTTTTTGATATAGGTTCTCCATGTGGCCTAAAATTGGGAAGGGCATCTTCCACCTAACCACTGCAGACTGTGCATAGGCTTGCACTGCCAAAGGGCTTACATGCCGTTTTCTCTATGGGTCTACACTGCAATGTTGTACAGGACACAATCCATTACCTGACCAAAAATGTTAATGTTGATGGCAGGTGCTATGTCATGTGAGTAGTGAGGTAATTTATATCATTTGTGAAATCAAATGTTACATACAGGTGACGTCAGGAGCAATGTGTGTGGTGTGCGAGTTATAGTTTACTAGGCAGCTGTGTGAGCAATGATTAATGAAGCTAAACATATCTGTTGAATATCAGGGTGGGGTGGTTATTTTTAAAACTATGCCTTTCAGGCTTAGCTTGCTAGATAAAATATGAAAATAAGGAAGTAGGAATCCTAAGTATGTTTCCAGGTGTTAGGTGGAGAGCAGTTACTAGCACTCTACAGCAGCACCAGCATTCCAAATCTGCTGATCTCAAATGTCTGTTTTTCTAGCAGAGTTTGTAAGCATAGGATTAGCATAGTGTCATCCACACTGCGATAGAAATGTGACAAAGCCTTTTGCCAATTTGGAAGAAAAGTCTTTAAGCATCGGATTAGCTAGTGCCATCCACACCGAGCTGGAAAATGACAATAGCCGTTTACCATTCCAGGCACAATATTACAGTTTTAGATTGGTAAAATACCGTCTAAGCCAACCTGGAATGAATAAAAGTAGCCCCTAACACATGTTGTGCTTTTACTAGAGCTCATCAGACACAAGGGAACTCCCAGTCTAAGTCAAAACAATGTCCTTTTAGGCTTAGAGCCAAATACATTATGCATAAAAGGAAGAAACTCCCGAGAAAGTCACTGAAAAAAACACAAACGTTAATGTGAACATATGGATTTCTTTGTTATAACTCCTTAGCATATGTTAAATAATTCTTAGAAATTGACCTAAAACACAGTTAAAGTGCAGTTTTTGTAACGAACTAAACAAAAAAAAAATAGTGAAATTCCCAAGTTATGTTGGGATGAGAATACATAACTCACACAACGGCCATATTATTCATAACTAGCACACCAAATGCAATGCTTATAACCTCACAATATTTATACTGATAAATAACAATAGCTAAAAGTGAAATATAATTAAACAACAACACTTAATCAAGGCAATTAATGACACTATATTCATGGTCCTCTCTGTCAAATAGGCAAGGGTGATGTGATATTTAATCTCATGTCTAAGATGATTTACAATATTTGTAACTGCATACATTTCATTAAGGGCAAGCTTATGAGCATTGATTTTTGCCGTGATAGAGCAAACCTTTACTAGCTCATATGACAATTTTATGGTTTATGAGAGTCATAAACAATGGAGATCACAGCTACCCTTTGAGGCACCATTTCAAGAGGTTCAATGAGGGTAATGTGGACCTTCTGAGCGGTTTGATAGTTGATAGTGTCTCTAGGATGTTAATAGGTTACAATAAGGAGTTGATTTTTAAGTAAACTAGGATTAGAGACCAAAAATCCAGGAGGACTAAATGCAGAATAATTGTATATACATCTGTGAATTTGTGGGAACTGTCTTTTCACTTACAGAGAAGCAAATGATTTGTCTACATACTTGACTTTTAATTTCTACAGGAAAGGATGATCTAATTTACCTTGGGAGTGTCAAGAAAGAGAGACAATATAAGAAAGTGCTGTGTTTTCGGGAAAAATGCTCACATGGGGAACTTGAGTAAAAGCCCACTTGAGTGAGATAACCATGCCCAACACAAATTATATTTTTGACCTTGATGGACTTTCCCAACCAATTCACGATTAAACTTTAAAAAATTCATAGTGTTTTATTACACTAGTGGGTGTACATGTTTACATGTTGTTGATACTAGTGGGTCACATAGGTAAATGCACATGTGATTAAATCCACACATTTACACAAATGTGAAGTTACTGAAATGTGCAGACTTACATACTCACCCCCACCGAAACGGGGTGGGGTAATGTGAGGAGGAGACTATCGGACGGTATGCGCCAGTCAGACAAGGGTTAATTCACCCGAACTCGTCTTCCCCGCAGGAACGCCCACTGACGGACGCGGGCCAATGGGAAGAGTCCGGGGGACTTAGGAGGATGGACGCGGCAGCGAAGGGGGAGTCTCCGGAAGACGCCGAGAAGGAGGACGACGACGAACGACGGACCAACGGAGACCCGCCGGAGAAGCAGGAGACGAGGACATCAGAAACGGGAGCATATCAGGACAGCGACGGCGTCGACCCTAGCCTGGAGGGAGAAGACGACGCGGTAGCAGAACCCGAGCAGTGGTCGGAGGACTGGTGGACGCCCCCGGAGGACGCCTGCATGCCGCCGTAACTCTGGAGAGTTACGGCTTCAGCGGTACGTGTCAGGGAACTGGGAAGTTAGGAGGGGCGGGAAGGAAGTTGCTGCCCTTCTAGTATGCCTTGTCAAACGTTACCGAATAGAGAGGAGCACGAATAGACCACAATAACGAGCACTTCCCTGATTACACCCTGTGAAGCATTTAAGACAGGGGGACTTAGCTTAAGTAAACGGTGTAGTATATAAAGCACTTGTCACCTGAAGCAAGGGGCGAGCGTATGAGACTGAGAATGTTCTATGCCATATACCTATTCTTACGGCTACACTGAACAGACAGGCCTTTCACTATCTCCTGAGCCTGAGCACTGGGTGTGTCAACCCCTTATTTCCCTTTTACGTTACCCTTGGTGGTGGTAATCATTCTTACCCCCTCAACAGCTATACTTACCGCCTGTTGTCTCTTCTCTTTCATGGTACCCGGGGAGCGACATCAATAACCTGGAGAGGACCCCATGGGCAGACGAGACGGCAGCATTACTCACGAATCACCTACCACGAAGCCTACCTGTGTTTGCTTATTTAATTTCCATCCTGTATCTCTAATAAATACGCCATCATAGATCCACGCATAAGACCTCCTCGATTCTTTTTCCGCCCGTCCCTCTCACATCTGGTGTCAGAAGTGGGATCAGGAAAAATGGAGGCTGCCTTTCAGAAAATGGCGGAAGGACAAGAGAAACTAGGGCGTATAATGGAGAAATTCCTGGCTGTGGCAGAAGAGGATAGGGAAAAACTGCATCAAACGCTATCAACACAAAGCCAAGCCCAGGAAAGTGTGATAGGCAAATTGGCAGACACTCTGAGTCAACCACGAGGACATACCGGCCTTCCTTCAGTCGTCCTGCAGAAATATGTAGAGGGAGAGGATCCCGATTTTTTCTTTTCCAATTTCGAACGAATGGCCCTTAGAGAAATGGGGACAATACCTGGGTCCTCTTCTCTCAGGCGAATTGCAGGCGGCGTATCAAGCCGTTAACCCTCAAGGACTTACCCCATATGACGAAGTGAAGAAGAATATCCTGGAGAGACTGGGGATAGACGACGACACCAATCGGCTAAGATTAAGACAGATCAAGGAGGGGCCACAAGAAACCCCCAGGGCTCTGGCCTACCGCGTCAGGGACATGACAGATAGATGGTTAAAACCCTTGACGGCAACCAAAGAAGAGATTATGGAAAAAATCTATCTAGAGCAGTATTTAGCTTCTTTATATCCCCATGTACAAAAATGGGTACGCCAGCATACCGGATTAACTCTGGAAAGGGCTATTGATATAGCTAGCGCCTTCAATAGGGCCCAAGAATTACAGAAAATTCGAGATGATCACCATTGGAAACGGACAGGACCCCACCCTATCCGACCGTCCCGACAGGCCACTGCTAAAGCAGAAACGGTCACCATTTTGCCTAGCCCCCTCCCGGTACCCGTCAGAGCTACTCCACCATCGGGGCCCCAGTGTTATAACTGTGGGGCCTTCGGCCATATAGCTAGGGTATGCCCCCAGAAAGAGGAACCTATGGAGGTTGGCCTAACACGTAACTATTACTGTAGCCCTTCTGACTCTCACCCTCCCTATCATAAAGAGGTTCTAGTTAACGGTGAAAAGAAACAGGCATTGGTTGATACGGGATGCCTACAAAGTGTCATACGACCCCAGGCCATACCAGGAGGGGTTTCCCACACCTCAGGCCACGTCAATATACAATGTGTACACGGGGACATCCAACAGTATCCCGCCACTGAAGTATGGGTACAACACGAGCCATCCATAGAGGCACACTCCCTTCGGGTGGGTGTGGTGCCTAGGCTACCTGAAGCCTTCGTATTAGGAAATGACTACCCTCATATGTCAAAACTAGTAAGAGAGACCTGGACCGAAGGGGAGGAGTGGAGGAGTACAGCCCCCTTTGCACAAGTACCAGAACAGGGTTTTCCTACCGGCAAACCAAAGAAAAGCGGAAAACAGAAGAAGCGAGAAAAAAGGGACTGGACAAGAGTAGCACTGACCCATAAGACCGAGACACCCATTTGGCAATATGACCGGGGTTTCTTTTCTGCCCAAAGAGAAGATCACACCCTACGAGAGGCCTGGAACAAAGCCTTGGAAAAAGAAGACCCAAACCAAGTAGGTCCCCAGTTTATCGTCCAGAAGGGATTACTGTATAGAGTAGGGGGAAGAAACATGCCCCATCAGCTGTTGGTTCCCCGCCAGTACAGAGAAAAGGTGCTGTTCCTGGCACATAGCCATCTCTTGGGGGGACATTTCGGAGAGGAAAAGACAGAAAAAACCATCTTAGGGAAATTTTACTGGCCAGGTATTTATCAAGAAGTACGACGATATTGTAAGGAATGCCCCATATGTCAAAAGAATAGTAGGACTTTGCCCCCAAAAGTCCCTTTACATCCTTTGCCCGTAATCCAAGAACCTTTCTCACGAGTAGGGATGGATATTATAGGTCCCTTACTCCCATCCCGCAGTGGTTGTAGATTCGTGTTGGTCTTGGTGGACTATGCCACCCGTTTCCCCGAGGCCGTGGCCCTACGCCAACCGAATGCAGTCCAAATCGCCAAAGCAATGATAAACATCTTTTCCAGGGTGGGATTCCCGAGAGAAATCATTACTGACCAAGGGACTCCGTTCATATCGCGTCTAATGAAGCAAGTATGTCTGCTGTTAAACATTAAACAAATAAGAACAGCAGCCTATCACCCACAAACGGATGGGTTAGTAGAAAGATACAATGCTACCTTGAAAACGACCTTAAAAAAACTATTGGATCTTGAGACCCGACGATGGGAGGACATGCTTCCCCTGGCTCTCTTTGCTATTCGGTGTAAATCCCAGAGAAGCACGGGTTACTCCCCGTTTGAATTGTTGTATGGGCGCCAACCTCGCACCCTGTTAGATATGCTAAGAGACGAATGGGAAGAAGAGCCAGAGGGAGTGAAGCCCCTACCGGAATATGTCCTCAATCTGAAAACGCATTTGGGACAAATCTGTAGTATTGTCTCCGCCCACATGGAACAAGCCCAAGCTGCACAATCGGCCCAATACGACAAAAAAGCTAAGGACCGTAGGATGGAGGTAAACGATTTTGCCTTGTTAATGATCCCTTCGTCCGACCACAAATTGTTAGGACAATGGCAGGGTCCCTATAGAGTTATAGAAAAAGTCACTCCAGTCACCTACCGACTGGAACTGGATCCCAAAAGAAAGGAGCACACTCAGATATACCATATAAACCTATTAAAAAAGTGGGAAGGAGCCCTTCCAGTTCTAATAGGGACATATAATAGTCCTCCCTATTTATTTCACCAAAGCATCGACCCTGATCTACCAGAAAAACAAAGACAAGACTTAGAGGCCCACCTACAACCCTTGAGCGGAGTTTTCTCCCTAGAGCCCGGGAAGACCACCTTAATCGAACATGCCATTACCACCCCCTCTAACAAGACCGTAAAACTAAAACCATACCGACTCCCTGAATCACGACGGCAAGCCATAGAACAGGAAGTCCAAAACATGTTACGGATGGGTATCATTGAACCCTCTAATAGCGAGTGGAACTCTCCGGTAGTCTTGGTACCCAAGCCGGATGGGTCCATCAGGTTCTGCATCGACTTTCGGGTCAACAAGATTTCCCAAATTTGACTCCTACCCGCTCCCAAGAGTCGATGAGATGGTAGAACGACTAGGTACGGCACGCTATATCAGCACCCTGGACCTATGTAAGGGGTATTGGCAAGTACCTCTGAAACCCCAGGACCGGGAAAAAACTGCTTTTTCCACCCCTAGCGGGTTATACCAATTCACAGTATTACCTTTCGGGTTACACGGGGCCCCTGCCACCTTTCAGAGATTAATGAATCAAGTGTTAAGACCCTACGCTGATTTTGCAGCAGCTTACATCGATGACATTGTCATTCATAGTTCCTCTTGGGAAGAACATCTGTCCCACCTCAGTTTGGTAATACAAGCCTTGAGAAACAGCGGTCTAACCATAAACCCAGCCAAAAGCAAATTAGCAGCCCGCTCGGTGAAATATCTGGGGTATCTCTTGGGGGAAGGATATATAAAACCACAGGAAGAGAAGATAGCCGCCATCACATCAATTCCATTTCCCCGAACAAAGAAAGAGTTAAGAGCATTCCTTGGAGTACTAGGGTACTACAGACGATTCATACCCAACTTTTCACAACTGGCCTCTCCCCTAACCGATCTCCTAAGAAAGGAGACAAAAACCGAACAAGAGTTGAAACGACCCTCACCTGCCCTTATTACGGCTTTCAGGCAGTTAAAAGACACCCTTACCTCACGACCGGTCCTACTCAGCCCTGACTATTCCCGGCCTTTTATTTTACAGACAGACGCCTCAGATACGGGATTAGGTGCTGTGTTATCCCAGGTAGATCCCCAGGGGCATGAACGACCTGTCCTATATTTAAGCAGAAAATTGTTTCCAAGAGAAAAAAGATACGCTGTGATAGAAAAGGAAGCACTACCCATTAAATGGGCTGTGGACTCCCTCAGGTATTATTTGGAGGGTCGGGAATTTACCCTTTTTACGGACCACGCCCCTTTAGAATGGTTGTCCCGGAACAAAGGACATAACGACAGAATATTGAGATGGTTCCTTGCACTCCAACCATACCGTTTTCTGACCCAGCACAGGAAAGGAAAAGAACAATCCAATGCTGATTATTTATCCCGATATCCCCTTGATCCTTTTCTTGCTGGCAAGAAAGTTAGGGAAGGGGGATGTGAGGAGGAGACTATCGAACGGTATGCGCCAGTCAGACAAGGGTTAATTCACCCGAACTCGTCTTCCCCGCAGGAACGCCCACTGACGGACGCGGGCCAATGGGAAGAGTCCGGGGGACTTAGGAGGACGGACGCGGCAGCGAAGGGGGAGTCTCCGGAAGACGCCGAGAAGGAGGACGACGACGAACGACGGACCAACGGAGACCCGCCGGAGAAGCAGGAGACGAGGACATCAGAAACGGGAGCATATCAGGACAGCGACGGCGTCGACCCTAGCCTGGAGGGAGAAGACGACGCGGTAGCAGAACCCGAGCAGTGGTCGGAGGACTGGTGGACGCCCCCGGAGGACGCCTGCATGCCGCCGTAACTCTGGAGAGTTACGGCTTCAGCGGTACGTGTCAGGGAACTGGGAAGTTAGGAGGGGCGGGAAGGAAGTTGCTGCCCTTCTAGTATGCCTTGTCAAACGTTACCGAATAGAGAGGAGCACGAATAGACCACAATAACGAGCACTTCCCTGATTACACCCTGTGAAGCATTTAAGACAGGGGGACTTAGCTTAAGTAAACGGTGTAGTATATAAAGCACTTGTCACCTGAAGCAAGGGGCGAGCGTATGAGACTGAGAATGTTCTATGCCATATACCTATTCTTACGGCTACACTGAACAGACAGGCCTTTCACTATCTCCTGAGCCTGAGCACTGGGTGTGTCAACCCCTTATTTCTCTTTTACGTTACCCTTGGTGGTGGTAATCATTCTTACCCCCTCAAAGGCTATACTTACCGCCTGTTGTCTCTTCTCTTTCATGGTACCCGGGGAGCGACATCAATAACCTGGAGAGGACCCCATGGGCAGACGAGACGGCAGCATCACTCACGAATCACCTACCACGAAGCCTACCTGTGTTTGCTTATTTAATTTCCATCCTGTATCTCTAATAAATACGCCATCATAGATCCACGCATAAGACCTCCTCGATTCTTTTTCCGCCCGTCCCTCTCACAGGTAAGTAAAAACATCGTAACCAAATATAAAATTACTACTAGTACAGGTTTTATGAATGTATTCAATATTACATACACTTTGTGGAGACTTCCGCAATCAAGGTGAAGATCTCCCTACAGAAAGTATAAGGACATTTTGGAAAAATGCTGATGAAAATTAATTAATTGAATTACTGTAAATGCAGAATTGTTTTAAAAAAAGTCTAACCGCACTAAATGTATTAAAATATATATATATATATATATATATTCACTGAAAAAACCATAGGTTTCACACATGTTATAGTTAGCTGGAAATTTTACTGATAAAAAACCAATGAAATTCCCCCGTTATAGTTACTGTAGGCAACTATAACTCACGCAACCGCAATCCTCTGCTGATGCTAATACTGTATTTAGACACTTATTTGCCCATGTCTTCTTCCATTAAATTTTAGCTATACATATATTACAAATATTTTTTTTTCATAAAGACACATATGTCATCAGCACAGGATTACGGTCGCGTGAGTTATAGTTGCCTACAGTAACTATAACGGGGGAATTTCATTGGTTTTTTATCAGTAAAATTTCCAGCTAACTATAACATGTGTGAAACCTATGGTTTTTTCAGTGAATTTGCAAGGTTTTTTAAATGCTAATTCCTAACTATAACGTGTGTGAAACCTATGGTTTTTTCAGTGAATTTGTACGGTTTTTTAAATGCTAAGTTTCTTTACGCCATTCGTGGCGTGCGCGCCCACTTAACGCAGTTCGTTCCGTGCGCGCACGGTGCGCTTCGCGCACCGTGCGCGCACAGTGAGCACGCGGTGCGCTTCGCGCACCGCGCGCCCACTTTACGCAGTTAGTGCCGTGCCCACGTTACGCTAGATGGGCCATGTACGCACGATGCGCTTCGCGCACCGTGCGCACATGGAGGACATATTATGCGCTTCCTTGTGATAGGTAATCTGTTGAAATTTTTTGGGGAAATGCTGTGCTCATATATGTCATGCACAAATGGTGGCCTTCGGCCACCATTTGCACACGGGGTGGAGAAAGTGTGGATTTTTTTTTTTTATATTTTTTTACCGTACGCGTACGGTAAGCGTACGGTAAGCGTAATCGGCGAAATTTTCGAAAAATAAAAAATTACCGTTTTTTGCCTTGGGGGATCTTTGAAGACTCAACTAACATGGTTATGTGCATGGGCGCTGTCTAAACAGCCCCTTTATATGTTTTTGGCATTTGTTTATCAGCTCCCCCCTCAGAGTGCGAGAGAGAAAATGGCGGCCGCCGCTTCCTGGTTTCGACCGATTCGAATGTTTACTAAGATCTAACAGCCAATCAGAATCGCGCTCGCGCACGCCACCGTACGCGCACGGTAAGCGCACGGTAAGCGCACCGTAAGCTGCCACAGATATAACTATAACATGTGTGAAACCTATGGTTTTTTCAGTGAATTTGCAAGGTTTTTTAAATGCTAATTCCTAACTATAACGTGTGTGAAACCTATGGTTTTTTCAGTGAATTTGTACGGTTTTTTAAATGCTAAGTTTCTTTACGCCATTCGTGGCGTGCTCGCCCACTTAACGCAGTTCGTTCCGTGCGCGCACGGTGCGCGACGCACAGTGAGCACGCGGTGCGCTTCGCGCACCGCGCGCCCACTTTACGCAGTTAGTGCCGTGCCGTGCCGTGCTACGCGCACCGCGTGCCCACGTTACGCTAGATGGGCCATGTACGCACGATGCGCTTCGCGCACCGTGCGCACATGGAGGACATATGATGCACTTCGTTTTGAAAGGTAATATTTTAATTTTTCGTAATTTTTATAAGCCATGCACAAATGGTGCCCTTCGGGCACCATTTGCACACGGGGTGGAGAGAGTGTTGTTAATTTTTTCTTTTATTATTTTTGTTTAAAATATTGTGGTTTTTCACACCTCGGATAAACCCAGCACATTTGGTGGCCTGCGGCCACCAAAAGCACAGGGGGTGGGGAGAGTGTGGATAGTGTTTTTTTTTTTTACATTTTTTACCGTACGCGTACGGTAAGCGTAATCGGCGAAATTAGCGAAAAAATAAAAATTGCATTTTTGGCCTTGGGGGGTTTTTGGGGACTCCCTCAACATGGCTATGTGTGTGGGAGCTGTCTAAACAGCCCCTTTATATGTTTATTGGTTTTATTTAACAACCTAGCTCTCAGTGCGAGAGAGAAAATGGCGGCCGCCGCTTCCTGGTTTCGGCTGTTTCGAATGTTTACTAAGATCTAAGAGCCAATCAGAATCGCGCTCGCGCACGCCACCGTACGCCTACGGTAAGCTTACGGTAAGCGTACCGTAAGCTGGCTCAGATATATATATTGATTTAAAGGCTATTTTCTCAGAATCTACTGAACAGATTTACACCAAACCTACAAAAGGCACTTCCTTGACCTGAGGACTACCTCTCTGCCAAATTTCTAGTAATTCTGTTCAGCCGTTCGGGCTGTAGCCCTGTCTAAAGGTCCTATGGAAAAATGCATGGGAAAAACGCGTTTTGGGACCCCCCTTTTATCTCAGCCCCCGCTTGACGAATCCCCCCGAGACTTTCAGGGTAGGAGCGGAGCGTAGCGCCCCACCTATTTTGAGAAATTCGCGAGGATTCGTCGACCGGCGCCAAAGTTATTCAAAATAGAATGTTGCGGATTTCCTATGGAAAAGGGGTCCTAACTATAACTACCTACTGGCGACCGCCAGTAGGTAATATATATATATATATATATATATATATATATATATATATATATATCCTTAACATTGGTGCTCACCGCAACCGAAAATCGCCTTTTCCCTGCCTCTCGCAATGGCGGTCCGTGGAGAGGAAACGAACCTCTCAACTATCGTGCTCCAGCTGAATTCTTCAGTAACGAAAAATAGAGACAGCAACCACGGACTCTTGAGATTAAATGCGCTTGTTTATTTAGCAACAGATGGCCACTCTACGCGTTTCGGGAAAAAATCCTTTGTTCACGTGAACAAGGGATTTTTTCCCGAAACGCGTAGAGTGGCCATCTGTTGCTAAATAAACATGCGCATTTAATCTCAACAGACCGTGGTTGCTGTCTCTGTTTTTCGTTACTGAAGAATTCAGCTGGAGCACGATATATATATATATATATATATATATATATATATATATATATATATATATATATATATATTATATTCAAATAGAAAAAAGGTCATTACATTATTTTGAAATAAAATAATATTTGAATATGATTTATAATTGTTTTACATGAAGGTAATTATATATATTTTCTTCAATCATTTACATTAGTTAATTTATTTAAACATACCTATGGGGTTTTAAAAGTACCTATCTCCATTATTGGCTATAGGAAGATGTTGCAATGTGGGTGGACATGGGTGGTGCTGGACTTACTGAAGCTCAGAGCTGGAGTATATTTATGACTGTTTGAATCTTTTTTGGCAGTAGTAACTATAAAAGTGCAGTGTATGAGTAGCAATGAGCTTACTCTTTTGTGGGAGGAGGTCCTTCCCAAAATCCCTCCATAGCCTTCACTTAGCCCTTCATTACTCCTACCTTAACCATTCCCATTTATTTGTAAATGTTCCACATTTTCCAGCCATTGACTCCCATCTCTTCACATGGGGAAGGGATCTCCACACATAAAAGACAGAGGGAGACAGAGACCTCTGTAGAATAGGTTAGTGAATAGTATTTTATAGTAGTACTCCAAACATACTGAAAAAATGCAGCTTACAAATAGTACCCATGAAAAGTTTGGCTACAGTACATTTTTAATATTCTAACAATATCAATTGAGTGGAGAAAATTATGATAATGGCTATTTTCTTTGTGCCGATGAACTGTTTAGTATATTTTCTATTATTGATAAAAATGTCATTTTGTCCAATGGGTAGGCAAAAAACAGTGACCTAATTAAACTGCCAAATATGACAAAAAAGAAAAGATTGTGGATTATGTGAAAAATTGTTGTAAGTGATCGGTGAGAATATCCTGTGCCTCTGCTGCTTTGCTATTGTTGGGTCTGCCCACTCTATGTGTTCCGTCCAGATTGAGCTTCACATTGTCATTGTTCCAGCCCCACTCACCTGAATCACAGGTACTACAGGAGCGAAGATAATCCCATTCACCCACTTTCCCAGTGTCTTGACCCTTCGTGCCAAATAGCAGAAAAACACAAGCGGACAACGCACCAAGGGGGGAAACCGGAAAGAATAAGTAACAAGGAGGGATGTGGAAGGTCAAACAGTTACCCTCAGGACTGCAGGCATACCGCAACTCAGCAACAGGAACATACTGCAGAAAATAACATAACAGATGAGTACAGGATACCCCAAGGAAAAACCAGTGTAAAGCCAGACTGGAAAACATAAGAACAGCCCTGCTCTTTCTGCTCACCCCTTGATCAATAAATGCCTCTTATGGGTAGGCAGGAGCCTGCACGCAGTCCAGAGAGGAGTGAGGGAGTCCCATACTGCTGTTCCACGTAATTTCCAAAAAAAACAAAGTAGTGCGGTATATGTGGGGAAAAAACACCTAGCGTCAAAAAAAAACGCTCGGCATAGACAGGTAAGGGGGAAAGGAAAAGGGATTGCCCAAAAGAACATGAAAAGAGTCCATAGACTGCAAAATCTCCAGTGCACTGGGATATATGGCCACAATGCAACTTGAGGAGCAACGGACTCCTCGCTGACTTGCTGCTTGACTGGCGTATTCAGGGGAAAAACAACAGGAGGGAAATAGATGCGCGTCTGCTCCAGCCGGAACAGATGGGAGTCTTGCAACAAAGAAGCAAAAGCAAACTCCACAAGGCAGAAGAAACGGTCCCAGCAGTTGAACGGCGAAAACGCCGACAGCTAGAGTGCTTCCGGGGGCCAAAACCGGAAATGAACCCAAGCGAGGAAGAAACAGGAAGCGGCCCTTACATATGCCCCAGCAGACTAAACGCGGCTGCACAGAGAGGAAAAATAATACAGCACACTGGAGAGTAACCAAGGAGTGAAGCTACCGCCCGCAAACCTCACCCACAAAAACGGGAGCAAGAAAACAGTAAAGAAAAAGCCGCCACCACTCCAGAAACACACGAAAGTGCAGGTAAGGACAGAAAATGGCAATCAGACCGCAAAAAGTCATCAACCACAATGATTTGTCTAAAACATCTCTCCATGTAGGACTTAATCTACATGCCCAGTGGAGCTCCATGGATAAGTATGCTCTGGCAGAATCTATTCTCTAGGGGGCCTATTTACGAGGTGGTTTGCGCCCCTCTTGCCCCATTCATTGTGGTGCAAGAGCGACGCAAATCTTAAGTCAAATTTATGAAGCCACGCAACGCCACTTTGCATAGCACTGAGTGGCTTCATAAATCTGGAGTAACGCAATGCAACGCAAATCGCTGTGTTGCGGTACTCTGCCATGGAAAGGCATTCCATGGGAATTGCGTGGGTGTTCCCATGCAATTACCATGGTTTTTGACGCATTCCCACATTTACCGGAACTGGTAAGCCTGGCAATGTGCCAAAAAGTTATGTCTTCCCAGGGGAGGCGTAAGGAGGAGAAACAGCTCTATTTCTCCTCCTTTTTCCATCTTTCTCCATAAGCTGCAGAATGCAGCACACATAGAAAGAGTAATATGCCTCCCAGGATTGTTTGCAGGAAGGTGCCCTTGCTTTTACACCATGGTGCAAGGGTGCCTCGGTTGGAACTAGACAGCCCATTGTGTGCCAGCACATGAGAAAAGACAGGAATGCTCTGTATTGCCTGAAATACGGTGCATTCCTGCCCTTTCTCTGTCATGTAGTGCAGCGCAGCAAGAGTGACTTGATGTTCTGCACTTTGTGACATATTCATAAATAGGTCTTTAGATCTTTTACGTACATCTGTAGCTTGTGGTGCTGTTCTTTTAAAGTGATGACCTCCTGTGGGAGCATTTCCATCTCTTTATCTCTGTCTCTGCTAGAAATTTCAACCTCTGAGGCTCATTCTAATATTTCGTAGACTTTTTGTTGGACCTACCGCATCTCCTTGGCTAGGTCCTTTTTACCTATCCAATATTAATATCTGGAATAAGGTATCCATGAACGCTCTTGTGATTAGGGGCACATTAGCTCCTCTTGAGGGTTTTCCCTGCCCCCTGAATGGGTCCCTCCTCCCTCCTAGGCTGCTTTGCTGGGGCTTCTGTAGTTTGAATGAACATGTTTCTGATCAATGAATCTTTCTTGTGCATCTTGGGGACCTTTGCTGCAATATGGTTTGGCTTCAAACCACAGCAGAAATCCTAATGAATTTGTAGCTTGTAGGACTCCTCTCATGCCATCCACACCTAGACTCTCATAGTGCTGACTCCTGTCTGTGCCTTTGCCCCTTCATACAGCTGATATGTCTGATTTGTGCTGCTCTTTTTCTGACTGCATCTATGCTTCATCACGGTACAAAAGGGGGTGGTGATGGACGGAGCGTCAGAACCAATCAAACACTCACACCCAGTCAACAGATCCGGGTTTTATCCATCACCGTTCTTTAGCCCACTCTGCCACCCCAGTTCAGACATGGCCATATGCAAATCAGTCTGACCCTGTGCCTCATGGGAACAGTCCAGCCCGAACTGCCAAGCCATGCCTTCCCTGGACCGGAAACAAGCTTCCTAGGACCGGTTTCTGGCGTTTCAGCCGTCTTCAGCCAGGCTTGCTTGAATCCAGTGGCAAAGTGAGCAAGGGACTCACGTCTGAGCATACCCTGCCAACTTATGGCGAACAAAGCGGTACAAAAGGGGGTGGTGATGGATGGAGCGTCAGAACCAATCAAACACTCACACCCAGTCAACAGATCCGGGTTTTATCCATCACCGTTCTTTAGCCCACTCTGCCACCCCAGTTCAGACATGGCCATATGCAAATCAGTCTGACCCTGTGCCTCATGGGAACAGTCCAGCCCGAACTGCCAAGCCATGCCTTCCCTGGACCGGAAACAAGCTTCCTAGGACCGGTTTCTGGCATTTCAGCCGTCTTCAGCCTATGCTTCATCACAGGTGTAGAATGGGAAGCCACCCTCACTTTTAATATGATGGGCAGATAGCTTCTAGCCTCTTTTTTTTGCTGTGCTGCCCAGCACTAATGTGCCATTCTGACCTATACCTACTCCTGTGTCAACATCCCACAACAAGTCAGTCCCCTATGGATGCCGTTCACTCAGCATCGCTAATCAATATACATGCTTTGGGCCCAGCTCATACCTCCACCGATTGCCCTTCTACCATCTATGGGGCCCTTGTGCTTTGTGCTGGAGGACCAAAGCCCGCCAGGCCCCAGGCGAACCAGTCTGCTCTGGTGTCCCCCCGCTGTTGTTTTTGCAGGTTTGTTGGCCCGGTAGGTGGCATTGTACAGCTCCACGCCGTCATCATTCAGCTCCAGAAGTGATGAAAGGAGTCACATATGAGCACCACCCATGCATGCTCCCATCAGTCGATTTTGTAGGCTGTCCATGCCATCAGACACAGAGCCCATCAGTAAACTGGCCACTGGCATGTCGTACTTCCTCATACCAGTTTTCAGCACAATATTTGGGGACAATATGACTCCTGTCATAAAAAATTGTAACTGTCCAAATCAATGCCAAAAAGACTGTGAAAAGTATGGGCCCTACCATGTGATAAGAGCAACGAATCAGAATCAGAAGAGTCGCCGGCAGGCTGTGCTACGGTGCGATTAGGGTACATCCTCACTTGAGGTCAGTGTGGGTTCAGCTCAGAGCTGGAAAAGCACAATGGGTTTTGAATCATTCTCTGGCATCAGCGGCATCAGCATTGGCGTTGAAGTGAAGGAATCTGGCGCAGTGGGTGGCAACAGAACAGAAGTGGGAACCGGAGTCTGTGTTTAACCTGAAGCGGGTCTCCACTTGTTGCGTTGTCACTGGCAGACCCAGGAAATTAGGGTTGTATCTGTGCTAGGCTCAGGATCAGTTCAGATGGAGATCAGGAGTGAGACCGGGTGGCACACTGATGCCTTCACATCCTCCCTGGGGTTTGGAGTGGCAGGAAGGGGACTGATTCCTGCTTTGAATTCTTTTGCTTCTTCTTGAACTTACCCAAACACTTCGACTGCAATGACGATCTACCTCTGGAACGACTTTGGGAGTGGGAACGGGGCCATCCTTTCAACTTCAACCACGGCGCAGAGTTTTCTAATGTTTGACAACATAGAGATTTGCCTCATGGTCTTGTATGGTCTTTAGATTCATCTGGACACAGTTGTCACAAGCCCTGGAATTGTTCTCTGACCCCAGGCACCAAAGAAATACCTAGTGAGGGCCTGTAACATACAGTTCCTACATGGCTTGAGTGCTACTGTCTTAGGAGTGACATTTTACCATGCACACTGGAATTTAAAAAAGAAATAGTTTTGAAAAGGGTCTATAGAGTAACTCCTGATCTGCATCTGAAGGTGTGGAAGGAAAGGAACTGAAGTAAGCGTGCATGAGTGGTGCTTATATATGGCTCCTTTCTTTCATCGCCCCCAAACCTAAAATGACATTTGCACAGAGCTGCACACATTACCTCCCTGCGCACAGGAGTACTGCTGTGAAGTTTCCAGATCCAGTCTAATGTCTGGAGAATATTCACAAGGTGAGGAATCTGCAGTTAGATGTATCCATCAGAAAAAGTGTTACCAAAGGTAGATAATGTGTTGCTCTGACAAATACCTCTAACCAGACATTCCTCAACTTATATTACCTCCTCAAAGAGGAGGGTCTGTGTATTGGGCTTAGACCCAAAAGACTTATAGTATCGAGCAGGAGTAGTGACCTTCCTGCTGGACCTGGATGTCTGTCAAGGCAGTAGTGCTTTGTTAACGTATGTACTGATGCCCAAGTGGCAGCCTGGCAGATGTCAAGGACAGTCACTCCGCGTAGCAACATGGTGGTAGCAAGCTTAGCCCTAGTGGAATGGGCTCTCAGACCTTATGGAGGTAGTTTCTTGTATACTGCATATCAGACTCTAATGCAGATGACTATCTATCAATCAGTCAGTAGATTTGTAGAGTGCTTCATTTCACCTGTGATGTGACCACCTCAACAATGGTTCTCTTCTGCCCAGCGTTACCTTTACCTCCAGGGAACCACACAATAAGGTGATCGTCCACTCAGTTGTCCTTGGTACGATCAATTTAAAAGCTTAAAACCTATTTGGAGTTCACCGATAGAGCCTCTCCCCCCATTTTGAGGGCTGAGGAGGAGCAAAGAACGCAGTTACAGTGATAGCCCAACATTTAAGAGTGTGAAGTCTTATGGTAACAAGGCCGCCTGAGTTCTTAGCACCAATTTCTCTGGGAAAAAGATAATGGAAGGTGGTTGCCCTCAAAGTGCCTAAGGTTCACTCATGTGATGAGCTGATGTAATCTCAATGAGGAAGAAGGTCTTTAAGGTCAGAAGTTGCAGCAACCAGCCAGGCATTGGCTCGAAGGGCAAGCACATGAGAAATTTCAAGACCAAGTTAATGTCCCACTGTGCCATCACAGAAGAAGTTAGAGGAAACGTATGTCAAACCTATAATAAACCTCAGCACAACAGGTAGTCTAACCAAGGAAGGTTGGTTAGGCAAAAGTAGACAGGCTGGGCCAACAAAGAACTTTTGATAGTGTCTACTGCAAGGCCTTGCTGGGCAAAAGATAAAACAAACAAAAGGATGTACAGTAGCTTTGCCTGTAAGTGTTGAGAACACCATATCAGGTCAAAAATTTGTGACAGCGCATGACCATTTCAGGCGGCATATCAGACACAACCAATCGGCACCCCTCAATCTCCATGTATGTAGGTGTCGACGACATCAATTTGGGTGGAAGAGCCTGTCCTCTTGCCGAGACAGGAGGTCCTCATGAAGTAGTAGCCTGACCAGAAGACAGGTGTTCATGCCTAGAAGATCCAGGTACGACACTATCCTGGCCCAATCCAGAGCCACTAGGAAGAACTGTGCCTGCTTGTTCTTGATCTTCTTCAGAACTGGGGGCAGGAGAGGCAGAGGCAGGGAGGTGCACAGCGGTGGCATTCTAGAAGGAATGCCCTTCCTAATGAGCGTTTTTGCAGAAACTCCGTGCCAAATGTTCACACTGCTCTTGATGGTAGCTAAAAGATATAGCAAGGGCACTCCCTACTGTTGTAAGATGTGCTGTGTCCCTATCGGGAGGTGAAAGGCACTTGCGTTCTGCCAGACGACGCTTGTGTCTCACCCACTGCTTTTCTGCTGCCGTGGTGCCCAAGAAGCATGCTACCTTAGGTAGTCCCGTCATACCCAGGGCAAAGAAAATGCTGAAGAAGGCCCACAACTGTAGGCTGTGAGGTTAAGTCACCTGGAGCTGACTTCTCTCGAGCTCCTGGGTTCCTGGCTGCTGCTCCTTGCACCATTAACACCAAAATGACATTCACCTGCCCGAGGGTTTGCAGCTCCATTTTAAAGCTGCTCCACAGTTAGGTTTTCGTTGTCTTTTTCTTTTCTATCATTGCTCTTTCTTCCTTGGTTCTTACTTGATTCTCCCAATACATTATGCTACCTGTCATGTGGTGTCTGATGTAATTTCATTTTCCTGTTCTGTTACTATATAAGTGCTTTGCTTGTGGGAGGGTATAGCACCACAAAGGCTTGTTCCTTTCCTTGTTTCCACACTCCTTCCACTTGCTGATCCTTACTCTTCACTGCATTAGAATTCCTCTGTTGGATTCCTAATTTTTCAATCCTTTGAAATCTTCATTGAGCAAGGAGGTTTTTTACACCTTTGGCTATTTCCTCCTGAGAAGGTAAAACATATTCCATTGTGTGTTGATATTGCAGTCTCCAGAACCAGCTGCCCTTACCTCAGACAGACAAAGACCA
Organism: Triturus cristatus; assembly: GCF_964204655.1. Lineage (NCBI taxonomy): Eukaryota > Metazoa > Chordata > Amphibia > Caudata > Salamandridae > Triturus > Triturus cristatus. Next base: position 654,011,769 of record NC_140584.1, read on the forward strand.
AGATCTGGATTATGGGTAAGAGTACAACCCTAAAGAGTCTGCTCAGTTAGTGTGCTCTGGCATTCAGGGACCGTGCCAGGTGGTTCTGATTAAGAAGACGCCATTGTGGTCTAACCAATGCCAGTGATGTAAAGCCTCCTGGCATAGTGCTCAGGACCACACTCTGCCCAGTGTGTTGAGGTACTCCCTTGCAGTGGAGTTGTCCGCAAGAACCTGAACCAGCCTCCCCATCACAGATGGCAGGAAGGCCTTCAGAGCTACAGGAATGGCCCCCAGCTCCAGTAGAGTGATGAGGAGCCAGACATTCACCAGAGACAAAAGTCCTATTCCACCTCCCCAAGATGACCATCCCAGCCCAGCAGTGTCATGTCCATCTTCACCATAAACTCTTGGTAGGAAAGGGAGAGGGGCTTGCTCATGGACCATTTGTGTTTGTGTAGCTACCACTGCAAACCTCAAACCATCTCTGGATGTCTTCGCCAAGACTCTCTTGATGCTGGGTCCATTGGAAATTCAAGTTTCATTGCAGAGCACAAAATTAGCCACCTAATATACCTGCTCAGAAGGATGTATGAGGCTACCTCTGAGTGCAGTTGCCAATCGTGATCTACTAGATAACGTCGGTTGAGTTTGTCCACTCTGGCTTTTAAAGAGCCTGCCAAGTGTTGTACAATCAGGGAGATACCATGACAATTCAGCCACTTCAAAAGGCAGAAAGCCTCCTGGCACAGGACCATAAACTCACTCCTCCCTATTTGTTGCTGGACCACACGGTGTTAGTGTTGTCGGTGAGAACCTGCATCCATTCCACCTTAGTAAATGGGAGAAATGTTTTCAGTGCTAACCGTATCACCCACAACAAGTTAATGTGCTGACGAGCTACCGCCAGAGAACAGAGTCCTCTGATCTTCACCTCTCCCGAATGACTTCCCCAACCCAGCAACAGTACACTAGTCACAACCTTTAGTTCTTGGTGGGGTACGGACAGGAGTCTGCCATCAGTCCAAATGAGGTCTAGCAGCCACCACTGCAAGTCTTCTGCAGTATTTTCTGACACCTGTACGAAATCCGAAAGATTCCCCTTGTGCTGAGAGTTCAGATCCCACTGCAGAGACCACATGTGTCACCTGGTATGATCCACTAGCAGAAATTAGGAGGCCAGAATGCCAACAAGGCTCAGAGCCACTCTCACTGTGATCTAGGACTGACCCTGAAACATTGGGATCATAGCCTGAATGTCCTGCAATCGTGGTGGAGAAAAAAAACCAACTCCACTGTGTCCAGGATTGCCCCAATGTATGGGAGCCTCTGAGAAGGAATCAGTTGGGAAATTCAATAATTTATAGTGAACCCCAACAATGTAAAAAACGTTTTCTGTTATTCAGAGATGTTCCACAACTGACTAAGGTGTACCTACATTTAGCAGCCTATCGTTGAGGCCTGAGAACACAGGTATCTGCAACCTTCAACAATGGGCAGTGACCACCGCCATCACTTTCGTGAGCACCGGAGGGGTGAAGGTGAGGCCAAAGGGGAGTACAGCAAACTTAAAATGCTCCTGGCTTACCTGGAACTACAGATGATGCTTGTGGAACTGCAATATGGGTATATGAAAATACATGTCCTGCAAGTCCAAGGACATCCTCTGTTGCCTAGATCGAGAGCAGAAACGATCTGGGCAGGCATGAGCATTATGAATTTGCCCTTCCACAGGAAGGCAGGAAGGCATTCAGGGGCTGAAAGTCCAAAGCAGGCTGTGCTAGAGCTGTCAGCCTTAGGGTAGTTACAATTTGCCTTTTTGTCTGATCTCATTTTTGCTGGCTTTAAGAATCTGCACACTTTACCACTGCTAACGTGCATGTGCTCACTCCTTAAAACTTAGTAATATTTGCTTAACCCTAATGGGAATATTAAAGTTACTTCTAAGTCCTTAGTAAATTCGTACTACCAGAGCCTGTAAATTAAGAGCTACTAGTGGGCATGAAACACCGATTGTGCCACCCACTTCAGTAACCCTTTAAACATGGCTCAGGCCTGCCATTGCACAGCATATGTGTGCAGTTTTAAACTGCCATTTTGGCCTGGCAAAAACACCTTTTGCCAGGTCCAACCCTTCCTTTTTAATAAATACAAGTCACCGCTGAAGTAGGCCGTGGATAGCCCAGAGTGCAGGGTGCAGTGTATTTAACAAGTAGAAATTTACATTTCCTGGTAATGTAAAACTCTTAAATTTGTTTTTCACTACTGCAAGGCCCATCTCTCCCATAGGAAAACATTAGAGTTGCCTTATTTCATTTTATAAGTGGAATTTCCAAATAGAAAGAGATAACTGGTTCATGTTTAGTTTCTCTGGAATCATAATTTAAAATCCTAACTAATGGTGAAGTTGGATTTTAAATTACAATTCTGAAAATGACCCTTTTAGAAAGTTACCACTTTCTTGCCTGAGCCATGTGGTGCCAGTTGTCTGTCGCTGGTCATATGACTGGGTGTAGTTGGCAATTGGGCTTTGTGTATTCCAGCCACACACAATGGGAGCTTAGGTGTGGCTGGAGGGGCCGTCACTGGCAGGGTGGGAGGGAGCAGCTAGGTTCAGCCTCACTTACACCTGAATGTGCTGTGTCCTGTTTCCACACAAAGGGCCTAATACCTCAGCATTGTCACTTCAACCAACTTGGAGCCAGGGCAGAGGAGGCAGGGGATTAAATACCTTTAAAGCCACTGTCTAGAAGCTTCTCCCACCTGCCAGAACCAGAGATGCAGTGTATAAAAGAAGGACTTCAGACAGCAACTCTTTAGTACACTTCTGGACCACTGGATACTCTGCCAGGACAAAGGACTGCTGTGCTGCTACAAGGACTGCTACTCTACTGGACTGCTACTGTGAAGGAGCAGCTGCTCTGCTGTACTGACCTGCTGCCTGCTGCCCACTTGCCTGGGGAAGTCGAACTGGACCTGCAACCCATCTTGAACTCTGGACCCCAGAGTGATTCTAAGGGCTAGTCTGCTGGCCTCCTGATCTGCGCCTCAGGCACCTAACGGGCTCCCCTACAACGCCTTGACCAGTCGCCAGTAAGTTCTTGACCCTCAGGTCTGGGACCCTTGGTGTAGCACAGCTGGCTGTTAGATCAAGCTTTTAGGTTCTTTACAAACAGGAATGGCTCTGCTCGCATGGAAAGTCAGCACGGGTCACTGCCAGCCCATCTTCTTGCACAGCAGGCATCAATCACCGTAGAGGACCGCCCATGTGAAGATCCAGCCTGCCTGTCTACAAGGCCCAGCCTGCTCTGTGCAACACGCCAACAACTGCAAGGAACGCTCTTGCTCCTTACGACCCTTTCAACGTGAAGGGGACTTTGCACAAAATTCAAGAAGGTAAAACTTTCCTTGGTTGGCACTTTACGATTTTTGACTCTATTTGACAGCTTATTCTTTACAAATTCATAACTACATTCTACTGATTGAAGTTTTGTTGTGCTGTTCTTTTTTATTTATTAAATTTTGCTCTATTATTCAGACCTGGTGTGGGATCTTTTTGTGTGGTGTTTTCACGTTTTACTATTTGAAGTGATGCACAGATACTTTACAAATTGCCTTTAGTTAAGTCTGATTGCTCTGTGACAAGTTACCGTGGGGCTGAGAGCAGGTTAATTTGGGGTTTGCTTGTGCTTTACCGCGACTAGGATTGTGGTTGCTGTTTGAACACAGCTCACACCCCAGTCAATGATTAACCCAATTTTTAACAGGCCTGAGCCCGCAATCAGTTCTTGGTATGAAGGAATAGCAAGAGTATCAACCTTTTCCTCTCTTTGAGTCTGACACTTTCTCAATGGCACCCCTAAAGAGCAAAAAGATGGACAAGAAAACGCGTTACTTACCTGTAACTTTATTTATCCAGTATTGGTATCTTTCATAGATTCATATGGTTAGAATCATCCCCGCCGACGAGGTGGGAGTCTCGCGGTACAATAAAATATATACATAATAGTCATAAAAACATTATACAATAGGCTACTATGGACAGTAAAGTCACTAAATTAGCCTATCTTAGTCATTTTGTAAAAAGAACCAAATTTGGAACACAGCCAATCAGGCTGCAGCACCTTCTTAGAACCCTCCACAGAGAGGCAAACTCTCAGATTTTCGTAGTACAAGTGACAATAATATGTACAGGTAATAAGGTAAGCCTTTCCGGGGAGGAGGGTGGGTCCCATGTGAATCTATGAAAGATAACAATACTGGATAACTAAAGTTACAGGTAAGTAACTTGTTTTCTTATCCAGTATTGGGGTATCTTTCATAGATTCACATGCTTAGAATCAGAATAGTTAGAAGTAAAAAATCCTTAGTTGTATAGTGGATGGTGGGTATCATAAGAAAAACAATAGATACCCCATAATACCAATACAGTAATGCAATATAACATTCTAAACCAAATAAGAGGAAGCATAATAACACATGCATAAATATATATATATAGATATATAGATATATTTTTTATACTGGCGGTTGCCAGTAGATCGTTATAGTTAGGATCGTGTTTCCATAGGAAATCCGTAACATTCTATTTGGAATAACTTTGGCGCCGATTGACGAATCCTCGCGAAATTTTCAAAATAGGTGGGGCGCTCCGCTCCTTCCCTGAAAGTCTCGGGGGGATTCATCAAGTGGGGGCTGAGAAAAAGGGGAGTCCCAAAATGCGTTTTCCCCATACATTTTTCCATAGGACCTTTAGTCCAAGCTACAGCCCGAACGGCTGAACAGAATTACTTGACCTTTGGCAGAGAGGTACTCCTCAGGTCAGGGATGTGCCTTTTGCAGGTCTGGTGTAAATCTGTTCAGTATTTCCTGAGAAAATAGCATTTAAAAGCATATATATATATCTGTAAGCGCGCACCGTGCGCGTACGGTAAAACTTACCGTACGCGCACGCTGCCGTGCGCGAGCGTGATTCTGATTGGTTGTTAGATCTTAGTAAACATTCGAATCGGTCGAAACCAGGAAGTGTCGGCCGCCATTTTGTCTCTCGCAGTCTGAGGGGGTGAAAAACAAAGGTGGAGAACGTGAAAAGGGGGCAGGGTGGACAGTTCCTGACCCCCTAGCCTTTGTCAGGGGGTCCCAGAAGGACCCCCACGGGCCAAAATTTCCTTTAATTTTTTTGCGAAAAATAGCAGAGTACGCCTAGCGTGCACGTACGGTAGAAACGGAAAAATTCAGCAAACTGCATAACGCGGGCACGCGGTGCGTGGAGTGCACCGTGCGCCCACAGCGCGCGCACGGTGCGCGAAGCACACCGTGCGCGTACGGTACGCGCACGGTGAAAACCTTAAAAAAAAAATACATAACTTAGCATTTAAAAAACCGTACAAATTCACTGAAAAAACCATAGGTTTCACACACGTTATAGTTAGGAATTAGCATTTAAAAAAACCTTGCAAATTCACTTAAAAAACCATGGGTTTCACACATGTTATAGTTAGCTGGACATTTCACTCGTGAAAAACCATTGAAATTCCCCCGTTATAGTTAGTGCAGGCAACTATAACTCACGCGACCGCAATCCTCTGCTGATGACGTCAGATATTACATCACTGATGACATATGTGTCTTTCTGAAAAAAAAATATTTGTAATATATGTATAGCTAAGAATTAATGGAAGAAGACATGGGTAAATAAGTGTCTAAATACAGTGATGTAATATCTGACGTCATCAGCAGAGGATTGCGGTCGCGTGAGTTATAGTTGCCTGCACTAACTATAACGGGGGAATTTCAATGGTTTTTCACGAGTGAAATGTCCAGCTAACTATAACATGTGTGAAACCTATGGTTTTTTAAGTGAATATATATATATATATATATATATATATATATATATATATATATATATATATATATATATATATATATATAGGAAGCATAGTATGAAAACATAATAAACAATACACCATGTATATGTGAACACGTAATGATATAATCACCTCCTTACAGAGGCTTACCTTATTTAAAAAGGTTTCGCAACACTGGTTGACCCACAGCTGATTCAGCCTCTGTCGCCAGATCCAGACAGTAATGCTGTGTAAAAGTGTGCACAGTTTTCCAGGTCGCAGCACGGCAAATTTTCTCTATAGGCACTCCGGCAAAAAGAGCAGTAGATGAGAACACTGCCCTTGTGGAATGAGCCTTGGGTTTCGCAGATAAAGTATGTCCAGCTTTATTATGGCAGAATTGGATAGTAGATGCAATCCACCTCGCAATAGTGGATTTCGTAACTGCTGTTCCTGGCTTTTGACCACCATAAGAAATAAACAATTGATCCGACTTTCTGATGGACACAGTAGGTGAAATATAAAATTTCAGACATCTTGTAACATCCAAGGTATGCAAAGTCTTTTGAGCAGAGGAAGACGGATTGGGAAAGAAAAAACGCAGTATAACAGGCTTGTTAAGATGGAATGTAGAGGGAACCTTCGGAATAAAATTTGGATTAGTTCTGAGGAGGACATAATAGTTGGTGAATTTCAAATACGGTTGTTTGATAGTGAAGGCCTGGATTTCACTGACTCTTCGAGCAGAGGTGAGTGCCACTAAAAGTGCAGTTTTCCAAGAGAGGTATTTGAGGTCAGCCTAGTGAACAGGCTCAAATGGATGCTTCATAAATTGTTGTAACACCAGATTAAGCCTCCATTCTGGAGGAGAGGCTTTGACGGGTGGAAAAGTTCTGAACAGCCCTTTTAGAAATTGTTTGATCAAGCGATTAGAGCAAAGGGATGCAGCTCCTGCAGAACATCTGTAGGTCGAGCTGGCCGCTAAATGTAACTTGACAGAAGTAAACATAAGACCAGACTTAGATAAGGAAAGGAGATAAGGCAGAACTTTATCTGGAGAACATCGTATAGGATGTATAACCCTGTCAGCGCACCAGGCAAAAAATTGTTTCCATTTCAAAGCATAAGTCTTTATGGTGGAAGGAGCTCTTGTCCTAGCAAGAATATCTCTACAATCCTGAGGTAGATCTATCTCCTTGAATTCTGTGAATCCAGAAACCATGCATGAAGATGCAATTGGACTGGACAAGGATGAAGAATCTGGCCCTTGCTCATTGATAACAGGGTCGGAACTGCAGGAAGGTGGTATTGTCTGCGTATGGACAGTAGGAGAAGCTCCGTAAACCAATGCTGGTGCGGCCAACGCGGAGCAATGAGAATCATGCAATATGGTTCCGTCTTGAGCTTGCGTAGAAGTCTTGGGATCAAATGAAAGGGGGAAAATGCGTAAGCAAAGATCCCTGTCCATCTCATCATGAAGACGTTACCCCACGAGCCCTTCTCCGGTTCCCAACTGGCAAAGAATGGGCACTTTCGATTGTTCTTGGAGGCAAAGAGATCCAGATTTGGTTTGCCCCACATCCGAAATATGTGTTCCACGACTGATTGATCCAATTCCCATTCGTGACAGGACTTCGAGTTCCTGCTCAGAGTGTCCGCTAAAGAGTTGTGAGTCCCCAGCAAATGCTCCACCTTGATCGTGATATTGTGAGACAGCAGCCATTCCCAAATGCTTTGAGCTTCTTGAGACAGAATGTGTGAATGGGTACCTCCTTGCTTGTTTAAGTAGTGCATGCAAGTGGTGTTGTCGGTTCTGATAAGAACTGTTGACCCTTGAAGCCTTGGGAGAAAGGACTGCAACGCCAGAAAAATGGCTCGAAGCTCCAAGAAATTGTTATACATTTTCGCCATAGCAGCGGACCACCTTCCTCTTATGCAAAGATCTTGAAGGTGTGCACCCCACCCTTCTAGGAAGGCATCTGTAGTGAGGATGAACTCTGGCACGGAAGGAAGAAAAGTGAGCCCAATTGAGACATTCTTGGAGTGCAGCCACCAGAACAGCTTTTCTCGCATAACTGGAGTTATTTCCACTAGGTCGTCAAACGACCCTGAGATCAGCAGCAACTGACTGTCTAGTTCCTCTTGGATCGGCCGCATCCTTAGACGGGTGTGAGGTACTAACAGAATTGCTGATGATAGTATTCCCAGGAATGATTTGATGATTCTCACAGAAACGAACCTTCTTCTTAGGAGTTCTGATGCCAGAGAAATCAGACGTGATTGCCTTTCTTTGGACAAGAATTCCTTGTCCCGGATAGTATCCAACACTGCCCCTAGAAACTGAATTCTTTGAGAAGGACAGTCCCAGGGATTGAAATAGTTGAAGGCATGTGGACGTTGTTCGAGACGCCTGCTGAAAGGAAGGAGCCTTTATTAGCCAATCGTCCAGATAAGGGAATTATTGTATGCCTTGAAGTCTGAGGTGAGCCGCCACCGGGGCCAAGAATTTCGTAAAGACTCTTGGGGCTGAGCGTATGCCGAAGGGGAGGACTTTGAATTGGAAATGGGCACCTGCCACAGTGAAACAAAGGAATTTCGGGTGTTTGGGGTGAATGGGGATGTGGAAGTATGCATCCTGAAGATCCAATGTTGTTATGAAATCTGCATGGTCCAGAAGCTGAAGGTTTTCTTGAAGCGTGACCAAGCGAAGGGATTTCTTTTGAGGATATTTGGTCATCTTTCTTAAATCCAGGATAGGTCTCCATTCCCCTGACTTTTTCTTTATTAGAAAAAAGCGGGAATAACACCCTTTCCCCACCTGAGAGCGAGGCACTCTTCCTATCGCTCCTTTCGAGAGCATGGTTTTTGCTTCCTTCCTGAGAAGAGCAAGATGTGGAGGATGTTTCTTTAAAGGTGGATGAGGAGGGAGGTATGCCCAAATTTGAGAATATCCAAGACCCACTTGTCTGTGGTTAATCTTTTCCAATTGTTGAGATGTCGGGATACATTTGGAATCCTGTAAATATGGTGTGGCAGATCTGCTGCAGGTGCTAAGAAGTCGTCACTGCTTTCTAGCAGAATCCCTGCCTTGAGGCTGATGTCTTCTATTCTGCTGTCTATAAGCGGCAGCTGGAGGGTTTCTGTAGGACTGCTGCTGTTGATAATTATATCTTCCCTGATTGCCTTGGTTTTGGTATCTTTGATAGCCACCACGAAAGGAATACGATCCTCTGCCCCTAGCTCCCCGAAAATGAGTCTTCCGATATTGTGAGGTGCCAAGGGCCCTGGCAGTGTCAGTATCTTTTTTGATGTCTTGCAAAGCCTCATCTATATGTTTCCCGAATAACATATCACCATCAAATGGCATGTCCAAAATCTTTGTTTGGACCTCAGGGCGAAAGGTGGTAGATTTCAACCATCCCTGACGTCTAAAGACTGCTGCTCCAGCAAGTTGACGAAAGCCCAAGGAGGCTATGTCCATAGAAATAGCAATAATTTCTAATGCAGCCCTTTCTCCTTCAAGAAGAATTTTCTTTGCCTCCTGCTTTCAGGTAGGTAATCAAGGTATGGAGAAATGTCCGACCATAGTTGGCGGTCATATCTCCCTAGAATCGCCAAAGAGTTTGTAGCACGAACTGAAGCACCCGCCATGGTGGTGAAATGCTTACCAATGTTATCAAGGTGCCTCCCATCCTTATCCGGCGGTGCTGTCACAGGAATGGAGGGATTCCGAGACTTACGCTGAGCCGCCTGCGAAATAACGGTATCCGATCTAGGATATTCGGACAGGCAAGCAGGAGCATTATCCAGGTGCTTTGTACTTTTTATCGATTCTAGGGAGAATCGCTGGCACTGAAAATTGAGTTTTCATTATTTTAGTTCCTTCTTCGCAGATATGATCTATTATAGGGATAGAACGCACGGACTTCCTACTCTGGTCCTTAAAATCGTAAAGGAAACAATCTGTTTGCTTCACAGATACAGGAAGATGAAACCGGGTTGCTGCCCTCTCCATAATTGCGTGAAAACCTCCAATATCTTCAGGAGGGGAATCTACTGCCTGAGGAACTGGTGAGGATGGCGTAGGAAACAAGTATTTATCCCATTCATCCACAGTTGTGGGTGAGTTTGGTAATTCCCCATCTTCAGCCACAGTATCGCCATCATCATCTTGGACTAAAAGTTGCGCAGGTAAAACCTCCTGAGGTACATTGATTGGGGCAGAAGGACCTGCAATCTGCAAAACCGTAGGTGTAGTAGGTTGTGTTGGAACAGGCGCTGCTGGTGGAAAATGTGCATGATAATCCCTCAACATAGCAGTCAGATCCTGCATCAAGGCCATAGGCATTTGAACCATAGGTTCCTGCTGAAATGAAGTCTCTTGAGGACCTCGCAGAGACTCACAAGGTTCATAGTACTCTCCCTCATTGTCTTCATCCTGGTATTTGATCCGGAGTTGAGAAGGGTTACGTGCTGGGCTAAAAATTCCATCATCATCGGACTCCTCCAGATAGTTACTAGGAGGCAAGGGTGAAATATGAGAAACGTCCTGGTAATGGTTTCTTGAAGATGGGAATGACGACGATAATTTTGATGGATGTAAAAACTGGCGCAATCTGTAAATATGTAGGCCTTTTACGCTTCAGCATCGACGAGATGTGCACAGACGGTGAGCCAGTATCAGCCGAGATACCCATAACAGAAGCTACCGTCAACGTTGTAATCATCGACGTCGTCGACGGAAAAACCATTGTCGACTATGTTGTTGGCGAAGCTGCTGCTGTCGTCGACGGTGGGCTCGTCGACGGGAGTTGTATCGTCATTGAAGGTGGACCCGTCGACGGGAGTTGAACCATAGTCAATGTCGAAAGCGTCGACGGCATATGCCTCCTCGACAACGAGGTATACGTCAACGAGATTGGCATCGTCGACGGCGATGATATAATCGTCGACGGTGTCATCGTCGATGAAGCGATCGTCGACGACGGGATGTTCTTCGCCGACGATGAAGAATCACTCACCATCTGAGGAGATTTCATCGTTGATGGTGCTTTTTTTGACGTCGACCGGATCCTGACAGACTCAGAATGAGTTTTCTGCTGTTTTGAGGCGGTTTTCACTGAAATCTTCATTTTTTCACCAGATTTCACCTCTGAAGACAATGAAAGCTTCTCTTTTCTAGAGGAAGAGTGACCAGTCTCAGAGTGAGGCTTCTTCAAGGTCTTACTCTGTCGCTCAGGGGGATCATCAGATCTATCCCTCTTTTTGGCCAGAGGGGTGGACGCTTGAGGACTAACACTGCCATCATCTCCTGAAACGACATCAGATGTAGCCTTCAATTTCTCCAGCCAAACCAGCAATCTTCCTTCTCTGTCCTTCAAAGTCTTGGCAGGGAAGGTTCTACAAATCCCGCAGTCTTTAACCTTGTGAGCTGGATAAAGACAATAAATACATTCCTTGTGGGGATCCTCAAAATGTAGTCTCTTCTTCCCACATGAAGAACAAGGAAAAAACAAGCTTTTCTTTGAAGAATCAAACATAGAAAACTCAGCAGAGCTCAGGGAGACTCCCTGTCACACGACGTGCGGTAGAAAATCTGAGGGTTTGCCTCTCTGTGGAGGGCTCTAAGACGGTGCCGCAGCCTGATTGGCTGTATTCCAAATTTGGTTCGTTTTACAAAAGGACTAAGATAGGCTAATGTAGTGACTTTACTGTCCATAGTAGCCTATTGTATAATGTTTTTATGACTATTATGTATATATTTTATTGTACCGCGAGACTCCCACCTCGTCGGCGGGGATGATTCTAAGCATGTGAATCTATGAAAGATACGCCAATACTGGATAATCACTTGTACTAAATTTGTTCTGGAATAGGAGGAATAGTTAGAGGGGAGGAGCGAACAGGTAAGGGATAGCTATCTTGAACAATCTGCAAGAGCCATCTGTCTTTCATATTGAATCGCCAACCTAGGGAGAAATGTTGAATCCTGCCCCCCCACACTGGTCGGGCATGAGCCACTAAGGGCGAACTAAAGTTGTTTGTCAGCAGGGGAGGAAGAACTGAAAAACTGAGGCCTCAAAAGGACTAGGGTGTTTGCTTCATCACTGGGTGGGAAGTCTATCTCTATGTGCCAGCTCTCTAAAATAGCCTATAAACGTTTGGAACTGATATGGAAAATGTTTAGCAGGGGTTAACAGCTCCAAGCAGGGTTCTGTAGCCCTGTCTTTAAAGCATATGTTCATTACAGAGGGCTGTAGGTTGTCAGAGAATCCTGTGGCTTACATCCATATGTATCTACAAAGAACAATATTGGAACCGACATCCCTCCTCAGGTTATCCTTAGTATTCATGGATAACATACATGGCTGCGTCCTGTCCATCATGTATCGTCTGGGCCAAAGACGCCCTGAGGTCTTCCAGGACTGCTCATAATGCCCAAAGGGCATGTGTGCAGCAGCCCAGTAGGCAACTGCATTTGAGGACCATAGCGCTAGACAGGGGGAATAAACATTTTTCCTTGCCAAAAGCATCAATCCTCTTGAATTCTCTATCTGGAGGAGAGGTTGGAAATGAGTTTGGATTAATTTTACAGGTCGAGGTCTGTACAATAGGAGTCTCTAGGGTGGGGTGCTTGGAGAGAAAATCTGAGTCACCAGGCTCCAGTCTCTGCTGTCTGGTCACCTTCCTATTGACAAGTGGGAAAGAACAAGTCCCAAACCAAGTAGCCATCAAAGTATCTATCAGGGCACTATAAAAAGGAAGTAAGGGCTCAGAAGTCACTGACCAACGAGGTAGAACTTTTGTCAAAACATTTTCTTTGGTCTCAATGGAGAGTAGCTATAATTCTGGTGCCTCAGCTACCCTCCAAAGCACCGCTGTAAATCAGGCACACTCTACTGGTAGCCCACGTGACAATTCAAGCTTTTTCTCAGGAGGAGTACCAAGCCCGCTGGCATCCTGTAAACCAATATATAAGGAATTATCAGTATAATGGGGGAAGCAAGCCATCCCCATTCCCATCATCTTCATCAACATCCTGGTGGCCCTCAGTGTTGCCAAAGGATTATAGTCAGGACCAAAAAGATAATGGAGTCTTTTCTGGTAGTTGCCATATGGCAGAGGCACTGGGTTAGAGTCAGGTTGCATGACGAGTGGTTGCTCTTTTGTGATTTCGTAGGACGCTATTGATTAGACGTGAGCCAAAGTAATTTCATTGTCAAACACTGGTGTTGATATCAAATCATCCTCTGGCATCTGTGGCATTGGTACCAGTGTGGATCCCGGGGCCAGAGTAGAAGTCTGCACCAGCGTCTGTACGGATCTGGTAACAGGACCTAGGAAGACAGATGAAGTCAGCAAGGGACCCACCAGCAGTAACTTGACTGAAGGTCCCTGCGGCTCTTTGGGCCTTAAGATGCACCAGAGGAAGTCAGAAGCACACTAAACATTTGCAGCCTGGACACTTTGAATTTCTTGATGTGGGCTGAAAATCTCATGTCATATTAGGACTAAATAAGTAATAGGTTCACTTTTGGAGTCAGGAACGTGGGTAGGTTCTCCATGATGCTCCTGAAAACAGTAAATACTTTATAAGGGAACTTTTCATTTCCAAGATAACCCAAGGGGCCTGTTTCATTGTGGTTACGGGTTAAAGTTCCATATCTCATTTCAACAGGATACATACACCAAGTAGGGATATCAATTTTTCATGCAAGTACTTGGATTATTATTATGCGCCTAAAAAACCCTGCGCCTAGCCCCACGTCGTGAACGCAATGGACAACTAATTTTCATTAAAACAAATTCACTGAAAAAAACAAAAGTCAAAGTGTCATTATAGTTAGGAAATGTAATAATATCTCACTACACATTAAAGAAAAACCTTAGAAATCCACTGAAACAAATAAAAGTTAAAGGAATGTTATAGTAAGATGAAAATGTCAGTTAAAAAATACAATTTCAAATTAACAAAACTGCTAATATTCACTAGTTATAGTTATCTTAACTAACTATACCTCATGCCCTAAAGTAACTCACACCCATGTCATTCACTGCTAAATTCCTCTGATATTACATCACTTATGACATGTTCTATGAAACCATTTATTACATCAGTGCAACATCTGAAATTACATCATTGATAACAACACTGTGCATGGCGAGGTTGCAAATAACTTTAGGGCACAAGTTATCGCTACTTATAATTTTGTAGAAAAAAAGTACGACCATGAAAAGGTTGCTTAAGAAAAGTACTGAATTTGCTTGGGATCAAATTTGTGAAGAGAAGTATATAATAATGTAAATGTGGAGAAGGCTCCAAGTCTAAGTAGTTTTGAGCCAGACAATGACACACAGTGAGGTGTGGCGCAGCAGCCAGAGAGGCGGAGCGCGGGTTCACGGTTTGATCCCTGGCGCTGGAGGGAGCTCAGCATCATGTGACTCTGGGCAATAGCCAACTTAATCTACCCGACAGACCTCAACACCTTGAAAACGTTATGCGGTGATATGTTTACGCTTTACAAATAGGAATCTTGATGAGGGATGCCAGCTCGAATGGTTTGGGTACTGTGCTCCTACATACAACTGATGGCTTGAAAGGAGCTGAAATTGATTACTCTTTTATAGAGAAAGACGCTTTTGAGGTTTACAATGAGAAAGGTAAGGGTATTTCTCTGACATCAAACCATTATAGAACATTTCCACCAAGAAAGGAATATATCTAATTTCGAGCTTGAAGAGGATAGTTGTCCTCCAGGATTTTAATTTAAATTAAAAATATGTTCCAGAAGCTAAAAAGTTCTTGGTAGACTGTTTTTCCAGATTATGTGTCATGGATGATAAAGGGGAAGATTTGATCAGTGATGGCTTTGACGATGGGACTTATGACAAAGATGTGAATCTGTATGTGGCGACAGATAGTATCATTCAGGAGAAGGAATGGCAAAACGAGTTTGAAGGTAATCAAGTCTTACAAAAAGTGATTAACTTGTTGAAGGGAGCCTGAAAAGCTAAGAATGCATATACAGAGTAGCAGATGTTACTGGAATGTGAAGGAGAAACTCTTGATGAAGAATTGTTTACTCTTAAGAGGCAGTAGACTGGTGCCCCTACTAACTTAAGAAACCACCTAATCGTTACCGACCATTAAAGTCATCTAGACATATCCAATACTAAGGAAAGAGTTAGAGATAGTTATTGGTGGTCGGTATGGATTTGAGAGAAAATGCAGTGAATGTGAAAACAGTGACAAAATATTAAAGTGTAGAATTCAACATAATTTTGCGTAAATCGCCTCCTGGGCCCCGGGAAGAAATAGCATTGGATATTATTGGGCCTATTCGCACTTCTAGTTTAGCCAAGTTAATAAAGTTTGGTATAAGTTGTATTGATATGTATTTAAGTTGGCCAGAGATAAAAGTGGGCAATGCAATAGAAACGTATGATGCTATCTGCTTCCTGGATTAATTGTTTGGTAGGGGAGATTATCCCTCTGTTTTATTGACTGTGAATGGGATTCAACTCACTTCCACAAATATGGAACCTTTCTTAAAGAACAGAGAATTACACATAAGAAAACAGATTTTTATTGTATTCATGAAGCTACTGGCATTAGAGAATGCTTTAACACAGTCGTTAAGGAGTCAATACAGCAAGCGATTGCTTCTGGGTTGTGTTGGAAGCAGCAGTTGAAGAAGGCAGTAATAGTGTCCAGACTAACACCACGCTCAAATATGAGATTCTCATTGATTGAGCTTTTCTGGAACAGAAATACTAATTGTTTAATATATCCAAGTAGAGTGAATAAAAAGTGATGAAAAAGAACAAACCTGACAGTGGAACCTTCTAATTACAGCACCTAACCTGTTTTAACACTCCTCACGTAATGTCCCTTCTATACTCAATGGGCTTTGTGTGCACACTGGATAGTACCCACCATCACAGTACTTGTTCCTACAGGAACTTTAACAATTTAAAACCAAAGCACAGGTGCACCACTTAAGAACAGCTTATATAAAAAAAAGGACAAGTATTTACATCCAAGTCCATTAAAGAAAGTTCTTAAATTTGTTCTTATTTTTCTTTTTCTCTTTTATTGTTTCACTTTCATTTCGCATTGATGACACACAGCGTTTAACACACAGAACAGCCGACGTGTTTCGTCCCCTTGCAGGACTTCTTCAGGGCAATTAGAGTAGGTGGCATCAAACTCTCTCCAAGGGGTATTGCTTTAATTCAGGGATTCCCCTAGGGAAAATGCTTCCCCATCCAATAAGATATTGTAACAAATAGTGGTGCCGTCGAAGTAACGATAACAATCACTCAATAAATAGAAACAGCGAGTCCCACTTTGGTAATATCCCGCTCTATCACTATGTATTCTTTGCAGGTGCTGTATAAGACCCATCCAAAGAATTCTGACCTGTGCCCTTAAAAGATTACACATGAACTTCTATGGGCCAGATATACGACACCTGTTTGCATGCGCAAACAAGTCTGCGACCCGTTTGCGCATGCAAAAACCCTACAGGGCCATGTACAAACTCTATTTAGTGAGTCGCAATTTATTTGCGACTCACTAAATAGCGTTTGCGGCTCTCAATTAGGAAGGAGCGTTTCAAGGGCGTCCCTTCCTAATTGCGACTCAGAGACCTATGTATGACTGTTTTGCGACCGCAATTGCGGATGCAAAACAGTCGCAATTTGCCACCTACTTCAAGTAGGTGGTAATGCGATCGCAAATGTGAAGGGGTCCGAAAGGGACCCCTTCCCCTTTGCAAACTCATGCAAAAATAATTTTAAAGGCAGGCAGTGGTCTCAGGGACCACTGCCTGCCCTTAAAAAATTAAACAGAAACGTTTCATTATTTATTTATTTTTAAATGTATCCTGTTTTCCTTTAAGGAAAACGGTCTGCATTTAAAAATAAAAAAAGCTGCTTTATTTAAAAGCAGTCCCAGAAATGGTGGTCTGCTGAGCCCAGCAGGCCACCATCCTTGGGATGGCCAGCCATTCTCAATGGGGTCGCAAAATGTGAGTGCCTCATGAATATTGATGAGCCTCGCACTTTGCGACCCCATTGGGAATCGCAACACTGTTGTACATTTGGAATTGCGACTCGCAAATTGCAACTCGCTATTTTTTGCAATTTGCGAGGTGAAATTCCAAATGGTCGTAAACATGTGAATGTTACCAGTTGCAATCCACATTTTTAGAATACAGGGACTCTTACTCTCCACGCTAACAGGCTTTTGATTAGGCAACAGCACAGAAACAGTATTGCTATCCGTGAAGGAAGAGCTTAAACGAAACCTAGACTCTAACGGAACAGCTGCGTTTATCTTTTTAGATCTTAGCACCATGTTTGATAAGGTTTCTCACCCAATTCTCATCAAAAGACTGAAGCAAATAGGAATTAACACCACAGTCCTTAAATGGCTTTCTTCTTTCTTGGGGAAAAGAAGTTTTCAAGTCAGCGAAGAATCCTTTTGTTCCGATACTTTATCCCCGGAATATGGGGTACCTCAATGATCCGCATTAAGCCCTACTCTGTTTAAAGTCTATATACAGCCCCTAGCAGACATTATTGTGGAGCATTTTAACGGAGCATGGTTTCACCACGGTATTGTATGCTGATGGTACTCAAATCATCTTCTCTCTAAACCCCGATACTGAGGTACTCTCCTCCAAATGTAATGCCTGCCTAAGAAACGTTACCGACTGGATGACCAGTAGTAACTTAAAATTGATTGGAGACAAAGCAGAGGTCTTGGCAGTTGTGAACACCCCCATTCTTTGGTCTGAACTCCAGTGGCCCAACTATCTATGTGAACTTCCTCCTCCCAAAACTGAAATTCAAATTCTGGTCTTTTGGATAGACAGTCATCTTACTATGGACGTTTAAGTAAAAAAACTCTCTGCCTCCTGTTTTGGCCTTTTCCGGGACCTAAGGAAAATCTTGAGTTGGCTTTCCCCTGCCACTCGAAGAACCATAGCTCAAGGACTCATTCTGCCCTGCCTTGACTACTGTAATTCAGTCTATTTGGGAAGCCCCCAGTATGTGGTCAAGGCCCTACAGGCAGTCCAGAATGCTGCAGTGCATGTTCTATTGAAAATCCCAAAGTGCCACTCAATCTCTTCCTCTCTTGCAACCCTGCATTGGTTGCCCATATGTAAAAGAATTAAATTCAAGACCCTCAGTCTACCCCACAAAATGATGTATAATAAAATCCTTCTCTAGTCTAGAAATTGATTACCTCATACATTGCAAAACAGTACTGCGTTCTGCAGATCAGATGCTTTTTTTGGTACCTTGAAATAAGAAAGTGAGAAGTGGAGGACACTCCTTTGCATTTTTGGCATCTAGACATTTGAATTCTCTCCCTTTATCTTTAAGATTGACCAAGGAAGAAACCAAATTTAGAAAGCTTCTCAAAACTCACCTCTTTGAGTGGTCTAACTACTGTGCTAACTATAGGAAAGACATCACTTCAGCGCTGAGAAGCCCGTTGGGTAGCTATGTGCTTTATAAATGGCTAGCATAGCATAGCATTTATACATATGTAATGTAGGTATTATCTTCGCAATTTATGTAAAGTGTGATTTATTTGTTTTTTGTGTTGATGATGTGTGGTATTCTAAGAATCCACTGTTGCTAAGGCTCTTAGAATGTTTAAATTCATAATGAGTTGAAACAGGGGAGATGAGCAGCTATGAATTGGTGGCTGAGGTCAATTGAATGTTACTTGTAAAAACCTTCTTTGAATTTCTTGGATTGCACTATTATCTGAAAGTTCTACAATATCATTGCTAGACACAGGAACCACAGGATATTAATGGTATTATTCATCTTTCCAACTTGCAGGGTTCAAGTATTCTACTTCATCTTCTCAAGGGAGTGTATTGCAATGACACTTTAGGTAGTTAATATGCATAGAGAAACATATACCTACAAGTGTTACTTTTGAGACTCTTGCTGTTTGTATGTTTAGTTTTCAAGGATCACAAATGCCATATTGTTCTACAGAAAGTTGGTTATACAGATACAGATAGAATTCAGGTTTATCTATTCACAATTGCAGTTATATTTAGTTTTCTGTATGACACAAGACCTAAGATATGCCTTTCAGAAATTCACTACATTCCGCAGATCTCATTGACGAGTGACAAAGCAGAAGTGCTGGAGCCCTGTGTTCAGCAACATTATTTCCATTGTAAATCTTAGAAGTGTAAGTTTGAGAAGTAAGAAGTTGAATATCTTGGCTTTAGACTGTATAGTCTGGCATTTCCATGGATCCAAAGAAGGGTTCAACAACTTTGGATTGGCCTTCACCTTCTTATGTTAAAGCGAGTCAAAGCTTCCTGAAATATGCAATATTGTTGTCAATTTATTAAGAACTTTACAGTGTATACCAGCTATATCACTTGTGTTAAAGAAGGAAACAATCAAGACGTTTTATTGGGATTGTACACTCAAACAGAGGTTTAGTCAGGCAGTAATTTTCAAGCTTAGTGTCATCCTGTGATTGCAAGAAAGTTTATTATGGAAACAGATCCTTCAAGGAGAGCAGCAGGGGAAGTTTAATTACAAAACCAATAAGATGATGGGCAAGAACATCCCATCTCTTATTTTCCACACATTTTATCAGAATCAGAACGACAATACTACTCCATAGGAAGGACACCGCAGTCAACAGTATCCTACATTACACTAGTGCTCATCCGGCTTCTACACAGAAGGCCATACCTTATGGAGAAATGGTACGGATTAGAAGAAATTGTAGTGAGGATGGTAACTTTGAAAACCAAACTACACTAGCAATAAACAGACTAGAGAGGATATGAGCATGACACCTTACAGATGGCAAGAAATAGGGCCATGAAACTTAAAAGAGAAGATGTACTCAAAAACACCAATAAGTATGCTCACAGACAGAAAGAAAGACTCGCATTCATTACGACTTACTCTACCCTTAATCATGAGGTGTTTAAGATACTAGACAGACATTGGTCCATCCTTAAGGGAGCGCCTGGTGTCAACAGCATTATCACACCAAAACTATCTATGACCGTCAGAAAATGCAGAACAATTAGGGACAATCTATGCCCTAGCTATATGTTACCTCAGCCCCCTAAGTCTGGTTGGTTACATAAACCGTTAGGGTTTTACACCTGTAGTTCCTGTAATATCTGTCACTTAGGATGTAACAAAACTCTCACGTTCAGGTTTAACTCAGACAAACAGCACAAAATCTACCACTTCATTAATTGCCTTACCAGCTTTGTGGTCTATGTTTTGATTTGTGGATGTAATAAAATCTATGTGGGTAGTACTGTGAGACCACTCAAAACCCGCATACAGGAACACCGTAGAGCTGCGTTACATGGTGACACTACGTTTGCTATAGTGTCACATACCTGTACGGAAGGTGTAGATAGATCCAGATTTCGCTTCTACGGCATTGATGTAGTCATGCCTGCTAAAAGGGGTGGAGACAGAGAACTCAGACTGAGACAACTGGAGGCCAGATGGATTTGTACTTTGCGATCAGTTGCACTGGGTTTCAATAGCGATAATGAGATGCATCATTTCCTCTAAATCTGAATACACCTTGTAAAAAGCACTATACTTTTGACACTTTTAGATCATGGTAACTTTTGTCTGAAACTTTGTGTTTCAATATATCAATTGTGTTTGTACTTATTACATTCTAGTGTACTGATACCCCCTCAATATGTCTGATTTGCTTTCCATGTAACTTGCATACAATAATGACAATGGAACATATTCAGGTGTGTTTTCTTCTGTGGTACACAGTTTCGTATCATGCTCATACCCTGTCTGTCAACACTATTCTAACCTGTTTCATTGGACCATGCATCATGACTGGTTTGGTATATTCCAGTCTGTTTCTCTTGTGACCATTAGCCTTGTATGCTCAGGCTATTATCTTTCTAGCTGTCACCTTGAGCACTATTTTAATATAGTGGCTATTTCAGTAAGCCATATATGCTTTGACTATCATTGTTCTAGCTGTTACCTTGAGCTTTTTTGTACAACAGTGGCTATTTAAGAAAGCCACCACATATTGGTGTATATATAAATTGGCGCTATATAGCATAACGATTGGTATTTCATCACCTTACTACGTTTCATTTCTCTACTCCATCCTTTGTGAGTATAGAATTGGGTTTGCCTTACTCATGCTTTCCCCTTTTCTAGATCTGCCCGGTTTCTCTCATCCCAATTCTGGATCAGGTCCGAGTCTTTTTGTATTTGGTCGTCACTTTTAATGTTACTAACTCCTGCAGTATTTGGCCAGATGCCTCCTTCAAATGTGTACACAAGTGTTACGACACAATAGTGATTGGTTTGATACTTAGTCGCTTACCTTGTGTTTTTATCACTTATGCTTATCACGCCTAACCTAGTCTATTCCTTTGTTTACTTTCGTTCATTCTTTGGATGCCCGTCACTTTATAATGCTCATGAATCTAGTCTTTACCGTTTGTCTAATTGCTTGGCCATACGTGATGCGGAAGTTAACAATTTGCCCGCTTACCGTAACTACTCCAAGATGGAGCATTCCTGGTTGGGTCACGCTTTAGCCTACTCGCGTAATCCCTGTCATACTGGAAACTCACCATTGGCGCTTAACGCACATTTACACTGGTGTTTCGCTTATTTAGATAACCATTTCAACACAATGGTAGCCTATAAACGTTTCTGCAATGGCTTTGCTATATGTTATGCGGAAGTTGACAAACTGCCCGCTTACCGGAACTACTCCAAGATGGAGTATACCTTGTCGGGTCACGCTCTAGCCTACTTGCGCAATCCTTTGAATACCGGAAATTTTCCTTCGGCGCCAAACGTATATTTACACTGGCGCTTTGCTCATTTAGATCACTGTTTCAACACGACGGTATTCATGTCACTACAGGCCACCCATGGATAGGACTTGATACACGACACCTGAAGTAAGTGTATGATTGGCGATACGAGGACTTTAGGCTTAATTGTTGTTTTCTATTATCCAGTTAATATACAATTGACTGTCTCTTATATACTCTAACATTGAGATACGGTCCTGTGACCTCCGCGTCTTACACCTTGTACGTTACCTGCCTAACATTATTCCTTTTTTTTGTTTTTTGGATATTTTGTGTACGGGCGAGCACTGGCCGTTGTCATATACTGATATACGGGTTTGTGGCTTCAGCGTCCTACCTTCTTTTTTGTCACATATTTAATACTTATGCGTTGATACTCGCTTATACGGGCTAGTACTCTCCTCTGTGTTATAAGATTAGTTTTGTTTGGTTATTTACCACAATACAGAATTTCGTAACTGTATGGTCATACGTGACTAGGTTGGCAGATTCACAAGTGTATTATTATTCATTTTTTAGTTTTTTCATAATCCTTTATGATTGCGTGCTTGACGCTTACATGTAGCTATTTACCCGTTTCTCTTTTTCTACACCATAATTTTCAAATAGATTGGATTGGCCAGGTTTTTTCGAAATACATAGTTCTCCACATATACCTATAGATGCTC
This sequence comes from Triturus cristatus, assembly GCF_964204655.1. Lineage (NCBI taxonomy): Eukaryota > Metazoa > Chordata > Amphibia > Caudata > Salamandridae > Triturus > Triturus cristatus. Next base: position 654,034,158 of record NC_140584.1, read on the forward strand.
CTTCACTGGTCTCACGTTATTTTTTGGCAAGGTTAGTAGGCAATGTTGTAAACTAGTATTTACCGAGATAGTGCGTGCTTTACGCATACATGCAGCTTTTTACCCGTTTTTCTTTCTTTTTTTACATCATAACAATATGTTACTTTCTAAATAGATTGGATTGGCAAGGACTCTTTGAAATACACAGTTCTCCACGTATACCTATATACGCTTCTTCGCTGGTCTCACGTTATTTTTTGACAAGGTTAGTAGGCAATGCTGTAAATTAGCATTACCGAGATACCTTGATTTATTCCACCCTGGCCAATTTTTACGTTAACCCTTATTATTTTCAGATACAGTTTATTAAAGATACCCCTCGGTTCCGTGACAGCCTTTGTGCCTCATCACTTTTTAAATTTCCTGGTAAGCGACAGTTTTAGCCATGTTCACCAATCTCTCTTTCCACTCAATATTGAATCTTTCAACACGACGTCATCGTTCCCCTGAAGTCTCTACTAATACACAAATGGTCATTTTATGATTCGGGGTTCCTTTTAGGATTACTTTACTCCACTCTTTTTCTCTACTCACGCCCATTTTAAGGTCGTTGGCTTGACAGACACCAGACAATGGTGTGCTGTGTCTTTATTTATTTTTCTTCACGTCTTAGCTTGTCTTTCACTAGTTTCTCTAACATTTTGCTGATTCTTCTTTACATTTTTTTTTTCTCTTGTCTCCTTTTCTCTTTCTTTTGTTTTTCTTCTTCGTTTTTGTAAATAAAGTTTCATGTGTACAAACTTATGTGACAACCATTGTCTTTGTATGATTCCTAACAGCCTTGAAGAAGCCCATGTTTGGGCGAAACGCATTGGCTGTGAATGTGGTTGTACCGAACTGTGGAATAAAGAATACTTGAACTTTACAAGTTCTGTGTGGACTCTACAATCTGCTTCCAACTGTATTGACACAGTAATCAAGCATTGTGTTGCCTCTCATATATTTGTGTAAATACTCTGTTAGCCATGGAAATAGCCTGAACTGAATTGAGGCATCTCTTGACAGACACTGGAGAACCCTTTGAAATACAAATTAATCACCAGAATGTGTAGTACCTGCAAACTCTTCAATGAAGGAATAGTAGTCATGCCAGATGGGCACCTTTCTTTGCACATTATAATTTCATTATTACTTATGTTCCTGGTACAAATAATATGTTTGCTGATGCTGTAGCTCAACATTATTAAGAGACATCACTCACTTATTGTAAGAAAGTGGGTAATTGGTTGGGGGGGATAAAACCCCACTCAGGCACCAACCACAATCGTTGTCAGGATGACCCACAAAAGCCACTAAAATCACCTGTGCTTAACCCTACCCTATGGTAGCTTGGCACAAATAAGCCAGGCTTAACTTAGATGCAATGAGGGAGGTGTGGCCAAGACGGCGGCAGAAGCGGAAGCAGATAAATGAGCTCTGCTCCGGCCTACCAAATAACCTCAATTTATCCTACCCTCTCACCCGAACCAGCGGGCGGAAAGTCTGTACTACAGTCCAGGGAGGTTGCGCCAGCGGCTCAGAAGGTGCGCTGGTGGCAGGGAGCCCGGCGTGCACATTGACGGTCACCAGACCAAACTGCGGCCTGAAGCAGGCAAGAATCCCTGCCCTCGATTGTCGACTCGGGCCGACGGCTGCACTACGGAGGCCGGGCGGGAGATGATGTAGATCACCCTGCCGGCCAAAAAGAACGAGAGGCTAGGCCGCGCATATTAAAAAGCTGGCGGTGGCTGGCAACTGCACTACAGACGCCGGGCAGGGGATGCTGGAATTCACCCCGCCGGCCGAAAAGAACGGGAGGCATAGCCGCGCATATTAAAATTCCGGCAGTGGAATCCCCCTCCCCTCCCACTGAGCACCTAATGCAGCGGAAAAGGACTGGGGAGCCACAACGGAGAGAGGAGGCACACAACATGAGTTTTTTTTTTTTTTTTGACATGTTTTTATTAGGGTTTTGCATATATTACATCATATGAAACATTCACAGATATGAGTCTGAATCGCTGTATTGTAACATTCTGGGTCATTGGGAAAGACATAGTGTGTGGAAGCTGTAGCCCTTTAGCCATCGGGTCTTCCCCGATGGTTCGAGAGATCTGTCCTCCCCTGTGCCGGCATCATCTGGTCTCCCTGTCTGACGCCCTGGTCGTATCTATATCTGCCGTCTCGATCAGGGGTGAATTTATCTTCCCATCACGGTCTATCTAGCGTCCCCTCGTGTCTCACATTCCCTAGCATGTCTTGTAACTAGAACAACAGAATGTAAACCGCCAACTGGGATCATCTACGCCCGTGAGGCTACTTGGAAAGGGCCCTGGGGTAGGGGGGGGGGCCCTGAAACTGGGTAGGTTATGGGAGGAAGGGAGGAAGTGCGTGAAGTGTAGAAGGGGGGGATGCGAGGCTGGCGGGCGAGGTGCTCCTATGACACAGTGTGTACGGGTTGGTGGTAGGTGTATGCGGTGTGCTTTAAGGCTCCCCAGGGGGGAAGGGAGGGGGCGGGAGGTCGGATTGCCATTTAACGCCCAGCCGGGGGACCGGGTCTGTACATGTCTTCGCTGCTGGGTATGTTGTCTTTCCTATGGGTCGTTTGTGTCCTCCGTTGATCCGGGGTGGTCGGGGGGGGTCGCCGGGGTGCGGGGAGAGGGCTGTGACGTGTCTGGGGTGTCCCCTGTATTGTCTGCTTGCTTAAACAGGATGAGGAGTTGTGCCCACTCCATGGATATCGGGTGTTTGCGGGCGCCCTTCGCTTCCTCCTCTCGTAGCAGTTCCTCCTCCGCCGCTCCCCACTTGAGAACCGCGCCCACCCATGCCGGGCCAGACGGCCCCTCTGAGGCCCTCCAATGCATTGCGATGTTTCTCTTCGCGAGGAGATGGGCCAAGGAGGTGAACTTCCGCTGTACTTTCGCGGATTTCCTCTTCGGGGCGATCCCCAGTGCACATTCCTCCCATGTGGGGGTGGACTGGAGTTCGGTCGCGGCTCGAACGGCTCAGTGTACACCGCCCCAGAAACGTTGTACGGCTGGGCAGACCCAAAACATATGTTTGAAGTCGGCGTCTGCCTGGTGGCAGCGGGGACATTCGAATTGTGTATCGGGGTAAAATCGGTGGAGTTTGGCTGGGGTAAGGTACGCCCGATGTAGGATCACACAACATGAGTTAAGTAACCACAGCTTCGATATGGGGGATGAGCAACCAACAATGCACATGGCGCACTCATATTAAATAAGGTGGAGGCACCGGGATCTAGGACAGTTGACCTGATAGTGCAGAAGGCAACACGTGTGCACAGGCTGGCTGGGGAGGTGGTCCTGCACCCGGAGCACAAAAAAATATACGCAGCGCCAGCAGGCACCAATGACCGAGGTGACAGGGACCCACGCGCGGCATAGTAGAGAGGAGGAGGGGAGGGGCGGGTCTGGGGATTTCTTGCCACCCCAACCAGAACAAGCATTAAAAATGCAATAGGTCTCGCCTTTGATTAATTTAAAGTCATTTGCTTTGCTAATGGTATTCTATAGCAAAGCAAATGGCTTTAACTTAATCAAAGGCGAGACCTATTGCATTTTTAATGCTTGTTGGTAGGGAGATTAAGTGATTTGCCCAGAATCACGGGATGTTGAGCCAACGCCAATGCTCGATCCTTGTTCCCCAACTCTGGCCGTTAGGCCACATCCTCAAATTCTGGGAGTTCAAACTAGATTAATTTCAGCAGCAACAAATCGGCATCTTAAAACAATGTAAGAGTGGGGAACATGAAGTTATCTGGTGACCTTAAATACAAAGTGCCCCGTTTTGGCTGTCCAGCCTTAGATTGTCTCAAGCGCATATTTAGCTTTACCGCTGCCTTCGATTGACTCTGACCGGCAGGCATTACTAATCAATCAATCAATCATTAAGGACTGTGGTAATCTAACTAATACAAGAAACAAACCAGCAAACGCTCGCCTCTGTTGTTGGCCGGAGGGGACACCTCGTCCTCTGAGGGAACACTTCTTACAACGTTGGGGGTGGCCATGCTGCACTATGAGAACCATGCACTACTCGAAAGAGCCAGCCAGCTGGAAAGGCCACGTCACCCGCAGGGGGGTGTTTACAGAAGACAGCCCCTTGATGTTTCCCCCACTGTCCGGGAAGAAAAGTATTTTTTCAGTGGCCATTTGGCCCCTCAGGCTAGCCGCAGTCAGCACGAGATCTTTTACCCCATCACCCCGGAGCGATATCTAGTCCTGGATAAAGTTGAGTATTCACGAGGGCTCACTTACCTGGTCATTCTTGGTTTCTGGCTAGTTTTCATTCCACCTCATATCTATTTTTCTAAACACCCTACACTTTAAGTGGCCTTTGCTCACTCACTCTAGAAGTTCTAGAGAAAAACACTTATCCTACGACAGATTATTTGTTAAAGAGTCATAGAGCCGCACATCCCAGCCATTATACCCTGCGTTGCCCGTAATTTTGGTACACAATGCCCCCACCTGAAGCTGCACTCCGTTAACACGATCACTGTCTATCCATCTACGTAAAACACTCCAAAGTAAAAAAAAAAACACAAAGGTGTTTGGGGACGGCCCTTTGGCTTTGTTTTCAAAAGTATGTATTTGTTTAGGCCTAGATTGCTCCCCAGAGCAGATGTGTAATGCGATCTGAACTCTGTTCCTAGATGGGTGTCCTCCGTCGAAATCCACTCTTAAGATTCTCTGTGGCTAAAAATACACAGTTATGACTGTTTACTCGTTTAATTGATTGCTTTTAGTATAAAAGTATAGTATTGCTTTTTATAACTTACTACAAAGTCCATTTTGAAGTCATACTCCTTTCGGACTCTGGTGTAAGAACTGTGAATACCACGTGACTCAATGGCGTCAGTGTTTTCATGTCTTCGGGCCCAGTGAATTTTTTTGTTGTTGCATATTTATATAGCGCAAACTCGACCCGGAGGTATTGGAGCGCTTTACATGAGCACCAGTTGCATTACACAAGGACACACTCCTTTTTGGTAGGGAGATTAAGTGATTTGCCCAGAATCACGGGACGTCGAGCCAACGCCGAGGCTCGATCCTTGTTCCCAACTCTGGCCGTTAGGCCACATCCTCCAATTCTGGGAGTTCAGACTAGATTAATTTCAGCTGAAACAAATCGGCATCTTAAAACAATGTAAGAGTGGGCAACATGAAGTTATCCGGTGGCCTTAAATACAAAGTGCCCCGTTTTGGCCGCCCAGCCTTAGATTGTCTCAAGCACATATTTAGCTTTACCGTTGCCTTCAATTGACTCTGACTGGCAGGCATTACTAATCAATCAAACGCTCAATAAGGACTGTGGTAATCTAACTAATACAAGAAACAAACCAGCAAACGCTCGCCTCTGTTGTTGGTCAGAAGGGACACCTCGTCCTCCGAGGGAACACTTCTTACAACGTCGTGGGTGGCCATGCTGCACTATGAGAACCATGCACTACTCGAAAGAGCCAGCCAGCTGGAAAGGCCACGTCACCCGCAGGGGGGTGTTTACAGAAGACAGCCCCTTGATGTTTCCCCCACTGTCCGGGAAGAAAAGTCTTTTTTCAGGTAGGGTAACAATTTCCTAAAATGTTATCACACCTTTATACTTTCCCTTAATCCGCTAGGAAAGTTACTTTGTTTAATTAAAAAAAGGGGGAGAGACGTCCCCACCCCTACAAACCAGGCTAAACAGCCCCTTGATAATTATTTCCGGGTCAGGCTTTAGCGGGGCATTACGGCCCGCCGGAGTGTGTGATATTCGCTTTGAGTTTTCGGGTTGTATGTTTTTTGCTGCTTGTTTTGTTTGGGGGGCTACTTTGAGTTTCCAATGAAGGGCGTTGAAGCGCCCCTGGGCAGGGGTGAACAGCAGCTCGGTCTGGGAGGGGGCCGTGTGTGTGTTGTTTTCACCCTCTTTCCTCCCTTTGTTTGGGCCTGTGTCTGCCCAGCCGCCTCGGAGCAGCTGTTTCAGCACATGGCGTATAAAATATGTGGTGGGCATCGGTCACGAGCCAAAATGGGTGAGAGGGACTAGATAAGGTTATGTGTGATACTCTCAGCCCAAATGGCACTGGAGTTCCCGCAAGGGACGGCGAGGGGGATAATGGGTATAAGCGTGTGGTGGGCAAGGGAGGACCCCCCCCAACTCTAACTTTTGCTTTTCACATCTCCTTCTTCTCCACTGCATCTATAAACTGGTTCTCTGCTGACCGGTTATCTTCATACTTTCCTTTATGTATGTGTGAGGGGCGGGGTGAGAGTGAGACTGATTGAGTGGCGGTGGGATAGGAGCCCAGACGGGGTGGACCCCACCTCGCCGGGTGCCTTACATCGCCCAGCAACCTACCGAGATTGACTATGTGAGATACGGTTGAGAAATCCATGACATAGGAGTGAGTGTATTTGGGAGCGGAACGGGGGAAGCATCCTTGAATGTGTAATCAGTTACATTTGGTTGTTATTTGACAATGTTTAGGGTCTGTTATACATCTGGGGAGGCACAAATTGTTCACTTAGTTTTTTCCCGGGGGCGGTGGTGGGGGTTTGTTCTGGTCATAAGGATAGTTATTGGCAGCAATGGCAGCATAACCAAATTGTAAGGACGTTACGATATCACTGGACAAAAGGTGCAGTTTGAAATTGTGAGGTGGAATGTGCAGGGCCTCAACTCATTTACTAAACGATATAGGGTGCACACATATCTCCGCCATCATGGTATACAGATAGCACTGCTCCAGGAGACGCATCTGGTTGAGACTGAGGTAACCAAGCTCCACAAGAAGTGGAGGTGTAAGATGTATGGGGCAACATATTCTATGTATTCACGTGGGGTGATGACCTGGGTGACCCCGCAGGTACTGTTCAAACTCCTCGGTAGTGAAGCAGACATTGAGGGAAGATACATCAGGGTGCACACAGAACTAGATGGCAAGGAAATATGCATATTGAACACATATGTCCCCAACATACATGACTGCACATTTTTTCTGCAAACAGAGGCTATATTGCTGCCATTCACGGGCACCCTTACGATATGGGCGTGGGACTTTAACTGTGTGCTAGATGCTGCTCTAGATAAAGACCCTCCCAGGGCCACCTCAAAGCCAAACATGACAGATGCACTCCGGGGTGTGATGGACAGATTGGGTTACTCAGACAAATGGCACACGATGTACCCAGATGATGGACGTTATACATGTTACACCCTGGCGAGCACGGTCCTTAGTAGGTTGGATCGCTTTTTGCTCTCAGGTGAAGCCGCGGTACAGGCGCTCCAAATGCAGGTGTTGGGAGGCTACCTCTCGAATCATGCCCCAGGGCTACTGGAGTGGGGGCCATGGCGCAGCAGACCCAAAGTTCCACTATGGAGGTTACACCAGCACATTTTATAAGGCAAAGCCCCTAGGGGGAGCTCAGGGAAGCAGTGAATACCTTTTTCGAGTTAAATTGGGGGTCTACTGATAGAAGGGGGACGGTATGGGAAACGTTTAAAATAGCGATGCGTGGGGAATGTTGCAAGCGCGTAGGAAAATTGCGGCAGCAACTAGAAAAAGAGTTGATACAGGCAGATAGTGCCCTTGCTGCTAAGGCGGCGGAACAGCTGCTGAATGGCCACCGTTGAGTGGGAGAGATATGGGATAGACTGGATTGCTTAGTCCGCTGCGAATAATGCCAATTGCTCCATCGGGAGAGAGATAAATCGAACCGACTGCTAGCATGGTTGCTAAAACGTGAGCAACCTCCTTCAATCATCCTTAAGTTGCGTAGGCCAGACGGTAGCTATGCACCTACTCAAACGGGTGTTATTGCACTCCTGCACACTCACCTGACATCCATCTACAAGGAGGGCGCAGAAGTACCCCTACACATCCTCTCACATTTCTTAGATGACTTGGTGCTGCCCGGCCTCACTAACGCCCACTGCAGGGGTCTAGACATTAAGCTCACACTAGAGGACATACGGGAGGCGCTGACCGCGATGGCCCGATACAAATCGCCAGGCCCGGATGGACTCCTCACAGAATATTATCAAACATATGCCGACATATATCTCCCCTGACTCCTGGAAACTTTACAAGTGGTCAAGAAAATAGAGGGCCTGCCCTCGTCAATGAGGGAAGCCCAGATAGTCATGCTCCCAAGCCAGGGGAAGACCCCTGTGCACCAGGATCCTACCGCTGCTATCAATGCTGGGAGTGGATACGAAACTTTTAGCTGAGGCTCTTGCGATACGACTGGGCAGGATAATCACCCATCTAGCCCACAATGACCAGTGTGGCTTCATGCCGGGCCGTGGCACCCATATGAATCTGCGTAGACTGTCACACATTTTACACACCACAGCTGCAATGGATCTCAGGGCCGCAGTACTCGCCCAAGATATTGATAAGGCCTTTGATATCCTGAGATGGGATTATCTCTAGGAGGTACTGACAAGAATGGGATTAGGCCAGGAATATATTGCCTGGATACGTCTTCTTTACCATATACCCACCACACGGGTGTGCAGTGGTGGAGTGATCTCCGAAAGGTTTTCTATTGAGCGGGGTACACGGCAAGGATTTCCTTGTCCCCGCTCTTATTCGCACTAGCAATGGAGCCGATGGCGATTAGGCTGCAACGGGACCTGTCAAACTGTGGTATTTCGGTGGATTGGCGGGTACATGTGGTGTCCCTATACGCAGATGACGCCTTGTTATATTTAACCCGACCTGAAGAGGTGCTGCCCAAGTTACTGGACATACTAATGCATTTTGGCATAGTGTCCAGTCTGAAAATAAATAACGTTAAATCTACCCTGTTTCCACTGCACTAGCAAAAATGGATGCAGCGGCGCTTCCCCGCACGGAATTCCAATGGAGGCACACACACTTCGGCTACTTGGGGATTCAGGTCGCCCATACAACAGAGGACTTGAATGTAGGCACATTGATCTGGGGATTAAAAGCTTCCATTGACTTCTGGAATCGCCTCCCTCTCTCGGTCATGGGATGGGCAGCGCTGGCTCGGATGATGCTCCTACCGAGATGCCTATATGTCATACAGAACTTATTTTGTATTGTCTCCAACTCCACTTTTAAGACCCTTAATAGCCTTCTACTATCGCTGGTCTGGGCTGGAAAACGGAAAAGAGTGAAGTTGGAGATTCTAAAGCTAGACACCGAACAAGAAGGGCTGGGCCTACCAGACCTACAACTATACTACATGGCCGCTCTCCTTCAATATGCAGCACTTTGGTGTGCAGAGGGCCCCAAAGTGGAAAAGGAACTCCTGGCAGATTGGGGGCGGGAAAATAACCTACCAAAATGCCTCATGATGGGAGCTTGAACACCGCCGCACTACCCATTTGTGGTGCAACAGGTGGCAAGGGCCTGGGAAAAGGCGGTCACGTTGGTACTGCGTAAATTGCCTTATGCCTGAGCGCTACCTCTGAGATGGTTGTGTGGCTATTGCCAGATCCAAGAGGTCATGGACTTGGCGAAATCGTTCGGGAGGGGGGGCGTTGCAATACTGCAGGTGACTTATACTGCAATGAAACTTTCCCTACATTTAGGGAGGTGCATTTGTGTTTTGACCTCCCGGACGGCAGTATCTGCAGTATGCGAAGATCTCTCGCACAGCATGGGAGATATCGAACACATTCCCAGAGGATCCAGCAGAATCCCACACACGGATGGCAATTCTAGACCCAGGTACACACAGTGGCTTAATTTCAATCCTATATTGGGCGCTAAAACGTGATCGAAAGTAGATGTTGCGCAGGTCCGGGATAGATGGTCAACAGACTTGACAACGCCGCTCACGGATAGATTGGAAGAGAGCGTTTGAGCAGGTGCGAAACGTGGCCAGCAACGCCTGTTTAAAGCTCATACAATTTAACAATCTGCACCACACTTACATGACACCCCATAGACTGGCACTCATTATTATGGCACGCTCCGCAGAGTACCCTCGCTGCGGCATAGAACCGGCTACCTTTCTACATATGACATGGGATTGTCCTAGGCTTCAGCAAAATTGGAGGTGGGTGCTGGAGACGCTCAGAGAAGTGACAGGTCTCCAAGTTAAGAGCACCATTAAGCACTGCCTGTTGGGTGTTCTTCTGAGCCCAAAGACGACTAATACAATGAAACACAGGTTGGTACTTGCTAGACGGCGTGTTGCAATACATTGGACGCAGGATACACCGCCGACGATACGCAAGTGAATGGCAGATATGCAGGAATGGGGGGTGGCAGAGGAGAGACTGCTACAGATAGTCCGCTCAGATGATAACGCCGAACGAGATTTGGAAACATGGGTGGCTACTGCTAACCGAACTACAACCTGAAAGTCAGGTAGAGGAGGGGATAGGCTCCTACCAGCACTCAGGCTCCCAGAATGCACGACCTGGACGCAACAATGCTCCCTCAGATGTCCCAACATCAAATATATAGTGTGGCGCATCTGATGCAAGGAAGCGAGGCCTAACACACCATCAGTCACCTAGCATGATATATACTTGATATATAGGATGATACATTGTCCTTGAACTAATTGCTGCACCACAACTCCATATGATACCAAGGGATATATTAAAACTTGCCAAATTAACTGCTGCCAAGTCTTGATATCCCTTTATGTGTTTGTTCTGTATGTGGGTTTACATGCTTAATGGCAATCTATAAGTATAGTTTTGTTGTAAACAAGAAAATAGGTATTTGTAACCTCTTACTGACGTACCTTACTAGCTTCATAGCGTACAATGAGAAATTGTAGAATTGCAACAAATGTTATAATTGCAACAAATGTCTGTCGTAATATAAAATGGATTAAGTAACCTATGCTCAAGCTGTAACATAATGTCATGGTAGTCCAGAAATAAAAATTGTATTACATTTTTTTTTAAACTTAGATGCAATGAGTATTTATGCAGCACACAAACAGTAATACAATGAAAATACAACACACGCAAAAAAATCCAAAACCAATTTAGGAAAATTGAGAAAATCTTAATAAATAAAATAAGACCAAAAAGGGAGAAATCCATCTGTAGAGATGAAGATATGCAACTTTAAACTTTTAGAGAAGTATAATACCTAAAGCACAACGTGCCACTTGCGTTCATCTGATTGTGCTAGAAGGGGAGAAATTCATAAGTTCAGGTTGACTGCAATGGAGCGTGGGACAGTTACAGGGACTAGGTTAGTCCCACTAAAAAAGTTACCTTCTTAAAGTCCAACACGAGGAGTCTAGTTTGCAGGGGATAAGGTCACGAGGACCATGGAGAGGGTTGTGGATGATCGTCGCTGTAGCCCGAAGAGCCAGACAGGCATTGTGGAAGTAATTGTTGGAGTTTCGTGCTGGCGATCACAGCGGGCTGTTGTTGCTGTAGCATGGAGTACAGATCCCACATTGCTGGTGGTCGCTGTAGAGCGAAGAGTCGCATTCGCTGGGGATTCACACTGGTAGTCGTAGTAGGCAGAAAGGTCTCACGGCAAGAGGCCTATTTGCAGTTGGGAAAAACTCAAAACTTCAGGATTGCACCTTTCCTTGTAGAGGAGTGCACTCTGATGCCAGCCAAGGGTCCCGGACCTGGGAAGGCACCTCCTGAGTATCAGGGACTCTCTGTATCAGAGGCAGGCAGTGCTCAAGCAGGTCCGGTTGCAAATTAGGTAGGTCAGCTGGGAAGTTGCAGGGAGGCCTCTGTCCCTGTAGCTCAGAACTGGCTAGCCAGGCAACTGACCGCTGCAGTCACTCAGGTGAGTCTGAGATGAAGGAAGCAGGTCAAGTCTTCCTTTTCAGAGTGGAGGGGTAGGCCTCAGGCAGTGGGGTAGTACTCTGGTTACAGCAGGGCAGTCCTCTGGGGAACGAGGCAGACTTGAAGCAGCAGGGCAGTTCTCTGAGGAACAAGGCAGTCCTTCTTCTGTAATGTCCACAGGTACAGGAGTGTACTGATGAGTGGCTCAGGAGGTCCAATATTTCTACCTGGTGCCAGCCTTTGTGAGTGGGGGAACACCCTGTTATACCCCCACATCTGGTTCTTGAAAGTTCTTCCCTTCCCCTGTCAGAGCTCCAAACTGTCTGGGGTGACCAAAGGCAAGTGTCAGGTTCCTTTGCGTTTGCTGGAGGTAACCTCTTGGAGGTGTGAGTGGGGCAGGATAGCCATACCATCCATGCCTAAGACCTTTTTGTGTCACTGTCTGGCCAGGATACACAAATCTCAACAGCAGGGCTTTTTACTGTCATGTGACCCAGGAGATTGGCAGGAGGCAAAAATGGTCGAAAAAAAGAATGCCAACGTTCTAAAAGTGGCATTTTCAGAATTGTGACTTAAAATCTAACTTTATCATTAATGAGGATTTTTAAATTACAATTCATTTGAATCTAAACAATATATATCTATCGTTTTCAAACCAATGTTAGTACTTATTAAATGTAATAAGCTAACCCAGTGTTAGCCAATGGGAGAGATAGGCCTTACAGTAGTGAAAAACAACTTTAGGGGTTTTTCACTATCAGGGCAGGTAAATCTTAAATCAACGTGCAGCATTTTAAAAGCAGTGCACCCTGCCCTTTGAGCCTTTAGGGCCTACCTTAGGGGTGACTTATAAGTATTAAAAAAAGATGGTTTAGGCCTGGCAAAGACTTTATTTTGCCAGGTCAAAATTGTAGTTTACAACTGCACTACAGGCTGCAATGACAGGCCTCAGAAATGTTTTAAAAGGCTACTTTAAGTGGGAGGCACGAGCACTGCAGGCCCGCTAGCAGCATTTAGTTTAAAGGGCACTGGGTATTGGTAGTACCATTTACTAGGGACTTGCAGGTAAATTAAATGTGCCAGTCAAGAGTAAACACATTTTACCATGATTTAGGGAGAGAGCAGAAATATTTTGGCACTGGTTAGCAGTGGTAAAGTGCACAGAGTCCTAACGCCAACACAACCAAATTCCAAAAAACAAGAGGGGTAAAGACAGAAAGCTTGGGGGTGACCCTGCAGAGATAGCTACGGACCAACAGTTATGATAAACCTGTGATTTCTCCCCAACTTGTGGTTAGAATAGTTTAGACATTTAAAGAAAGTTAAATGCCTCAGGAACAGAGGGATCCAAAAGACCTAGAACATTTTAAAGTAAAGACTCCTTTAGTTCGATGAGAACAATTGTATTTTAGCCAGCAAGCCATCACTGTGCCAGCTAAGGAACTACCTTAGATGTGATGGGAATGTGCCATTTCAGGTCACAGGGGAGTAAAGACTATGCTCTATTTAGTATTACAATATTTTTGGCAGCTAATTGTTTATTCTAATGTTCTAGAATACAAGCATTTGATATATTTACAGCCATTAATTGTAGCTCAAGAACCTTGACATACAAATTCTACAGATTTTATTAGAGAGCTTCCATCCTCTGGAAAATATCATATAATAATGCTTAAAGTATTATTCAATTGTCTAATTCATCAACAGCTGAAGAAATTACATTATAATTTTTGCTGATATTTTTCTTCTTGGATTACCTTACATTATTATATGTGACAGACATAGTCAGTATCTTTCTAATTTTGAAAAGCCTTCTTGAAGTCATTGGGAATTGAACAACTATGGGCCCGATTCCGATGTAATCAGGAAGGGCTCTGACCGTCGGTCGGAGCCCTCCTGCCCGCATCGGAACGTGCTGTTCGGATTCCTTTCCGACTCAGCCATTCTGATGGGCCTGGTCAGAAAGGAATCTGGCTCGATTTTCTGGATGGCTGACAAAGGGCTCGGAGAGCCAGTCTGCCATCCGGAAACCCTTCAGTACTCAACCGGCCGCCTCTTTCCAGTCGAGGGAGTACGACAGCAGTTTCCCACTGCCTTTTTGTGCCGGTCCTTCTGGCACAAAAAGGCAGTGGGAAACTGTCTTTGGGAGCCCCCAGTAGGGCCGCCAAGCCTATGGCCCTCCTGGTGATCCCTGCACCTCTGCAGTTAACAATGCGAGCATGCATTCCGTTCGGAATGCATGCTCCCGTTGTTAAGTATAGGATTGCGCCGAACAGCGTTCGGTTGCATCCTACTTGCAGGTCTATAACCGACGACAGGAGGTCGGTCGGTTACAGTTCCTGACCGATGTCGGACGGACTCCGGTCTGTCCGACAATGGAATCGGGCCCTATATTTTCTGGTTTTCATCCCAATCAAAAGTACTGACAAAGAGAATGAATCAAAGCCTAGAACAATATCCACGATGTTGTAATAATGCAGCTCAAGATATTTGGGCATTCTCTAAACCAATGGCAGAATTTCCTTATGAAAATGAAACAAAAAGTGCAACCAAAGTTTCATCCATCCTTTTTCAGCCAAGTGTTTTTAGGTCTTGCCTTGGCAGCGCATGCGCTGCATGCGCTGTCTCAGCCAGCCCTAAAGTAATATGTATGTTGGGTGAAACTCGGTGTATTTTGTTATAGCGCTTGCGATTTGTTCAACTGTGGCATTACTGTTGTTATCTTTCTTTTTGTTGGCTGTCGAACCTATACATAACTTCTGTGTAGTCCGGAAGCAGTGGCGCCTAACAACAGTTTTCGTCCTCTCGCACTTGTTTTCCAATCAGGTGTGGTATTTGCTGAATAGGGTTCCACAAAGGCAGCAATATTGAAATGTTAGCTTGCCAGTGAAGGTAGGCAATTAGAACTACGAATTCTCGTAAGGAAGTATATTTGAAAGTGGAAATCGTTCTCATTATACTACAATGGGTTTCAGATGATTGATGACGATTAATTTAGTCGGTGAAAAAAGAAACTTTTTTTATTTTGCACAGTTTTCCTTCTTTTGTTTCGCGTTTAAATATTGCCTTATACCTCTTGAAAGGGATTTTTTAAATCGCTCGATCTGTAATTCGGAGCAGCGCAGGATCAGAAAGAACAATGACGTGCTTCGTTGTTTACATCGGAAACCTATCAAACTGAGACCAAGCTCATTGGCTCGGAAGCGTTGTGATGTCATCCTGTACTACGGTGAAAGCAGAGTTGGCGGGTCTCTGCGCTTGTTGTTGCTTGGGGATATCTGCAGTGCATCACATCTTTCCCAGTGAAACAAACTCAGGAGAAAACAAGGTTGAGTGCGGAGAAGGACTGACATATTTTAAAATAATTCATTCTCAGACAGTCTAGACTTGTGTCCTGTAAGTTGCGGTTGCTTATGGTACACACAGGATGTCTGCTTTGCCCATTCTCCTATTGGATTTTCAAGTTCCGCAGGACAACGATAAACCTGCCTTTTAAAAAAAGCTACAATTTTAAGATTTGGTGCAGGGACTTGCTAATTCCAAAAATTGCTTGTCTTCTTTACAGCATCGCGCACCATTCCGTCAACACCAACCCTGGATGTGGTTGCCCGGCAGCGGCTCTGATGTGTCAGATGGGCCTCTGATTTGCCGAGCCGCTGCAGACACATAGTAAGAGGTCCTTTTCAGCCTATCGGCACGTGGGACCACAGCACGCCACCTGCATACTGCTGCGGCTGGGCTCGGATGCGCTGGGAAGGACCCACGCTGTGGGACCTGTGCTGCCGCTGGCGCACACCGAACAGCACGGTAGAGGTAAACCAGGAACATGCCGGGAGGTCTGTGCGGCGCCGACAGAGATGTGTTGTGCTGTCCTAATTTATGCCGTTAGTTACGGACGGGGGTAGACAGGCAACAGAGCACAATAATGTACCAGAAGTATTTGCACAAATCCAGACTGACACCCACACGATTTACGTCACACTTCGACTTTCATGAAAAGGTGAAAAGGGGGTGTGGGCGGTTTCTCTATCAAACACTTCGCAGTTCAGACTTCTTACCTCTAGCAGTTTAAAACTTTGAATGAGCCAGGAACAACTTTCAAATACTTTTTAATGAACGAAACTAGTTGCGTTATTGTATTGGCATGAATTTAGCCTACGATTTTTATGGCATTGTAGTTCATCCCCCGACCAGAGCGCTCTTTCAGGTGGACTGGGGATGCCATCAAGCGATTGAGTCTGTTCTTTGTCGTGTGGTTGTGTGAGGTGAGTTCAGTTAGTTCAGTGCAGCCCTTGAAAAGGAAAACCTAAAGTGCCGGTGCCCTGTACCCGTGAATCTGCTTGTTTCTAAGACGCCCTTTAAAGTATAGCACAATCTGCTCAGACCTGCAGGGGCGCTCCCTCTCAAAATAAAACAAGCATTTGCAATGCTATAGGTCTCGCATTTACACGAGTTCAACCTATTGGTATTGTAAATGACAATGCTTTTTATTTATGTTTTAAAAACAAATCAAAAATGAAAGGCATTGTTATTTGCAATGTCAATAGCTCAAACTCGTGTAAATGTGAGACCTATTGCATTGCAAATGCTTGTTTCTTCTTCTCCTTGCATAGAACCTTCGGTTCCAGAAACCACTGAGTTATCTTGATCAATTACAGAAGCATATACAAAGTCAAGACAAAGGAAAATACGGTTAAATCAAGATCAGGTTTTTCTTTCATTTCTGGAAAGAAAGTTTGGCTATCCTCTTTTCTCTATCTACTCATTCTCTGCCTGTTACGTTTTCACTATAGGCCCAATTTATATGTTGGTGGTCCTCTGCCAGGGTGATGGAGTTTTTTACCCCGTTGGCCTGGCAGAGTTCCCGACTGCCAAATGTATACACGTTCATAGGGCTGACATTTAATGCAGTGACATGAACTGCCATCAAGGCGGTTCCTACTAATGCATTGTAACTTTGCTGCATGACTGTAAAATAACTCATCAGGTTAACCCTGTAGCCTCTGGACTAAAAGAACAAGTTACTTACACTCAGTAACAGCATATCTGGTACAGACTGTCTTAATCGCAGATTCCTTACTTACCTTACAATGGCCCCCAGGGTTCAGAATGGATCCAAAAAATCTTCAGCAGTACCTCTGCTGTCAGAATGCTGACAGACCAGTGTGCAGACACTAAGAACTTACAACTGTCACCCTATGTAGGTAAATCTGTTTACATTGCGGGGATGATAGAAGGGTTGGTAAAAGCTTTAGCATAACTAAGTAACTTGTTCATCTGATAGAGACTTCTAGCCGCAGATGCCTTACCTTATAATAGATACCTAAGCAACACCTCCCAGGAGGTGGGTCTTTCAACAGATTTGGACCAGGAAATCCTGAAAGTATGAACAGGCAAGGTGCCAGCCACGACAGACCTGGCAGTAGTGCTGGGTAAACGTATACAAATGCCCACTTTGCGGCCTGACAGACGTCCAGGGCAGGAACTCCATGAGCTAACACAGTGATAGCGGCCTTGGTTCTGGTGGAATGAGCACTCAAACCTTCAGGGGGATGCTTCCTGGCCACTCCAGCAGATTTTAATGCAGAGGACAATCCATTGCGAGATGGTACTTTTCAGCATAGCCTTGCCTTAATTTGCTCCGACAAATCAAATAAAGAGTTGATTGTCCACCCAGAATTCCTTGGTACAATAAATGTAAAACAATACCAAACTTTTTGGGTCCAGGAGGTGGGGTCTCTCCTCCTCACTGGAAGGGTGAGATGGAGCAAAGAAGGTCGGCATTGAAATGGTCTGGCCAACATGAAAGGGTATCACCACTTTCAGTAGGAAAGAGGCAAGTGTTTTCAGAATCAGTTTATCTGGGGAAAAAGTTGTGTAAGGATGGTGCACGAAGAGTACCTGCAGTTCGCTAAACCTCCTGGCTGATGAAATGGCCACGAGAAAAGCTGTTTTGATGGTCAAGAGATATAGAGGGCAGCTATGCACAGACTTGGATGGTGAGCACATCAAAAAAGTCAAAACCTAGTTCAGGTCCCATTGGGGCATGATGAAGGGTATGGGGGAAACGTGTTGGAGACCTTTGAGAAAATGGGTCACAACAGGTTACTTGAATGAGGGAAGGCTGATCCAGAAACCGCAAGACAGCTGATATGGCTGAAAGATACCCTTTAGCAGTGCCCAAAGCAAAGCAATGCCAGGCTAACAATAACATAAATAACAACACCTTGGATAAAGGTGTCGAGAGGGGACCAACTTTCTGGTAGCAAACCAAGCCACAAATTTGTCCCAAAGGCAGGTGTATACTGTCTTGGTTGGGGGATGTCTGGCTGCCAGAATGACATTGCAGACTTCAGAAAGGAGGTCAAAGATTGTCAGTTGCATGTTGTCGGCAGTGGGGAATAGATCTAACCAAGGTTGTCCCCAGTTGCTGAAGAAATCTTGCATCGCCTCCAAGTGAAGGCGCCATTTGTAAACAGTGAGGCATCGACAGCTTAGTTTGTCTGCTCTGACATTCAGATATCCAGCCAGCTGTTGTATAACCAGGAATATGTACTGTAGGTCCAGCCATGTCCAGAGATGCAGAGCCTCCTGCACAAGGCCCACAGCCCCACCCTGTCCTGTTTGTTGCAATACTACATGGCAGTGGTGTTGTCCATGAATAGCTGAACTAGCCTTCCCTTGATGGAAGGAAGAAAGCCTTCCAATGCCAGGTGAATTGCTCTCAACTCCATCAAGCTGATGTGTAGATGAGACGTCGCCTGTGACCAGAGTATCTGATCTCCACTTCTTCCATATGGCCACCCCAACCCAGGAGTGACGCATCTGTCACCAAAGTAACTCCCGGTTGGGGAAGGGAGAAGGGTCCGCTCCAATTATGGTTTGTTAGCCTCCGTTGTAGATCTTCTGAAGTTCCCTATGAAATCTGGACCAGATCTGAGAGATTCGCCTGATGCTGTGCCTACTGTAACTGTTAAGCAGCCTCAAAGTTAGACTCACAGAAATACAGGATAGAGGCTGAAACATCGGAATCATAGCCTGAATATTCTGGACTCGCCATTAGAGAGGATAGGCCCAAAACTGCCCTGTATCCAGAGCAGCTCCGATGAGCGTCTGAGAGGGAGTCAGGTGTGACTTAGGCACATTGATAGTGAACCCCAGCAAATTAAGGAGGTCTGCCTGGGACGAGCCCACCTTGAACAGCAAGTCATTGAGGCAGGGGAAGATGGGAACCCCTGACCTCCACAGATTTGCTGTAACCACTCTCATCACCTTGGTGACAACCTGAGTGGCACTGGTGGATCTAAAAGTGAGCACAGAAAACTGAAAGTGCTTGTGGCTCACCGTGAATCAGGTAAGGCATGTGGCCAGAGAGGACGGGTATATAAAAGTAGGTGGTCTGCAAGTCCAGTGTTACTATCTCCTCTCCAGGGTCTGAGGCGGACAGGACTTGAGCCAATGTTGTGAACTTGAATTTCTCCTTCAGGAAGAAGTTGTGATGGAGTAGGTGTAAGATAGGGCAGAGGCCTCCGTCCTTCCTGTCCTTCTTAGGGATCAGAAAGTAGCAGGAATACCAACTACAGCCTACTTCTGATGCTGGCACCCTCCTGATGGCTTATTTTGCAAAAAGAGCCTGCACTTCCTGAAGGAGCAGGGACAGGTGATCCTTCATCAGCCAGTCTGAGGATGGTGGCATGGGACACAGGTTGTCTAAGAAAGGGATGGAGCAACTGGGCTGAACAATCTGAAGTACCCATTTGTCCAATGTTATAGACTGCCAGCAGGGCAGGTGATGTCAATCCTGCCACCAACCAGTTGCCTGTGTTGGTTAGAGGGAAAACTAAAGGGGTGTTGAGGCTGTTGCTGTCAGAGGCTAGCTCTGTGTCCCATGGGTCTTGTAGGAGCTGTGTCTGCGGCTACAAAAGGACAGGGGACCCTGTTGGCCTTGGTGGCTGGGCGGGATTGGATGTGACTGGCAGCCCCTTTGTAGCCACGGAAGGGGACAAAGACAGAATGGGGTTGGCGTTGGGCTGTGGAAAGACCCAGCAATTAGGCAGTGACCCTGCCGTCCTTAAAGTGCTCCAGCACGGAATCTGCCTTATTGCCAAATAGATGTGTGCCATCAAAGGGCATGTCTTTAAGGGAAACTGGACATCCCCATAAAAGACAGTAGATCTCAACGAGGCATGGGGTCTGAGTGCCAGTGAGTGATGAACTTAGCTGCGACCCTGCTATTGGCAATAGTCTGTGTCAGGATGGCTTGGGACTCCTCTGAGACTGTGGCTAACACTTGACAACCAAATACCAAACTGCGTGAGTATATCGGTCCAAGAGGCATGCGTTGGTAACTGACCACCATGCAAGGCTGACAAAATTTAACATACTCTTGCCAAAGGTATCCAGCCTCTTGGATTCCCTATCCAGTGATGTGGTAGGGAACGAAACAGGGTTGACACTGGATGGAGGCCTGGACAACCAGTCTCTCTGGGGTGGGGTGCTGGGTGAGGAAAGCTGGGTCCCCAGGAGTGGGGCCATGGTGGTGGGCAATTGCCCTGTGCACAGAAGCCCCAGTGCAGGGATTGTCCCCTACCCTGAGCAGGACATTTGTGAGGCAGGAGAGGATCTGTCGGGCAACTCCAAGATGAAGTATCTCTGTCAAGACGTTCGTCTTAACTGCCACTGAGGGCAGCGTAAGATCCAGGACATAAGTTGCCCTCCTCACCACCATGGCAAACGAAGCCTCTTCCTCAGTAGCCTCAGTATGAGGAGACACAAATCCAGTGTTTGAGGAGGTACACAGATAACTGGAACACCAGCTCCTCTTACCAGTTGCCTTTTGGGCTCTTCCAAGGGGTTAAGCTAGCCATAAGGATCCTCAGATCCTCCCCAATCATACTCCTCAAGGGTCAGTTGAAAAATTAAGGCCCTGGCTCAGACTCAGAAGGTAGAGCTCCGGCCTGAGTCGATGTTGGGCGACTCCAATCTGACTCCATATCATGAGTCGGGTATGAAGATGGAGTCAGTGTTGTCATGAGGCTTTGGCGGTGCAAGGGACGACGTCACTGGAAGGGGCTCAAGAGAAGGTCGTGACCGGAGCCTGTCTGGATCCATTACTGGATCCAGGGGACCCGATGGTAGAAATCCAGTGGGAGCACCTGACAAACCCATGGGATCTGAAGATGTTGCAGAGGGGTTGGCCGCCCAAATATGAGGTGCATGGCCTCATAAAACTTTTAGCTGGGCATGGGTCTCTCCGGGTCCAAGACATTTGGGGAGGCATGGCGCAGAGCAGACCTAGATACAGTTCCTGAAGTTGACACATGGGAGCCGGGTCTAGAGTGGTGACATTGTTCCTGCACCTCATCTGATGACTTGGACAGGTGTGGTAAAGTTGAGCAGCGCTTTTAATTGCTCGATTTTTCCAATTTTTGGGAGCCTCACTGTAGACTTTGAATGGGAACAGCTCAGTGAACTGGCCCGGACTTTCCACACAACTGAGACCTGGAGTGGCGCGGGTCGACTGGTGACTAGGAGCTTCAGGGATCACTCCCGAAGTGCCTCGGGATTCATGGCACAACAGTCTTCACAGGCCTTGGAGTCATGGTCCACCTACAGGCATCAGAGGCAAATCAGATGGGAGTCTGTCACAGGCATCTGTTCGTGACGGTAACCACAGATTTGAACCCCACATGTTTTTAGGGGACATTCCTGGAATACTGGAAGGCAAAGGTCAAATTGACAAAATGTCAAAAAAGCTGTTAAAAAAAGTGAAGAGATGTAGTTCTCTCGGGATCCGCACTTATGGTGCGGAAAGAAAAGAACTGAAGTCAGCATGCTAGGGTGGCGCCCACATAGGCATGTTCGACGTCACCTGGCATGGATGCCGTTGACTACGCTGAAACAAGCTGAACGATGCCACCTACTGGCGTGTAGAGATATTGCTTAAACTGTCCAGATCCTGTCTGATGCCTGGGGAATATTCTGAGGTAAGGTATCTGAGACTAGAAGTCTTTATCAGATCTACCCATACTTAAATGTTATTCTGTCTTTCATTTATCTCAGCCTAAGATATTTATTCTCATCAATCATTATTATCGGCTTCCATGTGAAACTCTTGCAGTTACGGTACAATGGCAACCAGAACATAATGTCCAAGGGCCCGCTTCACAGAACTAACTTAAGACAAAATCCTAAACTTACTACCATTTTGGTATTCACAGAACGCACTTACTCATTTTGGTATTCTCAGAAGGCACTTACTCATTTTGGTATTCACAGAAGTTAGGAGTCCTAACTTTAGGACTCCTAAATGCCTTCTGTGAATACCGAAAGTCTTAAAGTTAGGATTTTTCTCCGTTTAGGAGTAGTAAAGTTAGGACTCCTAACTTTAGGACTCCTAAATGCCTTCTGTGAATACCAAAAGTCTTAAAGTTAGGATTTTTCTCAGTTTAGGAGTAGTAAAGTTAAGACTCCTAATTTTAGGACTCCTAAATGCCTTCTGTGAATACCGAAAGTCTTAAAGTTAGGATTTTTCCCAGTTTAGGAGTCCTATAGTTAGGAGTCGTAACTTTACTACTCCTAAACTGAGAAAAATCCTAACTTTAAGACTTTTGGCATTCACAGAATGCATTTAGGAGTCCTAAATTGAGGAGTCCTAACTTTACTACTCCTAAACTGAGAAAAGTCCTAACTTTAAGACTTTTGGCATTCACAGAATGCATTTAGGAGTCCTAAATTGAGGAGTCCTAACTTTACTACCCCTAAACTGAGAAAAATCCTAACTTTAAGACTTTCGGTATTCACAGAAGGCATTTAGGAGTCCTTAAGTTAGGACTCCTAACTTCTGTGAATACCGAAATGAGTAAGTGCCTTCTGTGAATACCAAAATGAGTAAGTGCCTTCTGTGAATACCAAAATGGTAGTAAGTTTAGGATTTTGTCAGATAGGATAGATTTTCTATTATCAATGCTCCTTTGTTATCTTGCTGTTGTGTTTAACAACACTAGAAGAAACCCGAAGCTTCTGAAGGTGGCATACTGTTATATCCAAGAATGGCAAGAGTTTTTACTAGAAGACACAAGCATGGAAAGGGCATGCTCCTTCCTCATTCGGGTGGTGTGTTGCTGAGCACTGCAGTCAGTGGGTACTTAGGCGTGCCTAAAGCACAGACTACATAAGCACTTCCGCACTCAATGAAATGAGAAGGGGTTTCCGCACACTGTAAAGAGCGGCAACAGAGTAGCAGAGCCCAATGCTGGATGAAGATTGACAAAATCAGACTTATGATTCATATGCCTGAAAGCATGAACTTTAAGAAGGAAGCACAGACAAACCTTATAATCTGCCCTTTCCAAGTTGGTGGTCTATCCCGGGACTCCTACTTGATGTGACTAAACCAAGAAGGAAGAAAGGGTTTTCCAATGATATCAGTTCCTGTTAAATATATATGAGGAGGCACCTACAAGTGAAGGATGCATTTGTTCCCTTATTGTTTATCACATTCACTGCCCATTTGATTCTATATTTGTCTCTGTAGCTGGAAATTCAACTATATTTGTTTTGAATTTGTCTTGCAATACTCTTCCAAATTACTGATGATGCTTGGTGTATTGCTATTCACCTCTTCATTAATCTTCAACTACAATCAATAGACAAGGTTCCACAGAGACTTTTATTTTACCCTTTGTGTGTTTTTTCACCTATTTGTATCCCTCTGAAGGAAACACCTTTCTGTACTATTAAGTGCAGGGTGGCACCATGGCAACTGGTAGGAGTCGCCCTTTTCTTAGGCAATCAAGGTGATTTAACAGGATTGTCTCAGCATCCCGTCTTTGCTTAAAACATAGCAATAGGTTTTACATAGGGGGCCTAAGCTGTTGCGATCTTCACTAATTTGCAGGATTGGCATGGTTTCTGATACCATCCACAAGCTATCATTGATCTCACGTGGTATATATCAAGAACTGGACATAAGATTGATATATTCCTGTCCAAACACAGGTTAAATCATTTGGTCATGTCTAAAACTCATACTCATTGTAAGTTACCTGCACACTAAAGTTGGTTTTCCATACTTTACTCACATGTAACCAAGACATGCTCCGATGGTAGCTCTCCGCTGTGCCTGTGCTGCTTAATCCCTCTGGCTCAATGCTTGGTTCACTGGTGCTCCATGGGCTGCCTTCTTCTCAAGAAGAAACATCAAACAAGTCATCAGCTTTTTAACACTCTATTCGCCAAAAACAAGATTATTGCAGTATGCCACATTAGAGAAATGCTATCCTGTCTCACAGCCCTTCTACTCCCCACTTACGTTTACCATCTGTTCATGATTTGGGTTAGTAAATGCTGAATATTGTTGCTAATCACAAGATCTCAATTTGTCAGAAATTACTTTTCCAGTTTGTGTGAATGGTGGGCGGGGAGGGGGGCAAATGAAAAAAAGCAACATGAAACACATTCGATGAAGCGCACAGATGACACAAATCATTAGATCCATGACTGACCTGCATTGACAGGGCTCTGTGGTAAGGAACCCTTCACTGGCATCACAGTCTGCTGCTTTTGCTACCCCTGGGCATGTGTAGTGGCACCAGTGAAAGGAAGCTGACAAGTATGGGGAATAAAAGGGGGAAAAAGATCCACATTTTAAGAATCCTAATTCTACTGAACAGAGTCAATGGAGAGGTCTCAAAGACTGAAACCAGAACCATATTCAGGCTATTATTCAGTCTCATAGTGAGGAATTTCTATGATGCCAAATTTTAGGTTCAGCAAATGGTGCTGAATCGAAAGGTATAAAACTGACGACCCTTTACCAAGGGCTGTGGACTAGATGTACAGTTCCTCATCTAAACAGAGAACAGATGAATTTCAGAGCATTTGTAAGTATAAAACATTTTGGTCCTTTACCGAGGGCTTGGGACTAAATGTACAGTTCCTCATTTAAAAATAGAACATAAAAATTCAGAGCATTTCTAGGTGGAGTGTCCCAGTCCTAAAGAAGGCACACATTTTGCGCACTTCGGTCTGTTCATGGAGAAGCACCTATTAGTTGAGGCAGGTCTTACCTAGACGCCCATTACTAAAGACCTGGTTCTCGTATGCATATATATGTGTCTTATTTTGGTGACAAGAATGGAGCTTCTGTTACAATGTTACCACCCACCACAGAAAAACTGGTTAAAGGAAAATTAAAGTTAAACGTCATGAGACTAAAGCACTGAATGACTTCAGGGGGTGAACACACTGATGTTGAAGCCGTTAGTGTGGAATGAATACACTGGTGGCAGGTGACCAATTAGATGAATAAAGGGTACAATGCACCAAAGTAGGAGCAAGTGAAACAAAACTATAGAAAAAACAATTTTAGCAAGGATTGGCAGGTAGTAGTCTATACTACGGGAGAAAAGTAGCGATTTGTTCATCACAACAGATTATTAAACTTATCTAACCCACCCTTATCTGCTTTACCTATGTCAGTGACAGTGTCCCTGCTCTGGGACAACTGTAGATCCTCATTCTCGGACCCTGAGTCCTGACGTGATAGCTTGGTGCTCTTTAGGCTGCCGGCCCGGCGAAAGCTGGACAGGGAACCCCCTTTCTTCACCCGGAAACTGCGGGTTCCTTTTATCTGGAGCAGGCGGGAGCCTCCTATCCTGATCTTCCTGCTGGGAACTGTATTAAAAAACAAAAGAGGACTTTTTTTCCCCCTCTTCATTCTTCCCCGTGTTTTAAATGCTCACCCTACCGCCTCCCTCCCTCCCTCCATCAACATTATTGTCAGCGTGTGGTGTGCTACCTTAACTTTTGAGAATAAAAGAAAACAATGTTCTCCTCATGCCCATAGCCATCGCCAATGCAGTTCTGTTAAGTCAGCAGGAACAGATGCTACACAGTGATATACTCAACACCTTTACCTTGGAGATGTAGTTTACTGCAACTGGACTGGGAAGTCAGGACTTCTTTATGTCCCATGGTCCAGAGATGACCATCTAGTCCTGATGCTTCATCAAGCACATACACGAAATTGATGTTGTGACTTGCATGATCCATGTGGCATTATGATGCTGTTTATAAACAAGGGTTGAAGCAATTGTTGCCTTTGGGCAGGATGTCCACTTCATCACCAAATACTTTAGTAATGCAGAAGAAAGGATCTCTTCCCTTCTTTAAAACAAAACGTTTACAGCATATGCATAAAGCTAACTAATAACTAGAGAAGGACAAGTTTAAGGAAAAGTAATTTTATTTCTTTTTGTACTACAGTCCCTTTTCACATGCAGATTTTGGAGAAACAAGTGGAGGGCACTAGTCTATAAGTATAATCATTCAGAGTTCAGGTTCCTTGGACAGAATTGAATTGCTTGAAATAAAATTAGAACCCTAAAAACACTTTAAACATTTTAGAGACCGTGCCTGGTGGAATCGGTTTGCTCAAGTACAGTTCGGTGAGCAATCAAACATATTATTGCTTGTAAATGCTTATCTTGTTTTTATTCATATATTTTAAATATACCAAAAATCTAAGATGGCCTCACAATAGCAAGACTATTACAAAACCAAAGCCCCTACTTGATAAACATGTCGACTACCTTGAAATAAGGTATTTCAAGTTTGCTATGAAGCAGAGAACATTTGGGAATCAAAATTAAAATAATATTTTTTAATGTTTAAGTTTTTTTTTTTTTACCTAACATGGGCAGCAAATAAGCGTAATTATCCAACACATTAATAAATAGCATTGTAATTTTATACAATATGTTTTGGATTTGAAGTTTGCCTGAAAGCATACTTATAATGATTTCAGGCATCTTGAACATACAACATTTGGAACTCTATTCTTGGACCATGTTAAAGAAGCACAGACTACTCTTAGCAGGCTAAATATACTTACAGTATATGCATGTGGCACCATGAATTGATGCAAAAATGCACTTGGGACAAGGACATGCATCCCTTTTATATCTGTTTACAAGTAAGAAGCGTCTGAGGCAGATTTAAATCAAAAGAAAAAAATAACAATCCTATGGTATGAATATTGTCCTCTAAGAACAGCCTAAAAGTCACTAAATGTGCTGGTTGCATTTGGAAATTTGTATTCACCTCTTCCTTAAATTTAAACAGATACTTATCAAAGGCTCTACAGCACTGCACCCACTGAAGAGAATGTGGTCTGCTAACTTTAGCATCACGTACCAAAGACAGTATAGGTAACTACAATTAGCACCTAACAGTTGTGTTTGCTGATTTAACTTTTATGGAGAAGGAGTTATTATTCTTTAACATCCTTTCCTTTTGTAGGTTGAATTGCTTAATACATATAGTCAGAATTTCAGGTGAATGTTTTGAGAACACATCCTTCTAAAATTTACAACCTATTCGATTGGTTTAAGGAAAGCGATTCTGCAGTTTTGGAACCCCTTCTTTAGAATTTTACTTACAAACCAACTGCTGTTTGAACTTCAGGACCAATGTAATTCTTGCTTAACCAGTCATCATTCCCGCAATCTTTGTGCGGTTTTAGCTTTTTAGTTTCATAGGAGTCTGCAATTTTTTGTATTCTTTGTTTTGACTACAGCAGTGTGTACTCATACTATGTATGTATAGCAATTATGGTTGTACTATGCATGATAAATATTTAGATAATAAAACTAAAGTAGACAATGCTGGACAAATTAGGGAGTACAGTATCTGTATTATTGAACATCAGTCGCCAAAGTTAACTTCCAAGCACAGGTACCAAATTGCTGTACTAAATAAATTAACACAGGTCACTTTGTAACTCTTCTACTCTGATGCTGTCAGAAAGTGCACATTTCTCTTGATAGACTGTAGAGCATATGATGATTTTACCTGCCCAGAGTTGGAATACTCTAGGCCATTTCTACCTATAATCAAAACTATTCAGCGCTGTTTGACCAACCAATCTGGTATGCCTTCTACAACACTACAGAAGTCTAGTTATAATAAAAACATTCAGAATGTACACGTTTTGGGATCCATTCTATTGCAAAGTCCTATTATTCTACAGTAAAGAGTAGTCTCTACCACCTTGATATAGCAATAGATTCTTCACAAATTATTTGTTTCTTTATGAACACATGGTCACAGCCCTCTGGAATAAAAACAGATACCACCATCTCCATGAAACAAATACAGTCTAGCTAGTCATCAGAATATATCACTTTACAATCTTCTACTTTAAATCTCTGCACTCTCCTTTAGAAACTATCATGAAGCAAAGATTTTTAAGAGCGTTATTAGTGTACTAAACATATTTATAAATTAATTTTAAGGATCCAGAAACACCACTTTAGTGGATGTGGGCTATCCCTAATTCCCTGTGCTTTACAAAAGAATTTGGTGATGTAGGTAAACATCTTCCAGGACAAATCTGTGTCACTATGACAGCAATATTTGGTCTTGCTGATGAGTGATTTCACAAAAGAGTAAGTGAGATCACAAGTCAGTCTCTGCGCTCACCCATGTTTGATGAAGAAATTATGGTAACATCCGGGGCCACCATTAGTTCCAGATATCTATAGCAGATGGATAAATGCACACATGTTAAGCAATCTTCTGATTTGAATCCATAAGTGGTCCAACCCTGACCACCAGATTTAAACAGACAGTACTCTGCCCCAATGGACATCAACTGACACAAGGTGACAATGGATTTTCACGCGTCTGACCTCCACTGCTATAAAAAGTAAACCAAATGTCTACTAAATAGGCCAATTTGGAATTACCAGTTAAAATGTAAATGTATTTAGGACCAATAAGTGTTTGCTGAGCTAAGACATGGAAAAGTCACATGGCTATTAGGATTTATGAGACATATGCTATTAAAACACAAGCATTTTCATATCTAATACTTGGAGGCCAGAGGTGATCTGTAGATTAATAGGTCCTTTATAAAACGCCAAACATGGCTGTAAGAGGTCATCAATTACTCAGGCTAAGTGTTAGTAAACCACAAAGCAAACCTCATTGAGTTGGTCTGCTCAATGCCATTAAAGGATGAGGCTCTTACATACCACATGTAGGGCTTTTCTAACAGCACCTATTAATTTATTATAAAGAACCTACAAATTGCTCGTTAGTAGGCCACTTTATAATATCATCTAAAAAAGGCAAACAGTACGAGAACAAAATAAAAATGAAAATCAAAAGCACAAAGGAAGCAGACATTGCCAATCCACATTGTATACATATGCACTGAAAAATTAAACTTTTAATCAATCTATCTAGAATGGCAAATCTCCAAATGTTATGGATAGAGAATAAAGATTTCATTAAAGACACAGAGGCTAACATTATGCATTAAACCTTTAAAAGCCACTTCAGCAGCACCTTTAAAGAACTTTACAAATAAACCAGTTTAGAACCCGAACACCATAGACCATAAGTAATCCCCTCATAGAAGAACACTCTTCCTTTTTAAATGCAACGGACTATCATCCCTTGACCGTGTAATCCGTTCTCCTCCGTAAATTGACTGTGTCTAGCTACTCTTCTTTTCCACTCTTCTTACTGCGCATCTAAGAATAGCAACCAAGTCATCAACATGTATCTATTATCGTGTATACATCTCCTGTAAATTTCAAAAACTATTATTCCATCAATAAACTTCACATACATTATACTTTCTATTCTTTTCTTTTTCTTTTCCCATTTTTATCTTCTTCACAAAGGGGAAGTGGTGGGCGGGGTAATGTTAGCCTCCATGTCTTTAACGAAATCTTGATTCTCTATTCAGAACAAATAGAGAACCATCATTTCATTTCAAGACCATAGGCTACCATTATGCATGTTGAAAGACCTTCAACACCACATCTGACACATGCGTTACTGGGCTAAAGTAATGCTTTGCAATCAGCCATTTTTAGAATTTCCTCCAATCTACCACCAGACAAAATAAAACTTTCCTGGCCGCAGCACCTCTTAAAGAATGTGCCTTAAACATCTATTACCCACTTAATCTATCTGACAGTCATACCGGTACTCACTGCACCATATGGCTTAACATAAGATATCAGTAATTGATTCTCCCCATCTCTTCTGTACTCCATCATTCTGTTCTCAAACTCAGACAAGCATTCTACCACACATAAATTCCTCTCTTCAGGGAAACTTGGATAAAAGATAGACTCAGACATGTCTTTGTCCTTTTCCAGATTTCAAAATATACACCATCTGGACCATAACTTTTGCTACTCATCTCCAAAGTTTTCACTTCTGATACTCTCCTGCAAGATATCAAACATAATAGAGTTGCCAACTTTTCTGAAAGTTCCTTTAAATCCAAATATACATTCACTGGCCAGGATTCTAATAAAAACAGTTGACTTGTGATAAAACATCAGACCTTGCCTTAGGTGGCCTTCTCAACCTCATACTCTTAAGTATTCTACATACCATAACGTTCCATCCTACCGTTCTACCATCTACTTGAACATTTCCTGCTGAAATAGCTGACCTGTAACAATTCACGGTTCTGTAACCCAAACCTTTCTCAAATTGCTCTACCAAAAAATTAACCACCACTACGAAAGGAGCTTCCAAGCGATCCAAACATCTCTCTATGCACAAATATGCCCTAATTCTCCATATTCCCCTATATCGTCTTCTTGTCCCTGGTGCCCTGACTCCTTGAGTAATTCTGCTGCCCTGCACGACAGTCCCTTGAAATATTCAGATCTCCTAACACTTTAAATACGAGAAGGTTCAACACCTTGTCCTGAACTAAAGGATGCTCTTCTCCTCCATTCCTCAGCAAACCTTCCCTTGTAGGAATCCAAAAAAGTATTGCACATGCCAACTCCATCACTGATGGAAACCACACTTGTGACAACCTGAACTGTGCTACTATCACTAACTGGCACTTCTCTGCCAAAAGAACCCTCTGAATCAGTGAGGGAAAGGCATGGGCTCTTATCCCCCAAAACCGGCTGAAACGTGCCTACTGCAAACTCCCCTGGATCCGGCATCCAGCTGAAATATTTCCCTAGTTGGAACGTCAGTTTGCTTGCAAAAAGATCCCCCTCAAAGTGGACCCCAAAATTCCTCCAGCCTCCAATTGCTGTAATTCCTTAAGTTCCGCAAATTCAAATCCGCTACCATATTCAATTCTGCTGGTAAGTACTTTGCTTTCACTCTAATTTTGTGCGCCAAAGATACCAAAACTTCACCAACTCTGACAAACCATGGGATCTGCTCCCTCCTAATCGGTTGATATAAGCCACTGCAGACACACTGTCCATCTTCATCAACACCCTTTGACCTCTCAAAATCCCCCTGAAGCTTTTCAAAGCATATAATCCTGCTGTTACTCCAAACAATTTATGTGATTCATCCTCTCCTTCTCTGCCCATAATCCACCTAACTGTTGCTCTCCTAACCATGCCCCCAGCCTTTCAAACAGACATCTGTCTCCATAACAAAATCTGGGACGCAACTAAAAGTGGCCCGAACATTCCAAGCCTCCATATTGTTTAACCACCAATACAATTCCTCTTTCACTTCTTGGTTCATCTTTGCTCTGTCTCCATACAACCAACCTTTCCTAAAAGCATCTCCTTTTATCCTCATTAATGCACAATAATGCAAAGGACCTGGGATAATTGCCTGGATAGAAGATAACAATCCTACCATCTGAGCCAAATCCCTTAACGACAATATTTCCTTCCTCAAAACATACAATATTTATTTTCTTATCATTTTTACTTTCCTCTCGGTAGCTGTAACAGAATTATTCACCTGTAATCTATTCCATCTTCTGAGAGGGTGTTAAAACTGACTTCTCATTGTTTATCAAAAAATCCAAACTCTGCAACAAGTGCATAATCAATATTAACTCTTGCTTCAACTCTTCGAGATCTTGAGACATATGCAATATATAGTCTAAATACACTATCAACCGTAGACCTCTCTCTATCAAATAGTTTGCAACTATTCTCATCACTTTTGTGAAGCACCATGGAGTGGAAGACAGACCAAAAGGTAGATATTGAAAATGAGATAGCTGCTTTCCTCATATGAATTGAAAACACTTATGACTTTCCTTCTCCATAGAATTTATGAAGTATGCATCCTTCAGGTCTAGCTTCAATTACCAATTGACAACAAGTCTCTCAAACAGTGTATACCTTCCATCTTGAAATACCTGTAAACCAAATATTTGTTTAATTCCCTCATATTTATTACTGCTCTCCATCCTTTGTCTTTCTTCAGTACTAAAAAGAGAGTGCTCACAAAACTCCTGGCACTTTCCTCTATACACTTGATCAAACCTTTTTGTATCAAAGATTCTATCTCTGAATCCACTACAGAATGTTGTTCCTCTGTTATAGTTAACTCTCTTTGCTCTTTTACCTGTTGTGGTTGTTCTACAAACTCTATTTTGTAACCTCGTACAGTCTTTAATATCCCTGTATCCCTGGATCTTGTATAATCTTTTCCCATTCCTTCACATGTCTTAATCAAGCCCCTACTTTTCCTTAGGAAGAACCAAAAATAATCTCTGTACTCACTTTGTGATCCTGAATAATTTCGGCCCGATCACGCGCAAACCTTCCTCTTCCTGACCTTCCTGTTCTCTCTTTATTTGGGTAGAAATTCGAAGAGGCCTGATAGATTCTTCCTCTATACTAGTTACTGTAATGGGACCTTTGAATCCCTCGGTCAATTGAAACTCCCCTTTTACTGGCCTTTTCAAAAACACTTCCTCTGAAAACCTTCCTCATTTTAACTTGCGCCTTATACAAGGCAGTAAATGATGAAACATATTTCCCTAGGCTTTTAACTAAGCCTTTTCCAGAAAACAATCCCATTGCTTCTTCGCTTGGCTCCTTCTCTGCCATATCTCACAGTTTGGAACTGATTTTCATTAAAATGGTTTTTTTTCTCATTGCCATCAAGCCTGCTTTTGTATTTCCCAACAATATTATTGCTCTCTGACTCCATCCCTGGAGTAACTCAAGATCCTCTGACCACTCACTGACATGAGCCTCCTCCGCCATATCAAATATCCTAGCCAAAGAACCTAGGACATCTAGTACCTTATCTTGGCACTGTTTTAGCGATCGTTCCAGACACGCCCAGACAACATAAGAAACTAATCAACTCCTAGTACAAAACTAACATTCTCATCAATAACAGGTCTTGAGCACTCAGCCCTCAGCACCTTTCCCACCTATTTATCCAATGATTTCCTCACCCATTCCTTAATGAATCTACTCACAAACTCCATTGGCCACGAGTCACCCATCATCCTGCTGAACATCAAATACATATTCATCATATTCCTTATTGTCATTGGTCAAGGAGCCTAGTCCCAACTCCATCTAAAAAAATTCATCCTATAGTGTGCAGCTAGGGACACTCCTCCTTTGCGTGCCGCAGTGAACACCTATTCTTTTGATGGCCATAGTGGTCTTCCAGATGCTTGTTCTTTCTCAATTTCTTACCTCTTTTCCCTTCCCTCAATTACTCCTCCTCTGATAAGGAGTACAATTCATCCCATGACTCCACATATTGTCTCCTCAACCTGTGCCTTCATCTCCTGCTGAATCAATTTTCTGATAACTTCCTCACTAATCTTACATTCAGTAACCTCTAAACTATTTCCCTGTTCTGAATCCATAGCTTATCCTACATATATAATAAAACTCTTAACTACAACACTCCAATAGTATTAAAAACCCAAACCATATACACCTACAATAATATAACAAAACCTTAAACACAACAAACAATCATTTTTGACTGATCTCCATCAAAGATAGTTTTCAGAGCGCTTCCGCACTTCCCATTTATTCCACTGTAACTTATCAGACTTAAAATGGCCCCCTTAAATGCAAGTTAACTTGCAAGACTTCCAAATCATTGAATTTCACATGGGGCTTTTTATTTCATGCTCAATAGGCGTGCTGCACAAGATGAAGTGCTGACACTTCTGTATTTGCTTCACTGCGGTGGCGCCACCCTCCCAAGATAAAGGCTTGAGAAGGCGACCCCGCACTTCAAACAATGTGGCTGCTCGAGATGAGTGAGCAGATGCTCACGCCTCAGCTAGGCAACGTGCTCGCTCCCCGCAGGAGTCCTAACGCTGACGCAACAACCTATCTAACTGCTGGTAATTGTTTAACCATTTTAATTACCATACCAAAATGACTAAAAAATGTGCTAAGCCTAAAAAACACATATTAATGTAAAAATATATAGAATAAACCACCAATATTTAAAAAATTACACATCTTAGAACAGTATTCTCCTGCTAATACTGCCCTAAAACATGACCCTGCTTCGATGAATTTGAAGATCAACACACACATCTTATAAATATATAACTTTTTCTACAAACCACATACACTTCGTACTCCTCTCACAAAAACTAAATTAGGTGCTTATTTTTCCAGGCGCAAGATTTAAAAGATGAAGAGTGTTCTATAAGGGTATTACTTATGTACTATGGTGTTCAAGTTCTAGATTGAAAGGTATTGTTTGCAAAGTTCTTTAAAGGTGTAGCGGGAGTGGCAATTAAAAGTTTAATGCATAATGGTAGCCTCCGATCTTGAAATAAAATTTATGAACATTCCCAATGTGATTGGGTGACACAACTGATCAACTACAATACCTGTTTTCAGCGACTCAAATTTGAACTACGATTGGGAGCATCATTTGTTAATATTTAAATTCCGCAAACCTAGAGTTTTGTGCTTCTCTGCAGATTGAGCCACGAGGAATGAAGGGGGTGACCGTACTTAAAAGGGCATTTATATCATATTTGTGAAGACTTGTGAGAGTAGTATGAGGTACACCGCTGCTGATAGCTTCTTTTGCATCTGTGTGTCACGTGGAGGGGGTACAGTACCTTTCTTCTCTTCACAGCCAGTGTCTGATTTGAGAGTGTGACTGCTGCTGTGGAGCGAGTCTTTTGGATCCTCATTTTCATCCAGAATTCCAGCAAAGCTGATTTTCCTCTCATACTTGTGACGGTCAAGCTCAGGGTCAAGACGCAGTCGGCAGCTCTCCATGTCCTGTAGCAGCAGGCAGAAAATACAGATATTTCAAGAATAAGGAATAGCAGTCTGTTTAATATCCTCATGGAAAAAAATATGAGATAATCACACATTAAGCTTCACTCTCAGAAAATCACAAAATACAACATGCTGAATTTTGCTATGGATTCAACATCTGAAAAATCTAAAGCACCTGTACAGCGTCACAACCAAAAACAATGTATGCTGCAGAAGAGTTTTTCAAAATATTATTAGGTGTTTAGACAAAATATTGATTTCAAAATATTGGGAGGCAGAAATATGAGGAAATAAATATCGTGATACACAAATATTGTGATGCCAAAATATTGTTGACAGGAATATCATTTTTTTAGGTTAGTAATATCGTTTTAAATAAGATCCATGTTGGTAATATCATTTGAAATAATATAGTGGGCAAAATATAGTTTTTTAAATTATTTGAATGTGTTTTAGTAGTTCATTTTATTTGTCATTGTTGTTTAGGTAAAGTTTGTTTTGAAATATAGATTGTAATTTTAAGTGATTTATAATTTTGTATTTATTTTTTGGGCTTCTAGGTTTGTAGGGGTCTAGACTGGAAGGGCAATTAAGCAATAAATATTTAACAATTAATTGTTAATGAATTATTTAATTGATTTTGATGATGTAAATTATGGAATAGTAATTTTTTAGGTTATATTTTAGGTGCAGTTGCTAGGTTTGTAAGGGTATATAGTGGGAAGTTAACTGATTAATAATTGAATAATTATTAATTGATAATGAATTATTTTATTGAATATCAGTTATGTTAATTGATTAGTGGTTTATTTATTTTATATTACATTTGTCTTGTTAATTAATAATTTTTATATCATGAGTTTAATAATATTTTTCTGCATTCATGGTTCCCAAGAATATTGGTATTTCGAGAATCCAATTAAAAAAAGAGTGATTGGATTTTCGGGAGGACGATGGCAACAAAGCGAGGATGAGAGTGGGCATGGCGCAAGGAGGCCGCGAGGAAGAGAGCCGCTGACCGGGCGAATAACCTAAGTGGGCATGGAAAAACAATAACATTCACTCAGCCCCTGTTCTCTACGCCCCGCTAAGAAGTGCCAAGAAGCGCAACTGAACAAGCTGCAGGGAGCTGTGGGCAGAGTGAAGCAGCCTCACCAGCCGTAACCAAGACTTTTGACTCGAATCATCCAACCAGCTAAATCCAATTGCAAATGACCTTTGGGAGCCCGGCGCTTGATGCCAACGAATGTTGAGCAAGACAGTCAGAAGCCTGTCAGGAGAAAGCAAAGAGAAAGCACTGAGAGGCAGGGGACACTACAGCACATTGTGGCAGGGGACATTGCAGCACATTGTAGCATGGGAGAAGCTGAAAGGCTGGGCAGGGCAGGGCAGGTGTGCCCCTTGGGCCCTCTAGAGTTCTGTTTCCTTCACCTGGCAAACAACGCCACAACGTCATTTGCCCCCTGCCAGCATGCACCTGTTCTGCCGTCGGCACCGTCTCTGGACATCAACTCTCTCCTCTCCTCCTATGTCAGGCCCTTAGCTACTTTGATATCTGCATTGCCATGAGTGGGTATCGCCTGCAGCAACAGCCCAGCCTGCAGTGCGCAGAAGCAAGCATACAGAGGCAAGAGCAGTTCGGAGGGCGTGACGCAGCATTAGGGGATGCAGTCAAGGGTTGAGCCTGGAGCGATGCAGAAATGGCCTGGCCAGATTTGGTTGCGGCTTACGTCTCCTGAGAAGCTCCCCTACCCGAGACACTTAGCGTTTTGCATCTCGCACACCCAGCTCGATCATCTTCCCCAACCAACTAGCCAACTTGCCAGCTAGATTCCATGAGACCTGGAAAGGTACATGGGGCAACCAAGCCAGCAAACAAAAACACAGGGGTGGCACGATGGAGAAGCTCACAACCAACCTCGACCCACCAGCCCCAGCCCTTGACTCTGAGGCGATCTGTAGGGAGTGCAACCCTACAATAACAGCCCCTTGCTCCAAGCCATTGAACCCAAGAAAGGCCCAAATTACGCACTTTTTAATAGCCACCTCCAAAGCACTTAACTCCACCACCCAAGCAGACCAAGGACCATGCCAAGACAGCAAATTACTACCAGTGAAGGAGTCACTCACTGCCACAGTCACGGCAAAGCAACTATTACAGCCTGAGTTAAATCTGACAGGGAGTGAGGGAAAACTGGATAATGACGCGGAACTTCTGTCTCACCTCAACCCCTTAACAAAGTCACATCTGAACACCCACGCCAAGGTCCAGCTTCTGGTGGAGGTCCTGGTGCATGATACGAAACAGTGGTCCTTCAACCTAAGCCCCCCGATAGACTGCACAGCCACCCCATACACTGGGACGCATAGAAACCAATCGGAAGAGCTTTACTGAGATCAGTCCCCAGCATATGTCTCAGTTACTCTGCACAAGCCAGTCACATAAAGGTCTAAACAATGCTGTCCTGGAGGTAGTACTAGATGACTTCACAGTATGGCAGGAGATGCTCCTAAGTCCTTTCGAGCAGATGCAAGTGTTTTTCACCACCCAGCTCTGCCCATCCCCCTCCTTAGTCCCAAAACACAACTATAACACCTTACTCTCTCCTATCAAACTACCCCTAGGGACTCACATTTTCCTGTTGAAAGGCTCCCACCCCAGGAGACACATCAAGGAGCAGACAATAAGTAACCCTAATCCACCTGCACCTCCCATCGGCTCAAAAGCGGTCCAAGACAATACAGCTATCACCTCTTCGGTTCGGATGGTAAGGCTATCCCCAGACTCACCGAACCACTTGCAAGGCACATCCTTTTAGCACCAGCTGTTGAGCACCATGGAGGTGATTTCGTCTGTACTAACATACCATGCAGACAAGCTGGATACACAAGTTGATCTGCTCCATGCTCTCGCAGTCCACATGTACAGAATTGATCACAAACAGCAGGCACTGAATACCATGATAAGAAGAGTTTAGTATGACCAAGCTACAACTTACCATACATGCCAATGCTCTTTGACCATGGACACTCTTGCCACGGTCTCCACAATATTATCAGAACTATTGGAAGAAGTCAAGGCCTCCCAAATGAGATCCTACTCCAGCAACCAGAGAATCACTACCGAGCAGTGCCATTCCAAGAGCACATCAACAGGAGCATTACTCCTACTCTCCATACAGGAGGATCCAGAAATTAATGCCTACTAATGGAGATATCATTAACGAAGGGCTCAGGCACCACCCCATCAACACAGCTAGCTCTCCAAGAAGAGCAAGTAGAGGTCCTCCGCCCACAAACTTCACTCTTAAAGAGGGATCGCAAGCGCCTGAGAAAATCTAGGAAACACAAAGATGAAAAAATTATCATTCGTGTCTTTTCCGCACAAAGTCCAGCACATCATCATCACTCTGAAAAGAAGAAGACCACAGAGCTGGCCCAAGACCCAGCTCTTATTACTTCTCTGTATCCTATATTGTGGATAGGGAGCAGAGATTCTCTATGGGGTTGAAACACTGACACCCACAATAACCCAGACTGTAATTCTGAAGTATATATGGAGAAATATGTAATAGAGCTTCTCAATCTGCACCGTTATTTGACATTACAATATGTATTAATGTGGAATACATGTGCATGTCACTGCTAATGCATACTGAAAATAACTACAAAGGCACTCTACTTTCAACCATCTGAATCTGAATCTAGGTGCAGGTGTGGATGCCAAGAACTTGGTCAGTTGCCTCTTTCTTAAAGGCCCTCCAAAGTCGGGTGTAGGATCCAACAGTGTAGGAAAGTGGCCTTTTTCATATGGTCACCTCTACGTTTTGATCACCGGTACTGAAGCTGTTGGTTGGTAGTGCACTGGGACCCTGCTTATCAGGACCCAGCGCCAGAGCTCTTTCCCAAGACAAGAAACATGTTTAATTGTAACCCACTTGGCAAGGACTTTAACACCCTTGTAAGTCCCTGGAAACTGGTACCTAGAGTACTAAAGAGAGCACTATGGCCTGCAGCATTTATTGGCCTCCCAAAGGGACCCCCACAAAGACCTCACACAAATTGACATTGCAGCCTGCATGAAATGGTGCAAGCCATTTTAAAAAACATGACATGGCGTACTCCCTGAGTGTCATGCCCAAAGACTCTGCTTGTACTATACGTAAGTCACCCCTACAGCAAGCATTAGAGCCCAAAGGCAGAGTGCATTATATTATATGCGATGACATATCTGCAGGAGTAGATATCACTCTGAGATAGCTAGTTTAATTACTAGATATTGCAAGCCGTCAGTGAAGCCATCTCAAAGGCATGTATTGGGCACTGGTCATTATGAGTTACCTAGCTACATGATGGCTTCACTAAAACTCATGGTGTTTGGTATCAAACATCTCGTCTTGATAAATCTGTACTGATGCCAGTATCGGTTGTATGAAGACATGCCCCCGGAAGAAACCTTAGAGGTTCCCCCTGAAAACTGCTAGTCCTCTAGTGTGCTGGCTGACTAGTATTGTCTAGCTTGCCACCACAAACAAGTTTCTTACCCCTGGTGGCTAGAAACAATGCCTGTTCCAGAGAATGGTGTTCACACCTCCTCCAGCAGGATGGCTAGTGATTTAGCATATCAGGGCCAGAGGCTTCAAAGCCACTACCGCGATATGCTGATATACGACCATGGCTTCCCCCATTCCTGGGGAATGCAACACCCTGCCCAGAGGCCCATTTGGTACCACAGCAGGTGGTAAAATTAGCTAGTCAGAAGGTGTGTCACACTGGGCACACCCCTGAGGTGGGCCACCTGAAGTGGACAGTCGAGGAAGGGTTTCACCATCTTGTGTTTTGGTGAAACTAGGAACTCTGCGTCTGGATTATTTCCACTCTCCACAGGAAGTGGTCATGTAAGGATTGTAGTCACTCTAGGGGTAAGTAGTCTATTGGCTACTACCCCTAAACTCTCCTAAACACTCCTAAATTCAGTATGTAGGGGACCCCCTGACACCAGGAACTCAGATTTGTCTACCTGGGAAAAGAAGAGAGCCATCACCATGAGAACTGAGGACTTACCCTGAACTTGCCACCAGACCCTGCCTTGCTACTGGTACCTCGACAATTGCTTGTTCAAAAGCTGTGCATCCTCCCAAGCCCGTGGAGTACTGTCCGGAGCTTTGACAACCAAGAAGCATCTCTCTTGAAGTGGAGGGGACATCCCTGTGCAGCTGCAGGCACCAACCACACATGCCTTGCACCTCGACTTGCTGACTCCACCGAGGGGGCATCTAGCCAGGAAGAAGTCTTTACTGCTCCAGGAGGCCATATTTATCTCCCTAACGAGTTTGGAAACACCAAGCCCTCCAAGAGTCGCCTTGCAACAATAGCCTGGGTACCGGAGCATTTGTCACAACTGAGGCTTGTCCAGTCCAGGCACCACCGACGCCAAAGCCGACCTGCCAACGAGGGACTTCAGGATCACTGAGGCCAGCACCGAGAGTGTCCCTGATGTCCTGGTTTCTCTTCCTCTCCAGGTCACCCAAGCCAGATGAGAGCCTCTAACTACACCAACCCGCCCGCCAAATTACCTCTGCGCCCTAGCTCCCCAGCCTGGGTTCACGGAAACTGACTGTCTACCTGTGCTCCAGAGACCCTCAAGACCCAAGCCACCCTTTGAGATCTGCAGGACATGTACCCATGTCCCCCCATTGCAGCCTTTCTTTTGCAGGTACCTTTGCCATTGATTTGTCCGAGTATCGCTTGAGGCTATCAACGCGGACAGCGTTTCTGCACCCGGACAAGCTGGTGGTTTCTTGGACCTTGGCCCCTAAGTACCTCAAGTCCCTAAAGGTATCCTTCAAAACCGCTCGCAAGAGTATCTATGCAGGTTACGTTTCTCCCATAGAAGAGCATTACCGCATTCAAAGCTCATACTTCAAAATCGACTATTTTCTATTACTGTAAAAACTCATATCTCCGAAAGTACTTACCGGATTCTGATTATCTTTGAGTCTAAAAGTATATACAACTTTGGGTTATTTTTCTAAATTTGCCTCTGATTTTCTTCTTGCAGGTGTGTCTCATTTATTGACTGTGTGTACAACAAATGCTGAACACTGCCCGCCGATAAACTTAAGCTGCTCGACCAAACTACCACATATAGAGCACTTGGGATTATTCATTTATGGTCAGTTAACCAATAAGGGTCATCTGGACTTTTTGCAGGGTGGGCCCCTATTTTAGCACTACCACATAAAAAGCCAGCTCGCTACACACAGCTGCTTGAGACTGAAGCTGTGACGACACAGTCAGCTTGACGCGAAAGATGGGGGTGGAGTTTCAGGTTTGGCTGATGAATCGCAGCAGGAGTGCATGTGAGCAGCCTGCATGCGCAAGTTACAAATAAAGTTGCCCAGCAGTTCACTGGTGATGAGGGGAGAAACCCACCCATGCAGC
Source organism: Triturus cristatus (assembly GCF_964204655.1). Lineage (NCBI taxonomy): Eukaryota > Metazoa > Chordata > Amphibia > Caudata > Salamandridae > Triturus > Triturus cristatus. The sequence continues at coordinate 654,075,419 of NC_140584.1, forward strand.
AGTCAACAAACTCTGACAGCCTGTGTAGCTGCCATTCGCAGGCTTTGCCCTTCCTTTGGCTGCCAAGCACGTTCACCTGAGACCCGGAGGACATGTCCATTGCGCCTGTGACTTCCGACAACACTCCCTTTGGTGCTGATCACCAGTGTACCCAGGCTCCTGCAGACCTTCGCGAGGCACTCTTGGGTATCCCCAGCATTTGCCAGCATGTGTGAGTGTTAAGGCCCTGTCACCCTGCCAACAGCCATCTTGAATTGGATAGTCATACTGACTGCCTCGAGTCAGCATGCCTTTGGTGGCCATCTTGGATTGGGAAGGCCTACCCACTGCTTCCTCCTTAGTGCCAGCAATCACCATGCAGCCATCTTGGTTTGGGAAGGCCTACCAATTGTTTCCTGCCATAAGCCGGCATCCCACTGGTGGCAGCCCTCTCCACTGGGTAACAGACATAGTGACTGTCCGCATACCTTTCACCTGTCCTGAGGACGCAAAACATCTTCAGCTGTCCACTGACAGACGTCCATGCATGATGCTGCTGCATTTCTGAAGCCACCGCCCTCGCTCAACGCATACAAGAAGCACAACATTGGGACACGGTGGGATGACTGGATCAAAAGATTTGTCGACTTCATGGCAGCTCAGAAACCTCAAGAACCTCGTTGGAGATGACGTCAAAGAGGCCCTCAAGATCCCAAAGGAGGAACTTCTAGCAAAATGTTAAAGATGAACTCGCCAACAAGTCTGACTCTTCCGGGGGGCGTGGCCTGACAACGAGTGAGTGAGCAGCACAGCTCGTGAGCTCCGGTCGGCCAGCAGCCATCCAGGTCCATCCTGAGGTATCCGACACAGAAAAACCCTTGCAGAGAACTCCCATGGATGAGTAGAGTGGAATGCCACTGCTGCAGACAGTGAAAACGTCTCAGCTGGCAGGAACTGACGGCCGAGTGGCGGAACCGATGCCGCGACCGCGAGGCTCCCAAAATGGCAGTGTCTGGGGGACAACAGTGAAAGCAACACCACAGTAAAACCAGAGCGAGTGAGGGAAGCAGTGAGGTGCTCAGTAGAAAAGAGATGCACCCGCTGCTGTGGTCTATGCATTGAAGTCCCTCTCTGCTGGAGACCGCTGGGGAGCAAGGTACTGACGCGTCTCGGACAGTGGGGGTGACCTGTGAGACACCCCAGAGGACGCCTTCTGATGCAGACAGTAAGACTGCTCCAAGGGCAAACCTCTGGGACCCATCATGCTGACGGGCAGGGCTGCCCTCTGTGCAGCGAACCCCCCCTCCATACTAGAGAGTGCTGCAGAGAGAGGCAACAAGACTGCAGGAGCCACGGGGCAGCCTACAAGGTGCCCTGGATAACCCCTCCTGAGGCAGGCAGCGGGCCGCTATGTAGGTGAGACGCGTCATGGCTGGGGTGATACAGTGAGGGAATACGACGGAGGAATGGGACGCCTGGCCCCCGGGACTGGTTTCGCTGCAATGAGGAACCACGAGGAGAACGGCCTGCAAGCAAAAATCAGGTCAGACGCAACCTGCATGTGAGCTGATGAGACACAAGGGGGCACAGAGGAAACACTAAGGCCACAAGAGACCCTGAGACTGGCGGGAGAAAGGAGGCAGATGGAGGCCTCCACAACTGTCCCAGCACAGCCCAGGAATACTGGAAAGGACGAAGCGGGCCCCCTGGAGATCAGGAAGACAAGACGGTGAGTCAAAGGCCAGGCGCAGCGACAGTAACTTTTAGGCCCCAGAACTGTGGCGAGTTGATCCAGCCTGTAAGGGGCTGGCAGGGGTAACCGAGTCCTCCCCAAAGTAAAGTGGCCAAATGTGAAGGGACGGTCACAGCAGGAACTGACTCAAGGAGTGTGCAGCCCTAGAAGTGGACTGGGTACTCACCCTACACTAGGAACTTAAGAGGGAGGCAAAAAGGAGTAGGCGCAGTGCGTAGTAATGAACCCTGCTACTGAAGGGTCTCCAAGGGCATACACCTAGGCGGTGATAATCAACAAGGCTCATGAAGAACAGCAGTATCACTCCGCCCCTGCAAGCAAGCCCCTGTCTGGCCGGCCATCACCAAAAGGGATAGAAGGGCCAAGAAGTCCCAAGTAATACACAAGGCCTAACGCCTGACAGAGTACAGGCCGCCTGCGGAGCACCGGGGAAACTGGATTGCAGACCTTGACCGCAACTGTGGGTCCCCGCGCAGAGACCTGGTCATGGAAGCACAACGACTTGGCCTGAGCTACCCGCAGGGTGTGAATACTGGAAACAACAATAGAACTGCAATAATAGGAGATGCCAAGGCTCTGAGAATCAATCACTTGGGAAGAAAGGCGCATGAGCATAAGGCGCACTAGGGCAGCGCAGATCTGGAGGGAAAGATGGGGAAAGTACCAAAGAAGAAAGACAAGGAAGGGGCCCTAGCAGAGAAAGCGATGGAGGAGAGGGGAGGGAAAAGTCCCAATCTCAAACAGAATGCCCAACAGACCCAATGCCCCAAGACATATTACAGGCCATAACCTCAAGTGAGCGGCTGGAAGCCAAAATAGATTCTTTAGGTACAGACCTGGGCATCCTCAGAGAGGACCACCAGCAATTAACGGAGTGAGTATCAGCAAACGAAAGTCAGCTGTCGGAAACCTGACAGGACATAGGGACAATGAAAAACAACTGGCGGCCCTTAAAAACGCAAGTGCGCACACTTAAATCCTGAGCAGAAGACGCTGAAAACTATCTTGAACAATGGCATGGGAGGGGCTTTCAGGATTCTACGCGCTGGAGAGAGCCCAGTGAGTACCAGCGAGACGCCTATACCAGGAGTTCTACCCTGGGTGGTAATAGTGAAACTACTTCTAAGAATAGAGAGCATATCTTAAACCAAGAACGCCAAAAGGGAGATATAAAAGTGAACAATGCACCAGTGCGAATTTTCCAGGACTTCTCCAGAGGAGTACAGAGGCAACGGAGCTCTTTCCAAAGCGTGAAGCAAAAGCTACGCCAATTAAACTACAAATACCCAATGTTCTACCCAGCTCAGCTGTGAGTGACTACATAGGGTGGAACGGAATTCTTCCGACTCCGCAGGAGGCCTGGAAATGGCTGGAGAGACATGAGGGAGCATGACCACCATGAGAACCTGGGCAAAGACAAAGGTGAGAGAGACCTGCTCACAACCAATGGGTCATAAGAGAGGCCTTGGCCCCCACGCAAGAGGAAACGCAACTGGAATGACGGAATGCGATGAAGGTGGTGGCACTGATGAGCGGTAAAGAGTAGAACCACATGCCCCCGGAGAACAGTGATGCAACGGTAGAATCCAGCTCTAGTGAGTCGGAAGTGCTGAGTGTGGTGCTCCCAGATGTAACATCACAGACGGCATTATCTAGAATCCGCTGGGCGACGCTGACCTTAAAGGGATCCAGGGAGACACGTGAAGCACTTGACTCAATTACAAGGTATTGGGGTTCCCATGGGGAGGACACTGCAGGGGTTTCCTGAGGTTCTTAAGCTGGGTGATGGCTGGGGGGATCGGAGAGGCGGCAGACAGCCCCCCTCTCTTTGACTGATTGAACTGCAAGCAGTCACTTGCGGACTTATTGTTCTAGTTTGGATGGGAGGCGTTTACCTACTTGTCCTGGGGAGTGGGAATTGGGGGATTTGTTTATTGTTCTTAAGTGGGGACACCTTGAGTTGTTCTGTATGCAGAAGAAGCCACACAATGGCAAAGAGATTTAAAGTGCTCTCCTACCTTCGGCGCCGGGGGGTCCAGATAGCCTTACTGCAGGAGACGCACCTCACGCAAAAGGAGGGAGTTGCATTACAGAGGCGCTGGAGAGGCAAAATCTATCACACCACAAACTCGGCCTACGCAAGGGGGTGTTGACGTGAATACAAGCAGGGGTATCATTTAAACTCATGGACTCGCAGCTAGTCCCGGAGGGCCGCTACGTAGCGGTTCAGGCATGATTAGAGGGTCACAAACTGAATATAGGGAATGTTTACGCCCCTAACACGGAGCAGTCAACCTCCTTTGCCCAATTGAAGCACTGCTTGGAACTATTTTTGACTGGCACCACCATAGTGGGGGGAGACTTCAATAGTAAAGATGATACACACATGGACAGATCCCACCCTCCAATGTGAGCCTCTTAAGCCACATGTGCCTCGCAAGCATTTAACGCATGGTGGAGAAGCTGGGGATTGCTGGATGCCTGGAGAACCCTATACCCCGAGATAAGAACTACTTCTATTTCTCAGAGGTGCACGAAGTGCATGCGCGACTGGATGCCTTCCATAATCCAGAGGTGCTAATACTGGAGTAGGCGCGCCCCACACCGGCGATTCCCACTTGGAAGCTCCGCCCAGATGTTCTGGAAGATCAGGTCTTCCGGGAAGAGATAAGAGGTAAAATCACACAATACTTTACTGATAATGCAGGCACGGCCTCCACACCGCACGTGGAGTGGGATGCCTTCAAGGTGGCCCTACGAGGTTAGTGCATAGTGCACACGACAGGGTCAGGGGCACCCTCCTAAAGGCGGCTGAAGAGGCGGATGAGATTCTCAGGGGACTGGAGCGCAGGTGACCAGACCACCCAGAGCACCAACAGGCAGTACTTGAGGCTAAAGAGGAGGTGACGAAACTGACTGAGTGGCTCAGGTGCTTCGACTACAAACAATATCTTAAGTGCACCCACGCAGAAAGGGACAAGTCGGAGTTCCTCCTAGCATGGCTGGCAAACCCAATAGGTAAAGGCCCCATGCTGGTGGAAATAGAAGATGAAGAGGGCAACCAACATTATGCACAGACAAAGATTAATGAGGTCGTCGCTAAATATTATGCTGGGCTGTATAAGAGATCAACATACTGTGACAGAGCAGCGACCCGAGAATACCTAGAGGACCTACAGGTAAGATGCCTGGACACCATAGAGACGGAGAGCCTGGGAACTGATATTGAGCCAAAAGAAGTGAGGGTTGCCATCAAGTGTACGGCACGTAACAAGACCCAGAGCACTGATGGATCGCCGGCCGAATTGCGAAGCGGCTTATGTAGAGGACCTGGCCCCCAGACTGGTTTTATTCTATCAGACTGCCCGCGACACCGGGATACTGCCAGAGAGCACCAGGGAGGCCCTCATTGTCGCGTTACCAAAACCGGGGAAACCAGCACACGACTATAAGGCCTACAGGCCATTATCCATGCTGAACATGGATTACAAAATATTAAGTTAGGGGCCGATTCACAGAACTAACTTAAGACAAAATCCTAAACTTACTACTTTTGGTATTCACAGAATTAGGATTTTGTCTTAAGTTTGTCTTAAGACAAACTTAAGACAGACTTAAGACAGACTTAAGACAAACTTAAGACAAAATCCTAACTTAAGTCTGTCTTAAGTCTGTCTTAAGTCTGTCTTAAGTTTGTCTTAAGTTTGTCTTAAGACAAACTTAAGACAAAATTCTAACTTCTGTGAATACCAAAAGTAGTAAGTTTAGGATTTTGTCTTAAGTTAGTTCTGTGAATCGGGCCCTTAGAGTTTAGAGACCAGACTTTTGTCGCACAGGTCGACTTTTGTCCACGCGGACCAAGCTGGGTTTATCCCAGGGCAGAATGCTGCCATTAATATACGGCGACTCCTGGCTGTCATGGATTCCAAAGAATACGACAAGCCAGAGGCAGCTGTGTTCGCAGTAGACATTGAGACGGCCTTTGACAGTCTGGAGTGGCCCTTCCTGTACGAGGTCCTGTCCTCGATGGGGCTCGAGGGAGGCTTCCTGGTGTGGGTAAAACTGCTCTACGCAAGCCCCACAGCAAGAGTGCGTACCTGGAAAACTATTTCTCTAAGACAGGCGTGGAGAGGGGCACGAGGTAGGGGTGCCCCCTCTCCCCACTGCTGCTCACCACTGCCATGGAGCCCCTGGCTTGTAGGGGGAGGAGCTGTCAAGACTACAGTGGTTTGTGGCTTGGAGAAACGAGGCATCACATAGCTCTATATGTGCATCTCCTGTTGTTCCTCCGCAATACATCCACGGAGCTGACAGGAGCGTGGTCCATGCTGCTAAGTTTGGCAGGCTATCTGGTCCTAAGGACAACTGGGAGAAATCAAAACTGTTCCCCATGACACCCAATAGACCCTTGCCGCCCGACCTAGGGAACATAAAATGGGAGCATAGCTGCCTGCCATACTTGGGAGTTAAAATATACCATGCCCCCGCTGAGCTGTTAGAGGGCAACGTGGGTAGAGCGATACGCTCAATCCGGTCCTCTATAGATTTCTGGATGACCCTACTACTCTCGGTAACCGGACAAATAGCTGTCCTGAGGAAGATGGTGGCACTCCCACGACTGCTGTACTTTTGCAGAACCCTCCCGGTGCAGATACTACGAGTCACATTTAGGGACCTGGACTCAACAATTGTGTCCTTCCTTTGGGGGACGAGACACAGGAGGGGAACGCTGGCCACGTTGCAGTGAACCATGACTGAGGGAGGTTTAACAGTCTTGGATTTCGAAAGATACTACATAGCAGCTCAACCTTACTGGATGATCCAGTGGCTGGCAGCCAAAAGGAACCCGGATAGAGAGCGGTGCCCTTTTGCGCCGACCGCCCCAACGCTTGCGAAAATACTACTGTGGGTACAGAGGAACTCATCGGAAGACACAGCAGAAACTAGGGTGGTGACGCGTTGCTGGACTCAGTATCTGAGGCGAGTGGGTGCTAGAATACCCTATTCTCCAGACCTACCCATAGATCTGCTTCGCTGCCTACCACAGGGGGAGCACTGGACGGGCTGGAGGATTGGGAAGAGACAGGTCTGAAAGTGATAGGGGACCTTTGCCCAGACTCGGAACTGCCCCCTTATGAAGAGCTCCGAACGGAATACAACTTACCCAGAGGCCAGTTCCTAAAGCATAGACCTCTCCCGCAGAGGATAAGTAAGCACTGTGGCACAGACAGCGCAGAATCCCGAGCGCTCGCGGGATGCCGGTACGTCACACTCTTGACGGAAAAAATCAAAGCAGTTTCCTGCCTTTACACTGCGATCAAGCAGGACATACAAAGACCGTTAGAACACTTGCTAGTGCAATGGGCGGAGGACCTGGGGAGACAGATTCCGGAGAAAGACTGGGATACAATAGTGGAATGAACCCTGGAGGTGTCCAGAACCACGCAGTTCAAACTAATAAACTACTACATTCTCCACAGAGCATATCTTATCCCGACCCGAATAAGGCAGTATTTTGGAGTAGAATCTGCAGTATGCCCTAGGTGCGGGGAGAGATAAGCCCACATTCTGCACATGTTTTGGGACTACCCTACCTTGCACACATTTTGGGAGGAGGTACGACACACAATAGGTGATGCGATAGACAAGGAGCTGCCGCAAACTCCAGAACATTACCTGCTAGGGTGGTTCCCGCATACGGTCAAAAATAAAACGATCAGGAAATTCCAAGACCTTACATACGTCCTGGCCAAAGGGTAGATAGCTAGAAACTGGAAAACTCCAGGGGGACCGCGGGTGGGTAATGAAAAAAGGGAGTCTCTTACCTAGAGAAGGGAGGCGGGGCACAGGTAACATAGACAGTGCAAGAGCATGGGAGCACATAGTGGGAGAATTAACAGCTAATAAATATGGATCAAGCAGAGCAAAATCCCCGGAGGCAGTAGCACCAGACCAAGAAGAGGGGGTAAGTGAATTGGCAGGCCAGGGACAGGTTGACTAGATGAGGCCATCATAGCGACATGAGTAGTTTAACATCTAGAATCAAGGCACGGTCCATAGCACATGTGCAATGCCTAAAGAGACATTTATTTGGAACTAAATGCAACTCAAGGGAGGGAGGGGGGAGGAGGGGAGTTTATTAGTATTAAGGTTAGCGTGCACCAGAGAGGGTATACCTATATGTATATGCATAACAGTGATGGAAATTAATGTATGCTATGATTATTTGACTCTTCCACTAACGTAGACTATGAACACTACACATTCAACAAAGCCTGACAGCAACCGGGAGAGTCAATGGACCACTTTGTAGAGCGCCTAGAAAGCCTGCTCAAACGATGGATTTAGGCCCAGATCTCCGTACTGGGGTGAATGTATGACATTGTTCTGCATTCTGTCAATCAATTGTTCTTTTTGTATTTGTCACACCGAGTGGGACGGGAATGCCCTGACGTGGGTCCCGTTCTCTCAATGCAACTGGGGTCAAGCTATTCTGGCAGATGAGGGGTGAAACCCCCAAACCGGTCCTAGGATGCTTGTTTCCAGTCCAGGTAGGACCTGGCTTGGCAGTTTAGGCTGGACTGTTCCCATTGGGCGCAGGGTCAAAACTGATTTGCATATGGTTGGGTTCAAACTGGAATGGCATGGGGAGCAAAAACACGATGGATTTACGCCCAGATCGCTGTACTGGGGTGAATGTATGACATTGTTCTGCATTCTGTCCATCAATTGTTCTTATTGGAAAGCCTCCTAAAGCACTGTCAATGCCAGTCCAATGGGTCTCTGAGCCATCCTGGCACACCACTCTGGAACCCAGGAGCCCAGCATTAAATTGTCTCTTATGCAAGCAGAAGCCTCTCTGACAGTGAGAAAGCCTATTCTCAACCCAAGAACTAGAGTCTTTCAGTGGTGTGGGCCCGCGAATATTCTCATATTATGTTATGTTATGTTATTTTATTTTATAACGCGCACAGATACTCAAGAGTGTCAACGGGCGGAGCCATTACGAGGGGTGGAGAGTGAAACTTAAACAAAGAGATGGGTTTTCAGGAGCTTTCTAAAAGCCAGTGGATCCTTGATGTTCCGAAGAGCAAAGGGAAGGGCGTTCCATGCCATGGCTGCTTTCCGGGCGAGAGAGTTGCCACCTAACCTCTGGCATTTAAAGCGGGGAGCCGGAGCCAGAGCCAGAATTTGAGACGAGGAGCGCAGTTGTCTCAAAGGGGCATAGAAAGAGAAGCGTTTCTGCAGGTAAGTAAGTCTTGACCGTAGAGAGCACGATGGGCAAAGACTAATGATTTAAACTTAACTCTTACAGCCACGGTCAGCCAGTGCAATGAGCGCAGATGGTGGCTCATACAACTTCTGGAGGGCAAGTCAAGAAGAAGCCTGGCAGCCGCATTCTAGACCACCTGAAGCTTTTCCAGCAGGTAGCCAAAAATGCCAACATAGAGAGCATTGGCATAGTCCAGCCGAGATAGAATAAGGGCACGGATGACTGTCTCCTTCACAGCCCTAGGCAGAAGGGGGAGAAACTTCCTTGGGGTTTTAAGCAGGCCGAAGCAGGTGCCGGCAAGCTTTTTGACCTGAGTGTAGAAGGAAAGGTTCTCCTCGAACCACCCCCCCAGATTCTTAATGGGCTTCCCAATAGAGGTAGGCAGGGGGGGCTCTGGTGGCCAGAGTGTCCCTAAACTTAGGTGGAAATTTCCCGAAGAGGAGAGTCTCGGACTTCTCTTTGTTGCATTTAAGCTGCACGGAGGCAAGCCATTTAAAAACGGAGGACAAACAGTGCTTCGCGGAAGAGACTGAGTCCGTATTTTCCTCCCTTGTAAAGAGAAGCTGGGTATCATCAGCGTAGGCGATAATCTTCGCCCCCAGTTCTTCTGCCAAGTAAACCAAAGGTGTAACGTAAACGTTAAAAAGGAGGGGGCTAAGAGAGGACCCCTGTGGTCACTGTCTGGGGAACAGAAGAGGACGGCGGAAGCCAGATATGCTGAACCCGTCCATCCAAGAAGGACCTGATCCAGCCCCATGCCGTGCCAGAGACCCCTATCTCGGTAAGGCGCATAAGAAGCCGTGAGTGTGGGACTGTGTTGAACGCTGCCGACAGGTCAAGCAAAATCAATGCAGCCCTGCCGCCGGCATCCAAACACTACCTGATGGCTTCCGAGAACTCTACCAAGGCTGATTCAGTACTGTGGGAGGCCCTAAACCCTGACTGAGCCGGGTACAGGGGACCTCCTCTTTCCATGTCTTCCTTCTATGGCAATTGGTTCACCATGATTATTGACCACCAGGCTCTCCTCAACATCTTTGGAAATCCCTAAGCTTAAATGCCTCCAGGGATTGAACAGTGGGGAAACGGCCTACAGGTGTAGGACAGGGCCATTATCCACAAGCCAGGAAAAGAACACAATCCAGCGGAATACTTCTCCAAATAGCCATTATACATGACAAAACAACACTCGTCCATTGCTGAAGAATATCTTCAATTCATAATCAGCACAAGTGTGTCGCCCGCACTCTCGATTCCTCAAATAGTCATTGCCACAAAAGAATATAGAGATCTAGCCCTTGTCACGTGCCACATCAACAGAAACAAATGGAAGAACAGCGAACAGTGGAGTTGTGACTCTGGGGAGATCACAGCCTCCCACAATATCAGGGACTCATCCTAAAAGGATCATGCATCGTGATTCCCAAGAACCTCTGCAAGAAAGCCATCAACCTGTCGCATGAAGGACACCAAGGGATAGTTGCCACCAAAAGCATGTTCCGAGATAGATCATGGTTCCCCGAGCTAGATTCTATGGTAGAGACAAAACTGAGAAAGTGACACGTGTCCATCTGTTTATCGCCAGCTATGCAACAACTATCACTGGAGATCTCAGAAATACTGGCGAGAGTATGGGAGCGCATAGCAGTTGACCTTTTTGGCCTACTTGAGTCTGGCAAGTATCTTGGGGTGGTAGTAGACAAATACTAACGATTCCTGCTAGTCAAAGTGGTCTCATCAACTGGAGCTACCAAGATAATCTGGAACCTGGACGACATCTTTGCAATGTAGGGATTCCCGAAAATCCTGAAGTCGGACAAAAAGCCCCATTCACTGTGGGGGACTTCTGAGATGATTTATGTTTCCCTGTATTAGAAGAGTAGGTCTGAAGGTGTACTTTCTCCTTGTGAGAAGGAGTAGCTGGTACCGATAAGGCTGGCTCTGAGGAGATTTAGAGTGTTTCTCTAAAAGTTTTCTGGCCCCTTCAGAAAGGTCCTCATGGGACCTGGCGCTTTTGTGAGACCTATGAAGACCTTTGCTATCCTCATCAGAAGATGTCTTGTGCCACTTTGTTTTTGAAAGCCACAAGAGTAACCTCCCCTCTCTATCCCTCAAGGTTTTAGAGTTTTAGAGGAAAAAGTGTGACACATTTTACACTGGATGGAGGCAGTCAATACAGTCCTTATGTGGGTCATCCACATTAAACTTTTTCTTCCCACAGTTCTTTCAGGAACTTTCAAGGCCTTTCCCGTCAGACATGGTAGTGGAAATATGAAGCTGTAGTAGTTTGAAGAAAAACTGAGTAGAGCTCAGGGAGACCCCATTCACACATGATGTCCAATGAAAGTCAGAGTGATTCTACCTCCCATGGGATTATTCTAGAAGGTGCTAGCTACTGATTGGATGTATAGGAAGTGTGGTCTTTTTTTGAAAAGGAGATAGATGGCTACTAAATTAGTCTATAGTTACTTTGCATACTGCTTGACTATGGTACTGTGGGACTCCAATCTCGACGACAGAAAATGAATCAAGCATGTGAATCTATGAAAGATACCTCAATACTGGATAACAAACTCCTCCAGTGGTGGCCACACGCTCAGGCTGTGTGAAAACTAGGACTGGATGGCTGACTGAAGACATTTAGACTCATTGAAGAAGAACGGGGTTTCATGTTTAAACGGGGGGAGGTGTACAGTCGAGAGCACGAACTTGTGACTGCCGGAGGTTGAAGCTGTAACAACACAGCCAGCGGGAGATGGAAGACAGGGTGGAGTTTCATGTTTGGCCGATGAAGTGCAGCAGGCCCTTAGGATAAGTGTGAACCACTTCCGAAAGAAATGCTGTCCACCATAGGTCCCATATGGGTTACAAAGAAGATGCCCTCAGTAAAATAGTTTTAGACAGCACCAGGAGAAAAAGAGAAAGCCAAAACATAAAACATTGTAATGTGGTGAGACCCAATTAGAAGTCTGTTACAGCAAAGCTGCATTTTTTTTATTTGGTTAAGACCAGAACTAGCAGTACTGTAGCAGAACCAGCGTTTGTAAGATTTAACCAGAAACTGCAGATAGCAGGACTTGAGTATAAATGGTGTTTGAAGAGATGGAGACTGCAAGACTGCAGCAAAACTAGATCTGGCATGTACTGAGGTGGCAGGACTGGAGCAGACAATCCAAAAGCAGGAGTAAGCCAGATCACTTTTGACATAATTGTAAATGATAAGAAACCCTTCATTTGCTGGTAGAACAGACAACACCTCACAGGAGATGGATTGTCTTGAAGGTAGACTATCTAAATGAGTCTGTACATAGGGGTAATCTTGAAATGGTGTTTCAGTTTGGTGGTCATCTTTATTATACAGTGTTTTAGTTAGATGGCCATCTTGTAATGGTGTACCACTTAAGAGGAGTAGCACTGACTCCTCCTCCCTGCAGCTGCTACTATTGCTGAACCATAAGAGTGGTCTTCTCTAACATGATGCACAGTGGCTCTGACCACACTGCAAATGGCAATTTCGAAGAAGGCCAGAGTTACGTTAGCACAAACTCTTGGTCTAGTATAACTACATCAATATTAAACGAATTCTAATGGGCACTAGATCTTTACTGGTTTTCTATTTTGAACCACAATGAAACAAAACTGTCAGCAAATGATGTGGAGCACTACACGATGGCTGCCCAAGTGATCAAGGTGACAGACAGGGCATTTTTCAGTTTACATGAATGTTCTAAATCTGTTAAGATGGTGCACAACTAAGATTCCACGGTCACCAGGAAGACACATGGTGCGCGGATGTGGGGACTTATCTACGATAATGTAAGTGTTATCTGTTTTTAGTATGGAAACACTTCAAATTTTGTGGACGCTCAGCATAACTGGGAGAACTCACTTCCTTATTTTGGATTTGTTTTTTCACAGATTTTTGTCGGCTCACACATAGCCTAGTTGTATACTAGCACATCAAAACAAGCAAGACAGATGATTAAAAACACTATATGAATTTAAGTGGATGGCTTACAGGTTAACTTAAGATATTTGCCACTTCCAAAACCATCATGAAATGCATGTTAATAAAATTAATTGTTTTTCATATTATAGCTGGCGATCAGTAGAAGGTAATGCAGTGATGGGTGGTGATTTGATAACATTGATTTTGACAAATATGGCACATGGTGCCTTCTATAAGTGAGTGACCTCCATTTTATTTTTTAGCTACAGTAATCATGTATATATTTACAGGGTGCTATCACTTGACCCACAGAGTATAAATGTGGAAGTGGTGAAAAATGGGTAAGCTCATGAATTTCTAATTCACAGGGTGGCATGTCTATCCTTTTGTTCACATTAGTATTCTATGGTTGATAATATATTATTTAGGATACATTTTCACATTGAATTAATTGGTGATGGCATTTTCAGCTCAAGTGCCGTTTGACATGTTACATAGAGCTATATTAGGATAAAGAAGGGGGCATTAGCTGTAATTTTCTGATGCACAAATGGATGAATTGATGTCCCAGCTGTAATGTTGGATATAATGGACTAGCAATTCCAATGTAAATAGTCTTGGCATGCTATTTTTAAATGCGGCATTTAATTTCAAATAGATAATTAGAGTCGACTTCACTGTGCATCATCAATAAAAATTAAGAAGTCCACAAGTCTTGTAAGGACTTTTGATTAACTTAAGGTTGGTTGTTATTCGACCATGATCTTCCTGACATATTTATTTGGGGGACACCTTTAAATTACTAACTACATTCTCTGTATCCTTCTCCAAATACCTGATTTCACAGTTGAAATTTGTCTAATGCACAATACAATTTGTACTTAATAATTGTTAACTTGAGATAAACATCTGATGCTCTATGTAACACAATGTCACAGATACACTGGGGATCACTAGATGTTCCATGAACAATTCACGAACAACTAGGTGATGGGTTGATTCCTAACTAGTTACTAATGACTTGTGCTAAGGTATTAATTTGGGATATGGTATCTAGCCCTGAAGAAGTCAAGGTGACGAGGCCTAATGAAACCCATGCTGTCTAGAGGAGGTGTACTGAAGAAAGAGGTTCAAACAGTTGTGAAAGAAAGAAAGAAATAACTCAAAAATGAATGATGCGGGGCGTGGCCAGCAGCCGACGGGAATGGCCGCACACTAGAGCAGCTCCGGAGCCTTTGCCTGATATCCGACCATAATGTGACATTAATCCCAGTACAAAATTCTCTAACTGGTCAAACTAAGCCCATGGGACATCAGGCATCATAGTTCACCAATAAATCAACTCGACATCGCTGCAGACGCATATTGAAAGCCTGAACCTCCATGCTCTCTCACTTGACAACGTAGTGAAGGGGATAATACAGCTAGTCACCCGGAGCCCGAGACTGGTAGACCAGCCACAAGGTACCGGCGAAAGTACACCATCCATTACCTTGACTCGCATAGTCAGCGGCACATCGAGGCAGTCGTGATGGCATCTGCACTCTGGATTAACCCTGAGGCAACGTGTTGACTATGTCAAGCCGCAGGGATCGGTGAAAGTGCACCGATGCTGTGAGGAGTAGAAGACGAGCGCCGCTATCCAAGCTGAGACCCGTCAGGAGGAGCGTCACCGGGGTCCAGTGGTGGCGGAGGGGAGCGAGACAGGTGCACTCTCCGACTCTCTGGGCCGGGGGCCGCGGGGAACCACAGACGCGACCTAACCGAACCTAGGCAGCCGAAGCATGATCGCAGAGTGGCTCACCCATCAAGATACGCTGGTGGCATACCTCACGAAGATCTCCGGTGCCTGGAGTCCCAGAGGCACTGCGCGTATCGGACAATAAAAAAAATAGGCAGAGGACTGCGAGACACCGGCGATACGGGGTGAGTCAACACTCATATTTATAATATCACCCTAAAAAAAATGTGTAATTGTGGCCGCAGCGAGGTGTCGGTGCCGGCGAGGCCCGAGGGCTGCCCCGCGCGTTGTCATCACCTGTGGCTTGCGCCCGGGGCTCAGGATTGTGGCAGGGGGAGGGGGCTGGGTGCAGGCCTTGCCCCAGACCCAGGCCTAAATTGTATAAAGAAGCAGAGGCACGCCGGGCTCCTGGGGACCAACATTGAGGCGGTGAAAGACAGTTACAGTATCTGGTCTGACCAAAAGGAGGTTCCCTTCACTCAGTACACCGCAAACAGGGAGCTACTCTTGTCGCTGCAATTGGGCCCCGACCGGGAACCTGTCAGAAGATTTTAAAAGTTCAAATAAACGGCGAACGCCCAGTGGACACTAAGGAATCTGCCCAGGCCTGGATGGGTTGCAGTGCCTACTGCCACGAGTGGGCAACGATAACATCTGGGGGGGGCATAATCCACGGCTGTACTTCACTAATACCAGGGTCCGAGCATGAAATAAAGGTGACGCAAAAGACTTTTGTAAAGCCAGACATCGGACCTATGGCGCACAACTAAAGAATACCCCTTCTGTCATGGTGACGCCAAGTACAGGATTTGGTCACAGCCATTCAACTCCCCCAAGCAAGCAGATAAACCCCCTATGACTTGGTGATCCTACTTCAAGATACCACACAATAGAGTTGCTAAAGGGGGAAAGCATTAAAGCTTCACCACCTAGGGTTAGGCCTCACCAGAGATATAGCTCACCAACCTATGGTACAAAACTCCCAAATCACAACTAGGGAAAGCCGACAGGACGTGAAATGCACGTAGCCCCAAGGCAGGCGCTGGGGACTACCACGTTTTATCCACAACTAACAAAACCACAGAACACGAACAGTACCTAACAAGATGGCAGGCGGCAGGGGAGGCAAGGCAGCAATGCAAACAAAACTCGACAAGTACACTTGGACCAGGAATGGGGAGGAACAAGACACTGCCAAGGCAAACGCACAGGAGAAGGCACAAACCCCTACTGGTCAGTTCGATCTCACACTACAAGACATTATGGTGGCAATCAATAACGTCCGTACCTCTCGAGTCAAGACTAGACACAGTAAATATTGAAAACTCTCATGTCAGAGCAGACCTCCGAAATATGGACGCCAGAGTTAAGGAGGTCGAAGAAGCCACCAATGCGATCCACCGATACATCCCATCTCAAGCAACAAGTGCAACAGCTAATAGAGCGATATGGTAGGATGGGGACGCAATTGGATGACTAATAAGGCAGGGCATGCCGAAATAATGTGTGCATCCTTGGAGTGCCGGAACGCACGGAGGGGCCAGTAACAGATCTCTTCATCGAACAGTTAGATACCAAACACTAGCAACCAAAGGACCTCTCTAACTATTTTTCAATCGAACGAGCTCACCGAGTTCCCGTTGGTGGGCCAAGACCAGAGGCCCCTCCAGGACCAATAGTTGTAAAAGTCTTTAATTTCCATGATCGGGATGCCATCCTACAAGTGGCTGGTATTGCTCCACCCACGAAACTCGTGAATAACACAATCTCCTTCTTCCCAGACTTAACGATCAAAGTACAAAAACAAAGCCGAAGCTTCCTGGAAGTAATAAAGGCACTCCGAGACAGAGACATAAAATATGCAATGTTATTTGCAGCCAAGCTCCGCATCGAGGCAGACGGCACAACATGGTTCTTCCTCACGCTAGAAGAAGCTTGGGACTGGCTAGATGGTTGGTAACACGTCGGAAACTCCACAAAAGAGGGGCACTCGGGGCTGAAGTGGAATTGAGCCACTGAAGCCCCAATTCGGACCCTAGCTTGTAGAATGAGCAACATCATTAAAGGGAATCCATGTAGTTCAAATCCAGAAACCAAAATTAAAGGTCAACTTGCAATACCTAACAAACAACTGACTTACGGCCCAAATACTTTTCAGTATTCTTCTACCAATGTTAAGCCAGCGAACAGATCTCATTGTTTGCCCAATGTGGGTGATAGAATAGAACCCCACAACTCCTCTCGCCCCAGTGATCAGCTTAGGGCAACCCCATCTGTTAGAGCGAGCCATTTTGACAAACCTTTGTTCCGTCCCTCCAAATGTCAATTTTTTTTTACCAAGGTTCCAAAAACTTCACCCAGTTTAATTAAGGAAGACGAGCATTCCCTGATTAATAAATGTACCCAGTGGTTGAGACAAAGCGTAAGTGTAGATCCATAATCAGGGAAGATATATCCTCCGCTGTAAAACACCCATTCAATGGTAATAATTCTGATTATGTGTGTCTCACTCTGGTCTCTCCATCGCTGGTAGATAATCTGGTGGCTTTTGATTTAAGGACATCTCAAATGATACACACAGACATCAGGCTGAAACTTAATAACCCCAACTTTGCTTCCACCCAATCGTCCATTGCCCCAGAGCCAAGTCGTATTGGGGATTCTTCCCTTCAAAACATAGATTGACATTTAATAGATCCATGTCCCACACATAGTTCTCCAGAGGTCACACAGCCAGGAGTGGTTGCTAGTCACCGTATAGGACTTCCTCCTGGCGCTGGCCATGTTGGGACGAGCATTGTAACAGAACTACCTAGGGCTTTAACACCTCTATTGATAGATCTTCCTAGCCCAACAGACAATGATGTTATAGTTCCAGTTATTCCCAATAAGGGTAAAGGTAGGGAGGCCAGCCCGGGTAATTCATCAGATAATCAAGATACATCTCTAATGACAATTCCCGGAATATAGCAGGTTTGTCTCCCAAGACTTCGTCATTGGACTGGTCAGATTTTATAGATAAAAAGGATATTATAGCGTTTCAAGAGAACTGAGCACTTACTCCAGTTTATTATCCAGGCATCTAAACTTTTATAAACCATTAATAGGTTGCTGGAAAGGCAGACCTTCAGGCGGGCTAACAATATGGGTAAGACAGAGCTCCCTTTATAAGATAGTAGAAAAGGAGACTGATAACATCAATATGATGGCGATACTTATCTGCCCTAAACACCCCCCAATTTACTTTTAGTTAATGTATATGCCAGGGGCATGGTGGGTGGTAGATCATGTAAGACAATCAATGACCTTAACAGATTTTTAGACAGAACGAGTGAAGGGAATAACTTAGTGATAGTAGGAGATTTTAATACTACATTTGTGCCCCTGGACTCAAAGGACAGCAACCTTAGCGCTGACGAAGATGTTCAGTGGGGTATCCCCCAACTGGAGATACCACCAATTAAAAAGTGGACCGAGGCAGCGCTACAACTCAAAGCACTCAGCTTAGAAAGGCGAGTCAGGGCAGTGAACGGCCGCACACCCTTTGACCGCTTAGGATCCCATGCATATAATAATGGCTTGAGAAGCAGTCGTATCGACTACATCTTTATTAACACAGAGAACTGGCCATCTTTAGTGGATATGGAAGTTTGTGCAAGGAACGAAAGCGACCATAAACCTCTACTGTTAAAACTCAAGGTAACAGGCCAATGTAATACCTCTGCCTATTGTCGTCGCGAATGAGACAGCGGACGCCATATTAAGTAATGACAAGAGGAGGGTCAAGTGGTCTCGGATTGTTGAGAATGAAAGCTCCCTTGGCAAAATGAAAGAAGAGGTGTTGAGTACACTAGATAGACTACAAAAATGTAATAACCAGGGAGAAATCATTCTTAATATCAACCGACTCCACAAGACCATGTTCGAAAATATTAGGCACTTCTTTGTCAAACCACTCAAAACCCCAAAGAGACCTTTACCAAAGCTCGATCATTGGTATAACAAGGCCTGCAAGGAAGCATACAAGTAGCTGTCCTGGGTAATCAAAAACAAAGATATAGACAAGATTAGAATAGCACGTAAAGAGTATAAATCTATGGAAACTTTAGCAAAAAAGGAATGGGATGAACAACGGTGGAGGGAACTTTTACAAGCCAGCAAAATGAAAAATATGCAATCATTTTGGCAGTTGGTAAAGCGGGGTAGAGGAGGTCAAGATCAGGTCAGGTGGGGGGGAGAAGCTTTCTGCTACACGCAGCAAGGGCCTGGAACCTCCCAATCACAATCAAAAACAGTCCCTCTATGCTGTCATTCAGGAAAGAGGTAAAAACCTGGTTGTTCTCCTCCACTTAGACAAAGCCGTGACATTTCTAGGGTAGTCTCTGTCTCTATGCAGCGCCAAGACGCCCACGGGCATACGTGCGCTTTATAAATTTTTAAATCAAATCAAGATATTATTCCCGCAAATCATATTGCGCCCGACCAGTGGGTATTCTTATTTGAGAACCAATTTGCAGTTGGAGAGAATCTACCCCCCTTTTTAGTTCCAAGCACAGATGTAATAGTATCATTCTCTATTAGCGAAGTGGAAAACGCCCTGAACTCAGTACCAAAGGGCAGGGCCCCTGGCCCTGATTGTTTTCCGGCGGATCTATTCTTATCTGACAAGGATAATTGGCTTCAATACATCTTAATCCTTGCCAATGCAATAGCTAGAGGAGCTTCCATTCCCGACTCCTGGCAAGGAGCGGAAATTTTACCTATTTACAAGAAGGGGGACCGTTCTAGTCCAAGTAACTACAGGCCAATCAGCCTAATCGATTCCACTCAAAAGATTATGGCTAGATTGGTCCTGAACAGATTCAGACATGGATAGCAGAGAATAATATACTATCCCCTTTGCAAGCAGGTTTTAGGGCCCTCGTAAGTACAATCGACCAAATGTTTTATTTTGTTTTAATTTACTGGCGTGTTGTACTACTAGCGGGCGGAACTATTTATGCTGCGTTTGTAGATCTCAAAGGAGCATTCGATACAATCCCGAGAAACAAGCTCTGGGCTATATTACGCCCTGAGCTTTTACAGCTTGTAGTCAAACTGCACGAATCCAACTATGCGCAGGTTCGCTGGGGATCACAAGGAAACATCACCCCCAAATTCCCAATTCTTAAAGGGGTGCGACAAGGGTGCATTTTAGCCCCCACTTTGTTTTCACTGTTTATAAACG
The DNA here is from genome assembly GCF_964204655.1 of Triturus cristatus. NCBI lineage: Eukaryota > Metazoa > Chordata > Amphibia > Caudata > Salamandridae > Triturus > Triturus cristatus. Next base: position 654,095,341 of record NC_140584.1, read on the forward strand.
GCGTGGTTAATTACTTCTCAGAGTTTTCCACCGACGCACCCTCTGTTGCAGGCAAAAAGGTCCCAATACTTATGTTCGCTGATGATACCCTAATTCTATCTAAAACACAAGTTGGGTTGCAGCGACCACTAACTCACTTCGAGTCATTCTGTAAGGCACATGAGTTAGTGGTAAATGTGGACAAAACCAAATTCATGGTGTTGCATAAACATAAAGTAATCAAGGCAAGGGTTGTTATGAACAAGGAGCCATTGGAACAAACGGATATATTTACCTGCCTAGGAATAACTATAGGCCGTAAATTAGACTGGAAACCCCAGATAGAAATCTTGACACTTAAGCACTCCCAATTTGCAGGAGCAATTTTGAAAGAACAGGCTCTCACAGACCAAGCCTGTGGGTCCTGCACTTAAGATTTATAACACCAAGGTCACGGCTTCCACTCTCTATGGTGCAGAACTTTGGGGATTTGATAACCTGTACCCATAAGCCCAGGCCCAAAATAGATTTGTGAGAGGTCTAATCGGCCTCCCCTAAAGCACTCCACTCACACCCTTTTACCTCGATCTGGGGTGTGACTCCCTGGCAGAGGTTGCTAGATTTAGACCGCTGGCCTACTGGAGAAGACTCTGGTCAACCCCGGAGCTAGCCTACTACGCCTTAGCACTTAAAGACATCAGAGATGCCGACTCCTCTCACAAGATCAGCGGGTTGCAGCGGGTAAAAAGCTCCCTGGTGAATATGGGCATGAGGCATTTATGGAAAGATCCAATGAATAACATGTTTCCCCCCCAAAAAAGCTTATAAAGAAGCATACTGGGATTTGATTAGAGCTGGCAACCTGTGTTCCCCCAAATCATCATTTCTGACCAGCAATTTTTTGGAACACAAGCCGGAACCTTTGTATGAAGACTTTTGGGACTTCATAACAAAGCCTATTGACAGGAAACGTTTATTTCAGTTCTGGAAAGGTACACTACCGACTAAAGTTTTCACCAAAACCTGGCACCATTCCCAAGACAGTAAATGGACATTTTGTCAGATTGTGGACGAAACAATACCCCACATTCTGTTTGTTTGTCCAGCATATAGTTCTCCACGGAGCAAATCTGTATGAACATGGGCACCAGGCCGAGTGCTACCGCACTGCGAATATTGAAGACTAGCACTCAGGTGGCAACTGTGATCGCCCTAGCGAAGTTTTTAGGATGGGTGTGGAGAATTCGACATAAGATTGAAAGCAAGTAGACTGCGACTGTAACTATTTTAAGCACAGTCTTCTACTTAGCATCTCCCGCATCGTTATGTATTATATCTTTTAGCCAGTACTGGGACACACGGGCCTAGAATTCTAGATGAATTGTTAATAACCTCTATCAATTTAAAATTTTTAAAAGAAAAAAAGTTTGTATAGCTCATTTAACCGAAACATAAATTTGCTTGTTTTTATCATGGTTTATCATTCTGTTATGTACAGTCTTTTGTCAAGCACTGGAGTTTATGTTTGTACTATTTTGGTGATCTTACTTATTTATTGTCTTTCATGATCAGTGGGGTCGAAATAAAGACATAATAAATTGAAATTGAATTGAATTGGAATTGAACCAAACATGGATGTGCTGAACTGGAATCGAAAAGTTAAAGAGACTATGAAATCCTCCCTGTATTGTTCAGAGCAATCAATGGGAATGTATGCCCGAATCGGCACTCCCATATATGCCTGGACCTTGTGAACTAGACATGGCTGCGAAATTGACTCTCGTCGACATCGCCTCCTTTCCTACATTGATCTAGGACGGGTAACCACATGTCTTCCAGCCAAACACTGGGAATTGTACCGAATGGTTGTTGTCCAGACTGTGTTGCAATTATTGTTTTGAACTGGCCATAGCGGGCGGGGAGTGGGCTAGGCAGGACCATGGGCACCAATTTTAGTTTGGGGGGGGCGACAGGCACTCTGCATTGTTGGGGATTTGTATAGTTTAAAATCCACCAGCAGGGCGACAGGGAGGAGGGGATGGCAGGTGCCCTTAATATGACTTTGGATGACTGTATCGATCGAAAGCCATCTCGCACCCCAGCCCAAAACACTATACCCCGTTTAGACTCTCTCAGCGCTACATGCCTAACGGACGTATGGCGCCATTTTAACCCACACGCTTCTCAATTCACATTCTTCTCTGGTGCCCATAATAGCCTCGCTCATATAGATTATATTTTGACACATACAGCAGATTTAGGCAACTACAGGAAACCACGCTGTCTTTCACGTGGTGTGTCAGATTACTCCCCTGTCTAGGCCACGTTCACCCTCAACAAACATCGACATAGACCCACTATAACACTTAATCCATGGCTTCTTAGAATACCCAATATAACAGAAAACCTAATATAACATACGGACTACTACTTCACAGAAAACACAGGTTCGGTAGAATAAGCGAAAACGCTATGGGAGGTCTTCAAAACAATGCTAAAAGGCTAAGCATTAGCACTCAAGGTGGGGCACATCAGGAACAGAGGGAAAGGGTAGAACAGCTCGAGAACGAGCTCCAGAAAAGTGAAGAGGAATAAACGCAGACTCTAAATAAAGCTAATAAACACAAATTAAATATCAAAAAACTCGAATACAAAGCCTTAGTGACAGAGATGGCCATAGCTAAGTATACAATAGTCCAGCATGAACTATACGAGCTGGGGGATAGGGCGGGTAAACTTCTGCCTGGCTGGAAAAAAGGGAGCAAGCTGTGCGTTGGGTCCCCCAGATACACTTAAACGGCACTGGCATTATTACAGACCCACAAGTGATTGCAGAGGCCTTTGCTGACTATTTTGAGAGGTTATACAGTCCAGCAGTCACCACCACATCAGAAGACTCACTGCACCTACTTGCAGACATTCCTTTATTAACCCTGTCCCCCGAAGACCGCGACTCGCTTGAAGGAGACCTCACAGAGGAGGAAATCCGCTCAGCAATTAGCGGTATTCAATCCAGAAAGGCAATGGGGCCTAATGGTATCCCAATCGAATTCCTTAATCTAACAGCGTCTCAGGTCGTGCCATATTTACGAAATATGTATCTTGAAAGTAAAGAGAAGGGGACCTTACCCGACGAACAGAGACTGACCTCCATAGTAGTCATACATAAGAAGGAGAAACCAGTGGAAAATTGTGGCTCCTATTGACCAATTTCTTTAATAAATGTCAAGCCAAAATCCTTGCCAAAATACTAGCCTCCTGACTTGCCCCCATTATTACCAAAATAGTACACGCGGACCAATCCGGTTTTATGCCCGGCCGCAACACGGCTTTAAACAACCGTCAATTGCACAACGTCCTGGGTAGGAAACATAGAATAGCAGAAAATGCTGTAATACTCTCTCTAGATGCCAAAATGGCATTCGACACAATTGAATGGCCATATCTCTTCAAAGTCCTGCTCCGAATTGGCTTTGGCCTGTAGTTCCTCAAGTGGGTTCAGCTCCTTTACACAGACCTTAAAGGTCAAGTTAAAGTAAACAACCACACATCAAGGACGTTGCCGCTGAAGAGGGGCACTAGAAAGGGATGGCCCCTATCACCACTGATTTTTCCCTGATGCTTGAACCACTTGCAACCTGGGTTTGAGGCGATAGATTGCTGAGGGGGCTGAAATGGGCTGAGGGACAAGAGGACAGAATATCCTTATATGCTGACGACATTTTGTTATACCTCGCGTCACCAGCAAAATCATTAAATAGAATCCTTCACATTTTCACAAACTTCGGCAAATACTCAGGCTATACTATCAATTGGTCCAAATTAGTGATCTTCACTCTCTATGGGCCGCACCCAAATCTGCGACGAACTGCGCTGCTACAATTGCGGTTGAGGGCTTCAGATATCTCAGTGTCTTAATAACCCCAGACCCAGATCTTTTTTACACCAAAAACCTTGAGACTCCCCTACACAGATTGAAAAACAATGTGCAGCACTGGGGGAAACTGCCTCTCCAATTACTAGGATGTACGGCCCTTTTTAAAATACTGGCACTACCGTGCTTCCTCTACATCCTACAAAACAGCCCCTATAAGGTTCCTGAGTCATACTTCAAAAGCATAGACAGTGAAATTAGGACATTGTTATGGGATAGCAAAACACCCATTATTGCCTCACAAAAATTAGCTTGAAGTTGGTATGATGGTGGTATTGCACTTCTCGACATGCGACTTTACTATTGGGCGTCACAGCTGGTGGTTATCAACCACTGGGTGTACCACCCTCAGACAGAACCCGCATACCAATTAGATAGATACCAAATGGGGAAGGAAGGATACAACAGGGCCCTATACTCAAACCCCAAAAAAGGCTGATATATCGGCCCTATCGCCCTAACCATCGACATCTGGCATCAGGCCAGTAAAAAACGTGGCTGGCAGGGTATAATAACCCAAGCCACGCCGCTGTGGTCAACCCAGCGACCTGGGGCATTGGGTGCACAGCCGGGATTTGACAAATGGGACACAATTTGTATCTCCACCGTTGGTGACTTATGGAAAAAAGGAAAAATTCTACGATTCTCAGAATTACAAAAAGAATACGATCTAGACCATAGGGAAATATTTTGATACATGCAAATCCGCCACGCTCTGATTACAACCATCCCTACACAGGGTGAGATAGCGAAGAAATTCTGCTAGAAGTCATACTACTAGCTGAACCCACGAATAAAAAAGCCATATCAATGACATACCAAAAACTTTGCAACCACCTACCGGATCTACTCCAACGACTTTGAGAAAAATGGCAAGTAGAGCTTGGGCCCTTGAGGACGAGGAGTGGCAAACTGCATTAATATCCCCCGGGAGGCTGCTATCCCACTCAAATTCCATCTCATTGAGCTCAAGATACTGCACGGAACATACTTAATGGGGGCTACCCTTACTAAACTAGGGCATAGAGAAGATCCAAGTTGCCTCAGACACTGAATGGAAGAGGCCACGTTCTATCATGTGCTATGGAGTTGTCCTAAGATAACACCACTCCGGGGAAAAGCCACATGACATAATTACAAAATGCAATTGGTAAGGATATCCAACTAACACCTACATTGGGACTCCTCAATATATGGGACACCACAGATCTCACCACAACAGAACAACAATGGGTCACTTTGGGATTCACAATGGTCAAGCGTAGCATCACGATGCGTTGGGGGGCTGGACAAGTACCGACCTCGAAGGGGTGGGCAAAAGATATGGATAAATGTATGATTGCTGAAAAGGAAGTGTTTAAAAACAGAGGGTGTCCAAAAAAATGGGATTAAATAGTGGGGTAAATGGAATCTATATAGAGGAGAGATCTGCAACCCTCGATCAATTGAAATGGCTCAGGAAAACAGTGATGAGTACGGGTGAACCTGAGAATATGCACCCCAGAAGTCACAACAGAACAGTGTTTCTTGCCCTAGATGTGTACCATGTTGTCTTTATAAGGAATTACCTTAATGACCTGTACTGTTTACTACGAAAATCAGTAAAAAATAAATAAATAAATAAATGAATGATGCAGTTGAACCACTATTACTTTTCCTAGAGCGCTCAGAATATCTGCTTTCTTTACACTAGAAATGGCCTTTAGCTGTGCAGCAGTGGGTTCTATAGAACAAAACTTGTCCACCAGCCACACTTTATGCCCAACAGTCATGTCCCTAGTCTTATTGAATGGCCATCAGGGTGCACCATTAGCGAAAGGATGTGGCCTTTAGTTCATTCTTTTTGTTTTTTTATGGAAAAAACACGAGGTAACAGTGCGTTGACAAGCCACCAGAAACTGGAAAGTAGACAAGATGTGCAAAATGGCAAAGCGTGGGTGTGTTGGCTCACATTAGTTACTCGTCTCGTGTTCAGTGTAGGCAAAACAGGCACAAAAATAATAACCCTGAACTACAAATGATCCCAGACAGTTTCTTCTACAGGTTGCGTGTTTCAGTATTTGCAATGTTATATACCTTAGAAAAACATCATAAGTAGCAAATATAGGAACGAAGCATCTTTAGAAAATATAAATCTAACCGTAATGCTGGAATTATATTGTGTATGATCTAGTGCAGAGGGTAGAACTTCCGTAAAATGACACAATATTCATTAATTTCCAAATGGTGCACAGTAATTTTGTGGGGGAAGTCGAGTCAAAGAACAGATTTACTGGCTTTATTACATTGCTGCGTGGCTGTTTTTATCTCCTTCTAACTGCGTTGATTTTTCAGGGCATATACGGGTACTTGGAGACGAGGCTAGAAGATGTTTATGAATAAGCTCAGCTTTTCTGTTTTTTTAAACTGTTTTTATTGATTTTATGACAGTATGAAACATGGATACACGAAGTGTGAGGAACAATGCGTAACATTACAAAATTACATTGGTTACAGATTAAAGCAGCTTTAACACCAGATATTATCACATTTTGCTTGAATATTATAACATTTCCACCTAAGAGGATAAGAACCATGATATAGTGGCCGGGCAGGAGGGGTCTGAGCAAAGGGGGTGGGGAAAAGTCTAAAGTCTGCTTGTTCTTGGGCCCCACCCTACTGACTCTGATTCGTCCTCTTCATCTCCCCTTTCCAGCCCGTGATATGCTATCCATGGGGACCAAATCTTTTTGAACTTTTGAGGGTAACCTCTTGCTTTGTAGGTCACTTTTTCTGCCACCATATACATGTCCATGCTAGCTTTCCACTCTGTAAGAGAGGGGAGAGTGGGGACTCCCCAGTAGCGAGATACATCCCTTTTAGCCACAACTAAACCCAGGTTGCATAGCAGGAGTTTGCTACGTGACAGATCTATTTCCGTAGGGATGCCCAGTAGAACATATTTGGGGTCTAATTCAAGTTGCGCTGTGAGTATTGCATTTAGTTCTCCCAATATCTGTAGCCAGTATCTTCTAATGTGGCCATACTCCCAAAGTGTATGTATGTATGAGCCCTGGGGAGCTTTAAATCATAGGCAATTGGTCGAGTCTGCTCTTCCCATGGTGTGTAGCCGTAGTCTATCATAGTATATCCTATGAAGGATCTTAAACGGTATGAGTCGGAGTCTTTGTTTTATAGCCACCTCTCTTGGGTGCATCAAGGCTGCCTCCCAATCGATATCCTCCAGTAGCCCTATAGTGTCCTCCAATTTAGCTTAGAGAGGCCCTAGGTTATCCGGGATATTATTCAAAAGAGTTTTATAAGTCCAGGAGAAGACTTTGTTTGAAATCTCTTCCTGTAAGAGCCTGCCTTCCAAGGGGCCGAATTCCGGAATGCTTTCCACTTCAATTCCCTCCACCCTACAAACATGTTGCAGCCTGAGATATGCATATCGCTGATTGTTGTGTAGTTGATATGTAGCCTGTAACTTGTCAAAGGAGGAAAGGGTGCCTCCCTCTAAGAGGTCTCACAATTTGGAAATTCCAATGGTATCCCATTGTCTGAAGCACTGTAGTTCACTAATTTCCCGTAGCCAAGACCCTTCCCACAAGGGAGTCTCCTTCGAGATTTTGGCATTCCATTTCATTTGCCTTTCTGCCACTTTCCTGGCTTTTATCACTCTCTGGGTGGCCGGCAACAGTTGTCTATCGCCTTTACCTCTATACAGGTAGTGTAAATATGTGTGATTGCTAAATTGAAGCCGTTCCACTGCTATGTGGTCTCCCGCAGCATGACCCCATTCGTTGAGGACTATTAGGTGGGCTGCCCTATTGTATGCTTGTGCATCTGGTAGTGCAAAGCCCCCGTTATAGTGGGAGCAATGTAGGGTTTGCAATGCCACTCTTGGGTGTGCTCCGTACCAGAGGAGCGAGCGAAATTCACTGTTTAGTGTTGTAAAGATTGTCTTCGGTATTTTACTATATGTATTTTGAAACATGTACAGCAGCTTTGGTAGTGTGATCATTTTATACATTGCAGCCCTGCCCACTATTGTCAATGGGAGTCGTCTCCATCTACTTACATCTTCCTGGAATTCCTTTAGGACCCTAGTGATATTTTGCGCTAGATTAGCGGTCTCGTTGGTGGTAAAGTATAGGCCTAGGTATTGGAAGCCACCCTGGACCACCCTCTAACTCCTCGGGTTGTCCTGACCTTCAATGGGTCCCAAACCTCAACTTTTCTAAAGGAGATAACCTATTTGTAGCACCTGTTGTATAATATATCCGAGTTCCCTGCTAATCATTCGAAATATTTGGTAGTTTGAACTTGGAACTAATATTGTGTACAGTTTTTGATGTACCTGACTCCCCTGGAAATATCTGGCAAAGGCATCAAGCAGTAATGATCTAAACAGGTATAAATAAGAGTTTTGACTTCTGATGTAAAGAAACCATTGTGTCCATACAATGAAATTATTATGTGCATGCAACATGGGAAGGTGATCGTACACCCAGTTTGAAAAAAGGCTTAGAAAAGAAATCGCTGGTACTCACCACCAGAGGCTCAGTCCGGGGTCTGGGCATGCAGGGAAACGTCTCTCTCAAGAAGGTGGTGATCTCTAGAAGTAGCTGGCACGCTGCCATCTTCAATGCAAATGGACATCCACATTTTGTGGGGTTCACAGTGCCTGGCAAATCACATTTCCATGAGGAAGAACGCACTCTCAGGGCCAATAATACATGTCATCACGTATTAGCAAAGTTCAGAACTATATTACATATATAGAAAAGGCATGGTACGTGCCATTGCACAACAAAGTGTGTCAAAGGCCATCGAGCCAACATACAAATGTTTGTACACTTGCTCCAACAGTAAAATTCCAACACTCCAGAAAGCATCCTGTACATTGATTTTGACAAAGAATAAAGTGTTTTTATTAACATATACGTCATAAGTAAGAAGACCGTACTTACTTGAAACACCCTTTATCTTGTATTATCTTGTCAAACTCACATGCTTTTAATAGTACCCTATCATCCTATACAGAATCCTCTGTGCATTTGACTATTTTTAGAACCTTGTTAGAGTAGTACCTCGTTTGCATACTGAATTATGTTGTATTATCTCAACAAGAGTACTATCTATATATCGCTCAATGTCGTTTGAAGTTACTCAAGAGAGGTTCTGGGCCTCTTCAGAAAGCAGTCTAAAACTGGTGGGGTTCGAGCCTCAACAGGCTACTTTGGACTCAAGTCTAAGCATGCTGAGTAGAGTGCAGGAGAGTGGGTGGCTTGTATGTATGAAAGACATCAATGTTAGGGAATCGTGGTTGCAGGCAGGTAGCCTTTTCTTCTCCAACATGAGATCATTCATAGATTTACATTCTTTAAAGACATTACTGACCAGCGTTAACCCAGAATGGTGGGACACGAAGCGTGTCACTGCACCAAAACCTTCAAATGAAACTGTACCCATGCTTTTCAGTGACAGGTTTCTCTGAATTATCGTATGCATCAGCAATTACATGAATTATCCCAGGGTTTCTTGTGATGTTCAAATAAAGGCTGCAAAAAGTTGATCAGCACGTTTGAAGTCTTTTGTACGGTCAACATATTGGCTTTGTGCCCCTTGAACGTCCAACGCAGGAAGAATATTTCTTAGCACAGGTGTCGATAGGTTTTGAAAAAAACGTTTCAAGGTCACTCTCAATTTAATACAGAAATCTGAACATGCGCTTTGTAAGCGATGAATCACTGGTGCATCTTTGAGATTACTATCACCTTTTCTATCATGGGAAACGTTTGTTTGTGGAGAGTACCAGAGTTGAAGCCACGTCCATGAAGATCCTAAGATTCCGCCCCAGCATTCTCTTCCCGTGTTGTTGAAAGAATTTTCAGAATGGGGGGTGCTGCCGTCAATCTTAAATCACTGAAGTCATACAGATTTAAGCGCCACGCAAAGAACACGCGTAGTAAATGAGCCACCCATTCAGCAGGAGAGTGGTCAGGGTGTGGCATGGAGCAGGTGATGCATTTTGAAGCACACTGTTGCAAATATATTACTAAAGTACTGTGTGGTAGCACACTGTCATTTACAGACAGCACATTTTTCATTAAAATGGGCACTACATTTGTACAGATATGTTGTCTTACAGATACAAGTATAAAGGGCTCAAACGATAGATCATGTGGGCTGTTTCAGCAAGTATGTATCATTAGCACATCACCGAGAAATGTTTCTTGATTTGTTTTCGTCATATTAAAACCTTTCTATCCATTACACTTCAGGATTACAAAACAAATTGCTTCATTTGTGCTCTCCTAAGGACTGATATATTTTGAAATATCTGTAGTTCATTCACAAGTATTTAAATTTTGTTAACACTCCAGGCAAAATTGTCATAGTTCACAGTTCACGTTACAACATCCTAAACAACTGCAGTCAGAGAAAGAAAAGTGAACACCAGTCTCCAGGTTGAAAAAATAAGCAGCAATTTTTAAGAGGACATAGCCAGATATTTGACACTATCTTTGAACATACAGCAAATGTGACAAGAATAAAAACAAAGGGGCTTCTTTACAAGCCCCTTGCGCTGCCGGTGCCTCACTTTCTCCCATATTACAAGTAATGCACCGGTGGCGCAAGGGATTTGTAAATAAGCCCCAAAATTTAAAGGCATCTTTATAGGGTATTTACCTCTAGAACCAAACTCAATGCGACTTCAAGCGCCTATCCTCTCTGCAGGGGTGCTCGAACATCCCCTGCACCTTCCCACCTGACCTGCTGAAGGCCATGAACTGAGGCCAACTGCTGTTCATGAAAGGAACGTTGTATCCAGTGGCCGTCAATGGTCTGGTACATTTGTGCAAGCAACCTGTGAGACTTCTTTCGACTCTGTACAGAGCCCGTAGGTGTTACTGCAGGAAGGGAGGCTTACACAAGCCAGGCCTCCTGCTCCTAAATCCTCCCTCTCTGATGCTAGGTCGTACTGTACGAGCTTGGAACACAGCTCCCCCATCCATGGGGATTTTAAATCCAGTGATTCGCTCACTACTGGATTGCATGAGAGGTGCCTGCAGCCTCCGCACAGCCAAATCTGACCTGCTCTAGATGTGTCCATTGTGCTTTGGCTTAGGTCCATTTATTCCTGTTCATGTGAGGGATCGCCATTTTGGATGGGGGGCACTGTAGGATCAGGCAAATCAGGTGAAGTAACTGCAAAGCATTGCTTGGCTTCACAAAGATCCTCAGATCCATATCTACAGCCCTCCAGTGGCGTCTTCACCCACAAAGGGCATTTTTTTCTAAGAACTTTATACCTGTTTAGGCCTCATAGGTCCACTTTAGGGGAAAAGGGGCTAGCCACTCGGCACACTTTGCACTTTAAATAATCAGCCCCAGTGCTGCCACTGAAAAAACAAAAGATTGAACAAGCTAAACCCACTAGATACTGGTACTGTTGCATATCCGGAGATATTTACAGAGACCACTAGCTCATCCTTTCTGATTTCACTCCTTTGCCCGGATTACTGCAATGAGGTTCACTGAATCAACAGTTGGGTGAGTACACAGCAAATTACGTCAGAAACATATGGAACAGCATACAGTTTAGTGCAGGTATAGTCGGACTGCTTTGCACCATTCGAAATCACAATTGGCCATTCATTGCGACAGGGTAGGGTCCTCATCTTCCCCAGCTGACCTAGTCAACATATCTCATCAGTCTCTTAGGTCATCCAACAATTTATTGTACTCATGCATATCTCGAGTTACCACATCGGTCACCACACATTTCATGTGTCTTTCTTCCGCAGCGGGACAGATGGGTCTGCCAGCTGCCACTCGTGTATCATAATGACCCTCTCAGCAAACAGTAAGGTAGAAACTGCAATTATAACCCAAATGTTTCCCTGACTATGCACACAGTGAGGGCCCAATAAGCAATGTTTAATCGTGTGTGTGTGTGACCATGGGCCAAAGCACTTCTCTCAGGTTGTGCGCAACATTTTTCTAGTACACTTGCATGGTCAGGCATATACACATTATATGAACCAGGACAGCTTCACTAAGCTTCCATCTGGGACAATTGCCAGAGCAAGTTGTGTACATTTTTTACCACAAAGCTGGTGCAAGATACACCTTATGTAGGAGTTTAAACTGTGTCCGGGGAAGTCTCACATGGCTAGTTGGTTTTTTAGTATAACACAGTATTTAACTTTGTTCTTGGTCCATTGGCTGCTTTCAAGGTTGCCATCATATCCTTCTCAAACGACCAAATGTGTTAATTCTTTTTTGTCAATTAAAGCTTTATATAGGGTTAAAACCAGTCTGTCCCCCTCCAATAAAATTTCCAGGGCAACCAGTTTCTCTGAGTCAGACAGCCTACCAGGGAAGCTCTTCCACGTCAATCATGCAGTCTTTGCCAGCCTAATATGAAACAAAACTGGCCTGCTCTAGGTTTGCAGTTGGACAAGAATCCCACATCCGAGTAGAAGTTGTCCAGTTGTCTGTAAGCCGCCTTCAACTCATCCCGCAAGTTCTGCTTGCTTGCACAAATTTTAAAAGTTTGAAAAACCCCAAATGTCCTGTCTGGACAGTAACAGGATGTGCCCCAACACCTTTGATATCATCCAGTTCCAGACTCCCACTATAAGAATCAATTTGGGAGTTCAAACCCTCGACATCCCCGAAGTAATAAAAAAGAAGTGTAGTGTGAATCTGTATGATTAACAACCGGCTGTAACTGCTCCAGGTTAGCAGTCTGTGCCATCCACACCGGCTGATGCTCCAAGTGTGTGGCTAGGAAGTGGCATTTAAAATCGGGGGGGGGGGGGGGGGGAGACAGTCCGCCCCTATCATAAGTAGGGCTCCCGGTTTTATGGTATTTATTTTTTTCACATTTCCGTCTGTATTTATCCATATTTATTTTTGGTCAACTTCATCTGTATTTATCCATATTTATTATGGGTTTGGTGAAAAAAATAAAGCTGAAACTGGTATATTTCCGCATTTATTTAACCAATAAATAAGCAATCACGCTTGAATGCCTGCCAGGTTTCAGGGATATGAACACCTACAGAGATAAATTAATGCACTTATATGAAAATATGCACATTTCAGTATCAACCTAGTGCCTATCTACTGCTGTTTAAGCCTCTTTACTAAAATTTGTTTTATTTTTAACCCCCTTACCTATCATTCCACACAGTTATTGGCCTGGCAGTCATGGCAAAGCGTATTTAGAATCACTCAAAAAGCACCCAATTTCCGTTTTTATCCACATTTAAAAATAAATACAGACTAGAAATTAAATGGTTTTCTGTCTGTATTTATCTGTAAAAATCAGTAAAAACGGAAAACCGGGAGCCTTAATCATAAGGGAGTGTAAGGACATCTAATTTTATCCTCAGGTATTTCTCTGACCATAGCAGATCAGTCAGCATAGGTTCCAGTTGTTTAAAAATCAACGTAAGCAGCAAACATATATACATAAACACTGTGGTAAAACCATCTCTTTGACCAAGGCTACAGATCCAATCAACTAGAAGGGGTGCTTCTTCAAGAAGGAACTCTATTGACCTTTACCATCAATTGTTTGACTGACACTTCTAACTATCGAAAGGAAAATCACGCACTTAAGCACAAACAAGTTTAATCATTGGAAGTCCAACTTGTTTCAAGTGATAGGCTGTTGATAGAGAATAAATCCAGTCAACTGAAATTTAACTCTTCCTTTACTTCAAAGTCAGGATTACAGACAGAGAGATTCAAAACACTGCAGCCCACACGTGTTTCGTCCTCCTGGATTTATTCAAGGCCGCAAAGTCATATTACACTGGAATTACAAATATTTAACACTTTTGAACGTATACTACTGGATGTCACTACTAGCCATCACCCTATGATTAAACCAGCAGTGTATGTAAAACCTGTATGAAGAGCATAATCATCATTGGACCAAAAGAGATAAATTACACAGATTCTGTGCTCATAGAAAGGTGCTCATTTTGAGAGAAGTAGGAAAAATCAGTCCATAGAATCACCATGTGACACTAATGACACCCTATAACTAATCTGTGAAAAGAACGTGAGTCATAGAAAAGTACAAGACTGTAATTTCTAGACGCAAACCTCAACCAAAGACAATTAAAAAAAGCACTAATGGTATCATACCTATACAACATAAATTAACTGTTAGTAGTGAAGTCTCCTCACAGCTTCCGTTACATTACGTAGTTTCTTAACGTGTATGGTAAACCTTTTCCAAAACATCCCAGTCATGAACAGTATTCTCCTGAAAACCTGGCTTTTTACGCAATAATCCTGCCCCCCTTCCTGACTACTTACTCTTGTTGTGGGACTCGCTAGCGCCGGGACACCTCCCCAGAGGTAGCTGTTCGCGCTCAATAAATTTCTGTATTATTATTATTATTATTATTATTACTGTGGAGTCTAAAGAGAGAAATACATGGCTTAGGGCATAAAGAAAGTAATCAAGCAGACAGAGGATTAGGGATCACAATAGTAGTCTCATATAAGGACACTTACCCCCAACCCCTGTGTATTCCTGTATAGTCAGGGAAAAGTATGTGGGTTTGACCTTGATAAGTCCGCTGTGAAGAGAACAGATCAAGGATAAGGGAATCAGCTGAGTGATTACCCTCTTAAGAATAGTAGATGAGAGCCTTAAACACTAAACTTGCTGAAAAGTTGGCCAGTGTTAATCGCCATAGTTCGAATTCCAGTCGCTAACTTTGTGGCAAGGTGGGGGCGTGGCCAAGCCGCAGACCAAGATGGGCGCGCGGCATTGAAGCTCCGTCTGGTTGCCCCAGCAAAATCCGCCTGTCCCCGCAAATACAGAACGCCATGGCGCTACGATCCAAGGCGCTAACTCCTCTTCTGATGGCGCCGCAGTGAGGCCGTTTGTGCCCCCGGAATCTGCCTGAAAACTGCTGAAAATTGCTCCCAGCGCTTGGGGGAGGGGCATGCTATGGCCTCCGACGCTGCCTGTTAGAGCTCCTGGGCCGCCGATATTCAGATCACTCCTGTGGCTCCCGATGGAGCCCTCGCCAGACTTCCTGGCCTTGGCAGCGGTGAGTGCAACGCTTGCTTGCCCCCCCCTCGCTGACGCTCCCGTTGGCCCCCAGGGAGACAGGGAGCCAGGGAGGCAGCCACTCGGCTGCGCACTGAGACTGGGGGGGGGGGTGAATTGTTAGCGACACCGCAAGCCTGCTCCGGCTTGCTTTATGGATCACCGTTGGCATTGCGGATCACCAAGGGGCCCCACCCCTGGACTCGCAGCACAGTGAGGAGGCGATATGGCTCCATTTGCATGCCGCTGAGGCGGTGGAGGACCGGGTGGTTGCTCTCCGCTCCAGAGGGAGAAATCCCCGTGTATCAGGTGGAAACATAAGGATTGCCGCTGCCCGCGTCCCAAGCAGTGGGACATCAGCAGGGCAGCACTCTAGTGGCCGCCCGTCGGAGCCTTCCCCCCTGCTGCCTCGCGCGCGAGGCTACGCCCACTAAGGTTATGACCCCCCAATAGTGTGGAGCTGGAGGCGGGCCGTTGGGGGCGGGGGGGCGAGGCTTGCCCCCTCTACTTAGGAGGCCCTCTCGCCCAGTTCCTCCTCTGTTCCCTGCGCGCCGCTCCAGCCTGGACACGCATATTGGTCTCGCTTGGCTACCTTTCCCGCCGATCGTCACGTCGGGTGTCGCCCCAGCGCTGGGTTCTCCTCGCTGCCCTGCACACCGGGTTTTTCATCGTGCCTTTTGTATTCGGTGAGTGTAGTTCTTTGGGCAGCAGAGTTTATTGAGTTGGTCGGTTTTTTGTGGATGGCGGCGGGAAATGTTTTTCGCGGGCTGTGCGGGGAGGAGGGCGTATGGTGGCGGACCGTGTGGCGGGAGAGCCTGGTTCGAGTCCAGCTGCTAGGAGTGGCGGCTCAGTGTCCGAACTGGCCAATTGTGGGGACGCGCTCCGATCGTAGGCACTGTGGCATTGTTGTTAAGGTTTAATCACTGGAATTGCTGTTTATTGGCAAAGCGCGTTGACGTATTGTGCCGTAGCCAGGAGCAAAGTGGGGTGCCCCGTTGTCCTCGAATCGAGTTCGCGCTACATAGATATGTGAGGATTGCCTACTTTAACTGTTGAGTCGCTGTCTCCGGTTTCAGGCGGTGCAGCGATATGTGGTGTGGTTGCTGGCTGGTTTTGGCGGTCGACGCTTTCTGGGGGACCGGTGTTCGCGGCTTGGCAGCAAGCGGGGGTCTCGGCAACGGCGCAACACTGATGGTTGCAGTAGGGGTTATTTTGCGTGCCTGCTGGTGTAGCTTAAATACGGTGCTCGTGGGAACCTTCGCTGCCTCCGCATGTGTCATTACTACGGTAGCGCGAGCAGGAATTCGATTTGTTGCCTGACTGCGGGGACGTTCGGGCAGAGGCTATACGCCGCCTGCGGGGTGTGTGTCGGGTCGATGGTCAGTGCGTGGGCTGTATTTGGTTTGTTACTTGTATCTGATAAGCGGTGCCCCCCCCCCCTTTTTTTTTTTTTGTAGTTATGGGCTATCCAGCGCCTTATCAGGATACGTTGGGGGGGGGAGGGGGGAGGCGCTTTGCCGATGGTCCTAGAGGGCCCACATGTTCGCGTCTGCACCCCGCCTCATCTAGACCGGGCAGGTGTGCTTCGATATTTGTCGAGGTGACCCTCGTTTCTTTTCTTGTTTTCCCGGGATGTGGATGTAATGCGGTGCCATGTGGGCTTGCGGCAGCAATGGCGGAGTGCCTGCCATGGGGAGGATGGACATTGTGCCTGAGTGATTTGGGTTAATCACTTATTCTCCCCGTGCCTGAATGTGTCGTTCTCCGGCACAGCGCTTCGAAAACCTTCGGGCAGGTTCGCGCTATAGATATGACGGTGCCTACTCCTGTCCCGCATGTCGGGCCGGTCGGGTGCAGCGTGGGGGTCTGATTGTGCTGGCTCCCGGTTGGTGCGCGGGTGGGTTGGCAGACCGGGCTTTGGTCTTGGAGGGCCTGGGGTTTCCCATGTTTAGCGCTCCAAACCTGTGTGCCCCCCCCGCAGCATCGCAGAAGCATCAAAGCCGTTAGAAGCAGGTATCATCGTTGGTAGTCACAGCTTTCTCTTCTACACATTGTCTGTTTTAAAATATATAATTTCCTCCCCCGTCCCGTTTGGGTGCAGGTTCAAGCGATTTCCACATGCATGTATTGTGATCCAACTGCGGGTACAAAACGGTAAAACGAGCTAAGGTCGGCCTTTTCTACTGTGGCACATTATTTCTGACCAGCAAATAGAAGACGACATATGCATCGGTGGGTGTTGTGCTTTTGCTTATGTGGCTGCTGCATTTGCTAAACGTGAACGGCATCCATATACTAGCGCGCATTTACTAGTATAGACCGATGGAACGTGTCAGGTTGCTTATAATTCCTCAAATGAAGTGATTCTGGGCAAATCACTTAATCTCCCCGTGCCAAAAAAAAAAGAAATGAGTGTGTCCTTGGTTAGCGTCATTTGGTGCGCAGGGTGTTTAGACCAATGCAATAATCCTGCATAAGTTGTAATTTGAACTTCAGCCCGCCTGAATGAGATTGTTTAAGTTTGTTTAAGTTTGTTGCAATGCAGGATATGGTTTAACTTGGCGACGACTGTCTGGATAGCACCATCTTATGGTAGAGGAGCACAGTTGAGTAGACTGCCTCAAGTCTGTAGTTTGACTAGGCACTATTTAAGAACTCTGCTTCATGTGTGTGAGATGCGTTTCATCTGGCAAGGAAATATATGGAAAGGGCTCTTAGGGGACAACATATTCAGTTTGGCACAATTAGAAATAACTTTAAGGAGGAAGGTAGGAGTCATGTTTTTCATTGCTTTGTTTTTTGTGAAATGTGATATATGGCTTAATGACACATAGGGGCTGCATCACACAATTTAGGACTGAAGTAGTCGCAACGCAAACTGTGAACTGCAGCTATATGCAGGGGCTTGAGTTGGAAGGCGTTCGGGTAAATAGCTCATTGTTAAGATCCCTGGGAGAATCCAACATATTTGAAGAGAAAACCTTGCACAAACTTCCATAAATTCCTTACTACTGAGAGAGTGAAGAAAGAAGTAGGGGAAGAACTTTGACTATAGGTAGCAGGAATTGCCCGGGCAAAACGTTCGGAGAGCGCGTGGTGAGGCGGCCACCTTGGGGGCTATGTCCAGTAGGGGTAATGTGTTAACGGCATCCATCAGGGGGTAGGTGTCCTCCACCAGAGTAGATTACCTCGTGGGCCCGAGTCGGTCAATGGCACAGGGTGGGGGGCCCGTTTTGTTGTGTCCATCAACGTCCCTTGTCCGAGAAGGTGTGATTTCCCGGTTACTGCCTGGGTTGGGCCAGGCAGGTTGACCTATTGTGAGTTCTTGGTGGCCAAGTGCAACATCTCTCAGTGTCCACTGCTTTACCAGCCTTTTGTGTAAGTCGTCCATCGCCACTGGCCCACCATCGTATTCTGGTGGTTATGCATTGCAGATGCCCTTAACATTTTGTATCTCAGTAAATGTTGTAAATAGACCTGGGGAAGCAATGATCGGCCTGGCTTTGCCTTGGTCACCAGTGATGACTACGGCTCTGTTTCTTTCGAATTACAGGCATAGTGGCAGCTTAGTCTATGCAGAAAAATCTGGTTGTGCCATCTATAATTGCCCCATTGATCGCTAGACTAACTTCAGCTGATCTGGTAAAGTATTTGGGTGTCCCCTTCCTTCCACATTGCCTATGCCCTTATGCAGTGTCTTATGCAGACTCCAGCGCTGCTGGCAATACAGCAGCTTTTCCGTAGGTCCACATGTAGGGCTCCATCTTGTGTGGTCAGTTAAAACAAATTTCGAGGGCCAGCCGTACCTGCGCTACAAGGTCACAAAGGTCGTGAGGCCGCTTCACTCAGCCATGTCCCTGGAACCTTTCAACGCCGTGGCTCTTTTTGTATATCCTTGGGCCGGCCACATATTCCTTCATCTCCAGCATGCTTTGCTGATTAATTGATTAAATGAATAAAGTCGCATGTACTAGCTCGAACAGAGCAACAGTTACTAATCGCAATGACAGGGGTTCACACGCACTGGAGAGCCCCCTTTTGCATTTATTCCCTGGTATCTTTGTCCCAAAATGCAGCATTTATTAAGATTATCCGGTACTAGGGGGGAGTCGCTTTGGCATTAGTTCCATGCCGGTAGTTACGAAGGGACTAAGTTGTGTCCCAAGTGTCTCAAATCAGTCGTAGTGGCTTAGCCCGAGACTTAGCCTGGCTTGCCGCTCCTGCGACCTTGTGAGGTTTGTTTATGTATTGTATGAAGGTGGCAGAGGCTGTCACTGTTGTTTGATAGGCACCAGGACCAGATGGCATTTTAGTGCATTGTGTGCTGGAAGGTTAGGAGCGGGTCCAGTCAGCAAGCACAAGGAGCACGGGGGGCGTTTCTAGCTCCAAAAGGAACGTTGAGACAACCCAGTTATGTTCCATATCAAGGCCACATTTGGTGGGGCAATTCCAGGCGTAAAGCATTAAGCCAGACAGCCCTGGGAATTAGGCAGGCGTACGATTAGCTAAGATTTTGTTCAAACTGAGGGAGAGCATATCGACCACAATTAATTGTGGAACCAGAAAAAGCTTTACAAAGCAATGCTGTAGATTTCCGGTAGTATGCTGTCTGGATAGGCTTCAGGGATAGGGCCATGACCTTTCTGGAAGGGGCATTCTTCTTTGACCTGTGTCGAACTGCGAAAGGAAGTAAGGCGGGCTGGATAACTACCTCTTGCCAGGAGTGATTGTCTAAGTTTTTTTCCTTCAGCCACCCTAGGTTAACACCCATCCACTCCAGGCTAATTGTTCATGGTGATATTGGGCCGCATTTACACAGCCCAGTATTAGGCCCCTGGGGTAGGTCAGTGTCGTGAATTACTAAAATTTCACTGAACTGGAGGTGTGGCCGGGTCTTACACTAGCAGAAGTTTGGGAGTGCAAGCCTCCACCGAGGGGGTGGCTGGCTGAATTTGATGAACTACTTCAAACGTTTCACAGCACTGCACGTGGGAATTAGTGTCGATTACCTGTGCATACTTCAACCAGACACCCGTGAATGGCATGCCCTCATCTACATGGTAATAATTGAGAGAGCAGAGAGCGACCATACCTCTTGAATTTTGCTCTTAAACTTTCTAGTAATGGAAAGGGCTTAACACCTTCTGAAATAAGCATGACCAGAGATGTGCTGCTCTCCACTGACATTTGACAGGTCAATGGGCAAGGCTAGCGGAAAAGCCAGACGTATTGTCATCATTTAAGGCGGACGTGACCCAGGTATTGGCAAGATAGAGACACTGCCAACTATGAGGATATGAACGAAATCATGCAGGATGGTGGTTTTTTGGGGCAGGTCACTGGCTGCTTCCTCTAGCTGTGTTTGTACTTCTAGGTGTGGTCGGGCCAAGTGACGGAAGAGAGCAATCATCACATGGTATAGCTGGGCATGAAGGACCGCCAGGCAAGATTGTAGCGTAGGCAGATAGTGGTACTGATCGGGGACTGGATGTTGCTCTCAAGGGCATGCCGCCATGGAAGGGGACCATGTACCTAG
Organism: Triturus cristatus; assembly: GCF_964204655.1. Taxonomy (NCBI): domain Eukaryota; kingdom Metazoa; phylum Chordata; class Amphibia; order Caudata; family Salamandridae; genus Triturus; species Triturus cristatus. The sequence goes on from NC_140584.1 coordinate 654,115,861, forward strand.
GTCGCGTACATCAGGCAGTGACAGGTGAACTGGGACCATGTGTACCAGAATATACAGGAGTGGTTCCCACCACGGTCGGTCAGATGGGAAGCTGTCATCTTGATTCTCACTGGATACCCTCACTCCATCACGCCTATTGTAAGCTGAGGATGCCTGGGGACGCTGTTAGCCCTGCTATTAGTCAGTACACTCTCTGTTGTGCCTGGTCCGGTTTGTCTCGCATCAGGGCCAGTTTGGGGGTACTGGCAAGTTGTTTGCTCTACGGCTGAAGCGGGCGCTTCTAGAACAGGGCAAGATTGATTAGGCCAGGCAGCATGACAAAGGTCTGTTCGGCACTGGCAGAATGGTGCAGGCTGCGAAGTAGTGCCATTACAGAACATGGATTTGTCAACATTCAGCTAGGAAATGGTTAGCAGCAGGAAGGTATTAAACCATGGTGAGCAATGGGTTTTGGGTTCGTGCTCAACAGGAGCAAGGGAATTGCATTCTGTTCCATCAGGGTACGGGGAACGTCTATAGCACCAGATACTGGAAAGCTGCCATCTTCGCCCTGGGCTGGGGGATCAATGTCACCTTTGCAGCCAGACTCTGAGAAGGCAAAAGGCATACTTGCGATGGTGCAACGGGCACTCAGCAGTAGTGTTAGATGGGTCATCATACCCCGGTATGACGCAGTGATGAAACATAGGTTGTGGCCACACACGACCAGGCACCCGAGGGCAGCTGGGGGCGGGGGTGTGCCAGTGCCAAGAGGGTGCGGGTTGCCTGAGTAGGGCTGCTGACCTGGAGGGAGCACTACTCGGATCGCCACAAGGGCACGTTTTGTTTCATAGGAGGCTGAATTGTTACTCTTATGGCATGGTGCCAGTTGCTTTAGTTATGCGCATGTTTCTTGCAGGGTCAGAAACATTCAGAACGCAATGCTGGTGGTTAGCCCGTGGTCAGGCTGTTCAGAGGTATTTTTAGCTCAGGCATGGCCAAGCATGGGTTATAGGCCGGCGGTCTGCCCTGGGATTCGTGTTAACAGGCAGGTGAAGCACAGTTCAAACTGAGTGAGAGCATATCGACCGTATGCTGTATGGATAGGCTTCAGGGATAAGGCCATGACCTTTCTGGAAGGGGCATCTTCTGCAACCTGTGTCAGACTGGGAAAGGAAGTAAGGCGGGCTGGACAACTCTTTATTCTACCTGCGTTGGCACGTCTTGTCAGGAGTGATTGTCAAAGGTTTTGCCTTCAGCCAGTCTAGGTTAACACCCATCCACTCCTACAGATGGATTGAAGTCAATTTGCTCCTTGTAGAAATCTCCTCGTGAGCCTGCCCTGTGCTTCGGAGTAAGTTGCAAATTATTGCTGTGATTTACGGGTTACAGAACAGAACCCATAACTTAGCCCACTAAAGCCAGCGCGCAGGGGCGGGGCACCTACAACAGTTAAGGGAGGAAGGGGGTGCTCTGGCAGAGCAAAACCTTCGTGCTAGGATCTGAAGGGAATCGATGGATTGAGGAATTCAGCTATGGTTCAGTTCTGGCTCCATGTGCAGGTGCTAGATCCTCCCATAACTACGTTAGGATGATCTGCTGGGGCTTCGCTTAGAAGGTTAGGAACACCAGTCACGTCTAAAGCTTACGGCAGTGGGGCCAAAAGACATCCGTTGTTCGTCTGCCCTGGGCGTTTGAGTAATGTGGCAAATTAATGCCGTCGTTTACAGGTTACAGAACAGGACCCTAATTTAGCCCATTAAGCTGGCTCGCAGGGGCAGGGCACGTATAACAGCAAAGGGAGGAAGGGGGGGCTCTGGCAGCGACGGTTGCCTCCCCAGAGCTGTGGCGGAGTTACAGGGCGATCTGGATGCAGACGGGTACAGTAAGGGTACCTCTGCGACAGGCGGTACAGTAAGGGTACCCCTGTCCGGCACAGTAAGGGTGCCCGAGCCAAGGTCCAGGAGCCGAAGGGGGTTCTGGGAAGACCGCGACGGCGCCCCGTTAGTCCTTCGGGCGGTTGGGGGGCCTGACCAACCGGGGGTGTGCCACAACACGCTCCGCCCCTGTCGGAAGGGGCGGGAGTAGGAGACAGATCACGTGACCCAGTGGATGATCTGTAAATAATTATGTGCCACACTGCCGGGCATCGACCCACCGTGTGTGCTGGCTCACCAGGCGGGCGGAGCAGCAAGGGGCTGCCTGCCCTGGATCGCCCGTAAGATAACCCAATTTTATTATCATACTATGTTGTATGAAATAAACCTGCAGCAGTTCTTCACCCACAAATAAAGTGTCAGTGTAATCATTGGGTGACGTCTGTGTATGCGTGTTGACTGAAGCGGATGACGGTGTGGTCACTATGCCGCTGCCCGCGTCCCAAGCAGTGGGACATCAGCAGGGCAGCACTCTAGTGGCCGCCCGTCGGAGCCTTCCCCCCTGCTGCCTCGCGCGCGAGGCTACGCCCACTAAGGTTATGACCCCCCAATAGTGTGGAGCTGGAGGCGGGCCGTTGGGGGCGGGGGGCGAGGCTTGACCCCTCTACTTAGGAGGCCCTCTCGCCCAGTTCCTCCTGTGTTCCCTGCGCGCCGCTCCAGCCTGGACACGCGTTATCCCACCCTTTCCACTTACCCCACGTGTCAGGCTCAGCGCGTTATTGGAATGTTTTAAGGTTTTCTTTTTGCGTTGCAGGCGGAGTTACAGGGCGATCTGGATGCAGACGGGTACAGTAAGGGTACCTCTGCGACAGGCGGTACAGTAAGGGTACCCCTGTCCGGCACAGTAAGGGTGCCCGAGCCAAGGTCCAGGAGCCGAAGGGGGTTCTGGGAAGACCGCGACGGCGCCCCGTTAGTCCTTCGGGCGGTTGGGGGGCCTGACCAACCGGGGGTGTGCCACAACACGCTCCGCCCCTGTCGGAAGGGGCGGGAGTAGGAGACAGATCACGTGATCCAGTGGATGATCTGTAAATAATTATGTGCCACACTGCCGGGCATCGACCCACCGTGTGTGCTGGCTCACCAGGCGGGCGGAGCAGCAAGGGGCTGCCTGCCCTGGATCGCCCGTAAGATAACCCAATTTTATTATCATACTATGTTGTATGAAATAAACCTGCAGCAGTTCTTCACCCACAAATAAAGTGTCAGTGTAATCATTGGGTGACGTCTGTGTATGCGTGTTGACTGAAGCGGATGACGGTGTGGTCACTACGCTGGTGCGCCGGTGTCCCTCATCACGCTGCATCAGACAGCTGCATCAGGCCCAACGCGCCACACTGACTGGGAACCATATTGCTTTTCACCATCTGCTCAAAGTTCACTCCCTGCAGAGGGGTTCTCCCCCAATACCTGGCCACTACACAATCGGATCTACTTCTGGCGCCTATAGTGGTAGGCTGAAGGCAAAGTGGGCGCCTGAGTAATCACACAACAGTACACCACTTCCTACATGTCGATGGCCGCGGAGCTCAGGCGGCATCAACTTGGCATTACTGCATCTTGCCATATTTGCACTTCCGGCTAGCTGTCATCACTAACGGCTAGTTCCGCACTCGGCCAAGGAAATACAGGTATGGACAAAAAAGATCCCAAAGAGAGAGTGTTAACGTTCCCTGTCGCCATAAAAGAGTACAAGACCACAGCGCCATCATGGCGGAGGGTGGCCAAGACTCGGCCACTGTGTCTGAAACCGCCTCCTCGCACCCCGACTTACTAGCTGAACTCAGAGCCGGGTTCTAATCGCTAGATGGCTGGTTCGACACGCAAGACAAATGCCTTGACTCACTGGGGGCCAAATTAGACATCCATGACCGAAGAATGTACACTGTGGAAGGGCAAATCTCCGACCTTGAAGACGGGGCCGCTCAGTCAACGAAATGACTGGAGTGCATGGACATTGCAATTAAAAACGAAGATTTGGAAGCGTGCAGCCGGGAAACAACCTAAACAACGAAATTCAAACAATGACTTACTTTAACAACAAAGTCTTAACAACGAACCACGACTCTTCAACGAAGTATGGAACCACAAAGTCTTGAACCGCGAAACGACTCTTCACCGAAGTCCGCAACCACGAAGAATTGAACCACGACTCTTAAAAGAATACCGGAACAGAAGCACAAAGAATTGAAGGATAACGTCATGATTGTATCCAGAAGTAAGTCAGGAACGTAAGTTTTCTCCGCCCCGCAACACATCACATGAAGTTTGTTACGTCACTCATCTCCGCCCCCTCACCAATATGAAATGCACAGTAGAGAAATAGGAAATGACTAATATAATGTGGAAATGGCACGATTTTAGGAAAAACAATTAATTTTCGACCTCCATGCCTTCGGAAAGGCATTGAAGAAAAAATATCGGCGGAGTGAAAAAAGAGTGTTGGGAAGCAGTCTGCAATTAGCAAGTTTGGTAGCACAACGTGGGATTAGCGTATGTATGAATTAAACCTTAGACCTTAAATCTTTCTTGCAACTTAAGTGGCATAGGTTTTCTCTAATTTTATTTATTGGTCTGTTTCACCTTTGAGCACAACTTTGGTGTCCTTCTCTGTAATATATGTTACAACTGATATTGACATCATTATCATTACTGTCACTGTACACTCTCTTATGGTTTTTTCATAATTGTCATTTCATATTTGGGTAATATGACCAATATGTGTTATGCTTATTTATGCTCAATTGTGCTTATTAATAACTAGTAATCGCAGGATATTTGTTACAGGTTTTTCCCCTGAGGAAGGGACTCAACAGTCCCGAAATGCATCGGGGCCGCGATTTAACCTCTTCGATGCCGATGACGGAACGGTTCCGTCATGCACGCCGGTTGGGCTGTGCTTATGACGGAACCGTTCCGTCATGGCCCCGCCCGCGCTCAAATCTTTCAGCACTGCGCGGGAATCCGCGCAGCGCTGAAGAGGTTAAAGACAGATGAACTGTTCATTGATGTTTTGACTACTTTTGTTCTGTATCTGGAAATTGATTTCATGCAAATGTTTTGTCATGCATAAATGACTGTATTCCATGTTTATATTATAATCGAATGGTTTCATTGGATAGGCACTGAATAATTCATGAACAATTCAATACAATTTATCTTTAATGTCAATAATGTTTAAACTTTTTTGTCAATATTGCATTAACCTAGCTCGGGTTGTGTCAAACCCAGTGAATAGTGCGCGGCATTAGCAGGTGTTCCTGCTAACTTTAGAATTATTTCATTACTAGGCATCCGGTCAAACAGTGGGAGCAGTACCGCAGCACCATTTCATAAGCAAGATTCTCCTATTCGATTGTAGTTTACAACTAGGAGTGCTCCTTTCCCCCTCTCTCCTTTTTGGGTAAGTTGATGGGCCACACTGTTACTCTGGTATGCATTTACGCCCCCAATGCTGACAGCCCTGACTTTTTTCATGAGCTGGACGCCACAATTCTACGCTTGGGTACTGGCAGTTTGCTACTGGCAGGGTATTTTAACTTGCTCCTTAACCGCACTATCAACTGCTCCTCCGAGGTAGCGGACTACAAACCTCGCGCGCGTCAGGTGCTATAAGACACATGCGAGACATTCCAACTCACGGATATTTGGAGAGCCCGCAACCCGACAAACCCAGGATTCACACACTTCTCGGTCCAACATAATACCTGGACCAGACTCGATTTCTGGCTACTCACTCTGAACCCAATTACATGGTACAAATCCTTTACGATACTCCCCGGGACCTATTCCGATCACGCCCCAGTCTTGCTTAGGCTCTGTATTCCCAGACCGGAAGGGCATGAGCGTCAGTGGAGATTCCCTGGCAGGGCGCTAAATGATCATTTGTTTGACTCAGAAATTAGGGAAGCAATTGAGGATTCTTTCGATTTAAATACGGGGTCAGTAGACACATGGGCGACGCTTTGGGAGGCCTTTAAGGCCTACATCAGGGGCATAGCCATATCAAAACACTCTGGGGTACTAAAAGATCTGAGAAAAACTCTAGCTACTATCGAACAGCAGCTGACAGATTTGGATGCCTCTATGCTTTTCTCACCAGATGCTACTGAGGGAATAAAGCGCCGATTGGCGTTGCTGGCAGAATTTCGGGAAGCTGCAGACAGGGAAACCCTCTTCACGTGTAAATATGCAGTAGCACGAAGGTATGGCGAGGGCGAGAGGCCGGGGCACACATTAGCACAGCTATTGAGACCCTCAAACTCCAAATCATACATCACAGAACTCCGGACTGACTCTGGCCATACCTTAACAGATACATCAGATATCTGGGTCGCATTTCCAGCGTATTATGAAAAATGGTATACCTCAAAACTTGTGCACAACTCCACAGAGCGAGAGGATTACTTTGCTGAGATTGCATTGGTATATATGGAAAGATATAGGCAGGACTTCCTCGCCGAGCCATTTTCCACGGACAAAATAATCAGTGAAATTGATGCTGGATGGTTTCACAGGGGACTTTTATAAACGATACAAAGATATATTAGCCCCGAAGCTCCTAGAAGGCTATCATGAATCTTTAGAACAGAATTAGTTGTCTCCCACTCTAAGAGAAGCAGTGATCGTTTTATTACCGAAAGCCGGCAAAGATCCCTTGCTGTGCGGGTCGTACAGACCTTTGTCACTATTAAATTTAGATTATAAAATACTGGCGAAAACGATCGCTATGCGGTTTGCCTTGCTATTGGACAAAAAAATATCCTCAGTCCAGTCGGGGTTTGTACCCCACAGATCTACTTCCCTAAATCTGTGCACTCTCTTTGCAGTCCTGCACCGAGTCAACCCGGCGACTCCGGCAGCGGCAGTACTGCTGGACGCGGAGAAAGTTTTCGACTCCCTGGAGTGGCCATTTATATGGACAGTTATGCGTAGGTTGGGCATGCCCTTTGGGTTCATAAATCTCACTGCACTGTTGTACTCGGCCCCCCGCCAGACTGTGCTTGAATGGCATGCTGTCCCGCTCATTTACATTATCCCGAGGCACCAGACAGGGATGTACCCTGTCACCACTTTTCATATTGGCAATGGACCCACTCGTTCGACATTTCCAAGAGCGTCATCTACAGAGGGGGCTCCAATTTAACACTGGGCCTCTACTGGTGTCACTATATGCAGATGACGTTATATGATATGTCAGGGACCCCCAAAAAAATTTAGAACCACTAATCAGAGAGATCATCAGGTTTGGCAGCTTCTCTGGCCTTGGCATAAATTGGCACAAGTCTGTGATATTTCCCCTCACCACGGGCACTGCCAGATGGGAATGCGAGCATCCACTGACCTGGTGTTCGGACTCCGTAAAGTACCTGGGGATAAATACACACTTAAATACCACCAAAATGATACTGTTAACTATAGCACAGCAGTGCACACATTGGAAAAGCAAGTGGACAGGTGGCTACAACTTCCACTTTCGATTGCTGGGCGAATTACGCTTATTATAATGATTGTCCTGCCTAAATTCTTGTATCTCTTCAAAAATATACCCATCCCATTACCAAATCAATTCTTTAAATCAATATGCACCCATCTTATTTGGCTGACTGGGGGAGGCAAACGACCCAGGGTCCGCTGGGAAGTTATGACACTTTCGTATCATAGAGGAGGCTTTGGAGTCCCCATTTTTCAGCTGTACTACTTGATCATTCAGTGCAACTATGCTCACGCCTGGTTACACCCCGATCCAAGGTTTCCTTATTTACGTCCTGAGACAGATTTGGTCCTGCCGAATACATTGAATACGGTACTGCCCCTGGGCTACCCACGTGACCTTATAGACATTCAGACGGTCTCCACTACCAGCTGCGCCTGGAAGAAACTGGTCAGAATGCTGGGTTCGCCGGTACTATATTCCCCAAGCTTACCTATTCCAAATAAACGCTGGATACCTATTACTGGGGAAAGAATAGTGCAGTGCACTCTCTCTTGGTTCGACATGCCCACTATTGGGGATTTTTACCTTGAGGGCCAAGTTTTTTCTGTTTCAGACGGAGATAGGTTTAATGAGGCATCATTCATGGCAAAATGTGTACTTACTCGCCTTCGCGCAACTCTGAGAGCTAAGATCCCTGGCTTCCCCGTCGAACCTGATCCATTCACCCTACTTTCCACAGTCCTGGATAGTACCAATGAGGACCATCTGGTTTCCAAACTATACCGGGATGTAATTCCAATACGCAATGCTAAAATAAGGGCCGCTTGGGAGGCAGATTTAGGACACCCTATTACATGATGACCAATGGGCTGCATGCTGCCTACAAACCAAGGAGGTCTCCTTGAATAGCCGCCATAAACTAATCCAATTAAAATTTCTGCGCAGAATATATATTGCCCCTGAGATGACACATAAAATAGACCCAGACAGACCACACTGTTGTTTACAATGTAAATCCCCACACGCAGATTTTGTACACCTCACCAGGACCTGTTGCAAAATAAAACAAGTATTGGGCTGAAATGTATCGTACCCTTGGGGAAATGATAGACTTAGACCTCGAACCTACTCTAGAGGTTGCATTGCTGCGATACGTCATGAATATCCCAAAGCCAGTTCGGAAATTCACTGCTTTGGGGTTATTGCTGGCAAAAAGAGAGATAGCACTCAAATGGGGCGAAAGGCTGCTCTGACGTGCAAGGAATGGCTGAGCAGTCTGGCATATTGCAACATCAACTATGATTAGTATGCCTCCACTCTGCCTAGTACATCCCGCCTGCGGGACATTTGAGGCCCTTTTAAACAATACAAGGCAGGACACAACCTCAGCCAACCACACAGCTGGAACGCGGACTTGTGCCGCGGGCATTGGCTGATCAAATAGAAATTGTGCATCAGACACAGAAATGTGAAATGTGATATTTAAATTGAATGTATGTTTTTCTTTTCCTAATGCAGTTTGCGATGCACTGTAGTAACGAGACACTTGGTGTTACGTGTGGCGAGGGTGGAGATCATGTACTTGCAATGCTGATGGTCCAGGCTGAATAAATACACACGGAGATAAATGTAAAACGCGCAAATCGCTGTATCATGCAATGTATTGCTACAAATACCATTGTATTGGAGCTGGAAAATGTATTGTGCTAATTCTGAAACTGGTAAATAAAGTAAAAAAAAAAAAAAAAAAACTTTGTGGCAAGGTGTGCCTACAAACATCACAATTCAGAGGGACCTAAGAATACCATCTGCATTCCTGCCAGCAGGAAGGGTCTCCTGATATCTTACATAAAATAAAATAAAAGAGCATGCATCCAAAGGCATTCAAAACTATAAACGCACTAGGCATATGGTCTCAGAAGCATATAAAGGCTTTCCTTCAGCCTACCAAATGTACAATTAGAAAGGACAGGACTGAATACCGGCGAAGACCATATGGGTCAAAGCGGGTAATCACGAAAAGATTGGAAACACACAGCCAACATGCACATATTGTATGTGAGTAAATTTGAGTGAGGTACAAGAGAATATACAAGGCATATCAGTACAGTATCAGCGAAATAAAGTGAGACAAGATGGTGGCGCACAGTGTAAATCTAAGTTCCAAAATATGTATTGAAGATACAAAGAAATGTTATTACCTCTTCTACGCTAACTTCAGCCATAGAAATGCTGTGTATGCGTGTAACTCCGACTGGTTGAGTTTAAAGAGGCAGAAATTTAACCAAATGCCAAGCATAAAACAATGGCGCACGTCTCCGCTCAGTAGTGACATATAACGGTCACCATACTGGCGTGGTATTGCACATAGTGTCAAGTACGGACAAAAACCCAAACCTTGACTCCTAAATAATATTCTGACAATGTAAAGTTGATCAAATATATATGGAAAGAAGCCAAAGTAAAAAAAAACATCTTCATTCAATAATGTTTGTAAAAACACACTAAAAAGCAAGGAAGCATCAAAACAAAGGCACCCAAATCACCCATAAGTTGACACAAGAAAATCGCCTAATTAGCATTGTTCTCCGCAATGAGCGTGCGTGGGGGACCAACCCAATATAAGTCAAGTAGAGAAAACTTGACATTATTGATTAGAACAAGAGCGAGGTTGTAACACCTGTGATGTAACTGTCAGCAGGAGAAGACAGAGTACGATCGTACAGTAATATTTGAAAAACCACACTACGAGATGAGAGATCATAAGGTAAAGAATTCTGATGTATCCTTTGATGTCTCCATAATTCAGTAGAGTGAACACCACAAGAGACATGCACAGAGTTCATCCGTGATAGTGAGAAGTATCAATAGGCATTCTCAATGGGTAACTGTACAGGTCCAGGTCCTATTGTATGAAAGACCAACAACATTTCTACAAAAAAAACCTGCATTTTCAGGCTTGAATGAAATATTCTAGCCAATCTGGCTACTCCCATGATTATAGATGCGCATGTGTGTATCTTTACAGAAAGACATGCAATTCCTTATCTAAATTAAGCCCCTGTTCCACTGCTTGCAACCTGAGAATCCAATTGGTTTCACACTGCCTTAATCTAAGCGTTCTATCACCACCCCTGGCTGAGGGTCTTACTTGCTCAATTCCATGAAAGCTGATATTGATTATTTCATTGTCCTGGTTTACCTCATGGTAATGCATCACAATGCTGTGGTTTGGAGTATTGTTGCGTATTGCTCTGACATGTTCTTGAAACCTTTCTTTCAAAGGCCTAACTGTGCTGCCAACATATATTAAGTCACAAATGCATTGTATACAGTAAACAACAAATTTAGTGTCGCAATTGATTAAAGAACAGATGTTAGGCTCTTTGCATGTATTGTACTTAAAATTAGTGATTTTGTCAGATGTGAAGCAACATACACAACAAGATCCTCATTTGTAAATGCCTACTCGGGTGAAGGCAGCGACGACTCCTTTTTTTTGGGCTGGTAAAAATCTGGGATACAGACACTGTCTTACTGTTTTACCTCTGCTATGTGCTAGCAGTGGTTTCCTGCCAATAACCTCCTTAAGTGTGTCATCCCGGTAAGTAGATGCCAATATTGCCTCTAGATTTTATATACTTCTGTACTCAAAGAAGAGTAAGGAGTGAACAGTGCAATCTTTCTCTTATTCTTGATCTTGTTCTTGCCATTAAGTAGATTCACTCGTTTGATATTGTTGACCTGATTATGTGCTTGTGTCAGTAGATTCCTACTGTATCCTCTGTTTAAAAATCTATTCCCGACCTTATCAAGTTCCTGATCCAAGACCTTTTCATCACTGCAATTTCTCTCTATTCTAAGCATCTCTCCGTAAGGGATTGCCTTGATCTGTGATGGTGGATGGGCACTGGTGGCATGCAGAAATGAGTTACAGGCTGTGTGTTTCCTATACAGCAGTGTTGTGACTTTGTTATTCTCGGCCTGTAAGCTAATGTCGAAATAGTTTACTTTCAATGCACTCTGTTCCTTTGTGATCGTTATATTGTAAATGTTATTGTTCAGGTACTTAAAAAATTCTTCCAAAGCTTCTGTAGTACCAGACCACAACATGATGACATTGTCAATATAACGCCCCCAATACAGGATGTTACCCAACCACTCCGCAGCGCTATCTCTCCAGATGTGTTTCAATTCATACCATCCCATGTAGAGGTTAGCATATGAGGGCGAAAATTTTGTCCCCATAGCTACTCCCTGAATCTGGCAGAAACAATTACCATTGTGTGGAAAGAAGTTATTCTCAAGCACTAGTAAAATCATCTCCAATAACATACTGATATGTTTAAACAGTTCTGCAGGATGGGAGTCTAAGAAATATTGTACTTCCCTCATGCCTAGAGTCGGTGGAATACACGTAACAAGTAACAAGCAAATGTCCCGTTACCCACTCCACTGCCGCTAATTTACTTAGCAGATCACAAGTGTCCTGTACGTATGATGGTACATTTTTCAGTAATGGTTGCAGAAATAGATCAATATACTCTGGCAAACACTTCTAACTATGTCAACTTGCCTCTTGTATATAAACATTATTCACAGCTATTTCATTTTTTTTTTCAACTATGCATGTTAGAAAACAAAATACATAACATACAGTGCGCTGGGAAACATTCCCAGGTACTTTAGCAATTCAGTTGCCATTGTAAACCCAGGTGTTAGAGTAGGCTTTTGTCATAAAGGCCAGTGTCTCAAAGGGCCAGTGTCTCAAGTGGGAAAGCAACGTCCAAGTAAAACGCGTCACCACTGGGGAAGGGAAAGCTGTTCCGGCAAGACCTGCCTGGTTCCAGCAGATCGGGGACCTGGTCAGAGAAAAGATCGTGGACAAAAAAGAATTCGGGCTAACTTACAGAGCACCTGTATCAGTCCTGGCTGTCAAAGAAACAAGAACAGTACTTATTCCGCCTCTTGCCGGAAAGTAAGAAAAGAGATTTGTCTTCATTGATCTGATCAAACTACACTATGTGACCGATGCTGAATAGTAGGCCACGTGGGCTTCTCAGTAGCCGCCGATCTCCTTTCGCTACCATTCAGGAAATTTAGACATAAAGATTAATAACATTTGAAGATTCGAGTCTACGAAGTGAAGGAGTTACCAACAATGGAATGGAACTAGAGCCTGTTGAAACTGAACAGCAACAAAATACAAATAAAACACAGATCTCAATTCGGCCTAATACCGACATGTATGTGAATATGTCTCAAAACAAGTCATCTACCCGTTCTAGACAGCCGGCTAGGCTACCAAAGATAGATCGAACTGCGTCTGGCTACTTCATCAATTTTGATACCTTTTCTCTGGACACAAGTGAACCTGAATCACCACCAGCTTATGTTTACAGCAAAGAAAAAATGTATGAGCTTTACCTTTGGCTAAAAAGACTTAGTTTTTCCCTGGCTGACATAACATGTGTATTTGTAAAGAGCACGTTCACGCAGAGGTCTCTTGGTGCTGAATAACAGATGTCTATTGTTACCCAACTCAATGATACTCATTTTATTGACCTCAGGTGGATGAAAGGCTGAGGGGACCCACTGGGATTTGAACCTATGACTGTGAGGTCAAACACAGGCCCCTACAATGGATGCATTAGTCCACTGAGCCACCAGACCCAGCTACAGCTCTGAATTGCAATTGATCTACTTTTCCTAGTCCTTTGGATAGGTGGAGTGACTGTCTTTTTCCTGCTCCATTTTCCAGTACAGAATTGTGTGATGATACATCTGATTTTGACCCCATGTATTGTTACCATTATTATGGTAATCATTTCTTGCACAAAGCAAGTATCTCACGTAATGTTTTTACTTATCATCAATGGAAACATTGCCCAACACCACCGAAAGGTAGTTCACAGACGTTTGCACAAAAGTTTGCTTATTTTTCTGGGTTTAACACTTCAGACCCGACCTCATATTATTATAAGTTTGCACCTACACCTGCAAAGAAGAATATGCTCACCAAGATGAAACAGATATGCTCTGTTTCCTTTATTTCCCAACTGTCTTTACAGGGTTTCGCCTTTTGGAGGGACACAATAGACACAAAAGCTGTCTGAAGGACTAAAGGTTGGCAGGTTCAGGGAACTGAGACCTTATTTAGAGCATGCCCGATATCACAGCAAATTGTCTTCCTGAACGACACTGTGCAACAGACTTCGTGTCTTGGGTTAGCAAAGATAAAGGATTTGAACACACCTCAGATTCCCTCACTTACACACTTTGAGGGTTGGCAGAATTACACACAACATAGTGAGGATACACTAGATGACATTCTACATGATGATTGATACAATTCGTCAGACTTCAATTGGAAGGGATGGTTGGTTTGTCCTATCAACACAAATAGGTGTCAGTCAAGATTCAGGGGTAAAACTGAAGGGTTTAGTATCCATAGGCCTGACCAACGCTACTCACACAAAGAACATGTGGGGATGGTGACATCTTACAGTGTTGGGAAGTAATGCCTAGAGTGGCTTAAAACCTCAACACTGTCCCAGGTCACACCAAACTTGTCCTTACTCTCAGATGACATGGATCTTAGGGGTTTCTTGTTAGGCTCCTATAAATCCCGTCAGAAGCACTTTTTATATGCTATTTATAACGAAGTATGGAAAATCTGGCAACAGGAGGCTGCTGAGAGATTGCGTGAGATTGACAGGGTTAACCTAGAAAAGGCTTTGGCAGTGGTCGACAATGGCATGACCACACTAACATCCAGGATTTATTCACTGGGCAACATTGTGTCTTCTACAATAGATACGACAAAACAGGATTTGTCTATTCTTCAACATGGGCAATCGCAATTGCAGTCCATTCTATCATTTTGCACACAATCTAACAGAAAGACAGACAACAATGGAACGAAGAGATGCAAAATATACAATGCTGCACATTGAAAAATTGGACCAATTACCTTGTACCGTGGCTGAGTCACCCTCCACAGAATAGTTAATCCATGGCCATATTACACTGCCAGTCACGACATTCCAATTTCAATATTGTCTACAGTATCACCAAGTAGGCAGATTTAGATGCAGCAATGGGGACACTGAAGTCAGCGGTTCAGGCTGTGAGAATTCATTAAGTGGGTCTCTAATTTGTCAGCATATTATGCGTCACAGAGCTTGTAATGCTTTAGTTGCAAACCTATAAAGTCACTTAAAAGGATCCCCAGCTGCAGTGATTCATCTGGTGTTCAAACTGCTCTCGAATGGGAGTTATTTGATGTTGAATGACCAAGGTTGTTGTGCAATGCTGCCAGGCATCGCATATCTAGTCACAGTAAGTTCCCAGGTTACTTGTTGTATGCAAGTAGTGTTTCAACCAACCCTCACAGTCAGGGAGGCGCCGCTATGGCCTTCAATAAATGTTTCCCTTATATGGTTTGATTCTCTGTGCAGACAGAAAACCATGCTTTTACAGAAGGATGTGGCCTTAACCTCAGTCCGAGAGACTTTTGATCTCCAGGTTGCAAGGTCTTCAGCTGAAATAAAGGCATTAATCAGAACAAACTTCCCGCTCTATTTCGTTGAAATGGTACATAGTATCTTTAAAATGTCTGATACGAGTGGGATAGTACACCTATTTAAGGGCATAGGTTCTGAACTACTGACCACCTTTGAGACAATATTCGTAGTTATTCCATCATTTATTCACTCCGTATTAGGAAGTGTTTTTGAAGGGCTTCTGCTGGTCCTGCTACTTGTAGTGGGTATCTTGGTTTTAATTTTTCTGCTATGCAATGGACCTCTTAGCCTCCAAAGAGATGGAAAAAGCACTCCTACTGCGACGTTGCCGTGAACACATGGTACTCCATTTGGGAACACCTCATCTTTGGAAGCTAAGCGAGCATTGGTTCCTATCGTTCAGATCAGTCAGGGTTGACTGCGTCTTGCCTGTGCTACGCTACCTATTCTACGGATATGAATGCGTGTTGGACATATGTCTAACACTTACATTGGTTGCGCCTCTGGACATAGATGTACTGCTGGACCACTTAAAGGCCCATGTAGTGCAGTGTCCTCAGCGTATTCCAATGTTGATGTTGTCATTCTTAGAGCCACAGCAGGATGCTGCAGCTCCTGTCGGAATGGACACCAGCTCTACAATCTCACAGGTGTCCATTGCTCCCTTAGCGGTTGCTGTGGGAACCCGAGAAGATCACCTTTGCTCCACTGAACTGATCCAGGAGGTGTTACAGGAACCGTCGTCTGCAAAGGCAAGCAGCAGTGATGTTGCGTCTCCCACACAGGACACATAAACATTTGGCACTCCGAGTGATGGGAACAATTCAGCCTTTTTCCAAAACAACCCAAATTGGAATTTGACAACATCATTTTTTTTTTCTTCTCGCTTGCTCTCACTGAGCACTATGGCTTTCGGCGTGCTCAGTTGGTCTAACGGTATATTGACTATATAGAGGACTTAAAGAGCTTTTTTTTACTTTTGCATCATTTTAATACATACCATATTTTTTAATGTTTATACTCATATTTTAGCAATGTTTTTTATGCTTTTTAAACAGGCATATGTTAGCATTTGTTAATTTTATTGTCCGGTCAGATGAGGAGTGGGTGTTATGAGCCCCAGTGTACCCCAATATAGGCCTATGTAACTGCACAACCTTTTACCTACATTTGTCCTACCTTGCCCTACATACCGACTTTGGCGCTGACCTTTTACCTAGCTAGGTGCAGAATAAATGTTGTGTGGTTTTCTTCTAAATCAATCCTGATTAGCTATGCCTAAGGGTTATCAGTATCATAGCAGGATTATCATCTTCTGCATAATTACTGTACAGAAGTCACCACTATCGTCATCCTTGGACGACAGGCCCACAGTACCATGACACATCTCGGTAGATACCTTGAGGGTACCTTTTCGGGTATAGAAGTACCACATCTTCGCTGGGCAAACCAGAGGAGAAGCTTCCATGCTGACACAAGACGCTGAAGTCCGTGCACGCAGACACTCCAGCACGCAGTGGTCTGAAATCCCTTGCGGGGTGTCCAACTTGAGACCAAGACGGGGTCCTTCATTCTCTACCATCAGGTAATCGGGTTGACTCTTTCCTACAGGGATTCTTGGCTCTACACCTACATACATGCTAGGTACACTTAGGTATATTTAGTTAGGGGTTGCATCTTAGGAGTACTCATGATTACTGCCATGTATCTAAATTCCTGCCTATATTCACTGTGTTAGCACCGTGGTAGAATTCTACATTTTATTTACTCTGTTGGTGCTTGTGTTGTATTCCGCTTTAGATTTCCGTATATAGGTTTTCCTGAAACATGTCCTTATATAGGCACAATTCGCATTGCCCTTATATAGGCATAAGATCCCAGCCCTTATTTAGGCATTAGCCATGCTATCCGAATACAGGCATGGTCACCTACATCCGCCCACCCCAACATCACAACGAGTTCTTAGAAACCAGGCCCTTAAGCTCTTGGGAGTTCCCCTAACACAGAATTATTGATTTCTCCAAGAACTCATTTATTATGCATGAAACGCTATTCCTTAAGGGTTCATTCCTGACCTCTTCCTCTGCCCGACTTTACGTCAATGCTAACATTCCAAGGCCCCTACCAGGTATAAATATACCTTCCCGTGCCCAAGCAAATAGGAGGAGACCTCAACTTTTTTATTTTATTTTTATTTATTTATTGATATTTCAAACACAAAATAATACACATTTCAGTGCAAAACGAAACACAAAAACATGCCAGGTGTACTTATGCAATACATTCAGCTGATCAAAGTATTTGTAGCAAGTTTAAAACATGCGCCTATTCTAACAGTGTGAATTGACATCGCTAGTAGTAAACATCAAAGTAGTAACCCTGTAGCGACACAAAAATATCTCGATCTGATACCCAGGTTTTATCCTATCCTCCTGACATCCATTGAGTCGACCGATCCTCATTATACCACATTAATTATACCTATTCAATGTGGACATCATTGAGTGCAACAGTTCCATCCGCACTTGCCTGCTCCCGAGCCCAGATGATAAACGGTTCCCAAATGTCTTGGGGTCTCAACGTGGGCGGCATCAGTTCCCAGAACGTGGACAGCTGTGTGCTACTATATGTGACCTCCTTAATCCACTCCATGATTTTGGGCTTCCTTCTCCTCCCCCGTTTAGCGAATAGTAGGAGTATAGCATGTAGCTTCCATTTTTTGACATGCGTCTCCTTAACGTAACCCAGCAGCCCCAACAGTGGGGATGGCGACAGGGAAATGCTCAGAATTTGGTTTATGGCCTCAAATATCCTGGACCAATAGTCAGTGAGTGCAGGGCATGCCCATGCTGTATGTAAAAGTGAGGCGGAAGCTAGCCCACACCTCCAACATCAGTCATCTTCCCGCAGCCCCATACGGTGTAAGCTTATCGGTGTTCTGTAGTACCGGTGGAGAAACTTGAAGTGGATCAACCGTATCCTATAGTTTGGGGATAGCTCATTTAACTGATTACAACAATAGTCCCATTGGTCATCGGTCAGTGTGTGTGGGAGCTCCGCATTCCATCTTAACAGAGCAGTAGGTGTCGTCACCGGAGCTGTGTTTTGCATTTGTGTGTAGAGTCTGGTTATAAGCCTATGTGGCGAGGGTGAGTGAAGTAAGTTTTCCAGGGCTATCAAAGGGGATGGCGGGGCAGGGAAATCACTATGTAATGCACGGCAAGCAAGCCATAACTTGTGATAAAGAAATAATTCCCCAAAGGGCACCCTCTGACCCTCCTCCTCCGCCGGGGGGTCTCTAAAAGTGTCCCCCGGGTAAATATCCGCAAACGTGTGTAGTTGCATCATCTGCGCAAGTGCTTTGCTAATTTCGTCCTTAACATTGGGCAACATTGGATTCTGCGCTAAGGGGATGGAAGGGGCATATAAAATCCGGGCTTCCGCACACCTCCGCAGCCAATCCCAGGCCCAACGCAGGGTTTCGGGGGTGTCGATGCCCTCTGTTTGCCTATGATACGGTTGATAGCGCAACTTGAAGTGGAACCGGTGCTACCGCATCCTTCTTCACAGCCACATGTGGCATGAAGGGTGTAGATAAACCCAATAGTGCAGAAATTGAGCCTGCGCACAAAGCGCATATAGCTTCATGTCTGGGGCACCTAGGCCGCCCTGTTTTAGCGGAAGAGTTAGCAGCTACCACGAGACTTGAGCCTGCCTGCCCGCCCATACCAAAGAGATCATCAATGAGCGCAGCATGCGGAAAAATGGTTGGGTGAGAATAATCAGTATGTTGACAAAAAGATATAAAAATTTAGGCAGAACAACCATTTTCGCCAGTGCTATCTTCCCTGCCACTGATAAAGGAAGTTTGGCCCATAGAGCTACCTTGTCCTCCAGCCAATTTTTTGCTCTTCCATAATTCAATTTCCACACCTCCTGGAGGTCCCGATTAATCCAAATCCCCAAATATTTCACTTTTTTGGCTTCCCACCTCAGTGGAAACTCAGAAGTTACAGCCCTGGTGTTATCAGTCAAGGGAAATATTACCAACTTAGACCGGTTGATAGAAACGCCGGCCAATTCTCCGAATCTAATGAATTTTCTCAGGACGACGTCTAAGTTCTGCGTGGGATTTAGAATATACAGCGTAACATCATCTGCATAGAGCGATATCAAAAGGCTCCTGGAACTGAAGCCTATCTCTCTCGCCGTATGATGTTGACTGATGCGGGCAGCCAGAGGCTCCATCGCAACCGCGAACAGCAGGGGAGAGAGGGGACACCGCTGCACGTACCCAGCGTTATCGGAAAAGGGTTCGATATGAGGTCATTAGCATGTATTCTAGCTGTCGGTTCAGTATATAGTAATTGGATCCAATTGATGAAGAGAGGAATAAAGCCTATCCGCTGTAATATCCAGAATAAATAAGGCCATTCGAGCGAATCGAAGGCCTTGATCGCGTCTAGGAACACTGCCGCAGCCTGCACATCCGGGTGCAAGTAATGCGATACCGAAAAAATGGTTCTAAGGTTATGGGAGGTAGACCTCCCCGGTATGAATCCCGACTGGTCTGGACGTGCTATAATAGGCAACATGGGTTGTAACCTATTTGCTATTAGTTTGCCAAGATCTTGACATCTACATTAATCAACAACAGAGGGCAATATGAATCGAACTCAGAAGCCGGTTTGTCAGGTTTCAACAAAGTTATAATAATCGCCTCTCGCATTGTGGGGGGTAGTATACCCGATTCAAGGGCCACTTCATATACCGCTAGGAGCCGAGGCGCAAATTCCTCCACATACACTTTGTAAAAGGCCGTTGTCAGGCCGTCTGACCCCGGGGCTTTGTCTAAGGGAAGGCTGCCAATCACGTCGGCCACATCCTTCACCGTGAATGGTAAGTTCATATATTCCCGATGTCTGTTATTAAACCAAACCAGTTCTAGGGAGTCTAAAAAGGCCTGCAAACCCTCCAGGCAGCTAGTTTGTGTAGTCGTATATAGGTGAGAGTAAAAGGAGGCAAATTCACGAAGTACTGCTTCTGGACCTCTCACACTATTGCCCTCCTTAGTAACCAAATTGGGAATGTAGGCCTAAGATCATGGAGGACGAATCATGTTAGCAACCATACGCCCTGGCCTATCACTTTCCCCATATTTACGCGCCTCCGTGTATTTCCCAAGGAATTTCACTTCCCTCTGCGCTTCGTCGTAATAAGCCAGTCTGGATTTCAACAAGGCTAATGTTGCAGGTGATTCATCAGAATAAAAACGCGTCTCGAGCTCTCTAATTTGGGCCTCAATGGACTGCAGCGTGCTTCTAATTGCCTTAAGCACCCCAGCTTGCCTAGCGATGCATTGTCCGCGAATTACCACTTTGAATGCTTCCTATAAAGAAGCTTCAGTGGCAACTGGTCCCCTATTGAACAAAAAATAGTTAGTGATGTGGCTGCGGATTTCTTCTTTAAATGTCTCATCAAATAACCCATGCGGGGGCAATCTCCATTCTGCGCGCTGAATTAGGTAGTGAGAGTTTCGGGAGACATGGGGAGTGATCTGAAAGTGTTCTCGGCAAGTGTGACGCCTCAACCACCCAGCTCGCCAAATACCGGGACGCCAGCCAATAGTTTAGCCATGACCACGCTTTGTTATGCTCAGAAAAACAGGTTGCCTCCCTAGCCTGGGGGTAGTGTGATCGCCACACGTCAACGAGGTCCCCATCATCAATTATGGCATTCAGGGCTTTTCCAGCAGCAGGATGCAGAGTCTGTGCCGTGCCCTGTCTATCTAGTGCATCATTCAATATCGCCTTGAAGTCCCCCCCCACAGTATCGTGCTGCAGCTGGTCGCCTTGACTTAAGCCCACGTGTCTTGTAAGAAGGTTGGAGAGTCTGTGGTGGGTCCATACACTGCCACTACTGCTAGTGACACCCCACCAAGCTAGCCCACCAAAATAATGTACCTGCCATCAGGGTCTGTGTGTAGTTCTCTCTCCCTCCAGTCAATGCCCCGCCGAACCAACACAGCCACTCCACGAGGAGCGTAATTGTAGTAAACAGAGGAATAAACAAAACCCTAACGTTTGTTTTTTAGTTTAGGATATATACAATCATGAAGGTGAGTTTCTTGTAGCATACAGACATCTACATTATGCCGCACAAGATATGCATGAACTAGTCTGGCTTTTCTGTTGTCATTTAAGCCTCTTATGTTCCAAGATAAATAGTTCACACTATACATGTATCGGACAATAGGGAGTCTTAAATAAAATCATTGTGTGTGAGGCACCAATTGTCAATTACAAATCTTACTATGTACTTTCCCTGATAGCATAAAGATACACCGGCAGAACGTTCAACACTATACCCATCCCTCCACCCTCCTCCCACACCAACCCCCCAATCAGGTTGAATTCCCCCCCCCCCAACAGAACATTATACAACAACATGAGTTAGGGAAAACTCCCATGGAGGTGTATGAGTGCCGGCACACTTCCCTACCAAGGCAGGGTGGCCAAGAATCTGCAGAGAGTGGAACCTACTACACACTAGAGTAATAATCGTGCAACCACATAGAATAGGAATTTGCCCCCACAGATTTACTTGCACTTCAACTCCACTCGACCCGGACATGTATGGAGATTAAGCACCATCAATCGTGAATATCTCCCAACCCACCTAATCAAATCCATGTCCCAGATATCGTTCAGTTGTACATAAACAAGTACTCAAAAGGTAACATCCTGCTACTACATCCTGCTGCTTGTAACGTGCGAACAATGACGAACTTTAAATGGAGGAACAAGGTGACCCGAACCCCCCTCCTCAGGACCCAAGAGAAATTACTTCAAACAATAAGACCACCGTAGCCCTCCAGAACATCTCAACCTCAGTCATTGTCACTTAGCTGGTTATCCGTCTGTCCTTCCAGTCTGGGACCTCTTTTTACCTGCTTGCCACCCACATGTTTAGCAAATTTCAGGGTGAATTTTGCATCTGTGAAGAAATGTGAGGAGCCATCATGGGATACCTTGAATTTAGCAGGGTAGAGCAGCGAGTACGGGATCTGTGCCTGCATCAAGATCTGTTTTACCGGCAAAAATTCGCATCTCAACGCTCGTACCGCTGGTGTAAAATCCGGATAAAAGGATATGTGGTTGTTTTGATGTGTAATCTTCCCCAGTTCACGCACCTGGCGCAGTATCATATCTCGGTTCTGGTAGTTAAGAAGTCTTGCCAGGATGGGATGCGGAGGGGCGCCCACTGGGGGACTAGGGCTCAATGCCCGATGAGCCCTCTCTACCGCAAAGACCGGTGAGAGATGTGTAGCAAATATATCCTTCAGCATGTCTGACACGAACGTCTCCATCTTGGTGATCGCCGTAGTCTCAGGAATACCTGTAATGCGGAGGTTATTCCGGCGGGATCTCGCCTCTAAATCTTCATTTTTTGCCCTGATTACGCCTAAAAGCTTATTCATCTGCAGCAGTTGGTCTTTCGTCTCAACGTGAAAATCGTGGAAATCCGTTTGCTTATTTTCCAGCACATCTAGCCTGTGTTCGTGAACCCCCACTTGGGCCTTATCCGTGTCTAGTTGGGCCATCAATGTGTCCAGTTTCGCATCAATATTACGAAGGCTAGATCTCATTTCGAGCATTAATGTGCAGAGAGCTTCACCTTGATCCCCGAGTTGCCCCATAGCACTTCCTCCTGCGCTAATTTCAGGGTCAGTTTCAGTCAGGCGGGTCGTCCTCTGCTGCTCAAAGTTAAGTTTGGGCTGTTTTGCGTCCTGTTTGCCCATGATTATGAAGCTATACTCCCCCAATCAATATAGGATCAGCGACTCGATAAGCCAGTCTTGGCCACAGCCTCACGCTCAGCTCTAGACTACATGCCTTCTACAGTGCCCCAGGAGATTTACGGAGGGCGTCGGTCAACAGTCTAGCAGTAGTATGCCCCGCAATGTCCAGCAGTTGCCACAGCTCTCCACGTGTATATCCGATGGCACACTGGTATTCTCTGCTCAGGGCTCAGTCCAGTGTCATGTCCTAAAAGGACCATCAACTGACCCTTTAGATCAGCACTCCAACCAGCACTCCGACGGCACCCGCACTTACTTCCAGGAAGTGCACCTCAAGATATGCGTATGAGGAAGTACCTATCTACAGTGCGCATCAGTATTCAGTGCATGGGCCCTCTTCCAGGTGTAGCGTGCTCTCCGTCATGCAGAGGAAGGGCGAAAATGGCGCCAGTATTAATCAAGTTCGGCACGAGCTCGCCGCCGGTGTCCTAAGCCCTGAATCACGGCTCTGTCCCCAGGAAATGCACAACGGACCCTCTCTGTTTCACAAGGTAGTCATCAGGTGTTTGGCCGGGCACATAGCCGCCGGTCCGAGTCCCCGATCTCTCTCGTTCCCAAAATGGCGCCCACCGGGTCATAATTTTTTTGCAGACACCACCGCGGCACCGCTCATTCCTCCCCCTCTCCTCACCGGTGAATGTGCCAGTCGTCTAATCCTATCTCGTAATGCATGGCCGATTCCAACAGCAGCAAGATAAATACAACCACCAATCTTCAGTGCGCAGCATTAGTCAGTGCGCGGGACCGCTACCAGGTTCAGCCAGCTCTCCGCCCTGCACAGGAATGTCAGAGATGGCGCCAGTATTAAGCAAGGGCCGCGTGAGCACGCGACTATGTCTTTAGCTTTGAATCAAGGCGCTGCCCCTAGAAAAAGTGCTATAGGCCCCCTCGGGATCACAAGGCAGTCATTTAGGCGTTCATCTGGGCATATACCGCCGGTCCGAGCTGCCGATCTTCCTCGATCCAAAAATGGCGGCCACCGGGTTAGAAGGGCTCCGCAGCCTACTCCGTGGTGCCGTGCAATCCTCCCCCGCACCTCACTGGTGAGTGTTCCAGGCTTCGAAGTCTGTCTCGCAGCTCACGGTCGGCTCCACCAGCAGCAGATGCCGGAGTTCATCAAGGCGAGGCCTTCAGCACCGAGAGTTCCCCGGCCCCAAGTAGTGTCAGCCGCCTCTTCGTATGCACGTCAGATCCACCGGCTTCCCAGCTGGGCACTCTCTGGCACTTAACTCAGCCCCAGGGTGGCTCCGGCTCCCGATTTCTTAACTGCTCGTAGCTGCAAGGTTACCTCTTCTTCCAGAGCCTATTTCTCTCGACTCCAACTCTCTATTTTATGCGGACCACGCCCCCGGAGACCACGACTTTAGAGGATCCCGTGTCCCGGCATGATGCACTGACAAGAGACGCTGTCATCCCTGCTCGCAGAGAATCCAGTTTCCAGTGTTCTGACTCCCTTCGCGAGGTGTTAGAGTTTGAGACCCAGAAAGAGATTCCAACCTCTCTCATTCTCAAGGTATGGAGCTGACTAGAACCTAGAGGGACTCTTGGCATACCAGACTATAGCATACCATACTATAGCCTACTATACTATGGAATACATCACCTACTTCTTACTTTGTACTACACTTAGGTTAGGTACACTGGGGTAGAACTAGTTAGAGAAGCATCTTATGAGTACTCGTATTTTTAGCTTGTGTTATTTATGTATATGAATATATGTGTCATAGCTAAAAGATAATGCTAGCGCAGTATTATTTATTTCTACTGCTTATGCTGTACATAATACATCTTGCATACGATTGTAACAGCTCATATCTCTTACACGAGAAACAAGACTGTTCAATAAATCCTTTCATTGAAACGCCCATCTATTCTTTCTGTGTAACTCTGCAGAAACTAAGCATGCATGATTAGCTGAGTGAAACTGTTATCTGTTGTATCCACGATTCTGAGAGTGTTCCGATTCTAAAGGGAAACAAAGTTGTCATGTTTATGCGGTTGCCAGAAACTACTCATTTCTTGTTTACAAGGAGTTTCTAGTGGCCTCTTAGTTAGCTGGCACAAAGTAATTAAGTTTAATGTACTCGATAGGGGCATACTGACCTCAGTCCTATGCCAAATCTATAGGGTATATTATTCTAATGCGCAGAGCCTATTAGGTAAATAGGAACTACACTACACTTGTAACCGTATACATCTGTTTCTATCTAATGGTTGTTGCAGCACATGTATTGTATACTAGAATGATGCTGGTTCAATAAATGCTTATTGAAAACAACCCCAGCGTTTATTCTGTATATCTCTCTGAGACCGAGTGAGCATGAGTGACTGAGCGAAGAGTACTGTACTGTTTCCATGATCCCTGAGGAGTCAGGGTTGTCATGTTCAACAGTTGTCAGAAACTATTTGCTCCTTGGTAAGGTTGTCGGGCTTATAGTGGCACTGTGAGTTAGCTGGTCTACAGACTAACAAATCTTTGGAGTTGTCTGGAATCACTCTGGAAACACCAATCCCTTAGTTTATGTTATCTAAACGAGCAGATCCTATATATATTTCCAGGAACTACACAAGAGCACCCCAAGACCTACCCTGGTGAGGCCACTTCTGGCTCTGTCAGGAGGACAGGAGGCTGGAGACCTGTGCCAGGCAGACTCTTGCATTACTCATGAGGCGTGTGTTCCCCTGGGGAGGGGTGGGGGGGTTTGGATAACTCCCCCGGAATCCTGGGTTGCCAGGCACTGGTCCAGCCTAAGGGTACAGACCCTGGCTTGGAGGACCGGGTTCAGGGTGTCCCCCTGACCTGGGGGAAGGGGTGACTGATAGCAGTACCCTACGGGTTTGTTTTCTAGGAGTACCGCTCCAGGTGGGAGAGTGCTGAGCCCCAGGGAGGAGGACAGGGTGTGGGAGAGCCCACCCCAGTCTCCTATCCTTCTGCAGGGTACGAACCCTCAGCTGGTGGATCAGTGTCAGGATCTCATCCCTGACCTGACAGGAGGGAGAATGAAAAGTGTGCCAGGCACCAGGGGCTTACGGTTCTAGTGGACAGAGTTGTCCCTGGCAAGGGGGCATTAGTCGCACCCTGAGGGTGGACTAGGCCACACCACTGTGTTGGCAATGTGGATACTGTCTGCCTGCTGGGACACATCTGTGAGCAAGGTAAGCTTAGGTGCTGCAAAGATGGGATCAGCAGGCGAGAAGAAGTGTTCCCTTTGGTTTAGCTTAGAGGACCCTGAGAGTATGGATAAAGGGATCCACCTGGGTTCAGGAATGCGCGGAATTTGAGCGTGCCCCTGCTGTTGCGGGCCAGGATCTATTTTCTATCACGTCATCAGAGAAGTCCATCAAGGTGTTTGATTGGTCTCACCTGGCTTTAGGCTGGTAGGGGGTTGTGTTAGACCTGGCCCTTTTTACAGGTTTATCCCCAAACCTTTTGCCTCCTAGTTTTCTGACCCTGTTTTTGTTGGCAATAGGATTCTGGGCATTTTACCACTACTGACCAATGCTAAAGTGCATATGGTGTCTGTATAAATTGTGATAATGATTGGTTATCCATGATTGGAATATTTGATTTACTGGTAAGTCCCTAGTAAAGTGCACAGTGTGTGCCAGGGCCTGTAAATCAAATGCTACTAGTGGGCTAGCAGCACTGGTTGTGCCACCCATATGAGTAGCCCTGTAAAGGTGTCTCGAACATACACCTGTAGTGTCTGCACGCGCAGTTGTGAACTTTCATGTTGTCCTGGCAAGTGACCAGACTTGCAAGGCCCGAACATTCCCTTGCCTTACATGTAAGGCACTCCTAAGGTAGGCCCAATGTACCCCCAGGGGCAGGGTGCAGAGCATGTGAAAGGTAAGACATGTACTAGCGTGTGTGACATAGTGAAATACTCTGCATTTCATTTTTCACTGTTGAAAAACAGCTGTTCCATAGGCTTATCATTGGGCTTGAACTGAAACATTTTGACATGTGTGACATGCAAAAGGGACAAAATAGAAAAATGAAATTTAGACACTGAACTCAGAATTTATTATCGCACCTTTTGTTTATAGTGTTTTTTAAATCCTGTGTTTGAAAATACCACTGCCAAGGGAACCGCCCAAAGGAGGAAGAGATCCGGACCTGGGGTGCCCGGCGTTGCTGGGCAATGCAGAAGAAGAACCTGTAAAAGGCCTGCCCGCAAAGAGGAGACCCCGGGAAGTGTGGGAGGCAGGGAACCAATCCCAGTGCGGAACCTGTGGGAGGTTACATCACCCAGGAGTGGCTGCCGAAAGAAAGGAGGCAGTCTGGAGCCTATGCGGCTACCATGGGGGATGGCTGCCACTCTACAACTAAAGGTACTCACAGGCCTCAGAGCGAGGTCTGGTATCAGAACCGGCGGCTGCCTTGATCCTCGATCGCGGGGGAAGACTTGCAGTTGGTCCGTATTTGGTGTCCTCTCCTTTGGCCGCTGGTAGCGCCTGGGGGAGCACCTAGGTGTCTGGGCAGGCAATGGTGGCCTCGTTTGCATTGCAGGATAGGGTAAACCATCGACGGGGGTCCCAAACCTGTTCTGCAGCATCATCGTAAAACCCGTAGTAGGCGCACAGGTGCTCCTGTGGCCTACAGGTTACAATTGCCATACCTCTATTCTGTGGTGATCCTTTGGGAGGGGGATCTATCTGGTTCTCCCCCTTACCTCATAACAACATTCATGCCCAGATGTTGTGGAGTAGGGCGGTTTCTGCCTTGCAGTGGCAAGCTAACAGGTATCAGCACAAGGTATACAGATGAAGTACAACTGAATGTTTTTACGACATGTGCAGCGAAATAGTGTTTGCTATATTGCACTAAAAGTGATCTATGATCTGTGTATTGTTCTGACAATTGGCTAGTTGGCAAGGTGAGTATTGATTTATGTGCTTATGGTCTAAGCTGATGCAAAGTGATTTATGTGTTTTTATGGTTTATGCATCCTTATGACAAGAGCCTAATGGCACAGTAATTCAGGTACCTGCACCCCGCACACAGACCTGCTCCTTGCTGACGAGAGGCAACTACCTCGAAACACGTGTCCAGGGATGGCATTTATTGGTTATACTTTGTAGCATAGGTGTATTCGCCGCTGCTACTCGATCATCCAGAATCCTATGGGGCTACTTGCTAGTAAGACCAGCGGAGTGCGACCCACGTGAAAAGTGTATTTGAAGCTCCCTGAGCAATTGGCTGACGAGCCTGGATACCGCACCCGCGCGCCGCCATGAAAGGTACTTAAACCTCATATTTTTTGGCAGTCTACGGCACCCCGCACACAGACCTGCTCCCTGCTGACGAGAGGCAACTACCTCGAAACACGTGTCCAGGGATGGCATTTATTGGTTATACTTTGTAGCATAGGTGTACTCGCCGCTGCTACTCGATCATCCAGAATCCTATGGGGCTACTTGCTAGTAAGACCAGCGGAGTGCGACCCACGTGAAAAGTGTATTTGAAGCTCCCTGAGCGATTGGCTGACGAGCCTGGATACCGCACCCGCGCGCCGCCATGAAAGGTACTTAAACCTCATATTTTTTGGCAGTCTACGGCACCCCGCACACAGACCTGCTCCCTGCTGACGAGAGGCAACTACCTCGAAACACGTGTCCAGGGATGGCATTTATTGGTTATACTTTGTAGCATAGGTGTACTCGCCGCTGCTACTCGATCATCCAGAATCCTATGGGGCTACTTGCTAGTAAGACCAGCGGAGTGCGACCCACGTGAAAAGTGTATTTGAAGCTCCCTGAGCGATTGGCTGACGAGCCTGGATACCGCACCCGCGCGCCGCCATGAAAGGTACTTAAACCTCATATTTTTTGGCAGTCTACGGCACCCCGCACACAGACCTGCTCCCTGCTGACGAGAGGCAACTACCTCGAAACACGTGTCCAGGGATGGCATTTATTGGTTATACTTTGTAGCATAGGTGTACTCGCCGCTGCTACTCGATCATCCAGAATCCTATGGGGCTACTTGCTAGTAAGACCAGCGGAGTGCGACCCACGTGAAAAGTGTATTTGAAGCTCCCTGAGCGATTGGCTGACGAGCCTGGATACCGCACCCGCGCGCCGCCATAAAAGATACTTAAACCTCATATTTTTTGGCAGTCTACGGCACCCCGCACACAGACCTGCTCCCTCCTGACGAGAGGCAACTACCTCGAAACACGTGTCCAGGGATGGCATTTATTGGTTATACTTTGTAGCATAGGTGTACTCGCCGCTGCTACTCGATCATCCAGAATCCTATGGGGCTACTTGCTAATAAGACCAGCGGAGTGCGACCCACGTGAAAAGTGTATTTGAAGCTCCCTGAGCGATTGGCTGACGAGCCTGGATACCGCACCCGCGCGCCGCCATGAAAGGTACTTAAACCTCATATTTTTTGGCAGTCTACGGCACCCCGCACACAGACCTGCTGACGAGAGGCAACTACCTCGAAACACGTGTCCAGGGATGGCATTTATTGGTTATACTTTGTAGCATAGGTGTACTCGCCGCTGCTACTCGATCATCCAGAATCCTATGGGGCTACTTGCTAGTAAGACCAGCGGAGTGCGACCCACGTGAAAAGTGTATTTGAAGCTCCCTGGGCGATTGGCTGACGAGCCTGGATACCGCACCCGCGCGCCGCCATGAAAGGTACTTAAACCTCATATTTTTTGGCAGTCTACGGCACCCCGCACACAGACCTGCTCCCTGCTGACGAGAGGCAACTACCTCGAAACACGTGTCCAGGGATGGCATTTATTGGTTATACTTTGTAGCATAGGTGTACTCGCCGCTGCTACTCGATCATCCAGAATCCTATGGGGCTACTTGCTAGTAAGACCAGCGGAGTGCGACCCACGTGAAAAGTGTACCTGCAGTCTTATGTTGTTATTATATGCTTTCTTTATGACAAGCACCTAGTGGCACAGTGATTTATATTATGTGGTCTCATGTGCTTTACGTGCTATGGAGTGATTTATGGTCTAATGTACAATACAAAGGCTATTTTTTTAAACCTTGTGTGGAGTCTCTTTTTGTGGTGTGCCTAGTGTGTCACTAGTGTGTGTGTGTGTGTGTGTTGCGTAAACGCTTTATTCTTGCCTCTAGGATAAGCCTGACTGCTCTGCCAAGCTAACAATGGGGTAAGCAGGGGTTATCTTGGGTGTGTATATTAACCAAAAGACAGGGTCAGAGCTTTTAGAGGACCAAGCACCAGACGTCACCAATAAATCAGCCTACTGTATTAATATTGAGCCTCGGTGCAGTAGGATCTGGGGTGTTACCCACATACACCCCAATTTGGTGGTTAAAAAAAACCACCGTTGCCAAACTACACACTGATCCTGCACCCGAGAGATGTATATTTCCTCTATACCCAATGTAGTGTGGCTTATTGTGATGGAAACATTACAAAAAACACAATTATTAGGCTTCCCATGCATGCATCTATCTATGAATGACGTAAGTCTTGATTGTAGCTTTTTTTACTCCATTCTTTACTGAAATTCAATTATCTTCCTTTAACATCAACAAATGATTGCTTTGCCAACGCGTTTCATGCCTCTTGGGACTTCTTCAGGGCTCATCAGCGTGCTGTCTTTTTTGGTAGTGAGTATAGTGCCAGACCAATGTCGACAGCACCACAAGTGAAATTCTGTATGTTACTAGAATCGAACGTGGTTATTTGCATAAGTCTCTGTGCGGTCAGTAAATGTTTTCAATGTGGACTTCACTTTTTATGTAAGAGACATGAATTCTTCTCCGGTGTAAATATTGCTATGTTGCCTCCTCCATGTCCATGCCGCACTTGAATCGAAAACGTGGCAATATTTACACCGGAGAAGAATTCATGTCTCTTACATAAAAAGTGAAGTCCACATTGAAAACATTTTGCCCAGAATCACAGGGTGTTCAGTGTCATTGCCAAGACTCGAACCCGGTTCCCCAGGTTGGAGGTCGACCGCCCTAGCCGTTAGGCCAACTCCTCTCCCCTATAACTTATAGTTTACTCAACACTCTTAACACATTGCAGTTATGTAACTAGACATGAAGTTGGTACCTCTGCCTGTTAAGACCTCCTTAGGGAAGCCCACTCTGGACAAGATTCCCAGGAAGGCCCTTGCCACTACAGGAGCTGTAGAGGTTATAAGGGGAATTGCTTCCGGATACCTAGTGGCATTGTTAACCACCACTAGGATATAACTGAGTCCAGATGCAGTTTATGGGCCCGATTCACAGAACTAACTTAAGACAAAATCCTAAACTTACTACCATTTTGGTATTCACAGAAGGCACTTACTCATTTCGGTATTCACAGAAGGCACTTACTCATTTCGGTATTCACAGAAGTTATGGGGCCAATGAAAATGAGGGACAATCCTGTCCTAAATCATACTTTTCCCAAGGTGTTCTGCAAGGGGAATGTCATGTGGCAGGGACAGAAGAAAAGCCCTGAACTTCTGAGGTATTACCAACCTCCTGGTAGCACCAGGCTTGGGGTCTCTAACTTCAGAATACCGAAGCCCATCTTTCCAATAGATCATATGGCGCCCACTGACATTCCCTGCTTCCTCAGCAGCAGCTTGCTGTCTGAGGGGTTCAAGAGAGAGGAAACATTGCTGTTCCAAACCCAAGTCTGCCCTGGAAGGGTCACCTGCCCCCAAGAACTCTGCATGTTTAGTCCCAAGTTGTTCTAGGATGGTTCCTTCAAAGGGATTGAGTTAATCTCCCTCAGGAGACTCATTTTCATTTCATTTCATAAGGCTTTATTCGAACATAGAACAAGTTCATAAAAGCACAACATTAAAAGACAACATTATTAAAATATTCAGAGGCAGAAAAATTCGTCGACATAAAATAATTAAAAAAGCATATTTTTCCTAACATTAATAGATTTGAGAAGAAAAGTGGCCGTATAAAAACACACATCCGGATGATGCAAATTAAAAAGTAAACACATACAGTCATGTAGTGATCTGACCCCAAATTTTACTAACAAGGGTTTCAGATAGGCTGTCCGGAGATGTTTATACAACTGACAAAGCAGAAGAAAGTGCACAGTGCTTTGGGGAGTAGAGTTATCACATGGACATGGACCGACTGGATGTAAGTTCAAAGAGGGGAAGGCAACAAGGTTGTGGACAACTCCCATTCTAAGCCTGGTCAACACAAACCGATGTGCCTTCCAGGTTACTTGTGACAAATATGGTTGGAAACCCACAACTTCATTTAAATCGTGGTAAAAAACATAAGATGAAAGATTGGCGCTATTCTGGTGTCTCTTAATGGAGGCCTGGTATAGGAGACACTGCTTAAGGTCAGATTTGGACAACACATCTGCCCCATGGTGGTCCACAATAATATTGATGTTAAAGAACTCCCGAAAGTTATCGATAACATACTTCAACCATGGGATCCTTGTAAAATAGTCCAAAGTAAGACAATCAGAGATGATAGCTCTACACAAAGAGGTCTCTTCTTTAGTCCAAATGGAGCGCCATAGGATCAAGGGTCTAAGGAGAATCAAATCGGAAAGATGGTGAATACCCAATTCATTATGCACTAAGGCATTAGAAACAGAGCTTGGCAGGCACAAAAGTTTCTTCAAAAATTCGTTCTCCTCGACCTGAAGAGATCCTGCCGGGGCGTAGCCCCATATACCGGCTCCGTACAAGGCGATTGAAACACACCGTGATTGAAAAATTTTCAGCATGTCATTTACCCGCCTATCTCCCAATTTAGTTGCCATAGTAAAAATTCCATAAGCGCTTCTGGCCATTTTAGACCGTACATTCTTATATTCATTTGCCCAGGTGTTTTTGTTTGAGAAAGTAACCCCTAAATACGAAAAGTTATCAACAGCCTGAACCTTTTGACCCTCTATAAAAAAGGGGGGCTGTTTCTTTCCGAGCCTACGGCCATATTCCATAAAATAAGTTTTGGATTTGTTTAAAACTAACTTTCTACTTTTAATAAATTGCATAAAACCATCTAGCAGCTGTTGGAGACCATATGGTGTACGTGAAATTAAAACCACGTCATCCGCATAAAGTAACACGGGGACATATTCATTATTAATTTTGGGAGCGTCCACTGCCAAAGATTTAAGAAAGGAATCAATCTCATTAATAAAAAGTGTAAAAAGCAATGGGGCTAACACACATCCCTGGCGTATTCCACGCCCAATCTTAAACATGGGTGTACATTCACCTTGCGGTCCATAACGGACACATGCTCTCAGTTTGGTATATAGGCGAGCTAGAAAGAAGACGATACCCTCCGGGGCCCCCATTTCTAACAACTTTGCCCAGAGAATGCCGTGATCCACCAGATCAAAGGCACTACTTAGATCCGCAAAGCAGAGGTAAATAGTGCCGGTTTTAGCCAAAGTGTATTTACCGGCGAGCAGTTCTAGATTTAGACACTGCTCAATCGTGCCGCGACCCTTCCTAAAACCAAACTGGCTCTCAGCTAAAATACCATTTTCCTCCGCCCATTCCTCCAATCTCACTAGGAGCACTCGGCTCATAACTTTTACAGAAGAATCCAGCAGGGAAATTGGTCGATAGTTCTTGGCTTCCCCACGATTGCCTTTCTTAAAAATTGGAATTAGGATGGATTCTTCCCAGGTCGGGGGCATCTCGTTACTAACGGCTGCATTAAAGATATTGGTAAGCAGGGGCCCCCATATTTCTGGGACCAATTTATACACATCAATTGGGACCCCATCTGGGCCTTGTGCTTTCCCCCCTTTACTGTCCCGTATACTATCTAAAACCTCTTGTACCGTAAAATTTAATGGAATATGCGGCCATCTATTCCCTGAAACATTAGATGCACCATCTGCCTGGAAAATTTTGGAAAAATGCGAGACCCACTCTGCCTGCATAACGTTGGAAGTTAATTCCGGGATTTTGTCATCTTTGAGAAATGGGGAGTTGACAGTATTCCAGAACAGGGAACAGTTGTTCAATTCAGCTGCCTTGGTCAGGTTGTCCCATGCCTCCTGCCGGAGTTCCATTTTCCTACATTTAAGGGTTTCTTTGTATCTGGCTCTTAAATCTACGACCAGACCCTTATCTCTAGGTTTAGCTAATAGAGCAGATTTCAGCTCCCTCAAGGCCAAAGTGCATGTTGCGTTGAACTAACCCCGCGGTCGATCCTCCTTATATTTACATGTACTTGTAAGTTTTAAGTTGATGGCCGCATTAATACTAATAAAATGCTCGATAGAGCAAAGGGTACCTAAATTATCTTCTAGGATCGCGATAATATCTACCAGGCAACTGGATATAATAAAATCAGACGTGATGTCTGCCTTATCCCCCTTCCATCTGAGTCTTGTGCCATTGGGGCGCTCGGCCTCAATACTGTTAACAGTGCGGCCCGAGATACGGGCACCATCATTATCCCATAACATAGCCTTTCCTACCAAGCAGTTATGGTCACTGAGTTGAATATCAATTACTTTTGGGGCCGTAATCCAGGCCTCAAGACCCGGGGAAATACAAATAAAATCTATTACTGAATTCGTTCCCCGGCCTATAAAGGTAGGACAAATATCCCCCTTTGCATTTTTCTCATTGGCCATGATATACATGTTATATGAGGCAAGGAAGTTATTTAGAGCGTCTCCATAATTATTGTGTTGAAAATGAAGAATCCCGTCCTCATAACCGTCCACCAATCCGCAGACGTTGACCTCTGAGAAAGGACAGGTAGTAATATTGAAATCCCCTGCGAAAAACAGGTCAAAAACTTCATTAGAGTCCTTGAAAAAGTCTTCCAGTGCCTTTGAAAGATCTTTAACCGGCTGATCCCTAGAATCGGTAAAAAGATTATTATAAAAGTTGATTAAAAGAATGTTCCTACCTCCACTTATATGCAGCCATAGAATCTGGGAGTGGGCCCCGACTTGAACATATTTAGTGACCGACAAAGGAGCTTTAACTGAGATCAAGACAAGTAGGCCCCCCTTAGCTCTTCCCGATACCGAGCCAGTAGCGGGTAGCTGGTATGAATTAAAACCACTATAGCCTTTGAAATCAGTGCACCAGGTTTCCTGTAAACAGATTATATCAAAAAGATCTAAAAATTCCAACAACTCCAGACTATCTGCTTTCGATCTAATTCCAGCGATATTCCAACTTGCAATATAACAACCAGAAGAGACATGGATACCTGTCCCCAAATTAGTACAGTTACTACCCTGTTGGGAGGTGGCAGTGTTAAGGGACTCCTTATCTAACACAGGGTAACCTGCTGGATCTCCCTCCTTACCCAGGGGCATGCAGACTATTGATGAGACAGGAATTTCCTCCTCCAACCCTGGCGAACATACATTTAGGCCTCTAGCCAACAGATCTTGGTTCCCCGGGGGTTCCGGGGGTACCGTACCCACCTCTGTTCGAGATTCCGTGCAGACAACGGGGACGCCCGTCTTGTCCATTAATATGGGAACTTCTGTTAACCCCAACACGGCACCCACCTCCTGTCAGTCATTTTGGTCCAA
This sequence comes from Triturus cristatus, assembly GCF_964204655.1. NCBI lineage: Eukaryota > Metazoa > Chordata > Amphibia > Caudata > Salamandridae > Triturus > Triturus cristatus. The sequence continues at coordinate 654,151,115 of NC_140584.1, forward strand.
CCCGCTCAGGCATTGAAAACGGTTAGCAGTATCAACCTGGGGGCTGTTTACCAAGCTAAACACCTCTTCTCTCCTCAGTCTCCCTCCCCCCTGGTACACTGAAAAGGGCTCTATATGTTGACTATAGAAAAAGCCAAGAGGACGGAGTGAGATGCCCTGGTCAGTGCTGGGGCGGGACGTAGCACGAATCAAAGCTGTCGTGGCAAGGTGGGGGGTACTAAAATTGATAATAACACAGTCACCAGGAATGTTTTTAGGGGACATTCCAATCCAATTGGTTCTGGTAGTAGCCAGAATCCGATCTGCCATAGCCACAGGAAAGCCACATTCACGGTTAAGCCATGCCACAGTTTTGTTTTTGAGGGAATCATATGATTCCACAGAGCGGTAGGGCCCATCCTCTCTGATGGGTGGCACGTTGGTCAAAACTGCCACATAAGGTGCGCAGTCAGGCGGCAGATTTGGTTGGGGGAGGCCACAGTTATTAAACTTCCCCCTTCCAGAGGTCCTAGTCGTGTTCCCCAGGGCATAGGTAGCTGCGTTTGGGGGGGTACCATTAGGGCAGGAAGGCTTGGCTAGAATAGCACTAGGTGTATCCCCAGGTGCGGGTCGTGTTAAATTACCGACAAGGCCCAGCCGTTCAATAGCAGGATTGGTCCTACTCGATGGCTGTGAGGGAATAATAGAGCCTGTACATATCTGGCCAGTACTTGATAAGTCTTTGGAGGGTTGCACGCATTTACCGGGCAAACCCGCAGTCCCGCTTACCGCAGCGGGCGGTTGAGAGCTATTATTGGAATTAAATCCAGATTGCACCAATTCGCCCAGTCTGTTCACTTCCCTAGATACAGCCTCAAGTTTATCTAAGAGAGGTATGATAATTTTATCTAGCTTACTGTCGATCATACCAATTAGCAACTCGAGCTGATCTGGGGCTAGTATCATGTAAGTAGAATTAACGTCATTATTAGAACAGGTGTGCTCAGAGGAGCCTGCGTTAGAAACAGAGACAATATTCTTTTTACTTTTGCGGCCCCCCTTTTTAGGCGGAACAGGTCTATTAAGGTGTGACCCTGATCTTAACACTCTATGCATTTTAGGGACCACAGGGGTCAAAGCAAAAGTAACATTAGGAGACCTACTAATATCAGATACCTTGGAGGGATCGGTATCAGACAAGGGGACCTGAGTTGACTCAATTACACATGCGCCCACCCTCGCTGGAGAGTCTATAGGAGCCAATACTTGGCTATCATCAGAGGAGTGGATCTCAACAGAAACTAATTGGCTCGTAAACTCAGGCCCAGAATTACTAGCCAGACCCAGGGATAGTCTACGTTCCTTGTTGATCTTGTCTACAACTTTAACTAAATAATTATCAAGTGTAGAGACAATAGGGCGAGGAGTCCCAGTTGACTTGGACATGTTGCCTTAAAATAAAAGATAAAAGAAAACAAAGACTACCAATTAAAATAGCACTTACTATGAAATGGTACCAACAATATAAACATTAGACATAAAATAAGAATAATGCTATACCACAGGTGAAACCCTTAAATAGAACACTAATTAGTAAGGAATCTATGTGAGAGCAGGTCTGGGATTAACCAGTATTCCTGGGACCATAGAGTTCAGGTAGCAAAGGCCAACTGCACACCACTGAAGCACAATGTGTAGCATGCAAAGGGCGCAAACCTAGTCAGCGTTGTACAACAAAATTGAATCCACAACGTGCAACCGGGTACCATTAGACCCACCGAATGCAAATATCACAGTACCTTACAACAGTGTCCTCATCACAGTCAAAATAGGGGGGTGGCCCGGCCCGGCCTCCGTTGGCCCCGGACGGCCACAGACGGCCCGCCCTCTGCCCGGGCTCAGCCCGGCGCCGCCCGCGCGCGTCCCGCGCGCGTCCCGCGACGCGGAGGGAGCCTCGCGTTTATCAACGCCTCCGGGCGCGATGTCGGGCGGAAGTGCCCCGCTCGGGACCCTGGGAGCTGTAGTCCTCTGCGGCCGGCGGTGTCGGGGCAGCGGCAGGGGCCACAGAGCGCGAACAGCCAAGGCACAGCTGGACAAGACCCCAGGAGCCTCAAGAGCCTCTTACTTCGCCTGGGTAAGTGTTTGAAGATGCCCCCCTCAGGAGACTCAACCTCACTGGGAGTTTGGGAGAAGGATAAGTCCTGACCCTTCCTGCTCCATCTCTTAGGTGCAATCTGGTCCATTTTTCCAGGATTCAGTGCTTACTCAGTGCTGAGTTGTTTGGCCTGAGCCCCCCTGGTTACAGAAAAGACTCTGGCAGAAATGCATGAGTCCTGAACTCTACTTCAGACCCGGCTGAAATTTCTATTGCCCAACAGACAATCTAAAGGTAGGTCTAGAGATACCACAACTCCCTTAGGTCCAGTTACCCATCCCCAGCTGAGATTCACAACTGACAAGGAATGATCAGTCCAGCTATTGCTAGCGTTGGTTACTTGGTACTTTTTTCTAAGTGTGATTTGTTCAGGGGACACAAGTTTCTCTGTCACCATGGTGACACTGGCCTGTGTCGCTGAAAGCGATTGCTTCCATTCCATTGATAAAAGGCTGTTGTCTGTACTTGCCCAAATTAGTGGGACTTACCAGTAAGGTGGCAGGATCAATGCTCCCGTCTCATACTAGAACAACCTGAGCTGGAGTTCTGACTAGGCCAGAGCCCACCTCAGATCCCAAGGTTAACCAAACTAATCCCTTGGTTGCTGTACTACTACGTGTACTGGTGCTAGGGGGTGCAGTTGCCTTAGGGGCAGTAGTAGTAGGTTCCTTGGCCTTTGGACTATCAGCATCTCTTGTCCAATGGGTCTTTATTTTACATAAATAGCACCAAGGTTTCTTTTTTCCTCTCTTGGAGTTTTGGGACTCACCCCCAGATGCAGGTTTTTGGGGAGCTTGAGAAGACTCTTTTTTGTCTTTGCCCTTTTCTCCACCCTTCTCCAGGGTTTTAGAATAATCTTGCTTCTTCCGGTCACCTCCACTACCATGGTTCTTCAGCTTAACCTTGGTGCGGACCCAATCGTCTGCCTTCTTTCCCAATTATTAGGGAGAGGTCAGATCTGAGTCCACCAGGTACTGGTTCAAAAGTTGGTTCTGACAGTTATTAAGGATGTGCTCCCTCATTATCAAATTATACAATCCTTCATAGTCCTGTACCTTACTTCCATGAAGCCAGCCTTCCAGAGCCTTAACAACCATCAATGAAATCCACCCAGTCCTGGGTGTATGCCTTCTGGGTGTCTCTGAACTTAATCCTGTATTGTTCAGTGGTTAAGCAAAACCCATCAATTAGTACACTCTTCAGAACTGAATAATTGTCAGCATACTCTTCTCTAACAGTGAGGATCTTATCTCTACCTTTGTTAGCAAAGGAAAGCCACAGGATAGCTGCCCACTGTTATTGGGGGACCTTTTGAACTTTACAGGCCCTATCTAAGGCTGACATCCATTTCTGAATGTCATCCCACTCCTGGTAAGGAGGGACTAGCCTACTCAGGTTCCTAGTGTAAAAGGATGGCTCCCAGATTCTAGGTACACTTGGACTGCCACCATGGGAATCTAATCACAGATTTTTTCCTAGCTTTTCGGACTTCCAGGGCCTCCTTGTTAAGGGCCAACTGATCTCTCCAGAGCTTGAGCCTCAAGTATGATCAGGTGGTATTCCCTCTCCAAGTAATCCTCTCTCTGGCTAGAGATTGAGGTCCCTATGGAATGTCCTGAAGCACTGGACTCAGCAGAAGGAGATCCCAATCTCCTCTGCCTGCTCTGAACCCTCCATGGAGGAATAAAGGGGGACCTACTTCTAGGGACACCAGTTGTGCCATCTGCACTATTCCCTGGATCAGAGTTCATCAAGGTGAAGTCTCCTCAGATTTCTCTTGATCATGCTCAGAATTAGGGCCACTGGGGGTTACCCCTTCTGTCCCATATTCTGGAGCATCCCCACTCACTTTGACCTATTCCCCTGACCTGTAAGGGTTCTGGATATCATCTGGGATAAGCAATTCTAAGAGATTTTTAGAGGTTGGATTGCTACCGGTCTTTAACTTCCTAGGAGTACACAGGGTTCTTAGTTCCTGGAACTTAAGACCACTTTATCTAGAAGACTGGGCCCCATTGTGGTCCATTACTAAAGACATGTCTAGGTGTAGTGTGGTGTTGCACCTACCTACCCTAGTAAAAATAAACTTTCTAAGATTGGAGCAAGGGTTGTGCTAGACCGTTATCAACCAATCTAGAAATTCAGTAGAACTTACTAAGCCTATCAAAATATTATATGTGTCTAATGCTAGTGATGATTTTTCAATTAATCCACACCTAGATTAGCTGATAAAACAATGCAGGCTTGAATCCCAACTGCTGAACACCAATGTGAGAAGCTGGCTTAGTATATGGTGCTCACTTTTGTAAATGTAGCTCCCTGCACTAATCCAGACAACCCTTATGGTGATTTTAGTAGTCTTAGACAACCTTAGAAAGCTCTCTAAGTGGTAGCTGTAGAGGCAGCCTTCAGGCTTAGTCCAGAAGGAGTGTAAAGCAGCTTCTTTTACCAGTACTTAATCCTATGGGATAGGTTAAGTGAAAAAGAATCATACAATGTAGTTATAAAAATAGGTATTTCAGTACAAACACTCACTAACACATTGTATTATCTCCTACCCGGAGATTCAAACACAATACACACAATATTTCGGAAATAGAACTTCGAAGTAGCATAAATACACAGTGGTCCCGAGAGGGAGACCAAACCATATACTAAAATAGTGGGATGTGAACCATGACCTAAGTCGCGACTAGACCCAGAAGACATAGAAGAGTTGGGTACCCAAGGAACCCCCCAAGGTAAGTGCCCAAGATACCCACAGAGGCCGTGTGCAGAGCATGAACAAGACTGCATTATGTTATTTTATGTTATTTTGATTTATAGCGTGCACGGATACCCACGAGTGTCCCAGCGAGAAAAGGAGGAGAGTGTCTGTTTAAGCGAAGAGATGTGTTTTCAAGGGTTTCTTGAATACCACCGAGTCCTGAATATTGTGTAGGACAAGGGGCAAAGCGTTCCAGACAGCAGTGGCCTTCCTTGTCAATAAGTTGCCTCTAAACCTATGGTATTTAAATCGAGGAACCTGCGCAAAACGGAGAGATGTGGAGCGCAGCTGTCTAGATGGAACATAGAAAGAAAAACGTTTTTATAGATAGAGTGGGCCAAGCCCATGCAGCGCTCTGTGAGCCAAAACCAATGATTTAAACGTTACCCGTTCCGCAACAGGGAGCCAATGCAATGAATGAAGATGGTGTCGCACACTGTTCCTGGCAGAAATGCCCAGAAGCTGCCTGGCTGCCGCATTTTGAACCACCTGCAGCTTTTTCAGCAGGTATCACAGAATGCGGATGTATAGCGCATTGGCATAATCCAACCGGAACAAAATGAGTGCACAGGTGACCGTTTCTCTCGATACCTGGGGAAGGAGAGGGAAGAACTTCCTCAAAGTTTTGAGGAGACCAAAACTGTTACCGGTCAGTTTCTTAATATGGTATGAGAAAGAAAGACTCTCATCAAACCATACCCCCAGATACTTGGCGGGCTTCCCTAGAGAGGTTGGCAACAGAAGCTCAGGCGGCCAAAGAGATTCTCGAAAGGTGGGAGAGAATTTTCCAAAGAGGAGGATTTCTGACTTCTCCTTATTGCACTTTAGCTGCGCAGGTGCTAACCATTTAAAAATGGATGAGAGGCAGTGATGAACCGAAGAGACCGGCTCATCATTATTGTCCCAAGTGAATAGCAGCTAGATGTCATAGGCGTAGGCCATCACCTTGGCCCCCAAGCTCTCTGTCAAGTAGACTAACAGTGTAACATAGATATTAAAGAGAAGGGGGCTGAGACAGGACCCCTGGGGCACTCCTGTGGTCACAAACTGTGTAGAAGAGGAGCACGGGGCATCCAGATCTGTAGGGCCCGATCTTCTAAGAAGGATCTGAGCTAGTTCCAGGCAGTACCTAACACACCGGCGAGTCGTGAGAGGAGAAGAGGATGCGGGACCGTGTCGAAGCGTAATCAACACAAGTCAATGAGTAAGTCGCGGTTGCAGTTTTAAAGAAAAAGAACCCTTCCAAGCGGACCCTGACAAAAACCCTGTGGAAGATGTAAGGGTGGAGAGTCACTCCACCCGTGGATTTCCCAGGAACCAGGATACCTACACCAGGGAAGCCGGGTGCATAGGTGTCAAGTGATGTAGGAAACCGCTGTAGACCACAATGGAGGACTTCAGGAAAGATGCCGCTGGAGAAAGAGATGAAGGAGTTCAGTGGAACCCAAAGGTGGATTGAAGGTGAGAAGAACCTGCAAGCAGAGGGGACAGAGTCTATGCCACTCAGGAGTGACCAGGAAGCATGGAAGACGAATGCCCACTGTTGTCAGTAGATGCAGGGGAGTTGACGGTGCCCTTGAAGTTGCCCCTGTGCGGACCAGGCGATGCTGTGGAAGACCAGGAGCTGTTCACGAGCTGGCCCGCGTCAGATGTCAAGAGCAAGGGGGTCAGTGTCTGGCAGGGGCACCAACAAGCCTTGGCAATGGCAAACAACGTTGATGAAGAAAAAGATGCAGTGTTGGGACCAGCAAGGTCCAAGTGACTTACCACAAGCAGGTAAGTCAGGGCAGGCCCCAAGCAAGCAGGGGAGCCCACTGAAGCCAAAGAAGACCCTCAAGAGGACCCACAGGCTGAAAGCACAGGAGACGCAAGAGGACCTCGAGCAGCTCACCAATGAAGAAGGCCCACGGTGCTAAGGAAGTGGTGAGGGCAAAGATATGGCTGCAGGAGTTGCTTGGGGTTGGAGTTTCTAGGAGCCCGACTGTCTCTGGAGGAGAGAGCCAACAAGCCTTAGCATCAGCAAGTCGATGCGGTGCACATGGGCTCTCTTCTAGCGGTTCCGACGAGGGATACTGGCCTCAAACTGGATATGAAGACAGTGCAAGCCTCGAGGGAGTTGCAGAACCACCACCTGTGTTGTTGAGCTTTTCGGAGTTCAAGGGAGCCCAGGATCAGCAGACTAGTCAGCTGCATTGTGGTGCCTGCATATGCAAGGAAGTGACTCTTCCCTACAAGGGAGATTCCTTCAGGTGACTTGGATGTTCACAGGCCTGGTGAAGAACCTGTATGGGGCACGGGCACAAATGTTGCAGAAGACCAGCAGAACAATGAGACCAGGAGCAGCAGGAATCTTCTCCATTGCAGTCTCGGTTCCCAAAGTGAAGTCCAGAGTGTCCAGGCAGTCGAAGTGGTGTGTGATCTGAATCTTGTCCCACGATGAATCTAGAGACCCACCCACAAGTAAGTCCTTAAGTACCTTAGGAAAGGGTTTGGACGATTCATGGGTCCCCACCCAGAGGAGGGGTTGAACAGTGGGGAGGATACTCACATGTCCTTTTTACAGTTTCACACAGGAGCCAAAGGCTCTCTGAACTGGTTTGAACTGGAATATGCAAGCAGGGCACCAAATGTGCCCTTCAAGCAGTTTCAGTGGCGCGGGCAAGCGCCCCTACCCTGTCCCAATATACGAAACCCTGTCTGGGAGGTGGTCATACCTCCCTGTGACAGGATACCTATTGTTCTGTCTTCCCTTGCTCCAGCTTGGCTCAGCAGCAGGAGGGAAAAATCGGGTCTCTGGTTGGCAGCAGCCCTAGCTTGCTGTCTGGTTCTGTAAGACTATTACCGGGAGCACTGAGGGCCTCCAAGAGGAGCTTTACAGTGCCTGGAATCATACCTCCATACGGTTTACAGTGTGGGGGTATGATTCCAACATGTTTGATACCGAACATGACAGAGTTCGTTACAGCCAGTTTAGAGATGGTCATCACATAATGACACATGGCCACTTTATATGTCGTAATGGCTGATGCACTTACAATCCAGGAGTATGGACTCCGAAGGTTGTAGGGGTGCCCCCCTCATGCAGGGGCACCCTTACACTTAGGATTCAGCACTCTGACTTCAGGATTGAAAGACCTGCCTTAGGGGTGACTTAAAGGTTTTAAGTGTGGTGACATTAGATATAGGGAAATCTATAGTTGTCATAAGTGGTGCTAGCAATGCAATGGCAGTCCTGGAGTCACAATTTGAGTGGTCTCTCATGGGTGGCATAATACATGCTTCAGCCCATGGGAGACCCCTGGTATACCTATGTCCTGGGTACCTTAGTACCATATACTAGGGACATATCAGGGTACATCAGTAGCCAATCTGGAGGGTACCCAAGTACTCACCATGTCCAATTTAGGGAAGAAGCAAAGAGACTGAGATCCTGATTAGAAGGATCTCAGTCAGACTAGTCAGAAAAACATAATGACACCAGCAAAAAGTGGGGTTGACCATGAAAGAAGATCCTACTTTCCTACAATGTGAAACCGAAGAAGGACTTACAACGCACCTGTGAAAAAACAGAAGACAAACCTACACAGTCAAAGCCATAAATTATAAAAGAAGAAAGTGGCTGGGATTAAAGCCAAAAGTGCCTCACATATTGAGGACTCTGCTTCTGAACGGGAAGTGGGCTCTGACCATGTTGGACAGTGAGGCAGAAGTCACGATAATTTGCCGGAATCTTATGGAGTAACTGGCAGCAGTAGCAATGAGTGACAATGTCCAGGTAGAAACACTGGACCAGAGACTGAGTGTACCAAGTCAATTATATGAATTGCAACTCCCGATGGAGGGGAATATACAATGTACTATCAATGTTCTCCTTTGCGAGAACTTATCATTTGTCTATGACATTTTCTAGGATGAAAAAGATTGGTTACCTGAGTTTTTGTACGAATGGCCCACAAGGAGAAACACTAAATTTTACCAGCTTTTTCCGACCTCATTTCATAATCAGAAAAACACACATAAGTCAAAGAGTAGGTCTCAGCCTAATATCCGGCATTATACTGCAACCACATGGGTTGGGATGAAAGATCTCCTTACCACATCGTATCTGTTAGGTCCAGCCCACAACCACACAGACAATAGCCCATGAAACATGAGGCTAAAAAATAAGTTAGAGAGATACTCACCCAATTTGAATAACAAGGTGTAATAGAAAGTTGCACCTCATCATTAAATAATCACTTGTTTCCAGTAATGAAACAAGACCACTCATATTGTTTAGTCTTAGATTACAGACACTTGAACTCTGCTACACACACACACATTTGCTGTATGCGTCACTAATTAACAATAAAGTGTGCAAAAAGCATGAAACCACATTAGACGTTTTGAACAGGTTTTTCTGCCACAACATAGCACAGGAAAGCAGATACTTGACTGCATTTAGCTCTTTAGGGTCTCAAAAACAATTCTGGTGATCGCCCAAAGGGTATAAGAATAGCCCCCTCTGTTTTCAGCCATTGTAACAGAACTTTTACAAGAATTTGATGACCAAGCATTGTCCTTTGTCGATGACATATTTTGACTCAATATTGATTGTAGTATTTTCAAAGTGTTTAGAGGTTGTAAAAACACACACTTCTCTAAGCAATGTGTCGCAAGGCTTTTGCCTTCACTTGGCAGCTCGTATCCCAATAACAGTACACTGAGACAGGCAGTCTTCGACTTTTTTAAGTTAAATTTGTAGCCCATGTGAGCAAATCCTAAAACTAAGATATCTACTCTGGTCAAGTGTGGTGTTAATTCATCATCCATTAAGAACATTTTCACTTGACACACATTTGCTTGCATGCCTGTATGGAATAATATTCCATGAAATAATAATGCTTTTTTTATTGGATTTTCATAACATGTTACAGTTCAATTCAATGCGCATTACAGTGTTCTTACATTTTCATTTTCATATATATGTATAAATTGTGCAATGCACTTTGCCACGTATTGTTTTTAAAGAAAACAATATTAATATAACTAGTCTGGGGATACAGTATTAGTTGATCTTACTTCCAACTTTATATTAACATGTTTTCTGACATACCTATCCAGCAATATTAGCTGAACCCCAGCAGTTGGAAGCCTACATAATCATTCAGCTGCTTCTCTGTTTGCGCTTAACAAGTATGTTATGTAAGGGGCCCAAAAATCAGTTGGTTGTGAGGCTTTAGGCAGTTCTTTTGCATAGATTTCGAGTTGTTTCTTGCAATAGACCAGGTCCCGCAACCATTCTGTTTTGTTTGGCACTGTCTTCCCACCCCAACATATAGATATTGCACGCTTGGCCAACATCAAATTTCAGTTGAGTGCTGGGTATGGCTTTAAGGAGGCCCAGTAGACACAACTCCGGTGAGCATACAATTCTAATACCCACCATCTCAATTAATGTACACATTATCTGTTTCAAGTATTCCGCTATGAGCCTGCAGGTCCAAGCAAGCTGGAAAAAATCTGTCTCATCCACTCTGCATTGTTTACATTTCGAATCGTGGCCTAACCCATATTTATATAACTGCTGGGGGGTATAGTATGCCTGCTGTAAGTACTTGAAATGTATGATTTTTAGATTGCTGTTAGAGGTGAGTTTATCTAATAATCCACAACATGTCTCTAGTCTTTTGGCGTGATTTGGGTATCTAACACTGTGTTCCATTTCTCTTTGGCATTGTCAGTTGGACATTTGTTTTCTTTCTGTGCAACTTTATTTATTTTTTTAAACATATTTTATTGCCTTTTATAGTCAACATTTCATCTACAATTTCAGCAATATGTTCACACATTCCAGTCCCTTTATCTCTCTCTCATATTGCATAGTTTATGCATACATTTCAGCTACGTTTAATAATCAATCTTCATGCCGCTGTCTAATCTACATCTGTGTGGGCATTATCCCCCCTCGCAACTTTACCGCAACATCGCCCCCTCCCCTGCGCTGCTTCTTCCTATGATATCATGCTACATCTTTCTGAGTTGCCCTGTGATCTTGTATCCTGAGCATGGAGGCCCTCCCCGCTGATCTTGGGGGACCTTTCTATGATGGATTCCTCTCCTTTAGCTCTGGCTCCCTTCCCCCTTCCCGCTCTCACCTGCCAGGGCTTCCCTGTTCAGGTACTCCCTCTGAGGTCGCGGATTCCACTTCTGGGTCAGAATTTTTCATGTCTTCCAGTAATATCCCCCAAGCTCGTGCTCTCACAATCCTGCCTATACCTCTTCTCGCATTCCTGAGCAGAATTCTACCTTCGCAGCTTGCCCATTTCTCCAGTTCTTGCTTCCATCTATGGAGGTTGAAGCCATTTGGTGCCTTCCATTTACTGGTTAGCTCTCTTTTTGCCAATATAGATGCAAGGTCTTGAAATTTATCGGTGACTTTAGTTTTGGCTGTGTGAGGGAACATGTTTAGTAAAACATGTTCCGGTGTCCGTGGTATTTCCTGCTCTATAATCTGCGCCACTTCTCCTGTCACTTCCTGCCAGTAGTTCTCTAAGGATGGGCAACTCCACAGCATGTGTATCAAAGTTGCTCCCTTTTCTCTGCATTTTTGACATTCCGTTTCTTCCCTGTGGAAGAACAGCTTAATTCTATCTGGGGTAAAGTATACCCATGAAGTATGTAAAAACCAATCGCTAAATCTCGCGTTGCGAGAAACTTTAGTGGCCCGTTGTAGTATGTTTTCCCAGTCTTTATCCCCTAATGGTCTTCCCAGGTCTTCCACCCATTTAGTCCCTATGTCCTTGAGTGGATGCGTAGAGTCACGTCTAATGGCTCTGTATAAACATGTGACCGCTTTTATTATTCCCCACACCAATCCTATGTATTCACAGGTAGCATATGTCGGTGGCTCTGTCATCCCTGCCCCCCAATGTCTTTGCATTGCTCCTGTGACTGTGCCATAGAGCAAGAAATGCCCCGCGGGATATCCCATTCTGTGCTAAAGTCCTCAAAGTTGAGTAATTCCCCAATCTCTGTAGTAGTCCCCAATCTTCGTCACCCCTGCCTGTTCCCATTTGTCTATTCTCCCCCAGTGCCCTCCATGTGAGAGCACGTCTAGCAATTCAAGTGACAGCTCTGGTGGGTACGGGCGTTTAGTCTTCATCTTTTGCAGACATCTGTTCCAACACCGCCGGATCACCCTGTGTCCATTAATGTGTATATGCCTCAGCTTAAGTGTCCCCATCAGGGTGCCGAGCACCTCTGCTTTTTCTGGGGCAAAAGGGTGCCTCCCTCTCTAAGGCGCCAGACTCCCCCCCCCCCCCCCCCACCCACTGCGTGAGTCTCTGCAGCTGTCCTGCTAAGTAGCATGCCTCCATGTCCGGGACTGCCAGTCCTCCCTCCGGTTGTGATCTTTTTAACGTGGATAAGGCTACCCTCCTTCTGCTCGTGCCCCATATAAAGGCCTTCTGTGCAACTTTATATAGTTTAGTTATCAAGTTTCTCCTTTCAGTGCACACTAACATGATTCGAAATGACAATAGCTTGGGCGCCTCCTCGGAGAAGCAGGAGTATAATGCTTCATGGCCGCTCTCAGTCTGTGATATACAAATTTCTGCATCAGAGAGTCGCTAAGGCCCCCAATAAATTTGTCCAGCGAGATGAACTCGCCAGTCGGGAAGACATCTCCCAAAGTGCGGATCCCTGCTTCTTGTAATATCACCAGCACTCCTGTTTCGTCCGAGACAGATATTGAGGGGTGGTGGAGTAGGAGCAACTTGTTTGCCTGCACGTGATGCAAGTGTATGCCATGCTCTAATTGTACTCTCTAGCGGGCTTGCAGTTTTAAGATTTGTAATTTTAAACTCGTGTGGTATAATGGCGTTAAGAGGTGTCGGATGCACGTTGTTTGATTACATTGCTCCATGTGCAATAAAGTTATGGGGTTGGTACCAATATTGAGCAAAGTGGGCATGGGCACATAAGTAGTTTAGATATAAGTCTGGGACATTAAATCCACCTTGTGCATACGGGCGTGTGAGAGTGTTCCAGCTTATTCTAGGTTGTTTACCTACTCAGGCAAGGGTTACCATGCAGAATTGCAGTGTTTTATAAAACTACAATGTGAGGGGGATAGGGATATTGCCAAATAAGTATAAAAATTTAGGGACGACGACCATCTTCATTATTGCTAGTCTATCGGCCAGCGACAGAGGAAGCCTGATCCAGCGCGCTACCGGATCTCGCAGCTTTGCAACGGCTGTGCCGTAATTCAACCTAATGACTTCCTCCGGGTCTCTATCCACCCAGACTCCTAGATATTTAAGAGATGTCGTACACCATTCCAATGGAAGTTCTGTTGTGTGTTGCCGGGGTTAGTGCAAACAACACTGATTTGTTCCAGTTTATGGTTAACCCTGAGTGCCACCCAAATTTAACATACTCTCCCAGGGTAGGCTCCAAATGTGTGCTCGGATCTCTGATGTACACCACCATATCGTCTGCATAGGGTTAAATAGCTAGAAGTCGGAGACGATATCCTAGGGCACCTGATGAGTATTTTTGTCGTATGATGCAGGCTAGGGGTTCTAACGCAATAGCAAATAAAATCGGGGATAGCAGGCAACCTTGGTGCGTCCCTCTGTGTATATTCATTGGCTCTGATGTGAGGCCGTTAACACGAACTCGCGCAACTGGTTTTGTATATACCAGTTGAATCCAGTTTAGGAACGCTTGTGGCATCCCCATCCTGGTCAAGACCGTAAAAATATACGCCCATTGGATGAAGTCAAACGCCTTAGCGGCGTCTAAAAAGACAGCCGCTGAGGGCAGGGAGGGGTCTATCTGGTTCAAGACTGCAAAAAGTGTACGCAAATTATGTGTAGTGGACCGTGAGGGAACAAAGCCTGCCTGGTCTGGCAGTATCAGGGCTGGTAGTAACAATTGGAGTCTAGATGCGATGCTCTTTGCTAGAATCTTTACGTCTGTGTTCATTAGAGATAGTGGGCGATATGAATCTACATGTTCAGGTTCTTTTCCTGGTTTTATCAAAGTTATTAAGAGCGCCTCGCACAGAGAGGGGGGCAGGTATTTTTTATTGTATGCTTCTGGGTACATGGCTAGTAGATGAGGTATCAGTAGGTCATGGAAGGCTTTGTAAAACTCGCCTGGGATCCCATCTCCACCCGGCGATTTACTGTTAGGCAGTGACCGGATAGCATTCCCCACCTCCTCCTCCGTTAGTGGCTGAACCAAAAATTCCCGGTGACAGCCACGCCAGAGCTATGTCGTTTGAATAAGCGTTTGTCTTGTATGTCATGGCAGACCGCCTCTCCCCATATAAATCTGCATAGTAGTCTACAAAAGCTTTTAATACATCTTAAGAATCGTGCATCCGTGTACCTGTTTGGGCGCTATGGGTTTGGATGTAGGGGATATCTCTTGCACCTTTGATCTTGGTGGCTAGACTACGTCCCGGTCTTCCTTCTTCCCCATATGCTCTTGCCACCCACCTTTTGGATAAGTATCAGATCTCCTGATCCGCCATTTCCTTATATTCTTGAAGATGCGTTTTTGTGTCTGCTAATATTTGAGGTCTGGGGTTGGCTTCGTACGGCGTCTCGAAAGCCTGGAGTTTCTTTTCTAGTTGGGACATTCGAGTGCGCAATGATACCAAAACGTCAACTCTAAGGCCAATACATGCACCGCTTATGGTGGCCTTAAAGGCTTCCAAAAGCACTTCCGCAGAGTCCACAGATCCTGCATTTTCCTCAAAGTACCTTATAATAGCTGTCCTTATCCCATCTCTAAAGACTGCATCTGTGATGGCAGAGGCCTGTAGTCTCCATTGAAATGGGCGTGGGACATCGGTGGGTAATGTTAGAAACAATATTACGGGACAGTGGTCAGATAATGTTTTGGGCAGATGTTTAATCTCGCCTGCCCAGTTACCAATTGTTTGAGTCACTAGCCAGTAATCCAGCTGAGACCACATATTGTGCACAGTGGATATATATGTACCCTCTTTCGTCCCGGGATGTCTAAGTCGCCAGATATCCGTCATTCCCTCCTTATGTGTTTTACATGCTTGTTTGATCGGGGTTCCCTGGGATCTATACATGTCCATGTTTAGGTCTAATGGGAAATTGAAGTCCCCTCCCAATATGATCGTGGACGGTTGCAGCCTATATAGCCTAGTAAAACAATTGGTGTATAGTTCAGGGTCATCTATATTGGGCCCATATAGATTTACCAGAGATAGATTAGTACCCCTGAAGTTGCCCTAACATATGACACACCTCCCCTGGTCATCAGATTATGAGTGAGTAGTCACAAAGGGAACACCCTTGCGAACCAGATCGAGCACTCCCCTTGAATAAGATGAGTATGAGGATGCCTTTTTGTTGTGTGCCCAATGTGAATTTTTTTTACTACTGCGTGTGGTGTAAGGTGTGTCTCTTGAATGAGCACTATGCCAATCTGATGCCTATCAAGATAAAAGAAGACCTGTCTGACATTTTTAGGGTTGTTTAGCCCACGTACATTCCATGTAACTAGTTTAAACGTTTGCGCTTTTTGTGTGCATTAAGAGGGCTTCACTACTGTATCAGGGTGAGCTGGTGATGTCACTTTAAACTGTTCAAGTAGATGTGACGCACCGTGTAAAGGTGTGTGAACACACGGTGACTATAAGTTAAGAACCATAAAGAATATAACCCTTCCCTACTCCCACTCTGGCAAAGCCATTCTACCATAAACATTTCCCATTTAACAACAATCTCTCCTGTACTCGCCCGGGAGTGCGGTATGACAAAGACATTCAATTAAGGTTGGGGTCTACCTTGTTTGGGGGGCGCCAGAGCACTTTACCCTTCCATAGACCGAAGGGGCCGGGAATATAACTAAAAGGCCCAGGACATCTGGTACAGATTTGTGGTTAGGGGTGGGTGCCTTCTGCACCTCTATTTCCTGCATTCACCCCATGTTTCATTTGCACAACTAGGAGTGCTCTATAGTATCTTGTGGCAGAGTTAACATATATTTTCCAAACTTCTATTTCTGTCACTTATCTGACTATACAGTTCGGTAGTGCCCCTTATTCGTCCTGGGTCGGGGGGGGGAGTCTTCTTCTGCTTCTTCATTCGTGAAGGGTGGTCGCAACTTCTTTACTTTCTTGAGATAGTCAATGACTGCCTTGGGATTGTTGAACATGAGGATGGCCATCTTGCTCCATCCGCAAGCGTGGTGGATACAGGATGGAATACTTTACGTCTAGTGACTGTAGCTTCTTTTTTGCAGGCCCAAATCCGCACCATGCCACTTGTACCGTCACTGTAAAATCTGGGTAGAAAGATAGATGATTGGCGTCAAACCGAATGGCTCCTTTTTCACGCAAGAGACCTAACACCGCATCCCTCTCTCTGTAATTCGAAAGTTTTGCTATTATTGGGTGCAGTGGGGCTCCGGGGGGGGGCACACCTGCGGGGATCGATGCGCCCCTTCCACCACAAACACTGCAGACAGTTCCTCGCTGCCGAAGATTTTCCTAATAATCTCCTCCACATAATGTTCCATCCGGCCTGTACTGGTGGATTCCAGGACACCCAGTATGCGTAAATAAATACGGCGCAACTGTGCCTTCAAGTCCTCATTCTTGGCTTGGATGACGGCAAGTACTTTGCCCATGTTCAGTTGTTAATGGGTCAGTGTTTGAATATGGTCCTCTGCAGTTGAGACACGCTGCCCCGCCTCAGTGAGCCTTAGTCTTGTTTTTCCAGTTTTTAAGCCATCTTGTCCATGTGTATATTGAATCCTGAATATTTCCCCTACGTTCTGGGCGTGTGATGCCTGCATTTGGCCCAGATTCTTCCCAGATTGAGGTTCCAGACGGCGTAGCTGCGATAGGGCGCAGCTATCTTGCCGTGGGCTCAACAGCGCACCCCATGAAATAAATTTGATTTTATTTACACATCTTCGTAGGCATATTATCAGAGCCTTAAACATTCTGTACGAAAGCTAATTTAGCTGCGTAAAATGTTGTTGTTTGCTATTGTTCGCTTTGCAACAGCTTTGTCAGGATAGAATCATAAATGACAGCCAGACTCTTCAATAGGGCAACATGTGTGAGGTTTATTATATAAATAATATCACTCCTTTGTTTAGTTAGAGGAGCATTATGCTGAAACTGTTGAGGTCGCTTCCTGCTGGAAATTCAGGCCAGCTGAATCCTGTTTATCTCCTGAGAAGGATGGTGCCCAGCCCTACAGCAAGATAGCTCCCAGATTAAACATACTCACAGGTAACTGGGAAGTTAGATCACCCGCTGCAATTCTGGCTGATTCACCAACCCTAGGCACACTAGGATAGTGAGCAATAGGTAGGAGCATAACTGTAACTATAATTATATGCAAGCACACATGGATATGCAGTTTTGGCTTTGATGTTGTCCAACAAATACACAGGTTTACTGAGAAAGTATGAATCGTACGAGTAATACACTTGATGAGGGCCCAGGGAACTTCTCGGAGGGTATATGCGGTGGGCATATATTTTTTTTTCCTACTTGAAGTGACTTCAGATAAGTTTTTCTTCCGACTCTGTTCCCTTCACTCACAAGGCTTTTACTGCTGCATGTATTCAACTGCTCTTTGAGACAGGCAGCGCAATGCCCAATAGTGATTTGATAGTACAGGTTAATGGGGTGATACTGTTAGGATAACTGCTGGGAATTTGTATGATGCAAGTAACCTTTGCCTTTCCCACCATGCTTTTAAGGAAAATAACCTTTACAATGCAGAAATTAGCATGCAATGCTTTTACCACACAAGCCTTTACTATACATGGTAAGTCTATTTATAAATGTCTGAGTGTTGGTGGGTGTATATATATATATTTATATATATATATATATATATATATATATATATATATATATATATATATATATATATATATATATATATATATATATATATATATATATATATATATATATATAATGGTAAGATTTTGTTTTTTTTAGAGTTTAGGGGTGGGGAAGGGAATTTGGTGGTACGGGTGTGTAATGCAGTAGGAGTTCCCATGTATTGGGACCACATGACTACCATGTTTTAATTTACTTTAGGTGTTTTACTTTACTAGAGTAAATGTACATCATGTTTTTGGTACTTGCGTGGACTTGTGATTTCTTTCGTGTCTCCTTAAAGCTGCAGAGTGTGAGTGTTTCACAAAGTACAACAGCCTTGCAGGAATAGAACGTGTGGGATGCACATTTGAGAGCATGAGCGATAGAAAGGTGTGGAATGTACGTCTCTGTCTCGGAGTGTAGTGTTATATGCAGTGGTAACCAAATGTGCATTATGTTGTACATTGTGAAATGAAGTGTGTGATGCCACAGGCAGTGGCGCACAAATGTGCATTATATTGTAACTTTGGAAGTTTTATGAAGTGTTTACTATTGGCTTTGACATGCCCTCATGCCATCTTGAATTCTGACTCTTGAGCTCAGCACACAGACAAGTAGCCCCCAGTTTACTTGCGGTATTTAGGTTATTCATGTTCAAGATTGTTTTCTGCAGTTTCGGAGATGTTTCCTACTTTCGCAATATTCACTAAGATAAGGGGCCGGAACGTGTGGGAGCGCAGAAGAATACGTGAGAACTCCTTTGCCTTCGCTTGTGGGAGATTGGCCAACTCCAGTAAGATTTCTTGGTAGAGATGATGTTTTCTCAGAAACTTATAATGCATTGAGAATAATATAAAACCGGGGTCTGTTGACTAGGATGGCAGGATTTTGTTTTGACCTGAAGGACGGATGCGTCTATTCAGTGTGGCAGTTCCCAGCCTGCAGAGCCTCTTGACCCCAGGGCCGTTAATCCCCCAGTCTGGTGTGGGCTAAGAGGAAATGATTGCAGCAGGTGAAGTATTTTCTCTGATTACTGGCATTCTGATGTGTGAGTGTGTCTGTCTGTACAGTCAGGTCTCCAGAGATTATAATCATCTGATGTATTCTGTGTATATATCTTACACCATTCCATGTTTTCCTTAGCGGATTACTTTTATTTAGCAGTGCATATTTCTTGCAGTGGACGTACAGTATTATTATCATTATTATCTGCTTGTATTTTTATCCGATGCATTTAACAGTTGCATTTGCTTACTTTTAAGTGTGTTATTATTGCTTGTACATACATATATAAATCTCTGTATACATTTGCATTTTGTTTCATTTGACATCTGGGAAAGCCTTTCTGTTAGAGAGTGTTGCAAAAATAAAACCCCACGCTTTATTCTGAAAACGGTCTTTTGATGTGCCTCATTTTATGAGAGTGAAACCCCTTTTGAGGTGTTCCTTGCTTTGCTGCGTGTGTGCCTCCATGTGAGAGTGTGAGAGTGCTATATTTCTTTTATTTGGGAGTGAGAAGGTTACCAACTTTGTGTGGACTGGAGGCCACCATAGAGTGGCATTTTGTTTGTTATGTAGGTCTGGCTTTGATGGAGGCTTGGGGCTATCTGACATTTATTTATATTATCTTGCAGCACACATGGTGGCAGTTTATGACTGGCTCACTGAGGGGAATGACCCGGCATATTGTTTGGAAATATATTCATTGGGGATAGACGGCCTGCTTGATCTCCTTTACAGAGTGCACCTACTGAGTACCCTGCCTGCTTCCACAAGGGTGTCTCTCAGTTGCTGGAGGACGGCACTTTGCCTTAAATGGGTTGAATGGAGTGCACATGGCACGAGCGGAATACAAATTATGGTCCCACTGTGGGATCAGAAATGGCATAGGCAGTTCTGTTAGTGTCTCTTAACATGGTATCTGTTGAACCCTTCATACCGATTGAATGTATGACGTTACAACGCATACATTTACAACGCATGCCTTTACAACTCAGTTTTTACATGCAACATCCTGTACAATGCATACATTTATATCGCATGCCACTAAACAACAATTTTTTTTAAAATACATTTACAACGCATTCCATTACATCGCATTGTACATTTACAACGCATAAAATTACAACGCATATCATTACATTGCATTTAAGGTAAGTGTTGGATAGTGTAGGGGTAAAAATTACTATTCGAACTCCAGGGGGTGCAACAGTAGGGTAAGTGTTGGATAGTGTAGGGGTACTATGCGTTGTAATGGTATGCGTTATAATGACATGCGATGTAATGCCTGCGTTGCAGTGACATGCGTTGTAGTGTCATGCGTTGTAGTGACATGCAATGTAATGGCTGCTTTGTAGTGACATGCGTTGTAAAGGATGTTGCGATGTAATGACTGCGTCGTAAATGTAGTGCGATGTAATGACTGCGTTGTAAAGGTTGTTTCCCATAACGATTGCATATCACACGATCCACCAGGGAATACTTAACCCTCAACGTAGATGCAGTGGCTTCGGTGGCAGTGCTATGGGAGGCCTTCAAATTTGACATTGCATTGTGTAGATATTAGCTATTGCACCAGGGAACACCAGAGTAAAAATCAGGCCCTTATAGATCTTGAACGGCAGATGTGGTTGCTAGCGGAGCGCCTAGCATGGCTGATGGATGCAGGGCACTGCAGCAGGTGGGATGGGCACAACAACATCAGCAACAGCTCCTGGGGGAGGGCAAACAGGCCTGGTGTGTTGCACAGAGTTGCCTGTATCAATGGGGAGCTAAATTGAGCAAGATGCTGCACAGGCTTCACCAATCCTCTCACTCTCGCACTACGATTCCTACAATTCGTACTGAGCGGGGTCAACTGTTGGTGAACCCTCGTGAAGTGGCCAGCAGCTTTGCCATTTATTACAGTGAGGTATACACCCACAGAGAGACATTGACTCTGAAACAGAAAATTGACTTTGTGGGAGCCTTGCCCTTCCAGGTCCTCTCTGACTGCGCCCGAATCCAATTAGATGAGGTGATTATGGAGGAGGAGCTCCCCCTTGGATTTCCATGCAAATTATTTCAGGCATTTCTGCCCCGATTTTGGAAATACCGCTTGGGGTGATCCATTCTACACTCAAGGGTGAGCTGGTGCCATGCAGAAATCATGGTCTTCCCTAAGCCAGACCACCCACCGGAGGAGCCCTCGTCCTATTGCCCGATTTCCTTCCTGAATATGGAGGCAAAACTCCTGGCCAAGACACTTGCCAACAGGCTAGTAAAGTACATACCAGAGCTGGTCCATCCAGACCAGAGGAGCTTTATGCCTACCTGTCCCAAGCGACATAACATCAGATATGTCTACGATGCTTTGGCTCTTGCGACTCACCTGACAAGGCCAGCGGCTGTGCTCCTGGTCACTATGGATAGAACATTCGGTTCAATCAGCAGGGATCACCTATTTTTTCTTCTACAGAGGATAAATTAGGGCTCCAAATTTCTCTCCTATGTCGAGCTATTGTACACCAACTTATCAGCGACAGTAAGGCTGAAGTGTGCCATATTGGATACTTTCCAGATTCATAGAGGGCATTTCTTTATACACTGGCCATGGAGCCCTTCGCGGTATAGGTCAGGATGGATGCCCAGGTGAGAGTTTTCGAGCGGAGCACAGGATTATCTGAGAGGATCGCCCTATATGCGGACAATGCCCTATTTTTCCTTACCGAGCTGGAGACCTCCGGGCCACGAATTATGCAGATCATGCATGTTTTTGGAGAATCCTCCAGCCTTGATATGAACGCCGGGAAATCAAAGGTTTTCCCTGTAGATGGCTATTCTGGGACCACAGTCTGGGAGCCAGGCCTGACATTGGCTGAAGGTGGCTTCAAATATTTAGGAGTGTTTGTATCCCCAGATGCGGCAATGTCATGTGCCCAAAACTTGGATTTAGCGTTAACTTAAGTAAAAGATGAGGGGCCCGATTCACAGAATTAACTTAAAACTAAATCCTAAACTTACTACTTTGTGGTATTCACAGAATGCACTTACTACTTTTGGTATTCACGGAATGCACTTACTACTTATGGTAATCACAGAATGGATTTACGACTACTAACTTTACGTCCGCACTCGGGCTGGAAATTCCGGCCCGGAGGCGGAGCTTCTGGCCCGGAGGCGGGGCTTCCGGGCCAGAGGCGGAGCTTCTGGCCCGGAGGTGGGGATTCCGGCCGGTGGCGGAGATTTAGCCATGGCCGATATCTCCACCTCAGGCCCGGAAGCTCCGCCTCCGGCCCGGAAGCTCCGCCTCCGGCCTGGAAGGTCCGCCTCAGTACAGTGCTTGTGGCCTACCGTGAACCATAGGTAACGCCGATGGGCCGTCAGGACGGGCGTATGAAAATAAGCATCCTGCAAGTCCAACGCTACCATCCAGTCTCCAGGGTCGAGAGCAGACAGGATCTGAGCCAGTGTCAACAGTTTGAAGCAGTTGACGTTCCTGAGACCCAAGATAGGACGCGGCCCTTGTCCTTCTTGGGCAGAAAGTAGAGGGAATAACAACCACAACCTAATTCTGCGGCAGGAATTTGCTCAATGTCTCCCTTGGCCAAGAGAGCCGTAACTTCCTGTTGGAGAAGGGTCAGGCGATACTCAGACATGCAATGGAATTAAGGTGGCATGGATGGAGGGGAAATCTCGAAGGGGAGAGAGTAGCCCCTTCGGTCTATCTGCAAAACCCACCTTTCCGACATGATCGTTTGGCGGTGGGGGAGGTGATGGCGGATCCTGCCACCCACTTGTAAGTGGTGGCCCTGAAATGTCGGACTAAGAAGGCTTGGAGGCTGCTGCAGGGGGGCCGCTGGTGGACCGGCTCGCCCACTGGCCCCCGGACCCAAGACGGTGGGATCCACGTCCCCGGCCGCGCAGAGGCTGGACAGCTTGCGCAGGTCTGTGGCTTTGGGTGGTACATGGTGGGGCATCCCTTCAGTAGCCACAAAAGGGGCAAAAAGCGGACTGCACTAGGCGGGAGGTGGAAGCGAGGCCCAAGGATCTGGCCGTAGCCCTGGAATCCTTTAAGCGCTCGAGCGCGTTGTCTGCCTTGTCATCAAACAAGCGACGGCCATCAAAAGGTATGTCCAAAAGTGTAGCTTGGGTATCACCCAAAAAGCCAGTGGACCTCAACCAGGCATAGCGTCTCAGTGCTACTGACATTACAATCGTCCTGCCTAGTGAGTTGACGGTGTCCAGCCCACATCTTATGTTGAACTTCGCTGCTTCTCTCCCTTTGGCAACTGCACAGGAGAGCACGGCCTGGGTCTCGTCCGGGCACTGTGGCAGCACCTGCGCAACCGAATCCCACACTGAATGGGAGTAACGGTCCAAGAGACATGCTTTGTTCTCCAACCGCAGTCTTGCAGGAAGATAACATCTTTTTTCCAAGGTGGTCCAGCTACTTGAATTCCCTATCAGGTGGTGCGGTAGGGAATGCGCCCTTGGAAGTCGAGGCTTGGACCACGAAGCTCTCAGGGGTGGGGTGCTGGGAGAGGGAAACAGGATCTACCGGGGCCGGGCTGTGGTGTCGGGCAATGATCCTATGCACAGGAGCCCCTGTGTTGGGCTTGGACCAAGTGCCCGAAAGGATGTCCATGAGGGCCTCATGAAACAGCAGCAGTAGAAAGCTCAAGGTTTAAGGCCTCAGCCGCCCTACCGAACACCACTGCATTTGAAGCACCCTCCCCCGTAGACACGGTAGGGGGAGATAGCATTCCAAGGTCTGGGGAGGTGTCCAGACCACTGGCTTCACCCAACTCCTCTCTCCAGTCCGATTCTACTAACTTGTCAGCCACAGGGTCCACAGACCCCTCCCTGTCCTCCTCGCCCTCCTCTGGTAGCCACTCAGGGCGATAAGGAACACCAGGGGAGAACAGTGGTACCAGTTGGCGCAGGTCCCGATGTCGGTCAAAACTGGTCGGGGTCCATGTCCACATCGAGGGGGAGGCTTGGGTCAACGTCGGCAGGGGACACATCGGAGGAGGTGGAGGTGTCGTCACTGGATTCGGCGCTGGAGGAGGGGTCATGAGGTTGATCGCCGCCAATCTGGATTCAGGTCTGGCTCGCTGGGGGCCCTGCGGTGCCAGAGCCGAAGCCGCCAGCATTGAAGGCCTAGAGCCCCCAGCCAAGACTGCAGGGCCGGAAGGCACGCCAGTGGAGTCGGGCTGCCCAAAGATCGAATGGAGGGTTTCGTAAAAACTGCAACGTTGGGCAGTGTTCGCCCCAGCTCCCGGAAAGGGATGGAGACTCAGAGTCGCGTTGGCCGACGGACGGGGAGAACGCAAAGAGCGACAGTGCTTCTTCACCATCTTTTTGTGCTTCGACTTACCCGAAGACGAAGACTTCGACATGGAATGGTGGTGATGAGTCCGTGACCAGTCCCGCTACCTCCCTCTCGACCAGGCCCTCGATTGGAGTCATCACCTAGAGCGGAGCTTTCAGGAGCGGAGCAGACTGCCGGGCCTTGAGAAGGTTTCGGGACCACTCCCGCAAAGACTTGGGGTTCATGGCCTAGCAGTCGGAGCAAGAGGTACCGCTCTCTCCGGATCTGCGGTGGCTGGTGTGGAAAAAGAAAGAACTGACGTCAGCGCGCAGGAGCGGCGTCTAAGGAGCTACCGCGATGTCATACCGGCGACCACAACGCCAACGACGAACGCGGAGTTGGCCAACGCCACCTACCGACGCGCAAGGGTACTGCTAAAGAAAATTCTCCGGATGCAGTCTGACGCCTGGGGGTAATTCTAAGGTGAGGAACCCATAACTAATTCTCTTTTTCAGATATAACCTTTAACTGTGTTAACAGCAAGTTCTTGCTAGGCCACTGAAAGGCAAATAAACTTTCTTGCAAAGGTTGAACATGCCGTAAGACACACCATGTAACAAACATTTTCCAGCATCCTACATATACTGATTCACACCAACCACTTCACGAGGAAGATCGAAAGAGGTCAACTATTCCTGCTCAATTGCCATACATGTAGGTGTAGGTTGTACAAGCTTGGGTGCAGGACCAGGCCCTGTGCCTGTGACAGGAGGTTCTCCCAAAAGGGCAACCGGATTGGAGAACAAATGTTCATGGCCAGATATTACAGGCATCACATTCTCCTCGCCCAGTCCAAGGCCACTAGGATATGTCTCTACTGGCCATTTTCAGTAATCTGGGCAGGAGAGGGACAGGTAGAAAGGAGTACAGGAGTCCCAATCCCTATTGCAGGCCAAAAACGTCTCCCAAAGAGGACTGCCTTCAGTATTTCAATGCAGAAAAGCTTTGACAGCGCCTGTTCTCTTCGGAAGCAAATAGATCAAGCCAGGGTTCTTCCCACTGAAGGAAGATGCCCTATGCCAGCTCCAAGTGTAACTGACATTCATGAGCAACTAGGCAAGGGCAGTTGAGTTTGTCAGTCCTGGCGTTTAAAGATCTTGCTAGGCGTTGTGGAATATGGGCTACGTCCTGAGCTATGGGCAACGTCCTGAGCGTTCAGTCACTACCAGACATGTAGAGCCTCTAAGCACAGGACCTACCCCCTCATAACGACATACTTGTTGCAGTACCACATGGTGACACTGTTGTCTGTGAGCACCTGTATCTATTCCCCCTTGATGGTTGAGAGATACACCTTCAGTGGCAAGAGAATCACTTGCAACTTCAGCAAGAAGATGTGGAGTTCTGCTTCTGCTGGGATCAGAGTCCTCTGATCTTCATCTCTCCCAGATCACCACCCCAACCCAGTAACGCTGCATTTCTCATGACCGTTAGGTCTGGGTGGGGGTATGGAGAGGGGTCTGCTGTGGGACCAATTGCGTCCAAGCAGACACACGGCAGGTCTTTCACAAACTCCTTCGACATCTGGACTGAATCTGATAGATTGCATTGGTGCTGAGCCCACTGCCGAGCCTGCATGCGCCACCTGGCTTGGTCCACAAGGAGAACGAAGGAGGTCAAGAAGCCAAGAAGCATCAGAGCCAATCTTACTGAGACCCAGGCTGCAGGTTCAAAGCTAGGGGTCATAGTCTGAATGTCATGGACTCGTTAAGGTAGCGGGATGGCTCGGAAAAGCACCATTTCCAGGATGGTTCTGATAAAGGGGAGTCAGGTGTGACTTCAGCATGTTGATGGAAAGACCCAATACTGTAAAAAGGTTGACCGTAGTCTGGAGGTGGTTTAAGAACATTTGTGGCAAGCCCGCCTTCAGCAATCAGCTGTCGTTGTATGGGAAGACTGGTATTCCCAACCTCCACAGATGAGCTGCGACCAACATTTGTGAACACCTTAGGTGCATTGGTTTGGCCAAATGGTAGCACAGAGAATTGGACATGCTCATGGTCTGCCTCAAACCACAGATAGCCCAGACAGGGTGCGAAAATAGGCGCCCTGCAAGTCGAGAGCCTAAATTCAGACTCCTGGATCAAGGGCAGACAGAACTTGGGCCAGGGTGAGCATTTTGAACTTGTAATTCTGAAGGAAGAAGTTCAGAGGAAAAAGATCTAGGATAGGATGGAGGTCTCTGTTAATTTTCGGCATCAGAAAATAATGGTAGCATCAACCAGTCCCGATGTCTGATGCCGGCACCCTATCTACTGCTTCCTTTGTCAATAGAGCCAGAGTCTCTGCTTGGAGTATGGCAAGAGGTCCTCCGGGAGGTGTTGTGGTATGGATGGCATATACGGGGGCCCAGAAACGAAGGGTAGGGAATAGCCATGTTCTACGATCTGGCCCGCCCGTGGTCAGACTTGATGATCTCCTAACCAGAAAGGTGAAATGAGTTCGGCCTCCTACAGGGTGATTAGGTGCCCCCTGGGGCAATTTAATGTCATGTAAACGTAATTTCTAGAGCACGAAATCTTGTCCGAGGGCGTCTTGGCACTATCAGAGGCGGGTCTGAGGCAGATTAGTAGAAAGAAAGTAGGCGTCTTGATGAGCTTAGGTGTCAGCTAGTCTTGTGGGAAAAGCCCGGTCTTTAAGGCTTTTCTGAAGGCGAGTAAGGAGGGAGCCGCTTTTAATGTCAATGGTAGGCTGTTCAAGAGCACAGAAGTGGTCCTGAAAAATCTCCTTCTGCCCGAGTGGTCCTCTTGAATAAGGGGACAGTCAGGTTCATGGCGGGACCAGAGCGGAGCATCCTCCCTGGGATATACCAACTAAGCTTCTCCTTAAAGCGTACTGGTCCCTGGTCATGCAGTGATTTATATGCTAAGCATAATGTTTTAAACCTGCAGCGTTGTCTAACTGGTAACCAATGGAGTTCCTTAATGGTTCCTCTAACGGATTCATATTTTTGAATTTTTATTTCTTTATAGAAAGCAAAATCAAGGAAGACATACAACAGTCTGATTAACTTGGCATCAATAAAATCTGTCATGGAAGCATTGACAATCAATTGCAAGACCCTCCCCTCTTCCTCAGCCCTGCCCCCCCGGCCCCTGCACTCCCCTCCCCTTAAAACAGTCCCCCAAGCCATTTTCCCCATACTTTGCGGAATTTTTTGGGGCCGCCCGGGCAGCGTACAACGTCCGCTCCTGAGTGGCACACCAGTCCACCCCTCTTCTCCAAGTAGCACCTCTGGGTGGGTCGGTTTGTTTCCATGCGGCCGCGATATCCCTTTTGGCCACCACTAGGGCAGTAGTTAGAAAGTACATTTCGTTACGGGAGCCGTCCAACCCCTCCGTTACACACCGCAGAGCAATTCTAGGGTCA
Organism: Triturus cristatus; assembly: GCF_964204655.1. NCBI lineage: Eukaryota > Metazoa > Chordata > Amphibia > Caudata > Salamandridae > Triturus > Triturus cristatus. The sequence continues at coordinate 654,178,620 of NC_140584.1, forward strand.
TGGGGAACCTCCCATCCCAGGACCTCAGCTAATTCCGTTTCAATCTCGTCCCAATAGCTCCCCAGGCGGGAACAAGACCATACCATGTGGAAGAAGTCCGCCGGATCTACCCCACATCGAGTGTAGGAAGCGTCCTGATGGAGGCCCGCACGATATAAGCGGTCCGTGGTCAGATATGCGGCGTGGAGATAGTAAAGTTGGATGAGCCGCAGTCTAGCTGAAGTGGTAAGCGTTCTGGGTGCCATAAGGGCGTCCCTCCAGTCCGCTTTGTCCAAGGGACCCACCCAGGTCTCCCACCGCTGCCGCAATCCGCTCCAATCTACCGGGGTATTGTTGATCAGAGATTTATAAATACGGGATATCCCAGCATCACCTGAGCCTCGGGCGGACTATGGGCGGGTAGTCTGGAATCTAGAGGGACATGGGACTGGATCGCATGGCGCAGCTGGAGGTATTTATAGAATTGCGAAGACTGTAAAGAGAATCGGATCTGAAGCTCCTGGAAGGAACACATGTGGCTCCCCCGCCAGACATCACCTAAGCAGGAGATCCCTAGAAGATCCCAGGCTCGAAATCCCTCATGCCCCGCCACCTCCCGCAGCCAAGTCCCGTGCCAAAGTGGTGTGACCAAGGTCACTGTTCTCGACCAACGGGTATGGCGCAAGGCGGCGCGCCACGCCAGAAAAGGGGCCCGCACGACATCCGGAAGCGACCGGGAGACCATCGCCCCATAGAGCATATTCTGAATAGATGAGAACCCGGTGAGTTGCACCTCGAGTCTATAGGCCGGATCATCCCACCCGTTCGAGAACCAGGCATGAATCACCAACAGCTTAGTGGCCAAATAGTACAAGTAAAGGTTAGTCATGCTCAGGCCTCCATCATATGAGGGGACCCGGCAGCGGTCCAGTGCCAAGCGGGGTCTGCCGCCACCCCAAAGAAATTTAGTCGCCATCTTATCCATTTCCCGGAACCACGGGCGGGGGAAGGGGCACGGTGTGTTTTGTAGCATGTATAGGAACTTGGGAAGGATCATCATCTTATAGAGGGCAATCCTCCCCCATATTTTTGAATTTTAAAAAGGAAATGTGCAACTGCATTTTGTAGAGTCTGCAGTCTCCTCAGGGGACGTGTCACAGGGTTAAGGTAGAGACTATTACAACAGTCAATCCTTGAGAGTATCAAAGTGATGATCACAGTTTTTAATTGTTCTGAGGGTAGGAATTTCTCATTCTTCTTTACAAGACTCAGAGCGCAGAAAGAGGCTGATGTAATTTTGTTCACCTGATCTTTGAGCTTCATTTCAGTATCTAACAAAAAATGAGATTTTTTACTTTGTTTGAGGGTTCTGGAAGAGGGCCCAACTCAGGCAACCACCAAGCCGGCGTCCAGAAGGAGGGTTTATTGCCAAAGATGATGACCTCGGTCTTAGTGGCGTTCAATTTAAGATAGTTATTGTCCATCCAATTGCTAACTTCACTCATGCATGTCTTAAATGCAGAGCTCGAGCTCGAACTAGATTCTTGTTTCGTTAGAGACACCACAATTTGAGTGTTGTCAGCATATGATGCAAGAGAGAAACCAGAATTTTTGATGAGCGACGCCAGTGGCGTAACAAAGATTGAAGAGTGTAGGACTCAAGGCTGAGCCCTGGGGGACTCTGCATGGCAAGGAGAAAGGCTTTGATGAGATATTGCCCAGTACCACACTTTGTAGTCTATTTGCGAGAAAGGATTGAAGGAGGTCTAGTGCAGTATCCTTAATCTCTAGGCTCCGTATACGGTCAACCAGGATCTCATGGTTGACCGTATTGAACGTCACAAAGAGGTTGAGCATGATCAGACCCACTGTCCACCTGTTAGCCAACCTTTCTCAGATGTCCTTTGTCGCCATTATCAAAGCAGATTCTGTACTCTGGTTTTCCTAAGACCATGCTGTCTATCATCCAGAAAAGCGTTTTCCTCTATGCACTCTGAGAGTTGCTCATTCATCACCTTCTCTGCCAGTTTGCCAGTGAAGGGGAGTCTAGATATGGGGCGATAGTTGTTCGGGTCCAGTGTATTCAGGTTGTCCTTTTATAACAGAGACTGACCAAAGGCCAGCTTCCGTATAGAAGGGAAAATTCCCTCGGCAAACATCGTATTAAAGATTTGCTCAATGTTTGTGCTATTTGTGCAGAGATCATGTGCATTATTTTAGGAGGGCAGGGGTCTTGTGGAGCGCCTGATTTAATTAATGGAATTAACTTTGTGAGTTGTTCTATTGAGGGGGGCTTAGAAGTGGAAAGAATAGCTTTAGCTAACGTGGCAGTTGATGGTTGCCAGTCCGATTTGCTGTCCTAAAATGTTTACAACCTTTTCTTGGAGAAAGTTGGCCAGTGTGTTTTTATTTGTTATTGAAGTATTGTAGCTAGTTGGTACCAATAGTATTTTTTATAACGGAAAAGAGAGTTTTGTTGACGTCACAGGCTGATTTTATCTGTCCAGCGCAGTAGGATGTTTTTTCAGCTATGATGAGTTTTTTATGTTCAGCTAGTTTGTTTTTATAATTTATTTTCTCCTCCTCCTCATATTTCTTTCTCCATTTCCGTTCTTGCCTGTGGCAATCCTGCCTAGATGTCCTAAGTGTTTCATTATACCACGGCAGAGAGACTTTCTTAACCGTAGTTCTTGGTTTGATCGGTACTACTATGTCTAGGGAAAAGGTTAACCAGAGTGAAAAAAAATTAACGCACTGTTCCAGATTTTCTGCTGGATGCCACAGTATTGAGGTCAGGGCATCCTTTAATTCCTTTGACTGTAACTTGTGCCAGGCTCTACTGGGAGTATAATGGTGAGTATCTCTGTGCCTGCTTATTTTCTTGATCTTTGTTTGCCAGTTGACTGCCCAGTGATCAGACCATGTGAGAGGGAGAGATGGAAGTATATAAGTATCAGGATGGTTGGAGAAGATTCCATCTAGTATTTGGCCAGCCTTATGCGTGGGACCACTAGTGATTGAAGATAGTCTGAGCGGATTCATGGTATCAATCAACTTTAGTGAGTCAGTTTCATTTTACAGATGGAAATTGAAATCACCTAACACAGAAAAATTAGTACTAAGGATATGTGATTCCAGAATCATGCTATGCTCCTCTGCAAAACCACTTCTAGGTCCTGGTGGGTGGTAGATTAACATTCCCTTAAATGTCTGCAAGTCCGGCAGTTGAATCGAAAAGGCTAGAGCTTCAAAACGAGGGGAAGTTAATGGCTCAAATATAGCCTTTAAATGAGTACGGAAAAAAAGGCCGCCAACCCTCCGCACTTTTTTAGTTGTCTGTCGAGCCGATAGATGGAAAATCCGGGTGGGGTGGCTGCTACAATACCTGGGCCGTAGCCACTATCTGCCCATGTTTTGGTTACAAATGCCACATCCACCTGATGTGCCTGGAACAGATCAGAAAACTCAAGATGGTGTTTCACTAGAGATCAGGTGTTTAGTAACAAATATGTTGTATGTGTTGAATTGCCACCTTTTCTAACTTGCTGATCAAGAGTCACAGTGTCGGCGGTGCTAGTCACAGAATTGAGTCTGGAGCCCCTGTTCTGATTAGGACAGGTAAGATGGTTCAGGAGAGGGTAACTAGGATCGATGGGACATTCACTGTTTGGTCTTAGTGTCATTAGGAATTCACAGGAGTACTTCATGGTTACTGTTGCATCCGAGGACAGCCGGCCCAGGAGATGGGTGCTGTCCAGGTGTGGACGGGCACAGACGGGCGTGCCTTTGGCGCGCCAAAGGCAAATCAGCGCCATCCTCCGTTTAAGTAGAAAGAAGACAGAGAGCTCGGGAGAGAGACTAGACCGTTTCTCTCCCAAAATGGTGTCTAGAAAACGGTGAAGTGAAAATAAGGAATTATCAACCACAACTCCCTCCACACAATCAGCAACTAGAGGCTACAGTGGATCAGGGAGAGCAGCGGTTTAGAAAACAAGTTACTTACCTTCGGTAACGCTTTTTCTGGTGGATACAGTATCTGCCTGTGGATTCCTCACCTTGTGTATATTCCCTCGGCCAGCAACATTCGGAAACTTTTGTAGCTCTCCACGCCGACGATGACGACGTGACAGAAGCACGGCTCCGCACGCGGCTCCGCTGACGTCACTGGATCCATAAGAGGACCTCGTCGGCGTGATGACATCAGTTCCGGCCTTTTTACCGTGCCTTCGAGGCACACGGACGGACTGACAACAATATATATACAGTATACACAGTACATATTATACAAACCAACACACACAGTGTGAAGATAATGCAGGAAGGCAAAAGAAAACACACTTCCTTTGACAGTAATAAATAAATTTTGACACATCATCACTATTGTAGGTATACAAGGGTGGACAACGGGGAGGCGGGTGGGTCATTGAGGAATCCACAGGCAGATACTGTATCCACCAGAAAAAGCGTTACCAAAGGTAAGTAACTTTTTCTTCTGATGGATACATCTGCCAGTGGATTCCTCACCTTGTGAAAAGATTCCCACAGCAGTCCCACTCCCGGAGGAGGGTGTCCACCCTTCTATACCAGAAAGTCCTGAAGGACGGAACGAGCAAAGTGTCAGTCCCTCCTCACTTCGGAATCCAAGCAGTAATGAGTAAGAGCTGGTCATCCACTCGAAAGTCTTTAGTCCTATCGAGGTAAAAGCTCTCCACCCTCTTAGGGTCCAAGAGGTGAAGCCGCTTCTCCTCCTTGGAAGGGTGAGGGGGAGGATAGAATGTAGGAAGGGTAATGGACTGCCCCAGATGAAAACGAGTTACCACCTTAGGCAGAAAAGCAGCCTGGTCCTGAGTACCTTTCTTTCAGCATGAATGGTCAAGAATGGGGGTTTCGAACTCAGAGCTTGAAGCTCACTTACCCTCCTTGCCGAGGTAATAGCAATAAGAAAAACTGTTTTGAAAGACAACAGCCTTAAGGGACACTTGTGCAAGGGCTCAAAGGGAGAACTCATCAAGCAAGTTAAGACAAGATTTAAGTCCCATTGAGGCACAATAAATGGAGTGGGCAGAAATTTGTTGGTCGAGCCCTTAATGAATCGCAATATAATAGGCAACTTAAACAAGGATGGCTGATCCGGCAAACAAAGGAATGCAGACAAAGCCGATAAATAACCCTTCACAGTAGCTACAGCAAAGGCCTGCTGAGCAAGAGAGAGAGCAAACTGAAGGATGTTGGATAAACGAGCCCTCAAAGGGTCAATAGACTTCTCTCCGCACCAAAGGACAAATTTAGACCACCTATAGGAATAGATAGACTTGGTGGAATGAGGTCTGGCAGACAAAATTACGTCCACCACGTCAGGCTGGAGAGAAAAAGAATTCAGGTTGCCCGTTCAATCTCCAGGCATGAAGGTGTAAGTTCTGGAGGAGGGGGTGTAGAACCTGCCCCTCTGACTGTGAGAGGAGGTCTGCCCTGAGAGGGAGACGGAGCGGAGGGCACGAGGAGAGGTGGAGAAGATCTGTATACAACACCTTTCTTAGCCAATCCGGGGCGATCAATATGACTTGGGCCCGGTCTTGGCGAATCTTCCTCAGAACCCGAGGACTCAAGGGTATGGGAGGAAACGCATAAAGAAGATGCGAGTCCCATCTCAACTGAAACGCGTCCCCCAAAGCTCCCTGCATCGAATACTGGAGACTGCAGAATGACGGGCAGTGAGCGTTCTCGTGAGTGGTAAACAGGTCCACCCGAGGAGTTCCCCACGTCCGAAAGACGTGACGAACCACCTTCGGATGGAGCCTCCACTCGTGGTCGGCAGAGAACTGCCGACTGAGACTGTCTGCACGCACGTTCAGAACTCCGGCCAGATGATTTGCCATCAGACAAATCTGATGATCTTGAACCCAGGACCAGAGACGCAGAGTCTCTCTGCAGAGACAATGAGACCCCGCACCTCCCTGCTTGTTGACATACCACATCGCGGTAGTGTTGTCCGTCAGGACTTGAACCGACTGACCGCGAAGGGAAGGAAGGAAGGTCTTGAGTGCCAAACGTATCGCCCGAAACTCCAAAAGGTTGATGTGAAGCAACCTTTCCTCTGGAGACCAAAGACCCTTGATCTCCAGATCCCCCAGATGCGCACCCCACACTAAAGTGGATGCATCCGTTATCACTGTGGCCACCGATGGAGGTAGATGGAAGGGCTTTCCTTGAGACAGATTGCCCTCCACGCTCCACCAAGACAGATCCACTGCAGCTTCTCTGGAGATCCTCACAGACTCCCTGAGATCTCCATTGTGCTGATACCACTGCCTGCGGAGGCACCACTGGAGCGCCCTCATGTGCCAGCGGGCATGGTTGACCAATAGAATGCAGGAAGCAAACAGACCGAGCAGACGAAGCACCTTCAGGGCTGGAACGACCGCTCCATTGTAAAACAAAGGAATCGTTTCCTGTATGTCGAGAATCCTTTGAGGAGGAGGGAATGCTCGACACACAGTAGTGTTCAGTACCGCCCCTATGAACAGGTTGTGCTGAGAGGGCACCAGGTGAGATTTGGGCACGTTTATCGAGAAACCCAACTTGTACTACAGCTGAGTTGTAACCTGCAGATGATGAGGCACCTACTCTGGCGACTCCGCTTTGATCAGCCAGTCGTCCAGATAGGGGAAAACTGGAATCCCCGACCTTGTGAGATGGGCTGCCACCACTGCCATCACCTTGGTGAAGACTCGAGGTGCAGTAGTAAGACCAAATGGAAGGACCACAAACTGATAATGTTGTGACCCTACCGTAAAACGGAGATACTTCCTGTGCGACTTCAGGATGGGGATGTGGAAATACGCATCCTGCAAGTCGATCGACACCATCCAGTCCTCCTGTTGCACGGCTTGAAGAACCTGCGCAAGGGTGAGCATCTTGAACTTCTCCTGCTTCAGAAAAAGGTTCAAGATCCTGAGGTCCAGGATTTGACGCAGCCTGCCATCCTTCTTCGGAATCAGGAAATAACGGGAGTAGCATCCCTGACCCCTTTCCTGCTCTGGAACCCCCTCTATTGCACCTTTTTTCAGTAACGTTAGGACTTCCTCCTGCAGGAGAAGAAGGTGGTCCTCCGAGCAAGCACCTTGGCAAGGAGGGTAATTCAGAGGGAATTCCCAAAAGGGAAAAGCATACCCATTCTCTACAAGATCTAGAACTCAAAGGTCTGTAGTGACTGATTCCCAATCTTGTAGAAAATGGGTAAGCCGACCCTCCATAGGACCAACATGATCCAGAATGGTGGATCTAGGCTGCTTTGCAGTGGTAGGAGGGAGGGAGGAAGAGGAGGAGGAGAGCTGACGACCTCGACCACGACCCCTGTTCCTGCCCATGTAGCTCTTATACAAGGTATTTTGCTGCTGCTGTTGCTGCTGCTGAGGCTGCCTGTAGGTCCAAAAAGACGACCTCCCAAAACCTCTGTACCTCCTATAAGAGGAACCTCTAGGCTGTGCCTGCAGGCCCAGAGACTTGGCCATGGCTTTGCTGTCCTTGAACCTTTCCAAGGCCGCATCCGCCTTTTTCCCAAACAGCCTAGAACCAGCAAAAGGCAGGTCCAGAAGCGTTGCCTGCACATCAGGGGAGAACTCTGAAGATTTAAGCCAAGCACTACTCCTTGTGGCGAACGAGGAGCCCATGATCCTGGCAACAGAGTCTGCAGTGTCCAGGCCACTCTGGATAACCTGACACGCAGCCGCCTGAGTGTCCGACAGGACTTCATTAAAATTCTGCCTGTCCTCATCAGATAACTTAGGAGCCAGCTGTTTAGCAGAATCCATGAGAGCGTGGATATAACGGCCCAAAAGACAGGTGTCATTTGTTGACTTTAAGGCCATACTCGCAGAGGAGAACACTTTCTTGGCTGATTGGTCGAGCTTTTTAGAGTCCCTATCACTAGGAACCTGTGGAAAGGCCACAGAAGACTTCTTTGAGCAGGCAGCCTGAACCACAAGACTTTCAGGAGAAGGATGGGAAGTAAGAAAGTCCGGATCTCCTGGAGTGCCTTGTACCTCCTGGCAACAGACTTAGAAACTGCCGGAGCCGAAAAGGGCTTACGCCAAACCTCCATGACTGGCTCAGTGATGGCATCATTAAATGGAAGTAAAGGCTCTACCACGGTGGAGGGAGAATGCAGAACCTCAGTAAGGATGTTAGGTTTAAATTCAGCAGTTGGTAGCTGTAAGTCCAAAAGCTCCGCTGCTTTCCTTATGACCGTGTGGTAAGGAGCCACATCCTTAGAGGGAGCATCAGTAGGAGGAATAAGCTCCCATTCCGGTGACAAATCAAGGCTACTTGCCTCTTTCAGTTCCTCAAACAAGTCATCCGACTCCATAAGCTCACCCTCTTCCATTTCTTCCACATGATACCTTTTCTCCTCCAAATTTCTCTGTGCTTCTCGCCTGGACCTAATCCTCAGGACTGGCGTCGGCGGCGCCGCATCTGACTCAGACGGAGCCGGGGCCGATCACGGATCTGGAGGAGCAGCCGGAGTCGAACGAGGTCGAGCCGGAGAAGAAGGGAGCGGCGTCGACGTCCTCGGCGCCGGGAAATGCCAAGACGGCGTCGCAGGGAAGAACGGCATAAATGGAGCCTGAGCGTAGGCCTGGGAGACTCCCAGATTAAAGGCCATTGGACCCATGGGACCCCAAGGTGCTCCAGAGGGGTACATCGCTCTCGAAAAGATGCCATACATAGCATTTAAATAATGCGATGGGTCTTGTCCCGGGCCTGGAAAGGGGGGGTAAGGCTCAGATTGAGGCATTACCGGACTCGGGCCAATCGGCGCCGACGGGGGAGCCAATGGAGTCGAAGACTCATCAGGAGCAGGAGCCTCTTCCACCAGAGCCGGAGAATGTGTCGGTGTCGGTGATGGAGCCGGAGCCGGAGAGCGATCCGGAGAAGCCGCAGGCGAAGTCGGGCAAACAGGAGAAGCCGGATTTGACACAGAAGGAGAGGGAGAAACATAGTCCTTACGACGTCGAGGAGCAGGTGAAGTCGATCTCGGAGCCGTCTCCTTATCCAAACGGCGTTCAAGAGCCTTCTTCTTTTTATGTTTCTTCGACTTCGAAGCATGACCCGACGTTTGACTTCGACCCCGACCTCGATCTTGAACGTCTCCGACCTCTCTTCTTCTTTCTCATCTTCGCTATAAATAGCTTAGCTTCTCTTTCCTTTAAGGCCTTTGGATTCATCTTGCGGCAGCAAGAGCATCCCTCGACGTCGTGATCCGACGAAGGGCACCAGACACAATCCTCGTGTGGATCTGTAATGGACATGTGTTTACCACACCCTCTACACGGCTTGAATCCTGACTTCTTCGTTGACATCTTGAAAAAGAAGTAAGAAGAAAGCAGAAACACCAGCAGAAATACAAACTAACCAGTAAAGCTACGGAGAGTCCCAAAAAACCGTTAGCGTCAACGACGCGGAAAAAAGGGAACTGACGTCATCACGCCGACGAGGTCCTCTTATGGATCCAGTGACATCAGCGGAGCCGCGTGCGGAGCTGTGCTTCTGTGACATCGTCCTCGTCGGCGTGGAGAGCTACAAAACTTTCCGAATGTTGCTGGCGCAGGGGATATTCACAAGGTGAGGAATCCACTGGCAGATGTATCCATCAGAAGCGAGAAGCGTGAGGCACAATAAGCAATTAAAAGAAACTGTTCAAATGTGTTTAAATCAAATATTTAAAAAGCGGTTGCCAGAGTGATGCTTTTTCATGTAGCTAGCAGGGAACTCATAAACAATACAATTGCCTTCTGTTCAATTAGAAACAGTACAGTGTGCAAACTACAGTTTTCAGTCAGACTAACGAGCTGGGGAGCAAGTACCTTTCTGCAGCCTATCTGGTCTTAAAGTGTTCAAAGTGGCTATGCGGTGGCTGTGGAGGGGGGGTTGACCTGAGGGATTGAACTTTTGCAGCCTGTTTCCTGCCTCATCCTCACAAGGTTTGGAAGGTTGACTGTTGCTGAAACCAATATTGGTGCCTCTGCTGGTAACCTGGTCTGAAGCTATGAAAGTGGCAAGTGGTCTGGGAAAACTGGCGGACAGGCAGAGTTAGGCATAGAGAGGGAGCTGTAGTCTTGCTCGCTTTAAAAATGTCTATGGCCGAGTCTGCCCTTTACTCCAAACAGACAAGAATCGACAAATGGCATGTCCATTAGGGACTGCTGGACATCCAAAGAACAACATGTAGAGCGCATACAGGCATGACAACTTAGCATCACACTGGCGGCAGCTGCTCTACCCAGATAGTAGGACATGTCCAGGCCAGATCTGATGGTGTATTTCGCCGCATTATTATCCTCCAAGATTAGACGCTGTAATGTGACTAGGATGACACCCATCAATGTCTCATTAAAGGATAGAAGAGGTCCATGGCTTGTTTGTGTGGGATTGAGGTCTTCAGTGAGCACATTTGTTTCAACCTCTTCAGTTGGCAAGATGAGGTCTAAGACTTCCGCCACTCACCAGATCACTGTCAAAATGAGATAGAGTCCTCTGTTGCTATAGCTGGGTTTGGTGAGGAAAGACTAATGTCGGCGGAGGTATCTAGACCACCTCTGGCATCTTGTAGGACTGCAAAAATGTCCCCATCATCATAGTAGGCCCCACTGTGAACAACATCCTCAGCAGCGTGTGATGTGTAGTCTGGAAAAAAGCAAGTGTAGTGCCATGGTCTAGGTGGTAGACTCATTTTGGAGTCCAAAAATGACCTGCATCTGGAAATTGCCTGGTGTCATCGGTCTGAGCGTTCTAGGTGGGGACTGGCATGGCGCCAACCGCAGAGCCAGTGGTGTCAGTGCCGAAGGCACAGTTGGAGTTGGTCATGGGGCCAGATCCGAATGAGGGGCCTGCGTTGGGCTGGGGTTAAGTACATCACTCTGCACCAGGAAAAGACCTGCTGCGGTAAGCCAGCTTGCATCCACCCTGACCATGGTACCCAAAGGCATTCTAGAGGTACCTGGTGAGGCACCAAATATTTTGTCCATGGGCAGGAGAAGTTCAATGAGTTGTTGTGGCATTCCTGTTGTTGTGGATTGGGCTGGTTCGGGACTTTGGAGGTGTCAGTTCTAGGTGTGGAGACCGACTTTATGGCCTGGAGGTGCCAAGAGTGTCATGGGAGTGGCGGGCCAAAAGAAACGCAGCCTAAGATTGTTGGTGTTACTTATGGGATTTTTTTAGACTTACCTGAGCCCCATGACCTCACTGATGACAGGTGAGAGGAGTGAGAGAGAGTCCATGCTTGCAACTTTGACCAAGACCGTATATTCAACTATTTGAATTCGGTGAAGGCAAGCTTGGCCCCCCAATCTCAAATTACCTTCCTATTCATTTTGGCACAGCAGTTGCACAACTTTGAGTCGTGTTTGGTGCCGAGGCACCAGAGGCAGTCATTGTGGGTGACAGCAACTGACACCCGTCAATTACATACACAATGGGATTTGAAGCCTGTAGTTTTAGGGGGTCACATGCTATAAAATGTAGTTATTTTGAGGGAAAATAACTCGACAGACATGACAGAATTTGATAACTCTGACAAGCGGGATGGTAATTCAAGGAGTGAAGAGCCTAATCTAGGACAAAAAGTATCACATGAGCCATGTGGACTCAAATTTAGGTAATCACTCTAGGCATAGAAGGTACCAGAGTAAATGGGTTTTGGAGTTTGTACTTCCACTGAAGAGGAAATTCTGGGGTACAGAATTATTAGCATACCCTGGTAGCAAAACAGCCTAATTCTAAGCATGGCCCATTTGCGAGTCACACCTTTATCAAGATGACATTACAGATGTATTGAGGAAAATCTGCTTAAGAAGTATGTGGTCTAGTTATCCTTTCCAGTAGATAAGATAATGGCAGAACAATTTCTCTGTTATGGCTGACTGCCACAGCTCGTGAGCTACCTTAAACAAGGAGTGAATTCCCCAACTCCTTGTTTGTTTACATATCAGATCATGTTAAAGTAGTCTGCTACAACGTGGACATATCTGATCTGGGAACAGGTCCAATGAACACATCTCATCCACAACCGAGACTGAGGCACAAGCTAAACTGAGTTTCTCTAAAACAACAGAGGAATATGCTGAATACTCCAAGACCTCTCTAAGGAGAAAAAGCTCTGAGAAGATGGGTATGATTGAGGTGAAGCAGCATGGAAGATTGTTAGAAACATTAAGCATTAACCTAACTCACACTGGGGGAAGTATCAACTGCTGCTCTTGAGGCTCAGGAGGAAACAAGCACATGTAAAATCTAGGGTGCTCACAGTGCAGGTATTCTTAAAACAGACCCTCATATTCTGGTGAAATAGGATAGAACTGTACAGTGAAGGTGTGTTGTAAAGTAGGTAAATTAGATTTAGTTAATACTATTTCACTAGAGGATTATTTTTCTGTGAATTGGGGACTTACCGCTGACAGTACCATGTTTTACCATGACTCTTAACTTTCTGTTGGCAGCACACAATCACTAGCCGTAAATGAACAAACCCCAGACCTTCATTAAGCGTAACCAGCTGAAGGTAGGCAGTGCATTTGGCGAAATACTTTTTTTCTTGGATGGTTAGTACAAGTGTAACAGTATATAGTAAAATCAAATGAGGCCAAAGGGATACCTGCTTCCTGTTCAGGCTGCAAAGTGACATTGGTGGATTTTCTGCATATGGTGTGAGATTGCAAATCATTGGCACTTCTTTGGATTCACTTCTTCAATGTTTTGCAACCTGAACTGGCATATCCCGTCAGTCCTCTCGGGAAGTGTGTAAACTGGTGATATTCCACCCCCCCAAAAAAACATGGCGGCTTCCCGGTTCCTTGATTTGGGCCACCTCCTGCCATAAGAGCAGTCACGAGTTGGTGAAAGGCGTCAACGGTCCTCTCAGTGTAATCATGGTGTACAGTAGTCCTAATTGGGACCAAGCTGAGAGTAAGGCCTTTACCCAAAAGAAGTAGATAAACACCCAAAAGCAGAGGCTTGGGATGAGCATTGTTCGACATTAAGCACTGACTCCAGAGACAATGCATAACCCACCTTGAGAGGGTGTGGACCCTTCTGGCCCCAAGCTCCTCTTTGTCACTTTGTGCAGTATGGTTCAATTTTGGACTTAGGGGTAATTAATAATTGCAGCTGACCCCCTCCTCCGCCTCAGACGAACCTACTTCACATCTTGTGATGCGACTCTACTTGATGGGGAACTTTTTTCTCCCAGACATTTGTCTTTATGTCTGGGAACCTAGATAGAGTACATGGAACAGAAGAATACAGCTATGATGTTCATTCACAATTTTTACATCATTATGGATTCATAACTGCTTATTATGCATTTATGAACACAAAAACAATAACCAATCAATCTGCATCTATGACATTATAATTGATTTACAGTCTTCATCAAAGCTCTCCTCTGAGCCTTTCCTTGACAAATTCACACTGAATTAACAGGGATGATTACTCACTGGTTGCAATATCAGTGAATATATAAACTGTTTAAGGCTCGCATGTGTACAAGAGCGAGGGAAGGGAGGCATCTACAACAGCGCAAAGATTCTGTCTTTTTCACACAAAAAGAACATAGAATCTTTGGAGTTGGGCACCAGCGGTCACCCGACATTAAAGCAAATCACTAAAACAGATCACTAAAACAGCCGTCCTGCAAACATTTTTACAGAAAACATATTGTGAGACCTGTCAATTTAGACAACTGATTTCAGGTGTTTTACATATGGGTGCTGTTTGCCATTTAAGAAAATTACAGTCTGCTCTGCCATATAGTTCTCTTCTGTGTAATGCAAAATCTCCCAATTTGTAAACTGTACCGGCCTATTTTGAATTATAGTGGGGTTTAAGCCCTAAATATTTGATGTGGTGCACTAATGAAACTAGCAATTATCACTTCTGGTGCCTTTAACTAATCTGCTGAATAGACACTTTTATATACCAATAGCAATTTTCTAATACCTTTGGTTGTTATCTTAGCTCAAACAATTACAATTTGGAAGTAATTCTAGATTAGGTTTTTGCCTGACTGTTTTGTTAGAAATTTGCCGAACATTTTTAATACTGCAGGCAGCAGCACAATGAGCAATTACATGCTACATTCAGTGTCATACATGTGAGTATATAATCCATCCTACTGAATGCTGATCTGAATTGCAGGTTTCACTATATGTAATCACACAGAATAAAGTGCAACAAATAATACAGAGCGATCAAGATGGAAAAACAGTAAGACATGAGACATGTTATTATATGAAATGTGCCTAACCTAATTTTCCTGTCTATCTTGATTCGGTTTTATGGATTACCCATGTACAGTTAGATAAATCCTATTGTCATCCTGGGAATAATGAATGATTGGTGGCAAAGCCAGTCCCAGCCCCTCAAGAGAGAACAACATATAGCATGGTGCAACTGATGGTGTCAATTATGAACCTCTTGCCATAGTATCTTGCTTAGGATCAGAGGGTTATCCACTGCTAGCAACAGTTCCTGGTCTCAGGAGTGAGTGTTGGTAATACACAAGGAATGGGATGGCTCACCTACAGTTTACGATGGCCAGGGTGACGCACTGGCAGTTTTCTATGATTATTTCAGGTATGAAAGCCTTGAGATTGAGATTCAACCAGTAGTGAATGTTTAGCCAGTGTTAGGTTTCTGTCTGGACAGATGAGGAACCAGTTGCGGTGTGAACAGCCTTTTTAGAGGTACTTGCAGGTGGAGGCTCAATGGCAGGCCTTAGAAGTCTGTCTGCTATGTGGGATGAGACTTAGGAAGTCAGCACGTGGGTTGACTATCTGAACCCATATATAGGACTGGCCACAGGGAAAAGACTATAGTGAAGGGGTAAGCCTTGAGAAAGTGAGCAAAAGCTGGGCTGACTTGCTGACCTCTGACTATACAATACTGAGCAATATATTTCTCAGTACGACTGTATAGATGGCAAAAGAACGAGATCTAGGAAATATGGGACACTGGGAGCAGGATCTATCCTGCTGAAAATGTACACATTCAATTCAGGAACTTCTGAAACAACCTATGTATACCCATATAGAAATACCTAGATATAAATGGTATTTTTATACGTACAATAAGCATGATCTTAATTTCCATAGTGTTATCTCATAAGCTTGAAATCCTTAGCACCCAGTACCAAAAATCTGCCATGGAGGATAAGCTTTTACAATAACAAAGCATTTATTGTGTATTTAATGTAACACTTTAAGTAGCAGTCATGAAGACAGCATTTGCCAGCCCCATTAAACAAAAGTTAGTTTAGCCTCTTTAGTACCTCAGAAAAATTAAAATGCTCTTGGGAAGGTCATAATGATAAGGTGGAGGATTTGTTTTATTTGGTGAGTTCTCCTTAAAATTACAGGGCTCCTAGATTACTGTGAGTTGGGGTTCAGTGACAGAATAATTCTAGTCCCAGTCCTTATTCTTCTTCTAAAACTATTCTACCATTTAACAATTAGTCCTAAATTACATAAGAACTCAAGGAAACAGACACGGCACAGAGATGGGCATTCATGAAAACAAGGTACTTTAAAAGCAAAGAATATGAAAGAGAAAAGAAAAGAAGTAAGTGCTCCTAAAGCAGAGGTCCTTACAAGCAGGGTTTCTTGTAGTAAAGGGATTCTCCTTACTGTCATCTAAAAAGTCTTCTTCCTCATCCTCTTTTCTAAGCCTTCGCTTGGTCTCTTCATCATAAATAAGGCCAAGCAGGTTAGCCGGGCTTTCACTTTCACTGTGACACACCTCATTGAGCCGGGCCCCTATTGCCTGCCATAATGAAAGAAAAGAGGGATTTTAGAGTCCTCAAGTGAAATACATACGTGTCTCTCGATGTACACTTTGCCCCCACTAAAGTAAGCCAATAAGGTCTGACGAGGGAAGACAAAAATTAGCTATTTAATAGCAAAATTGCACTATAAGGAACATACATGAGTGCACTGTCTGATTACATACATACACATATACACACACAAAAGTGCGTGTATAGATTAAAAAGAAAGTTACTTACCTTGAGTAGTGATCTTCCTGATGGACACCCTTCGACCTGCCGAGGAAGCATCCACCCTAGTCAACTGACGTCAACTCCCCGTTGATTTTTTCTATGCCTTTAAAGGCAGAGATGAAGAAATGTAAGAACAATTTAAGGCAGTGCATCAATCTTAACTGGAACCTTATTATAAATGATCCATGACCACACAACAGAACAGGGAGGTGGGCAGGCCTGGTGAGAAATCTGCAGGTATCCACTGGAATGCTAATTACCCAAAGTAAGCCATTTTTTTCTTCTTATTGACGCTTTTACCTCCAGATTCCTCACAGGCGAAATACATTCTAAAGAAGTACCCTTCTGCAGTGGTGGGCAAAAAAGGAAATTCTGGAGCACTGAGTGTGCAAAATGGCCCTTCAAGCAATAATTGTTAGCAAAGGTGTTAACGAAAAAGTTAAATACCTTAGGTAACGATATATCTGTAAGAGACAATTATTATTTACAGATTCCTCACCTTAGAATTACCCCCAGGCATCAGACTGGATCCTGAAAAAAATAAATGGTCGCAGCAGTACCCTTGCGCGTTGGGAGGTGGCGTCGGTCGACTCCACGTTCGTCGTCGGCATTGCCAGGATGACGTTGTGGTACCTACTTAGACGCCGCCCCTGTGCTGCGGTCAGTTCTTTAAACGACATTCCACACCAGAAGCGCAGAGCAATGCAAGACACTGACTACTGGTGTACCAAACTAGGGCCCTGAAAGGAAGTCCCCTACTCTAGAAGTCAGTTTGCAGAACGGTGAGGATGGGTAGTCCTGTAAGGAATCTATAACTAATATATGTCTCTTACAGATATAGGGCCCGATTCACAGAACTTACTTAAGACAAAATCCTAAACTTACTACCATTTTGGTATTCACAGAAGGCACTTACTCATTTCGGTATTCACAGAAGGCACTTACTCATTTCGGTATTCACAGAAGTTAGGAGTCCTAACTTTAGGACTCCTAAATGCTTTATGTGAATACCGAAAGTCTTAAAATTAGACCTTGCACCACCTTCGAGTCAAGACGCCACTCGTGATCCACCATGCACGGACGGCTGAGTTTGTCAGCCCTGGCGTTCAAGGAACCTGCCGGGTGTTGAACCACCAGGGACATGCCCTGATATTCCAGTCATGTCCAGAGGCGAAGGGCCTCTTGACAAGGGTACACGACCCCACCCCACCCTTGTTGTTGCAGTACCACAAGGTGGCGGTGTTGTTCTTGAACACCTGCACTACTCTTCCCTTGACAGAAGGAAGGAATGCTTTCAGTACAAGACGAATCGCCCGAAGCTCCAGAAGGTTAATGTGGAGCTCAGACTCCGCTGGAGACCAGAGGCCTCTGATCTCCGCCTCTCTCATGTGGTCGCCCCATCCCAGGAGTGACGCATCTGTCACCACCCTGAACTCTGGTTGAGGAAGGGAGAGGGATCTGCCTTCAACCCAATCCTGGTTCGATAGCCACCACTGCAGTTGGTGTGCAGTGCCCTCCGAGATCTGGACACAATCGGAAAGATTCCCCTGATGCTGTGCCTACTGGAACTTACGGTCCCACTGCACAGCCTGCATGTGCCACCTGGCATCATCCACCAGCAGGATGCAGGAGGCCATGAGGCCCAGTAGCCTCAGGGTCATTCTCACTGAAACCGGGATAGAGGCTGAAACATCAGAATCATAGCTCGGGAGCATAAGCCCGAAACTGCGCTGTATCCAGAACCACTCTGATGAAAAGGAGCTTCTGAGAGGCAATCAAGTGCGACTCCGGCACGATGATCGTGAACCCCAGCGAATGCAGGAGATTCACCGTAGTCTGGAGGTGGGACACGAAAGCCTGGGGCAAGCCCGCCTTCAACAGCCAGGTGTCAAGATCGGGGAAGACTGGAACCCCTGATCTAGGCAGATGAGCAGCGACCACCGCCATCACTTTCGTGAACAACTGAGGGGCGCTGGTAAGGCCAAAGGGGAGCACGATAAACTGAAAATGCTTATGGCCTACCGTAAATCGTAGGTAACGCCGGTGGGCAGGCAGGATGGGGATGTGAAAATAAGCGTCCTGCAAGCACAACGCTACCATCCAGTCTCCCTGGTCGAGGGCAGACAGAACCTGAGCCAATGTCAATATTTTGAACTTCTCCTTCCGGAGGAAGCGGTTGAAGTTCCTGAAATCCAAGATAGGATGGGGCGAGATGTAGTCGCCAGGTACAACGATCTGGCCGTAGCCCAAGAATCCTTGAAGAGCTCAACTGCGTTGTCTGCCTTGTCGCCAATCAAGCGGCGGCCATCAAAGGGCATGTCCAAAAGTGTTGTGGACATCGCCCGGAAAGCCAGTGGACCTCAGCCAGGGGTAGCGTCTCAGAGCTACAGATGTTAAAATAGTCCTGCCTAGTGAGTTGGTCGTGTCCAGCCCACAGCGAATTGCTAACTTTGCTGCATCTCTCCCTTCGCCAACTGCACAAGAGAATATGGGCCAGGCCTCCTCCGGGCACTGTGCCAGCACCTGCTCAACCGTATCCCACACGGAGTGGGTGCAACAGCCCAAGAGACATGCGGTGTTCACCGACCGCAGTCCTAAGCTGGCAGAAGAAATTACTTCTTCCCAAGGTGGTCCAGCTTCTTGGATTCCCTATCTGGGGGAGCAGTAGGGAACAAGCCTTTGGAAGTAGAGGCATGGACTACCAAGCTTTCAGGGATAGGGTGTTGGGAGAGAAAAATGGGGTCGCCGAAGCCGTGCGGTGGCGTCGGGCAATCATCCAATCCACAGAAGCCCCTGTGCTGGGCTTGGTCCAAGTGCCCAGAAAGATGTCCGTTGAGGGCCTCCTAGTGGCAGAAGGGGCTCCGAAGAGGCGGCTGCTGGTTGAAGCACCTCAGTCAGGAGGTTAGTCCTGACTGCAATCATAGGAAGCTCAAGGCGCAAGGCCTCAGAAACCCCACGCAACACCACAGCGTAGGAGGCTCCCTCCTCCGTAGCCACGGTAGGGGAGAAAGCATACCAAGGTCTGGGGAGTTATTCGGACCACTGACATCACCCAACTCCTCTCTCCAGTACGGTTCATCAAGCTGGTTTGCAAGCGGGTCAACAGGCCCATCCCAGTCCTCCTCATCCTCGCCTGGCTGCCACTCAGGGCGATAGGGAACGCCTGGATAGAAAATTGACACAAAATTGTCGGCCAGGGCCCGGCTCCATATCTAAATCGAGGGAGGATCAGGGTTCAACGCCGGTTGAAGCGCAACCGGCGTCGAAGGCGGTGGTGTCGTCAATAGATTCGGCGCCAGAGGAGATGTCGTTAGGTTGACCAGCGCCGATCCAGATCTAGGCCTGGAACCTAGGGGGCCCTGTGGCGCCGGGGCCGGAGCCACCAGCAGCAAAGGCCTAAACCCCCAGCATTGTCCACGGGGCCCGAAGGCACGCCGGCGGAGTCGGTTGCCCAAAAATGGAGGGGAGAGCTTCGTAAAATGTATCAAGTTGGGCAGGGGTCGCTCTGGCTCACGGAAAGGGCAGGAAGCTCGGAGCCGGCCCAGCAGGCTCCGCGGATGGAGCCAAAGGACAACAACCGTCCGCATCCCATGTCTTGTCAGCTGACGGACGAGGAGAATGCGAAGAACGAGGGTGCTTTTTCACCTTCTTCTTGTGCTTCGACTTACCTAAAGACAAAAACTTCGACGAGGAGTGGTGGTAGTGGTCCCGCGACCTCCCTCTCAACCGGGACCTCGAGTGGCATGGAGCCGACTGCCGGGCCTCCAGAAGCTGGTCGTGGTCGCACTCCAGGCACCTGAGGCACACTAGATGTGGGTCCGTCACTGAAATCAGATTGTGGCAGAAGCCAAAAGGTTTAAAGCCCGTCCGCCAGTGTGACATCCCTGCGTGCACCAGGAGTCATACGACTCGAAAGTAAGTCGACAAATAGCCGAAAAACAGTTAGTCAAAAACTGTCTAGGGAACCGCTCTCATCGGATCTGTGCTGGCTGGCACGTAAAAAGAAAGAACTGACATCAGCCCGCAGGGGCTGCGTCTAAGTAGATACCGCGACATAATCCCAGCGATGGCGACGACAAACGCAGAGTTGACCGACGCCACCTCCCAAAGCGCAAAGGTACTTCTACGGAAAAGAAATTCACAGGATCCAGTCTGACACCTGGGGGTAATTCTAAGGTAAGGAATCCATAACTAATAGTCTCTTTCAGATAGAGGAAAACCCCTGGCGAGTGCTGATGTAGCAGAGTTTGCTTTGGTGGAGTGAGCATAGTTCCAGTGGCCCCTTCTTGGCATAGCACATCTTTCTACAGAGTATTAGCCAACAGAACAAAGTCCTTTTCTGAACTGCCTTGCCTTTCTTCCTACCTGCTAACCCACAAAGAGCTGGTCATCAGACTCTGATCTCCATGGTACAGTCAATACAGAAACTGGCCACTCTCATGGAGTCCAACAGGTGTAATCTCTCCTCCTTTGTGGTGAGGTGAGGCAGAGGGTAAAAGGTAGGAAGGGTAATGGAATACCCCTGATAAAAAGGGTTACCACCTATGGTACAAGTAATGCTTTTGTTATGAGGACTAATTTGTGCAGTAAGAAGCATGTGAATGGCCAATTAACACTCTGTGCTTGCCTCGCCATGAAAATGGCCACAAGAAAAACTGTCTTGAATTTTAACAGTCTTAACTGGCAATTGTGAAGAGGCTCAAAGGGAGCACCCATGAAAAAGTCAAAACTAAATTTAAATCCCATTGGGGTTGAAAAAAAGTAATTGCTTCAGTTCCTTCTAAGATCCGGAGCTTACACGGTGACTTCAAAAGGACGGCTCGTCTGGAATGCAGACAAAGGCAGATAAGGTGGCAATGTATCCCTTGGCAGTGCCCACAGTACAGCCTTACTGGCTCAAAGACAAAGCAAACTGAAGGCTTTGAACACATGCGCCTTCAAACGGTCTATGTTTTGTTTAGAACACCAAGTGAAAAATGATTGCTCCTTCCAGAATAGACCGATTTTGTGAAGGGGTGACGCGTCAACAGAATGACATCGAACATCTTTGGAGACAGCTGGAAGAAAATTAGTTGTCCTTGTTCAATTTCCAGGCATGATGAAGGTAGATGCACTGAAGAATGGGAGAGCAGTTCCAGCTCAAGATGTAGATGGAGCAGGGGACACAGGGAAATTGGCATACTACATCTTTTTTGGCCAGTCTTGGGCAATTTAATTTAATTGGGTCGGTTCTTGGCAAATCTTTCTCAGAAGAATCAGAGGAATCAAGGATATGGGAGAAAACAAATAATGAGTGGAAAATTACATCTCAACGGAAACACGATCCTCCATGACTCCCTGCAATGGATACTAGAGGACACAGAACTGTGACAGTGAGTGTTCTCCTGCGTAGCAAAAAGATCTACCTGAGATGTGTCCTTCAGGAAAACAGTGTTCTATACCACTTGTGGGTGCAGATGTCATTCATGGTCATCATGGGGACACCAGTCTGTTGGCTGGATATTTAAAGGGCTGACCAGATTTGTAGTGACTAGCAAAATGCCAAGCTGTGTGCCCACACCCAATAAATCAGCCCTTCCAAACAGAGAAGATGAAACCCCACTCCCCTGATTGTTGACATAAACCTTAACAGTCGTATTGTCAGGCAAGATCTGGATGGACTGACCGTAAGGAAAAGGGAGGAATGGCTATAAGGCTACACGGAATGCCCTCAATTCAAGCAGGTTGATGTCAAGTACCTGCTCCTAGGGGTACCAGAGGCCTCTGATCTTCAGATTCTCCGGAAGTGTCCTTCCACCTGAGGTTGGAGGTGTTCGTCATCACAGTGGTCACTACCAGAGGAGGGTGAAAGTACATCTCATGTACTCCTTTACTGACCACCAGCACAGGTCCACTGCAGCCTCCATGAAGATTGTGATGGTGTCCCACAGATCTCACTCCTGTTTGTCCTGATGCCAAAGAAGGCATATAAATAGGCGCCACCCCAGGGCATTGGTGTCAGTTTCTTTTCGCGACTTACCATGCCAGAAGTGTGGAGCCACGTGGAATACTGACCACTGGTGTGAAAATCTATGGCCCTTTTCTGGATAAATCCTTAACTGTACAATCCAGTCGCAGAGCTGGGAGGATGGGTGGGTTGGTCGGAATCTGCAGCTACATAGAGGGCCCGATTCACAGAATTAACTTAAGATAAAATCCTAGACAGTTTTATTCTAGACAAACTTAAGATAGACTTAAGACAGACTTAAGACAAACTTAAGACAAACTTAAGACAGGCTTAAGACAGACTTAAGTTAGGATTTTGTCTTAAGTTTGTCTTAAGTTTGTCTTAAGTCTGTCTTAAGTCTGTCTTAAGTCTGTCTTAAGTTTGTCTTTAGTTTGTCTTTAGTTTGTCTTTAGTTTGTCTTAAGTCTGTCTTAAGTCTGTCTTAAGTCTGTCTTAAGTTTGTCTTAAGACAAACTTAAGACAAAAGCCTAACTTCTGTGAATACCAAGTAAGTTTAGGATTTTGTCTTAAGTTAGTTCTGTGAATCGGCCCCTCTATCATTCTACCAGATAAAGTGTTACTGAAGGTAAGTAAATTCATCTGATAGAGATTTCTAACTGCAAAATCCTTAAGTTAGAAAAGGTACCCAAGCAATACCTCCCCATACGCAGGGCTGTGAACTGATTTTTTTTAGTCCTACATGACCAAACAGAAATAAATACCGTCTCACAGTGCTTTGTAAACGTGTGTAAAGAAACCTACATTGCTGCCTGATAGATATCCAGGACAGGACAGAACCTTCTTGAGTTAAAGCAGTGGTCGCAGCTTTGGCTCTGGCAGAATGAATGCACAAACTCTCTGGGGGTGGCTTTTTGGCCAGTGCATAGCAGATTTTGATGCACAGAACTATCCATCAGGAGATGGTATGCTTCTGCCCTGCCTTACCTTTCTTGGTTTCCACCCAAAACTCATAAGTGAGATCAAAGTAGAACTTCAGACCTCTATTTGGGTCCAGTCGATGGAGTCTCTCCCCTTCTTCAGAAGGATGAGGTGGAGCATAAAAAGTAGACAGACTGATGGATTGGCCTACAAAAAAAGGGCTAACCACTTTCGGTAAGAAAGATGCCCTAGTTCACAGTACCAGTTTGCTAGGGAAGAAAGTGAGTTATGGAGGATGCGCAGAGAGCGCCTGTAGCTAACTGACCCACTAGGGAGATAGTATCTCCACTAGGAAGGCCGTGTTGATAGTAAGAAGTCCGAGTGGGCAGGTATGGAGCAGCTTAAAGGGAGCACACATCAGAAAAGTAAGAGTCAAAGTTAGGTCCCACTGAGGCATAATAAAGGGTGCTGGTGGGAACAGGTGTTGGAGGCCTTTTAAGAACATATGTACAATAGGGGACTTGAAAAGGGATGGCTGATCTGGCAACCGCAAAAAAGCAGAAATTGCAGAAATGTAACCTTCTAAGGTAGTCAGAGCAGAGGCCTACTGGGCTAAGGACAAAATAAATACGACTCACGAGAAAGGGGTGCAGACACAGAGTGAAGGAAGCTGGCTCGGTATATACTATACCAAAATGAGGTACAGTGTGCACAGACTACAGTAGATCCCAAGAGGAGTTAAAGAGGCTCAAGTAATGCTCTATTTTGTGGTAGTGTGGGCAAGAAGTTAGGCTTATCAGAGGACAGTGCTAAGCATTTGTTGTACAGAACAGGCAATAAATGATTACACACACTCAATGACAAATCCGAGACCAATGAAAAGTAAAACTATTACTTTTAGTATATTTATTTTATAGAACCAGAGATACTTTGTTACAAGTAAATACATTTTGCAATATCAATGCTTTTCAATGTAAAATTTAAAAAATGTCAACAATTCAATGTTATCCTATAGGAGGAAACACAATCATCAATTTTCAGGTGAGTAAAGGATTTATGATATTGAGTTTCTGGATAAAGAATCGTACCAGGTAAGGTTCAGGTAAGTGACAAAACTGCACCACGGGTGCAGAGGTAAAACTCGGTATCTGTTGCCAATGTTATCCAAAGGAGAAAGGGTGCAATCGAAGTACTTCTACTTACAAGTAAGCAGCATGGTTTGAGAACCCAGTCTCAGGTTGTTAAGGTAAGCAAAGGGGAGTGGAGGGGGAGCACAAGGCAGCACCAAACTTACACCTCCACGGCACAAGGTCGGCTGGGTGCAGAGTGAAAACACAGCATCTGGCACTCAATGCAAACCAAAGGGGAATCTCAAAGTCTGAAAAAGGCTGCAGGCTCAAGCCAGGAGGCCGACTGAAGAAGACCTACAGCTGCACAGGTAAGTTGGAATGTGGGTAACGTCGGAACACCATGCAGGTCGCGTTTGGGAGGGGATGTGGGTCGTTGTGTTGTAATAAAAGAGCCACTCTTGTGGTTTAGCACCCTTTGATGACCACCATTTTAACTGACTTTAGTGTGTTATTTTGCCCTAGCCTTAATATAGGATGGTCCTGCATATGCCTGCTTCTCTTCTGTCCTGTAATCTTGCTGTCTTTCAGTGGGAGCTGTCATGGAGTGGAACAGTCCTGCCAAGAGCAGAGCGTGTGGGATGTGCATTTTAAAGCGTGAGAGAGAGAGGTGGAATTTGCTTTTTGGTCTCGAGGTGCAGTGTTGTGGGCGGTGGTGCACACATGTGCTCGGTGTTGTACATTGGTGAGAATGGAGAGTTCTTACTACTGGCTTGGACATGGCCTCATGTCATCTTGCTTTCTGAGTTTATCTTGCTTCGAACTTTTCTGTGTGCACAGTGGTGCTTGCAAGTTGTGTGGATGAGAATTATAAGTGCTTACTATTGGCTTTGACATGGCCTCATGTCTAATTGTTCTCTGACTTTACCTTGCTTCTGCGTGCAAAGCAGTGCCTGCGATTAATATTCAAGGTCTTTCTGCTCCTCACTTGTTTTTCGCACCTCATTGACCAGAGTGAACTGGATATTATCTGTAGAATGTACAACTCTGCCTCAGAGACGAAACACGGGAGCTTGGCCAGCCCCCATCTTGGCCTTGACGCACATGGGTACCAGTCAGCTCGTTTTTTTCTAATGAGAAAGGGGCGAGGTTTTCTAGAAGCTTCGTCTTACATTTAGTAATGATATTTAAGCTGGGTGCTTTCGGGGGGCCAGATGGAAGTTCACCTCAGAATAGACGTATTGCTGTGGAGATGACGGAACCTGAACCCTGACTGAAACTCCTTCCTGGGCTGTTGAAAGGGCTTCCCCAGCTAGACTTGGCAAGGATGTGGCAGAATCAGTCGGTGAGGTGTTCCTAACCATTTCTGTATATGTTTTCTACTCTTTACAGCAGATACTGCATTTTATTCTAATTGTTTATTGTAGTTATTTGGCATTTGAGAATCTGCATTCATTGATATGTTTGGCCTACCTTTTTAAACATTGAAGTTTTGATTATTGCCATTGTGATGTTTAGCCTGTTGGTTTTGATCATTTGAGGTGTTTTCTTTGTGGTGTGGGAGGTGCACATCCAGAGTAATTTTCTGCTATATATATCTTTCTGACCTCTTGCAGGACGTCCAGTGTGTCTTATCTTATATCAGTTGCTGCTTGTTTATTAATCAGTATTATTTATATGTTTGGATTATAGTTTGCTACATATATTTGAATCTTGTGCATTTGGCATCTGAGACAGCCTTTGTTTAGAGAGCATTGTGTAATAAACCCCAAGCCTTATTCTAAAAGAGAGAGAGTCCCTGCATTGTATTTTACGTGTTCATTTAAAAGTGTTTGATACCAATAAACCTGCATTTACTGATATATTTGGTCTACCATTCATTATTAAACTTGTGTGTGTTATGTCAAAGCACCTGAATTTGTCTTTTGCCTCCGAAGTGGGAGTGCTGTGCAAAGTGTGTGATTTAAAGGTGCGGTGGCAAATTAGCCTCCCAAAGTGGGAGTGCAGGGTTTGGGTGTGTCCTTTTAGTGAAAAGCAGATTCATTACACGTGTAGATGCTGCAGGCATCGAAATGGAGTGCGGCAGGGGTCAGCCCACATTGGACTCTTGCTCAGGAGTGCTGGGGAACCTTTGCTGGACCGGTGAGCCACTGGATCTAGGGCCATGGGGGTCGGGTGCAGAGGTAGTCGGTTTCACAGTTCCGCAGGCAGAGCTTTGGTCTTTAAAACTGGTTTTCTTTTGGACAGGTCCACTGTTCACAAGAGATCAGGAGTGTCTATGGAAGGCAGGCAGTCCTCCCAAGGTTTTAAAGGTTGCTGGTCTGCAGGACAAGTCGTGGAAGCTGCAAAGTTCGAAGTCGCAGACAAGCTGGTAGGGCTGGGACCAAGTCAGTAGCTGGAGCTTCTTGTCGTGCAGGGATTTGCTCTTCCTTGTCCTCTTCTTTGTAGGTCATCAGTAAACTGAGGATTAGGGTTCAAGGGTGCCCCTAAATACTAATTTTAGGGGTGTTACAAGGTCAGACAGTAGTAGACAGAGGGCTACTCACCTTTAGGGTGCCTACACCCTTTGAATATCCACTCCCTCTGGTGAGGGGGCATATCGATAAACCTAGTGGCTAGAGTCCTCCAAAACAATATGGAGGGTTCTCAAAGGAGCGCGTCACTTTAGCTCGAGGCACCTTAGGGGTTGCCCTGGCTGAGAGGGGACACACCTCTCTTGCTTACTAATTTTTCAGTCGACCTTGCTGACGAAAATGGGGCTTGGTCAGGGGGGTGAGTATCTATACCAACTGCAGATGCCCTAGTCAGAATCACAAAGGACGGGAAGCCTTTGAGGCTCCCTGCCTTTCTATGCTGTTCCTGCTTGGGGGTAGGTGTGAAACACCTTCACCCAGAGCAGGCTTTGTTTTTGACCCACAATAGCAAAGGGCTCCCACCTCAAGGGGTCAGAAATATGTCTAGAGATAGCAGGCTGGTGAGGAACAGGCAGGCACACACTAGCGAGTTGGTAGGATTTCAGGTGGCACCTCTGAAGTGCCCTCTGGGCGCATTTCTTAATCAATCCAACACTGGCATCAGTGTGAGTTTATTAAACTGAGATGTTTAGTACCAAACATCTTAGAATTCAGTGAAGCCATCACGGAGCAGTGAAACTCGTAGTGACAAGCTTCCAGTCCATGTACTCAGTATGGTTTCACTGTGCACTTATGAATGGACTTCGACGCTGTAGGGGCATATCTGCTCATGAAGTTATGCCCTCACATGAGTTATAGTGACCCTGCCTTAGGGCTGTAAAGTCCGCTGTAGGGGTGACTTACCTATGCCTCTCGCAGTGCTGGTATGCCTGGCACACAAGGATGTGTGCCAGGTCGGCTCTTCACTTTTTTCTGCCCCAAAACAAGCAGGCTGCAGTGGCAGTATGCCTGTGATTGGTGAGGGGTATCTGAGGGTGACACAATAAAGGCTGCAGCCCTGAGAGACCCTCTCTGGTGACAAGGCCCTTGGTACCTCTGGTACCTTTTGCAAGGGACTTGTAGCTGAGCCAGAGGTGTGCCAATTGTGGAAACAAAGGTAAAGTTTTGGGAAAGAACTCAGGCACTGGGAACCTGGTTAGCAGTAACACAGTGCACACACGGTCAAAGATGCAGAGGATGAGAGTAACCTTTCCCAAGAGAGTCTTCATTGTCTAAGTGGAAGAACCTGGAAAGTCCACCTGCATTGTCATGGGCAGTCCCAGGTCTGTGTTCCACTGTAAAGTCCATTTCCTGTAGGAAGATGGACCACCTCAAAAGTTTTGGGCTTTCACCTTTTATCTACATGAGCCAATTGAAAGGTCTGTGGTCAGTTTGATAAAGGGAGTGAGTACCAAACAGGTATGGCCTCAACTTCTTCAGGGACCAGACAACAGCAATGGCCTCCCTCTCTATGGCACTCCAACGCTGCTCCCTGGTGATTAATCTTCTGCTAATAGAAGCAACAGGCTGGTCCTGGTCATCATCATGGGTTTGGGATAGGACTGCTCCAATCCCTAGTGGAGAGGCATCAGTCTGCACAATGAACTGCTTAGAGTAATCTGGAGCTTTGAGAATTGGTGCTCAGCACATTGCCTCTTTCAGGTTGTCAAAAGCCTTTTGACAACTAAGGGCCAGATGTAGGTGGCTAAATACCGGTCGGTAACTCAGAAATTTGCAGAATTTCTGTGTTACCGACCGGTATTTAGCTATGTACAATATAGGTAACACCAAACGCCATCGCAAATAAGGAATCGGTAAAAATAAGGGAAACCAGTTACCGAATCCTTAATTTGCGATTAGCAGACACCGAAACCCCAAATACCGAATCGCTAAATAAGAAATCCTTAAAAACTCGCAAATCGATGTACCAAAATTCATTCAATTTTTCGGTATTTAGGAGTCGCTAATTACCACTGTCTCAAAGCAGTTGATAATCAGGTGCACTGCATTTAAACAGCCCCAACATGCAACAGTGTGAACACAATGGCGGCCCTCTACGTCATTGCAAGGCGGCTTCGTATGCAAGCAGGACTGAGGATCTGGAGACGGGAGGAACGCGTGTACAGACTGCGCGTTACACTGTTCCAACTGACTGAGGCTGAAATCCATGAGAGGTTCAGGCTAGACCCCCAAAACATCCTAGACCTGATACGGGACCTGCACCCACTCCTGGAGCATCAGACACCAATGGTGCAAATCTATACCAACACATGTTCAGGTGCTCTGTAGCCTGCACCTACTTGCATCAGGTAGTTCCCAGGGGGTGATAGCTGTGGCAGGTGGTGTGTCACAGAGTTGCCTGTCCCGTTTTTTCAACACTTTCCTGGATGCCATGATGCAAAGAATGCATCACTACATACGCTTCCCCAGCACACAGGCGGAACTGCAGAAAACCAAGATGGATTTTTATCAAAAGGCACAGTTCCCACATGTAATAGGGTGCATTGATGGGACACACATACCAATCTGCCCACCTGCAGCTAAAGAGTACATATATCGGAACCGCAAATCTACACATTCTATCAACGTGCAGGTAATATGCGATGCAGACCACATCATCACTGACATTGTAGTCAAATTTCCAGGGAGTACCCATGACTCCTACATATTCAGGAACAGTGGCATCTTCACACGTCTGGCTGGGGGTAAATTTGGAGAAGGATACCTGCTAGGTAAATCAATGTGACACGCCCTGATGTATACCTTGGATGAATGTGTTGGTTACTGTTATTAATGGCACTTCCTTTCTCACTCAGGTGATAGCGCATATGCCGTGCGGGCATTAATCCTGACTCCATATCTCAACCCATCTACCCCAAGTGAGAGAAGATACAATGTGACACATAGATCTATGCGCAATGTTGTGGAGTGCACATTCGGACAACTAACAAGCAGGTTCCGCTCCCGCCACAAAAGTGGAGGTGCATGTCAGTACCGCCCCATCCTCTGCTGTAAAATAATTGCAACATGTGCCATGCTGCATAACCTTGCCACAAAGAAAGGAACAGCAGTGGAACTAACTGACTCCGAGGACGAGGGTGAGGATTGTCCACAGCCAGAGCACATCGAAGCAGGTGTGGCAGCAGCACCAGATGGGAGACACAGACGGGCTGAGATCACACGCAACTATTTCTGAGTAAGTAAGGAGACACAGCTAGTTACTGTAATTGAGTGATGATGTTTTATTTACCTTAACTCAGGCAATAGAAGAGCACACTGCCACAACATGAAGGCCTCAACATGCCAGGCCAATATGCAATGGACATTCCAAAGGCGAAATGGGTTACATCACCCATTTCACAATAGCAGGTGATGGCTGGCATTATTTCCTGCGCCCACGCGCAGCACTGCTGCGTTCCCTGGGCACACTGTCCTCACTGGCGGTCTGTCCTGTGGCAGCGCTGTGCCGTTCGCTGCGCTTCCTGGACTCGGTTATTGGGGGCGTGATGCTACTGCGGCTAGTTGCCTTTTCACTATCCCCTCCATCACCTGCACCTGTAGTGGCTATTTGGTTTGTTTGTAGCACTTCCAGTGCACTGGTCACTGTGACTAGCCCCCTTGCCACGTCACGGCTGCAGTGGGCCATCTACTCCTGCATGGCCACCGAGCGCCTGCAGAGCACAGAGGTGGCAGTGGAGAGGCGGTTCACCGCCTTAGTGTAGTTGTCCAATTTCTGCCGGTCCCTGCGCCTCGCCAAATGATCCTCATCCATTTTGCTGCACAGCAGCCTCACTGCCTCTGATATGTCCCTCATGCCCTCAGCCACAGTACTGTTCATGGTGTCCATGCCCTCCTTGATTGCCAGCATGTGTCTATTCATGTGGACCATCTGCCGTTGCACTGATCTGATTGCACCTTGAGCATATTCCCCTCAAGACCGGCGAATACACTTGGATCCTCGCCCTGTGCAACAGGACTGGCTGCCCTTGCTCTGCGGCGTCTGACCCCTGTGTGGGCGCGCTCGGTGGGGGACTGTGTGCCTGCACTGTTGTCATCCACTGCCAGCGTGGAATGTTGGCCTCCTATGCTGGCCCCCTCGGACACCTCCATCTGCTGGAGGCTAGCCACTGTATGCCTCCTGGCTCTCGGTGGTGGTGGCGGTGATGGTGGCGGTGGTGATGCTGGTGATGATGGTGATGGCGGAGGTGGTGGTGGAGATGTGGTGTGCTCTGCAGGCGACAAGACCTCCTCCTCCTGTGTTTTCTCTCTCCTGGGTGCCTTTCCTGTGTTCACTTCTGCAGCCCTGCGCGATGGCTCGCCTGTGGAGACAGAATGTATATTTTCTCACTTGTCTGGCAGCATTTGCGTAATAATAAATTTCATGACTGCCCATCAAACTGACTGTCCTCTGCTTGCTATTTGCTGATGTGTGTCACATGTCTTTGGGTTCAGTGGACTGACTGTTATGATATGTGTTTCTTCTGACTACATCTCCCATAATGCATTGCTGGTTTTTAGTAAAACATGTACTGGAGTGGGAATCATACTGCCTCATTGGGGATTAGGGTTAGGGATTGGGGGGCACAGCATGCTGTGCATGCATCTTACCTTGCCTGTTGCCAGCTCTGGCTGAGCTGTCTACATCCCCAATCCCACTCACACTCTCAGGCTGGAGGCTGGACTCCACCAGGAGATCCAGGGCAGTTGGTGCAGGTGCTGTGGATCTCTCTCCACCTGTCTGCTTGGCTTCCTTCATTGTCTCTGCCAACCTCTCCTTTGCACGCTTCCTGAGGTCATACCAGCGTTTTTTAAGTTCTTCAATGGAGCGCTGGGTTACACCTATGGCATTAATCCTTGCCTGGATAACCAGCCATACCTGACTCTTCTGTGATTCAGGGATGTGCAGGGAATTTTTTCCAGTATATCATGGTCCTTTGTAACCTCCTCAATCAGGACCTCCAGCTCCCTCTCACTGAACTTGTGTTTCCTTTTGCGCTCTCCTGCCTCCTTTTCCTTATCCTGATTGTCCATTTCTGGTCTGGGATGTCAGCGAAAACTTGGAAAAGTTGCTCCTGGGTTGTTTGCTGTGATCCCTGCCTCTCCAACAGCTTCAGGATCAGTGCAGCTGCATGGGTGTGGCCACTTCCTGGTTGTGAGGTCACGAGGAAGCACAGGATTGGCTGATTCAACAATTTGCGATTTTTCAAAATACCGAATTCGCTAATTACCGAATCGGTATTAAGGAATCGGTAATACTGATTCGGTAATGGGGATTCGTTATTTTTTTTTACAATTTTTTTTTTTACCAATTCGGTAATTTTTACTGATTTTTAACGAATCGGTAATTTTTACCGATTTCTTATCTACATCTGAAATACCGAGTTCTTAATTACGAATCGGTAAAATTCGCTATTAAGGACTCGGTATTTCAGTTTTACCTA
Source organism: Triturus cristatus (assembly GCF_964204655.1). NCBI lineage: Eukaryota > Metazoa > Chordata > Amphibia > Caudata > Salamandridae > Triturus > Triturus cristatus. Next base: position 654,210,472 of record NC_140584.1, read on the forward strand.
CTACTGGCCCTTACTGTCCAGTTTATCTTCTTGGGCATCTTCTTGGAGGTGAGTTCTCTGAAGAATGCCACAATGGAACCATACACTTTCACAAACCTCCTGTAATACCCAGTCAAGCCCAGAAATGCCCTGACTAGGGTCTGGGTTTTTGGAGCCTCCCAGTCCAGATTTGTCTGGATCTTTGGTTGTAAGGGTTGTACTTGGCCTCCACCTACAAGGTGGCCCAAGTATACAATAGTTCCCTGCCCTATCTGGCATTTTGGATAGTGAGGCTTGCCAATTGCAGGGTCTGCAAAACCTTTGCAAGGTGAACCAGGTGATCCTGCCAGGAGGAGCTAACAACAGTTGGTAAGATTTCAGGGACCACCTCTGAGGTGCCCTCTAGATACATTTCTTAATAAATCCAACAGTGGCATCAGTGTGGGTTTATTAAACTGAGATGTTTGTTACCAACACATCTTGGAATTCGATGAAGCCATCATGGAGCTGTGAAACTCGTAGTGACAAGCTCCCAGACCATGTACTCAGAAAGGCTTTCATGTGCACTTATACTGTCTAAAAAGGCCTGGCACACAGGGATGTGTTGAGAAACAAAGGGGGTGTGCAGTTCCTAAGGGTAGGAGGGGAAAGAAGGTATTTTCTAAAAAGTACCCTCACACACCCCGAAGGATGTCATGCTTCATCATTGGGCCTGCTCCTCGTCGGGCCGGCGCTGCATTGCCCGACGGGCACCAGCGAAGGGCTCTTTGGCGGGGGTCTTTCTGTAGATGTACCGTAGGGTGAGTGCAGGTGTGTGGGCTGGGTCGTGCGGTGAGAGTGTGGTTTAAAATAGGCCTAGGGCAGTCCAAACAAAATATGTTTATTACCAGGGGACACTAGCCTAATTAAAAGTAATGGGCCCTAGCTGGATGTAATGATCCTACAGGGCTAGTGTGGTGTATAGGGTCGAAATGTTTCATGACAAATTAGCCCCTAACGGGTCTGGTGGCACTTCATCAGGACCAAGAGAGTGATATAAACGTGCTTTGGCACTACCGCAAACCTGCTTCACCGATTCGTAAGTGATAACCAGAAGCAGTTGAACGCCCCAGGTTGAATGATCCCGAGGTGAAAGACCCCTACAGATTAGGTCTAGTGCTGATGGGGATGGCAGAGCACTACGTTGCTCTGATGGCAGGGAGGCAGTGCAACTAGCGTCCGTACTACCATGGCTCCGGGCCCCGTGTAAGGCTTCCATGTGCACTTATAATGTCTAAAAATTGACTTAGTCATTATAGGGGCATATCTGTTTATGCAGTTATGCCCTTACAAGAGGTATAGTGCACTCTGCCTTGGGCTGTAAGGCCTGCTGTAGGGGTGACTTACATATGCCGCTTGCAGTGTTAGTAGGTCTGGCACACAGGGATGTTTGCCAGATCAACTCTTCACTTTTAGCTGAATCAAAACACGCAGGCTGCAGTGGCAGTGTGCCTGTGTTTGGTGAAGGGTCTCTTAGGGTGACCCAATACATGCTGCAGCCCTTAAAGACCGTCACTGGTAATAAGGCCCTTGGTACCACTGGTAACTTTTACAAGGGACTTATAGGTGAGCCAGGTGTGTGCCAACTGAGGAAACACAGGTACAATTTGGGGAAAGAACATAGAGACTGGGCACCTGGTTAGCAGGAACCCTGTGCACACTTATCCTAAGATTTATCAGAGTCAGGTAAAAAGCAGGAGTAATCATGCAAAAAGGGATACTTTCCTACAGAGGGTCAACATGCTTATCTTCACACCATACCACAAATTTACTCCAACTGCAGGCATACACCGTCTTAGTGGAGGGGCACCTGGCTGCCTGGAAAACAGTGTAGACTTACGGCAGAAGGTCAAAAGCTGTCAACTGTCACCACTCAATCTCCACGCATGAAGGCGAACCATTTTTAGGTTTGGGCGCAGGACCATGCCCTGTTGCTGCAACAGAAGATCCTCCTGAAGAGGCAGCTTGATCGGAGGACCAATGCTTCCGCTCAACAGCTCTGGATACCAGACTCTCCGTGCCCAATCCAGGGCCACAAGAATGACTTGGGCCCAGTCGTTCTTGATCTTCTTAAGAACTCAGAGCAGGAGTGGTATTGGGGGAAAGGGATACAAGAGGCCAAAACATCCCTCAAAATAAAAAGCGTCTGACAGAGAGAGCAGCTTGGAAACTCCAGTGTGCGAAACTGCTGGCATTGCATGTTCTTGGCAGAGGTGATCAAATCTAACCAAGGTTCTCCCCATTCTTGAAAGAGACCTTGTGTAACCTCTGGAAGCAGACACCATTTGTGATCCACGAGGCACTGATGGCTGAGTCAGTCTGTTCTGGCATTCAAAGAGCCCTACAGGTGTTGATCCACTAGGGAAATGCTCTTGTGTCCAGCCATGTCCAGAAGGAAAGGCCACTTGACAAAGGATCTACGACCCCCACCCCACCTTGTTTGTTGCAGTATCACCTGGAGGTGGTGTTGTACATGAACACCTGTACTAGCCTTCTCCTGATCGAAGGAAGAAAGGCTTTTATTGTCAAATGGATCACCCAAAATTTCAACAGGTTGATGTGGAGTCCGGATTCCGCCAGAGACCAGAGTCTTCTGATCTCTACCTCTCCCTGATGGCTTCCCCAGCCCAGCAGTGACACATCTGTCACCACATTCAGCTCTGGTTGGGGAAGGAAAAGGGGTCTGAGGCCCAACAATCTTAGGGTCATTCTCCCTGAAAGTGCAGAAGGTTCGCAGTAGTCTGGAGGTGGGAGACAACTGTCTGGGGTGAACCCGCATTCAACAGCCAATCGTCCAGGTAGGGAAAGACTGGAACCCCTGACCTCCGCAGGTGAGCTGCAACCACCTACATCACTTTTGTGAACACCCTAAGGGTTCTGGTAAGGCCGAAGGGGAGCAAAGCAAACTGAAAGTGCTTTTGGACCACCGTGAACCTTAGGTAATGTCTGTGGGCAGGCAGGACGGAGATGTGGAAATAGGCATCCTGCAAATCCACTGCTAAAATCCAGTTTCCCAGATCTAGGGCAGACAGGACTTGTGCGAGAGAGAGAATCTTAATCTCTCCTTTTTCAGCAACAGGGTGAGAAGGTGCAGGTCTAAAATAGGACAAAGGCCTCTGTCATTTCTGGGGCATAGAAAGTAGCGGGAATAGCACCACAACCTACTTCTGATGAGGGCATTGTCTCCATAGCTCCCTTGGCAAAGAGAGCTTACACCTCCTTACAGTCCTCCATCAGCCTGTCATAAGTTGGTGGTATGGGAGGGGGGTAGTCACAAAGGGGAGGGAGTATCCCCTCAGGATGAGTTGCGAAACCCAGCAGTCTGGTGTGATTGATCTCCAGTGAAGCAAGTGATGGCGTATCCTGCCTCTCCACTGGATGTCCATGATGGTCCGAAGGTACACTAAAGGTGTTTGGAGCCTGTGACTGCCCAGGGTGGTGGACTTCTGGCTGCCTGTCCCATGTGGTTTGTGCTAACAGAATCCTCAGCCACAAAAGGAATGAAAAAATTGCTGGGCATGGTGGCTGGAAGTGTAGAGATGCAGTTGGAAGCCCCTTCCATGGCCATGAAAGGGGCAGAAGGCAGACTAGTGTCGGTGAGGGGCCATGGAAAGGCCCAAGAACATGAACGTAGCCCTACTGTCCTTGAATCACTCCTGCACTGAGCCTTCCTTCTCACTGAACAGACGAGAGCCATCAAAGGGCATTTCCATGAGCGATACCTGGTCATCCCCCGGAAAGCCAGTGGTTTTCAGCCAGATTTGGTGCCTAAGGGCCACTGGCGAAGAAACTGTTCTGCTGAGCAAGCAAGTTGTATTCAGCCCACATCTTATAGTGAGGTTGGTTGTGTCTCTCTCCCATCAGCAATTGCCTGAGAGAGTATGGCAGCACCGGCACAACCGAGTCCCAGGTTGTATTTGAGTATCCGCCCAAAAGTCATGGGGTGTTTACCAATCGCATTGCGAAGCCAGCAGAAGAGAACGTTCTCTTCCTGAAGGTATCCAGCTTAGTGGATTCCCTATCTGGTGGGGTAGTAGGGAATGCACCAGAGTTCATTTTGGATGAGGGGACTAGGACCACCAAGCTCTCTGGGGTGGGGTGTTGTGTGAGGAAACTAGGGTCACCTGGGGTGGGGCGATGGAAGCAGGCAGCCTTCTTATGCACAGGATCCCCAGTGCCTGACTTGTACCAGGCTCCGAGAAAGACATCTGCAAGGGGTTTATTAAATGGCAGTAGTGGTTATGTGGGGGCAACTTCCATCTAAAGCACATCAGTCAAGATGTTTGTCTTGACTACCACTGAGGGCAGCGGAAGGTCCAGGACCTTAGCTGCCTTCCACACCACCATAGCAAATGAGGCACCTTCCTCCGTAGCCATGCTAGGAGAAGAGACCAGGCAGTTGGCATTCGTCAGATCCTCATAGCAGGTGTCTTCAGGATCTTTTGTTTGATAACCATAAGGGTCCGCAGACCCTCCCACTCATCATCCAATACAGGTCTGCTGTAGAAATAAGGCGCTGCCTCTGATATGGGGCTCTGCTCCCGGTCGGTGCAGGGGCCGACGTTGAACAACGCCTGTCTGGCTCCCTGTCGGAAATGATGATTGGGGCATCAGCATCACAGCGGGCACCGGTTAAGGTTGAGGTTGCTCGACCAGTGCCGCTCCGAATACGTCAATGGATCACTGGTGTTTGACTGGCACCGAGGGTGAACCCGCTGGTGAAAGACCAGTAAGAACCATCCCCCGGGCCTGTGGGGCCCGAGGGCGCTCCGAAGAGATTGGACTGCACGAAGATGAGGTGCATGGCCTCACAAAATTCTTTCAGTTGGGCTGAGGTCAACATGGCTCTCGGAAACATAGGGAAGTGTGGGGACGGCTCAGGTGCAGGCTCCACCACAGAGCTAGGCCTCGATGTCAATGGCCCTGCGACTCATCTGAAGACTTGCCCTGCAAACTCGGTCACCTCTTCAACTGCTTCTTTTTCCTGTGGGATTTACCCTACTTGTAGTAGGCGATTATCACCAGGTCCGACTTAATGAACGATCTTGAGCTCTTCCTCGCAACCTGGTTCTGGAATGTCACATAGTCATTCAAAGTCAGGTGGCGGGGAGTTTGAGGGACCTCAGAGCCTTGGGATGCATGGCACTACAATCCTCGCATGTCTTGGTGTCATGGTTGTGCTCAAGACACCAAAATCAAACCAAATGCGGGCCTGTCACCCAGCGACAGGCGCCACATGGTTTAAAACCCTTCTTTCTGATGGACATCCTACACACTTGGAGACAAAAAAATTATTTGACAAAAGGTCGAAAAAGAAGATCAGTCAAAAATTGACTGGGGGTCGCTTCCTCTGGATCTGTGCAGACTGGCACCAGAAAAAAAGAACTGACTTCGGCGCGCTTGGAGTGGCTTCTATAAGCACCGCACATCACTTTCAGCGCAGAAGACGCCACGCCAAGCCGAACTGCAGCACTTACTGGTGTGCAGGTGCACTGCTCACCAAATGTTTCTGAGAACCAGCCTGATGCCTTGAGGATATTCTATGATAAGGAATCTGCGGCTAGATGTCTCCATCAGATATACCTTTTTACAATTTTTTGGATCCCCTATCTGGAGAGGCCACAGAGAATGCACCCAGATTCTGCTTCTTGCAAGATGAAGCATGTACCACTAGACTTTCTGGTGTGGGGTGAGAATACAGGAAGGCAGGGTCCCATGGTGCCTATATCTCGAGGTCATAGGCCTATTAACTGCTGGTGGGTTGATCCCACACCGCCCTAATTGGCTCAAGCCCGGCCTCATTAAAATGAAACAAAGGCACTGATGTTCAAGAAGCGGTTGGAGAATCTCTGTTAAAATGTTCGTCGTTACCTCCACAGAGAGCAAGGAAAGCTCTGAGACTTCTGCTGCCTTTCTAAACACCGCATGGAAGGACGCCAGTTCAGAAGAGACAGGGTGTGTTGAACATTACATTTCTGTCTCACATGACCTGTCCAGCTCGCTGAAACAATTTTTTTTATATCTTTATATGTTTTACATCCAGCACAACATTCAACTGTATATACGTCGTATTAAAGTTTAAATGATAATACATCTCCATTTGCGTTTTTGTGCCCGCTAGATGGGGGACAAATCACCGCATTTGACATTACAATCAAGCATTGGCAGCATTAAGTCACTACAGAGATTAGTGGCAAATATTACTGTACGGAGCTATATTGATTCATAGTGTAAAATAATTTTTAAAAAAACAAAGAAAGAACTATTAAACTTGATACCACCTTGCTCCTTGCTAGTATGCCTATTCTTTAAGTATTGTATATATATACCTGCTTGATGTGCCGCCTATGCGAAGTGCAGGCCAACAGGGTCCTGCTGTAATAAGTGTTGTTATGGGAACAGAGTAGAGGGGAGAGAATGCAGCCCCAATTTTTAGGTATGCGTGGGAGCGATTAGGCCGGGCAGGAAGTGTGAAACAATTATTTCTAAGTGTCACGCCCACGTGTGTGTGGCCCTTCTCCCCAGTCAAGAGCGTGCCTTAGCATAGGTGCTCAGGGCATCTCAGTCATATTAGTCAGAAGCAGCAACAGTGTTAGTGCCATGTCACCCATGGTTATTCATGTCTCTGAGTCTTGTTTCTATAGTAGTCACGTAGTGTTGCCAGTCCACAGGTTGTATCCGAGCTGTTGGGCGTGGGGAATGTGCTGTCGATATATCATGCTCCGCCACCAAAGTTCGCCGAAGAGCAAGTAGCCAGTGTCTGACGGATGGGCCAGTCGGGGACTTCCAGGCCATGGCCAGAGAACGTTTGGCCAGTACCAATGCCAAGTTGATAAATTTGTTGAGGTTCTTGCATTGCGCGTTCCTTTTGGTAATGCCGAGTAGGTAATGCATCCCCTAAATTGGAGATATGGTTCCCCAGTATGCTATGATGTACGAACACGTCCAGACCATATGCATGAAATCAGCGTCCGAGTCGAGGCACCTGGGGCAAACATCTATGAAGGTTGGGTACATTCGCGCTAGCCTGTGCGGGGATAAATATGTGTGATGTAAGTAATTGAATTGCGTGAATTTCAGAGGGGCATTCGATGAAATTGTCTTGGGATTTCCAACACATTGTTTGCATTGCTTATCTGTGATTTTGGTGGAGAGCGTGGCTGTCCAATATTCTCGCAGTGGGGACACTGAGGGGGCTATGTCCGTTCTAAGAGAGTTGTATATGGTCGTGGTAGCTTTCCTACCAGACCCGTGCGTCAGTAATGTCTGTAAAGCTTCAGAAGTCAGTGGTATCATACTTACGTCCCCCAGATATGCGTTGCCTGTTGTGTGCGTATAGAAGGAATGTTCCGGGGCCACCCCACTGTCATCTCTCACAGTGTCAAAACCACAGAGAGCAGAGTCTACGAATAAGTCTCCCAATGTTGTCAGTCCAACTGCTTGCCAATAAACCAGTTCCGGTCGCTTTAGGAGGGTGTATGATCCTGGGAGCTTCTCGATGGGGGGATCTGGGGCATATGGCATGGGATGGCATTTAGATATCACATAATGCGACCAGGCGCTACGGGCTGCGTGTAACAGAGTACAACCCTCCGTCCTCTGGAGCCTAGTTCTGGTACTTGATAGCCATTCAAGCAAAATCTGATCGCGATAGCGATATTGCCCTGGTGTCTAGTTCAGGGAGATTCTTCTTTGCAAGCCAGCGCATGGGCCACTGGAGCTGGGGGGCTGCATAGTATAACTCATAATTGGGTGCCCCTTGTCCTCCCTCAGATATAGGGAGGTGAAGCTTTGAGAGTGCTATCCTTGCTCTGGAGTTGCCCCATATCAGAGACACTAAGTGTGAACGAGGGTCATGGACCAATTTCTGAGGCGGTCTATAGGGGAGAACAGCGAAATAATATAGGAGTCTAGGGAGAAGAAGCATTTTGGAAATGACAATCAGGCCCATGGGGATAATGGAAGAGCAGTCCCGAATGGGAGACTCGCCCTAGCACTGGCGAACGCCTTCCCCAGATTGCCATCTATCACATCAGACAGGGAGTGAGAGACCTGAACTCCCAAGTATTGGAATGAGTCATACGCTCTGGTAAGTGGTGCATGGGGCTGCCGCTGCCTTTGATCGACTGGGATGCGTGACATCGGGAATAAGACTGATTTATCCCAGTTACCTTTCAGGCCCGACAAGCGCGCATGGATGTCTAGGAGTTCTGCTAGACCTCGGAGCTCCTCGCCCTGGTTGCAGTGAAAAATCAGCACCTCGTCCGCGTAAAGGGACAATATTTGTTACTGCGTGTGCACTCGAATGCCCCAATCGATAACATGGCTGCGGAGTGCACAGGCCAGGGGCTCCATGGCCAAGGCAAACAGCATGGGTGAGAGTGGGCATCCCTGGCTGGTGCCGCGCTCAATATCAAAGGGGGGCGAGATGACTCAGCGAGATGACTCAGCCTGTTTTCACCCGGGCACGTGGGTTGGAGTATAATATTTTTATCCAGCGTAGAAACTTAGGACCATGTCAAATCGAGCCAGTACCGCCTGTAGGTAGTCCCACCCCAGGGTATCGAAGGCCTTTTCTATGTCTAGGGCTGCTATCCAGTGTTGTTCGGGAGTCGTTTGGGCCCACTCTAGGAATTTAAACAGGCGACGAAGATTCAGCCCAGTGCTTCTGCCCTGGACAAACCCATTTTGACCCGCATGGACCAACAGGGGAAAGACCTCCAGCAATCTATTGGCCAGTAACTTACCCAGAATTTTGTAGTCTGATGTGAGTAAAGACAACAGGCAGTACGAGCTCATGAGTAGGGGATCACGACCAGGTTTTGGGAGGACTACCAGTATAGCCTCGCGAAGGGAAGGGGGCAATATGCCTCTATTAAAGGATTCTTGAAATACTGTGAGCATCCGGGGTGCCAGCTGAGTGGAATAGGTGGCATAGAATTCCACGGGCCATCCATCCATACCTGGAGTTTTGCCTCTCGCTAGCTGTTTGAAAGTGTCAGTGATTTCAGTTGCTGTCAGCGGCGCCTCTAGTTCAAAGTATTGGTCCTGCGTTACTTGTGTGAGGGCCACCTGTTCTAGGAACTGTTGCATTGCCTGTGGGTCATCTAAGTCTGGGGCCTTGTATAATGACACATAGTATTTATGAAAGGAGTCATTAATTTGCTCTTGGGTATTGACTAAGGTACCATCTGGGGTATATATTCCAGTAATAGGTAGTTGCGCAAGATTACTTCTCAACAACCATGCAAGCGTCTTGCCTGCTTTGTCGCCCTCCGCGTGTCTTCTAGCCAGATACTGCTTATAATTTAAAGTGCACAGTTTATCCAGTGCTTCCTTGTGTGCTAATCTGTTTTTGGAGTGTGCTGATAGTATGCGTGGGTCTGTGGGGGCCATGCATTCCTGGTGTAGTATGTCAGCTTCTAGCCCTTGAATTTCCGTGGTAAGTGTCATGCGGGTGCCGTATACTGCCTGTATGCCCTGCCCGCATAGGACGACCTTCAGGGTGTCCCATTTAATGCCAGCATGTGTGGCCGTCCCTTCGTTGGTTTAGAAGTATGTGGTTATGGACTGCGAAATGGTGGCCTTCAAAGCCGGGTCGCGTCTGCCGGGGTTAATGTCTGAGAAATGTGGATTGTCCTCAGTTAGGCGCATAAAGGGATACCATGGACAACAGACGACCGTCTAAAGAACCTTCTAGAACCGCATAGTGGCCTTGAGGGTCGACACACGTGTGCATTATCTGTATTGGGATACCTGGTGCCACCCAGATCAGGGCCCCCCGGGGATAGCCTGAATAAGTCGTGCCCCTCCATCTTTTACTAAGCGAATGCAATGTTTGTTGCGTCTCCTGAAGTAGAGCTATGGCGATCCTGTGCCTGCGTAAATACTGGTACACTTTGTGTCTCTTTGCACAAACAGCCAGACCGCGCACATTCTAAGTTAACTTGCTTGCCCTGGAGTATGGTGTCCAAAAACAGTTTTCCAGATATCGCTCCATGAACTGTCCCTAGACGCGTTCTGACAGGCCCACCAGGCGCACATTGTTCCGGCGCGATCTACCTTCCTGGTCATTTACTCTATCTCTGAGGTAGTTCACCTCTTCTTGCAGCGTCTTGACTTGGGCTACCGTAGAGGATATGGAGGATTTCACTGTAGCGATTGTGGATTCTATATCCGACATCCTATTCTTCAGTTTTTCATGGTTGTATCGCAGGAAGCCAACCTCTGCACATAGTGTATCAATCTTGGGGACCAGAGTGGATTTGATGTCAATTACTGCCGCCATGAGTTCATCAAGGCGATGCAAGAGATCTACCTGGGGCATTGATTGGGTCATTGATGATTGGTCGGCCCCCAAGGCACCGGCAGATGGGCCCTGTGGATCTGTAGCCAGAGACTGCTATTTCTCTGGTTTTGTCTTGCCCATCCTGTTGGCGACAATACTCCGTAGGTTCCAGGGAGAGGTGGGATAGAAGCGTGTTGGGACCAATGCTCGTGCGCCACTGTTGAATACACCACCAGGCAAAGTCAGTTGTCAATCCTCGCCCCTTCGCAGGTGCCACATTCGGACCGGTGCGTTTGATGATAGGGATGATTATGTGGTGAGGTCGGGCAAGAGGAAAAGGTTGTCATGCCCCACTTTCCGATGAGCCGGGGGGTGCTATTCTATAGGTGCGCGGTCTGTACCATGAATCCTAGGGGGGGCCGACCGAAGCAGGGCTAGAGAGCGCCCAATTGTACGCAGGCCTTGCGGACCGCGCTGCGCCTGCAGAGTGCTCTGTATCAGCTTGGGCCCCTATAGCGCCAGTTATTGAATGCGTGCTTGAGGGGAGGGGAAAGAAAAAAGGGGGGAGGGCCCCAACCGGTGATTATCGGGCCCCCAAATGTCTCTGCCAGAGTGTGCTGCTACACTCAGGGTGTGTGCACAAGATGTGGAGCACAGGTGGCCTACCTGTATGATTAGAAGCAAAGTTAATATAGAGAAAAAAAATGGCAGACGCACATATTTTTCTCTTTATTTGCTTTAGTTACAATCGCCGCACTCACGCTTTAACTGTAAATATCTTAAACTAAAGCGGGTGCCGCGAATGGTTCAAAAGTAAAGAAATTGAAAAAACCCAGTTTTTTCTATTTCTTTACTCTTGAAGCAATCGTGGCACCACGCTTTAGCTTAAGATGTTTACAGTTAAAGCATGAGTGCCGCGATTGCATTGCAAATGGGGGATGACGACACCGAGGGTGGGTGGCGGTAGGGGGTGGAACGACACAGTCATGCATAGAGCAGTGAGCACTGACACAAGCATTAATTTAAAAAGAGTTCCCCAAAGAACAATTACACTGTGTAAGCGTAACGAAACTGTACTTGGTCGGTGCTGCACTGAGAAAAAAATCTGAAGTGACGTTTGCTGCCTAAACCAATTACAGGGCAGCCAAGAAGACCAACACTGCACTTAAATGGTGAGCAGCAAACGGGAGCTACCTCGTTTTACTCAATACTACAGGTCTTGCCGACAGCCCATGCGCGCTGCCTAGGCTCTACCTAAAAATGATATGTGAACAAGTTCACTGCTGCTGAAAACCAGTATATCCAATAGAGTGATGTAAGGAGGGTGCACTGAAAGTGGCTTTAGCTCACTGGCCCTCCTGGTTGATGTTATGGCTTCTAAGAAGGCACTTTATAAAGTCAAGAGAATACAAGGGCAACTGTGGAGAGGCTTGAAAGGTGTACACATAAGAAAAGTGAGAACCAAATTGAGATCCCACTGAGGCATTATGAGGCATTATGAATGGTGTAGAGGTACATATGTTGCAGGCCTTTAAGGAACCTAGCCACTAAGGGTTACTTAAAGATAGGGGTTGGTCGGCATCTGCAAAAATGCTGAAATGGCAGAAAGGTAACATGTAACTGTGCCCAGATCAGAGCCCTGCTGGGCCAAGGATAATGCAAACAATAGAATTTGAGAATGCATAAAGGGGTTCAATGTTGCGGGACGTGCACCATGACACAAACCTGTCCCAACAGCAGGAGTACACCAACTTGCTGGAGGGACGTCTGGCTGCCAAAATAATGTTACAGACTTCGGGCAGAAGGTCAAAAACTGTCAACTACCACCAATCAATCGCAACGCATGAAAAAGGAAAGTGCTCAGGTTTGGGTGCTGAACCCTCCCCCGCTGCTGAGACTGGAGGACCAATGGTCATGCTCAACAGCTCGGGGATACCAGACTCTCCGTGTCAAATCCGGGGCCACATGAATGACTTGAGCCCGATTGCTCCGGATCTTCTTGAGAACTCTGGGCAGGAGTGGTATTGGCAGAAAGGCATACAGGATGCCGGAGCTCCACTCAAGACAAAAAGTGTCTCAGAGCGAGAGTCGCCTTTAAAAATCCAGCGTGCAAAACAGGTGACATTGCGCGTTCTCAGCAGTGGTGAATAGATCTATCCAAGGCTCTCCCCATTGCAGTAAGAGACCTTGAACCACCTCTTGATGGTGATGCCATTTGTGATCCGCTAAGCATCTGTGGCTGAGTTTGTCCACTCTGGCGTTCAGTGAGCCTGCCAGGTATTGAACCCCCAGGGAAATGTCCTGACATTCCAGCCACGTCCAGAGACACAGGGCCTCTTGACAAAGGGTACCTCCCCACCCTGTCCTGTTTTTTGAAATACCACATGGCAGTGGTATTGTATGTGATCACATGCACAAGTATTCCCTTGACTGAAGGAAGTAAAGGTTTCAGTGCCAAGTGAATACCACAGAGCTCCAACAGGTTGATGTGGAGCTCACACTCCGTCAGAGACCAGAGGACTCTAATCTTCACCTCTCCCAGGTTGCTGCTCCAGCCCAGGAGTGATACATTTGTCACTACAGTCAGCTCCGGTTGGAGAAGGGAGAGGGGTCTGCCACCAACCCAATAGCAGGTCTTTAGCCACCACTGGAAATCTTTTTGGTACCCATCGAGATCTGAGCCATGTAAGAGAGATTTCCCTGATGCTATGCCCCCTTGGGATTTCAGGTCCTACTGCAAAGCCCGCTTATGCCATCAGGCATGAGTAACAAGCAGGATGCAGGAGGCCATGAGACCCAAAAGCCTAAGAGTCAGTATCACAGAAATCCAGGATAGAGGATGAAAAATTGGAATCATTACCTGAATATCCTGCACTCGCCACTTGGGAGGATAGGAACGAAACTGCACTGTGTCCAGACCGGCTCATATAAAAAGCAGTGTCTAAGAAGGAGTCAGGTGCAACTTAGGCATATCGATAGAGAACCCCAACGTATGAAGGAGGTTGCCATAGACCGAAGGTGCCAGACGACTGCCTGAGGCGAGCCTGTCATCTACAGTTAATCATCAAGGTAGGAGAAGACTGTAACCCGGACCTCCTTAGATCAGTACAATCACTGCCACCACTTTTCTGAACACCCGAGGGGCCCTGGTAAGGCTGAAAGGGAGGACAGCAAACTGAAAGTGCTCTTGACCCTTAGGGAACCGTGGGTAACGTCAGTGGACAGGCAGAGTGAGGATGTAGAAATATGCATACTGCAACTCCAACGCTACCATCCAGTCTCCTGGGTCTAGGGCAGAGAGGACTTGGGCAAGTGTGAGCTTTTTGAATTTCTCTTTTCTTAAGAAAAGGTTGAGAAGGTGCAAATCTAGGACTAGATCAAGTCATTCGGCCTTCTTTGGCACCAGAGAGTCGCCGGAATAACAACCATGATCTACTTTTGATGCAGGCACCCTCTCTATAGCACCCTTGGTTAAGAGAAACTGGAAGGAGAGATGTTCCTCTATCAGCCGATCTTAATTGGATGCCATTGGTTGTGGGCAGTAACACAGGGGTGGGAGTAGCCCCTTTGGACTATCTGGAGAACCCAGTCATCTGATGTCACTGATCGCCAGAGGACAGGTGATGGCGTATCCTGCCTCCCACTAGATGCCCATGGTGGTCGGAGGGCAAACTAAAGAGGCTTGGAGGCAGTGGTTCCAGGGAAGTTGTGGACTGACTCAACCACTGGCCATATGTTATTTGGTATGGGCCGACGGTATATATCATGGAATAATAATTGGTGAGATAACCCGGGCGGTTAAAGTATTTCTTGGAGAGATTTCTGTTTTGTGTAGTCCCAGAACTGACTCGAAGTAGTATAGAAGGTTAATGTGCTTGCAAAGCACATCATGTAATATGCAGATAATAGAATGTGTTTTTTTTTAATGTAGCTAGGTAAGAGGGTTATTGCTTTGAACACAGATCCTTTTGTTACTTGCAGTTCATAAATAGTTAGACATTCAAGGGGGCGTGGCTTCGCCGAGCTGCGAAATGGCCGCGCGCAAGAGAGGCTCCGCCGGCCAAGCTAAAATTAATCCTTCAAAATCCATCATTACTGCCCTAAGTGGGAGCCTGCTGCCGCCTCAATGAGGCGACAATACTGGAAAACGATAGCGAGCGAGTCCGGAGCAAGCGGAGAAGACGACGCATCCGAGGCCTGCGCGTGCCTGTAATCTGGGACGCCGGGACCTCGGGTAAACTCGCGGTCCCGAGTGGCGGCTGGGCGGCGCGGCCACGTAAGAGCAGTGACAGGGTGCCTGCGGATGGACGATATGCCGGCGCTGGATGCCGTCTGAAAGCTGCTAGCGAGAGGCGGAGGAGAATCCGGTACATGAGCCTGGAGGAAGGCTGCAAGTAGCATCCCAGAGGGGGCGAGGGCTGCCGGCGGAGCTGGTGAGAACGTGGGACCCAAGGGGATGCCCTGCAACTGCGGCGTGGGAGATTTGGTGGCAGGCTAAACAGGTCAGCACAAGTGTGGGGGGGTGCATGGAAACCGCCTCCCGCTGCAGCAGTTTAGAGCGGTACTGTCCTAGAGTGGCGGTGATTGTGAGAGGATGACATCACCGGGCGGCCAAAGCATAGTTAGGCCACGCATGACCAGGCACGATTGCAGAAGACTGCTGCATTAACAGTGGGCTGGAACTGGTACGCCCTGAGGAAGGGGAAGCGTGTGGGGTTCCGGCTGCTTGCGGACACTGCGGAGAACATTAGGGGATGCCGCGGTATATGACTGGCACGGTTTAAGGAGGCTGTCTCACAGAATCGGGGCTGCAGTTCTCCAGTCATTTGGTGCACAGGACACGCAGATTTTAAAGCGATCTCCACAAAGGGCTGCGGTGGAGGAGATCATCGCTGATACCGACTAGGGGCTGCTCCGCTCTTGCACTGGCATATGTAGTTGCCAGCAGTGCAGGCACTAGGACTACAGGGGCCGAATACCACTGCGAAGCGCTTCTGGGGGCCCTGGCGCATGGAAGGGGCAGCCCCTGACTCAAGCTGACGTCCCTGGATATTACCTGCAACAGATCGGTAGTGCGGTGGGGGACCGTGCCGGACGACGGATTGCGATGGTTCATTGAAGCGTCGGCAGTGGGGAGTGTTGCGTGAGGCACAGTGAGCCCTGCGAGCGCCCTATAGGGTCGATGCGACGGAGAGGTGCATACTAGCCCTGCGGATCTACAGAAGGGGGGGCCGTAGATGGTGTCATTCGTAGCTGCGCATTGATTCTTTGAGGAGGTGCTCGGAAGCTGGCGCGCAGTGCCACACACCCGGCAGCAGCGTCCCCAGCAGACACGCAGCTTGCTCGCGGCGGTTATCATTGGAAGGTGCCAAGGATTGGCCGCAATGGAGAAACCGGATACGAGCCAGCCCAGGCTCACTTTTGACAAGAAAGCCACCAAAACGGCAGACGGTGAGACTAGCCAGCAGAGTCAGGTGGAGGAGGGTACCGCTTCGGTGCCGCCAGAAGAGGACATTCGATCCATGTTTAAGGACCTCAAGGCAAGTCTTCAAGGTCTCGACTCCAAAATGGACTCCCTCGCAGAGAGAATGGACCGGATAACAGAGAGGATGGACAAGCAGGAAGGTCGAATGGGAGTGTTGGAAACTAGAGTCACGGAGACGGAAGAGGGGCAGACGGAAATAGACAAAAAACTACGTGAAATGGATGGAGTACTTCAGGTAATCAGGTCAAAGAATGAGGATTTGGAAGCAAGATCAAGGAGAAACAACGTACGAATTACTGGCATATCGGAAAAAACAGACACTCAGAACATGGAACGATACGTAAAGGCCATGATGAAAGAGCTCTTTGGCCCTGCCTTATCCCCTAAGTTCTTAATTGAGCGGGCTCACAGAACATTAGGCCCTAGGCCGAGACCAGGTGCACCTCCGAGACCTATCCTGGCCAGAATCCTTAACTATAGGAATCGGGATGCGATCCTTCGAGCAGCGCGGGAGAAAGGGGACGTGCAATACGATGGCAACACCATTGCTATATACCCAGACTTCCAAAAAGATTTTCCAGCAGATTGGAACTAAGTACTCGCTGATATATCCAGCCAAGCTGAGGGTACAGGGCCCTGGTAAGCCTGCCTTCTTCACGGATGCGAAGGCTGCTCTGTCATATGCAAAACAGCTGGCCAAGGAGCAGAGACAAAAGCCGCAGCCAGAAGATCCACATGCGGCAAACAATCTGAGCGATAATGACTGAGGGCACCGGAGTGCTACACCGTTGGGGCAGATAAGTCCATGACTTTGTGATATTGAATTGAGATGGTTGAATTGACGGGGGCGCTCATTGAATGTAAAATCTACTAGATAGGGTTACTAAGTTCTCTGGTGACGCTGGGGCTATCCCAGTGCACATGCTGATATAGGCACGTAACCATAATGGCTTCACGACTTGGGGCATCAGTGGAAAGCTCGGCCACCCTGCCAAGAGTGCAGGGGTGTAATGCCGGCGGACCTACGTTCCCCATGGGATGACTCCCTTAGGGCTCCTAATATGGGGCTATTGTTTGCAAGTTTGGGGAATGGGGGGGGGGGAGTCACAACCTGATTGGGGGGTTGGTGTGGGAGGGAAAGGGGGAAAAGGGAAAGTTATTTTTTGGGTATCTGCTAAGTGATAAATACACACTCAGAGGTCGATGGTGGTTGACAAGAGAGGTAAAGACTGCAGATGCACACTGCCTGGATGTTGGTACCAATAGGACTAGGCTGGAGGTACTTTGCGGGGTGGATCCGGGGGGCCAGTTGTCTATTGTAGGTTGTTGGTGTGCCTGGTCTTTGATGCAATGATGTCACATCTAAAATGTATTACTTGGAATGTTAGAGGTTTGAATGATCGCCGGAAGGCAAGACTGGTCCTTTCATATCTCGCTAGACATGGAGTGGACATATGTCTGCTGCAAGAAACAGCACTGCGGGTATGCTTAGACACAAAAGATGGGGGCAGGTTGTGGCCGGGGGATACTCTAACTATTCGCGGGGAGTAGCTGTGCTACTGCGCCGGGGTTTGCACTGTCGCACACATTGCACAGTGATAGATAGGGAAGGACGGTACATCCTGCTGCAGGGTACACTGCACAACACACCCACGTTGATTATAAACACCTATGGTCTCAATACAGACGACCCGGACTTCTTCCAGCGTATCGGGCACATGATGCAAACATTTAATAACACTTCGGTCATATGGGGGGCGACTTCAATGTGGTCCTCTCGGACGCAGCCGACAGGCAGGGTGCTTCATGTGAGCACCACCCGAGAGCAGCGGCGCTATTGCACGATATTATAGCCGATATGCACTTAGTAGACTCTTGGAGATTGTTACACCCCACACTTAGAGAGGGCACATGTGTGACACACTTTTACAGCACCTGGTCGAGGTTAGACTTCTGGTTGTTGTCTAGGGATATGCACATTTGGGTGACGAAGGTTGAGCATCTCCCGCGTACATTTTCAGACCATGCACCTGTACAGCTGACACTTAAAGTACCTGGTCCATATGTAGCTCTGTTCAGTTGGAGATTTCCCTCTGGGGCATTGCAGGACAAGGTTTTTAGAGAAGAATTGCGGGGGAAGATAGAAGATTACTTCGCACTAAATGAGGCCACCGTGGAATCACCTGGCACTGTATGGGAAGCATTCAAAGCTATGATACGAGGTGACTGTATAGCACTCAAAACAGGGGTACTTAAAGACATACGTACCACACTGCAGAGACTGAAGCTGGAGAGTGGAGAGCTGGAGCGAACACAGGCCTGCACCTCAAATCCCACTAGTATGGCGCAGCTCCGGTCTAAAATGTCAGAATATCAGGCGGAAGCAGAGAGAGAAACAGCGTACCTATATAAAAATGCATAGGCAAGGCGTTATGGAGAGGAAGACAGAGCTGGGAAAACACTAGCGGGATTACTTAGACCGCCTAGGGGAGCGGATTACATCACTGAAATAACTACGGAGGACGGGGAGATGGTTAGGTCACCGCCAGAAATTTTGAATACGATGTCCCGGTATTATGAAACACTATATGCGTCCAAGACTAACCCTTCCCAGGCTGATATAGTGGACTACTTGGATACCATGGCATTGGCATGGTTTAGCAACAGTGCTAGGCAGTACATGGAGCTTCCCGTAACGGTGGTAGACGTAAGGCAAGTAATAAGTAGTATGCCGGCCGGGAAGGCTCCGGGGGCAGACGGGCTTACGGCGGCCTTTTATAAAGAATACTCAGATATTCTGGTGCCACGCTTGTTGCAGGTATATCTAGAGGCCATGGAAACAGGTATACTTCTCCCCACGCTTAGAGAGGCTACTATTATAACATTGCTGAAACCTGACAAAGATCCTAAAGCGCCTGAATCTTACCGCCCGCTCTCCCTCATAAATCTGGATGCTAAAATCTATGCCAAACTCATAGCCAACAGGTTGCAGCCCATGTTGCCGCAGATAGCACTGCCAGACCAGTCTGTTTTCATACCAGGCCGCTCGACTGCCCATAATTTACGCACGTTGTTCTGCATTATCTGGCCCCCCCATGTACAAGCCATTGCTGCACTGCTGGACGCCACGAAGGCGTTCGATTCATTGGAATGGCGATTCCTCTTTGTTCTGCTGCCCCGTATGGGGTTTAGCCCCTTATTTATTAAGCAAATACAGCTGCTTTACACGAATCCTGTGGCACGGGTACGAATAAATGGGCAGATGTCGGCACCCTTCGCCATAACCAGGGGAACGAGACAGGGCTGCCCACTTTCGCCGCTGTTGTTCGCCATCGCCACGGAACCACTGGCGGCTCGGCTCCGCCAACACCATGCGCAAAGAAGCACTGGGTTCACGTCCAGAGGACTGCTGATCTCAATGTATGCCGATGACATGATTATATACCTCACAAACCCCAGGGACAATTTTGTGGAAGTCATGCGAGAGATTGTGCGTTATGGTGGCCTCACAGGCATACAGATGAACTGGTCCAAGTCCGTGATATTTCCGCTCACTGACAGCACTACCCAGTTTGACACGGAATATCCGATACAGTGGGCAAGTGAAGAAGTCAAATATTTAGGAATATGGGTGAGCAGATCGGTGCAGGACATATGGCTGGCAAACTATGGGAGAGTGATGGACTGGATGGAGTGCAAAATACAGAAATGGAAGCATCTCCCGTTGTCATTAATGGGGCGAATAGCCATCATTAAAATGGTGATTTTACCTAAGCTTCTATATTTGTTCGTGAACATTCCAATGCCGCTAAACACACACTTCTTCAGAAAGCTGAGATCCCACATCCTTGACCTGGTATGGGCGGGTAAGCAGCCGAGAGAATCCTGGAAGCTGTTGACACTACCCTTTGCTCAGGGGGGTCTGGGGGTCCCCGATTTCGAACTATATGCCTACAGTGCCCAGGCGCAATATTTGCATTTTTGGCAGCACCCCACGCCCTTCCAACCCCATGTAGCGATAGAAATAGATAGGGTAGCTCCCATTCCACTGAACACGGCGGTATATCAGCCTTATAAAAGGCCTCATTTAGAAATTGACACAGTAGAGGCATTGAGGTGGGCCTGGAGAGGGATAGCCAAGAGGGCCAAACTTGAGGAATTCTATGCATCATCTATGCCGCTGGGGGTAAACCCGCTCCTAACTCCACTAGTAGTAGACAAAGCAGTTACGCGTCGAGCCACGGCACATGCATTGGTGAAGGGTGAAAGCCTTTATCAAGACAATACATTCCTTAAGTTACAACAGATGTGCAATGCTCGGGTGCCCACGGCATCAGACACACTTTTGTATTATCAGCTTAGAGCCGCATGCCGCGCTAAATACGTGTCATTGCCGCAAGCACCGCCTGCACTACCTGCGCTTGAGAATGTGTTGGCTAATTCGTCTCCTCGCAAACTTATTACACGTATATACAGTATAACGCCAAAAGAATCGCCGATAATGGTGTGCACGGCCAGGGCGGAGTGGGAGAAAGACTCATGTATTGACATCACGGATAAACAGTGGCAGTACTGCTGCTCACAGCTAGAACACCTATCACCCAATTATAGATTGCGGCTAATCCACTTTAACTTTTTGCATAGATTATTTCGTACAACCTCCCAGCTGCACCGCATGGGCATTACACCCGGACACGAACTGTTGGAGGTGTGGGGCTCCTGGAGCCACATTTTCACACTTGGCATGGGACTGCGGTCCGATAGGGAGGTACTGGGAGGAAGTGTTTGGGCATATTCGACAAATCATGAAACATTGGATACCGGCCACTTCACTGACGGCGCTTCTAGGTTTTGTATTTGAGGTCCCAAAAAACTCTCATAAGCTTACGGCCATGCTGTTGCTGCTGGCAAAGAGGCAGGTGGCAATCCACTGGAAGAAACAACAGGCCCCTACAATAGCAGCATGGGTAGATACTGTGGTCTATTGTAAAGACCAGCTGTCGCACTATTGGGAGTTAATGCCCAGCAGATCTAGGCCGGCATATATTTGGAAACCATTTGTGGCCTGGCTGGAGGCGGGGGGCTCAGACCTACAAAGGGGATAAGGGGAGAGACACTGGGGGTATCGCAATAAAATGGGGTCATGGATCAATTCCTGCGGGGTGTATTGAACACTGGGAGATGCAAGGTGAGAACCTTTTTCAAGTCAGAGGAATTTGGGGGAATATGGGGGCCATACACCCCCGCATCAGCCCCCCTCCCCATTTTCCCCCTCAAGCCCCATCGCGCTTACCTGCAGGGACCGCTGCTAGTCGGAACAATCATATATTATCTGGTGTTAATGGGTGTGTCTACATGTAAAGATAGTTTTTCACAGGAGAGAGGCATACACAGGTTTTATGTAGACCGTTTTATCCTACTCTCATTGTTTTTGGGAGTTTAAATAGCCCTAAGGTATTTCCTCATTCGGCCACATGAATGTGGGCACCTAGGGCCCGATTCACAGAACAAACTTAAGACAAAATCCTAAACTTAGTACCATTTTGGTATTCACAGAATGCACTTACTACTTCTGGTATTCACAGAATGAACTTACTACTTTTGCGATTCACAGAATAAACTTACTACTTTTGCTATTCACAGAATGGATTTAAGACTACTAACTTTACGTCCGCACTCGGGCCGGAAATTCCGGCCCGGAGGCGGGGCTTCCGGGCCGGAGGCGGGGCTTCCAGCCCGGAGGCGGAGATTTTAAATCTCCGCCACTGGCCGGAATCCCCACCTCCGGGCCGGAAGCTCCGCCTCCGGGCCGGAATTTCCGGCCCGAGTGCGGACGTAAAGTTAGTAGTCTTAAATCCATTCTGTCAATAGCAAAAGTAGTAAGTTTATTCTGTGAATCGCAAAAGTAGTAAGTTCATTCTGTGAATACCAGAAGTAGTAAGTGCATTCTGTGAATAACAAAATGGTATTAAGTTTAGGATTTTGTCTTAAGTTTGTTCTGTGAATCGGGCCCGGAGTCTGTATACCCATCTCTGTTCAAAGAGAAGTGGTCCAGTCTTGTCTTTTTTATTTTCAGTTTTTCAATGACACACCATTTCAAGTCACTGTCACTGTGGCCCTTCTCAATATAGTGTCTCGTATGTTTTGTGCATCCTTTTTACATCGCATGGTGCCTCGGTGTTCTCTTATCCTTGTTTTGATGTCTCTTGACCTCATCCCCACATACAGTAGATTGCAAGGGCACCTTATGATGTGAATCACATTCTTGGATTTGCTATTGTAAACTTATTTCAGTTTCCATGGAGTTCTAAGCCCCAGATTTATCTCCTTCAGCTTTTTGGTGAAAGGGCATCCGCTGCAGTTACCTCAAAGAGAGTGCACACCTGTTGGCGGCAAACCTCAGGGTGTAGTTTGTCTGTTATTCGCACAAAGTTTCCTTGGGCGAGTGTGTACCGATACACTTTTTAGTTACTGGTCGTTTTGAAGGACTACATCGGATTGTGAAAGCCGAGTCCCCCTGACACGAGTATAGCCCAATTTTTATGAATGATTTTCTGCAACTCTTTAGATAGGGGATTAAAGGTTGTCACACAGATCAGTCTGCCCTGGGCGGTTCCTTCTAAGGTGGATAGCAATTGCTCCTTGTTATTATGTAGGGCTGTCTTGATAGCTTTTTTGATGTGATATGGGGGATACTTTCTTTCTGCAAGTTTTGCAAGTTTTGCAGTGAGTACCTTTGCATGGGCCTTCTAGTCCTTTGTGTTAGAACAGTTATGTTTCAGATGTGAGAACTGACCCACTGGATGGTTCTCTTGTAGAGATCGAGGGAGGTAGCGCTCGAAATGCAGTACGTTGTTTCTGTCTCATTGTAGTAGACTTCTGTTCTCAAAGAATCCTTGTTGGAAATTATTAGTCGGTCCAGAAAGGCCAGTTTCAACCCACCAAGGGTGATCGTAAATCTAAGAGTAGTGTTTAGTGCATTCAGCAATTGTGAGAAGGACAAGGCATCTTCCTTACTTCTTTTCCAGATTATCATCTATGTAGCACTTCCACAATTTGATGTTCTCCCGAAACGGGTATGGAGAGGTGACTCACATACTCAGATTCGAAGGAGTGTACGTACGGACATGCCAAACTAGGAGTGAATATGCTTCCCATTGATGTACCATGCACTTGCAGGAATAATTCTCCTTCATAGTCAAAGTAGTTTTGGGTTAGGGCTAGGTGTGACAAGACAAGTAAAGTATGAACTTGCCAGGTGTCATCGACTCCCATGCTGTCTCACTTAAGATTTTGTCTATTACGTTAAGGGTTGTCACCTGCGGAATATTGGTATAGAGTAACTCAAAGTCTATGCTGATGAGTAGCTCTCTGTCCTGGTCGAAAGATAAGTCCTTAATCAGGTTAAACACATTCTTTGTGTCTTTGAGGAAGGTGGGCAGCTCTTTCACCAAGGGTTTCAAAAACTCATCTCAAAACTGTTAAAAGAGTGAAAGTTTGAGGGTGAGC
This sequence comes from Triturus cristatus, assembly GCF_964204655.1. Taxonomy (NCBI): domain Eukaryota; kingdom Metazoa; phylum Chordata; class Amphibia; order Caudata; family Salamandridae; genus Triturus; species Triturus cristatus. The sequence continues at coordinate 654,233,772 of NC_140584.1, forward strand.
CTTATCCAAAGTAGGTCTCCCGGGAGAGGGTATTTATTTTTGTGTACCTTTATAATGGCGACTTAGAATAGTGCAGAAACATGTTGGCAAGAAGACATTGTGCTCTATTTCCATTGCCTAGTTTGTTTTAGATGCACCAGAGGTTACCACTAATAAAGGTGAAAACCGGCTTACCTCTAGGTACTTTTAACTTTATTTGGATCCCCTGTTTAATCGAGGAAAATATCTTATCTAAGAACTCCCTCCATCTGTCTACTAGAGGGTTGAGTCCACTCTGGTGGTATTGTCCTTCCAGGGTGGGGAGAGGTTGCCTGTGATGAAACATATCACATTATGTGAGTGAGGCTTCCTCTTCCAAAAGGATTGGTCTTTCTTATTTTCTCCTGTGAGTACCCCCATCCATGCCAGCATTTTGGCAATTTAGGTATCAGTCATTTGTACTTATAAACTGATGTAAAAAGCACCACATAGCCACCATACCTTTTTGTGTTTTGGGTCTTTACCTTGTGAGGATATGTGGTGGTGTATACTCCCCCTCTCCTTCCTTGTGTTTTGAATCATGAGGGAAGACTGCACATCCCCTGAAAAACAAGTTGTTCTCAGCCAGGCGTGGCTCTGCAAGGCCACTGACAAGGAAATCGCTCTGCCCAGCGAGTCAGCTATGCCAAGCCCAGACCTTATGGTGAAATTTGCTGCATCTAGCCAGTCAGCAATAGCCTGGGTGAGTATGTCTCAATCCCCCTCTGAGACCATAGGCAGGACTTGGGCAACTAATCCCATATGGTATGGGAATAATGGCCCAAAATGCACAAGGTGTTCACAGACTGCAGTGCTGGTATGGCGGAAGAGAATATTCTATTGTCAAAGGTGTGCAGCCTTTTGAATTCCCTATCCAGTTAAGTGACAGAATGATCCGGATTTATTCTGAACGTGCAAGCTTGGACCACCAATCTCTCCAGGGTCGGGTGCTAGGTGAGTAAACTGGGATCCCCGGGGGCAGGGGAAGCGCCCTATTGCACAGAAGCCCCTGTGTAGGGCTTGGGCCAGGCCCCAAGTAGGACATCTGTAAGGGCTTCATTGATTGGTAGAAGGGGAGACTCCTTGCTGAAACACCTCTATCAAGATGTTCATCTTGACTGCCCCTGAAGGCAACTGAAGGTCCAAAACCTCAGCTGTCCTACTTACCACCATATTAAAAGGGGCTCCATAGCCACGATAGGAGGCCAGTATCGGGTGAGTTGTCCGCAAACCCAACAGCCTCCACCAGTTCTTCATACCAGTTGTCCTTTTCCTGTTCTTCTTCAGGGAACTGGTAACCATAAGGGTCCCCAGACCCATCCCATTCATTTCCCTCTCTCAGCCTATCAAGTAAATAGGCCACTTGCTCTACTTCGGGAAGCATGGACCCAGTCAGAACCAGAATCACCATCCATCGATGTTGGAACTGGGAATAACGATGGGGGTGGCGCTGCCTAGGGACACTAGTGGCGCCAAGGGTGTTGGCACTGGCACGGGCATCGAAGAAGGTCTCAGTCTCATCAACTGGTCCGCTCTGGATGCAACAAGGGATCCATGGGGCCCGACTGGGGCCAAGGGCGAACCCACTGGCGTGGATACAGTAGGGACCCCTCCCATGGAACCCACAGGCACTCCAGAGGGGCAGAGACGCCAAATATGAGTCACATGGCCTCATTAAACTCTTTTATCTGGGTGGGGGTCGCGCCGGCTCCAGGAAAATCGGGGAAGTGTGGAGATGACCCAGATTCAGGTTTCACTGACTCGCAGGACCTGGAGTGTTGATGCCCCACGCACAGTCAGAAGACTTCAACAGACATGGTGAAGTCGAAGTCTGCTTTGACTTCTAGGCTTTCTTGTGTTTGTGGGACTTACCTGACTTCCCTGACAATTTTTTGTGTGAAGACAATTGTCAGGACGGGTTTCGCTAATGGTCCCAGGACCTCCTGTGAAAACGGGACCGCAAGCATTTTGGAGCTGACCAGTGTCGGTCGGTCAGGAGCTTTAGGTAATACTCCATAGGCGTCTTGGGGAGCATGGCACAACAGTCCTCACAGGCCTTGGAGTCGTGGTCCCGATCCAAGCACCTCAAACACACCAAGTGGGAGTCTGTCACCAGCATTTGCCTGTGACAGGCCCTACATGGTTTGAAACCAGCTGGTTTCCTAGGTGACATACCTACACACCAGGGGAGATTTAAAAAAACCTCAACAAAAAGTTGCAAAAAGCCAGTCAAAAAGTGACTGAGTGGTAGCTCAGACTGAATCAGGGTAATATGCCGTGGAAAGGAAACTGATGTCAGCACATGCCGAGGTGGCACCTGTATAGGTACCATGCATGCCACTTCCAGCACAAACGATGCCATGTGGAGCCATCTACCGACATGCAGTAGTACTGCTCGAATAAATTTCCGGATTCAGTCTGAAGCCTGGGGATAAATCTAAAGTAAGGAATATGAGGCTAGAAGTCACTATCAGATATTTATTTGACACTGTTTTACATTTAAATAAATACATACAATTAATTAAGATTTCTTGTTACTTTTTTTTTAAGTTTAATAAAGTTTAAAACTTTTCTCTATACTTTGCCATAAGAAGTAATGCACCTTGATTAAGGAGATTTCCGCAAGTGTGCCTAACATTAAAATGGTTTTACAGACACTACTAGCAGTGCTTAATATGTGCCGGTGCTTTCAAGTGCTTAGCACCGGCACTCAATTATCAGGGCCGGATCTACAAGCATCTTGCTGCATGTCGCCATTCATTGATACTTTGAATTTACCTCACTAGTTCTGGACTTGGTGCAGAATGTTATTTCAACTTCTTGTCCGTCTCCCGTCCAGAGTGAGTCAGTCCCAGACCCAAGAAGTGTGTTACGGGCGACTGAGCCTGCTCTGCCTGAGCCAAGAGGAGATTCATATGAATGAATCTCAATGTGATTTATATGTTCATAGTGGATATGTTGATGGTGTTGCGGCCCTTAGTTCAGTGTTGCCGGCCCGGTGGGCGGGGCACTGATTTGGGCTAGATTTTGGTTTTACGGGGGTTGGGGCTGTGCAGCACCAGGCAGCATGCGCAGATTTATTCAGCGTGCATTACCACGCCCCAGCATACCCGCACGGCCTCACCCCACCACCCGAGTCATCGTCAGTTCAACACTGAACTGAGTGCCAGGCCAGCCCGACCCGACAATGATGTTGTGGACTGGCAGTCAGCAGCCAGTACTGCCAACAGCACCAGGCAGGCCTAATAATCAATTTGATAAAGTTAAAGGCAGTGCAGCGTCTCGGCCCACCACGAATGGTAAGAAGTTATGTATTAGTCGCTGTTGGACCTGGCCCTTTTGGCAGGTTCACCCCTAAACTTTTTGCATTTATCCTAGCCTTTTTCCCTATGTAGTGTTAGTGGTTTTAGGCCTCTAGGCACTTTAGCACTGTGTCCCAGTGTAAAGTGTGTGCGCTCTGTGTTACCTTTAGTGAGACTGGCCTGCCCTCCCATAGGAATGCATGGGGGATATGTGTGTCCATGGTAATTCCTGGTGTGAGAGGAGTGCAGGGTCAAGTTTAGAATGTGCGAACTCGTAGGAATAAATGCTGCGCAATGGGGCGCGCAGATTTATTATATCTATAGGAGAAATACCACTTCTAGAAGTTGGCATTTCTGTGTGCTATTTTGCCTGCCTGCCTGATGTGGAGTGCATGTCTGGCTTGTGATTGACAGGGGCTGAATGGTGTGCTTGGCTCCAGGAGCCAGGATGAGTCTGCCCAGTGGTGAATAGGGAGATCTGCATGTAGATGGGAGGGAGGAGCTGCACCTGGGACCTGAATAGGGCTGTGCCTTCCCTCCACAATGCTGGCTCCGCCCCCTGTGGTGCGTCTGAGCACCTAGCCCCCACCTGACAATGGAGAGAGGAGCTGAGCACAACAAAGTGCTCCAAAGCTCCCCCAAACCAGTTGCATCTGGTTTTCCCCCAGCCCTGTGCTCGGGGAACAAAGGAAAAATGTGTATAAAAGAAGGGGCTGTGACCCCATGAAAATCTTCTCTCGGTGTCCTGACTTGAGGGGGGCCTGCTGCTGCTGCATTGCCTCCGGGATAAGCCTGACTGCTCGTGCCAAGCTACCAAGGGGGTGAGCAGGGGTTATCTTTGGCATGTAACTTCCTTGCCCTGACTAGAGTGGTGGTTTCTGCCTGGCTTTGGCGCAAGCCTTAGCCAACCAGAAGTCCCATTTCTAACAGTCGACATGCCAATAATATACAGTGGACCTGGTGGCCCATCCATGCATTTTTGGGAGCATGGTGGCGAGACGTTTGTCAGTATTATGTGGTATATACACGGTCACCGGAAAACTTCCTACAGCCTCATCAGAGCCAGTCCTGTGTTCTAGAAGCTTCGATCCAGAGCCGTTTTCTTATGGCTGACAGTGACTGTAAAAAACTGTCTCAGTATCTGGAAACCACAGACCCGATGCAAGAATCGTTTAGCTTCTCGTATTAAAAGTTTTTTGGGTGACAGGTCTCATCATGGTCAAACCCGGCATTAGACTAAAGAACAGGTCCACTAGTCTAATGCGGGGATCGTGAAAAGGTTGCTTTGTGCTCTTATGGTTTTGTTAGCTGTAGTGCAGTCTCTAGTGTGGGCTGTGACTGTGGTGCCCTTGAGAGCTGTTGTGCAGCCTCCCGTGTGGTCTGTGGTGCCCTGAAGAGGTGTAGTTGCAGTCTCTAGTGTGGGTGGCTGTGATGCTCTGGAGAGCTGTGGTACATTGACATTCGCCAGTGTGGGTTGTGATGCTCTGGAAAGCTGCATGTGGGGCGTCCTTACATGTGATTGCTGGGCAGGCTTCCAAAACCTGGACAAGCATCAATTTTACACTCTACTGCCAGGGGCACCAGACAGAGGGTACCCAAGTGTGCTTTGCAAGTGATTGTAGCTCCAACCTTCGCAAAACCATTCATTCTTTATAGCGTTCGAATCACAAGAGGCTGGTTCCCAGCTCCGAAGTCAGCAGCTCTGGCCATTATGCCACAGCCTCTCCCCACTTTCTTGGTTAGTAATTGGTTCTGTTTTAGGCAGCGCTAACAGAAGAAATGGGCTGGGGCAAGCTGCCTCTTGAGGAGAGCCCGGCACTTATTTTTTTACAAATTATCCACTGACTACTAGTACTAACCTTACAGACATATTTGATTTTGTTACTAACTCCAACATGTATTTCAGGGCGTGGGGACACATAAGCCTAAGTTTTGAGTAACTTTACAATCATAAATGGTGAAAAGCCAAAAGTAGTAAAGTTATTCAAAAGTTTAAGAGTAAATTTACCTGTAATAAACTTACAATTGTAAATTTACCTAGGTGAATGGGCCTCCTATGTCTAGTGATGGTGGCCACTTTCTCAAAAAAAGAATTAGGGAACCAACAGAGCAGGAGACTTGGCAGTGTCTGTCACTTACAGAGGAAAATGGGCAGAATAGAACACTTGCCCTTCCCTGTATGTGGGGGCGACCTGTATGCAGATTACAATGTAAACATTTTTAGAGCATATCATTTGTAATTAGTAGTAGGGAATACGATTAGTTGATTGAACCCAGAGGGTCAAAGTAGCTTTATGATTCCCATTTCAGATGCTAAAAGAGGGATATGAAAATACAAAAACAGCAAAGCTCTTACATCTCCCCACTGGTAGAACAGTTTGGCCGCATTCCACTGCAGCTTCTGATTCCGCTTGTTCCCCACAATTGGAGACCGCCCCCTTGAGAGGCCTTTCTTGGCGATGTTCACATGGTGGCCCTTCATCCACTCTGGCCAGTTGCCGCGGTTACAGCGGTGCACAAATCGGGCGCATTCCAGAAACAAAGCTGCTCTTGCTACCACTGGTGCTTCCTATATTCAATATGGATACAATGACAATATTATCATGTTTCAGTTTTCAAGAGTTGGTGTCTTTTTTTCAAAATACATTTTAAACATTATTTGCAGATGAACAACAACATTACCCCAAATCCTCCTGGAAAGATGTCCACATATATTAATATTATAGAGGGAAGAAAAACACTCTTTAATCATTAATTTGCCGCCACTGCCTTACACTGTGATATTGTCTTCAGCCTTGGCCTGGCCACCTTTTTTCATTTTGGCTCAACTGTCTCATGCTTTATCGAAAAGTTTGATTTAAAGCACTTTTGTGAGCAAATAAGTGAACAATTGCATTCCTCATTTAAGCATTTACTTTACTAAAAACTCAATTTTGTCCATCACTTGGTACCCCTGGACAAAGCATTAGCTTAAAGTAGAAGAGTTGTGGAATGTTCTTTCTTTGAACAATACAGCTTGTATAATTTTTACTTCAACCATATGTGGTGTAGTAAAAAGAAATGTCATATAGGGACTCTTCTGGGTCCTACGGATAATTCAATATTAAATGATAATGAACCATAGCAAAGTTATCCTGATGTCACATTATGTTTTTATCCACTGCTCTTCTCTCAAGTGAGATAGGTATTTTACCTTTTGCTTGCAATGACATTTGAATGACATTTGCTTTTGAAATGACATTTGAAGGGCCTGATTTACCAAGGTAAACGTACACTTTTATGTAAGCTTACTATTTTTGGGGTATTCACAAACTGCGAATTGAATTCTACAAATAGTAACTTTATGACTGCAGAGAATCTGCTCTTAGAAAGATAGGACAGGGAAGATAAGATGAGAAAGAGAACATTACCAGTCCCTAATACTATTGCTTATTATTTGATTAAATTACCAGAATAGATTAGATCCCAGACTGTCTTGCAGCCTCATTCATGATCTGTTTAAAAAGGATCCTGATGAAACATATTTAAGGGTCATCAGATAACAGCTGAAGAATTGTAGAAAACAAACTCTCAAATGTTTTACTTTGTCACTGATTTACTGGACTGGATGACCTTGAAAAAGAACAAATTTAATAACATGCTTTAGTAGCATGAATTAAAATACAGAGTTAGTGTTAATTTGACATTAAAAATCAGGGGGTTGCTTCTAGGTCAATGCGTAGCCGATCTTAATGCAGAGTACAATCCACCCGGCCTTCCCCTTCTTCGCTCAGACATACACCACAAAGAGTTGGTCGTCCACCCGGAACTCTTGCGTGTGGTCGAGGTAGAACAACAGCATTCTTTTTGGGTCCAGTCGTTGGAGTCGCTCCTCTTCCTGAGAGGGATGAGGCGGAGCGTAAAAGGTAGGCAGGGTGATGGACTGGCCTACATGAAAGGGAGTGACAACTTTCATCAGGAAGGAAGCTCTAGTGTGAAGAATCAGCTTGTCTGGGTAGATATTCAGGTATGAGGGCTTGGGTGACAAAGCCTGAAGCTTACTGACCCTCATAATAGTAAGGAGCCTGAAAGGACAGTTATGCAGTGGTTCATAAAGAGCACACATCAGAAAAGGGAGCACTAGAATAAGGTCTCACTGAGGCATGATGTAAGGTGAAGGAGGTAACATGATGCAGATCTTTGAAAAACAAATTCACAAAATGTGATTTGAAAAGGGATGGCTGATATGGCAAACATAGGAGGGCAGAGATGGCAAAAAGATAGCCCTTCAGGGTTCCTAAAGCAGAGCCCTGCTGGGCAAGAGAAGAAATAAAAAAAATGATTTGAAAAAGGAAAGCAGAAAGAGGGTCAACCTGTTTCTCTGCACACCATGCCACAAACTTGCCCCAACAGCAGGAATATACTGTTTTGATAGAGGGACGCCTAGCTCCCAAGATAACATTGCAGACTTCGGGCGAAGGTAAAAAGCTGTCCACTGTTGCCGCTCAATCTACACGTATGAAGGCAGAGCGTTGACAAGTTCTGGTGAAGAACCCTCCCCTGATGCTGCGACAGAAGACCCTCCCAAAGGGGCAGTCTGATTGGAGGACCATGGGCCGCACTCAACAGCTCGGGATAGTAGGCATTCCGAGTCCAGTTCGGAGCCGCAAGGATGACTTGTGCCCAGTTGTTCCTGATCTTCTTGAGATCTCTGGGCAGGAGTGGTATGGCCAGAAAGGTGTACAGGAAGCCTGAGCTCCACTTGAGATGAAAAGCGTCTCTGAGCAAGAGCCACTTTGGAAACTCCAGCATGCAAAACTGCGGACATTGGCACTCTTGAAGGTGGTGAACAGATCTTACCAAGGCTCTCCCCAGTGCTGAAAGAGACCTTGCACCACCTCTGAATGGAGACACCATATGTGAACTGCTAGGCACCTTCGACTGAGTTCCCCAGCCCTGGCATTCAGAGAGTCCACCAAGTGTTGAACCGCCAGGGAAATCCCCTGACATTCCAGCCATGTCAAGAGGCACAGGGCCTCTTGACAAAGGGTCCACAACCCCACCCCGTCCTGTCTGTTTCAATACCACATGGTGATGCTGTTGTCCATGAACACTTTTTACCTAGCTGGAGTGTAGAAAGGCTTTCAATTTCAGTCAGACTGCCCAGAGCGCTAGTAGGTTGGTGTGGAGTCCGGATTCCGCAAGAGACTATAGACCTATCAGCTCCACCTCTCCCAGATGGCCACCCCATCCCAAGAGTGACACATATTTCAGTACTGACAGATCTGGGTGGGGATTGGAGGGGTCTGCTGCTGACCCAGTAGCAGTTTGTTAACCATCACTGCAGATCTTTTGCAGTCCCCTCCGAGATCCGGACCATGGTGGACAGATTCCACTGATGCTGTGCCCACTGGAACGTCAGGTCCCACTGCAGAGCCCAGCTATGCCAGCAGGCATGCGTTACAAGAAGGAAACAGGAGGCCATGAGGCCTAGCAGCCTCAGAGTCAGTCTCACTGAAACCTAGGACACAGCTGAAACATCTGTATTATAGCTTGAATATCCTGGAATCACCATTTAGGAGGAGAAGCCCAAAACTGCACTCTGTACAGAACAGCCCCAATGAAAAGTTGCTTCTGCGAGGGAGTCAGGTGAGACTTCGACACGTTGACAGTGTACCCCAGAGAGTGCAGGAGGTCCGCTGTAGTGTGGAGGTGGGAGACGACTGCCTGGGACAAGCGCGTCTTCAACAGCCAGTCGCCGAGCTGTTAAGATAGGGGAATATTGGTACCCCTAATCATCGCAGATGAGCTGCAACTACTGCCATCACCTTGGTGAACACCGGAGGGGTGCTGGTAAGGCCAAAAAGGTGCACAGCAAACTGAAGATGCATGTGGCCTACATTGAAGCACAGGTAACGTCTGTGGGCAGGCAGAATGGGGAAGCAAAACTATGCGCCCAGCAAGTCCAATGCTACCATCCAGGGCAGAGTGAGCATGAGCATTTTGAATTTCTCTTTTTTGAGGATGAAAGTGAGAGGGTTCATGTCTAGGATAGGACAAAGGCCTCTGTTACATTTGAGCACCAGAAAGTAGCTGGAATAACAACCAGGACCTACTTCTGGCATCAGTACCCTCTCTATGGCTCCCTTGGCCATAGAGAGGGTGCATAGTAAGGAGAAATGGTCTTCGTCAGTATTTCGTAAGTGGGTGGCAGGGGTGGAGGGGTACTCATGAAGGGGAGAGAGTAGCCACTTCGGACAATCTGGAGAACAGAGCAGTCTGATGTTATTGACTTTCAGTGATGCAGGTGATGGCGTATCCTGCCTCCCACTGGTTGTCTATGATGACTGGAGGAAATAGAAAGGCTTTGCGGTTGCAGCGGCCATGGGGGAGGATTGGCTCGACCTCTGGCTGCCAAGCAGAGGCTGGGAAACTTGCACGCTGTGTTGGCTGGGCAGGTAAGAACACGACTGGCAGCACCTTCAATGGACACAAAAGGGGCAAAAGGCAGACTGGGGTTGGTGGGAGGCCATGGAAAGGACCTGGCTTTAGCCCTGCTGTCCTTGAAGCGCTACAGTGCTGAGTAAGCCTTGTCTCAGAGACAGAAGCCATCAGAGGGCAAGTCCATAAGCAAAGCTTGGAAATCCCTTGAAAAGCCAGTCATCCTGAACCAGGCATGGTGCCATAGGGCCACTGACGCAGAAACCTCTCTACCTAGCGACTCGGTCACGTTCAGTCAACTTGGCTGCATCCCTCCTATCTGAAATTGCTTGGGAGAGTATGGCCTGGGCCTCCTTTGGGACCATGGGCAGAACCTGCACAACCGAATCCCACAGTGCATGGGGGTAATGACCCAAAAGGCACACAGTGTTCATAGACCACAGTGCCAGGCTGGTGAAAAAAAAAATGATCTTGCCTAATGTGTCTAGCCTCTTGTATTTCCAATATGAAGGGGTGGTAGGAAATGCGCCAGGATTTATACAGGAAGTGGAGGCTTGAAACACCAAGCTCTCTGGAGTAGGGTGTTGTGTGAGGAAACTGTGGTCCACTGGGATGGGGCGATGGCAGCAGGCGATTGTCCTGTTCACAGGGGCCCCTGTGCAGGGTTTGGACCAGGTCTCAAGCAGGACATCCGTAAGGGCTTCGTTAAAATGGGAGAAGTGGTTCAGAGGAGGTCACTCCCGGCTGAGGTTCCTCTGCCAGGATAGTAGCCTTAACTGCCACATAGGGCAGGGTAAGATCCAGGACCTCAGTCACCCTCCCTTCTCAACCGCATAGCAAAAGACATACCCTCCTCCTTAACCATAGTAGGAGAAGTGACCATGCCAGTATCCGGGGAGGTGTCCTGTCCACTGGCGTCCGCCAGTCCCTCACACCAGTCCATGTTAGGGTCTAAGGGCTGTTATTCTTCAGGGTCCAGTGGCCTCTCCCAATCTTTCCAAAGTCCTAGCCCATATGAAAAGGGCTCAGGCTCCAGCCTGGAGGTCATGGCTCCAGTCAGCACTGGAATCAGTGTTGTGTGATGCCCCTTCGGCTCCATATCACAGTTGGGGACCAGAATGGGGATGGCACAGCTGGAGGGCGGCAGCAGCGGCAGTGGGAACATTGGGACCGGCGCGGGGAAGGTCGAGATGATACAACCGGCACCAGTCAGGGTCCATCCATTGATCCAATGGGCCTGACTGGTGGTAGAGGTGGAATTGCCAGCAGGGAACAGTAGTGACCCCTCCAGAACCTGGGGGGCCCAAAGGCACGCCAGCAGGAATGGGCCACCCAAATAGTATGTGCATGGCTTCATAAAATTTGCAAAATTGGGTAGCGTTTGCTACCGGAAACTCGGGGTGGTGCAGATCCGGCCCAGGCACCGGCTCTACCATAGAGACAGGCCTTGAATGATGATGCTCCCTTGTCTGACTTCGACAGATGGGGCGAAGATTAAGACCTCTTCGATTTCTTGCTCTTCTTCTTTTTGTGGGGCTTACCAGAAGACGACTTTGAGTGCAACAAGAATATAGCATTCTACGACCAATCCAGGGACATTCCTCTCGACTGGGATCGATACCGTCGTGACATTGCACGTTGAGCGGCAAGCAGCTTGAGGGACTGCTCCCTAAAGGCTTTTTGGGGCATGGAGTGGCAGTCTACGCAGGTCTTTGGACATACTGCAGGTCTTTGGGTTGTGGTCGTGCTCAATGCACCAGAGGCAAACAAATTGCGGGTCCGACACTGCCAGTGACAGGCACCAAAGGGCTTGAAGCCGGCTTTCCTAGTTGACATACCTGCCACACTATGAGAAAAGATCTAAAAAAAAGTCAAAAAAGAGTCCGTCCAAAAATGACTGGGGTTAGCTCTCTCCAGATCTGCGCTGACTGATGCAGAATGAAAATAACTGAATTCAGCACGCTGGAATGGCGCCTATATAGGCACCACACATGTCACTTCCGGGCCGAACAATGCCACCTACTGGCACGCCGGGATACTGCTCACGAAAAATGTCCAGATCCAGTCTGAAGCCTGGGGATAATTCTATGGTAAGGAATTTGTGGCTAGAAGTCTCTATCAGATCATCTTTTCAAAAGATTCAGATTTTGGCTTAACATGTATGGATGAAACTGCACAGTGACAAGAAGGGATGTAACTGGTAGTCTACAAGACAATTTGTGTGATTAACCAAAGAATATCTACTATACAGAAGTCCACGCTATAGCTGATGTCTTGCATTCACTCTGTAGTAACATCATTTTATTTATTCAGTGTTTCATACAGCACCGACATGACCCGATTATAAGAGTGCCTCACATTTACATAGCCTTAAACTTACGACAGCAGGTTTGACACGAACCTTAAGCAAAAGTAACAAGCGTACATCAATTTGAGTGAGAGACATTTGTATTTACAAAAACATATATACATGTCCTAACGACTACTAGAGATCGATTTGTATAATCCTAGTGTGTGAACAGGAAAGTATCCTAACAGTGTCTGGTCTACTGTTATGGAAGAAGTTCGCTCATACGAAAAGTCTTAGCTTCTTTTTTGAAAGCTGAAGTGGATGAGTTTCTTCTAATGCTCAGGGAGAGTGAGTTCCACATTCTTGGTGTAGCACCAGAAAATGCTTTGTCATATGTTCTCTTCTTACAGAAGAGGGCAGGTTTCAGTAAGAGATCTCCATTGCTCCGAGAGATTCTGCTGCCTCCTGATAATGTGATTTTCTGGGCTAGGTATAGTGGTGTTTTGTAATGTATTGCTTTGTGTGTGATACATGCCATCTTTAGTTGAATTCTTGCTTCATAAGGTAGCCAATTAACCGCTTTCAGATGTGGGGTGATGTGGTCAAACGTTCTGGAACCTGTCTCCTGGCTGCCTTGAGACAAGCTTTTAGAGGGGCTGTTGAAATCTTGGGTAGTCCTGATAAAGTTGCGCATCCGTACTCAGTCCTCGGGATAACTAAAACCTGGATTCCTGTATTGAGGTCTGATGTAGCTATGAAAGGTTTCAGTTTCCTAAAATAGCTGAGATGGAAGTGGGCATTTTTTGCCATCGTGTTAATGTGGGTTTGCATGTTCAGGTTCTTTTCTAGCGTAATTCCAAGAGACTTGGTTGAGTCTACTGGACTCGGTGTACAGTTTAGCGCAGTGATCAACTTGGTCCATTCTATTATACTCGTAGAGCTTTTTTGGGGGAAATCAGAAGGAATTCTGTTTTATGCGGGTTAAGCTTGAGATGATTATTAGTTAGCCAATGAACGGTCCTCTTTAAAGCCTGGTTCATGATGATGACCTCTTCCAAGGATGTAATCTTGACATACAGCTGTGTGTCAACTGCATACAAGTGGAAGGAAATGTTTGCCCGCTGCAAAACTTCTGTTACTGGTTCTAAATAAAGATTGAATAGAGTAGGGGATAGTGTTGATCCCTGCGGTACTACAATAAGATTTGGGGATGATGCTGATAGTGTTTGGTTCACCATGAATCTTTGAGATCTGTTCTCTAAGAAGGGTCTAAACCACTCTAGGACTATCTCAACTAACCCCATCCTTTCCTCAAGTCGGTCTAGTATTTTGACATGGTTTACTGTGTCGAATGCGGACAAAAGGTTGAGCAGAATTAGGAGACAGGTTTCATTGCGGTCTAGACCAAGTAGAGCATCATCCAATATGTGAAGAATTGCTGTTTCAGTACTGTGATTTGGTCTGAACCCCGATTGGCAGTCATTCAGAAGTCTGAATTCAGAAATGTGTTGGCTCAGTTATTGTTGAACACATTTTTCTAGAACTTTGCCTAGCATGGGAATGTTTGTTACCGGTTGAAAGGTGTTAGGATCTGAGGGGTTCTCTGTAGGTTTTTTTAAGATTGAAATGACTTGCCCTGTTTTTAGGCAGTCTGGCAATGAGCCTTGTGCTAGCGAAGCATTAATAATCTTGTTCCAAGAGGGGATGAGCAAGTGGTTTATTGTAGACCAGCATTTTGAGGGGAGAAGATCATTGAAATGATTGAAGAGTTTCCTCGGTCTGTTTTTTGCATTATGCAGTTCTCTTCTACAGAAGTCTTTTTTTGATTTTAGAAAACTTTTATTGTAGGCGTTTCCGGCCTGTCTTGGTAGTTTTAGATGGGGAGAGGATGGGTGTTGTCTCCATTTCCGTTCTGTTAGTCTGAGTGACCGTCTTTCTTTGTTGAGGGATCCATTAAACCAAGGGTTTTTATCTTTGTCTAGTATTCTTTTGAATTTTAAAGGGGCTATGTCAGCAATTATTTTCATCTTCGTGGTATTGTAGAATTCCATGAGTTCGCTGACGTCTGCCTGGTTATTAGGAGGTTGCAGTTCTTTCTCACATCCTGATACAAGATTCTCCATATTGAGACCTTTGGTGTCACTAACCCATTGTCTGGGTTTCATTGATTGTGAGGATGTTTTCTTTTTTATGTAGAGTACTTGGAAGGTAATAATGTGATGATCTGACCAGTTACAAGGAATGATCTTGATAGCATCAACAGCTTTTTCCTTGGGGATGATCCAATTAGATGTACAGCCTTTTGTGTGGGTTGGTAATTTGCATTGTTGAACCAAAGATTGATCTTCAAGGAAGTCTTTGAGCATATTGATCTGAGTATCATTGCGATCTTCCCAGTAAAGATTGACGTCTCCTAAGAAAATATCGTTGGATTGAGGAGCAGAGTTTGCTGTGATGATTTCTATCCGCTGGTCTATGAACATGGTGTTTTTGCCTGGGGGGTGGTAAAACGCGTGTAGCTTGCAAAGTTGGTTATCTATCTATTACGTACAGACCGAGGTATTCACATGACTCAAGGGGGTCCGAATGTACTTTTGTGATGGCAATGTCAGATCTATGTATACAGGCGATGCCGCCACCAGTTTTGTTTAGTCTGTCTATTCTCACAATGCTGTAGTTTGGTGGGACTAAGAGATATCAAGGCATGGGGTGGATAATTCTGTCAGTATAGTTACGTCGATTTCCTGGTTTGAGATGAGATCGGCTATGTCTGCGGCATGTTTCTTTGCTGAACGACAGTTAAGTAGTAGGCACGAGATAGGTTTTTGTGGGATGACCCTTTTGAGTCTTGCTTTTTGGGACTTAAAGTCACTTTTTTCTGGCTGTTGATGGTTGATTTTCTGTGGGGAGCCTTTGAATTTCTATTTGCGTTGATTAGGACTGATTGAATTTTATGTTCGTTTACCTTAGGGGGGAGATTGAGCGATGACTCATATGATAGCAATATGATTAGTATCTCAGTATCTGTCAAATATCTAAGTTGATTGCGAGGTCTGTATAGTCTGTTTCTCAAGGACATAAGGGTAGCATTTAGCTTGCTGTAGGGGCTGTGTACTAATTTCTGAAAAAGCTCAATTTTTTAGAGATATTTTTCTAAGAGGTGTAAAATGTTCTTCATATCTCTGATAGCGAGTTGCAAGGTCTCGTACGTCTTGTTCGACTGAGAGCTGAGATTGTGTAGCTCCAGTCGGGAAGGAGGAGAGATTGGCGGTTGTTGGGGTGAGCCTGTTGGTTTGCTGGGTAAATCTATCTTTGGGGGTTTGTGGCTACTTTTCATTTTTACTGTAGATACTTTCCTATTCGTTAAGGTTGTATCGAGATTCTTAGTAACGAGAATATGTTTACACCTCCGGTTGTCCTGGGCAATGACTGGTGACTCGGTCCTACCGTGTTTTTCCAAAATGAGGTATAACCTGGTGTTGGGGCTAAGACTGGGGCTAGGGGCCCAGAGGCTATTGGGAGGTAATGTTGCTTTAGTGTGTGTTGTGGGCTGCTGTTCCTAGCTTTGGGGATTCTGGACTTCTGTTTCGACTGCTGGAGCTCTTGAACGCTGACAGATTCTACCTTAGCAGATTGACTCATGGGTGGGGTAACGGCTTGTTAGGTGTTGTTTTGCTGGGTTTTTGCGGAAGGGCTGTTAAGAACGCATTCTTTTAAAAATGCGAAGTATTAGTCAAATAGTTGTAGATCTTTGTTGTCTTCTTGTGTAAGTAATGTGCCGTTTTTATAGCATGTTATGTTCAGTGTAGCTCTTAGATTCAGAGAAGGTGTTATCAGCATCTTGGTGCCGTTTGGAATGTTTCTCCGTTCTTGTACGTTTAGCAATTCAGGGTATTGCGCTATTTTATTAGTGAAAAATATTAGGTCGTTAATAAAGGAGGGGTCTAAGATTAAAGTTTAATGGTGTTTTCTAAGTAGGTTGTGTTTAAAGGTTTTGGATGCATTTTTAGAGAGATTAGGGGGGGTATAATATAGTATAGGAATTACTTCCTGCAGGTTTCAGATTAGTCCCTGTCATATTTGTGTGTTATGATTTCAATCCCTATCTATTCTATCCTCTCTTGCTTTGTCTATTTTGTAGCAAGGAGAAGATTGGAATACCTTATACTAT
Source organism: Triturus cristatus (assembly GCF_964204655.1). Classification (NCBI taxonomy): domain Eukaryota; kingdom Metazoa; phylum Chordata; class Amphibia; order Caudata; family Salamandridae; genus Triturus; species Triturus cristatus. The sequence continues at coordinate 654,249,973 of NC_140584.1, forward strand.
GAACTTCCTGAGCTGGTTGGGATAATCTGTGAAGATGGATAAAATCATCACAGATTGATGAAAACCATTGATTGAAAGCCACTCCAACATGGCCGCCTCATTCCTAGGAGCATATAGTCCTGTTTCTTCATTCTTTAATTTTCCTAACTCCCTGAGGGTCTCCATCCTCAATAATTGTGAACTACTCCTCTAGTACTGTAGAGATAAACAGCCTTAGAGCTCAACGCATTCCATACAGTATATTCTAAATCATGCATTATTCCATAAATTGCTAGTTCGCAATATGGACTCCACTAATCAAACTAAATTTAATGTCTCAGAGCAGTCTTGGTGTGTCCTTGGTCCTGTGGCCACAGTCTTAATACAACAGGCAGCTAATAGCACAAACAAGCATATCAGTCCCAAGGTGGACTATATTTCACATCACCCGTAGTATTACACATTTTAAAATAATAGCGCACAGATTCTTATCTTACTTTGTTAAAAAAATTCCTTTTAATGGAAAGTTCATAATTATCCACAGACAGCCATAAATTCATGTATGCATACGTCTGGTCATCATAATTCATTATCATTTAGATACTTAAGTTGCATGAATCTTGGCATTAAATTAACAAGCAACCTTCAAAAACCCGATGTCACGTACCCTTGATAAGGGGCATACTACAACAAACACAAAATGAAAATACATATATAAATTAAATATTCACTTGGTATTCACCATGGAAAAACAATACAAGTGTCCTCCAACCTCTACTAGATGACAAACCATATTAGATAGTAAACCATGCTGTGACATCAGTGATGTATCATTCACGTACAACTACAGTGAATTTTAGTGTAACTAACCACTATTACAACATCCAAGACACAGAAACACTTCTACATGCACCGGTATACTTCTGGGTGACCATCCAATGTGCAAAAGTGTATAGCTCCCAAACTCACAGAATGGACGGGGAACCATGCTTGCGACGATTCAATTAAAACACCGTTATCTCAAGGGGATGATGCAGAAGTGAAGGAAATTCGAATTTTAAAACCCAACACAAAAAAAGAGCAAACGAAAAAAATAAACAAACTAAACTATGATATGAATTGTTCTAACACAAAAAAGCTCACATCTCGGAAGTGTAAACATGCCAGAATGCAAACACCTGTGTAGGCACGCTGGCCCACCTGTTCTACAACGCAGGGGCCAAATTGAAATAGGGAACTAATGTGTCATTGCAAATTAAATCCCATGTTAATCGAAAAAACAATATCAAACACAACAAAATTGATTTGTAGAGTCACATGAAGATACCGAAACACATGTGTAACGTGGTCAGCCAAAAATAAAAACAGAGAAACATCTGGAAGACACTCAAATTCCAGATTAATGCATAGAAACATAGCTCAACTTTTTTCACGAGAAACAAGATATCTCAAGTCTCTCATTCATCTAGTTGAGATGTACACTGTCCGTTTGCTTGGCAAGCCCCTCCAGGTCAAGTTCAGAATCTCTCATAAGTCAAAGAAAGCCCAAGATTTCCTTGCATCCGCTGGATTAGCTGAGGCTGGCACCAAAATCCCAAAATCAGGATAACAGAGAGGTTTACTCGCCAGCTCATAACTGCGCTTAACAGTTAATGACATCAACTGGAAATAGTTTGCTTCTCAATATACTTTCCGAAATACTCCCTTTATACCCTACAAAAAGACTGTCATAAATCCTAAATGATGGAGTCCTACCGATGTAATGACAAATAGCCCTACTCAAATCTCTATAGATACTCTATAGGTAGATAAAAAGAGGGAAAGTTACTCAACATGATGATTAATGTAAAACTAAGTCACAGATTTTGGCAAAAAAGAAAGCATTACCCTTCACAGAATTTTAGAGCACACTCTAAAAAGAGGTGAGGAATCGAGAGTCTGAAACCTACAAACCATCCTAGCAGAAGTTAGGGCTAACAAGAAAGCCACCATCTCTTGCATACAATTGAAGTTTCTCACACGTGAAGCTCAGTAGTCAATCTTTATCATAGCCCTGAAAAATGGCACAGGTCGCTTGACATCACAGCCAGCTTTGTTCCTCCACTTTAACTTATCTAAAGAGAATGCCCTGCCTACACTTTAAAAAAGAATAAAGAATATTTAAAACACACTTAATTCATTACAGCTGCTCATTAGAGCAAAGAACACTACACTTGCCTAGATACAAACTTCAAAGAACGAGAGTGAAGCAGTTCAAATGTTCCACTGCTTCTGTGATCAATGTGCGCCTTGAAGGATTTTCTGCAAATCACAGGGAGAGAGCAGTATGAAGAGCAGCAATGGAATTTCAAAATTCTGCATGGTGTGCAGAATACCAAACTTGGGGTTCTTCTTCAATGCTGGACAAATGCATGACCTCCTTAAAAGGTGGGGGAAGAGCAGACTTTATAAGTATCCCTTTCCAACAAGAAAATCTGTTTCCCAATCCAAGATGTTCCACAGTCTTTTCCAGTGATGTCACATATTTTTAAAGGTGTATATAATGGGGACATCCTGGTTTCTAAACTTGGCATTCCCTGGCTCCTTTTTCTTTCCTGATGACAGGAGGAGTTTAGTACCTGCCTGACTTCTCCAGCACTATCACCATCTTCTATCAAATCATAAGTTTGCCAAGGTAGTTTTTCCCTTTGTGGGTTTCCCTCCTAAGCGTGACCCTCTAAAGGCAGAACAAGTTAATTTTCATGTATATTATTGCAGGGTGCACCAAGACTACCAAGAGGAGTCCCTCTTCTTTGGGTAATAAATGGACCTTCTCAGCATCTAGTCCGTGACACCACTTGGAAAAGAAACTTAGTCTTCTTCTTCCACCATTGGCAGATGACGTAAAGCTATCCTATCAAACAGCAATGCGTTGTCTTTGATTTCTCTTCCTCCTGAAATACAGTACAGACACAATCCTATTTTACAGGCATAGTCTAGGGCGTCTAACTGTTAAAAAGGTATGGAGCCGCAACTTGTGCTCCTCTTAACACTTTTATCAAAATTACCCTAAGGATGTATTTTTTAAAAATATATCTTTATTTGCATTTTCAATTTTTGCAGAGTTACAGGATAACAGTAAGTATATTTCTAATGAACGATAGTAAAGTACATTATATATGACAAAATGGAAATAAGAAAAGGAGAAAGTCATTTTCATTGTCGAAGCATATCTACTGAGTTGGATATCTATTCCGTTCCTTCATGCGATATTATACGTAAACATCCGCACCTAAGCATACCAGCAATTCAAGAGGAGGATGCAAAACATTGGTATACATTTATAATATAACAGACTAACAAAACCATTGTCTACTTGTCTCTCCTGGGTTGGTGTGTGTATATATCATACTTTTTAAACACAGTGTATCCATGCCTATTCCATCATCTTAGTTAGGTCTCACGGATCTGTCCAGGTCATTACCCTATGGATGTATTGAGGCTACAAACAGTACCTTTGGTAAATGTGTCCTTCTGACTGTGCCGGACAACATTTGAACTTCATAATAGCATATTAAATGTTTTTGGTGTTGCAGCATCTCTGTGTTGATAGAATCTGTGTGGCAGCAACATGCTGAACACTAGGCATTCTTTTCATGTCCAAATCAAGTAAGGACTATGAGAAGGTGGTAAAGGCATGATTACTTATTGATAACCGTCATAAACCTGAGTTTGGGCTTCCTTGTCATAGTCCTTCATATTCTCCCCCATAATCCTTCAGATAGCTCCTGGTTGGAACACCTAAATGACTTGGTGAAGGTAAGGAAGAAGAGGGTCACATGGCTGGTTGCAGTGGACAAGTTGGAACTTCTTGTGGGGCGGAGTAGCATTTCTATTGTTTTTTATTATAATACAGTCAGTTGATTGTCTCAAACCTGCAGCAGAATGTCAGAGTAAAGGTTGTGAAAAAGAAGAACGGACTCAGAGTAATGCTGTATGGAACAGCAGTCATTATCTGCTGTCAAAATTTACACTTCCACATAATGGGTATCCATACCCTGTTTTCAATTAGTCCATTGGATTTTACTACACCTATTTAGTAAAGATCAAATAATGGCAAAGTGCATTCACTCTTCCACTTTTGATGCTTATTTATTTTGTTATGAGTAGGCCCTTTCAGTTTGCCTTTAACTTTATTGCCTTATGTATTCCTCCCTATCTGTTATTATATTCACATTTATTATATGTGTATGTCAACTGGACACACATAGCAGACAATTCCTAATCTAAGCACTATAAATTATCATGCCTTCCACTGCTTGAGCCTTCAACTGACTATGACCTGGTGCTGAAGACAAACCAAATAGAAAAATAATGCATATGTAGACTTTTATATATACGTATTATTCTAAATGGCAGATTTATAATCATTGATTGGTTTCACTGAGCCCAAGTAAATTAGTCTTTAAGCTTGATTGATTAAATACACTCCTACCTCATGAATGACTAAAACACTATGGTCATCTTATGCTCACATACATCTATATCCAAAGCTCTTTTATCGCGGCCTTGAATACACAAAGCTTTGAACAGGTATGATAGGAAGCACGCTGTTACGGATTCGGAATAGTTTATGTGCTACTACGACCTGGGTAACAAGGAGTAAAAAGTTTTATTCTCAAGATATATGGTATATACCTAGGCTGTGCAGAAATGTAATGGCTAGCTTTACCTATACGGAGCCTCAACTCTTTGAAGATTTCAAATGTGCACGAATATAGAAATAATAAAAAGGAAAAAAAGATTATATTTTTTAACATATGGAAAATTATTTACTTGCAATATCCCCCTTTAGTATACCCTGGTAAACCATGAAAATAGGGTATAATTGTGCACTTTACCACAATGAATCACTTATGTGAACTGAGCGGGTGTTCGCCACATTTGAATACATCGTCACCACCCTGGAAAGGTCCTCTTCTGCATTCATAGGCCACTGTGGAAATGCTACTAATTGATGCATACCCGATGAGCATCTTTCACATCTAGAAGTCTGTGCTTTGAATCTAACATGTTTCAAGAACCAGATCGGACCTTTTTAACTGTGTATGCTGTTGCATACATGTAACACGTTATCTTGATGGGTAAAAGATGTAAGATCTTCGGCCCTATATGATATGCAAAGATCTACGCTTATCAACACAATAGCAACCTGTAAAGATAGACAGTTCAAGTCAATTTACCCTTGCACACAGATACAACAAGTAATAAAAGGGAATGGACTGCAGAGACTGTTTACAACATATATTTATGAATGTCAAAATTCTGCATTAAGCAAGATTGACTGTCAGATGAAAGCAGTAGAGAATGGTGTAAGCATGCTATCTTCCCTGCACAGTCCTCAGATACTTGAACTGGCCTGCCACACATTAACAACTCCTTATAATAAAATGAATCAGTAAAACTAACATCTTCCAACATCTTTAACTTTGCTGTATTGCAGAGTATTTGTGTATTGCCCTAGCACGTCACATTTAACTTTGAAAGAGACTGCAAAAACAAAATGGACTTATATATGTAACTCCAATCTCTTTTTGGAGATGGCAGAGCAAGATAATATACCGCATACTGTAACAAAAAATGCAACTGCTTGAGGGCTTTTGTTCGTAGGCCCCAGACAAATTGTACTCATTAGAGTACGTTTTGGAAGTATGGGATGTAATACCTCAAAACATATTTAGAGTAGTTTACCCTCAATGTCAATATATAATAATGACTTACCAGATCAAGGGCAGCTGCCAAAATGGATGCGTCCGGAATGGTACCCGGCTCACAGCAGTTTAAAAGGAACTGGAAACGCTTCATGCCTTGACGAATTGCTCCCAGGTTGACCACATTCTTGCACTTGCTGCCGTCTTGGGTAGAGGCCAGGTGATCGTCATAGCTGTGGCAGCCTGGAAGGGTGGGGAAGGGTGAAGGAGAAGGGGAGAGTGCAAAAGAAGGGAGGGAAAGGGGAACACAACATCTCACAAATAAAAAGGGCTACGAGAAAGAGATAATCCCCCATCCTGTCCTCCCCCTCCTCCTGTTGTACCAGCCCTCTGTATATTTGTAATGCATGATCTGCGGCTTAGCACAAACAACAACACTCACAGCAGCCAGAGAAACAGCTGGTGGGAACAAGTACAGACAGTGACTTTTCCAGGTACTCCACACTCTGTTTTGCACAGAGAGCCAGCTACAGGTGCTTAGAGCTTTTAATAAATGATCATATTCCTTGTTCACAAGACAGGTTACTTGGGTTCTCATAGATTCAATCACATTTAAACTGTTTTTGCTATTTTTTATTTTTAAGTGAAAGAAAACATTGCCCTATCTTTTTCATATCAAACACTGTCAATTATATGATTTGTCAAAACTTTTCATATATATATATATATGCTCAGTTTGATTGCTCATAAAGTTAGTGACCACTGTGACTATAAATGAGAGATATAAGAAATGTCTTAACAATCAAGTACTCTCACTATTTAGTAACTGAGAAAAGGTTGATAATTTAAACATACCCAGGTATTAGTGATATTCTGATAAACCCCACTTTCAGAAATTATCATTCACTGTGATCAGAGTGTGGAATACCTGCTACAGTTTTTGCAGATATCTGGTAACCACGTTTGCCAAGATATACGCCTCTCTTTCTTTTTTGGATTAAAAACATTATTCGTAAATGATTTTGTTTGCACATTTCTCCATCTTGGTCTCAGTATTTTTTCTACATTCATATTTCCTAATTGCTGAGTTTCAAATACATGTTCTGAAGCTTTAAAATTCAAAGAAACAGTAAAATAGTTTTGCTCCTTGCCAGAAATTGTGCAGACATCTACATATATTATTTTAAAGTGATGCATTAAACCCTTACATTAAAACAGGTGAGGGTCTATACTGCCACAGAGATGTGATTTTTATTAAAAATGAATAGATTTACAAATTAAAATTAAAGTGATGTTCTCTTTGGAGTGGAAACAAAATCCCAAACAGAGCTATGGAAATTAAACCAGCCTCGTCATTTATGTGACAGATGTCCATATTTATTTTCTCATTGTCTTGGAGCCCTTCCACACTATCACCCCCACCTACACGCTTACAGGCCCTCCCAAGACCCACCAACTAATCACTCTTAATATGCTCTCATAGTTTACTGGCCAAATTTATCTCCATCCTCTAGTCACTGAATCTCATCTGTACCCCCTAGTGCTATTTTGGTTATCAAATCATTAAAAACCCTCTATCAACACCAGACTCTTTTATTTATTTTAACATATTCAACTAATCACTACTATCATTTACTCAGACTTAGACTTGATAGGGCTAGCTGTGGCCAAAAAGACTGTATCTGAAATGTGGGTGATAAAGGTCTTTCTCCTCTCTTTCAACTGTTAGGCAAGACATGCAGGTCACATAATATGTACATCTCTATATTACTCGTATCCTAGAAGCAATAAAGAGCAAAACAGCAATGTGACATCACCAGCTTCTCCCTGCCAACAATTTTATTGCTCCTTCTGGCATTGAGATGAGTCAAATTTGTATTTGTTGCGTTTGGGTCACTGTGGTGTCACCTATCCTCCCGGACTACTTTTTCTTATCTCTGTCATATCTTGGTCAGCACTTTGGTAGCCTTTTCTTTCTACCAAGAGTTCCACTATCCACTCGAGTCTCACACTTGTCAACTTCTGCACTTCACTGTGTGGCATGCCCTTTGAATTCCCCTACCTGTATAAGTCACTCCTCGGGTGTGGCAGGCCTCTCATTCAGTCCTGCAACTCACCATATCCTTTCAGGACCATTGTTCTAAGTGTGGCCGACACACATAATCACATGTGTCTTGGTAAATCTGGAGAAATGCAAGGCAGTGCATGCCACTGATATGGCGCATTCGTGCCCTCTCCCTTTCATGCTGTGCAGCGCAACACGCTTTCTTGCTGCGTTGCATTGCGTGAAAGTATGGTAAATCTGTCCCTAAGCCTGTCCCACATTTCATGAATGCCTTTACAAGTTACTTGTTTTCAGAATTCCACCAGCAGCAAGTATCTTTGTCTCTGCTGACAGTGTTCGTTTGGTTGCTGGATCTTTCAAGTGCATGTTGTATGGTTATGGCTGCTTTGTTAAGAACTGCCCAGTACCATACCTTTTGTGCCCTGTTAAAGACTGTATGAGACCTTATGCCTCCTGGTTTTCTGATCTAAAACATGAATGCCAAGTTGTCATTATGGATCTTCACAAAAGCATGCTTTACTTCATGCAAAAAGACTGGAAGGGCCAGTTAGATAGTCCTCAGTTCCAAACAATGTATTACAGCCATGACTCGACCACTTCCTCTGCAGCTAGGCACACATCTGTAGTGAGGAGGAGCAGGTCCTCCTCATTCATAAAAGACAGCACCACTGAATAGATTCTATGCTTGCATCCACCAGATGAGCACCACAGAGGTTGTCGGAAACATTGATTTGATCACCCCAACAGCCATCTGCCTCATGACAAAATGGCAGACACATTGCTTACTTACTGTTCTGTGCTGTGTGGGGCTTGACACCAGCGCTACAGGGATGCAGGATGTCATGGACTCAACTGAGACTTATACTGTACTATGCAGCTAGATATCATCCTGCTGTTGTTGAAAAGGTGCACCAAACTCTGCATTATCTCATTGAGCAGATTCAGACTAGAATGTATTCTGTACAAAAGTGCTCCCAAAAATACAATTTCTGCACTATGTTTTTCCTTTGAGCGACAATCCTAGATATTATGGTAGGCACAGTGTTTGCACTCTTCACTTCTTTAGTAGCCGGCAAATGTGGGAAGAACAAATGTGGAGGATCAGATCAGTGACATGAGTTGCTCCTGATGTCATGCACTCAGTAAAGACTGTGATGATTTGATGTTTTATGGTAGCACGTGGAACTGACACTGGTTGTATTGAATGTAGATAGTTGTTTTGATTGTCAATACGTTTCTTGAAGGTCTGAAGAGGACCAGCTTTATTATGAACATCAATTTGTTCATCAACAAGGAGTGACTCACAAAATTATTAAATTGGAAGCTCACGGGCCATACAGCAGTGAGCTTTGGTTGTGGTATACCATTGGTGGTTCAGCTATTTTGGAATAGTTCTTTAACTGCCAATAGGTGGCAGTCATAATGACACTATTGGCATTATTCTAATCAGGTATTTTGTGGCGGAATCTGGTACTTTATATTTGTCTCTATCTTTTTAAGGATGGTGTGGATAAAAAAGGGGAAATCAAGGATAGCAAAAGTTTCATCCTTGAGGTGTTTCAGAACATGTATGGTATTTAATGATTTCAGTGGATTATGCCTAAAGTCATTCATACAACATTTATTTTATCTGGATCTCATCAAGAGGTTTAACATTCATTTTAATCACTCACCATAAGGAAATTAAAAGTTACCATATTGTTTTTCAATTCTCTAGATGAGATTTTGGGTTGGTAGTATTTTACTCATTATTTTTCAAAACAGTAAGGGAATGCAATTCTGAACTTGTAAACACTGAGGGCCCGATTCACAGAACTAACTTAAGACAAAATCCTAAACTTACTACCATTTTTCGTATTCACAGAAGGCACTTACTCATTTTGGTATTCACAGAAGACACTTACTCACTTCGGTATTCACAGAAGTTAGGAGTCCTAACTTTAGGACTCCTAAATGCCTTCTGTGAATACCGAAAGTCTTAAAATTAGGATTTTTCTCAGTTTAGGAGTCCAAAAGTTAGGACTCCTAACTTTACTACTACTAAACTGAGAAAAATCCTAATTTTAAGGCTTTCGGTATTCACAGAAGGCATTTAGGAGTCCTAAAGTTAGGAGTCCTAACTTCTGTGAATACCAAAATGAGTAAGTGCCTTCTGTGAATACCAAAATGGTAGTAAGTTTAGGATTTTGTCTTAAGTTAGTTCTGTGAATCGGGCCCTGAGTAATGTTGAAAACGGTATGTTAAACGCAGTTAATCCCTGTTTAATCTGGTTTAAACTGCAGCATTATACCTCCTGCACTTAGGTTAACATAAATTATTAAAAACCCTAATTATTTAATTCTGTACTTGATTGTGTGGTGCGCGGTTTGGAAAGATGGCCGACAGGACATGCCATTAGGGAGCTCCGTCACCCCACTGTCTATTTCTTTCATTATCCTGCCTTCATCACACAAGGAGACATCTGCCCCTTGTGTTCCTGCTGCCCCCTCCTCACCGGATGGTTGCTGCTTAGGGAATCCCATCACTGGGAGGAAGTTCCTAGTGCTGTGGGAGACGTGGAAGCACTTAGGCCTACACTGGCGAACATGCTGCGCTTGGAGGGCACTGGACCTCCTCCTTGCCATTTCCTGCCCGATGGTGAATGCCTCCCACTCTGGCGGTCTGGCAAACCGCTTCGAATTGTCAGGGCCTTTGTTTGGGGGTTTCGATCCTGCGGAGCTGTGCCCTCACTGGTTGCATGCCTGTCAGATCGGACCCGGTGGGGGGCGCTGGCCTCTTCGACCAGGGCAGCAGAGGGCCTGGATGGGGGCTGCTAGGCCGGGCTCTGCGCCCCCCCTGGTACGCCCACCGGGTGATTGAAACAGGGGTGCTCTGGGGTTGAGTGATCTGGGGGTGCAGCTTGGGGCCTCGCCTGGACCGGAAGGGGGGTGTAGCCTTCCGCTGCCCCACCTGGCCTGCAGCCCTAAGGACATCTTTGAGCGCCTGCTTGAAGAAGGATCAGCAAGGAGTGCCGCCGCCCGGACTCCCAATGAGACACTCTGCTCCGCTCCATGGGTGGCTGGCCTCCCCGTCTGGCCTGGTGAGGGTCAGCCATGCTTGCTCCTGGACCTTGGCCATGGTGTGATGGATGCGGGGTCCCCGAGACCTGAATGCTGCCCGATTGCCCCTCTTAATGATGCCCGGTGAGAGTGGTGCACCCCTGTACTGTAGACCTGGTTAGGCTGGTGTGACGAGTGGGGGAGCCAGTGGATCGAACTGGGGCTGGACTGCCCTCACGAGCCCTCAGAGGGATTGTGGATGCCACAAAGGCACCTGTGATGGGTTGCTAAACATGGAGCTGGCACGGGGCATAACGTCGAAGAGCGCATTGGGCTTGAGATGTGCCTGGGAGCTGCTGAACCTGGCACAGCATCCCCCCTTGGGATCCCTCAGTTGTGATTCTCCTTTACCCTGGTCCGGCCTGCTGGCTGTGTGTGGTGCGGTCAGCCCTGTCGTGTTGGTGCTGCCTGGAGGAACCCCTCTCAGGATCTGGAGGTGAGCTGGAGACCCTCCTGGGGCGCTCACTGGGGACACGGTGGTGCTAAGATGACGGACTGGAGGTAAGAACTCAACCTGGGAACTACCTGGCTCCTGTGTTTATTGCTCTCCCCGCCTTTGCACTGGACAGTCCCTGCACCAATGTCTTGCTGTCTCCTATTCTAGTCATTTTTAATCTGAAGGGACCAACAACACCATCACGCAATATACCAGAGCTCGCCAGCCTACTCATAGGCTCACCTGCCTGGGTTGGTCTGAGACCCCTGAGCGTTCACCGGAGTGGCAGGATAGCCATCCTGCTCGGCCCTCCTCAAAGCTATCCATGGCTCTAGAGTAGAGCTCGAGGGGCAGATAGCGTGTGTCTCTGTTGAAGTGAATTTATTGCAGGCTGACTTACGCAGATTGACGGATAAAGTGGATACCGCTGAAACCAATATAACATCACTGCAGGGCGAGGTGCGTCTATTTAAGCAGCAGGTCTCCCAAATGTCAGTTGTCACACAGTCCTTTGAGCAGCGTGTGTAGGATGTTGAGGTCCGCTCGCGCCGAAACAAAGTATGGCTGCTGGGCTTCCCTGAAAGGTCATGCTGCAGAAAAGGTTTTGGAGAATGGGGTGAGGCAAGCTGTGTGCCCTAGAGACCTGTCAGATTTTCTTGTCGTAGAAAGGGCATACCGAGGGTTCGCCTCCGTTCCCCCTTCGAGGGCCACAACCCAGGGCCCTTATCACTCGAATCCTGAACTATAAAGATAGGAATGCTATCTTGAGAGCTGCCATGGAAACTGCATTCTCAGAATTCAAAAATCATGACATTGCAATTTATCCAGATAACACACAACAGATGCAAGAGCTTCGTAAATCCTTTCTGGAATTCAAGAAGAAGCTACAGGAGATGAACATCAAATACATGCTCCTTTACCAAGCCAAACTCCGCATTATAGCTGCAGGAAAACTACCCTTCTTTGAGCACCCTGAAAAGGTACAGTCCTGGTTGGACATGTTGGACAGGATCCTGGCACGCACTCTCGGCGGTGCGGACACCTTCCACACCCGTACGAGGTGGGGTGCTGGTGTGCGCACCAGAAGCGGGTACAGAGGTCTTCTGAATATGCAGGTCCCGTCACACATTGTAGTCAGAGAAAATGGCACCATGGCCACTGCTGATACCGAATGCTTTGTTGGTGCCTGATACATTGATGACTGACAATCCTCCAGGTGGAGGGCACTCTGATACCCAATCTCAATGTAGTGATATTGTACCTGAGACTATGGCTCCTTGAACTATTTCCCTTGATTGATTGACTATATATGTGTCTTACAGCTATGTTTTGTTCACTAACCTCTTTCTTAGACAGTGCCGGGGACCTCTCCTGGAGATTACAGCGCCCCGTGGTTGATGCTCTGGGGTTCTTTTTTTCTTTGTGTTCTGCATGGTGGTTTGTATTCTTTGATTTCTCATGCGGAGGGGGCTTGGTATAAGTTTCAGTCGGCACGTGCTGATGTTCTTTAGGGGTTGGTCTATGATAGTGTACGTCCTGACACATCAATTCAATTGGGCTTTCATGATAATATACTTCTCTGTGGTGGGGAAGAGTTCATGCAGGTTCTGTTATGTTGACCCTCGGGTCTTTATCATGTTGTCGCTGGGGGTGGGGCGGGGGGGCAGCAATGCCCTTTCACATCTTGAATAACACTGGGTAGGGTTGGTATATGTAAGTTCATTTCCTGGAATGTGAGGGATCTGGGTAACTACACAAAATGTTATAGAGGTCTCTATATTCATGAGAAGCATGCTGCTGATATTGTCTGCTTGTAGGAGAAGCATCTCTCTGATTCAAAAGCTAGCAAATTGGCCAAAAAATGGAGATAGCAACTCTACTACACTAACTATTTGACATATGCCAGTGCCGTCCTCATCTGGATAGCACCAGGGGTCCCATTCACCCTTATTTTCAAGGAGGCTGATGTCGAGGGGCATTACCTCCTGATGCTGGACAGATTAGATGGTATGGACATAGCAATTGTTAACACTTATGGAACCAACATCGATGATGGGGAATTTTACTCAAAAATACAGGAAGCTATCTCGCTGACACTAGACTGCTTTGTTCTGTGGGCTGGCGACTTCAACTGTTTCTTGAACAGAGAGCTGGATAGGCCCTCTCCGAGGCGTAACACTAAACCTAAGATGACGCATTTTCTGCGCAAGGGTGTTGTTAACCTGTAACTACGAGATATATGGAGGGACACTCACCCCTCCTTGAAGGAATTCACTTGTTATTCACCTACCAATAACACTCACAGTAGATTAGGTCGTATTCTATTGTCTGCCTCCATGGGGGGATCGTATCTGTGGTTACTCACTTGTTCCGATACCGGTATCCTGCAAGGTCACGGGAGGGAACAAGAACCGGTAGCACACTGACTGGAGACTCCCTCTGTCTCCATTATCTAAATGCAGCTCTCCATTTTGAGCCACTGATGTACTGCAATGCAGCAGGCAGAGGGCTCCTCTAGCTCTGGTGCTCTCTTGCACACAGAGGTAACCCTTGAGCCCCACACCCTTGTTACAATCAAGGACACTGCTCAAGGTACGTGCGTGTTCTCAATCTTTTTTCTCTCTCTCGCTCACTCTCTCCTTCTCTCTCTCTGTCTGTCAATCTCTCTTTCTAACAGTGAACCTCCATCAACCCCTTTATTGTAAAACGTATCAGGTTATATCATTATTGAACAAATACTTGCATTTGGTAAAGCTCTTTCTGGTTGATACTCTATCTAACCACAAATTCCTCATCTCGTGAATTTCTCAAAGTACCAGATTGAATACGGAGCAGTGCTCCTGCGGCCAGGTAGGTGGCCCTGTGCAACTTTGCATTAACACCGTTTTGCTCCAGAATTGCCGAACTGAGCTACATATAAGTGGCGGTCAATCAATCAATCAATCAATCAGGGTCTCAAGTCGCTGGGGAGGGGGAATAAGCAGCTCCATTCAGTCGAAGAGCCAGGTCTTGAGTGCCTTCCTGAAGATGATCAGAGAGGGGACATGTCTGATGTTGACCGGGAGCTCATTCCAGTTCTTGGCCGCGATGTAGGAGAAGGCCCTTCTGCCTGTTCTGGCTCTGCGGCTGCGCCGGGATTCTGTGAGGGCGAGGTCGGTGGATCGTAGGTTTCTCTTGAGTACGTGGAAGGAGATTCTCTTGTTGAGGTATTGGGGTCCGGTGTTGTGGAGGCATTTGAAGGCATGGGTGAGTATCTTGAAGGGTATCTCTTCTCGACGGGCAGCCAGTAGAGGTCTTGCAGGTGTTGAGTGATGTGCTCTTGTCAAGGGATGCCGAGGACGAGTCTGGCTGTGGTGTTCCGTATGGTCTGCAGTTTGAGGAGCAAGGACTTGTTGATTCTGGCATAGAGGGCGTTTCCGTAGTCTAGTCTGCTGGTTATGAGTGAGTGGGTGATGTTTTTACTTGATTAGGGGGTTGGATCAATTTGAAGGTCTTGCAAAGGATGCGGAGGGTGTTAAAGCAGATGGAGACGATGGCGTTGAGAGGAAGAAGTTGAGTATGATGAAGAGGTTCCGGGAGTGGTCGGTGGGGGTGGGCGGGCTGCCAAGGGCGGTGAGCCACCATGTGCTGTCCCAGGCGGTGGAGGAGGGTCTGAGGATGAGGGCCTCTGTCTTCTCTGAGTTGAGCTTTAGGAAGCTCCTGCACATCGAGGATGGGACATCCTTCATACCTTCCTGAAAGCTGAGTCTGGTGGTGACAGGATCTTTGGTGAGGGAGAGGATGAGCTGGGTGTAGTCGGCATAGGAGACTATGTTGAGTCTGTGCTGTCTGACGATGGCGGAGAGGGGTGCCAAGTAGATGTTGAAGAGTGTTGGGCTGAGTGATAATCCTTGGGGCACTCCGCAGTGGATCTCTGTGGGTTCTGAGAGGAAGGGTGGCAGTCTGATTCTTTGGGTCCTGTCGGTGAGGAAGGAGCGTTGCTATTCGAGGGTGGATCCCCCGTATGCCGGTGTCGTGGAGTCTGGAGTCATGCATGCTGATGCCAGCTTCTTTCATGAACTAGTCCACGTCCTCAGTCACGGAGCCCACTGGCAAACTGAACAAATCATTGTACATATTTTTAGATTGGGATCTTTTTAGATTAAATCACAGAACAAGGAGGTTGAAGGCTGTGAGGGATCTGCGGTTAGATTAGGTTAGAGTATCTACCAAAAAGTGCTTTGCCAAAGGTAGGTAACTTGTCCTTCTGATGAACACTTCTAACCGCAGATTCCTCACCTTGTTAATAAATGCCAAAGAAGTACCGCCAAAGGTAGTGGGTTTGTGGAATGGATCGAACTAATGAATCCTACACGTTCCAGAGGGCAAAATACCATTCTCCATGGACCTGGCTGTCGAGGCAGTAGTGCGTTGTGAACGTGTGCAATGTTGCCCACGTAGCTGCCTGATAGATATCCAGGACAGACACTCTATGTACCAAAGCAGTGGTAGCAGCCTTGGACCTGAAGAGTAAGGCCTTGGACCTTTTGGAGGCTGCTTTAAAGCCAGTGTGTGGCAGATATTAATGCAGCGTATTCTCAATCAAGAGACTGTCTGTTTCTGCACTGCCTTGCCGTTCTTTGAGCCAAAGAACCCTATAAAGAGATTATCATGCCCCCAATGTTCTTTGTTATGACTGATGTAAAAACACTGCTCTCACAAAATTAGATACTCAGCTTAGCCCTCACATTCTACCCTTAAAAATGTAAGTCAAGTTTCAGTGGTCTGCAGAAGGTATTTCTTTACCTGCCAAATGCAAGTTACAGAGCAGGCTTCTGTACTATTAGATGAATGAGAGTTGTAGCAGAAAGAACAGTGTACTTCGTTGGGCCACTGGGGTCAGGACCTTGATACACTCAATGTCAGTGCTATCCCCTCAATCAAGCCTCATGACTTCTATTGTTCAGCTGTGACACACCTGCTGCTACAGGAGAGACAAGGGTGACACACAACTGCTGCTACAGGAGTTCATCCTGAAAGGGCAGCCTAAAACGAGTACAGATGCTCATCCTCAGGAGTTCCAAACTCTCCTTGCCCAGTACAGAGCCACTAAGATAACTTGGACCTGGTTGATCCTGATCTTTTTGAGAACCCAGAGTGGGAGGGGTATTGGCGGGAAAGCGTACAAAAGTCCCATGTTTTAGTCTATGCCAAGGTATCTCTGAGCGAGAGCCACTTTGAAAATCCAACACGCGGAAGTGCTGACACTAGGTTTTCAGCTCTGATCATTCCTTCATTCATCCCACTGACTTCCTATCCCCATTATAGCTTTGCCAAAAGCCACTTCTTTGATAAAGAGCCGGTGACTATTAATAGTGTGATCCTTCTACCAGAGAACAAACACAACTTAACACTTCCTGTCTTTACTGCTATGGTGACCAGCATCTGAAACACAGACAATAAGAAACAGCCACACACATTTAGTAATGCTTTTTCTGGTAGACTCTATCTAACCGCAGATTCTTCATCTTAGAATATTCCCCAGGTGTGAGACTGGATCTGGAAAATCTTGAGCAATACCTCAGCGCACCAGTAGGTGGCCTTGAGTGTCTCCCCTTCAATATCGTTGTGTTGGAAGTGACGTGCACTGTGCCTCTATAGGCACCAGACCGGGTGCCATGATATCAGTTTTTTTGGTCATTAGTTCTGTGTCAAAAATGAAGAGCCACGACTGAATGATGTGCTACCAATGCATAGAATCTGACAATCTAACAGGAGCTTTCGGATAAAGTGCCCATTTCGCCGAACAGGGAGGATGGGAGGGTCTGTGAGGAATCTGTGGTTAGATAGAGGCTCTAACAGAACGTATGCTACCGAAGAAAAGCAACTAGTTCTTCTGACAGAGACTTCTAACCGCAGATTCTTCACCTAAGGATAGGTTTCCAAGCAATCCCTCCCCAGAGGTGGGTCTGCAAACTGGCTCAAACCAGGAAATCCTGGAGGAAAGACAGGAAAACTTTCTAGGCAAAATGCCCGTCTAGGCAGACCTGACTGTCCAAACAGTAATGCCTTGTGAATGTGTTGAGTGACACCCATGTAGCAGCTTGGAAAATGTTCAGGACAGGTACTAAGAGCGCTAATGCAGTAGTAGTAGCCGCGGCCCTGGTGGAATGGGCCCTCAAGTCATCAGGGGCCTGCTTCTTAGCTAATGCATTGCAGATCTTGATGCACAGTACAATCCATGGCTTTTTTTGCTACTGTGAAGCCGACAAAGAGCTGAAGGTCCACCCAGTGGTCTTTGGTGCGATCAAGGTAAAAAGATGGGAGCTCTTTTTAGATCCAGATGGTGGAGCCTCTCCTCTTCCTTTGAAGGATGATTTGAGGCCAAAAGTGTCGGCAGCGTGAGGTTTTGGCCAATGCTCAATCAATCAATCAAGGCATTTATACAGCGCACTACTCACCCGGAGGGTCTCAAGGCGCTTGGGGGGGGGGGTGAGGTGCCGCTACTGCTCGAACAGCCAGGTCTTGAGCTTCTTCCTGAAGGAGAGGTGGTCTTGGGTCAGACGGAGGTCGGTCGGGAGGGTGTTCCAGGTCCTGGCGGCCAGGTAGGAGAAGGACCTTCCTCCAGTTGTTGCTCTTCGGATGCGGGGGACGGCGGCGAGGGCGTGGTTGGTCGATCGGAGGTGGCGTTTGGGAGCGTAGAAGTTGAGGCGGTTGTTGAGGTAGCTCGGGCCTTGGTCGTGCAGGGCCTTGTGTGCGTGGGTGAGGAGACGGAAGGTGATTCTCTTGTTGACGGGGAGCCAGTGCAGGTATCTCAGATGTCCGGAGATGTGGCTGCGTCGGGGGATGTCGAGGATGAGTCTGGCTGAGAAGTTCTGGATCCGCTGGAGTCTCTTCTGGAGCTTGGCGGTGGTTCCGGCGTAGAGGGCGTTGCCGTAGTCCAGTCGGCTGGTGACGAGTGCCTGGGTGACCGTCTTCCTGGTCTCGGTGGGGACCCACCGGAAGATCTTCCGTAGCATGCGCAGGATGTTGAAACAGGACGCGGAGACGGCGTTGACTTGTCTGCTCATGGAGAGGGAGGGGTCCAGGATGAAGCCCAGGTTGCGTGCGTGGTCTGTCGGTTTCGGTGCGGTGCCCAGGGCGGGGGGCCACCAGGAGTCGTCCCAGGCGGAGGGCGAGGAGCCCAGGATGAAGACTTCCGTCTTGTCTGAGTTCAGTTTCAGGCGGCTGGTCGTCATCCACTCGGCTACGTCTTTCATCCCTTCGTGGAGGTTGGTTCTGGCGGCGGCGGGGTCGTTGGTCAGGGAGAGGATCAGCTGGGTGTCGTCGGCGTAGGAGATGATGTTGAGGTTGTGTTGGCGTGCGATGGCCGCAAGGGGGCTCATGTAGACGTTGAAGAGGGTGGGGCTGAGCGAGGAGCCCTGGGGGACGCCGCAGATGACTTCCGTGGCTGCAGATCTGAACGGTGGTAGGCGGACTCTCTGTGTCCTTCCAGCGAGGAAGGAGATGATCCACTCCAGTGCCTTCTCCTGGATTCCGATGTTGCTGAGGCGCTGCACTAGGGTGCGGTGGCAAACAGTGTCGAATGCTGCGGAGAGGTCTAGGAGGATGAGGGCCGCTGTTTCACCGTTGTCCAGCAGGGTTCGGATGTCATCGGTGGCAGCGATGAGGGCGGTCTCGGTGCTGTGGTTGGCTCGGAAGCCGGACTGTGAGGGGTCGAGGGATCCATTCGTCTCGAGGAAGGCGGCCAGCTGCTTGTTGACGGTCTTCTCGATGACTTTGGCTGGAAACGGGAGGAGCGAGATGGGGCGGTAATTCTTGAGTTCGGTGGGGTCCGCTGTTGGTTTCTTTAGTAGAGCGCTGAGTTCGGCGTGCTTCCAGCTCTCAGGGAAGGTGGGGGTGTCGAAGGAGGTGTTGATGATGTCCCGCAGGTGGGGTGCGATGACAGCGTCGGCCTTGTTGAAGACGTGGTGGGGGCAGGGGTCGGTCGGAGATCCGGAGTGGATAGAGTTCATCGTGCAGATGGTGTCTTCTGTGTTGATCTGGGTCCAGGCGCTGAGGGTGGTGGTGGGGGGCGTTGGTGCGGTCGTGGGGAGCGTTGTTTGTGGGCTGAAGCTGTTGTGTATGTCAGCGATCTTGTTGTGGAAGTAGGAGGCGAGGGAGTTGCAGAGGTCTTGTGACGGGGTGATGTCGTTGTTTCCGGCGTTGGGGTTGGAGAGCTCTTTCACGATGTTGAAGAGTTCCTTGCAGTTGTGCGCGTTGTTGTCCAGCCGGTCCTTGAATGCTGTTTTCTTGGTGGCGTGGATCAGTTGATGGTGCTTCCGGGTGGCGAGCTTGAGGGTGGTCATGTTGTCCGGTGTTGGCTCCCTTCTCCAGGCTTTCTCGAGGGCTCGGCAGTTCTTCTTGGAGCTCTTGAGTTCGTCGGTGAACCATGGGGCCTTCTTGCTGCCGGGTCTGCTAGGCGGGGTCTTCAATGGGGCGAGGTCGTCTGCGCAGTCGCTGATCCACTTCGTGAGGTTGTCGGCGGCCTGGCTGGGGTTCCCTGAGCTGGCGGGAGGGTGCTGGCTCAGGGAAGCGGCGAGCTGGTCTGCTGTGATCTTGTTCCAGAATCTTCGGGCAGCCTGTTGCTGGTGGTGGTGGATCGTGGATCTTCTGAAGGTGAAGTGGACGCAGCTGTGGTCCGTCCAGTGGAGTCCGGTGGCGTGGCTGAAGTCGATGTCCTTGCTGGAAGAGAAGACAGCGTCAAGTGTGTGTCCGGTGAGGTGGGTGGGGGTGGTCACCAGCTGCTTGAGTCCGAGGTTGGCGAGGTTGTCGAGCAGGGTGGTGGTGTTGCGGTCGTTGTTGTTCTCCAGGTGGAAGTTGAGGTCCCCGAGGAGGATGTAGTCAGCGGAGGGGAGGGCGTGCGGGCTGATGAAGTCGGCGATGTCTTCGCTGAATTGTGTGCGTGGACCCGGGGGTCGGTAGATGAGGGTGCCTCTGAGGGTGGTCTTGGGGTCCGTGTGGATCTGGAAGTGCAGGTGTTCGGCGGTTGTCAGGGTGTCGTCGGTGTTGGTTGTGATGCGGATGGTGTCCCTGTAGATGATGGCGATCCCTCCTCCCGTCTGGTTGTTGCGGTCTCTTCGGGTGATCTTGTAGCCCTCTGGGATGGCGATGGCGATGTCGGGCGCTGAGGAGTCGTTCATCCAGGTTTCCGTGAGGAAGGCGACGTCAGGAGCTGTGGTGTCGAGGAGGTTCCAGAGCTCGATGGCGTGTCTGTGGACGGAGCGGGTGTTGAGTAGGATGCACTTGAGGTGGTTGCTGCTGGTGTTCGGCTTGGCGGGTGCTGGTGCGGGGCTGGACCGGATGCAGGTGAACTTGCAGGCGAGGCAGCTGAAGGGTCCGTGAGTTCGTCTCGGGGTGGTTCGGTAGCATCCCGGGATTCGGCCGGTGTTGAGTGCGTTGAGGGTGGTGGCGTCGTACGTCCGGCGGGTGGGCTGGGGTCTGCGGGGGCCAGGGGTCCTGGCACTGGGCGCGGTCCAGGCGCGGACGGGCGCAGACGGGCTTACCTTTGGCGCACCTTCGGCGCACAATCGGCGCTCCCGCTGCGCGCGTCCGCTGCGCGGTCGCTCTGGGGGCGTCATAAGTAAGGAGCCGGGAGGGAGGGTCAGCTGGGTGGCGGGAGCGGGGCGGCGAATGGGAGGACACGTGGGCGTGGCCGCCGTGGGCAGCGGCGGGAAAACGGATCAGCTGGGCAGCGGCGTGCGGGCTGAAGCAGGCAGGCAGGAGGCGGCGGAGTCAGCAGGGCAGCGAGCAGCGAGCAGGCAAAGGTGGCAGGAGGGAGAGGAGCGACGGAGCTCAGAAGCTGAGCGGTCACACTCTGAGGGCGACTGCGGTCCCCTTAAGTAAGGAGCCGGGAGGGAGGGTCAGCTGGGTGGCGGGAGCGGGGCGGCGAATGGGAGGACACGTGGGCGTGGCCGCCGTGGGCAGCGGCGGGAAAACGGATCAGCTGGGCAGCGGCGTGCGGGCTGAAGCAGGCAGGCAGGAGGCGGCGGAGTCAGCAGGGCAGCGAGCAGCGAGCAGCGAGCAGGCAGAGGTGGCAGGAGGGAGAGGAGCGACGGAGCTCAGAAGCTGAGCGGTCACTGCTGGATGCTGAATGGAGTCACCACCTTTGGTAAGAAGCCGTGCGTGTCCAAAGAACCAGTTTGTCTGCATAGAAGCTGGTATATGGAGAATTAACTAAAAGAGCTTGAAGCTCACTGAATCTCCTGGCCGATGTAATAGCATACTGTCTTAAGTGTCAGAAGTCTTAGATAACAGCTGTGTAGGGGCCTACATGGGGAGTCCATATGAAATGTAAGGACCAAATTAAGATCCCATTGGGCATGATCAAAGGTGTAGGGAAACAAATGTTGTAAGGCCTTAGAAAAACATGCAACAACGGGTGACTTAAACAGTAAGGTCTGGTCTGGCAACCGCATACAAGAGATGGTAAAAAGTTAACCTTTAATGGTGCCCAAAGCAAAGCCTTGCCAGGCTAAAGAAAGGCAAAAAACAGAAAGTGGATCAATATGCCGTGACAAATACCAAGACAAAAATTTGTTCCAATGGCCGGTGTATACTGTTTTAGTTGTGAGATTTCTGACTGCCAAGATGGCATCAGACTTTTCGCAAGGATGACAAAGGCATTCAACTATTGCTGCATGAAGGTGGGGTGTGCACAGGTTCGTATGCATGACCCTGACCTGCTGCTGCTACAGGAGTTCATCCTGAAAGGGCAGCCTAAAAGGAGGACAGATTCTCATCCTTAGGAGTTCCAAACTCTCCTTGTCCGGTACAGAGCCACTAAGATAATTTGGACCTGGTTGATCCTGATCTTCTTGAGAACCCAGGGTGGGTGCGGTATTGGCGGAAAAGCGTACAAAAGTCCAAGGTTTCAGTCTAGACCAAGGCATCTCCGAGCGACAGCCACTTTGAAAACTCCAACGCGCAGAAGAGCTGACACTGTACGTTCTCGGCGGTGGCGAAAATATCAAGCAAATGTTTTGCCCCATTTTGCAAAGCACTGATGGCTGAGTTTGCACGCCCTACTATTCAGAAATCCCGCCAGGTGCTGCGCAACCAGGAAGATGTCCTGGTGCTCCAGCCAAGTCCAGAGGAGCAGGGCCTCCAGGCACAGGGTCCATGACATCGCACAGCTCTGTTTGTTACATTACCACATGTCTGCCTTCACCTGAAGGATGGGAGGAAGGCTTTCAATGCCAAGCAGATAGCCCTCTGATCTCCATCTTGTCCTACCCAGAAATGATGCATCAGTTACCACTGACAGCTTCGGGTGGGGAAGTGAAAGGGGTCTACTGCTGATCTAATCATGGCTTGTTAACCACCACTGCAGATCTTTTTCAGTCTTCTTCAAAATCTGGACCAGGTCAGAGAGATTCCCCTGGTGCTGTCTCAGCTGGAATTTCAGATGGCACTACAAAGCCTCAATTTCACATTGAGAGTGATTTACCAGCAGGCTGCAGGAGGCCATCAGACCCAGCAGCCTCAGAGTCAATCTCACCCAATTCCAGGACTGAGGTTGAAACATCAGGATCATACCTGAGGGCCAGAGGGCAGGAGCAGAACTGCACCAGTCCACAATGACTCAGATGAAGGAGAGACTCTGAGAAGGAGTCATGTGTGACTTCAGCATGCTGATAGTGAATCCCAGGGAGTAAAGAAGGTTTGCCGCAGTCTGGAGGTGGACGACGACTTCCTGCGGCGAACCTGCCTTTAACAGCCAGTCAGTGAAGTAGGGGAAGACTGGAACCCCTGACCTCCACAGGTGTGCTGCAACCAAGGCCACCACTTTCGTGAACACCCGAGGGGCACTGGTGAGGCCAAAGGGGAGTGC
This sequence comes from Triturus cristatus, assembly GCF_964204655.1. Lineage (NCBI taxonomy): Eukaryota > Metazoa > Chordata > Amphibia > Caudata > Salamandridae > Triturus > Triturus cristatus. The sequence goes on from NC_140584.1 coordinate 654,273,092, forward strand.
AGAGAACTGTAAATGTGCCTGGCCTACTGTGAACCACAGGTAAAGCCTGTAGGCCTGCGGGTTCAGAATAAGGAAATATATGCCCTCGAGGTCAAATGCTACCATCCAGTTCCTGTGGTGCAGGGCAGACAGAACCTGAGCCAGGTGAGCATCTTGAATTTCTCTTTTCGTAGGAAGGTGTTGAGATCTAGGATAGGTTGGAGGCCTCTGTCTTTTTTCAGCACCAGAAAGTAGCAGGAATAACAACCTCGCCCTACTTCTGATGCTGGCACCCTTTCAATGGTTCCTTTGGCCAGCAAAGCCTCCACTTCCTGACAGAGCAAGAGGAGAAGGTCCACCATCAGCCGTTCTAAAGATGGTGGCAAGAGTTGCTGGATTGCCAGAATTAGAAGGGCATAACCCCACTGTACAATTTAGAGAATCCACTTGTCAGAGGTTTTGCTTGTCATTGGGACAGGTGGTGTCTGATACTGCCACCAACAGGATGGGTATGTTGCATTGAAGGCCCAATAAAGAGGTTTGGGGGCTGGTCGCTGGAAGGATGGAGAACTGAACAGTACGCTGGGAGTGGGTTCCACATCTTCTGTGGGATCTGTGTGCCTGACCCTGAAAAGACTGAGAAGCCTGCTGGCTGCTTGGTACGGCTGGAACTGCGGATGCATATGTAAGCCTTGGCCTTGGCCAAAGAAGGAGCAAAAAGAGTATTGTTGCTGTTGTTTGGAACCCAAGGAGAGGCTATGGATCTGGTGGTTATTCGAGTCTCCTTAATGGGCTCATGCTTGATTTTGATCTTACTGCCCAATAGGCAGGAGCCGTCAAAGAGCATATCTATCAGGGAAGATTGGACATCAACTAAAAAAACCTTGTCGAAATTAGCCAGGAATGGAGCGGAGTGCCACTGTTGTGGCCATGCCCTGCCTAGTGAGTCGGTGGTGTCCAGTCCACAGCGAATGGTGAACTGTGCGGCTTCTGCCCATCTATCAGTCAGCAGAATCGGCTCAAGATCTCCCTCGGGATTGGGACCGAGATCGGAGTCTTCTTCTGCAGTGCAGCCAAGATCTTCATGACTCACTCACGAATCACTTTGAGATGCATCGACTTGCAGTCAGCACAGTTCTTGAGGTCATGGTTCGACCCAAGGCAACAACCAAGTGTTGGTCAGAGACAGACATTTGTCTGTGACATTCCTCACATGGCTTAAATCCTTTGAGTTTGTTTGATATCCCTTGCACACTGGGAGCAAAGCTCAAAAAGAACTGGCAGAAGGGTTAAAATAATGGCCAAAAAATACCCTCAGTAGTTCTCTGAAGCAGCTCAAATCCACCGACCAGCACGCAGAGGTACTCCTGAAGACTTTCTGGATCCAGTCTGGCACCTGGGGAATATTCTAAGGTGAGGAATCTGTGGTTGTGGTTAGAAGTCTCTTTCAGAAACATGATTCCTTTTAATCCCATACCGATCTCCCAGCTGCCCTCTAGACTCTATCTGCTGCTTGTTATCCATTATGATTAGTCACAGAGTCTGAAACCCTAAACTTTACCCAGATACACACCTATACTGATGTCCCCTTTCTGACTTCCCTCTTTGTGCTCTTTCAAATACAACTTTCTCTGGACTATCCCCCATAATATGGCTATATTTCCAGTGGCTATTGTCTCAATTTCATGCAATTAAGCTTTTCCATTCTCAATGATCTGTACAGCTTTTACGTGGAACCTAGAATATGAATTAACATTTATACACTGCTCCTAAGCTTTCATTTTGGTGGTGGTTTCAATGCCATATCTATTGGATTCATAACCTTGATAATATGAAATGGACCAGTATATCTGGGAGATAGTTTTCCATGTTTCTTTAGCAATTGAAGAGTTCATGTTGAAAGCCAAATCAATAACTCTAGATGATACTGTAACTGGGTTAGTTCTTGTTTTCAGCCTTATTTTGCTTCTTTTAAACGTTTATGCCTAACCTGTTGAATTTTATGTAAAGACTTAAAAATATCTGATGCCGCTGGAGCTTGACTTGGCAGGTTTGGTATTGGCAAGAATCGTGGATGATACGCATACGTACAATAGAAAGGTGATGATCCCAGTGATGTATGTAAAGTGTTAATTTATGCAAATTCAGCAAAGGCTAAATAGGAATACCACAAGTCTGGTGGATTATCAGCAAAGCAGCTGAGCTATTGCTCCAAATGTTTTAGTGAGACTTTCAGTTTGGCCTCCTGTTTGTGGATGATAAGATAATGACATTATAATTTACTTTGTAAAAGGCATGATCATTCTTGCCAACATTTTTCAGTAAACTAGTTTCCCCATCTGAGAAACGGTAGCAGGAAGGTCATGTAATAAATATATTTCTTTGAGGAACTGAACAACACAGCCCTTGGATGTTGGCATCTGAGAGGATGCAGAAAAATAGGCGATTTTGGTTGTACTGACAATAACCACTGTAATGATAGTCATCTTTTCAGATTACATATCTATCAAAATCTGAAAAATGTAAGTAATTTATTAATTTTTCTTTCCTCTGTGGATGTTTTAAGGTAGCACTAATTACAAAAGTTTGTATATAACAATAGGCATCTTCCTTCACATCTGGGCACCAGAAATAAAGGGAAATTAATTGTATTCTTTTGTACTGTCCAAATATCTCACAGTGGGAGAATTATTACACCAGTGTAAAGCTAAATGACAAGTTGTTCCTGCAGGAACTACTAATGTTTTCTGGCGGAAAAGTAAACCTTTTCTTGTGAACCGATGCCAATATCATTTTTTTTAACAATAGGATTTGTTTATCCTTATGAAAGGCATCTCTTAACATTTTAACGCCTTTACCAAAATTAGTAGCCATGATTTGATGGGCTGGAAAGATGGTGGATGTGTCAAGAATTTCAATCTTTTCTATCCTTGAAATAGTGCATCTGACTATTTTTCATGGAGTGTATTTTATTACACACTGAAATCGTGCAAACAATCATCAGTCATATCAATCTTTGATTTATACATTTCCTTGTACGAATGCTTGTGCTCTGTGAGCACTTTTACTTGATGAGGTGACTTCAAAAAAAGGCTCCTTTAAAAGGAAGGCTCCTCTGATGGATAATAATTATTTTTTAAGGATTGTGTAATTAATTCCTGCTGGAGTTGGAAGCTGTGAAAAATAAGATACAGGATGGGGTTCTGTGTCGTTTTTGTTTGTTTTGCAACAAAACTGCACCAATAGCTGAATTGGACACACTTGTCTCTATGATAAATAGTTTTGTTTTGTTAGGATGAGCTGGGATAGAAGCATGAATAAAATGTTGTCTCAAAATTTGGAAGACAGAATCAGTTTATTTGGTCCAAATATATGATTAAGGTTTCCTTGTGAGCCGTGAGAGATGTTGTATAAGCTGAGAACAATTTAGAACATATTTTCTATAAAAGTTATGAAACCCTAAGAATCTTTAAAGATCTTTCACATTTTATGTAATAGTTCCTTGCTAATTAGATCGCTTTTTTTATCCTTTGCCACCTATCTCTGTCTGGGTTGGAAATTTAAATACTCAATTTCTGGTTGATTGAAAGAACCCTTCCTTAGCTTTGCGTACAGATGATTCTAGCATAAGCTTTCAAACACGTGGCAGAGATGTTGAATATTTTATGGAGAAATTTGAGAACAGATGAGAATATCATCAAGATAAATGGCAATAAACTTTCTGATTAAGTCCTGTAAAATGTAATTGATGAAACATTGGAAAGTAGAGGAGACATCACACAGTACGGACAACATAATCAAAGATAGCCAAATATTTACAGTAACTAAGAATGAAATGCCATTTTTCATTACTCTTCTGGCCCAATTCTAACTAAATTGTAGGAAACTCTCAGAAAAGTTTGGTATACCAACATGCACCCTTTGTAATCATAGTTTGAATTAATGGTAAGCTATGCCTATTTTTAATGGTTAACTAATTTAATTCTCAATAAATGATGCAAGGTAGTAGGTCTATTTCTGATTCATTGATAGAGTGGTTGTCACAGCAGGAGACTTGACTCTAATAAACATCTTCTTTAAACTGTTTTCAATATATGTTTTAATACTACTTTTTCTGGTCCCATCAAGTGCTAAGATTTTTAGATGTTAAATAGGTGCATTTGGTTTTAGATCTGGTCCCATCAAGTGCTAAGAGTTTTAGATGTTAAATAGGTGCATTTGGTTTTAAGATCTCTAGGATAGATGGTAATTGCTTGGTTTCTTTTTCACTGAATATTTCTCAGTAGTCTTGCTATCCAGGTGGCAAGGAAGATGCAGCAACTATATTACAGCCAATTTCCAGTGCAATCTTCAAATGAAATGACAATTTGTATCAAATCGAAGAAGATGCATTTTTCATGTATCTGACATGTCAATAACTTTGGAGTCATATGTGTTATCTGAACAGAAGCACAAGGCATACCAAAACTGCTTTTTTTTCTTCAGGTAATTCCTTTGTGAGGTGTGTGATTTCCAAAGTACCGAAAACTTATCATCAATATAATTCCCAGAGGCACCAGAATCTATGATAGCTGAACTTTGAGGCAAGTGTAAATAGATCTCATAAAGCAATGGTAATCAGGTGTTATTTTACAATTTTGCACGGAACTGACTACACCCTTAAAGCTGAACTCTTTCGTTTCACTATCAAGGACCAACAGGGCATGCTCTAATAAAATTATTAATCTTGCCACAGTATTAACACATGGAACTTGAAAGTCTTTCGTGTTTTTCTCATGTTTAGGTTTAGCAATGATTGGATTCACTGGAACCCTGGGAACCCTGCGCCTGTATTGCCATCTTGGAATTCATAGCTGCAAGGTTAAAGACATGTATGGCAGGAAGAGGTGTTGTGGAAAGGCACACTTCTCTCTTATGCCATTTAAAACTTGCTCCAAATGGCGGTGGAGCACTACAAGGTAAGGTGAGGAGCATGGGCCACTGCAATCTCAAAAAAGAATAAGATCTCAAAATATTTTCTGAAATCTTTACAACCATTCTGAATAAGCAGTTATATAAATGGCCACAGCCTGTATACCGAATCTGTTATTCAGGAATTTGCCGAAAGAAAGACAGTTCAAGGGGAGGATGCTTTGTCCTTGAAGGTAAGGATTTCGGCATTTGAAGTGCCCAGGAGTGAAGAGCTTGACAAGGACTCAAGAAGTTTGAAGCAAAGCCTATTCATGTGAGGAGAAGATTGCTTACCAACTTAGTGAGAGAGAGGACATTTGATATGGACTGATGGGGAGCATGCAATACAATTACAAGGAGAATCAAGTAGATATAGATCACACGAGTAATAGGTTACACTCAGGCAAAGTTCAGGGGGGCCATCGAAGAACAGAAAAGGTAAAGCAGAATCAGAGTATATAAAGTCTACAACAGTCATAACCTTTTGTTGCAGGAGCTTACGTTAATCTGTGCTAATCACATTCAAGATTTGAAAATCTTCAACTAACAACTTTTTTACTTGTGAAAGTAAACCAGACTTGAGGACACAACAAAATGACATAGTGGAAAGAAGTTGTTGATCAGGTCGTGGCAAGATTGTGGGTTAAGTGATGCAGAGCCAGCATCTCTTTGACATTCTCATTGAGTTGTGAGTACTTGACATTCCAAAGGTACAGAGTCTTGACTGCAGTACTTAACAAACTTGTATATAATGCAATATTGTTGAATATAACATGTTTCAGGAAAAGTAATCTCAACTATGTTTGACATCTCTTTCCAGATCTCCCACACACCGCACCCTCCATAAATCCCTTGCCCTCGTTTGGCCACACTGATCTTCCAAGTAGTCTTAAAATTGGAATCAATGCTGCTGAAAAGTGTGATACTAGGAAACTGCTGCTCCAGAGGAACTGGACTGTGACAACTGGTGTCACCTATAAAGCAGCGTCTCCAGTTAAATTGCCCAGAACAAAGGAAATCTTTGCTTCCCATTCAAACATATAATGCAATTGGCATTGATTGACAAACATTTGATAATTCTTTGGTCCCTCTCTGAATTTTGAAAGAGATGGTAAAGTGACCACGGACCATGCATTCATAGCACTGGACAAAGTGCCTTAATTCCTACGGACTTGGTCTTCTTTAAATTTGCATTTAATAACCGCAATACCCATTTCTAATACTTCCAACTTTTCATGAAGGCTACACATTTGAGTGTTGATAGCTAGGGCATCCATGCCACTCATAGCTGTATGTATGGCTTTGCAATCTGTCAGGACTGGCAAATTCAATTGACAGAACTTGATCTGACTCACTACTCTGTCTCTAGGAGTCAACACAGTGTTGATGGTACTGGTTTCTATTTTTGAAAAACAGGCTAGAATCCCATTGGAACTTCTTAAAATGATGATCAGAAAGGAGAAGACTGTAGAAATAGCAAGAATGTTGAAGGTCATTACTAGAAGGCTAAAAGAGAGATTGAGAGAAAAGAAACAATGGAGTTGTAGGAAACTAGAGAAGCTTCAGAAAACTGTGGCAACACAGTTGTGAATTTGTAGGCTTTCTTATTCAGGGTGCACAAGCTGGAGAACACACAGTTTAGAATCTTGTACATGTCATGTATGGGACAGACATAAGAATCTCCCATGTATGCACACAGAAAAGAAGACAGCCTCCTAGACGTCAGCAGGTGCTATTATTCCCAATAGTCTTCCATTTTTATTCTCTTTGTTGAAGACTTGCGCTAAGGCTTTTCCGCTGTACGTGGCCTAAGGAATCCACCACCGAATATGGGTAAGTTGTTTGATGGCTGATTTCACCTGTGCCTTGTACTCTAATCATACTTTAAATGTTTAATAAAGAATTGCTTAAAAAAATGTATGCCATGCTCCTGGCATGCAATTAGATAGAGTCCTTCCATATTCATTTGCCTCTTATGTATAGAATTACTTCCTAGCTAGGTTATTTTACAGTTTCTACACTCATTTAATGGCTCAAATGTTTTGTAATATTAGTATGCAAAATGCAAGAAAGTTATGTAAAATCCTTACAAAAAACCTTTGGACCCTAACTAATTGTGCCTAATCATCTTGATTGTAGTTTAGGATATGGGTGAAGCTAAAAGTTTTGTTCTGAATTGAGTTTCCTAATTGTGAAACCTATTTAAAACATGGTTCAAACTGGAACAATTTCTTTCACTATAAGGAAAGCTCAGGAATCATCCTTCTAATGTTAGGTTTGATCTGTTTAAAAGTACGGAATCCATCAGAATGAAACAATTCCTCATTGTAAACCCCATTTATTCCTGTGCTGTTTATCTCAAGCTTCTCATCAATACTTTTTTGGGGCTGCCTTTACCTTGTCTGCTCAATTCATCACCTATACTCATCCCAGAGGCCAGCCCGTAACATATCACAAGAGAGTCAAGTGATGAAGAGATGGGCAAGACTTGTGCTTTTATCATTTTTACCGGAAGTATATGTATACCTGCCATTTAGTGGCATTGTGTTGTAACTGGCAGGTCAGATTTTGAAAAGGAGAAGTGTTCCATATAGAAAGAGAGAGACAGACAGACACAAGGACAGACAGCAGAATGGTCTCACAGCACAATGTCACAAATGGACAGAATTAGGAAAAGATGAACTAAAGCCAGAGATATTGCCCCTTGAATAACTATTATAGGGGGGTCTAGGACCCAACTGAAATTGAACCCCCTTTTGCATTTTCATTCACCCTGATAGGTGTTGTTAATCACAATCCTACACACATGCTATATGAGAATGTTACCTCACACAAACTGTAATTTATCATGTTACTTTCAAGGACAAACACACACAAGCACACAACCTTTCAAAAAAGGCAATTTGTTCTAAATGGCATTGCTGACCAGTACCTATAGAATTAATAAGGGATTCTGGGGAGATAATCTAAAATTGTGTTGCAGCAAACATGGTCGACTTTACCGGTAGAACAGACACAGTACTGTGCTATTTAAGACAACATGGTGGAGTGGCTACCACAAGTGGAACACCAAACATATCAGATGCTGGATGGATTTGCGCCTTTTTAATCTGCCAATACCCATTTAGAACTCCACAGTAGTCAACGGTTTCCATGTATTTGTTGTTTGAAATGCTATGAGTCTGTGCCATTAACCCATGCAACACAAGAACAAATAACTAGTCACCGCTGAACTTTCTGGAACACTGTATTTTATGCAAATGGAATGTGCAGTCTAGAATAAGTGTTGGCCATCAGTCACCATCAAGGCTGTTACATTTGATTTATAAAACCAAAACTGACTCAATATTGTGTGGAAGTGTTCAAAACGTCTGTCAAAATCTATGCACAACATTGATTCACAATGAACGATCATAGAGTGGATTTTTCTGGAACAATATTATTTGATTAGAGAATTGATGGGTATTTATTGGGTAATATTCTTCCCGATTCCAAGGTCCACAGTCGTCCAGCAGAGAATTCCGAGGCTAAGGGATAGCTACTATATTTAAGTAGACCTCTTTATAAAGTGTATCTACCCTGAACCTTTGATTAGCTGCCAATTACAAAACACAGCTACTTCTAGAATGTATCACATGCTAAACTCAAATAATGAACGCATTTCAAATTAGGGTTTGTTCTGGAGCCAGTGTCTCTCAGCTGGCTCTATCTCATTGTAAGCTAGGTCAGTATGACTGGGGGGGATGTGAGTGTTCAATTTTTGGTGAATTCCGACAAACACCTCACAATACCCAACTGAAAGCAGCTGTATCCATCTATTTACCGAAAAAACATTAGGGGGATGTAACACCTCAAACACCCCCACCCCATAAGCTACGTCCCTGCTCATGGTACACAAAGATATATTTATATCGCCTCTCTCAAAGATGTCCAACCTGTTTCACATACAATACAAGTGTTTAAATATTGACTGACCTACTTTCATCTGAAAAATAAGCACTTAACAACTGCATTTCTACTCACTCAGACATTTGACCATACCTGTCCAATGCTGGATTGATGTCTATGGGATTTATGACTGCAAGCTAACCATCTATGACAATGATAGATCTCTGGGGGTTATTCATGAAACAGACTCAATTTACAAACGCAAATCAACAAATTTGCCAAGTTCATCCGCAAAAGTGATCTTAAGACTCTATTCCAGTTCCGATTCCAGGTACGATTATGCAACTCTCCTTTACTGAGTTTCCTAAATGCACCTTGCCCCACCTACAGCAGTGCTTCGTGCCACAGCACTTTTCATCTCTGGAACTAGGAGATTTGACCAAATTGCAGCAGTATTATTATTTCTTCAATGAATAACCATAGAAGCCAGGGCTATCCACAAGACGTGTATTACATACAGGGTAATACATACGGCCTAACCTGCTACCTTACAGTCAAACTGAAAATGTCTGGTGGATGCAGATCCTTATGAAGTTCAGAAACACTACTTCTAGAACATCTTACTTTTCAACTGGTACACACAATGGCACAATCCTTCAGTAGGTGAGCAACTAGAATTTGTAAATCTCTCCTCAAATCTATGAAGCACTAACTTTTTGGACACCTTCGCATTTGCGTTGAAACTACTCTTTCAAAGATTTTGCATTTGTGAGCTCCTACTGCGCTTATGCACTTCGAGAGCTTGATTACTTGCAGCAAGCATGTTTTCAGTTTTGGTCCTGTTTTTGTTTTCATTGATTTAGCTTTTAATGTGTTGCTTTCTACTCTTTTACTGTGAAGAACTATAGCGCCATTGGGTCATATTCAACTGCGTAAAATATCGAAATAACTCTGCCAATGACCCTCCTACTGTGCGGAAAATTCCGGAACTTTTTCATGCCGATGATACTGCCTTATTGGCAAAAACGAGTGTGCCTACAAAACCTTGTTGACAGTTTTTGTACATTCTCAAAGGACTATGATCTTGAGGTTAATATACCAAAACGAAATTGATAATTTATACCAAGAGGAAGCAGGTGAAAAGTACAGTTAGGAGTATTGGAGAGGGTAAACTAATTAGACTATTTAGGGGTAAGATTGGCCAGTTCCAGATATTAGGATGGTCAGATAGTCTCAGTGGTTCCCCATTGTCCCAGATAAAGAAATTGATTTGATGCAGGTGCAAAGAGTGGCTCTATACGGGGCGGAATTATGGGGTTACTGTAATCTGAGCACCTTGGGTATCACAGAGAACAACTTTAATAAAGCTATCACTCTGTTGCCTCTAGCACTGGATCTTGGCATTGATTTTGTTGCAGTACTGGCAACTATGAGACCATTGTTATATTGGGTGTGCATTTGGACCACAAGGGACCTCCAAGACTACAGACTGGGCCTTAGTGACACTATGGCACTCCAATCTTCCTACGAGATTAAGTGGCTGAGTCACGGAAAAAGAGCTTGGACAGAGCTGGGTCCACAGGAGGTTTGGGAGGATCCATCGTCCATTCCAGCTAATACAGCCCATATGGTAAAACGTAGGTATTGGGAGCTGATAGCTGCAAAAATATAACAGTCGATTCATAGAGAGAGGCTCTCAAGGTCCTTTTTAATGCACAAATCAGTGCACAAAGCTGAGGAATTTCTTGAAATATTCGCCCAGTGCTTGCTGATATTTTGTTTCTGCAGTTCATACATGGGATTCTGCCAATAGCTGCGTTTACCAGATAGGTTCGCCAAGTTGCAGCTTTTGTCCCTCCACTGATGAAACTGAGGAACATTTGATGTTCTTTTGCTCCAAGTATGTAACCCCTAGGTGCAGGTGGCTTGTTCCCCTATGTCAGATTTTAACTCTTAAAGTTCAAATAAATGCCCTTAGGATCTGTAAGAGCGACTCCTCACCTGGGGTTGTGCGTCTCTAAATTCCTCTATGCAGCATGGTCTATCAGGCAAAAATTATTAGTACAAGTACAGCAAACTGAGGTATAGGGGAAGATGGAGGTACAATATACTGTTTTAATTATTCAAGCAACAGATTGTATTGTCTTTTATTATTGATCATTTGACTAACTGTTGTTTTATGAGACGTTGATTTTATTGTTTGTATCTTTTTGACGATTAAAATGTTTTTTCGATCTGTCAAAAAGCTTTTAAGGAATCTTTGAAGGGTCATGTTCACAAATGCATAATAATAAATACATTTACAGTGGTACAGAGGGAATGGCACGCATTAGTTTCAACACCATATTTTCCAGAAATAAGAACTATGCCAAATCCTCTACATTGCAGTAGCAGCACTTGCCATCAAGCCATGTAATTTGTTAAATGTTAGGAATCTTATACAAATTAAATACACAGTCATTCACTCATTAAGCCATTTATTCCAGACAAACAGCTGAACATGTCACACTCCATCTACAGACTATGGGCCTGATTTAATTCTTGGCTGTAAATGTAATCCGTTGCAACGGTGATGGAGTATCCTCACATCAATAATGCGGTCTGTCCCCCACATAAAGATGCGGGCGGACCTTCGGGTTAATCACGGCTGAGACTACTCTGTCTCCACTGGGATTAATCCCCTCCTATGTCCCTGGGGAGTAAGGGCTCTTAGAGAAAATGGCCGCCCACCCAATTTGGATGGGCAAACATGTAGTAATTTTTTTACTGTTCCTTACAACAGGTAATACCTGGCGGTAAGGAACAGTAAAAACATTTGAATATTCCCCCCCCCCCCCCCCATCCCCCCACCATGGCAGAAGCCTCCCATGATGAGGCAAGTTTTACTTTTTTTCTTTACAAAAAGAAAATCCTGTTTTAGGATTTTCTTTTTGAAAAGAAAAAAAAATACTGTTTGTTACAGGGCTGAGTCCTTCCAACGCAGCCCAGTAACAAACAATACAATGCATCAACAGTCAGTTATTAATAACTGCCTACTAGGTAGGCATTTATACATTTGGCAAATGGAGTAGTCACGGCCTGGCAGATCTAAAGTCCTCCGCCAGGTCAATGGGGACTACTCCGTCAGCCAAAAATTAAATCGGGCCCTATGTCTTTTCCTTGACCACTTTTGGTTTTGCTTCTTTCTGTATACAGCTGTAGAAGAATTCTCCCAATGTAATATTCATTTCAAATCCGATAGCACAGCCTGCATACATCCCTCATCCAAGTAAAAGGGGCAATGTCTCTATTAGAAATGGTATGCAGATGCTGAACATGCAAACACAGAAGAAAATAGATAATTAAAACAAGGTCTGTGCAGGGAGTTCTATTTCAGAAACGCTGAGCTCTTCTAGAAAAGCAAAGCAGTAGCTGCCAGTGAAGCTGACAGTGCATCCATCATTCATATTGAGGCATTCGTCTCTCTTTTCACTCCCTGTCTCAGGATGAGCCATTCAATGACACTTTTTAAAAAATGTTTTGCATGCTGCAGGCAAAAAAATAAATATCTGTACTCAAGTGAGTCCAGGCTCATAACCTTAGAAAATGCCTCAGAAGAAGTATATATATCTATATATACGTGTATATAGTTTTGGAAGGATGGGTGTGGGGTGGGGAGGTTTAATAGTGGGTGCTACTTCTCTAGAGACTTTTGGTTAAATCAAAAAAGGAACTGAAAGAAGAATAAAAAGGAAAAGAAAGATTATAGAGAGAAAAATGAAAAGGTAGGTGAAAGAACAGAATGGACACAAAAAACATGGAAAAGAAAAAGGGGATAACGATCTTTTCAAAAATAAAAGAGAAAGGAGGAAGAAAGTAAAAGTAAAAAAGAACAGAAAAATAGACCCCTGATATCTAACCATCTTTTTCTTCTGTGTGATGGACCTTGGATGTGTTCCTTCGACCGGAGCGCCATTTACCAAGACGCTTGAAGAAATTCTCCTCATCATCTCGTCCATTGTCCAAGCCTCCACCAGTTCCAGCTTCTGACAGTTTCACTGCACTTGTGAACTTTACCTGCAAAATAAAAGTTAAAATGTTAGCACTCTCTCTGGAGAAAGTGGTACTGTACTGCACATTCACCCAAGTGGCAGACCATGAAGAAATGTTGCAATCTGACATTCACTGCATGGCTACGTGCCACATTTACCGGACTAATAGGTGGTGAGTTGATGGTTGCTTCTCTCTGTGTAGAGATCGTAGTATGTGCTGACTAATTGGATTTCCGAGCTGCTATTGTTTTGATGCGGTGAACCTAAACACCAGTGTGATCTTTATAGAATGCTGAACTGACCTTCGAAATTATAGTGCTCTAGTTATCGTTAGATGTGTACAATATGGGCAGGTTCCTTATAAAGTACAAGTGGAATAGAAAATACCCATACCTACTCTGCTCGATTTGTGAAAACTAAGGGCCAGATGTACGTTCATTTTTATTGGTCGCAAACAGGAAATAGAGCCGTTTGAGACAGTTAAAAAAGGTTGTAGCATCTGCAAATCGTATTTTGCGAGTCAGTAACCTATTGCCAACTAGAAAAATAAGGTTTGCGAGTTTATATTAGGAAGGGATGTGCCAAGGTACTGGTATGCACGATTGTTTTGCGATGGAGAACAATCGCAGTTACCCCTTACTTCAAGTAGGTGGTAAGCCAGTAGCAAACGGGAAGGGGTCCCCAGGGGTCCCGTTCCCCCTTGTGAATGTATGTGAAAATAGTTTTTTAAGAGCAGGCAATGCTGCCCTTAAAAATGAAAAGACAACTTCATTTTTTTCTTTTGAAAGCATCCTGTTTTCCTTTAAAGAAAATATGTTGTATATGAAAAAAAAATAAGTAGCTTTATTTAAAAAGCAAACACAGACATGATGGTCCTCTGTTCCGAACAGGCCACCATCTCTGTGATTGTAGCCTATTCCCGATGGGTTGCACATTGCTAAATGCCTCATGAATATTGATGAAGCAGGTAATTTGCTACCCCATTGGGAATCGCTAATTGTGTCTGAGACACATTAATACATTCAGTTTTGCGAGCCGCAAAACGGAAAGGTCTTACAATGACCCTAATGTACAATATAGCCAAATCCATTGTATCAAGTGAAAAAAATCAACAATAATTAATTAATGTATACATTCGGGAGCATACTGTATACATTTTCTTACATTCTGATATTGCAAATAATTAAAGGTGAATAATTATGGACTAAAGGTAAGTTGCAAATTAAAAAAACAGTAAGTCAAGCACCACATATGGCTAACCACTGGAACTTCAACACACTCACACAGAAAACAATGGAGGCACGGAATTAACAATATCTTGCATTTTGGCGTTAAAAGGAAAATGCTACTTACCCAGGACGCATCTGTTCTTGGTATGTAGAGCTATAGATTCACATGCTTTGCATAGCCTGCCATCTAGTTTTGGGTCCGGATGTTTGCACTTTGTTTTCCTTTGAAGAAGTCTTTTCCAGTCACGAGGTAGGTGACTCCTCCTTTCTGTGATAGTGCGCACTCCATTGTTAGATTGTTTTCCCGCAGAGGGTGATAATGTAGTTAGTAAGAGTAGTAGAATAGAGATGTCCATGTGTATGTATCTAAGGAAGATATCACTGCAACAGGTATAGGTACCCAGGGAGGTGGGTGGGGGCATGTGAATCTACAGCTCTACATGCCAAGAACAGATGCAGACTGGCCAGTCAAGAGAATAGAGAACCCAACGGCACCAGGAATTAATTCACAAATAACGGAGGACGCCTGGGTAAAATACCTACAGGGTCACTTTAACACGGAAGACGGCGAAAACACACAAGATAAAGTGGATTGTCAGAGCGAGTGGCAACCCTAAAGCAACGCGGGCCACAGCCTACACCCTTCTTCTCACTTAAAGCGATTGTGGACAGAATCTCAAAAAGCTGAAACGAAGGAGCGCCTGGCCCTAATGGGCTCCCCCCAATAGTATATAAGCAGGACACAACCTACTGGGCCGGAGCATTACTATCAGTTTTCAACATAATTTTGGAAACCGGAAAAATACCAGATTCTTGGAGAGAATCGATCATCTCACCTATCCACAAGAAAGGTAGCAAGAATGAACCAAAGAACTGTAGACTCATTGCGCTAATTGACAAATACTACGCCGGCCTGCTACTTGCACAATTAACTGAGTGGGCAGGGGAAAACGATCTAATCCCAATCAACCAAACAGGCTTTCAGAAAAACCTGGGAACAACTACAAACATTCTCGGTCTCTCACTTTTAATTGACGCAACAAAAGCAATTAACAAACCTTTGTTTGTTTTATTGACTACAAAACTGCTTTTGATTGCGTCAACCGAGGGAAATTGTGGGCTAAGCTATCCGGGTGGAAAATAGCTCCAACCCTTCTGAACCAGCTAATCCTGCTCCACTACAAGACATGGGTTCAAATCAAGCTGCAGCATTTGATAAATGTCACAAGCAACTTTGCCATAAAGAACGGATTAAGCATAAATCATGAGAAATCCAAAGTAATGATCTTTAACCAACAAAGCACCACAAACCAACTCAGATGGTGGTTGGGGAGCAGGCAACTGGAGATTCTAAAAAGCTACAAATATCTGGGAATTATGTTTGATAGCATGGAAATGTACCACCAACAAAAAGTGGCTATTCAAGGAAGAGGAACCATTTTGGATGTTATGCTAAAAAACATCAACCACAAAATAACTGGCCCCAATCTTATCCCTCTACTGGAAGTACTCATAGCAAGGCTTCTACCTAAAATCACGTATGGCAGCGAATCAATGAGAGGGAAAGACGAAGCAACTCTGGATAAGGTGGTCTCCAAAGCTGTTAGAATAATAATCAATCACCCACAATACACTTCTCAAACACAAATAAGGCTGGAGCTTGGCCTACAAAAGCAGCAAATAACAAGGAAGGGTGCTTACGCCAAATGCTGGTACAAAATAAAGAGTGCAAATCCTGGTTCCATAAACTCATACTTGTGGAAAGAGATGACCAGAAAAACTGATTGCCCCGCTATGGCTTATCTTCAGTCAGGATTAAGGCTGCTCGTTTTACCAGACTTGAGGAAATCTGATCTTCCTTATAACAGTTTTAAAGCCTTGGTGAATAAATCGGTGAAGATTATTTCCCTAGAAAAATAAAACAGACAAAAATAAGAGGGCACACAGCTAGTTTGTGATTCAGAGCTACTCGAGAAGCGTTCCACAGCCATATTTAAGTACAAGCTTCTCGAGAAGTATGAAGGAAAGCCTTATGGCAATGAGGCTGGGGATTCTACCGGCAAAACCACATTTACCGCCATGGAAACGCGCTCATTCAGCCCCCAACTGCAGACTATGCGATAACCCAGAAGAGGATGACCTACATCTATTGTGCCTCTGTAAGAGCTTAGATCTTGAACAAAGACAGCTCCTAAAGCCGCGTCTGAACGAAAACCGAATACGGTCTTGCAGACAGGCGGTGATGGACTGCTTCGAGGGGGGTGACGTTCGGCTAGCCTGTAGTTGTGTACGCTTTATGAAAATTGTAAAAACAAAACTAAACCTGACAATCCCCAACTAACTGGCTTGAATCCTAGGTTGCTGCTAACTCATTTTGGCATCTGTTCACTAGGAAGGATCATTTTTAGACTACACTTAACCAGGCAATGATTTGATACTTAATCACACAGATACTTGAACCTAGGTTAACTTTACGGAGGACAGTCCCACAGCAGCCATTGTGTGTTTAAACATGACACACATATTAACATATATCTTCAGTACTGTATGCACATTTTATATTTTTGTATTTTTATGAAATTACTGCAATTTTAACAGACTTAGCACTGTTTTACGTCGTTATATGTGTTTTTTATATGCAGTTTGCTAAGGTTTTTATTAATCAAGCAATAAAGATTACTTTCTTACTTACTTACCGGGTAAGTAGCATTTTCCGTTCGGTGCATGTGAGCTGTAGATCACAGGCTTTGAATAGACTATATAGCAGTAATCTCCCAAAGCGGTGGCTAACCTGTAGCTGTTGCAGAGTTTTGAAAGGGTGTACGTAGAACTGCCTGGCCCACACTAGCTTGCTGTCTTGCTAACACATCTACACAATAGTGTTTTGTGAATGTGTGAGGTGTAGACCATGTTGCATCTTTGCAGATGTCATCTATGGGGATGTTTCCTAAGAAAGCCATAGAAGTTCCTAGTTTGTGAATGGAGTGCGCTCTAGGGGGAATTGTTAATGTTCGTTTTGCTTTTGCATAGCATGTCTGAATGCATTTGACTATCCACCATGCAATACCCGATGTTGAGATGGGATTGCCTTTATGAGGTGGGGCAAAAGCCACAAAGAGTTGTTTTGTCTTATGGAAAGGTTTTGTCCTTTCTATGTAATATAGTAATGCTCCTAACGTCTAAGGTGTGTAGAGCACATTGTGCCACAGAATTTGGTTGAGGGAAGAAAACAGGTAACTCAACAGATTGGTTGATGTGGAAGGCAGAAATCACCCTGGGTAGAAATTCAGGATTAGTCCGAAGAACCACTTTGGTTTGGTTTACTTGTAAACAAGATTCCTCTATGGTTAGTGCCTGAAGCTCACCTATTCTCCTCAGTAATGTAACAGCTATGAGGAAAACGACTTTCCAAGTGAGAAATTGCAGCTCACATTTGTGCAATGGCTCAAAGGGTGGGCCCATAAGTCTGGTGTGGACAATATTGGGATTCCACACTGGGGCAGGTGGAAGTCTTGGGGGAATGACTCTTTCGAGTCCTTCCATAAATGCATAACAGGCACTTTTGAAGAGAGACCGATGTTGTCTATTTTGAGGGTATGAAGATATTTCAGCAAGATGTAAGCGTATGGATGTGTACGCTAAATGTGAACACTGTAGATACAGTAACGAGCAGATGATGTTCTGAACTGAGGCATCAAGCGGGTTGATTT
Organism: Triturus cristatus; assembly: GCF_964204655.1. Lineage (NCBI taxonomy): Eukaryota > Metazoa > Chordata > Amphibia > Caudata > Salamandridae > Triturus > Triturus cristatus. Next base: position 654,290,879 of record NC_140584.1, read on the forward strand.
GATTGTTATTACAATAAATAACAAGCCATTTCCACTTTGCTGCATAGCAAGCCCTTGTAGTAGGATGTATAGCCTCTTTGAAAATGTTCATGCAGTCTGGCAGAAGATTAAGGTAGCTAAACTTTATGACTTTAGGTGCCAGATCGTAAGGTTGAGATGTCCGGGATCTGGATCGTTTATCTCTCCACGGCTCTGTGTGAGGAGATTGGGTGTAAGATGTGGTTTTCGGTGAGGGACTACCGAAAGCTCCAACAGGGTGGTGAACTACGGATGACGGGTCCAAGTAGGAGCAACTCGGATTCGTGTCAGGGATGCCTGCATGAGCTTCCAAACCACTAGTGGAATGAGTGGGAGAGGCGGAAAAGTGTAGGCAAATATCCCTGACCAATCTATCGCTAGTGCATTGCCTCTGGACAATGGGTGTGGGTACCTAGAGACGAAGCTTGGGCATTTTGCGTTTTGGTGTGTGGCAAATAGATCTGCGTCTGGGAAGCCCCACATCTGAAAGAATGGGAGGAGAACTTGAGGTTGGCTTTTTCTGCTGAGCATATCTGCGGTTTGATTGTCTACTACTGTAAGGTGTTCTGCAAGGAGATACATTTTGTAACGTATGGCCCACCTCCAGATTGTCTGTGCTAGTTGTGACAGCTGGAGAGAGTGCCCCCCCCCTGTTTCTGTATGTAATGCATTGCTGTCATGTTGTATGTGCGAATCAGGGCAGCTTTGCCTTCCCGGTGAACTTTAAAGGCTTTGGGCGCTAGAAATATAGCTAGAAGCTCTAGATGATTCATGTGAAGCTGCTTTTACTGCAGGCTTCACTTGCCCTGAATTGTGTGAGTTTGGAGATGAGCTCCCCAACCTGTGAGCGATGCGTCTGCTGTTAGCACTGTTTGTGGAATCGGGTTAATGAAGGGCCGCCCTTTGGAAAGGTTTCGTGGATTCCACCACTGCGGAGATCGATGAGTGCGGCCGTCTACCAACACTAGTTCTGATAACTGACTGTGAGACTGATTCCACTGATGTGCTAGCATTCCTGAAAGGGACGCATTTGAAAGCTAGAGTAGGGGACTATTAGGATGCAAGACACCATCATTCCTAGTAACTGCATGAACACTCAAGCTGGCAATGAGTGTTGAGACTGTAATTGACAAAGTAGAGTTTGAATGTTGCAGATTCTGACCGGATTGGGATAGGCCAGAGCCTTCTGTGTATCTAGAGTGGCTCCCAAATACGTTTGCATGTTGGAGGGTTGGAGATGGGACTTGGACAGATTTAATATGAATCCTAGATCATGGAGCAGCTGCACTGTTGTGTGAGTATGTCATAGACAGAATGCTTACGAGCTGGCTTTTATGAGGCAGTCGTCTAAGTATGGGAAGATGTGAATGTGTTGTCTTCGTAGATGAGCTCTGACTACTGCCAGGCATTTGGTGAAAACCGTGGGAGCAGTAGTGACTCCGAATGGGAGTACTTTGAATTGGTGATTTTGCCCCGCTACCACAAACCTGAGGTATTTGCGGTGAGCGGTGTGTATCGGGATGTGGAAATAGACTTCCTTTAAATACAAAGTGAACAGAAAGTTGCCTTGATGAAGGAGCAGGAGTACTTGTTAAAGTGTCACCATATGAAAGTGATCCAATTGGATGTTTAGATAGAGGCCTTGGAGTCCTAGTATAAGCCTGAGAGAGCCGTCTTTTTGGGGAATTAAGAAATACAGGGAGTATACACTGGCCCCTTGATATTGTAATGGGACTGATTCTATAGCTCCTTTTTGTAACAGAGAGAGAACTTCTTGTTTGAGAAGGTTGAGATGTTCTTGTAACATTGTGTGTGATCTTGGAGGAATGTTTGTGGGAGTGTCCGTAAGTTCCAGGCAAAAACCATATTGGCTAATTTGTAGAACCTATCTGTCTGAGGTGATTGTATTCCAGACGGGTAGATATTTGGTGTTTGCAGGGGAAGTGCAAGTTGAGTTGTCTCTGCCTCTTCCCTTGCCGTTGTTATGTTATGTTATGTTACTGGTTATTTGTAGAGTGCAAGGCTACTCCCAGGAGTGTCCCGGTGCTAACAGGGAGGACCAGTGACAAAAACCCACAGCAGTCAGACCGAGACCACCAATCAAGAAAACAGCAACGTTTTTAGTTTGTGACGGAAGCGCAAAAGATCATTTTCACGGCGCAGCTCGATGGGTAGATTGTTCCACAGCCCAGAGGCCACTACCTGAAAGGAGCGACCTCCCAAACGGGCGCGTAGAAACCTTGGGGTCTGTAAAAAGCAATAGGTCAAAGACCGTAAATTACGAACGGGCACATAATGCAGGCATCTGTTCCTCAGATACGGAGCGGCGATATTATGAAAGGCCTTGAAGGCCAGTACCAGTGCCTTAAAAAACACCCTCTTACGCACTGGGAGCCAATGTAGCGCTCTAAGGAGTGGGGTCGTATGTGTCCGGCGGTCGGCCATAAAGATAGCCCGGGCAGCAGCATTCTGAGCGACTTGAAGCCGGTTGATCAGATACTCGGGAAGGCCCAAATATAGGACATTCACATAGTCGAGACGAGACAATATTAGAGCTTGCACAACTATCTTCCTATGAGATACAGAAAGTAAAGGTAGAAAGTTGCGCATCATCCTCAGGAGGCCAAAACAGGAGCCTGCCACCGTTTGAACCTGGGTGTTCATGGAAAGGTTATTATCCAATTTGACCCCTAGGTTCTTGACCGAGGTAGCCAAGGTGGTCGGTGGAGACATATTAGATGGCCACCATTCTCGCCATTCTTCACCCGGCTTGCAGCCGAAGAAAATAATTTCTGATTTCTCTGAATTACAGCAAAGTTGGTTCAGATTAAACCAACTAAATACCGCGGATAGGTAGAGGTTGAGCTTCTTCCCGTCTAGGACTTCGCCCTTACCGCACGTAAACAACAATTGCGTGTCGTCAGCGTAGGAAACGATTCTGGCGCCGAAAGGTTCGACCAGCAATGCCGGGGGAGCCATATACACATTAAACAAAGTAGGGCTCAAGATAGATCCCTGAGAGACACCCACATTCATTGATTGACTGGGTGCCTCAAAAGGGGGGGACCAAACTGTCTGCTGACGATTAGTGAGGTAGGACTATTACCATTGTAGGACAGTGCAGCCGATACCGCACCTCCAAACACGATCAAGAAGAAGGTCATGTGGTACGGTATCGAAAGCTGCCGACAAGTCAAGCAGTATCAAGACTGCTTTCCCTCCCTTAACTTTAATGGACTCAGATATCTCAAGGAGAGCTGTTTCAGTGCTATAATTAGCACGGAACCCAGATTGGCTAGGATGTAAAATGCCATTGGATTCCACAAACTCCCCGAGAACCTGATTCACATAGTTGTTCCCTCTAAATCCTCCCCTAAAGTAACCTCTTGAGGAGCACGATTGATTATTGCCCTTGTAAGAGGAGGAGGGATTCTCTGATGAAGTGGTTTTGGAGCCACCGCTGTAAAATGAGCGACAAAAGGATCCCCGATTGGAAGGGAGTTGCAAAGCCCCCATGGATATTGCGACCTCTGTATCTTTTTTCTTCTTGTCTAGAGAAGTGTCCATTGTAGTACCGAAGAGGTGCTCTTTAACAAAGGGTTGGTTCAAAATAAAGGCTTGGACCTCGAGTTTGAACCCCGAAATTCTAAGCCAAGCATGCCTGCGTAGCAATACACTGGTGTTGACTGCGCGGGCCGCTGTGTCTGCTGCGTCTAAGGCGCACCTAATAGAAGTATTGGTAATTAATTTCCCCGCCTGAATTAGGTCATTGGCTTTGTGCTCGTCGGCTAAAAACTGCATTAACTTTTCTAGCTCATCATAATGAGCTCCGTGGTATTGAGCTAAAAAGGCTTGGACATTTGTAATTCGCCAGTGATTGGCTGCTTGCGATGCTATTCTTTTGCCCGAGGCATCAATTAATTTCGACTCCTTATCAGGAGGCGGGCCATCTCCTATAGCTTGTGAGTTTGCTCATTTGCGAGCTTTAGAGACTACAAGGGAGTCTAATGGAAGTTGACCCTTGATGTAAGTGGGGTCAGTAGGTGCTGGCTTATACTTTTTTCAAGTCTGGGCGTGATAATTCTTACCTGCACAGGGTCTTTAAAAATTTCATAAGTATGTTTAAGAATTCCCTTAAGCATAGGTAGTGTCTGTGTTGATCTCTGAGAGGCACTTAAGGTCTCAAATTGAAAATCCTCTTCAAGACCCTTTTTGTGTAATTCCACCCCATGGTATTGAGCAGCCCTATTAAGTAGCTCTATATACCCTATGTTGTCATGAGGTGGTGAGGGTTTGAAAGGGTATAGATCCAGATCATTGTCTGTGATCTGATCTGTATTATAGTTCTCCCAGAGCTCATTAATGTCCTGTGGCCTATCTTCATCCCCATCCCCTTCATCTTGTGGATTAGGTGATTGAGGTTGTGGGGAATTTGTGGGTGTGATGAGCAAAGTTGGGTCATGTGAAGGAGGTGTAATGGGAAGAGGAGAAGGGTTAGTATCCACATTCTTGCATTTCAAAGGAATGTGGTAGTCCTCTTGTAAGATCATTTTCCTTTTCTCTGGCATTTTCACATGAATATATCCAGTATCTGGATAGAGAACCAGTTCTTTTTGTTTCGGATCCATGTTTACAGGTGGAACGACAACACAAGGCTCTTTGGATGGAACAGTCATTTTCCCTTTGGGCACTGTACTTTTCGGCATCTAAAGTTTTGGCTCTGAATCTTTAAACTCTAAAGATTTACTCTTCGGTAGCGTGGGAATGGACACAACGACATGCTTCGATTTCGATGCAAAAGATTTCGGTTCGGCATCGGCATGGGGCCAGCTCGATCCCGAGCAGGAAGGCTAATTTGTGCTTCGGTGCCAGGCCGGAGGGCGGGACGTCTGAAACTTTTTCTCGCTGCTGACCTTGGCCCGAGGGCAGAGGAAGGACCGGAGCTTTTTACTTTGACAAGTGTTGAAGCAGGGGGGTGTCTGTACTCACGGTACGCTGACCCGGTGTCACTTCCTCTTGTTCTTCCAAGTAGGAGTCGGCTTTGGACACGGAGATGTGTTCCAGTTCTTCTTCGGCTCCTTGTGCGTGGAATTCTTCCTGGTTGGAATCTTCACCGAAGATGTCCGGTGCGGAGCCGCTTTGTTGGTGCATTTCGTGACTTCGAGCCCGACGGTCACGGAGCGTCTTCTTGGGTCAAAACGATCGGCACGCATTGCAATCTTGTTCGTTGTGTTATTATTATTATTATTAGTGTGTTTTATAAAGCGCGCAGCGGCCCCAACGGGGCATCCCGGCGCTGAAGACTCTGACAGCCGGCTGAACAGGGTCGGGAAAGCAGTCTTAGGAAGAAAAGAGGTGGGTTTTCAGAGATTTGCGAAAAGCAGGTTCTGCTTGGCAGTTGCGTAGGGCTAAGGGGAGCTTGTTCCATTGTTGGGTGGCACAGACCTCAAAGGTTTTACCACCTGCCCGGGCTCGCTTAAATCGGGGAGTTTCTAGGAGAAGTAGGGAGTTGGAGCGTAGAGTCCTGGTTTTAACGTAAGGACGTAAGGTGTTTTTCAGGTGGGCTGATCCGCTGCCTTTGGAAGCACGGAAGGCCAGCGTCATTGCTTTGAAAACGCATCTCTTTACGATGGGCAGCCAGTGCAGTTTACGGAGGTGAGGAGAGATGTGATGTCTGGCAGGGATTCTCTCCACCAGCCGTGCGGCGGTGTTTGGACTGTCTGTAGTTTATGACACAGGCCGGCCTTAATGCCAAGGTAGAGGGCATTGGCATAATCGAGATGGGATATGATTAATGCCTGGATCACAGTCTTACGGCAGTCCACCGGCAGGTAGTTAATGAGCCGTTTGATTGTTCTAATTTTGGCGAAGCAGGAGGCTGCAACTGTTTGTACCTGGGTGCTGAAACTGAGATGGTTGTCCCAGCGAACTCCGAGGTTTCTCACCGAGTCTTTCGGCGTGGGGGCTTGGCATAGTTCATCTGGCCACCAAAGGCTGGAGTCCAGGGGAGAGGGTGAGTTAAAAAACAGGATCTCCGTTTTACCTGCATTAAGACGGAGGGAGTTGGCATCCATCCAATGAGAAATAGCTCTGAGGCAGGATTTCAGCGGTTCGAAAGCAGAGACGGGTGTCGAACGTGAAAAGTAGCTGAATGTCATCAGCGTAGGATGTGGATTTAATTCCTGTCTGAGCAATCAGCTTGGCCAGGGGGGTGAAATAGACATTAAACAAAAGCGGGCTTAGAGAGGAGCCCTGTGGGACTCCCCATTTAAGGGGTCTGGCTGAGGAAGTGAAGGGAGGGGTGAAAACTTGTTGTGTACGGTCGGACAGATAGGATGACAGCCATTTCAACACAGAACCACCCAGCCCTAAGTCCTCCAGCCTTCCCAGCAGGATCTTATGAGAGACGGTGTCGAATGCTGCTGAAAGATCCAGCAGCACTAACACCGCCCTCGACTCTCGGTCGAGCGTCCACCTCACAGAGTCGGCCATTTCAATAAGGGCCGACTCCGTGCTGTGGCCCGACCTAAAGCCATGCTGGGAGTCGTGGAGAAGCCCTTTGGACTCGATAAAGTTCGCCAGTTGGGAGAGGACAAGCCTTTCCAAGATCTTAGCTGGGGCGGGCAGGAGGGAGATGGGCCTGTAGTTACTGGGAAGGTCAGGGTCCAAATTGGGCTTCTTCAAGATGGGGACTAAGGAGGCATGTTTCCATTTAGTAGGGAAGCTTCCTGTTCGGAGGGAGTCATTCCAGATGTGATTTAGGTAAGGGTTAAGTAGGGGTGCCAGTTTTTTGTATTCCTTGGCTGGCCAAGGATCGTTTGGCGAACCTGATTTACATTTGAGTAATTCTGTCATAGATTCAGCTTCCGATATCACTGCAAATTCAGACATAAGGTGCGACGGCGGCGGCTGTGTCAGGGAAGTGGATCGCTCGTCATCTCCTTCACTAATGGAGGGGGGAAAAGATGAACAAATGATCTCAATCTTGTCCTCAAAAAATTGAGAACGTTTGTTGCAAAGCGCCTGTGAGGCGGGCTGAGATCGGGTCAGTGCAGTAGGGTCTGTGAAAGATCTAACAATATTGAAGATCTCTCTGGCGCCGTTGCTAGCAAGTTTAATTCGGGAGGCCAGAAAATCCCGTTTATGCTCCTCTATCATTCTCCGGTATTGTTTGAGGGCAGTTTTGTAGAGAGTTTTACTGTCTGGAGAGTAATTCCGTCTCCAGTGGCGTTCAAGGGATTTGCAGAAAGCCTTTTTCTGCCGAAGTTCATCGGAGTACCAGGGGGCTGATGGTGCCGTCCTGTAGGTTTTAATCGGTTTAATGGGGGCCAGGGCATCCAAGGCCTGTCCAATCCATGTGTCCAGGTGGTTAATAGCTAGGTCAGGGTTAGGTGCCGGACATGGTAGGGAGTTGTGGAGGTGTTTCTGGAGCGCTTCCAGGGTGACGCGGCTCCAGTTTCTGCCTAAGGTTTTAGAAATGATAGAGGGTCTGGTGGGACGGAGAGAGTCAATCTCAAAGGAGATGAAGAAGTGGTCCGACCAAGTGACCGGGATGGGAGGGTCCACCCAGATGGAGGGGAGATTGGAACAAATTAGATCCAGTGTGTGGCCCGCTTTATGCGTGGGTAGGGTTATGATTTGAACTAAGTTGCAGGCCGCAAGCATGGAGATAAAGTGACTGCTGTGCGGGCAGGATTCATTGTTAACGTGGAGATTAAAATCTCCTAAAGCGGTAAAATTGGCATAGCGAGTACTGAGCTGAATGATATAGTCCGTCAAAGCCGGTAAGTGCGATAGATTGGAGTGAGGGGGACGATAAATGAGTATTCCCGAACAGGAGGAGGATGGGGAAATTTGGATGCTGAAAGGCAAGCCTTCTATACAGTCAATGTGGTTGAATGGGGGAAAAGTAGCCGTCCATATAGATTTATGGATTAGGGCAACACCGCCTCCCGATTTGCCATTAGGTCTATTGGCGCAGCTAATACTGTAGGCCTCCGGTAGGGCAAGGGAGATGGCAGGGTTCGTGGTGTCATTCAGCCATGTTTCCGTTAGGAAAAGCAAATCCCAGTTGTTGTCTCGGAGGGACTGCCAGATGTCGATGGCATGTTTAGTCAGTGATCTGCAGTTGATAAGAGCAGATCTAAGGGTCAGGGGGGTGGACACCCGAAGTAGTGGCCAAAGTTGGGCCGAGAATTGGACGGGTTGTGAGACCTGAGGATAAGAGGGTGAAGTGACAGAGCGAGCAGACATAGTTCCGACACTGAGCGTCTGAGAGAGAACATGGATGGGTAGTACAGAGGGGGGGTCTTATGGACAGCAAATCTGTTCGAGTGTAAGACGCGGTATTGTGGCTGGAGGATTGGGCAGGGGGACCGGCCCCGGTCGCGCCCAGTTCGCGGACGAGCGCAGATGAGCTTGCCTTATGCGCGCCTTCGGCGCGCAATCGTCGCGCCCGCTGCGCTCGTCCGCTGCGCTTCCGATTACTGCACATTTGTATCGTGGGAGGACGATGGGGGGGGGGCGTGGCCACGAAGTGGGCGTGTCCCCGTCAGGGCGTGGGGAATGGCGGTGTCAAGCTCGGCGATTTCGCCCTTGCAAACGCTCGTTTTTGGTCAAAAATGAATGCCTTCACACAGTAGTAAGGAGACCAAGTAAGTGAGGGTTGGATTAAAAATGCAAAGTTTCCAAGTTTTACAACACACAAAATACGATTTATCACGCTGCTCCCGGCTATGCCTCAGGAGTTGTTTAGAGTCTGTCAGCGCGCTAGCAATCAGCGCGCCTTTTAAGACCTAGCGGGGGGCGTGGCCACAAAGTGGGCGTGTCCCCGTCAGGGCGTGGGGAATGGCGGTGGCAAGCTCGGCGATTTCGCCCTTGCTAACGCTCGTTTTTGGTCAAAAATGAATGCCTTCACACAGTAGTAAGGAGACCAAGTAAGTGAGGGTTGGATTAAAAATGCAAAGTTTCCAAGTTTTACAACACACAAAATACGATTTATCACGCTGCTCCCGGCTATGCCTCAGGAGTTGTTTAGAGTCTGTCAGCGCGCTAGCAATCAGCGCGCCTTTTAAGACCTAGCGGGGGGCGTGGCCACAAAGTGGGCGTGTCCCCGTCAGGGCGTGGGGAATGGCGGTGGCAAGCTCGGCGATTTCGCCCTTGCTAACGCTCGTTTTTGGTCAAAAATGAATGCCTTCACACAGTAGTAAGGAGACCAAGTAAGTGAGGGTTGGATTAAAAATGTAAAGTTTCCAAGTTTTACAACACACAAAATACGATTTATCGCGCTGCTCCCGGCTATGCCTCAGGAGTTGTTTAGAGTCTGGTGTTCGGGGGACAGACAGTGATTGCACACTTCGTGCAAGTCGGGGCACAGAAACTTAGCACGACACCCGTGACAGAATTTGAATGGAGTCCGTTCTATCGACTGTTATCAAGCCTGACGCGGGTTGGCCCAACGGCCCTCCACGAATCTTTGGATCAAAGACTTTGACTCAAAACGATATGTGTAGAGTGGGAAACGCGATCTAGAAACAATACCGTTGAGGGTAGTGAATTGCGCGTCAAGGGGAACCTGAGAAACGGTGTCGAACCGGAGTGCCGCAATTCACATCCAAATCCGATGGCGAAAAAAAACAATCAAACAATGGAGTAGATGCCCATGCCCACAATCGCCAAAAGGAGGAGTCACCTACCTCGTGACTGGGAAAGACATCTTCGAAGAAAAACAAAGTGCAAACATCCGGACCCAACACCAGATGGCAGGCTATGCAAAGCATGTGATCTACAGGTCACATGCCTCGAACAGAAAGGTTTACATTTAAAGCAATATCTCGTTCTTTGGAAAAAGGAAAATCTTTGGTATTGTTTATAAGGCTATAGATTAAATTTTATAGGAGGTCACTGAAGATCTGAATACAATTCACACTGTGAAATCAAATGTTTTACCTTGGAGCTCTGCCTGATAAAAGAAAGGCGATCCACTGAGCTGATGTCCAAGAGATCCTCAACATTATCAGTTAGTCCTGACAGAGAGGAACGTTTCAACCAGTTCCCTGTTTAGAGTAGAGAAAACCAGACAAATGTGTCAAACTTCAATAGATTTTCTTTAAATACAACAACAATATGTAATCATTGTACTACATTTATACAACGAACAACGGAAAGATTCATACAGCATGCCTCTATTTCATCTAGTTAACACTTGTAGAATAATATTTTCTGGTTGAGATACTGATAAAATCATAAGAAGCTTAAGTTAACTGGGGCCCTGTATGCTAAAAATTATCTAAAATGCCCTCTATCAAATGTGCAAGTGTCCTTAGGATTTTGTTTAAAACGATTTTGGCATGGTTGGGGATCAAGCAATATTACTAGATTCAATATGAGAACAATGATACAAATTCAGGTGTGTGCAAGTTATGGAAATGTTACTTACCTGTAGCACAAATTCTGCAGCAGGACGATCTTACAAATATGTAGAAAGCTTAGATTCTACCAATCAGTGGTTAGATTCGGAGGTTTATACATTTGTAGAAAACCCTATGTTAACTTTTAAGATTCTTTACAATTACAAGCATGCAGCTGTTTGCATTATCTATTACATTTGGATTTTTTTAAGCCACACTACAATAAACATATTGCTTGACAGATATCACAAGCAATACATATCGGTACACTCACTTCAACAGTTCAGAGAAAGCAAAAGAACAAAGTGAATTAATTCAACCAAGGAGTCAGACAACACTTTTGAGTAATCAGAATAGAGGTAAACCACTACAAGTGTACTTTGCATACTTAAGACTATATCAACATCTGGAGGCCAGCTATGTAGCGTAGTCAGCTGCCACATGAGAGGTAGGTGAGGGGCTGCTAAGGGGTCAAGAAGAAGAAGAGAGAACAGTACTTTGTGGCCATAATTATATTAACCTGATTAGCCAGTTACAAACATGCAGTCTTGCAGTAACAAAATGTCTCTAGGATTTTAAATATCTAAAGCTCCTCAGAATAAGCCCATGATGTATCATTCCACTAAAGCCTTCACAAGTTGTTTTTTGAAGCAGTTCAGAGACTGAATATTGGATATACGGAAGATGTTTATACTAAAGAACAGGAAAGTAACTTTTACTTACCTGTGTGAGCATCCTCGTGGCTCATGTGAGGAAAGTGATGTTTTATATATTGTGGTTTTGGGTCCTCACAGAGTAAATCGTTCACAAGACTGGCTTGGGTCCAGTCAGGCTCATTTGTCAAACTGTAGCTCGACCCTGGATAGCTGTGGCTTTGAGCAGTTAGGCAGCAGTGGCTCCTTCGCTAAATCGGAGGAGCGTCACCCCACAGGAAAAATAAAATGATAATAACATAACATTATTATCATTTTACTTTTCACCGTACTGGCCCACTTTTGTTTAAGGGGTAAGGAGGGACTGCCAGACAGCAGGGGGAGGATTGGTATGTGCAGTTAAGGACGCATGACTGTTTGACCATCCGTCTTGGGCCGGCTAAACCGTCATATGTACTTTGCATGTTCTTCACCCAGGCTGTGATACAGCCTGGGTGGAGAACATGCTCAGGCTCAGAAACACCATCTCGAACCACAGTGCTCAGATAAATCACGACGCTGCTATTCTAGGGGAGTCTGGAAGCCCGTGTGCTTCCTATTCCTAGGTCATCCATGGAAAAAGAACGGAGGAGAGGCGGTGGCGGCCAGGTAGGTGGAATTTTTTCTTTCCTTTTATACACCCCTCCACCCCTGCCTCATAGCCGCCACTGCAGTTAGGCTTTAAAAAACAGAAAAAGTGTAAAGCATTTAGATGCCCCTAAGCAACAAAATAAGAAAATCACACAACCATGAAGAAATCCTACACCAATTTATAAAAATATATCTTATTTTTATGAAGTTGTAGACACCAAAACAAACAAAATCAACCAGAGGGTTCCAGAGATATAGCTTTTTAGGTAAAACATAAATCAAAGCTTTTCACTCAAAATGCAAACAAGTATTGGCAACTACCGTGGTTAGCAGAAACTTTGAAAACTTTGTTAAACTTTTCAAAGAGTTGTGTTCAGATACTCTGCCCACTTTAGGTGACCAACTCCGGCAGCAAGCAGGTCAAAGGGGCTAGGGAGGAGTCGTTTAACAGTTACCTTGTCACTAAACCAGTATCCAGTCCAGTTCCACGCTCTGTGGGTGAACTACCATTGACTTCATTGTAGTGATCCTGATGCAAGGGATGCAGGATGCTGAAGATGCTGTAGGATGGGGTGCGGTTGATGGGGGGCTTCCTAGGACTAATCTTAATCTTTGGTTGACTGTCTTGGTGGGTCGAGTTTGGCCACTAAGCAACAATGTCCCTAGAAGTCCTGCTGGGTCCAACAGAAGTTCAGTAGCCACCGGTCTACTGGTCTCCAGTCACAGCGAAACCAGTGCTTCCCTTTGGTGGAGGCTAGTGTCTTTTTTGCTTGGGTGACCAATCTGTTTTCTGATGACTCTCCCGGGTCCAGCAGACTTAGATGCAACTTTTCAGTGTTGGGACTTTGTCTGTCAGGCTGCACGTCAGCGGTCAGTGGCAGTCAAGTGATTGTGGCAACTGACTCAACAAGGCAGCCTTGTAGCTGTAACAGGAAGTCAGCTAACTAACTTGCTGAGTTCACCTCTTCTGTCTGGGGCTCGGGCGGACTTTTTCATGAGCTAGGCACCTCAGGTACAGTCCTCTCTTTGTTAGCCCAAGGATTAACAGGTGTAGTCCAGCGGTTGGTGCAGACACTCTTGCCAGGTCCAGGGAATAGCAGGGCAGCCTTCTGTGGTCCACTCTTCACTGATCTGAGGTCTAGGTGCTATATTTATGCCCAGAAAAGTGCCCTTGGGCGATGCAGACTTCACTAGCCAACAGGCTGTCAGATCCCTTCTCACATGATGATGACCTGCTGCAATGTGTGGCAGTGAGAAATCCCATAGTGTAAAATTCTGCCCACTCCCAAGATTGCAGGACCCCTCTCTTGGTGTGTGGCGCTTGATAGTCTACCCTAGAGGAAAGGCTACATAAGGGCTACATGTCCATGGGAAAAATGGTTTGGCAACCATTCTCCCCTCTTTGTCCCCATAACCAACCTGTCTACCACAACAAAAGAGCAACCCCACTCACGTGTGGCCACCATTTGCCCTTCATAGACAGCTTCCTATGCAAAGATTACTTTTTGGGCTCACACCCTGCGTGACTTCCTGCCCGGAGAGGTGGCACCTCCTCCAACTGCAGGCCTCTTGTTTCCTTTCCTGGGAGTTGTTCACAGCACTCCACAAGAGGGCAGCCTCTGTGAATCGCCACCACTAATCTTTGTCAACAGAGTGGTAACTTTCTAAAGGTGCTTTATACTTTAAATTCTAAGTGGCATATTCTCAAGGAGCTATCGCCGAGTTATCGGCATTTTATCACAGCCAAAGTCGCGATAAATTTACCGCCCCATTCCCAAGCCACTGCTAACAGCCCATATCACCAGTTTTCCGGTGATAGCATCCTCAAAAAACATCGCCACGGATGACCCCGGCAACTGTCTCTAATGAGATGCAGAGTAGGCGTTCCCGAGGAAAAAGCCACGACAACACCACTCCACAACATTCTCAACGACCAGCCTGTTTGGCGATAAGAAGACAAAACATGCGATAAGGCGCATTAGTAGCAGGAAACTAACACCTGCTCTGACCTGGTGCAAAGTCGGACGACACCCGGCAGCAGCCAAGGGAGCACAGCCCAGAGCCGAACATGAAGAATAACAGATGCCCCCGAGCAACTGAACATTCAGCCCGGAGCCCCAATAGGGCAACAACACCCACCGCCACCACCCCCAGGACCCTACCACCCGCCCCCTCCTCCCTTTGGACAAATAAAACGCACATCAACACCACAAAACCATTTACCAAACAAATTGCCTGAAGTCGCACAATCACAACACCTAACATACTGGTGCGGCCAGAAAAATGGAAATCATACATTCAAACCATATAACCCAAAACAAACTTTATTACAGATTAGGCAAAAAACTACAATCTCAAAGAGGCACGGCGGGTCTTCTCCGGGCACTCTATAAGTCACAGCCTGCAAGACAGAAATACAGATAAGAAGGCGTGTCATGCGCCCATCAAAGTACAGAGAGAGAGAGAGCGAAAGAGAGAGAGAGAGAGAGAGAGAGAGAGAGAGAGGGGGTAAGAGGGAGGTAGAAAGAGAGGGAGAGAGAAAGAGAGGGAGGGAGAAAGAGATGGAGAGAGAGTTCCGACACTGCAGACCCAGGCCTCACTGCTCACCTGCAGCCACCGGTGTGTCTCCAACCACATGCCGGTACACACTTTGGTCCCCCAGGTCCCTCATCTGAAACAGTTGCCAGAGACATGAATGGCAGAGTCCATACAGTCGCACACGCCATCTGCGCTTGTCTGCCCTGCGCGAACAGGCTGCTGCACCCCAGCCCCTCCCGCCGCCCAGCGGAGATTGCCTGCCCCTGCGCAACCAGGCCTCACTGCTCACCTTCCGCCACCGGCGTGTCTCCAAGAGGGCCCACCACGTGCCGCTGGGAGCCCCAAGCCCGGGGCCGGAGACCATGGCACCCTCCACATCATGCAGCCCCGCACCGCAGGCCACCAGGTCACACACTTGATTCTGGGTCTTGATTTCCCTATGGCAGAGAACATATCAGTGCACCCGGCCTCATCGCAGGCTGCACACCTGCTCAGCACTAGAGGTGCCACTAACTCTGTGAACTGCGAGGCAACGCCACGTGCTGGTAGGCCCACACTGCCCGCTGGCTCAGGCCTACACTGCGGTTCAGCAGGTCTCACACCAATGCCCCCATCCCGGACCGCCTGGATGGCGCATCATCGCAAGCTGCACACCCGCTCAGCACTTTAGGTGCCCCTATCTCAGTGCACCAAAAGGCACCGTCCCGTGGCGGTGGGCCTGTGCCTGCCGCAGTGTATCCGGTGCCACCAAGTCTTCACTTGGAAGCCATGGACCCTTTATGATTGAGTCTCGTGGTGCGGACGCCATCATGTCATCCCCGGCCCGGGCAATGTGCTGTGTCCGGGCCCTAGGCCCTCGTGCATAAATGATACCCACACGGAGACACCCAGTCGGAGAGTGTAAATGGCGTCCAGCATGTGCGCCAGGCCCTTTTTATTGGCAGGGTCACATATCCTGTGACGCCGGAGATGAATGGGTGTGGTGTGGGTGTGAACCAGCCATGAGGGAGTGGCTGTGGCATGCTGACAACTAGACCTGTGAGCAGCAGATGCCTACAGGGAAGACCTGGGACATGTAGCATTGTCCCCCCCCCCCCCATGAGTGTAACAGGAGTGGGCTGGCCTGGCGTATGCCAGTCCAGCATAGGAGTGTGAACAATGACCCCGGGGCTCTGGGCGTTGTTCCGTCCTGGGATTGGCAAGGAAGTAACTAATGCGTGTGTCTCCGTTCTAGTGTCGGCGCCAACCTGTGACTAAAGTGTCACAACATGAGCAACATGGACGTAAGGGGGAATCATTGACCCTATATTTATCCATTCCTCCACATTTGCAAGATCATAGACATGACACCGCTGTGACAATGAATTTTTAATGCACATTCAATGGAGTGTCGTAGCTGGAGCAGTACAGGGCAATGCAAAAGCCACGTTACATTGATAGCCCATGGAGGGCCAGCCAGAGTCCTTCAGGGAATGACAGGTACATCAGAAGAGGAGGAGTTCAGTCCGCAGTCTGATAGTTGTGTCATTGGAGACCAAACAGAATATGGCACTCCATGTCGAGGTCCAAGGTGAGTGTCGCAGACTGCATCAGGGGTCGGTGGAAGGTGATGATGCAGAGGGCAGAACCAAGCAGAAACAGGCCATATGGCGGAGATGAATGCTACCGCTACCTTCTGACCACGAGGGCAGATTAATCTGCCTCTTCATCCTCTGCTGTTTCAGGTGTCTCACATGTGGGTGGTGGTGCTCTGTCTCCAGCACTGTGTGGCACTGACACCTCAGTGGCCGGAGGTGGAATGTCCGCCGCACTGTGTGGCACTGACACCTCAGTGGCCGGAGGTGGAATGTCCGCCGCACTGTGTGGCACTGACACATCAGTGGCCACGGATGTGGCTAGAGTGGTAGCAGCAGCATGCACCAGCTCCAGGCCTTGTTGCAGCAATGCCATGAGGAGGATCTTTATGGCAGTGAGTGACCCAGCTACCTCTCGCTCACGTGCAGCCGTGGCAGCCGATCTTTCGGCCCGCGTCTACTCCATGTTCTCCATGAGCCTCCGCATGAGTCCCAACTCCCGGGCGAGCTCGCTCGAGCCACTCTGACTAGACAGTTGTTCTTGTCGCAGAGTCAGGACCCTGACGATTTCAGCCTTGGTTCGTTGGAGGGCATGGAGCGGACTGTCGGTGTCCGTTAGGGACTGTGAGTGGTCCCTGATGGGGCTTAAACACCCACGTATGGTGTCTAGTTTGTCTGCCATTCGGTCGAACCCCACCTGCACCTGTTCAGCCAGCTTCTCCTGGCAACCCCAACACACGGCATTGGAAGGCCATGTGTTTGTCGTGGTGGTCCTGGGGGGAAGCCGGGGTGGTGGGTGCTGCCTGTTGTGTGCTCTGTGCAGGGGGTGGGTTCCCCTCATAGCAGCTGGGCTGCCCTGCTCCTGGAAGTGGGCTGCGGAGGCTGTCCACAAGCTGTTGGAGGGCGTCAGAGTCAAAGGTGTCGTGGTCCCCTTCGTCATCAGAGAAGAGAGGTTGGGACTGCTCTGCAGGAGGTGTTTAATTTCCCTCTGCAATGTGAAGGAGAGATGCAGTTTAACATTGTGTTCACATGTATGTTGTCACATTGTACATGTTTACATTCAGACTGCATGCCAGTGTACCTTGTGACTGTTTGTGGGGAGCTGCCTATATGATGTGGGACAGTGGACATTTCGACAACATCACGGATGTGTGTTTGTACTTGTACATTGTCAACTCACATTTCCCTGCTATGCCACATGTGATTGGCCAGTTTCTGCACACAAGCGGCACCAGTTGTGTCCTCTGGTCTGTGGTGGACGTGTTGCGGATGTGACACATCGTTGTCAATGTTGATGTACTCTGGAAGTGACGTGTGTGTGCCGCATTTTGGGGGAGTCCCCCCTGCAGCTCTGATTTGGCTGTCCCTTATGCCTTACATGCGGTGTGCCTCTGACTTCTGTGCTTATACAGTGCTGAGATGTTGCATACTTGGATTCATTGGTCTCTTGGTGGGAGTTGGGACTCTGGTTTGTCTGCAGCTGTGCTATTCTTAATTGTGCATGTGTGCCATTGTGGCCATCTCCCCCCATTCCCCCCAGTCCCTGGTCGTCACTCACCCTGTTGCTGTTGTGTTCGGTCGTGTTGAGCAGTGTCCGGGCCCCCAACACCTGCCACCATCTCCCCACTGATGACTGTGGACACCATTTCCTCCATCTCGTCCAGCTCCTCCTGTGGCGCAGGACTGCCACCTCCAGTCTGCATTGCTGCCTTCCGTTTCTTTTGCGAGTTTCTGCTTGGTTTTGCGATTGACATCATTCCAGCACCTCTTGACCTCTTCCATTGTCCTCTTCAGCACTCCAACTGCATTCACCTTGTCCACGATAGTCTGCCATATTCTATTTTTAGTTGCCAGTGACACAGTGGAGGTGACGAACCGTAGTTGATGGTGTTCTATCAC
Source organism: Triturus cristatus (assembly GCF_964204655.1). Taxonomy (NCBI): domain Eukaryota; kingdom Metazoa; phylum Chordata; class Amphibia; order Caudata; family Salamandridae; genus Triturus; species Triturus cristatus. Next base: position 654,308,600 of record NC_140584.1, read on the forward strand.
CTCCATTATCAGGATCCTGTTTTCCTGCAGACTGAACCTTTTCTTCCTACTCTTCTTCTCCTTGCCCTTCCCTGACCCCGAGGTCCCAGGCTGGTCCTCCGGGGGGCTTGTGGGGTTCTGGTTGTCCTCTGCACTTGCTCCGGCTGCCTCCATTATGCTTCGCTGTTGTTTGGCTTTTGTATGTGTTTTTTCCCCCTACTTTTGTAGTGCAATTTCCCGCATGTCGCATGGGGATTGCAGGCCTGGGGCTGGTTTTCGCTGATTTCTGTATAGTGATTTGCGTCATAGCCGCTTCTTTCGCGTTGGTGTTTTGCATTTTTGCGGCATCGCGTTGATGTTGACGCGTTCATTTGCCGCGTTGTGGTGGGTCTATCGCATGGAGCCGCCCTGTTGTGAATACCACGTTAACACGGTGTTATTTTCCCGCGATAGACTGCGATGTGAAGAGTTGCGTTAAGTTACTTTTGCGGTAGTTTTCACACGTTTTTGAGAATATCCCCCTAAGTCATTTTAAATGTAAGGATTAGCTTGATATCTTGAAGAACTAACTCTAAAGTCCAATTCAGGAGTTAGCATTTCTGAGTTGCCAGCATGTAACGCTGCACTCGCCAATGGTGATACTAGCCTATCCATAGTAAAAACAACAGTTTGGGGTTGTTACTGTTGAGACATAAAAGTATTTGTCCTACTTTTTAATATACAGCACCCTGCCTTATGGCTTGATAGGCCTGCTGTGGGGATACTCATATATATTAAAAAGGGAGCTCTGGGCCTTGCCATTAGCTTTAAAGCCAAAGTTGAGTAGTAGTTTGAAACTGCTTTCTCAGTCTGCAGTTGCAGGGTGGGAGAAATGTTTAATTTTGTCGTGCTCAGTGTGGCGTAATAAGTGGTGCAGCCATAAGGGACAACTTATGTTACAGGCCCTAGGTACCCCTGGTGCCATATACTAGGGATTTAAATTAAGTTATACCAATTAGGTATACGCCAATCACATATTACACTTTAAAGGGTCAGAGCACTGGCACTGAGGTCCGGTTAGTAGGCCTCAGTGCACTCTCAGAGTCGAAAAACCAGCAGCATCTGTCCAAAACGTTGGGGGTGATCCTACAATAAGGAGGCATTTCCTTACAACTCATAGATAAGTGTCCATCATGGTTATATCTAAAACAGACATTACCATTGCACCTTTATCTCTCATGAAAAGAATACCTTTTTGGGCACGGCATGGGCACGCAATGAAGTCGGGTGAGCTCCTGCGCTGCTCTCGCCCGGCCACCCGAGAATCTTGCTTTATATTTAATGCATATCAGCTGTGAGGAATGAAACAGGCCCCCATTTAATCACAAAAGGCAAGAGGGCAGAGCAGATTTGGCCTCCAATTGATGGATTGCAGCAGGATTCCTGATGTGCTGTAATTGATCATGATGGCGCCGAGAGACAGGAGGGGCGCTAACCATGAGGATGGAAAAGTTACTCAACTGTAAAACTAGTTTTCCTCTAGGAGAATACTCACCAAAGTCATAAGCACTGAATAGTTCTCCCCATGTGCTGGAATCCCCGACAACTTTAAAAAGTATACATATATGTATAACAGGAATTGTACCATAGTACTTTATATATATACATTTGCTGCCTAAAGAAGGCTAAAATGCCAGATTTAATAGAATTTTCCTTTTTATAAGAAGTCAATTGCATAGACATGCATCACTATAAAAAGGTGACCATAGAAAATGTCTCCTGTTTTTGCAAAAGGAAAAAGAAAGGGAATATGAGCCAGTGTTAGCTAATAGGCTTCAATGCAAAGCATAGAATAGAAAACTGGCACTGTGCCTTTAAGAACCTCACAGTACCCCCTGTATCTCATCGTGCCTTATAGGTGACAGTTAGGTCAGGTCATTTTTATGGAAATTAGGAATTCAGGGTGAAGCAATTGTTGAGAACTGTAATAGTTGCTGTCGGGGAATGTGGGAGGGTGGCTTATGACTTTGATGAGGATTGCCCTGGAGGAGAACTAGGATTACAACTGATTAACGTTTCCCACTCTTCCAGGGGATGCTCATCAATAGTCATAAATACTGAATAGAATAGCAAGCCCATCCCTCAAACAAACAAAACAAAATGCACCAATCACCCGAAAAGAGTCCTTAAAGAAACCTGCCCTATTTGAGTAGCAACTCTGGAGTCTGATTCTAGGCAGTAAAATCTAGTAAATGTATGATCAGATCTCCAAGTACCTGTCTTACATATCTCTGAAATGGGAACATTCCGACGAAGAGCCATGGTAGCAACCTTTCCCCGTCTAGAATGTGCTTTAAGCCTACCTGGTAGGGGTTTCTTTGATATCTGGTATGAAAGAATAACGTACGATACAACCCATCTAGAAATGGATTGTTAAGAAGAAGGGTAGCCTCTACATGTTAGGCCATATTTTAGGAAAAGACGGTCTGACTGTCTTATATCCTTAGTTTTGGCTAGATAACATTTCAGGTCTCTTTTAACGTCTACAGAATGGAAGGACATTTCTGCTGGTGTTGATGGATTAGGGAAAAAGTGTGTAAGGAAATGGTTTGGTTAATGTGGAAATCCGAAACCACCTTACGGAGAAAACTGGGGTGTGTCCTCATAACCACTCTAGTATTATGGAATACTGTGCATGGTTCAGTGGTGCACAGAGTCTGAATCTCACTAACTCTACACCCAGAGTTAATGGTAACTGCTTTCTATGTAAGATGTTGTAAAGTGGCTTTGTGTATAGTTTCAAGGGGTGTCTTATTGACTTGGAGAGACTAACATTAAGTATCAAAGGAGGAGAAATAGACGTAAATGATGGAAAAACCTTTTTAAAACCTTATATAAAATCTTTAATCACAGGTATTTTTTAAAAAGAGGTTTTTGATGGAGGCTTCCTGTAGGCAGTTATAGACTCAATGTGAAGTTTAAACAAAGAAAAATAGAAGAAAACTGTAACCTTGCTAGATGAAGAAGATATGGTATCAGTACATCTTCTTGACAGGACGAAGTATTGTGGATCTTATGGAAGCACAAAATGCAAAATCTCTTCCAATTGAAGGCATATGTTTTTTTTGTGGATGGACGCTTTGGCTTCTCTTAGAAGGTTCATGCACTCTTTTGGAAGTCCTGGATGGCCATATAGCAGGAATTCAGGAGCCATGCTGCTAATTTCAGTGATGGAAGGTTGGGGTGCAGAGTCTGACCACCAAACCTGCACAGGAAATCCTGTCTGCATGGCAATCTCTTGTGTGGTAGCTCTGATATGTGAAGAAGGTCCATGAACCATCTCTGATGAGGCCATTCCTGTGCAATCCTTATCATCTTGGTTTTGGACTGATAAAAGTTTGACAGAACTTTTGGAATAAGGGAAATTGGTGGAAATTCACAAAGAGATGTCTTCAACCAGTCTTTCAAAAGAACATTCCCCTTCGCTCCTGGCTGATAATATCTGGAGGTGCTGTATTGGCATTTCTTGTTTTATGATGGCAAATTATACTATTTAACGATATCCCCATTCTTGAAAATGTCTTCTTCAACTTTGTTGTTTAGAATCAAGTCTTGGTTTTCTTGAAGGTTCGACTGAGGGCGTCCGTTTCCATACATTGAACACCTGTGAGATGGACAGTTGTAATAGTCAAGTTCTCTGCAATTAACCATTTCCATATGGCTTGTAGGGATGCATCTGTCACTAGAGGCTGAGATCCTGATGGAATGAGTTCCTTTCATCAGATTTTCGGAATTGGTCCAGTATGGGAGTAACTGGATGTCTGATTGTGATAGAGTCAGTGTATTCTCCCAACTGTCTGAGAACTGGTTCCACTGGTCCTCCAGACATTACTGTAAAGGTCTCTTGTGGCGTCTAGCATGAAGAACTAGAAAAATGCAAAAGGCCATCGATCCCGACAGAGATTAAGTCTGTTGAACTGCTGGGTGAGAGGTTTGTAATAGATTGTAACACTTCAGCTAGTTTTATAAAGGTCTCTCCTATGAAGGATACACCTTCTCAGACTGTTTAACCATTAAAGCTCTCAGATAATGAACGTTTTAAAGTGGGCAGGTTGTAGCTCCCTTGAGGTTTATTTGAAAGACTTAACTTGGTGAGAGTGTGGAAACATGCTTGAAAATGGCTCTGTGTTTCTTCTGCGGATGTCTCTTTTATGAACCAGTCATCTAGGTAAAGGTAGAAAAATATTTCTTTCACAAATATGCTGCAATGACAACCATGCATTTCGCAAATGTTAGAGGAGCTTACTTCAGACCGAAGGAAAGCACTTTGTACTGAAAATGTCTTGAGTCTACAGTCAGCCTTTAAAACCTTTAATGCTTTTTATGATCGGAATGTGGAGGTAGGCATCTTGAAGATCAATTGAAAACATTCTGTTCCCTTGATGTAGTAGAGGGTAGATGTGATGTAATGTGAGCGTTCTGAATTTTTATTTTCTTATGTAGTTGTTCAGCACTCTAGAGGTTGAGAATTAGTCTGAATTCCTGTTTTGGTCTTTTCTTTTGCACCAAAAAGAACCAGGAGCACACTACCATCCGTTTTCATATGAAGGAACCTCCTTCACTGCATTTCTCTGTAGTAAAATGTTTGCCTCCTTCTGTAATAGATCTTGTTGATAAGATTATGGTTTTTTTGGAGAAAGAGATGGAGGAGTGGATTTGAAACAAAGAGAATAGCCATTCTGAACACTATTCAGAATCTATCTGTCTGTAGTTATCAACAGCCACTCTCAAAATGTGTTACAATACTTCCCCCCACTAGAGTGACTAACGGATCTGGAGAAAGACGTGAATCATTGTTTGGTAGGCGTTTTTCCCTCTGTAGATTGTTTATGTAGGCCCCCTCTGCCTTTGGATGATCTGCGTTGATAGTATGACTTCTTCTGCTGGTGTAGCTGCTGGCGGGGTGACCAGTGAGGGGTTTGAACCCTCTGGGGATAGTACTGCTTTTCATAAGGCATGTATCTTTTTCTAAACTCTTTTATTCTTTTCCTTGCCCACTGCTTGTAAGGTGTCCAATTCATTCTCCATCCATGACATTTCATCATCAGAATGAGATCTGAACACCATGTTTCCTGAGAATGGGAGGTTAAGCATTCTAGATTGAGCTTCTAGTTTTTTACCTGTTGGTCTCGGCCATGAGGATCTCCTAGCATAAATACCATGGAAATAACCATGGGTGGATAAATCTGAAATGTCAGAAGCTGAACCAATGATCTAATTTGATACCAGAATTCCTTCGTTAATGACATCCTGAAAATTCTTGTCTGTCTTCCTTAGGACGTTTATCTGTAAATTTCTGTAGGGTACTCCTTAATCAATCTATCATATCTCCCTAAAAGGGCATTGGCAATTGCTGCATTTATTGTAGAAGCCGAAGTTTGACCCATTTTCCTTCCCGAAAGTCTATTATTTTGCTCTCCTTATCTGGTGGTACTGAAGATGATTGTGCTTCTAGGTGGGACTTACTTGCTGTATCCACAATTACCGAATCCGGTGGTGGATCTGCCCTGAGAAAAAAAGGATCTTGGTCAGGAGGCTTATCCTTCTCCAAGACCCTAGCTGGAGCCGACCATATAGATGCAGGTGTCAGGAATAACTGCACGGCAGGCTCAAGAAGATCCAGGACTAGAGGAAGGCTAGATCTTGCTGACGTTCTTTGATGTAGGGTCTCAAAGATGACAACTATATATGCAGGGGAAGCCGGCATAGGAATTCTCATCTTTGATGCACCTCCTACAAGCACCTCATTAAAAGTTGTCAAGTCATCAATTGGCAACGCTGTTGGTGGAGGCGTGTTAGAGAGAGTCGGAGAGTAATCTCTGATGGAAGATCTTTAGGTTGTTGTCCATGAAGGGCACCGTGTTCTGAATCCTCATTGTAACCTTCTGTGATGGCTTAAACTAGATCTTCTTGTTGCAGAGTGAGATGACTAGTGTCTTTCTTTGGATGTTCTTCGAGATCTATGACTGGATCTAGATCTAGAATGATAACCATAAGTCAATTGTGGACTGCCCTGTGGTATTGTGAGGACAGAAGGAGAAGCAGGGGATATTCCAGGTGAAAGCCTTGGTGATGTTGCTGAACTCGGAGAAAAATTGGGTGGTGTGGCTCCTTGTAGTGAAGCTGCAGCCGAAATCGCTATATCCCGTATGTGACATGATGGAGAAAATGTTTGGGAAGAGTCAAAACATGGAGTGACAGGTCTCTAGAAGATCGATGCATAGATGGTGACAAAGGTTTTGCCCTAGGAGTCACTTTTAAAGGCTTTTATGGATTTGACGTCTAAGCTGGAGGTTTTGAAATCAATTAAAGTGGATTCAGCGACTAATAAAATGTTCTTGACTATGACTGGTCACCTCAACGTCGACAGGGTTGGCCTTGACGTTGACTGAGATGGTGTCATAGTTGACAGAGGCAATCTTGACGTCAACGGGGATAGATTTGCAATTGACAGAGGCTGTTTCAACGTCAACATAGGTGGTCTTACAGTCACTGGAGGTTCTTTCAACATTGACGTGTTCTCAACAGCGATCGTCTGGGATCTTTCGCCATTGAGTGTCTCAACGTCGTATATGATGACGGCAAGCAAATAGGTATGTATCTAATCTTTGATGCTATGCCCCTCAATGTCATGCGTCTCAACATCGAACAGGAGTGATGTCTCTTCCTCTGGAGTCTTTTCTCATTGGTTCTGCCTTGAGGGAACCCTTGGAGCAGGAACAAGAAGCTCTAGTAGAAGATTGACATTCTCCATGGCTTCTAGAAGATCTGGCAGTGTGTTCTTCTTTCCTTTGCTGCATTCCATGTAGTCCAATTTTCAAAGGTCTTCTGGAGAAAGACTGACAATGAGTACAGGAATCATCGACATGATCTTCTGGAAGACACATGATACAGAGCCTGTGGGGGTGTGATTGTGCCTTCATTTATCCACAAAAAGGGCACTTCACAAACAGCAAAGGAATTTTTAACCGAAAAAATATTAATTGTCTGTCAGAAAAAGGGTGTCATGATGTCCCAAATAACAAGAGGCACGAGTGAAGACTCTAAATATAATGTTTGAAAAGACTTTCAAAAGATTTTTGGAGCAGTGATGATGTGGGCTTCAGCACAAGAGCCTATATGCTCAGCTGGAAGACAAGCTGGAGGACAAGTCAGGTTTCTGTGGCAGGTGATGCCGGGGAAAGGAAAAGAAGAACTATGCGTCATTGCAGATTTTGTAACTGTGAAAGTGCGTGGTTTTTTACCCAGATCATTCACATTACCTCCAACACAAAAACAGAAAAGCAAAGCAAGGGCCTCAGAGAAGTGGAGCAAATAGGGTGTTCTGTGTTGGGATGTGACTTTGAGATGGATGCCCAAATGCCGAGGCAGCAGTCTTGGAGGCACACATCAGCTGTGTAGACTGAAATGGGAAAGCCAATATCTACCACAGGGTCCCGGGCAGACAAATCAGAAGATGCATGCAGTTGCACAGGCTCAAGACTGATGGCACCCTTCCCTCTGTGGAAATGTTACTAGAAGGACAATCCAAGATACAAAAAATACACTTGAGCACAACATAGACACTGTAGCTGTAGAATTTAATCTGCTAAGAACTGAGCATAAAAAACTGACAGGCAGAGTGATGAGATGGTGTCCATTTTGTCCTCCATGCGTCAGACAGTGAAAAAGTTACAGGAACAAGTGAAAGAACTGAAAGGGGCGGTGGCCAGCTGACATCACAGAGGTAAGGATGTAGAAATGGTGTTCTAGGTGCAATAATATTAACCTGGTGGGCACCCTGGAGAAGGTGGTGGATTAGAGTAGTGAATTTTTTCTACAAAACTGGTTAAAGGACAATAGATATTCGGAATTCTACCACAACAAGTGGTGGTGGAAAGGGAGCACCAGGTACTGGGGCATCCGCCAGCGCCAGGCACACCTTTGTGGCCGGTGGCGAACACATACTGCAGGTAGCTCGGGAGTATGGCCCAGGCAATCTTGCTAACAATAAAGTTGACATTTTTCCGGACTGGTGCAGTGGAAGAGATGTGTCTTTGTACATGCAAAGCAGGCACTATGCGATAAGGACGTTCATTATGCCCTGCTGTACCCACTGAAAACCTGATGAGGTAAGGGCCTGAATGGAATCTGTAGGGAAACCCAGGAGAGACGAGATGAGATGGAAACGGAGGAGGTGGTATCCGTCAAAGTAGGATAGCACTTCAGGGGAAACCAACAACAGAGCAGTCATCATAGGAAAGAAGGGTAGTGGAGGTCACCACATATGGAGAGTGTGGGTATCCAGAACAGACGCAGAACACAAATACTCAGTGGCGGAGGAAGGGTCGATGAGGCCCTGCCATCTTAATTGCTAGAGGAGGGGCCAATGACTTTGGACTACATTATCTGAGGTGGGCTTTTTTGTCCACAATGCATTCGGTAGGGCGGTGATGAATATCTTTTGCCGGTTCCAAGTCTGCTGGTCATTTATATGGGTAATAAAGTAGTACAGATATGAGGGTGATGTAAAGATATCAGAGTTGTGTAAGTTGTAGTGTGAAATGATCAATGATGTATGCTGGGTGGGCTCTGGGGACGCACTGACCTTTTTCAGCTCTTCTGCTATACATGCACCAAAGGTCTTTTTGTGTTCCAACAGAGTTAAGAGTTGTGTTTAATAGTTTAACAGGTGTAATGGCGAGGCAGTTTGTTCCTAGTTGTCTAGCCTCTGCCTGAGGGATGCGAAATGCAGCAACTACAAAGCCCTATTTTACACATTCTGGCCCAACAGTGACCGAGACAGATACACCAGTAGGGAGTGGCGGGCCTAAAAGGCAATCTCAAAGTGCCTGATATTACCGAAAACATTGCTGAAGCAACCACAAAAGTATCTGGTCTCCCATACCTTGCAAAACACCTATACTGCTCATCTTTACAAGTATGAAATTGCCCTGATTTGCAAATGTGGGCCACTTTCAATTCGGTGCCCTGGCCTATTTTCTAGCCTAGTCTGTCCCTGTAGACCAGAGCACCTGGACGCGGAACACAGGACATGCAGGGATGATGTCAGGGAATCGTGGGCAACATTGTTAAGATTAATTGGTCGGTACATTGTAGAATTCCCTATGATTGAGCCAGGAGAGTGGAATACATGTTCCACAACACAGCTCTGATGCCATGACACACCCCATATAATTTAGTAAAATGGAATGTGCATGTACTTAGTACCCTCTCTAAGCAGCATAGGCTGTTTTCCTTCTTGAAACATAGAAACATATACATAGTAGGCCTTCAGGAGACCCACCTCTAGAAGGGGGAAATTGAGAAACTGCTCCGGAAAAACCAGGGTCAGGTGAGACGTATAGCCTACACAGCTTTCTCGCGGGGGACCCTGATAGGGATTGTGCCAGGGGTGCCATATGTTATACAAAACCCTCACATAGATGGAGAGGGATGGTACACTATCCTTTTGGGGCTGATGGAAGTGAAGGAGATGTCACTGGCTAGTGAACTCTGAACTCATAGGAGAGGTAATACTCTTTTTACTTGCAATTTCAAGGGATCTACACTAGGCTGGACACGTTTCTATAAAGACAGAGAATGTATTTGAACTATTGTCAAGTGACTAGCTGGCCCGCATTGAGTCTGACCATAACCTACTACAGTTATGGGTTGCATGGGGTGCGGTGTGCTCAGAGATGCCCACATAGAGGCTCCAGGTAGATGCCCTGGTGGACACTCCTTTTTGGATGGAAGTTGGGGAACAGATAGAGAACTATTTTAAAGAAAATGAGGAAACTGTTGGAGATGTTATGATGTTATGCTTGAATGGGAAGCCTTCAAATTAGTTCTGAGGGCGAACTGCCTAAAATCCACTTACGGCATAAAAGAACAAGTTATTTGCCTTTGGTAATGAATTATCTGGTAGAGACAGGATCTAGCAGCAGATTCCTTACTTTAGAATCTTCCCCAGGCGTGAACTGGAAGTGGATTTTTTTCATAGCACGTCCGCGCGTGGGTACAGGGTGTTGTGTGACTCTATATCTACGTCATCAACCAGCTTTGATGTCTACAGAGTCTATATAACTCCCTCGCCGACGTCAGTTTCTTCCATTATTATTTTCCGTGCTCAAGACGCGGAGCCACTTATATAAACTACCTATTGAAACAATGTGGCAAAAATAAAAGACACATGTGTGTCAATTATCACTAGATTCTTCCCCTAATGAGATCTTCAAGACAAAAGAAGGCTCCGTTTGCAAAGAGGGGAGGACGGGAGGGTCGTTAAGGAATCTGCAGCTAAATCCTGTCTCTACCAGATAATGTGTTACCAAAGGTAAGTAACTTGTTCATCTGATAGAGACATCTAGCTGCAGATCCCTTACTTTAGAATAAAATGCCAAAGACATACCATCCCCGGAGGAGGGTTTGTGAACTGAGACTATGAAAAGTCTCTTACGATGACAAACTCAGTCCAGAACAAGAGAAAAAGACCAAACATTTACAACAATTTAGGTGAACAATAACATACTATCCACATAAAGCCCCACGGAAGGAACCACAGGTAAGTAAAGCTGCAAGACATTTAAACAATGGGAATAAAATACACGTTAGCATGACAAATCCATGTCAGAAGCCAATCAACAATATGAGTTTAAAACTATTTGTACCCCTAATGGGATCTGAACCATGCATCCTCACATCACAAGAACTGAGAACAGAACCACAGTAACAAACGTAAAAAAACATTAAAAGCAGGGGGAGTACACTAACCCTGACCATAAGACAACATTGTCAAATGACCCTATGAAAATAATCCCATTTGGTCTTATATCTATGCCTGAACCAGGTGTTAAAACCTGTGGAACACAGATAAACAGGCCATGCTCTGGAGAAATACATTTTGCTATATAAAGTCTCGTCTTAGGCAGGAATGCCATGAAAATTACATAGAGAAAAAATCATCGCCCATGGAGGGAAGCTAACTAGTGTTCAAAAGAAGTTGAACACAACAATAGCAACTATAGGCACAGAAGCAGACTTTCCATAGGAAAAAGAACCAGGGATGATATAAAAACTATAGTACAAAAATAAAGCCTAATAATCCGCAGACAATACTGACATAATGGTGCGGAACATAGTGAGATCATACCACTTAGGAAAGCAACAGCCTTCCAACCCGTCAGAGTAATGCAAATTGCTTGAGACACCACCATTAAGCAATACTGACCGCCACTAGAGAAAGGTAAATAAAAAAAAGAGTTGATCCCTAGAGGAGCAAAGATCCTGTATAATAGGAATAAAAGTCTTCCACAAGGACAACCTATATGAACAACTTCATAGACAAGAAAAGGTATTACACCATTAGAGGGAAATATCCTTAAGAAAAGAAGAAAATATTTAGTAATAATGCACAGCATTTTAATAACCCAAAAAAACTCCCCACAAATTAAATATCCTTAATATTAGAAGGAATTGAATCGCCTGAAAGACTATGTCTGTCTGGAGACCTACAATAGCATGACATAATCCCAAGAAAACAAACGAACATGCTCAGAGAACATGTATAAATCAAAAATGTCTACACGAAGGGGCAGAAGATCCAACAGCAATGGCTGAAAAGCAAATCATGTAGAGTCTTAATGCTCACAAGATAATAAGCCTTTGGTTATTAATGTTCTAAATCCAGCAAAAGTAGTACATTTTTACCATCAATCATACTTAACATCATCTATCACCTAAACGTAAGGCAAGTACCAGGGGAGAAGCCGAAGCCACATAAACTATAGCTACTTTCTGTGAGAATAAAAGAAGGAATTTAGGTATAGACACCCTTTGTACCTTATTAGCCCATCAAAGGCACCTCAGACTACTGACACATATATATGAAGCCTAAGATCACATAAATACCATATAAAGGTATAATAGAAACTACATCATATTAACCAAGCCTAAAATGAGAGTCATTGTACATAAACCTCTCATCAAAAGCAGTTATAAAACTCCAGACTCCCCTTGGGTACAACATTCAAAGTACCTAACAAGGGGAACCAAATTGCACGAATATATGATATGATACCTCAGAGAAATAACCTAACACAGAGGGTAGAACTCTGCACACTCAAATATGAGACTAACAGTGCACAAGCTGAGCAATCTCAACTCAACACACACACACATATATACATATAAAAGAAAAAAAAAATATATATATATATAGAGAGAGAGAGAGCAAGAGAGAGAAATGCTCACCATGGCATACAAAAGATACTCCACATAGAGTATAGTACATACATTGAAGGTATCAACTCTTGAGCCTGAGCTCTTTTCCAGAGTAAAGCAAACTGCAAGACCTGCATACCAGGCTCAGATATAAAACACAACACAAATAAAACAGCTGAAAATCTGTCATCGACAGAGCTGAAGGATAAAACCACTACTTCTGCGCCTAGCTGAATAATCAAGAAAGCCACCTATTATGGAATACAACTTCTGCAATCCCAACTGACCAGGATAAAGAGACAGGAAAACACAGGGAAAAAACTGCAAGGTTACCAAAACAACAATAAACCCCTGCATTAATCAGAACACTACACTGGTTGTAACCAGATGAAGTACGTATTGTAACTCCGTCGTGCAGAAGCATTTTTACACAAGACAGAAAAAAAGAATCCAACCAAAAAAAACCTCAGGTGGTCTTATCAGATTAACCAGCTCTGAATCATCTTAAAGACAAATTAGCCTGCTCACCAAATAAATTAACACGATCAAACAGCATATCTTTGAGGCTTTCCTGCACAGACTGAAAACCCAGACTGAAGCATCCATGCATGTCTGTGCAGAGCAACTGACTGAGCCATAGCTCTACCCACATAATCAATGGTGTCCATACCACATTTTATAGTGAATTTCGTCGCTTCGCAGCCATCTTGACCACCTGCAGGAGCTCACTCTGACAGAGAAGGCAACCGTTGCACCACAGTGTCCCATAAAGCATGAGAAAACCTGCCTAAAACACATGGTTTTTAACGACTTCAATGCCGGGCTAATGGTAGAGAATATATTCCCCCCACAATGCTCTAGCCATCTACGCTTTAGTTGATGGAACCCAGGGAAAGACACTAGGGTCCGGTGAAGCCATAGCAGCTTGAACCATTAGCCCGTTTGTGGAGGGATGTCGCAGGAGACAAAGTGGGTCCCCAGGGGAGGGCAGATTCTTATGGTCCACAACCCGGTCAACTGGAGATCCTGTCACTGTTGTCCTCCAACCTCCTAACAAAAGGTAAAACAGAGGCTCATTATAAATTAGTAAAGGCTCCACTGCTGTCTCACCTTGATGAAGAATATCGGCTAAAGGATCTGTGGACAATTCCACTGAGGGAAACTGACAGTCAAGAATGACAGCTGCCCTCCTCAATACATCAGCTAAAGAAGAACTTTCCTCCATTTCCATGCAAGGTGGCAAAAGTAAATCTGAGACTGGAGAGGATTATAGTCCAGTAGCCTTCCCCATTTCAGTCAGCCAATATTCTCCCAAAGGAGGCTGGACAGTATTGCCCAAAGTGTTTTCACACCCTATATTCTCCACTTCACATGTTGAACTATGCATTCCTGTAGGAAAAGCAGAAACAGGTTGAATAAGGCCAGATGGAGAGTTGCTCAAAGCAGACGGCTCCATAGGCGCTGCATCTGGTGCCATCCAATGCCGTTGCAGCATTGTATTGATTTTGGAAAGCGTAATGGGATCAGCATTGATCAGCGCCCCCACCGTCATTGGCTGATTGGTCCCGTAAGTGTGAACCTCGAAAGGCTGTGCACCGGTGCCACCTCAAATGGTTAATGCAAGCAAACATAGACAGGGTAGCTATATATGCGATTGAAGATGAGTTTGGAAACATTATTACATGCACAGGTACCACTCAATGAGACTTTTGTGAAAGAAAAGCTATACACAGAGACAGAGAACACAGGCCTTAGGGGTATTATGGAAATCTGAATGAGATCCCTCTGCCCTGTCTAGATCTCACCTCAAAAGAGTCACTAGATGTCCCTCTATTGATAGGTAACCTCTGCAATGGACAAGTTGGCTAGGGGTCAGACACCTGAGACATGGGTTTCCTCCCGAATTTTGACAAAAACAAACTGGACCCCAAGCAGCTGTTAGCGGTGTAAATGAGGCATATAGCAAAGACGCACTACCAGTCTCAGCCAGAACAGCCATGATAGTAGTGTTGCCAAAAGCAGGGCGAGATCCTTTGAATGTCTAGACTTATGGAGTGTTATCTTTTTTGAACATGGAATTTAAATCTTGAGGAAACTAATTAACAATTGGGTAACATTCTTTATGAAGACATTGGTCTGTCCTGACCAGATCGGGCTTATCCCGGCTGCAATATGCATGTTAATATCTGTAGGATCTTCTTCGTGAAGGACAGGGTTCTGCATTCGCACCTCACCCCTGCAGTGGCATCACTGGCATTAAAAAGGCCTTCCAACACTTTATTGTGCCCTTTCTTGATTTCCATGCTACGTACGATGGGGATTGATGACAATCTGCTGTGCTCAATACAATTGTTTTGCTCAAAGCCTTTTGCACAAGTTCAAACAGGGCAGACATAATCACGACAATAGGACCTTTGAAGGGGTATGTGGAAGGGGTGCCTCCCTCCCTCTGCTGCATTTTGCCATGGCAACGGAGCCCCTGGCTGGCATCATGAGAAGGAGGGCCCGGGACTGGAGTGTGTGCTTGAGGCGTGATGTGTATGTGATTTTTCTTTGCACAGGTGCACTTTCATTTCTGAGAGACCCTGGCACCAGCCTACCAAAGGCAATGGAGGTACTGAAGAAGTTTGGAGACCTTTCTGGTTTGCGGGCGTACTGGGATAAATAATGTCTGCTTCCCATACATATGAATTGGACTTAAATGATGTGGGCCTTGTGCCACCCCACTCACATGGGAAATAGATACATTTAAATATCTCGTTGCCCGGATGTACCATGAAAACACTAGATTGCAGGTGGGAAACATTGGGAGGATGCTAATGTCCACTAGCACATGTGCTCTTTTTCTGAGCAGCCTACCCTTGTCACCACTGGGGAAAGTTTCTATAGTAAAAATGCTGATCTTGCAGAGATTTTTGTATCACTTCATAACACTCCCCATGTTACTACATTGATCATTTTGAAGGCGGTCAATAGCCTCTTAGCAGACTGGAAGAGAATTAGCCAAAAGATAAAAGCCCTACTGCACAGGCCGGCCATCCTCGCGGATCTACTAACTTTAACTCAGTGTTCCACCTCATACCACAGAACCCTTCAACTGGTGGCACATTGTTGGGAAAAGATTTGCGATGAGGGATGACTTAAGATCGGTGTATGCCACTGGGATTCCCTGCGGAGTTTTTTAAAGTTCAGGGACCTGGCTAGATCATATGACAAAGCACCTTAGCATGCAGCTGGGATCTGTGAGGTGGGAGATCTGTACTCAGGGGATTGGCTTCTTGATTTTGAAGAACTGAGAGAAGAATCTGGACTGGGCACTGGATTATTTGTGGCATACAGTGCTATCACGAGAACAGTAAGACAGATATGGGCCTGAGAGAACACTGAAGCCACAAGGTCAGATAAACATATTACATTGCTCAAGTACAGAGATGGTACACATGCACTGACGATGCTAGTCTAAGAAATTGACCCTGCTTTCTACATGGATACGTATTGGCACAATTGGGGTTGAAACACACAAATGGTGATGTGAGGCTTCTTGTAATAAGTCTAATCACTGGCAACAGCTAGGGGTAGCATTGCAACCCATCATTCTTTTCCTCACCATGCCACCTCAGTTTGGACCCAGCCATATGCAAATCAGTCTTGACCTCGTTCCTCATGGTTATAGTAAAGCCTGAACTGTCAAGCCAAGTCTTCCCTGAACCGCAACACAAGCAACCCAGGACCGGTTTTGCCCTAATTATGAGTTCATCAGCAGGGTACAGCTTGGTTCCAGTGACAGAGTGAGCATAAGAACTCACGTCTGGACATACCCATGCCACTTAGGCGGTACATGAAACAAACAATAGGTGATGGGAGGCTGCTTGCACTATGTCTGACTACTGGCAATAGCTTGGGTTGCACTTCAACCCATCATATTTTTGCTCACCATGCCACCGCAGTTTGGACCAAGCCATATGTAAATCAGTCTTGACCATGCTCCTCATGTGAACAGTTTAGCTCAGACTGCCAAGTCAGGTTCTCTCTGAACCAGGACACAAGCAGCCCAGGACTGGTTTCACTCTATTTATGTCTTCATCAGCAAGTTTTAGAGACACAGTGAGCATGGGACCCATACCTGGGCATACCCATGCCACTTTCGACGGTATATGAAACACACAAAAGGTGATGGGAGACTGCTTGCAAAAAGGTTAACCACTGGTAATAGCTGAGGAGGATTGACAGATGACTATGGCAGGAAGTCCTGTAGAACTGACCTGTCGAAGTGACCATCCCTTCTCAATTCAAAGTAGAACAATAACATTTAGCAAATATATACAGGGAGGCTAAAGTTGCCACTTTGCAAATATGTACAATTGGAACTCTCCAAACAGGAGCAGAAGTAGAAGGTTTGGCTCTGGTGGAATGAGCACGGATCCCTTCAGGCAATTCTTTCTTGCCTAAGGCGTAGCAAGTTTAAATGAAGAGAATTATCCATCCAGCTAGCGTCCTTTTCTGAACCGCTACACCCTTTTTGCCACCACAGTAGCCAATGAAGAGCTTATTATCCAATCTGTATTCCTTGGTGCACTCTAGGCAAACAAGTTACTTACCTTTTGTAACGCATTATCTGGTAGAGGCAACATCTAGCGGAAGATTCCTTACCTTTGAATTTCCCAGGCGTCAGAATGGATCTGGAAACTTTTAGCGTGACCAGTACCCCTGCGTGCCGTCGGGTGCCTCAGTTCGGTTCCACGTGGCGTTGTCGTGTTTGAGACGTCACGGTCACCTATATAGGCACCTCCCTGGCACGCGAACATCAGTTACTTTTCACGACTTTCCATGCCTAAAAAGGGAGCAATCCTAACCCTATAAATTTGTCCGTAGAGTGGGGAGGCATGGGTGGGCCTGTAAGGAATCTGTGGCTAGACATTGTCCCTACTAGATAATGCGTTACCAAAGGTAACTTATTCATCTGATAGAGACTTCTAGCAGTAGATTCCTTACCTTTGAATAGATACCCAAGCCATATCATCCTTGCGGTGAGCTGCAAACAAATTACTAGATCAAAAAGAGGACCGTACAGGCGAATCACCGATCCCTACGGACCTCACTGTCCAGGCAGTAGTGTTTAGTCATGCTACTGCCTGACAGATCTCCAGTCGAGTTCTGTGGCGGCAAGCAGGAGTTCATGCCCAAAAGTCCACCATGAGGTCCACAGTTCTTGGTCCAACAGCATTTATTTGTTTGTCTTCTTCTTGTGTCCGTGGAATCTAGGTTCAGGGTCTGGGAACGCCACCTAAATACTAGATTTAAGGGCATTTACAAGAGAGTGAGAAGCAGTGGCGGCCGGCATGGCTCGCGGGTGGCGGGGTCGCAAGTGCAGGGTTGCAAGGGGCAGGGGGGTCGTGCGAGGATGCGCAAAACAAAATTAAATGTTTTATTTAAAATGAACTTACCTTCCTGTCGGGTACTAAGTCTATGCCCCATGCCTCATGAATCAGGAAGCGCAGCCAGGCCCCACTGATGATTCACAACGCTGCAATGCAGTGTTGTGATTGGTAGGCACCCAGGCTCCCCTGACCAATCACAACACTTCAATGCAGCCTTGTGATTGGTTTTGAGCATCCTGGTTTGCCCTCAACCAGGGAATGGGGGCCTGGGCATGTGCTCCATGCAGGATGTAATGCAGCCTGCATAAGAACGGGGAAAGTGCACATGACTGGTTTGGGCGGCTCAAGAGGGCTGACCAAACAGTCATTGCACACTTAGGAGTGAGCAAATCACTCCTTCCCTGCCCTGCTCCGAAAGCAGTGAAGTTCCCCCCACCCGCCTGCAAAGCAGCACAAACATGAAATGATAATAACTGAAAGTTATTATTATTTTATGTTTTCTCTTCTCGCACTGCTTGAAAACAGTGGGGCGACACTCCACTGGTGACAGGCAGTGGCCAATGGGTTGCTTACCTGGGGTATCTACCCTCTATTATGCCCACCTCCTGTGGGAGGGGGACATAGCCCTAGTCCTGATTTGAGAAGTCCTACTATCTTCAAGATGGTGGGCACTGAAAATTGTGCTTCACCTCGCTTTCAACACCTAAGGGGTGGAGGTGGCAGAGGGGGGCACACCTCCTATTCTTACTTGGTTTTCCCACCTGTCTTCCTGCCAAAAGGGTTGGGACCAGCTGGTGGGCCTGCCTCTTCTATCAGGAGATGCTAGGGGCACAATTCAAAGGTGGCAAGGCCTTCGAAGCTTCCCGCCACAGACGGCTCTTTAGGACAGAGGGGAGGTGTGAACACCTCTGCCATGGCCAGACATTGTTCTCAACCTCTGAGCGCGGAGGGCTCACCGCATGAGGTCATAACTCTGTCTGTTGGTGACAGGTTGACTTAGACCAGTCGGTGACCACACTAAGAGTCGGTAGGTTTTCAGGGGACCCCTCTAAGGATCCCTCTGTGTACACTTATTATTAAATCTGACACTGGAATCAGTGCATGTTTATTAAGACGAGATGTTTGGTACCAAACATGCCATAGTACAGTGAAGCCACCATGGATCTGGGGAATTCGTAAACACCTTATGGTCTACGTACCCTGCGCAAGGACACTATCCCTATGGTTCTTGTTCCGCCTGCCCATATACTGTCCCTATGGCACAAATAAACCCAGGCTTGCCTACCCCCTGGGAGCTATGCAACCTCAACAATTTCAACATGGATGGGGTCATTTACATTCTACGATGCCCATGTAATTGAATCTATATTGGCATGACCACACGTAAGGGCAGACAGCGAAACGTGGAACACAGGAGTTCGGTACGATGCAAGAAAAACAACAGCAAACTTACGAGACAATACCTATGGGCCACATGGAGGATGACTGTCTGTTGGTGACAGGTTGGCTTAGACCAATCAGTGACCACATTAAGAGTTGGTAGGTTTCAGGGGACCCCTTTAAGGGGTCCTCTTTGTGCACTTATTAATAAATCTGACACTCGAATTAGTGCAGGTTTATTAAGACGAGATGTCTGGTACCAAACATCCCATAGTACAGTGAAGCCACCAAGGAGCTGAGGAATTTGTATTGACGAGTGTCCAGACTATGTACTCCTTATGGATTCCCGGTTCACTTACAATATCCACGTATCGACATGGATACTGCAGAGGCATATCTGCTCATGCAGATATGTCCTCACAGGAGACATAGTGCACCCTTCCTTAGGACTATATGGCCTGCTAACATTGCAACAGCATACTGTAATTACATGGACTTTCGCAAGTTGATTTGAAATAATTATGCATACACATTATTAATTAACTTCTTATTTATGAGCAATATATCACTGTAGTTTTTATGTCAAAATAAGGGTGATTGTATTTTGCACACAATGTTTATGTTTCAGTTGAAAGCACAGATTTGTGATTTGTTTGCAAAGATTTATGGGACATGTAGTAGCGAAGAATTGACAGAAAGCACAGGGTGGAAATACGTGGGTTTAAGGACTGATAGTCTCTGATTGGTTGTAACCGCAGGCCTGACAATTGATGCTACAGGTGTGACTGGCGCATAAGAGAGAGTTGAAAAAGCGCGCGCAGTAACATTAAGGCAGTGTGACCAGTTGATAAGAGACGGCACAGAATAGATACATACATCTTTTTAAAAACAGGTAATCTGGAAACTTCGGAGGGTATCTTCGTTTAATGGCACGGAATGGGAATGCAGGCATTTAGCACATGTACGTTCGTTGGGAGCAGAGATGCATTCATTTGATTTTAAGGTCATGTTAAATTCACTGGGGGAAGTTTAGTGTTTATCCAGCAATGCGGGCATAGTTCTGGCAGGTTTTACATCGAGGTGGAGAGGGGGAGGTTACCGCGCTGAATTAACTCATTACATTGGCAGAAGGGTATTGAAGGTTAGTTATTCTGTTAATCACTTATTCAAAAGGGCAGATTATGCAGGTTATGTTTACAGTGTTAAAAGTTGTAAAACGTTTTTGAGTAGCAATATGGCAAATTAACATGCGTTTTGTTTTATTTTATTTTAACAGCTCCCTCTGACGAAGGGCAATTAAAGATGCCCGTAATGCATTGGGAATACGATTTTTTGCTGCAATTCATGAATTAAATGTCCTGACGCAACTAGTAAGAGGCCTGGATGGGCACAACTATTTTGTGTGAAGCTTATGGATATTTGGACGACTTTATCGTGATTAATTGTCAAGTTGGAAAATAAGTGAACATATCAGAAATAAAATGAACGAAATATTGAAAAGTTTGTAAACACATTTTTTGAAGCAGTGCGAATGGGTTTGCAGCATATTTATGCTGCATGTTGTTGACACAAGGATGTGTGCCATATCAACTGTTTGGTTTTCTCTGCACCAAGGCACGCTGTATGCAATGGCAGCCTGCATGGCCTTGGTGAAGGGACCCTAGGGTGGCACAATTTGTGCAGCTACCCTTGGTATCCCTCTTCAGTGCCAATACCCTAGGTACGAGGGGTACCATTTACTAGGGACTTACAAGGCGTAATGAAGTTGTGCCGATTGGGAAACAAAAGGTACAGTTTAAGGAAGGAGCTTCTGGCAAGGACAATGTGCCCTTCCAGTCGAAATTACATAATGTTCCAGACAAAAAGTGGGGGGTAACCATGTCCAAAAGAGGCACTTCCTACATCTGTGGAGGACGGTGGCTGGGGTTTGACTTATGTGGTTGAAAGCTCATTTCATTGCCATGAAAGGGGCATAAGGCAGACTGCGGTTGAGGTGTCACTGAGGCCCAAGTACCTGGATGTAGCCTGAGAGTCCTTGAAGCGATCCAGCGCCGAGTCTGACTTCTCTCCAAAGAGACAAGTCCCATCAAAGGGCATGTCCATGAGGTTGCCCTGGACATCCCCCGAAAGACCAGATATTCTCAGCCAGGCGTGGCACCGCAAGGCCACCATCGACAAAATTGCTCTGCCCAGTGACTCGCTAATATCCAGACCACACCTAATGATAAACTTTGCTGCATCCCACCCATCCCTCACTGCTTGGGAGAGCACAGCCAGGGCCTCCTTCGGGACCTGTGGCAGCACTTGCACAACCGTTTCCCATAAGGAATGAATTAAATGGCCCAAAAGACATGCAGTGTACACTGACCGCAATGCTAAGCTGGCCGAAGAAAACATCTGCTTCCGATGTGCATTCTGCCTCTTGGATTCCCTGTTGGGGGGAGCGGACAGGAACGCACCATGGGATATTGAGGCTTGAACCACAAAGCTCTCAGGGATAGGATGTCGGCTGAGGAAACTTGGATCACCCAGGGCAGGGCGATGGCGGTGTGCTATTGTCCTGTTCACAGGAGCCCCTGTGCTAGGCCTGGACCAAGTGCCATCTGTGAGTGCTTTATTGATAGGAAAAAGGGATTCAGATGTGGAAGCCCCAGGCTGAAGCACTTCAGCCAAGGGGTAAGTCTTGATCTGCACTGGGGGCAGCTACAGGTCAAGGACCTCTGCTGCCCTCTTCACCAACATAGCATAAGACGCTCCCTCCTCCAAAGCCACAGTAGGTGGAGAGAACATACTAGCATCTCAAGAGGAATACAGTCCACTGGCTCCTGCAAGCTCCTTATGCCAGTGTAATTTCTCTCCAGTTGTGCCTAACTGGTGTTCTATAGTGTCCAGTGACCCCTTCCACTCTTCTCCAATGCCTGTACATTCAACAAAAAGTTCAAGCAATGACCTAGAGCCCCTGGGCTCTGTTGGTGCTGAACATGGCATTGATTTATGCCGTTCTGACACTGAGTCAATCAATCAATATTCTTTATTCGATTTTAAGAATAAAATCATAAAAGACAAACACAGTATAAACAGAGCACAAAGATCAGCATCGACAAGTTAAAATTACGCTTACTTCAAGACCCCAGAAAGATAACGTATAAGAAAAAAGCACACTGTTGGTGTGTTTAAAAACTATAAATGCAATAGTGCTGGTCTAACTTGGGTAAAATTCAAAGGCTTTAAGTGTGCGCATATAAATTTAAAACACAAATGATAAAATTTTGTACAAATCTTGACAATGAGTAAAGTTTCAATGACTGAAACATTAGCACAATCATACAAGGACATCATTGAACCCTTGAAACAGCCATGATTAAAAGGCAATAATCGCAAAAATAAATCGAGCCAAAACATGTCAATAGACGTCGCAAATGGCGAGACAAATTCCAGATCAAATAGGGTTCCAAAGAGCTCACAGTTTTCCCCAGTATCAGCAGTATCAGATATTGCACTGAATGTTTAGGTAGTGCTATGGCCTCGTGGTCAGCTAGCATCTTGTCTCTGAACGCTTCAATGATCCATCTAGAATCGGGTTAAGCTATGCTACTTGGATCGGTATCGAGTTCAGCTCTCCCTAAAGATTTCATATTAAAGGAGATATACGCCAACCAGGCAATCAAGGAAGGCTTATCCATTTTCAAGCAGTCTTGTATGATTAGTCTGTTAAGACTTAGCTTCTCTTTTGTCCAAATTGAAAGCCAGAGTTTTAAAGCACAGAGTCGCAGCTGGTCGGTGATTTAGCCCAAGCCCAACTCGTCATGCACTATTACATAGGGTACACTTTGTGGGACTCGTAATAGCCCACTAAAAAATGTGTTGCCGCTATTTGAATTGGGACTACAAGCCCATAACTCTAAATGCAACATCCATAGCTGGTTATTGGGATGTACTTGGCCTTGAAGATTTCCAAGGCTGATTTTATTTGGGTGTGCCCAAGCCGATGAGAGAAATCACCTATACTAAACATAACGCTATTAAAAGCCATCAAGTTATGGGTTATAAGTGAATGCCAGTTAAGGGCAGAGTTTAACTGAACCCCTAGATTACAAAACTTGTCAACCTGCCCTAATATGGTGACCTTCTACTATATATTTTATGGCTTCCGTTTTAGGTGAGCCAAACTTCATCAAGTGTGATTTAGAAAAATTAGTGGAAAGGTCAAGGCTGTTCATAAAATCTTTAAAAGATTAAGAATTCTTTGTAGTCCCTTGGCAGTCTGAGCAATTAAAACAGTATCATCTGCATAAAGAAGAGATGGAATTGAGTGGCCACCCATTTTGGGGACATCTATGTGAGGGACAGAAGAACTGGTTCTAATTGGCTGATATAAGAAATAAATACTAATGTGCTTAAATACAGCCCTGGCGGAACCCATGCTTCAGTTTAAAGTGCTGTGTGCATTCAGCATTTGGCCCATATCTGACACAAGCTGAGAGGTCCTTGTGCAAGTCATGCAGAAAATTAATTAGCGTGGGTTCTACTCCCATCTGAGCCATCGTGGACCACAGTTTAGAGCAATTGACTCAGTTGAAGGCAGAGCTGAAGTCCACGAAAGCCAAATGGATTGCCCCCTTCTTGACCTTAGTGTACTTGCAAATCAGTAAGTAGAGGTTCAAATTTTGCTCAATGGTGCCCCGCCCTGGCCTGCACTTGTATTGAAGGTCAGACAAAATGCCTTGCTCCTCAGCCCAAGTTGAGAGGTGGTCTAACAGAACCTGACCGATACTTTTCACCTCTGAATCAGAGATATGGGCCTAAAACAAGCATGGTATGACCTATTACCCTTTGTGAAAATTGGAACTATAACTAATTGAGACCAAGTCGGTGGGAGGGGCCCATTAACAGCTGAATTTAAATGCAAAGTTAATAAAGGAGCCCATAAATCAATGTAGGATTTAAAAAGATCCCCTGGCACTCCATCAGGCCCAGGGGCTTTATTGGGGGGAAGCCAGGAAATAGCTGCAAAGACCTCGGGCCAATAGAAAACAATTTGTGTGACGGTCACTATTACCCTTCGGTTCACTAGCCTCTTCCTCATGATTATAGATTGCCTTGAAATGTTCGACCCATGCTTGTGGTGTAATAGTGGATGCCTGATTGGGGAGTTGATAGCTATTTAAGAGGGGACAATTTACCACTCTCCAGAAGGCAGCACTGTCACGCTGCAGACTGGCAGTCAAGAGATTATCCCAGGCCTCCTCTTTCAACTGAGTCTTACGCTCCTTGCAGGTCAAGCTATAGAATCCCTGGCTCTTTTAACCTTCTCCTGACACCGAGGTGTTTCGTGCAGGAGACTCCACAGATCCTTGTGTGCTTTAGAGCACTTTTTGTTGAACCATCTAACTGCTTGGGTCACAGGGGGTGTTCCTGCTTTACAGAGAGCAGGTTTAATTAACTTACAGATATTTGAAAAGGACAGCCTAATACTATGCGCCAGCACCTCCTTTGGGAGACATACATGAAAATCGACTCAGCACGAGGAAACCAAATTATGGACAAAATCTGAGGGGACAATAGAGGCCCACCGCACTCTCAATCCCTAATCAGTGGGAAAAATTGGCTCCTTATATAGGGGTGCTATACCAAGAGGCTTTTTGTCCCAGAGAAAGATAGCAATCAAGGGGTTATGGGCACTTAGATTATGCCATAATACTTTAAATTCTACCAGGGCTAAGGACACACAAAAAGAAACCAAGGGCCCGATTCCCAGAACTAACTTAAGACAAAATCCTAAACTTACTACCATTTTGGTATTCACAGAAGGCACTTACTCATTTCGGTATTCACAGAAGTCATTTAGGAGTCCTAAAGTTAGGAGTCCTAACTTTACTACTCCTAAACTGAGAAAAATCCTAACTTTATGACTTTTGGTATTCACAGAAGGCATTTAGGAGTCGTAAAGTTATGAGTCCTAACTTTACTACTCCTAAACTGAGAAAAATCCTAACTTTAAGACTTTCTGTATTCACAGAAGGCATTTAGGAGTCCTAAAGTTAGGAGTCCTAACTTCTGTGAATACCGAAATGAGTAAGTGCCTTCTGTGAATACCAAAATGGTGGTAAGTTTAGGAGTTTGTCTTAAGTTAGTTCTGTGAATCGGGCCCAAAGATATAATCTACTACAGTGCTATGACCTCCCCCATAAACGTAGGTATTCTCTTGAATAAACCTTCATGTTTTGAGTCTATTAGGTTGATCAGGTTGAACTCAGTATTTGAGCTATTAACAGAATCACCTTGATGTGTGTGCTTGAGATGTTCCTGGTCGGTGGGTGAGTAGTCAGGCTCTGGGCCGTCATAATCAGGGCAAGAATAACACAAATGTAAGTTAAAATCCCCAGCTGACATAATCACAGTAAATAGGGGTTCGGAGTGAATAAATCTTCTATTCAAGCTTTATGACTGGTAACAGCATCTGATTCATTCTTAGATCTAGGTGCATTATAAAAGTTAAAAACAAGCAATCTACACTTGTTTGTAAAAGTTAAGAGGATGCCCAAACCAGCCTTCGAGCTAGATTTCAAAGCAACTACTTTACAATTGAGGCCTTAAATTTACTAATGTGGTAAGG
Source organism: Triturus cristatus (assembly GCF_964204655.1). Lineage (NCBI taxonomy): Eukaryota > Metazoa > Chordata > Amphibia > Caudata > Salamandridae > Triturus > Triturus cristatus. The sequence goes on from NC_140584.1 coordinate 654,334,196, forward strand.
CCACCGTTAGCGCACCCAATTGACGAAAAAATCACTGGTTCTGTGGAAGAGGCAAATCCGTCCAAATGTAGGCATCCTTGATATCCCACCTTTCCTGCAAACAGACAATATCAAATGTTGCCAGCATACTCAGCCAACCACCATCTGTTAACTTGCTCCGTACCCCAGCTATGTTATAGCTGAGAACCCTAAGAGCACAAAAACTATTAGTCACAAGAGCATTATACGGGTCTTCTTCATTAGGGACTGGGCTCTGTCAATCAGGATCTTCCAGTTGGCTCAGAGGTGAAAAACGGTTGCTAAGTTGGATAGTTGCAGTGCTACTATGGCATGGATGATTGCCCAATCCATCTTGCGGGCTTTTCTGATTGGAACACAGGCCTCCCATATCAGATATCCCAGAAATGTGCGGTGGGTAAAAGAAACCCAGAGGGAGCAATGATATTGGGTCCTTGGTGGAACCTTCAACCCCCATGGTGCAGAGGATAAAGCCTGCCCCCATGGAGTTGCTAAAATTAACTCTTATACAGGCACCTAGAAACATCTTCTGAGACGGACCAATCCACCCCACCCTGCAAACTATGATAATCTCCTCTCCCAACATCAGGAATAGAGGCTGGCGTTCAATTTGCCTGGTTTCCAGCCAATGAATTACTTTGTTCTTGAGTTGTTCATAGTTTTCCTGAGAATCCTTCTTTAAGGGAGGGACGTCCACCATCATAAAAACATAGGGGGTGGCCACTGGGGGCATCTGAATTGCATTAGTACAGGGGTGATCTACAGGAGAGGCTTTTTGTAATATGTGAGGGGCTACCATTATGGGGTTACTGAGATTACTATTATTCGCTGATGAATGTCTACATATGAGGGCATTGGGGTCTTATGGGTTACCTGGGGCAAAAGAAGCTCAGTGCATCCTAAAATTCCCTTGGTATGGCTTTTGGGGATGACATCTCCCGCTATGACGGTGTGACTGTTGGTGCTCATGGCTGGCTTACAGGACAAATTCTTGATGTATGATTGGAAATTGTCTACAGACCCCTGAATATTTCCCACTAAATGATCCAAGGCAGAAATCTGTGTTCCAAAGGCATTAAGGGCTGTTAAAATCATGTGTTCCAAACTACAAAAGAGTTCAGTCAAATAGCATTCAGCTTTATCAGGCCCTGGGGAAGTGGAATTATCAGCATGAATCTCTTATATAGATGTAAGAGAGTTGGCCCAGCCCAGCCTCTTCCAGGCACTGACGGGCACTGGTCAGGCCCGCCCCTAGCCTGGGCACCATCCGTGCGTGTCCGGCGCTGCGGGACCTGCAACGTTAATTTAAGTACCTCCGGGCACTGCAGTGATGCAACGTGTGACCGGGGAGTCTGAGAGATAGAGTCCTCTCTCGCTGAAGGATCAGTATGCGGGCTTCCCGTGAAGCGGGTCCCACGGCGCTGATTTAAGAGCCTTTCGGCGCTGCAGTGACGAGGTGTGTGACCGCGGAGTCAGAGAGATAGAGTCCTCACTTCCTGCAGGATCTGGTATGCCGACTCTGAGCCATCAGGAATCAGAATGAGGTTGAAGCCAGCAGCGCCGGGGGCCTCGACTTCGGGACCATTGTCAGGGAAGGTTGCGTCGGCATGATCGGTGCTGATCTGGATCCGGAATGGGATCCACTAGAACACTCTGACCTGGGGCCCAGAGGCGCACCGGAGGTGTCGGCCTGCTCAAATACTTGGCATATGACTTCATAAAACTATTTTATTTGATCAGGGGTCACTCTGGCTCCCAGAAATGGGGGGAGACGCAGAGTCGGACCTGGCAATGGCTCCACAGAACCATACTAAACATTCCTTAGCACACGTGATAATTTCAAAATGACAATATGTGTAGCGCGTTTCCACAGATGCTGAACAAAAGAATACGAAAAGGATTTGTCTTCCTTCTTCTTTGTTGTTCACTTTATTTCGTGCAAGTCTTCTCAGTAATTCTCAACAGCCAACACGTGTTTCGTCACTACAGGGGGAAGTCATCCCGCGACTTTCTCAAGGCTGTATTTTTATAAAGAAATACAAAAGACCAGTATATGTATTGGGACAATACGCAAACCTATAGATAAAAGGTAATCCTTAATCCAAAGTTAGTGGGAAAGTCACCAATCTGGTGTAGCTCATGCTTTAAAGGTGAGAAAAGATAATATAACTCATATTAAGAACCAAAAGCAAAGTAACACAGAATGTACCTCTGTGGAAACAGTAGGTCTATGAACCTAATAGCGACGGAGAGAACAACATTAGGTGCATTTAAGATAGTGTCTTGCTCCTGAATTTCTCCAGAGAGTATGAGAAATGAGACCTGATGGTATTAACGATAACGTGAGACGTGAATCATTAAGGGTGTGTGGGGGGTTTGGTGAAAATAATCATATGCGTGCACTGACTAGGTGAAACACTCGTGATGTGAGTAAAGTGGAATTAGCGTGATAAATAATTAATAAAAGTTTGTAGCTACCTATATCTTGTGTAGATACTGAATCTGAAACGACATAAGCAACAGGTTTGTGAAAGTCAATTATGCCGTTCATAATCCAATGTGTTTGAATTTAAAAAAAACATTATTACTAAATTCTAGAAAAAACCTACTTAATAAGCGGTGAGAATTCCAAACCGCAAATGGTTTCAGGTGTGGGGGCGACTAAATATCAAAGCGTTTTATCCGGTTCTTGTTTCTTCAGGTTTAATCCTCTTAGTGCTGTAAAGTTATGAAAACTCTTATTAAAGTTTGTCAGACGTCGTCTATTCTAAATTTTATCAAAATATGAGCTGGCAGTTCGCTTGTCGTAATTGGTTTGAAAAAAGGGGTTAAGAAAGCAACTGAATAGTTGATGTGTGTCTCAACTAAGCTGTAACGTTATGCATAATGGGCAAAAATCTTCCAAATCTCTAAATTTAACCCAAGCGGGATATCCCATAAGCAACTAATGTAGTGTCCTGAAACTTATATGGATCTACATAGAAGGGCCACAGTCAAAATGTTCTGCTTTTGGATCGACTGTAATATAACATGAGTAGGTATATTAATCCCGATTTTTGTCATTACCTAGCCATATATTTGGATAATCAAAAAGCTCAGTTTATAATTAGAATATTTTGCCCACCTAGATATCTCAGATCGAGCAGTCAAGCTTCTGTCGTGGTATGTAAATTAAAAAGGTTAAAAAATGTTTTATAAGTCCCGAGTCGTGCTATCCGCTTTGCATATTCAAACGTCTTACCTTATTCGATTAAGAGGGAGTCCTCCGTGACGCCAGCCTGTAATTGCGATGCCGAGTGCGCTCGTACGGTGGGTTCCCCACACTGCTTAAATGCCGGAAAAAGTTACCCGTGTAATCACGTTGTATGTGAGTTCAGTTCTACCTCTCAAGGCGTAAGCAGAGAGGAAGGACTAAACAATCTGTTCTAATTCGGCGGCCATTAGATGTAACAGCATTGTACACCAGCATTAAAAGGGACATTGGCTTGACAGCAGTCAAGAGGATGCTAAATAGAAGGGCAGCAAGCTCCTGGAACCACACCGAGATGCTAATTGAGATGGTGGAACTAATACTGGACAACAATGTGTTCCTTTTTAAGGACCACTGGTATAGGCAAAGACAGGGAGTTGCAATGGGCTCCAGAATTTCTCCCTCGTATGCCAACCTTTTCATGGGTTGGTTCGAGGAGACGAGAATCTGGGGCTCATTGGGCTCTAAATGGAATGACTCAATACTTTTCTGGGGCAGATATATAGACGACTGCATTATGATCTGGACAGGCACCCAAACAAAACTGATAGGTTTCTTCGAATACCTCAATGGAAATGAACACAACATACGATTTACAATGGAACACAGCAAAACCAAAATCTCTTTTCTAGATGTGGAATTTTATATTCATGAAAGCAAAATACACAGCAGACTGTATCGTAAAGCCACGGCATGCAACTCTCTGCTGCATGCATCCAGTGCACATCCCTTTCACCAGATACGCTCAATCCCATATGGGGAACTCACCAGAATAAGACGTAACTGTAGCAGAGACGAGGAATTTCAAACCCATAAAAAAGGTGTACCGACTAGATTTGAGAAGAGGAGATACAGCAAGCTGCTACTAACTAAAGCAGAGCAAAGAATAGACAAAGTCACACGGACGGACACGCTAAAAGAGAAATTGAAACCAAAAGGTCTAGACCAAAGATTAGACTAATCACTGGGTACAACAATTGGTCGGGAATCTTAAGAAAGAGCCTAAATAAACACTGGCATTTACTGAAAACAGACAATTCTCTTAGAGAATTCATCACAGACAAACCTAACATTACATTCAGAAGAGGGGTCTCGCTGAGAAACATACTGAGTCCTAGTTACCCAAAACCAGATAAAAGAGAAAATTGGCTGAGTAAACACACAGAGGGCTTTTACAGCTGTGGGCACTGTAGCACATGCAAATGGGCATATGAGAAAAAGACTGAATTTGACGGACCAGGAGGTAGGAAATTCAAAATTTACACAAACATTAATTGCCTTACCAAATTTGTGGTCTTTGCAATTGAGTGTAAATGTAGAAAGAGATATGTCGGAAGTACGATCAGAACACTACGAGAAAGGATTAGTGACCACACGAGAGCAGTCAAGCAGGGAGTGTCGTACTTTAGAATTTGGGACCGTGTAGGAGGCAGGGCCCTACCCCTGTCTATCCCGGTAATAGTGAACCACGAATGGTTAATGCGGTATGTACAAGTGCTTTGTGTAACGTTTTAGCTATGAATGCACTGTGTACACGCTATTTCACATCACTACGTGGGTTCCATTTTGTAGCAGTGGCCATCTTATGGTTGCCCTCACATAGGCTATATAGCATGAAGCGAATACGGGCCTTTTAGAGCACATGTGCCTTTCTTTGACTTTTCCGTGACCTGGGCAGCTTGGCTCCGCTGCCCCAGGTCAAACTGGTCTCACGAGTTCCCCGTCCTCTGGCCACCTGTGATTAGCATCAGGGCTTGACACACCATAAAGTCTTTTCATCCTACACGAGCCTCCAGCTAATCTCTTTCTCACCTGACTGTTCCTGCTTTATGGCTTGTTTTCCAAACAGGAGATGCTCATGTTTATTGGGGCCTATCGATATCTGATGTGGGATCTGAACCTTGCTGTGTAAATAATTACGGGCTGGCTTAACTGGAATGTGGGATGGTCATCATGACTCTGTCTTTTCGTTTGAAATGTATACATGTAATGGCCATATCGTAAACTAAGGAATGTATGCCTGAGGCAGGATATTCTGTATTTAAGAAGAAGCCCGTTTCTGTGATTTTCGGCAGTCTCCTGAGAACATACACGCTGTTGTACTTCTAGGACGCCTGTAATTGGTCTGCAGCCAATAAACTGATCTTTGACTTCACCCAGAAGACTCTGTGTTTCTGTAGGTCTGAAACAGGAAGAACCCCGAAGTCATAGGGTGTGTTCCCCTGCACCGCTGGGCTTAAAAATACCCAGTACTTCAGTTGGCGCCCAACTCGGCGCGATTTCAGCGGTACCGGTCCAAGCCAGAGGTTCGTGAGGAGCTTCGTGTGGAAATTCTGGAGGAAGGCCGCCACTTCATCGACCCCTGCATGTCGACGTGGTCCGAAGGTCTTTTCTGCGAGGTTCTCCGCGTCCCGACGGCTACGAAGGACTGCTGCCCTGATTAATCGCCCTGTTTTGGACCCTTGACGATTTTGGTAGAGCGAAACAATCGAGAGAGTCTTCTGGTGACGCCATTGATCATCGATATTCAGTTAAGTATAAGTGGAGCGTCTCCCAATTTGTTTGGTATCCTTCGGGATAATTTTGGTTTATTTGGAGTTTGCAAACCCCAAAGCCAGAGGACTCGTGTATTCACGAGACTATCGTAATCGATAATCCTTTGAAGTTTGGAACTAGACTAGTGAGCGAAGATGCCTGGTGCTAGTGTATTTGGTAATTGGTTTTGTTTGAGTTGTAGAAGGGATTTCCAGTTGGAGGATTCATGTCCGGTTCCTCCAATTGGATCTCCAACTTATGAGCTTTATGTAAAACATGGCGTGGGCCCCATTGCATATAATGAAATATGGATCCGATACACCAGAAAGGACGGTGTTTTAAAATGGCCCCAAAATGGTATTCGATACAGATATCTTAGATAATTTGGAAGTTAAATTGTTTAAAAAGAAAGCCCGGCCGGCGATGTTTAATTCTTTCCGCCTATGGCGAAAGGAAGCCAAACAGAAGGAAATAAAGCTAGCGAAAAGGAATAAGAGAGAGAGAGGTATGTCAGTGATGCAAGCAGCTGTGCAATTTAAAGATAATGAGGAGGAACAAATGAATGAGCAATTGCACAGACAGCGCAAACTAGGGATTGATAAATGTTACCCTGTTTTGTCACCCCTTGTGCAAGATGAGACAAAAGAGAAAGAGAAAGATTCCCTAATGTCCCATTTGTTAAGTTCGCCCCCCCATATGCGCGAAATGCCACTGCACCTCCACAGCTTGTAAATGCGCAGCCTCCAGTAAATATGCCGCAAGCCTTCCCGCAGCCGCCAGCTCCGCTTCAGCTGGCTCCTATCCCTGCAGTGCAGCCCTCTCAAGGGTCGCCAGTTTTGTTACCTGTTACCCCCGCGCTTCCTGCGACTTTGTCTAGCACGCCAGCGGTTTCCCCTGGCGCTCCTTCTTACACTACCCAGGTACCTGTATCTGAATCTGTTTTTCTTCCCTCTGTCTATCCCCCCGTTTTTGCCTCAACTTCTCCTTCAGCACGACAACGACTGGCTAATGTAGTTACTAGTTTAATGTCGCCTCTCTTTGGGTCATCTAGTGCGACTCCTGGTTTACAGCGTAAGCAATTGCGCAGTCAGCTACCTGGTCCCGAAGAGAAAGAGGTGTTAGATCATCTGGCGCGTAGGTGGATTGGTTTCCCTTCACTCTATGATGTGGAATCGGTTGTTAACGTTTTTCACCAATGGGATGCCCCAAAACAGAGGTATGTCTTTGATAAAATGTGTGAATTCCTCTGTGAGGAATTGGAGGATAAGGGTGCAAACCCAAACCCACAGGAATTGTGTCGAGTGCGATTTGATTTCGAAACAGGTGTAATTGTGGGCCCCAAGGTAGATAAAGCAGTTGCGACTTTACTGTCCCTCAGAAATGGCGATTGTCAGCAATCATTGTTCGAACAGGAACTCCCTGTGGGGAAAAAGGTAAAAGCGCGCCAATATCCGATGCGTGAGGTTCCTCCAGTTTGGAGACCTGGTGATTTAGCTGCTAACCCACCTGTTCAGCCATATTTTCAGCGTGTTTGGGTGCATGTCCCATGGAAGAGATCTGAGGTGTTAGCACTTAAGCAGACATTGCCTGACCCTCGTAAAAACCCTACCGGTTATTATAAGGAGTTATCACAAACTGCAGAATCATGTGTAATGAATTTGGCTGACATAGATATGTTGTTTGGGAATGTTGTTCCACAGCCTTTATGGGGATCCATTCGTAATGTAGATCACGCTGCAGAATTGGGTAACACATGGGCTAATATCATTGCTGCAGATGCTGGCCAAGTTGGTGGCGCGAAACCTGACCCTTTAGTAGCAGAACTCCCTGGTAGAATTATTACCTACATGAAAACTATAATGCCTGCGATGCGCGTAAATTGGGATAAACTATCCGCATGTAAGCAGAAGAAAGATGAGACAGTGTCTGATTTCTTTACCAGGTTTGAAGAAACGTTTATCGACCACAGTGGTCAAGACGTGAGCACTGAAGGTGGCCAACGGTTATTTGTTGATAAATTTGTGCAGAATCTACTTCCCGAAATTAAAAGACTCGGAAAGTTCTTGGGCTGTTTCCTCTTCAGCGCAAATACTGGCTACTGCACAGTATTATGAGAATAGAGACAAAGATCAGAAGGATAGAACAGATAAGAAAACGAAAGAACTGAAGACAAAGGTCCTCTTGCAGCAGGCTTATCCACCACGTGGAGGACAGAGTAATTATAGGCAAACACAAGGTATCTATCAGCAACCCCAACAATTTCAGAATAATCAGCAAATGAACGGGTATTATCAACCACGAATTCCTGTAGGTCCCAACCAATGTTCATATTGCAAAGAGGAAGGTCATTTTAAATATAGTTGCCCTAAATTAATGCAGCGTAACAGTAATGCGTATGGCGCAAGAGGTAGAGGTGGTCAGCAAGCCCCTAGGGGTAGAGGGCATGGAAATATTCCCCAGAACGCGCGTCCTCTTCTGCCTCAAAATACCATAAATAGCTTTGATCAGCAAGCCAACGTGACCGGTAATACAGCTCAGTACTACAATAATGATTATTATGCAGAAGACGACAATGTAGAAGATGATGATTACTAGGACAGCCATAGACAGAGAGAGGGAGTTGTTTCAGTGCCAGTGGATCAGAGCGGACCTTATGTTAAAGTAACTACAGCAAATGTAACGGAGCCCTTTCTGCTGGATACTGGTGCTGCAAAGAGTTCAATTATGCATTCAAAACTCCCTGGCGTGCCTTTGTCTGGCGAAATGAATGTCTCAGTAGGTTTTTCTGGCGCCCCAGTTAGGAACCCGATTTCTAGTCCTATGTCACTTTCTGTTGGACCTTGTGAGCTAAAAGCACCCCTCATTCTAACAACAGGTTGTGGTGAAAATTTGCTAGGTGTCAAGACTTCCAGAACCATAGCCAGCATTAGATCAGTGCCAGCAAAAACTCAACGGTCATTTAAGCAGGGCTCCAAATATCCATGTTGGCGAAGGCAGCATAGAGTCACCACGTTGTTCCTGCGGCGCTGTGTACAGAACCTGAAGAAGCGAGTATCCCAACATGGCCGCCGAAGGGGATTACAAACAGCGAGGAGTGAGCGCTCTAGTCTTCGAGAGCGCGCGAGCAGCTGTGGAGATGAAGCGCACAGCTGCTCAGGAATCTGCGCACTTCAACTGACCTCTTCACCGGAGTCACAGCGCGGCTCTGAGTGAAGTTCTTGTTCTGAGGGAATTCCTGTCAGCGCTTCTGTTTTGGTTGTTCTTATCGCATGCGCAACGTGGGATTCTGGCAAGTGACTTAATTGAAGAATTCGTAGTATGTATTTAGTTGGTGCCACTTCACGAAATTCTAGTTAATTATCTCTGGTACCAGAATTGGGGTCAGTACTCCTTCACAGTTCAGTCATTTCAATAGGACAATATTAGTTTACTCATAGCTAGGTTTTAAGTCATAGTGTCTACTTCAAAGTTTATTCCTTGAGTCGGGACTACTCCATTACAATTCCTTAAGAGTGTTGTCAGACCATTCTCCATTGTTCCTTCGATTGACTTTTGTGAGGATAAACAGAACATTGCCTGTCACCAATCACCTCCTGGGGCTTGTACAGATTATATTGAGGGTAAGAGACTTCGTCTGTTATTTTCCAATTAATTCACAGCAATTGTCCAGAGTGTTCCTTGAGTTCTTTTTCAGAGGTAGTGGGCATAGGAATCAGTGTCGACTCCAGTGTTACTTGAAGCTTCTGACAGATTGAAGTGCCAACCTTTCACTCGAGTCGACATGGCTGAGGGATTTGATATGAACTCCTTGGCGGGAATCCTAGAAGGGTTACAGACCCAACTTACACGTTCCACAGAAGAGAATAGAGTCCTGAGGGATGAGGTAAAAAGGTCCCAACAAGAAACTCGTCACGTTCAACAGAAATTAGAGGAACTCTTAGCGGGAACAACTCCTTTACCTAGCTACAACTCCTCTCAGAACTCTGGTGCAGAAGTGGCCACGCAAGTAATTCATTCAGTGGCACCTATTGTCCCCTTAGCCAACCCAGAACGCTTTAGCGGGGACCCCCATAAGGCCCAGATTTTCCTGACCCAATGTTCTCTACATTTCTTGTGCAGATCAGTAGTGTTCAAAGAGGATCAAGCCAAGGTCGCATTCATGTTGTCTTACTTGAGCGGCGACGCCGCAGCCTGGTCTATGCCGTTGGTCTCTCGAGACGACGCAGCTTTGTACGATTTCAATCGTTTCAAGAAGGAATTCCTACGAATATTCGACAGAAGAACGGCCAATCAAGCCACCGACAACGAACTCCTAGACCTTAAGCAAGGCAATCGAGAATTGGTAACATATATAGCTCAGTTCAACAAACTAATCGTCGAGACAGATTGGCCCGATAGTAAACGTGCGGCGATATTCTATCGTGGTCTCAAAGATGAAATAAAAGATGCATTGGCGCAGATCCCGAAACGTCCTCAGGAAATCTCAGAACTTATTGATTTAGTTCTTCAAATCGAGCATCGATTGTTTGAAAGAAGGTCAGAAAAGAAGCGAGACTACAAGTCGTTTGTGCCACGCCTAGACCGTATGAGACCCGAACCCTCAAAACCTGATACGGGTACCGGAGAGGAACCAATGCAAATAGGTTCCATCAGGGGCCCTCTCTCTCAAGAAGAAAAAGATAAAAGGCGAGCAAATCAGTTGTGTTTGTATTGTGGTATCTCGGGACATTTTGTGAGGGAGTGTCCGAAGAGAAACAAGAGTAACCAGGGGTTAAAAGATCGATCCCACCAGTAACAGGAGTTGCCCTGGTGGGATGTTCCGAACAGTCAACTCATGAACCTCAGCAACTGATTAACACATTGCAGTCAGCGGCCCCCCATCTTACAGTATTTTTTACAGTCAAATTCGGAACCCAGAATTTGGAAGAAGTCTCAGTCATGATTGATTCGGGGGCCACTGGGAACTTCTGTGACCTGAAATATGCGCAAGAAATGGGCATAAGGGCGATCAAGAAGAAGAATCTCGAAGTCGTAAAGGCAGTTGACGGCTCCAATTTGACTTCAGGACCCATAGTAGAAGAAACAGAGACCTTAGAATTGGAAGGATTGCAGGGTCATCGAGAATTTATTAGATTTAACCTCATAGACGCACCCCAGTTCCAGCTGATTTTAGGGTTACCATGGTTGACCACGCATAACCCGATTATTGATTGGGAGAGGAGAACAGTCAAGATGAACTCGGAATTTTGTCAGAGGAATTGTTTTACTAAGAACTCAGAAGAGTGCGAGGGATCGCCGGCTACGGGGTTGGCCAAGTTGTCGCTCCACATCTGCACTGTTAGCGCAGTGGAAATACCAAAAGAATACCAAGGTTTGGCGAGTGTGTTCGACAAAAGGAATGCTGAGAAATTACCACCACACAGAAGCTATGATTGCAAGATCGAATTGGAAGCCGGTGCCAACCTGCCCTGCAGTCGAGTTTACGCACTCACTGAAAAGGAGAACATCTACCTCAAAGAGTATTTGGAAGAGTTTACCAGGATGGGATTCATAAGGCCATCACAGTCTCCAGTTTCGTCTCCGCTATTCTTCCGGCCAAAGAAGGATGGGACTCTCCGCACGTGTATCGATTACAGAGCCTTGAACCAAGTTACAGTGAAAAATCGGTACCCATTGCCACTAATCAATCAACTATTGGATCAAGTCAAAGGAGCAAAGATTTACACCAAGCTTGACCTGCGTGGAGCTTACCATTTGGTGAGAGTGGCCGAGGGTGATGAATGGACAACAGCCTTTCGAACCAAGTATGGGTTGTTTGAGTATCAAGTGATGCCTTATGGGTTGAGCAATGCCCCAGCAGCATTTCAAAACTTCGTTAATGATGTTCTGAGAGAATTCTTGGACCGAGTGGCTGTCGTCTATATTGATGACATATTGATTTTTTCCGACAACATGGAAGATCATGTCAAGCATGTGCGAGCTATACTCCAGAAGCTTTTGGATAACCACTTGTACGTGAAATTGGAGAAGTGTTCTTTTCATGCCGAGAAGGTGGAGTTCTTGGGATTCATGTTGTCCGCAGCTGGGGTCGAGATGGATAATTCAAAGGTCCGTGCCATTCAGGAGTGGTCATCGCCAGGAAGTGTGAAGGAAATCCAAAGTTTTATTGGTTTTGCCAATTTTTACCGGAGGTTCATTCCTAATTTCTCGTCTAAGGTCACTTCCATCACTCACCTGCTAAAGAAGGGACAAAAATTTGTGTGGACTGCAACTGCAGAACAAGCCTTCCAGGACTTGAAGACGGCCTTCATTAGCGCCCCCATTCTAATGCACCCTGATCCGGAACAAGCCTTTTTCGTTGAAACTGATGCATCAGACTTCGCAACCGGAGGAATTTTGTGACAGAGGAACAAAACGACGGGACAACTGCATCCGGTGGCCTACCGGTCCAGGAAGCTGTCGGACACGGAGCGCAATTACTCCATCGCCGACAAGGAATTACTGGCTGTTCGAGAAGCATTCCAAGATTGGCGACACTACTTACTGGGGGCCAAGCATACTGTCACTGTGTTTACAGACCATCGCAACCTCCAATTCCTAAAGTCTGCTAAAACACTTTCGCCACGTCAATTGAGATGGTCCTTGTACTTCTCAGAATTTGACTTCGTGATCACGTACAAACCAGGTGCGAAAAACGGGAAGGCCGATGCTCTTTCGCGCATGAACCCAACTGCCGAAGAGAAACCTTCAGCCGAAGAACCCATAGTCCCATTGAAACAAATAATCGGAGCCATGCAAATGAAAGAATTCGATGAACAAATTCAGCAAGTCTGCTCAGAAGAGGATCTTCGTAAGTGGGCCGAGGCAGATGGTAAAAGAAACCTTGTCGAAGGACTCCCATATCATGAAGGCAAGCTATATCTTCCAACCAGAACACTCCAAGAAGAGGCTTTGAGAGGTTGTCACGATGATCGGATGGCAGGCCACAAAGGGGTCAAGAAGACCGAAGAACTGGTCCGGCGACACTTTTGGTGGCCAGATCTGGCAGCCCAAGTAAGACAATATGTTTCGACCTGTGAAATCTGCATCAAAGGGAAGCCCAGTCGTCAGGCCCCGCAAGGGTTATTGCAACCCTTACCTAACGCACCCTACCCCTGGCACACCGTGACTTTAGATTTAATAGTGGATCTGCCCTCTAGTCAAGGTAACACAGTGATTTTGGTGGTGGTGGACTCATTTTCCAAAATGGGACATTTCATTCCTTTCAAGACTGTACCCACAGCTTCGCAATTAGTACAGACATTCAACCAACACATCATTCGGGCACACGGAATTCCACAAGTAATCATTTCAGATAGGGGGTCACAGTTCATGTCGAAATTTTGGAAGACCTTTATGCACAACTTAGGCATAGACGCACGTTATTCAACTAGTTATCACCCCGAGACAGACGGTCAGACCGAGAGGTTGAACCAGGAGCTAGAACAATATTTACGCCTCTATCTGTTAGAGCAGGATGTTGAATGGTCCGAATTACTGTGGACTGCAGAATTCGCATACAATAACGCAACTCATGATTCCACAGGGTTCACTCCATTTTACTTGAACACAGGCAGACATCCAGCTATCACACTGGGGAAACAGATTGGGGAGGTCCCTGCCGTGGCTAGAGTAATGGAAGAGCTACAGAGCTCTTACAAAAGAGCTTTGAGCAATTTAATCAAGGCCAAACAATCCTATAAAAAGCAGGCAGACAAAAAGAGAAGACAAGGCCCACAGTTTAAAAAAGGTGACCAGGTGTGGCTATCCACAAGGCATTTGAGATTAAAGGGTAATCGGAAGTTTCAGCCTAGATTCATAGGGCCATTTAAAATTCAGAAGATCATAAATCCTGTAGTGGCGAAGTTACAATTACCAAAGTCATTGAAAATTCATCCGACCTTCCATGTTTCCCTTCTGAAGAAAAGTCCAGACAAGGTCAGGTTAAAAAACTCTCCACCCGCCATAGTGGTAGAATCGAGCGAAGAATACGAAGTTAGCAGAATCTTAGATTCCAAGGTGGCGAGAAACAAACTGTATTACTTAATAGAGTGGAAGGGGTACGGACCTGAGGAAAGGTCGTGGGAACCAGCAGCCCATGTAAATGCCCCACGACTAGTTGAAGCCTTTCATCAGGCACACCCCAACAAGCCCGCTGTGGAAGGGACATTCTTGAAAGGGGGTACTGTCAAGGCTTCCAGAACCATAGCCAGCATTAGATCAGTGCCAGCAAAAACTCAACGGTCATTTAAGCAGGGCTCCAAATATCCATGTTGGCGAAGGCAGCATAGAGTCACCACGTTGTTCCTGCGGCGCTGTGTACAGAACCTGAAGAAGCGAGTATCCCAACATGGCCGCCGAAGGGGATTACAAACAGCGAGGAGTGAGCGCTCTAGTCTTCGAGAGCGCGCGAGCAGCTGTGGAGATGAAGCGCACAGCTGCTCAGGAATCTGCGCACTTCAACTGACCTCTTCACCGGAGTCACAGCGCGGCTCTGAGTGAAGTTCTTGTTCTGAGGGAATTCCTGTCAGCGCTTCTGTTTTGGTTGTTCTTATCGCATGCGCAACGTGGGATTCTGGCAAGTGACTTAATTGAAGAATTCGTAGTATGTATTTAGTTGGTGCCACTTCACGAAATTCTAGTTAATTATCTCTGGTACCAGAATTGGGGTCAGTACTCCTTCACAGTTCAGTCAGTTCAATAGGACAATATTAGTTTACTCATAGCTAGGTTTTAAGTCATAGTGTCTACTTCAAAGTTTATTCCTTGAGTCGGAACTACTCCATTACAATTCCTTAAGAGTGTTGTCAGACCATTCTCCATTGTTCCTTCGATTGACTTTTGTGAGGATAAACAGAACATTGCCTGTCACCAATCACCTCCTGGGGCTTGTACAGATTATATTGAGGGTAAGAGACTTCGTCTGTTATTTTCCAATTAATTCACAGCAATTGTCCAGAGTGTTCCTTGAGTTCTTTTTCAGAGGTAGTGGGCATAGGAATCAGTGTCGACTCCAGTGTTACTTGAAGCTTCTGACACTAGGCTTAGATTTGCTAAAAAGATTGCATGCAACGCTATATTGTTCTCCCTCAGGAGTACAACTTACATTAGGCAAGAAAGTGATTTCCCCGATGTACTTGTCTAAAAATGCAATGCCACCTGAATTGTCATCCCTTCCGGATGCCCTTTGGGCCACTGGTCCCAATGATGTGGGTCTCTTGGAAATACCGCCATATGTGGTAACTTTAAAGGCCAATGTCAGATTGCCACGCATTCCCCAGTACAAGATCTCCAATGAAGGTCAGAAAGCATTGTTAGCAATTGTCAGTGATTTGATTAAAAAGGGTGTAATTAAAGAGACAAGAGGCAACGTTTGCAATAGTCCTGTTTTACCTGTCTTAAAACGAACGGACCCTTCACAGCCACATGTTTACAGATTCGTGATTGATCTTAGAGAGGTTAATAAGATTGTTGTGCCACAGTTTCCAGTTGTCCCTGATATAACTGCCTTGTTAACCATGATTCCAGCCTCCGCTGCATGGTTCTCAGTGATCGATTTAAAGAATGCTTTCTTTAGCATCCCAATTGCAGAGGAGAGCAGAGACATTTTTGGCTTTAGTTTAGGAGGTCGCAGCTTCCGCTTTAAACGCGCTCCCCAGGGATACTGTGAAAGTCCATCAATATACAGTCAGGCTTTAAAAGCGCAGCTTGATGCACTGGTTTTACCCAGTGGCGCTATCCTTCTTCAGTATGTTGACGATTTACTAATCGCCGCGGATACTGAAAACATTTGCAAAAACACTACCTTGTCATTGTTGCGTCATTTGTCTGCCTTCCATCACAAAGTGTCTCTCTCAAAGCTGCAATATTGTCGACAAGAAGTGACCTACTTAGGTCATCTCTTATCGAAGGAGGGAAGGAAACTGACCCCAGAAAGAATTCAAGCCATTGCACAGTTGAGTGTGCCAAGAACACAGAGAGAAGTGCATGCTTTCTTGGGCATTACTTCATACTGTAGGCATTGGATTCCCAATTTTTCCTTGTTGGCAAAACCTTTGTTAGCATTAACATGCAAAGACACACCGAATCCTATCCCATGGTCTGAAGAGTGTCAGAAAAGTTTTTTGGAATTGCGTAATGCATTATGTTCAGCTCCTGTGTTGGGTACCCCTGACTACAGCAAGCCTTTTACATTGTATGTTCATGAGAAAGATGGTTGCGCATTATCAGTGTTAACACAGCCTTTTGGCGACAGACCGCGTCCATGCGCATATTTTTCGTCAACCTTGGACCCGGTAGCGAGGGCATTGCCAAGTTGTCTGAGAGCCACAGCCGCTGCAGCTATGTCTATTCGACAGTCTGCTGGCCTAGTAATGGATAACACATTGATTGTTATGGTTCCACATGCTGTGGACACATTGTTAAACAGGACCAAGACACAACACTTAACTAGTGCGCGATTATCTGGTTATGAGCTGACACTGTTAGCAAATCATATACACATAAAGAGATGCAACACGTTGAATCCAGCTACACTATTACCAATCCCAGCAGACCTAGATGAGATTGAGCAACATGATTGTCTGTTCAGAACAGAAGAAGAGACGAAAGGAAGAGTAGATCTTAAAGACACTCCCCTGACTGAGTGTGATGGTACTTTATGGGTGGATGGTTCGTGTTTTAAGCTTCCAAATGGTGATACGACTGCTGCATATGCTATCACGACTTTGCACACGATTGTGGAAACTGCACGTGTGCCACAAAATTCGGCTCAAGCAGCAGAATTGATTGCCCTTACGAGAGCATGCGTGTTGTCTGAAGGAATGAAAGTAAACATATATACGGATAGCCAGTACGCCTTTGGCGTGGCTCATAGTTTTGGGCGATTGTGGAAGGAACGTGGGTTCCTGACTTCGCATGGAGCTAAGATTCAGAATGGCAAGTTGGTGAATGATCTCCTTGAGTCGCTGACCCTACCGTTGCAAGTTGCGATTATGAAATGCAGTGCGCATAAGAAAATCACTGATGATGTTGGTCGTGGTAATGCGTTTGCTGATGAAGTCGCGAAAGAAACAGCAAAAGATGTGAAGACTCGAATGTATGTTGCAGGCCCTGCAAGATGGGTTGGTGATGTTGGAATGTGTGAAAACACAATAGAGTGTGTAAAGTCCCTTCAAGCTGAAGCCACAGAGAAAGAGTTAAGCAAGTGGAGAGAAAGTATGGGTAAGTTGGATGAGAATGGTTGTTGGATTGATTTGTCAGAACATAGGCGATGGTTGTTACCTGATGCATATGTGCTTCCAGTGGTTACTATGGCACATGGAATGGCACATATCAGTACGAAAGGAATTTGTAAGTTGTTGGCTCCAGTATGGCAGAATGCTGGAATTCCTAAGTGTGCAGAGAATGTGGTCAAGAATTGTATGGTATGCTTGAAGTACAACCCTGGTAGGGGAACCCCAACTCCAGCTGGTCATTTTGCGCCTCCATCATATCCATTTGAAGTTTTGCAGCTGGATTTTATCCACATGGAAAGATGCAACAACCTGAAATATGTATTGGTGGTTGTTTGCGCTTTCTCAAAATGGATAGAGGCCTATCCTCTAAAAGATAACACTGCTCTATCCACAGCCAAAGCCCTTGTGAAGGAATTTTTCCCTAGGTTTGGAATGCCAAGAATGGTGTGGAGTGATAATGGGAGTGAGTTTGTGGGCCAAGTGATGAAGAATGTGTGTGAGGGACTAGGTATAAAGCAGAAATTTCACGCTGCAAATCACCCCCAATCAGCTGGATTAGTGGAGCGCTACAATGGCGCTCTAAAACTCAAACTGGCCAAAATCCAGGCGAGCACCAGTCTTAAATGGCCTGACGCTCTGCCTTTAGCACTCCTGTCCACTAGAAAGACCGTGCACTCACGAGTGGGACTTAGTCCTTATGAGGTTGTTTTTGGCCGCCCGGCCAATGTATGGGGTGTGCCAAGACCGACGAAATTCAGTGAAATCGAACACCCAGTATTGCTTGACTACTTGTATGATTTGACGGTTAAACTGCGTGTTTTACACCAACAGGTGCATGATACTCTCCCCCCGGCCTCTGAGGCTCCAGGACACCCCATTTACCCTGGCACGTGGGTGCTCATCAAAAACTTCCAGCGGAAAACCAACGATGAGCCCCGCTGGATTGGCCCTCATCTCGTGCTACTGTCTACAAGATCAGCTGTTCGAGTAAAGGGGAAAAGGAACAGGATCCACGGCGCCCACGTAAAGAGGATCCCTTTGCCTCTGCCGTGTGACCAGTGGGTCCAGGAGGGTATCGCAGACTCTGAAACAGACACTGTACCTCGTTTTGTGCCGTTCAGTGATGCACGCATAAAAGGCACAACTTCAGCACAGGAAAGTGACGATATTTTGCAAGAAGCTGTGCCACCGTCAATTCGATTGAACACTACAGAGCCTGAACTCTTGTTCCAAGATCAAACAGTACCTGGCCGTCTCCATTACAATCTAAGACCAAGGCCTATGGACAAATAAATATTCCTTTTCTTTTACCTTTCTATTTTTTGATAACCAGAGCTCTCCCATCTGAAGGACTTTCTTGATTTTTTGTTTTTCGAACCACCATCCGGGTTCAGCCGCAGGGTAGCGGTGCCAAGACTTTGGGGTACAGGCCGAAGACGTTAGGTCGACGGTTCTGGTTGGTCTAGGGCGTTCCCTGGACTGACAGGCGTACTCCTTAGCAGAAGAAACTCACCCGCCGCGAGCGGCACAATTAGAGGATGGAGTTTTGTAAAATGGAGAGACTCACTGAGGAAATGAACTTTAAAGCAAGAATATGTAAAATAATGAAGCGCAAACGTTTTGTATTTTTATGCCTGTTTGTATTATGTAGTATGGTAGTGTTTACTGTAGGATTTGTATTCTTCTCCTCTCAAGAGCCCATTGCACCCACTGTACAGCCTATACCTCCTCCTACTATCTCCTCACACTCTTTTCACCCTCTGCCTGAACATGAACAAGCTAGACGATCAGAGTTTGTGAATAACTCATTTATTCATCTCCTGCACCAGCACCAACTAGTCATGAATACAACAAATTGTTGGGTGTGCGGTTTAATGCCACATACCATTAATAAGGGTATTCCCTATCTGGTGCTGCCGTATAGTTACAATGGATCGTCATGGGCATTCCAGACCATGTTTCTCTATGCTCTAGATGCCTACTCCCCGCGACAACCGCGTTCCATCAGACCTAGCACCAATAATAAAGCTTTAATGAAAGGAGTTGCCGATATGAGCAGAGATATCGATGCATACTCATCCATTCCCAAAGAAGAGTTGAGAGCTTATGTAGGGTGGAACGCGACGGGGTATAGTATTAGTCTAGGTGAAAGACAGCGGAAAATCTCATCCCCAATCTGGGTCGTACCCCACATAGGTCGGTTTTGTTTGCAAGGTAATGGTCAGAATCCTAGAGCTCAACTGGGAAAAAGTGACTGTACTGAAACGTACACTTTTCCGTCACAGTTTTCCCCTGCGTTTTTGGCTGCCAAGGGTACATATTTTATCTGCAATGACCGAGCATATACATGGTTGCCCCCTGACTTCTCGGGCACATGTTATATTGCAAATCTGCTACCGCCAACATTTACTGCCGCCTCTGACTATCACAAGACCAGAGTTGTGAGAGGCGTGATTAGTAAGGAGGATACTGCCGGTCAGGAAGCGGGAGATTTCTTTTTGGGTTTCCTGCCGTTTTGGGGACCTATGGTCAATAGTAGGAACTTGAGACAGCTGACTCGTGTGGTTGAATCCACTGTTAATGTTACGGCTGGTGCCCTTGGTAATTTGACAGCTGAGCTCCAAGCGGATCGCCTCATGACTTTGCAGAACCGCATGGTTCTAGACGTCATACTTGCAGACCGCGGTGGGGTATGTAAGGTTATCCAATCCAGTTGTTGCATTTTCATACCAGACAACGCTCCTACAGTTTATCAAGCCATCTCCAAACTGCATAAAATATCTGAGTCCATACACGTGGATAAAGGAGATTGGTCACTGGTGGGGTGGTTCTGGGAACTGATATCTGCCTGGGGTTGGAAAGTTCTGATGGTCATTGGAATGATCTTAGCCATCCTTTTCCTGTTCTGTCTGTGCATACATTGTGCTCCTGCGATATGTGGCCTCTGTGCTACATTATGTGTAAGGAAACCTGTATCGAGGGACGAGCTAAGTAATAGGATGATGCTACAGCAACATCTCCATGACTTCGTGAATATTGACCTAGACTCGGATTGAAATGAGTATAGTTATTGCCTATGTAAGGGCAAAAGGAGGGTCTGTCGTACTTTAGAATTTGGGACCGTGTAGGAGGCAGGGCCCTACCCCTGTCTATCCCGGTAATAGTGAACCGCGAATGGTTAATGCGGTATGTACAAGTGCTTTGTGTAACGTTTTAGCTATGAATGCACTGTGTACACGCTATTTCACATCACTACGTGGGTTCCATTTTGTAGCAGTGGCCATCTTATGGTTGCCCTCACATAGGCTATATAGCATGAAGCGAATACGGGCCTTTTAGAGCACATGTGCCTTTCTTTGACTTTTCCGTGACCTGGGCAGCTTGGCTCCGCTGCCCCAGGTCAAACTGGTCTCACGAGTTCCCCGTCCTCTGGCCACCTGTGATTAGCATCAGGGCTTGACACACCATAAAGTCTTTTCCTCCTACACGAGCCTCCAGCTAATCTCTTTCTCACCTGACTGTTCCTGCTTTATGGCTTGTTTTCCAAACAGGAGATGCTCATGTTTATTGGGGCCTCTCGATATCTGATGTGGGATCTGAACCTTGCTGTGTAAATAATTACGGGCTGGCTTAACTGGAATGTGGGAGGGTCATCATGACTCTGTCTTTTCGTTTGAAATGTATACATGTAATGGCCATATCGTAAACTAAGGAATGTATGCCTGAGGCAGGATATTCTGTATTTAAGAAGAAGCCCGTTTCTGTGATTTTCGGCAGACTCCTGAGAACATACACGCTGTTGTACTTCTAGGACGCCTGTAATTGGTCTGCAGCCAATAAACTGATCTTTGACTTCACCCAGAAGACTCTGTGTTTCTGTAGGTCTGAAACAGGAAGAACCCCGAAGTCATAGGGTGTGTTCCCCTGCACCGCTGGGCTTAAAAATACCCAGTACTTCAGTAGACATGAGATACCCTCTAGCAGCACACATGTCAATCTGTTCCGCCCAAACAACGAACCGTGGTTTCAAATTTTACGGAATAGAACATGTCCCGAGACACCCGAGGGGGGGTAACAGGGAACTTACATTAAGACAGAGAGAGGCATACTGGATTTTGAAATTGCGTAGTGTGGAACAGGGTCTTAACATCGACCAGGAACTGCACTACTTTCTAGGCAAACAATAGTGTGCTAGATAACATATTAGCAAACAGTAACAGTAAACATACTAACACTTAAGATAATGTACACCAACAGAACATGAGTAGGGTTAGTGTATATGTGTACAACTTTAAAGACCGACCATTAACTTCGTACTCTAGGAGAAGCTCCAGATCAAGGATGTGAAATTAGAACATGCTCCAAGAACATACACACGGGGTCTAATTACTAACAAGTAATGTTATATCTAAGAAACTAAGTGTAAACATTTTGATGCAAATGTGTTTGTTGTAACCTTCTTTACCATCTTTAGATTCATGTTATTATAAATGACAACAAGGAATATGCTTTCTTTAATGTTATCAACCTTCCTAAACAGTCCAGAGTGTCATAGAACTTAGTTTGACACATTAATATTACGGAATATATTTTAGTGTCAGTATCTATATCATTGTACTGACTCTAATGGATGGAGAGACAAGTTAGTTTTTATTCACTCACGAACATTTCACCCTGCACTACAAACCCAGTAACTTAATTTCTCACCTATCTAAATACTAGATTGCGGGTCCAAGTAACTTTGAACCCATCCAACTCAACCACAATTGTCCTTGGAGTTTTTCACAGGACTGTGTTACATTAATCATAGAATAAAATTGAGGATCTCAGATCATATTTGTTTTCCACTTTATATAGTTCTTGTTAATCTACAAATTTTAAGTGGAAGCGTATTAATTCTGTTGCCAAATTCATGGAATTTGGCCAATATAACGTAAGTACACGTTATGTATCTTCACATCTGAAGATGGCCGCCAAATTAGAACAGATTGTTTAGTCCTTCCTCTCTGCTTACACCTTGCGAGTTAGAACTGAACTCACGTACAACGTGATTACACAGGTAACTTTTTCCGGCATTTAAGCAGTGTGGTGAACCCACCGTACGAGCGCACTCGGCATCGCAAATACAGGCTGGCGTCACGGAGGACTCCCTCTTAATCGAATAAGGTAAGACGTTTGAATATACAAAGCGGATAGCACGACTCCGGACTTATAAAACATTTTTTAACCTTTTTAATTTGCATTCCACGACAGAAGCGTGACAGCTCCATCTGAGATATCTAGGGGGGCAAAATATTCTAATTATAAACGGAGCTTTTTGATTCTCCAAATATATGGCAAGGTAATGACAAAAATCAGGATTAATATACCTACTCATATTATATTACAGTCGATTAAAAAGCAGAAAATTTTGACAGTGGCCCTTCTATGTAGATCCATATAAGTTTCAGGATACTACTTTAGTTGCTTATGGGATATCCCGCTTGGGTTACATTTAGAGATTTGGAAGTTTTTTGCCCATTATGCATAACGTTACAGCTTAGTTGAGACACACATCAACTATTCAGTTGCTTTCTTAACCCCCTTTTTCAAACGAATTACGACAAGCGAACTGCCAGCTCATATTTAGATAAAATTTAGAATAGACGCCGTCTGACAAACTTTAATAGGAGTTTTCATAACTTTACAGCACTAACAGGCACATGCATGAAAGCCAAAACCGGTCGCAAACGGGCAGATTCTCAGAATCTGCCCCTTTGCGACCGGTATTTTTGCATTTGGGATGCATCATCTCAAATGCAAATATCGCAATTTAAGGAATCTCAAAATAGCGATTCCTTAAATTGCGATTGCATTTAAGGAATCTCAAATTGAGATTCCTTAAATGCAATGCATTATACTGGCACATGCATCAACATAGGGTTTTGCGATTCCTTAATTGCGATTATTAAGGAATCGCAATTAAGGATTAGCAAAACCATATGCATGTAGGAATCGCTAAAGAAATAGCGATTCCCACAAATTCCTTAATTGCGACTCGCAAATTGCGAGTCGCAATTAAGGAATGTCTTCCCATTCATTCCTATGGGCCTCCAGGCCCATAGGAATGAATTGGAGATTGCGGGAGCAATTTGCGAGTACCAGTAGGCACTCGCAAATTGCTCCCGTAATTTCTATGGTGCAAGGGTGTCAAAATGACACCCTATTGCACCCATGTATGTGAACTCTGCACAAATGTTGCATACACACATGCTCTAAGGGCATGTATGTGTGCAATATGAAACTTAGAAAATCGCTATTTTTACACTTTAATGCATTGCATTTAAGGAATCTCAATTTGAGATTCCTTGAATGCAATCGCAATTTAAGGAATCGCTATTTTGAGATTCCTTAAATTGCAATATTTGCATTTGGGATGATGCATCCCAAATGCAAAAATACCGGTCGCAAAGGGGCAGAGTCTGAGAATCTGCCCGTTTGCGACCGGTTTTGGCTTTCATGCATGTGCCTGAAAGTGTAAAAAATAGCGATTTCGCTATTAGCGGGAGCAAATTACCATGAAGCTGGACTTCATGGTAATTTGCTAAAACTTAGAAAAAAGCAATTTTTGTTTTTTTTCTAAGTTTCATATTGCACACACACATGCCCTTAGAGCATGTGTGTATGCAACATTTGTGCAGAGTTCACATACATGGGTGCAATAGGGTGTCATTTTGACACCCTTGCACCATAGAAATTGCGGGAGCAATTTGCGAGTGCCTACTGGAACTCGCAACTTGCTCCCGCAATCTCCAATTCATTCCTATGGGCCTGGAGGCCCATAGGAATGAATGGGAAGACATTCCTTAATTGCGACTCGCAATTTGCAAGTCGCAATTAAGGAATTTGTGGGAATCACTATTTCTTTAGCGATTCCTACATGCATAGGGTTTTGCTATTCCTTAATTGCGATTCCTTAATCGCAATTAAGGAATCGCAAAACCCTATGTTGATGCATGTGCCAGTAAGAGGATTAAACCTGAAGAAACAAGAACCGGATAAAACGCTTTCGATATTTAGACGCCACCACACCTGAAACCATTTGCGGTTTGGAATTATCACCGCCTATTAAGTAGGTTTTTTCTAGAATTTAGTAATAATGTTTTTTTTAAATTCAAACACATTGGATTATGAACGGCATAATTGACTTTCACAAATCTGTTGCTTACGTCGTTTCAGATTCAGTATCTATACAAGATATAGGTAGCTACAAACTTTTATTAATTATTTATCACGCTATTTCCACTTTACTCACATCACGAGTGTTTCACCTAGTCAGTGCACACATATGATCATTTTCACCAAACCCCCCAAACACCCTTAATGATTCACGTCTCACGTTATCGTTAATAACATTAGGTCTCATTTCTCATATTCTCTGGAGAAATTCAGGAGCAAGACACTATCTTAAACGCACCTAATTTTGTTCTCTCCATCGCTATAAGGTTCATAGACCTACTGTTTCCACAGAGGTACATTCTGTGTTACTTTGCTTTTGGTTCTTAATATGAGTTATATTATCTTTTCTCACCTTTAAAGCATGAGCTACACCAGATTGGTGACTTTCCCACTACCTTTGGATTAAGGATTGCCTTTAATCTATAGGTTTGCCTATTGTCCCAAAACGTAAGAACCAAATTCAAGTCCCACTGAGGAACTACAAAGGGAGAGGAAGAAAAAAGGTTAGTCAAGCCCTTGAGAAAACGCATTACCACTAGGGACTTAAACAGGTATAGGTGAACTGGCCAACCGAAGAAAGCAGATAAGACGGCTAAATAATCCTTCGCAACGGCAATGGCGTAACCACTCTGTGTCAAGGAAACCTCAAAATGCAACACATGGCATAACTCTGGCCTGCAAGTGATCCACACCATTGTTCTCACACTGTTGGAACATGCTCCTTTTGGCATGGTTACTGTAGGAGAGTAGGATCTGCACTTATGTTGCCCCCACTTTTTTTCTGATGTTAACACTGGTTTCTGGCTATAGTCTGGCTGGGTTCCTGCTAATCAGGGC
The DNA here is from genome assembly GCF_964204655.1 of Triturus cristatus. Lineage (NCBI taxonomy): Eukaryota > Metazoa > Chordata > Amphibia > Caudata > Salamandridae > Triturus > Triturus cristatus. The sequence continues at coordinate 654,359,330 of NC_140584.1, forward strand.
CCCAGTCTCTCTGTACTCTCTAAACAACTTGGAGTGCATACTAGATGCACTAGTGATTGGATACTGTGGTACCTTATGAGTCCCTAGTTTATGGTACCCTAGGTACCAAGGGCATAGGTACTTCACAGGCCTACCAGGGGCTGAATCATGTATTATACCACCCCTGGGAAGCAGACTAAATCTGACACCACAGGCCTGCTACTGCAGCCTGGGTGAGGTAGTTTTAGCACTCCTCACTGAGGTATAGGTTTCCTATATCTCACCATACACACACATATAAACCTATCAGTCACCCCTAAGGCAGGCCCTATCAATCCTGAGGGCAGGGTGCATGGTTTACAATGTGAGGGTGTGCCTCTGCATGAGCAGGACCCCTCTGCAGCTGGCAGAGTCTATTCTCTGTGGCTGTTTGTGAATGAGGTTAAACCATATACTCTTAAGTGTATTATAACCCAACGGCAAATGCTAACTTTGTAATGACTGAATCTAAACATGTTGTGTTTGGTGCCAAACAACTTGAAATCATACCCCCACACCAGTAACTGGTGTGGGAGTATGATCCCACCCTTCTAGAGGGGACGACATGTACCTACTGTAGTAACACGGTAGAAATCTGAAAGAGCCCTGGCATCACAAAATGGATGCCACCAGCACAGACACTGGGCTGCCCTCCTGCTTCTGACTGAAACTCGCAGTGGAGGAGGCCCAACAATAGGCATCCTGTCACAGGGAGGTGTCACCACCTTCCAGACAGGATTTACTGTATTGGGGCTGGGTGGGTGCACTTCTAGAGTGCTTTGAAGTCCTGCACTGGGGGAGCAGTAGGCTCCTCTGTGCATATGCCAGCTCAAATAGGTTCAGGGGCTACCTGTCCCAGCTCTGGCGCCAAACTGGACGAAGGGAAGTTGGTGTAACCACCCCCTACCCTGACCCTCCCAGAGGAGTGATCATAGAGCTAGTCCCTCCCCTACCTTCAGTATAAGATAGGGAAACCTTGCCATTGCAAATCAGATATCCCTGGACGACGCTCTACAAGAAGAATCCTGGCCCTTCGACGTTCCACTACCTTTGGAAGACAGAAGAATCTCCCTTGGAGTCAAGGAGTGAATCCCCTGCTTGGCAGGCACCAGAAACTCTAATCAACGGTCGCAAACTTTCCCGCTCCCGCGGGAGTTCGAAGTCCCTGCAGCCCTGGAAGTGGATTTCCTGACTTATCGACGGCCATTGTGAGTCCCCAGCAGAGCTGAGGCGAGTGGATCCCACGAGTGACGAGGAACAGTAATACCCGGGTACCGTGCACTATTGTTGAATGCAACCTCTTCATGACGTTCTACGAACTTGTGCATTGGACCATTTGTGGCCCAACCCTCCAGCAGGTTTTGCAGCGAAAATCAGAGGCCTACCCTGTCCCGAGTGACCATGGGCTCCTGTGAAGCATTTCCTCACGAGGCGTCTTCGCGATCCCTTGCCCATTGGCTTGTGGGTCCCCCGAAGACTTTATGATTGAACCAAAGGGCTCCCCTAGTTGCTCCAGGCCTGCCCTCACTCACCCTTGCTGGGTGAGTCCCTCACACCTTGCTGTTCTGCACCGCTGGCTTTATTCACTTTCCACAAGACTTGCTGTTGCCAAGGCTTGTTGGCTCCAATCCGGTTGCCGACCCCTCAGTAAGCTGCAGACCTCGTGTGACACTCCGAATCCAGCTGCTGGTCATCGTCGATGCCTCCTGGTCCTCTTGAGCGAAGAGTCAAAACACCCTTGATCACCTGACATCACCCGACTTCCGTGGGCATCCATCTTCCTGGCCCCGGGTCACTGGCAAGTGACTGTGAACACTGTCCCTTCTGCTTTCAGGTCATCTTCATATTGAATCCAGCCTTGGATTCCAGGGGACACTTCTCCAGTCTTCGCAAGCAGCAAAGCTTCTTTGGTCTCCATAAAAAACAGCGACGCGACCCGACACCAAAAGACACCTATGCACCCGGCTTCCCTGGGTGAGGTAACTCGTGCACTCCGGTGCCCCCAGTATGTGTTGGCCCTCAAATTACTTACCTTGTAAGTGGCTTGCTTGTAGACTTCCTCGAAGTACCCTTAAACTTTAATTATCCAACCGCGACTTGCTCCATTGAAATCAATAGGGAACCCGCGGCTGTGTTCTCACACTGCACGCGTCTCCCGTGGGTCTTTTACTTACCTGCTTTTGCTGCATTAGCGAAGCCCCAGCGATTCTACAGGCCCTAGGCCTTGTCCCTCTGCAAGTCGACTTTCCTAAACCTCTTTTTTAGTGTATGGTCTGGTCCGCCCCTAGGGCCCCAGCCATAGTTGTGCCTAACTTATTGTGAAACATTGATATTTGATTGTGTTCCTGGCTTCTAATCTCATAAAGAGATTACTAGAGTGTGTCTAGAAATAAATACATATATATTTGATATATATACCTGTGTGGTGTCCTTTCATTTGGTAATTCAAGAGATTATAAGGTAAAACAAGCTGCTTTACATTCCTCAGAGACTTAGCCTGAAGGCTGCTCTCCACAGCTACCACTAGGATAGCTTTCTTTAAAAGGTTGTCTTAAACCTATCTACCATAAGAGTCGAATTGGACTGGTGCAAGGTGGCCACTATAACTAGTGTCCAGCATATGCCAGGCCAACTTCTCACAGTTACCCCCTACTTTTTGCCTGACGCTGAATGCAAATTTGACTGAATGTGTACTGGACCCTGATAATCAGGTTTTCAGTGCCTGTCTTCTTTCCCAAAACAGTACCTTTGTTTCCAAAATTGGCAAAACTCTGGCCCACATGTAAGCCCCCTGTAAAAGGTATCAGTGGTAGTAAGGGCATTGTGACCCAGAGAGGGTCTTCTAGGGCTGCAGCATATATTATGTCACCCTAAAAGGCATCTCACAAAACACATGTACACTGCCAATGGAGCCTGCGTGATTTGGTGCAACTAAATGTGAAGAGTCGACCTAGCACCCTTACCTGTGTGCCAGGCCTGCCAGCACTGCCAGAGGCATATGTAAGTCACTCCTACAGCAGGCCTTACAACCCTAAGGCAGGGTGCACTACACCTCTGGTGAGGGTATAACTGCACAAGCAGATAGGCCCCTATAATGTCTAAGTCTATTCTTAGGCATTATAAGTTCATAGTGAAATCATGCAGAGTACATGGGCTGGGAGCTTGGCAATAAGAGTTCCACAGCTCCATGATTGCTTCATCATATCCCAAAATGTGTGGTACCAAACATCTCAGATTAATAATCCCACAGTTATGCCAGTGTTGGATTCATTAATAAATGCACTCAGAGGGCACCTCAGAGGTGCCCCCTGACCTACCCAACTACTAGTGTGCAGCTGACTGGTCTGCACCAGTTTGCCACTTCAAGATATGTTTCTGGCTGCCTGAGGTGGGAGCCTTGTGTTCTTGTGAGTCATTAACAAAGCCTGCTCTGCGTGGAGGTGCTCAACATATACACCCAAGCAGGAACAGCATTCAAGGGTGGTAAGCCTCAAAGGTTTCCTTCCATTTGTTATGGTAGCCAGGGCCTCTCCAGCTAATGGAGATGCCTTCCCCCTGACCAAGCCCCACTTTTGGCTGCAAAGTCAGTGTGTCCCCTCTCAGCTGGGACAACCCCTAAGGTGCTCTGAGCTGAAGTGACCCCCTCCTTTGAAAATCCTTCATATAGGTTGTGAGGATTGTAACCAATAGGTTTAGGAGTATGACCCCTTTCCAAAGGGAGTGGATATACAAAGGGTGTAGTCACCCTAAAGGTAAGTAGCCCATTAGCTACTGCCTGCCAGTACCTGTAGCACCCCTAAATTGAGTATTTAGGGGCATCTTTAAACCTTGATCCTCAGATTCCTGGCGACCTAAAGTAGAAGAAGGACTGAAGAGCTGAACCAGATGACTTGGCCCCAGCCCTACCAGCCTGTCTGCAGGCCTCGAAGAAACCTGCGCCAAAAAGTGACTAGTCCTACAGGCCCAGCACCCTCCACAAACCTGGGTGGACTGCCTGACTTCCTTAAAGACCCGGAACTCCAGAGGACAGTGGCCCTGTCCACAAAGAAGCCCCCAAGAAGAGCTGCAGTGCCCTGCTGAACCACATAACCAGGCCTCCGGACCTACCTCGGCATCTGATGCCTCCGGCCCGAGTCGAAGTGGTCCACCAGTCCTAAGAAGGTTCCCCAGCAGTCCTGAGCTCGAGTTATCCCCAGAATGACCTCTCCTGGATTCCACGACCACGCCTGCAGCCTCAACACGAAGGGTGCCTCAACCGCAACTGGCTCCGGTAAGACTTCTCTGACTTCCAAAGACACTCCTGCACTCGCAGCCCCCCGGCCTTGGGGTGCTCGACCGACAGTGTACTTGAGTTTTTAAGCACCCCAACTTACCTCCAGAGCCACTGGTTCCCTTCGTCCAGCCTACTGGTCTAAGTCTGCAGCCTTTGTTCGAAATCTTCAGTCTCCATTGCTTTGCATTGGGCACCCAATGCAGTGTTGGCACTCTGTACCCGGCCGCCTCTGTGCCGCTGAAGGTGTGTGTTTGGTGCGGTCTCATGGCGCCCCAGCGCTGGTCCTAACCCCCGGATATTGACCCCCAAGTCTGATTTTACTTACCTGCGACCGGCACCTCTTTGTGTGCCCCCAGTCTTAATTGACTAACATTGGGCCCAGGGACAGAATTTTACCTTTGCATCTGGCTGCCTCAGTGTCGCTGGTGGTGCAGTCTCTACATTTACCTGACCTTTGGCCAGTGTTGAACCTAAAACCTGAAGACTGGATTTGTAAGTCGTGCACTTATCTTTGCTTTTCTTCCACTGATCAACATTGAACTGTTGGAGAAACTCATCAAGTGTCCACTTTTTATACTTAAAAATGGTTATTTTACAAAACGTATTTTACTGCAACAAAGTATCTTTGGTTCTAACTAATAAAAATACAACAAGCAATGAGAATGCAATAGGTCTCGCCTTTAATCAAGTTAAAGCCATTTCAAGGTCAATTATGCCAGGCATCAGTGGGCCTAATGGCACCACTAATATACTGGTGATTAGCTAAATGTTTACATTTAACCATGATTTGGGGCGGTAGGAACTGCATAAGTGCCTGTCTATTCCTGGCTTGGATCTGACCATGATGGTCGTCGCTAACATATTTGGTGGGAGTGACCCCAGACCTTCAGAGGAGTTAAATAATCTGGTTAGGATTGGGGCAAGTATCTGACAAAACGCTTTATAAAAGCTTGCTGGATAGCCATCTGGGCCTGGCGATTTTAAGGGGAGATGGCAGCTATAACTTCCTCAATTCTAATGGGGGCATTAAGTGAAGTTGCTTGATCTGCAGTTAATCGAGGGGCGTTCGAGCCCTCCAAATAGGAAGCTATGTTCTTGGCCTTTAGGTCTTGTCCTGTATACAGCTCTGCATAGAAGTCCCGAAACTCCTTTGCAATGGGGGCATTAAGTGAAGTTGCTTGATCTGCAGTTAATTGAGGGGCGTTCGAGCCCTCCAAATAGGAAGCTATGTTCTTGGCCTTTAGGTCTTGTCCTGTATACAGCTCTGCATAGAAGTCCCGAAACTCCTTTGCTATACTTTCATCATCTACTAGCTCCTCTCCTCTCCTCCCGCAGTCTTAATAGATGGAACTTTCATTTGTTGTTGTTGGTCAACCTATTACCTAGTAGCCCCCAGACTTATTTCCTCTTACGTAGAAGGAGTGTTTTAGCCGGAGTGCTGCGTACTCTGCCCTAACCAAGTCTAGGCCCATCAGTTGGACCTTTGCTGATCGAAGTTGACGCCAAACTCTAGGGGCACCAGTCCGGCTATGCACTCGTTAGAGCTCCCTGACTTGAGCCGTTAATTATCTAGCTTTTCTTATACAGGCCATATTATCCGCAGCAAAAATTGCTATCAGTTCCTCTCTGACTACCGTTTTCAATGCCTCCCACAGTATAGAAATGGTAATATCGCGGGTATCATTTAGTTCTAGGTAGTTGAGTATAGCCATTGTTAATTGTTGAGTTACAGCGGGACTGAGGCGCGAGGTCTCTCTTAAACTCTAATTCCTGCAGTGTCTTCTTTGATGAGGAAACTTTAATGTGAGGGTTACTGCGTCATGGTCTGAGAGTGCCGCTGGCTCTATTTCTACATCTCCCATGATATTGCATATCTCTCTGGTCCCTAAGAGGTAATCAAGGCATGCGTAGGTCTTGAGTGCATGGGAGAAATAAGTGTACTGGGTAGAGCGAGAGTGAGCGTCCCTCCATAAGTTGATTAACCCCATCTCTTTTAGCCATTTGCTCCCACCTTGCGATATGGCCTCTGTCTGGACCGAGCAGTGCTAGACTTATCTTTGTCAGCATCAAGTACGAGGTTCAGGTCTCCCTCCACCAATGTCATACGTGTTTGTGTGGCCATTGTTTCTGATATTGCCGCCTGCAGAAATCTCTCTTGTACCATATTAGGTGCGTATATAGATCCCACCACCGCAGAATGTCCACCAATATGTATGTTATGGGCTTAGAGCCTACCCTTCACCTTGGCCACTTTAGGGCTCACCTCCCCTTGACCTTCTAGTCACCAGGATTGCTACATCCGCTTTTTTGTCAGGAATGGAAGAGTAGAAATGGAGGGGGAATGCTTGAGATCGCAAGCTATGCCAATCTTTACTTAGAAGGTTGGTCTCTTGGTGGAGGCAGATGTCTGCCTGAGAATTTTCCAAATACGAGAGCCCTTTACATTGAGTGAGAGAACCCTAATTACTTGCATTGTCATGGTAAGTGTTGAAGGGTCCCTTTATCCATTGACGCCATTGGCTGCCCTCCCTCAACCTCCCAGCCCCCCCACTCTCTGCCTTTCCCTTCTGAGAATGTCCCCTCCCCCCCACAGCCTGCTAGCTTGACTACTGTACCCCCCAAAAAAACAGAATTAAACTAAACGTGTAACTTGGTATAGTCCGGTGATGTCTGGGAGCCGAAGGTCGAATCCCTGAGTCCCTGGTGTTGGAGATTGTTGGGTGCATATTGTGGCCCCCCCACCCCCCCGTCGCCTCACGTCTCCCAGGACATCTCCACCCGCCGCCCACCAGCCAAGCTTTGAGACCTTATGCATGCCCAAGGTTGTCACATGTCTTCTTCGTTCTGCCGTTCTCCCGACAATGATTCTAAGACAGCCTGTTGCTCCATGGCTATTGTGGTAGGGTCTGGTTTCGCTCTGCTCTCTGTTGGGCGGCGACACCTCTGCCACCGGCTCCTCCCTTGTGGGGCACCCGGGTCACCTCTCCCCTACGCCTCCACCGGGGGATTTTCGATACCAAGGATGCAACATGTCTCCTGTAATGAGAGGGGCGTGGCTTGGCGCGAGGCAAGATGGCCGCACTGTAGTGCTGCTCCGCCGGCCGCCTTAAACATCCTGCATTATCCTGCTCTTTGGGTGCCCATCACCGAGCGCCAAGGTAGAGGCTTGATGCTCCGGGTCGGGCGCTTGCGGAGGCTGGTGTTCGTGTGCGGCTCCGCGGTCCGGGACCGCGACTGAGGCGCTGCGCTTGGTGAGGCCGCCATCTTGGGAGACAGCTGCGGAGAGCGGAGGAGTCGGGGCGGCGAGGATCGACATCGCGCTGGGACTCACCCACGCTGCCTGTCTGGTGCCTGTGCGGACATTGTTGGAGGAGAGTAGCGGTGGCGAGCGGCGGTGACTTTGGGGCTCCCCGGACATCGCACGCAGCAGCTGAGGAGGCGAGTGGTGGCTCGGCGGGCGCAGAGGTAGGGCGAGCGGTGCGGGATGCACGTGAGCTGCCGGCTTCGGACGGGTGAGTAGGCCCTGCGGCCGGCGGCGAGCTCCCCCCTCCGTGTCCTGCCTGGGCTGCCCAGTGCTGGTGTACAAGTGCCCGGGCGCCTACGCTGACTGCGGACCTTTGCGGGCTGTGAGGCCGGGGGAAGGAGAGGTGGACTGGCGGACGTAGAGGCTGTCTGTGCTGCGACAAGGGGTAAGCGAGCTGTCGGCTCGGCGGCGAGTCCCCCCCCCCCCGGTTCCTGAGTGAACTGCCTAGTGCTGAGCTGCGGAGGCCTGGGTGACTGTCCTGGAGGCTGGAAACACACGCTGCGGGCCACTGCCTGGGGGACTGAACTGTGGCGGATACCACCGGATCCTCGTAGGACCTTTGGGGGACCTCTGGAGGCGAGCTCCCTGCTGGTGGCGGTGAGGTCTGCGACGCTGCTCGAGTGAGTTGGTGAAGCGAGGGCCTGCTGGCGCTGTGTGGTGTGTGCCACGTGGGTCCCCCCTTGAAGTGGTCGCGGACGTCGGACGCCGCTCCCCCCCCCCCTGGTTGAGTCCTGCCATCACCTGGTGCTCTGCTCCTTGCTGGCCTGGGGGCGCGCTTTCATCCCCCGTTTGCCCCACTACCACTTTCGTGTCCGGGTCGGTGGAGGCTGGGAGACAGCCATGGGCAAACCGGATAAAGCTCAATCACGGCTCACGTTTGAGACGCGCAAAGGGGGCAAGTCGTCGCATACCGTGACTTCAGACTCGGAGTTGGGGTCTGCCACGCCGGCCCCCACAGCCTTGGAGAAAACGTTGTCGGCAATCCAAGCCAGCCTGCAATCTATAGATGGCAAGATAGAGGCCCTCAGTGGTCGCATGGACTCCATTTCCGCCAAGCTGGACAGGCAGGGGGTGCGCTTGGGCGAGGCGGAGCAGCGCATTTCGGACAACGAGGATGGTCTAAGGCAGGTCTCCGACAAGACTGCGGACATTGCACGGTTGCTGGCAGTGATACAGGCCAAGAACGAGGATATCGAAGCGCGCTCTCGGCTCAATAACGTACGGATTTTGGGTCTGCCGGAATCCACCAATGTAGGCAGGCTTGAGGATTACATTGAGACTATGATACGGGACATCTGTGAGCCTACGAATCTCTCAGCCATGTTTGCCGTTGAGCGCGCCCATAGATCCCTGAATGCGCGTCCGCCACCGGGTGCTCCACCGCGCCCCATTATAGCTAGACTGTTGAACTTCAGGGACAGGGACGCACTGCTTCGTATCACTCGTCAGAAAGGCACTATTAACTACCAAGGCAATGTCCTCTCCTTTTTCCCTGACTTTACTGCCACGGTTCAAGCAGCACGTAAAGAATTTCTAGGTGTCAAAAAGCTACTCATGAAAGAATGGATCCCTTATGCGATGTTATATCCTGCGCGTCTCCGTATTGGCAATGATGACGCAGCTAAAATATTCACTAGCCCGAAATCTGCTATGGACCATGCTAAATCACTGAGGAAGAGGCAACAGCCCTCCGCTCCTACCTCCGAGATTGATGACTGACTGCGGTTTCACCTCTCCACTGGATCGCTGCTGGGTCCGCATTGGGGCCTGCTCTGCTGGTGCCCTGCGTGGTTGCCTTGGGTAGCGAGATTGCTGGCTTCTCTCTGCTGCTCGCTGCGCTAATGTGCTACACTTGTGCTGTCGCTCCTGCTGTGTATTGTTGTTCAGACATGCGGCCACTGCTGGTCCAGGGTCCAACTAGATATTACCGGCATATAATTTTAGCCCCTTGCTATCATGGCGCTAGAGAGGGATAACTGGGTCTCGTTGGCTGCTTCCTTCGTGGCGATGCTATGGTGCTGCGACTGGGGAGACTGAGCTGCACGCTGAGCGGACACATGGTGCCTCGGGTGGTGGGCTAACCGTTGGGAGCATTGGACACAGTATGGCGGCCCCCTCCCCAAAAGACTGGGAGGTGTTTGCGGCCGCTACGTTCCCCCCAATGGGTGCTCCCCACCTTTCTTTCTCATTGCTGTGCAGTGGGTTTGTTTTTGGTTATGGTTTTGTATTATGTTGCTTATTGTCGGGGTCTGTCTTTAGCAAGGTTGGGTTGCTGAAGTGGGTGGAGGGCGGGTGTTCAATACAGTTCCGGATGCATGAGGGGTACGTGCTTGGAGTGTGTGCCTGGGAGATGAAGCGGGGTGCGCGTTGTGATGCGGGGTGGGGGGGTGACAGCCGGTTTTGAAGTGGTGCCACTACTTAAAGAAAATGGGTGACGAATACAGATGCTTAACTTGGAATGTCCGCGGGCTTAACACCCCGAAGAAAATAAGACATGTCCTGCACTACTTAGATAGGCACAATATACAGGTGGCGTTACTGCAGGAGACGCACCTCACTAAACACACTGAGACCGCGATGGCACACAGGTGGGCGGGATTTCGGCTCGCTTCTTCCTACTCAGCTTATGCGCGAGGGGTGGTTATATTGGTCAAAAAAGGTGTCCCTTTCATATCTGTGCGAACAGCTACTGACTCAGAGGGGCGCTGGGCGGCAGTGCAGGGCAAGCTAGGCATGACCTATGTTACGATTCTGAATATGTATGGCCCGGTAGTGGATGACCCGTCCCCCTTTACGCAGATGCTCGCTGCCGTGCGCTCCTGGCCGGATGCTGCAGTACTCTGGGGGGGTGACCTCAACACACATCTAAATCCACAGGTTGACAAATCGAATCCGGCGGGTGCTCGTACGCTTAAAGTGGCTCAGTGTGTTCGGGAGGCAATGGGGGAGTTGGGACTGGTGGATGTCTGGTGGTTGAGGAATGGACGGGCTTGCATGGGCACGCACATCACACCTGCCCACAATAGCTGGTCCCGACTGGACTATTGGTTGTTGGGGGAGGAGACAAACAGATGGGTGCTCGATGTCCGTAACCTGCCACGCACGCTATCAGATCACAGCCCCGTCTTTCTGCACTTGCGAATCCCTGCGAGCCCCCACCGCCCCTTCACATGGCGCTTTCGAGCGGAGGCACTGCGGGACCCGCTCTACACTGACACTGTTAGGGAGGCCATAGTGAACTATTTCACTGAAAACACGGGTTCCGTGACTAGCCAGGCGTCTCTCTGGGAGCCGTTCAAGGTGACGATTCGAGGGGTCTGCATTAGCACCACCGCAGGTATTCTGAAAGACATACGGGGGCAGCTTGCCAAAACTGAGACCGCTCTTGATAGATTGGAGAAGGAATACTACGCAGCGCCGTCTACTGCCGCGCTGGCACGCATACAAGAGTTGCTCGTGGAATATGATAAATGGGCGGACACAGAAGTAAAATACAGGGGGAAAAGGCATGTGGCTAGGGCGTATGGTGAGGGGGGGCGACCTGGCGGGAATCTGGCCGCTAAATTACAATTTCAAGCAAATCATCAGCAGATTGATAAGATTGAGGATGCTGCTGGTACGGAGCATTTCACGCCACAGGCTATTGTGGATCAATTTAAAGATTGCTATCAGACACTTTATACAACACGGGGGGGGTGGACGGGTCGGCCCTGACGGACTATTTATCGGACATAGCGTGTGCGTGGCTCTCCGACTCCCATAGGGAATACCTATCACTGCCTATAGATGAGCACGATGTCAGCGACGCTATTATCTCTCTTCCCAACAAAAAGGCTCCCGGGCCTGATGGCCTATCGGGCGAATTCTACAAGGCTTACGTCGACCTACTTGCCCCACATCTACTGGAACTCTATGCTGAGGCGCATGAGACTGGCGTCTTGCCTCCGTCTCTGCGACAGGTCATGATCATAACCCTCCTCAAAAAGAATAAGCCACCCTCCAGTTGCGACTCCTATCGTCCCCTCTCACTGATTAATCTGGACGCAATAATACTGGCTAAGATTCTGGCCACAAAACTGCAACCGCTAATGACCCGGCTAGTGCTCCCCGATCAGTCCGGGTTTATACCGGAACGGTCCACCTCTCACAATCTACGGACTATTTTCTCCATGTTCCATATCCTTAATCCTGAATTGCCGGCGGCTGGTGTCATGCTGGACGCGGCTAAAGCCTTCGACTCCGTAGAATGGCACTATATGTTTTACATACTACGTAAGATGGGTTTCCCAGAGGTCATGATGCAGTGGATTCGGCTTTTATATACGGGCATATCGGCGGTGGTGCGCGTGGGTAACCATACGTCTGGGCCATTTCGAATTGCGAGAGGTACGAGGCAGGGGTGCCCGCTGTCCCCTTTGCTGTTCGCCCTTGTTCTCGAACCACTGGCTTGTAAGATTCGGCAATGTCATAGGGCATCTGCCCTCAATTTTAATCACCGGCCAGTTGGAATATTAATGTACGCTGACGACATGGTTTTGTTCGTCAGACATCCTCAAACGCATTTAGCTCCGGTCCTTCGGGAATACATTAAATTTGGTCTGTACTCTGGGCTCACGATCAACTGGGACAAGTCAGTGGTCATTCCACTTACGACGAGAACGTCCCAGCCCCCAATGGAATACCCCTTGATTTGGACGACAGACCCAGTGAAATATCTCGGGGTGTGGGTCCACCGTGATCCCGAGGTAGTGATCAGGGAAAATTACGGTAGGGCTTACGACACACTGGTGCGGCAGGTGGACGGCTGGCTGCGCCTCCCCTTGTCCCTGGCAGACCGCATCGCTGTGATAAAAATGGTTGTCCTTCCACGCTTTGTATACTTATATTGCAATATACCGGTTAAACTGACTCAACAATTTTTTACACTGCTGCGCACCCAACTACTGCGCTTAATTTGGGGGGGGGGACATCCTAGAATTAGCTGGAAAACACTGACCTTGTCGTACGAAAGAGGAGGATTCACGGCGCCAGACTTTTACGTGTATTATCTCTGCGCGCAAGCGCAATATGCGTACTTTTGGTATGGACCACATAACTTCATTCCGCACGTGGCGGTGGAGGATGGGGACGCCCATCCCACCCCGCTCCGAGGTATGCTCACGCACACTACCCGACATACGCCACGCACTGAAATTAACACACTGGACATGACTATTGCGGCCTGGCAGGCGATTGGCCGTAGGACGCAGAGACTGCCGCTATATGCGCCGGCATTACCCTTGGCGCACCACGCTGCCTTGTCGGTCACGCGGGAGGTGGGTTCTCTAACATCGCTTAAAGAAGCTGGTATCACTCATATGCAAGACCTGTACACACAGGGACACTATCTAGAACAGAATGATCTAGCATACATACAAAACCCCACGCCTTTGTTTGTGTACACTTGCCACCGTCTCAGAAGGGCCATGAAAGCTCACTACCCCTGTTTCCCTGCTGAACCCCCCACACTCAAGGCCCTGCAATTGCTGTTGGTGACTCCATCTAGGAAGAAACTAATCACTAAACTATACAGGGCTGTGCAGGAGGAGCGGTTACTGGCCCTGATGCCAGTCTCGCAAAGTGGAATGATATACTAGATCCCCAGCTCACGGGTGCGGAATGGGAGCGGATTTGTCAGCTGACGGGCTGCCTAACCCCCAATGGCAACCTGCGAATTATCCACTTTAAATTCTTGCATCAAATATACTATACCCCGTCCAGGCTGCACAGAATGGGGTTGAGGGAATCGGCTCAGTGTAGGCGCTCTGGGCAAGAGGATGCGGATTTTCTGCACCTTGCTTGGAGCTGTGTGCCAGTGTTTGGGTACTGGGGAGAGGTGCTGACTCACATTCACAGAATGACGGGGGCTCTGCTTCCATGTGTGCCTGCGGTGTGTCTGCTGACTTATGTGCCTCAGCTGAAGGGCGTGGTGGGCAGATTTGCGAGGGTTGCTCTTCTGCTGGCTAAACGGCGCACTCTGTTTACATCGGACATGGTATACTGCAGGGAAAACTTAGAATTGTATGCAGAAGAGTTGCCCGCCTCTTCCCAACCGAAGGATATTTGGGGGCCGCTCAGACGTTTCCTTGCTGAGGCAACGCCGACTGATGCTGAGTGATTTCTGTCACGCCACATGTGATGTTAGGGTTGCCGCTGCACTGCTGTCATTACGGCGGGCCCGCTGCGGGGCGCGCGCCGTGTTTCCGATGTGCACTTTGTAATTTGTGAATCTGTCCGGAACTGTAATGTTGTTATAACGTTTTGTTCTTCTGTACGCTGCTCACAGATGACAGCGAAATGTACTTTATTTCAAATAATAAACAGATTTAAAAAAAAAAAATGTCTCCTGTAATGAACAAAGCTGATGCAATTTCTCTTCCCATCTAAGATCATGTGGCAGGGATGGCCCCAAGAATATGCTATGCCCAGGTTCCGCAAGTGCGCTGTAGCTGGTCTGAAGTCTCTCCTATTCTGTAAAGTGATCATTGCTAAATCTTGGTACAGGGAGGAAGTGTGGCCTCGGAATGTAATGGGTTGCTTAACACGTGCTTTCTTTATGATCAGTTCCTTCAGCTTAAAGTCCAAGAGGTAAGCCAGTATATCTGGTGGTGGGGCCATGGAGCAGTCCTGGAGACCCACCCTATGCGCTCGGTCAATTTTAATCTCAGTCCCTGGGGTGGTCTCTAAGATGTCACTGAAGAGATCTTTCAAGTAGAGGTAGATATCTGAACCTTCCGCCTGAGATAGCACGCCCTTAATTTGAATGTTGTTCCTCCTGGAACGATTCTTGAGGTCTTCAACATGTGTCTGGAGATCTATTTGTTGTTCACGCAGGCGAATCACCTCCTGTTGCAACTGCTCCACCTCTTTGTCACAGGTGTGTTCCTGGTCCTCTATGCTCGCCACTCATTCCCCTATTGAGTCTACATCGTGTCTAATCTCTTTAATGTGATTAGATAACTCCCCTCTGAGGCTTTGCAGATCATCATGTAGCGTGGAGAACAGTGCTTCCAGAAAGGATCGTGGGACTGGTTCCTCTGCTGCGTCAGTGTCTTGACTGGGGGGATTGCCAGTCAGCACTTGGCCATCTCCTCCCGATGTGCTGGGGAGCTTGATCAGCATATCTTTCAGTGTTTGGTCTTTCTTCCCCCAGCCGAGGACATATTCAGGAGTGTGGTTGCCTGTTCTTTACACACATTTCTGTTGTGCCCTTGGACCCTCACCTAGCCGTCAGTGCAGTGTGGTCTTGTTAAGCTTGTGTGTGGGATCTGAAGCATGTCACCCCCAGGCAACCCACATTTTGCGGTTCTTTGCTGGCATGTTCCACAGTCAGGGCTTAGGAGTCACAATGTCGGCCTCTTGCTCCCCCGCAAGTTGTTGGCGTGGTAGTGCTGTTCTGCCCCATTTCCCATGGCCGGTGGGGGCCCCCTGGATAGCCACGGTCTTGTCCCACTCGTATGCCGAGTGGCTGTGTTCCGGCTATTCTCTCACAGGTGAGTGGCAGTTCAATTAATGTACATGGCTCCAGACATCGGGCACAGCCCGCCTTGTCCTCAGCGCTTGCTCTGTTGTCTCTCGTGGCTGGTGCATCATTTTTCAAAGACACAGGTTTCCTATTCCACTGATGGTTGCTCCTGCAAGAGCATGCTGACCTTATAAAAGGCCCGGGTTGGGTGGCCTAGCTCTAACACCTATCAGAGAGTCTCCCCAGGCTGTGCCACCTCTTGCACACAGCCAATGTCCTCTTTCATATGTTGTGGTTTTGTGTTTGGGGAAAAGATCCTTTCTGCACCCCCTCTGGGCGTCTTAGCCACCCGCTATTGGGCTCCCCTCCTTGCGATCTCGCCAACCGTGAGAGGGGTCCAGGGTCTCAGCTGAGGCCGCATCTCAAGCGGGCACTTCTCTCATTCTGTCTCAGTGCCACTGTGTCTGGTGGTGGGCCACGTGTGTCACACTGTTCCTGCACGCTTCCCTGCAGTGTGGCACTCACCTCTGCAGCTGAATCCGCTTCATTCTGGACCGGTCCACTAGCCGCCTCTTCGGGAGTCTTGGGGGGCCCAACAGCGGGCCAGTTCAAGCCATCCCAGTTTGACAGGAGGGCAGATGCCTGCTCCAGTGCCCCCAGCCCTCGTAGATCGACTCATCCATGTGGGCTATAGGAGTCTAGGCTCTCCCTCGCGTTAGGACCCTGCTTCCGGTCCGCGTTGTGTAGGGCGGCTCTAGGGTCCCAGAGTCTCTGGTTCTGCCGCCTGGTTGTTTACACGGGGACTCCGATGCACTCTCCCCAAGGACGAGTGCCCGCTCACACTCCACATGCTCCGCTGTGTCCGATGCTGCTCCGGGATAAGGCCTGGATGTCGGGCCGTGCTTCAGTGACCTCTCTCCGCTCACCTCCTCCCCCCATTGGGCTCCAGTTGCGTTCCACCCGGCTCACACGTCTGTTCCCTGGCCAGCTCTTCCGCAGTTGCGGGTGGTTCTGTCTATGCTCATCCCAGTGTCTTGTCGCCATCTCGGGAGTTGGCGTACTGCCTTAGGCTGCTGCTGCCATTTTGCTCCGCTGGGCTCGTCGTCTTCGCTGGCTTACTGCCGTTCCAGGTGGCAGTCGTGCTCAAATTCTGCTCTGCTTTGTCCCTGGCTGTTGCTCTGTCACCCCAATCAATTATGGGGTGTTTTAGGCGCTCTGGATGTCGGCTGGTGTTGCGGAGGGCGGATGGGAGCGGGGAGAGGAGAAAAGCACATCTTACCTGGTCGTCATCCTAGCCATGCCCCCCCTCCTGATCCAGTATAATGTCTTGGAAATTTTCAAAAGATGTGGAATGAGTGGTTAGATCTGTGGTTAGAAGTCAGAAACCAGCTCTCTTTTAGCTATTCCTATTCTTTTTCATTGTTGTCTGCTAGTCATCAGGCTATATTTGAGCAGGATTGTCTATGGGAAAGAGAAATGCCATAGAGCCATTGCATGCAATGGCCAAAGCAAAAAAGTTAGCAAGGCATGCGGCAGAAAAAGATTGATGAGGCATTGTCTGTGAAGTTATTCTGACAGCCAGGAGTCCCTACACTAAGGCAGTATACACCTGCAGTTGGGAAAGGTTTGTGTCATGGTGTGCTTCCCACAACGTTGAGCGCCTTTCTAAACCTTCATCTAAGGTTCTTTTGTTTGCCCAATCTTGGGCCCAGCAGGGCTCTGCTATTGGCACTGTCAAGGATATCTTTCTGCAATCTCTCCATTCCTGCAGTTGCTGGACCAATCTTCTCCTTGGAAATCCCCTGTTGAAGCCAGCTTCTTTAAAGGTCTGCAGCACGTTTCCCCCATGCAACATACCATGCCTCAGGGGGACCTCAACCTTGTTCTCACTTTCCTGGTGCGTGTGCGATTCACACCTTTGCACAACTGTCCTCTTAGGCTGCTGACCATTAAAACTTCCTTTTTAGTGGCCATTACATCAGCCATTAGAGTCAGTTAGTTACAAGCTCTCTCTGTGTGCCCTCCCTACACCTCTTTTTACCCGAACAAACACGTGCCTCCTTATTTCTGAAGGTTGTTACACCCTTCCTTGTAGGCCAGAACATTACCCTGCCTACCTTTTTTCCTCCGCTTCATCCCTCCAAACAGGAGGAGAAACTCCACCATCTAGACCAAAAAAAGGAATTGTCGTTCTACCTTGATCCCTCAAAAGAGTTCTGGGTGGATGCTCAACTCTTTGTGGGTTATGTCAGAGCCCAAAAAGGGAAGGCTGTGCATAAGCGGACCATCTCAGGTTGTCCTGTGCATTAAGATCCACTAAGCACTGCCCAAGAAACAGACCCCTGATCGCTTGCAGGCTCACTCCACCAGGCCACAGCTGCAATCACTGAGTTAGCGCACAGCGTTCCTCTCTTGGACATCTCTTGGAATTTCAATGGATCTCCTGTCCCATTTCCTGATAATCTGAATAACACTTATCGTACATGGTTATGCACGAGTACATCAGGGCATGCATAGAAAACTGACTCGCCAAATAGGCATTCATAGACGTGAATGTCAAGGCTGTGTGTTAGCTCTCACTTTGTTCTCATTGTATATAAACAATGTAATTGATCATTTAAATGACTGTGTTAACGATTCCCCTAAACTAGACAGTTCATAACTTCCAGTTTTTTTATTCATTGATCATACTGTGCTTAAACCTAGAAAGGCAATAAGCTTTCAAAATCTACTTAATACATTCTTCGATTTTTTTAACTTGCGGGGTTTGGAAATAAACACTTCAAAAACCAAATATATGGTCTTCCACCAGCATAAGTCATATAAGGTCTGGATTGAAGTTAGGGGACACATTCTTGGGGAAAGTTGACAACTTTTATTATTTGGGCATAAAAGTATCTGATACACTATCGTGGAGTCCCTACATACAGAAGAGAAAACGTGTAGTGCACCACAGAGCTGCAGCTGTACTAAAAATGCATAGATTAACACTAACTAGATTAGCGTTTCCTGGCCCTAAAGTTTATAAGTCAAAGGCCCAATACACAGCACTATATGGAGCAGAAATATGGGGAATCCAGAACCATAGTGATTTGACTTACTTGGTTAGATCTTTACTTAAATGCCTCCAAAGCACCCCAATTCTGCCTTTATTTTTTGATATTGGCAAGAGAATAGAACATTTAACTTACCTCAAACCTCTAGTGTGGCTGACATTGTGGTCAACATCCAAGATGGAGCCGTGTAGAAAGGAACTACTAGAGATTGTAAGACTAGACTTGCTTCCACTACACCATGGTTATGTTAGGTGAAATTGCGGCTACCCATTTTAGGCCTGGAGCATTACGGTATAATCCTTAATCTATCAAAAGGAACTAAAGTACCCCTTTAAATCAAATATTGGTCCCAAGTAATGAACACTGGTACCAAGGTACAAAGAGTGGATGCCTTACGGACAAATATTTGGACTTCTAGTCTGTCTAAAACTTTGAACCTTGCTCCCAGAGCAAGCAAAATTGGGGGGTTTAAGAAACTGGTACACAATATGGATCCCAATGCTAGGGGACATAATACGGAATGGGGACTTAATGTCTTTTGCAGACCTCCAAGCAGAGTACAGTCTGTCAAACACACAGCAATACAAATATATGCAGCTCCAGCATGCTTGGAGAAAGCAAAAACCTAAGCTTGTAGGCATTCCCCAGTATGCACCATTGGAAGGGCGATTATTGCAGGAAGAGACACCTTCACAGGCAAAACATTGATAAACAATTTGCCAGATAAATTGATAGCCTTCAGAAACAGATGGGAGAAAACGACAGGCCCACTAGATGACATAGACTGTTTAGCTGCACTGATGCACCCAAGGGAGGTAGCGATTAAGCTCAGACTAAGACTGATAGAGTTAAAGGTCCTGCACAGGGTTTATTATGATAGAATGTGACTCCACGCAATGGGCAGGGCGGTGACACCTGATTGCTTACATTGCAAAACAGTCTGTGGCTCCTTCACACATACCCTATGGGAGTGCCCACTAATAAATAGATACTGGTCACGAATAGTACGAGAATTAAATAATATACTAGAAATCCAGATCCCAATAGATCCTAAATATATCCTTTTGGGTATACCCACTGACATTGACGTACCTAGGTACAAGCTTTTATTAAGCAACTTAGGTCTCATAGTGGCAAAACGAGATATTGCTAAATATTGGGAAAGGGAAGCTCTACCCACCATGGCAGAATGGCGAGCCAACATGGACCTCTATATGGGGGCCGAAAAAACGACATAAGGAGCTAGAGGGTGCCCGAAGAAGTTCCAGAAGATCTGGCTGCCATGGCTGAGATATTATGGCCTAGAAATGTTGGAGGACGGGGCACAAATGACACAACCCACTACACAAGGCTCACAATAGTAAGACAACATAGTGCAGACCCTAAGAATATATGAAATGCCTGAACTACGCCCAAGACTAGATGGAAGCGAATGGGAAAGGAGTAGGAAGAGTTACCATAAGAATGCATCTTCCGTTGTATTGGCAGCAAAGAATATTGAATATGATGTCGAACCTGTCATGTACGAGATGTACTTGCTGATGTTTTGGTTGTTTGTAAACTTTATAGAAAATGACAATAAAAATATTTAAAAATACAAATTAGAAAAAACTTTGAACCTTACATGGACAATAAATATCCACAACATCTCACAAACCAAGCCACCTTCAAGGCAGATCTCAACATAGTCAGTGGTATCCAAGCCACACCGAATGGTGAATTTTGCTGCCTCTCTCCCATTCTTTAAAGCCTGGGAGAGTACGGCTCGGGCCTCCTCTGGGACCTGAGCAGCACCTGCACAACCGTCTCCCAAAGGGTGTGGGAGAAACGCCCTAATAAGCATGCACATCCATCAGTGTTTCATTAAAGGGCATTAGAGGTTCGGAGGTGAAGCCCCAGGCTGAAACACTTCGGTGAAGAGATTAGTCTTGACCTGAATGGAGGTCAGCTCCAGTCCAAGGACATTTGCTGCCCTCCTTACCACCATGGCATAAGAAGCCCCCTCCTCCGTAGCCACAGTTGGTGGAGAGTATATGCCAATATTTAGGGATGTGTCCAGTCCACTGACTTTCCCAAGTTCCTCAGACCAGTCCATCTGTTCCACTGGAACGTCTATTCGATGTTCTAAAGGTTCCATATACCCCTCCTAATCCTCACCCATGGCTGAAACGACCTCAAAATGCCCAGACAACGACATAGAACCTCTGGGTTCTGCCGGCGCTAGAGTTGACGTAGAGCAACGCTGATCCGACTCCAAGTCGTTAGGAATAAGGATAGGGATGGCACAATTGGATCCATGAGGCCCCACCGGAGCTGTGGCCGGAGCTGACAGCTTGGAATATGATGGGGCCCCCTCCAGCCCTGCAGGGCCCAATGGCTAACCAGAAGTGCCGGCCCACTCAAATACGTAGAGCATGGCCCACGTAAAATTTCTTTGTTAGAGCGGGTTTCGCTCCGGCTACCGGAAACAGGGGGTGTGAAAAGTCAAACCTGGCTCTGCAGAACCGTGCCTAGAGCGTCAGTTCTCCTTACCTCTCTCGTTGACAGACAGCAGACGAGGCGAAGTTGAAGTGCCCCTTGACCACTTCTTTTTCATGTGCCTCTTCCATGAGTGTCCTAAGACCTTGAGTGGGAGGAAGAGGACTGGGGCTCCGTGAGTGGTCCCGGGACCTCCTCTTCTTCCAATGGGACCAAGATCTCCTTGAAGTCTGGTTGGCTGGTGTCAACTGCGGGGCCGCAAGGAGCTTCAAAGCTCGCTCCTGCAAGGCCTTTGGAGCCATGACCCAACAGTCCGAGCTCTACTTCGTGTCATGGTCGCGAAGAGACAGACGAGGTGGGGGTCAGGCACCGACATGGTGCGGTGAGAGGTGCCACATGGTTAAAACCCTGTCCTTCTAGAAGATATACCTCGACATGTAGAATTATTTTTCCCTGCAGCTCCTCACCCCTCTTTTCACCTTTCCTCCCCTTCCTCACCCATGCTCATTTCTCTTTACTATCCAGCCTGTTCAACCCACTCTTGCTCTCCTCCATGTTGCTGTCCATGGATTTCCCTCCTTGAGCCTTACCCCCTTTACACTAACTAGCTCTCCCACTCCAGCATCCTCTTCTTCCACATTGTAGCTCTCTTGCCTGCCAATCTTTGCGTCCTTCCTCCACTTCTCTTACAATTTCTCAGGTTTACTGTTCAAGTTTATTGTAAAACCTTTGTTGCTGTTATTGATATTAGCCATGGTGCATCTACACCTCCTGCTGCCCATGTGATCTATAAAACTGTTAAATAAATAAATACCATCTCCTGCCACCAACGTGTCTGAAGTTATCACAATTCTAAATGACTTCAAGACATTTCTGGAAAGCCATGTGAGCATTAATGCTCCAAATAATACATGAAAGTGCAAGCTGAACCCGTTAGCTGAACCCCAACTAAATCCTAATAGGTCAAACTGAAACCTTCAGTGCACTGGTACTCCAAAGTCTTAACTAACAACAAACACTCAATTCAAAGACCAGGAAAAAAATGGAATCAAACAGATCTTCAATTGACGTCACATTCCTGAAGTTCCTCCTTGCAAGATGCACAAAATGGAGCACATCAACCAAATTGAAGTACTTTACCAATACCATCAATGTAGCTGCTATTAGAAGCACAACACTCTTCAAAACCCTCGAGCACTGCACCAGACTTAAGCCTATCCCTTCTATCCTACACACCCCAGTCAGTCTGACAGCACATCGAAAACACTAAACCTGCTCCTCTGCCAAATTCTAGCCCATCACTCATCTACCCTTCATGAGCAAGAGCATTCAGAAAATGGTCTATGCGCAACTTTAAGATAAAATCAACACCAACCATCTTCTGCATGACTACCTGTCCCGGCTTAAGATCAGGCTGCATCACAGATGCAGCTGTCCTGCAAATCATAAATATGCCTGGCCACAGATAAAGATGACCCTGTTTTGATATTACTGGACCTCTCAGATTCTTTCAACACTATTGACCACCCCACTCTCATCCACACCATTCAGTTCTGAACGGGAATTACTGGAAACAACCTTCATAGATTCTTCTCCAACCTAGCCAACCGACACAAGTTCCTTGATATGACCATCTCCATGTTCCATAAGATTCCTATCACCAATCACCAGGGGAATGGATGGCTCCAGAGCCGACAAACTCTTTCTGAATACAGCCATGATGGTGGCCAATAGGGACACTGAGGCAAACTGGCTGAACTCGACTGCTCCCACCATGATACGTTGGCGCAGGGCGGTGGATTGGTGCGCTGTACAAGAACGGTCCCTGTACAAGGCCAGAGGATGCCCGAAGAATTTTTTGCAAAATGTGGGGCAAATGGTTTGGGGTGATAGAAGGTTGACGCTTTCATTGAACAACGAGGGCTGGGGTGGGTGTTGCTCTGCCTTTCCCTTGCATATCAGGGTAATGTACGATGTTGTAATAACACCACATTTCTGCTTTGCACTGATATCTGTACAAGCTGCTGGTCTTTTGTTTTCTTTTGTTGGTCTGTCATAAAGTCAATAAAAATTGGTTATCAAAAAAAAGATTCCTATCAATGGTGGAGTTCCTGGAGTTCCATCTGGTCCCCATCATCTTCACCCTCTGGGGTCTACTGAGAGAACACAAAAAAATTCACAAATATGCCAAAAGCACACACCTATATTTGAAAGTCCCCTCTGTTCCAGTTAACTAATTCCTCAAACACTGCCTGTACCTTATCGAGAACTGGATGCCCAGCACCTACTCCAAACCTAAGATACATTTTTTAAGGTTTTTCTGGTGTACCACTTATGTCATAGGGTGTCACAGTAGAATCACACAGTACTAACTGGAAGGCACAATAACTGATGGCAAAAATGGTATCATTACAACTAGACTATGTTAACAGATTTGTCTTACCATAGAAGGAAGGATATTGCCCAACTCACTGCTGTCATCATCACCATGTGCCACAATGTCAGACATCTGGGTCAGATAAAATTGTGAGTCAAACAGGTGAACTAACTTGTCATAATAATCATCCTGTGCAGGGCCCTATACTAACACACTTTCACCAGCAGCTGAGCCTTCATCAAAAAGCATCAGGAGGGATTTTATTTAAAAAAATGTTGCTGCAAGATGCAGCAGCTCAAAGATGGTGCTGGCACCTGTGGAAATGGTACCAGAACCAGTGGGGAGGCATCACTGGAAAGGCTGTCAGTGAAGGCACAGTGGGGCTCCGCATGGTGCCAGGGGAAAGCTGAACAGGACGAACTGGTGACGAGGGAATACCTGCTGATGAAATCCCAATCATGAGAGTTTGTGTTTTCATCGAGCTAGAGGGGCAGGATCAGCTACAGAGGCTTGGTACTCTACGTAGGCCAGTGTGTCACTGGGCCTGGGCCCCTGCCAGGTGCCAGGGACAGAGTCAGCAATAGAGTGGTATCAACTAGTTCTGTCTCCTAAGACTATGCCTGAGATTGGGATTTGTTCTGGCCTGTCCGGAGACCTACACCAAGGATAGTAGCAGGGCCTTGACACCAAAGAATCCCTCATCAGGTGCTTCTCTTTTGATCTTTTCTTTGACATATTGGATGATCCACTGAACAACTGTATGTGGGTAGATCTGGGGAGGAACCTGTATCAGGTTCTGAATCAGGCCCAGCTTTTGTTACTGGCCGCTTCATAAACAACTCAGTTTCCAGCTGTGCAATGGCTGCAATATGCATAAGCCTATTTTTTTGTGCACGACTTACAACTGTGCTTTGGACCTACACAGCAAAGGCATCCCAAACTGGGATCCGAAGTGTACATTGGCTGGTGGCTATATTGGCACTGCTTAAAATCTAATTTCCTGCCAATACAGCAGATAAACACATTTTGTGAGAAAAGCTTTCCTAAGAGAGCACTCCAGCTCCACAACGAAGGATGTAGAAAAAAGGAGCTAACATCTGTGTGGTGGGTTGGCACTTATATGCCTCTCATGATGTCATGTCCCTAGTGTTTTCTGGCTTTAAGACTGGGTGAGTGCCAGCTACCGGAGCAGAAAAGCTGTTTCAACTTTTTCAGATCAAGTTTGGCCTCTGTGATATGCAAGAGTTAAGAGGAGTCTGCAAGTAGAAGCATCCATGAGAAACTTTTTGCACAGTTTCACAGACACCACTGACATTCCATTTTTCACATAATTCACGGTTCTAGTAATTTTAATCAACAATAACACACTGTATCCTGTGCATGTGGAAGGACCAATATTAAAGCCAGTATGATAGCAAAGAGCTCTAGCAGATTTATACACAGATGTTTCTTTGTGTGGCATATAGTCCACAATCTTTAAAGTGGACCAGCCAAATAGTTACATATCTTTCTAGCACAATTTGAATCCACAAATCCAGTAAAGTGTTTTTGTATACTCTTGACAGTTCTGAGACACACTGATTGGCACTGTTAAATGAGAAAGACTCTCGCTTAGAAACTCATCCCTGGATAAGAAATGGTTCCCATTGATTATACGCATTGAACTCACTCTTGAGGTTGATATTTTTCACCACCCAAATGCAGCGCGTTCTTCACAACGGTATCAGATTTGACTTTGCGTGGGTCACAGAGAAACATACCATATGAAGAGGATTCCTGTTTTTGTTGGCACAAAGTAACCCTTTCCTTAGGTGCCTCTATTACAAATCTTCAAGGTAAAGATACGAATTCCCTTTTGGAAGTTCAACATGGGTGTCCCCGTGTCTAAAAGGAGCTTTCTTAGGACGTACTGCTGCTGTGGATGGTTGACTGAAGAGTAAAACTAACCACAGGAAATAACGTTGTGTGGAAAAAATGCTGGTCTGAAAATGAGCATATTGAAGATCAAAAGATACCTTCAAAGCACACTCTTGCACAGTTTCAGTACTCTGTGCCAATGTCACCATTTCTTTCTCAGTCATGAACTTGTTCAGCGGGCTAAGATAATGAATAGGTCTCAACTGCTCCTTTTCTGTGTATGAGGTTAGAAAATACAAAAAACTAAACCCAATCCACCACGCAGCACTCACTTTCTAGCACGATTTATTCAACACCAACAATGTTTTCTGTAAACCTTCTACTCAATCACTCAGGTTGAGGAAAAGTAGAGAGAAATCTCTTGATAGAAGTAATATTTAAACTTTTGTAATTATTTTAAATTATTCAGATTTTACAGCAATATAAAAGAGGGGAGGAGGAAAAGCTTACACGGTGTGCACAAGATGAGCCCTTTCCCACATGACAGGGTAAATGAAATTACCAGTGACCTCACATTAGAGCGCATAGTTAAAATCAAGCCAGCAGACTGATATCTTTGGACAGGTTTAAAGGGATGGCAGGGGGAGGGCACACATCCAGCAGGGGGAGGGCACTCATCCAGCAGGGGAAGGGCACACATCCAGCATATGAAGATTGCAGATCCTGCACAGCATGATTAGTTTACTGCATGAGACCTCTGGGGCGGAATTAATGGATCAGGTTCAACATGTACTGATTGGCTGGAAGGTTCCCCAGGGGGCCTATCCTTCCTCTCACTGCAGTACTAAATTGCTAAATAACTAGTTAATGGGGCCCAAATGTCCTTAGAATTTAGGCCCTCCTGCAGCATCTCCCAATAATGTTCAAATTGTTCCTGACAGTATATTGAATATCAAAAACAGCACCTCAGCCGTGGGGCTGGGTGTCTGCCCCAATATAAGGCCGCTCTGAGCTTAGCCAAGACAGCCGTCAGTCGTCGAATCGTGAGTTGAATGCCTTTTACATATCCGAGGAGTGCCACTAGTGGAGATCTCAGAGGGTAATGTCCAGTGATCATTGCAATAGAGTTATAGATAACTGACCAAAAGGAGGTCGCTGCGGTCATTCCCAGGCAAGATGAACAAAGGTAGCCACAGGAGCGGAACACCTCAGGCATCTCGTATTATCCACAAGACCCATTCTAAATAATTGTATAGGTGTGCAATAACAATATAAGTTTTTAGTGTAATCTGTAGACTCACACAAAAGGGCATATCTGTATTCCCGGTAAATTAACATATGAGTATACACAATCCTTTAATTCAGCTAACAAGACGATACATTATCCAATATTGAATAAAGACTACTCACCAAGTGGGAGTTTGAGTTTCTTACGGAGGGAAATCCTTCTGGAGCGGGAACGGGACCTTCTTTCGGTGGTTGTCCCAGAGTGGGCAGTAGTGCACTCTGAGGTGTCTTGCTCCGACTGGCTACTTGTATCACTAGCTGCACTTTGAGACTTAAACATCTTGCGCCAGAAATCTTTGCGCCCCAGGCCTGCCCCTTGCATCTGTTCCTCACTGAAAAAAGATAGCCAGTGGTTATATTCACCAACGACTCTCTGCCTTTAAATTGGAAATTACACTATTTAAATAATGGCTTTGGTTGGTAGCAGTATCTAGAGTAAAACTGATACATCTAATGGACAGGATTTCCCTGTAACAAACAAACAAGCTTTTAGATAACATCTGAACATTTACTTACAGTAATCAGGCAAGCCTGGATTTTGTGAGGGCTGCATTAATGAGTACCATCATAATAGGTGAGTGGCCCCAAAAAGATAATGACATTCTGTGCCAAAATTGTACCCATAGAGGCAAATAATAGCAGCCATAAAGATATCAAAAACATTTTAGAAATTGTAAAAACAGACCTGTCATCAAAATCTGACTGCAGCACTAAACTTACAAAATTATTTTCTGATGGAATACACAAAACAAGAGAGGCCCTTGCCTTGCAGTTTCCCATGCTCAATCTCTCTCTGAGAACAATGGTCTCATCCTCAACGGGCAACTCAACAGTAGGATCTCCTTCACATCCCTGAATGGATTCATCTGAATCACAAGTAGCTTCCACTAAATCATTTACCTATGTTGAAAATATGATCTCCTCACAACAAAGAGGTGTGGGAAAAAGGTTTATTCAAGGATTACAGAGGATCAGCATCAACGGTCCGCTTTCTCCCTCAACTCCCAGTTTCTAGTCCGGTTCTATCACTAACATTCTATGACATCTTCAAATTCTGCATGTAACATTCCTATCTAGATTACAACACATCCCCTTTACATAAAAGAAAATGATACATAAAGAAAACTTAATAAAAATAAAAACAGAATTAACAACAATACAATCTTGCAGCAATAAAATATATATTAACATTTTAATATAACAAGAGTACACTTATACTCTACTTCCCCCAAAGAAACTCTGAACTAATATATCAATTAATGCAATATATAATCCTTAAATTTCCTTGGTAGAAATCTGCGTCTCAGAGCACATCTTCTAGGATATAAATCCTCTTGCAAAACACACCCACCTTTAAGATTTCCACTGTGAGATTGCACACCAACCTCACAATTACCATTTCCTAGAAGAACATTGGAAAATTTTCCACGATACTTCACCAACCTTGACATACTCCACACAGAACCAGAATCAACTCTCACCAAATTTTTCCTGATAGCCACGATCGTGAAAGGACCAATGGAAGAGGACTTCCCCTTTAAAGTATGTTTTGGATTCCTTACCAAGACCTTGTCCCCTATATTCCACTTTTTGTCTTTTACTCTCATCCTAGAGTCATAGTCTGCCTTATACTTATACTGATACTCTGAAATTCTCTCTCGGCATTCTTCTCCGCTCCTTGTAGGACCAGCAGACACAGGCAACCAAGAAGGATTGAGTTTCAACGTTGCTTTCCTACCTCTCAAAGCTTCAAATGGCGAGACCTGAGTGATTACATTAGGTGTGGTACGATGTGCCCATCACGAATCTCTCAAAACCCCACTGAATGAAACCCCAGAACCGAGCGCTCGTTGGGCACAATCTTTCACAACTCTATTCATTCTCTCCGATAACCCATTAGCTTGTGGGGCATACAACGCTGTCTTCTGATGTACAATACCGTAGTCTTTGAGAAACTACGCCATTTCATGGGACACAAATTTCACACCATTATCCGTTACTAGAAACTTTGGTATCCCTTCAGATAGAAAAACATCCTTGAGAAACTCAATAACCGTTCTAGTATTTGCAGAGGACACACACCTTGTGACCACCCATTTGGAAGTGTAATCCACCACCAAGATAACCAAACGTTCATAGGATGGTAACAAATCAAAGGGGCCCGCAATATCCAAACCCAGTTTTGACCAGACCACATACAATGGAACCTTACTAACAATATGGGACTTGTCACTGGTGGCACAAGACACACAGTCCTTCACCACTTCCTCAATCATGTGATCCATACCTAGCCACCAATACCTTTCTCGCACTCTAGCCTTCGTATGACTTCGCCCTAGATGACCTTCATGACCCGTGTTAACAATTTTACCTCTGAACTCTACTGGGGGAATTACCCTCTCACCCCTCATGAGATTACCTCCAATAAAAGATAAGTCATCTCTTACCGACCAATAAGCCTTCATTTCATGATCCAAAGTTTTGTATTCAGGCCAACCATGAGTAACCCAGGCTTTCAGCGACTCCAGGACTTTATCCCTGTTGACTCCCTCGACCCATGATTCTAAAGACAAAGAAGGTTCAGCCACCCAACATACAATATCATCATCATATTCTCCACTCACCATGCTGACAGGCAACCTAGAAAGACAATCTGCAGTCTTATTGCTGGATCCAGGTATATACTGCACTACAAAATTGGATTCCTGTAACCCTTTACTCCATTGTTTAATTCTGGGAGTAATATGTTCACTGTGTCTGCAAGAGAAAATTTGCACAAGTGGACGATGATCAGTCCTGACTAAGAACGGTATTCCCCACAAATAAAACTTAAAGTGTTGCACAGCCCAGAAAACACTCAAAGCTTCCCTTTCTATACATGAATAGTTGATCTCAGCATCTCTAAGAGCTCTAGAAGCAAAGGCTACCGTTTTCTGCTCACCATCCACTACTTGGGAGAGCACAGCCCCCAATCCCTTAAGACTGGCATCAGTAGTCAGAATTGTTTTGTTATTAACATCAAAATGCCCAAGAGTAGGCATCCTTCCAATCTCTTCTTTAATCATCTCAAAAGCTTTCTGACACTCTTCAGACCACACAAAAATTGATCCCTTCTTCAACAGAGCCCTGATAGGTTCCGTTACACATGCAAATCCTTTGACAAATTTAGAATAAAATTCAGCAAGACCCAAGAACGATCTCACTTGCTCCTTGTCTCTTGGCATAGGGGCTTTGACCACACTTTGTGCAAGCTCAAGTTTAGGCTGAATTCCCTCACCTGAAATCACATGACCCAAATATGTAACAGTCTCGACACCAATGCAACATTTTTATTTTTTTCCAGTTAAACCCTTCTCCTTTAGTCTCTCCAAAACGTCATCCAAGGTTTTATCATGTCCTTCCTTACTTTTACCATAAATCAATATGTCATCTTGGAAAAACAATATATTCTTTATGTCACCTAATACCTTCTTCATTACCCTTTGAAAACACACCGCAGCAGAGGCTAATCCAAACGGCATCCTCAGGAACCGATAGGCTCCAAGTGGTGTCACAAACGAGGTAAGATGCCTCGAGTCCTTATGCAAGGGAATCTGGTGAGAAGCAGATGACAAATCTAGTACACTGAAAATACGCGCTCCCTTGATCATACTCAACGACTCTGAGATGTTTGGCAAAGGTTGTCGGTCCATCCAGATCCACTCATTCAGACTCCTCAAATCAACACACATCCTGACCCCAGCACCACCATCCTTTGGAGCCAAAACAATGGGCGCCAACCACTCTGAGGCTTCTATTTCTTCAATGATACCCAATTTCAACAGTCTGTCAAGTTCAGACTTGAGAGGCTCCACCATCATGTTAGGCACCTTCCTCACCTTATGAACACAAGGCGTAGCCTCATCTTTAAGAATGATTTGATGTTCGAACCCCTTAAGACATCCCAATTCATCAGTAAAAACTTCAGGAAATCTCACAAAATGTTCACTATTCTGTTCCTTCCTCAACACACACTCACTTCTATCCTCGATCAACATTACTTGGTCCTTGGGATCTTTGGCATTAGGATTAAGCATTATCCCTAGATCTCTCTGATGTCTCCATCCCAGCAAATTGTCACCTCGTTCAGCTACGTATACTTTCCCTACTGTATTTCTGTTCTTGAATTGGATGCAAGCTTCAATGTATCCTAAAACGTTGATTCTAGTACCCCCATAGCTAACAGGATTGATGTCAGGAGAGAAAAGTGTAACATTATCCAACCCCACAACTCCATCCCATTGTTTGTTCCCAATCATCGTGAACGGAGAACCTGAATCAGCCAGTGCCAGAAAATCATAACTATCTACAGAGGTCTTTCACTCTGGCATAGATAATTTTCCAGCATCCACTCCTCCATTATCATCATCAACGCTTAAGATTATAGTACGTACAACTTCCGTTTTTTTCTCTGCAATCCGGTTTGATTTGCACACATGAGCGTAATGACCTTTAACCCCACACTTCATGCATATTGAATCTCTTGCGTAGCAATGAGGATAATTTGAAAAATTAGTTGTGCTTCCACACCTGTAACACTTTATTTTGGGCTGCTCTTTGGTGACTTCCTCTAGCATCGTCATAGACATCTCATATACATCACTAGATTCACCCTAACCCGATCCTACAGGAATAAGGTCCATACTATCATAAATATTACGTCCCTCTACTCCTAAATTATGCAACAGGATGGCTTGTTTCCTTATTGATGAAAATTTCTCTCCACCAATTGCTACAATGTAAGAATGAAACAAGTTTCTCCATCTTTTCCAGGGTAATATAGGATCACCTTTCTCTGAGAGAAATGCTGGAGGTTGGGACATACTGGTTGCAGAAGCCATTGTTAATCAAAATCCAAAATGTACAATTAGTTTGTATATAATGCTATATCAATGTACATAGACAATGTTAAAAAAAAAAAAAAAGTAGTCACCGTAGTCTAATAATGTTGTTTAGATGTAAAATAATTAAAGTAACATAACAAACTAACATAAATAATGTAGTCACCGTAGTCTTGGAAAAGTTAGTTAATGTCTAGAAACAGAAATATACATCAATAATTAGATACCAGTAAAAGTTGGTTGTTGGTGAAATCGTGTTGAAAAACCTTTAAATGGTTGCTGAGATCGTGTTGTTCCCGATGGTAAAACAGTCATGAAACTCGTTAATCAAGTAAAACGTTCGCAACTTTGCAGTCCGCTGAAAATCAGAAACTTCAGATAAAAACAATGGCAGTCACGTAAAGGCACGCTGCGTGCCCCCAGGCGTGATGACAGCAAGCAAGGTCACGTAAGCAAGGGTATGTTGCGTCTCTGCAGGCGTGATGGCATCGCAAGCAATTCGCTCATGAAGGACGCGCTGGAACTCCGCGAGTCAATAATGCCGCATTCAAATGATGCAAGTGTGGTTACTGGCCATTTAACTGTAAGTGCGTTCAATACGATAGCGTGTCATAGCGTATTTTGTTTTTTTTTAAACCATCCAGCAATCAAAATCAAATGAGTAACACTGAGTCACACCGAGCACTCAGCACTAACACAAAAGGATCGTACTCACAGTCTTAATAGTAATATCACTGATGGCCACCATATGTCGTTCTATTCAGCAATATCATCCGATGTTGCTATATCCGGCCAGCGAGGCAATAATTAGAGTCCAGATTAGCGAGGTAGCGAGTCTAGAATTTAGAGTCCCGAGTTTATTTCTTGATGAGAAAACTCGTGGGTTAGTCCAGTCTTCAGGGGAGTTGATGCTGAGATTCGCTTGTCCCCAATCAAGCTAGTTAGTCCATCGTCGCCAGTGTTGAAAATATGATCTCCTCACAACAAAGAGGTGTGGGAAAAAGGTTTATTCAAGGAGTACAGAGGATCAGCATTAACGGTCCGCTTTCTCCCTCAACTCCCAGTTTCTAGTCCGGTTCTATCACTAACATTCTATGACATCTTCAAATTCTGCAAGTAACATTCCTATCTAGATTACAACACCTACCTTCTTGGATCTATACCTCCAAGCCCAGGAAAGTCTCCTTTCCTTCAGACTGGCAGACCATCATGAATTTTTTATTTTCTCATTGAGTTGTAACCACACCCTAAACAAGGATTGGCAAAGTCAATTGGTCTGACGTTGGCCGCCAGCCTTTTGGCAATTCTTGGTTTGTTTTGACTTGATTTTGTGAAAAATAATACCTTTATTTTTGGTTCTCATTGGTCTATTTAGCTTTCATTTTGTATTTCAATGTCATTCATTTTGTTTGAATGCATTGTGTTTTTCTGTTGTGTGTAGAGGGCATGGGTTTCCGATAGTATTTTTGCATGCTGCTAAGTTCTTCAGAAATGACTCCTATGTGCCCACAAACACAGGTGTCAAATCTCACCTATCTATGTGTTCCATACTGCACGAGACCACTTCTTTGGAATTGCATGTTTAGTTCATATTTGCATGAGTATAGGCGAGTCTCGGAAACAGAGGAAATGTTTCCTTTACAGAACAACATGTTATTGAAAACCAATCTAGTTCTATGTTCTCAGAAAAGAAAAAGGAAAAAAGACAGCATGTTCAAGACAATGGTTGTACCTGGCCTGTTTCCTGTAAACCATCTTGCACTTTGCATGCGATGTCTAGTTTCCAAATGATATGCATCCTTCATGTATTGCAGTTACTTGGCTTTTGTATATAAGCTGAGTAGTTTGTGAGTTAGAGCACACACTCTGACCGATTTGTCCAGAGATTCTCTGTTGCAACAGCTAATAAACGATACTGGAGAATTTGCCATGACTGACTCCTCCTTTATTTTGAAGACCTTTTAATTCAGCTTTAACAATTGGTGAACCGTACAGGGAAGAACAGGGATAACTCCTGTCATTTGTTAACACTGCTGTGAGTGGGCCAGCGTGGATCCCTTCAAGTCCAAAAGTGTGCACCTCAACAACGGGACTGGTTTCCTTAGTCTATCAGTATATAATAACAGTGGGTTCTGCCAAGAAGTGGCAATTTCTTCAAAGAGTTTAGATTTATCCCGGTCACCTAGGAAAACCAATCAATTGTGCAAAATCAACAATGATACCCAGAGAGACAATAATAATGATTAGACTTACACTAAGTTTTTAAACTGTGCACAATGTATTAGTATTCATATATCTTGCAAAACAATACATAAACTTATGTCTTGAAGACACAGGACTGTTACACAATATACAAGGTTACATACATAAGTGCCATATACAGGGTACATTACATAGAACACAATCCAAAATATAATCCAATTGGCATTATCAACAAACACAGAAAAGGTAACTCAATTGGGCATCCGTATATTCTTGGTTTATATGTTCAAACATATGTCAATATTCCTTTGATGTAAGTATGTAAGACACTAGGATGGAACACCTATTCTTTTCGTCAATATTTCGACCCTTAATGAAGAGTATGTGCATACAACAAATTAAACTGGGTCTTCTTCAGGACTAAGGAAATTCAGAACAGCCTGCTATAAAATGAATGCCTCTCACTTGGTGCAGATGAGTAGGGATCAAAATATCCAGGATTATGTATACTGAGAGGTCCTCCTTGTGGACCTTAAATTTGTGTAATCTTGTTCAAATCGAGAAGAAAACCATGTGTCTCAATCCTTTGTGCGCTTTAAGGTTAAACACAGAAGCCAAGTAGTGCTTCATGAGCTCCAAAAACCAAGTGATTTCTTTAATGATGATGGAGAGAGAAATATTCTGCCCTACCCCACGGAGCATCCCAAGTCGACTGATAATGTTTATCAGTCTAATACTGTCATAATTCCCTAGGTTCTGTGAGATACTGTAATACTCCATTTTTATTAATGGATTCCTGAGTCAGCATCTGTCGGGGACCAGCTGTGACCCTGCTACAAGGTGAATGACCAATTCTTCATTCTAAAGAACTATTCAGAAATCAGAAATTGGGTAAAGTTTTAGAGAAGAAAAAGAGACACTGATAAAGGAAACAAAAGGGATTGTTTTTCCCAGGGAAGTTGCTTCTACCTCAGTTCTTGAAATTGGGCCCACAACAACAGAATTTTTGAAGTTCACAGGGTTTGTCAGAATTTTTGGAGTACCTAAGGATAACTTTAATAATGGAGCAAACGTTTACTAAATGTAATTGGTTAGAGCAGAGTTAGCCTTCGCCACCTGAAGGATCTCCAGCTCATGAAATATTGACAAAGGTTTCTATGTCAACAGGTTTGTTTTCTGAATCAATGTCATAAATATACTAAGGACTTTATTTATTTACAAATTTACATCGGGGAACTTTTGATTTAGCGAAATTACAATATTTAAGACACTGTATGGTGAAAAGAGACAGAAAACGAAGACTAGATTGGAACACTTCAATTGTTTGAATAAATGG
Organism: Triturus cristatus; assembly: GCF_964204655.1. NCBI lineage: Eukaryota > Metazoa > Chordata > Amphibia > Caudata > Salamandridae > Triturus > Triturus cristatus. The sequence continues at coordinate 654,393,902 of NC_140584.1, forward strand.
GAGACGTATGTCAGACAATTAAAGGGTGTGAAACACGTGAAAGGAATAGTATGCAATACAGTGAAAAGAGAGTTATAGGAATTAATACAGGCCAAAATCATGCAGAAAAGTATGGAATATTGGCGTGAGGATGCTTTAAAAGAGAGCAAGGCTTTTGTGGCTGGCTGAAAAGTAGGTGGACGACGTTATTGAAAGGATTTTATAAAGGAAACTACCCCCTTACACTCCAAGTACAGTAAGTGCTCGGGAGGGAGATGGAAGCGCCATTACTGAGAAAGAGACTTAGGACGCCAGATACAAGTTTCATTCACTAATATAATCAATTAGTCAAAGGGCTATTAAAGAATTTGAAAGTGGCAGATATACTGATGTAGAACAAATGATAGAGTGACTGCTGTAAAATAGCGTATGAGTGCGGTCTTCACTTGTGGGGTAGGGCACAAGACTATCCTACGTTGATACCATCTTCTGAGGTCGAGGTCTGGTTGGATGAAATAGAAGCAATGTGCAAACCCGCAGAACAAATGTCATGGACTTTAGCAGTGGCAAAACCATTTTTTTTTTTTTTTTTTTTTTTAAAACCTTTATTGACATTTTAATCAGTTACACATATGGGCCTACAACCCCCGGGGCCGGCCGCTAAGCAGTCAGAATAACAGAGCAGGGCTATCACAGGCAGTACCTCGGGGAGCAAAATCTCGTCGCTAGCATACTCTCAGTCTCTGAACAGCCCAAGTAGGAGACCAGGATAATAAAGGTTTACATTTTATAATAGAAAAGGATGGAAGGATCAGGTGCCAAGCAGTTTCCCAGCAGCGAAAAACGGCAGGCAGAGCGTTGAGCGTCAACAATATCCAGCAGTCTATCTTAGCAATGGCGCTTGAAACAGGAAGTTCAGGATGTGAAGAAAGGACACGGCCATTTTCGCCTGCAACCCCCTGCCCCAAGACCCAGGAAACTCCACGGAAATTATGGCACTCCGAAAACAGCTGTGATTAACAACAAGGGAGTTCTATCATGCTGATCCCAGAAAAGGACAGGAAAGAATAAGAGAGGAAAAAGAGGCCATAGAAAAAGGAGGTGAAAGACTAAAGAATCCCCCCCCAACCCCCCACCCTGCACCTCTGCAGATGAGTACGGCCCCTCCCCCCAGCAGTGTGCCTGTCGCCCCGGAACCAGACCCGAAATATAGAAGAAACAGAGAAAAGGAGTGGGAAAAGAGCCCCCACCAGACGGGGGGGGTAGAGAGAGTATTAATAAACTGGAGAAGGGCCTACAGAACACGCCCCCGGCTTCTCCCTCCCGCACCATACGTTGTCCCATAAAGCAACCAATAAAGAACACCAAATCGACCCCGTCAAGAAAGGAGAAAGGAGCATTACATGCTTAGTACAATAACAGTTATACCGTGTGAACACACAACTCCCGAGCCCGCCCGCCTAGTAGGTGACCACCTCTGAAGGGTCAGCCTCATCCTTGGCCACTCTTTGAAAACCCACCCATGCATACCCCTCGTCCCAGTGCCATGTCCAATGTCACCAGGGAGAGAAGTGTCCAATAAAACTCAGGAAGCGACACACACCGGTAGGGTAGAGGGCTCTGAAGATCGATACAGTCAGTTCTATGGAGGATCGTCTTTCCCAATGCCGAGCCAGGATTTACACTGCACACCAGGCCCAGGGAGGCGGAATCAGCCAGAGCGGGCGACCGTAGCCTGGAGGTTGCCGGGTCGTCGGAGGCCGCGCACGGGTCAAGGCCACCACCCCCCATTCAAGCCCGAGACCTCCGGAGCCGACCAGATCCACCGCCCGCTGATCGCACGTTAACATACTGTCCGGAGAGTCCAGGCGTGCACTATTCACCGGGGCGGCCACGACACTGTCCCCCCGTGCGCGGCGTAAGAAGTCCCAGCTTACCTGGGGATAGGCAGGCGGCAACTGTTCCGACGCTAATGTCACTCCATCGAGTTTGCTCCCCAACACCCAGGCGCCGTGTATCAAGGTGGAGTGAAGGGCACCGAGAGCCTCGAGAAGGTCACCGTACCCCAGTACAGCTCCCGGCGCTCGCTCCGCTACGTTCCTCAGAGTCGCACCCTCCCAATCCTGCTGAAACCCGGTGTACAGGATGGTGGACTCTGTCGTACCAAAATGGCCGCAGGGTAGGTCCATCCCAGATCGGGACCGGGACTCAGACACAAGCGCCTCGGGTTCCATGGCACTGGTAGCAGATTTCAAGGGCAAGCAAACAATGTGTCCGGTGTGTGGTCACGGGCCACAGTCGCCCCCACCACGGACCAGCGCCCGCGAAAATCCGGGAGTGGCCCGCAAAAATCGGGGCAAGGTACGGGCGGCGTCCGGGCAGCTAACCGGCAAAGGATGAAGGAATCACCGGAGAGTCTTGGAGTTGCCACCTCGGGCACGCACGCGTTCAGCTACGCTTTAGACACCTACTCCCTGGCGACTCGTGCGACGGGGGTTGTAAAGCTATGCCCCAAACTGCGTCAGGTTTTAGTGTAGGAATGGGGCAAACTCAGGTACCTGTGCGGTTCTTCCCGGGCACAATCAGACACCAACAAGCCGAAAGGGGTCCAGCACAAGCTCCACACCCCCCGCCGAGCTCCCTTCCAAATGAGTGGGCCTCCTATTCAGTTAGTCAGCGCAGGCAGCACAACAGTCTCTGCTAACTATATGGGACCGAGCGTTTCAGGCTGCACTGAGCCGCACCAATCTGCCGAGTCTCCCCACTCCGTTGGCTCAGGATCACAAAGGCCGGGGCAGGGGGGAGCGGACACCGCCAGCAGGCGGGCTCGCAGGCAGGCCCCCGCAGGTCAAAGCGGCCGCGACAGTAGAGCACGGCGGTGCGCCGGGCTATCGCGCCACCGCCGCGAAAAAGGAAGCCGGCCAAGGGCGTCTCGCCGGGGGGCCACAGTTGGTTGGGGGTGTAGATCGTATGCCCCGATGCAGGTCCAGGCAATCCTGAGGGCAGGCAGCGGTCCCGGCGAAGCGGGGACAACAGGAGTAACTCTTTGTTAGGGACGAGCTGCCGCCATCTTCCTCCTCGCGGCCGGCGCGCCCCGCCTCACCTCGGTCAGATCGTTTCAGTGCCGCTCCGGAGCCCAGTCTCGGCTCCCCAATCGTCAGCGCTGCTGCTGCCGTGTGTCCGCTTAGTTGCCGCCCAGGCCGCTTGGGGCAAGGATCCCTCTGCTGGCTCCACAAGTCGCGGCGCCGGGTGTCAAACGGCCCGGCTGGGCTCGCCACTGTGCGTCCCGGCTTCAGGCCCTGGCGAAGGATGAGGCTTCCGGGGACGATTTCTCCGCGGTTGGGCGAGCTACAAACACCGGAACCGGCGGGATGGGGTCCGTTGGTATTCCGGTCACTTAATCTGTCGAGGGATGAAGCGGATCAGTAAACAGGATAGTCGCGGGCTAGGATGGACGGCGGAGCTCCCTCACAGCACGGCCATCTTCAGCCCATGCTTGGCCACGCCCCCAAAACTGCAAAACCATTTATTAAACTGATTACAGAACTTCAAGACTGCTGGACAGACCAGATGTCACAATGGCAGACAATGATAGACAAAGCTAAGGAATGTGGCCAGTGGGTCTGAAGCATCCAACCACCTGTGCCTTCACTCCCACAAAATGGACAGCTACTGTTCCTTCAGAACACATGGAACCAGAAAGGAATTCCTCTATGAGCCAAATGCACCCCATGAGAGAAGTCCCAGGAAAAGGTCCTGTTAGACTTGGCATCTTTTGGCGTGTTTCCCCTGAGTTTCTGCTTTCTGACCCCCCAGTTCTGACTCTGTTTTTGCTAGCTTAACGTTTCTGCACACTTTGCGCACTGCTGATCAGTGGTAAAGTGCAGGTGCTCCTGTAGTAAAATGTGTATGGATTGGCGTTTTCATGATTGGCCTGCTTGACTCGTGTGTCAGTTCCTAGTGAAGTGCACTGCGTGGGCCAGGGCCTACGACTCAAGCGCTGTCGGTGGGCTGCAGCACTGGATTGTGCCACCCACCTGAATGGCCCGTAAAAAGGTAACTCGGTCCTGCCATCGCCGAGCCCGTGTGCAGTCCGGGACCGCCATATCAACCTGGTCAGTGCACACACTGCCAGTTCCTAAGCTTCCCTTTTCTTACACGTCAGGCACCCCTCAGGTAGGCCCAAGGAACCCCTGTGGGCAGGGTTCATTGTATGTGAAAGGTGGGACATGCCCGGGTGTGTGTGGCATGTCCCGATAGTGAATTACAGCCAATTTCATTTTTCACCTTTGCAAGGCTACCGGTTCCCCATAGGAGAGAATGGGAGGTTTATTTATACCATCTTATAAACATAATTGGCCCAGGGAATTAGGTAAGAAAATGAAGTTTCGTATGCCTGAACTCAGAATCTAAAGATGCATCTTTTAGTGGAGGTGATTTTTACATTCTGTGTTTGAAAATACCACTTTTAGAAAGTGGGTATTTTCTTGGTCAGTCATCCCGTGTGCCTCTGCTGGAATGTGGATTGCCTGTCTGGGTTTTGGACGACAGATGGCTAGGAAGAAAGAATGGCTCCCGATAGACTAGGTAGGTCAGGGAAGGGCTGAATAGACCTGGGCTGCGATGGGGGAAGAGGGAGGAGATTTCCTTGCACCTCAAAGGGCCTGGTCTGCCTCTGACAATGTCGTCTCCACCTCCTGCCAGGAATTCACACCAGAGAAGGCATAACTGGTTCTGGCCGGGCAAAGGCCCTCTCTGCTTAAGAGATCAAAGGATTTTTGGACATAAATATTGGGTCCCAGACCTCTGAATTTTAGAACTCCTCTGGATCAAGAAGACTGCCAAGACGACTACGCTGCTTGCACCGTGACCTGCTAGCACCGTGATGAGCACCGCCTTCATCTCACACCGCGACCCTGGTCTCACCGACGACGCCTTCTGATGCCGCCACAGAGCCGCCGCTCGCACCGCGACCTGGGGGCACCACACAGCTGCACCTCGCACCCCAGCACCCGACACCTTCCGACACCAGCGCTCCTGACTCCATCAGAGAGGAGCTCGACCTGCACCGCGAGTGACTTCAAGGGCCCCATCACCCTGCACTTCTCGCAGGTACTGTTTGCGGGTCTTCCTGACACCATAGCTGGCCTGCGACCCCGCGACCAGCCAGAACTGTTGGATTTGTTGTTCACAACGCCGTGAAAGCCCCGGACGGAGCTAACGACATAGAGGAACTTTGTGTGAAACTTATTTTGATAACTGCAGATTTTAAATATGGTATTGTGGAGTTTTTGTCGTCTTTGGTCTTGTCTTAGCATATATAAAAATATTGGCTATTTTTCTAAACTGGTGTGGTGTCCTTTTGTAGTGCTTACGCTGTATTACTGTTGGTTATGTGCAAACGCTTTACACACTGCCTCTAGGATAAGCCTAGCTGCTCGTGCCAAGCTACCAAGGGGGTGAGCAGGGGTTATTTTAGGAGTGTAACTCCCTTATCCTGACTAGAGTGGTGGTTTCTGCTTGGCTTTAGCGCAAGCCTCAGCCAACCAGAAATCCCATTTCTAACAGGTCCTAAGAAACTTTAATATGTCTATACTCCAGGGTCAAACATGGATGTATATATTCTCACTAAAGATTTTCCCAAATCTTACTTGGAAGGCTCTAGATACTATGTTTTCTATTATTGTTCCAACTGATCTATGGGCAAGGGTAAAGGCAGACAATACACTGCAGTGTCTGAAAGTGGAACCTAAATGAAAGGATGATGGGAGGGAGAGGTTTTAGAGCTCCCAGAAAAGGTATTGCAACTGCCTCTTGAGATGGTTCCAAGGGAAAGAACGGATTGGTACAAACTAGCTCACGTAGCACCAGGAATGGATGCAACAAAATATGTTTATTATGAGCGACTGAGAAAAGGTTTCAAAACCCATAGTGTGATGGATGTAGACGACCCAGGGCTCGGCTGCACCCTTGAAGATGCCTTCGTTCAGGGTTTGTTACCCCGATTAGGAACCATTTACAGTCTGTTATTCCCTGCTGGGCAGTACAACCCCTTGACAAAATACTAGCTAATACCCAATATTGCTCTGATTTTCAACAACAGGGAGACCAACAGGATACCAAAACAAAGTTGATGGTTCAGCACTTACAGCAGTTTAGTACCCTCAATAGGGGACAGGGGAAGGGATTCCAGGGTAATATAAGAAACCAGATAGAGGAAAACTTGGGGGGGTGTGGACAGGTTAGAGGGGGATCACCCCAACTGGATCAGGGGTGTTGCATTTGTGGCGCTCATGACCATTGGAAGAAAGAATGCCCCAATAACCTAAGTAATTCCCAATCTACCACGTACATCCCAACACAATGTGAACCCAATTCCATCCCTGTTTCCTGTCCAGGGCCTTTGCCGGGTCCAATAATCAGAACTTATTTTGATCAATGACAACAGTAGACCGCTCACCAAATGAGAGCCCAAGACACTTATGGTAAGGATTACTACTGGAAGGGAAATAGGAGTAGTGACGCTTGCATTGTCAGTTGACCAGAAGGGTCCCTATGTTCAAGGAGAGGTTCACAGTCAAAATTGTACTTTCTTTATAGACACTGGTGCCACCTACTCCACAGTATCAGCTAATTATGTTCCCCACTTCCCCCTCTTGGGAACGATGACACCTCTGTGGGGATTTCACATGTTGCAATTACAAGTCCTCTCAGTTAGCCTGTAACATTTACCATTGGTCCAATTACAGACAAACGTTCTTTTGTGGTTTCTGACAAAAGTGACTTTAATTTGTTGGGTCTGGATTTATTGAAAAAGATGTCATATATTGGACACTGGATGGTGTTTTCTTTGAATACAGTGATGGATATCCAGTCATATCTCAAATGTGTGTACATCATACTGATGTTGAACCTGATGTTCTGGATTGTTTACATGATATTGTGTGAAACAATGTAACAACTGATGTTTGGGCTCTAAACAAATCTAATGTGGGAAGAATATTGAATGTTAAGCTTATCCATGTTGTTATCCAGAAAAATGTTGTACTGCCTCAAGTTCCACAGTACAACATTTCGTGGGATGGAGAGATGGGATTGCAGGAAATAATATGAGCATTGCTCAAGGAAGGAGTCCTGTTAGAAACAAACAGTTGTGTCTGTAATTCCTTGATTCTCCCTGTGCGCAAATGAAGTAAGGACCCCTCATAACTTGGTAAATGGTGTCAGGTGCAAGATTTGTGTAAGATTAACAATATAGTACAGCCCAGATTTCCTGAGGTGCCAAACCCCACTACCCTTTTTACTGATATACCCCCTTTAGCTACTTATTTTTCAGTCATAGATCTGACAAATGCATTCCTCTCTGTTCCCCTGCACCCCGATAGTCAATATTTATTTTCCTTCATCTTTATGGGGCATAGTTTCCGTGGACACGGACTCCTCAGGGGTATCAAAAATCCCCCTCAATCTATTCATAATTATTAAAGGCAAGCCCTGACCAACATGTTCTGGAGTCCGGCGTGGAATTGATTACATATGTAGATGGTCTTCTCATAGCAGCTGACAAGGAAGAACAGTGCATGTGGACCACTATAAATTTGCTCAATTTCTTAGCATTTCATGGTCACAATGAATAACCAGACAAACCGCAGTTGTGTAGAAAGAAGGTGTCCTATTTTGGCTATATGACTTCTTAAGGGGAGAGGAGAATATCACCCGAACGTATCTGTGCAGTAATGCAACATCTTGTCTCCACAACAGAACATGAAGTTCGATCATTCTTAGCAATGGCAAGGAATTGCAGCTAATGGACTTGAAATTGTGCCCTCTTTTTCAAATCTTTACAAGACCTGACACATCGATCCTGTTTCCTGGATGCAGATATACAACAAAGGTTTCCAAACTATTAAGGAGGCTTACTGTGAGTCCCCAGCATTAGGATTCCAGATTTGTATCTCTTTACACATGAGTGAGAAGGATGTACCCTTGCACTAATGAGAGAAACATGGGGTCTTAAGAGACCATATGCATATCTGTCAGCAATATTAGACATTGTAGCCAGTGCAGTTCTCAAAAGTCTGAGGTCAGCAGTCTTGGAAGAGCAAAGTGAGAGTTTGGTTTTAGGATATACATTGAATGTGTATGCTCCCCATTCTGTTGATATACTGTTAAACAAAACCCACACACCAGACCAATGCAAGAATGACTAGGTATGGGGGGAGGAGCCTAGCGCGCAACCAAGATGGCGGCGTAGGCTTACGGCTCTCGAGGGCCTCCGCAACCTCCCACATCTATCCTGGTTTATTTGACGGGCTTTTGCTGATGAATTTGCGCTGAGGTGCCACCCGTTTTCCAAATTCAGATCGGACGCCGGGAACCGGAATGGTTGCGCTCTGAAGTTTGCGGCCTGCTCTTGCCTTGGTCCCGATCTCGAGTCGGTGAGGTGCCCGGGTACGAAGTGAACAACAGCGGCATGCTGGGCTTGACCTGCCACGTACCCCGCACTTTCACTTTCGTTTTCAAGCTTGTTTAATGACATCGGAGGAGGGACTTTGGTGTTTCAGAGGGGCGCGGATGGCGGAGTGTCTGGCCTGACTCTCGGACTATACACGGGCTTACTGTCTGCGACGGCTGTGTCCAATTGAATTAGCTGCCTGGTCCCTGTTCCTGGTGCTGGTGGGTGCCAACCTTGGTGGCCTCCGGACGATGGCGGCGAGATTAGACGGAGACAAGTTGAAACCCAAGTCAACCCGGAGGGGAGCCTATACTCAGGTCAATAACATGGATCGTTATGCGCAGGCAAAGGGATCCCCTAGTGGCTCGCATAAATCGCCTGAGAGGTCCAAAGAGGTCTCGGGCCCATCGTCAGAATTGACTTTGCTGGATGTCATGGGCGCCATTGAGGAGATGAAGGCTGCTGTGGGTCAGCAGTTTGATACCCTGGCTTATAAATTGGACGCGTCCTGATCGATGTGAATTTGGTCAGGGCAGACCTGTCCAAAACTAACGAGCGGGTCAACTCCTTGGCTCAAGCTGCGTCAAGCCTAACTGTGGATGTGGCCGCCCTGCAGACGGAGGTCCGTAGGTTGCGGCTAGCCAGTGACCTGACGGACCGTCGACTTGAGGACTCTGAAAGCAGGGCTAGACGGAACAATGTTCGTATCATTGGAGTGCCGGAAAGATCGGAGGACTCTGCTGCTGATCTCTTTGTGGAGGATCTGGTGATCAATCGTCTCGCGCCCAAGGGGCTGAGCAAGTTCTTCGCGGTGGAGCGGGCCCACAGGATTCCGGGCGGTGTGCCCAAAGTGGGTGCTCCCCCGCGGCCTATAATCGCCCTACTCTTTAACTTTCGGGATAGGGATGCTATCCTTCAGGCGTCGAGGGTGACCGGGCCGCTGAAGTTTGAGAACTCCAATGTCAGCTTTTACCCGGACTTCACGCAAGCGGTCCAAAAACAACAGCTGGGATTTTTGGGCGTCAAACGCCGCTTGACGGACATGGAGCTGAAATGTGCGATGTTATTCCCGGCTAGGTTGCGGGTTGAGTTCGGGGGTCGCTCACATTTCTTCAACCGACCGGAGGCGGTTGGAGACTGGTTGGATGCCCTGCCTCGGGGACAGGATCGGGACGGTCGGATGGCGGAGAGCGGAGAGGGTTTGGTGGAGCAGGACTAGAACTTGGTTCCTGGTGATGGACTAGACTGGTGACGTTTTGTACCTTGGCTCAACTGGACTATAGTTTGGCACAATATGCCCTTCAAATGCTTGGAGGTTGTGGGGAGCTTATTGGGGCCCTTTCCTCCTTCTGGGGTTCTTTTTGTGGTATATGTTAGGGCGAAAGGCACACTGCGAGTTGGGGGGGCTGTTTGGGCCCAAGCAGGGGTGCAGGGAGGGGGGAGTTGATGTTGGGGGATTGTGGGGGAGGGGGGGTGTTGGGGACTGTTTGTTTGTTTTGCAAGGCAATGTGAAGTTTTCTGCTGATTTGTCCGGGTTGTGCTTTCCGGGATGTGGGTATCATGCACGGGAGTGGGGTGGGGGATAGGGGATTGAGAATCCTTTCGTGGAATGTGAATGGATTGGGGGACAGGATCAAGCGCGGGGTGGTGTTGCAGTTTTTGAAACGGATTTCGCCTGACATTGTTTTCCTGCAGGCGACACATTTGATTGGGAACTCCTTCCATGCCCTAAATAGGAGGGGCTATTGCCTTGCCGCTCACTCTGGTTTCACTTCTGGCTCAAGGGGAGTGGGCATTTTGGTTAGGGCCTCTCTCCCATTGGAGGTGGACAAGGTGCTTCACGATGATAGGGGGCGCTATGTGGCACTGGTGGGGAGATGGGAGGGTAGGACTGTTTCACTCGTTGCTGTTTATGTGCCTCCGGGATTACAGACGGCTACATTTGCTGATATGGAGCGTCTGGTCCTGGGACTCCCTGGGGGGGTTCTGGTGTTGGGGGGTGACTTTAACGCTGTTGTATCCGGGTTGGAGGACCGTCGCCCCCCCAGGGATCTCCCTAGGGCTCAGGCCTGGTTGGGTGGCTTTCTGGACACTTTGGGACTTGTAGATTGCTGGAGATTGATGCACCCGGGACAGGCGCAATACACCTTTCACTCGGGGGCCCATGGGAGCCTCTCGAGACTTGATTACATGCTTATGCCGGCGATTCAAGCTGGGATGATTGGGGAGGTGCGTCATTTGGCCCGAGGTATTTCTGACCATTCCCCTATATGGTTGCAACTGAAGGTTGTCCCTGGGGCAGAGGGGAGAGTAGCGCCCATTAACCCCTGGTATTTACGTAACCCTAAGATCCGCGCGGAACTGGTCAAGTCCACCGATCACTACTTCAATGATAATGTGGGGACGGTGTCGTCGGCTGTCTCCCTATGGGAGGGTTATAAAGTGGTGATCAGGGGGCAGGCCTTGTCACTTATCTCCTATACTAAGAGGTGCGGGAGAGCGGAGGTGGTTCGCCTGGAAACTGAAATAGCTGAAATGGAGGAGGCCTTGGAGCGGGGTGTTACTGATGAGAAATTGCACGTTCTCAGCCTCAAACAATCAGATTATAGAGCGCTAGTCACGGATGCCGCTAAAGAGATGAGTAGACAGCAGCAAGGACGACTGTATGATGTGGGGGATAAGGCCGGAAAGTTGATTGCTTGGTTGGATAAGAAGGAGAGAGCGAGCAGGGTGGTGCCCGTTGTGGAGAGAATGGATGGAGTGCGTGTGACTGACCCTGTGGAGATTGTTGATTGCTTCGCGGATTATTTCCACGGGGTATATTCTCCGGTTTCTGTGTGTTCGGAGGAGGATTCTCATCTGTTGCTTAGAGACATTGCATTGCCAACCCTATCGGAGGCTGATGCAATATTGATGGAGGCGAAGTTGTCATCAGATGAGATCGCTTTGGCCATTCACTCGATCGCTTCTGGTAAGGCCGTGGGTCCTAATGGTCTTCCCATTGAACTATATAAGTTGCGTCCCGATAAGATAGCGCCGTATCTTCGGGACATGTTTTCCGCGGCACGTGCGGCGGGCTTCCTCCCCCCTGACCAACGTCTCGCCACCATAGTTGTGATACACAAAGAGGGGAAGCCGCGAGATCGCTGCGCCTCCTATAGGCCCATTTCGCTGTTGAACGCAGAACCCAAAATTCTGGCTAAGGTATTGGCTAATCGTCTGGTTCGGGTCGTGGGCGACTTGATTCATCAGGATCAGTCCGGTTTTATACCCCATCGGAATACCGCCCTGAATTTGAGGCGGTTGCACGGCGTGCTTGCTAGAGCGGAGTTTATATGTGAGCCGGCCATCTTGGCATCGTTAGATGCTACCATGGCGTTCGACACTTTGGAGTGGCCGTATATTTGGGCCGTGTTGGCGAAATTCGGGTTCGGCCCTGAGTTTATTGGTTGGGTAAAATTACTATATGCTGACCCATTGGCACAGGTTGTGGTGAATGGTAGGGTGTCGGCTCCCCTCGCGCTGGGGAGAGGTATGCGGCAGGGTTGTCCATTGTCACCCCTTCTCTTTGCACTTTCTTTAGAGCCTCTCGCCGCCTGGTTGCGCTGGGAGCCGTCGCTGCGTGGCATTAGATGGACGCCGGAGTTCGAGGACCGTGTCTCCCTCTATGCGGATGACATCCTTCTGTATCTTACCTCTCCCCGACAGTCGCTAATTGTATTGGTAGACGTATTGCATTCCTTTGGTCGCAACTCTGGCCTGGTTATCAACTGGGCCAAGTCATGTGTGTACGTCCTCTCGGGCGAGGCCCCCCTCCTGCCGCGGGATTGCCCTATCCAGATTGCTACGCTGGGGTTCAAATATTTGGGAATCTTTATCTCTCTGGATCCCGCGGTCCGCTATGAGCGAAACCTTCTCCCTCCCCTCCAGCGATTGAAGGCCGACGTCGCGAGGTGGCGACGACTTCCGCTCTCGCCGCTCGGACGGGCGGCATTGTTCAAAATGATGTCGCTGCCTCGCTTCTTGTACGCTTTGCAAAATACTCTGGATGTCGTGCCAGCCCGTTATTTCCGTGAGGTGGAGGGTCTTCAGCGCCAACTGTTTTGGGACGGGCGGCCGCGGATCGCTCTCGCCAAGTTGACGCTCCCTTGGTATGATGGGGGGGTCGCCCTCCCCGATATTAAACGATACTATTGGGCATCTCAATTGGCGGCGGTGAACCACAGGATATACGGTCCTGCCTTGAATCCGGCCTTCGAGATGGATAAATTACTGCTCCCGGGGGGGGATTATAACAGGGCGCTGTATTCGGTGACCCCGGTTGCACGGTTGACAGGACCCACGCAGGTTGCGGTACGTGTGTGGCATGCGGCGAGTGCTGCGATGGGATGGAGAGATCGCTTGACTCGGGTGACGCCGTTGTATGCCTCCGGGCGGCTGGGTTGTTTGTGGAAAACGAAAGGCTTCGAGAAATGGGATATGATTGGTATATGTAAGGTGGGTGATCTTTGGGCGAAGGGGTCTTTCAAAACGTTTGAAATGCTTAAAACTGAATACAAATTAAATGATAGAGAGTACTTCCGGTATGCACAGGTCTACCATGCGCTGTGTTCGGTCTTTCCGGACGCTGCTGCTATCCCCGAATATTCCCCGCTGGAGGATAGAGTGTTGGATGGCTATGTGCCCGACAGCACTATTTCTCTTATTTACAAAAAACTTATTAATGATCGCGCGGACTTGCTGATTCGTCTGCGGGAGGCATGGACGGGCGACAGCTTGGAACTGGACGATGAGGACTGGGTATCGGCGGTGGCCTCCCCGAAAGAGGTGGCGATCCCGGCCCGCTTATGATTCGTACAGCTGAAGATCCTACATAAACTACTAACAGGAGAGACTAGAGCAGCTTATGATATAACCACACTGCAAACAGTAGTGGAGGTGAGACGAATATCACAATTGCCAGCCCAAGCAACACAGATAATAGTCCTCATCTGAGCATGTAAACTGAGTGCAGACTTGATAGTGAACATTTATAGTGACAGACATTATGCCTTTGTAGCGGCACACAATTTTGGTAGGCTGTGGGAGGAGAGAACATTTCTGACTTCTAGTGGTGGAAAAAGAAAACCTCATAGCTTAATTGTGCGACTCAATGCTTTAATTTTGCCTAAGGCTTTAGCAATCATGAAATCTTCTGCACATCATAAAGTGACAGATGATGTACGTAAGGGAAATCATTTTGGTGATCAAATTCCTAAACCACGGCGTTTGCAAAGACAAGAACTATGCTGCGGCTCATCACAGCAAATGTCACAAACAGAAAGCAAAGTAGACATGGATCCCTACTTCTTACAACAGAGTGCAACTGAGGATGAAAATGTTGAATGGTAGAAGGAGGGTGCTGAGGTTGATGGGATTCGGGTAAGTGCCGAATGGAATGATTAGGTTGCCTAATGCTTTGGTCTACAATTTGGCCCTCACTATCCATGGTCCTGCATAGTTGGGTGTGATGCTATGTGTAGATACTTTTCACAATTTTGGTATAATAAGAACTTTTGAAAGAAGTCTGATGCCACAATGAGACATTATTGCATTACCCTGAATCTTTTGTACAACCAGGTGAAAGACACTCTGCCTGCATCATCTATGACTGAAGGGCACGGTCTCCAGGCCGGAGACTGGGTGCCCACTAAGAACCTCTAGTGCAACAATTTTCTCCAACAGAGACTTATCTGGGTAACGGATACCCAGGATGTGTGCAAAATTAATATTGTGATATTATATATTTTGATCAGATTGATGTCACATTGACAGGATTTTCGCATCAACAGATACTAGTAAGAAAAGCTGCAGGATATTACCCCTCCTGTTGGGATATTTTTCAGATAATTAATACAACGTACTACTTAAACTGCTCGGGAGTAAGGAAGACAGTCACCTTGGATGTCCACCAACAGAGATATAGCACTGTTCTATATGCCAGGGGACACTTGTATGCTGACCCAACTTTCTTCTTCTTGTTAAATGGGACATATTCAAATTTTTATAATGGAAACAATGATGTTGCTTGGCCATGGTACTACCATTGGGGGTGCCACCTACACACCCACACATGCATGCACGCAAGCACATACACACACATACACATACACATACACATGTTGGCTCAGAACGCTAACAGAAGAATTTTAAATAACTATTCTAATGGATTTAGCTTTGGATACATAATGACATCCATGATAACATTAGGAGGAGTAGGAGTGGCCCTAGATGAAAAGTGTAGGGAATATTCTGAGTGCAAGTTGCAAATATTATCGAATGAACAGTAAAGGCCCTCAAAATTATCACTTTAGAACAGAGGTATGCCATTGACTTTACTGCGGCCGAGGAAAGGGGGTCATACACTGTCATTGGAGTCTCTTGTATAGTGGGAATAAAGAATATGGAAGGAAATATAACTGCCATCACAGACTTGTGAAAGGAAAGTGGACTATTAAATGGGGCAACTGAGGATGGCTTATTCAAGATGTAGTCCTGATAGGGGTGCTGATTTTAACCTTTTGTATTCTTATACATGTACTATCCATATGCCTTTCCGCATGAAAGTCTCGGGTAAACATGAGTAAAACTATGATGTCTCTAATAAACCCAGATCAACATGAAATTATGCAAATGATGACAATAGAACTAGAGTGAATGCCCGTGTTAAGAGGGCATTCAGAGGGATGGATGAGAAAGAACACTTTTATTTTTTGTTTTCCTTTGTCTATTTAGATTACATTTTGTATTTCATGCCATCCATTTTGTTTAAATGCTTTGACCTACTTGAACAATTGCGTTATGCTGTTGCGTGTAAAGGGCATGGGTTTCGGAGAAGTCTTTTTCCATACTGCTAAGTTCTTCAAAAATTACTCATATGTGCCCACAAACACAGGTGTTAAATGTCACCCATCTATTCATTCCATTATGCTCGAGACCATTACTTTGAAACTGTATGTTTATCACATATTTGCATGAGTATAGGCGGGTCTCGAAAACAGTGGAAATGCTCCATACTCAGAATAATTTGTTATCAGAAAACAATCTAGTGCTGTGTTCTCAGAAAAGTACCAATGACCCGCTCGCAGCACGTTCTATATGGTGGTTGCACCTGGCGTATTTCCTGTAAATTGTCTTGCACTTTGCATGTGATGTCTGGTTTCGAAATTATGTGCATCCTTCAATGTACTGCATGGCTTTTGTAAGCAGAGTAGTTTGTGAGTTAAACCAGACTCTCTGACAGATTCCTTGTTGCAACAACCAATAAATGATATTGGTGAATTCCCAATGGATGGCATCTCCTTTAATTCAGCTTTAACATTTGCAAATCTTGGGGCATGGCCAAGATGGCGGTGTGAGTGTACATGCTTCCTTGGTACTCCGTCCCCGCCGGGCCTACAGCATCATCATAGAAACCTGATCCACCTAGAATCTAGCCCTGGGGACTGCCTCGCTGGCGGTGCGTGGGGTTGAGAGACTGAGGACCACAGAAGCACAATGTGACTCCTCCGGGGGCAGCTGGCCGGTGCCCGGTAATGTCTGAGGCAGGCCCACCTTGCTGGATTTGCAACGCGAGACTGGGCGGCGCTGCGATAGTCAGCGGCAGGGAGAGTGGCACCCTGGGCGCCGAGCAACACCCGGTAGAGGGGGCCCATGGACTGGGCCTCGCCAGATCCCTGAAGCACAGGCGACTGGCTGGAGGGTGATCCGACTGTGGGTGGTGCTGCGCTTGCTGGCAGAGCCATCACCAGCGATTCCCAGGAGCTGGGTGTGACAGCGCCCCAAAGTGATTTCCATCCGCCGGGTCGAGGAGGGCGGATCAGCCTGTGAGGCACGACTCACGGCGGAAGCCCCTTTGGGCAAACAGTAGAGGCGCATCCCGTGGTCGCCCCCATCCTGGCAAACTTGCAAAGGGGCCTGCTGGTGCTCGCTTAAACAGACTGCACTGGAGGCAGGGAGGCTCAAGTGCCTCCGACCGTACCTCACGCTTGGGACAGTGAGCTGAGATGGCACGGTAAGCCCGGGGTGCAGCTGTCAACAGCGACATATATGGGATAACAAGGGCTATTCCCAATAGCCACCTGCCTTTGAAGACCTCAGCGCTAAACAAGCAGCAACATCCCATAGAAGGGGGCTGGGTTTTGAGGATGCATGTGAACACTGTCACACCATGCTGAGACTTGGAATCACAAGTACCTCGAGGGCCCTTACACAGCTTTGCAGGACACTAGTGGGCCCGGGGATTTTCGGTTGCAGCGACCTTTGATGCCCACGATGGAAATTGGAGCCCTGTGTCCCCACTTGCCGTAGTCCTATACCTTTTAACTCTCCGGCTGGCAGAGGCCGACTCCTAGAGTGGGTTGGTGAGCATATGCCTCACAGGACACGCACGGGCATGGTTGATTGTGAAGGCAAGGAGGTCTGTGAGGGACCCCACATTTGTGCGCACTTGTACTCCAACAAACCGACTGGCCTCCCAGTGAGCCCGATGCCAATCTGCTGGTGTTCAGGGTGATAATTGTCAAAAAATAGCGACAGCCAAAGTGAAGAAGGATCGCTCGGTCCGCGATTTGCTAATAAAGGGCACCGGGGAACTCCACAATGACAAGGCTGATGGAGGCCAGCAGGGGAGTGGGAGCTGAGATCCCAGTTACGCGTGAATTTCTGGAGGCTTTGTTCGCCTCCTTGCGCAAAGATCTTCAGACAGTGAAAATAGATTTGCAGCTGGAGCTCAGAGAAGTCCGCCGAGATACCAACGCAGTTGATGAACGAGTTGTGGCCCTCGATGAAGGCACCACAGCCAGAGATGAAGAAATAGAATCTCTTTGTTGCAAGACCAACAGATTGATTTGCAGGTCCATCCGAGGCAGAGGGCTCGGATCTTAAGGGATATGTCCAGGCCCTGTTTGGCTTCATCTTGGGCACCACTGCTGAGAATGATGTTAAAATAGACCGGTGTCATGGAGTGGGTCCTCCACGCGAATTCTCACACCCTCCTGCAGACATCTTGGTGTGTGTGCACAATTTCAAAGTGAAAGAAGCCATACTCAAGGTGTCTCAAGATGCACAGAAATTGCAATTCAGGGACCACGCACTCCAACTCTTCCAGGACCTCATAGCGAGTACCTTACAGAAGCAGAAAGACGTCCGAACTGTGACTAATCACTCAAAGTCAACGGGCATTGCATACTCATGGGGCCACCCATTTCATCTTATTTTCTGCTTTGAGGGCAAAACTTACCAGCTGAACTCCCTGGCTGAAGCTTGTAAGGTTCCCCCCCACGAGGGTCCCTAGCAGACGACAAAGGACATGGCCAAAATCACCTAAGATCACAGCATGGATCCCGTCTCGAGCGCCACCGCCCAATCCGGTCACAATTGCCAAAGAACGGTTGGTGGTGCTGCGCTCCCTCGCTGGTGAAGGTGGAGAAGAAGCAGATCCTCCTTACTGAGGTATTGCATAGAAATGCTGGTAGTCTGGTCAATGTGGTGTGGTGGAGGCAGGGTCACTGAGCCTAGACACTATTAAATGACCCTGGCCACTCTGGTCGTCCCCTTCTGTATGGACCTTCCTATTGGGATGGGCTCTATCTTACACATGTTTACATATTTGTTTGCTTTGTTATATTGTTGTGGTTTATGAAGTTTGGTGGGGGTGCCCCTCCTAATGAGCCAATTCTGATAAGTCCTCCACATTGCGCACCGCTACGAAAATTCCCTACCAATTAGATCCCATAAGCCTCACACACATGGCTATGGAGACACTTACTCAATATTTTTTAGCTTATTTTCTCCCCCTTGGCCATGGAAATTAAGATAATTAGCTTCAATGTACAGGGCCGCTACAACCCTATTAAGAGATCTGTGGTATTTTCTTTGCTGGAACACGCTCAGGGGGACATATTTCTACTCCAGGAGATGCACTTACTCTCTAAGGACACACATAGAATGTACACCAAGAGGTTCCCATAACAATTTTGGTCCTCAGGGAGAGGGAAGAAAGGGGGCGTAGCTATTCTCCTCTCCAAACACCCCCCCCCCGGTAAAATCTTGGGTATTATAGCTGAGATTAAGGGTCGCTTGATAGCTCTTTGAATGCAATTGGCTGCATTTCATCTTACAGTGGCATCGATTTATACCTAAAACGAACAACATGAGTCCTTTTTAACAGACATTTTAGCCAGAGTGCTACATACCCCAGAAGCTACAATCGTTGCAGTTGTGGTGGGAGGGGAGCTGAACATAGGGATGGATACTGAGCGGGACCGATCGGGACTTACAGGGTCTCTCTTCCCCGAGGGACGGTACTGGCTGGAGGAATGCGGGTTGCGCAATGTGTGGCACTCCCAACACCCGGACGAATGAGACTACACTTTTTATTCCGCTGCCCAAAAGACATTTGTTCGATTAGACCACTTTCTAGCTTCTCCATCTGCTTGGAAGCGATTGCTCGCTTCTACTATTGAGCCCCGCTCGCTGTCAGACAATGCACATATAACATTTATCTTATGAACGTCTTCCCTCTCTGGGCAGATTCCGCCCTGGCGCCTCTGTGAGACAATGCTCCAGTCATCTGAGACAGACGCAGCACTAAAAAAAAAACTGCAAGACTATCTAGGTCTTAATGAAACGGGTGCCACTGCATTATCCTCGGTTTGAGAGGCCCTTTAAACTAGTTGCCCATGTGGCTCTCATTGCCAAAGCAGTGCACGAGAATACGACAAGGAAAGCCAAGAGGAAGGAACTAGAGACATTGGTGTTAAAGCTGGAATCTATTCACAAATGCACTGGGGCCCCCTGGATCTGGAGGAAATTCGAGAGGGAGCGCTTGCAACTTAAACGCTTCGACCTAGATACAGCTGAGCATGCAATGTTACGCTCAAACATAAATTCTACGTAGGAACTAACAAAGGAGGTTGTATGCTCGCGCATCGTCTCCGTAGTAGACAATATGCACAATCAGTTAAATCGGTTCTGATGGGCTCTGGAGCAGAAGTGTTCAAGGTCAATAAAATTGCTGATACTTTCCAGGCCTACTACACCGAGCAGTACACTTGGGAATCTACCAGCCTATCAGACACATACACAGAGACTGCAGTGGTCATCTCCTTCCCTCCAGCGGAATCTGAAGCACAAGATAAGTCCATCCACATTGAAGAGGTGATTTCAGTGATAGTTTGCCTAAAGTCACCAGGCCCAAACAGGTTCAGTGCAGCATTTAATAAAATCTTTTGCTCGGAACTCGCCCCAGTACTCACCTGCCTTTTTAATTCATTTGCCAAAACGGGCACTCTTACAGAATCGATTCTTCAGGCCTCGACCTCAGTCATCCCGAATCCTGGGAAAGACTTGAAACGGTGTAGGTCATATCACCGTATTTCACTTCTGTACATTAATGTGAAACTGTTTGCCAGTGTACTGGCCCACGGCCTCAATCCCCTGCTGCCTGGCCTTATAGACCCTGATCAGGCAGGGTTTATCCCCGGTCGTCTATTGTGGGGACAATACTAAACGCATTTGCCATCTGATAAACAAGTTACACCGATCTCCGGAAGAAGCCTTGTTACTGGCGGTGGACACTGAGAAAGGGCTTGATAGGGTGCACTGGCCCTATTTATTTGAAACTTTCAAACACTTTGGCATGGGCTTACACTTTCGGAGGTGGATTAAGAGCATCTATAGCTCCCCCAGGGCGTCGTTCCGGGTGAATGGTGTGAGCTCTAAAGGCTTTGCTATAGAGTGGGATATGAGGCAAGGCTGACCTCTATCGCCGCTCCTCTTTGCTCTCTATATGGAGCCTTTAGCACAGAGAGAATCCTGAGGTGGAGGGCAACCCGTTTGGAGTGGATCAGCGCCTAATCAGCCTCTACACTGATGATGTCATCTTTTCATTCACCCAACATTTGACCTCTCTCCCAACCATTATCGCAGAACTACATGAGTTTGGAGCGACCTTGGGCTTCAGCGTAAACATGCAGAAATCACAAATTTTAAATCTGAACACTCTCCCTAATACTGAGTTGGCCCTGCGCTCACAGTTCGACTTTCAATGGGTTTCCAAGGACCTCCCATATCTAGGACTAGTTTTAGGCCACAGCCTCCTTAAAACAGCAGAGGCCAACTATTCAAAGCTTCTCGCCCTAATTCGTAAAGATCTCATACAGTGGCAACTACTTACACTCGTGTAGTTAGGCAGAATCGCAGCAGTAAAAATGAATATTCTACCCCGTGCCCTTTACATTTTTCAGACTCTTCCCCTGTCCCCGCCAGCTGGTACGATCAGTATTCTTCAAAATGAGATTGAGATCTTTATCTGGGGGAAAACAAAACCTAGGCTGCAGAAACAGCTTCTTCAGCATTCGAAGATAGAAGGGGGACTTGCTGTGCCCAACCTGTCCCGCTACTACCAAGTCGCGCAGCTGCATTATTTGGTGGAGTAGAAGCGCCCACTTATGGAGAAACACTGGGTCTTCATGGACCAAACAGTGGCGGGATCACAAATCTGGAGGGAAGTGTGGCTGCCTCAGCCTGATAGAGCCTGGGGGCTATACTCCTCCCATGTAATGCGTCGGACACTTCAAATATGGGACAAAGTGCGATGGTTGCGGGACTTACCTCATTCCCTTCTCCTATGACTCGCCTGTTTGCTAATCCGGCCTTCCCTCTGGACATGATTCTGAGCACTGCCAAACGCTGGATCGCTGGCGGATGTAAGCGCATGAGAAGCCTCTTCGACCTAAATGGCTTAATCCCATTCGATCAACTCAAAACAGACTTTGCCTTGCAGGAAGCAGACCGATTCACCCACACGCAATTGGCACACTGGATGTCTAGCTTGGACACACACCCTAAGGCAGGTAGACCGATGACTGCATTTGAGAAATGGCTGTTCCTAAAGGCAGACAATAGGAAGCTTATTTCAGAGATCTATCTCCACATGACGAAGAAACCAAAAAAGTGTAGAGCTACGGGACAGAACCGCTGGGAAGCAGAGCTAGGTCGATCGCTATCAGATAAAGAGTGGGATGACATTTTCTATAGAATGCACCCTATGGCACACATCGCAGAGCATACGGAAACTGCCTATAAGATCATTTCTTATTGGTACTACATCCCCTCTCGCATACAGAAAATGACCAATGTGACGGTCAATGCTGGCGGGGGTGTAGTAACCCAGGGACACTGATCCATCTCCTATAGCACTGGCCGAAGCTGAAGAGATTCTGGGAACAGGTCCTAAATGACATTGACTGTGCTTTAAACACCACAATCCCCAGAATCCCTGCATACACGCTACTGGGGCTCCCTAAGGCGCTTGGATTCCCACTATGCTCCATTAAAGGAAGGCAGATGGCCTTGGCATTGAACGCCGCACACAGAGTACTGCTGACCAGTTAGGGCACAGCTAAAATTCCCGAACATAGGCAGAGGCTTCATCAGCTTTGGTCATTGCTGGTTATGGAACGACTGTCAATGGTGCCCTTTGCAGATAACTCGACATACACTAAAACATGGGCCCCCTTTATCACTATCCTTTTCTCTGAGTTCAGGGAGTTGACGTGTCCTACGTACCAAATTATTTTAAGAATACTACCAGATGCCCTTGAGGAAGACAAGCCTCCTGGCAAGATTCCGGCTTAAACCCCGACCTACAACATATCCTCAGTAAGCACACCTTTCTACAGCTCGCTCATTCGGATGGGGTTGGGGTGGGGAGGGGCAGTTGGGTTTTGTGTTTCTCTCCCTTTTTCTCTCTGGTTAAGTTCCCAGGGGGCATATCAGCAAGGGCCTGCGATAATTATCGCTCAGCGCTTTTAGCGCGAGGATAATTATTGCAGGCTAACGCTGGATTCTATCTCGGAGATAGCGTGCTATCAGCAACGCTTATCTCCCAAGCGATAGGAATCCATGCGTTAGCTGGAAAACAGTGTGATTATCGCTGGAAATCCAGCGATAATCACACTGCGACCAGCGATACCTTGCTGATAGGGCAAAGTGGTCTTAGCCATGTAATCCACCGCCCATTGGATTACATGGCTAAGTCAGATCACAAGCAGGTGTAAGGAAAGTAGCGATAACTGTGGTTAGCACTACTTTTCTTATCGCTCTGCTTGTTTGCGTGCAGCTTGATAATTGGAGAAATGTCGGTTAGCGACATTTCTCCAGTTATTCTGGCACGGAACGCCCACTTTGCATCTCATTAGAGATGCAAAGCTGGGCGTTGTTGTAAGGGGGATAAATCAGCAAAACACGCGTGTCTTTGCTGATAAGGCGATAAAATTATCACCGCTTTTCGGCCAAAAACCGCCGCAAAAGCAGCGATAATTGTTTATCGCCGCCCTGTTAATATGCCCCTAGGTTCTTTTAATTTGCATACTCTAACTTGGCTGCACTTGCAGTTGTAGGCGACATGCTGTGTAACTGTTCTTCGGATTTAACTGCCAATAAAAAAAGAGATTTGTTTCCAACATTTGCAAAACTTTATTGGTCTGGAAGCAGCTGTACCCTCATCACTCTAAACAAAAAGTTTGACTAAATCCAAAAATGTTAAAAGAAGCACACAGGGTCATAGTCCTCCCTGGGACCTACTTTGGTTGTTGATGTGTTCCTTATGAAAGGACAGCAAGCTGTACCTCATAGTGAAGTCAGGCAGTGGATGAAGCAGGCTGACTCATGGCCCCTTGATGTATGTCAGAGTGGGTAGAATTTAAAAATAAATGACAGAACCACAGACCAAGAAGTCCGGCTGAAATTCCCTATAGGTAACTATGTTATACGCATACTTTTAGTAAAATCAAAAGATCTCGGCTAGCATAAACCTAAAAAAGCCAATGACTCTGACATTGGTTGACAACCTCTTGTCTTCGGCAAGGAAAGAAAGAAAGAAAGAAAGAAAGAAAGAAACAAAGAAACAAAGAAAGAAAGAAAGAAAGAAACAAGAAAAAATGAAGACAAGAAAGGAAGAGAAAGGCAATAAAGAAAGGAAAGAATGAGAGAAGGAAGGAAAAAGGAAAGAAATGCAAAGATAAGAAAGACAGAAAATGAAAATAAAGAAAGTGTAAAGAAAGAAGAAAGAAAGCAAGAATGAAAATATAAAAAGGAAGAAAGAAAAAGAGGAAGAAAAGAAAGAAGAAAGATGGAAAGAAAGTGAAAGAAATCAAAGAAAGTGGAAAGAAGGAAAGAAGGACAGAAAGAAAGAATGAAAGACAGCTTGGGTTACAAAGATAAAGCACACTTATGAGCTTATATACAGAGTTCATGTGAGCTAGCGGTATGGAGTGAAAAAGCAGCAGTCAGAAAAACGAAGGCCATTCAAATTTACAACAGCATTGGCAGGAGACAGGAACTGATGAAGCTGGAATGAGCCCTGTGCTTTCATCTGGTACAAACATTCTGAAAATTTAAAGGGTGATCCAAAAGAAAAACTACCTTCTGTTGTATCCAAAATCATCAAAAAGGTGCTGAACAAGAAATTAACCAATAATTGTAGGATAACACCCGTTTCAACAATCACCAAATATGACTCACAGATGTCCACAGTACGCGAACCACATTATTCAACATTACAGACGACACCTTTCAGATGCTAGATAAAGACATCTAACTATAGCTCAGATTAAACCACAACACTTTATATGACCACATCATTAACCACCTCTTGTAAAATAAGTAATTTGATGACCCACCGTAACATGAAAATAATCCTCCAAAAAAGCTAAATGCCACATCATTAATTCAAGCCCTAAAAGAAAAATGGTTGAATTACGGCAGGGAAACCTTTTTGCCTCTCCTGAAGATTTGGTTAATCTCTAGGATTTACCCTTGACAGAGTTCTACTTGAAATCCATCAAGCTGCAAATATATAATTAAAGCAAGCAGATCAGGCTCTCATCATCTTACAATTAAACTATGAGATATGCAATCTAGCAAGCCTCCCTGCAATCTGCACTTACTCCTTCAAAGCAATACTCCTCACAGTTGCCAGAAGGATTTCTGACACCAAACAATAAGGTCACATAACACCTGTGTTAAAGCAACTCTGATGGTACCTCTAGAGCCTTGCAGCACCACCTTTGAAGCCCTGAATTAAAAAACGAACGGTTGCTCTTCTCTGGTAATAATGTAATAGCACAGCTCCTCATAAGCTCTCAAGAAAACATTCTGTGACCCTCCATGGAGAAAAACTGATATATTTGGCAAGCTTGGCCAAATATAAATGTATGTTACGGGAAGCCAAGCAAAAGCACTTTGCCTCACAGTTTGCAGCGGCAAAAAATCCTACGAAAGAGATTTTCTCCACTATTAATAAACTGTCCTTATTAAAACCGGCTTCGGTACCGGCCAGCACTGAGCTTTGTGAAAAAATAGCTTTGTTCTTTCAGAACAAAGTCAACACTATCTTCACCAGTCTCAGCGACCCAATTGAGAGGAATCAGGAGGGCGAGACTAAGCCCAGTGGAACTCTTCCACCAAGTATCCTTAAGGAGTTTAGACATCTTACCCTTCAGGACGCCTTGGAGTTAATGGCCAAAGCCAACTCCGGGTCCCCACTGGACCCCTGCCCTCTGAAAATCATCAAATTGGCACCAGTACCGATTGCCACCCACCTCACAGCAATCTTCAACGGTATGTTTGATGAAGGGTTATTTCCAGTAGTCTGGAAAAAGGAGTCTATCCTCCCCCTGTTGAAAAAACCTAGTTTGGATCCCTCCGATCCAAATAATTTCCGACCTATTTCTCGTCTCCTATTTCCGGCTAAACTAGTTGAAAGGGCATTAAACCATAAACTCACAATCTTTGTGAGGAACACCTCACTACTGGATCCATCGCAGCACGGATTTCGGGAAGGACACAGCACCGAATCTGCACTGATCGTAGCTACGGATCAGATCAGGTCCACCGTGGATCGAGGATCAATCCGCTGCTTTCGACACGGTCCATCATGGCTTGTTGATGGACCAACTTAGGAAAAGTGAAATTCAGCAAAAGGCTTGAGACCTACTAAACTCCTTTCTTTCCGATCGGAGCCAAATAGTTTCCTTGGAAAACTTTGCTTCCCGACCATTTTCGCTGCCCTGCGGGGTCCCACAGGGATCCTCGCTGAGTCCCACACTGTTCAATATTTACGTTTCCTCATTGGCGCCTATTATCAGAAACCATGACTTTAGCGTAACCTCCTATGCGGACGATACGCAAATTGTTGTGTCTCTTTTACCCGGCCAGGAACTAGGGTTGGACCAGAACTTTCAGTCCTGTATGTCTGAAGTGGCTCGATGGATGGCAAGCAATTGCCTCAGGTTGAATTCCAACAAAACCGAGGTTATGTTATTTGGGAACAACCCTAGTTTTTGGACCCCAGCATGGTGGCCGCAGGAACTGGGGGCCCTTCCCACTCCGGTAAATAAAGTTAAGAATGTTGGAATGGTAGTGGATGCCAAGCTATCCATGGCATTACAGGTAAAGGCGGTAGCCTCTAAAACCGGCTACATCCTGAGAATGTTGAAGAAGATTTTGTTCCTTCTTCCTCAGGAGCATCGACAGACTGTTGTAGTGGCCCTGATAACATCAAGATTGAACTACTACAACAGTCTATACCTCAACATTCAGGAAGGCCTGTTGCATAGACTGCAGCTGCTGCAGAATGCCGCTGCCAGACTCTTAACTGGCCTCCCCAAGTTCTCTCCTATATCAAAGGCCATTCGAGACCTACACTGGCTTCCTATTAAGTGTAGGGTCCACTTTAAGTCCCTTTGCCTGGTCTTTAAGGCCCTACACGGAGAAGGCCCAGACTTCCTGATCAACAGGTTTAGAAGGTATATCCCTGCCCGACATCTCCGCTCGTCTGATGCCAATCTGATTAAGGTCCCTCTTATAAGGAAAGTTAATTGGGGAGGCCGTAGTTTCTCATACGGTGCGGCTAGGCTGTGGAACAGTTTGCCATCTCAGATGCGTTGCATGGAAAACTTATTTCAATTTAGGAAAGCGCTGAAGACTTGGTTGTTTGTTAAATAATTCCGGATCCAGGTTTATGGAGTAATGGACAGCGCCAGGACACCTATTTGGTAATCGCGCGCTATACAAATTACATAACATAACACTTATTTCCTCTGAATTGTCTCACCATAGGCTCAATGATATCTTGTTGTAAAAAGGTGAATTTGTATATTGTATCTCTGTTTTGTTTAAGGTAACTCTAAATCAATGAACACTCATCTAGGGCTATTTTCTTCCTGGCAGTCAGTATCCTTCAACAGCCAGCTTTATTTGCTGACAATAATGCACTGTTCTCAATTACGCACTGTCCCACTTTTTACCTGTCCTAAAATCGGACATCTTATAATCGTCAAACTCTCATTAAGATCCACCAAAAAGGTATCTAAGTTTGGTGAACCCTAGAAGGTATCAATGATGCCTTCCACATAGAGATGCCTATGATTTTCAAACAATGTTCTGTATTTGAGGACGTTTTAGAAACTTTAATTCACAATTGACTATAATCTATTGTTTTTTCTATATATCTTTTCCCTCGGTAATATTATCCCCATCATTTTGTAACTCTCACCATCTCACCATTCATGAGAATCAAATTATTTTCTTATTTTCAACCCACTTTTCTTTTCCAGACACAAGTGTTTAACTGCCTCATTGTTTCCGGGTGTCTCTACATTCACTAATGCTGAACTTAGCCACATCTGAAGCCCTACTTTTTCTGCACTAATGTCGTAACCCAACTCTCCACTGTCCTCCTGACTCCCTAGCATTTGCCTCATCTGACAAAAAACTTAATCTTCACTTCAACACATCCATACATCTGGAATCTTTCATTACAAGCACACACAGTGCGGCACATTATGAAGTTCTAACTATTTAAGAAAAATCCACCCATTCATTTTAATCCACCTTACCGAAAGGACTTACCAACTTACTGGTACATAGTATTATTAAGTAGTCTACAAGTGGGACTTCGAAAGTACTCCATTCTCTAACTAGATAATGTTTTCAACTTCACTGATGGAATCTTATACAGCATTTCAAAGCTCATGTCTATTTAAGTCAAATGTCATCAAGCAGGCTGGCACTCTGTGAATAACCAGGACCCTATAGAAATAAGTGGCACTAGAATTTAAGGTTATCCATCTCACATTTCTAAAGCACCTTTATGTCTCCACAACCGTTTACACTTCCACGTGCACTTTAAGACCTCTCAATCAAAATCGCCTTAACTCCCATAAACCTCCAAGCATTGTATTTAGGTTTACCTCATTGTACTTCATATGAGCATATTCCTGGAATTAACTTCCAAAGTGATTAAGTGAACACCTCAATCCAGGACTTTAAAAAGACTGTATAGCTTTATATCATGCTACTCAAAAGCTAAGAGGGAGGCATAGCCCAACTCTTCCCTCAATCATTGTAACTATCTACACTGTTGCCTGTATATCACTGTAGATGTATATATGTTTGTCAAATGTTGAGCTTTTCTGTTAACCTATACATAATAAGGCCTTTGCTTCTCATTGCTCCTGCTTAATATTTACCCACTTGAATACACCATATTGTCTGAAACCCAAATGAAAGGCATATATAGAGAAACTATGCCTCCAGGTACACTGGAGGAGAGTATCAGTCTGACAAAAGTAGGAGAGATACTTACCACAGCAAAAAGATGCTTAACAAAGCCCCTCAACTTAAGGGAACAAAGTAACCCCTCATATTATTGTAAAGAAGGGTCCTGAAGTCCCACAGCAAGCCTGTTGGTAAGAAATTAATAAAAGCTGAGAAGAGAATCCTGGCAGCACAGAATGCCAAATATTCCATGATTCGATGTTCTTAACCCTATACTTAACCATGAGGAAACTATTCAGGTTGTAGAGGGGAAGACAAAACGAGTTGTAAATTTAGCAGGAAGAGGAGTCTACCTGGTTTAGGAGGGTTGGTAAAGCAGAATGACTCCCTGCGGTCTGATATAGTCTATTTGATTGCACAGGTGAAGGAACGCTAATAAACTGTCGAAAACCTTTCCAAAAGTCCCATTATCAGTTTAGAGGGAACTGAAAATCCTTTAATTTCTGAAGCAAACTTAAAATATGGAGTAGAATACCTGAACTGAATTTCCTCTGCTGCAGAGATATTATTGCAGAGGGAATTCAGTTGGTGGATTCTTCCCATTATTGGAGGATGTTCAGTTCTCTCCAACCTCTGAGGGCCGGATTTACATAGGTAATCGTACACATTGGTGTAAGTTTACTCTTTTTCAGTATTCACAAAACTGCAATTTAATAGTAGGTTTATTAGTGAGGAGACTCTGCAGTCGGGGCAGAGAACTCCGCGCATAAAAAGATAGGACAGGCCAATCTTTTTATGCCTGGAGTTCTCTGCCCTGACTGTGGAGCCTCCGCACTCGGAAACTCACTATTAAATTGCACTTCTGTTTTGATTCTCTGGAGTGGCCTTATCTGTTTACTATTCTGGCTAGGCTGGGACTAAACCCGACTTTCATTAAACAAATTGAATTATTATACTTCGAATACATGGCCAGACTTCGATTAAATGGTTTAATCTCGTCCCCATTCCAGGTTACTCTGCGAACAAGGCAATGTTGTCCTCTCTCCGCTTTGCTCTTTGCCATAGCTATGGAGCCGCTAGCTGCCTGACTCAGGAAGCACCACGCAGCTAGAGGACTGGGGTTTTCTACAAGCGGGCTAATCATATCACTCTACGCGGATAATATCACTTTAAACATAAATAACCTGAAGGAAAACTTACACCCAGTACTTCGAGAGATTCTGAAATTTGGAGGGAGATCGGGAGTCCATATCTATTGGGCAAAATCTGTTTTATTCCCGCTGACTGACGAAACTACAACCTTCATGTTAGAAATTCCACTTAAATGGGCAGCTGTTCCGGTATGCTACTTCGGGATCTGGCTGAGCCATAGTGAGCAGGAGAAATGGAGAATGAACTATGGACAGACGATATCATGGCTAGAGGATAAAATCGGCACTTGTGTAAAAGTATGTGTAAAAGTTACTTCTATAGCGCTACTACCACTCCAGGGAGTATCTTGGCGCTCACCCAACTCAGATGTACGAGAAGGGGGGGGGAGTAGACACAGATTACATGCGGCACACTACATCTCAGACCATTGCTATACAAGCTGAATTGGACATAGAGTATACCCAAGTTTTTAATGCTTTCCTGTATTGGGTTTCATCCGACAAGGAGCGTAAGGAAAAGGGTAGCTTGTTCCATGCTTTAGCACCCAACACGAAGACAGATTTGCCACCTTTAGTTGTCAGCTTAAATTTAGGGATAGTCAGCAGGTTTTGGCCCGCAGATCTTAGACAACGTACCGGCTTGTATCGCTTAAAACCCTCAGTTAGATATTTGGGGCCTCGATGGTGAAAAGCCCTAAAGGTAATCAAGAGGACCTTAAAAAGTATTCTCTTTGCGATTGGTAGCCAGTGTAATGCATCCATTGCTGCAGAAGCTGATGATCTACGGGGCCAGCCTAATACTAGGCGGGCAGCTGCATGTTGGACCATTTGTAGTCTGTGAAGTACCGATCTGTTGGCTCCTGCATATAGACTGTTGCAGTAGTCCAGCCTAGAAGTGATCAAGGCCACTGCAACAGTTTTCCTGGCTGACAGCGGCAGAAGATCAAAGAACTTTCTCAAGGCTTTGGTTATGTGAAAGCATGTGCCAGCTACTGCAACAGCTTGTTGTTTGAAGGACAGCTGATTGTCAAATTTAATGCCTAAGTTCCGGACTGATGTGATGGTATTAGGAGGAGGTACCTCACCATCCGGCCAACAACTTATCGGGGAAAACAGATTTTCTTTTCCGACCGGAAGGATTTCCGTCTTCTCGGCATTGCATTTAAGATGATTATCTGTCATCCATTTAAATGTTGCGGCTAGGCACTCTTTAAGATTTTCTTCGTCGGCACCTGCTCGATCCCTGTCTAGTACTAGGATAAGCTGGGTGTCGTCAGCATACGAGATAGTACTGATCTGGAAAGAAGTAATCAGATTAATCAGGGGAACCAGGTACAGATTAAAAAGTATGGGACTCAAACTTGAACCCTGGGGGACTCCCGAGGTAAGGGCCTTAGCTTCAGATTGATACTGGCCCAATACTGTAATTTGGTGTCTATCTCTGAGAAAGTTTCTCAGCCAGGTCAGAGCTGTCCCCTCTACCCCCGCGGCAGCTAAACGGTCCGCCAAGATGTTATGCGAGACCGTATCAAACGCTGCCGACAGGTCAAGTAGAATTAGGACCGCCTTCTTTCCCTGGTCAATGGCCAAACGGAGAGTCTCAGTTGTAAACAATAAGGCAGACTCGGTAGAGTGTTTTGACCGGAACCCTGACTGATTATGATGTAAAATATCATTAGTTTCCAGGAAATTTGTGAGTTGGATGTTCACAAATTTTTCCGTTAATTTAGACATCACTGGAAGCAGGGAGATTGGGCGTAGGTTGGAGAGAGTGGTAGGGTCGGCAAGGTTTTTTTTTTGAAGTGGTTTGACCGCAGCAAGCTTCCAATCGCTAGGGACATCTGCCGTCGCTAAAGATGAATTAATAATACTGTTTACAATGGGGTTGATAGTTTCTGCCAGAGATTGTAAAGCCAAAGGAGGGCAAGGATCAAAGGGGGATCCGGATTTGCTCGCAAAAATGGCTTTAAGGGAGTCTTCAAGGGAGACAGGGGCGAAAGTGTCCAAACTAATTGGGGCCTTCACCCTCTCCCCTCTTTCATCTGCTTCTAAAATGGAGGGAACTAGAGGAAAGGTTCTCACAATTTTAAGAATTTTATTCTCGAAGTAATCCGAGATCTCATTACATAGGATTTGAGAAGGTGGAATCTCCTGCGACAGGACAGAGGGATTCATAAAGTCCTTGACTATATTAAAGATTTCCTTTTGTCCTTGAGCTGCCGTTTCAATTGCCTGAAGATAGTAGGCTTTTTTGGCTGATTTTATATCTGCATGGTACTGTCTTCTGGCCTGTTTATAAATGTCACGGGCAGTGGTCTCATAATGCCTGCGCCACCGGCGTTCTAATGTTTTTATTTCCCCCAGTTTAACTCTCAGGGGTAATGTAAACCAAGGAGCCTTCATTTTCTTTTTAGTGGAATTTCTGATGTTGGAAGGACTTAGTTGATTGCCTATCATAGTTATCCAATCCCGCAGCTTTTGGTTATCAACAGAGGTGTTACCTGTTGGCGCCAGGGTGCCAATTCCAGGCGCATCCAACGCATCAAGTCTACTGGATAGTTGTTTCCAGTTAGGTTTATGAATCATGTTAGGAGTGGTGGTGTTATTTCTAATTCTATCCGACATTTTATGCAAAAATGGAATAGAGAACGGGATAAAGAAATGGTCAGACCAAATCTGGGGACAGGGCGGATTGACTATCAGATTGCTGGAATTAGAGCAAATACAGTCTAATAGGTGGCCACCCGAATGCGTATATTGATGAGTCAGAAGAGTGAGTCCTAGAATATTAATAATGTCCATAAAGCAGTCCACTCCAGAGGCTTTTGGAGAGTCAAGGTGCAAATTTAAATCACCCAGTATGGTAAAATTCGAGAATCTAAGTGCCAAGTTACTGAGTGCATCTCCCACACTTTCCAGGAATTCCTTAGGGGGGCCTGGGGGGCGATAAATGAGTACACCAGAAAATGTGAGTGAATCATGTATACCCAAAGAGAATGCTAACGCTTCTGCTCCTTTTATCTCGGCGAGTTCATGGGAGGAGCATTTTAGTGAGCTGCGATATATAATGGCCAGGCCGCCTCCCCGTTTTTCCTTTCTATCTAGACGCTGAATAGAAAAATTCTCCGGGAGAGCGATAGCCAAGTCAGGATTACACCAAGGCTTAAGCCAGGTCTCGGTAATCAGAAGCCAATCGAGGTCATTGTCGGAAATGAGCTCCTGTATATTTTGCGCATTTTTACACAACGAACGGGCATTAATAAGACCACCTCGTAGTGTGGGGGAGGTAGGCGACATTTCCGGGGACAATACAGACAGTGGCATGCCAATATATTTGTTCACACGCAGCAGAGACAAGGTCTACCACCTATGACAGTCAACTGATGGACTCGTGCCAAATGATACGATCAGGGATGCCCTACCTGCAGTGAAGTAGTATAGATAATGCTCAGAACGGAGAGTCTCCCGCCTCTACGCCTCCGTTGCGCTGACGGGCGCAGACGGGCGCAGACGGGCGCAGACGGGCAAGACTCTGGCCCGACTCAGGCACGAGTCAGGCACTACCGCCGCGCGTCACCGCTGCGCGGTCCGACGTGAGCATTAAGTAGTCACTCCCCTCCCTCCGGCTGAGCACTAGAGCGCTCTGCGCGATGTTTCCCGGAGGGAATTCCAATATGGCGTCAGGTAACAAATAAACAGCCGGTTCTGCCCGCTAAAACAGCGGTGAGTTTCCAATTTAAGTGCGGGTGTGTGGGCAAGTAGGAACAAGTAGGAGCAAGTTAAAAACGAGCTAAACTAAACCATATACGAACACAAATACAAAAAGGATTGTGGTTTTAAAAAGATAGGTAATGTCCTGATCGCGCTTGCTTGAGCGCCGGTTTAAAATATACAGTGCTACGTTCTGTCAGTTCTACTATCCTCAGCCACACTAGCCACAGCTCGCCTTAAGTAGTCACTCCCCTCCCTCCGGCTGAGCACTAGAGCGCTCTGCGCGATGTTTCCCGGAGGGAATTCCAATATGGCGTCAGGTAACAAATAAACAGCCGGTTCTGCCCGCTAAAACAGCGGTGAGTTTCCAATTTAAGTGCGGGTGTGTGGGCAAGTAGGAACAAGTAGGAGCAAGTTAAAAACGAGCTAAACTAAACCATATACGAACACAAATACAAAAAGGATTGTGGTTTTAAAAAGATAGGTAATGTCCTGATCGCGCTTGCTTGAGCGCCGGTTTAAAATATACAGTGCTACGTTCTGTCAGTTCTACTATCCTCAGCCACACTAGCCACAGCTCGCCTTAAGTAGTCACTCCCCTCCCTCCGGCTGAGCACTAGAGCGCTCTGCGCGATGTTTCCCGGAGGGAATTCCAATATGGCGTCAGGTAACAAATAAACAGCCGGTTCTGCCCGCTAAAACAGCGGTGAGTTTCCAATTTAAGTGCGGGTGTGTGGGCAAGTAGGAACAAGTAGGAGCAAGTTAAAAACGAGCTAAACTAAACCATATACGAACACAAATACAAAAAGGATTGTGGTTTTAAAAAGTTAGGTAATGTCCTGATCGCGCTTGCTTGAGCGCCGGTTTAAAATATACAGTGCTACGTTCTGTCAGTTCTACTATCCTCAGCCACACTAGCCACAGCTCGCCTTAAGTAGTCACTCCCCTCCCTCCGGCTGAGCACTAGAGCGCTCTGCGCGATGTTTCCCGGAGGGAATTCCAATATGGCGTCAGGTAACAAATAAACAGCCGGTTCTGCCCGCTAAAACAGCGGTGAGTTTCCAATTTAAGTGCGGGTGTGTGGGCAAGTAGGAACAAGTAGGAGCAAGTTAAAAACGAGCTAAACTAAACCATATACGAACACAAATACAAAAAGGATTGTGGTTTTAAAAAGTTAGGTAATGTCCTGATCGCGCTTGCTTGAGCGCCGGTTTAAAATATACAGTGCTACGTTCTGTCAGTTCTACTATCCTCTACTTGGTCTAAATTACCGCATTCCCTGGCAGGGAGACCTGTGATAGCTAAAATGATAGTATTGCCCACATTTTTTACATGTTCATCAACCTCTCTCTTCCTCTCACTCAAGCATATTTTAAAACATTGTGCTCTCTAATGCTTTCTCTAGTATGGGCTGGAAAACAAGCACGGATTTCATAGGAACTCCTGACACTCCCCCTGGCTGAAGGTGGACTAGGCGCTCCTGACATTCCGCTATATGCTTATTGAGAGGAGGCTCAATTCCTACATTATTGGCTGCACCTAATCCCTTTTCAGCCCCATGTAGCAGTGGAAATGGACAGGGCAGCACCTATATCCCTTCCAGTGGCCATATCGTCGCCCTAGAAATTAAATAAACACAATTGAGTGTGCTCGGCGTGGGAGGGAAAGTGAAACAGAGCACACCTGGAGTTATTATATGACGCTTCTGTACCCCAATCCACAAATTTCGTCATTGGTAGACAAAGGTTCGGTGGACCTTGGGAGACTGCTGGGCATGATTACCTTCGCAGATCTACACCCGGATGGTGAATTTCGCACCTCACCACCAGCACGGTGGTTAGCCAAAATATCGAGTTTTAAATTTCGACCTACAATAATATCGTGTTTTTAATATCGTAGGTACAGAATATCGAAGTCAAGAATATCGATGGACAGAATATCGATCCCAAGGTAAGTAATATCGAAGTAAATAATATCGAAGTAATTAATATCGATGTAAGTAATATCGTAAGTAAAAATTTCGATGTCAATAATATCGATATTTATTTAGTGTAATGTCATTTAATATGTATTTTATTTGTATGTTAAAGATTATTGTAATGTATTTTAATACATTTAAAAATAAATGTTTAGAGATTTATAATTATTTTACATTTAATTTAGCGTTTTAGTATCAGAGCGGGTTGTGGGTTTATAGGGGAATAGGGTGGGAAGTAATTTAATTATAATTAATGAATTAATATGTATTGTTTAATTGGTATTTATGATTAATTAATTGGTAATTAATTAATAATTGGTAATTAATTGATTAATTAATTGTTAATTAATTATTAATTGTACAATTATTTTATTAATTGGTTAATTATATACATTATAATTAGTTTATTATTAATATTTATTTATTGTTAATTAATTAATTGTTAATTAGTAATTAATTGGTGATTTAATTTTATTAAGTGATTAATTGATAATTAAATTAATTATGTGAATTTTAATGTGTAGTGGGTTGTGGGTTTATAGGGGAATAGGGTGGGAAGTAATGTAATTATAATTAATGAATTAATATGTATTGTTTCATTGGTATTTATGATTAATTAATTTGTAATCAATTAATAATTGGTAATTAATGTGATTAATAGATTAATTAATTTTTAATTAATTATTAATTGTAAAATTACTTTATTATTTTGTTAATTATATAAATTATAATTAGTTTATTAATAATATTTCTTTATTGTTATAGTTAATTAATTAATTGTTAATTAGTAATTAATTGGTGATTTAATTTTATTAAGTGATTAATTCATAATTAAATTAATTATGTGAATTTTTATGTGTAGTGTGTTGTGTGTTAAAGGGGGAATAGTGTGGGATGTAATTAAAATTTATTTATTTAAATATTTATTTTACATAATTGGTATTTAATAATATTTTTTTTTTTAAAACATTGTTAACATGCAATTTTTTTATAAGAAATTATTAAATTGGTTATAATGTTAATAGAATCACTATGCTATCTAGTGCTTTCCCAACTGTTTTACTATCTGGAGTGGGAATAGTAATTTTTACCCCTACGCTATCCAGCGCTTTCCCTACTGTTGCACTCTCTGGAGTTGGAATAGTAATTTTTACCCCTACGCTATCCAGCGCTTTCCCTACTGTTGCACTCTTTGGAGTTGGAATAGTAATTCTTACCCCTACGCTATCCAACCTTTTCTCTACTGTTGCACTGTCTGGAGTGGGAATAGTAATTTTTACCCTTACGCTATCCAACACTTTCCCTACTATTGCACTCTCTGGAGTGGGAATAGTAATTTTTACCCCTACGCTATCCAACGTTTTCCCTACTGTTGCACTCTCTGGAGTTGGAATAGTAATTTTTACCCTTACGCTATCCAACACTTTCCCTACTATTGCATTCTCTGGAGTGGGAATAGTAAATTTGACCCTTACGCTATCCAACACTTTCCCTACTATTGCACTCTCTGGAGTTGGAATAGTAATTTTTACCCCTACGCTATCCAATGTTTTCCCTACTGTTGCACTCTTTGGAGTTGGAATAGTTATTTTTACCCCTACGCTATCCAACGTTTTCTATACTGTTGCACTCTCTGGAGTGGGAATAGTAAATGTTACCCTTACGCTATCCAACACTTTCCCTACTATTGCACTCTCTGGAGTGGGAATAGTAAATTTTACGCTTACGCTATCCAACACTTTCCCTACTATTGCACTCTCTGGAGTTGGAATAGTAATTTTTACCCCTATGCTATCCAACGTTTTCCCTACTGTTGCACTCTTTGGAGTTGGAATAGTTATTTGTACCCCTACGCTATCCAATGTTTTCCCTACTGTTGCACTGTCTGGAGTGGGAATAGTAATTTTTACCCTTACGCTATCCAACACTTTCCCTACTATTGCACTCTCTGGAGTGGGAATAGTAATTTTTACCATTACGCTATCCAACATTTTCCCTACTATTGCACTCTCTGGAGTTGGAATAGTAATTTTTACCCCTACGCTATCCAATGTTTTCCCTACTGTTGCACTCTCGGGAGTTGGAATAGATATTTTTACCCCTACGCTATCCAACATTTTCCTTACTGTTGTTTTTGTTGAAGTTGGACTAGTAGTTTTATTGTGTCTGATATTAAATATGTTTTGTAATATTTTAGCTATTGTAATATATAATTAATAATAAAAATTATTCAAATTAAAATTATTGATTATTATTTGCTATATGTAATTATTTAATATTTATTAATGTTATTGTTTTATGTGTATAGATGTATTGGTAATTTAAATAAATATTTAATAATTTATATGTTATAGAAATTATTATTAAAAGTAATTATTAAGTAAGTGTATATATTATATATTATATATATGTTTAATTAAAGTTTCATTTAATTATATATATTTATTATAAATTTTACATATTATACAATATATTTAATTATGTTTCTTTGATTTATAAGTATTATTTGGTTTATTTTACATATATTTTTAAACTAAAAAAAAACCGATATTTTTGAATTACGATATTTTTGACATCGATATTAAATTATCGATATTTTTGTACTTACCATGTTGTAGATAGGATGTCGATATTCTTGACCACGATATTTTTGTTGCGATATTTTTGTAGGTCGAATTTTTGTCTTTCGAAATTATGTCATACAATCCACCAGCACAGGAGGGAACCGAAACACGGTTCCCCGAGAACTTTTTGTACTATCGCATCCTGGCGCATGACGCCAATTACATAACACTTTTCCCAGTCCTCCACCCACACTACAGGCCCTCGAAAACATAATTCCATTGCTGCGGAAGCTCATAACGCGGCTTCATACCATTACGCAGAGCACTGCACCGGTAACTAAGCCAAAAGCATTGCATGAATGGAATGTAGAATGAAACCTGCTGATTACACAGGAACAGTGGGTGTTTTGTTGCAGCCAATTGCAGATGCTATCTCCCAATTACAAGTTACGTCTGATTAATTTTACATATTACACCGCTTCTACAGAACACATACCCAACTTCATCGTATGGGACTCTGGCCAGATGCAAGGTGTTGGAGATGCAGTGTTACACTGGCATCATTTCTGCATTTGGCCCCCCATTGCAAATTACTGGGCTGCTATTTTCACTAGGATAAATGAAGTTTTGGGGATACAGACTAAACCTACATAAATGTTGGGGATATTAGGATGTGTGAAAGACACCCCGATAGGAGTCCGTAAACTCCATGCTATGTTATTACCATTGGTGAAGCGGAGGGTGGCCATCAAATGGAGGGAAAAAAGTGCCTCATTGAATAAGACCTGGATACAAGATATCACTGTCTGTCAAAACCAGCTATCCATATTCTGGGAATTAATGCCAATGACATCCAGGCCCAAAGATATCTGGGGTCCTGTCCTTGAGTGGCTATGCCCTCTCCAATCCGACAATACTAACCCCCTAGACACGGCAGAGGTTAACTAAGCAAATACGTTAAGCTTCAGTAGCACAACAAGCTCTCCAATGCACTCCTAATAAAGTCTAAGGCAATGAGTGGTACATTAAGCTGTGATGTAGGGAGCTCTCGTAAATTATACTGGACTGATGTGACACATTCCAGATCTAAACCTAGGATGGGATACGGCCCAAGTGGTCATGTGTTGGCATGTGACTGGTGCTCTGACCTAAGTTAGTGTTGTTGTAGTTGTTGTTATCCCAAGGGATCAGTACTTTGGCGCTTGTTAGTGTAATTATACATTCAGTAATAAGAGATGTATGTGTACTCTTGAAAAATTCGAAAATAACAAGGACAGCCTGATAATTCCAATTACTAGGACAGGGTAATATATATTGAAAAGTAACAGCCTAGGCAATCATAAAAGATAGAAGCAATTACTAAATATGTGTCGATTAGTCAAAAATAACTCAAATCAACAATGAATAAGATATATAAAAAAATATATTTGTTTTTTTATTAATTTGTTCATTCATAAAATGGAAATTGCATTAAAGCACAATATTATTCTACACACATCTGTAGTAAATTCACTACAATCCTAAAAATTAGTATTTATATGAAAAAGTAGACAATGCTGTGGCACGGGCCTTTTGGCAAGAGCGTTGTCCCTTATCAGGAAGGCATGGGCAGAATCTATGGTGAAATGCTACCGATCATCTTGGAGAAAGTGGTCTCACTGGTGTGCGACGGGGTTTGGATCCCGTGGGGGCTGATGTGATCCATGTGGTCAACTACCTATCGGAGTTAGTGAATCAAGGTCTTGCCTACCGCTCAATTAACGTGTGTAGATACGCGATTTCAGCAGGCCACTTGCCCATTCACAAGGTTCTGGTAGGGGTGCATTCCCTAGTCTATAGATTGCTGAGAGTCATACGCCTGTGTTTCCCTCCCCATCCAAAGTACTCCTCTTTGTGGGATGTTAATATGGTGCTCCGTCTGCTACAATCTTGGCAGGACAATTATACCTTTCTCGTGAGGAACAGACAGGTAAGTTGGCAATGCTTCTTTGCCTGATCTCGTGTAAGCAAGTATCCGATGTCCGAGCCTTGGAGGTGTCCGCACGTGTGTTCACACCGGAAGGGGTGTCGTTTATGGTGGCGCAACGTACAAAGTCTAACACTAGAGTGGTTCACTATCCAGCCTTCCCAGGTCACCCGAAGTCCGTGTCGTATGATGTCTGAGGACATACGAGATGATGACGGAGGAATACAGACCTCCAGGTGTATCACAACTTTTTCTTTCACTCAAGAAGCCTTTCAAAGCTGTGACAGCCGCCACGATTGCCCGCTGGGTGAGATGGGTGCTCCAGGAAGCGGGTATTGATACTTCTGCTTTCGGGGCCAATTCAGCAAGGGGAGCAATGGCGTCGAAAGCCTTTGTCCTTGGAGGGAGCTTGGAGGACATCCTTAGAGCAGCGGATTGGTCCTCGGACTCCACCTTCAATACCTTTTATTTTAAACTTATCTTGGGCATGGCTTCTATGGTTGTCGATCAGCTTTGAACTAGCATAATCCGAACCTCCGGTCCTGACACACAATGCAACCTTTCCTCGCTATTATGAAGGAAAGTTTCAATTCTATTAAGCACGCGAAGGCGAGGATTATCCCACCCAGAGTAATTGTTATTCCTATCCTCCCTCGATGTTGGGAAGCTTCAAGCTGCCTACGTATCGAGCGTTCATAGGATTCGGGGGTTGGATTTGTTATGTGATCTTTATTTTTGATACTGATTGACTTGCTTCATAGACGTTCCATTGCAGGGATAACGTTTAGTTATCAAAAGGCTGACGCTGTTCCTTTTATGCAAAAACAACAGCTGATGGACAGAATGCAGAACAATGATATACATTCACCCCAGTACAGAGATCTGGGCCTAAATCCATCGTTTTTTTGCTCACCATGCCATTCCAGTTTGAACCAAGCCATATGCAAATCAGTCTTGACCCTGTGCCCCATGGGAACAGTCCAGCCCGAACTGCCAAGCCAGGTCCTCCCTGGACTGGAAACAAGCATCCAAGGACCGGTTTCGGGCTTTCAGCCCTCGTCAGCCCGGATAGCTTGATTCCAGTGGCATGGAGAGCACAGGACTCACGTCTGAGCACACCCGTCCCACTTGGGGTGAAAAATGCAAAAACAACAGTTGATGGACAGAATGCAGAACAATGTCATACATTCACCCCAGTACAGAGATCTGGGCCTAAATCCATCGTTTTTTTGCTCACCATGCCATTCCAGTTTGAACCAAGCCATATGCAAATCAGTGTTGACCCTGTGCCCCATGGGAACAGTCCAGCCCGAACTGCCAAGCCAGGTCTTCCCTGGACTGGAAACAAGCATCCTAGGACCGGTTTCGGGCTTTCAGCTCTCATCAGCCAGGATAGCTTGATTCCAGTGGCATGGACAGCACGGGACTCACGTGTGTTCGCCATAAGTTGGCAGGGTATGCTCAGACGTGAGTCCCTTGCTCACTTTACCACTGGATTCAAGCAAGCCTGGCTGAAGACGGCTGAAATGCCAGAAGCCGGTCCTAGGAAGCTTGTTTCCGGTCCAGGGAAGGCATGGCTTGGCAGTTCGGGCTGGACTGTTCCCATGAGGCACAGGGTCAGACTGATTTGCATATGGCCATGTCTGAACTGGGGTGGCGGAGTGGGCTAAAGAACGGTGTTGGATCAAACCCAGATCTCTTGACTGGGTGTGAGTGTTTGATTTGTTCTGATGCTCCGTCCATCACCACCCCCTTTTGTACCGCGCTGTTCCTTTTATTTCAGGATCTGATCAGAAACAAGAATGCTAACTGCACGTTGGATCATGTTTTTACCTCAAAGAAAGAGGAAGTGCTGTTCCTTGATGTTGTTTAAATGGGACTGCCTCCATGGTCATTTTGATATGTAAAAAGACTCATGGAAATTGTAGTCTTTGTTGTTACTGGTTAAGGCTGCTGAGCAATAAAATGGAAAAAAGATCAGCAGAATACTCGCCTCCGCGACCTTACCAGAATTGAAACTTTCCTTAGGATAGCCAGGAAATTTTGCATTCTCCATTCAATTTCCATAGGGAACTTTGAACAGAGCTACAGCCAAAACAGCTGAACAGAATAACACCAAATTTGGAAGAAAGCAAGATCATCACTCAGAAAGTGTGCTGTGTGTGATATGGAGTAAATCTACTCAGTAGTTTGTGAGAAATTAAGGTTCAAAATGTACAGATATCTGGATCGTTGCAATCACATGATGCTCATGGGACTCTCACGTTCGCACAAAATAATAAAAATGGAGTGATCCTACTGGTAGAGAGGGATCGGCTCTCTCACTCTCTTGAGAGTGGCACTCCCTCAAGAATGCACCCTCTGATTGGCCAGTCAGGTCCTGCAGCAAACCCCACGTTAAGCACAGCCATGGGGTGGTTGGTCACTAGTAGGAGGTTGGGCAGGGCAATAAAATAAACCCACAGAAATGTACTGAAAAAAACAAAGATTAAAGTGCCATTATAGTTAGGTATGGTAATATATTAATTTACATTAAAAAAAACTTACAAAGAAGCACACGTTAAAGTCACATTATAGTTAGGTGAAATTGTCAGTTAAAACACTAAACATATAATTTAAACTCCTTAAACTAATGAAATTCACCAGTTATAATTAACTAAAGTAACTATAACTTGTGCCTGTGCCATGCACTGCTTATGACCTCACATAATACATCACTCATGACACGTTCTGTTACTTTATCGAAAACATCACTTTATGAAATCTTGAATTACATCATTGATGACATCACAGTGGATGGTGAGGGTGCCAGTTATAGCTACTTTACTATAACAGGCGAGTTTCAGTGTTTTTTTCAGGCCTGTATTAATTATTACTAAAAGGTAGAGCTATGTCTAAAATGAGAATGGTATTGGTGAAACTAGTGAGAGCAGTTTTTATCTCATTCTTGGAAGATGCTATTCTCCTTTTTAGTGAAAGTAAGGAAGCCAATATTCCCCTGAGCACTCCTAAGCTTTTTACTGAAAGTGTCACTACCTGTACATTTCAGTTTTTATATCAGGTCCCTTTTTTTGCAACAATTTAGGGAAATTATACAACGTTATTTATTGTAAAGAAAATAGACTGCATGGCCCTTAATGAGGAAACATTGAAAAATGCTGCCATCGAGAGAAAATGGGTGAAATTCTGGAACTTAATAGTCAACAATGGGAAGATAAGGATATTCATATAGGTAAAGAGGTTTAGTTCAATAATTTAGCATATCTTTTTAGAAAGGTGGGACAGGCAGTTTTAGTATGAGAAGTCTAGAAAGAGACGTAGGTGGATAGTGTTGTATGTACATTTCTCTAGGAAAGAATCAATATAGGTTGTATTGGCCCTAATAATGGAAAGGCGACTGGTCACAATATAGTTCCTACTTTAGCTTTGATGTGGGGACATGACAGCTTCCCCTGGAAAATTGGAGAGATAACCTCTGGATGTGAAATTCTGACACCACCTCTGGGCGAAAGGTAGGCTTAACCATCATCAGCACTCTGTCTTCACTGAAGCTGGTATGCAGCTGTATTTATAACTCACCTACCTTTCAATCCAAAGTAACAGCTACAGAGAGTACCTTTCTAACAGAGAGCTGTTTTAGAGAACATAAATGTGAAGGAATGTAAGGTAAACGTATCAAGAATGTCCAAATTAGGCTCAGGTGGCAAGCAGGTACTATGGACATGAATGTACGGAAACATTTTTAATGTCCCTTAACAAATGTGTAATGCTTGGCAGATAGAACATGATCTTTGTTAATGAGAGTACGAGTGGAAGCCAGAGAGCCTTCAATTTTACTGATGTTAATGTTCTTGTGGGAGAGAAAACCTTGCAAGTTGAAAATGATGTTGGTGATACGGGAATCAATCACTTATAAACACTTCAGCAAATGTCACCCCCCACTACTTGTTACAATAAATAGCATTGGGTGAGGGTCCAGGACCTCTGAGAGGTGTACGATTCTAGTGTTCTCCTTCCAACATTCAAGCACACAGTTTTACAATTTGCAGGCACAATTGAAAATTCCCCATCCTCACTGCTATGGCAGGAGGTCCTCTATCACTAAGAGGGGCTCCAAAAAGAGAACTCTAAGAGTGATTGTACTATGTGTATACCTACTCAAGACAAGAATATGTACTTGACCTACACGCCATCCAAGAATGGGTAAACATGCAGACCTTGCTTGTAAAAGGTGAGCAATTGCAACTGAAGTGACCTTAGTGAATATATTTGGGGCATATAATTACAGTGGCAAGTGAGCAACAGGAAAATGCTAGAAATGCCAGAGCCCTGAGCCACTAGTTTTGCTGTAACCAACTGATGTTTCTGGTGTCAAGGAATTTGGGGTACCTCATGAGGGTCACAAGGCTCGCATATTGAAAGTGGCCAACATGGACTGAAGGAGGACCAGTATTTGTTCCAGAGGTGCTCCTGGAGAAGGAAAGCATATTGAGAACCTATACAT
The DNA here is from genome assembly GCF_964204655.1 of Triturus cristatus. NCBI lineage: Eukaryota > Metazoa > Chordata > Amphibia > Caudata > Salamandridae > Triturus > Triturus cristatus. The sequence continues at coordinate 654,437,815 of NC_140584.1, forward strand.
TATGATATGGAAAAGTGTTCCAATGATGAGGAATCTGGTTACTGCACCCTGGATCTCTTTATTCTTTTCCTGCCAATTTCACATACATGCCAATACCCCAGCTTTAGGCGTGAGACTCCTGATTTTTTTAGCCTAAAAACTATATTATTTACCTTTGTCCTGAACAGAACATCCCTCCCTCATTTCAATACTAGTTAATTTGGAAAGGAAATGCCTCAATTGTTTACCAAATCTTTCTCGTGCCTTTTCCTAAATGCTGAAATATATGTGTGCATGACTAGAGGAAGAAGAGGAGGGTGTGTGTTTTTTCTGGTATCTGGGTGTGCTAATACAATAGCAGTGGGGGAGAAAACTCAATTTGTACTAGGATGTAGGTTTTGAGTTTGTCCTTCTTGAGAGGAACACAAAGATTTGCCTCTTTCCCATTTGAAAATTGCTTAGAGGAGCAAAATTTGCATGTGCCGGACTCTTAAACATATTTTAGGCACTACACACGAGGATGGGTGGCAGATATAGAGGATCTGAACGCTGATAATTCTGGATGAGACATTGCTTAAACAAGTATTGGCAAAGCCAATAAGGCTGGTGCATGGTGCAAGCCTTTTGGCTTTGTCAAAGCTTGTTTTGTTTCGTCATTGTTTTTGTAATATTTCATTGTAGAGGGGGCAACAGAGCTCTCACCGATATAATAAAAATGGCCTAAAGTAATGCTACATTAGAGTGCAAAAAAGCACACACTGCCATATTAGCCTCCCTGTTACTGAAGGGAACAACCTTGAAGGGGGATATGCTCCCTGTGAAAGAGCAGAATGTCGTCACTCACAGTGAAGTTAGCCAACAGCAGCAGTGTACTGACCACTGCCCATGCAGTTTGCTATAGGGAGTTGAATAAAATGTGACTGACTCAATAAAAGGAAAATGGATGAAGTGGAGGATAAATTATATATGTAGTACAATGCTATATATAATTTTTATAAAATTAAAAAGGACCTGCCTAATGCTAGACCTACAAATTGGTAAAATACCTACATATTTCATAAAGATAACAGAAAACTCAGCAGGTGTGGACTCCATGGGGCAGATTTACAAGCCCCTTGCGTCACTTTTAACATGAGAAAAGTGACGCAAAAAGGGCGCCAGGGGCTTGTAAATCTGCCCCCATGTCTATATAGATCGAAAATAAGGAACTGGAACTAGATTTGCATTTAGAACATTTATGTACCTGCTTTGTCAATTCCAACATTATCTCCTATCAAACCGCTGCACACAATATCATGCCACCAGTGAGTCAACACAGCTGAAAACATTACTGGCTTCAGTCCGAACCCTTTGGAAAAGTAGGAAAAAGTAGTGGGGTATCTGCTATTGTTGTAAGTGCTGAATCGTGCAGTGCCACTGTTCCACATTTATGTACAAGACCTATGTAGATTGTGTATTAAAATAGTGGAAACTCTGGCACATACATGACAATCACTGACATAAGATAGAGAAGTGGGGCTTTTTGCATGGTATGTACAGAAAGCAGTGCACAATGATCTGCTCATATGTTGTGGGACTGGTCCGAAACAGGGGGACCAGATTTGTTATGTTTATTTAGGCATCCCTTTGCTTTATAAATCATTTCTTTCATGTTAGAGCATTCACCCATGCCTCTTGTCCACTCTCCCAAGATAGGAGCTTTTTCACATCGCCAGTGGTGTTCAATGGCCCTCTTGACCACCAGGAAACCTACTATTAACAGCGACTGTGCCCACTTTGACCTCCAGAATTCCTCAATAATGCCGAGCATGACAACACAAGGGTCTAAGTCCACTAAGTAGCCCAGCACCTTTCCCTGTGCATTATGCATATCCTTCCAGTACTGTACGGTCACTTGGCATTCCCAAATAATGTGCAGAAAGGATTACCTAGCCATGGCACACTGTAAGAAGTTGGGATTGGGAGCCTTTGCCATCTACCACAGTCTGGAAGGGTGAAAGTAAGTTCTGTAAAAGTATTTAAATTGAATCAGGCTAATGCGGGATGAAATAGCCAGGGACCGCAAAGCTATTTTTTGCTCAATCCAATCATCGTCATCCACCGTCCCAAGGTCCAATTTCCATTATCCATTAGCATTCCAAGGGGGTCAGTGTGTCAATCACCAATGATTTGTTTATTCTGAATATACCCTGCTTTCCTACCTGTTTCATAATTAATTTGGGCTCTATACGTTTGAAGTCTGGGAGGGCCTGCAGTCTGTATTGTTTGGTTCAAGGGCATGTAGCAACTGCAGATATTTAAAGAACTGTGTTTTATTTAGAGAAAAGCCTGTGGAGAGCTGCTCAAATTATTTCATATGATCAAGAACCAATGTGTCACATAGTATTGATATACCTATCAAGTCCCAGGTTTGAAAGCTTTCTAGCCTGCCCCTATGGGCAACACATATATCCCGCCACCAAGTAATTTGTAGAGTCGGTGTTCCTATCATTTGTTGCGTTTCAGAGCCTCAGAACAGCCGAGGTACATCGGGTTAGATATTTCAGTACAAGCTTTTTTATGAGCTTTTTATGAGTTTTTATGAGAGCCTTCTCCAGCTTGCCTGCTTGCTCCCCTCAGTCACAAAACATCCAATTGTTAACAGGAATGACCTGGAGGCCCAGTAATACAGATGAAGATCTAGTACTCCCAGCCCGCTATCATAGGGGGCCTGCACACATTTATTAAAGGATACCTGAGGGGTGCCAACGGCCCATAAAAATGTGCTGACCATTCATTGCAAGTTAGAAAATAATTGCGGAGAGATTGGATGCTGGTTGTTCTGTAGGATATATAAAAATGTCATTTTGAAGAGAGCCCTCCCTTTCCATTACAGAGATGAGTAGGGAAGTTCATCCCTCCAGTACCTGCCTAGTGCACCTTATCAGTGGGGTCATGATCAAGTCCCAACATTTGTGCGAGTCCATGGTCACCATGGCTTGCTGCATCGCACCACTTTAGAAAAATAGAGTCAATTTTAATAAATTATTTGACACCAAAATGACAAACATCCTACAAGTAGAATCAGAGTTATACATTTTTTAAGTTTAAAGTGTGAAATGCTGCCTAAAAGATCAAAGTGGCAACCATGAACATCTATTAAAGCGAGACCAGGGCAAAGTCAAAAGTAATGGCAGATCGCGATGCAGCGCAAAAACATAAAGTGGATGGGGCTCAGCCTTCGCTTACCTTTGGATGTTAAAGTGATTTTAAAGAAAAGTGTCTGAGAAGGTAAAGTTCAGCAGGCCAAGGCAGCTGGAGATGTACGAGGAGAAGGCATAGTTGTACGGGAGCCACTGGACGAAGTCGAGGTGAAGGTTTCTAGGTTTGGGGGGCGTGGCTTGCTGGGCTGCGGAATGGCTGCTCCCTGAGAGAGCTCCGCTGGCCGAGAAATCATCCGACCACAAATCCGAATAATATGTGGACTTAAACCTGATATAAATCAACTGCTCTGCTGTCGGAATGCCTGTGGCGTAAGGCGGTGAATTCTCAGATCGTGTCGCTGAAGAACGGTGCGCGCTACCGGTCTGTGTTGCTGGGAGCGGCTCGAGCATGGTGTGCTGTGGTACCCGAGGGCAGCTGGGGTTCGCACCTGAGGCCGGGGTCACGACACCAGGCCTTTGGACGGCACGGCACGGCTGCGGAGGCCCGGAGGGAGCGCTGCTCTAATCCGGAGGCAGGATATCAAGCTGATAATGACGCCGGCGCACCTCAGGACGCCGATGGTGCTGTAAGTAGAGCGGACGTGAAGTTGAAGACGCACGCGGTGCTGCGGCCTGTGTGTTGCTGGTGGCCCCGGGGCATGCTGCGTGAGGTGGTAATGCGGCGCTTCTGCACTGCGGGGTGAAGTACTGGACGGCGCCCCTGGGGTGAGGAACTGGCGGCGAGACTTGATTAGTCACCTGGCTCTGCGAGGGGGGAAATACACCCCCTGAAGATTCGGCAAGGTAGCGTGGGGATTCCCTCTTCAGAGGCGGCATCGAGGGCCTCTGCTAGTGATCGGCGTGTGGACCGTGGTCCGTCCGGCCCCTGGCTGTACCCTGCGAGCACCTGGTGGGGATCGGAGTCGCCTTGCTTAGTCGTGCAGGGTCTCATCTGCCGATTTTTTCGAACTGCAAACTAGACACTCGGACCCGCAAGGGCTCATTGCCCCTTCATTGCGGTGGGCCTCTCGTCGGCTGACGCCGCCTGGTCGGGTGCTGAGGGAGCAGTGGTGCAGGAGGAGCGGCCGGGATTCGTTGTTGTAGTTGGCACCTCACCTAGGCTGCGACATGGGCAAACAGGACGCAAAACAACCCAGACTTAATTTCGAGCAGCGCAAATCGTCGCGACAACTGGACCAGGAGGCGGCTACGGCCTCCGGAGGTGCAGAGGGAGGCCGACGGGATGAACAGGGTGAAGATATGCGCTCCCTCATGTTGGAAATGCGTTCAAGTCTGCGCACCATAGACGCAAAGCTGGATAACCTTACGTCCCAGATGGAAGCGGTCAAATCTCAGGTGGGAGTGCATGAACATCGTATAGACGTCCTCGAGAATGAACAGTCAGACTTCCACGACTTCCAAGTAGAGACGAAAGATCAGCTTTCGCACATGGACAGGCTCCTAGGTGTGATCAGGGCAAAGAACGAGGATTTGGAGGCCAGGTCACGACGCAACAACGTGCGCATCACGGGCGTTCCGGAGACTACAGCCATCACAAAAATGGAGGTGTATATCTCTGACCTGCTGAAAGACTTATTTGCGACATATCTGTCACCGCAGTGGGCTGAATACTGGGTCGGTGGGTACGGAGGCGGTCCTGTGGGAGGCCTTTAAGGTGGTTATCAGGGGGAAATGTATCCCCAGGCAGGCAGGGGTATTGAAAGCTATAAGAAACACTCTGGGGAATATTGAATCTAAAATAAAAGAGCTGGAGGCCCGCATACAAAGTGGTGAGAGCATGACACTACTTGCTGACCTGAAAGACAAGTTGTTAGAGTATGAAGATGAAGTTAACAGAGAAGTAAAATTCTTAGGTAAATACGCGGAAGCACGAAGATATGGCGAAGGGGATAAGCCAGGCCGCACACTTGCGGGCATGCTCAGATCCAGACAGGCTGCGGCCTTTATCCCTGAACTGACTAACACAGATGGTACCAAGGTGAGGGGCTCCCCTGCCATAGTGGAGACATTCTCCTCGTTCTATGCCCAGCTGTACAAAGCTAGACTCGTTGAGTGCCCGGTGGGCATGCAGGAGTTTCTTGACTCCATTGCTCTGGCGTGGTTCAACGATAGGCACCGGGAGTACATGCACCTGCCATTTACTTTGGAGGATGTTAAGAAGGTCATCATGAGTCTGCCCTTAGATAAGGCACCAGGCTCAGATGGGCTAACTGTAGCATTTTACAAGACATATGTGGAGGAACTGGCTCCCAGACTACTGGCAGTCTTTGAGGAGGCATTTGAGAAGGGACTTCTTCCCCCAAACGATGCGTGAAGCTATCATTATTACCTTATTGAAGCCGGGCAAACCAGGTGATGAACTGGACTCCTACAGGCCATTATCACTCATCAATGAAGATGTTAAAATACTGGCTAAACTGATAGCTAATAGGCTCCAGCCTATGCTCCCCATGATCGCTCTGCCGGATCAATCAGGCTTCATCCCTGGCAGATCCACCTCCCACAACTTACGCACGTTTTTTTCAGTGATACACTACCTCCATCCAGATGCTCAGGCAGCATTGTTTTTTTTAGACGCCACCAAGGCGTTCGACACGTTGGAATGGCCTTACCTTTTCAAAATTTTGGAGAGGATGGGGTTTGGTCCGCTGTTTCTCAGGTGGATAAAGCTGCTCTATGCTGGGCCGTCAGCCCGGGTGTGAGTCAACGATCTTCTCTCAAACCCTTTCCCAATCACGCGTGGCACACGCCAGAGCTGCCCACTTTCCCCACTGCTTTTCGCGATCGCGATGGAGCCTCTGGCTGCGCGAATCCGACAGCACCACACCGACAAAGGGATTGGCTTTAGCGCTCGCAGTTTGCTAATCTCTCTTTATGCAGACGACGTCACGCTCTACATCGCAGAACCGGAGCGTAACCTAGCCGAGGGAATTTATTAAGTTTGGCGGCTTGTGCGGTATATCTATTAATTGGAAAAAGTTGGTGATCTTCCCCCTTACGGACAATACCAGGGTGGTCGCCTCGGAGTTTCCGCTTCACTGGGAGAATGATTTGGTGAAGTATCTGGGTGTCTGGATACACAGAGATGTGCAGGAGCTTTGGACCCTCAACTTTGGTAGGGCAGTGAATTGGCTGGAAGACAAAGTGGCATTGTGGAAGGGACTCCCGTTGTCACTGGCGGGTAGAATCGCACTGACTAAAATGGTTATCTTGCCTAAATTCCTATATCTTTTTGTTAACCTGCCACTCATACTGACTCAGTCCTTCTTTAACACGCTGAGGTCGCTGTTACTCTCGTTGATATGGGCAGGTGGGCAGGCTAGAGTATCGTGGGACCTCCTGACGCTTCCGACCAGGCAGGGCGGGCTGGGTGCCCCAGACATGCAACTATATGCCCTGTGTGCACAGGCACAATTCCTACAATATTGGGTACACCCGACACCTTTTCAGCCGCATGTAGCGGTAGAGGAAGCTGCGGTCGCCCCGGTGCCGCTGCGTGTTGCTATATATCAAAAATACAAACGCCCACTGGATGGTTTGGATACGGCGGAGACGCTCAGATGGGCATGGGAGGGGCTACGTAGACGGGCAAAGATTCCGGTATTATATGCTCCTTCAATCCCACTTGCGCAGAATCCACTTCTGCCCAACATTCGAGACGAGATAAATGGGAAAATTGCACAGGCAATGAAACTCCACACCTTTGCAGACTTATACCCAGAGGGTCAGTGCAGGGATTATCCTACAGCCACGGAGGGTGAAAGGGTACCATTCGGCGAATTGTTTCTGCACCACAAGCTCCGCTTGGCTTGTCGAGTCTTGCATGGTAGCTTTTCATACCAACCACCAATGCTGAATGCTCTGGAGAACATGTTGGCTACGCCATCACCACGAAAGTTGATAACCCGCTTGTATACCCGCATGCAGACGGACGCCCCTCTGGCGATCTCCGGAGCCCGTCCCAAATGGGACGCTGAATTGCCCACACCTCTGTCGGATGCTGAATGGGACTACTGCTATGCCCAAATGTCTGAGCTTTCACCCAACTATAAGCTCCGACTGATCCATTTTAAATTTTTGCATCGCTACTACAGGACACCCGTCAGCTTACAGAGAATGGGGTTAAGAGACAATGACTGTTGCTGGCGCTGTGGAGCGCCTGCTGCCACTTTCCTACACATGGCATGGACATGCCCGGACGTTGCCGGGGACTGGATGGAAATTTTTGACACCATAAATCAGATCCTTGATGTCCAGGTACCCCCTTCCCCACTATTGGGCCTGTTGGGTTTTGTCAAACACACTCACTTTAAAAAGCGTAGGCTACATGCGCTACTTTTATTATTTGCAAAGAGACAAATTGCTGTAGATTGGGGGAGGCGCAGGAAACCAACAGTCAAAGTATGGTCACGTATGGTCAGGCCCAGTTGGCGTTGTTTTGGGAACTCATGCCTCAGGCATCTAGACCCCGGGATATCTGGGTGCCGTTTCTGGACTGGGCTCGGGATCAACCCGCTGCCTCTGCTCAGACTGAGGGGGGCGAGGCAACTGCGATACCTGAGAATCCCAGGAACTGAGGTATTAAACTGTGGTCTATTTTGTGATCTGTTGTGATACACAGTTGAATATGATGGGGTGTGTTAACTTCTCTCCAGGCTGGCTGGGATTAACTACACCGGAGTTAAAGCTAAACAAAATGGGTGTTGTACGCCTGCCAGTATGGGGCAAAATGTGCATCATGTGGATATTCTGTTGTCCAAATGCTTATGTTTCGTATCTCAATCATCTGTATGGATTTCTCTCGCCAATGTGACGCTACACTGTATACCCCCATTGTATATGTTAAACTTGAAAATAAAATAATAAAAAAAAAAAAAAAGGTTTCTAGGTTTGGACTTAATCTCTTTTATGTAAATCGAAAATCTCCAGCGGGATGAAGCTGCAGACTGTAGCCGATGAGAACTCCACGAGGCTTTATTCCCTTTCTGCGAGGAGCGGCTGAAAAGGATTTCCAATGTAGCAGCTGCTGCTGCGAAGTAAGGCTGACCAGCAATACACCTTGAGCAGATCGGCAAGCAGGTAGGTCTCGGTCTCTTCTCGGTCCTCAGAGCACTTTTTCGCAGAAAATTCAAAGTTTTGGATTTGGGATATCTGGCCACTTAAGCACCACTTCCACTGGTCCAAGACTCAAGGGGCACAACTTGAAGGGTAGGAACTAACTGGCTGGGTCCAGAAATGGGAAGTTGGCATCTCTGGCATACCAAAAGCCAAAAAAGGAGAGATAAAACTAGCGCCCTATCAACAACAGGGTGCTAACATGCAAATTTGCATGTTAGCACCCTTTTACTCTACGCTTCCCCTAGCATCTTAATGAGATGCAAAGGGGGCGTTTCAGAGTAAAATAATAGGAGAAATGTCGCTAAGCGACATTTCTCCTATTATCAAGAATGTCGCTAACCCTGTTAGAGACAAAAAAAGCAGCGCTAACCGCGGTTAACGCTGCTTTTTTACGTCTGGTATTTTTCAGACTTAGCCATGATATCCTATGGAAGGAGGATATCATGGCTAAGTTTGCCTGTCCCTATCAACAAGGTAACGTGAGATTATCGCTGGGTTTCCAGCGATAATCTCACGTTAGCCACTTAGCGTGAGGATTTTTATCGCTATTGAGATAAGCGTTGCTAATAGCACGCTATCTCAGCGATAAAAATTCACGCTAGTCGGCGATAATTATCCTAGCGCTAAGTGCGCTTAGAGATAATTATCACCGGTTGTTGTTGATATGCCCCTAGGTATCTGGGTAAAATCGCTCGACCCACGCTGGAGTGCGGTACGCATGGTGTAGTATAGAAAACTGTATGTTTTCGAAACAGGCATTTCGGGACACCTTCTTTGGGTATTCCAGGATGCGCTCCCATTCCTTATCGTATAATGGGCTTCCCATTTTAATTGTAACAGGGTTAGTGTAGTGGCAGTGAGGTCCCGGACTGCTTTATAAAGCCATGTGATTAACTGCCTCCCCAATCCCATGTGGAGGATTACGTAAAGTACTGGCTGTGTTGCTGGTTCCCCTTCAGAGAGATCCGATATGCAGCAGCTGCTAAGTATTAATTGTCTATGTAATAAGAATTGTCCTGGTGGGAGACCTTTCCCATCCGAGAGTCGGTCGAACGGTAACAGCTGTGTCTCCTCAAACAAGGATCACACTTCTAGAATGTCTTGGTCCGTCCAAGTTTGCATTGTACGAGCGGAGTAAAATCCCTCGTGCTTGGGCAAACCAGCAAGCGGGTATAAGGGGGTATATAAATAAGGGAGTGGTACCGGAGATGCTGTGTATTCGCAGCATGCAGGCTCGCGCCACCTTTACCTTCACTGAATGCGTCAATCCGGCTGAGTGCCCAGGATCAATAGACAACAGATGGCTTGTACGGGCATGGGTCCTTCCTCTGAAGCAGGATATCCACTGGGTTTGTGCTGCAAGAAAATAGGCACCGAAAGACGGAGCTCCCAACCACGCTTGATCCATCGGGAGTGGCAATTTTAGGAGAGCAACTCTGCGACGTCCGCCGCCCCATGTGAGGGAGATCAATAAGGCGTCCAATTCTTGGGAAAAGCATCGTGGGGGAACAACAGGGGTGTTGACGAAGTAGTAAAGAAATTGTGGTACTAGGATCATTTTGGCTAGGACAATTCTGCCTATGGGTGCCAAGGGCAGGGTCCTTAAAAAATTCACCAGTGTTTTGGCTACCATCAACGCCCGGCGATGATTGCCTTCAAAAAGGTCAACACAGGAGTGGTAGAGTCGGATACCAAGGTATCGCGAGGCACTGTTGCTCCAGGCAATGTGCAAATTCCGAAATCCTATCTCTTGCGGGGGAGATAAGGGTTTAGGGGGTATGTAGTGGACTTTGTCCAGTTCACTTTGAGTCCTGTGGTGGCTGCAAAGTCCAAAAGGATGTTCCCGATGGGGCTGAGATCAGACTCTATGTCCCTCACATATAGCAGCACATCATCTGCATACATGACACTATGTGAGTGGTTTCAGCAATTGGAATGCCCCATGCGTCCCCGTCCCGGCACAATCGGATCGCAAGGGGCTCCATTGCCATGGCAAACAAAAGGGGGGAGAGGGGACACCCCTGTTTGGTGCCCCTCTGTACTTGGAAGGGCGAGGAGATGTATTTGTCCAGTCTCACTCTGGAGGTGAGTTTTGTGTATAATAGTTTTATGTATGCTCCGAAGATTGGCCCTATCCTGGGCCTGGAGCTTCTTTAATGATCCCACCAAGAGGTTGAGATAGAGACTGTTGCAGTAGTCAAGTTCAAATGGTAAGTATTTGTCTATTTTCTTGACCAGTCCCAAGGAACAGAAAGAGGCAGAATTGGCCCTATTAACTTGTTCCTTCAGCTTCAGCTCATTGTCAAGCATTATTCCCAGATTTTTTACTTTTGGCACTTTTGGCACTGGAGTGGGGAGTGAGCCTAATTCAGGTGGCCAACAAGCCGGTTTTCAAAAGGATGGGTTGTTCTTAAATAAGATGAACTCCACCTTAGATGAATGAAACTTTATGGAACAGTTATGTGTATTGAGGTCCTTTATCGGATAAATGGGGCCCACAAATCAGTGTAGGCGGCTGCTCTGCTCTCCACAGTGAGAGACAGTTGCTCCATTGCTAAGGAAAACCAGAGCATATGTAGCCAGGAAATATGGTCCGCAATGCTCTCAGATCCCCAGTGTGAGAGGGTCACTTGGCGTGCAGCATTTAATGCTAAGGCCATATGCTGACCCGACAGCATGCACAACGGGAAAGTCAGGGGGTTTGGCAGCCCAAGTAGAGGGTACGCAGGGAAAAGCGGAAGCATAGTGTCAAAAGCTGAGTCGATGTCATCTAAGATTTGCTCCCAGAATCTGGTCAGCTTGGGGCAGTGTCACAGGAGATTAAGAAGAGACACCGTATGCCCACAGCCCCGCCAGCATTTCGACGAGCGCCCCTTGTTTCATCTGTGAATATGCTATTTTGTAGGCCGCCTCCGTACACACCATGTTGTGTGCAGTGTGGTGTATTCTATAATAGATGTCATTCCATTCGTTTGAGGAGAGAGAACGCCCCAAATCCTCCATCCAGCGTAACTGGCCTTTGGATTTACACATAGAGACGCTGTCAGAGAGCAGAACATAGAGTTCAGTAATAAGGCGCTTATCGCCCTCGTTACCGACCAGCCATTTCTCGAAAACAGTACGTGGGCAGGAAGACGCCGGCTCATAACCCCATTATCTGCAGCTGCAGATAATGGAATGCGTCCGATCCGGGGGCAGAGTAGTCTTATTGAAGCTAATACAAGGGGATAACCCCTCATTCATGGCAGCGGCTGAACACTTCTGAGCCGCATCCTGGGGGAAAGTCAGGACTGCACATGAAAAAAGACAGAATTTGAATTGACGACGCCGTCAATTTCCTGAGAAGGTTCAAATGACACGGAAAAAAAGGGAACTGATGGGGCACTGACGTGGGTGCTCTATGGCTCCAGGTCCATCACAGGGGATGCTTCCACTGCAGAAGAGAAGCCAGCATCACTTGTCATTGTGGAGAGCTATTAAAAAGTTTCTGAATACTACCTCACACCTGAGATATTCAAAGGTGAGAAATCTGCAGAAGAAGTATCCATCAAAATAGGCAAATACTCCTCAGAGCCCACTACTCTAGACTACAAAGTTCCCCAGTGTTTAACTCTGTAACCTTTCCTTTCCAACCTATACCTTCCCACTTCCCCATCTGATCAATACAAGGGGGCTTTACTGTATGATGTACGCAGGCAATACCCAATTCCTAGCTGACCGAAGCAATATAAGGTCCACTCTATTGGACTGTCTATTGGCCCTCAAATCCTAGATGGACCTTAATACGCTCTGTCTAAACTGTGATCTTCATCAAATAACTACAACTTATAATGATGGTGGAAACAGGACTATAACGCCTTGCTACCCTCTTCGTGTTAGAAGCTAGTTTATTATAATTAAAGCAGACCTCCAGGCTTTGTCAGGGGTATCCCATACCTCCAAGTTCAGATGCAGAATTTTACATCACTGGACGAGCACAGCTCTTCTATCCTGGAAAGTGTTTCTCTAAGTGTGTTTAACTTGCATGCAATGCAATATTAAAAGCACAAGATTTCCAGGTTTGCAGCTGTGTTCTATGTTATGGCTAGGGACGTGAGACTGACCAAAGCAAATCAACAGAGCTCATTGTTTTTCGACCTTGAATACGCTGTACAGACAAGGAGCAGAGTGTTCAACTAAATATGTGAAATGCAGACAGTTCTCATGCAAAAGCGAGCAAACAAAGTGTTTACGAGAAATGTGGCATGTAGTAATGTGAGCAAAAGCCGCAAAATGGCAGCCGAGCATGTACTAACTTATGCTAACTTAGAAATGTCTGCAGGTGTGTCCATATCCTCACTACACCCTCCCCTTGGTCAGTCCATTGGAAAGTGGTCTTAAAGAGAACACAGTTTTCAAACAAGTCTGAGCAAGAATCAAGAGCATATGTATCAATGATACCTCAGATTTGCGGGGAATGTGAGAAGAGAAAGAGTAAAAAAATTATTATTGTCCAAAAAGGCACACAAAAGAAAATAAAATAAAAAATAAATCCAGCAAGGATAAGGTGGCTGAGTCAATCCAGCAAGGTGTACGAACAGTAGGTTGCGATAGCCTCCAAGAGGAAGTCATTGTTATCATCAGAAAAAAGTGATGCCACCCAATCAAGCAGAGTGAATGAACATATATGTTCCTCAACAATGGGCGCTTCCAGCACCATCAAAGGACAACTTGCGTGATACTCGATGTTACTCAGTTATAGGAAATCCTGTGCCGCTGCACAGATATCCCATTCAGCCAGAACTACCAGCGCAGCTACGCAGGCCATAATTCCAACACCGGAACATTCTTGCTCATGGGCCACTAAGGGACTCATTAGCAGTTCAAAATCAGGTGGAGGAAATGCCGTATTGGAGAGACAAAGATCCAATGCCCATTGAAAGGAGCAATCCAAGCAGTTGAAGACAGGCTGCACGCAAGTGTAATAGACAAAGCGAAAAGATAATACGTAAGCCAGGCTCAGTGTGGCCAGGGGCAGAGTACCGTAGCATTCAAGCATACGGCCACGGAGCATCTGCAGCTGGTCTTGGCTGTGCAGGACCACAGGAAGAGCATCAATTTCGTAGCAAGCAAAGTAACAGCAAAATCCAGGTGGCTAAGGCAAGTAATAGTGGCAAGCCACCAAAGACGCTGGAAAAAATAGAATGGAAAAATGCTGGTATCACACCAAAAATAGTTTGGAAAGAGGTCACAAGGCCAGAGCACACAGCTTTAAAAATGGGCAATGCCTGTAGTGTTAGAGGCATTTAAGATAGTGTGAATCAACGCACCAAAATGTAGTGGGAGGTCAGTATTAAGAAGTGCTTGTACCTCTGTACGGGTGTTCGCCACGTGAAGGACGAATGTTAAAGGGCAAAAATAACGATGAGGCGTTCAAGTAATCCCATGGAACTTTCCCCATCTTAAGAGTCTTTAGAGTCCACGCAAATTGCATAACTGAACGCAATTGATTTTGACCATGATACAAAACAGAAACATCCTCTTGCACAATGTCAACAACAGATGAAACAATATTGTACAATGTGCAAATGCAGGAAGAAAGTGTGTTAATACTATTATCAACAACAGCAAGCACTTTTTCAAGGTTAGCCTGATCAATTGTGATAGCTTCCAGATTTCATTGTAAGTTGCATAAATAAATCTTTTTGATCTTGGATCAGCAGGTCCTTTTATAAAATCTGTCAAATCAATGTCACCTGATAATACCGACAAATGTTGTTTCACTGAAGCTTGAGTTGACTGTTGCAACCAATTTTGACAAAACTTTCCAACGGAATATGTAGTAACTGAATGGGAGTTAGCAAAACGAGGATCAGGCCTGTCCTGTGTGTAACCAGGAGCCTTGTCATGGAAACGAAGTTGGCAAGCATCCAAACTAGTTTGCCAAATTAACCAACCTAGGGGGTCCAAACTATAAAAATTAAAGGTGTCATTGTTAAAAAGTAATTGTAATTCAGTCATGGAATAATTAGTACAATTGCTCCAGTTCTGATATGCAGCTAGTGCAGGAATAGCAGGGGCATTCATTTGCTTAGAAGTTGCCAATCCAAAACAAATTGATTTATTTAAAACTAGAATCTGTGATGGGATGAGGCACGCGTGGTGTAACGCTTCTGTGCCTTGCACCTGCCAGGATTTATAACCCCACACTGATTTAAGATCAATTGTGGACTTCCACAGATCATAGCCACGCACTGACAATTTATCAATAAAGGACACAGAATATAATAATTTAGTGTGGGTGAGCATTACTTTAGAATTCGAAGAAGCATTTAATTTAAAATAGAACAACCCAGGGTTTGATTTATCAAAATCGGTAAAATAGTTGAATTTATTCAAAAACATTTTAGAGCTGCCTTCCAAAGGAGCCGGGCAATGTTCTCATTGTGTATAATTAAAAACATTTCTAAACGTGTTAGCTTTATGCAGATAATGATGACCATAGTGCTGACAGCAAAACAAATCTGCATAATTTGCAATATTTAAATATAAATCTTCAGCATCAAAGGCAGCATAGTATTTCAAATCTGAAAACAAGGATTGTATGGCTTGTATGTCCCAATCATCAGACCGTATGTTATGTTTCACTACATCACCCATTGAAAGACTAAGCACATTTGGCACATCAATTATCTCTGTAGGGCCATGGATTTGAAAATCTACAGCATCCCAAACTATGCCGTCTATAACTGGCCAGGCAGTGATGTTGACAAAAGTCTGGTGTCTTTTCATTATGTGAGAAGAAGAGTGTGGAGCCAAAGTTCCATCTACCAGTTTAACAGCAAAGCGTTCAGGAAGGTAGTGACCATTGATTAGAAGGACAACGAATGTCACAATGCCAATGGACATGAACAAAAAAACTGCGATGAGCACCAACCAGATGTATGCCCAAGGCGGAACCAAATAAGTTTGTTTAAACCAGGTGACAAAAACTGAAAATTTGGAAGGCACCTGTGATGATGTGGCATGTGAGTCAAAGGAAAAACGTGACTCATTAATGGCCTCAGGTCGCAAACCAGGTAATGACAGGGTAGTGTGATAAGCATATTCAGTTCTTCATTATGAGTGGAATCAGGCGGGAGCGGCAAAGTATTGTTAACAGAGTCCAGCTCAATGGTGGTGTCATCCTGCGTGTTGTTACAGTTGTTGTAGAGACCGCTGGAGTGATGCTAGTCAGGATTGGCCAGATGTTGTAGCTTGACTTGACATTCTCCACTGAGATGTATCTGTTGTCTTTTCGATCAGGAGGCAGTGGTAAAATGAATGTACGAGTACCCTTCACTCCAAGCACTGGAACAGGTGCACGATAAGAGGGGCCAAACTCTTTCTTGTTCACCACCTTCTCTTGGACCAGGTCTCCGATTTTTGGTAGCCAGCCGACTACCGGAATCTGCAGCGCAGCATCAGTGGGTGAGGGTAAATGTTCCTTTGCAAGACTGCCACGGGTCTCTTGTAGTTTCTGTAATACAGCAGAATTATTATCTACGTCAAAGGATGCGGCTGACGCCGCCATGTCTAGACCATCAAGGTCGGGCACAAACATTTTCATGCCGAACAGCATTTCGTATGGGGTTTGCTCACCCAGAGATTTTCTAGGGAGATTATTTATTGCATGCTGTACGCTATACAAATGGGCGAACCAGTTCCTGAGAGTCCCTATGACCCTAGCTGTCAAGGATTGCTTTAAGTCACGGTTAATTCGGTCCACAACCAAATTGCCCTCAGGCCTGTATGGAGACGAAAATTTGACCTGCACCCCCCTAGACCTCATGGTATCCTTGTACGCCTTAGAGGCGAACGCTGGACCAGGGTCCGAATGGAAGGTGCCACATGCAAAAATTCCCACACAGACACGCAAATCCCTGATGACAGTTCGGGCGTCAGCACTGCGTTTTTGGCCAAACCCATAGAAAGCGTGTGCACGAATCAACTGCAACTAAGATAAACTTATAGACAGTATCTGAAGAAAAAGGACCGCAGTGATCTAAATAAACACAACCGAAAGGTTTATTAGAAATGCATAGCTGTGTTTGTGGTGGGCGCGTAGCCATAGGCGGCTTAATCTGCTGACAAATGTCACATGTAAGTACGTAAGTACGGGTTTGTTTATATAAGACGCGCCACCAGTAACTCTGCTGCAAGATAGAAACAAAGCAAAAACCAAATGAAATGATGGACGGAGTGTTGAACATTGCAAGCACTCACCCCCAGTCAACTGATCTGGGTTTAATCCATCACCGTTCTTTAGCCCACTCTGCCACCCCAGTTCAGACATGGCCATATGCAAATCAGTCTGACCCTGTGCCTCATGGGAACAGTCCAGCCCGAACTGCCAAGCCACATCTTCCCTGGACCGGAAACAAGCTTCCTAGGACCGGTTTCTGGCATTTCAGCCGTCTTCAGCCAGGCTTGCTTGAATCCAGTGGCAAAGTGAGCAAGGGACTCACGTCTGAGCATAACCAGCCAACTTATAGCAAACAAAGCAAAAACCAAAGGAAATGATGGACGGAGTGTTGAACATTGCAAGCACTCACCCCCAGTCAACTGATCTGGGTTTAATCCATCACCGTTCTTTAGCCCACTCTGCCACCCCAGTTCAGACATGGCCATATGCAAATCAGTCTGACCCTGTGCCTCATGGGAACAGTCCTGCCCGAACTGCCAAGCCATGTCTTCCCTGGACCGGAAACAAGCTTCCTAGGACCGGTTTCTGGCATTTCAGCCGTCTTCAGCCAGGCTTGCTTGAATCCAGTGGCAAAGTGAGCAAGGGACTCACGTCTGAGCATACCCAGCCAACTTATGGCGAACAAAGCAAAAACCAAAGGAAATGATGGACGGAGTGTTGAACATTGCAAGCACTCACCCCCAGTCAACTGATCTGGGTTTAATCCATCACCGTTCTTTAGCCCACTCTGCCACCCCAGTTCAGACATGGCCATATGCAAATCAGTCTGACCCTGTGCCTCATGGGAACAGTCCAGCCCGAACTGCCAAGCCACATCTTCCCTGGACCGGAAACAAGCTTCCTAGGACCGGTTTCTGGCATTTCAGCCGTCTTCAGCCAGGCTTGCTTGAATCCAGTGGCAAAGTGAGCAAGGGACTCACGTCTGAGCATACCCAGCCAACTTATGGCAAACAAAGCAAAAACCAAAGGAAATGATGGATGGAGTGTTGAACATTGCAAGCACTCACCCCCAGTCAACTGATCTGGGTTTAATCCATCACCGTTCTTTAGCCCACTCTGCCACCCCAGTTCAGACATGGCCATATGCAAATCAGTCTGACCCTGTGCCTCATGAGGCTCAGGGTCAAGACTGATTTGCATATGGCCATGTCTGAACTGGGGTGGCGTAGTGGGCAAAAGAACGATGGATTTAACCCAGATCTCTTGACTGGGGGAGAATGTCTGCATTGTCAGCATTCCGTCCATCATTTGTTTGTTGTAACGCTTTTCGCCCTAAGTGGGATGGGTATTCCCAGACGTGGGACCCGTGCTCACTACGCCACTGGAGTCAAGCTATCCTGGCTGATGACGCCTGATAGCCAGAAACCGGTCCTAGGATGCTTGATTCCGGTCCAGGGAAGACATGGCTTGGCAGTTCGGGCTGCACTGTTCCCATGAGGCACAGGGTCAAGACTGATTTGCATATGGCCATGTCTGAACTGGGGTGGCGTAGTGGGCAAAAGAACGATGGATTTAACCCAGATCTCTTGACTGGGGGAGAATGTCTGCATTGTCAGCATTCCGTCCATCATTTGTTTGTTGTAACGCTTTTCGCCCTAAGTGGGATGGGTATTCCCAGACGTGGGACCCGTGCTCACTACGCCACTGGAGTCAAGCTGTCCTGGCTGATGACGGCTGATAGCCAGAAACCGGTCCTAGGATGCTTGATTCCGGTCCAGGGAAAACATGGCTTGGCAGTTCGGGCTGGTCTGTTCCCATGAGGCACAGGGTCAAGACTGATTTGCATATGGCCATGTCTGAACTGGGGTGGCGTAGTGGGCAAAAGAACGATGGATTTAACCCAGATCTCTTGACTGGGGGAGAATGTCTGCATTGTCAGCATTCCGTCCATCATTTGTTTGTTGTAACGCTTTTCGCCCTAAGTGGGATGGGTATTCCCAGACGTGGGACCCGTGCTCACTACGCCACTGGAGTCAAGCTATCCTGGCTGATGACGCCTGATAGCCAGAAACCGGTCCTAGGATGCTTGATTCCGGTCCAGGGAAGACATGGCTTGGCAGTTCGGGCTGCACTGTTCCCATGAGGCACAGGGTCAAGACTGATTTGCATATGGCCATGTCTGAACTGGGGTGGCGTAGTGGGCAAAAGAACGATGGATTTAACCCAGATCTCTTGACTGGGGGAGAATGTCTGCATTGTCAGCATTCCGTCCATCATTTGTTTGTTGTAACGCTTTTCGCCCTAAGTGGGATGGGTATTCCCAGACGTGGGACCCGTGCTCACTACGCCACTGGAGTCAAGCTGTCCTGGCTGATGACGGCTGATAGCCAGAAACCGGTCCTAGGATGCTTGATTCCGGTCCAGGGAAAACATGGCTTGGCAGTTCGGGCTGGTCTGTTCCCATGAGGCACAGGGTCAAGACTGATTTGCATATGGCCATGTCTGAACTGGGGTGGCGTAGTGGGCAAAAGAACGATGGATTTAACCCAGATCTCTTGACTGGGGGAGAATGTCTGCATTGTCAGCATTCCGTCCATCATTTGTTTGTTGTAACGCTTTTCGCCCTAAGTGGGATGGGTATTCCCAGACGTGGGACCCGTGCTCACTACGCCACTGGAGTCAAGCTATCCTGGCTGATGACGCCTGATAGCCAGAAACCGGTCCTAGGATGCTTGATTCCGGTCCAGGGAAGACATGGCTTGGCAGTTCGGGCTGCACTGTTCCCATGAGGCACAGGGTCAAGACTGATTTGCATATGGCCATGTCTGAACTGGGGTGGCGTAGTGGGCAAAAGAACGATGGATTTAACCCAGATCTCTTGACTGGGGGAGAATGTCTGCATTGTCAGCATTCCGTCCATCATTTGTTTGTTGTAACGCTTTTCGCCCTAAGTGGGATGGGTATTCCCAGACGTGGGACCCGTGCTCACTACGCCACTGGAGTCAAGCTATCCTGGCTGATGATGGCTGATAGCCAGAAACCGGTCCTAGGATGCTTGATTCCGGTCCAGGGAAGACATGGCTTGGCAGTTCGGGCTGGACTGTTCCCATGAGGCACAGGGTCAAGACTGATTTGCATATGGCCATGTCTGAACTGGGGTGGCGTAGTGGGCAAAAGAACGATGGATTTAACCCAGATCTCTTGACTGGGGGAGAATGTCTGCATTGTCAGCATTCCGTCCATCATTTGTTTGTTGTAACGCTTTTCGCCCTAAGTGGGATGGGTGCTCCCAGACGTGGGACCCGTGCTCACTACGCCACTGGAGTCAAGCTATCCTGGCTGATGACGGCTGATAGCCAGAAACCGGTCCTAGGATGCTTGATTCCGGTCCAGGGAAGACATGGCTTGGCAGTTCGGGCTGGACTGTTCCCATGAGGCACAGGGTCAAGACTGATTTGCATATGGCCATGTCTGAACTGGGGTGGCGTAGTGGGCAAAAGAACGATGGATTTAACCCAGATCTCTTGACTGGGGGAGAATGTCTGCATTGTCAGCATTCCGTCCATCATTTGTTTGTTGTAACGCTTTTCGCCCTAAGTGGGATGGGTATTCCCAGACGTGGGACCCGTGCTCACTACGCCACTGGAGTCAAGCTATCCAGGCTGATGACGGCTGATAGCCAGAAACCGGTCCTAGGATGCCTGATTCCGGTCCAGGGAAGACATGGCTTGGCAGTTCGGGCTGCACTGTTCCCATGAGGCACAGGGTCAAGACTGATTTGCATATGGCCATGTCTGAACTGGGGTGGCGTAGTGGGCAAAAGAACGATGGATTTAACCCAGATCTCTTGACTGGGGGAGAATGTCTGCATTGTCAGCATTCCGTCCATCATTTGTTTGTTGTAACGCTTTTCGCCCTAAGTGGGATGGGTATTCCCAGACGTGGGACCCGTGCTCACTACGCCACTGGAGTCAAGCTGTCCTGGCTGATGACAGCTGATAGCCAGAAACCGGTCCTAGGATGCTTGATTCCGGTCCAGGGAAAACATGGCTTGGCAGTTCGGGCTGGTCTGTTCCCATGAGGTACAGGGTCAAGACTGATTTGCATATGGCCATGTGTGAACTGGGGTGGCGTAGTGGGCAAAAGAACGATGGATTTAACCCAGATCTCTTGACTGGGAGAGAATGTCTGCATTGTCAGCATTCCGTCCATCATTTGTTTGTTGTAACGCTTTTCGCCCTAAGTGGGATGGGTATTCCCAGACGTGGGACCCGTGCTCACTACGCCACTGGAGTCAAGCTATCCTGGCTGATGACGCCTGATAGCCAGAAACCGGTCCTAGGATGCTTGATTCCGGTCCAGGGAAGACATGGCTTGGCAGTTCGGGCTGCACTGTTCCCATGAGGCACAGGGTCAAGACTGATTTGCATATGGCCATGTCTGAACTGGGGTGGCGTAGTGGGCAAAAGAACGATGGATTTAACCCAGATCTCTTGACTGGGGGAGAATGTCTGCATTGTCAGCATTCCGTCCATCATTTGTTTGTTGTAACGCTTTTCGCCCTAAGTGGGATGGGTATTCCCAGACGTGGGACCCGTGCTCACTACGCCACTGGAGTCAAGCTGTCCTGGCTGATGACGGCTGATAGCCAGAAACCAGTCCTAGGATGCTTGATTCCGGTCCAGGGAAAACATGGCTTGGCAGTTCGGGCTGGTCTGTTCCCATGAGGCACAGGGTCAAGACTGATTTGCATATGGCCATGTCTGAACTGGGGTGGCGTAGTGGGCAAAAGAACGATGGATTTAACCCAGATCTCTTGACTGGGGGAGAATGTCTGCATTGTCAGCATTCCGTCCATCATTTGTTTGTTGTAACGCTTTTCGCCCTAAGTGGGATGGGTATTCCCAGACGTGGGACCCGTGCTCACTACGCCACTGGAGTCAAGCTATCCTGGCTGATGACGCCTGATAGCCAGAAACCGGTCCTAGGATGCTTGATTCCGGTCCAGGGAAGACATGGCTTGGCAGTTCGGGCTGCACTGTTCCCATGAGGCACAGGGTCAAGACTGATTTGCATATGGCCATGTCTGAACTGGGGTGGCGTAGTGGGCAAAAGAACGATGGATTTAACCCAGATCTCTTGACTGGGGGAGAATGTCTGCATTGTCAGCATTCCGTCCATCATTTGTTTGTTGTAACGCTTTTCGCCCTAAGTGGGATGGGTATTCCCAGACGTGGGACCCGTGCTCACTACGCCACTGGAGTCAAGCTATCTTGGCTGATGATGGCTGATAGCCAGAAACCGGTCCTAGGATGCTTGATTCCGGTCCAGGGAAGACATGGCTTGGCAGTTCGGGCTGGACTGTTCCCATGAGGCACAGGGTCAAGACTGATTTGCATATGGCCATGTCTGAACTGGGGTGGCGTAGTGGGCAAAAGAACGATGGATTTAACCCAGATCTCTTGACTGGGGGAGAATGTCTGCATTGTCAGCATTCCGTCCATCATTTGTTTGTTGTAACGCTTTTCGCCCTAAGTGGGATGGGTGCTCCCAGACGTGGGACCCGTGCTCACTACGCCACTGGAGTCAAGCTATCATGGCTGATGACGGCTGATAGCCAGAAACCGGTCCTAGGATGCTTGATTCCGGTCCAGGGAAGACATGGCTTGGCAGTTCGGGCTGGACTGTTCCCATGAGGCACAGGGTCAAGACTGATTTGCATATGGCCATGTCTGAACTGGGGTGGCGTAGTGGGCAAAAGAACGATGGATTTAACCCAGATCTCTTGACTGGGGGAGAATGTCTGCATTGTCAGCATTCCGTCCATCATTTGTTTGTTGTAACGCTTTTCGCCCTAAGTGGGATGGGTATTCCCAGACGTGGGACCCGTGCTCACTACACCACTGGAGTCAAGCTATCCTGGCTGATGACGGCTGATAGCCAGAAACCGGTCCTAGGATGCTTGATTCCGGTCCAGGGAAGACATGGCTTGGCAGTTCGGGCTGGACTGTTCCCATGAGGCACAGGGTCAAGACTGATTTGCATATGGCCATGTCTGAACTGGGGTGGCGTAGTGGGCAAAAGAACGATGGATTTAACCCAGATCTCTTGACTGGGGGAGAATGTCTGCATTGTCAGCATTCCGTCCATCATTTGTTTGTTGTAACGCTTTTCGCCCTAAGTGGGATGGGTATTCCCAGACGTGGGACCCGTGCTCACTACGCCACTGGAGTCAAGCTATCCTGGCTGATGACGGCTGATAGCCAGAAACCGGTCCTAGGATGCTTGATTCCGGTCCAGGGAAGACATGGCTTGGCAGTTCGGGCTGGACTGTTCCCATGAGGCACAGGGTCAAGACTGATTTGCATATGGCCATGTCTGAACTGGGGTGGCGTAGTGGGCAAAAGAACGATGGATTTAACCCAGATCTCTTGACTGGGGGAGAATGTCTGCATTGTCAGCATTCCGTCCATCATTTGTTTGTTGTAACGCTTTTCGCCCTAAGTGGGATGGGTGTTCCCAGACGTGGGACCCGTGCTCACTACGCCACTGGAGTCAAGCTATCCTGGCTGATGATGGCTGATAGCCAGAAACCGGTCCTAGGATGCTTGATTCCGGTCCAGGGAAGACATGGCTTGGCAGTTCGGGCTGGACTGTTCCCATGAGGCACAGGGTCAAGACTGATTTGCATATGGCCATGTCTGAACTGGGGTGGCGTAGTGGGCAAAAGAACGATGGATTTAACCCAGATCTCTTGACTGGGGGAGAATGTCTGCATTGTCAGCATTCCGTCCATCATTTGTTTGTTGTAACGCTTTTCGCCCTAAGTGGGATGGGTATTCCCAGACGTGGGACCCGTGCTCACTACACCACTGGAGTCAAGCTATCCTGGCTGATGACGGCTGATAGCCAGAAACCGGTCCTAGGATGCTTGATTCCGGTCCAGGGAAGACATGGCTTGGCAGTTCGGGCTGGACTGTTCCCATGAGGCACAGGGTCAAGACTGATTTGCATATGGCCATGTCTGAACTGGGGTGGCGTAGTGGGCAAAAGAACGATGGATTTAACCCAGATCTCTTGACTGGGGGAGAATGTCTGCATTGTCAGCATTCCGTCCATCATTTGTTTGTTGTAACGCTTTTCGCCCTAAGTGGGATGGGTATTCCCAGACGTGGGACCCGTGCTCACTACGCCACTGGAGTCAAGCTATCCTGGCTGATGACGGCTGATAGCCAGAAACCGGTCCTAGGATGCTTGATTCCGGTCCAGGGAAGACATGGCTTGGCCGTTCGGGCTGGACTGTTCCCATGAGGCACAGGGTCAAGACTGATTTGCATATGGCCATGTCTGAACTGGGGTGGCGTAGTGGGCAAAAGAACGATGGATTTATTCCAGATCTCTTGACTGGGGGAGAATGTCTGCATTGTCAGCATTCTGTCCATCATTTGTTTGTTGTAACGCTTTTCGCCCTAAGTGAGATGGGTATTCCCAGACGTGGGACCCGTGCTCACTACGCCACTGGAGTCAAGCTATCCAGGCTGATGACGGCTGATAGCCAGAAACCGGTCCTAGGATGCCTGATTCCGGTCCAGGGAAGACATGGCTTGGCAGTTCGGGCTGGACTGTTCCCATGAGGCACAGGGTCAAGACTGATTTGCATATGGCCATGTCTGAACTGGGGTGGCGTAGTGGGCAAAAGAACGATGGATTTAACACAGATCTCTTGACTGGGGGAGAATGTCTGCATTGTCAGCATTCCGTCCATCATTTGTTTGTTGTAACGCAAGATAGAAACAGTCGCAGACACCCCAGCATGCGCCGAAGCCAAGCCTTCGTGTGCGGTTGTTATCAGTGAAGGTCTGTGGTCTGCGTTGGGAATCAACCTGTCACCAACATCATTAATTCTCACGTATAGAACATTATCAGGACTTAAATTATAAGAGTATTTGGAAGGGAAACCCTGCAGATAATTATTTCCCCTCTCGGTAGCAGCTATTGCCTCCAAAATGTCATTATCAATCTTATTCATGGATCTTGTAACTGGTGCAACTGAACACGTGGCTACTGCTGATTTGGCAGCTTCATCTGCCAAACTGTTGTCAACTGCGTGCACTCCTACATGCTTATGACCAAGAGTATGAATTACCTGTGTGAGAGGCAGACAGTCTTTAAGATCTGCGACTCGAACCCAAAGAATTTTGGGGCAGATTTATGACGACTGGCGCATCCCTGCATATCAGCAGGGATGCGCCAGTTATTATGCGCCACAGCTGCGCCACCATGGATGCGCCGCATTTATAATGCGGCGCACCATGGGGCAAAAACGGCACAGATGCGTGACGCATCTGTGCCGAAAAGTGGCGCATTGCTGGAGTTGCGTCGCAAGCGCGACGCAGCTCCAGCAATGATCTGGGGGGCCCTATCTGTACAATGCTGCGTCAATCCTTACGCCTGCTTCAAGCAGGCGCAGGGTTTTGACGCAGCATGGGCCTCAAAGTGACTGAGTGAAATCTTGTAGATTTCACTCAGCCACTTTTAGGAGGCGTTCCTGCGCCGGAACGCCCCCACCTGCCCTGGAACGCCTACATGTGGCGCAGGGCTTTACAACGTGACGCATCTGGGAGATGCGTCACGTTTGTAAATGCCCCACACCATGGCGCAGGATTTGCGCCGCTGCTGCGTCACAAAAGTGACGCAACGGCGGCGCAAAAAGTGCCGCAAGTGCAACATAAATCTGCCCCTTTATGTTTAATTGCGCTGCCTTTAGAATCACAACAGTCATTTTGAGACCAAAAGAATAAGTTGTCATTAAAAGACTGAACACAGTAGTATGAATCGCTTACAATTAAAGTAGTCACAATTGGATCTGCAAACTCCAAAGCTAGTACCAAATCACGCAGCCCCACTAATTGGGCTGTACAGTCTCCTAGTGCCTGTGTATGGACAACATTAGACTTGAATTCCCCGTTCACTATGGTTCCAGCCACTATAGCACAGGCCGCCGAGTAGGAATGCTTCAACCCGGTTGCCGGCTGCGCTGAACTGTCAGTGTAAATGATACATTGGTACTGCTCAAGGGGGCGCATTGACTGAGGAGGAGAATGAACAAATTCATACTGCAAGAACTCCTGTGTAGGTAATGAAGAGTCAAAAATAAATGTGACATCCGGAGAGGTCAATGATTTGGCCCATTGTGTCCAACGGGAATGCAAAGCCTAAGAGTTTTGTACACTTGCCTTTGTTACCGCTTCAAGAGCGGGACATGGTGTTACAACCAAAATCCGTTTCCCTTGTGCCAGTGCGTGTTCTTTTAGAATCGCCATCTGGACAGCTGTCAAAACTTTTTCAATAGAGGAAAACAGCAATTCTGCTGAAGTGTACAAATGTGATTTGTAAGCAATATGTACTGTTTCACCTTCATTGAACGTCAAGTAAGTGAAACCCACATGGCCAGGGACAATTCGTTTCAGCAGGCTAGTACGGTTATCACGAGTCAACAAGAATTTTGATTCAACAAGATCAGACTGCAAAGATTGCAGTATGGGCACAATCGGGAATGTAAGTTCGACCGAAATTCAAAAAACCCAGCAAAGACTATAATTTTTTCAGTGTACTGGGAGGGCGCAAACGTGCCCATTTTTCCAAGAAGTGAGGCGCCAAGCCTCTTCCTTCATTGTTGAGCTCGTAGCCCAAAAACAACACTGTGTACTCTGCAATGTGTGAATTGGCAAAGTTAAATTTGTAACCGTGGTCGGTAAACAAAACTATGATGCGATTCACGCGAAAAAGATGCAGCCTTAACTCGTCATCTGTTAGAGAGATATCATCAACGTACGAGTATGCGTCTTCGTCTATGCTGTCTAACAAAGAGACAATAAGGGCGGCGAAAACAGCGGGGCTATTTTTGTAGCCCATTGCCAAACGCGTAATTTTTTGGGGTTTTCCGCCCGCTGTGAAGGCGGTGTATTGACTGCTTTCAGGTGATAGATTGTGTGTGAAAAAGCCATTGGAAATGTCTAGTGTAGTTTAGTATTTTTTACAAACAAGACTGTCGACTAATGCAGAACTATGGGTATTCTGCACCACACAAGTCCGACAATATGAGTTCAAATGTCAGTAATCCACAACTAAGCAGTATGACCCCTCGGGTTTTGCTACTGTAAATAGAGGATTATTCATCGGTGACACACAAGACTCAATTACACCTTGATACTTTAGTTGATACAGAATATTTGCAACGGGAGTCTTTGCCTCCCACCGGAGAGGATATTGGGGTTGTGGCGATGGCATAGACCGTAATGGTATCTCATGCGGTGGGGATTCTTTATCCCAGCCCACCTGAGTGCGGTACAGAGCCGGGCAAGCACCAAAGCCCACTCTTCCGCAAAAGCCCTTGCTTGCTCCTTGGAGATGTCATGTGAAAAACTGGGGAGTCTAACCTCCTCACCCCTGGGAGCGGCTATAACATATGGTGGTGGCCAATCTTTACCTGCCAATAGTATCTCATAAGAAGAATTCAGATTTCCCAAAAAATCCCTTTTATTACACGTTGTATGTCACCTTCAATTAGAAGTACTATATCATAAACTCTATCAGGGGGAGCCACTCGGGTGTCAGCCGTTTCAACTGTGATGAATGTTTCAGTTGCTGTCGTCTCCAGAAATGGACGCAGTGCTTGCCACACTATTGTAACCTTCGCTGCGCTGTCTAGCAGCGTTACTGCCCATATTAGGTTCCGGAGCCGGTGGTCGTCTGTGGCATATCTCGCTGTTAAAGCAGCAACTGTCTTTTTCTGCAAAGGCGGTCGCGGACTAGGAAAATCGTCTTGTTTCCCTTTGCTTTCAGTCTGATGAGACTGCTCACGACCTTGCAGGGCACCTCGAACTCTGCCGCAATCCTGGCGTTCCCCTCCACCGGTTTGTGAGCCTGATGTTGCCTGTGATGAACGAGGAGAACGCTGATCAGGAACCTGAAATCTGTCAGGAGTGCACTCAGAAGGTTCGGGAACTGGTGACGCTGCACGCGACCCTTGTGTTTGTTGTTGCTTCCCCTGTTTCTTATTTTTCCAAATCTTTTTAGGAAAGTTCGGACGGTCGTCTTTAGCAGACTGTACCATCTGTGTTTGCTGTTGTGCTTGAATTCTAGCGAAAGGCTTAACACCCAAACTATTGCGCCCAATTGTCCTATAAGCTTCTGCAATAATTTTAGGTAATTTGCAGGGTTTCTCCTCATCCTTGACAAGGCATTAGACACTTGAAAGTTAACCGCATCTCCCTTGACATTAGCAAGGATCAGATCAGCAACTACGTCAAACACTCCAACCAACCTCATCCCCAACTCCACAGCCGCCTCCGGTCCGTGTTCATCCTGAACACGTTTAATCACGGAGGGGAGCACAGTCATAGATGGTGTGCCAAAACATTTTGCATACACCGCCGCAAACACTTTACCCCGATTTTCACAATCAGTTACTTCGGATATTAAGTCTTTCTGCAAACTAATAACCGAATTAACCCTAACCGGACTAACAGTTAGTCCTACTGGTCCAGCTGGTTGTGCAGCAAGCCCAGGTGCTCCCACCTGTAGAGACGTATTGTACTAGAGCCTTGTGTACCTCGATTAAGGTGGTATGTAAGAAGCGTAACTAGTCTACAGCGACTACTAGATAACGTGGATGAGGTTAGTACCCGGCCAAAACTGGCCAAGTGGCCCCTGGAAATGATAAATGGCCTAACCGGACCAGGGTCACGGTTTGGGGTAGGGCGCCATTAAACCAAATACAGTGTTGCCATGCCGAAATAGGAACTTCGAGAGTCGTATATGGCCGATACGCTACAAATATCGCAGTGGGAGTGTATGTATGAAACAAGTTATCATCTCCATTCACTGCTGGAAAGGTTACCCAAGAATAAAACACTTCAAAGTGGTGAGCTGGATTAGCCCCTATCACAAAATTGAGTGAGACACCCGCATCGGGCACCCCAAAAGTAGTCAAATGACGACGGAGCGCCCCGCGGCTCTGTGCCCTAATATCTACCTCAGCCATATCGAGTTGAAAAGAAGAACAACTTATAGCGTGGCAGCGCAATAGGGTAGTAATTCAAAAGAACTATAAAACCAATTTATGTATCAAGCTTGAATAAAAACCTATAAAAACATCAATATAGGTAGGTTATGCCGTCACAGCTGTTTACCAGAAACCAGAAGCGAGGGTATCATGGACAAGCACAAGTAATACTAAAGTGTCTCGCTTATAAGAACCAGACCAAACGTTAGGGGCGCCATGTTGCAGGGATTCTGCACATATACAGAACTATGCGCAGGAAACCAGAAGCTCAGTGTGTAGTGGTGTACCAAAATACCCACCTCGGTATCCAGAACCCCAATCCGACTAGCTATAGTGTCTCATTCGTTCTCCGTGCTACAGCGAAGCTACCAATGATTAGACATGCTACCCATCCGTCTCCGGATACGTGGGAACAAGAACACTCTTGAGTAAATAGTCAAGGAATAGTTTAAAATGTTTATTTTAACTAACGTGCTCTATAATGCAGTACACTAGCCAATACTAGTAGCAATATGCATAAGCTCAAACAAATCAGCATTGTTACAATTCCATATGGAACAAAAGGGGAAATCATATTATAATGATGGTGGAAACAGGACTATAGCGCCTTGCCACCCTTCCCGTGCTAGAAGCTAGTTTATTATAATTATAGAAGACCTCCAGGCTTTGTCAGGGGGACCCCATACCTCTGAGTTCAGATGCAGTATTTTACATGACCGGACGAGCACAGCTCTTCTATCCTGGAAAGCGTTTCTCCAACTGTGTTTAACATGTATGCAATGAAATATTAAAAGCACCAGATTTCCAGGTTTGCAGCTGTGTTCTATGTTATGGCTAGGGACGTGAAACTGACCAAAGCAAATCAACGGACCTCATTGAATTTCGACCCTGAACACGCTGTACAGACGAGGAGCATAGTGTTCAACTAAATATGTGAAATGCAGACAGTTCTCATGTGAAAGCGAGCAAGCAAAGTGTTTATGAGAAATGTGGCATGTAGTAACGTGAGCAAAAGCGGCAAAATGGCAGCCAAGCATATAATAACTCATGCTAACTTAGCAATGTCCGCAGGTGTGTGCATATCCTCACTACAATCCCTCAATTATCCTGATCTTTATCTGGTCACGGGAGCCACATTCCCGTGCGTGATTGCCTGGAGGCGGCAGGGAGGTGTACCGCCTATCCCAGGCGAAATCTGCAGTGAAGAATGTGAGTGGTGCGTCGGTGCCTCGGGGTAGGCGGCCTCACGTAATCTGACGCCTGAAACAGAGGAGGTGTGTCCGGACTGGTGGCCTTTGGAAGTGGCGAGATCCCGTGTGGGCGCGCGTCCCTTTGTCGCGAGGGGATCCGCTCGCAGAGTCAAGTGCCTGCTCTATCCTTTTGACCCTGTGTGGCGGTCGACTACATTGTTGAAGGCGGCGCCGGTGGCACCTGAAGAGGCCTGTACTGTGATCCACTGGAGCACCCAGGGGCGAGCTCGGCCCTTCACCCATGGCTTTGACTGATAACTACTGCACTGGGGGGCTAAAACATTGCAAGACTACACGGATTGTGACAACGCCCAGTGGCTGCTTCTGGGGGCCGGGTGGGTGCGGTATGCTCCTGATCCTGAGGCGGCCTGGAGGAGCGGGGGGGGCACAGGAGTATGGCGCCATAATTACTAATAGCCCTGATCTGTGCTGTGCTAAGAACGTGGCGGAGTGCAGGATTGTTGTTAGCCCTTGTACACACATCCACTACATTCAACCAGGCCTAAAGGATAATAAAGAAGAGCAGAGGAGCCGGGGACTGTGTGTCTGCAGACTGGCAGCAAGTGCTGGGGCCATTGATCGGCAGGTTGCAACGCCCTTTCAGAGACTTATTGCACGAGCCGTAGTGGCGACACATCCTGACCCCTACACCCCAAGTTAGTTGGTCTAGTGAGGGGCTGTGGGTCCCAGACAGGAGGGCAAACTGACAGGCCACACGGTAGTCACCGCAGTAGGCGGCGGCGATTACCCCCGACCGAGGCCTCCGCGGCCAAACTTCTGAAATGGCGCACTGCACCCCAGCATAAAAATCGACAAATTTTTCCTACAAAAGCCACATGAAGGGGGGCTGCCTACTTTAGGCCCGGAGCATGATGCTCAGCTGAAGGGGTCTAAACTGGACCCTCCCATGTTCCTAGACGTATTGGCAGCTATCAACGGCGTTCGCTCGTCACTTGAAAATCGCATTGACTCAGTTGCCACTGATCTCTCTCCTCAGAGCTGACCTACGTCAAATGAACTCTTGGATGAAGGAAGTTGAAGATGTCACTCAATAACTAGTTGTGGATGTGTCTACATTAAAAACTCAAATCTCTGTGCTACAACAAAAGACGGAATCCTTGGTGACCCAACTTGATGATTATGAAGGACGATCGCGACGCAACAACGTTCGCATCCTAGGGGTTCTGGAGAGGGCTGAGGGGCTGGCAGTGGACCTATTCGTTGAGCTACTTGTCCATTGAGAGAGCTCACCGTATCCCAGGGGGTAGGCCAAAGCCAGGGGCGCCCCGAGACCTATCCTAGCGAGAGTGTTCAACTTTCTAGCCCAAAATCACATCCTCCAGACAGCCCGGTGTGCCCCTCCTCTCAAATTTGAGAACAGTTTGATAACTTTCTTCCACGACTTCACTAATAAAGTCCGGAAACAAAGACTTTCCTTTCCGGAAGTTAAAAGGCCCTTCGGGAGAGAGAAATCAACTATGCCATGCTGTTCCCCGCAAAGCTACGAGTCGAAGTCAGCACTGTTCTAATTGCAGTCTGACTTTGGCAGGGGGGGACCTCTAGAGTAAGAGGCCCCCTGATTACACTCAGGTCACTGGCATCCCGTTCTGCTTTGGTGGCAATAGTTTGAGATTCACACGGAGCAGCATCGCCGTTGCTTGACTGTGAGTCTGGGTTAGGCATTACGAGATGTTGATACCTAATGTGGCCCGGTCTCCGGGTCGGTTGGTTCGAACCTGTACTATGACTCAATGGCATCGCCTGAACCTACAATGAGTATACATCATTGTACAAACATGGTTCCTGTGACTTATAACTTTATCTCTTCAACAAGGATGTGGTGGACAAGTTGAGTCTACGGCTACTTTCTTGCAGGGGTGGGAGGGCAACGGGCACTCTGCACTATTGGGGAAACGGGTAACCAAATTATGTTATGCAGGGAGGGGGTGGAGGGAGTTGTGGGTGGGAGGGGTTGTAGGTTAGTTGATTGTTTTAATTTCTCACAGCAATGCAGTATTTAGAAGGAGATGCAACAGAAATTTGAATCTTGTACACTGATGTTCGCCAGTCACAAAATGTGGTTTGGGGGTTGTTTCTCCTGTCCTCTTTCATGTACTTCTTGGTTATTGTTCCTCTGTCGACCTCAAAACATGCAGACTTTCACGCTACATCACTATTAACATTTTGGAGAGATGGGTACTCCGTTATGGTTACATAGGGTCTGTACTTGTGTCGCCATTAATGGGATCGAACACGGAACTTAAGTTCCTGTAGTGGAACGTAAATGGACTGGGGGACAAGCTAAAGCGATGAATAGTCCTCCAGTACTTAAAGAGACAGGCTCCGGATCTGGCCCTCTTGCAGGAGACCCATCTGATTGGTAACACTCATAAGGCCCTTAATAGATGGGGCTACCAGTTGATTGTGCATGCCGGGTTTACTTCAGGTTCCCATGGGACAGGGGTGCTTCTCTGTAAAAATTGCCCATATATGGTGGAGAAAACCTGGGTTGACGAACAGGGCAGGTTTGCAGCGGTATCCGGTTCCTGGGAAGGGAAAACATTCAATGTACTCTCAGTCTATGTCCCCCTGTGCTGAAGCAATCTACTCTGCGGGACCTTGGCAAATGCATTCTCAATCTCCCACTGGGCACGCTAGTGATTGCAGGAGATTTTAACCTCACGGTAGATGGTCTATTAGACCGCTTGCCCCCGTGCAGAAACCCTGCCTCTGGCTCCAAATTAGCGGATCTTTTGTCGCATTTGGGCCTGGTGGACATCTGGCGGCATTTTAACCCCACAATTCACCTTTTATTCCGGGGCCCACAATAGCCAGTAAAATATAGATTACATGCTCATACACACTCACGACCTTTCC
Source organism: Triturus cristatus (assembly GCF_964204655.1). NCBI lineage: Eukaryota > Metazoa > Chordata > Amphibia > Caudata > Salamandridae > Triturus > Triturus cristatus. The sequence goes on from NC_140584.1 coordinate 654,470,473, forward strand.
GAATTCAGCGAGGTGCATTGCCTGGCTCGAGGAATTTCAGATCATTCCCCTATTTTCACTAGGTTTACAGTAGGTCCACAGCCTAGATGTATGACCTTGACAATAAATCCATGGGCACTTGAGAATTGCCGGGGGTAAAGCCTTGACAGCGGCCCCAAAGCCATGTCTGTTAAATATCTGGGATGCCACCGTCCTCACTCAAACTGGGAAGTCATGGGTTTCATTGGGGTGGGCCATTGCAAAACTAAATATCGCGCAGAAGTGGGGTGTGGGAGAGATGCCAGGGGTTGTACATTGGGCCGCTGATATGGACCGAGCCATGGTTGCAGAGTTGAATTTGGTTGAATTTGGTTGTATTCAAACTTAGAGGATGCCCCAGAAAATGGCATTGTAAGCGGGCTGCATGGAATAGACATAGGGGGACATCTGTTTATCCCCGATGGTGGAACTACGCCTAGTGAAACCAGATTGCATGATTTATTTAATGATGGAGACATTGGACTGAGGTGTCAAGGCGATATTGATGTATGCACATTAATCTATTCTGTAAAGTATCTGACTGCGTTCTCTGCATTTTGTTTCTTTGTGGATAAACTGAATTGCTGTGCCTGTTTGATTAAATAAAAACCTTAAAAAAAAAGAATGCTGTAGCAAGAGTGGTCCTGAATATTAGGATGTATATCTCGATCTCTCGAAGGCTGGAGAAACTTTACTGGCTGCTGCTGAGACAAAGGATGAAGTTCAAATCCAAATGCCTGGTACATAAAATAATTTTTGGAAGGAAAATCAACCTCTAACAGATTTTCCCAGTATGTGTCTAAGAGAAATCTTCGTTCTATGAGTGGATTTTTGTAAAAGGTGCTGGAGATTATATGAGCTTGGCGAGAGAGTTTTCTTTTTGGTTGAGGCCAGACTCTGAACAGCCTCTAGTTAGAAATGTAAAGGCAAATGGACACCTCTTCAAATTCTATAAATTGTTGAAACCTGGCTGTTCTTTGACTAAGGTATTAAGCCCAGCTTGGGTTTACATTGATTCAATAGATCTCTGCTAGTGACAATGTTCCTCACATGTATGTGCACTTTATGAAAGATATAAATAAATAAATATATACATAAACACAGCACACTGTGCCTAAAACATGGACACATAGTACTTATTTGCACATCATAAATTAACAATATAATGCATAGTTATTGTAGCCAGAAACAATGTCTTAATATTTAGACTTTTACATGACACTTATGCAGGGGCTCAAAAGACAGAGTTTTCTATCAAGCCACTGGCCAATTCAAATTTTTCTCCACAGAAATAAGAAGAGTTGGAGAGTATCAGTTCACCAGGCCCTGGAAAATCTGAAACATCACTGAAATGAAAAATAGCAGGCTAGCCATCTTCATTCACGCTCTCAGATCTAGATCAGAATCACTAACAACATCAGAGGCTGACTCTCCTACAATTGAGAAACAATCTGTAGATACACTTCTTCAAAGAGCACTGCCCCTGACCCAAAAGTCTAATCTTGTCCTTCCCCCCAATGATTATATCTTTCTGGGGCCATTCCCCTGTCAGCTCTCCATTGATCTTGAGCTAGTTTTGCACTCTACAAATACCAATACACACATACAGAAATACATCTAAAGGCAGGCACAAAGGCTGTTCAAGTCCCTTCATACCTAGCCTCTCTGCTATTAGGACCTCACATTGAACCTATTAAAATGGTCTAGAGCTTCACCCTTTTCCCACCCAAGACCTATGCCTTGAAAGACTTTCAGCATTCAGAACTGAAGATAAAATACCAACTTCTCCTCTAACTTGAATGTCAATACTTAGCAATACTCGCTGCAAGATCTCAAATGCTTTTTCCCTCTGGTTCTTTGAAACAAGTGCCGACAACTGGCTTAAAGGAAATCCCTAAAAGCAAAGGGAATGAAGACCATTTCTCACATGGAAGATCCTTGGCTCTTTGGGGGCTAAATTATTTTTGACTTATTCTAGTTTAAGTTTTTCTTTAGTGCTGCTCTACACGTCTAATACAAGTTAATGCACTTAATGATAAAACAACCATAATAAACAAGTTATCTTTACAATATGAAATTTCAACTTGCATGCACAAAAGGGGGCTAATAAGTTAAAGTAACAATTAGTTTAAGTTATTTTTGAAGGTAGTTATATGCTGTTTGTCACCCGGAAGAAAGAGAAGGGAGTTTTTTGAGAGCATAGGGGAAGGTGTGAAAGAATCGGATGAGACGTAAAGAAATAGATTAACAAAGGTAAATGCTGAACAAATATATTTTACGTTTTGTTCCTGTACTGAAAGAGATTTTCTTGTACCTGAGGTCTTCAGGAAGAGACCTCCACAACAAGAAAGCCCACCCTGTAAAATATGTATCAACCTGTTTCCAGTCAATTTTCTTGTTCCGTGTCTTAAATTGTCTTTGCTCCTGAGGCTTTTCTTTCCTCCTGAGATTTACAAGGATAAGGTAACACAGGAGGAATATTGAAAGTAAAGTGCCTGGAAGATGATGCACATCAGTTTTATTTAATTCTGCTTCAATCAGAGGACAATCATTTCAGCAAAGGGTGCGGTGATCAAACTTTTGCTACTCTCAGAGTAGTGTTTATAATGTAACACAGCTTTGTGGTGTGCTACAGACGTTTCCTTTTTAGTAAGGATTCAATAATTGAGCTCTGAGTTTTTAGGTCTCGCCTACGCAGCGCGCATGCGCTGCATAGGCAAAAGACCTTTATCAATCGCATAGGCTTTTCAGCCAAAAACGTGCACGCGTTCCATTGCCTTCAATGGCAACGCGTGCACGTGTGGTGATTCACTTGCGGGAGCGAGCTGTGCCATATGGTGGCAATTATTGCTCCCGTAAGGGAATCGCACAGGCCCCCTCCTCCCCCCTGCTGCCGCACGAGGCACGCGCGCTTGTGCTTGTTAATGTCTTGGAAATAGAAATTAGGAGTTGGTTGCACTGACTTTATACTCTGGCCACCCAAGCTTAATATTTGTAAGAGAATATACACTCTTCTCTTATCAGTACTACATACAAGCTATGACAATCGGTGATCAATTATGACAGTCCCGCCGAGTGTTAAAATGTGTTCAAGCATGCATTTACCAGGAACTCTCCGGTGCCTGCATTATTTTACTTTGGCCTACAGATCAGTGGATTTTTAGAGTTGGGCGTAATCTGTTAACATTTAAAAGGTGGGATAAAGGTGTATGTCTCAGACAGCTTATTTTCCTTTCAAATAAGAGACGTAACCATAAGACCTCATCTGGTGTTCTTTGTAGTATTAATTTTGCTTCCTGAAGGGGTTTGGAAAGCCCTGAAAAATTGGCATTAGTGACATTTGCATAATTTCCTTTGCAGAAATGACAGGAAACATAAAAAAAAAAGCCAAGGCACGTTATTTCGCAAAATGCTGATTCTCGGTTTTTAACGTGATATAGACCCATTTCATAATCCTAAAAATACCGCTAAATCACATGTGAAACAAACAAAAGCCATCTGCATTCAGTTCCTTTACGATGTTCCTGTGCCCCCGCATTTGGATTTTTACCCAAAGTAAATGTCAGTTATGTGATATCGCGACGTAATCCAGACATTTCCTATAACTAGGGTAATGCGAAATTTAGATATTGTGTGATTACGCTGGGTAAACTAAGCCTACTTAAAGGTGTTAAAGACTGGGCACTAAACCTGCTCGTGCCCTTATTCAGAACGTTCCTTAGGTGAAGTTCAGAAACCGATGTCCTGGTGTTTCAACCTGATTTAAGCATATTAGAGTGTATGTTAAACCGCGCCCGGGTAAGAAGGATGCAGTAAACGGTGTCAATAGAGGCTTTATTTACAGATCAGGCTGCAGTGCCCCTTTAACTGCAGTTAAATTATCGGACGGCGGACAGCAGGGCTGGCTTTATAAAATGTGATCTAATTTTCGAAGAAGTTGGCAAACATTTGAGGAACGAATCTATGTATGAAACAGTGATACAAATATTTAGAGGTATGATTGATATTTCCATTTCATAGAAAGTTAAATATTAATCTCCCAATTGTTCATTGTATTTTCTTTACTGCTGCAGCATTGTCATCTCAGTCTAAATAAGATAGCGCCATTTGTCAATGTCAAACTTTGGAGTTTCTATATTGATGCAAAGTTGCAAAACCACGCATCACGTGTTAAAGGTAGCAACATCCTTTTACTGCCCTTCCTGGGAGAGATGTCATGTTTCATAGGCTAGAGAACAACAAGGTTGTGGTTTTTAGTGGTGCATCAAGCTTTTTACCCTACAAACTATGTGTGCCATTGTGTAGCACTAGCGCTGCTTGAAGGAGCCTGGCTAATCTGCAACTGAACACGAGTACGGTAGTGTAAATGGCTCCTGAAGAACCTGTGGCGTGTTCATCTTAAAACTGATCCGATATCTTCAATGTAGGAAGCTTTCTATTGCATCACGGATAGATTCCTCACAGGAAGCGATCTGTTATGACGCAGTATCATTTGCATTCCAAATGCAGAATCATAGAGCTTTCCTGTTACTAGGCGTGCGTGGATCCGGCCATAGGAGAACCCTACCTTGATGGAAACGTACCCCGGTTACCTTTGTTTCCTCAGGATCGTCCTCGGATAAGGTGGTTTGGCAGTGTTTTTACTGTGGGTTTGGCTGGGAAAGGAGGGGGTCAGGTTGCACTGTTAATGCTACTTTCGGAGTTTGTGATGTACATGAGACGGGGAGGACGGAGGTCAATGCTGCAGAGCAAATTCCGTCAACCCCGGACCCAACCTTTTAGTTTGTTTACTTGACAGAAGCAGAACGAGTGCTGCTAATGTAATTAACAGAAAAAGCCAAGCACGGGGCAGAAGCAGAGAGGACCATGCTGCATGTTTGTTGGCCAAAGCGACCTCCTATAATACCGGTATTGTCATGTAAGACTGGTTCTCTTGAGTCTGTACCACAGTTGACCGGGGCCAGTTAGTAAATCATTCTGGCAACACGATGGAAATGTTCGAACCGCAGTGGCTTTTTGAATAAATGCTAGTCGAAGATGCCAGGGTCCGAGTCGAGTGTAAAGATGACCCGCCTTTCTCGAATTTCATGCAAAAGCAGGACGGTGCTTTTAGAGTGAAAGAACATGAACCCTGGGCACTGTGTTTAGAGTACACACTGTGTGTGAAAGGCATTCACCTCATGCTGGCACCGTGGCAGGCACCTACATCTGTTAATAGTTTTATGGCTCGAGGTCCTGACCAAATCAGCCATTCTGATTGTATAATGTAGAATTAAGTGTCCAAACTAGTGTACAACAGAGATTGAAACAAATGTGGTTATCCAACGTACAAATGATCCAGCCTCTCGAGAGCAGGCTATTGATACAGTCGACAAAGCAGTGCTTGTGTTGGTTGTTTTGTGTTCAGCGTGGGCCTGCTCTGCCTTAAAAACCAACAAAGGCACCATTCGTAGTTTGTCAAATTCGGAAAGAAAGAGCTCAACTTACTGTAACATGTCGGTTTTGATACCTCCTAGGAGCAGGGTGACCAGATTTTGAAAAACAAAAAACTAGACAATTCCCAAAAATAGACAAGCATTGGCATAGCCAATAGGTCTCGCCTTTGGGACCTTATACGTGTTTAGTTATCCAGCACAATATCCCTGGTGCAACAAAATCAAGCGTTGCATGGCTAAACACTTATAAGGTCCCAAAGGCAAGACCTATTGGCTATGCAAATGCTTGTTTCTTTTACAAGAGCTTTGGAGTGAAGACATCAGTGTTGAGTTCTGAAAACCATGCTTTGTTGAAGTTAGATTTATGTTTTATTGATAACAGAATTAATTTGGTCTGGGTTGAGTCTCAAATGTATTGGCCTCCATTTAGGGAGGTGTATAAAACAGATTTTTCAAATTAGTACATTACTGATGGATCACATTTTTTAAGAAAAATAAGCAAATATTGTCTGAGATGCTGGATACCTCTATAGGTTTTCTCAGGGCGTTCATTTATAATTAAATTGGCATGGAAGCAAGGATGGAACCATGGGTTGAACTGCTGGTGTTCAAATCAGAGTCATAGGAGGAATTCTTCATCCTAACCAACTATTTGTGCCTTTCTCAGAATAAGATGAACTAAGAACCAAAAACCTGAAACCCATACGCATTTGTAACATGCGGATGATCTTTTTATGATCAGTTGTACTGAAGACAGATGAGATGACTAGAAAGATGATGATGAGACAAGTATCACTCTTCTCCAATATTCAGTGTATGCTTTACCTACAAGCTTTCGCATAGTGATTTCAATGTTGGGAGTGTATGGGTTTGAGATTATCGATTCCTAACAAGATGAGATTTTATTGAAGAACATGTTGAGACTCTTGGATTTTAGCTTTGGATTGTATCAGCCTTTGGACTGAAATAGGCTTTGTTGTTGCTGATGTTTGGTGTCCTGTTCTACAATATTAATACCTTATTTAATGCACAATGGATTCTAAATTGTAGAAAATTTGCGTTCACATTGTTGATGGAATTCTGTGTGGTTTTCTTTATGCCTCTAGGGCTGATAAAAGTTTCTAAGATTTGGTTTACCTCCAAATGTTTAACAGATTGTGGAGAATTTTCTTTTCCCAAAGAAAAATGTCAAAGAACCAAGGATTATTCAGTCTTTGTGGCATTTATCGTGGCTTTAGGGAGCCTACTTTATCAATAGCAATTAGTTTTGCTTTATTGTATTTTCTTTCAAAGGAAAAGCTAACTTCCATGTGTTCTTTTATTTCTGATAAGGCAGATTTATGTGTTTGGACTAGAGTGAAACCTGAAACATGCTTTTTAGTATTGGTATATTGTTGGGGAGAGAGTTTGAGAATATTCTGTACAGATAGATATTTATTGGGATGATAAAGCAGTCTGACCAGTCCACTTCAAGAGATTTGAGATGTTTGGTAGTGGTTACATTTGTGATCACAAAGTCTACAATGTTGTCTCTAACATATGTTGGCTGCAGGCATTTTGGAGAACTGTTTATGTTATCTCTTTTATGTGAACCACAAACAATTTCCTCTCCCAAGACTTTAAAACATAAAAAGTAATTATCAAACATGGGCTGCAGTTGCAGCTGTCATAAAGGAATTTCAAGCATCACACTGGCCAGGAAGACTTTATTTTGCTGTAGCTAATGCCTCTGTCACTGCATGTAAACCTTTAAAGGCCCTTACTCATTTTCAAAACAAAAAACATGATAAACATTCTAATTTGCCTGGTCGATGGAACCATTTCAAGGCTCCATCACACTTTCTGAAGTCCAGTCATCTGTGCGCTGAAAAAGGATGTTAGGGGCACAGGAATGGAGGTCTGCTGTGTCATTAAATCCAGTTGACACAGCAGATTTCAGTGCAACACCCTGGAAAATTAGTGGACATGTTTGTTGCAGTAACTGCCTGAAAAAGAAGTTGGGATTCAAGTATACAGCTTTGATACACAACGATAAAGAATATGCAGAGAGAACAGTATCCATTAGTGGTAGAAAGAGTATCACTCATTTACATATAAGAAGTTGTGAGGTATAATCCCCGGCACCATGTGTTCCCTAACTATGTGTTCTAGATACAAATGACAACTTAAAATCCTGGCAGTTAAGGAGTGTACTCTACTTGGTTTTGGGATTGCACCAGTACAGTTGGATTGTGAGAATGTCCCCAGTGTACCTGAATTATTGACAAAACAATATCCTTAATTGGAGATTGCAATTAATTATACTGCTCAGTGGGTATTGAGGAATATCTACTTTCCCCACAATGGCATTTTTGCCTTTTACAATGAACCCAAATTGACCAGCCAATAGAGATAAATCTGGCCCTGTAATAGATATCATAACATGTCTACTGCATATGTTAACTGCAAACAACCTCTTTAAAACACTATCTAAAAGTAGGTAAACAGGGGGGGAGTGTGAGGACTAAAAAACTGTCTACTTACTGCTCCGGAGACTGTGGGGGTCGGCTGGAGATGTAACTACGACACTCATCAGGAGCAGATGATGCATGGCCTTTGTCCACAACACTTCCAAAATCTGGTCTGAGCAGGCAAGTTAGCCAATCAAATAAAATATGAGTTAACAAAGTGGTTTATCTTATGGTTTATCCTTTATTTTTTGCCATGCGTGTCAATTTGTTTATAAAACAATGGTTTCATCATTACCCCTGAGGAATCAATGTGTCTGCGCGTCTGGACTGAATCTGTTCCAGCGATCAGATGTCTACAACCAACTGTATCAGTATAATCATTTGGAAATAGAATAACTTTCAATGTCTCTATTGTGAGTTATATCTAGAAATTTACATTTTTCCCCATTAATTAATAGGAGCTCAACCATGTTCAGGAGAGTTTGTTTTTTTTAGAATTTAGTACATTGCCACTTTCACCTGCAAAGCTGGATCAATGTGCTGGATTTTTCCCAGCCTCTCGTCTAGTACTCACAGCTTTGGAGTGCAAAAATAAATTGATAGAGCTGCAAGTTAAATGAGGTATATTGTACATCCAGGCATAGTTTTCCTGGTATATTTATTTTTAGTTGGTTGTAGAACACTCCTTGGAAACCTCTAGCAGCATGCATTGAGGTAACCTACTTGTTCCTGCCATGGCTCTCGCATGTCTGCACTGTAGCATATGCCGAAGGAGCTTGCTAACAAAGTTATGTATTTCATGTGTCTACAAATTAGCATGGCAGAAGGAGTTAGCTGGTGAGACTGTGGATTACCAATTTCTGCAAAGTAGCATATCTGGAAAGTGCAGACTGGCTAAGACTTTGGAGATCCCCTGTCCGCCTTATAGCATGCCTGAGGCTGGCAAGTTGAGGTCACTGATTCCTGGTGTTTGAATGTCTAAATGAGGCCATGGAACATATAAGTTTGTATGATAGCAAGCTTGTAACAATATAGCTAGTTGAGGTAACTGATTCTCCATGTCTTTATCATAGCAGGCTTTGGGGAAGCCTGAAGAGATCATGAATTCCCCGTGCATAAATTCATGAATTGTAGCATGTCTGGGTGAAAGCATATACTTTATGGGGTTGCTGATTTCCCGTATCCACCTAGTAGCATTCCCAGGAGGAACAGACTGAAAAGTATGAATTACTCTCTGCCCTTGTAGCCTGTGGGGGAGGTTCAGGAGGATCCTAATTTTCTGTATGAGTATGGTAGATAGCCTGAACAGTAGGTTTGGAGGGCCTTGATTACCAAGGCAGCATGTTTGAAAAAAACATGCTGGTTGGTTTAAAGTATTTTCTGTGTCTGTAGGGTAACAGGTGTGGGTGTAAGACACTTAATCGAATCATGGATAGCCTCTATCTGTTTGGTTAAAAGCCAAGTTATTCAGAGTAGAGTCTAAAAGAAGGAATAAATAGATAGAAGTGACTCTGGGGGACTTTAGAAAGGCGTGCTATACCCTTAGATATCTTAACATTCTGAATGAATATGATTACAAGGGGAACAATGTTAAATAGCTGAGGCAAGCAGGTAATTCTAATACACACTGAAAATGGAGCTCAAGATGAAGTTCCACATACATACAAAGTTTTGTCCAGGTTTAGCTTCTCCAGTCCTTATGTAGGGAATATCAGTGACAAGCATGAAACCACATTTAAAACGTAATAAATCATATCCCAGCAGATGACTGAGAGGAGACCTAGGGAGGCTGACTGTTGTGCCCTCAATCCTTACTCAGTAACAGATCACAGGTGAGGAGTAAGTATAACACTGTGAGGATTAAAGAAAGAAGCTCAAATTGCTGTGCAGACAAATTTCTGGCATAAGCATAGACCATGGCTCCTACTTGTACATTTGGAACAAGCAGCTGTTCGAAGATGGATAACAATAGATTTAGAAAGAGGTGATGGCAGCAAAGAGAGACTTATTCAAGTGCACATTTAGGGCAGCAGGGAGCCTGAAGAGAAAACCAGAAGCAAAGGGAGATTCAATTTATGGGAATTTGTGGCAAGGGACAGAGTCACAAGGTGATCCTCAGGAAACAGAAAATGATGGGTAGTACTGACAGCAGGAGAATCTACAGCTGGATCATGAGGATGGGTGATAGAGGATCCTCCCAACAATAACAGGTATGGTGGAGGACAGCAGCATATTTTAATGAAGCCCTCAATACAAGCAGACAATGAGAAATGAGAGCGCTGCAGTGGTGGGCAGCACCATCTTCGACCTAGCCATATCTTGACGGTGCATACAAAAAATTGGATGTCATACCAAAGGTAAATTTACCAAGTGCTGGTTGTGGTGGTGGCTTTATAAAGGGGCATAAAAGGATACTTAGACCATCATAGACAGATGCCAACAGTAGTAGACAGAAGTCATGATAGCCTCTCCGGCCAGCAACACTAATGCAGCACAATACAGTTCATATAAAATATCTCTCTACAGTCACATACATATGGAGTAGGAAAGACAGGAGGCAAACATTGCCAGCATAGGCATAATAAGAGGCCACTCCCAGAACATGGTACAAAGAAAATGATGCACGGTTTTCATGTTCTCCTGGACATAACAAGCTCCAAGCCCAATGCTGCAAGCCGTAGAATGTAGAGGACATGGTGGTTATGAGGGGTTAGCAGAATTCTCATTCAATACTTTCATCAAAAACACTAGCAGTTAAAGGCACAGTGAAAAATAGAAAGCAGGAGAGAAGCACAGGTGACACAGAGCAAGATTAAGTAGACAAAAGTTGCAGAATATCTAAGCCATGACAAAACTGAAAAAGCATACAGCAACAGCAAGAAAATCTCCAGACAATGAAATGACTTAAATGTTTACAGCCGGCAGCAAAATCATAGCATAGGCTGTGAAAGGCTTGAATAGGAAGATATAAAAGCTGTGGAAGGCAGAGCCACAAGCTCACTGGACACCAACATGCACAAAATACTTTGAAGAAGATAATTAACAGAAAAACTAACAAGCGATCAACAGAAGCCAGAAAGCAGCAATCACAGTCAGCTGCACACTATGCATGTAGATAGTCCAAATCTTTCTTATCAAAAGAGGTATAATTTTCGGCCAAATTTATCTAATAGGTTGCAAATTATAGCAATGACTGGCCTGTCAATCATTTAGACATGCAAAAGCATATGTTAGTCTGTACTAGTAGTATTTGTAGTTGTTACCCTATGTACAAATGAAGATGAGAGGCAAACTGTCATAAGGCTTCCTAACAATACATTTATTTGGATATAAATTATAATATTTGAAGTAATGTGGGTACATATTCTAATAAAAGAAAACAATTACAAGATATACACTATCAATTTAACAGTCTTCTTTTTGCAAAACATATGGCAGAATGAATACCATTAGAAACCACAACAGAAATACTTCTAAGAGATTGAGGAAACAGGTATTATGAGTTGAAATGTAATAGCTAAATCTGCATTATACTAAATGATATTGTGATGCAATACTTTGGAGCACACAATATGCCTGTGCTTCGAATTATGACATGTCCAGATACAGTATTGCTGATGCAGGCTTATGTTGAATTGTATATATACAGAATATCACTAGAAATATGTATTCATGAAGCTATGGTTTCTTATCAGTAATCTCAGTTCTCTCTTAGGGGAATCTCCATTGAAGTCATAAGCACTGAATAGTCCTGCCAACGTGTGGGGATCCTGGAGTACTTTTTCATAGTATGTCTTCTGAACTGTAGATGAGAAGGCCTGTAGAACAAGATACGTACCTTCGATAATGATATATCTGGTACAGACATAGTTTAGCCGCAGATTCCTTGAATTGTGAATTCTTCTCAGGTGTCAAACTGGATATGGAAATTTTTCTCAGCAGTACTGCTGCAGGCCATGGGGCGTCGCTGCATGGCTTCGTACAACGTCAGCTCTGAATAAGACGTCAATGGAGCCATATAAGTCCCCTACGTGCATTGATGTCAGCTTCTTCTGTGAAACTTTCAGCGCGGGGAAACACAGAAACTGGCAGTAGAAACAATGTATTAAAAAAGAGGAAAAATCTTTACCAAAACCACGAAAAAAGGAAAAAAGAAAGGTATGATAATACCAAAAGAGACCCTTAAGGAAAAGGCCAAAAAGTCAATGAAGCACAAGTCATGTGGAACACTGTGCGGAGGCCCATGACACAGTACACAAGAGAAATATCCCCCACACCCTAAATCATATATCATGAGGGAAAGGTGGAACTCCCTCCACCATATACCCAGAGAAAAAATGGGGAGAGGGGACAAGCTTCATATATGGTCAGACCATACTAGGGGAACTGGCAGGTTGTTGGGTCCACGTTTTTGTTAGAACACTAAATGCTAAATATCTTCAATCTGAATGGATAGGCTGAGGGAGTTGAAAGTCGTTAAGCCTCCTTGAGAATGTTCATGCATTCTTCTGGAAGGTTCAGGTGCCCATACTGAACTAGCTCAGGAAACATACTGCCAAATTTAAGGAGGAGAGATTGGGGTGAACCATTTTGCCTCCCAATTTCGTTAGAAGATCTGGTCTGCACGACAGATTGATATGTGAATGCATCTGATTGGTGAAGAAGGTCCGTGAACCACCATTGACGTGGCTTTTCAGGAGAATTCAAGATCATTCTGGGTCTCGAATAGGAATGACAGGATCAGGGGAATTGGAGGAAAGGTGTAGAGAAATTTGCCGGACTAGTCCATCCTCATGGCATCCCTGGTTGGAAGTACCTGGAGCCGAAGCCTGGGTATTTAGTGTTTTCTGTGGTGGCGAATAAGTCAGTGTGTGGCACACCCCACAGTCTGAAGATGTTTTGTACAACATCGTCGTGAAGGACCCAGTCATGGTTTTCCTGCAGAGCTCTGCTTAGGGAGTCAGCTTAAACATTTTGAACACCTGGGAGATGAGTTCCAGTGATCCGCAGGTCTCTGGCTTTCAGGCACTTCGAAATACTCTGACACTCGTGAGATACAGGCCTGGACCTAGTTCCCACTGCTTGTTGAGCTAGTACATGGTTGTTGTGTTGCCTGTCTGAACAAGCAGAGAGTGAGTCTTGAAGGATGGGAAAAAAGCCTTCAATGCCAGGTGAACTGCACATAGCTCGAGGAGATTGATGTGGTTGGTCACTTCCCCCAGAAACCATGTTCCCTGAATTTGGAAGTGATGCATGTGTGTTCCCCATCCTAGCAACGGGACATTTGTTACTATGGTCTGGGAAGGGATATCCTGATGAAATGGTATCCCTTGAGGCAGAATTGTCGGAGAGCAATTTCAGAGACTGTTTTACACGGAGGAGAGTGTGAGCTTGCCCTCACAACTGCCCGTGAGTTGGTACCACTGATCCTCGAGACATTCCTGAAGAGGACACACATGTAGACGAGCATTCAGAGTTAGAAAGATACACAAAGTCATTGAGCGGAGGAGAGATGATAATGTTCTCACTGTGGGATTTTTATATGAGAGAGTGACACTTCAGACGGATTGATAACAGTCTCTCCTCTGAAGGACACACTCTTGCTTGAAAGGGTTTCAATGGAGGCGCCCAAGTAATGCAGTGCTTAGACTGGAGAAGACGTTGATTTGTTGTGATTGATATGCAGCCCCAATCTTTGGTGAAGATTACTTGTCAACTGGTAATGCAGTTGGGCCTCTTTAGGCGTTGATGCCTTGATGAGCAAGTTGTCTAGATAGATGCTTTCTGAAGTGGACAGCTACCACTGCCATATACTCTGAAAAAGGGGCTGACTTGAGGCCACGCGGAAGCACTGAATAATGGTAATGATAGTAACCCACGACGAACCTCAAGAATTTGCAATGCTCTTCAGATGTGGGTATGTAAAAGTACGCATCTAGGTGGTTTATCGAACAGAGCCAGTCTCCCTGGTGTAATTGGGGATAGTTCTGATGGAATTCCCTGCCTTCAAATGTTTTATTGTCAAATCCACTTGTTGGCCTGTTCTAAGTCAGGAATGGGTCAGAACTCGTTTCTGGAACCTTTTTTATTCACCAGAAAATAGTGGGAATAAATCCCGGTTCCCCGTTGTTTGGGAGGAATAGTCTTCACCACATGCCTCTGCGGAAGGATGTTTACTTCCGAGCACAACATCTGCAGATGGTGATTGGATGGTTTTGGTGGAATATTCGGTGGAGGACTGGTGAACCTCAGACAATACCCATTCCGAAGAATATTTACTACTCAGGAAACTTTTGTGATGGATTGCCACTCTGTAAGAAAATGAGAAATATTACCCCCTACTGGAGTAGGTAACGAAAGAGGGGGGACGTGAAGATTCATGCTTGGAACCTTCTGTAACCTTTTCCCCCTGAGCAGGCTGTTGAGTGGCTATCAATTCAATTCAATTTAAAAATCTTTATTTGGTCTTAAAAGCAATAGACCATAAAAGTACATAAAAGAATAATGCGCAAAACTCTAAACACACATGAGAATTTAAAGTGGCTATCCCTCTGGGCTGCTGACGTTGTTATTGCTGGTAAGGTCTCTGCTGTTGGGTTTGCTGGTGACCTTGGTACCAGTGACCGATTGGTAGGACTTGTAGGGCCTTCGTTGTTCCATCTGTTTTTAGAGGCCTACTGCATTTTGGGTCTCAATTTTGGATTTCATCTGGGCTATGTCATCATTCATATGACTGCCGAATAGTATAGATCCAGAGAATGGAAGGTTAAGGATCTGTTGTTCATCAAACAGAGCCATGAATGCCTTCTAAAGGCCACTCTGTGGTACAATTCGTTAGCTGCTAGCAAAGATGAATCAGCTGCAGCATTGAAGATCTGGCTGGAGACCATCATACTCGAATCCCTAATTCACTTGTTGTCATACATTTAGACAATCTATTAAACCAGAGGTTATATATATACCATCTGTACTGGTAGGGATTGCATCACCAAATTTTAGAAGCATTAAAATCTGTCTGTTGAGTTGGTAACCCGTGTCTCTCGACTTCCCTTCGTGTAGTGAGCTATAACTAAAACAGAAAGAAGCATGAGAAAAATGTGAGAAAGGATTGGTGGTGCCTCACGGTAGTAACACCAAGGGGGTGAGCAGGAAGGTACTCGCCTGCTACCTCAGGTTCTCATCATCAGCTACCACCGCTCCAAAGCAAAAGTGTATAAGAAAGTAAGAAAAACCATAAAGACAAGGTGCTAGGGTGTATTGACAGAGATTGTCTGTGCACCAACTAATGCGACAGGATCAACCGCACAATTGGAACTCAGGAGTCAAGCTGTTGCTCCCCCGGTCCTAATCTAAAACCGAGCTAGATCACACTCGCTAACAATATTTATTCAATGCTGTGTGACTGCTCATTAAAAGCCGACATGTGTCATTGCCAAAGGAGAAAACTCACGGCAATTTCTTCAGGGCGTGGGTCAATCACTCCACCCTGCACCAACACTTGTCTATTTTAAAATTCCTACGGGAGACACAAGATAACAGACAAACATGCAGAACATAACATAATTAATTGGCATCTGATCACATTTAAAAACAGATTATTCAATGTGGAAAACCTCCCCCACATATTTGTCACAGGATTTCCGGAATGTTGCCCACCATGGGCATACCTGTACCCTCAAGCACTTGTGTATTTGTATACAATCACCCTTTCACTGGCTTTCCCAGTCACTTCCAATCGTGAATCTGTAAAACATGGTGAAGCATCGTGAGGCAGTGAATGTTGAAAAAACACAGTTTCAATATCGTTTCATACACTGTCATATCCTACCATTAATTTCATATGGCAGTGGCAGCAAATACGTGAATTTCCTTATTACATTCAACCCCCCGTCTCAAACGTCTACTTCCGCTATATTTTTTATCTTTTTTTATCCCCTTCCGCTATATATTAGAAAAAAGAGAGGTCAGGTCTATCACAGTAAATGCGGATAAAAAGCTAATGGAGTGGCCAATACTATCGTAATCGCTTACTCCCACATTTTGTGTACTCCAAAAACCTTTTTCAACAGGCTTACCGTGACCGTTTCAGTGTCGGATGTTTACTCAGCACCGCAATGGCCCGGGTTGGACTCGAGATTTTTACCGGGCTTCGGCGCGCGGCGTCATCGCGCGCGCCCGGCCCCTCCTATGCCAGCTAATTCGCTGTATATTACATGCTACAGCTGGCGCCATTATTGAATGGAGTTTGATCCGCTGAACTGCTGGTTTACTCGGTGTTATAGCGGAGATCAAGTGCTTAATAGCACACTATTCCAAATATTTTTGTGCATAGTATCTGAATATATTATCTTGTGCATATTAGATGGGAGTTACATAAAGCTAAATTTTACCATCAATTTGCAATGTTACAGACTATGCACATATAGACTTGCACGATTATACGGGTCCTGATATTGATATTTGACCAAACTTGGACAGTTTAGATTTCTAAAGCTATTGACTGGTTCATTTATAATTACCCTCACTGGGGAGTTGTTTTTTGTGAGTTGAACACATGATAGCTTTATTTAACCCAGGGTGAACAAACACAGCTGTTCAAAGGCTCCTTGCATGATATCTATAGTACTGACAACTTCAATACTACGCGGGGGTTCGAGATAATCGTGCCATCTCCCCTAGACAGAAAATGTAAGTTTAGTGTTTAGCAAGATATATTCAGCTACAATCTAAACCACTTCGTGTTATAACACAGGGCTTCATTGGTTTGGCAGGAGAGCAAGTATATGAGTATAAAATACTTGGGGGACATCAAAACAGAGTTCCTAATTTATACACTGACATTATTCCATTCAATGAGGTCGTTCAATCCAACCTGATCTACCCCCTCTTGATAGATCCACCGTGCCTCTCTGGTGATGAGTTTAGTTTCCATATTGTATTAATCCCCCACTACCCTCTCAAGGACAACCCAACGGACATCCCTCGGTGCATGTTTACAAGTTTGAAAATGCTGCACCAGTTTGGTTGTGAGTTTCCCTGCACGCAATGTGCTCAAGTGTTCTTGTATCCTTATTTTGACCTTTCGTGTCGTGAGGCCAATATAATGTAGGTCGCACGGACATGTGAGTCTGTAGATGACGTTAGTAGTGTTACAATTCCTAAACTTATTCAAATACCAGGTTTTTTTACTGGTAAGAGTAACACTTTTTATGGGGATGTACACTCACATACTGAACAACTCCCACATGGGTATTGTCCCTGCGGGACGCCGGTATCTCTAAGTTCTTGTTTAGGTCTGGTGTGCACCAGCGATCGCGGACATTGGCTGATCGTTTAAAGGCAAAATGAGACTGTGGCATATTCATATTAGAAGTGTTTAACAAATGCCAATGCCTCCGAATGATTTGTCTAACTTTCGTTGAGAGTGGACCAAAGGTGGTAACCACCGGGATACACTCTCTACTTTTCTTGAGTGTCTTTTCCAATAATGCGGCACGTGGTGTGTTATATGCTCGTTTTCTTGCCTGTTTAATGACCTTCTTCGGATAGGCTCGATCCTCCAATTTGCTGGCTAAGTCAACTGCCTGTTCTGAGTATTTTTGTAGCTTGGAACAGTTACGGCGATACCGTAAAAACTGCCCCACAGGCAGATTATCTCGGAGGGCCCTGGGATGGTATGACCTGTAGTGCAATAGTGAGTTTTTGTCGGTTGTTTTTTGATGTACATTGGTCACTAGCTTGTTGTTTTCTGCTTGAATATCAAGATCAAGCTATATTGATGAAGATCTATTAGCAGTCCAAGTAAACTTGAGGCAATCATTAAGACTGTTTAACCATTCTAAAAACTCATTGAGTCTCTCTTCAGTGCCCGACCATATGCACAACACATCATCTATATATCTCTTCCAGAGGGCAATGTTCCTCTGGAAGAGATTGATGTCAGTATTGATATGGTGGGCTTCAAACTGGCCTACATAAATGCAGGCCAGACTAGGAGCAAATGTTGCCCCCATCGAAGTGCCAGACACCTGTAGGTACATCGGGTCCTTAAAGGCAAAGAAGTTTTGGGTCAGAGCAATCTCTATACATTGTAAGACAAATGTCTGGGGTGTGTCATAAAACCACTCGCATTCCCCCAGGGCGCGAGCTGCTGCCACCAGTGTCGCTTACTGGGGGAAGCTTGTATACAACGATTCAATGTCTATAGTGACTAAGAATTGATTGTGCGGGTCGTATATTACACCTTCTAGAATTCTTAGCACGTCAGTTGTATCTTGGACGTAAGATGGTTGTGTAATGACACATTCTCTCAAAAAGTAGTCTGCGAACTGCGATAAAGGATCCAAAAGTGACTGGATCCCCGAGACTATCGGGCGTCCCGGAGGTGGTCGTTGGGCTTTGTGGATTTTGGGATGTCATGCAAGGAGCCTTTGAACAACCGTGTTTGTTCACCCTGGGTTAAATAAAGTTATCATGTGTTCAACTCACAAAAAAACAACTCCCCAGTGAGGGTAATTATAAATGATCCTGTCAATAGCTTTAGAAATCTAAACTGTCCAAGTTTGGTCAAATATCAATACCAGGACCCGCATAATCGTGCAAGTCTATATGTGCATAGTCTGTAACATTGCAAATTAATGGTAAAATTTAGCTTCATGTAACTCCCATCTAATATGCACAAGATAATATATTCAGATACTATGCACAATAATATTTGGAATAGTGTGCTATTAAGCACTCGATCTCCGCTATAACAACGAGTAAACCAGCAGTTCAGCGGATCGAACTCCATTCAATAATGGCGCCGGCTCTAGCATGTAATATACAGCGAATTAGCTGGCATAGGAGGGGCCGGGCGCGCGCGATGATGCAGCGCGCCAAAGCCCGGTAAAAATCTCGAGTCCAACCCGGGCCGTTGCGGTGCTGAGTAAACATCCGACACTGAAACGGTCACGGTAAGCCTGTTGAAAAAGGTTTTTTGAGTACACGAAATGTGGGAGTAAGCGATTACGATAGTATTGGCCACTCCATTAGCTTTTTATCAGCCTTTACAGTGATAGACCTGACCTCTCTTTTGTCTAATATATAGCGGAAGGGGATAAAAAAGATAAAAAATATAGCGGAAGTAGACGTTTGAGACGGGGGTTGAATGTAATAAGGAAATTCACGTCTTTGCTGCCACTGCCATATGAAATTAATGGTAGGATATGACAGTGTATGAAACGATATTGAAACTGTGTTTTTTCAACATTCACTGCCTCACGATACTTCACCATGTTTTACAGATTCACGATTGGAAGTGACTGGGAAAGCCAGTGAAAGGGTGATTGTATACACATACACAAGTGCTTGAGGGTACAGGTATGCCCATGGTGGGTAACATCCCGGTAAATCCTGTGACAAATATGTGGGGGAGGTTTTCCACATTGAATAATCTGTTTTTAAATGTGATCAGATGCCAATTAATTATGGTATGTTCTGCATGTTTGTCTGTTATCTTGTATCTCCCGTAGGAATTTTAAAATAGACAAGTGTTGGTGCAGGGTGGAGTGATTGACCCACGCCCTGAATAAATTGCCGTGAGTTTTCTCCTTTGGCAATGAAACATGTCGGATTTTAATGAGCAGACACACAGCACTGAATAAATATTGTTAGCGAGTGTGATCTAGCTTGGTTTTAGATTGGGACCGGGGGAGCAACAGCTTGACTCCTGAGTTCCAATTGTGGGGTTGATGCTGTCGCATTAGTTGGTGCACAGACAATCTCTGTCAATACACCCTAGCACCTTGTCTTTATGGTTTTTCTCACTTTCTTATACACTTTTGCTTTGGAGCGGTGGTAGCTGATGATGAGAACCTGAGGTAGCAAGCGAGTACCTTCCTGCTCACCCCCTTGGTTTTACTACCGTGAGGCACCACCAATCCTTGCTCACATTTTTCTCACGCTTCTTTGTGTTTTAGTTATAGCTCACTACACGAAGGGAAGTCGGGAGACATGGGTTACCAACTCAACAGACAGATTTTAATGCTTCTAAAATTTGGTGCTGCAATCCCTACAAGTACAGATGGTATATATATAACCTCTGGTTTAATAGATTGTCTAAATGTATGACAACAAGTGAATTAGGGATTTGAGTATTATAATCACCCTGTGAACAGGTCCTTTGTTGTGTATAAGTATTTGAGTGGGGGATGACCTGTTCTCTGCCCCTAGAGCTCCTTATTGTGTTTGGAGACCACCATACCCTCGTTGACCACTTTGAAGAAATCCTCTCTCTTGTCTCTAGGGAGGTCATCGGCATATTTCTGCAAAAACTCCCACAAGGTCCTGTTGTACCTGCCGGGAAGAGCTAATGCACTTGCTGCCTTCATGGTGGTGGCAGCTGTACCGCAAACCTTGCGCTCCACTCTATCCAGCTTTTTGATTTCCTTGTCAGGTGGTACAGTAGACATAGGAGTTGTAAAACAGTGCTTTTTGGCCACTAGGATGACCACAGACTCCGGAGGAGGGTAGGGAGCATAGAAAAAGTGGGTCCTGCCCTGGAGGTCTGTATTTCTTTTGCAGCCACAATGGAACAGGTTTGGCTGAGTCTGGAGTAAGGAACGAGCCCATTGCTGGTTCCGATGGACTCAGAACCAAAGTCAGGAGAGGCCTGCACACTGATCTGTGGTGAAGCGTCTTGAAGATGACAGATGTGGATGGTGTAGGAGCTGACAATGGAATGTTTAATTTTGCATCACCTCTCACTAGGACCTCCTGAAAGGTGTTGACACCATCTACTGGAGAACGCCATTGTTGTTGAGAATCCAACAGCGTTGGAGAGTATCTACATGTGCTGGAAGAAGAAGTGTAATAGTAGGTTGAATGGTGTCTTGACCTTGTACAGGACCTGGGCCTAGACCTGGACACATGATGACGATGAGAGCGTCTGGAGGTTGGTCTACATGAAAAACGCCGGGCCCTATGGCAATGTCTTGAGTGATGATGGCAAGATCTGGAGTGTGATCTTCGCAGGGGAATTTGAGGCATTCTAGGAGGGGCTGCCACAGGCTGTGGTTGAAGAATTGACGCTTGTGGTAAAGGCGCCAGAGAAGGAGGAGGTGGAGGTGGAGGAGGCGGTGGAGGCGGAGGAGGTGGTGGAGGAGATGGAGGAGGAGGAATAGGAGAGTCTGGCGTCACTATAGGAGAGGACAGAGAGTACACCATGGAGTATTCAGAGTCTGGGGATGATGGAATGCATCTCTGTTTTGATTTTTCCGCATGCCTCAATCAGGGAATTGTAAGTGCGCTACTCACCCGCGGGGGTCTGAAGACGCGGGGGGGGGTCTGCAGCTTCGGTCAGTCGCAAGAGCGCCGGGGAAGGGGGTCTGCAGTTCCGTTCACTTGTAGAGCCAGGTCTTGAGGGCCTTCCTGAAAGCGTTTAGGTAGGGGCGCGTCTGATATTGATCAGGAGCTCGTTCCAGGTATTGGCCGCGATGTAGGAAAAAGCTCTTCCCCCTGTTCTGGCTCTGTGTTTGCGAGGGGTTTTGGCAAGGGCGTGGTTGGCGGATCAGAGGTTTTTCTTGGGTGCGTAGAAGGTGATTCTCTCATTGAGGTATTGGGGCCCGGTGTTACGGAGGGATTGGTAGGCGTGGGTGAGTATTTTAAAGGTTATGGGGAGCCAGTGAAGGTACCGTAGGTGTTGGCTGATGTGTTCGTGTCGGGGGAGGATGAGTCTGGCGGCGGTGTTCTGTAGCGTCTGGAGCTTGCAGAGTAGAGACTTGTTGATGCCGGTGTAGAAAGCATTCCCGTAGTCGAGCCCACTGATTATGAGGGCGTGGGTGATTGTCTTCCTTGACTCAGGGCGGATCCATTTGAAAGTTTTTCAGAGGATGCGGATGGTGTTTAAACAGCTGGAGGTGATGGCGTTGACCTGTCGGTTCATGGAGAGGAAGGAGTTGAGTATGATGTCGAGGTTTCTGGCGTGGTCCATGGGGGTTGGAGGGGTGCAGAGGGCGGTGGGCCACTAGGTGTTGCTCCATGCTGATGGGGTTGTACCAAGGACGAGGACTTCTGTCTTTTCCAAGTTGAGCTTCAGGCAGCTGGTTCTCATCCAGGATGCGACTTCTTGCATTCTTTCCTGGAACCTGCGTCTGGTGGTGGTGGGGTCCCTGGTGAGGGAGAGGATGAGTTTGGTGTCGTTGGCATAGGGCACTATGTTGAGGCTGTGCTGTCTGTCGATGGTGGTGAGGGGGCTATGTAGATGTTTAAAAGGGTAGGGCTGATCGATGATCCTTGGGGTATTCCGCAGTTGATTTCCGTGGGTTTGGAGAGGAAGGGTGGCAGTCTGATCCTTTGGCTCCTGCCGGTGAGGAACGAGCGGATCCAGTCAAGGGCGGTTCCTTGTATGCCGGCATCGTGTTGTCTGGCAGAGAGTGTGTGGTGAGAGACGGTGTCGAATACTGCGGACAGGTCGAGTTGGATCAGGGCTACGATGTGGCCTTGATCAAGGAGGGTGCCGATGGCATCTGTAGCGGCGAGTAGGGCGGTTTCAGTGCTGTGGTTGCTGCGGAACCCAGATTGAGAGGGGTCGAGGAAGGCATTGCCTAGATGGTCTCTATGTCGACACAATGCTCAATGTCGACTTTCCCCTACGTATCAACATCGACACAATCTGCGACTTTCCTTCTTGTCTTGACGTCAACATTATTCTTGACATCGAACTCTTGCTGAACCTTGAGGGTGCCGTCACCTCCAACGTCGACCTACCCAGTCTCGACATCGACCCTCATGACTTCTTTGATGTTGACCCAGCCCTCAACGGAGAACAAGTTGGAATGGTACCTGTCTCAAAGTTGATCCTCTCGACGTCGATCTGGAACGACGTTGCTTTTGGGTTGTACTTCTCTTTTTGGACCTTTCACGACTGGGGTCCTCAGAGGAAGGTGGAAAAGCACTGGTAGAGGATTGACCCTTCCTCGCTCTATGGATGTACCACCTTTTGACTGCGCCTGCTGCCTGCGTCACTCCTCTGTGCAATAGAGGCACATTTCTCCCTTTCCCTTCGTGTACACTTGGAGAACTTCTTGCAGTGTTGACATTTGTCAGGAACATGGCTTTTAGGAAGGCAGATGATGCAGACATCATGGCTCTCAGGAAGACAGATGATGCAGACATCATGAGGGTCTGAATTGGCCTTCTTTCTGCCAAAGGCAGGACACTTGCCAAATAAAGATGGCATTTTATTTGACTAAATACCAAAAATTCCTGTCAGAAAAGACAGAAAATTAAAGAGACAGTTGAAAAACATTGAGTGAAACAGTTGTCATAAAAATCAATGTGAGATATCCGACGAGAAAAAGCCAGAAAGGCCGACCTCCAAGATCACCGGTAGCCGAAAAAAAGAACTGAAGCAACTGCCACCTCATGGACATTATGGGATACGGGCGGTCTCTGGGCCCTTAAAGGCGAAGACACTGTTTTTACATTCACATAAGGGCAGCCTATAGGGCTAAACTGTCCTTCTATCCTTCATCTTTCTGCTTTTACAAAAAAGGGTTTGTGAAAGAGATTTAAGCTTTCTACTGAAGTACTTGGCAATTATAGCCTTCCTTATAGGCTGCACAATGTTCTTGTTTTAAGTATTTCTACAGGCCTTCCTGAACAAAGGCGAACATCTACACTTAAGAAGACATACTATAAAAAATTGCTCCGGGATTCCCGTGCTTTGGCGGACTATTCAGTGCTTATGACTTCAATGGATATTCCCCTCAGGAAGAACCATAGTTACATTGTATACAAAAACTGCAGTACTAATAAAAACTCAAAAAATATGATGGAGTGCAGCATCAATCACTGTCTAGTCATCCAATGTATCTACCTTATGAACAAGTTACTTACCTTCGGTAACACTTTTTCTGGTGGATACAGTATCTACCTGTGGATTCCTCACCTTTTGAATACCCCCTGCGCCAGCATTCCGCGGGAAAATTCTTTCCTAACTCTGCCACGTTGACAAGGACGTCACAATGGACCGGCTCCGCTTGCGGCACTGTATGACATCATCGGAGCCACAGAAGGACCTCGTTGGCGTGCTGACATCAGTTCCACCCATGTTTTCCGCGCCACCGAGGCAAACGGGCGGACCGACACATTTTCAAATGCAAACATAGCATACGAAATATATACATGTACATAACTTCCCAAATGCATAATCAATAAAGGTATAGAGAAATAGCTACAAAATAGGCATTTCTCATTATTAAAATATTAACATGATTAAGACATATTAAAATAAAATATTTTTTGGTAGGAACAGGTGGATAATGGGGAGGAGGGTGGGAGCGTGAGGAGTCCACAGGCAGATACTGTATCCACCAGAAAAAGCGTTACCGGAGGTAAGTAACTTGTTCTGATGGATACTTCTGCCTATGGATTCCTCACCTTTTGAATAGATTCCCAAATCCGTACCTCTCCCGGAGGAGGGTGTTCACATGACTAAACCAAAAAATCCTGCAAAACAGAGCGAGCAAAATGGCCATCCCTCCTAACCGCAGAGTCCAGCAGTAATGCTTTGCAAAGGTGTGGAGGGAGGCCCAAGTTGCTGCCTTACAGATATCAAGAACAGGAACACCTCTAGCCAAAGCAGAAGAAGTAGACTTAGCTCTGGTGGAATGAGCTATGATACCGAGTGGAAAGAACCATAGATTTAGGAATGTAGGTTAAATAATAAGAAACAGCATAACTCTTGAATTCAAAACTAGATAGAACTAAAGTGCTTTTTATACATCATTTTTATTTTTATAAGTTTGTAGAAAAAATATATATATCTCCGTATTCACAGGTACATGTTTTGAATTTGATTTTCAATTGTAAATAAATTACAGTTCTTTAGATAGTTTAACATGTTTTAAAGATATTTGACACAGTTTACAAGGGATTTCTCCTCAGTGTGAAATAAGGTACAAAGATAATAAACGTGATAAACAGATATTCAAAAACTGATGAACAGAGGGTTAAGCGTTGATATGGCCTTAGGATGTTTCCACAATCCTACGCGTGTTTCGGCATGTGCCTTCATCAGGGGGCCATACAAAGTTTGTCACCGGTACCTAGGTGGGAACATGAACAACCATCAAGAGTACGCTGTAGAATAATATTAAAAAACAAATCAGAGACCATGATGGGTCCTCTATTGTAACAATTTCTATGGTAGAACAGTTAAAAACACTAGTCTATAACATCCTATCAGACGTTTTTTAGTAGTGGACTAAAAAATAACTTTTCACCTTATCTAATCCCATCACCAGAAAGTGACTTTTTACTTTTTTGAAAAAAACCTACTTGTGAAAAAGTATCTAAACTTCAATGCTAAAAAGTTAGAAAACACAAGAAGATTTAGAGAATAAGGAGGAAATAGTATGGATGTGGCTACGTCCTGACAATTGGTTGGGTCGCCTAATTAAAATAGCGACTTACGAGTGGTAGATGGCCTACTCGTATATCATGTAACTTGTCGGTTCTTGTGTGAGATAGTCACAACTGGAATTCTGTATTAAATAAGGAAAAAGAAAAAGTGTGAGGTAGCGAGCAGAAATCTATACGTTACGTGAATTGTGATAACGAATGAATGGTGCTGACCTGAATACTAGTAGGCTTGAATCGAATCGCTATGAAGACTGTAGTTGAAGTGGAAAGGTTTATTAACCGATTCGTTTAGGGGGGCTGCAACCCTTTCAATTATCTGAGAATAGAAAATTAAAAGAGACTAAGACGAATGTGCTAAACTGGACCTGATGATCTGTTTATCGGCTGTGTCCTAAGTTATTCATGATAACTTACATTATGTTTGACGGATCCGCCTTTTTCTGGATATTACTTGACATGGATTAAGATCAAAGAAATCTGATGAAGGAAGAAATGAATTGGACAAGTACATATAAATGGATGAATGTCACGCAATAGGGAGGTGGTAACAAACAGTAGCTTGAGTAGGCTGATGTCAAATGACTTACTTAAAAATGCATCCAGATTCTCCCTGAGCGGTCTTGGTGGCGAAAAAACGGAGAAGGCGTACTTCTAATCTACTTATTAGGCGTGCTAGGCTGACGGTCTTAGCTGTCTTAGGGGAGAATCAGGGCAAATGCATTAGAAAAAATGTGTGTGTCTGCTGAAGAAATATATTGTTGCGAGTGCGGTGGCAATTGCACTTACTTTAGATGAAAATGAGGATGCGACTAAATGTCGTACTCTGGTAGCCTCGATGAGTGGACTTGTGTTAAGTTCTTTGAAGATCTAAAAAGAGACGGAACGCGTATGACAGCGCAGTGGTGTATAAAGCTACTAAGTTGTGGTAAGGCTGGTGAATGAATGAGCGCGTACTTACTATGTGTCAGAAGTACTATGCGTCCCAGAGAAACGTCATTATTCTGCTCGGTGTCTCCGATAAGGAGCCTCGTTGTTCCCCGCTATGGACTGGCGTGCAGTTCTTTAAAGATCTGACAAGAGACAGAAAGCGTGTGACAATGCCGTAGTCGGAAAAATTGCTCAGTTTCGGTGCGGCTGATGAACGAATAAGCGCGTACTTACTAAGTGTCTCGAGGACTACGTGATCAAGGGTAACGTCCCGATTCAGCCCGGTGTCTCCGTAGCGGCGTCTTGCTTCTCCCGCTATGTCGATCAGTCATGTTATGGAGTCATGACTTCGACTTTTTGTATAGTTGACGTGTGTTTCGATAGGACGATGGTGTAATTCGAATAGAAATGGAGAGAAGACTGACGTTCGCATGGAGTGTATTAGATGGTGAGAGTGGCGGCCATCTTAAAAGGGAGCTAGAAACCCAGACCTATTAGGTGTGGGAAGCTTGCACAATGAAAGTGAACCATATTACCTATACTAGTCTAATGTTTGAGTTTTAATTTATTTGATGACTTGTTCCCACGGTATTTCACTATTCATCCCTTTGAGATATGTATTGAGATGGAAAATCCAAAATACTTCTCTTTTTTTGCGTATACTTGTACCTATGTTGGTAGAGTGATTTCTGATTTTCTCTAGAATGAGCCACCGTATTTGGTCGGGTGTATGGTTTGCTTCCAAGTAGTGACGGACTAGAGGGGCTTGAATTTTCTTGGTCCGTATTGCTGACCTATGTTCGGTTAGTCTAGTGGACAGCATACGAGCTGTCTCTCCAACATAGCCTTGATTGCAAGGGCATACTATTAGGTATACAACATTGGTAGTCTTGCAATTGGTGAAACTCATCAATGGAATGTTCTTGTTGTTGAAGGTAAATTGTTTTGTTTCTATGGCTGAATCACATGCTGTACAGGACATGCATTTGAAATTGCCTACCAATTTGGTGAGGCCTGTGCTGCAGATTTGTGTTTGGATGCCTGCAGGTGTGTTTGATAACCGCGATCTTACTACCAAGTCTTTAAGGTTTTTATTTTTTCTGTATGCATACAGAGGTTTGGGTAAGACTTGATCTTTGGGTTTAGTCGCATTTAGGATGTGCCAATTCGAATTAATGACATGGCGTACTTTTGCATTCATTGTGGAATGTCTTGATATGAAGACTAATCTGGAATTAGGAGTTCTGTGGCGGGGAGTTAACAGGTGTTGCCTGTCATAGAATCTTGCTCTCTTATATGAGTCTCGTACTAAACGTTTTGGATAGCCTCTGGTTAAGAATTTTTGTTTCATTTCTTCAGATCTTAGATCGAAATCTCTCAGGTTAGTACAATTCCGGCGGAGACGCAAGAATTGACTGAAGGGTATGCTAGTCTTTTGCATAGAGGGATGAAAGCTGTCAAAGTGAAGGAGTGTATTACGCGCTGTAGGTTTTACGTAAAGATCAACTTCAAGGTGATCACTGTTATTTTGGATTTGTATATCTAAGAATTCTACTTTGACATTACTGGAGTTAGCTGTAAAGAAAATATTGTTGTCGCATAGATTCAACCAGGAGACAAATTGTGGAAGGTCTTCAGGGTCAGCTATCCAGATGAAGAAGACATCATCTATATATCTGGACCATGTTGTTATAGACTCACTGAAGGGTGCAATTTCGTTGTATATGAAACGTGTTTCATATAGAGCCATGTAGATGTTAGCCACCGTGGGAGCACATGATGCTCCCATGCTGACTCCCTTAGTTTGTTTGTATAGGGAGCCATTAAATTCAAAAGTGTTCTCTGTGAGTATCAACTCTAAGCATTCCAGGATAAATAATCTTGGGCAGTCAATGTTGAACATCTCCATGAACCAGGCTACTGCTTCTAAGGCTCCTGCTTGTGGAATATTGGAGTATAGAGCTGTGATATCCATGGTAACCAAGAGTTGAGTATTTCCATTAAAAGGTAAATTTTCTATTTTAGTGATGATGTCACTGGTGTCCCGAATGTAAGATGGAATTTGCGATACAGATGGTCTCAAAATGTTATCTACATATTTCGAGAGCGGTTCTGTGACAGATCCTATAGTGGTCACTATTGGTCTATACGGTGGATTGGTGCTATCCTTGTGTATTTTCGGGATACCGTAAATGGCTGCCATTTTGGGTTCTTTGATGTTAAGAAATTCGTATTCTTTTTCACAGATAAGTTCATGTTCAAGAGCTTGAGTGGTAAGCTGAAGTATGATGTTTTGTACCCTTTTGGTAGGGTCTTTGGAGATCTTAGAGTAATGACATGGATCATTCAGCATTTGTTCCATTTTCTGAATATATTGGGATTTGTCAAAAATGACTATCCCTCCGCCTTTGTCACAACTCTTGATAATGAGGTCTTTGCTGTGTTTTAATGATTCCAATGCTAGATGTTCTTCATACGTGATGTTATATTGAGGTGGTACAATGTATTTGGTAATTGCAGAAAGTTTATTGAACCCAACGTGTTCAAATACTGAAATTTCTGGAGCCACCTGTTCTAGAGATGGAAGGAAGGTGGAAATCGGCTTGAGGCCTGATCTATTAACTACTGATGATTCTTCTTGATTGTCTTCGAAGAAATTCTGTAGTCTTATTTTGCGAAAGAAGACCATCATGTCTTTAAATAATTCAAATTGGTTGATACTACTGTGTGGAACAAAGGAAAGACCCTTAGAGAGAAGAGTTTCAGTGATGTTATCCAGGGGATGACTACTTAAGTTGAAAATTGGAATCTCTGTTAGTCGCGCCAATACTGCGCATTTCTGGTCACCAGATATTGGTTCTGGTTGTTGTACGTAGCAGGAGCTTGTTGGTAGTTCTGGGGCGGGGGATATTGTTGGTTTGGAGGTGGGGGGACTTGTTGATAATTTTGGGGCGTGGGGTATTGTTGATTCTGTGGTTGTTGGAAATTGCCCCTGTGTCTGGATTGGTATCGTGTTCTCCAGCGTGGTTGGGAATTCCTGCGCCTGGATAAAAAAGGCGGGATATATGTACCTCTGCTATTCGGTGTTCTATTGGGGCCACTTGGTTGATGTTGATGAGGTGCCTCACTGTCTGAATCTGTGGTGTCCGAGAAAGTAACTACTTTTTTGTGGGACCCATTGGTAGTATATGATTCAAAAGAATCTCCACTTGGTTCTGGTTGGTAATAGTGCTCTGCCAGATAAGGGTATACTCTTTCTTGACTAAAGAACTTAATATCTCTATTAAGTTTGTCTGTCTTTCTTTTGAGTAAATAATCATTGTAAGAGTTCATTTCTTTTTCTATTTCTGTGAGTTTAATTTTAGCCTCTTCTACAGCATAACTGTCTTTTAGTTTGGCTTCCAGTTCTGCAATTTCAGTGAGTAGTGTTTGGACTAGTTCCTTAGCTGTTTCAACGATTAGGATCATATAGTCTCGTGAACATCTGTTGGAGATTAACGACCAACGTTCTAGAAATTTACGTATCTGAACAAATAGGCCTGGAATATTGCGTACTCTAAGGCCTTGGGGTATGACCCCTGCTTTCAAATATTCTAGCATGAATCGTCCATGGAGTTCGATTCTTTTGGTCTTTTTCATAAGTGCTAGGAGTTTTTGAGTATCTGTGTTACTCTGCCAAGATGAGGTTGTGGAAGTAGTCATGGTGGACGTAGATTGTCCTACCAGAGAAGCAAAGTCTTCGTCAGTAAATCCAAAGGTAGGTAATTTGTCCATGTTGGTAAATGGAACGGGATCAACTCAAGATATGTGTTGTGTATAGCAAAACAATCGTCTGGACCGGAAAAATTGAGCTTGTGTATAGAAAGTAGTGGAGGGGATTGACCTTTATTTTAGACGTTTAGACTAGTGAGAAAGGGTGTGATAAATATTAGAAAGATTGAGAGTATATTAAAAAAACATTATATTCCTATGACTAGACCCTCGCACAGGCAGGCTGTGGAGCAAATATGTGTGTAAAGAACAGAGGGTTACCCCTAATTATTCTTCCTAAATCAGGGTAAGACAAAACTGAGTGGAAAGAACCATAGATTTAGGAATGTAGGTTAAATAATAAGAAACAGCATAACTCTTGAATTCAAAACTAGATAGAACTAAAGTGCTTTTTATACATCATTTTTATAAGTTTGTAGAAAAAATATATATATCTCCGTATTCACAGGTACATGTTTTGAATTTGATTTTCAATTGTAAATAAATTACAGTTCTTTAGATAGTTTAACATGTTTTAAAGATATTTGACACAGTTTACAAGGGATTTCTCCTCAGTGTGAAATAAGGTACAAAGATAATAAACGTGATAAACAGATATTCAAAAACTGATGAACAGAGGGTTAAGCGTTGATATGGCCTTAGGATGTTTCCACAATCCTACGCGCGTTTCGGCATGTGCCTTCATCAGGGGGCCATACAAAGTTTGTCACCGGTACCTAGGTGGGAACATGAACAACCATCAAGAGTACGCTGTAGAATAATATTAAAAAACAAATCAGAGACCATGATGGGTCCTCTATTGTAACAATTTCTATGGTAGAACAGTTAAAAACACTAGTCTATAACATCCTATCAGACGTTTTTTAGTAGTGGACTAAAAAATAACTTTTCACCTTATCTAATCCCATCACCAGAAAGTGACTTTTTACTTTTTTGAAAAAAACCTACTTGTGAAAAAGTATCTAAACTTCAATGCTAAAAAGTTAGAAAACACAAGAAGATTTAGAGAATAAGGAGGAAATAGTATGGATGTGGCTACGTCCTGACAATTGGTTGGGTCGCCTAATTAAAATAGCGACTTACGAGTGGTAGATGGCCTACTCGTATATCATGTAACTTGTCGGTTCTTGTGTGAGATAGTCACAACTGGAATTCTGTATTAAATAAGGAAAAAGAAAAAGTGTGAGGTAGCGAGCAGAAATCTATACGTTACGTGAATTGTGATAACGAATGAATGGTGCTGACCTGAATACTAGTAGGCTTGAATCGAATCGCTATGAAGACTGTAGTTGAAGTGGAAAGGTTTATTAACCGATTCGTTTAGGGGGGCTGCAACCCTTTCAATTATCTGAGAATAGAAAATTAAAAGAGACTAAGACGAATGTGCTAAACTGGACCTGATGATCTGTTTATCGGCTGTGTCCTAAGTTATTCATGATAACTTACATTATGTTTGACGGATCCGCCTTTTTCTGGATATTACTTGACATGGATTAAGATCAAAGAAATCTGATGAAGGAAGAAATGAATTGGACAAGTACATATAAATGGATGAATGTCACGCAATAGGGAGGTGGTAACAAACAGTAGCTTGAGTAGGCTGATGTCAAATGACTTACTTAAAAATGCATCCAGATTCTCCCTGAGCGGTCTTGGTGGCGAAAAAACGGAGAAGGCGTACTTCTAATCTACTTATTAGGCGTGCTAGGCTGACGGTCTTAGCTGTCTTAGGGGAGAATCAGGGCAAATGCATTAGAAAAAATGTGTGTGTCTGCTGAAGAAATATATTGTTGCGAGTGCGGTGGCAATTGCACTTACTTTAGATGAAAATGAGGATGCGACTAAATGTCGTACTCTGGTAGCCTCGATGAGTGGACTTGTGTTAAGTTCTTTGAAGATCTAAAAAGAGACGGAACGCGTATGACAGCGCAGTGGTGTATAAAGCTACTAAGTTGTGGTAAGGCTGGTGAATGAATGAGCGCGTACTTACTATGTGTCAGAAGTACTATGCGTCCCAGAGAAACGTCATTATTCTGCTCGGTGTCTCCGATAAGGAGCCTCGTTGTTCCCTGCTATGGACAGGCGTGCAGTTCTTTAAAGATCTGACAAGAGACAGAAAGCGTGTGACAATGCCGTAGTCGGAAAAATTGCTCAGTTTCGGTGCGGCTGATGAACGAATAAGCGCGTACTTACTAAGTGTCTCGAGGACTACGTGATCAAGGGTAACGTCACGATTCAGCCCGGTGTCTCCGTAGCGGCGTCTTGCTTCTCCCGCTATGTCGATCAGTCATGTTATGGAGTCATGACTTCGACTTTTTGTATAGTTGATGTGTGTTTCGATTGGACGATGGTGTAATTCGAATAGAAATGGAGAGAAGACTGACGTTCGCATGGAGTGTATTAGATGGTGAGAGTGGCGGCCATCTTAAAAGGGAGCTAGAAACCCAGACCTATTAGGTGTGGGAAGCTTGCACAATGAAAGTGAACCATATTACCTATACTAGTCTAATGTTTGAGTTTTAATTTATTTGATGACTTGTTCCCATGGTATTTCACTATTCATCCCTTTGAGATATGTATTGAGATGGAAAATCCAAAATACTTCTCTTTTTTTGCGTATACTTGTACCTATGTTGGTAGAGTGATTTCTGATTTTCTCTAGAATGAGCCACCGTATTTGGTCGGGTGTATGGTTTGCTTCCAAGTAGTGACGGACTAGAGGGGCTTGAATTTTCTTGGTCCGTATTGCTGACCTATGTTCGGTTAGTCTAGTGGACAGCATACGAGCTGTCTCTCCAACATAGCCTTGATTGCAAGGGCATACTATTAGGTATACAACATTGGTAGTCTTGCAATTGGTGAAACTCATCAATGGAATGTTCTTGTTGTTGAAGGTAAATTGTTTTGTTTCTATGGCTGAATCACATGCTGTACAGGACATGCATTTGAAATTGCCTACCAATTTGGTGAGGCCTGTGCTGCAGATTTGTGTTTGGATGCCTGCAGGTGTGTTTGATAACCGCGATCTTACTACCAAGTCTTTAAGGTTTTTATTTTTTCTGTATGCATACAGAGGTTTGGGTAAGACTTGATCTTTGGGTTTAGTCGCATTTAGGATGTGCCAATTCGAATTAATGACATGGCGTACTTTTGCATTCATTGTGGAATGTCTTGATATGAAGACTAATCTGGAATTAGGAGTTCTGTGGCGGGGAGTTAACAGGTGTTGCCTGTCATAGAATCTTGCTCTCTTATATGAGTCTCGTACTAAACGTTTTGGATAGCCTCTGGTTAAGAATTTTTGTTTCATTTCTTCAGATCTTAGATCGAAATCTCTCAGGTTAGTACAATTCCGGCGGAGACGCAAGAATTGACTGAAGGGAATGCTAGTCTTTTGCATAGAGGGATGAAAGCTGTCAAAGTGAAGGAGTGTATTACGCGCTGTAGGTTTTACGTAAAGATCAACTTCAAGGTGATCACTGTTATTTTGGATTTGTATATCTAAGAATTCTACTTTGACATTACTGGAGTTAGCTGTAAAGAAAATATTGTTGTCGCATAGATTCAACCAGGAGACAAATTGTGGAAGGTCTTCAGGGTCAGCTATCCAGATGAAGAAGACATCATCTATATATCTGGACCATGTTGTTATAGACTCACTGAAGGGTGCAATTTCGTTGTATATGAAACGTGTTTCATATAGAGCCAGGTAGATGTTAGCCACCGTGGGAGCACATGATGCTCCCATGCTGACTCCCTTAGTTTGTTTGTATAGGGAGCCATTAAATTCAAAAGTGTTCTCTGTGAGTATCAACTCTAAGCATTCCAGGATAAATAATCTTGGGCAGTCAATGTTGAACATCTCCATGAACCAGGCTACTGCTTCTAAGGCTCCTGCTTGTGGAATATTGGAGTATAGAGCTGTGATATCCATGGTAACCAAGAGTTGAGTATTTCCATTAAAAGGTAAATTTTCTATTTTAGTGATGATGTCACTGGTGTCCCGAATGTAAGATGGAATTTGCGATACAGATGGTCTCAAAATGTTATCTACATATTTCGAGAGCGGTTCTGTGACAGATCCTATAGTGGTCACTATTGGTCTATACGGTGGATTGGTGCTATCCTTGTGTATTTTCGGGATACCGTAAATGGCTGCCATTTTGGGTTCTTTGATGTTAAGAAATTCGTATTCTTTTTCACAGATAAGTTCATGTTCAAGAGCTTGAGTGGTAAGCTGAAGTATGATGTTTTGTACCCTTTTGGTAGGGTCTTTGGAGATCTTAGAGTAATGACATGGATCATTCAGCATTTGTTCCATTTTCTGAATATATTGGGATTTGTCAAAAATGACTATCCCTCCGCCTTTGTCACAACTCTTGATAATGAGGTCTTTGCTGTGTTTTAATGATTCCAATGCTAGATGTTCTTCATACGTGATGTTATATTGAGGTGGTACAATGTATTTGGTAATTGCAGAAAGTTTATTGAACACAACGTGTTCAAATACTGAAATTTCTGGAGCCACCTGTTCTAGAGATGGAAGGAAGGTGGAAATCGGCTTGAGGACTGATCTATTAACTACTGATGATTCTTCTTGATTGTCTTCGAAGAAATTCTGTAGTCTTATTTTGCGAAAGAAGACCATCATGTCTTTAAATAATTCAAATTGGTTGATACTACTGTGTGGAACAAAGGAAAGACCCTTAGAGAGAAGAGTTTCAGTGATGTTATCCAGGGGATGACTACTTAAGTTGAAAATTGGAATCTCTGTTAGTCGCGCCAATACTGCGCATTTCTGGTCACCAGATATTGGTTCTGGTTGTTGTACGTAGCAGGAGCTTGTTGGTAGTTCTGGGGCGGGGGATATTGTTGGTTTGGAGGTGGGGGGACTTGTTGATAATTTTGGGGCGTGGGGTATTGTTGATTCTGTGGTTGTTGGAAATTGCCCCTGTGTCTGGATTGGTATCGTGTTCTCCAGCGTGGTTGGGAATTCCTGCGCCTGGATAAAAAAGGCGGGATATATGTACCTCTGCTATTCGGTGTTCTATTGGGGCCACTTGGTTGATGTTGATGAGGTGCCTCACTGTCTGAATCTGTGGTGTCCGAGAAAGTAACTACTTTTTTGTGGGACCCATTGGTAGTATATGATTCAAAAGAATCTCCACTTGGTTCTGGTTGGTAATAGTGCTCTGCCAGATAAGGGTATACTCTTTCTTGACTAAAGAACTTAATATCTCTATTAAGTTTGTCTGTCTTTCTTTTGAGTAAATAATCATTGTAAGGGTTCATTTCTTTTTCTATTTCTGTGAGTTTAATTTTAGCCTCTTCTACAGCATAACTGTCTTTTAGTTTGGCTTCCAGTTCTGCAATTTCAGTGAGTAGTGTTTGGACTAGTTCCTTAGCTGTTTCAACGATTAGGATCATATAGTCTCGTGAACATCTGTTGGAGATTAACGACCAACGTTCTAGAAATTTACGTATCTGAACAAATAGGCCTGGAATATTGCGTACTCTAAGGCCTTGGGGTATGACCCCTGCTTCCAAATATTCTAGCATGAATCGTCCATGGAGTTCGATTCTTTTGGTCTTTTTCATAAGTGCTAGGAGTTTTTGAGTATCTGTGTTACTCTGCCAAGATGAGGTTGTGGAAGTAGTCATGGTGGACGTAGATTGTCCTACCAGAGAAGCAAAGTCTTCGTCAGTAAATCCAAAGGTAGGTAATTTGTCCATGTTGGTAAATGGAACGGGATCAACTCAAGATATGTGTTGTGTATAGCAAAACAATCGTCTGGACCGGAAAAATTGAGCTTGTGTATAGAAAGTAGTGGAGGGGATTGACCTTTATTTTAGACGTTTAGACTAGTGAGAAAGGGTGTGATAAATATTAGAAAGATTGAGAGTATATTAAAAAAACATTATATTCCTATGACTAGACCCTCGCACAGGCAGGCTGTGGAGCAAATATGTGTGTAAAGAACAGAGGGTTACCCCTAATTATTCTTCCTAAATCAGGGTAAGACAAAACTGAGTGGAAAGAACCATAGATTTAGGAATGTAGGTTAAATAATAAGAAACAGCATAACTCTTGAATTCAAAACTAGATAGAACTAAAGTGCTTTTTATACATCATTTTTATTTTTATAAGTTTGTAGAAAAAATATATATATCTCCGTATTCACAGGTACATGTTTTGAATTTGATTTTCAATTGTAAATAAATTACAGTTCTTTAGATAGTTTAACATGTTTTAAAGATATTTGACACAGTTTACAAGGGATTTCTCCTCAGTGTGAAATAAGGTACAAAGATAATAAACGTGATAAACAGATATTCAAAAACTGATGAACAGAGGGTTAAGCGTTGATATGGCCTTAGGATGTTTCCACAATCCTACGCGCGTTTCGGCATGTGCCTTCATCAGGGGGCCATACAAAGTTTGTCACCGGTACCTAGGTGGGAACATGAACAACCATCAAGAGTACGCTGTAGAATAATATTAAAAAACAAATCAGAGACCATGATGGGTCGTCTATTGTAACAATTTCTATGGTAGAACAGTTAAAAACACTAGTCTATAACATCCTATCAGACGTTTTTTAGTAGTGGACTAAAAAATAACTTTTCACCTTATCTAATCCCATCACCAGAAAGTGACTTTTTACTTTTTTGAAAAAAACCTACTTGTGAAAAAGTATCTAAACTTCAATGCTAAAAAGTTAGAAAACACAAGAAGATTTAGAGAATAAGGAGGAAATAGTATGGATGTGGCTACGTCCTGACAATTGGTTGGGTCGCCTAATTAAAATAGCGACTTACGAGTGGTAGATGGCCTACTCGTACATCATGTAACTTGTCGGTTCTTGTGTGAGATAGTCACAACTGGAATTCTGTATTAAATAAGGAAAAAGAAAAAGTGTGAGGTAGCGAGCAGAAATCTATACGTTACGTGAATTGTGATAACGAATGAATGGTGCTGACCTGAATACTAGTAGGCTTGAATCGAATCGCTATGAAGACTGTAGTTGAAGTGGAAAGGTTTATTAACCGATTCGTTTAGGGGGGCTGCAACCCTTTCAATTATCTGAGAATAGAAAATTAAAAGAGACTAAGACGAATGTGCTAAACTGGACCTGATGATCTGTTTATCGGCTGTGTCCTAAGTTATTCATGATAACTTACATTATGTTTGACGGATCCGCCTTTTTCTGGATATTACTTGACATGGATTAAGATCAAAGAAATCTGATGAAGGAAGAAATGAATTGGACAAGTACATATAAATGGATGAATGTCACGCAATAGGGAGGTGGTAACAAACAGTAGCTTGAGTAGGCTGATGTCAAATGACTTACTTAAAAATGCATCCAGATTCTCCCTGAGCGGTCTTGGTGGCGAAAAAACGGAGAAGGCGTACTTCTAATCTACTTATTAGGCGTGCTAGGCTGACGGTCTTAGCTGTCTTAGGGGAGAATCAGGGCAAATGCATTAGAAAAAATGTGTGTGTCTGCTGAAGAAATATATTGTTGCGAGTGCGGTGGCAATTGCACTTACTTTAGATGAAATTGAGGATGCGACTAAATGTCGTACTCTGGTAGCCTCGATGAGTGGACTTGTGTTAAGTTCTTTGAAGATCTAAAAAGAGACGGAACGCGTATGACAGCGCAGTGGTGTATAAAGCTACTAAGTTGTGGTAAGGCTGGTGAATGAATGAGCGCGTACTTACTATGTGTCAGAAGTACTATGCGTCCCAGAGAAACGTCATTATTCTGCTCGGTGTCTCCGATAAGGAGCCTCGTTGTTCCCCGCTATGGACTGGCGTGCAGTTCTTTAAAGATCTGACAAGAGACAGAAAGCGTGTGACAATGCCGTAGTCGGAAAAATTGCTCAGTTTCGGTGCGGCTGATGAACGAATAAGCGCGTACTTACTAAGTGTCTCGAGGACTACGTGATCAAGGGTAACGTCACGATTCAGCCCGGTGTCTCCGTAGCGGCGTCTTGCTTCTCCCGCTATGTCGATCAGTCATGTTATGGAGTCATGACTTCGACTTTTTGTATAGTTGACGTGTGTTTCGATTGGACGATGGTGTAATTCGAATAGAAATGGAGAGAAGACTGACGTTCGCATGGAGTGTATTAGATGGTGAGAGTGGCGGCCATCTTAAAAGGGAGCTAGAAACCCAGACCTATTAGGTGTGGGAAGCTTGCACAATGAAAGTGAACCATATTACCTATACTAGTCTAATGTTTGAGTTTTAATTTATTTGATGACTTGTTCCCACGGTATTTCACTATTCATCCCTTTGAGATATGTATTGAGATGGAAAATCCAAAATACTTCTCTTTTTTTGCGTATACTTGTACCTATGTTGGTAGAGTGATTTCTGATTTTCTCTAGAATGAGCCACCGTATTTGGTCGGGTGTATGGTTTGCTTCCAAGTAGTGACGGACTAGAGGGGCTTGAATTTTCTTGGTCCGTATTGCTGACCTATGTTCGGTTAGTCTAGTGGACAGCATACGAGCTGTCTCTCCAACATAGCCTTGATTGCAAGGGCATACTATTAGGTATACAACATTGGTAGTCTTGCAATTGGTGAAACTCATCAATGGAATGTTCTTGTTGTTGAAGGTAAATTGTTTTGTTTCTATGGCTGAATCACATGCTGTACAGGACATGCATTTGAAATTGCCTACCAATTTGGTGAGGCCTGTGCTGCAGATTTGTGTTTGGATGCCTGCAGGTGTGTTTGATAACCGCGATCTTACTACCAAGTCTTTAAGGTTTTTATTTTTCCTGTATGCATACAGAGGTTTGGGTAAGACTTGATCTTTGGGTTTAGTCGCATTTAGGATGTGCCAATTCGAATTAATGACATGGCGTACTTTTGCATTCATTGTGGAATGTCTTGATATGAAGACTAATCTGGAATTAGGAGTTCTGTGGCGGGGAGTTAACAGGTGTTGCCTGTCATAGAATCTTGCTCTCTTATATGAGTCTCGTACTAAACGTTTTGGATAGCCTCTGGTTAAGAATTTTTGTTTCATTTCTTCAGATCTTAGATCGAAATCTCTCAGGTTAGTACAATTCCGGCGGAGACGCAAGAATTGACTGAAGGGTATGCTAGTCTTTTGCATAGAGGGATGAAAGCTGTCAAAGTGAAGGAGTGTATTACGCGCTGTAGGTTTTACGTAAAGATCAACTTCAAGGTGATCACTGTTATTTTGGATTTGTATATCTAAGAATTCTACTTTGACATTACTGGAGTTAGCTGTAAAGAAAATATTGTTGTCGCATAGATTCAACCAGGAGACAAATTGTGGAAGGTCTTCAGGGTCAGCTATCCAGATGAAGAAGACATCATCTATATATCTGGACCATGTTGTTATAGACTCACT
This sequence comes from Triturus cristatus, assembly GCF_964204655.1. Taxonomy (NCBI): domain Eukaryota; kingdom Metazoa; phylum Chordata; class Amphibia; order Caudata; family Salamandridae; genus Triturus; species Triturus cristatus. Next base: position 654,509,877 of record NC_140584.1, read on the forward strand.
GAAGGGTGCAATTTCGTTGTATATGAAACGTGTTTCATATAGAGCCATGTAGATGTTAGCCACCGTGGGAGCACATGATGCTCCCATGCTGACTCCCTTAGTTTGTTTGTATAGGGAGCCATTAAATTCAAAAGTGTTCTCTGTGAGTATCAACTCTAAGCATTCCAGGATAAATAATCTTGGGCAGTCAATGTTGAACATCTCCATGAACCAGGCTACTGCTTCTAAGGCTCCTGCTTGTGGAATATTGGAGTATAGAGCTGTGATATCCATGGTAACCAAGAGTTGAGTATTTCCATTAAAAGGTAAATTTTCTATTTTAGTGATGATGTCACTGGTGTCCCGAATGTAAGATGGAATTTGCGATACAGATGGTCTCAAAATGTTATCTACATATTTCGAGAGCGGTTCTGTGACAGATCCTATATTGGTCACTATTGGTCTATACGGTGGATTGGTGCTATCCTTGTGTATTTTCGGGATACCGTAAATGGCTGCCATTTTGGGTTCTTTGATGTTAAGAAATTCGTATTCTTTTTCACAGATAAGTTCATGTTCAAGAGCTTGAGTGGTAAGCTGAAGTATGATGTTTTGTACCCTTTTGGTAGGGTCTTTGGAGATCTTAGAGTAATGACATGGATCATTCAGCATTTGTTCCATTTTCTGAATATATTGGGATTTGTCAAAAATGACTATCCCTCCGCCTTTGTCACAACTCTTGATAATGAGGTCTTTGCTGTGTTTTAATGATTCCAATGCTAGATGTTCTTCATACGTGATGTTATATTGAGGTGGTACAATGTATTTCGTAATTGCAGAAAGTTTATTGAACACAACGTGTTCAAATACTGAAATTTCTGGAGCCACCTGTTCTAGAGATGGAAGGAAGGTGGAAATCGGCTTGAGGCCTGATCTATTAACTACTGATGATTCTTCTTGATTGTCTTCGAAGAAATTCTGTAGTCTTATTTTGCGAAAGAAGACCATCATGTCTTTAAATAATTCAAATTGGTTGATACTACTGTGTGGAACAAAGGAAAGACCCTTAGAGAGAAGAGTTTCAGTGATGATATCCAGGGGATGACTACTTAAGTTGAAAATTGGAATCTCTGTTAGTCGCGCCAATACTGCGCATTTCTGGTCACCAGATATTGGTTCTGGTTGTTGTACGTAGCAGGAGCTTGTTGGTAGTTCTGGGGCGGGGGATATTGTTGGTTTGGAGGTGGGGGGTTCCTTCTTGGCCAGGGCGTAGCAAATCTTGATGCACAAGATAATCCACCTGGAAAGTGTCCTCTTGTGCACTGCCTTGCCTTTCATTTTCCCAACATAGCCCACGAAGAGCTGATCGTCCAGCTTCAGATCTCTAGTCCGATCCAAATAAAAGCTGACAGCCCTCTTAGGGTCCAACCGATGCAGTCTCTCTTCCTCCTTGGGTGGGGTGAGGGGGAGGATAAAAGGTGGGTAAAGTGATGGATTGTCCCATATGAAAAGGGGTAACCACCTTGGGAAGGAAAGCAGCCCTGGTCCTTAGAACCAACTTATCCGCATGAATGGTCAGGAAAGGAGGTTTCGAACTAAGAGCTTGAAGCTCACTTACCCTCCTAGCCAAGGTAATGGCAATCAAGAAAACCGTTAGAAAGAAGCCTCAACGGGCAAGGGTTAAGAGGCTCAAACGGAGAACCCATTAAAAAAGTGAGTATGAGAATCAAATCCCACTGAGGCATAATGAAAGGTGTGGAAGGAAACTTATTTGTAAGGCCCTTAATGAACCTCATGACAATAGGGGACTTAAATAAAGACAGCTGGTCCGGCAAACATAAAAAGGACGACAAAGCCGATAAATAGCCCTTAACAGTGGCTACAGCACAACCTTGCTGTGCTAAAGAAAGAGAAAACTCCAAAATATTAGACAAGCAGGCCTTCAAAGGGTCAATGTCTCTCTCTCCGCACCACTTAACAAATCTGGACCATCTGGAAGAGTAAACAGTCTTAGTGGAGTGTCGCCTGGATGATAAAATAACATCCACCATATCCGGCGGGAGAGAAAAAGGAACTCAGGTTGCCCCGTTCAATCTCCAGGCATGAAGGTGCAGGCTCTGGAGGTGGGGGTGTAGAACCTGCCCCTGCGAATGCGAGAGGAGGTCTGCCCTGAGAGGGAAACGGAGCGGAGGGTGCGACGAGAGGTGAAGTAGGTCTGTGTACCACACCCTTCTTGGCCAATCTGGGGTGTTCAATATAACTTGGGCCCGGTCTTGGCGAATCTTCCTCAGAACCCGAGGAATCAAGGGTATGGGAGGAAACGCGTAAAGGAGTTGTGAGCTCCAATCTATCTGAAACTCATCCCCTAAAGCTCCCTGCATCGGAAACTGGAGACTGCAGAATAACTGGCAGTGCGCGTTCTCGTGAGTGGCAAACAGGTCCAACGGAGGAGATCCCCACATCTGAAAGATGCGATGGACCACCTCCGGATGAAGCCGCCACTCGTGATCGGCCGAGTAAAGTCGGCTGAGACTGTCCGCACGAACATTCAGCACACCGGCCAGATGATTTGCAAACACACAAATCCGTTGGCTCTGAATCCAGGACCAGAGACGCAGAGCCTATCGACAGAGGCGATACGACCCTACACCTCCCTGTTTGTTGATGTACCACATCGCGGTAGTATTGTCTGTCAGGACCTGAACCGACTGACCGCGAAGGGAAGGGAGAAAAGCCTTCAGTGCCAAACGTATCGCCCGCAATTCCAGAAGATTGACCTCTGGAAGACCAAAGGCCTCTGGAGACCAAAGGCCTTTGGAGACCAAAGGCCTTTGACCTCCAGATCCCCCAGATGAGCACCCCACCCTAGAGTGGAGGCATCCGTGATCACTGTGGCCACCGGCAGAGGAGGCTGAAAGGGCTTTCCTTGAGACAGGTTACCCTGCACACTCCACCAAGACAGCTCCGCTGCAGCTTCTCTGGAGATTCTGATATTCTCCCCGAGATCTCCATTGTGCTGATACCACTGCCTGCGGAGGCACCACTGGAGTGCCCTCATGTGCCAGCGTGCATGGTTGACCAACAGAATGCAGGAATCGAACAGACCGAGCAGGCGAAGAACCTTCAGTACTGGAACAACCGCTCCATGGTGAAATAAAGGAATCATTTCCTGTATGTCGAGAATCCTCTGCGGAGGCGGGAATGCTCGGCAAACAGAAGTGTCCAGTATTGCCCCTATGAACAGGCTGCGCTGAGAAGGCACCAGGTGAGATTTGGGTACATTTATCGAAAAACCCAATTTGAACAACAGATGAGTTGTCACTTGCAAGTGGCGTGAAACCAAATCTGGAGACTCCGCTTTCAACAGCCAGTCGTCCAGGTAGGGGAAAACAGGAACCACATACCTTCTGAGATGAGCCGCTACCACCGCCATCACCTTTGTAAAGACTCGAGGCGCGGGATCGAGACCAAACGGGAGAACCGCAAACTGGTAATGTTGCAATCCCACCGTGAACCGAAGATACTTCCGATGCGACTTCAGGATGGGAAGATGAAAATACGCATCCTGCAGATCGATGGACACCATCCAGTCTTCCTGTTGCAGCGCAAGGAGATCCTGAGCCAAGGTTAACATTTTGAACTTTTCTTGCCTGAGGTAAAGATTCAAAATCCTGAGGTCCAAGATTGGTCTCAAGCGACCATCCTTGTTGGGGATCAGGAAATATCAGGAGTAGCAACCCTGACCCCTTTCCTGCTTCGGAACCACCTCTATCGCACCGTTTTGGAGTAATGTAAGAACCTTCCGCTGAAAAGCAGCAAGTGGTCTTCTGAACAACCACCCTGGCGAGGAGGGTAAGGAGGAGGAAACTCCAAAAATGGGAGGGCGTACCCATTCTCTATAAGATTCAAGACCCAACGATCTGAAGTGATCAGTCTCCAAGCTAGTAGAAAGTGGGATACCCGACCTCCAACTGGACCAACATGTTCTAAGATGGGGGATCTAGAACTGCTTTCCTGATGTACCAACGGTGGCGGGAGGAGAGGTAGAGTAAGAGGAGGAGGTCTGTTGTCGATTTGCACCCCTGAGGCCTCTCTTATTCTTACCTCTGTATGATTTGTACAAAGGATTCTGCTGTTGTTGGCTCTGCTGAATTTATTGGCGGCCACAAAAGGAAGCAGATCTCCCAAAGCCTCGATATCTTTTGTAATCATAACCTGTAGACTGCACCTGGAGGCCTAAAGGTCTTGCAGTAGCTCTACTGTCTTTGAAACGTTCCAAGGCTGAATCCGCCTTTGATCCAAACAGCCTTGACCCATCAAAGGGCAAATCCAGCAAAGTCACCTGAACATCAGCCGAAAAACCAGAAGACCTGAGCCATGCCTGTCTCCTTGTAGCCACAGAAGACCCCATCACACGAGCCACAGAGTCAGCAGTGTCCATCCCTGACTGAATCACTGGACGTGCTGCGGCCTGTGAATCCGAAAGGACTTCCAAGAAGTTAGCACAATCCTCCTCAGGCAACTTAGGAGCCAATTGTACAACAGAGTCCATCAATGCATGAATATATCGTCTAAGAAGGCAAGTTGCATTAGTTGACTTTAGAGCCATACTTGCAGAAGAAAACACATTTTTCGCAGCTTGCTCCATCTTCTTCGAGTCTCTATCATCCAAAATGGTAGGAAAAGCACTAGAAGACTGCTTCGAGCAAGAAGTTTGGACAACTAAACTCTCTGGTGTCGGCTGCGAGGACAAAAAAAACGGATCACCAGGGGCAGGCCTGTACCTTCTCGAGATAGATAGAGATACAGCCGGAGCAGACAAAGGCTTCTGCCACAACTCCAGAATTGGATATGTCAAGGCATCTGTAAAAGGAAGTAAGGGCTCAGAAGTTGACGAAGAAGTATTTAAAACTTCCGTTAGTATGTTGGACTTTACCTCCGCAGAGGGTAGTTTAAGGCCCAATAAATCAGCCGCTTTTCTTATAACTAAATGGTAAGGTGCAACGTCTTGTACAACACATTCACTTGCAGATGGTAAGTCATACTCAGGGGAAGTATCTAGGCCACTAGCTTCCTGAAGGCATTCAAACTCATCCACAGAGTCCACAATTTCCCCTTCCTCCTGATCTTGTAAATCCTCCTCCTCCTCAAGCAATCTCTGAGCCTCTCTCCTGGAGCGTTGCTTAGGCAACGGCATCAGTGGAGCAAGACGCGGTGCCAGAGAAGACACCAACGGCGTCAATGGAGGAGCCTCGACGTCAAACCTCGACGTCGACGAAATTCGAGGTGGAGCCGACTCAGAAGCTGAAGGAGTCTGGGGAGCCGGAGTGGACGATCGTGGCGCCGGGAAATGCCAAGACGGAGTCAACGGCATAAAAGGCATGAAAGGAGCCTGGGGATAGAACTGAGGCACACCCAGGTTGAAAGCCAAAGGACCCACGGGGCCTGAAAGCGTGCCAGATGGAGTTGAGGCTCTGGTAAATAAACCAAACATCGCATTGAGAAAATGCGAAGAGTCAGCCCCAGGAGCAGGAAAAGGAGGATATGGATCCGTACCTTCCTGTAGGGGAGTCACCTGAGGTCGCACTGGAGCCTGCGGATCCAGGGACGGCGCCCGCTCAGGTGAAGCCACACGGCCTGGAGAGGACCCACTTGGCGCCAGTGATGTCGCAGGAGCCGGTGAACCTTCCTGTAGCGAAGAAGCCTCTGGAACCGGCAACGCCGCAGCCGGAGATGGTACTGGCGTCGCTTGAGAGGAGTTGGAGAGATAAAGTCCCTTCTCCGACGTCGCTCAGCCGGAGTAGGTGACCTCGATCTCGACCTCGAGACCCTGGCCTTCGAAAGAACGATGACAAGAGGTATGTCTTGGATTTCTTGTGCTTCTTCGACCTCGAAGTGTGGAAGACTTCGTCCTCTTCCTACCTCTCTTCTCCTGCTTGGCTTTCGCCATAAACAACTTGGCTTCACATTCTTTGATCACCTTCGGATTCATTTTCCTGCAGCTCCTGCATTCCTCGACGTCGTGGTCTGAGGATAAACACCACAGGCAGTCATCATGCGGGTCCGTGATCGACATGTGCCCGCCACACTCTCTGCAGGGTTTGAATCCAGTCTTCCTGGAAGTAGCCATTCTGAAAAAAACTAAGAGATACAAAGTTTTCCATGATGAAAATGGAGAGCCCTGAAAATACCGTTAAGCCTCGACGGCGCGGAATAAAGGGAACTGACGTCAGCATGCCGACGAGGTCCTTTTGTGGCTCCGATGATGTCATATGGTGCCGCGAGTAGAGCCGGTCCATTGTGACGTCCTCGTCGACGTGGGAGAGCTAGGAAAGAATTTTCCCGCAGAATGCTGGCGCAGAGGGTATTCAAAAGGTGAGGAATCCACAGGCAGAAGTATCCATCGGAAATTCAGTGAACTAAGCATGCACATACAACACTAGTTTAGCTGCAGGCTTGATGTAGCACCAAACATATCTGGAAATGACACAAAGTATTGCATCTTTGGACAGGCACATCAGCATAACCTAGCATTAGGAATATGCAGTCACTGACTGTAAGCCTTTTTGAGAACAGTCAGTCAAACAAGTTACTTACCTTCAATAACGATCTTTCGGGTGGATACTCTACGTAACCATGGATTCCTCACCCTAGAGTTGATCACCAGTCACCAGACTGGATTTGGAAACATTCTCAGCAATGTTCCTGAGTGCTGCTAGGTGGCACCCTGTGGCTCTCTGCTGGCAGACAAATCTGATGGGTATCTGTCACAGGCATTTACATCTGGCAGTCCCTACAAGGTTTGAACCCTGTGGTTTTAGCAGTTTCCCTTGAATGTTGGTAGTTTTAAAGACATTTTGGTTAAGAAAAAGTGAACTGACAAGGGATAGCTCCGGACCCGTATCTGGTGATGCGGAAAGAAAGGGACTGATATTGGCAAACATGGGTGGTGCGTATATGCAGCTCCACACATTGCCTACCAGCACACAGGAGTACTGGTGAAGATTTTCCGGATCCAGTCTGACACCTGGGGAATATTCAAAAGGTGAGGAATGCTCAACAGAAATACTGCCATGGTGTTCTGAAGACATTTACCAGTCAAGTACCGTGTAATATTTTTAAATAAAGGGACTTTCCCACACCATATGAAAAATCTGTCAGATCTGCAGCACATCTGGTGCATGCTCCAGAAACAACTGGGTAAATGTTTACTAATCGTACAGGGAACAGATAAGTGTAATGTAAATAATTAAACTGTGTATATTTAAAATGCAGATTTCCATTTACATTCCAAAGTGTGTGTCCATTCTTTATCAGAAAGGTCTTTACCTAATCCCTCTTACCAAGTTACTTTAAGTGTGGCTGTGGATGCCAATGGTGTGTGAATCAGTGCAACATTCAATATTGTTACTGCCTTACGTTGAGCCCTTGTGTCAAGAGAGCTTGCAATACTTCAGACTTAGAAGATTCAGCCAGTTCCTCCCCGCCATCTATACAACTTGTCAAATTTCTATGTTCAGGGTCAGCCTCTATCACTAGCTATTTTAACAGCAATGCCAGTTGTGCTGCCAAATAAAATATGTTAGGTACACCCAGTCCTTCTCTATCAAGTGGACGCGTATTATTTTCTATGGAGTTAAGTCTCCTATGTTGCATACAGATTAATTTAGACAGGACGGAGCGCTGTTCCTGCAAAAAGGATCTAAGCAGGAACAAATTGGCAACACAATCACTTTGGCAATGGCAACCTGTCCTGTCAGTGGAAATGAGAGGCAGATCTGGAATGACAGCTGGCAAAAATTATTTACACTTTTATCTATGTTGCCTCTTCGGATTCTTTAATCCCCAAGATAAATCTGAACTCCTAGGTATTTAAACATGCTCGACTCCCATTTCAGCGTCTCTTCAATATCTGGTCTCCTTTAATTAGGACCTAATGGGGGAAAAAGTAAACAAGCAAGATTTATCCAAGTTAATCGTAAACCCTGTCGCTGAGATAAAATCTGTTAGCATCGATTTATAGAGGGCATCCTGTCTGCTGGATCCCTAAGAAACAAAAGGGCACCGTCAGCATTCCAGGCCTCTATGTGTATCTTTCCATGTATGTCAATATCCCAAACCCAGGTCCGGCTCAAACAAGCCTATGGATCTATGGCCAGTACAGATAGGATGGGTGAGAGGGGGCATCCCTACCTAGTTTTTTTATGGATCTGCAATTTGACTGAAAACACTTGACTTATACGAACCCTTCCTAATAGCACTTCATATAATAACCATATCCATTTCAAGATAGCCCAAGTCACTCCTATCCTTGACAACACTTCAAAGAAATAGGAAAATGTCAAAGGCCTTTTTCAATTTGTAATGGGGCCACAGCTAGAGGGTCTTGCACAGTGCATGTAAAATCCATTATATGGAACAATCGACACAAAGAAATATGTGTGGGGAAACAGTCTTTACAACATAATTTTGACATTGCAGTGCCTTTATCACGCATTTGTTACCACACAATTTTTTACCTACCAATTATAGAATTAAAGGCCCTCACTACACATGCTTTTACCACGCATTTAAGGTAGGTAAGGGGAATTGGCGGGTCTCCACCAAACAGCTAAATATATATACATACACACACACACACACACACGCACACACACACACATATGTTGGTAATGTCATGCGAGGTAAAAGCATATGTATGCTACAAAAATGCATTGTAAAGGCATGCAATGTTTTTTCATGAGTTGTTCCGTCATAAAGCCATTTGTGTGTGCCTACCAGGCACAAACTTGCACTGGTCTTTATATATAAGGTCTGTTAGACATGGGCATATCTGATTTGCAATAATTTCGCTTACATTGTACACTCAGGGCCTTATTCACAGAGGTAAACTCACATTTTTGTGTAAGTCGCAATGTATTTTGTATCCATAAAATACTAGTTTTAATTTTACTAATAGTAATTTTACGACTATGGAGACTCCATAGTCAGTGCAAAGAAATCAGTGCACAGAAATCCGCAGATAAAAGATTAGGACAGGCCTATATTTTTATGTGGAGAGTCGCCACCTTGAATGTGGAATCTCTGCAGTTGTAAATATACTATTAGTAAAAATTACATTCTAGGGGCCCGATTCACAGAACTAACTTAAGACAAAATCCTAAACTTACTACCATTTTCGTATTCACAGAAGGCACTTACTCATTTTGGTATTCACAGAAGACACTTACTCACTTCGGTATTCACAGAAGTTAGGAGTCCTAACTTTAGGACTCCTAAATGCCTTCTGTGAATACCGAAAGTCTTAAAATTAGGATTTTTCTCAGTTTAGGAGTCCTAAAGTTAGGACTCCTAACTTAACTACTACTAAACTGAGAAAAATCCTAATTTTAAGGCTTTCGGTATTCACAGAAGGCATTTAGGAGTCCTAAAGTTAGGAGTCCTAACTTTACTACTACTAAATTGAGAAAAATCCTAATTTTAAGACTTTTGGTATTCACAGAAGGCATTTAGGAATCCTAAAGTTAGGAGTCCTAACTATACCACTACGAAACTGAGAAAAATCCTAATTTTAAGACTTTCGGTATTCACAGAAGGCATTTAGGAGTCCTAAAGTTAGGACTCCTAACTTCTGTGAATACCGAAATGGTAGTAAGTTTAGGATTTTGTCTTAAGTTAGTTCTGTGAATCGGGCCCATAGTTTGTGAATACATCAAAAAATTGGAAACTTACACAAAAGTGTAAGTTCACCTTAATAAACCAGGTCCTCAGTATTTAGAAGCAACAAAGGTCTATGGGAATGTACGAACCATTTTTACGTTTAGAAATGACTCATTGGACCGTTTCTGACATCAAAATGCTTTTACATATGTATAAAACACAAATTGCAATTCGGTAGCACATTACCACATAGCAATTTGTGTTTGTGAATCGATACTTGGAAGGGATGTGTTTAGGGCGTCCCTTTCTAATACCGAATCTGAATGGTATGTACAAATGTTTTGTGACGGGAATACGTTCGGAAAACGTTCGCACTTTATCACCAACTAAAAGTTGGTGGTAACCCATCCACAAATGGGAAGGGGTCACCAAGGGACCCCTTCCCCTTTGAGAATGGCTGAAAAAATATTTTTTATAGCGCAAGCAGTGGTCCCACAGACCACTGCATAAGATTTGTTTTGGAAGCTTCTCATTTTAGGCAGGGACAACGTTCCTTAGCACACTGGTGATAAAGTATGATATATTGTCACAGTCCAAAAAATGTGGAAGCCAAGCTCCAGATCCATGTCAGAAGGTGCAGTAACTGAGGAACTGATATCAATGTGCAGGGTGTTGCTTATATGCGGCTCCACTTCATTACTTCTGGAGTGTTAGGGAGCTATTGTGGAGCCACACGGTTCCCTCTAGCGGTGTGCTGATGCGATACAGAGCCAGCATGAAGCCGCACTGTGCCACCTATGGTGACGAAGTAGTGATCTGAAGTACTCATCAGATATATTACATATGAAGTGACTGATCTCCCATATCCATTCCTTCACTACACTTCATTCTATTGATTGAAACCTCATGTAGTCATTGCATCGCCCATGAATGAGGGTGTACCTGTAAATGCATGACCATCATTTGTTGAAAGACTTTGCCTGGTCTTCAATTTTTTATGGAAGCGAACTGAGTTGTTTTCAAGAAAGACAAAAAAAAGTAAACTGCATGTGAGAAAAGAATGATGGAGTTAGGTAACCTTGTCTAGTGTCTTTAGACAGAGGAAAGAAAAATAAGTAGTGTAGTTGATAAAATTGCCTCCCTTGTTTCCTCACATCCACTCACAATACATATCTGAAATTTAAGTGGGAGACAAAAAGCTGAGAGTAGAAATTCTCAGTTTACTCAAAAAACAAGCATGCAAAATGTGTACACTACTGTATCAGCTTTTAATGAAGTTTACTTGGTCAGGACCGATTATGTCACCCATCAAATGTTCCAATCAGATTATAATTCTAGTTAATCCCTTCATATAACTGAAGTGAACTTTGTTAATAATTGGTATAGCCTATCTCACTCCTCCTTCTTTGAGGATAGCTGTAATGAATGTTTCTGACACAATCTACAGAATAATTTTTATACATGTTGTTGCTTTTTAGCTTCAAACCAGATGATTATTTTGCCCCTGATAAATACTGTATAGGTGGAAACAGATTCTTTATTAATGCTGAAGTGTTTGGAGAGATCATTGTGACTCCATATTGGTTTACAAATTATAAACTACATTTTGCCTAATTGGTGGCCTTCCAAGTTTCATAATGTTGCTTCACAGAGATTGTAATGGACTGCATTTCCTGTGGTAATAAAAATATTTTAAAAATGTACGAATAGTGTGCATTGGGGATATAAACATACATCACTTCTCCTTTTTAAAAGAAAGAAATCGAAATGAGAATGGCTAATTTTATGGGATAAAATCAACTCAATTAAAATGAGAATTTTGCCAGGAGTCTTATACCCTTTCCAAAATCTTCCCAAAAGCTTAATACAATTGCACTGTAATCTGTGTAACAAAATGTCCCTTCCAGACATACTCGTATACTACATACCATATTATCATGTTTAAGGCCTGGAAGATGATCGAATCTCTCAGATCCACGTTATTAAAGAAATATGTAGATGAATAGTATTGAACATTTCTCCACTAGAAAGCTTTAGAATATGTTACTCAATGTTGTTGAAAATGTAGGAACCCTAAAAGAAAATTGGTACACTAAATAAAATTGTTACTCAGCAAAGAGGGACTTTGAACATTTTGAGTTTACACAAACAGATTGGATGGAATTTTGCGGGCGTTTTCGGCCGAAAAGCAACGATAATTCCATTGCAGTATTCACAGGGACACGCTAGCACGTGTTTCCTTGCCTTAGCACCCGTTCCAGTTACGCCGTGTCACACATCGCTAATGAGATGCAAAGAGGGCGTTCCCGGGCAACACAACAGGGAAAAACTTGCAAACCGCACATCATTAACAAGCCCATGCCCTGACACCCATAGCGATATTGAAACCCGCGCTAACCCCGGTTATTGCTGTAAGCTAACGTCTGATAAATTCCAGACTTAGATATATGTGTAAAGGGGGGTGGATTGTCAGGCTACGACCACCATGGGCTATCAACTAGGAATTCCCTATCGCTGCAGGAATATCGCTGGTTTTCCAGCGATATTCATGCATTTCGCTGACTATCACTGGATTTTTATCGCCTGGGTGATGAGCGTTGTTAATAACGCGCTAACCAGGCGATAAAAAACGGCTATAATTAAAATCGCGCTGAGCGTGCATAGCGATATTTATCGCATTTTCTTGTTAATATGCCCCTTGGTTTTAAAAAAAGCCTGCAGATTTGAATATTTATAAAGGGATTATTCAAAAACATTGAGAAATATACATTTTTTAGGAAGCACTCAAATATAAATTAAGAAATTAATAAGGATATTTTGCTGAAAATCTGCAATAAAGTGTTAAACTAGAGGTTTAGTTATTAAAGACTTTGTACCTGCTTTAGCAAAATGTGATTCATAGGAAGTACAGGACTCATTCAAATAAATATCACTGTGGATTACAAGATAATCACAAATATGCTACAGAATGTCTCTATTTCAGGACTGTTGGCATGATTCACAGACATCCTGTCCACATCACATAAGAGGCTTTGGAATTTTGACTTTGTTTGCAGGAAAATCAATATTGCAAACACTCGCTTTGCAGCAATTTTGTGTCAGTGGGAAGGGCATACTATTAATATAGTTGCGGTATACATTCTCCCTGCACTTCATTCGTGAGCTTTTCCGGCGCTTAGTGCATTCTTACTTAGTCTCCCAGAGGGAGAATTAATAGTAGGGAGAGATTTCAACACTACCCTAGATGATTCTCTAGATGAAGACCCCCCCAACACCACACACACTCCAAATTCGCAGACTTCCTGGAGACAATAGGCCTGGTGGACACTTGGCGCACCCACTTTCCACAGACACAAGAATATAAATACCACTCAGGCGCGCACAACAGCCTCTCTAGAATAGACTACATACTCGCACTGGCAGATTGTGTAGGGAAGTTAAAGGAGTTAACTCATCTACCCAGAGGTATCTCGGATCATTCACCTGTTTTTGTCAAGTATGCGTTGAACACCTTCAATCAATCAATCAATCATATTATTTGTAAAGCGCACTACATACCCGGTAGGGTTTCAAGGCGCTGGGGGGAACGGGGGGTGGTGCTGTTACTGGTCGAAGAGCCAGGTCTTGAGTTGTCTCCTGAAAGTCAGCAGGTCTTCGGTTTGTCGCAAGTCGAGGGGGAGGGTGTTCCAGGTCTTGGCGGCGTGATGGGAGAAGGACCTGCCTCCGGAAGTGGTTCTCCGGATGCATGGGACCGTGGCCAGGGCGTGGTCGGCGGAGCGGAGATTCCTGTTGGGTACGTAGAAGGAGAGTCGACTGTTGAGATAGGCTGGGCCGGTTTTGTGGAGTGCCTTGTGTGCGTGGATCAGGAGCTTGAAGGAGATTCTCAGGTGGGGGGTGATGTGGTCGCGGGGTGGGGCGGGGCGTTGAGGATCAGGCGTGCGGAGGCATTCTAGACTCTCTGTAGTTTGCTGATGAGCTTGGACGGGGCTTAGGCGTAGAGGGCGTTTCCGTAGTCGAGTCTGCTACTGACTAGGGCCTGGGTGACTGTTTTTCTCGTGTTAGTCGTAATCCATCTGTAGATCTTGCGGAGCATGCGGAGGGTGTTGAAACAGGTGGAGGAGACTGCGTTGACTTGTTTGGTCATGGAGAGTTTTGAGTCGAAGATGATACCCAGGTTGCGTGCGTGGTCGGTGGGGGCTGGGGGGGACCCCAGTGATGTGGGCCACCAGGAGTCGTCCCATGCGGAGGGGTTGGATCCGAGGATGAGGATTTCTGTCTTGTCTGTGTTCAGTTTGAGGCGGCTGTCCTCCATCCAGTCGGCGACGGCCTTCATTCCCTGGTGGAGGTTGGATTTGGCGGTGAGGGCGTCCTTTGTGAGGGAGAGGATCAGCTGAGTGTCGTCGGCGTAGGAGATTATGTTGAGGTCGTGCTGTCGGGCGATGCGTGCTAGAGGTGCCATGTAGATGTTGAACAGTGTCGGGCTGAGGGAGGATCCTTGAGGGACGCCACAGATGATCTTGGAGGCCTCGGATCGGAACGGGGGAGGCATACTCTCTGAGTTCTGCCGGAGAGGAAGGAGGTGGTCCAGTCCAGGGCTTTGTTACGGATCCCTGCATCGTGGAGGCGTGTGCGTAGTGTGCGGTGGCAGACGGTGTCGAAGGCGGCGGAGAGGTCCAGGAGGATGAGGGCCACCGTCTCGCCGTTGTCCATCAGGATCCTGATGTCGTCTGTGGCGGCGATGAGGGCGGTCTCGGTGCTGTGGTTGCTGCGGAATCCTGATTGGTACGGGTCTAGGATGTTGTCTTCGAGGTGCCGGGTGAGCTGGGTGTTTACTATCTTCTCGATGACCTTTGCTGGGAACGGAAGCAAGGAGATGGGCCGGAAGTTCTTGAGGTCGCTCGGGTCTGCCTTGGGTTTCTTCAGTAGGGCGTTGATCTCTGCGTGCTTCCAGCTCTCAGGGAAGGTGGCGGTCTCGAAGGAGAGTTTGATGATTTTGTGTAGGTGGGGAGTGATGGATTTGCTGGCTTTGTTGAAGATGTGGTGCGGGAGAGGGTCGGATGGGGATCCGGAGTGGCTTGTTCCCATGGTCTTGATTGTGTCCTCGATGCTCACGTTGCCCCAGGTTGTCAGGGTGTCGTGGGCGGTGGGGTGCGGTGGGTTTGGTGTGGTCAGCAGGGGTCGTCCAGGGTCTGAAGCTGTCGTGGATGTCGGTGATTTTCCGGTGAAAGAAGGTGGCGAGGGAGTCGCACAGGGCTTGCGATGGTGGGATGTCGTTGGCGTTGGATTTGGTGTTGGAGAGTTCCTTCACGATGGTGAAGAGCTCCTTAGTGTTGTGTGCGTTGTTGTCAAGGCGGTCTGTGAAGGAGGTTCTTTTGGCGGTCCTGATGAGGTGGTGGAGGTTGCGGATGGCGTCTTTGTGGGCAGTGCGGCTGTCTGGCGTCTGGTCGTTGTGCCATATGTTTTCCAGTTTCAGGCAGGTGCGTTTGGAGTTGAGGAGTTCCGGGGTGAACCAGCTGACTCTTCTGCTGGTGTCTGTGTTGGTGGGGTTTTTCAGTGGAGCGACGGTGTTGGCGCAGTCGTTCATCCTACGTTCGAGGGCGAGTGCACCTTCATCCGGGTTGGTTTGGGTTGTCGGGGGGTTGAGTGTAAGGTTTATCTGTAGTTGTTCTTCAGTGATTTTGCCCCAGCGGCGGTGGGGGGTCTGTAGGGTGTGGTGGTGTGTGGGTGGTTTTCGGAAGGTGAAGTGGATGCAGTGGTGGTCTGTCCAGGTGAGTTTGGAGGCGTGGCTGAAGGCGACGTGGGGGC
Source organism: Triturus cristatus (assembly GCF_964204655.1). Taxonomy (NCBI): domain Eukaryota; kingdom Metazoa; phylum Chordata; class Amphibia; order Caudata; family Salamandridae; genus Triturus; species Triturus cristatus. The sequence goes on from NC_140584.1 coordinate 654,525,321, forward strand.
TTGTGGAGAAGATGACATCAAGCGTGTGGCCGGCCCTGTGGGTTGGCGTCGTGACGAGCTGTTTCAGTCCGAGGTTGGCGAGGTTGTCGATCAGGGTGGAGGAGTTGCTGTCGTTGTTGTTCTCCAGGTGAAAGATCAGGTCTCCGAGGAGGATGTAGTCGGTGGAGGTCAGCGCGTGTGTACTGATGAGGTCAGCGATGGAGTCGCAGAATTGAGGCCTGGGTCCTGGAGGTCTGTAGACCTTAACTCAACGTCGAATATTCCCGATATATCCAGGCTATTTGAGGAACTCCCAGATTTGGAGGGGACTGATCACTGCCACGCAGCACTATTTTAGAGACTACAAACCATCGGTATCCTCCCCCCTCATTCTATGGGAGGTGTATAAACCAGTTCTTCAAGGGCAGGCCATTTCTCTAATCACGGGTCACAAAAAAGAAAAAGTAAAAATAGTGACGGCCCGGAGCAAGAAGTGAACCAGCTAGAGGCAGTACACTCCCAAAATCCCTCTGACATACGCATCAATTACATATAAAAAACAGGAATATACAGAGCATATGTGGGAAGACGCGAGAACTAGGCTAGCTGCCATCCGACAAAAGACAAATGAGGTTGAGGATAAAGCTGGCAAGTTCTTGGCCTGGCTCGATAAACGAGAGTGGGCTGATTGGTGGGTGGCGGAACTCCGACTTGACACTGGAGAAACCATAACAGACCCGCAAAAAATAGTAGATACACTCGCACTTCACTACAGACACGGTTACGTCTCGACAGTCACTTTGACACCGGAAGAAGCAATGGCATTCCTCAAAAACATCCAGCTCCCCGCACTCACAATGGCCGAGACCCAGTCGCTAGAAGCAGACCTCACAACAGAGGAATTGACATTGGCCATAGGGAACATACAATCAGGGAAAGCACTGGGGCCTAACCGCATCCCCATCGAACTATATAAAAGAGCAGCAACCAAACTCACCCCGCATTTATTAAAAAGGTACGAAACCAGCCTAGAACAGGGTGAACTCCCCAAAGACCAACGCATGGTGACAATAGTGGAAATTCATAAGCCTGGTAAACCTCCCCAAGAATGCACATCTTATCGTCTCATATCACTGCTTAATGCTGAGGCCAAGCTCCTGGCCAAAACACTAGCCAATAGACTGACACCTCACCAAACTAGTACACCCAGATCAATATGGATTCATGCCGGGAAGAAACGCCGAGCTCAACCTGAGATGCCTCCATAGAGTAATTGGTCGCAAACACACCATTCAAGAAGAGGCCATTATACTATCTCTAGCAGCACATATGGCCTTTGATACGGTCAAATGGCCCTTCCTCTTCGCTGTCCTTGAACATATGTTGTTTGGGCCTAAATTCTGTTCTTGGGTAAGACTGTTATACACAAAACCACTTGCACATGTAGTAGCAAATAGACGTGTCTCCTGTGAATTCCCCTTGTGGCGTGGAATGAGACAGGGCTCTTCTTCTTTGTACTGGAGCCTCTGGCATCTTGGATAAGAAGAGACCCTATTATCCGCAAACTCCGATGGGCAGAGGGATGGGAAGACCATATATCCTTGCACGCCGATGATGTCCTATTATATATGGCATCTCCCAAACGTTTGCTACATAGACTCTTTAATATCTGATATTATACCAATCTTTAACTTGTCCACCCATATTATGAATACTCATGAATTATCACTCTTGAGGAAGGGTCTATCTTATGTCTTGACTGAAACAACGGATTTTTTTAAATTACAGACAGAACTGCACAAATTCTTTAGATCCTTGCGACTTAGAGTTTTTTTCAGCGACTGTGAGGAAATTCCAACTTCCTCTAGATCGCAGAAGCGCCCTAAATCTACTTTTATTCCAACTAACAGTATGATGCCACCTGAAATTTTTGCATTTGAAAAAGGAGTATTGGAAGATATTTCAAAATTAAAACCACAGAGGAAATTTACCCCCTTCAACATCTCTAAACTTGAACGAGATGCTTTGATTTCCTTGAAGAGCAATGAAAATATCATTTTGAAACCTGCTGATAAGGGGGGTGGGATTGTTATCCAAGAAAGATCCAAATATGAGGCAGAAATAATGAGACAAATAAGTAACGTAGAACACTATAAAAACTGCCTCGAGATCCCCTCAAAGATATTCAGAAGTCAATACAATCAGTTACCGTGAAGGGACTAGATGATGGTTTCTTGACAAAATTGGAATTTGACTTCTTAAACGAATGCTGCCCAAGGACTCCTATCCTATATATCCTACCGAAAGTGCACAAGGATATGGATAATCCTCCAGGGAGACCAATCCTTTCAGGGTGTGGGTCAGTTATGGAACCATTGGGTCACTATATTGACAGTTTCATCAAAGAATTTGTCCCTGTCTTATCTTATCCACCTATGTCAGGGACAGTACCCACATGATTAACTTGATTGAAGACATGGAATATAATCCAAATACAGAAATCTTGGTTACGATGGATATTAATTCATTGTACACAAATATTCCCCAACAAGAGAGCATTGAGGTTATAAAACATATTCTGGATGATAGACCGGCACCGATAGAGGTCCCCACTGAGTTTATTATTGACTTACTGAACATCACCTTGACCAAAAACTATTTTAGATTTAACTCTGATTATTATCAGCAATGCTCAGGTACATCTATGGGCGCAATTTTTGCACCAAATTTGGCAAATCTCTATGTCGGAGATTTAGAAGAGAAGTATATCAATAACATCAATAATCCCTTCCACACAAATTTAAAGTGTTGGAAGCGATATATAGATGATATTTTCTTTGGGTTGGCAATGAGGAAAATCTGGATTTATTTGTAACATACTTGCATACATGTCAGACTGTGCTTACTTTCACATATTACAAAAATAAAGAAATGGTACCATTCCTAGACCTAAAAATATGATTTCGAGAAGATCGTTTAAATGTAACACTGTATCGAAAACCTACGGATAGGAATACCTTGTTACAGTATAACAGTTTTCATCCTAGGTCCCTCAGAGATGGCCTGCCATATGGCCAATTCTTGAGGTTTAGACGAAATTGCACAGAGAAAAAAGATTTCTTTATAGAGGCAAACCTATTGAGTTCCAGGTTGCGTGAAAGAGGCTACCCAAAAAGATTGGTAAAAACCTCAATGAAGAGAGCCTGGTTTAGCCCCCGGGAGGTTTTACTAGAGAAAACAGTGAGAGAAACAATAAAAAAGTGGTATGTGTCACTACTTTTTGTCCTCTGAGCACTCAGATACAAAAGACCATTAAAAAACATTGGTCTACTTTAAACACCTTAGATTCCTGCCGAGAAATGCCTTTGTTTTCCTTCAGAAAAGGTAAAAACATCAGAGATCACTTGGTCCATTCGGACACTAGTATACACCGGAATGACAGGACCATACAAGAATTATGGTCATTACCAGCTTTAACAGGACATTACAAATGTGGGAACTGCGTGGCCTGTAGTTTTACTAAGGAAACCAAATTCTTTACACATGGTAACATCAATGTTAAATTGTATGATCTGACTAATTGCTCTACACCTAATGTTATCTACTGCATCTGGTGTCCATGTAATTTAATTTACATAGGACAGACTACACAACCTGTAAAGGTCCGGATCGGCCAACATAGGAGCCGTATTCGGTGTAAAGTGATGAATGCACCTTTGGTAGACCATTATATTGAAAAGGACCACACAGCTAACGATTTGTACTGGCAGGTGGTGGAAAAAGCAAAACTGCCACCCAGGGGAGTTGACATCTCCCTTATCCTTCAAGCACTAGAATGCAAATGGATAGATAAGTGTGGATCTATCAGGGATGGTCTAAATAGTCTTGAGGAGTGGCGGAGATTCATAAGTCAACACTGATACAAATGTTTTGGTCCCTAACCTGGGTATTTCTTTCCTTTATGTACCGGACAGGGCTCTGTCATAGATTAGACAACTGTATAACACATTGATTATATATGACTATATGTTATGAGACAAACTTTGTTTATTTTTTCTCAGGAATCAAGTTGTTTGAAAACTGTGATATACCAGGAACACAGATGGTATATTTTTTAATAAGATTTGTATATTTTGATTGTTCTATGTATTATTAGTTTGTATAGAGTATGTAAATAACGTGTTTTACTTAGAAATGATTACTGTGGAACTAGGGTGCACCAGCACTGATGTGCCTTGAATAAATAGACTGTGATGAAATGTTCCACACTGAGACATGGTTGAAGTATTACCGATGTTTGGTTTTTGAATTCGTAAAGTATTCTTTTATCAGTATATTCACTATGATATAAAATTCGTTGTAGTGACTGAATCGGTGCTATAACTATCATGAGATGGTTGGTATTAATCTCCTTACAATTTCTATTTTTGAGAGGGTATAGGTGATAAATATAACTTATGGGAAGGAAGTCAAGACTCTAGATGAGTGCCATTCCATGAATGTTATATCCCACTAATGTAATCGGTATTACTGTTCAAAGATGGCTACCATTTTTTGCTGTCGTTTTTTTCATGATGAAAAAATACCTTTACTCAAAGTGCGGTATAAAATTAATGAATATAGATTTGGTTTTCTATCCTTCATTTCTCTTTCAGGAAAGGAAATCCTACAGATTAATGTATTTACACACACTATCTGTCTAAATATCGATAGGTCTATGTACTTGAAAGAATGGAAGTCCGTGTACTACCTGTAACCTTATAACTTTGTAACCTTATAAATGATTAATTTGACACATTTCCTTTGTCCAAATATCAACAGGTCATTGTACCCTAATGGATAATTAAGATCACTTTTACCATTAAAAGATGGCCGCTATTTTTGCCGCCTTTTTCTCACAGCCTCGTATATAGAGAGACTGTTGACTTCCGGGTTCGTGTGCGAGATTGAGTCAGCCACGAACAGAATACAATACGGTTTATGGGTGGACCCGGCGACTGTTCACGAAGTAAGTAGAAGTTTAAAGCAATTAAAAATAGTTAAATGTAGGTCTAGAATATATTAGGGGAATGGCGCTAACCTTGAGACCTTTTAAATAATTACAGTGGGTCAGCGCCGCTAAAAGTGTATCCAGTAGTGTTCTCATTGAAGCAAGAAGATTTGTCTCTCTCTCACGAAATCGAATCATGTGAGTAAATTTATTTTAGACCAGTTTTTCAGAGATTCCGTTGGTTACAGCCCCGTTAATAACTAAAGCTTCCAATATATTACAGAAGTCCGAATTAGGAGTGAAGTAAACCCTAGGAAATCTGAATATCTTAAGATTCTCCCTAAATATTTGATTTACGACTTGAATCCAATACTTGGAGGAAGATAAGTCCAAGTAAGTGTGCCAAATTACACTGCACCCGGGTGTTTCAATTGTGATTTCCAACATTGAGTAAGCACTAAAAATAATACTTCCTGCCTACAGGTCTGGATATATTTCATCATCCATCATATCATTTCACATACTGGATCCTATACGGACGAATGTATGTTTTACACTGGTAAGCCAAGAATTTTTATGCCCCCATGGTCCCTATTTTTCTTCAGTAAGCATTACATTAAGATATTGATTACGGTATAGTTATATTTCCTTCTTTTTTTAGCCCCCAGAAATACAGTCCGGATGAGACCCAGTATTTAAAGTGGGTCGAAACGCCGTCGACAATAGAATAAGAGACAGCTTTGACTGAACTATTGTACACTGTATATAATCTGTCCTTATAATTTTCCAATGACCTTATAAATTCTTCTTTTTTTCACTGTGTCACGTTATAAAAGGTTATGGTTCTTTCACTGGGGCTCACTTTGCACTGCGAACGTAGGAAATAAATGTGTTTTGTATATATAAGATGTTTTATATGTGATTCAAACATTGTATATTAAATAAAGTAACCTCGGCTGAGGTTTAGTATATCTTAAAAGAAAATAGGTCGTGTGTGGGCTTACTGTGATTATTATTAATTTGGCTTTATTGTAGTTTTATTTGGTCATTTTTCTTGACATTCATGTGTGTGATTGATTCAAAAGCAACCATTGATGTTGTATTTAACAGATGAACGTTTATAAATGAGTTCCTTGTGAATATTGTTTGCTGTACTTCGTACTTACCCGGTTCACAGGGACATAAGGGTTGCTCTTGTGATCTAAAAAACTTTAATATCTGCGGCACATACGCGAAATACTCTGGGTATACCATTAATTGGAATAAGTCAATTATATATGTTTTTCATGGCCCTCCGCCGGTATTGCCTAGGGGGTGTGAGGTAGAGGTAGTGGAAGACAGCTTTAAATATCTAGGGATCCACGTCACATCAAACCTGATGACTTCATGAATAAAAACCTCCTGATGCCCCTACAAAGATTGAGTCGGGATGCCAAGCAATGGCACTCAGGGCCGCTGACACTACTGGGGAGAGCTGCCCTCCTCAAAATTATGGCACTCCCCGGATTCCTTTACGCCTTACAAAATACCCCATTCTTGGTTCGACCATCATACTTTGAGCAATACAATCAGAAGTAAATAGCCTCCTTTGGGGTGGAAAACCGGCTCGGATAGCCATGAGTAAATTAGTTAAGAGTTGGTATAATGGCGGCATTGCACTCCCAAACATACAGACATACTACTGGGCATCCCAACTGATTGTGCTTAATCAGTGGCTTCCCTACCCTCAAACTAACCCTGCTTTTCGAATGGATAGACATGTCCTAGGAGTGGGAGGAATCAACAGAGCACTTGACAACAAAACCCGAAAAACTGTTTTTCCGGGACCCACTGCGCATACAGTGCACATATGGTACACTGTACTCAGAAAGTTGGGCTGGGATAACAACATAACACAGTCCACCCCACTTTGGGAAACCGGAAGAATGGGTACACCAGGTAACAGCAAGGGGTTTCACCAGTGGGATGCAATCACAATCTCAAGGGTGGGGGACCTTTGGATCAAGGGGAAGGTTATCACATTCGCTCAATTACAGGATCAATATGAGATGGCACCCACAAAATTGTTCCTTTGCCTACAAATCAACCATGCACTTGAGGCGGTCATCCCACTTGACACTATCATTCCGGAAGCCTCTCCACTGGAGGATAGACTCCTAACGGATCAGAAGGATAAAAAAGCGATATCCCTAACCTACCGTAAAATTATAAACAACCAGCCGGATCCTACACAGTCACTCCGGGAAAAATGGAAGACCAACATTGGAGAACTAAATGACACTGACTGGCAGGAAGCGCTAGAATACCCGCGAGAGGTGGCGATATCCTCAACGTTACGCCTAATACAGCTTAAAGTACTTCATGGAACCTACTTCACTAGAGTTACCATATATAAGATGGGAAAAAACAATAACCAACTCTGCCTGTGACAATGCGGTACAGTAGGCACATTCTACCACACAATATGGAGCTGCCCAGCAATCATGGCGTACTGGGAGACAATTATGAATACAATAACACAGGTTATACAGGCCCTTGTCCCACCGGAGCCTAAGCAATGCCATTTAAATATATGGGACACCACACACCTCGCTCACACAGCTCGAAATTGGGCAACACTAGAAATGATGATAGCCAAACAAAACTTTGCCAAGCACTGGGGAGCACAACATTCTCCGACTTCTGAAGAATGGCGCAGTGATATGGACAGTGCTATGGGGGCTGAAAAAGCTGTACATGTTCATAGGGGATGTCCTAAGAAATGGGAACGGAAATGGGGAAAATTTAATATATTTAGAGGGAGTATCTTGCATTGCCATAGACGGAACCCTCATTGGAGGACAACTAACAAGTCGAAGTAAAGCATGCAAAATAACTTGTCGAAAATATTTATGTTACGGAAATGTATGACTGTGGACAGATCAGTAAACTGGAAAATATAAATTTTATGTAATTAGCGAAATGGGGGTATTATTTCAGACTGCCAGGTTATTAACGAGCGCTCTCTTTTATACGTACTTGTCACAAGTTGAATAAATCAGTAACGGTGCAACAGAAGAGGGAAAACAACCCCTAAACCCTCTACAAGTGGGCCTAAGCCCGCTATACGAACAGAAAGCAAGACTGTGCACACGTTAATTTCACAGTATTTAAGGTATGTTACCATTTGTATCTAAACAAGATTCATGCAATACAATAATTGAATAATGAGGGATCACAGGACGATCAAGTAGATTCAGTTTTCGGTTTTATGGTGTAATTCAGAAAGATCCAGCCAGCCAACACGTGTTTCGTCATGGGGTACACACACCCCCGACTTCTTCAGGGCTTATCGTAGTACGGCCATTGATTCAGACCTTCCACCTGGTGATAATTCCGACCCAGGAGGTCTTATATTTCAAAAAACAACCGGTGTAATTCAGCGTTATCAGCAGTTGTTTACCCAAAGGTCCAACCAAGTCTGTGAGTTTGTCACACTGTTCAACTTCGACACTCAGGCTCAGATGACGAGTACATCCATCCGTAGGTGCTCGGTGTTCTCCGCGTGTATTTGCGTGAGCCTGAGTGTTCACTGTTATACCTAGGACTATACTTGTGTGGTTTGTGTGTTTATGTATGTGTGTGTGGAGAAAGTTTGAACAGCTGCTACATGTACTGTACTTGTGCTCTCCGCTGCAGTGAAAACCCAAAACAAAAATGATTGCTTTCGGTAGAGAAGGGATATATGAGATAAATAATTTGGCGTGTGGTGGTTCACTGTACTTTTGATAAGTAAACCAGTTAACCATGAATTGTAAGGAAAGCACTACATAGAAGGAGGTATGTTATACCTAAAAACCAAGAGGATTAGGTAAGAAAGAAACACTTCTGGGAGAAGCCAAAGTCAACTCTATGTATAGTTTAAATAACTGGTAACAATAGGTGTTATAGACACATGTTCTGTCTAGACAGACCTAAAAATGCAGTCCACAGGAGACAGACTGATTCACCAAACAACCAACAGTATGAGGAGAAAGAAAAATACTCGTCTACAAGGAGCTAATATCCACTCTAAATATATTGTCATGCAGAAAGCTCTGATGCCAAACGAGATCTAAAAAAGTGATGACTAGAGGGATGCCTGATGATCTCCCGAACTGGTCTCCCAAACTGAGGAGGATTAGAGCTGTATATTAAACTCTTTCATCTATTTGGGACCACACAAATAATAACTGTTTAGAAATTACTGTTGAGAATAATAAGCAATAGTGACATCGGTGGAAAAAGAATAATCCAGATTGAATGTTCAGGGGGAGCAAAAATGCAACTTCCAGAGTCTCTCTATTCATTACTCTTTGGAGAAGAATACTGTGCACTTCGTATCACAGTGAGCGGCACAGAGATTCTGTTGTGGATAACTCTAAATTTGAAATAGCTGTAAAATAACACCTTGGAGCAGCTCTTCTAGAATGATGCTGTGTAAAGACAACTGCATCTTATCAGAAAACAAACCTACAATTCACCTCTTCATAACCCCAGAACTGTTTGTTCAGGCATTGGGGCATTCACATTTTGTTGCAGTATTTCTGTTTTAACTGGCCTACCCAACTCCTCACCTACAACTGCAAAAGCTACATTCCATAAATAGTCTGTCTCATTAAAATAGTCAATGAACCAGATTCTATCCCACCATTTTAAGTCAACATTTGCCTTAAAACTGCCTGTTTCATTTTCAAAACTATGAAACTTGTCCTACCTAGGTACTTGAGACTAGGATCAACTCTTTAGCACTATTCGAAATATCAAAGCAAATAAAATTGAAAACAATTAATCAAGTCATCTACCGCCAATCACCCAGAATCAGGAATCATCCAAAAGTAGAGAGGGGAATCAAGACTTGTCCTTCTTCATAAAGTTCATATCTTTTCAAGCTCCACTCTTCCTTATATATTTTATGAAACAATTTTCAAGAAGGTGTAGGCATTATTTAACACTTTCTTTTAGGACAGTGGAGAATCACAAATTTAAACCTAAGAATCTACGTCATTCAGAAGAAGAAGGGGGTCTGTCAATTCCAGACATAAGATCATTCTATGAGGAGATTCAGGCAGTGTCCTATATTTGTTTAAATTGTCCATTAACGGAACACGTTTTTAGGTCTGGCGTGAAACCCCAAAACCAGTCCGAGGATGCTTGTTTCTGGTTCAGAGAGGACCTGGCCTGGCAGTTAGGGCTGGACTGTTCCCATGAGGAAGAGACTGATTTATATATGGCTGGATCTAAACTGAAATGGCGTGGCATGAAAAAAACAGATGGATGTAACTCAGATCTGGGACTGGGGGTGAATGTTCGATTTATTCAGCATTCTGTACCACATCTGTACTTTTTGAATTTGAGGCCCTAAGTGGGAAGGGTATGCCAAGACGTGGGTCCTGTGCTCGCTACGCCACCAGATTCAAGGTTTCCTGGCTGATGAGGGGTGAAACCCCAAAACCGGTTCTAGGATGCTTGTTTCTGGTCCAAGAAGGACCTGGCCTGGCAGTATGGGGTGGACTGTTCCCGTAGGGAGCAGGGTCAAGACAGATTTGCATATGGCTGGGTCTAAACTGGAATGGCGCGGTGTGCAAAAAAACTATGGATTTGACCAAGATCTGTGACTGGGGCTGAATGTTTGATTGATTCAGCATTCCCCCATCATCTGTTCTTTTTGCATTTGTCTCTCTTTGCAAGCCTCTGTCTGCTAAGTCTTTCTGTCTGTCTGTCTGTGCATGCCTCTCTTTCTGTTGGTCTGCACAAGCCTCCCTGCCTGTTTGTGCAAGCCTTTCTGTCTGTTTAAGCCTCGCTGTCCATCTATCTGTGCAAGCCTCTCTGTCTGTCTGTTCAAGAGTCTCTGTTTGTAAGAATGTTTTACATTTTGTTTACAAAACAGCATGAGCAAATGCAAGAGGCCAATTGGCTTATTTAAGCCTGGTATTAACCAATACGATTTTTCTACAGTTATGTGTATAACTTAGTTAATTATAGGGGTTTTCAGCCAGGCTTTATCCATTAGTATGCTGTTGTATACATTCACATTTTCATGGTGCTGTGGGTTAGCACACTTCAGCCATTGGCGGATTTCACTTTGAGTTACAGCATTCTGCCACTTCGCACGGAAGCATACAAAAAAAGTGATGGATGGAATGCTTGAATAAATCTCAGCCACTGGTACTTATTTGAGGCTGCATCCCAGTGCATCATAATTCTGCACACCATGCCACCTCAGATTGGACCCAGCCATATGCAAATCAGTACTGCCCATGCCCCAGTGGGAACAGTCCAGCCCAAACTACCATTTTACTGTTTTTTTGTCCGTGAACAACGATTTTACAGACAGAAAAACTGTGGGAATGAGAATCTAAACAATATGGAGCCACAGAGAGAGAACTACAGATCAAGACCAGGTTGGGTAACATTTTGGACTGGGTTAGGAAGGGAAAGTCGTATCATGGGAAAGAATTAAAATTGAGAATATTGTAGAAGGAGGTTTGTTTTTGTTCTCTTTTTATCTATTTGGTAGAGGACTCCAAGACCTCTGTTTAGGAGATGTAGGAAACACTAGGAATATGGTTGGTAAACTATTAACATAAAAAATCTTCCTGAAGGGTACATGAAATGTGGGCAAAGTAGCTAAACAACACAAAAGAGACTGCAGCACTACTGGTACATCGAATTCTACACAAATAGAAGATGGAAAACGACTTAATGTCAATTGTGAGATTTGGGAAGAAGTATGTGAATACAATATAAATTATTGAGAAGTTAAAGAGGATGCAGCTTTTTGCATTATGAATGGTATGTTATACTCCTGCCAACCCTCAATAATGTAATTAGAATAGATGCAGACAACGTACCAAATGTCATGACACATGGAATCCATGCCCAGCATCACAGGAATATCGGCAGCCAGCTTTTTTCCTCAAATAGGTGCATGTGTGGGTGTTAAGGTGAACCTAGACCCGCATTCGGTGTTACAGGGCAGTTATACACACATAAGGTTGGTCTCTGCTGAAGCACATATGTGGAGGTTTGCAGCAAAGGTGATACCCAATTACATATAACAGATTTCTGGAAACCTTAAGAGCTAGTGTTTTTTGATTTATGGGTAAAAATGAAGAGAGTGTATCTCGTGGAAAATATGTATTTTAAAAGAAATTGAGCACAACAGAATTTAAACAAATTGGGGGATGGTTTGTGGTATTTAATAAAATTAATAAAAGTGTAAATGGAAACCCATGCTATGCTGTGAAGTCATTACTTTAAGTAATATTTTATGAAATAACTGAATATTGATGGACAGAAATGTGAACACCTACTTATTGCATCTACTGAGTTTTGGGATTCTGGGAATTCATTAAATAAAAAACATTAAAGAGTCGACTCTTGAGCACTACGCAAAATATCAATAAATAAAAGAATTAAAAACATTTAGAGCAACAAATGTAGTCTTCTCCTGCCAATCACCCCGAATCGACAATCAATTGTCCATAAGAACAGCTGTAACAGCAGACTTGCTTCCAAAGCTTTTTACATTTTTAAGCTCATTCTCAATAATAAGTTGCCTCTAACTCTCCCTATTTCCCTTTTGCCCTTCATACATTATACATTATCTTGGCTGTGAAGCACTCCACTGGCTAGGTCCATACAGTGGAAATGTTGCTAATAATTAAATAGCGGTCAGCTCTGTCATTACAGATCAGCTGCCACTACTCTTAGCTCCATGTGTACGTTCTAACACAGTGCATACTCAGCTGTTACACAATGGGGTTGTATAGAAAGTCCTGGGTACATCAGAGATATGACTTATTGTCCAGATTCTCTAGACCTTTCTGACTATCTAATGAAAAAGCAGAACACCTCAGCCAGAAAAGACCTCTCATTTTTAATGAAGAGGCCAGACCAATGGTAAATGAATTTGTCAAGTCCAGATCTGAATGAATGATGTGTTTTGATAAATCCGAATCATCCAGTACCACCTGCTTACAATTCTCTTCTTTCTCCTTGGCTAAATGGGCATTTGCCTACTAAACCAATTTTTTTCAAAATGTTTTTGTACCTGGACAAATGAGTGGAAGGATTATCACAAGGCCAATGATACAGACACAAAAACATTTTTTGTTACTGCATTAATCCTATTCAACACCCTTTCAGAAGGCAATGTGGGACCTTCACTTAAAATAGAAGCATGATCACCAGAGAGGCTACACTGGGAGAAATACCAAATAAAAGGGATCCTAAAAATAGTTCTGAAATTGCAAAAACGGTCTTCCTCTAACCTACATGAAAAGGGAATCTTAGAAGCCTTAACAAAATACAGAAAAGGGTCCACATTGCTTGGCCCGGAAACAGAATGCCTGTTAACTTTTCATGAATGTTTAATTGAAGCTTTCAAACATGAAGTACATTAGGCTCTCCTCAGAAGGGCAATGTATGCACTTAATTATCTGACGCAGTGGATGGCTACACTCATTGTTAACACTGTCTAGAGAAGAAATTAGTTACTTACTTGTAACTCCAGTTCTCTGGTACAGGAATCGTTCATATATTCACATGCTTGAATCATTCCCCGTCGCCAGGTTTGGAATCCTGGGTAGTTTTAAATAGCAGTGAACAGTTTTAAAATGCCAACAATAGTGTCTGTCTAGGAGCATATCCCACTCATTTGAAGCAACCCGAACTTTAGTCAATGGGGTGGAAGTGTCAGTTCTCCTACTCCCCCTTAAGGCCCCTAAAGAACATCCTTAATTTTGCTACCATATTGGTAGAGCGTAACTAAATCAAATCACAAACCTTTTGCTCCCTGAAGGTCTGGGCTCATGTTCATTGTCTTCATTTTTCTTCCCTGGTGTCAATTTTTCTGCACTATCCAATAGGGCACTGAGTGCCACCCTCCGGAAGACATTTCCATGGGCTTCCTTGATGAACTGAACCAGCTGTCGAATGTCGCAATATAATCCCTAATTTAAAAAATAAGAAGGTTATACGTAGAAAGCTAGACAAGAAAGTAATACATGGTTTCATGCTAAAGGAGGCCAATGAAGTGCGGAGTGAGGGTTTTGTTTATTCATTTGATTCCTTCAATTTCCCTGTTATAACAAATTGTGATTCCATAACACTTTTTATAGTTTCGAGCATTTATAGCATATCAATTTTATGATGAAACTAAGCTTAACCACCATTTACACATAAAAGAGGATATAAACACAACAGCTAAGGCAGAGCCATTTAGATTTATTTTTGAATTAGGAAATATGCGCTGTTAATGATTGATGGAAAAATAGAGTTAGGACATGCGGTGTCTGAATTAATAGAAGATACGAGCATTAGAGTGCAACTATCATCCTACAATTATGTTATCTTTGCAGATTCATTTTCTCTTTCAGAAGCAGTACATTCTTGCAATACCTCTGTCTTTGTTATAGTATGTGCCTTAGTCGCCAATATTATTGAGCTACTGGTCATAAATTACTGAACTCAACATAGCAGGACCAAAACAGACATTTTAAGCATACAGTGCCGCTGGTACTATAAAAGTGACATATTTAATAACCGAGGGCAGATGGGATACTCTGTCACAAACGTGACAGATATTCTGTCCTCCATATTACAAGTGACATGGGATAGAATGCACTTGTAATATGTAATAAATCCTTTACGTTTGTGACAGAGTATCCCCTCCAGCAAGATCTAAATCAGGCCCCTAGTCTTTGTTTACAAAACCTTAGATATCCTGGCACAACAATTCAGCAATTAATGGGATCTCTTTCCACTGCCGGCTGAGACTCACCAGTGCCATAATAGTTTTTTACATCAAAGGAACCACCACAAGCGTTGATGCAATAACATACGATAGGACAGAGGAAGCAATCTCGATCTATCATTGGAAAGATAAGCAGCAGGTATTTATTTCACCATGTGGTCCCTTATTTCAAAGCATATTTCTATAAACTTTTTTTTATAAAGGCAGCAAGATCAAACGGAAGACCTAGAAGCAGAGCCACTAAGCCACTTACCTCAACTCTTCACTACTTAACTAACTTGCATCCAGAGAAGTAAGGATCAGCTTAGAAGACATTTGTAAGATGGGCTCTAGCGCATTAACTATTACTGGTAGCAAATGAGAACACGATTCTCCCTTTTCACCTGCTGAATGATACTATTCTGCAACTGGAATTGTCATTGTGTAGAACAATGAAAAGAAGAATCTTTATGACAATCCATGCTACAATGTTAAAAGTAAATAAAGACAGAAAGCAAAAAACAGGTATATTTCAAGTTGTAAGAATGATGAGCGGTAACTGGAAAACAACTTAGAAATGTGATTGCTATGAAAGTGCTTGATGCTCAGACAAGGTGCACACAGTGAATAAACCCGTACCAAGTGAACAGAGAACGGATCCAATAAGGCCATAAAAACAATGTTTTTCGAGAGATCTGTGTATGTTACTATATACATGGTTATAATTCATAAAACTGTGGCTCGTGAAACCTAATGTCAATGACGATTCGATTTAATATGAATGGAGGGTCATCGTGAGAGCTCGAGGCATAGAATGAAGGCCAGACAGGTAGGAATGGAAACCACATTGGGTGCTGAGGATTCTCCATCTTTAGTTAAAAAAAAGAATGCTGCCAGCTTGTGAGTCTGAAGTAAGTCAAATATCTCTAGGCTGTGTTTGGGCTGGCACCTGATGCTAAGAAACATGCATTTTGCTCTGCATGCCTTAGCGCTCTGATGTATAGGTAAGGTAGCATTCATGGCCAGCAATATCTTGCACAGCGTGAAAATAATTATGATCCTCTATTGGGAGGGAGAACTCTGAAAATGGACCTGTTAATTATTTGAATTATTAACAGTAGAACATAATATGCAGACAGTCCAAAGATGGACCCCCCACCCCCATGAAAGCATACATTGATACAACAAAAGTTGCTCCATCAGTTTTATGTCATAGCGAGGAACCTAGAAAGATTTAATACTGTGAAATGACTAGAACCAAGAAACGGAGAAATAAAAACAGTGTGGTGAGATAAAATAGCATTACACAGATTTTATGAGTCCCTTCTAGTCATTTTGATTTGTTTTCATTCCAACCTCACCCATTCTAGCACATCTCTGCATCACTGGGGTAGCTGGGAAATATGGGTACACATCCAGCCCATCGCCACTCTCCTTCTCGGGAGGACCAACGCCAATCTAATAAACTTATGGTGCATCATTTGATCTTTTGCTCTGGGAATTACCACCAGAACACCCTATATGGGCCCAGGCTCCAAAATGGTGCCAAATTCCTTGCGACTTAGCTAAATTGCGAGTGGAGACACATGGTCAAATGGCAGATAAAGTGTGAGTTTGAATGCTATCATGAGGCCATGCGATTGTTTCGTCTGGCCATCACTGTAAGGATCTTGAGGTGAGCAGTGCGGTTTTCTTTTATTTACAAAGATTCTCTGAATAAGGTATTGGGCTTGGCTTCACCGCGGATAGCTACTTCAAGGGTGTTTGTGGGCTAGTTGTAACACTGAGCAACTTGTTAGAGACTTCAGGTATACATGAGCACATCTTTCCAGTGCTAGAATCTCTTGAGTGGCTACCCATTGAAAAACAGTCAACTTCTAAGACTCATGTGCATCATCCTTTGATCATCAATGGCAAATGCCCAGCTTTCATCCAAGTATAGCTCAAAAGATAATCACGAATGAGAACACCACCTGGCTGGCACCACAGCTGAATATGCAGAGAAGAGAGTTATTAATGGGACCTCACTCTCTTTAAAAGTAGCTATGCTCTGGAAGTCTATTCTGGCAAAAATAGGAATTGGTGAATATCATCTAGAAATCAGAAAGTGTGTAAAAACCTAGATCTTCCTAAGATGACATGACCTCTCCTGTGATGGTGGTATGGTATTATACTGAGGAAAGCAATATCAAACAACTTAATATTGCAACCCTATAATTAAACAGTAAAGACACAAATATCGATGACAAAAAAATTTCAGAACAAATATCTAAAATATAATATTGTAAACAAAAATACAAAATAAAAAAATATTGGCTACACATTAAAACTGAAGAAACAAAATCACAAATAACATAAAATCAACATAATTCCAAATAAAACAAACAATAGTAAATTAAACATGTATATAATATTATAAATAAGTCAAAATAAAAGTAATATACAATAAAATTATAACAAAACAATATTTAGTGTTTACATAAATGGCTCAGAAAAAGAAAATTAAATTAGTCTCCAACTAACCTTTTAAAATAAACTTAAAAACAGATCCAAATAAAAACAGTATTCCAATTTAAAAAAATAGATAAAAGGCCCCAGAAATGCACAACAAAATCCTCCTAAAGTAAAATTACAGCAGGACTGTGTCACTCTGCTAACCGCAAACCTATAAAGAAACACTTCAACACTTCTACAAATGACTAAATACTGCTAAGTAAGTTCAAGGATAAATGACAGCTATTTGAGACTATGTTAAGATAACAAATATTTAAACCTATAATATTTATTTCTGCAACATTAAGATGAATTCCATGCATGGACACCAAATTATCTGAATTACAGAAGGACCACATTGAAAGTTAGTATTGTAATTAAAGCACCAAACAAAAATTAAAGTAAAATTAAATAACACTCTACTATACTTTATCAAATAAACCAAACAAATTCCCGAATAAATTATAAAATAAACCAACACATCTCAGACATTTCTTCCTCTCAATAGACTGCAACAAACAAACTGCTGAAAAGAATAAGAAGGCCTGCAAAGCAAATATCAACCAACAAAACAAAGTAAAAACAACTTCTGAAGGCATGTTTAAAAATGAAGCTGCAATGTACAAATGTTAAAACAAATACAATTAAACACATTATATATAGATATATAAGTGTGTGTGTGTGTGTATATGTATATATATATTTTTTAAATATTATATATTTTTATACTGTAAAACTCACAAACAAAATGTTTTAAACAGCAAAATTCATCAAATGACAAGTATGAAGGTATTTTGCAGTCACAAACAGGCCGATTCTCAGAATCGTCCCATTTGCAAACGCAAAAAAAGCTTTCACAATGTACCAATCTCTATAAGCTGTTATTAAATTATAGAGGAAATACTTATAGTAAGGAGAGCAACTCCAGTGAGAAAACACCCTGGAAGTGCACCAAATGTCATTCAAATGCATGTTACTAATATTTAGTAGTAGAGGGCTACTACTAAAAATTAAGCATTTGAAAGTGTTAGGGAACATAAGCATCCCCTAATAATACTGAAATAGAAGCCAGACATATTTTACACGACCTGAAAGAGGACAGTACAAGCTCACAAGAACCAACAGGACCGATACTTGAAAATATAATAACAAACGTTCCTGAATAGGCAACCGGCCAGCTCCCTAGCACACCAGCTTCTATGCTTTGTCCACAAAGCCTCCCAAGGAAAAAGATACTAAAAAGATACCTATAAGTTAAATTCAAGCAATACAAACCAAACAGAACACTGAGCTCTGGCTTGCACCACTTATCATCATACCACCTTACAATAAAAAATCTGCTTTTTTAGTACAAGGCGTCAAGGTTTGGAACTGATTACCAGCCAATATTAGAAGCGCGCAGGACCATAAACACTTCCAAAGGCGTTGAAAACCTGCCTGTTTCCTGGATAACTGCACCACCAGCATCCTTGCAACACCGCCCAGAAAACAGTTGTACCCTCAAGCACAATCCTCAGTTAACAGCCCATGAATTGCAAACAACTGAACCAGCAAACTACTTTCATTATGCAGGTAAGCAAATAGAAGGGCTGACCTATGATTTGCTGTGTCATTATTTAGTTATGTACTTCCATATATATAAGTGATGGCCCACAATAATAAAAAAAAAACGTAATATGGCACGGTCAGCAACAAATATTAACTTGGACCTATTAAATTCACATAAGACATATCTGTTACAAGGCTAGGTCATTCCCAGCATTGTACAGCCAAACAGCACCATATATAAAGGCATGGGATAACTGAAGAGATCTGTCACACATTACTAGACAATTTTGGAGGACTCTAATATAGTTCATTAACTGCAGGTCCTAACTATCTACACAAGCAGACCGCTTTTATACATTCTATATATCTATACATCCATAGACACTCAGATGTAAAATGATAATAATAAAACTCTATCCCAGGAGATCTCTTTCCTTCTCTCTCTCTCCAACCATGCCAGCTCAGGACCACACTGTACATAAAATCTCACATTGGACAACACAGTGCAGTAACCAGATAAGCACACTACATTACATGAAATAACATAAAGCTGCAGAGCTGTTTCTAAGCTACCAGTATGCTGAAAACTATAAACTTGCTTGTCTGTCACATACACTTTATCATCCAACATCTTGCTAGATACTGCATACCAAGTAGGGGTAGTAAGAGAGGAGTTGGCCTAACGGCTATGGCGGCAGACCTCGAATCTGGGGAATTGGGTTCGAATCTTGGCCATGATGCTGGACATCTTGTTATTTTGGGCAAATCACTTAATCTCCCTGTGCCTAACAAAAAATGAATGTGTCCTCATTTAACGCAACTGGTGCTATGTAAAGCGCTCTGAAACCCGATTCGGGTCAAGTTTGGCCATATAAAACTCTGCAAAATAAAATAAATGGTACAATACAATACGATTATCAGATCCCCCCCCCCCCCAGATTTTGCAACATTGATTTAAAACATTTTGAAGCAAAAGAAATGAAGATTTTGTGGCACACAATTGTATTTATTGCAGCATTTTTGTGGCAAATACAGTGATTAAAATGTAACAGTTTTTCATCTTTTTATTCTTTTTGGGATAGCTGAGTTGGTTACTCCCTCCCAAACGACCATTCCAGGCATCCTGCTGCCCTCAAGACCCATATACTTGGCATGCTGCCTGTCTTCCCAACCGCCACCAAAGACTGTATAAAGTTTCAAAATAAAGACGTTTTGATGAAAATCTGTTGCAGTTTATTAAAGCTGTGCATTCCTACTGTGTCCAATTTTCTAGCTAGCCCTTTATTTTCCTTAAGAAACATCTGAAACAAACGGGCAGAGCGACGCGTCCCAGAACACCACAAGCGTAACAACACTTGCCGGAACAACGCATCTGCCTTAACCAATGCATATGCGTGTTTAGGGCAGATAGCGCTGTACTGTTCAGGATGGGCGGGTACTCAGGAAGAAGCATCAAAACAGGAAGCTCCAGGTGCAGACAGGTAAGTGGGGCTGGAGCCGGGTCTGGGGGTCACTTTGGGGGGGGGGGGGTAGTCGGGGTACTTTTAGCAAGGGGGCAGGGTTTTGGGGCTCAGGGAGGGGGTCAGGTTCTTTTAAGAAGGGGTCACGTTTTTAGGGTTCAGGGCTTAGCGGAAGGGGTTGGGGTAGTTTTAAGGGCTAGGTTTGGAGGGAGGTTTTTAGGAATGAGGCGGTTTTAGGGCTCAGGGCAGGGGGGAATAGTTTTTTTAATTGGGGGTAGGGTTTTAGGCATCAAGGCAGTGAAAGGTGTTGGGGTAGTTTTAGGGATAGCATGGGGGCGGGGTAGTGTATGTTAAGGGGCAGGATTTTAGGCCTCAGGGAAGGGACAGGGGTAGTTTTCAGGGCACGTTTAGGGCCTCAGGGTGGGAAGGGGCAAGTAGGGAGTTTGTAATTTAGGACTTAGGGCGGGGGCATGGGGTGGAGTAGTCGCAAAATAACCATGCATACCCCGTTACCATTCATGCCGTTACAAAGAAATTGCATGGTAAAGGGATGCATAGTAATGGAATGCATGGTTAAGATGCATTCGTGGTTCGGGCTGCGCGCTAGATGCACGATTGGTTTAGCCATGTGTGCCTCTATCATACAACCTTCTTCCTCTAGTAAACGTAATCATGCAAATCCATTGAAAGAATGCCATCTTTTTTTGTTACTGTTTGCAATTCATGCAGTGCTTGATCGGCCAGAGTCACCCTATGTTTACTCCCCCATCCAGTTGCTACAGCCTCATCAACTCAGACTATGTTATAAATGGAAGTGGTGGCAATGGCTTCGTAGTGGAGGTCATAGGCCTTTGTTTCTACATGTAAATGTGTATGTAAATGTAGTTGAGCTTATATAGCGCACAGCTACCCGCTGTGGGTTTCCCGGCGCTTGCTTAGGGAACCCGCCCTGGTATTCCCCTGTGAGATAGCAGGGTATCCACAAGGTGAAAGTCAGGCATCCCGCCGCGAGGGGCCGTTGTGGAGATTAAGCAAGCTATTGCCCAGAGTCGCAGAGTGCGAACCCGTGAGTCGAGGAGGCACCGGGGCGAGAATTATCGAGTCCGTGGAATTTTTAGCCCAAGACCCGCCGAGGTGGGGAATTGAACCCTGGTCCAGGACCGATCTCAGCTTCCGGGTCTGCCGCCTCTAACCCCTGAGCCACACTTCTCTACATGTCGAGACAGAGGATTCTCACTGGCATTGCTTACTTAAAGATCCATCAAATCCTCATAAATTAGTTTGCTTGCCTGCATCTTATGTGGAAGATGTGTGTTGATGTGTATGTGGTTTACACAAGAAGGTGTACACTTTGGTTCCATTTTGACAGTGAATGCATAGGATGGTGACTCTCCTTTAGGAAGGCTGAGTATTTCCAGCCAGATACTTTTCCCTCAAAGGGTAGCCTACTCAAAACCCACTCTACGGACAGAATTGTGGTAGGTGACTAGCCCACATGCTTTTCTCTAAGTAGTATGTCATAATATTGTTACCAAAAACATCATCAGGCAGAAATATCGTATCTCAAATAGCCTTTACAAACATATTGTGCCCTTAGGTATACATTTTCTATTGTTAACTCCAGTCGGGAGATATGTTGGTAAACTATAGTTAGGATTTATTATTCCCATTTGTTTATTGCTGGTCTTCTAGAAAATGGCAGCAAATGGGGAATTTTGTTTGATCTACAATCCACAAAATACCAGGACCAGTCAATACTATTTTGACCGGTTACACTTGGCTTTGCAGCTGAGGAAAACTGTACGATGACCCTGAGATGCACTTCGACCACCAGAGGAGGACAAACACTTAAGCCATTATTTGGCACAACGCCTTCACTACGAGGCCTCTACATCAGAACAGGAAAGGATATTTGAGTAAGAAAGTAGCCCTACTAATTTGCTACTTTCCATCCGGACTGTTGAAGTGTATGAATCCTATGTGAAAATACTTCAGTGACTTGAGGAGAAAAAGGACGTTTATCTGTCTTCATTAGGACGGAGTTACACCGTGATTGTTAGTAGAAGGCAACATGATCCTATGAATACCTGCACAATACCCAGCTAACTGGAGCATGTGTGTGGAAGACACTCCAGTGAGCCAAGGTCGCTTAATAGTGCAGCTGGCCAGGAGAAGAAAATAAAGAAGATTAATATGAGAAATAACCTTCCTTCGACAAGTAGATAAGCATCCTTCTCTTGTAACTGCCAGAGGCTACATTAAGTGGGGTGGGATAGACAATGAGCCACAAACACCAGTTGTTACAGTATATATACACAATAGTACACAGGAAAAGACTTGTGATTTTGTTCTGCAAAGCCCTAAAGCACATGACCAAAACTAACCTAAATGACCAGAAAACAACATGGGGACCCTGACAAGACAGAATGTGGACATGAATACATATATACACTCATAATACAGTTTAATTTCCAACTTCATACTTTTTTAACTACCAAACACAACAATATATCCAAGAGAATCCCATTGACAGGCTATAGATGCTTACAGGCACTGAGGTTTATCATATTATAGAGAGCTTCCTTGGACCTAGACACTATTTAGGGGGCTTGAAGGGATAATGAACATGTGCACACCGAGAGGCTGCCTACTAAGCTAGTTCATGCAACCCAGGGCTAAAAAAACACAAGGACTAGATCTATAGCCCGTGCACATCCACTTGACAAAAGATTGCTGATTATGGCCTGGAAACCTCTCACAACCCCACCTCTGAACCAATGGAAATGATGGGTACACAAATGGGCCGAAGTTGAAATTGTGACACTTCATAGGGAAGAACCTTGTAGAAAATAACATTGCATGTCAGCGTTATGAAGCACTGTTGCCCTTCCTCTCATAGCAGGATAGATTATCAGCACAAGCTGATGCTGGCTGAGATCTATCTGGCAATTCACATACAATATTGTGGGACTTAATGAGAGGGGAATCATAGCAACACTCTCAATTTCCCTCCATAATACATAAAGTATGACCCAGAGGCATGAACAGTGAAGGCAAAAGACTGAAGCCTGGGCCCCTCGATGTTGCACACTGGGGACCACACACATGGTGTATGAATCAAGCTCTCATTGGAGCACTCCCCTACCACGACTATTCATAAACTACAGAGACAGTAGATTTAAACAGATAAAGTGCACATCCCAATGACCAACGAGTTCTTTAAGTTGAAAAATTGCAACAACTGAATGGCAGTGAGCTCCAACCTCATTTCTACCAGAGAAAGGAAGTACTTGTTTCCTCAATTTAAAGAAAGACAATGGTGGGATGGTAAATGTAAATGCAGAAGGCCAAATTTATCAACACTGTATTGCTTTGTGTCCCTTTTGTTTTTTTGTTTAAATCTGCTTATTGTTATTTTTCCTTATTCAACAGCTACATAGGGCCCGATTCACAGAACTAACTTAAGACAAAATCCTAAACTTACTACCATTTTGGTATTCACAGAAGACACTTACTCACTTCGGTATTCACAGAAGTTAGGAGTCCTAACTTTAGGACTCCTAAATGCCTTCTGTGAATACCGAAAGTCTTAAAATTAGGATTTTTCTCAGTTTAGGAGCCCTAAAGTTAGGACTCCTAACTTTACTACTACTAAACTGAGAAAAATCCTAATTGTAAGGCTTTCGGTATTCATAGAAGGCATTTAGGAGTCCTAAAGTTAGGAGTCCTAACTTTACTACTACTAAATTGAGAAAAGTCCTAATTTTAAGACTTTCGGTATTCACAGAAGGCATTTAGGAGTCCTAAAGTTAGGAGTCCTAACTATACTACTACTAAACTAAGAAAATCCTAATTTTAAGACTTTCGGTATTCACAGAAGGCATTTAGGAGTCCTAAAGTTAGGACTCCTAACTTCTGTGAATACCGAAATGAGTAAGTGCCTTCTGTGAATACCAAAATGAGTAAGTGCCTTCTGTGAATACCAAAATGGTAGTAAGTTTAGGATTTTGTCTTAAGTTAGTTCTGTGAATCGGGCCCATAGCCTTCAGACATATCTCGCATATGCAGTACATTTCCATTATATGCAACAGTGCGACATTGATAATACAACATATGTTATCGGAGTGAGACAGAGCGCTGCTCGCACAAGTTAATGGCATCCCAGTGGCCACTAGCGTGGCATATGTATTGTATGTTAAGCATGACTTTACACATATCGCGTGTGGTCGCTGCTAGTGTCATCATATAAACCTGAACTGTGGAGGCGGGTACAAACCAAATGAGGACAAAGTAAGATGAAGGAAGGGCAGGGACAACTTTTAAGGGAAACGCTGCTAGATCCTCCCCTATCCTGCACCCACCCATGCAATGCATCATGCCTAGCGTGGCTCTCATGTGTAGGGACCAGCCCCATAAGTGACCCAAATGTATAACAGTCACATCTGTATCCACATGGAGGCGCAATCAGCATGTCCCAACCGTTTGCAACCCCACCTCTGTGGTGTCGACTCTCCCTGGCGAGGATCTCCCTGCCAGCCCATCAGATAACAGCATCTCTGATAGAATAGTCTCCCACTCCGTGGCCAAGGGAAACCTATGGAGTCCCAAAAGATTCACCCTGTGCAGGCCAATGCCCTCCGCCGAGGCCCAGTTAAGTAGGGAGCGACGCCATGCTACAGTCTGTGGGGCATCCGGGGCCTTCCTGTGTTTGGTGATTAGGCGTTTGGCGACAGCTAGGTCCAGGTCTATGAAGTGGGAAGTGGCTCTGTGCTTCCTCCTCCTCCCAAACAGGTGAAGAATGTGAAGCCTCCCAGGTGAAAGGTATGTCCCACCCACTGCAGTAGGAAAGAGTATTTGCTACTTCGTTCCAGTATGGAGCAAGTTTCGAGAATTGCCAGAAAGTGTCGGCATCGGATGAGCAACACCTGGGGCAGGCTGAGTCTGTGCGATGGAAGTATTTATTCATTTTGACCGGGATAGCCGTCCATTCTGGTTAGGTAAAGGCCTCAGGTCCACCTCCCAATGTGCGGGATCAAAGTGCCGTTGTGGAACAGGTCCCCAGTGTCTTGAATACCAGCTGCATCCCAACCATGCAGTTCCGCAGCCGTAGCAAAACGCGGGCGCCTGGGAGTGCCCTGTAAGGGTATGGAGGGTGGCATAAGGCAGTATGACATGGGTAATTAACAGGCATCGGCTGAAACATTTATACGCTACTGAGAGCAGCAGGGACTCCATGCGTTTAGGTCACGTGCATGGGTGGAACAGGTGGAGGAGGGCGCGCGCGATAAAGGAAGGAGAGTAGTGGCCGTATCCCCGAGGTAGTGTGAAGCTAGCTATTTGGCAATCCACTGCACCTGCACAGCTAACTAATAGTGGTCAAAATTAGAGGCACGAAGGACACCTTGCCCGGTAGGTAGGTGGAGCTTCTTGAAGGAGACCCTATAAATAACTCACTATCACGAGAATACAGACAATGGTACAAATTAACCTCCACACTATTCCGTGACACATTCATTCCCCCTCAATATTCTGCCTCTGAATCACTGGATACATGTATAACCACCCTCCAAAACTCAATTAAATCTACTATAGATGCCATAATCCCCTGAAACACTCCTCGGCTACCACTAAACGCACTCAAGCCCCTTGGTACACCGAAGACCTCCGGGCAGAAAAAAGCCACTGCAAAAAATTTGAAAGTCTATGGCGCAAAACCCAAGACCTTTTGGATAAAGGCAAATACAAATTAGCATTGGACTCCTATCATAAAAACATAAAATTCGCTCGGAAAAACCACATAGGCAATCTTTTAAAGACTACAGACAACACTCCCAAAGTCCTTTTTCAAGTACTCAACTCCCTCATTAACCCCAAAGCCTGCAACCCAGAAGAGGAACCCACTCAGGCACTTTGTGACAACATAGCCAATCACTTCTCACAGAAAATAAATGATATATATAACAAAATAACTACCACTACTACGTACCATAACCAGCACATCACATTAGCCTCCCCTCCTTCCCCCACACTCATCCTTCAAAAATTCCCTCTGCTCACAACTCAAGAAACTGAATCGCTCCTAAGATCTGCCAAGTCAGGTTCCCCCAAGGACCTCATTCCAGCCAAAATTTCAAAATGTTTAGCAGGGGAACTGGCTACAGCCCTCTGTCATATCCTCAACAAATCCATCGAGGAAGGCAAGCTACCCGATGACTGGAAGGCAGCACAGATCATGCCTATAAGGAAGAACAATAAACTTGCTCCAAATGTGATATCCAATTATCGCCCAATTTCATTACTCCCCTTACACAGTAAACTGCTAGAAAAACATATCAACACCCACTTGTCCGCATTCATTGAATCTTCCGGCTGTCTTGACCACACACAATCAGGATTTCGGCCTCGACACAGCACAGAATCAGCTTTAGTCAATGTCATTGATAACATTCGAATGCAGACGGACGCGGGCCGAGCAGTAATTCTCATACTGCTCGACCTGTCCGCTGCATTCGATACCATTTCACACCAGATTTTATTAGAAAGATTACAAATCATAGGAATACAGGACACGGCTCTGGATTGGCTAAGGAACTTCCTTAAAGGAAGAACCCAAACAGTAAGCTTGGGCCCTTTCAGTGCTAAGACCACCTCAGTCACAAAGGGAGTTCCTCAAGGCTCCTGCCTCAGTCCCTCCCTCTTTGATGTGTATGTAGCTCCCCTGGCCACTCTCCTGAGAAACATTGGATTCACTCCACTCTCTTACGCCGACGATACTCAGCTTCTCCTCTCTTTTGATAAAGATTCTCCCAACTCCAAAAATATCTTCTCTGAAGGCATGAAAAGTATAACATCATGGATGAGCAATAACTTCCTACAGCTCAATGCAGGGAAAACTGAAATAATGCTGTTCAAGGATGCAATTACTAGCTGGGCACCAAGCTGGTGGCCCGAAGAACTAGCCCCCCCCCCTTCCCCGAAACCAGTGGTAAAAAACCTTGGGGTCCTAATTGACAGCAAACTCAATCTGGATGAGCACATAAATTCAACTAAACGTGCATGCTTCCATGCTCTTGGCCTACTCCGTAGAGTATTCCATTTTCTCCCTTCCTCCACTCGGAAAACTTTGGTACATGCTTTAGTACTCAGCCGTCTGGACTTCAGCAATGCCCTACTTATTGCCGCAAAGGGGTCCTCCCTGAACAGCCTACAGGTAGTCCAGAACACGGTAGCTCGCCTGATAGCTAGTGCCCCCCACCGACACCCTCTCTTCCTCTACTCTGTAAACTACACTGGTTACCAATACGTAAGAGGATCCAGTTCAAAATCTGCTGTCTGGTGTTCAAAGGCCTCAACCATATGGGACCAACATATTTGGCGGACAAACTAGTTAGATACTCCCCTTCACGTACCCTCCGTTCCCAAGGAAAAGGTCTCCTTACCATGCCAAGGATTAAACAAACCAGATTGGGAGGCAAATCATTCTCCCACCTTGCCCCCCAACTTTGGAATCAGCTACCTCTGGACATCCGGCTCTGCAATAACTACCTGTCTTTTAGAAAAAAACTGAAAACAACACTCTTCTAAATCCACTCAGCTTTCTCCCTTTTCGTCCGCAGTGGGGAGATACCCCACCCGGGGTGATTCAAGCGCTTTACAAATGACATAAATAAATAAATAAAAATATCTGGACGCCCCCCAATTGAAACCTCTGTGTTTCCCAACTTCCCGAAAAAGGCAGGAGGTAGGTAAAGGGGGCAACTTGTGAAATAGTAAATGAGCCAAGGCAAGATCACCATCTTAGCAAGTGCGATTCTGCCTGAGACGGATAGCAGTAGAGTCCTCCAGAAGGAGATCTGAGACCGGATGGCAGTCACCACTCTGGTAAAGTTACCATCAAGCAGGTCCGCTTTATTGCAGTATATGTGTTCCCTTAGGTAGCAGAAAGTGCCAACACACCATGTTAGCAGTTCGCAATTTAGTTAGTAGCTCGGGCCTGGAGTGCTTCCTGTAAAAGGGAACCGTATTGATTTTGAGACATTAACACACGGGCCTGACACGACACCGAAGCGAATTCCGACAGCATCAGATCAAACGAAGGGGCAATAGCATGTAAGTCCCTGAGATAACAGTTTGTCATCGGCATACAAGGATATTGTATGGATGGCATCCTCCATAGGGATCCCCATGTCCCCCCCGGTCTGAATGGTCGCCGCCAAAGGCTCCACCGCCAAAGAAAAGAGCGGGGAGACAGCGGGCATCCCTTCCTAGTCCCGCGCCCCAGTGCTATGGCTTCAGAAATGTAGGGGCCTGTTTTGAGCCAGACAGTTAAATGCCTATATAATAGCTGGACTAGTCCTATAAAGAAAGGTCCTATGCCAAATTTAGCTAAGGCAGCAAACAGGTAGTCCCATTCGAGAGAATTGAATGCCCACTCAAGGTCCAGTACCAAGCAGCCTGAGAGAGGCCAATCAAACGGGGCATACTTAGCGACTTGAAAGTAGCGACAAAGGTTAAGAGAGGTGCTAAGAGCCAGGACAAACCCATTCTGATCTATATAGATCAATGACGGGGTGCAGGGTGCGAGTCTATTGCCCATGATTTTTGCCAGGATTTTTATAATCGGTATTTAAGATCGCTACTGGTCTGTAAGAACTCAGTGATGTGGGCTTCTTCCACAGCTTCAGCAGGGAGACCATGTTTGCGCTGTATAGAGAAGGCAGGAGCGCAGAAACTTCGACTGCGGAGGTAAAGAGTATATGTAAGTGAGGCACTAGCGTGTCAGTGTATGTCTTAAAGAACTTGACGGGGAGCCCATCTGGCTCCAGAGTATTCCCGATGCCAAGGATGACAACGCATCCCGCACCTCGTCCTACGTGATAGGGGAGTCCAATGCCAAGTGGTGGTCAAGGGCCAATGCAGGTAGGTCATCTAAGAAAGCACTGATTTTGCTGGGGAGTCCCTTGCGCTTGAGATGGGTAGAGGGAAGCATAGTGGCGAATCATTGCTGCGCGAACTTCTAATTGTGTGTTACGCATGAGCCTCCAGTCATCTTGTATGGTGTGTATAGGGCTGCGGGGATGCGCTGATGGATAAGGTAAGCAAGTAACTTGCCTGTCTTATCTGCTGTGGCATGTGTACGTGTGGAGCGTGCTTAAACGTTATGGCATCTCAATTGCTCCAAAAGTGTGAGACGCTTGGTCTGTAAAGCTGTAAGCTTTGCCCTAGCCTCAGGCTGAGTAACTGAGAGGTAATCCTGCCAGAGGAGATTCCTCTAGAGGGTACTCAGGGTGGCGTCCAGTTGCCTATGCACACTCCACTTCTGGTCCAGCAATGTCCCCGTGTCACCACCTTAAAAGCTTCCCATTCGCTGGACGAGAAGTGTGCAGTGCCTGCGTTACGCCCAAAATAGTCCAGCAGGGATGCACCCAACAAAGCATGGAATGTCGGGTCCTCCAATGCAGCGGGCTGCAGCCTCCTGCTATGGTCCGGGGAGGGGGGCCTCCTCTCCCAACCGATTGACATATACTGGGGTTGTGGTCTGAGTGTATGTGCCCTAGATACTCAGTGTTTAGAATCAAGGGATGCAGTGCAGGCGAGACGAGAATACAATCAAGACGCACATGCAAGTCGTGGACTGGTGTGTAAAACGAATATATCCGGGAATGAAACATTTCCTAGTAATCATGAAGGAAAGTTTCAATTCTATTAAGGACACGGAGGCGAGGATTGTGCTGTACTTTATTTTGTTTCCTTTCCAGCAGCTTCAACTTTAACCATAAAAAACAAAAAAACTATAATTTCCATAATGCATGCTTGTTAGGTCATCCACAGTCCATCCAATAGGCAGTCCACATGGTCCACAAGGGTGTATGCTTCCTGTATGACTCCCTCTTTCTTGACTGTGACCCAGTTATACTCGAGCCTTGTCAGTCTGTCTTGGAACCATCAGGCCCTGGAAGAAGATGGAAACAAAACTGATGACTCCATTCTCAAGGTAAGTCAAGGTAAGCATCTCAAATCAAAACCACCAACCAGATACTATATGGACCCTCAGGGAAGTAAATGCATCACATGTAACACTTCATAGAAAATAAAATCATAAAGTATTTCTTAATAAAACACATACTTATACCATGTTACAGAACATTAACCCTGTGGCCAGTTGACCTAATGAATCGGGGTTGAGAGCAGGTCCCTCAGAGCCTCGGGCGGGAATAATCCTTGCCTCCGTGTCCTTAATAGAATTAAAACTTTCCTTCATGATTACTAGGAAATTTTTCATTCTAAATCAGCACTGGAGGCAAGGATTATGCTCGTTCAAAGCTTATCCACCACCAACGACTCCATGTCCTAGACTGGTTTGAAGTAGAACCTCTTGAACATGGGGTCTGATGACCAGTCTGCAACGTTTATAATATCTTCTAACCTGGCTCCTAGGGAGAAAGCTTTTGAAGTCATTGCTCCCCTTACTGAGTGGGCGTCAAACCGTGAGACGTCTATACCTACCTCTTATATCACCCATCTAAACCAACGGGCTATAGTTGGTGGTGAAACTGCCTTGAAAGGCTTCCTCAGAGAGATTAACAACTGTTGTTCCCCCGGTGGACGTATCTCTTCGGTCATACTCTCATACTCCTTGAGGAAGTGGACTACGCACAACTTTGGGATTTATCAAAAGCTGGGTAAGACACGATTCTGGAATCTGACTTAGTTCTTCAAACAATATGGAAGGTGACACCCTCAGGTGTTTAAACCCTTCCCAATATGTCCAGGGCCCTCACATTGGACACCTGTCTGCATGACACCAGACACAAGAGCATCGCCAGCTTAGCTGACAGTTCCTCACGAGACAAGTATTTGTTGGGTTGTCAAGATTGCAAAAGGTGTAGGACCTTGTTAACGTCCCATAGCGACGAATACCTGGGGTCCGGAGGAAGAGTAAGGCGGATATCCTGCATCAATTTATAGATCATCTGATGCTCTCCTACTGGATCTATCAAAATTGATTGTGCGGTATGCTAGGCCTTGCGACGCTAACAACGCCAATAAGTCCATAATGGCTACCACCTTGCACCCCATGGGATCTTGGTCATTTCAAACGCACCAACTAAACCATCTGGTCCATGCGGATCTATAGCGTTTATTTGTGCTGTCTACCCAAGCTGCTTCCAGTAGCTTTTGAGCCTCGTTCGACAAGCGTGAGACTTTCCAGCAGTGCCCGAAATCCGCCAGGCCACTAAAGGCATTCTCCCTTGCTGGACTAGGGGGGTGAGGGTTGCCATGGGGATGCCTCAGAATGAATGGATCACAGGGTAGAAGAATTGGAGAATCCAAGGCAAGTTCCAGAAGAACTGGAAACCACACTTGGGACCTCCAATACGGTGTGATTAATACCACTTTTGCCTCTTGTCTGTGAATCTGTGCCGTGAGCCTCATTATCATCGCAAATGGGTGAACGGCGTACCTCGTCTCCCTGGACCAATCCTGGAGAAAAGCGGCTGCCGCTGTCGCAAGAGGATCTGGTTTCCAGCTCTAGAACTGAGAAATCTGATGGTCCAGGTGAGACGCAAAGAGGTATTTCAAGAATGGGCCCCAAAGGCAATACAGCCTCTGAAATTACTGTGGGTGTAGTTGCCACAAGCTCAGCTCTGACCAACTCCTGGAGCACTAATCTGCTATTACATTGGAAGCTCCCGGTAGATACTCCGCCCTCACCGAAATGCTGTGAGAGAGGCAAAATGTCCAAAGTTCCTTGGCAAGCTCTGCTAGGGCCTTGGACTTCGTCCCTCCGAGGTGATTGATGTAGCAAACAGCCGAGACGATGTCCATCTTAAGGAGGACATTGCAAGAAACCTTGTCCTTCATCCAACACTGGATTGGGAAGGAACCTGCCATCAGCTCCAGGCAGATGATGTGGTGATGGATATCCTCGGCTGATCACTTTCCTCCTGTAAAGGAGTCCCCGCATCGAGCACCTCACCCCAACTTGCTGTCATCGGACTCTATCACCAAGTCTGGGGCGCAACCGAAGCTGGCCCTGCTGTTCCAGGCTTCCATATGCTCTAGCCACCATCTCATCTCCAAGCGGACTTCTTCTGTGATAGGTACCTGGTTGGAATATTGCAGTCCCCTGCAAAGATGAGAGCCCTTCAGGCGTTGCAAAGCCCTGTAATGCAATGGTCCAGGGAAGATTGCCTGAATTGAACACGTTAGGAGGCCTATCAAGCAAGCTACCTGCCTCAAAGAAGTTGAGTAGGGGGCCAACATCCTCCTGAGATCCCTGCAAATCTTTGTCATCTTCCCTGCTGGGAGACTCAGAGTACAAGATGCCAATTCTATGACAAACCCCAGGAAGGTCACCTGCTTGGAAGATGTCAAAATTGAGTTTTTGGCATTGATCACGAACCCCAGGTTCTGGAGAAGGTCTACTGTCTCCTGCAACAGCAGTAGAAGAAGGCGCAGGCGCTGTTCTAAGAGCAGAATATCATCTAAGTACACGATAAGACGAGTGCTTTTCGCTCGTAATGTCTCCACCACCCACTTGAGAACCTTGGTGAAACACCAGGGGGCCGAAGAAAGGCTGAAGGGAAGGGATGCAAACTCGTACACCTGATCGTTCCGTAGGAACTGTAGAAAACGACGATGCGGAGGAAAAATAGGGACCGCCAAGTACGCGTCGTTCAGATCTAACCGGGCCATCTAATCGTCTTAGTGGAGGAGGTCCCTCAGCAGATGGATGCCCTCCATCTTGAAGTGGGGGTAAACCAACCATTGGTTGAACTCCCTCAAGTTTATCACTGGACGCTGACCGCTGTCAGTTTTGTCTACGAGAATGATGTTGCTGAGATTGATCTGATCCTGTGCAAAAACCAGCCCAGCGGACAGGGGCAAACTGCTTGAACGGGAGAGCCGTAGAACTCTATTTGAAACTCTTGAACGGTTTGCAACACCCACACGACTGAGGTGATAATTTCCAATTGCATTTGAAAAATTCCAGCCTGCCACTCACCTTTAGATGGGGAAGAGGGGAAAGGCTCACCCTCCGTGGCCAGGGGTTGGCCTCTCGACACTACTCTGTCACCACGGCCTCTGTAGCCTCTTCTTGACTGGAAGAAAACTTTTAAATGGAAGATTGTGCCTTATCCAAGGACGTGAATGTGGTGAGAAACTTTGTCAGCTCTTTGATAAACGGGTCCCCGAAGAGCCCGCCTTGTGCTGAGGAAATTCGATTTTCGATCTTGCTTGTATTTAGCCACCATTTTGTGTTCCACCGCCATTTTGTGTTGCCCTCACTCAGGCAGCACAATAAACGAAGTTTTTCTGCTGATCTCACTGCAACGTGTCAAAATAACCTCCTGCCTCTGTTTACGAGACTGATGTCAGGGACTAGCTAAGTCCACTAATTCCCGTCTGGTCCGACTGATCCCTGTCTCGACAGTCTGTTGGTTCACATCATTCTTTCCTGACTTTTTCTTACCTTCTGGCCTTCGCTATTCTCTACTTGTATTCTCTCATTTCACAACTGTCCTCCAAAGCATACAAATGTGTCCTGCCACCTGAAAGTTGAGTTGTGGACACTACCACTAATCAACTTGTGGGGAGGGGTGACAAAAACAGTTGGAAGAGAGGTTTATTTGGGTTACTTGATATCTTGTTTTCAAACTTTTTTCATTGGTTATATCTTGTTTTCAAACTCTTCCCATTGGCTAAACATGTATGCATTGGGAGTGTTCTTGGTGAATCTACGTGCTATAAAAGATTGTGCGCCATGGAGTAAAGTGGCAGTCTCCTGAGAACCTACCACTTATGTACTTCTAGGACAACTGTACCAGGCTGCAGCTAATAAATTGAAGTTCCTATGCCAACAGAGTGTTCCGTGTCTCTGTACAATTAAGCAGGCGAACTCAGAAGATTTCAGGCGCACCCTGCGCCGCCAGGCCTAATTCAGCCTGGTTCTTGAAATGGTGCCCTCTGTGAGGCGGCTTCAGAGGTAGCGGTTTTGCCTGAAGGTCGTGAGGAACCCCGAAAGAAAATTCTGGAGGAATCGCGAACCACGTCAAGCGACCCCTGTATGTCAAAGTGGTCCGAAGGTCTTTTTCAGCGTGGTTTCTCCTTCCTGACGGCTGCTGACTGCTGCCCTGACTGCCGCCTTGCTTTGGCCCTTTTTGGTGATGTATGGTAATGCGAGACGTTAGACGGGCCTCTGTTGGCGTAAGAAGACACTTAGTTAAGTATTGGTGGGTAGCTCCCACAATTTTGTTTGATTTGGGTCTTTGATTCGGCTATTGCAAAAGCCAAAGCCGAGGGGTGAGTACATTTGTGCTGTGTTATTTGATTTAACCCCTTGATGTTTGTGAAAAGTCCAGTGAAATAACGATGCCTGGTCTGAGTAAGTTTAGAAAGTTTTGTTGTTTTGGTTGTGATAGGGATTCCCGGCTGGAGGACTCTTGTCCAATCCTCCGGTTGGAACTATGTGAATTAAATTAGCCGGCTCCCTTGAGGGAATACCTAAATAGGTTTAGGTATAAAAACATATTTCTTCCTTGGTGATTCTGTATCCCCAGGGAATTAAAATACGGACATAATACATACAAGGATCCTTTGTTCTGTGCAATCTTATGAATGAAGTGTATTTTGGCTTCTTTGACATATAGCAGTCTGTTGGGCTGTTTTTTTTTTGTAGTCTTTTGGAACACTATTAAGAAGCGTTTCTTGTAAATATGACTTGCAACTGGTATTTACAAATGGTTTGGTTTAAGTACAGTCTGTGGGCTGTCCTTTGTTTCTGTCCTAAGTGTTGATCTGTGGGTTAAATGTATGTGTCCTGAGTGTTTGACCCCTTTCTGTTTATGTCTGAAATGAGCTCAATGTGTGTTTGTGGTTTTTCTTGATGTTTTCAGTCTGTTAAGCAAAATGTCAGTAGAAATTAAATAAAAATCCAGAAATGAACCATGTGATATGCTAAATAGCTATATGTTGCTATATAATTTATAGAGTAAGCAATTATGCACATGTACAAACTGTTAAATGCTTAAAAAATTAAATTAACATTCACTAGGAATACAATGGCCTCAAAAACGAAATTGTGTGTTTTGTAGAAAAATAAACTTATAGTATTTTTTACTTACATACATTGTATCAGATATTAACAGACAAACACTTCAGCTGAAGTCAATTTTTGCTGAACTCAAACGCAACACGCATTGATATGTCTTCGTTTGAAAAAAAAAAACTGCCACGTGCTCATGTTACAACACTGAGAGACAAGCTTTTATTGTTGCTAAGCAAGCAGCTCTAATAGACAGGAATGTTTACTCAGCCAGGACTTCGCCCTCAGTTGAACACGGGTGAAACTTTGCATTTCAAAATGTTGTTTTAAAAAGGTTCCAAAACTAAAGGTCATTATTTTGTATTACAGGAAGACATTTCAATTAAGGGTTTCCTCTCTTTAAGCATTTTTATAAGTTGTGTTGTACTGCATAATGAGGACATTTGTATATGGAATTTCACTTGGCGCAGGCTTTAAAAAAACTCATTTTTTTAAAGGATTTGCAAGAGATATGTCTAATATCCAATATCTGCAACCTGTAAAGAACATTCTGAGGATGATTAATATGTAGCACAATTATAGGATATTTATTTTTAAGTGCCCCACATATCAAAGTCGAAATTGGGTAAAGTAGACTATTTAACAGCATTCTTGCCCTTTACAATAGCTTTAAAGTGCCTTAGGCTTCAGTAAATGCATATATTTAGGTATAATACAAATTTGCAGGTTGTTCCCATTTGGGGTTGCTTTTAATGTCTCAGTGAGCCAATGTGCCCAGTGCAGAGTTTTGAGTTTAATATCAAGATTGAAGGTTCTAACTCTAGCTAGACCTACTGAGACGTTCATCCTTTTAAGGTTGATGAACTAAGTACCGTTGCATAGGGTAGTAACAAACATTTGTTCTAAAGCTAGTATGTTATGTTATTATGTTCTGTGAGTTATTCACAGTAAATGTTTTAATAATTTAAGAATATAAATAAATTGTAGCCCCTAAAAGAAGTAATATATATAACATGTGTTTTTAAAAAGGGTTAATTATTGCAGGTTAGGAAGAGTTAGGAAGGTTTTTTTTGTCTGTGACAAGCTTCAGGGTGAGGAGAGAAACAGGGCTAAAGAGCGCAGAATGCGATGCAGAAATTGAAGGCAGATTTTGACCTTGAAGCCTGTAAGGTGGGGGCTAGAAATAGGAGCGAGTAAACCAGGAGGTGAAATCACTGCTTAGAAAGCTTCTCTGACATGGAAATGTGTAATGCTTGCAGCAGGAGAGCCTTGGAAAGAGGTGGGGGCCAGGAGGGCTCGCAGTGGCTGGTTCCGCGCTGATGTGCTATTTTTAGCTTTTCTGATAAGATAGGACAGCCGAGAATCGTTACGGAGCCCTGTCTGTTCCCATATTGTTCAAGACAAAATTAAAAAAAAAGGGGTGCTGAAAAGAAAATGATACATTGGTATTTCTGCTTTTGAAAAAAAATTTCCACGTAGTTGCCTTCATTTAACAAATGTGGCATTAGCCTCAGACAAAACGTAAGATGAAGCTCTTTCTTAGAATTTTGTGGGCTACATGCCTAGGTAAAAACGATCAGCAAATTAAGATTCATTTTTCACAGGAGGAATTGTGGCGCAAGGGAACACAGAGTGTCTGTGAAAATGTTCTCCTTTTAGACAGTTAAAATTAAGGTGGCTTAAATGCTTACATGTTTTAGTCATTGCAAAGTTGACAAGATGGTTACAGTTAAGTAACACTAGGTTTGTATTTTTTTTATTTTTTTGTGTTTTGTTAATGTGTGTTATGTTTTGTCTCCTGATTAAAAGTTATAGTTGATATTTTTTTGTTTGATATGTGAAGTGTTTTTCTTTTGTGTGTTGTGTATTTTTTTGCTTCTGTCCACAGATCATTCATGGATTGTTCTGGGTGGTTCGAGGGCTGACAAGACTACAGTTGGACACGTGAGTTGGTTTGACGAAGATGTCAGTTGTGAAGGAATAATGGTGAAATGAGCGCCCTGAATGGCTATAGGCTGGAAATCAGGGTGAGAGAAGACTAGAAAGGACTAAGAATGTTACAGTAGGTGAAGAGGAGTAGTGAAAAAAGCAGGGGTTAACAGCCAACGAAATAGCAATGGTCCATATCATGAGGTGGTGGAACGAGTGTTCCATATGTCCCTGTGGGACCTAATCAATGTGCAAATTGCAAAAAGGAGGGTGCTGTCAGCTGTGTGTTGAAACAGATGTGTTTTTGCATAACTTCTTTGGAAAGAAATGTTTGTGTTTATTTTTGTGCAGCCTGACAAATTAAGCAGGCCAGAATATTAGTTGTTGAGTTGCAGGTTCATTGTGCATAAAGTACATGACATAGTGGTGTGCGTCACCGTTCATTTACATATGATATTGAAATTTGTCTATGCTTTCTGTGCTTGGTATACAGCAAGTATACCTGATGGCTTGGCATGTGTGTTTTTATTTTATGCACGTTTTTTTTTTTTGTGTTGTGTTTACGCTTTTGCTTTTAATACTGTTACAAGCTCCCCTGTGTTGTGAGGGTATGGTCATGACGATGCCCATCGCTACGCAACAGTTGGTTGGACTTGTTCTGGTTACTAAATTTCACAGATATGATATTTCATGCTGTAAATATGATAGACAACACTTCACCAGTGCATGTCTATTTGGCTATAATGGTATTGAAAAAACTAAACAAAAGAGTTACACCGGATTAAAAGTGTGTCACCTGCAGTTAGTCATGTTACTGCTCCTTCCTTTAAGGGACGAGCAGCCTAGATTGATGTTCCCTGATTAGACCCTAAGGATGAACTATAAATCTGTGGCTCTTGCTAAAGGTGACCTAACTTTCCTTATGATATTGCACTTCTACAAGTAATCATAAGAGACACCAAGAGTTTCTTATTTGCTGTCCTGAGTAGCAGGATTGTGATTTTAAGTGGGTATAGTGCCCCCTCCGGACAGGTGACTAGGGAAAGGAAAAATTGTAGATCAGACACCAGAGACCTGAGAATTATTAGACTAGGGTGACAGGTATTCTCAGTGATCATGAGGAGATATTGTTTAGCCTGTGTATTGCATGGTGCACTTGCTGCACAATTATTAAAGGGAGGTATCTGCAAGCCCCTGATAATTTGTATCATGCGTTTCCTCTTTTGAGGTGTTCTAGATAAGGAATGTAGCAACACACAGATGTAGTAATTTAAGAGATGTTTATCCCATTAGAAAATCATGAAATGAATATTTGTAAATCCATAAGGGACTGGCCTATCTGTAAAACTGGTGCCACTATGAACCACGTCCAGTTTTTCTAATGATACCAGAATGTTTAATTGATTGGTTATTGAATTTGCCTTTTGGATTCCCCTCCTTTATAGCTGTCCTACCTCATGAGCACTTTCTTTTTTTCACACTCCCCTTGGAGCAACCTCTTTCTCTATTAGGAGCATTTAATACGGTGATCTGTTCTAAAAGTCTCTTAGTTTTCTCTGGTCTGTCTCATACCCTGTTCTCCTCAGGTTTTGAGCTGATCATGCATCCAAACTGACACATTTTCACTCTGACTCCTGCAGTCCCGCATTTTGGTGGGTCAGCACTGATTACAGCTCAGGCTACTGCTGCCATACCTTTTTGATGGTGCACTGTTCACACACATGTTGTGACTGATAAAGGAGAGACTGCAACATGGTCAATCTCCTTGTAGCTTAATTATATTGAGATTGGATACAGACTGTCATGTAGCAGATCCTATAGGCTGGCACACTGTGTGTTTGAGTGTTAGTATGAGTTACTGTGATACGTTTGGTTGGCTGTCACTCTTAGGGTCTTGAGATGATCAGTGCTGCCTTCTTTAATAGGCACCTACTCTGAAATTGATTCTGGGCTTAACTTCACCTCAGAGAGCTACTTTGAAGGTACTGGCGAGCTACCAGTAGCTCCCGAGCTACTCGTTGGAGACCTTTGCCTTTGCATCTTATGAGAGTGACAGTGCATTCTAAACCAGAGTTGTCCCATGGCTTCTGGCCACTCCCTTGAAGATTGCAGGCCATCTGCCTGCAGTCCTATTGTTAAATACAATGAACTGTTTTTATACTAAACTGAAGGAAACTAACAACTGTGTCACATTCCCTACGTCACTAGATTCTGCAGGAATTAAGTCATAATAACCTGCAGAACACTGATTTAAGCCTAATTCCCATCAGTGACAGCTACAGATGAAAGACGGACGTCTTGGCCCTACAGTCCCAGCACCCAGAAAGTAGCAAGGCTGGACAGCGATCGCCAGCGCGCCATCAATGGTATCTCCAAAGCATTGTACTTGCTCCATCAGACGGCATTGGACATCACAAAACCAGAGTTTCAGTGTAAAAGAGCGAAAGAGAAGGATCCCTGTTGTTGATAGCAGGGCTGGTTTGAGGCTTCAGTTTTCTACCTGTCATGTGCTGGTAACCTCTGACAGTGTGCAGTCCCTTGAGCCCCTTGGACTGAGTTTTGGTCAACCCCTCTCTTTTCTTTGCTTCAACGGAAGGGCAGTGCACCGGAGGATCTAAGGCACTACATGATGAAAGGAAAATTAAATGAAAGAGCAGCCCGAACATCCTCTGACACTGAATAGCGAGTGTTGGAGTCTGAAAGTGTTGCTGAGCGTGAAAGTCTGTTGCTCTTTCCAATTAATAGTACTTGGATCTGCACGAGATGATCTGTGCCCATGACCAACGAAGAGCACAATATCTGTAGTGCCTGCCGCAGAGGAAATATATTGGTGCACTGCCTTGAGACATTGAGACTTTCGAGTGAGCTGTGAGTGTTTGCCAGGAGGGCACTCCAACGGATACTGAGAAGCACTATTTTCATGGAAGGCCTGAATGCAGAGGCCCAATGCGAAAGAAAACAACAGAAGCAGATTTGATGGACGATCGAAGCCTTCCAGAGAGGCTTAGAACGGACTTTGGCATAGTTATGGTTGCACAAAGGGTTCCCGTGCAATTGCATAGAATGGGTGTTAGGAGACTGATTCTTATTGTTTTGCTGGCATTGTTTTAGAGTAGTATTCTGTTTAGTAAAAGCAGAATGAAGTCTATCCTCTGTTGAAGAGTATCTCCATTTCATCTGAGAGCATTGATAAGGATCACCACTGTTTCACCCGAGTATACAATAGTCACTGAAATGCATAGGAGCCCTGAAAAGGTTCGCTAAATAATTTTAGGATTTGCTTTTGCCTAGGGTTGTGAAAAAATGATAATCCTGTTTGTAATAGTAGTCATTACATCCTTCTGCTATCTGAATGTTAATTATGACCCGATGCTTTGTTCTCTTTGTATCCCTGTTGATAGCTTACATATACCTGCTTAAATGAAATGTGTAGAATGGAAAATGCTCACCTAGCAATGAATTAGGATTTGCCTGAGTAATGGCAAAAGGAGGGTCTGAGGAAATTCGGTTTTCGATCTTGCTTGTATTTAGCCACCATTTTGTGTTCCACCGCCATTTTGTGTTGCCCTCACTCAGGCAGCTCAATAAATGAAGTTTTTCTGCTGATATCACTGCAACGTGTCAAAATAACCTCCTGCCTCTGTTTACGAGGCTGATGTCAGGGACTAGCTAAGTCCACTAATTCCCGTCTGGTCCGACTGATCCCTGTCTCGACAGTCTGTTGGTTCGCACCATTCTTTCCTGACTTTATCTTATCTTCTAGCCTTCGCTATTCTCTACTTGTATTCTCTCATTTCACAACTGTCCTCCAAAGCATACAAATGTGTCCTGCCACCTGCAAGTTGAGTTGTGGACACTACCACTAATTAACTTGTGGGGAGGGGTGACAAAAACAGTTGGAAGAGAGGTTTATTTGGGTTATTTGATATCTTGTTTTCAAACTTTTTTCATTGGTTATATCTTGTTTTCAAACTCTTCCCATTGGCTAAACATGTATGCATTGGGAGTGTTCTTGGTGAATCTATGTGCTATAAAAGATTGTGCGCCATGGAGTAAAGTGGCAGTCTCCTGAGAACCTACCACTGATGTACTTCTAGGACAACTGTACCAGCCTGCAGCTAATAAATTGAAGTTCCTATGCCAAGAGAGTGTTCCGTGTCTCTGTACAATTAAGCAGGCGAACTCAGAAGATTTCAGGCGTACCCTGCGCTGCCAGGCCTAATTCAGCCTGGTTCTTCAGTGCCACAGTGCCCGCTTCCGAGGAAGCCAAATCCCCCAGTTGGGGATCAACCTTGAGAAGAGAAGAGTGTCTCCTTTTGGTAGAAAGGGCACAGTTGGTTTTCCCTAGGAAAACTATTGCACGTTGCGCCCAGTTAGAAACCCTTTAGCGGACAGAGGGGTGCCAGACAGCTTGGCTTCTTCTGCCAAGTTTAAAATCTTGGTGATGGGCTTGCTATGTCCAACAATTTATCCTGACAGGATTTCCATGACCTGTCTATCCCCTTTTTTGGGTCCCTTATATATTTCAGCAGGAACGTAAATATTCTTGGGTCCACCTCACGAGTTAACGCCACCTTGCCCAGTAGGGCAGGGTGGGGGTAGTCTGCCCAGAGGCAGGCTCTCACTTCCTTTTCAAGGGGTTTACGGAGGTGACCTGCCACGAACGCTGAGACTTTGGGGGAGGGTGCCCACTCTGCGGACCGGGGATGCACTGAATCTTCCAGGACCTGTCTGCTGGATAGCAGGAAAAGAAAGAGGGAGTCATGCAGGAAGCATACACCCTTGTGCACCATGTGGACTGCCTATTGGTGTACTGTGGATGACCTAAGAAGCATGCAATATGGGAATGTTAGTTTTTTATGGTTAAAGTTGAAGCTGCTGGAAAGCAAATAAAAGAAAGTACAGCATAATCCTCGCCACCGGTCTTGACATAGAATCAGGGTTACGCACCCTCCAAATATCAAATAAGGACCAGTGCTCCAACCATGTACACAGAGCCTGTGCATTGGAAGACGCCGCTGTGTGCCTAAGGGGCGGGAAGGAACGATCCAATGAAGTGTTAAGCACAGGATTGAAGTGGCCCCCCAGAAGCCAAGGGACATCGCTCAAACAGGACAAGACCCTAAACAAATCACTCAGAAAAGCACCCTAGTCTATGTTTGGGGCGTAAATAGAGCCCAGCACAACACATTTTCCGTTCAGTCTACCCCGCAGGAGCACATAACGCCCATCTGCACATGTCACCACCTCTTCCTCCTCCCAGGGAGCCCTCACACCCAGACTAGTACACCCCAGGCCATGGAGGAGAAGTTTGTGCTGTATACTTGACCCTGCAATCTATGTCGCAATCTGGCTGCCTCCAGAGTGGTCAGATGGGTCTCTTGTAACAGGGCAATATCGGAAGCCCTTTGTTGCAAATATGCAAAAATGGAATACCTGCGCAAGTGTGTATCCCCGCCACATTCCATGTGGTGATGCTAACTCACGTCATCTGGGTGGCCTATGACCATAACTATGTAAGCAAGTGCATGTTGCAGTGGGGAGGGGCGCAGGGGGCAGCAGAGTATCGGAAGTAGCCATTGAACATAAACCGTGGAGAAACCAAAGATAGCAACTGTGTCGGAGGTTGACCCAAACTGGTACGCCGAAATACGTCAACAAGTGTATAGCTAAGTGATGAGGCTAACGACGGAGGGGTGTACAATGGTGATCTGCCCAGCCCATCCCTCATTCTGATGGTATAGAGGAACAAAGAGAAGAATAGCCATCTAAAAGGTGCGCTTGGCAGATTCGTGTAGAGACTCATCTAAGCGTGAACGCTGGAGCTGTCGTATAGATGCACAACTAATAACGTCATATCAGCATGTGTAAGGGTTGGCTGACCCAGGCATGCTAGATTATAGGATCAGAGGTTTGGGGGGCAGCATCAGGAGGGCGAGGTGACCCCAGAACTCCGGACCAGGCCGGCATGGACTCCACATCGCAACAGGACATAGATGGCGACGTCGTGGAGGGGGTCGAAGAGCCAGCAATCTAGAGGGCCGCTGCCACCTGGACCGCCTCCTGCCGCTCCATTTAGGTCTGTCCTAGGTCTGGTGCCCTGACCGATGAAGCACGGCTCCCCGCTCTTCCCCTACGTGCCCTCTGTCGGTTGCATCTATTTGGCACTGGTAACAGTTCTGAGTCCGGCGGTCTGTAGGTTGGTGCCAGACCAGTCTCCTCCAGCCAGTCGCAGGCGTCCGATGGCGTATCAAAGAAGCGGGTGGCGCCATCCCTAACCACCCTTAGCCAAGGCAGGAAAAGTAGGGAGTATCACAGGTCAAGT
Source organism: Triturus cristatus (assembly GCF_964204655.1). Lineage (NCBI taxonomy): Eukaryota > Metazoa > Chordata > Amphibia > Caudata > Salamandridae > Triturus > Triturus cristatus. Next base: position 654,568,851 of record NC_140584.1, read on the forward strand.
TCCCGTAGCTGTTGTTTCACTGCCCTAAAGGAGGCGAGCCGTATTTGGACTTGGGCCGTGTAGTCCGGGAAGAAAAGTACTGTCGAGTTTTGCACCTTGACCCCTGGAGACTTCTGAATCTCTCTTAAGATTGTGTCCCTGCCCTGAAGTTCAGGACCTTGAACAGGAACGACTGGGGGCTGAAACCCGAAGGCAGCCAGTGGGCTGGCACTCCGTGGGCTTGTTCCACCACAAATTGAGGGGAGAGGGAGGAGCAGGTCTCTTAACCACTTCTCTACGTAATCTACTGGATCTCTTCCCTCTGCCTCCCCTGGGAGGCCAATCACTCGCACATTGTTTCGACAGTACCTGCCCTCCGCGTCATCAATCTTATCTTCAAGGGTGCATACCCGGTCCAATAGGTCCTTCAGAGTCGCTGTGTGATTGCGAGTTTTTGGTTGCAGGTCAGAGAGCGTGAGCTCGGTTGTACGTAGCCATTCCAATAATTTCTGATGATCAGCTCTCAGAAGCTTAAAGTCCGAGACCACCTTGTCGATCCTGGTTTCTAGGGACGTGCGTGTCTGCGCCAGGCTTGTGCCAATCTGTTCGACTGCCACTAATACTGTGTTGATCTTGGCTGAGATATCAGGTTGATGCAAATCTGTGGATACAGTTGCTCCTCAAGATGACCCTCCCCTGTATCCCGCCCCCCCCCCCCTCATGTGGAGCATCTGAGCGAAGCCATGGCCAGCTGCTGCGCACTTGGCATCAAGGGGAAGAGCGGCAGAGCGGTAGAGCTCCCGGGAGAGAGAAAAAGTCCTCGGTGTCCCGTCACCGGGGAGGCCCCTGGTCTGAACTAATCACCGACATCCGTATTATAGTGTGGGAGATGACACAGGCTTATTTGTGGCAGGCTGTGACATTCAATGTTTCCTACATCCCGCTTAAGGCATGCAGGGTTAGTCCCTGCCCAGAAACCCGCTGCGTCTCTGTCAGGTCGGTTTGCTGAAGTCATTGGGGCACTCGCTGCTCAGATCAGGTTTGCGCTCCTGTACTAGTGGCACAGAAGCAGGGAGGCACATGCAGTGCACAAAAAAGATTATTCTGCGAACTGTGGAAATGTGGATTTCCCTGATCAGTTATGTCCCCTATCTTGGACCCCAACGGTTCTATGTGCATGTTACAAATACATGTATGTTCCCTTCAGTTCCAGTTTCGAAGACGCAAACACATGTGCGTCCACCGTTAACATGTCCTCTGTCAGATCCGCCATGAATGGGCTGGATATTCGATTCCTAAGTATGAAAGGCCACCGACTTTATATGGCTAAGTTACTCCATTTTTACAGTTCAGGCAAGTAGGCCCGATTCTGTCCTCAAAGCCTTTCCCTGCTCTCTGCCTCTGACAGCTTCAGCTTGAGCCTGCATCTGTGACCATGAACTTTGTCTCATTCTCTGTGCGGCCCACGAAGCCTGACATCAGCCTATTCTCTGCCAAGAGCTGTATTTCACCTTCGAATTATCTGCTTCCCCCTCAGCCGATGCATTCCTGCCTAGTAGCTTAAGTAAACATTCCTCCAGTTACCAAGCAAAAGGCCCGGTTTCTCTGCCCTCATGCAAGTAATTCATAGCCCTGTCATCATGGAATATTCCCATCCCCTCGCATTCAGTGTAGACACTTAGACGCTTGTACACACACACACAGTCAGTATAGAATAGATTCTGTCCGAGAGCCCTTCCCTTGTGGATAACATAGTTCTTTAAACATAGGATATTAGATATGATTTGGGATTAGGTTGACATAACCCCAGACTTTTGTCTCCACATGTAGAGCTAAATGTCAAGTCCCCTTCACCCCCTAGTTGCACGTCAATTACACGTCATGCTGCTGAGCGCGCATCTCTGCCAAGTATTTCTGCTGACATTGCGAAATCATCTCCAGGTATCCACCCACACATGACAATTTACCCCTTATCATCAAGTGGACGCCCACATGGACGCCCACCTTCACGCCTACTTACACGCCCACATGCTCTTATCTCATTCTCTCTTGCTCTCTTGCTTACGTACAATTGAGAAATGTATATATACTGTACTCTGTGAATAATGTTTTGAGAATATTGAGAATACTTTTCAGCCCCGTCCAGATCCTTTTTGGTGATGGAGATATTCTCCCTTTGACTCGAGTTATTGGAATAAAGCCCTTTATGAATCTGATACCACAGACTCAGCCTCTTGCTTTATGCATGATCTTATTGATATCTGAAAAATTATGACAGCGTGATATTTTATTTACCACAGAATGGCGCCCGAACAGTTTAATCTCTTTCCCCACACGCCGGAGATGAAGGTCCTGTTTTGCCCCCTTCCATAGCCGTGATGGACTTCAAGCGTGCACGTCGCGGGTTTTTCCCGCCAACTCCCTCAGGCCACCGAAGGGGACAGACTGCGACAAGGCATCCATACGAGGCGGTGAGGAACGCAGATTGTCTACCCAGAGCCCACCTGCGAGAGAGCTGCGTCTGAGGTATACAGAGGCCCACCAGGTTTTCAAAGTCCCGATGTCCAGAGGGTCCGATGTCCGCAGTCGTCGAGTCCAGTCCATTCTCTGAGGCCTTCCGTTTCAAGGAGCTACTCGGTGAGTACCATCGCCGGGGAGGCGTGTTGACGCGCACATAGGTTGTGCCGGTCAAGACGGATTTGGGTACACAAATCCGGTCTGCACTGTTTAGCAGTGTATATGTACTGTTTAGCAGTATATCAAGTATTCCGAAGTATTCAGTTATTGTCAAGAATTCAGCGTGGTGATTAGTTAGGCAGACTGTCATCATTGTCGGTCGTTGTTAAAATGTTTAATGTTTAATGTTTAAAGTGTTCAAATATTGTGGTATGAATGATTGTTCATTGTTCACTGTTCATTATTGTGTTTTTTTCGTATTAAGTGAGTTCAAGAGTAAGTATCAGATCAGTTGTCAATATGCCGCTCTTCTCGAAGTTAAGACAGATTACTACCAGAAAAGGGGTGCTTGAAGAAGCAGTTCCTATTCCTCCTAGGGACACTACAGGACATTTTATTTTTCACAAGCATGGCTTAGACGCCATATTATTCCTTGATCTATGGGTGGACTACACCAAAGAGTTACCAGAAAGTCAGAGATGGCCCGTAGCTGGGACCTGGGATGCCGAATGTATCATGAAAGTCGAAGAAGAGTTGTGGAAGAGGAAAGCTAGACAGTCACAGAAAGACGCTGTTGAATTATGGCGTAAAGAATAGCATAGACGCACAGAGTAAGCGCTCAGAAAAGAAGAGAAAAGTATGGAGGATTCAGACAAAGCCCGAGAAAACGTGTTAGTTGAGGAAGGTATCTGAGTAAAAGCAGAACAAGTAGATGGACAACGAAACACTCTTATGAAAGAGAAAATGTAGACCAGCTTGGAAGGATGCCATTGAGTTTTTGGCGCAAGGCGTCACATAGAAGGTCAGAGTAAGTGTTTCACGAAGCAGAGAGGAGTGGACTGGAGTCTGGAAAAGCCAAGGATGAGATGTTACAGGAGGAATTTGAGCTGGTAAAATGAGCGCAGGCTGACAGAAAAAGAAATACTGACGTTGCTGGTATTTATCCCGTCCTTTCAGAGGACCTAGCAAGAGTGGCCCCAGTAAAAAGACCAGTTCTAATACATATATTAATTACATAGTGGCCCAAAGGTTCTTGAGCCCCCCACCAAATGAACAGCGCATAGCTGGTGTTTACATGGTCCAACATTTGACTACATTGTCAATAGGAAATTGAGAGGGGTGCAGCTAGAGAAGGAGCAACTCCTGTGATTTGATGACACCCCTAATGTACAAAGTGTTAACGAAAAATAATTAGTGACAAGTTTAGCTTGGAAAAAGAATTGTGGGTATTTCGAATTTGCAAATTTTTCATGAATACAGGTTTGTGTTCTTGATGGTCCAGTGAGCCAATGTGCTGGGTCAAGTCGGTATGATTATGACCCCTTGAGTGCAAATTGTATGTAAAAATAATTTTTCAATTGTGCGAATTATTGCAGTTTTTATGGAATTGAGTAGTCTTTTTGTCTTTGACAGCTTCAGAGTGAGGAGAAGGTGGGGGCCGTGTAGAGCAGAATGTGATACAGAAATCGGAGACAGATTCTGACCTTGTGGCCAGTGTAGGTGGGGGCCGATGAGAGGAGCAGAACAGGGCACTGCTTAGAAGGCTTCTCTGACATCGCATCTGTGTAATGCCTGCAGCTGGAGAGCCTTGGGGCCAGGAGTAGGAAAAACAAACAAAAGATGGCTGGCAGCCCAGGCTCAGGCCGCGCTGAGGGGCTATTTTTAACTTCTCTGATAAGACAGGGCAGCTGAGAAATGTAAGTCGAGAAAGATTCCCTTGTTCTATTCTGTGCAAAACAAGTGCCCCGAGGAAATGTCTATGGAGAAGATTTGTTTTATTTTTTAGCAATTGTTATATTGCTTCTGGTCAGAAAGTAAAATGTTGCTCTTGCTTGGAATTTTAAGGGCTATGTGCCTATATAAAAACGATTTTCAAATTCAGACATTTTTGAATTGTGGCCACAAGCTGCCACCAGTTGCATTGGATAAATGATCCAGTGGTTACGGGTCTGTGAGGAAAGATGTGAGATGCATCTTCGACTAGGACATGAGGGTACATTGTGTACAAAGAAGCATAGCACATTTTTATAAAAAAAAAAAAAAAAAAAAAAAAAAAGAGACAGGTTCGTGTGTTCGTCATTTTTTGATTATTGTTGCTGATCCTGTGTGTCAGACTTGACGCGGTCATCATTGGGATGACCCACTGCCAGATGGGGTTGTATAGGGCAGGTAAATAAGTTATTGATTATAAGCCTGACAAATTAAGCAGGCCAGAATGTTCGCATCTGAGCTGTAGGTACTGTAATTGCGCATCGCTGCTCATTTATATATGTTAGTGTAATTATCTATGCTTTCTGTGCCCGGTATACTGATGGCTTGGCACAATTACTAAATTTCACAGACATGATATTACCATTATCATGCTGTCAAAATAGCAGACAACACGTTATCAGTGTATGTCTAATTGGTGTTGGAGATGAATGAAACAAAAGAAAATGGCTATGCAAGATTAAAATATTTTTCACATAACTGTCTTTCTCTTATAGACAGACAGCCTCGGTCATATGTTTCCAGATTGGACATTAAGGAACAATTATGATCTGTGCACTCGCATTTTAACTCTTGAAAGGCCTGTTTTAAATAGGGACTGCCACCACAGAGGGACATATGAGGCCCGGTATTTAGGGTAATGAGAAAATATCTGACAGGATTTCCTTTTTAAAGGTTGCTTTAGTAAGCTCATTCTTGTGAGTGGTGGCCCCAAAAGTTGACTTGTTTTTGAATTAGGCTATTTATTGTATAGGTGGAAATTATTGCACATTGACTGATTTCTTTAGCAGATAAATTATTAATTATCAACATTAACAACTGTTCTTAAACTTGGTTTTCCGAATATTTAGGTAATTTAGCATTCCTATTAGGGCCTCCTAGCATTAATATTGACTTCAGGTTGGTGTAGGTTCATGTAATAGGGACATTTGCATATGAGATGTCATTTGGCTAGCTTATGAGCTAACACAATGAGGTTTGTACATTAATTTGAAGGATTTCTCGCCGTTTCACATACGCTGTGTATCTCCTATAATTTTGCTTACGCCCAGTAGCTACACACAGGGATTAATAGTATTGTCAAGACACAGGGTGGCCCCTGAGGAGGTTCGCTTCCCGCTAGCCCCTTAAGAAATTAAGCCCCTTAGAAATTAGCCCCCTTAGAAATTAAGCCAAGGAAATAGGTATGGTGTTTTCCCCTTTTTCTCATGTTTTATTGTGATCTTTCAGGGGAATTAGTCCAAGCCCCTAATACAGCTTCTACTAAAGTCCTCCCTTGGACACAAGAACACACTGTGGCATTTGAAGAATTAAAGAGAGCTTTATGTCAAGCACCAGTTTTAGCAAACCCTGATTACAACAAATCGTTTATGTTTTTGTGACAGAGCGGGATGGAACAGCACTATCTGTCCTAACACAAGATCATGCAGGAAAACACGAGCCCTGTGCTTATCTTTCTAGTACATTAGACCCAGTAGCACAGGCTTTGCCTGCGTGCCTAAATCAGTTGCAGTAACGGCCTTAGCCATAAGACAAAGTGACTCGATAGTGCTGGGCCACCCTCTGACAGTACAAGTACCACACGCAGTAGAGGTTCTCTTGAACCGGACACAAACACAACACCTGACTGTAGCTAGACTGACGGATTATGAGCTGACGTTATTTCAACCACACATAGAGATCAGACGATGCAACATACTGAATCCCGCTACCCTTTTGCCCTCCAGTACAGAAAGCGTTTCACCACACAACTGTGTTGAAGTAATACATACCGTGACTAAACCAAGACAAGACTTGACAGATGTTGCACTCCCAGACCCCGAGCTAACACTATATGTTGACGGCTCATGCATGAGGACAGGGGCGGGAGAATTAGTGGCAGCATATGCAGTGACTGCTGATACTGTAATAATAGAGACTAAAAGAATAGACATATTGTCAGCACAAGCAGCAGAGCTCATCGCCCTGACACAAGCGTGCATAAGAGCTAAGCACCTGAGAGTAAACATTTACACCGATTTTCTGGCGAGAAAGAGGTTTCTTGACCTCTCATGGGGCCAAGATACAGCATGGCCCCCTTATTCAAGCCCTACTGGAAGCAATACATTTACCAACAGCCATAGCTATCCTAAAATGTAAAGCACATACTAGAGCCACAGATACCATTTCCCAAGGCAATGATCTGGCAGACCGAACTGCTAAACAGACAGCTCAGACCCCACTAGACATGACAAAATCACAGATACTATCACTGTCCAAAGCCATGACAGTTAGGGATCCTTCCAGGGATGTACAAGACATTCAGACACATGCTACTGTAGACGAATTAAAGAAATGATCGGAACAAGGAGGGGTACTGACTGATCAAGGTTGGATGACAAAGGGCAAATCCACATGGTTTCTTCCTGATACCATGGTACAAGTGATTATAAATACCGCACATAGTCCTGCACACTTAGGAGAGAAAGCAATGATAGATAGCTTACAGAATATATGGTTCAACAAGCACCTGCGTGCAGCAGCGAAACAAAAGGTCAGAACATGTATGATCTGTTGCCAATTCAATGCAGGTAAAGGCATTCCGATGGAACAAGGTGGATTCCATCCACCTGACCACCCTTTTGAAGTGCTCCAAATGGATTATATCCAAATAAACAGATGTAGAGGTTACAAATATGTCCTGGTACTAATGAAGCAGGTGTCCCTTCTGTTAGGGTATACCTGGAAATTCCATTGTGTGCGACATCCTGAAGCAGCAGGCCTTGTAGAAAGACATAATCAGACATTAAAAATTTGCGCAGACAAAGGTATAGACTGGATGGTAACCCTGCCGGTTGCCCTCTTTTACATGCGAATTGTAGCTCATTCTAGAACAGGCTTATCTCCCTATGAAGTGGTCTTTGGTAGACCACCAAAATATGTGGGCACTACAATGCCTAAAAGATTACTTATGTTGACAGTAACATGCTGACAGATTACCTGGCTTCCTTGATGTCTGCACTACTCTCTTGTTGTTCGCAGGTTGCTGCCGCCTTCCCTGACAACACCCAGGTCAAAGAATACTCCATCGCTCCTGGATGACAGGCGCCGAAGTCAGTGCTCTGGACCACGGGGACGGCCGTTAAAGTCAAAGTGCACCTTCACCACTCTTTTACAAAGGAAAAAAAACTTTGAACTTGGATTTTGAACAACATTTTCTAGAGGAGAATGCCCAGAAGTTTCCACAAAGCTAAACCTTGATTCAAAAAGTCAGAACCCGTTTGATCAATTAAGTCCACTAGGTGGTGAAGCGGTTGAACATGTATTCTGGCTCGCATAAGATCTTGGACAATAACATAAAGCAAAAATAAGAGAGTTAGATAAGAAGCAAATAGATGTATAGTGACTGTAATTTTTCAATATCTTAAGAGCATCACGATAATATGTATCAGCTTAATACTACATGCTATTTTTCCTCCTATTGCCTCACTTTTACACTCCTCCACTAATGATACCATAAAGCACACATTTAGTGATCTGCCATCCTATGAGCTATCATATCGACTTGCCTTACGCAACAATACCTTTATTCAGATGCTGCACCATTCACATCAGACTAGCAATGCTACAGACTGCTGGGTCTGTGGCCGACTCCCCCCCTATCAGAACTATAAGGGAGTTTTGCCCCTTTATTCTCTATCCGTTCACACACAATGGCTCCTGTGGAGCATGGTTTAGTTTGATTAATTCCCTAGATTCGAATTCCGCAGTTTATCAAGACAACTGGGTATGGGGAAACCTGAATTTAGTTTTTGCTTAAAGTCTGCTACCCTAACAAGGAGGGACTTCCCAAAAGAACAGGAACTGATCTAAGAAATGAAGTATATGGATTAGGTAATTTTACACTTAACCTCATGATCCTGAACGTTGAATCTGAAGCTACACCAATCTTGCCCGCCATGTCCGTATTCCCAGTAAAAGAGGAATTATGTATAAGAAAGAATGGCTCCATACACATGGGCCATAGTAAATGCACCACTGTAATAAAATTCAGTGATCAAGGCAAGTCTACATTTAGAGCTTCTCGTCATTCCTACTTTATATGTGGCCAGACCGCATATATACGCTTACCTCTAGATTGGGATGGTACCTGTTACATAGCATTCCTCCTACCACCTGTTTTCCTAACTCCTCCTGATTCTCATAGAAATACTCATTTAGTACACAATATACAGCAGAGAGATCTCCCAATTGTCAATTACACTGAAACAGCATGGGAAAAAATACACAGATTTCAATAAAGGTTTCTTTCCCTATATAGGTACAGTTACCAATAGTAAGCTGATACGTAGATTAACCAGAACCCTTGAAGCAGTAGTGAACAAAACTATTTCCGCCTTAGGCAATTTAACAGAAGAGCAGTCTGCTATGCGGATTGTTGTGCTTCAAAATAGTCTTGTCCTTGACGTTATCCTGGCCGATAGGGGCGGAGCTTGTAGGGTCATCGGATCAAGCTATTGCATTTTTCATACCAGAAAATTCGCCATCTGTATATAAAGCCATAACTCGCCTTCATAAGATTGTAAGCCAGATACACCAGAATCCAGGCACCTGGACTTGGTCCGGTTGGTTTTGGAGTGTATTATCCACCTTTGGATGGAGGGTCCTATCCTTCCTAGGTATTGGCCTTCTCATACTATTCAGTTGCTGTCTATGCCTGCAATGTGGACCAGCGATTTGTGGTCTGTGTGCCACATCGTGTATTCCACATCAAGGTTTTCGCTCAAGATCCCGGAAGAAGAAAGAAGAAGAAATGATGCTCCATGAGCAAATCGATGGATTAATGAAGATTGATGTTTCTTGACGGGCAAGTAGGGGACAAGGAGGGAATGTGGAAATGTGGATTTCCCTGATCAGTTATGTCCCCTATCTTGGACCCCAACGGATCTATGTGCATGTTACAAATACATGTATGTTCCCTTCAGTTCCAGTTTCGAAGACGCAAACACATGTGCGTCCACCGTTAACATGTCCTCTGTCAGATCCGCCATGAATGGGCTGGATATTCGATTCCTAAGTATGAAAGGCCACCGACTTTATATGGCTAAGTTACTCCATTTTTACAGTTCAGGCAAGTAGGCCCGATTCTGTCCTCAAAGCCTTTCCCTGCTCTCTGCCTCTGACAGCTTCAGCTTGAGCCTGCATCTGTGACCATGAACTTTGTCTCATTCTCTGTGCGGCCCACGAAGCCTGACATCAGCCTATTCTCTGCCAAGAGCTGTATTTCACCTTCGAATTATCTGCTTCCCCCTCAGCCGATGCATTCCTGCCTAGTAGCTTAAGTAAACATTCCTCCAGTTACCAAGCAAAAGGCCCGGTTTCTCTGCCCTCATGCAAGTAATTCATAGCCCTGTCATCATGGAATATTCCCATCCCCTCGCATTCAGTGTAGACACTTAGACGCTTGTACACACACACACAGTCAGTATAGAATAGATTCTGTCCGAGAGCCCTTCCCTTGTGGATAACATAGTTCTTTAAACATAGGATATTAGATATGATTTGGGATTAGGTTGACATAACCCCAGACTTTTGTCTCCACATGTAGAGCTAAATGTCAAGTCCCCTTCACCCCCTAGTTGCACGTCAATTACACGTCATGCTGCTGAGCGCGCATCTCTGCCAAGTATTTCTGCTGACATTGCGAAATCATCTCCAGGTATCCACCCACACATGACAATTTACCCCTTATCATCAAGTGGACGCCCACATGGACGCCCACCTTCACGCCTACTTACACGCCCACATGCTCTTATCTCATTCTCTCTTGCTCTCTTGCTTACGTACAATTGAGAAATGTATATATACTGTACTCTGTGAATAATGTTTTGAGAATATTGAGAATACTTTTCAGCCCCGTCCAGATCCTTTTTGGTGATGGAGATATTCTCCCTTTGACTCGAGTTATTGGAATAAAGCCCTTTATGAATCTGATACCACAGACTCAGCCTCTTGCTTTATGCATGATCTTATTGATATCTGAAAAATTATGACAGCGTGATATTTTATTTACCACAGAACCGGCGGCCAGGTGCCACAACCCCCGCCCCTCACTGGTTCCCAGACTCTGGCCTGCCGAAGCAGGCCAGTTGCAATGGTGCTCCCATATATGGACCCCCCCTGGCAGCTCCAATGTTGCCCGCACTGACAAAAAGGTTGATAGAGGGCTGGCAGATGCAGATAAGAGGCCCGCGTTCGGAGGCCTAAGACTATGGTCCAAGATGGTGCTCCCACTGTGAAGGTGGCCGGGAGTAAAGCTGGGTAGGTGCTGCTAGGGGGGCCACATGGGCACCCACCCTCTACCCAGTTGAATGCCCAATTCTGTCCAGCTTAGATATGCCCAATGGCCCCCAGCATGGCTTTTGTTGTTTCAGTGGCCTGGGTCGTCAATTATTAATATGCGGGGGTAAAATAGAACACAACCATCGGCCCACCGCCAACCATTCCCCTGCAAAGTACCTCCTGTGCTCTAGGTCACAGCAGGCCGCAGCGCGCGGGGCAAAGAGCTCCCCAGGCCTAGTGGAACAAGAAATGGAGGGAGGCTGCCTAGGCCCGAGCTGTCCCTTGTGTCGCCTCCCTTGTGTGTCCACAGCAGCGTTCACCTTTGGGTCTGGGCTCAGGCCACGAAGTGCAACCAACAGGACAACCAAACCGGCACAGCAACACACCTGCAGCTGCCTTCAAGGGGGGCCTGGGCCCAAACCAACCCCGGCCCACCCCTGTGGGGTGCCTGCTCACAGCCCATCCACCTGCACTGCCGGCTCTCCTTATCACATCGGTTGCCACTGTTGCTAGGTGACTCGGACCCCTCCCGGGAGTCGCTCCCGCCCCGGGAGCAAGGCCGCCTGCCGCAGGGCACCAGGATCTGCCTCTGCTCCGACACGGGATCGACTGGGTTGGGGTGCCACCTCTCCAGGTCTCACTTGCGGCACCCACACACATAGCACCGGTCACTCCTGCAGAGCGTTCTTGCGCCTGGAGCAACCAGGGCCACGTGCGCCACCCCCCAACAGGCCACACTTCACGGCTCACCGTCGTTCAGGCGTCTCCAGTGCCACACAAGACATCCCAGCAATCCCCGGAAACTAGGAAGAGCCAGCCACACTTTTCAGTGTTCTCTTCGACAGCGTGTCAGGTAGGATGGCTAGGTTAACTGAGGGCTGGGGCACGGAGAGGCTTCAGATCGCATCCGCTATCTTCGGCAGTTAGCCACGCCCCTCCCAGCTTTGTGTCCCTTTTTTGATGCAAGCCAGGCACCAAGTGTTGACCTTTGAATTAACCTTCCAGCAAACAACGTTGCTGGAAGTGGATTCAAAGTAACATAAATTATTGCTTTGCACTACTTAGTGCTACATTACATCAATGGGGCATACAATGAGTGGTATGTGGGCATTCCCATTCAACTATCTATGAGTTTTTGACGAGAATCCTAACTTTTAACACTGGCAAGATATTTTCAACAAAAATATACACCTCCTTGAGGCAAGCATAATATTAGAGCAAAGCTTCATTTTATCAAACCTTTTCTCAATTTGCATGTATGCTGTACTGAACAGCATACATACAAAGTTATAACAGTGTTAAATATATCAAAGCACAGTATTTTGTACTGGAAGGGTCCCATTCCAATACAAAACCTATGCTTGATATCACTCACACCCTTGCACTATGATGGAAGGGTGTGTGAATTAGCCCAAGGCTGCCTGCAGTGCACCTGCACAGGGAGAGAGAAAAATAGTGCTATATCTTTTTAGACATAGCGCTCTTCTGTTCTCTCCCTCTCATACAATGCAGCACAGCAATTCCTATTGCTGCGCCGTGTTGCGGACATTTCTTTGTAAATGTGACGCCAACAGTATACAAATTACACAGCACATACGAGAACGTTGTTTTAACAAGTATGGGTTTATGATAAACACTATGTTTATATTTGTTATACATAGGATAGAGCATACACATTAAAATGTTTGCATTACGTAATTGACAATATACAAAAATACAAACTATTGCAGTTGTCATTCCATTCATTTCAGCAACAAGTGAAGTTTCATGATTTCTTTCAAGTCGTTTTTTTAACATGAATCATAAGATTAGACAAAACAGATAATGTACTGACAGTTTTATAACACATTTCCTAGACCTTTGCCACTGGTTTAACAGATTGCAATGTCTCTCTCTGCTTTTATAGTGGCAAATGTTGGAAAAATCACGTCAATAAGATTTCACAGCAAATTTCTTGTTAATTTTGCAAAATGCTAATTGCAAAAAGCTGGAGGGTCTGACAACTCAACCTTTAAAACAAAAATCACCAGAACACTTACAACAGACAGAGAAACACCAGTGGCACATACAAAATATGAAGAAATAGACATAACCCAATACTTACTAACCACATATAAAAAATACATCTTTTAATTATAAGACAACCTCAATAAATGATAAGTATTGTTATTTGTGCTACCAATAACAATTTACTAACCTTAACGCAAAGTAAAACATGGATGATAGATGGCACTTTTGAGTCATGACCTCCACAATTTAGTCAATATACACATTGAATGGGGGGGGCTAGAGAGCCCACGTCAAGATGGCAGCACATTAGAGCAACTCTACTGGGTGTTTCACTAATCCTCTCACTATCCGGGCTAAAAATAAGCCATCGCAGATCCTAATTGAGAGGCAGACGTGTCACTACATCTACCCCGAGCTATGGTGTAAACTGAGCCGTGGCACACCTGTTTAAATGACAGAAAGAGGCATGGCAGGGGCCTGATCCCTTCATCTAGCATGGCGGCGGTTGGCCGCGGCTGGAAAAGAGCCGGAAGTGGACTGTTTCTCCCCGTGCTACAACAACAGAACAAAGAAGTGACAGAGATTCGTAGTGCACTGGGGGAAAAAAGCCGAAGTACGGGCACTGCAGCCCTGGCGTCCAGCAGAAGAAGATCTGATGGCTATCCGGGAGCACCAACTGCTCCGACACACCAGCTAGATTGGAGAGTTCGCATTATCGGACCCATCCGAGGTCAGGTTCGAGGGTGCTGGGCAACAAGCGGCCGCGCTGCACCTCAAAGAAAGCGAGCTGGATTAAAGGCACCTACCTGGGCGAAGCAAGCGTCGCTGAGGGCGCAGCGGCAGAAAGGGCTACCCACTGATCGAGCCGGGAACATCAAGCCCCATACCCCTGTGTGGAGACTGGGCAGAAAGGACCGCACAACATCGCAGAGGCGGGCCCCCGCAGCGAAGCAGTGATGGTGAGGCAGGCACGAGCCAGGTCCGGGACTTGAAAATATGCGTAGGTGTCATCCAAAAGGCACTAAGGAAACGCACGAGGACCCGGCCCCTCTCACTCAGCACAGGGCCTACTTCACGCAGACACCCCGAGGGGGAGTTGTCTGTTTTCTGCGGCCCATGAGGAAGAAGCAGAGTAAGCTAATCGACCGGGCTCGGGGAGGAGTGATACGAGTGGGTTTGCGTGCAAGGCGCCCCAAACATGTGGCACACTACTTGCTTGCCGAGGTGCGCATACTGCTTTGGCGCTCTCCTTGTCAGCTGGGAGGGTTGGCCAGACATGCCAGAGCTGCGGTCTCCCCAAGACAGAGGTGTGCTGGATACAGATGCTGAGGGCAGACAGAGGGTAATTCATGAGCTGGTGAGCGGACGCGGCCTAGGTGGTGCTAGAGGCCTCTTTAGATGAACCTAGTGAACTGGGGTCATTGTTAATACGAGGAGACCAAAGTAGTCTTGTGTGGCTGCAGACCATTGCAGCGTCATAAGAAGATGAGGAGGGTGTGGGCTGCATGCACGGTGTACTCCATGTGTGGGCCCCGGCACTTCTACGGTTCTCACTGTATTCCCCCCTCCCGTTGGATGTACAAATGACGATCCTTACCCCACCATGGCACTGGAGCTTGGCAGGCTCAGGCAAGAAGCCACGAGGGAGGGACCTGGAGGTCTTCCCCCCTCCCCGGAAGGAGAATGGAGACGAACCAATAGTTCCAGGAAGAAAGGGCCTGATTCACAGAACTAACTTAAGACAAAATCCTAAACTTACTACCATTTTGGTATTCACAGAAGGCACTTACTCATTTCGGTATTCACAGAAGTTAGGACTCCTAACTTTAGGACTCTTAAATGCCTTCAGTGAATACCGAAAGTCTTAAAGTTAGGATTTTTCTCAGTTTAGGAGTAGTAAAGTTAGGACTCCTAACGTTACTACTGCTAAACTGAGAAAAATCCTAACTTTAAGACTTTCGGTATTCACAGAAGGCATTTAGGAGTCCTAAAGTTAGGACTCCTAACTTCTGTCAATACCGAAATGAGTAAGTGCCTTCTGTGAATACCAAAATGAGTAAGTGCCTTCTGTGAATACCAAAATGTTAGTAAGTTTAGGATTTTGTCTTAAGTTAGTTCTGTGAAACAGGCCCAAAGTCCATAAAGTATATATAATGTGGAAAACTGATGGACAGCAGTCCTGTCTTACCTTTGAGGTGAAGAAAACACCCAGGTTAACTCAACATGCGCATTCAGACTCTGAGCATGACCCACCACCTCCGGCAGGGGGATCCCTGGAGTCCACACTTCAAGCCATGCAACAGAGTTTGCAATCAATAGACGGAAAGATAAATGTATTAAACATCGGCATGGACACTATGGCCTCCAAGTTAGGCAAACAGGCTGCCCGGCTCACTATGGCAGAACAACTCATCTCGGGTGCCAAAGATGACCTACAAGGACTAACCCGTAAGCAGCTAAACACGGACAAAATCCTGGCCGTCATCCAAGCCAAAAATGAGGACCTGGAGGAGGAGCCTAGCGCGCAACCAAGATGGCCGCGTAGGTGCGAGGCTCCCGAGGACCTCCGCGACCTCCTGAATAAATCCTGGAAATATCCTGTCCTTGTTAAGGGGACTGTGTCGGGGAACCCGAGCTGGGGCACTACCCGTTTTTTGGGCTCGAATCGGACCCCGAACACCGGTGGGAACATCGACTGAAGGTTGCGGCCTTCTCCTCGCCGGCCCCCCGGATTGGAGTAGTGGCGTGATCCGGGGACAAGGTGAATAACAGCGGCGAGCGGGGCTGGGCGACTCGCGCACCCCGCACTTTCACTTTCGCTTTTGCGCCCTCCTTGCTCTCTGGCGAGGTCGGGCTGCGGAGCGGGGTGCGGTGGGGTGGCCTTGTCCAGGTGCCCAGCTGGCCCGCCGGCGGTGGGTCGACCCGCGGCTCTGTGGTCGCCCCCTTGACACCCGTGATCTGGTGTGACGGCCCGTTTGGAGATCTTGGCACGACGGTGGAAGGGCCAGCATGGCCACCAAACAAGATGGCGACCGGGCGAAGGTGAAGACGACCCGCCGTGGCACGGCGCACCAGGCCAATAGTATGGACCGCTACACGCTCCAAAAGGGTTCTCCGGAGACAACGCGGTCATCCCCGGTGGGACCGACGGAGACACCTGCCCATCCAGTGGATCTAACCCTCCGGGACGTCATGGGCGCCATCGCTGAACTGAAGGCCTCAGTGGACCAGCGTTTTGATACCTTGTCGCAAAAAATTGACTCGGTCCTGGTGGATGTGGGCCTTGTGAGGGCGGACTTGTCAAAGACGAACGACCGAGTCGATTCCCTGACCCACACCACAACGAGCCTCACGACTGACGTGGTGGCCCTCCAGAAGGAGGTGCGCCGGCTCGGCCAGGCGAGCGCCCTGATGGACCGGCGACTGGAGGATTCCGAGGGTCGCGCCCGGAGGAATAATATCCGCATTATTGGTGTGCCGGAGGGACGTGAGGCGGAGGCGGCGGATCTCTTCGTGGAAGACTTGATCCTGACCCATCTCCAGCCC
Source organism: Triturus cristatus (assembly GCF_964204655.1). Classification (NCBI taxonomy): domain Eukaryota; kingdom Metazoa; phylum Chordata; class Amphibia; order Caudata; family Salamandridae; genus Triturus; species Triturus cristatus. The sequence goes on from NC_140584.1 coordinate 654,585,372, forward strand.
CGGGGGCTGAGTAAGTTTTTTGCGGTGGAACGTGCCCACCGGGTCCCCGGGGGCCGCCCTAAGACCGGTGCCCCGCCGCGGCCCCTTATTGCCCGAATCTTTAATTTTCGGGACCGAGATGCCATCCTCCAGACCTCCAGGCAACAGGGACCGGTCAGGTTGGACAACATGGACGTAAACTTCTACCCAGACTTTACCCCGGCAGTCCAGAAGCAGCGGCAGAGCTTTATTGGCATCAAACGTCGTTTAAGGGACCTAAATCTTAAGTACTCAATGCTCTTCCCGGCTAAGCTGCGGGTGGAGGTGGATGGTCGCACGCACTTCTTCGACCGGCCCGAGGCGGCTGGAGACTGGTTGGACACCTTGCCTGGGGATCGGGGCCGGGGGGGTGGGGGGAGCGCAGCTGGCGAGGAGGGCCCGCTGGATCAGAATTGAGGGGTGACTGTATTGCCTTACTCGGGACATTGTTCCTTCACCACATACTGCTTCTGTAGGTTCCCCTCCCATGGAGGTCATGTGGGGTCTGCTGGGGGCTTCCCTCCTCCTCTGGGGGACTAGTTAGTATTTAGCTATGGGGCGACAGGCACACTGCACTTTGGGGGGGCTGTCTGGGCTCATGCAGGGGTGCAGGGAGGGGGGAGTTTTGTTGGGACCGGGGGGTGGGGGGGGTGTGTTGTTTGTTCGTACCGCAAGGCAATCCTGCAACTGTTTTGTTGTCTTTAGACTGCTCGGTGGGGGACGACCGATTGTTTCGACGTATGATGGGGGGTAGGGACTTGACTGTGTTGTCATGGAATGTTAACGGCCTGGGGGATAGGATTAAGCGTGGTGTGGTCCTGCAGTATTTAAAACGTATTTCCCCAGATGTTGTCTTTCTGCAAGAGACGCACCTTATAGGTAACACCTTTCATGCAATGAATCGGAGGGGATATCGTTTGGCGGCCCACTCTGGCTTCACCTCAGGCTCGCGGGGGGTGGGTATTATGGTTAGGAACTCGCTCCCGTTGGAGATTGATGAGGTGCACCACGATGAGAGGGGACGTTACACTGCTCTGGCGGGACGTATGGAGGGTAGAGTGTTCAGTTTTGTGTCGGTGTACGTCCCGCCTGGGCTACAGGCCACTACATTTGCGGACCTGGGGCGCCTCCTTCTGGAACTTCCGAGTGGCCTATTGGTGGTTGGAGGGGACTTTAATGCGGTTGTTTCTGGATCTATGGATCGCCATCCCCCTAGGGACCTCCCCCGGGCACAGGCGTGGCTGCCTGGCCTTTTAGACACACTGGGCCTGGTGGATTGTTGGCGCCTAAAGCATCCCGTATTGCAACAATACACCTTCCACTCGGGGGCCCATGGTAGTCTTTCGCGGCTTGATTACATCCTTGTCCCAGCGGCCCATGCGGGGAGGGTGGGAGAGGTGCGCCATCTGGCACGGGGTATTTCAGACCACTCCCCATTGTTGTTGCATTTCGATGTCTTCCCGAGGGGGGATGGCAGGGTGGCCCCGATTAACGCCTGGTATCTGCGCGACCCCACCATTCGTGCCGACTTGATCACATCCTTGCAGCGCTATTTTGAGGAGAATGTGGGGTCGGTCCCATCTGCCATCTCCCTATGGGAGGCTTTCAAAGTGGTTCTTAGAGGGGAGGCCCTCTCCTTTATTGCCAGTGCCCGGCGGCGTGAGCGGGAGGAGGTGACCCGGGTGGAGGCCGAGATTGCGGAATTGGAGGGTGACCTGGGGAACGGGGTAACAGACGCCAAGTTACATGTTCTGCAGTTAAAGCAGGCGGCCTACCGGGCCCTCGTCACGGAGGCGGCCAGGGGCCTTGGTAGAGAGCAGCAGGGGCGCTTGTATGATGTGGGTGATAAGGCCGGTAAATTGATTGCGTGGTTGGATAAGAGAGAGAGAGCGAGCCGAGTGGTGCCTTTGATTGAGAGTGTGGATGGTGCGTGTGCCACGGAGCCGGAAGCCATTGTCTCCTGTTTCGCGGATTATTTCCGCGGAGTCTACTCCCCTGCTTCTCCCTGTTCGGAGGCGGACTCCCGTGCCCTGCTTCGGGATATTGCACTCCCCTCCCTTACGGCGGAAGACAGAGATTCGCTGGACGTCCCTCCCACCTCGGACGAAATTGCCTCGGCTATTCGCTCGATTTCATCCGGCAAGGCCATGGGCCCCAATGGCATTCCCATTGAGCTATATAAGTTACGCCCGGATGTGCTGGCACCCCACCTGCGTGCGATGTTCCTCGCGGCCCACTCGCAGGGCTCCCTCCCGCCGGACCAGCGTCTGGCCACAATTGTGGTAATCCACAAGGAGGGGAAGCCCCGTGAACGGGTCACATCCTATCGGCCGATTTCGCTTTTGAACGCGGAGCCCAAAATCCTCGCCAAGGTGTTGGCTAACCGGTTGGTTGGCGTGGTGGGCGATTTGGTCCATCAAGACCAATCGGGCTTTATCCCACACCGCAACACGGCTCTTAATCTACGGCGCTTGCACGGCGTGCTTGCGCGTGTCCCATTTGTGCGGGAGCCAGCCATCTTGGCGTCCTTGGACGCCACCATGGCGTTTGATACGCTCGAATGGCCATATCTCTGGGCGATGCTCGCGAAGTTTGGGTTCGGCCCGGGTTTCATCAGCTGGGTCAAATTACTGTATTCGGGCCCGATGGCGCAGGTGGTGGTGAACGGGCGTGTGTCGACCCCGTTCGCGCTGGGGCGGGGCACGCGACAGGGTTGTCCCCTGTCGCCTCTTCTGTTCGCCCTGGCCCTGGAGCCCCTGGCGGAGTGGCTGCGGTGGCACCCTTCCATCCGTGGTCTCCGCTGGACCCCCGAGCACGAGGACCGCGTGTCCCTCTACGCGGACGATATCCTTTTGTATCTCGCCTCCCCGCGCAAGTCCCTGATCGTCCTAGTTGATGTTTTGCGCTCCTTCGGTCGCAACTCAGGCCTAGTCATTAACTGGGCGAAATCCTGCGTCTACGTGCTTTCCGGGGAGGCTCCGGTCCTGCCGCGGGACTGCCCGATCCAGATTGCCTCCCAGGGTTTCCGGTACTTGGGTATATATATCACTCTTGACCCGGAGGCCCGCTATGAGCGGAATCTGCTGCCCCCTCTCCAGCGTTTGAAGGAGGATGTGGTGCGCTGGCGGCGTCTCCCGCTCTCGCCGCTCGGTCGAGCGGCCTTGTTTAAAATGATGTCCTTGCCGCGCTTCCTCTACGCCCTCCAGAACACTATGGATATGGTCCCGGCACGCTACTTTCGTGAGGTGGAGGGCCTTCAGCGGCGCCTGTTCTGGGACGGGAGGCCGCGTATTGCTCTGGCTAAACTGACGCTCCCGTGGTACGATGGAGGGGTCGCCCTCCCGGACATTAAACGGTATTACTGGGCCTCCCAGCTAGCTGCAATTAATCATGGCCTTTACGGGCCCGCCCTGAACCCGGCATTCGAGATGGACAAGATGCTCCTGCCCGGTGGCGATTACAATCGAGCGCTGTACTCTGGCGCGCCTGACTCCCGTCTGACGGGACCGACGCGTGTAATGGTGCGGGTTTGGCACGCGGCTAATGCAGCTATGGGGTGGAAGGACCGTTTGACCCGGGCGTCTCCACTGTATGCCTCTGAGAGACTGGGCTCCCTGTGGACATCGAAGGGCTTCGAGAAGTGGGACACGATCGGAATCAGCACAGTGGGGGATCTCTGGACGAGGGGGGGATTCAAAACTTTTGAGACGCTGCAGGCGGAGTTCCAGCTGCAGGGCAGTGAGTACTTTCGGTACCTGCAGGTCCGCCATGCGCTGGGCTCCGTCTTCCCGGATGTTGCATCCATTCCGGAGTCTTCCCCCCTGGAGGACAGAGTGCTGGATGGCCATGTCCCGGACAGCACGATCTCCCTCATATACAAGAAGCTGATTAATGATAGATCGTGCCTGTTAACTAGTCTACGCGAGGCTTGGGTGGCCGACGGGCTGGAGCTGGACGACGAGGATTGGATGTCCGCGGTGGCCTCTCCGAAAGAGGTGGCCATCCCGGCTCGCCTTCGTTTCGTCCAGCTCAAGATTCTTCACCGGGTCTACGTGACGGGGCCGAGGCTTCTACGTATGGGTTTTGCCATGGACGGACTGTGTAAGCGTGGCTGTGGTGCGTTGGCGACTTTTATGCATATACTGTGGGAGTGCCCGAAGGTGGAGCGATTCTGGCGTGGTGTGCATGAGGTCCTGCGTGTGGTCACGCGTGTAGCGCTGCTGCCCGAAGCGAGGAGGTGCTTGTTGAATGTATGGGAACCGAATGACTACTCGGTTCCGCAGACGCGGTGGGTGACTCTGGGATACATGATAGCGAAACGTGATATTGCTCAATTGTGGGGATCCCAGAAGCCCCCTGCGGTGTCGGCCTGGAAAGAGCACATGGATTGGTGTATGTTCCGTGAAAGGGTGGTGTATGTGGCGAGGGGTAAGCCTGGGGCGTGGGTGAAAATCTGGGGCCCCTGGAACGCCTACCGTGGGGGCATTTGTGAGCCACCACAGCTGCCGGCTGCCTCGCCTGCTCCGTCTCCCTAGCTGGACCCTCTTGCTCGGCCGCGGGCACGCGGCCCCCCAGTCCTTGATCTCCTCCCATCCCCCTCTTCAGATCTTTCCTGCCAGTCTGGATCCCCCACTATGGAGCAAGTGTTGTCATCTTGAATCTCGGGTTGCCTTGCGGTTGTGGTTTTTTGTTGATGTTGTTAGTCCTTAAAATGAAACCGTACTCTGTGGCAGGACGCCGTGAGGCCTGCACCGTTGATTACACCTGTGTTTCTACTGTACACCGCTGAGAGACCTTTACTGTCTGTATGTACTATATTTGTGATGCTTTAGCGGCCGGCCGTGCGGTTGTAGGCCCATACCTGTAACCTTTTTATGGATGCAATAAACGGTTTCAAAAAAAAAAAAAAAAAAAAAAAAAATGAGGACCTGGAGGCGAGATCACGCTGCAATAACCTGCGCATAATGGGCGTCCCGGAGTCCACAAACATGGGTCGCCTGGAAAATTACGTGGAAGAAATGCTGTGAGGAGTAATTGGAAGCGAAGAGCTATCAGCTGTGTTCATAGTCGAAAGGGCCCACAGATCATTGCAGGCAAAATCACCCCCCGGAACTCCCCCAAGACCATTTATTGCTAAGATCTTGAATTATAGAGACCGGGACACTGTACTAAGCCTCTCGTGTGAAAAGGGCACCACCCAATTCGATGGAAATTAGATATCTTTTTACCCCGATTTTACTGTCGCAGTGCAGGCATTACGACGGGAGTTCGGCTCAGTGAAAAAGAAGCTACAATCCCTGGGCCTCAAATACGCCATGCTGTATCGGGTCCGTCTGAGAGTAGAATACAACGGCTGCCACACCATACTTACCTCCCCCAAAGCAGCAATGGACTTCATAACGACGGCGGGCGCTCTTGTAGTGCCTCCCCGCCTAACAAAATAGACACCGCGGCTACCTGGAAATAATGAACCTGACTAACACAACCAGACTGCCTTCACAGATAAGTTCTCTTAAGAGACGCTAACACTAATGAATAAGGGTAACAATTGATTAAAGCTGCCGGGTTTAATCTTGTGAAATGGTCAGGGGGAAATTCTCACAAGGGCACTCCTTGAGCATAGGTGACGGAGGGATAGTCCCCTTAATCTGAAGCACTGCACGGCCTCAATATACTGGAGGGTAGCTGGCTGCTTGCGCCTCCAACAAGGGTATTCCCCACTAGGACCAAATGTGCTAATTTTTTAGTATTGGCCCTTTCGGACAATGATGTTTTGTACAGTTTTTCTTTAGATGTTTGTTAAATTGGGTATGGCTTTGGCATGTTTATACCGCCAAAGTGGGTGGGGGAGGGGTACGTTATTGTTGGCCTGTTACAGAGACTCCGACGGCATGTTTCCCGCTAAATATCCGCGTGGATATGCCCCTGCCCTGCGACTTCCATCACAGCACTATAAAATCAATACTAAGAATGGCTCTCTCAACCTGCTCATGTGGAACGCGTGAGGGTTGAATAACCCAAAGAAAGGCAGTCACCAAGTGCACATTACATTTATACAAGACTCACACCTCACTGCACAGGCTGCGAGTAATCTGGGGGCACGATAGGCACACATGAAAATGGCTTCCTCCTACTCCTCCTACACTAGAGGGGTCCTTATCCTAGTACATAAAGCATCCCCTTCACCACGTTGCACTCTGAAACAGATGACCAGGGACGATATATTATATGGCAAGGGAAATGTCGGGGCACAACGCTGACCCTAATAAATGTACATGGCCTTAATACGGACGATCCAGACTTTTACACAACTCTTTATGGCCGGATATACAAATTACAACCCTCCACTTAAACTGCCACTGGACCTGGACCCCACTTGGACAGACTAAACAGGCGAACAGGGTGCTCAGGGAGGGGTTGGACGACTGGGAGCTAAATGATATATGGCAGATTCGGAACGCAGGGAAGCAAGAGGGCACGTTTATTTTAACGGTACATAATATGTGCTCACGATTAGACTACTGGCTCATGACATGCGATGTTAATAACTGGACTCAGGCTGTGAGACACCTACCCCGAATGCTCTCGGATCATTCCCTAGTGTTGCTAGCTTTTGTGCTGCCAAATGAGGCCCCCCACCCCTTTCAATGGAGACTTCAGGCTTCGGCCTTGACGGACTCGGTTTTCCGGGGTAGAGTAAAGACAGCCATTGTTCAATAATTTAATGATAATAAAGGTTCGTTGGACACAGCAGGTGTACTATGGGAAGCTTTTAGGTCCACGATTCGTCAGACGTGTAAAGGGATTTGAGCCGGGGTGTTACAAACTTTGCGATCCTGCCTATCCCAGCTCAAAAAAAACCTGCAAACACTCAAGAGGACATATGAAACCAACCCAGCATCTCAGATGCTGGCAGACATTAGGACACACCTGAATGAATATACCGAGTTGGCGAATCAAGAGATCAGCTACCTATCAAAACGATGGGTGGCGCAGCATATGGGGAGGGAGTGCGACCTGGGCATAGCCTAGCAACCGAAATTAGAGGACCTCAAGACATTCCACATATACTATTACCTTGCCAAATGGAACACAACACCATGATTCCCAAGCAATACTATAATGCTCTGTTGATTTTTACACAAAACTTTATAGCAGGCACAATCCAGCGTCGCTGCGCGACAGAGACATATATTTAAATGATATTGCATTGGCGTGACTCTCAGCCGGGCAAAGGGAGTTTCTGGTCCAACTGATAATGGGGTAGGAGTTTGGTGACGCTTCCGCTCCTTACCTAATTGGAAGTCCCCTAGGCGTGACGGAATTCTGGGTGAGTTTTATAAAACTTTTTCAGATTTAATAATACCTCATTTACTGGCAATGTACCAAGAGGCGTATGATAAATAATCCCTTCCTTCCACTCTCTGGGAGGCACTACTAATCACACTGTTGAAACCCGTAAAAATCATCAAACACGTAGATTCATTTCGCCCGCTATCACTAATTAATACAGATGTTAAAATTCTTGTGATAATTATTGCATCCCAGCTACAACCGTCACTGCAAGCCCTAGTACTGCAGGATCAGGCAGGTTTTATCCCTTATAGGTCCACCACAAATAATGTCAGCTGAATCCCTCACTGCCTGCAGCGGCAATCTTTCTAGATGATGCTAAGGCATTTGACCCTATACAATGGTCTTATATGATCACTTTACTGACTCGCATGGGGATACCATTAGCCTTTTTATGTCGGGTCCTGTTGTTATACATGGACCCAGTTGCCCGCGTCAGAGTTAACTGTGCAATATCTAACCCTGTACGAATCTATAGGGGAGCGCAACAGGGCTGCCCGCTCTCCCCGATCTTATTCGCTCTTGCACAGGAGCCCCTCGCTTGCATTATTCGACAAAAACACGCATCTGCAGCTCTGCGCTTTCGTCAGCGGCCCCTAGCCATATCACTCTATGCTGACGATATGTTAGTGTATTTCAGAGAACCTGGGGTGAGGAAGTACGTCAAACATGAATGGTATTCTGGACTGAGCATTAAATGCAACAAGAAAGTGGTCTTTCCATTAACCCCTGCCACTGTACTCCACGTGTTAGAGTACCCACTAGAGGGGTGCACAGAGTACCTTAAATACCTGGGACTATGGATACACCGTGACCCAGAAGTAGTAATACGTCAAAACTATGATACTGCTGTATCGAAATTGTGAGCTCAGATAACTCGATGGATTAGACTCCACCTGTCTCTAGCTGATAGACTGGCAATCATGAAAATGGTCATCCTGCCTAAGTTTCTGTACCTGTTTGTTAACATCCCTTTTCTTCTCACACACAGTTCTTTAAGACATTACAATCTTGCATGACGACCCTCGCCTGGGCAGGCAAACAACCTCGAATCAGATAGCAGACATGAACGGGCCCCTATATACAAGGTTCGCTGCCCCAGATCTTTATTTGTATTATTTGTGCGCACATGCTCACTCTGGTATCACCCCTAATGATACATAGTGCACACTGCTATTGCACATGAGGAAACACCCCCATTCCCCTTATTGCGATACTACTGCATGTGCAATCAATTCTCAAAGCTGCTAGTACATTAAACAGTACAACTAGGACTTGGCAGCTACTCGCCGCAAGAGCACATAAGACTCCACTATATGCCACAAAATTACCACTACTTCATCATCCTTCTATATCAGGTACAAGGGAAAAGGAAGCTTTAACCATACTACAGGAGGCAGGAATGAGAACATGGGAGGTGCCTTCCCTTCGGGATCCTTCCTCACACTTACCGAGTTCATGGGGAACCAGAATGGTACTCTAAAGCACAGTTTTGTATACCATAGACTAAGAACAACAATGAAAGCTTTGTATCCATGTTTCCTCCGGAACTGGCTGCGCAATATTTCTTGCAGACCCTACTTTCGTGCACTGACAGAAAAAACCATTAGCAAATGGTATGAATTCTCACACTTTACAGACACAGCCAGAGAGCGATGGAACGCAATTCTGGATCCAGCTCTAACAACGGCTGACTAGAAATACTATGGTGTGCTTCTGGATAGACTTACATCGAACAGCAATCCTAAATAATTATTTTTAAATATCTGCAACAGACATATTTTTCCACACTTCAACTTCATAAATTTGGGCTGCTGTCACAATCGACATGTGTACGATGCGGGGCAATCAAAACAGACTTTCTACATTTGGCGTGGGTTTGTAGCCCAGTAGCCCATTACTGGTCACAGGTCACACGAACCATTTTCAAAATGGTGGGGATACGAATAGACTGCTCTTCCATTGTATGCCTGCTGGGTTTTATTAAATCTCTTCCACATGTGACACATAAACTGGTGGCAGTATCTTTACTGATGGGCAAACGTAGAGTGTCCATATGCTGGGGAGGGAGGAGGGCAACAAGACATGCTGACTGCCTTCAAGATTTAGCGTATTGTAAAGCTCAACTGGAGACATATACAGAAGAACTGCCTTCGTCATTGAGGTCAAGAGACTTTTGGTCTTCATATGTAACCTACATGCTGTCCATAAATGGGGACCAGGGCGACTCGCTAGATTATCCTGTGGGTTAATGTGGGGGGAGTGTTGGGAATAGAAGGGGCACAAAGCTAATGTATCTATCATGTCATACTGTATACTGTATATGTGGGGCTGCTATGTTGGAGTCTTCTGTTATTTTATTCCCTCCTTTTTCGTTTTCTTGTTTCCTTTTTTGCATCTTTGATTGTTCCTAGAAATTTTGTATATGTGTACACCTATTCTATGAATAAAACTTTAATAAAAAAATAACATACACACAATGCATGGACAATATCAAAATACAAACATCTTATTTGTGTATGCACTGTTACCTATTCACTCTCCAAACCTTACCACATTGGGGAGAGTTTTGGACTTTGGGGAAGTCAAATTTACTATACCCACTCCAAAATGTAACTACTTTAGGGAAAATGTTGGAATTTTGGGCTGGTGGTCAGACTTACTAATCTCACTCCAGACTTTACTATATTGGGGAAAGTGCTGGACTTTTAGGGTTCATAATTAACTGTATACTGTATATGTGGGGCTGCTATGTTGGAGTCTTCTGTTATTTTATTCCCTCCTTTTTCGTTTTCTTGTTTCCTTTTTTGCGTCTTTGATTGTTCCTAGAAATTTTGTATATGTGTACACCTATTCTATGAATAAAACTTTAATAAAAAAATAACATACACACAATGCATGGACAATATCAAAATACAAACATCTTATTTGCGTATGCACTGTTACCTATTCACTCTCCAAACCTTACCACATTGGGGAGAGTTTTGGACTTTGGGGAAGTCAAATTTACTATACCCACTCCAAAATGTAACCACTTTAGGGAAAATGTTGGAATTTTGGGCTGGTGGTCAGACTTACTAATCTCACTCTAGACTTGACTATATTGGGGAAAGTGCTGGACTTTTAGGGTTCATAATTAACTGCTCCCACAAAATGATAACGGACATTACACTAAAAATAATACATTGGCGTCACCCTGATAAGCAATCGGTACATCTCCTTCTGAAAGTAGCTACTGGACTTCAGAAGGAGGTTTACCGATTGCTTATCAGGTTCGCACCCATATAGGTACTGTACACGTCACGTCTGGTGCAGACTATGTGAAGCTGAACTATGCCATCTACTGGCATGCAAGAGTACTGCTTAAACATCTTCCGGATGCAGTTTGAAGCCTGGGGATATTCTAAGGCAAGGAATCTGTCAGCAGCGCCTGCTTCTCAAGAGCGTTGGAGCCACTCCCTCCCACTTGTGTTTGACAGGAAGAAAAAACTATTGTGCCATTCAAAAACTGCTGTGTATGTTCCTTAGTTTCAATGTTTTTTTAAGAGCCAGTAACACTACGCATTGCGAGGGGCATTTACGTCTGTCGAACACCTATTTCCTAACGAATAGCAGCAGTGGCGCCTTTTGTCGAAATCCATTGAACGCCAGAAGCGCCAATTGTTTCCAATTATTATCCTTACTTGGGAGAAAGGATTCACAGCCCGGCTTTGAATAAGGGATCATTCATTTGATCTGGGTTCCTTCCACTTCTATAACCCATCTGTTTCGATTGCGTTACAGGTAGGGTGTTATTAGCAAACTTAGTAACCCCACCCACCGCGTGACAAGCTAAGGAAATGGACATAAGTACAAGAGGAGTTTCTCTGTTATTTAGTCCTATCCCCTTGTGGAGACCGTACTTTCACTTTCATTAGAATGCGACACACTTGGTGTGCATGTAACAGGGGTGCGAGTTCAGTGGCTTCTGCAGTCTTCACCGATCAGCAGAGCAGCACGCTAATTTAACTCAGAGGTGAGTGGTGACTATCATTGCAACAGACTTTATACATATGGTATTTACAGAAGGTCAAAAGTATAAAAAGGTGTGCCCTCTAACGTGCCCCCTTGTTGATCACTGCACCTTGTGGCAGGCACTTGAGGTGCCTGCCACGGGGAGCAGGGATGAACACAATGTCCCATTTTACTATAGGAGCTTGTGTTATGGCCGGTTTACGTCCATAACACAAGCTCCCACAGAGAAATGTGAGTATGCCACTGCACCATGTGCGGTTGAATCGTAATTAGGCGGTCGGGACCACTGATCGGAGGTAGGTCGGTCCCAACTCCGCCATGATGTCAGTCGGAGGCAACTCCGACCGACATCATAATCGACCCCCAAGAGTCATACTTTCCAAATGTCACTCTTTCTTCATGAAGGATGAGGTTCTAAAGGCAATAAAATCCATGGATGATTTATCCTTTCAACACTACATGTGAGTCTTATTTCAAGACATCTCATCACCTATCCTACTGAGATCATTATCATTTAAACCCATCACAGACAAATTCAGAACTGATGGGATTTGATATAGATGGACTAATCCATTTAGGATTTCTTTTGAGCCTAATGTAAGTCGTATAATTTCTCATACAGATCTGGAGCATAAAATATTTGGTGAGTCCCTTTGCAGGGGGAAGATGCTATATATGTGGAGTAAGGCCGGGGGCTCCATTTCGGGAGCTTTTGATTCAACATGCCAGAGAAACAGGGGAAAAACAAGAGCTAAGAGATACAGAGATGCTTGGAGCACAAGCACATGGCGCACCTAGAGTTAAGATGACTATATAATGGAGAAGACAAAAGCTAATTACCTTTAAGTGTAGTTCTCCAGTTTTGGCATCTTTTATAGGTTCACATGCTTAATCAAACGTGTTGTCAAGCTGGGAGTGCCACAGTAATCATACAGAGTAGTGAAATCTTAAACATAGGCAGAAAAGCTTTAACAAAGTCAAAGTAATAGACTATCTACATCTTTTCAAAAAAGCCAAACGTCATCCAATCAGCATACAACATAGCATTTACCCTTCCCCACCTAGGTCACTAGAGCTCAGATTTTGTAGCACAAGTGTTGAAGAAGATTATAACATGAGTGTGCCTGAAATAGGGAGGAGGGTGGCTTGCATGTGAATCTATGAAGGACACCAATACTAGAGAACTACAGTTAAAGGTAAGTAACTTTTTGTTTCCAGGGTTGGATCTTTTATAGATTCACATGCTTGAATCAGAGAAGCTAGCAAAACAATTTACAGCACCCAGTGATTAGCGGATGGTGGGAGACAACCTTATTGGAACATTTGATGTAGATGTCCCATTGCCGGATATCTTTGTAGTGTTGAATCTTGACAGCAATGTTGCCTAAAGGTGTGTCTGTACTTCCATGTAGCTGCACTGCACATGTCTGCTATGGGCACTCTGGCAAATAAGGCTGTGAAAGTAGACACCCTAGTGGTTGAATGTGCTGTCACAGTTCCCTGGAGAGGACAGCCTGTTATATATTGACAAAAGAATATTGCTGAAGGCATCCTGTGAGCCATTCCTGTTTTATAAAGATATCGTTCTTTCCGCGGATGACTAAAAGGCATTCAAAGTTGATCGGTCCATCCAACACATTTTGTTCTATCAATATAGAAACTTTAGGCATCTTTCTACATCTAAAGTATAAAGAGCTCTCCCAGCTGCATTATTTTGAAAGTAATTTTTTTAAACTACTGTTTTGTGTAAATGTAAGTCAGATGGTAATTTAGGAATTAAATGCGAGTTTGTTCTTAGTAGGACTCTGGCATCTCAAAATTGAAGAAAGGGTTCTTTGATCGTAAAGTCTTGAATTTCGCTACCTCTTCTAACAGAAGTCAGAGCCAACAGAAGTGTTATCTTCCAAGAAAGAAATTTCAATTCAGCTTTTGGAATTGGCTCTAAAGGACTTCCAATCAAATGGGACAGAACTGTGTTAAGTTGCCATGAAGTAGGAGATCCTATTGGAGAAAACAAATGAAAGGTCTTTCAGGGATTCCTTGATGAGTCTGTTAGGCCAAAGCAATGGATGCTTCAGTGTCTTTTTAAAGATTGAAATGGCAGCCAAATGGACTATGACTGATATGTGACTAAAGCCAAATCTATGCTTGGCAAACAATACCAGAATTGTTTCCATTCTACCCCATACGTCTTATTTGTAGAATTGACTCTGGCTTTAGATAGTATGTCCCTGCAGTCATTTTCATCCGCGGCCCGTGCAGGTAAGAGCGGCGGGGCGTAGGGCCGGGTGGGTGGATTTCGACAGGCGACGAGGGAAAATTAATTATTTATTTAATTTTCCCTCGTGGTCATCTGTTGAATCCTCCCTGGACCCGGCCCCACTGCCTCACCGTTCTTACCTGCACGGGCCGCTGCTGATCATTCAAGATATCTAGGAGGTGAAATTTGTTGAATTCAGGAGCCAAGTTGACAATCTCAATGAGCGTGAGCTCGAATGGGATGAAGGATTTGGCCATTGCAGTAAGACAGTAGATTTGTTGACGGCTTCATCAAAATTTGAGACTGCTTTAGGAAGAAAAGTAGCTAACATAACCAATACCATCTGGGCCACAATGGGGCAATCAGAATGAGGCACTAAGGCTCTTTTCCATATTTGTCAATACCCTCTGTACCATGGGCACCGGAGGTAAATCATATGCATAAGTTCCTGACTAAGTGATTAAAAATGCATTTACCCAATGGCCCAGGAAGGCTCTGCCTGCTGGTGTAGTATTGGCATTTCCGGTTCAGATTAGATGTGAATAAATGCAGCTTTGGTGGAAGATGTGGTCCACTTGCACTTGATTCAATTCCCATTCGCGACTGTCTTTTGGTGTTCTGCTGAAACTGTCTGCCCAGAAGTTGGTTATCCCTGGTACATGCTCTGCTGTGATTTGTATATGGTGTTATATAGCCTATTTACATATGTTCTGAGCTTCTTTCAAAAGCAGATCTGAATATCTTCTTCCCTTCTTGTTGATGCGATACATACTTGTTGCGTTGTCTGTGCGCACCAACACTGATGAGTTCTTGATCTTGAAAGAAAGGAGTGTAAGCCTAGTGCTACTGTTCTCAATTTGAGGACATTAATATGTGGTTGTACCTCTCTGGGCGCCCACTTGCTTCTGACAGATAGATCCAGCACGTGTGCACCCCAACCTTCCAAGGATGTGTCCGCCATCATAATGAAGTGAGTGTTCTTCTGGAAAAACAACAATTCGACTGTGGTATTCTTATGTTGTGTCAACCAAGGTAAGGCTTGTTTAATTTGGCTTGACACCTATATAGGGTAATTGAATGATCCTTTGGTTTGTAGCCATTGCTTGTTAAGTTTTTCCTGAAATGGCCTCATGTGAAGGTGAAAATGTCGGATCAAAGGGATGCAGGACAACATCACCCTAAAAAGGAAATGAAAAATTGGTGATTGAACTTTCTTTCTCTAACTGTTTGGCTAATATAGTTAGACAAGCTTCTAAATCTTTGGATGGAAAGGCCTTGTTCGCATCCATGTCTAGAGATGCTTTCTCAAATGTGCTGCTACTGGATCCATGCACTTTGTGAATATTCTCAGGGCTTGAAGCCAAACGGGATGACTTTGAATTGATATGGGTGATTGGTCACTTTGACTCGCAGATATTTCTTATGACTAGAATGGATTGGTATATGAATAAGAAGAAAGAAGAAATGTGGATTTGGAGAGCGCTCTTCTACCTCGGGGTGTCTAGGCGGTGTAGCTCTAGGGGAAGAAATAAGCTGAACTGAATCTATCGAGGAAGAAAAGACTAAAACTAGAGCTATTTGTGAAAAAGCCAGGTTTTAAGGGCCTTACGGTCAGATTTATTCTTACGGTCTGGAGGCATGGAGTTCCATAATCTAGCTGTAAGGTGATGAAGCTTCTGCCACCCCAATTAGCTCTTCTGACTCACAAGATTGAATGCAGATGAGGATCGTAGCGATCAAGAAGGGACATATCGCTAAAAGCGATGTGTGAAATACATGGGTACTGAACCGTGTAATGCTTTAAAAGCAATGCAGAGGACATTTAAGTTGATCTGGTTTTTGATAGGTAGCCAGTGCAGTAAAGGGAGAGCATAGGCAACTGACTGATGTTTAGGGATAGCTGGAAGAAGACGGGCAGCAGCGTACTGAATAATCCGCAGTTTATTTAAAACCCTTTTTTGAATATTGGAGAAGAGCGCGATGCAGTAATACATTTTCAACATTATGAGGATAGACAGCACGGATTTTAATAAATCATGTGGAATAAAAGGAAAACATTTCCTGGGTGTTTTTAGTATGTAGAAACCAGAAGAGGTAATAGAATTAACATGGCCTTCAAAGGAGAGCTTGTCGTCAAAGTAAACTCCAAGGTTTTTACTTTAGCAACTGGGGTGGGAACATCCCTTAGCTACGAGGCCGAGACCGAGATCAGAAAGATGTATTTCTGCCAAACAGCAGGACCATAGCTTGAAAGAATTTAATTTCAAGCAGTTGCTTGACATCCATTTTCTCTAATATAGCACATACAGTCCTAAAATCTAGAAGCTATAATCATCAAAATTTGAGGCTGCTTTAGGAGGAAAAGTAGTTACCATAACCAATACTATCTGGGCCACCATAGGGGAATCAGAATGATACGATGCTAGTGGTGGTATGTCTGCTGAGACAAAACCAAAGGGGTTGATGGACAGAGTGTTGAACATTGCAAGCACTCACCCCCAGTCAACTGATCTGGGTTTAATCCATCATCAGTCCAGCCCGAACTGCCAAACCATGTCTTCCCTGGACCGGAAACAAGCATCCTGGGACCGGTTTCTGGCTAATCAGCCATCATCAGCCAGGCTAGCTTGAATCCAATGTGAGCAAGGGACCCACGTCTGGGCATACCCTGCCAACTTAGGGCGAACAAAGCAAAACCAAAGGGGATGATGGACGGAGTGTTGAACATTGCAAGCACTCACCCCCAGTCAACTGATCTGGGTTTAATCCATCATCATTCTTTAGCTCACTCTGCCACCCCAGTTCAGACATGGACATATGCAAATAAGTCTGACCCTGTGCCTCATGGGAACAGTTCAGCCCGAACTGCCAAGCCATGTCTTCCCTGGACCGGAAACAAGCATCCTGGGACCGGTTTCTGGCTAATCAGCCATCATCAGCCAGGCTAGCTTGAATCCAGTGGAAAAGTGAGCAAGGGACCCACGTCTGGGCATACCCTGCCAACTTAGGGCAAACAAAGCAAAACCAAAGGGGATGATGGACGGAGTGTTGAACATTGCAAGCACTCACCCCCAGTCAACTGATCTGGGTTTAATCCATCATCATTCTTTAGCTCACTCCGCCACCCCAGTTCAGACATGGCCATATGCAAATCAGTCTGACCCTGTGCCTCATGGGAACAGTCCAGCCCGAACTGCCAAGCCATGTCTTCCCTGGACCGGAAACAAGCATCCTGGGACTGGTTTCTGGTTAATCAGCCGTCATCAGCCAGGCTAGCTTGAATCCAGTGGCAAAGTGAGCAAGGGACCCACATCTGGGCATACCCTGCCAATTTAGGGCGAACAAAGCAAAACCAAAGGGGATGATGGATGGAGTGTTGAACATTGCAAGCACTCACCCCCAATCAACTGATCTGGGTTTAATCCATCATCATTCTTTAGCTCACTCCGCCACCCCAGTTCAGACATGGCCACAGTCAACTGATCAGGACTGTTTCCATGAGGCACAGGGTCAGATTGATTTGCATATGGCCATGTCTGAACTGGGGTGGCGGAGTGAGCTAAAGAATGATGATGGATTAAACCCAGATCAATTGACTGGGGGTGAGTGCTTGCAATGTTCAACACTCTGTCCATCATCCCCTTTGGTTTTGCTATGTCTGCTGAGACACCAGGTATGGTCGGTACCTAAAAGGTACCTTATAGTTACCAACCGTATCAGTTGTCTCAAAAAAGACAGCTGGTATGGCACCAAAACTGGTAGATTATTGGCCCCTTCCACAGACACCCTAAACTGGCTGAGGCTGTCTTTGCTGAAGGACTCTTAAAGATCTTACAGTGTCTGCATCAGATTTAATAGACTGGAACTCTTCATCGACATGTCATTGAAATAAGGATTCTCCATCGTATGATATGACTGGCATCCTACTCTGCATCTCCAATCTTAAAGAGGTCTAATGTAACCACTCGTATCCGTCTAAGACTGTTACCCATGCAAGCTGCTTAGATTCAGTCATTGCAATGTCCATTGATGTTTCGGTGACTGCAGATGATGTTCTTTCATCTTCTTTCAGAACTACCATTGCTTCCGCCTTATTTTTGGCTGGCAGGTGGTCGTCCAAAAACTGACCACATCTGATGGTCATATCAGGCATGAATTGCTAGTGTGTTGGCCGCCCTGATTGATGTAACAGCCATTGCAGAAAACCTTTTCCAAATATTGTCAAGTCTCCAGCCGTCTTGTTCAGGGGTCGTAGTGCATGGAGATCTCAGGTTGCTAGACCGTTGTTAGACCGGCTGCATCATTGTTTAATCTGTAGTGGGATGACCAAACAAGTCAAGCTTGAGTATTTTCAGATGCCTTATGCTTCTTGTCAATTCTGAGGATCACTGCAACTACTCTGGCTGGATTTTTTATCACTTTTAGGTCTTCTGACCAAACATAGTCAGTTATTGGTATAGTCTTTACAGACTTATTTATTTATTTGTTCATTGTTTTGTACTGCGCAAACTTGACCCCATGGGGTATCAGAGCGCCTCACAGTACAGGACATGATTACTTTTTTTTCAGTACAATACTCTGGATAGCATTTAACATATTAAAGTCCAATTCAAAGTTGTCACAGCCATTTCCCTCGAGGGAAAATAATAAAATAATAATACTTTAGCACATTCACAGAAAGTAAGTCTAGAGGAACCATATCATCAAGGGAAGCAAGAACCTGTATTGAACAGGTGAAAATGGTTCTTATCCAAAAAGCTCTGTGTCTCTAAATGAGAGGATTTTAGGCTAATCTTATGTGGTTGTTCTGTATTGTTTACTGTAGGAATTTGCTCAATAGAAAGATCTTGGTTTCTCTCTTGAATCTTGCGGAGTTGGGTAACCTTCTCATGCTTGGAGGTAGCGAATTCCATATTCCTCTGTGCAGCACCTGAGAACGCTCGGTCATAAGTTTTTATTGCAAAAATCGGTGACTTCAGTACTAGGGGCCTCATGTACGTAGCCGAATACCGGTCGGTAACGGCCGATTTTCGGTAATTATACCGTTACCGACCGGTATTTAGGCTTGTGACATGTAGGGGGCTCATTTCTGTATTCGGTAATTTACCGAATCGGTAAAATTACCGAATCGGTAATTTTACCGATTCGGTAAATTCCGAATACAGAAATGAGATGTAGGGGGAGTGTGTGTGTGTTGTTTGGAGTCGGTATTTACCACCAACTAATAGTTGGTGGTAAATAAAGTATGGATGTGTAAACGCATTCAATAGCGCTTAGAAGTGTGCAATGTGGCAGACATACATGCCCTTAGGGCATGTATGTGTGCCACATGTGCACACATGGCCGAATCAGGGGTGCAACAGGGTGTCAATGTGACACCCTGCCACCCTTGCATGTGCTCCCCCAATACCGAATCGGTATTTACTGATTCGGTAATGAGGCATACCTTCCCATCAATGGGAAGGTATGCCTCATTACCGAATCGGTAAATACCGATTCGGTAATTACCGACTCACTCCGATTCGGTAACATTTACCGAATTTTTACCTACATACACTTTACCGATTCTTAAATACCAAATCGGTATGATTCGGTATTTTAGAATCGGTAAAGTGTATGCCACCTACATGAGGCCCTAGGTCTCTGGCTCTCCTGGATTGTCTGCTTAACCCGATATCTCCAATTTATGAGCTAGATATCTTGGAGAATTGAACTGTAGCGCGTTGTGTGTTATACATGCCAATTTGAGCTGAATTCTGGCTTCGTAAGGTAGCCAATTCAGCGCTTTCAGGTGAGGAGAGATATGGTCGAATTTTTTTGAACCTCTTAGGAGTCTTGGTGCTGCGTTGAGGCAGGCTTTTCGAGGTGCTGTTGCAATTTTGGGGAGCCCAGAAAGTAGTGTGCATCTGTATTCGATCCTCAAGATTACAAATGCCTGAACTGCCATTTTGAGGTCTGCTGCTTCAATTAAGTTGGTTTCAATTTCTTAATATAGCTCAGGTGAAATCAAGCATTTCTAGCCAACGTGATGATGTGTGATTGCATGTTTAGGCTCTGGTCTAGAGTGATTCCTTGAGACTCGATTGATTCTACAATGATCCGGGTGCAGTTGAGTGCGGTGATCAATTTGGTCCATTATTTTATAATGGGCGGGCTTTTGGTGGGGGATATAAGGAGGAATTCAGTTTTTTTGCGTTAAGTTTAAGCTGATTGCTGGTTAACCATAGCATTGTCGCCCTTAAAGCCTTGTTCAGTGTTAAGATCTCCTCCAAAGAGGAAATCTTAATGTAAATCTGAGTGTCATCAGCGTACATGTGGAAAAAGACGTTGACACGGTGGAGTATATCCATTAGTTGTTCCACATATAGGTTGAATAGTGAAGGGGAGAGGTTTGATCCTTGTGGAAACCCTATCTGAATGGGGAGGATGCTGACAAGTTTTTATTCACCAGAAATCTTTGTGATCTGTTCCTCAAGTAGGACTAGAACCATTCAAGAACATTCCCAGAAAAACCCATCCTGTTCTCCAGAAGTTCCAGCAACATGATGTGGTTAACTGTGTCGAACGCAGATGATAAATCAAGAAGGATTAAAAGACATGCTTTGTTTTGGTCCAGAGCAACTAATGTGTTGTCTACTATGTGCAGTATTACCGTTTCCGTACTATGATTTGATCTAAATCCCGATTGGCAATTGTCTAGAAGTTGGAATTTAGAGATGTGCTGGCTTAGTTGTTGATGAACACATTTTTCTATTACTTTAGCTAATAGGGGAACGTTGGATACTGGATGAAAATTGCTAGGTTCAGCGGGATTCTCTGTCGTTTTTTTTTATGATCCAAATGACTTGGCCCATCTTTAGACAGCATTGACTATCGATGTCCAACTAGGGATGATCTCCTGATCAAAGTACGGCACAAATTTTGCAGGGAGTGGATCGTTGTAGTGTTTGTTAGGCTTAATGGCCGATAAGGTTTTAAGGATATCATTGTGGTCATATAGTTTAAAAGAGGACCATAGAACCTCATTTTTGAGTAATGACTGATTGGGCAGTGATGAATCACTTGGTTGTGAAGCAACCCATGAAGATGCTGCTGTCCTAAGCTCACATTCCAAGGACGTGGCCTTGGATGTAAAGAAATTTGCGAATTCTTCACAGCTAATTTGAGATTTTGTTGATTCTAGTGCGCATTTCTATGTTTTGTTCGATTGATGTTTAACTTATTTAAAGAGTTTCCAAGGTCTGTTTTTCGCATTCTCCAATTCCGTTCTGAAGAATTGTTTTTTAGATTTCAGAATGTTTTTGTTGTAGGCATTTCAGGTTTTTCTTAGCAGTTTTAGCTGTGGGGATGATGGTAGTTGTCTCCATTTCCATTTTGCTAGTCTCAGTTTACGTCTTTCTTCATTAAGTGCTCCACTGAATCAGGGATTTTTATCTTTGTCCGAAATTTGTTTTTGTTTTAACTGTGCTATAGTGTCCATTATCTCTGACATATTCGCATTGTAGTGCTCCGTGAGTTGGCTAGCGTTTGTCAAATTTCTGGGAGGGGGAAGATCCCTCCTGCATAGTGAAGCAAGCTTCTCATTGGCCACGTTCTTTGTGGTCCTTACCCATTGTTTGGGTTTGATTGGTTGAGTGGGTTTTTTCTTTAATACTCTAGGAATTAAAAAAGTTATTATGTGATGATCTGACCAGTCACAAAGCATGATTGAGGGTAAGTTCACAGCTTCATCTTTGGATATGATCCAGTCTAGCGTGGAGCTTTTCACGTGCGTTGGAAGCGTGCAGGCTTGTACTGGGTTTTGATCTGCTAGGAAGTCTTTGATGATGTTGACCTGGCTGCCGTTCCAGTGTAAGTTGAAGTCTGCTAGGAATTAGTCATTTGAGTGTGGGGATGCGTTTGCTGTGATGATCTCCAATAAGTGGTCGATAAAAGGTTCACTCTTGCCTGGTGGGTGATAGAATGCATGGGGCCCGATTCACAGAACTAACTTAAGACAAAATCCTAAACTTACTACCATTTTCGTATTCACAGATGACACTTACTCATTTCGGTATTCACAGAAGACATTTACTCACTTCGGTATTCACAGAAGTTAGGAGTCCTAACTTTAGGACTTACTACTACTAAACTGAGAAAAATCCTAATTTTAAGGTTTTCTGTATTCACAGAAGACATTTAGGAGTCCTAAAGTTAGGAGTCCTAACTTTACTACTACTAAATTGTGAAAAATCCTAATTTTAAGACTTTCGGTATTCACATAAGGCATTTAGGAGTCCTAAAGTTAGGAGTCCTAACTATACTACTACTAAACTGAGAAAAATCCTAATTTTAAGACTTTCGGTGTTCACAGAAGGCATTTAGGAGTCCTAAAGTTAGGACTTCTAACTTCTGTGAATACCGAAATGAGTAAGTGCCTTCTGTGAATACCAAAATGAGTAAGTGCCTTCTGTGAATACCAAACTGGTAGTAAGTTTAGGATTTTGTCTTAAGTTAGTTCTGTGAATCGGGCCCATGGACCTTGCATTGCTGTTTCTCAGTATTTAATAAAGAAAGTGCAAGGAATTCACATGAGCTAGAGGGTCGGCAGGCAATGGAGTAACCAAGAGCTCTGAGCAATGGATGACTGCGATATCCCCTCCTTTTCTCTTCAGCCTGTCTCGCCTCACAATGAAATAGTTAGGGGGCACCAGTAGGTCCAAACATGGCGACAAAGATTCAGTAAGCCATGTCTCAGTTAGGATTGCTACGTCGATCTCATGACTCAAGATCAGATCAGCTATGTCTGACGCATGTTTCACTGCTGGGCGGCAATTGATTAGTAGCCCTGTGAGAGGTTTCTGAGAATCTAGGCTGGTGCTCGATTCGAGGTGGATAGAGTTATTTGCTTCAGGTTATTCATATTTAATTTTCTGTAATTGGGCCTCACTTCTCTGAAGGAGTTGATTGGGACTGAGCTGATTACATTTACATCGCTTTTGTTACATAAGATAGTTGTTATCTGAGTCAGCTCGTAGGATTGCAGTAGGGCTTGCGTTTCCTCATCCAATAGATAACTAGGGAGTTTGCGAGGTCGATGTTGACTGTTTGATAGAGGCATTGGTGTTGCTTTTATATTGCTATGTAGTGAGAGTACTGCATTTTGAATACTCTTGAATTTGGAGAGTGAGTTTTCCGTGAGGTGCACAATATTCTTCAGATCCAGTAGAGCTTTGAAAATGGTTTGTATTAGGTTACTAGAATTTAGATTCTGAGTATCTGGTATCACTGCAGGAGCAGGGGGGATGAAGGATTAGCTCAGGAGACTTGACGATTGATTGTTTAGTAATTCACCATCTAATGACTCACTGACCATTAACTTAGGTACGGCATTGATTATGCTTCTAGTTTATCTTCTATCCCAGGGGGAGAAATGAAGGCTTTTTATTAGATTAGGAGGTGAGCTCCCACGGTCTGGCGAGTTAGCTGTTAGTGGAGTGTTGAATGGTTGTTGGTTCACTAAAGTCTTTGGTTCCTTAAAGTTAAAAAGAAAACAGTTATCCTCCTTTGTTAGCACTGGTAAGTTAAATGTGTTACATGCTCTGTCAATGAGATTGTTAAAGTCTCTAATGTCATATGGAGAAGAATCCACCATAGGAGGAGTGACATGCCCTGCAATGAATGCATCATAATCTTCTCATTCCAGAATATTACGTTTTGAAGTGACTGGAAGTAGTTGTACTTCTTCCAGATTATTATCAGAATATGGGTCATCTCCAGATGGTGGTACAGACCGAAATGACAGCAGGAACTGTTGTGGTAAAGGAGTTAAACAACTTTTAGTTAAAGGCACGTGACCAGGAGTCGCTCTTGTTTGGGGTCCTGAATGAGAAGGAGACATAGGTCTTGAATGTTGTCTTCTAGGCTTGGGATGTATCTGATTCGGGGATGAGTTTGTATAAAAGCACTGGGATCACAGATTCAAGTGACGTTTGAGTAGTCTGATCAGAAGTGTTAGAAATAGCCCTTTCTGCAGTTTTTACCTTGTTATTGCTGGCATCGGGCTTCTGGGCACCTTACCACTGCTAACCACTGCTAAACTGCATGTGCTCTCGTCTCTAAACAAGGCAATATTGGCTTATTCCCAATTGGTATATTTAATTTACTGATAATTCCCTAGCAAAGTACAATACATCTGCCCAGGGCCTGTAAATTAAATGCTACTAGTGGGCTTGAAGCATTGCTTGTGCCACCCACTTAAGTAGCCCTTTAACCATCTCTCAGGGCTGCCGTTGCAGAGCCTGTGTGTGCAGTTTACACTGCCATTTCGACATGGCAAAATAAACCTTTTGTCAGGCTCAAATTTTCCCTTTTTATACATATAAGTCACCCCTAAGGTAGGACCTGGGCAACCCAGCGGGCAGGGTGCGCTGTATTCAAAAGGCAGGACATGTACTTACATTTTTACAGGTCCTGGTAGTGAAAAACTTAAATTCGTTTTTCACTACTGCAAGGCCTATATCTCCATAGGATAACACTGGGATAACCTTATTACATTTCAAAATAGGAAGATATAACTGTTTCAGGTTTGGTGTCTCTTGATTTAGAACTTTAAATTCAAACTCATGGTGAAGTCAGATTTCAAAAAGCAATTCTGAAAATGCCACTTTTAGAAAGTTGGCAGGGTATGCTCAGACGTGATTCCCTTGCTCACTTTGCCACCGGATTCAAGCAAGCCTGGCTGAAGACGGCTGTAATGCCAGAAACCGGTCCTAGGAGGCTTGCTTCCGGTCCAGGGAAGGCATGGCTTGGCAGTTCGGGCTGGACTGTTCTCATGAGGCACAGGGTCAGACTGATTTGCATATGGCCATGTCTGAACTGGGGTGGCAGAGTGGGCTAAAGAACGGTGATGGATCAAACCCAGATCTGTTGACTGGGTGTGAGTGTTTGATTGGTTCTGATGCTCCGTCCATCGCCACCCCCTTTTGTACCGCTTTGTTCGCCATAAGTTGGCAGGGTATGCTCAGACGTGAGTCCCTTGCTCACTTTGCCACCGGATTCAAGCAAGCCTGGCTGAAGACGACTGAAATGCCAGAAACCGGCCCTAGGAAGCTTGTTTCCGGTCCAGGGAAGGCATGGCTTGGCAGTTCGGGCTGGACTGTTCTCATGAGGCACAGGGTCAGACTCATTTGCATATGGCCATGTCTGAACTGGGGTGGCAGAGTGGGCTAAAGAACGGTGATGGATCAAACCCAGATCTGTTGACTGGGTGTGAGTGTTTGATTGGTTCTGATGCTCCGTCCATCGCCACCCCCTTTTGTACCGCTTTGTTCGCCATAAGTTGGCAGGGTATGCTCAGACGTGAGTCCCTTGCTCACTTTGCCACCGGATTCAAGCAAGCCTGGCTGAAGACGGCTGAAATGCCAGAAACCGGTCCTAGGAAGCTTGTTTCCGGTCCAGGGAAGGCATGGCTTGGCAGTTCGGGCTGGACTGTTCTCATGAGGCACAGGGTCAGACTGATTTGCATATGGCCATGTCTGAACTGGGGTGGCAGAGTGGGCTAAAGAACGGTGATGGATCAAACCCAGATCTGTTGACTGGGTGTGAGTGTTTGATTGGTTCTGATGCTCCGTCCATCGCCACCCCCTTTTGTACCGCTTTCGTTCGCCATAAGTTGGCAGGGTATGCTCAGACGTGAGTCCCTTGCTCACTTTGCCACCGGATTCAAGCAAGCCTGGCTGAAGACGGCTGAAATGCCAGAAACCGGTCCTAGGAAGCTTGTTTCCGGTCCAGGGAAGGCATGGCTTGGCAGTTCGGGCTGGACTGTTCTCATGAGGCACAGGGTCAGACTGATTTGCATATGGCCAAGTCTGAACTGGGGTGGCAGAGTGGGTTAAAGAACGGTGATGGATCAAACCCAGATCTGTTGACTGGGTGTGAGTGTTTGATTGGTTCTGATGCTCCGTCCATCGCCACCCCCTTTTGTACCGCTTTGTTCGCCATAAGTTGGCAGGGTATGCTCAGACGTGAGTCCCTTGCTCACTTTGCCACCGGATTCAAGCAAGCCTGGCTGAAGACGGCTGAAATGCCAGAAACCGGTCCTAGGAAGCTTGTTTCCGGTCCAGGGAAAGCATGGCTTGGCAGTTCGGGCTGGACTGTTCTCATAAGGCACAGGGTCAGACTGATTTGCATATGGCCATGTCTGAACTGAGGTGGCAGAGTGGGCTAAAGAACGGTGATGGATCAAACCCAGATCTGTTGACTGGATGTGAGTGTTTGATTGGTTCTGATGCTCCGTCCATCGCCACCCCCTTTTGTACCGCTTTGTTCGCCATAAGTTGGCAGGGTTTGCTCAGACGTGAGTCCCTTGCTCACTTTGCCACCGGATTCAAGCAAGCCTGGCTGAAGACGGCTGAAATGCCAGAAACCGGTCCTAGGAAGCTTGTTTCCGGTCCAGGGAAGGCATGGCTTGGCAGTTCGGGCTGGACTGTTCTCATGAGGCACAGGGTCAGACTGATTTGCATATGGCCATGTCTGAACTGGGGTGGCAGAGTGGGCTAAAGAACGGTGATGGATCAAACCCAGATCTGTTGACTGGGTGTGAGTGTTTGATTGGTTCTGATGCTCCGTCCATCGCCACCCCCTTTTGTACCGCTTTGTTCGCCATAAGTTGGCAGGGTATGCTCAGACGTGAGTCCCTTGCTCACTTTGCCACCGGATTCAAGCAAGCCTGGCTGAAGACGGCTGAAATGCCAGAAACCGGTCCTAAGAAGCTTGTTTCCGGTCCAGGGAAGGCATGGCTTGGCAGTTCGGGCTGGACTGTTCTCATGAGGCACAGGGTCAGACTGATTTGCATATGGCCATATCTGAACTGGGGTGGCAGAGTGGGCTAAAGAACGGTGATGGATCAAACCCAGATCTGTTGACTGGGTGTGAGTGTTTGATTGGTTCTGATGCTCCGTCCATCGCCACCCCCTTTTGTACCGCATTGTTCGCCATAAGTTGGCAGGGTTTGCTCAGACGTGAGTCCCTTGCTCACTTTGCCACCGGATTCAAGCAAGCCTGGCTGAAGACGGCTGAAATGCCAGAAACCGGTCCTAGGAAGCTTGTTTCCGGTCCAGGGAAGGCATGGCTTGGCAGTTCGGGCTGGACTGTTCTCATGAGGCACAGGGTCAGACTGATTTGCATATGGCCATGTCTGAACTGAGGTGGCAGAGTGGGCTAAAGAACGGTGATGGATCAAACCCAGATCTGTTGACTGGGTGTGAGTGTTTGATTGGTTCTGATGCTCCGTCCATCGCCACCCCCTTTTGTACCGCTTTGTTCGCCATAAGTTGGCAGGGTATGCTCAGACGTGAGTCCCTTGCTCACTTTGCCACGGGATTCAAGCAAGCCTGGCTGAAGATGGCTGAAATGCCAGAAACCGGTCCCAGGAAGCTTGTTTCCGGTCCAGGGAAGGCATGGCTTGGCAGTTCGGGCTGGACTGTTCCCATGAGGCACAGGGTCAGACTGATTTGCACATGGCCATGTCTGAACTGGGGTGGCAGAGTGGGCTAAAGAACGGTGATGGATCAAACCCAGATCTGTTGACTGGGTGTGAGTGTTTGATTGGTTCTGATGCTCCGTCCATCGCCACCCCCTTTTGTACCACTTTTAGAAAGTTGTCATTTTCTTACTTCGCCTGCTGCCTGTATCTGATCACATGTCTGGGGTGGGTAACAGCTGGGGTTTGTGTAATCACCATTGACAGTCACATGCAATGAGAGTTTAGGTGTGACTTGATAGGCCATCTTAGAAGAATAGGAGGGAAGAGGTAGTCCCAGCCTCACTTACACTTGAATAGGCTGTGCCCCGTCCCCACACAGAGGGTTGCATACCTCCCTGTAGTGGGTCTGGAGAAAGGGTAGGAAAGGATGACCACTGTGCACTTCAAAGGCCTGTCTTTAAAGTCTACCCCACTTCAAAGGCCCAACTGGGTATAACTACTGGACCTCTGATGCCACCACTTCAGTGCGCTTCTGGACCTGTGACGAATCAGCTAGTAAGGACTTCTGTTTTGCTGTACTTCTTCCTTGCTGTGCTGACCTGCTGCCTGCTGCCCTCTTGCCTGTATCAGGGAATTGGATGTGCATCACTTAAACCTAGAGTGACTCTGATGGCTAATTGGCTGGCCTGCTGATTTGAAGTCTCAGGGAAATAAAAGGCTTTCAACCACCCTGCTTCTGCACCTAGACTCTGCCATCTGTCAGTCTTCCCTGCCAAGTGGTGCCACCCCAGTCCTAGACCCTTGGAAGTTTGCCCGAAGTGATTCTCCAGAAGCACATCCTCAAGCAGAACTGATGCATCTCTCTGGCCCATCTCCGAGCAGAACCGACTCATCGTGGCTGTTGCGATAGACTGGACCCACCGCAAAAGATTCACATCGCCTCTGCATCCCACATCTGGGAAAAATGCATCCATCACCTTCGGAACTGACACAGCGCATCACACAATAGCCTCGACGATGAACCTCCACATTGCAGCGTCACCACTCATCAGAATCCGACACTTCGTCTCCACTGCGCCTTGAGTCCTCAACACCACCCTTTGCATTGCAAACCCTTTCAACGGGATTCTTGACACTGCTGCATCAGGACCTTGGACCGCAGCCTCACTGCATTTTGTAACCAACACATTGCCTCTACTGCGCTCCGCATCTTCAACGCGGATCCATGCAAACACTGCACAACCAGAATTAAGGTACTTTTGTTCAGCCGGCCGAACTAGGTCCCTGTAGCCGGCCCGCACTCCATCGCAGTCGGCCTGAATGTTTGACTTTTTCCCAGTCCAGAGTGACCAAATAGCGTTTTTTGCATCTAAGCGCCATATTTTACTATAACCTTTAACATTCAATTCCTCAAGTTACTTATTGTATTTTTGTTGTTTTGGTTTTGTTTTATTTATTAAATTAAGAGCTATTCTTCTAACATGGTGTGAAATCTTTTTGTGTGGTGTTTTCACTGATTAATCATTTGAAGTGTTGAACAAATACTTTACACATTGCCCCTATAGTTAAGCCTGACTGCTCTGTGCCAAGCTACTAGAGGATAAGTGCAGGTTAATTTAGGGCCTACTTGTGCCTTACCTTGGCTAGGATTTGGGTTACTGCTAGACCGGGGCTCATACCCCAGTCAACCAGGAACTCAGTGTCTAACAATAAGAATCATACCCATACTGCCAAGCTGATACTAACATCTTCTATGTGACAAGGGACAGTGGAAAAATGCCTTCCAGTTCCCTATTTTCTTCCTCGCATTGGTCTTGATATTTTACTTTCTAGTTGTTGGAATAAATATGGGCCCAAAAGGACCATCATAAGCCTCAGACCCTTCAGAATCTAGGAGACGTTGTGGTCGACATGGAGACACCTTGCTTGGTGATGTATGTTCAGACGTAAGTGGCATTGGGAAACCACTTTCTGAAATTAAGGTCATTCTGGATGATTTTGTTGATGGTGCTGTAGTTGATGAGGTTTTCATAGATAATGATCCAGAAGTCTTGGTAAGCGAATGTCAGTCTTCTTCATCGACAATGATTTCATCAACAGTGTAGTCTTTTGCGCTGGTCTCATCAGTGGTAATAATGTTGACATTTTTTGATTTGGAACTGGCTCCTCATAGATCTTGAGTGGGCAGCTCAGAGGACGGATTGTGGGCTGACTTTGAGATATTTTTGCAATCAGCATGACTAACTCTGGAGTGATATCAGCTTCTCCCACAGATTTTTTCTGAGATTTTCTATGAGGTTCTTCAGAAGTTGAGGATTTTCCTTCTTAAGTCAAGTCGGAAGACCTCTCAGAGAGTCAATTAATCTTTTTGAAACTTTTTCTGAGGTCTTTGAGGTAAATTCATATTCCTCTGCAGAGCCGCAATTGTCTCCTGGTTTTGATTTTTTTAAGCCATAATAAAAGTCTACCCTCACTACCCCTGAGGGTTTTTGTAGAAACAGTTCGACATATTTTGCAATGCTTTGCCTTGTGGTGAGGATACAAACTATATATGAAGTGCCTCTGAATGAAGTCTCTACCTGCAAGAGTATACACATGGTCAAAAAATATCCTTTTGAGAGGATTTTTGAAATTTTCAAGGCTTGTGAGGTTAAACAAGTCTTAGCCATGATGAATATTTGCACAGAAATGCAGAAATAGGCGAAAATAGCAAACTTATCTGTAACTGACTGTGCAGACCTCAGGGTACTCCTGTCAAACATGATGTGCAGTACAAATCTGAACTATGAGGGCCTGGGTTGGGAATGGTGAATGCTGTGCTGCATACTGACTCGCTGAAGTTAGGATCTTTTTAAATGATTTTAATTAGCTACCACTGTGACTATAATAAAGTTCTTCTGCCTATGTTTAACAGTGCAAAGCTCTCTATGGTTACCATGAGACTCCCAGCTCGACAACCGGGTTTATTCAAACATGTGAACCTATGAAAAATCCAGTATTGGAGAAATAAAAGGTCCCATTTAGAGGGGTTCAAACGTTGCAATGCTATGTTTAATTCTTGGAGATTATACCCTAAGGAACATGCTTATCACTAAATGTCTTCTGGTGCAGCTGTTCTCTGTTCTTTGGGCCTCTGGATGTTCATTCAAAACCTGACTACTTTTGTGATGCTGTTCTCTAATGTGATAGCAGCGAAAGGGAGGAGTGACACAGGATGGAGAGAGATGGGACATAGGGGGGAGAGTGCTGCCTTAGTAGTGGTCACTGAGTTCTAACACTTCGCCTAGCTACGTGGGAGGGGGAAGTTGATTCACTGCCCTTTTAGGTGCGGCGTTAAGCAAAGACCAGAACCAGAGACCCCAGATGATGAGGTAGAGACCGCATAGGGCGGAATCCCCTGGCGTGGACATGCCAACCATAATTAATATGCACTGAAATACCAACTATTGCACAAATATTGACAAGCATACCACTCTGCACACACACAACTAGAGAACTGCTAGCACTTTTCACCCATCTTGACGCTAGAAAAACCAACAATAGGTGACTCTGGGGAGGGGAACTGGGTTTGTTTTTGTTATTAGTGTCTTATTACTTGAGAACCCATATAACTTGTTGATATAACAAAGGAAGGAAATGAAATGTGAAAAAACTAATGTCAAATCAAACAATGTGCCCTATGATTATGTGCTAAGCTGATGCAACGAGGAATAAAACTAATAAAATCTGTTTTAAAAAGAAAATGAGATCTGTTGGATCCACTGACCCTTCACGTCTCTATAAATACATACATCTTTTTTCTTTAATAACTCCAAAACTACTATACAGCTTTACACCAAATTACAAAAACAGATCTTTTTGGCCCAAGATATAGATTTCTGCCAAATTTGGTGCAATTCCGTCCAGCTGTTCGGGCTGTAATCATGTCCAAATTCCCAATGGTAAATTGCATGGGGAAAACCTTTGTCTCACCCCCTGCTTGACGAATCACCCCAAAACTTTCCAAACAGCAGTTGGAGTGAGTAGCAAACTAGTTTTGAAACTCTTGTGAAGATTTGTCACACAACGTCAAGGTTATTAATAAAACAAAAAATGCTTTTCCTATGGAAAAGATGCCCTAACTATAACTACCTATTGGCGACCACCAGTAGGTAGTAACCATATGAATACATACAATCTTAAAGACGAAAATGCACCTATAATGTACCACTAAACAAAAGAAGGAAAGAGCGTACTATTATAACAATGCTACGTTACATAGAAAACAAAATCCATAAATAATAAAGGATCTCAATAAAAAGAAAAATGAATATCTAATCACAGCATAAAGTGTTTAACCCACCACATAATCATCATGCCAGACAGGTGTTTGCCGGACTCTATCATGACCTAGGCTGTCTTTTCCCCTCTACCACTCTTCAGATCGAAGTCTACCTCCACCTTCTACTCTCTCCTTCAACAAACAATCAGCCACCTTCACTACTTTCTAGGAATTCCACACATTCCCGTCATCAACAATACGGCGTAGGGATAAATGCTCTTCACTTGTAATGAATCTGAAAAATTTACCAAACCCTTTTCCTTTTTCAGCCCTTTTCTCACTCACACCTATTCTCCTACCACATACTTTTGACTGATATCTTTCGATCCTCTCCACAAACAATCAGCACAATTACTCTTTTCCACACTCTTGGAGATCACATCTCTTGCTTTTCTTCCTCAATGATTTCAAAAGGTACTTTTGCTGTGATATTGTTACATGTGGTATGGTACACCCACACCAATTTTCTCACAGCACACCTCCACTGGTTACCTTGACATTAAAGCCAATTGTAAACCCTTTTTGAGAGTTTCAAAAAGGCCATTACTTTGGGAGTAGTACACTGATGATCTTATGTGTTCCACATCTTAGATTTTTAAAAATTCCTACATTTCATGTAAGACAAACTGTACCCCATTGTCAGTCACCATGCATTCCTGTATTCTCTCCTTTTCCCATATATCCTCCAAAAGTCCTATGACATCCCTTATGGCACGTCCAGAGGACTCTATTAGGGCCAGAGACATACAGCCTGATTTTTTTTCCAGGGCGTCTATTTTGTCACTCTCCAGCGGAGAATAATTCACTTTAGCTTGGATTTATTGCTCGAGGCACACGGCACACATTCCTTAACTGATCTTTCCACATCCTTATCTAATCCTGGCCACCAATATTCCATCCTTTTTCTCCTCTTGGTAGCACTTATGCCTGTGTGTCCTTCATGCGCTAACCTGAGTATGTGCTTTCTTAATGCTTCAGGCACAACCAATAATTCTCCTCTCAATATCACCTGCCCAACTACACACTCACATTCAAGAAAGATTCTGCTCAATTTGATGCCTTTCATTTGGCTAGCTGTTTCCCTGACATGTATCCCTTGACCTCTTGGAAAAATAATTTTTGGTGTATCATTTGTCATTTAGGACATTTACCTTGGCTTATTGTCTTTAGGGAAGTAACAAGCAAGCACCGTTTTGAAGATAGAAACTCTGTGCACATCTTTGAATTTTGCAACTTTCTACTTCTTCTTTTGCACATATTGATATGAGGTCGCACACCTTATTTCTTGTATTGGTGGCGATTTTAATATCTGTCCTTTAAGGCACGATGGTCATTTTCGAATAACCTCCATTATCTTTTCGAGTTTTTTATGGGTCTGTCACATCAAATCAACTTAGGCAGTTCTTTATGCATGAATAATATTCTTAACATGCATGTGACTTTGCATGATTAGCAGCTCGCTTGAAATCGAACATAAAATACATGGATTGGTGATATTTCCTCCCATTTATTACTGCTATTTATATTTTCTACAGCAGCCCCTGAAGAAGGAACAGCGATCCCGAAATGCATTGGGCAATAACACATATATGAAACAACATAAATATCTGCTATTTAAATGATCATTTTGTCAAATAGGCCACTCGTTCTTAGAATTGTATTTATATTTATTGTATAACACATTAGTGTAAAATTTCAATATCAATGTTAGCAGAGATATATATTTTGAATGAACAGTCATATTGAAAACGGATATAGAAAACTAAGGTCTTTTGATAGATTCCAGAGGTGTGCAGTCAGGTCACAAGTGACAATCGTCACTAGAAAAATCAAATACAATTTCTTTGTGTGTTAGGCAGTCACACAACCCTGACCAGAATGCTAAACATTTCAATAGCTTAGATAACTATTTTAATATCTTTGTCAATTCAACAATTAACAAACACAAATAGATGTGCGCAATATACATATATTCACTATACATAATTATTGCCATGTAGTTAAATGGTCTCTAAAATAGTTATTACTGTAATCTTTCATGTTTACTGGCAACTATTTAGGCGCTTGGGGCAACGTGGGATTGTTGCTAGGTTAGCTAGGCTTTAGAGCTGCCCGGCCTCGTGGACAGTTTGTGGACATGCGTACACTAATCTTTATCCGTCGTTGGTATCCCATTGCTAGGCAACGCGTGTAGCTGCTGCAAAGTCTTGCTGACCTATTGTGTGCACGCACACCCATTTACATTCGGAGCGTGCGCACGGGACACGGCCCGTACCTAGGCTGTGGGACCCAAATTGCTGCAATCAGCTAAAAATCGCTTCCTCACTGTGAAATCACAGTGTAATGGCCACCGCTCACCTGCTACGATGCTACTGGACTTGCTCTCCTCCCTGCTGCTGCGTTTGTCTTCTCATCGCCAGTGAAAAGAAAAGCCTCCCAGGTAAGTGATTATAGAGGTCTTTACGCTGGTGTAGCCAAGAGCATCTAGATAGCGTTCAGAGTGCTCCGGACCGGTCCGTCATCCGATAACACCTTCGCTGATATCAGGACCCGAGGTCTCCCTCATGCTGCATCACTACTGTTCCTGACCTCGGTGGGCCAAAAGAGAAAGATCGAAGTTGAGGGCAGCCAGCCTAGGTTGTGGTGAGACCTGCCCATTCTCCAGCGCAACATGGCGGCACCCTGAACTGGCTTCACCTCCTCCCAAGGGGCCGCAATGGTGAAACCAGCCATGCAAGCTGAAGAACACGGTGACGGGAGGACACAACCGAGTCACTGACTGATCGTCTCCTGCACTGATGGGGGCGTTGAGATGACTTCTGCTTATTCGGCTGTGGAGACGGCTGTAATCAGAGGCCTCACTCGTGGTTTGCCCACACCCCCAGCCTTTACTGAGGTGCTGCGGATCTGCTATGCCCGAGGCCTGGGGAAGCTCATAGTGCCATTATCGGCAACTTCCCCCACCTCCGGCCTGAGCATGCAAGAATGAATAAATATACAAGACAACTTTTGTTCTGGGAAAATATTGCTGCAGGTTTATTCCATACAAGAGTATGCAATATGTGGGTTATCTTATGGGCGATCCAAGGGCGGGCAGCTGTCCAACCTATGCTGCCCCCGCCCGCTTGGTGAGCCAACAGTGTGGGACACCCAGTCAGTGCTACCTTTGATGATCCTCTTCCGGATCACGTGACATGTTGGTCTCTTCTACTCACGCCCTTTTCAGGGCGGAGCGTAGCAGGGCAAACCCCCGGTTGGTCAGGACCCCAACCACCCGAAGGACTAACGGGGCACCGACTTGGTTTTCCAGGAACCTGCCTTGAGGCTCCTGGTCTTTGGCTCTGGAACCCCTACTGTGCTGCGCAGAGGTACCCTTACTGTACCGGTCTGCCGCAGAGGTACCCTTACTGTACCAGTCTGCTTCCAGATTGTCCTGTAACTCCGCCACAGCTCTGGAGGCGGCCCTCGTTGGTGCCAGAACCCCCCCCACACACAAGCTATAATGTTACTTGCAACCTGCTATTTCCAGTGCCTCCTGTAAGTCCAGCAGGAATAGGTCCATCCCCACAGGAGATAAGTGGACCCCGTCCTTCTCAAATTATCCCTCGACTCTGGACTGGATCAGCTTGTGCCTGATGAAACCCAGACCCCTCTGGTCTGTGAACTTACGTATGGCACCATTGACCCTCTTACGAGAATGTTCCACCTTCTCGCTGGACCTGGCCCTGTGCCAGTTTCTGCGAGGGATGATTTACGACCACCAGAGTTCACATTGTCCCATGCGTTTGCTGATTTCCCCCAAGTCAGACTTCATAGTTTGTAATAGTGCCCTCCTCCCCATGGAAATAAGGTTGTTGCCCCCCCAGGTGGATCACCAAGATACTTGGGAGGGCGCCCCCTAGAGCCAGTCGTTGCTCTAGTCTGTTAGTGATGCTGCTCCATCTCATTCCAGGGAAGCCCATCCAGACAAACTGTGTTTGCGCAAACCCCCGCATCTAATTCCTGCGTGCCGCCCACTGAGCTATCCTGGCAACGAATGAATGGCCGATCACCCACACTCGGGAGCCTAGTGAACAAACAGACGCCATCTTTTACAAACTTGTTTAATATCTATTGAAACACACTTTATCAAAATCACTACAAACAACGGCACTCAATAATATATTTACATGCTGAGCCTTTATGGGCGAATGTAACGCTCAAAACAGCGCGATTGCCAGCGCCCAACCCTCTTTATGCCCTCCGGCACCATGCCCGCCTTGAATGCCGCTGTCGCCGCTCCAATTCTAAATGAGTGGCTGGAATACTTTTTGTCGGGGCAGGCAAAGCCCAAGCGAGCCCGGCAGGCACCCATGATCCGGTCGTTCTGGAATTTAGTCAGGGGACCCAGGTCTGCATGTATCAGGAAGTACCCTTGTGCCGCAGGGCACACGGATATGTAATCCTTAACTCTGGGCCACTGGGCAATACCTTGGGTCTCCAGAACCACATCCGCCCCACGCCCTGCCTGATCTGTTTTGGACCTCCTGATACGTATCACTAGCTTGTCTGTTAGTTTGACATCCTGGTTGCTCAAGGCGACACCAGACGTGTCTGTTTTTGACCTGGCGACCAATTTGTCCATCTTGAACTCCCCAAAGAATGCTAGGCAGAAGGCAGCCGAGAATAACTTGGCCTGAAATTGCGAGTGGGTGACCTGGGGTACTACATCTAGCATCCCCTGGACGGTGTGAAAGTCAATGGAGCCCCTAGAGTCCGGGGTCCTAACCTAATCTCTGGCCCATCACTGAGGACCGCTCTGATCAAGAAGGACTTGGTGGGGTCCTGCCCCCCCTTCAGCTTGATGTCGTGGTTCACTGCCGCCAGGTGGCCACAGACCCATGAGTGGCTCTTACCCTGATCTTTGGCACATAACACAAACGCTTGAACCTGCTGGTCCAAGGCAAGCGAGACTGTGCTCAGAGTCTCTGTAACGCTTAGAAATGTGTCAAGATGGGCCTTATATTTCTTCCTGGTCCCCGGTGCCAAGGAGCTTTCACCCAACGATCTCAGCCGCTGCTCCAATGCAGGATGCGCCATAGGTGTGCTGGGAAGGGTGTCATCTCTGCCAGGCCTCCCGGAAACGGAGCCACTGAAAACGAGAGAGAGCGTCAGCTGCCACATTTTTGACCCCTTCGATGTGCCTAGCCCTAAACTCAATGTTGCTGCGTAAGCCACCCCTGACCTATTCTCCCAATAAGCACAGCACCAGGGGGCACCTCGCAGTCTGGCCATTGATAGCCTGTACCACCGCCATGATGTCAGACCAGAAAATTACCTTCCTGTCCACCAACGCTTTGGGCCACAAATGCAGGGCAATCACAATGGAGTACTGTTATGTTTGAGGTTATCTTAAGCTGCCACCATGAATTAGGGCCACTTCTAGGCACACTATTCCTCCCCCATTATGGCACCGAAACCTTCTCTCCCTGAAGCGTCTGGAAGAGGCACAGTTCTGGGCTGCCTCCGCAGGGGGCTCGCCATATGACTGTCCCATTAAAGTCGAATAGGAACTCAAACCACATTGATGCGTCCTCCTTCAGTCCACTGCCTAGCCTCACCAGTTGATGTTTCTTATGTACCTTGGCCATAGCCCTAGCTAGCCTTCTGGAAAATACTCTCCCAGCTGGGATAACTCTCGCAGTGAAATTCAGTTTTCCGAGGAGACTCTGGACCACGCCCAGAGTGGCCAGGTCCTGGCCCAGTAGCGCCTGGATATCCAGCTGCAGATCCTCCACCTGCTCGGCAGGGTACCTGGACTCACCCTTGATGGTGTCCAGCTCGATGCCCAAAAATTTGAGAACCTCGGCCGGA
The DNA here is from genome assembly GCF_964204655.1 of Triturus cristatus. Classification (NCBI taxonomy): domain Eukaryota; kingdom Metazoa; phylum Chordata; class Amphibia; order Caudata; family Salamandridae; genus Triturus; species Triturus cristatus. The sequence goes on from NC_140584.1 coordinate 654,622,656, forward strand.
ACCTCGGTTTTACCCGGTGCCAGGGGGACCCCCAGATGCCCCGCCAAATTGTGAAAGCATTGCAATCCCTCACTACACTCTTGGGTCCCTAAACCCCCTATGAACAGAAAGTCATCCAGGTAGTGTGTCACTCCCTCTATGCTGTAAGCTCAGGAGAGCGCCCACTGGAGGAAAGAGCTGAAGGCCTCGAAGTACACGCAGGACACCGCGCAGCCCATGGGCATGCAACGGTCAAAGAACACTTTGCCCTGCCATTTGAACCCCAGGAGGTGCTGGCTATCAGGGTGAACCGGGAGCAGGTGTAAGGCAGACTCAATGTCAGCCTTGGCCAGCCAAGCCCCCTTACCTGCCATCCTAACCATGTCCACTGCCATGTCTAGGGAGCAGTATGAGACTGAACATGACCCTTCTTCCAACCAGTGGTTCACCGAATCGCCCTTGGGGTAGGACAGATGGTGGATCAATCGGTAAGCCCCTGGCTCCTTCTTGGGGACCAGACCCAGCGGGGAGATTAGAAAGTACTCCAGGGGGGTGTGATTGGAGAGACCCGCTACTCTGCTCAGAGCCACTTCCTTCCGGACCTTCTCCCTTACTACCCCTGGCAGGTCCCTGGCTGACTTTAGATTCTCTGCATCCCTGCAACCCAGGGGGCCCTGGAATGGAATTTTAAACCCTTCGATGAAGCCGTTGGCTAAGAGCAATCTCTCTTTGGAATTGGGATAGGACCTGAGCAGGGGGAGGAGGTTCTGTATGATAATGGGGGAGGGCCCCTTGACGTTGGAGGTTGGCAGGATGGCGCTTGCCGGCATTGGGGGATGGGCAAGGGGTGGTGGGGTGGGAGGCAACGAACGGTTCTATTTCCTTTATGTTACTAGCTATCTTGTCTGCCCTTGTGAGGCGGTGTACCCTCTTGCCTGACAGTGCATGACATGGCCGGGTGTGTAGCCCCACACTTGCTGCAGTTGTGTGCAAACTTGCAGACCTTGCCCCAGGAGCAGGACCCAGCATTGTACAGCCTGCAGGTGCCGGAGTTGAATTTCCTGCTCCCTTGCTTCCGTCCCCCTCCCTGGCTCCCTCGAAAAGGCCGTTTGAAGGAGCGTTTACCAATCTGCTTAGACCCTTTCTGATTGTCCCACTCCTTCTGATTCTTGGCAGCCCCATCCTTGTGTTCAGCGGTGAATTTACACATGGGTTGAACCCAGAGCTGGATCTCTTTTTGATCCCACCCTAACTCCGGGCATATGGCCATTCGCTTGCGGAAATCCTGATCATAGTTGAACCACCCGACCCCTCCTCTCAATTTAGCCTCCTGCTGTATGGTGTGGGAATATTGCATTAACGCCTCCCCCTGCTCTGGATACTTCTCCATAATCAGTGCCGACATGAAGGTGAATGCCTCCACCCAGTTCTCAATCGTTTTCTCAGGTCAGAGTTGGTATCTCACTTTCTTATCCTCCTCTTTTCCCCCCATTTTTCTAGTATCTGCCCCAGCTGCCCCGTGCATAAGTAAGGTCAGGATATCAATGAAATCCCGCCTCCATATCCCCTCTTTGGCCGCCTGGGGCACCTGCCAAGACAGAGAGCAACGCCCTGGCGCTAAGGGTGTCACAGTAATGGGTGGCAGGGGCGCCGTCACTGCTGCTGCTTTGGGAGGCTCAGTAGGTGGGGAGATGGTGCAGGGCTGTGGTGGGGTGGTCGTCAAAGCCCCCGGGCTGCTGGTTGGCGGGGAACTCAGCGCTGCTTGACTAGCATTCGTTGGTGGTGTCGCCAGTTGACTGTCCCCTTGGCCAGTGGCAGAAATGACTGGTGTTGCGGTGTTGGAGACCAACGCTGCGTTGGACCCTGGCCCTAACCCCGTAGTGGCCCCAGACCCCAACACCTTGGCGGCTGTATTCGCGCAACTTGCCTGGCCCCCCCAAACCCATATTGTCCATCACCTTACCCATTTTCTCAAAGTTCTCGGCGCCTGCCGCGATAGTGTTCGGTATGGCCGCCGGTACCCCTGTGGGTTCTGGTTCTCGCAGGGTGACCACTACCCAGGCTTTCTCTGGGGGTTGGTCCATAGGAAGGTCCTTGTTGGTGGGCTTGCACACACGCTTGGATCTGGCTGGTTATTGATCCACGAGCCCCGCCTGTGTCACATGTGGGATGTCAGCCACCAATCCTCCTGCCCACGGGCGTCTAGGAATCCTTGTGCCCACTCCGGTCCTTTAGCCTAGGCCATTGCCATGAAGTTCTCCCATAGTGCCTCCTGTGACGTGCTGGACTGAGACTCCTCTACACAGCTGGTTTGTGAGAACAGTGGGGCGGGAGGTCCCTGGCTGTCCTGCTCTGGATTGTCTAGCCGACTGCCTAGGCGTGCCTTCATTCCTTGATTCCTGACAACCTAAACTCTTGAACGGTCGCAGGAAGGAACGTTTTGGGGCGGTGGGTGGTCGGCGCACTTGTGAGGGCAAAGCGTCCACGACAACGGAACCATGGGTGACAAGGTTCCTCACCAATGCCTGTTTATCCCTTTGAAACGAACCTCCTTATAGCTCTCAGGCAACCGGCTTCTCAGGATAGATCCCGGATCCTTTGCCTGCCTGGCTTGTCTCACAGAGCCTGGTAGGAGGACACTGTAAAGAACAGTAACGGGGGCTACCTGTTATTAGCTGTGGAGAACATGACCCTGCATGGGCCCCTCAGGCTGAATTTGCTGATGCACTTTATGGTGTGTAAGGCAGAAGTGGCCATACTCGTGAACCCCTGCATACATCTGATCAATGTCTTCATGTGAGCCAAACAGCAAGTGATTCCACTAAGACCATTGCAGACCTCTTCACCCACCCCGCACCTGCAAGAGGTAGAAACAACATAGGTGAACGCCTTCTCCTTCAGGGACACATAATACAGTGGAGGACCTCACATGAAAATACAGCTTGATACCTGCCATACCTGTAACCCCTGAAGTCCAGGACTCCAGAGATACTCCTGAGGGAGAAATGGGGTCACTGGTACACTTTTACTCTGCCCCTTGGGACTGCCAGCTCTTATGAGAACTTAGTGAGAGCACCACCTGAGTTGCTGCCCAGGTGGAGGCGCTGTTGCTGCATGACCAGTGTTCCTGGGGCCCTGCTATTGGCAAACTGGGATGTGAGTGCCAAGTTGCCCTGGGAGCCACGAGCAGTTTGGAGGAGACATCCATCCTCCACGCGCGAGCAGGTCCCAGTCCCTGACCCAACTAACCGCGCCTAGGGAATACCGCCTGGGCACCTACACTGAATGCCCTTCTTTATACTTCGGCGGTTGCCCTCTCTCACAAGAACAATGGGCAAGGACAAGCCAGAGTGCCCTTTAGCCTCCGAAACCGTTATAGACCAGTATACTACCACCACAGACTAAGCACTGCCCCCCGAAAGCGACCTCGCCACTATCCTGCAAGCCATTCACGAGGCACAATCTCTGAGGCAATCATATGCAGTGGTCAAGCAGAAGCTCCAGACCATGAACTTCTCTTACCGCCTGCTGTTATGGCTTGCCTCAGGGTGGTTTTTGATAATAAATCCCTCTTTTTTGACATCCGTGAGGCTGCCTGGACTTGGCTCACCGAAGAAAGACTGCTGAGAACCTTGCACAACTCCCCACCTTTCAACCTGCAGTCGAGCGGTTCGGCCAGAGCAGACAGAGCCCCCAAGACACAAAGCCACCTTACTCACTCATGGAGAGGGCACAACACAAAAACAAAGGGCTTTTGTTTGCTTTTCTCGACAGCAGAAAACCGGACTGTTTCTCCAACACCAGACCTTTCACCACAAAGTCAGCTGGATACCACCCCAAAACATGACGTCCCTTCTGGTCGGCTTACCACTCCATCGGCCTCCCAGGTGGGAGACACTGACCTTTCAAGGAGCCCTACAATCGGCAGATGCAATATATCTCTACTGCTATTGACAAGATAAAACTGTCAACATCTGCTGGACAATATTGCGTCCTGATTCACCAGACATGATCCTACATAGTGGAGGGGTCCACCAATACGTTCCCGAGTTCTGACTGAATTCTAGTCCAGTTTTCACTTATTGGATGAAAGATGCTTCAGGGATCGAAGTATGGGGAGGGGGATTGGTTGGGGAGGGAGTTGGGAAATATGTTTCTGTTGATGATGTTTATTCTTCGCCTATACCACAAGATGCGATCCTTACTAATGCTTTCTTCTCATGCACCTAACACCACACTGGAAGTGCAAAATTGCTTTTCTTATATGACACATCACTACCACCTCACAGCCCGCCCGGTCTGGATTGTTCCCTGTACCCCGCCTCTATGACTTCACAATACTATGACCTAGAGCCCTTCCAGGTGTTTTCTTGGAATGTCGTTGTACTTTTGGACCATGTAAAGCATACTGCAGTTCTGAAATACTCTCACCGGTTTCTCTCGGCTGTCCTGATGATACAAGAAACACACTTGATGGGGAACCAATGTCCCTTCTTAGCGAGACAGGGATACAACATTGTCTTACATGCAGGCTTCTCAAGGGGCTCCTGTGGAGTGGCACTACTCCTGCAGTGCTCCTTTCCCCTGACGATTACGGAGATGGTAGGTGACCCCAGGGGCGGGTCCTAGCTGTACCCGGGACTATGGGAGGTGGCATTAAAAACCTTGTTTCTGACTATGTGCCCCAGCAGCCCTCAACACATTCTTTCAGAATCTCTCAAGTGTGCTAGCTAAGCTTCCAGAAACAGAAATACATTACCAGAGGCTACCCAGAGAGGATCTTGGATGAAGCCATAGAACGTATTGACGAAAAAGATCGAGCTACATTATTGGAGAACCAGCTTATAAAATTGCCACAACAGCAAGTATTTGTTTCCAAATAATCCACGAGCTCAAAGGATCATCAACAATAGATGGGAAATTCTTCAAAATGAAGCAGATTTTGATGATCTCTTTATTGAGAAATCTTTGCATTCTTATAGCCGATCAAAAAATTTGAAAGAATTGTTGATGTTTACATCACGGCAAGAAGTCACGAATTATCAGGGCACTAAGAAATGTTACAATTGTGTACATTGTAACAATGTAATTCTAGGTAATAAGATCCAACATCCGTCAACAGGAGAATCCATTATGTTAAAACACAATTCAGATTGCAATTCACAAAATTTGATCTATAGGGAAGTGTCCTTGCGGACTACTGTATGTCGGGAAAACAGAAAGAAAAGTTAAACTAAGGATTTTTGAGCACAAAAGCACTATTATAATAGCTAATAAAACTAGTAACTTAGCATTACATTGGGGTGATGCTCGTCACTCTAGCTCAAATTAAATTTCAGGTGATAGAGATAGTAGAACCTACTCCAGGTAAAGATCTTACGAGATCATTACTTCAAAGAGAGATCTTTTGGATCAGGAAACTAAACACACAAGATCCGAAGGGACTGAACGAAAAAATAGATATGGGATGTTTCTTATAACCAACTTTGTTGTTGTTCATTATTACATTGAAAAGTTGGGTTGGCACAAACTTATGTATGTCTCACATAAAGAAATTGGGACTGGTGCAGACCATTGTAAGCTTGTTTTGATATTGTTATCTTATTATTTCTCTTATGTTCTCTGTGCTTGATTTTACTCATTTCTTTGTTTACATTCCGTTTTCTCACACAGGTGTCAAACTTGTTAGGAGGGGGTTAGCTATTTTAGAATCTCCATCTTAGATAATTTGTCACACAACAGTTAAAGAGGAGTAGTTATGGCTATTGGTGTCCCCAGCTTTGTTGCGTAGGTTTTTATAGCCTGCGTTCACTTCTATTTAGGTGGGTATTATTTCTAGAGTGAGTTAGAATGTTTCAATATGGCGTCCATTTTGCTACACTTAAGCGTTACATCGCACGTGTAGTCCGTTGTTGATTTGGTCCCTCGCAACAAAATGAGGAGTGCTTTTGCGGACATGGGGATGCCATTGGACATATTGGCAATCTTAGTTAAACTTCATGATTCTAATTATGCACAGGTTCGCTGGGGCTTGCAGGGGAATGTCACGGACAGGTTGCCTGTTTCTAAGGGTGTACGTCAAGGATGCTTATTGGCACCTACCCTATTCTCTCTATTTATTAATAGGGTTGTTCAATACTTTTCGACCCACCCAACAGATGCCCCCATATTAGCCGGCATGAAGATACCCCTGCTCTTGTTCGCAGACGATACCTAGATAATTTCAAAGACACAAAAGGGGTTGCAGTCTGCCCTGACTAGATTTGAGGAGTTCTGCTGTGATCATGAGCTTGTGGTTAATGTGGAGGAGACCACAAAGCCATTAAAGGGAGAGTCTTCATGAACAACATACTTTTAGAACAGACTGATGTTTTTATATATTTGGGGATAACTTTGGGTAGGAAATTACAGTGGAAGCCACAAATTGATATACTGGCTCCTAAACATGTCCAGTTAGCTGGTGTACTTACAAAAGAGCTAAGGCTTTCACAGACTAAGCCAATAAGTCCCGCCCTAAAGATCTATAATTCCAAGATCAGTACCTCTATACTCTATGGTGCTGAACTTTGGGGCTTTATTGATTTATCACCCTTGACTACAGCTCAAAACAAATTTGTGAGAGCTATAACAGACCTCCCACAGTCAACACCGCTTAAGCCCCTTTACTCAGATTTTGGCTGCCATACTATAAAGGATACAGCATTCTACAGACCTTTAGCATTCTGGAGAAGGCTATGGTAAACCCCTGAGTTGTCTGCTTATGCCAAGGCGTTATCTGATGTTCGCGGGGTAGACCATTCATGTAAGATCGCCTGCTATGTAAGATAAAAAGTTAATTGATCAATATGGGGTTGAGCAATTTGTGGGAAGATCCAGCAAGTGGCACATTCCCCTCGAAAAAAGATTTCAAGGCAGCGTATTGGAACATGGTTAAGACCAATCAGTTTTCATCTACTTTGGGGCATACCTTTTCCGGGGCATTCTTGGAGTTTAAACAATATACTGCGTTTGAATGTTATTGGGACTTTATCACTAAAACAAGTGACAGGAAGTTGTTCCACCAATTTAGGGTGGGTTGCCTCCCAATAAAATAATTTACAATAATTAAAATTCTTGACGGATGATAAATGTAATACATGTCCAGCTCATATTGAAACGTTAGCACATATTATGATATATTATGATTGGTTGAAACCTATATGCTTGAATTTGGGCACAAAGTCCAGTATCGAGGCGCTATGGATCTTGAAGACCAACACACGTGAGTCTATAGTAATTGCTGTAGCTGACTTTTTGAGCTGGATGTGGGGCATCCGAGCCACTATGATGAGGGTACTCTAATTCTTGTAAGTCCCAATTTATGACTCTAACCTCAGTGGATTGGCATTGTAAGTTCACTCCCAATATGGGTGGTTGGCGTTGATACCCAAACCAGGCGTATGTCTTGTCTTTTGCATCAAAGAGGGGGTAAATAGCATTAGCCAATAGTTGTGTATATATTTTTACATTGTGTATTATTGCGTATTATATGCATTTTACCTACACCTTTTTATTAGCTTTTAATTACGTTTTTAATAGGATTTATTTTTGATATATTATGAATTCCTGTAGTCATTTTTTGTATTGTCTTTAATGATTATGACAATCGAAATAAAGACTATATTGACTTGATTTTGGTATCTGTTGGGTTTATCTCAAATGGTAGAGTTCGTGGGAAGCCATCTCCTCGCGTCTGTAACAGTCAGCAACTTCCTTTAGTTGTGCGGATTTGTGAAAGGTGAGTGCACCATGGTTTGTGGAGATACACACAGTAGAAATTGAGAATTGTTTAAAGTGAGAGCAGATTAACATTTTGTATCGTTTCTTGTTTATCGTAGATTTAGCATACGTGTGATTGGTTTGGCTCTACAGAGGCAGTACACTATGTGCAGTCAGCAGGTCAGTGCATTACAGTAGATGTGCTAAGCATTGCAACTCGCTAGTGGTTTGCTTACAAACTTATCACAATGAATTCTTTTAATATTATTTACAGCGAGACATGGATGGACCACTTTAGTAAGTTTGCAGGATTTGTTGGTCTTTGTGAGTCGCACATTCTTTTCACTCGCATTAGAGGTGTATGGAAGTACTTTGTGCCTTACTTAGTAAAACCGAGCATGACGGAGAGGGAAGCTTTGGTATTTTACTTTCTACATTATCTCACACAGCTTCACTTATCTTTCCTTCCTTCACTATGGTTTCACTAATTAATTAATCTATTTTTTCTTTTGATTGATTTTGGAAATCAGACACTCCATCCAAGCCAATCGGGCTTTAGAGCGAAATATAGTACGGAAACCGCACTACTAGAAATTGTAGAGACGATTAAAAGTGCCCTAGACACCAGAGGAAAGGCGGTGCTGATTTTACTAAATCTATCGGCGGCTTTTGACACCGTGCCCCATGACCGGCTCCTTCATAGATTGAAGGAGAGCGGCATAGGGGGCACGGTGCTCAGATGGTTCACTTCCTTTCTTGAAAATCGACAACAAACAGTCTGGGCTCCTCCTTTTTCTAGCCCCATTCAATCTTTGAATGTAGGGGTCCCGCAGGGTTCGGTGTTAAGTCCAACTCTTTTTAATATATATATATGGCCCCTCTCGCCCCTCTAGCCGAAAAATATGGGGCAAAAATTATATCATATGCAGATGATACGCAACTGATTTTCACCTGTGGGAAGGATGAGGTGTTTAATGGCAATAAAGTTAACGTCTGCCTAACCGAGGTGTTTGATTGGTTCAACCAAAACCAGTTGCTCTGCAATTCCGATAAATCAGAAATTATCTTTTTCGGGCATACATCGGATGATGAGTGGCACCAATGGTGGCCTACAAGTCTTTCCCCCCCGGAGAAACCTGTCCTCCCTGTGAAAAATGTAGGAGTAAAAATTTACTCTGATATGGCCATGAAGTCCCAGGTACAATCAACTGCAGGCACCTGTTTTGGACTATTAAAAATGATGAGGAATTTTCTCCCCCTTCTCCCTATCTCGCATAGGAAAACTGTGGTCCAGGCCTTAATCATATCCAGGCTGAACTACGTAAATGTGTTGTATCTGGGCCTTCCGAACTACCTATTAAATCGTTTACAGGTGGTTCAAAATGCATCAGCTAGGGCTGTTCTGTCTGTCGGACCGAGAGACCATATGTCTTCCCATCTGAACACCTTGCATTGGCTACCAGTAAGACAAAGGATTTTTTTCAAATCCCTGGTTTTAACTTTTAAGGCCTTGAATAACCTTGGAGCCCCATATATTAGAAATAAAATTCAGTCCTACAAACCCTCTAGAACACTGCGCTCATCATCTCAACAACTGACAATAGTGCCCAAATTTCACCGCTCTCATAATGGCGGCCGCTCTTTTCAAGTGGTCGCTGCCAGATTATGGAATAGCCTCCCTCTCATCCTGCGGCAAGAATGTGACCTCCTCAACTTCAGACGAGGCTTAAAGACCTGGCTTTTCCAGAAATAGTGTGGCTGTATCCTATGTTAGCTTTTCTGTTCTGGGGTCAGGCTAGCGCCGGGACACTCTGTGGAGTAGCTGTGCGCTTAACAAATACCCTATAACATAACATAACATTTTGGTACGGTTAACTTAAACCGATTCAGTTGCACCAATGGGAGTGTGTTAAGACTAAGAGTTAATGTCCCTGCGCATTGTAAATATCTGATTTAGAATTAATGCTTTTGTTATTTATAGACTGAAGGCCCTGAAGAAGGGCCAAGGGGCCCAACATGCATTGGGCACGCTACATCTTTGTATCATCTGCAACAAAAATAATTCTCTGTGTCAACAATAGATCAAAAAGCTTTATTGAAACACTTGCACTTGTTTTATGTGAACAATGTTTATGATTATGCTTATACGATTCATTGATTTTTTTGTTTGCTATTTTGTTAAAGTTTCATGAATAGTTGGATAAACTTGAAAATGTATGTAGTTTTGTCAGGACGACAAGCAGTAACGCAGTGTTACAGTGCACAGTGGTCACGTGTAATTACTTGAAATAAGATGTTATTTCAGACTTGACCACCACACTTGAAATGTGAGACGTATCGATATATGGTACCCTTGGCAACGCCAGTACACCCACACATCATTTGAACATCATAGTCAATCGCACATAGACTACATAGTTATGCCGGACCCAGATTTCCAAACTCTCACTCTTATTCAAATTTTCTCTCGGGGTATCTCAGATCATGCCCCTCTGATCTATCGCCTGGGCACCCCTACTGGGGGACTACGACCTATGTGGCGCCTAAACGCCTAGTTTCTCCAGGACGAGGACTATGAGAAGGTGCTTGAAACAGAGATCAAAGCGTACTTTCAACTTAACGATGGCACGATTCAGTCACCGGGTACGCTGTGGGTGGCAAGTAAGGCCACCATTAGAGGCTATGCCAAAGGGTTCCTTCAAAAGAAACAACATACTCAGGGCCAGCATCTTTCCCAATTATAGGTTTGTGCACTTCCCTTAGTGGGAGAACTTGCCACCCAGAATAGTGAGGGAATGGTTTCCTAGCAGCTTGACTTTATACAGGAGGAAATTAGCCACATTTTACTTGAGACGGTGAAAGGTGTGGAAGGCTTCCACATCTAGAGTCTTCGGCTGGGGAGACAAAAATTGTAAACTTTTTACTGGCTTGTCTCCCGTCCCCTAGCCAACGGGATCATACCGGAGGTGACGGACAGCCAACGGCGCACCCAAAGCACACTTCATGGTTTCGCACAGACCTTTGCAGAGTATTATCTTAACCTCTACACGACAGTCCCACCAGCTGCGCCTAAGCCACAACCCCATCTACTCCAAGAGATACCTCTCCAACAACTCTCCCAAATGGAATGTCAGCTGTTCACCAGCCGATTTCCACTGAGGAGGTAGGAGCAGCCATACAGTAGTGGTATCCGGAAAGACTCAGGGGCCCTAACAGAATTCCTGTGGAATATTACTCTGCATTCTGGGAGGATCTAACACCTTTCCTCCATGCCCAGTTGAAGAGGCAGCAAAAAAAGGTACCGTCACCTCAGAAATTAATATGGCCATGATTTCAGTAATCCCCAAGACGCAACCTCGGTCAACCTACTGAAGCAATGATCTATGGGACGATATTGGCCAACGGCCTTAGACCACTGCTTAGTACCCTTATCCATCCTGACAGCTTTATGCCCCAAAGAAGCATGAAACATTGCCTCCGACGCCTCAGCATCACATTAGGTCACCGGCACCTCCCGTCATTGCATTATAGATTTCGAAAAGGCTTTCGATACCATGGACTGGTATGGGGCTGCGTTTTCGCAGACTCATTTGTGTGCTCTACTCCAATCCCATGTCCAGGGTCTAGGTGATGGGGTCCTGTCGGACCGCTTCCCCATCCGTAGAGGAACGTGTCAGGGCTGCCCTCTATCTCCACTCCTCTTTGCCTTGGCAGTCAAACCTTTGGCACGCCTAGTCAGATGTGATGCCCAAATTAGTGGCTGGTGGTGGGGGAAGGCCCAGGAGGACCGCATCGCACTGTACGCAGACAATGTTCTGCTCTTTATGGTGGACCCTGAGATGGCGGGTCTTCGCTGTCTTCGATTACTCTGTCTTTTTGGCGAGTCTTTCGGGTTAAGGGTCAACCAAACTAAATGTATCCTAGTGCCGCTGACTGATGGCTGTGACTGTATTCCATAACCCCAATTCGACACCTAAGTTTTCAATACTTAGGAATCTGGGAGGTTCTCCAACCGGAGCTCACCGGGACCCTGAACCTTACCCCAGTGACTAAGGGCCACATGCATCAAAGTAAGAAATTGTGATTCCTAAATTGCGATTTTTAAGGAATCACAATTTAGGAATCGCAATTCCTTATGCATGAAGGAATCGCAAAAAAAATTATGATTCCTACACATTCCTTAATTGCGATTCACAATTAAGGAGTGGCTTCCCATTCATTCTTATGGGACTAGAAGCTCATAGGGATGCATGGGATTGCATGCGCAATTTATGAGTACCAAATAGGTGCTCGCAAATTGCACATGCAATTTGAAGGGTGCAAGGAGGCCAAAAGGCGACCCTGATGCACCCCCACAAAAAAGGTAGGTATGCACTTGTGGCATACACACATGCCCTAAGGACATGTGTGTGTACCGCAATGCACTTTGAATAATGCATTTATTTGCATTTTTCAAAAGGAATTGCAAATTACCATCAACTTGAAGTTGATGGTAATTTGCGATTTTAAATTGCGAAAATGCAATTTGCGATTGCGTAATGCATCGCATTTAGGGGATTGCAATCTGTGATTCCCTAAGTGCATTTGCAATTAAGGGAATCGCAAAAAAATTCGATTTCCTTAATTAGGGATTGCAAAAAAGGTACATGCATCTCAAAAGGCCATTTTGCGATCGCAAACGGTCGAATTTTGCGATTCACACTATGTGCGATCGCAAAATGGTTTCATGCATGTGCCCCTAAGAGAGCTAAGGAAGACCTTCATAAATGGAAGACGCTACCGTTAAATCCAATTGGCAGAATAGCCTTAAATAAAATGATGATCCTTCCCCGATTCCTTTATGTCTTTCAGAACCTCCCGCTCTCCCTTCCGCCTCATTGGTTTGTGACCCTGGACAGACTATTTTATTATTTTTATTTGATCAATTTATAGGGCGCAACAGCTACCCAAAAAGGGTTTCCCGGCGCCTAGACACAGCTAGATTGAGGACAGAGAAGGAGGTGACTGTTAAGTGGTTATTGTTCATACAGCCAGGTCTTTACAAGCTTTCTGAACCTACAGTAGTTTTCTTCCTTCCGGATACCGGGGGGAAGCGTGTTCCACAGGGAGGGTCCCAGATAGGCAAAAGATCTGCCACCTGTTCTTGCACATTTAAACCTTGGTATGCAGAAACAGGCTGCTGTCTGTGACCGGAGGTTTCTCTTGGGCGTATAGAGGCAGGCAAGAGATTGGAGATATTTTGGTGCTATTCCTGCTTTTATTCTGAACATGTAGTTCAGGGCCTTGAAGCGGATTCTGCTCTCTATCCTGAGCCAATGAAGATTCCGACGATGGTTCGAGACTAGCTGCTTTGTTCCTTTGAGATGGAGCCAGACACAGAATAACTCTTTCCCATTCCACCACAATAAGGAGCTCAAGAGGGAAAGTATCAATCAGGTCGCCCCCCCCCCCACCAGAAATTTTTCCCGACTTGGGGGCATATCAACAACAACCGGTGATAATTATCGCTAAGCGCACTTAGCGCTAGGATAATTATCGCCGGCTAGCGTGGATTTTTATCGCTGCGATAGCGTGCTATTAGCAACGCTTATCTCAATAACGATAAAAATCCTCACGCTAAGTGGCTAACGTGAGATTATCGCTGGAAACCCAGCGATAATCTCACGTTAGCTTGTTGATAGGGACAGACAAACTTAGCCATGATATCCTCCTTCCATAGGATATCATGGCTAAGTCAGAAAAATACCAGACGTGAAAAAGCAGCGTTAACCGCGGTTAGCGCTGCTTTTTTTGTCTCTAACGGGGTTAGCGATATTCTTGATAATAGGAGAAATGTCGCTTAGCGACATTTCTCCTATTATTTAACTCTGGAACGCCCCCTTTGCATCTCATTAGAGATGCAAGGGGAAGCGTAGAGTAAAAGGGTGCTAACATGCAAATTTGCATGTTAGCACCCTGTTGTTGATAGGGTGCTAGTTTTATCTCTGCTTTTTTGGCTTTTAAAGCCAAAAAAGCAGAGATAAAGCCCTTGTTGATATGCCCCCTGGAAACTAAACATAGAGGTTTTTATTGGTTTTGTTGAAAAGTATTTCTTTCAATTCAAGAGAGTTTATCAATTTGTCTTGATAAAGATGGAAATATTTTATACCCATCGCAACGCGTCAACGCCTTTTTAACCCCTTCGATGCTCATGACGGAGCGGTTCCGTCATGAGCATCTGTTGGGCTGTGCTTATGACGGAACCGCTCAGTCATGAGCACAGCCCCCGGGGGAAGCGCTGGCGCTCCCCCCCTGGGGCATCGATCGTGCCCCCACAGAGGGGGATGGCAGCGGAAGAGCTTCCGCTGCCACCCCCGAGCCCCCCCACGCTTCCCCATGACGTCAGCACGCACAGCGCGCGCCGACGTCATCAGGAAGCGTTGGACGCGCTGGAATCCATTTCTTCCAGCGCGTCCAAGGGAGCAGAGGTAGGTTTGCTTGTCCGGTGGGGGCCGCGTGGGTGATATCTTTAGTATTGAGGCATCGGGGGAGAGGAAAGAGTATTTCCTCTCCCCTGATGTCTCAATACAGGGCATTCCTGCTCCACGATCGCGCACAGCGTCGTGATCGTGGAGCAGGGATGCCCCACTAGACACCAGGGATGTGTGTTTTGGAATTTGGGAAGCGACCCCTTGGGCAAGGGTCGCTTCCTAGGGGTGCAACATTTTTCGAAGTCTTTTCTGCCCCCCCCGGGGGCAGATCGGTCGTCTTTCTGCCCGTTTCTGCCCCCAGGGGGGGCAGAAAAGCCCACTAGACACCAGGGATGTCTTTTATGTTATGTGGGAAGCGACCCCTTGGGCAAGGGTCGCTTCCTTGGGGGGCAAAATAATTTGAAGACTTTTCTGACCCCCCTGGGGGCAGATCGGTCTTCTTTCTGCCCGTTTCTGGCCCCAGGGGGGGCAGAAAAGCCCACTAGACACCAGGGATGTCTTTTTCGTTATGTAGGAAGCGACCCCTTGGTCAAGGGTCGCTTCCTAGGGGTGCAAAATTATTCGAATACTTTTCTGCCCCCCCTGGGGGTAGATCGGTCGTCTTTCTGCCCATTTCTGCCCCCAGGGGGGGCAGAAAAGCCCACTAGACACCAGGAATGTCTTTTATGTTATGTAGGAAGCGACCCCTTGGGCAAGGGTCGCTTCCTAGGGTGGCAAAATAATTCGAAGACTTTTCTGCACCCCCTGGGGGCAGATCGGTCGTCTTTCTGCCCGTTTCTGCCCCCGGGGGGGGGCAGAAAAGCCCACTAGACACCAGGGATGTCTTTTTCGTTATGTAGGAAGCGACCCCTTGGGCAAGGGTCGCTTCCTAGGGAGGCAAAATATTTCGAAGACTTTTCTGCCCCCCCTGGGGGCAGATCGGTCGTCTTTCTGGCCGTGTCTGCCCCCAGGGGAGGGGCAGAAAAGCCCACTAGACACCAGGGATGTATTTTTCTTTATGTAGGAAGCGACCCCTTGGGCAAGGGTCGCTTCCTAGGCGGGCAAAATAGTTTGAAGACTTTTCTGCCCCCCCTGGGGGCAGATCGGTCGTCTTTCTGCCCGTTTCTGCTCCCAGGGGGGCCAGAAAAGCCCACTAGACACCAGGGATGTCTTTTTCTTTATGTAGGAAGCGACCCCTTGGGCAAGGGTCGCTTCCTTTGCGGCCTAATCATTTAGAAGACTTTTCTGCCCCCCTGGGGGCAGATCGGTCGTCTTTCTGTCCGTTTCTGCTCCCAGGGGGGGGGGCAGAAAAGCCCACTAGACACCAGGGATGTCTTCTTTTTTATTAAGGAAGCGACCCCTTGGGCGAGGGTCACTTCCTTTGGGGCATAAATAATGGGAAGACTTTTCTGCCCCCCGTGGGGGCAGATCGGTCGTCTTTCTGTCCGTTTCTGCTCCCAAGGGGGGCAGAGATGCCCACTAGACACCAGGGATGTATTTTTCTGCATGAGGAAGCGACCCCTTGGCAAAAACTGTTTGCATTTGTGCTCAATGTGTATTTTGTTGTCTTGTGAGTAATTTGTTTTTTTTTTCTTCTTTCTAGTTGGATATCGTTGGTTTTTGCTGTGTCACTGCAAAGTAGGTTCTGGTGAGTGTAGCTGTCTCTTGTAATTGAATTCTATAGTTTTTGAGTACATTGATCATTGTGATAAAGGTACACATTTCTTTAATTACTTGGTTTGCACATTGTTGGTTGTTGTTGACTTGTTTGTGCAGTCTTCAATCTTAGTAAGTATAATGGCTAGCCGCAGGATTACTGCTCAGTAGGTTGTTGGTTTGCTGTTTGAGTCTTCCTCTGATATTGGTTCAGAGACTGACTCTGCATCTGAGGGAGAGGAGGCAGGGGACGATTCTGGCAGTGAGTTTTCTCTCCGTATGGAGTCATCGGATGATGAAGATACTCTTAGTGCGGATGAAGTGCCTGTGTTAGAAGAGGAGACTGATGTGCCGATAGTGCGGCAAGAGGCATCTGGGTTGCAGCCTGGGGCTGCAAGGCTTCCCGTTGGTGTAGTGCGGCTGCAAGGCTTCTGGCCTGCAGCCTGCGGCTGCAAGGCTTCCCGTAGGTGTAGTGCGGCAAGAGGCATCTGGGCAGCAGGCTGGGGCTGCAAGGCTTCCCTTTGAAAGTGATGACCTCTGGGTTGCCCCTGGCATGGTGCAGCCGGCATTGCCAGAGTTTACTGGTGTTCCAGGGACTAGAGTGAATACGAAAACTTTTTGCCGGTAAATTTTTTTCAGTTGTTTATGGACGATGAGTTTTTGGCAGAGATTGTTGAGCAGACTAATTTGTATGCCGAACAGTTTTTGAGGGACAACAGTGCCAGACTTAGGCCCTACTCTAGAGCTACCCGGTGGACTCCCACAAATGTTGAAGAGATGAAGAAGTTCTTGGGTTTAACTTTTTTGATGGGCTTGCTAAGGAAGCCATCAATGTCTTCATATTGGTCTAGCAGTCCCTTGATGGCAACGTCTATTTTTCTGGCAGTCATGAATCGTGACAGGTATTTGCTTCTGCTTCGGATGATGCATTTTGTTGATAATGGTTTAGCGTTGCCACGAGATCACCCTGATTGTGACCGTCTTTTTAAGATTAGGCCTGTCCTTGATCACTTTGTTGATCGATTTTCTGAGATTTATGCCCCTGGGAAAGAAATTGCAGTGGATGAGTCTTTGGTGTTGTTCAAGGGCCGCTTGGTTTTTAGGCAATACATTCCTAGTAAGAGGGCACGCTATGGAATAAAGCTGTATATGCTGTGTGACAGTAGGACTGGATATGTGTCTAATTTCAGGGTGTACACCGGTAAGGAATCTAGGATTAACCTCCCTGGTTTTCCGTCCACTTTTGGAGTGACTGAGAAACTTGTTTGGGAACTTGGTAGAGGATTTTTCTACAAAGGCCACCATTTATATGTAGAAAACTTCTACACTGGTGTGCGGTTGTTCAGGGAATTGGCCAAAGTGGACACTGTTGCTTGTGGCACAATCGGCTCTAACCGTAAAGGTTTCCCGAAAGAACTTGTCAAAAGCTTGTGCGGGGACAGTGCAGTGCGTTGCCAGGAGCTTCTTGCTGTGAAGTTTTCAGACAGGAGAGATGTCTACATGCTGACTACCATCCATGATGAAAGCACTGCACCTGTGACTGTTTGGGGTCAGGTCGCTGAAGCGCGCAAACCTGTGTGCATTTTAGACTATAATAGGCACATTGGTGGTGTTGACAGAGTAGATCAGAGGTTGGAACCTTACACTGCTCTTCGTAAGGCTTACATTTGGTACAAGAAGTTGGCTATCCATCTTTTCCACTTGGCAATGTTTAATGCTTTTGTTGTGTTCCAGGATTCATGCCCTGAGTCAAAGATGACTTTTGCTAAGTTTCAGGAGTCTGTAATAGGCAGCCTTGTTGTAGTGGAACAGGCAAGTGTTCCTAGAGTTGGAGTGGTGGAGGGTGTTGCTAGATTGAAAGATCGCCACTTTCCAGATCACATTCCTCCCACACCCTCAAAAGATTTTCCCAGTAGGAGATGTAGAGTCTGTTGGCGAAGACGTACGCGGAAGGAGAGTCGTATGTACTGCCCCGACTGTCCTTCTCATCCTGCACTGTGTCTTCCTGCTTGTTTTAGAGCATACCACATGCGAAAGAATTATTGGGAGCATTCATGAGTGGTAAAGTGAACTGCCTGGTCTGTATTCTTTGGATAATTTGATTCTGTTTCAAGGATGGTGTTAGTGCAATGTATTTAGTTGCTGATTTTCTGTTAGAAGATTTGTATTTATTTGCGATTTGTTTGTGTTTTTATTGTTTTCTAAAAAAATCCTAAATGTGATGGCGGTGTGTGTAGGCTTGCGCTTGGCTGTTGGTGTGTGTGGAATGGCACTTGGTTGGTGGTGTGCGTGGAATGGTGCTTGGCTGGCGGAGAGCGTGGACTGGCGGTGTGCATGGACTGGCGGTGTGCGTGGACTGGTGCGTGGCTGGTGGTGTGCGTGGACTGGAGCTTGTCTGGCGGTGTGCGTGGAATGGTGCTTGGCTGGCGGTGTGCGTGGTCTGGTACTTGGCTGGTGGTGTGCGTGGACTGGTGGTGTGTGCGGACTGGTGCTTGGCTGGTGGTGTCCGTGGACTGGAGCTTGGCTGGTGGTGTGCGTGGACTGGAGCTTGGCAGGCGGTGTGCGTGGAATGGTGCTTGGCTGGCGGTGTGCGTGGACTGGTACTTGGCTGGTGGTGTGCGTGGACTGGTGGTGTGTGCGGACTGGTGCTTGGCTGCAGGTGTCCGTGGACTGGAGCTTGGCTGGTGGTGTGCGTGGACTGGAGCTTGGCAGGCGGTGTGTGTGGAATGGTGCTTGGCTGGCGGTGTGCGTGGACTGGTACTTGGCTGGCGGTGTGCGTGGACTGGTGGTGTGTGCGGACTGGTGCTTGGCTGGAGGTGTCAGTGGACTGGAGCTTGGCTGGCGGTGTGCGTGGATTGGCGATTGGCTGCCGGTGTGCCTGGACTGGCGATTGGCTGGCAGTGTGCCTGGACTGGCACTTGGCTGGCGGTGTGCCTGGACTGGTGCTTGGCTAGCGGTGTGCGTGGACTGGCGCTCTGCTAGAGGAGTCTGTGGACTGGCGCTCTGCTAGCGGTGTGTGTGGACTGGAGCTCGGCTGGCTGTGTGTGAGTAGTGACTTTCTGCTGGTCACTACACACACTGCTAGCTGAGTGCCACTCCACGCAATCCATCAGCATGTGTAGTTGCTGTGTCTGGATTGTGGGCGTGTGAAAGTGATGGGCCCTTGAATGGCGCTGTGTGCTGGTGTGAGTTTTGTTATGTGATGGGCCCGCAGCTGGCGGTGTGGATGGTTTTGTATGTCTCACACGTGTGAAAGGTATATGAATGTCCTGTAAAGAGGTTGGTGCCTTGTTGTGGCTTTACAGCTCACGAGCTGTGAGTCAATGGTTCAGTTTCTCGCCCTTTCAATTATTACCAGTGCATTTCATGTTTTGTGAAATCACTTGCTAATACAATTGTACCTACTGAACCATCACTCACCCTCGTGCCAAATCCAACCAGTATGTGTGTGTGCTTGCGGATTAGATGGCTGTGCAGTAATATTTGTTTTTCTGAAGCAGGGTGTACCTTGTCCCTTTTTGGTGAATTTTGTGCTGTGTTGCTTTTGTACCAGTTGATGCGAATGATCTTGTTTGTATCACGTATGAAAGGTGTGTGAATGGCCTGTAAAGTGGTTGGTGCTTGACGTGGCTTTACAGCTCACGAGCTGCGAGTCATTGGTTTGGTTTTTTGTGAATTTAATTATTGACAGTGCATTTCATTTTTGTGAAATCACTAGTTAATAAAATTTTATACACTAAACCATGACTCGCCCTCGTGCCAAATCCAACCAGTATGTGTGTGTGTGTTTGAGGAATAGATGGTTGTGCAGCAATGTTTGTCTTTAGTTTCTCTGCCAAGGTACACTTTCCATGTAAGAATAACCCACCAACTGTAGATATTGTTGAAAACCCATGGGAGTTCATGGTGATGTCTCTCTTGTGAATTCAAAAAAAAAATTTTATCCCCAATGTCCTGCAAACCTCAATATGTCTGCCAAATTTTCTTCGCAATTTTACTCCAAAATTCTCACGCTGTAGGAACAATAGTTAATCTGGTTTTGCAAGGGGGGTCACTTTGGTTTTTGACCCGGTGCTCGGCGGCCATCTAGGGAAACCTACCAAACCCACACATTTCTGAAAACTAGACACCCGGCGGCTTCCAGGGAGGTATGGCTTGCGTGGATCCCCCAACGTTTCCTTACCCAGAATCCCCTGCAAACCTCAATTTTAGCTGAAAAAATCACTTTTTTCACACATTTTGGGGTGGGAAAGTAGTGGCATCACCGGGCTCACACAAATTTACCACCACCCAGCGTTCCCCCAGGTCTCCCGGTAAAAATGGTGCCTCACTTGTGTGGGAGGCCCAAGTACCCGCGGCAGGCAAGGGCCCAAAACGTAGTGAGGTGACATCAAAATGGCCTATTGCAAAACCACCTGGTTTTGCAAGGGGGGTCACTTTGGTTTTTGGCCCGGTGCTCGGCGGCCATCTAGGGAAACCTACCAAACCCATGCATTTCTGAAAACTAGACACCCGGGGGCTTCCAGGGAGGTATGGCTTGCGTGGATCCCCCAACGTTTCCTTACTCAGAATCCCCTGCAAACCACAATTATAGCTGAAAAAATCACTTTTTTGACACATTTTGGGGTGGGAAAGTTGTGGCATCACCGGGCTCACACAAATTTACCACCACCCAGCGTTCCCCCAGGTCCCCCGGTAAAAATGGTGCCTCAGTTGTGTGGGAGGCCCAAGTACCCGCGGCAGGCAAGGGCCCAAAACGTAGTGAGGTGACATCAAAATGGCCTATTGCAAAACCACCTGGTTTTGCAAGGGGGGTCACTTTGGTTTTTGGCCCGGTGCTCGGCAGCCATCTAGGGAAGCCTACCAAACCCATGCATTTCTGAAAACTAGACACCCGGCGGCTTTCAGGGAGGTATGGCTTGCATGGATCCCCCAACGTTTCCTTACCCAGAATCCCCTGCAAACCTCAATTTTAGATGAAAAAATCACTTTTTTCACACATTTTGGGGTGGGAAAGTTGTGGCATCACCGGGCTCACACAAATTTACCACCACCCAGCGTTCCCCCAGGTCTCCCGGTAAAAATGGTGCCTCACTTGTGTGGGAGGCCCAAGTACCCGCGGCAGGCAAGGGCCCAAAACGTAGTGAGGTGACATCAAAATGGCCTATTGCAAAACCACCTGGTTTTGCAAGGGGGGTCACTTTGGTTTTTGGCCCGGTGCTCGGCGGCCATCTAGGGAAACCTACCAAACCCATGCATTTCTGAAAACTAGACACCCGGCGGCTTCCAGGGAGGTATGGCTTGCATGGATCCCCCAACGTTTCCTTACCCAGAATCCCCTGCAAACCACAATTATAGCTGAAAAAATCACTTTTTTGACACATTTTGGGGTGGGAAAGTTGTGGCATCACCGGGCTCACACAAATTTACCACCACCCAGCGTTCCCCCAGGTCCCCCGGTAAAAATGGTGCCTCAGTTGTGTGGGAGGCCCAAGTACCCGCGGCAGGCAAGGGCCCAAAACGTAGTGAGGTGACATCAAAATGGCCTATTGCAAAACCACCTGGTTTTGCAAGGGGGGTCACTTTGGTTTTTGGCCCGGTGCTCGGCAGCCATCTAGGGAAGCCTACCAAACCCATGCATTTCTGAAAACTAGACACCCGGCGGCTTTCAGGGAGGTATGGCTTGCATGGATCCCCCAACGTTTCCTTACCCAGAATCCCCTGCAAACCTCAATTTTAGATGAAAAAATCACTTTTTTCACACATTTTGGGGTGGGAAAGTTGTGGCATCACCGGGCTCACACAAATTTACCACCACCCAGCGTTCCCCCAGGTCTCCCGGTAAAAATGGTGCCTCACTTGTGTGGGAGGCCCAAGTACCCGCGGCAGGCAAGGGCCCAAAACGTAGTGAGGTGACATCAAAATGGCCTATTGCAAAACCACCTGGTTTTGCAAGGGGGGTCACTTTGGTTTTTGGCCCGGTGCTCGGCGGCCATCTAGGGAAACCTACCAAACCCATGCATTTCTGAAAACTAGACACCCGGCGGCTTCCAGGGAGGTATGGCTTGCGTGGATCCCCCAACGTTTCCTTGCCCAGAATCCCCTGCAAACCACAATTTTAGCTGAAAAAATCACTTTTTTCACACATTTTGGGGTGGGAAAGTTGTGGCATCACCAGGCTCACACAAATTTACCACCACCCAGCGTTCCCCCAGGTCTCCCGGTAAAAATGGTGCCTCACTTGTGTGGGAGGCCCAAGTACCCGCGGCAGGCAAGGGCCCAAAACGTAGTGAGGTGATATCAAAATGGCCTATTGCAAAACCACCTGGTTTTGCAAGGGGGGTCACTTTGGTTTTTGGCCCGGTGCTCAGCGGCCATCTAGGGAAACCTACCAAACCCACGCATTTCTGAAAACTAGACACCCGGCGGCTTCCAGGGAGGTATGGCTTGCGTGGATCTCCCAACGTTTCCTTACACAGAATCCCCTGCAAACCTCAATTTTAGCTGAAAAAATCACATTTTCACACATTTTGGGGTGGGAAAGTTGTGGCATCACCGGGCTCACACAAATTTACCACCACCCAGCGTTCCCCCAGGTCCCCCGGTAAAAATGGTGCCTCACTTGTGTGGGAGGCCCAAGTACCCGCAGCAGGCAACATTGCCTATCCCAAATGTTGCCTCACTACGTTTTGGGCCCTTGCCTGCCGCGGGTACTTGGGCCTCCCACACAAGTGAGGCACCATTTTTACCGGGAGACCTAGGGGAACGCTGGGTGGTGGTAAATTTGTGTGAGCCCGGGGATGCCACAACTTTCCCACCCCAAAATGTGTGAAAAAAGTGATTTTTTCTGCTAAAATTGAGGTTTGCAGGGGATTCTGGGCAAGGAAACGTTGGGGGATCCACGCAAGCCATATCTCCCTGGAAGCCGCCGGGTGTCTAGTTTTCAGAAATGCGTGGGTTTGGTAAGTTTCCCTAGGTGCCGGCAGAGCTAGGGTTCAAAACCTACAACTAGTCACTTTGCCAAAAAAGGGTCAGTTTTGACTGCAAAATTGAGGTGTGACCACGTTGCGTTTTGCGCCGTTTCCTGACGCGGCCACTATGCCGACCCGCACAAGTGAGGTAATATTTTTCTCGTAAGACTTTGGGGAACGTGGGGTGGGTGGAAATTTGTGGATCCACGCAGATTCCAGAACTTTCCATCAAAAAAATGTGGGGAAAACGTGTTTTTTTTGTAAAGTTTTTACGTTTGCAAGGGATTCTGGGTAACAGACCATGGTGGGAGGCAGTCAAGTCACCCCATCCTGGATTCCCCTGGGTGTCTAGTTTTCAAAATAGTATAGGTTTGCAAGGTTTCCCTAGGTGCCGGCAGGGCTAGGGTTCAAAAACTACGGCTCGTCACTTTGCCAAAAAGGGGTCATTTTTCACTGCAAAATTGAGGTGTGACCACGTTGCGTTTTGCACCGCTTCCTGTCGCGGGCACTATGCCGACCCGCACAAGTGAGGTACCATTTTTCTCGTAAGACTTCGGGGAACGTGGGGTGGGTGGAAATTTGTGGATCCACGCAGATTCCAGAACTTTCCATCACACAAATATGGGGAAAATGTGTTTTCTTTGTCAATTTTTTACGTTTGCAAGGGATTCTGGGTAACAGACCATGGTGGGAGGCAGTCAAGTCACCCCATCCTGGATTCCCCTGGGTGTCTAGATTTCAAATATGTATAGGTTTGCTAGGTTTCCCTAGGTGCCGGCAGGGCTAGGGTTAAAAAACTACAGCTCGTCACTTTGCCAAAAAAGGGTCATTTTTCACTGCAAAATTGAGGTGTGGCCACGTTGCGTTTTGCGCCATTTCCTGTCGCGGGCACTAGGCCGACCCACACAAGTGAGGTACCATCTTTCTCGTAAGACTTTGGGGAACGCGGGGTGGGTGGAAATTTGTGGATCCACGCAGTTTCCAGAACTTTCCATCACAGAAATGTGGGGAAAATGTGTTTTTTTTGTCAATTTTTTACGTTTGCAAGGGATTCCGGGTAACAGACCATGGTGGGAGGCAGTCAAGTCACCCCATCCTGGATTCCCCTGGGTGTCTAGTTTTCAAATATGTATAGGTTTGCTAGGTTTCCCTAGGTGCCGGCAGGGCTAGGGTTAAAAAACTACAGCTCGTCACTTTGCCAAAAAAGGGTCATTTTTCACTGCAAAATTGAGGTGTGGCCACGTTGCGTTTTGCGCCGTTTCCTGTCGCGGGCAATAGGCCGACCCACACAAGTGAGGTACCATCTTTCTCGTAAGCCTTTGGGGAACGCGGGGTGGGTGGAAATTTGTGGATCCACACAGATTCCAGAACTTTCCATCACAGAAATATGGGGAAAATGTGTTTTTTTTGTCAATATTTTACGTTTGCAAGGGATTCTGGGTAACAGACCATGGTGGGAGGCAGTCAAGTCACCCCATCCTGGATTCCCCTGGGTGTCTAGTTTTCAAAAATGTATAGGTTTGCTAGGTTTCCCTAGGTGCCGGCAGGGCTAGGGTTCAAAAACTACAGCTAGTCACTTTGCCAAAAAAAGGGTCATTTTTCACTGCAAAATTGAGGTGTGACCACGTTGCGTTTTGCGCCGTTTCCTGTCGCGGGCACTATGCCGACCCACACAAGTGAGGTACGATTTTTCTCGTAGGACTTTGGGGAAAGCGGGGTGGGTGGAAATTTGTGGATCCCCACAGATTCCAGAACTTTCCATCACAGAAATATGGGGAAAATGTGTTTTTTTTGTAAATTTTTTACGTTTGCAAGGGATTCTGGGTAATAGACCATGGTGGGAGGCAGTCAAGTCACCCCATCCTGGATTCCCCTGGGTGTCTAGTTTTCAAAAATGTATAGGTTTGCGAGGTTTCCCTAGGTGCCGGCAGGGCTAGGGTTAGAAAACTACAGCTAGTCACTTTGCCAAAAAAGGGTCATTTTTCACTGCAAAATTGAGGTGTGACCACGTTGCGTTTTGCGCCGTTTCCTGTCGCAGACACTATGCCGACCCGCACATGTGAGGTACCATTTTTCTGGTAGGACTTTGGGGAATGCGGGCTGGGTGGAAATTTGTGGATCCCCGCAGATTCCAGAACTTTCCATCACAGAAATATGGGGAAAATGTGTTTTTTTGGTCAATTTTTTACGTTTGCAAGGGATTCTGGGTAACAGACCATGGTGGGAGGCAGTCAAGTCACCCCATCCTGGATTCCCCTCGGTGTCTAGTTTTCAAAAATGTATAGGTTTGCTAGGTTTCCCTAGGTGCCGGCAGGGCTAGGGTTCAAAAACTACAGCTAGTCACTTTGCCAAAAATGGGTCATTTTTCACTGCAAACTTGAGGTGTGACCACGTTGCATTTTTCGCCGTTTCCTGTCGCGGGCACTATGCCAACCCGCACAAGTGAGGTACCATTTTTCTCGTAGGACTTTGGGGAACGCGGGGTGGGTGGAAATTTGTGGATCCACGCAGATTCCAGAACTTTCCATCACAGAAATGTGGGGAAAATGTGTTTTTTTGGGAAATTTTTAACGTTTGCAAGGGATTCTGAGTAACAGACCATGGTGGGAGGCAGTCAAGTCACCCCATCCTGGATTCCCCTGGGTGTCTAGTTTTCAAAAATGTATAGGTTTGCTAGGTTTCCCTAGGTGCCGGCAGGGCTAGGGTTCGAAAACTACAGCTAGTCACTTTGCCAAAAAAGGGTCATTTTTCACTGCAAAATTGAGGTGTGACCACGTTGCGTTTTGCGCCATTTCCTGTCGCGGGCACTATGCCGACCCGCACAAGTGAGGTATCATTTTTCTCGTAGGACTTTGGGGAACGCGGGGTGGGTGGAAATTTGTGGATCCCCGCAGATTCCAGAACTTTCCATCACAGAAATATGGGGAAAATTTGTTTTTTTGGTCAATTTTTTACGTTTGCAAGGGATTCTGGGTAACAGACCATGGTGGGAGGCAGTCAAGTCACCCCATCCTGGATTCCCCTGGGTGTCTAGTTTTCAAAAATGTATAGGTTTGCTAGGTTTCCCTAGGTGCCGGCAGGGCTAGGGTTCAAAAACTACAGCTAGTCACTTTGCCAAAAAGGGGTCATTTTTCACTGCAAACTTGAGGTGTGACCACGTTGCGTTTTGTGCCGTTTCCTGTCGCGGGCACTATGCCAACCCGCACAAGTGAGGTACCATTTTTCTCGTAGGACTTTGAGGAACGCGGGGTGGGTGGAAATTTGTGGATCCACGCAGATTCCAGAACTTTCCATCACAGAAATGTGGGGAAAATGTGTTTTTTTGTCAATTTTTAACGTTTGCAAGGGATTCTGGGTAACAGACCATGGTGGGAGGCAGTCAAGTCACCCCATCCTGGATTCCCCTGGGTGTCTAGTTTTCAAAAATGTATAGGTTTGCTAGGTTTCCCTAGGTGCCGGCAGGGCTAGGGTTCAAAAACTACAGCTAGACTCTTCGCAAAAAAAGAGTACATTTTCAGTGTGAAAATGGGGTGTGTTCACCTTAGGTTTTGAGCCACTTCCTGTCGTGGGCACTATGCCTACCCACACAAGTGAGGTACCATTTTTATCGGGAGACTTAGGGTAGTTCAGATTTGTAAAGCAACTGTTATTACCTATTGATTTTTGATGCATTTCTCCCTTCCAAATGAAAGACATTGTGTAAAAAAAAAGTCATTTTGAAAAATGACCAATAATTGTCATGCAAGTATGAGTATTCCCAATTTCGAAAATGTCCAAATATGCACTGTTTCTAAACTCTGTAATTTGTTCCCATTTCAGAAATACATAGGTGTCTTTCATACTGATTTTTCCATGTATACATTTTCCCACAATAATTGCTATATACCCGGAACAAAAACAAAACCATTACAAAATGCTGCTCAGTTTTTTACTCTGGGTTCATTGGGCTCTTGGTGAACCTACAAGTCCTATATATCCCCACAACCAGGAAGGTTCACCGGATGTAACGGTACATTTCTTTCAAAGAGATGTCATAATTCGAAGAAGTTACAGGTGAAAACGTTGACTCAAAAGGCTGCTTTTTTCAACAAATGTTTAATTTTTCCTATATTTACCTGTTAGTTTCTATAAAGAAACCTTGATGGATCTACACAAATGACCCCTTGCTGAATTCAGAATTGTGTCTACTTTTCAAAAATGTATATCTTTCTAGGATCCATTATTGCTTTTCTACCCATTTTTACCATTATCTGGAAGGAGGTTGAAAGCACAAAAAATAGCAAAAATAGGGTATGTCCCAGAAAAATGTCAAAACTGTGTAAAACATGTTGGATTTCTGCCAAAAATCTGTCATTCCCTAAAAGCTGGAGAAATTGTGATTTCAGCCCCACAAACCCTTTTTTGATATAATTTGCAGAGAAAAACCCAGACGCTTTAATTTGCAGCCACTTTTCCCCATTTTTCACAAAAAAAACAAAATTTTGCTGTATTTTGACTAATTTCTGGGAACCCTCTAAGAGAATCCACAAACCCTGGGTACCTTTAGAATCCCCATGATGTTGGAAGAAAAGGACGCAAATTTGGCGTGGATACCTAATGTGGTCAAAAAGTTACAGGGGCCTAAGCGCGCACTACCCCAAATAGCCCAAAAAAGGCTTAGCACAGGAGGGGAAAAGGCCTAGCAGCGAAGGGGTTAACCACATAATCCGTGAACACGGGCGGTGGAACGAGTAGAAAATCATAAAAACACCCAAGTTCCACGCCATATGTATTGTTATACCACGGATATGTAAAATTTTAAAAGACATATGTTGTTTGTCTGTTTTATACTCTCTTTCTTTCAGCATTTATTGTTTGTCTTTTGCCAATCCACTGTAATTATGAATTGTTTATGTGATTATTGTCAGA
The DNA here is from genome assembly GCF_964204655.1 of Triturus cristatus. Classification (NCBI taxonomy): domain Eukaryota; kingdom Metazoa; phylum Chordata; class Amphibia; order Caudata; family Salamandridae; genus Triturus; species Triturus cristatus. The sequence goes on from NC_140584.1 coordinate 654,650,377, forward strand.
TATAATGTTAATGATTGCACTGGTCCTTTTTATTTGAGATTTTGTGAATAAATCTATTTTTGTATATTTTGGTTTTTTAGATTATTTTATTGTTTTTTTACTCATCTGTTGGTTATATATGGTCCAATCGTCTCTAGTATGAGTGAGTGAGTGAGTGACTAGAGTGAGGTTTCGGATAGGTCTTAAGTGTAGCAGTCTGTCAAGCACGTAGACTACGTAGCTTTGTCCAAAGGACTCTCTCTTTTTTCTCACTGAATTGTGCCCTACTCCTTTGGTCTTGAAGGGGCCCCTCTTCTTTCTTGATAAATTATACTCTACTGCCCCACTTGATTTGTGCAGGCCCTTGAGTTTTCCTTTCAAAAGACCAAGGGCCAGATGTACGACCATTTTATTTTGCGCCTCGTAAATTGCGACTAACTGCGAGTCGTAAAACCTATTTAGCGAGTCTCAAATAAATTGCGACTCGCTAAATAGGCTTTGTACATGGCCCATGATGTTTTTGCATGCGCAAACGGGTTCGCCAACCCGTTTGCGCATGCAAAAACGGGTCGTAGATTCGGCCCCAAATTTATACTCTAGCACTTTTCCTGTTCTCCTGTACGCACTGTTGTACATAGGTCCCAGGGCTGTTTTCTCTGCATGGATGTGGGTTAGGTGTGATAATCCACTGATGGATGACATCATAGGCACTATTTCCTGTGACGTGTGTTGCATGTTGTTAACATGTGCAGTTATGTTTTACTGACATTTCCATCCATTACACCCTGTATCTTTACTGAGGAGCCATTTGTCCGCATATTAGTCATTCTCGAATTTAGCCCTCAAGAAAGCTTCCATAGTTTTTAATTGCTTCTTGAAGCATAGGGAATATCACTGATAGAATAAAACTTATGCATCTCTAGCTTGAAGAAAACAAGAGAACGGATGGCCAAATCAATCTTTTGCAAGCAAATTTGAGGGTTACCTGGCAGTCTTCACACAAAATCAATCAAAGCATCATTCACAAATGAAAATGTAATTCGCTGGTCAGAACTAGAAACTAACAATACAAGTATCATAGTTTGATTAGATTTCCAGTAAACAGGTTTAGGAGGCTATAGTCTGGAATATAGCTGAAGGAATAACAAGTGGCCATAATATAATGACCTAAATATTGAAAAACAAAAACTATCGCAGAGGTAAGTGGGCAGAAGGAGGTTTACATTTAGTATTCTTAAATCCACATCTAAGTAACATGAAGAAGTATTTCATCAAGATACATAGATGTGGTTTTAAGTAGAAAAACTCTATACATACTTGCCTGTTGATATTTTGGTTCTCGATATTCTTGGTCATGATATCGAGACCACTCCATATGCCACATTCCTTCTGCGATATTCTGGACTTAAAACTGTTTGGGAACAGTAGAGCATTTACAAACAGCAGGTTTCTACTGTCCCTAAAAACAGTTTAAAACTTACAGAAACAACAGCTTGAGGCAGTGGTGCTGTAGAATGGTATAACATAAAAAGACCGCATACCAATTACCCACAGAAACATTTAGCCAAATTTCCGACCCATTAAAACAGCCTCTCCTGCTGATCATGAGCTCTTAGCACTGACATGCAGCAACAGTCCTTAAATGCTATGCTATCTGTCTCTTTTAAAGCACTTCTACATGAAACATGTTCTTGTATCTACGGACAAATAAATGTACAACTTCTCCTAAAAGGACAATGTATGCCCATACAGACATGTGCCTTGTCTTAAGAGGGTAACTGGACATATGATTGGTAGAAATGGATCTGAAAGATAGGGCAGAGAAGGTCACATTGTTGGTTCCAAAACAAAAAACAGTGTCTTTCAAGACAGGACTTTTTGAAAAGTTAACGAATGGACAGTATAAGTGCAGAGGCGGATGGCGCAGAGCGTCTGACTACGTAGAGTTAGAGAAGCTTCCCTCTGAAAGCTGACACTTTTCCATAAAGAAAGGTATGTTTTATGCACAAAGTCCTTGTATGAAGCCAATAAAGGGCTACTGAGTCAGGTTTAACGTGGCTGAACCAAAGACCATTAGTGATCATCTGGTTCACTACATTTTGAACATCCTGCAATCTCTGCAAAAAAAGTGGGGTAATCTAAGGTAAACGGAAAAAAGGCTGAAATGGACAAATGTTTTCTGTCAAACAACAAAACTGATATGATGCAATTGGTAAAACCACCTCAACACTACAGCAGAGATCTGGTGTAAAAGTACGAGCCGCATCCAAAAATCATACAGAGGATCCATAAAGTAGAGGACGACTTGAAATAGAGTCGGTTTCAAGAGGCCAGCAGATATAAACCAAAATGTAAACACGATTGTCAGCAATGAGCATTTCAGTCTTGCCTGAGTTTAGTTTGAACCTCTGGCCATTCATCAATATTCAGGCCTCAATTAGAAATGACTGGAGCAAATAATTCAAGAACCCTGATCCATCAAGCTGGATGACAAACTGGGTGTCTTTGGCATATATGTAAAAACAGAATCTAAAGGAATGTATGAGGCTGGCCGGTAGTCCAACATAAACGTTAAGAAGGCAAGAAGACTGAGAATATCCATTTGCAGCTCCATAGAACAGAGGGTGAGATTCAGAGGTAAATGAAGACAAAATATTGCTTCAGGATTAGTTTATCAAAGCCTAGTCAGTAACACCTATTGTAGCCAGATGGTCCAGGAGAAACTTTTGGTCGGTCAACAATGTTGAATGCCACTGAAAGATCTACGAGAATCAAGGCACCACACAATGAAAACTTACCTCAGCTCTGAGGTATCTAAGATGGGCAAACGTACTGTCTCCATATAATGATTAGTCTGAAAACTGGCCTTGTAGGAACCATGTGCTCCAACTATCTGACAGAAGCGTCTGTTTTTTATGGCTGAATTACTCCTTAGGCTTTTTTCTTACAAGGAGGAAGTAGAGGGGCTTGAAATTTGACAACTTAATGTGTTTGACATTGAGTTTCATTAATATGGGAAGATCTAGAGCTTGTTTTAACTTCATACAGGACTATCCTAGAACCAGTGGGGAGAGGTTCATTGTTTTATTCGTTTTTGAAGGCTGCAAGAGTCCCTTCCCAGGAATGAGGCAGACTCTCATAATACGTTGTACACAAATTGGTCGCACACTGCTCGTCATAATACATAGTATAGATGAAGGCATAGACTCATAACAGTAAATATCAGCAGCAGGTAATTAGGCCATTGTTATATATGTCATCAAAAGCTGAAAGAGAATCCATTACAATGCCCACAATTGTCAGCTTTTTATTTGTATGGAATGGAGAGAGTTGTAATGACTGGAAGAATTCCCAAATGGTGGTAATTTTGAAAGGCTGTACTATCATGGCATACAGAAATCCCTGACGGCCATTCATACCTTTGTCAACTAATACATTATCCAACATAATTATAAAAATAAATATGTACAATTACCCTTACATATCAAGCACAATGGAACATATGGCCCTTATTGCCAATAACACTTTAGAATATATGATCACAGGTTAGTTTACAATAATCACATGCAATTAATGAACACGTTGCAAACTTAACTGGAAACTGGTTCACCAATGCTGTTCAGTGACATGCCTTCACTTCAAACAATAAGTTATCATCCATAAGTAACTAACAATGCCATGTTCATAGCCTACTCAGCTTAAATAAATCAGCTGTGGCACCTACCAGGTTTTCAGGGCTGTGAAGCTCATGAGTAGTAGAAGCGCAACGTGTGATCAAAGCCTTAAACATGGAGCTGACAACGATGCCCTCCACACTCTGTGCAGTAGACTTGTTGTCCATAGTAGCGAAATTGTTTCCAAAACCAGCTCTGTCTGGAAAATGAAGGTACAACATTCATTATCATTACAGAGGTGCAGAATCTGGGACGTCAAAAAAGCATCTACATGATGAGTGCCATCCCATTAGGAAGGTCTACCAAGGATATATATGGGAATAGTGACTGCCCCAGTTCAAATCAGCCAAGTTTCAACCATCTCTAAGGACTATGTCATAAACATGGCAGATGTCCCATCCTCCATATTACAAGTGCCACTGACTGTAATGCACTTTTGACACGAAGGATGGGACATCACCAATTTTATGACAAAGTACCATGTCCGCCAAACTCTAAATAAGGCTAAAGGTTTCTTAACATATTACATAAAGCATGAAATAGACTTTGAAACTCTTTCAGGGAGCCTAAACGTACACCTATTTCCCTGTAATTGCCCATAAGAACATTTGATTGTCAGAGTTCAATACCTTATAAAGGTAAAATATTGTTTTACATACAAAGACATTTTAGACCTCTATGCTAGGTGAAGAATGGTTTTGGAAAACATTGAAAGAAAAGTAGATTGATTCATGTGAGAGTTTGATGCTATCTTAGGAAGAAATTCAGTGACGCTTTCATGAAAACTTTGCCTTTATTAAAAACGATCCACAGTTAATTACATCAATAAATCTGAATCTCTCTGACCTTGTTAACGAATTTATGGCTACAAGGAAAGCTGCTTTCCAAGATATTTACTGTAAAGAAGCAATATGAGTTGGTTCCAAAGGAGGGAACATCAACCATGCAAGATCATTATATTAAGCACCCATGAAGAAGAGAATTTCCTATTGGGGGAAACAATTTCTTAATTCCTTCTAAAAAATCCTTTATCTCAGGAACTCTGAAAAGAAAGGTTTGTGAAGAACATTTTCTATAAGTGGTGAAGGTTGCAAGAAGTATCTTTATTGAAAAAAACAGCCAAGATTTCACCAAATCAGGGAGATACAGGAGTACCACCGCTTTGTGTCATTCTGTTGTGCTGATAATCTTCTGGATGCTCCAGATGCAGAATCGCATCAATTTGAAGAATAGGAAGCTTGATTGATACACATCTAGCCTCTTTTAAAATGTCCATGTAATGGTATGGACAGTGTAAGTGTTTATGTTGCAAACTTTCAGGAGCCAGACTACCCAGTTCAATATTGTAAGTTTGGGAAGTAGGATCAGGTCCCTGAAACGGAACAGGAAAGTGGATGTGCATGGCAGCCTTTTATGTAAACACTTTGATTGTAGAAGTTCAGTGAACTACCAGTAATGTTCCCATGTTGGGGTTATTAATACACTGTCTCTTCTTTTTTGAACATGGGTTATGGTTGGTGGTGATCCATGGGTGCTCCTCATCCAGCAGGGAGGCATCCCGAAATATTGTCTGTGATGAATCATCCTGATAAAACAGAAAACCTAGTAAAAGGTCCTCTGATCAGCACTGTTAGACCTGTCGGCCCTTTGGGTGGTCCCTCCTCATCATTATTTCTTTTGTCCCACTTTTGCCTCAAACCCTGTTTGAATTTTTCCTTTTTGGGAACCACCAGACTTTTTAGTGTTGCTGAAGATTCAGGGAGCCATTTTACCTACCCCTGAAACTTCTGTCTGAGGGCCTGGAGCACAAAATGGTGGCCACCTGTGACATCACCAGCATCCACTGGAACCTACTAGCACCTTCCAGAACATTCCAGAACCCTGTGACAGTTGGAGGCGGTTTAGAATGTTGGGAAGCTAAGAGAGAGAGTTGGCAGTTGGAGCTGGCAGTTGGCACCTGACTGGTGAGGAGTGAGCAGCAGAAACTTGAAGGAGGAAGGAGTGAAGCAGCAGGGGTGGAAACTTGTGCCTGGAGTGGGGTCCATAAACCCACCCTTGATACTAGTCCCTACTGACGGAGCCCAGCCTAGAGCCCTGTGTGGGAAGAAGTCAGAAAAACCATCCTGAGGACCTGGACAGCAGGAACAGGCCTTAGAAACAAGAGAACAGCAAGATCCTGACCTGGAAGCTGGTTTCCCTGAAGTCCGACGTCGAGTAGCCTAAGACCTGGAGCCCGAGGTGGAGAAGCGGCGCTGACTGGAAAAGCAGACGTCGTACCCGGAGCCGCCAGAGGTCGAGAGAGGGCGCCGTCAGAGGTCGTGAGGAATACCAGAGGTCGAGGAGGAAGTCACCCGAGGTCGAGTGAGCGGCGTCATCGGAGGAGTGAAGTCCGCCCTCCGGAGTCGTCGGAGACCGAGGTGAAGGGTAACGGAGGTCGGGAGTGAGGATCGCACTCCGGAGTCGCCGGAACCTGTGAGAATCGTGCCGGAGGTCGGGAGTGGAGGTCGCACTCCGGAGTCGCCGGAAACCTGTGAGGAGCACCGGAGGTCGGGAGTGAGGATCGCACTCCGGAGCCGCCGGAAGTCGACATCGAGGCAAGGCCGGCCGACGTCATCGAAGCCGAGGTCGCCATCGGACCGGAGCCGCCCGAAGTCGACATCGAGTAAGACTGCCCGACGCCATCGAATCGGAGGTCGAGATCGAACCGAGGCCGCTGACATCGAGACCGGATTCGCCTGCCGGCGTCGTCAAAGAACTGACATTGTGCCGAGGCCGCCGACATCGAACCGGAACCGCCTCACGGCATCGATCCGACTCCAGCGGCGTCGGAGCATCAGAAAAAGGGCAGTAAGTGGAGTAGAGGGCGCCTAAGGCCCTGTGGAGACCTGAGAGACTGCTCTAAGGGGCTAGGGAGGTGCTGGAACCAACCTGACTGTGCCAGGGGTGAACTGGGACTAATCTAGAGAAGTTGTGTGGAGAGAGAGAGCCAGGTCTCTGGTATTTTCCCCCTTTATCTACCTCAGTTTAGGCCTCAGCCTTGACTAAGCCAGGGAGTAGACACCCCCAAGCCTTCCACATCCCCACAAGCTGTGCCTGGGCCAAATCAGCCCTTAGGAATTCAAAAGTGATCTGAATCCATGAGTGTCACTGTCAGCTTTTAAGTATTTATTAGGGGCACTGTATTTATTGTATTTAACCTATTTATTGTTCCACTGTATTTATTGGTCCACAGTATTTATTGATGCACAATATTTATTGGTTTACAGTATTTATTGCCTCAGAATATTTAATTGCCTGTATGTATTGCACTTATATTTATGCCTTCAGTATTTATGATCACCCCTATTTATTGAATCATTAAGCCAGTATTTATTTGTCCTGCACTTTCTAAAAAGTTTGTATATTGTGATTGTTATTTATTTTCTCCAATCAGCAACTAAGAGAAAAAGCAGATAAAGAAAGTTATTTTCATAATTTTTACGGTGTAGAGTCGTTTTTGGAACGGATGCACGCATGGTTATTGTTTGGGTATGTTGTATGCTTAGCACGGAGCCTGATTCCTGACCACTCGAGCCAAGCTACCACAGTGTGTCCGGAAGACCACCACCACCCCTTATAGTGTGGGAGTGGGTTTCCAACATAAATTGGTGTTCAGTGGTGGGATAGAGCTGTGCCTACGTATACTCAACAATAACTGTGGGTAGTCCATAGGCCTACACCAGGAGTTTTCTCAAAGCGGCCTTCCTAATTGTGGGTTTTTGTTTTTTCCAAATTTACTCTGGTGGTGGGAGGAGGTATTATTAAAGGTACCCCCCTGCATTGTTACTGCACAAAAACCTGTCCTCTAACCTGAGTGGGCAAGATGGAGTTTGTACTAGAAAATCTAGAAACGTACACTGTGGCCCAACTCAGGGAGTTTTGCCAGCGGGAGGGGGTGTACTGTCCCCCAGGAGCAAAGAAGGGTGCACTCCAAACCAGCTTAAGGGCTTGGGGGGAGGCACGCCGAGAAAGCAAGGCTGAGGAGGAAGACAGGGATGGAGAGCCTGACCCCGAGGGGGCTGAGATGTACCAACCTGAGGTGGGGAACCTGTCAGCAGGGCCCAGAACCATTTCTAGGAAGGGCAGCAGTGCCTCTAGCGGTGGCTTGTCTGAAGTGGAGCTAACAGACCGGAGGGAGAAAAGACAGCTCACATGGGACTTAGCAAGGCTGGAAAAGGAGAAGGAGGAGCAGAGGATGGCCCATGAATTACGACTGAAAGAAATAGATCTTCAGATCTTGAGAATCGGGGCACAACCTGTTCCTAATGGTGGCAGCCAAACCCAAGAGATCACCAGGGAACCTAAACCATACCTGCCAAAGGACATAGTAGCTAGCTATGGAGTGGGCGACGATATCGCCAAGTGGCTAGCGGCCTATGAGGTCTCGTTGAGGGCCCATGGGGTTCCAGAGAAGTACTGGGGAGGGGGATTGTACAAGTACATGCCTCCAGCTGGTAGGGATGCTTTATTGGCCCTCGAAGAGGATGAGCAGACCCACTACCCCACCATGAAACTGGCGCTCATCAGAAAGTTTGGACTAACACCTGAAAAGTACAGACAGAAGTTCAGGGGTAGTCACAAACTGGGCACGCAGAATTGGGTGGACTTCCTGGACTATGCAAAGAAGGCACTGGAAGGTTGGATTCAGGGCAGTGAAGTGAGGAACTACGGGGTTGTTTGACCTAGTACTGAAGGAACACCTGCTCGAGAAATGTTTCCCTGAACTGCGGCAACACCTGGTGGATAGCAAGCTGACCAGTCCCCGGAAGCTTGCTGAGGAGGCGGACATTTGGGCTAGTACCCGGGTGTCCACAAGGGGGACTGGAGGGGATACTCAAAAGGCCGGACAGGGCGCCCCCCAGAAGAAAGAGGGAGGGGAAAAGAAAAAGGAGTTCTCCAAAGGCCCCCAAAATAACTTCCAAGGGAAGGGAACAGGATTCACCCCTAAGGCTAACCCGCCCAGAAACCCTAATCCTGGCCAGAGTCAGCAGCCAAGGGTTGTCCATTGCTATGAGTGCGGTGGCGTTGGACACTATAAAGGAGATCCGAAGTGCTTGAAACGACCACCCCCTCCCACTGGAGGAAAGACCCCCGGAGTAGCTAGTGTAGTGCTCGGGGAGGAGATGCCCTTAACTAAGGGAAGGGAGTGGGCGGGTGTCACTTTAGTGTCCCTGGGAGAACGGGAGATGGTTCCTAAGATCCAGGTGCCCGCAAATACCGCAAAGTATGGGCAATGGGTCACCATCAACGGCCAAAGAGGGGAGGCTCTGAGAGACACAGGAGCCAGTATGACTATGGTGCGTAGCCAACTGGTGTCTCCAGAGCAGGTAATTCCCGATGTACTCCACCCAGCCGCGATGGCTGACGGCAGAACAGGCCACTATCCAGTGGCCGAGGTTCCCTTTGAATGGGGGGGGGTTGCAGGTTCACTTCGAGTTGCCGTAAGCCCTGCCGTGCCAGTCGATTGTCTGCTGGGGAATGACATGGAGCACAACGCTTGGAAGGAGGTGGAATACCGGACTCACACTGAGATGCTGGGTACACCTGACTGGGCCTGTGTTAGCACAAGGTCCGCGACTACCCGAAGAGGGAGTTCATTTCGGCTGGAGCCTGGAACAAAGGCCCAGCCAGCTGCCAGTCAAGGGAAGAACCGAGGACAGGAGGAGCCTGCCTCGGCGTCCCCACCCCGTAGGACGGATAGGCCACCGGAGGTGGTGGACCAGGAGTCTGCGGTGGGGGACGTTACCAACCTGGAGGACCTACCCATCCCGGCCGAGTGGCACGTGGAGGGAGGCCCGTCCAGGGAGGAATTCTGCCAGGGCCAGAGGGAGTGCCCTACCCTTGAGGGGCTGAGGCGACAGGCCAAAGCCCAGGCAGCAGGGAACGTTGAAGGGAACTACAGTGTTTACTGGGAGGATGGCCTCCTCTACAGTGAACCCAAGGCACCCCTACATGGATCGTCACGAGCCTTGGTAGTTCCTCAACGTTATCGAGCCTTCCTTCTGGAGTTGGCTCACGAGATACCATTGGCAGGACACCTGGGGCAAGACAAGACCTTCGCCCGTCTTGTCCCACACTTTTATTGGCCTCAGATGAAAGTGTCGTCCGATACCTACTGCCGGACATGTGTGTCTTGCCAAGCCAGTGGGAAAACAGGGGTGAAGCTGAAAGCTCCCCTGGAACCACTTCCTGTAGTTAGCACCCCCTTTGAAAGTGTGGGCATCGACATTGTGGGTCCGTTAGATCCACCGACTACAGCTGGTCACAGGTTTATCCTGGTTCTGGTGGATCATGCCACACGGTACCCAGAGGCAATACCTCTGAGGACCATAACAGCACCTGTTGTGGCAAGGGCCCTGATGGGAATCTTTACCCGAGTGGGTTTTCCCAAGGAAGTTGTGTCCGACAGGGGGACCAACTTCATGTCAGCGTACATGCGGGCGATGTGGAAGGAGTGTGGAGTGACATACCGGTTCACCACTCCTTACCACCCCCAGACCAATGGTCTGGTGGAGAGGTTTAACAAAACCTTGAAAGGCATGATCAGAAGTCTGCCTGAAAGCCTGCGGAGGAAATGGGACGTCCTCCTACCCTGTTTACTTTTTTCCTACAGGGAAGTGCCACAGAAGGGAGTGGGCTTCAGCCCCTTCGAGCTTCTGTATGGGCACCCTGTACGTGGACCTCGCAACCTGGTGAGAGACGGATGGGAAAGAACTCCCAGAAAGCTTCCCCAGGATGTGGTGAGCTACATGCTGGCCTTCCGGAGCCAAATGGCTAAGTTGTGGAAGCAAGCTTCTGACAACTTGGAAGCCAGCCAAGCAGTGATGAAGGCGTGGTATGACCACAACGCTCACCCGGTGGAGTTGGAGCCTGGCCAGAAGGTGTGGGTGATCGAACCGGGAGAGCTTAGTGCCCTCAAGGATCGCTGGTCAGGACCCTTTGAGGTGTTGGAGAAGAAGGGTAAGGCTACCTACTTGGTGGACCTGAAGACCCCTCGTCAGCCCCTGCGGGTGCTGCATGCCAACCGCCTCAAACCCCACCACGAGAGGCCCGAAGTCATCTTGATGATGGTGACTGACGGAGGAGAGGACGTGGAAAGCGAGCCTCTCCCTGATCTGTTTGCGTCTCAAGAGAAGGATGGGTCGGTGGAGGGAGTGATTCTCTCCCCATCTCTAACTCCTGAACAGCAGGAGGACTGTCGCCAGGTCCTGGGGCAGTACTCTTCGTTGTTCTCCCTTGTCCCGGGTAGGACTCACCTGTGCGTCCATGACGTGGACACAGGAGACAGCCCACCTGTGAAGTCCAAGATCTACCGGATGTCAGACAAGGTGAAGGCCAGCATTCATAGTGAAGTCACTAAGATGCTGGAGCTAGGAGTGATCGAACCTTCTAGCAGCCCCTGGTCCAGTCCGGTGGTGTTAGTACCAAAAGCTGCACCACCGGGTGCCCAACCAGAACTGAGGTTCTGTGTGGACTATCGGGGACTGAATTCAGTGACCAAAACTGATGCTCATCCGATCCCTAGGGCGGATGAATTGATTGACCGGCTGGGAGCTGCCCAATATCTAAGTACCTTTGACCTTACTCCAGGGTACTGGCAGATCTCTTTGACTGATGGAGCAAGGGAAAGGTCAGCCTTCTCCACGCCCAATGGCCACTACCAGTTCTGTGTGATGCCCTTTGGGCTCAAGAACGCACCTGCCACGTTTCAGCGCCTGGTAAACCAGATCCTCACCGGAATGGAGAGTTTCTCTGCTGCTTATCTGGATGACATAGCCGTCTTCAGTAACAGCTGGGAGGATCACTTGCGTCACCTGCAAGCTGTTCTCCAGGCCCTGAGACAAGCTGGATTGACGATCAAGGCCAGCAAGTGCCAGATCGGGCAGGGGTCGGTAGTGTACCTTGGACACTTGGTGGGTAGGGGAGCGGTGCAACCCCTCCAGGCGAAGATCGAGGCCATCATGGCCTGGGAACCCCCCAAGACACAGACTGAGGTCCGAGCATTTTTGGGCCTCACGGGATACTACCGCCGCTTCGTGAAGGGGTACGGTACCATCGTAGCCCCCCTCACGGAGCTCACGTCCAAGAAACAACCTCGACGGGTAGTCTGGACGGAGGCTTGTCAGCAAGCCTTTGAGAGATTGAAGAAAGCCATGTGCGAGGCCCCGGTCTTAAGGGCCCCAGACTTTTCCAAGGAGTTCATTGTCCAGACAGATGCATCAGAACATGGCATTGGGGCAGTGTTATCGCAACTCAACGAAGAGGGTCTGGATCAACCCGTGGTCTTCCTATCCCGGAGACTACTTCCCAGGGAACAGAAGTGGAGTGCAATAGAGCGTGAAGCCTTTGCAGTGGTATGGGCTCTGAAGAAGTTGCGGCCATACCTGTTTGGCTCGCACTTCCTGGTTCAGACCGACCACAGACCCCTTCGTTGGCTGATGCAAATGAAGGGGGAGAATCCCAAGTTGTTGAGGTGGTCTATTGCCCTACAGGGAATGGACTTTCAGGTGGAACATCGGCCTGGAGTGGACCACGCCAATGCAGACGGTCTCTCAAGGTATTTCCGCCTTAGTGATGAGAACTCCCAAGGGGTTGGGTAGCTCTCTCCACTTTCAGCTGGGGGGGACGCGTGTTAGACCTGTCGGCCCTTTGGGTGGTCCCTCCTCATCATTATTTCTTTTGTCCCACTTTTGCCTCAAACCCTGTTTGAATTTTTCCTTTTTGGGAACCACCAGACTTTTTAGTGTTGCTGAAGATTCAGGGAGCCATTTTACCTACCCCTGAAACTTCTGTCTGAGGGCCTGGAGCACAAAATGGTGGCCACCTGTGACATCACCAGCATCCACTGGAACCTACTAGCACCTTCCAGAACATTCCAGAACCCTGTGACAGTTGGAGGCGGTTTAGAATGTTGGGAAGCTAAGAGAGAGAGTTGGCAGTTGGAGCTGGCAGTTGGCACCTGACTGGTGAGGAGTGAGCAGCAGAAACTTGAAGGAGGAAGGAGTGAAGCAGCAGGGGTGGAAACTTGTGCCTGGAGTGGGGTCCATAAACCCACCCTTGATACTAGTCCCTACTGACGGAGCCCAGCCTAGAGCCCTGTGTGGGAAGAAGTCAGAAAAACCATCCTGAGGACCTGGACAGCAGGAACAGGCCTTAGAAACAAGAGAACAGCAAGATCCTGACCTGGAAGCTGGTTTCCCTGAAGTCCGACGTCGAGTAGCCTAAGACCTGGAGCCCGAGGTGGAGAAGCGGCGCTGACTGGAAAAGCAGACGTCGTACCCGGAGCCGCCAGAGGTCGAGAGAGGGCGCCGTCAGAGGTCGTGAGGAATACCAGAGGTCGAGGAGGAAGTCACCCGAGGTCGAGTGAGCGGCGTCATCGGAGGAGTGAAGTCCGCCCTCCGGAGTCGTCGGAGACCGAGGTGAAGGGTAACGGAGGTCGGGAGTGAGGATCGCACTCCGGAGTCGCCGGAACCTGTGAGAATCGTGCCGGAGGTCGGGAGTGGAGGTCGCACTCCGGAGTCACCGGAAACCTGTGAGGAGCACCGGAGGTCGGGAGTGAGGATCGCACTCCGGAGCCGCCGGAAGTCGACATCGAGGCAAGGCCGGCCGACGTCATCGAAGCCGAGGTCGCCATCGGACCGGAGCCGCCCGAAGTCGACATCGAGTAAGACTGCCCGACGCCATCGAATCGGAGGTCGAGATCGAACCGAGGCCGCTGACATCGAGACCGGATTCGCCTGCCGGCGTCGTCAAAGAACTGACATTGTGCCGAGGCCGCCGACATCGAACCGGAACCGCCTCACGGCATCGATCCGACTCCAGCGGCGTCGGAGCATCAGAAAAAGGGCAGTAAGTGGAGTAGAGGGCGCCTAAGGCCCTGTGGAGACCTGAGAGACTGCTCTAAGGGGCTAGGGAGGTGCTGGAACCAACCTGACTGTGCCAGGGGTGAACTGGGACTAATCTAGAGAAGTTGTGTGGAGAGAGAGAGCCAGGTCTCTGGTATTTTCCCCCTTTATCTACCTCAGTTTAGGCCTCAGCCTTGACTAAGCCAGGGAGTAGACACCCCCAAGCCTTCCACATCCCCACAAGCTGTGCCTGGGCCAAATCAGCCCTTAGGAATTCAAAAGTGATCTGAATCCATGAGTGTCACTGTCAGCTTTTAAGTATTTATTAGGGGCACTGTATTTATTGTATTTAACCTATTTATTGTTCCACTGTATTTATTGGTCCACAGTATTTATTGATGCACAATATTTATTGGTTTACAGTATTTATTGCCTCAGAATATTTAATTGCCTGTATGTATTGCACTTATATTTATGCCTTCAGTATTTATGATCACCCCTATTTATTGAATCATTAAGCCAGTATTTATTTGTCCTGCACTTTCTAAAAAGTTTGTATATTGTGATTGTTATTTATTTTCTCCAATCAGCAACTAAGAGAAAAAGCAGATAAAGAAAGTTATTTTCATAATTTTTACGGTGTAGAGTCGTTTTTGGAACGGATGCACGCATGGTTATTGTTTGGGTATGTTGTATGCTTAGCACGGAGCCTGATTCCTGACCACTCGAGCCAAGCTACCACAGTGTGTCCGGAAGACCACCACCACCCCTTCTAGTGTGGGAGTGGGTTTCCAACAAGCACCATTAAAAAGGAGATTAGACTGCAGCTTTTGTGAGAGTTAAAATGTCTTCTGAGATGATTGAATATTACTACTACAATCCTAATGTGGTCTCGTTTGCTGTTGTGCAAGTGAAACTGGGAAAATGTTATGTTCTCCAGCAGAGATGAAATCTGGACAGTGTATTAGGGCTTGAGGAATTCTGCATGGCCCACCTAGATGACATCGCAGTGTTCAGCAATTCATGGGAGAACCATTTGACACTCCTAGACTAGGTGTTGGTTAGGATATAGGGGCAAAACTAACCATCAAGGCAATCAGGTACCATGGGGGAAGTGCACTGTAGTCTACCTTGTGAATCAGGTGGGTGATGGGAAGATTCACCCGTTGGATTCCAATATTTAGTTAGTGTTGGAGTGGGAGGTGCCCACTACCCAGACAAAAAAGAGGTGCCTTAGTGAGACTAACGGAATACTACAGGAACATTGCAGTTAACTGTGGGACAAGAGTGGCCCCTTTAATAGATGTGACATCCAGAAAGCAGCTCAAGAAGATGACTTGGAAAGAGGAGTGAGAGAACGCTTTTGAGGACCTGAAGGCAGCACTTTGAGAGGCCCCTGTGCTGAAGTAAGCCCTTCATAGTATAGACAGATGCTTCAGACAAGTGAGCTGGGACAATAATGGCTCACCTCGAAGACAACGGAAATGTTGCCGATTCAAGGAATGGATCTGTTCAATGATGGAGTAAGGTTCCAAGCCTAGGAGGGGCATCTGCTGGGATGGGTATCTCCCCTGCATGTTGCACAGTTGTGTTCCCCTGCCCTGAGCACCTGACTGCAATTATTATTATTTCTGATTTTGTATAGCGCCTGGTTACACTGTCAGAGTGTCCCCGCGCTGTCAGAAGAGCTAGTTGCTCCGTCAGTCAGACAAGACGGGGCTATTCTTTAGGAAAGAGGAATGTTTTAAGTTTCCTGCGGAAGATGAGCTCCGATGTTTCCACTCTTAAGCTCAGGGGGAGAGAGTTCCATTTATGTGCCGCCAAAGTACGAAAGGATCTACCCCCCATTCTGGCTCTCTTGTGTCTGGGGACAGCGAGGAGGCCTGCTCCTAATGAGCGGAGTTGTCGGGTAGGCGTATAGGGGCAGAGAAGGTTCCGAAGGAAGGCCGGGCCCTTGCCATGTACGATCCTGTGACCAATGCATAGGACCTTGAAGTCGATCCTTTCATTGATCGGAAGCCAATGTAGTATTTGTAGAGATTTTTTAGAGGCGGCTCTTCTGGACAGCCGGAGGACCAGGCGAGCGGCAGCATTCTGGATTGTCTGCAGTCGACGCCGACTAGTGGCGTTGGCGCCTAGATACAAGGCATTGCCGTAGTCCAGTCTCGACGTGACAAGAGCGTGGACCAGGGTCTTCCTTGAGGATTCTGGGAGCAGGTCCAGGGTCTTACGGAGTTTCCGTAGAATCGAAAAGCACGTACCAGCGACCCGTCTGGTGTGGTAGTCGTAATTAAGCTTTGAGTCCACCCATACTCCAAGGTTCTTGACCTGATCACTGGGGGTAGGGAGAGGCCCCAGGGTCTGTGGCCACCAGGCAGATGACCAGACTGAGGGGGGTTTTCCTACAATCAGCACCTCAGTCTTGTCTCCGTTCAGACGGAGGCAGTTCTTCGCCATCCATCCAGCCAGCTCTTGGAGGCATGATGAGAAGTTCGCGGCGGCTTGTTCAGCAGGTTGGGTCAGAGCGACCACCAGCTGAGTGTCGTCTGCGTATGTCACTACTTCCACCCCATAGCGTTCCGCAGTAGTAGCCACGGGGGTGACATATAAATTGAAAAGGGTTGGACTGAGGCTTGATCCCTGAGGCACTCCTTGACCGAGGTCAAAGGTGTCGGAGCGTGCTCCTCCTTGCTCCACCGAGAAGCTACGGTTAGTAAGAAAAGATTCCAGCCATAACCAGGCCGTGCCTGTCACCCCTCCTTTCTTCAGACACTGTAGCAGCGTATGATGTGCTACAGTGTCGAAGGCTGCGCTGAGGTCCAGGAGCACTAGTGCCGCCACATGCCCGGCGTCCACGTGCTTCCTCAGTGCCTCAGTCGAAAAAAGGAGGGCTGATTCTGTGGAGTGGCGGGCCCGGAAGCCCGATTGGTTGGTATGCAGGAGGCCTCTGGACTCTATGTGTGCTGAGAGTTGTTGGTTGACCAGCTTTTCCACCAGTTTTGAGAAGAAGGGTAGGAGCGAAATGGGGCGCAGGTTGCTAAGCTGGGACGCACTGATATGGGGTTTTTTCTTAAGAGGCAGTACGACTGCTTGTTTCCACCCGTGTGGGACCTTGCCAGTGTTAAAAGAGGTAGACAATATATGGCCTACATACGGTGCCAGAAGACTCATGGCACTGGCCAGGAATTTGGCAGGGGCAGGATCGTGAGGGGAGCCTGATTTGATTCCTTTAGCAGTGGCTATCAAAAGGTCCTCTGTCGGAACCTGGTATACTGTAAGGCAGTCTTCGATCTTTGCCTCCCAAGTCGCTTCTTCCTGAGGAGGTAGAAGGTTGGAGCCAGTTCTGGCATCATCAGGGAAACTGGTGTAAATGTCGCGTACTTTTTTGTGAAAAAATTCCGCAATGACGTTACAAGATTGTACTGAGGTATCGGCCTGCTCTAAAGAGGGGGGAGGTGTAGTGATCTCTTTATAGATCCTAAAGAGCTCCTTGGATGAGCAGTTAGCACTATCTATACGGTCAGCGTAGAAGGTCGCTTTGGTTTTCCTAATTTGGAAGTGGTATTTTTTTATGCTAGCTTTGTACACATCTCTTGCCTCTGGTGAATAGTTCTTTCTCCAGGCACGTTCGAGCCTCTTGCAGGCTGCCTTGGTTTCTCTAAGAGCTGTGCTGAACCAAGGTGCAGTTTTAGTTTGCCGCTCCGGGCCCTTATTGGCCCAAGGGGCAGTGATGTTTAGGGCTTTAGTGATGTGTCCGTCCAGGGCCATGCAAGCCTTGTCAACATCTACTCCTAAGTCTGTGGGGGAACCATTCAGTAGGAAGTGATATTCAAAAGAGTCCATGGAGAAACGGGCCCATTTCCTTTGTTGTTTATTGGCGCTATGGTGGGTTTGTTTATGGTGAGTCTTGACTATGAAGTGAAAGGGGACTAGGAAGTGGTCGGTCCACAGCAAGGAATGGGAGGGTCCTGTTTCAGATCCTCCAAATTACTAAAGATGGGGTCAAGTTGGTGCCCCTGTCGATGGGTCGGGAGGAGGGAGGCTGTTTCTAATTGTATGGTTTGCAGCTCTTGACGCAATTCTTGAGCAGCTGAATTGTTGAGGTCTTCGAAGTGGAGATTAAGATCCCCTAATACAAGGAACTTCCTGTATCTCATAGCCAATGGGGTAGCGTTCTGGATGAGACTTTCCGCGAAGTTTCTGCTACCTCCCGGGGGTCTATAGATTAATAGGCCTTTGATGACCGTATTTTTGTCGATACCGATGGAGAAAGCTCCAGTTTCGCTATCTTTTATATTAGCTGGTTCGAGGGAGCATGTCATATTCACTCTATAGATTATGGCAATGCCACCTCCCCTTCCCTTAGGTCTATCCTGCCTGCAAATTGCATAGCCAGGGGGAAGGGCCTCCCTGACTTCAGGGTCTGAGTCCTCGTCCAGCCAAGTTTCAGTGAGGCATAGTATGTCCCATTTGTTGTCTATTATAAGGTCGAATACTTCTAGTTTATGTTTTTTGAGAGAACGACAGTTAAGCAGAGCGCCACTGATTTTCCTAGTGTGCTCTGGTCGGGCGTTGTCGTTGGGCGTGCTTGCTTTAGGATGCTTATTGAGGATGAAGCCACAGTGTTCACAGGGATTTGTAGGACTGCGTATACTGAGATCAATACTGTGCTCACATACCTTAAAGTATTTGTTGCGAAGGTTGAGGAGCTCCTCTTTATCGTATCGGTTATCTGGGAGGTGAGGACTAGGGGGTCTGGCCCCGTGCCCCGGTCTGCCGCGGACGGGCGCAGACGGGCTTGCCCCAGGCGCGCCTTCGGCGCGCAAACGGCGCTCCCGCTGCGCTCGTCCGCTGCGCTTCCGGAGGCAACACATGATATGGGCGGGGGAGGGCGTGGCCTTGAAAGTGGGCGTGGCCTGTGCGTCGCCGGGGAGGCGAGCTAGGGGTCGTTGCAGCCGTCACGAAGGACGCTGTTTAAGATTAAGTTCAGGTAGGTGAAGCAACAAGCTTAAAATTGAATAAACACAGTTAAAAACAGATTTAACAAGCTTTTAAAAAGAACGTGTCTCCCGGCGTCTGCCTGCGGAGCTCTGGCACTTCAGAGTATCTAGTATCCTCTTGTTTTTTCTGTTGGAAGCAGCCTCACACTAATCTTATATGTGCGCAAAGGCCTAGGCCTGTCCCTTGTCATGAGTGAGGTCCTGTGAGCTGTAGGAATACACCAAGCGTGTCCTCATTTGACTGACAGCGAACTACCTTCCTTCTCATGGGTTTAGCAAGAAGATCTGTGGTGGCAGCATATTGTGTTTTGTGAATCAGTAGTTGCAGAAACAACAGTTGATGGACAGAACGCAGAACAATGTCATACATTCACCCCAGTACAGAGATCTGGGCCTAAATCCATCGTTTTTTTGCTCTCCATGCCGTTCCAGTTTGAACCTAGCCATATGCAAATCAGGCTTGACCCTTTGCCTCATGGGAACAGTCCAGCCCGAACTGCCTAGCCAGGTCCTCCCTGGACTGGAAACAAGCATCCTAGGACCGGTTTCGGGGTTTCACCCCTCTTCAGCCAGGATAGCTTGATTCCAGTGGCATGGAGAGCATGTGACCCACGTCTGGGCATAACCTTCCCACTCAGGGTGACAAATGCAAAAACAACAGTTGATGGACAGAAAGCAGAACAATGTCATACATTCACCCCAGTACAGAGATCTGGGCCTAAATCCATCGTTTTTTTGCTCACCATGCCGTTCCAGTTTGAACCTAGCCATTTTCAAATCAGTCTTGACCCTGTGCCTCATGGGAACAGTCCAGCCCGAACTGCCAAGCCAGGTCCTCCCTGGACTGGAAACAAGCATCCTAGGACCGGTTTCAGGGTTTCACCCCTCTTCAGCAAGGATAGCTTGATTCCAGTGGCATGGAGAGCACGGGACCCAGACCATTTTATCTGAGCCACAGGAGTAGAGGCCCACTGGCCGACTCATGTTAAGTTCTGCTTCTATGTGTTACCCAGATCATAGCATTAAAACCTATTTTTTGGGGAATCAATTTTTATTGAGTTTTCATCAACAGTGCAAGAGAGAAAAGACACAAGAAAAGACAAAAAAGGGTACTCAAACTTTTCCACCTCACCACAACCATACAATGTGACAATCATGACAGTAATAATCCATAACCAAGCCAGAGAATCAGAGCATTCATTAATCCAGTCCTGCATATCACTTTCTATTTCTGAGTTCTGTACCCATAACTTTTCTCATCCAGTCTTGCATTCATAGTCCTAATCGGATCTATCACAATCCCTCGCTACTTGCACCTTGTATTACAAATTTTGTAACGTTTTGTGGGCACCCTCTGGTGCTATAGATTGGTTTTCCCATGCTCATGCATTGGTCAGTGCCCCTCGTCTTATTCCTCTACTAACGGAGAATAATTTTCCTTCCACCACGAGACCCAACCACAACAAGGCCACCTTGAATTTGTTAGTGTCTAGATCAATGTTTCTTAAACTGTGAGTCGCAACAGGAGGTTTGCCAGACGATTTCTAAATAAACAAAAGTAAGTAAAGATGCCTTTAAATATTGTATTTATATTGCTACATTTGCTGTACTTCAAAGACAGTGGTCAAATGTCAGGCTAAGTCTTATGACAAATTACTGCTTATTCTTTTAACATGGTGATTGGTGTTAATTTTCTTTCCCTGACTGTAATGTGAGATGAGTTTTAAAGTGAACTACGTAATAGTTTTGCTGGGTTACGGGAAGTGTGAAAGGAAATGCTGTAATTTTTTTGTAACATACAAAAACGGTAAATCTATGTAAATTAACTACACACATATTACAGAATATATATTAGCAGATTGGAAAGCATAAAGGACACACAATTTTTTGTATTTCTGAAGTGAGATAAAAAAAAAGATTTAAATACAATCAAATACGATCAAGACACTTTTACTTGGTGATGTACAAATTAAAAATATTCAACAACACCTGGTTTCCAAATATTAACATTTGTGTGCTATATAGTTTTATCAAAAAAAACTTTAGTGTTCATTTCAATTGAAAATATGCTGTCTCTATGATAGTGAGCTACCGCATTATGCTCTAGTAATATATTTGTGACAGTGTGCTCCAAAATGCACCCCCAGCTACATACCACACCCTTACCACTCTACTGCTGAATACATCTGCTACCCTTTGTGTGAAGTAATTTTCACAATCCCTATGACTTCAGTAATGTAACATTGATGTCAGCACCCACACAACTTGTTTCAGCCCCATTGGTGTAAACGTAGTGAACTATGTCCCCAAGTTTCGTTTTAATAAACAAACCCTTGCAAGCATTCCCAAACAAGACTCTGGATAATCCTTCCAGTATTTTTTGCTGCTTTATTTTTTACTGCATAAAGCCATTTCAACAGAGAATATGCTCACTATACGTAATCATAGATTATCATCCCACTTGTCTATAACTTTCCCACATCAATTGAGATATATGGATGTGGCTTAATAGCCAGAGATGCTGACTTGGAATCTGCAGAACCAGGTTCGAGTTCTGGTGTTGCTCTGAGCAAATCAAAGGGGGCAGATGTATCAAGCTTATTTGGGTTCGCAAACTGCCTGACTAGCAGAATTGGGCCATTTACGAATACAAAAAGGCATTTTGATATGTATTAACACCAAGTTGTGATTCAGTAACGTGTTACCACATACCCGCCGATTGTGAATACATCCCGATTTGGTATCTGGCAGGACCGTGTATAGAGCCTTCCTTCCAAAAACAAAACTGGAATGGTATGTATTAATGTTTTGCACGGAATTCCAGTCGCAAAACATACAGGGCCTGATTCACAAAGGTACACTTCCACAAGTTTGTGTAAGTTTACTCTTTTTCAGTATTCACAAAACTGCATTTTAATGGTAAGTTTAGGGCGAGGAGACCACAGTCGGGGACAAAGAACTCCGCACATAGACAGCTGGAACAGGCATACCTTTTTATGGGCAGAGTTTGCAGACCTGACTGAGGAGTCTCCGCAGCCGTACACTTACCATTAAAAGGCATTTTTGTGAATACTGAAAAAGAGTAAATATGTGAGTTTACCTTTTTCAATAAAGCCCTAATGCTTTACCGACTACAGAAGTGTAGTGGTAATGTATTCACACACCGGAAGAGCTTCCCTGGGGACTCCTTTCCCTTTGTGAATGTAAAAAAACAAATCTTTGTTTAAGAGGAGGCAGTGGTCCATGGGACCACTGACTCTTTTTAAAAAAATACAAGAAAGACATTTTCCTTTTAAATGTGGTCCTGTTTTCTTTAAGGGAAACAGAATGCATTTTTAAAAAAAAGCAATAACAGACATGTTTGCCTGACTCCAGCAGGCCACCATACCTGTGATGGGTGCGACTCACAATTATGAGGTAGGTGGAGCTGCAATCCACTAGGATCGCTATTTGAAATAAAACTTTCATAAATTAGGATTTGCGATTTCCAAAGTGCGATTCGGTGAGATTTGGAAATCACAATTGCTAATGTTGATGCATCTGGCACATGATCCCTTGAGCCTGAAAAACAAAAAACTCTGACCTTTCGTACTGTAATCTGGTGCTCATGTAAAGTGCTCCAATACCCCTGGGCAGTGTTTGCTCTATATAAAAATTCAAGGGATTGTGCAACTACTGAAGAAGGGAGACTTCTTCATCTCTCTGGCCTTAATGGATGCTTATTTACACATACCAATTCAGCCATCCTATCAACAATTCCTCCGATTCACTTGGCAATTTTGGGTCCTTCCATCTGGAATAGCCTCGGCACCATAGGTTTTTATGCTGCATTCAAGGGGATTCAGGTGTACCCATATCTGGATGATTGGTTAATCACCTCTTCTTCTCTCCTCCAGACAGAACAGGACCTGTGGCTGGTCTGCAACCTGCTTCAAGAATACAGGTTCTTTTTCAATTTCATGAAATCTCATTTGTCCCCGTCTCAATGCCTCCAGGTCATTGGAGCTCTGCACTGCACCAATATATATGGATATATATATCGAGTTCAAAATGCACCACTCCACACTTGGGCCTCGTTATAACTCAAAAATGAATATGAAGCGTTATCCCATACTCTGTTGCAGAGGGATTTTTCAAATTTGCTAAAGAACAAATTACTTACCTCCAGTTTTGCCTTATCTGTTAAAGACTCCATCTAGCTGCACAGTCCAGTAGGTGGTATTGTTTGGCTCCGTGTGGCATCTTTGCCGGAAGTGACATGCGCAGTGCTTATATAGGTGCCACCCAGTGCACTGATGTCAGTTTCTTTTTGCAATTTTCTACACCCGGAGCGCAGAGCCACGAAGAACACTGGTGTGGAAAAACTAGGGCCCTGAAAAAGGAAACAGCCCTGTCCCTAGAATTCTATTCGCAGAGTGGGGAAGATGGGTAGGTCAGTAATAAATCTGCAGTTAGATAGACACATAAGGCGTTACCAAAGGTAAGTAACTTGTTCAATTGATAGTCTTCTAGCCACAGATTACCTACCTTGGAATAGATACCCAGACAATATCTTCCTGGAGTTGGGTCTGCAAAACAATTTCACACTAAAAAGTACCGGAGGACTGAACAAACAAAATGCCCATCCCTATGGACCTGACTGTCCAGGTAGTAGTGCTTGGTAAATGTGTGCAGAGATGCCCACATTGATGCCTAACAGATGTCTAGGAACAACGCTCTGCGTGCTAATGCATTGGTCGCAGCCTTAGCTCTAGGGGAATGAGCATGGGGCTGCTTTTTGGCAAATGCTCCATCAGGAGATGGCCCATTTCTGTACTGCCTTCCCTTTTTGGGCTCTGACATACCCGAAGAAAAGTTGTTCAGCAACCCAAAACTCTTTTGTAGAGTCATGGTAGAATGCTAATGTTCTTTTTGGCTCCAGCTGGTGGAGTGCCTCCTCTTCTTTAGAGGGATGAGGCTGAGCATAAAAGGTATGCAGAGTGACAGACTGGCTTACATGAAAGGGAGTGGCCATCTTGTTTAGGAAGGGAGCTCTAGTGCAAACAACCAGCTTGTCTGGGAGAATGTCAAAGTATGGGGTCTTAAATGATAAAGCCTGTAACTCACTGATGCTCCGAGAAAATGTTATTCCTACTATAAAGGTCATCCTGATAGTTAAGAGCCTGAGAGGACAGTTGTGGAGCAGCTCAAATAGAGAGCACATCAGGAAAGCTAGAACTACATTTAGGTCCCACTGAGGCATGATGAAGGATGAAGGAGGGAAAAAATGTTGAAGACCTTTTCAGAAACCTATGTACACTAGAGGACTTGAAAAGAGATGGCTGATCAGGCAACTGCAGAAATGCAGAGATGGCAGAAAAATAGCCTTTTAAGGTGTTCAAAGCAGAGCCCTGCTGGACAAGAGAGAGTAAACAGAAGGCCCTAAGAAGGGGGTACAAAAAGTGGGTCAACCTGTTTCTTTGCACACTGTGTGTCAGAGGCTGGCTTAGTATATGGTGCTCGCTTTTGTAAGTGTAACCAAAGGGGATGATGGACAGAGTGTTGAACAATGCAAGCACTCACCCCCAGTCAACTGATATGGGTTTAATCCATAATAGTTCTTTAGCTCACTCCGCCACCCCAGTTCAGACATGGCCACATGCAAATCAGTCTGACCCTGTGCCTCATGGGAACAGTCCAGCCCGAACTGCCAAGCCATGTCTTCCCTGGACCGGAAAAAAGCATCCTGGGACCGGTTTCTGCCTAAAAAGCCATCATCAGCCAGGCTAGCTTGAATCCAGTGGCAAAGTGAGCAAGGGACCCATGTCTGGGCATACCCTGCCAACTTGGGGCGAACAAAGCAGAAGCAAAGGGGATGATGGAAGGAGTGTTGAACAATGCAAGCACTCACCCCCAGTCAACTGATCTGGGTTTAATCCATCATCATTCTATAGCTCACTCCACCACCCCAGTTCAGACATGGCCATATGCAAATCAGTCTGAACCTGTGCCTCATGGGAACAGCCCAGCCCAAACTGCCAAACCATGTCTTCCCTGGACCGGATACAAGCATCCTGGGACCGTCTTCTGGCTATCAGCAGTCATCAGCCAGGCTAGCTTGAATCCAGTGGCAAAGTGAGCAAGGGACCCACGTCTGGACATAGCCTACCAACTTAGGGAGAACAAAGCAAAACCAAAAGGGATGATGGACAGAGTGTTGAACAATGCAAGCACTCACCCCCAGTCAACTGATCTGGGTTTAATCCATCCTCATTCTTTACCTCACTCCGCCACCCCAGTCCAGACATGGCCATATGCAAATCAGTCTGACCCTGTGCCTCATGCGAACAGTCCAGCCCGAACTGCCAAGCAATGTCTTCCCTGGACCGGAAACAAGCATCCTGGGACCGGTTTCTGGTTAATCAGCCGTCATCAGCCAGGCTAGCTTGAATCCAGTGGCAAAGTGAGCAAGGGACCCATGTCTGGGCATACCCTGCCAACTTGGGGCAAACAAAGCAAAACCAAAGGGGATGATGGAAGGAGTGTTGAACAATGTAAGCACTCACCCCCAGTCAACTGATCTGGGTTTAATCCATCATAATGTTTTAGCTCACTCTGCCACCCCAGTTCAGACATGGCCCTATGCAAATCAGTCTGACCCTGTGCCTCATGGGAACAGTCCAGCCCGAACTGCCAAGCCAATATCTTCCCTGGACCAGAAACAAGCATCCTGGGATCGGTTTCTGACTAATCAGCCATCATCAGCCAGGCTAGCTTGAATCCAGAGGCAAAGTGAGCAAGGGACCCACGTCTGGGCATACCCTGCCAACTTAGGGCGAACAAAGCAAAACCAAAGGGGATGATGGACAGAGTGTTGAACAATGCAAGCACTCACCCCCAGTCAACTGATCTGGGTTTAATCCATCATCATTCTTTACCTCACTCCGCCACCCCAGTTCAGACATGGCCATATGCAAATCAGTCTGACCCTGTGCCTCATGGGAACAGTCCAGCCCGAACTGCCAAGCCATGTCTTCCCTGGACCGGAAACAAGCATCCTGGGACTGGTTTCTGCCTAATCAGCCATCATCAGCCAGGCTAGCTTGAATCCAGTGGCAAAGTGAGCAAGGGACCCATGTCTGGGCATACCCTGCCAACTTGGGGCGAACAAAGCAAAAGCAAAGGGGATGATGGAAGGAGTGTTGAACAATGCAAGCACTCACCCCCAGTCAACTGATCTGGGTTTAATCCATCATCATTCTTTAGCTCACTCCACCACCCCAGTTCAGACATGGCCATATGCAAATCAGTCTGAACCTGTGCCTCATGGGAACAGCCCAGCCCAAACTGCCTAGCCATGTCTTCCCTGGACCAGATACAAGCATCCTGGGACCGTTTTCTGGCTATCAGCAGTCATCAGCCAGGCTAGCTTGAATCCAGTGGCAAAGTGAGCAAGGGACCCACGTCTGGACATAGCCTACCAACTTAGGGCGAACAAAGCAAAACCAAAAGGGATGATGGACAGAGTGTTGAACAATGCAAGCACTCACCCCCAGTCAACTGATCTGGGTTTAATCCATCATAATTTTTTAGCTCACTCCGCCACCCCAGTTCAGACATGGCCCTATGCAAATCAGTCTGACTCTGTGCCTCATGGGAACAGTCCAGCCCAAACTGCCAAGCCATGTCTTCCCTAGACCCTGCCAACTTGGGGCGAACAAAGCAAAAGCAAAGGGGATGATGGAAGGAGTGTTGAACAATGCAAGCACTCACCCCCAGTCAACTGATCTGGGTTTAATCCATCATCATTCTTTACCTCACTCCGCCACCCCAGTTCAGACATGGCCCTATGCACATCAGTCTGAACCTGTGCCTCATGGGAACAGTCCAGCCCAAACTGCCAAGCCATGTCTTCCCTAGACCGGAAACAAGCATCCTGGGACCGGTTTCTGGCTAATCAGCCGTCATCAGCCAGGCTAGCTTGAATCCAGTGGCAAAGTGAGCAAGGGACCCACGTCTGGGCATACCCTGCCAACTTAGGGCGAACAAAGCAAAACCAAAGTGGATGATGGACAGAGTGTTGAACAATGCAAGCACTCACCCCCAGTCAACTGATCTGGGTTTACTCCATCATCATTCTTTACCTCACTCCGCCACCCCAGTTCAGACATGGCCATATGCAAATCAGTCTGACCCTGTGCCTCATGGGAACAGTCCAGTCCGAACTGCCAAGCCATGCCTTCCCTGGACCGGAAACAAGCATCCTGGGACCGGTTTCTGGCCATCAGCAGTCATCAGCCAGGCTAGCTTGAATCCAGTGGAAAAGTGAGCAAGGGACCCACGTCTGGGCATACCCTGCCAACTTAAGGCGAACAAAGCAAAACCAAAGGGGATGATGGACAGAGTGTTGAACAATGCAAGCACTCACCCCCACCCCAGTTAACTGATCTGGGTTTAATCCATCATCATTCTTTAGCTCACTCCGCCACCCCAGTTCAGACATGGCCATTAGCAAATCAGCATGACCCTGTGCCTCATGGGAACAGTCCAGCCCAAACTGCCAAGCCACGTCTTCCCTGCCATTAGTGGGCAAAGGAACGATGGATTTAACCCAGATCTTTTGACTGGGGAGAATGTTTGCATTGTCAGCATTCCGTCCATCATTTGTTCGCTGTAACACTTTTCGCCCTAAGTGGGATGGGTATGCCCAGACGTGGGTCCCTTGCTCACTGTGCCACTGGATTCAAGCTAGCCTGGCTGATTAAGGGTGACATACCCTGAAACCGGTCCCAGGATGCTTGTTTCCGGTCTAGGGAGGACCTGGCTTGGCAGTTAGGTCTGGACTGTTTTATGAGGCACAGGGTCAAGACTGATTTGTATATGGCTGGGTCCAAACCGGGGTGGCGTAGTGGGCAAAAGAACGATGGATTTAACCCAGATCTTTTGACTGGGGGAGAATGTTTGCATTGTCAGCATTCCGTCCATCATTTGTTAGCTGTATCACTTTTCGTCCTAAGTGGGATGGGTTTGCCCAGACATGGGTCCCTTGCTCACTGTGCCACTGGATTCAAGCTAGCCTGGCTGATGAAGGGTGACATACCCTGAAACCGGTCCCAGGATATACTTGTTTCTGGTCCAGGGAGGACCTTGCTTGGCAGTTCGGTCTGGACTGTTCCCATGAGGCACAGGATCAAGGCTGATTTGCATATGGCTGGGTCCAAACTGGGGTGGCGTAGTGGGCAAAAGAACGATGGATTTAACCTAGATCTTTTGACTGGGGGAGAATGTTTGCACTGTCAGCATTCCGTCCATCATTTGTTTGCTGTAACGCTTTTGTAAGTGTAGCACCCTGCACTAACCCAGGCAACCCTTATGGTGGTTTTAGACATCCTTAGAAAGCTCTCTAAGTGGTAGCTGTGGAGAGCAGCCTTTAGGCCTAGTCCAGAAGGAGTGTTAAGCAGCTTGTTTTAACAGTACTTAATCTTTTAGTATGGGTTAAATGACAAAGAATCACACAGGGTAGTTATAAAAATATGTTTTTTATTACTAACACTCACTAACACATTGTATTATCTCCTACCCGGAGATACAAACACAATACACAGTGGTCTCCAGAGAGAGACAAAACCATATACTAAAATAGTGGACTGAGAACCACGACTCAAGACAAGAGTGGATCCACAAGACGTCGAAGAGCTGGGGACCCAAGGAACCAACCAAGGTGAGTCCATCATCTCCTTGTGTTTGCTTTGTTCGCCCTAAGTTGGCAGGGTATACCCAGACTTGGGTCCCTTGCTCACTTTGCCACTGGATTCAAGCTAGCCTGGCTGATGAGGGGTGTTCAGGGAAGACCTGGCTTGGCAGTGAGGTTCTGTAGCGATCCGAACCCGTGTATTCGGTATCGTAGTACTGACACGATTTTGGTACCAATGAACCGTAAATGATCCATTATATGCATGTCAGTGTTTTCGCTGCACTACGAGCATGAATTCACTGAGAAATAGGGCATTCTGTTGTAAAATCATGGCATCCATTTTAGATACGGCATCCATTTTGTTTCTTGCCCTCACATAGTCAATGGACGAGCAATGACCCCGGCAGAATCACCTTGTTAAGGACACGTAAGCTCGAGCCCCAAGAAAGGCTGACGCTGCATGACTAGGCAGAATCAAGCTGCCTCCCTTGCCTGAGGCCAGTCCTGCTATACTGGTTCTCGTGTCCATTGTCCTGACTGAGAGGCCGAAGACGGTAGCCATGCCCGTTTATGATCCATAAACACCTCTTATCCTACTTTTCAATCCTTTGCACCTGGCTCTGCTCCTCTCCTTCTGGGCTTTTACAATGGGGAGGATACGATTTTTATGATGGGGAGGATCGGGCAAAGAATGGAAAACTGACAAGGAGACTTGATCGAATACCGAAAACCTACAACTAATTATTGTTTGATGTCTGTTTATTATCTGTTTGGGATACCGGGTTGGGCATGAAAAATATTCGTGTAATGTTGCCTAAAGTCATATTTCGTGTATTTAAGGAGCAACCCACTTCTTGCAATTTGAACAGTCTCGTAGATTCTGCCTTTGTGTGGTTCCTATGACTTCTGTGTCCCTGCAGTAAATAAATCTTGGTCTTTGACGCTACCATCGAGAAGCCCGCGTCTCTGTTTATTTGTGCACCAAGGCAGGAAGGAACTCAGGGGTCTTTGGGTGTTGATTCCCTGACACCTCTGGACTCTTAAAAAGTCCAGAACCTCAAATTGGCGCCCAACGTGGGGCGACGTCATCCGTTACCGGTCCAAAGCCTGAAAATTTCGAGGAGCTTCGTGTGAAGATTCCGGAGGGAGGTACCCCGCTTCATCGATCCCTGTATGTCGTAAAAGTGGCCCGACGATCTCTTCCACGAGGGTTCCCGTTCCTAGACGGCTACAGAGGACCGCTGCCCTGACTGTCGCCCTGTCTTGGACCCGAGGTGCAGACCTTAGTACGGCGAGACGTAGACGGGTTCTCCTTGGTGACGTCTTCCACATTTCAGTTAAGTATTCAGTGGGTTGCGCTCAGTTTGGTTGTTCCTTGTTGCCCTTGTTTTGAATTCGTAGATTATCATTGGTTGCCATTGTTTAGATAATCTTTGTTTTGGTATTGGTTCAGTTGGTAGGCCTAAGTTCTTTACGCATTTTTGTTGGAATCCGTCCTTAGTTCATAATGACTAACAGTAGTAATTGTTTCCTGTCCTGGTTAAGTTGCAAAGGGGATTCCCGGTTGGAGGATCCGTGTTCGGTCCCTCCGATTGGAACTCCTACATATGAGCTATATTGTAAACACGGTGTAGGACCTATCGCTTATAATGAAGTATGGGTCCGTTACACCAGGAAAGATGGTGTCCTTAGTTGGCCACCGCATGGTAGCTTCGAAAGCGAAATTCTAGACAATCTAGAAATGAAGTTGTTTAAAAAGAAAGCCCGGCCGGCAATGTTTGATTCTTTTCGCGTATGGCGTAAAGAAGCTAAACAGAAAGAAATTAGGAAAACGAAGAAGGAACAGAAAGAGAAAGGGTTGACATTAATGGAGTCTGATAGACAATTGCATGTCAATGAGACTGAGAAAACAATAGAGATGGCGAATAGAAAACATAATTTAGCGATAGATAAATGCTATCCTGTCTTGCCATCTTGTCCTGCTAAGCCGATAGAGGACCCCGAAAAGGATCCTCTGTTGTCTTATCTGTTGAGATCACCTCCACCGTATGCACAGGGTAATACAGCACCACAGTTACCACCTGTTGCACAACCAGCTGCTGGTCAGCCTGGAATAGTTGCTCCACTTCCTTTGATTCAAGCTCCTGTTCCTCATGTGGTTAATGTTCCTTCGGCACCCCCTCTTCCTGGGTTGCCTATTCCGCCTTTGCCTATCGTTCCGCAAACTGCTTTACCTGCTTTACCTGCTACCCACATCCTTACCATTTCATCTGCTCCAGCTTCCCTGTTCCCGAACTCTGTAAACATTCTGACTCCGCTTTCTGTCCGTCGGAAAATAACCGACTCTGTAACTAATATCTTAACTCCTCTCTATAGGTCTTTAATTGGGACCCCCGTTTCTGACTCTACACAGAGACGTAGCCAGTTTCCTGGTCCTCAGGAATGAGAAATATTAGATTCGACGGCTCTTAGGTGGATGTCGAAAGCTGCGAAGTATGATGCACGAAGAGTGGCAGATACATTTATGCAATGGAATGAACCAACTCAGCGTTATGTCTTTGATGTGATGTGTTCCTTTTTACGTGAGGAATGGGATGATGATGATAACTCAGACTCCGTCCCCTCTGATTTGATAAATATTCAGCAAAAGTTTGCTGCAGGAATGGTGATAGGTTCAGAAGTAAGAGAAGCGATAGAACTGATTTTAGCTTATAGGGATGATTCTCCTCTTCGAGCACCAAGGAACTTTGATGGTTCTCCGATTACGAGGAAAAGACGAGGTCAATACCCGATGAGGGAAGTTCTGCCGATATGGCGCGAAGCAGTTCAAGCTGATGCGGCTCAGGGTATTGCAGCTGCTCCGGCACATTTCCATAGAGTGTGGATACACATCCCTTGGAAACGGGCCGAAGTGTTAGCAGTAAAACAGGCGTTGCCGGACCCGCGTAAAAATCCTGCTGGTTATTATAAAGAGTTAACGCAGACAGTTCAAGCGTGTGTCAGGAATTTGGCAGACATCGAAATGCTATTCGGCAATGTAGTGCCACAGCCTATATGGGCCAAGATTCGCCATGAGAATCACCCAGTCGCCTTAGGAGGTGATTGGCCAGCTATTGTAGCGGCAGATGCGCAACAAGTTGGTGGTGCTAAACCTGAACCTCTGATTGCTGCTTTACCTGGCAGAATAATTAATCTGATGAAAACGCTGATGCCAGCGTTACGAGTCAATTGGGATAAATTATCGGCATGCAAGCAAAAGAAGGACGAAAGCGTCTCTGACTTCTTCACTAGATTTGAAGAGACCTTCGTAGATCACAGTGGGCAAGATATGAGTACTGAGGGAGGTCAGAGGTTGTTCGTCGACAAGTTCGTGTTTAATTTACTGCCTGAGCTTAGTAACAAGTTAAAGGATTCTGAGAGTGCATGGGCAGTGTCGACGACAGCACAGATACTTGCAACTGCTCAGTATTATGAGAATAGAGAGAAAGAAGAGAAGGAAAAGTCAGAAAAGAAAACGAAAGATTTGAAGACTAAAGTTCTTTTGCAACAGGCATACCCGCCTCGCTCGATTCAGTCAGATTCACAGCAGCGACCCCAGTTCCAGCCACAGCCACAGTTCCAACAAGGGACGTCCCAAAGATTTAATTATGGTTTTCCCCGACAACAGTTAGCATGGAATCAGTGTGCCTATTGTAAAAAGGAGGGCCATTATAAGAACGAATGCCCAGTACTGCACGCACAGACCAGTGGTGTCCCAGCTCAGAGAGGTAGTGGTGGATTTATGCAAGCTCCTAGAGGTAGAGGACGTGGTACAATGACTCCACAGGCTGATCGCCCATCAAATTATTTCGATCAGCGAAATGTACAATCTACAGGTAGATCTCCACAGTATCATGTTGAGGATTACTATGAAAATAATGAAGAGATTCAGAAAAGCGAGTACTAGGACAGCCACAGACAAAGAGAGGGAGTAGTATCAGTTCCAGTTGATCAGAGTGGACCTTATGTCGCAGTAGTTACATCAGGCGTGGTCGAACCGTTTCTGTTGGATACTGGTGCGGCAAAAAGTTCAATTATGTATGCGAAACTCCCTGGCGCACCTTTGTCTGGCTTAACGAACACTTCAGTAGGTTTCTCAGGCGCCCCTATTCACAATCCTGTTTCTAGTCCTTTGTCAATTTCTGTCGGGCCATGCGAACTAGAAGCACCCCTTATTCTAACAACCGGTTGTAATGAGAATCTGCTTGGTTTAGATCTGTTGAAACGCCTGCATGCGACACTGTACTGTTCTCCTTCGGGAGTACAGCTCACATTGGGTAAGAGAGTCATTTCTCCAATGTACATGTCGATGGATAAGCTCCCACCGGAGCTGCGTTCTCTCCCTGATACTCTTTGGGCGACTGGTCCTAATGATGTAGGTCTTTTGGAAATTCCCCCTTATGTGGTAAGTCTGAGAGCGAATGTTAAATTCCCACGAATCCCACAGTATCGGATTTCAAATGAAGGTGAACGTGCACTTTTACTGATCGTGAAAGACTTAATACAGAAAGATGTAATAGAGGAAACTAGAGGAAATGTCTGCAATAGTCTGGTTCTGCCGATTTTGAAACGTACTGACCCTTCCAAACCTCCCATCTACAGGTTTGTGATTGACCTCAGAGAGGTTAACAAAATAGTGATTCCACAGTTTCCTGTGGTCCCAGATATCACTGCATTATTGACGTTGATATCTGCCTCAGCCTCATGGTTTACAGTGATCGACTTGAAGAATGCCTTCTTCAGCATACCGATAGCCGAGGAAAGTAGAGACATTTTTGGTTTCTCTTTAGGTGGTCGCAGTTTCAGGTTCAAGCGCGCTCCACAAGGTTATTGTGAGAGCCCTTCAATTTACAGCCAAGCATTAAAAAGTCAATTAGATACTCTTGTACTTCCTCCTGGTGTTGCTCTGATCCAATACGTAGACGATCTTTTACTGGCTGCTGATGACAAGGAAACTTGCAAAACAGCTACAATTTCTTTATTACGTCATTTGTCAGACTTACATCACAAGGTTTCACCTTCTAAACTGCAATATTGTTGCCAAGAAGTGACCTACTTAGGTCATCTTTTGTCAAAGGAGGGAAGAAGGTTGACCCCAGAGAGAATCAAAGCAATTTCGCAGATGACTGTACCAAGCACACAGAGAGAAGTGCGTGCGTTCTTGGGTATTACGTCATACTGCAGGCAATGGATCCCAAATTTTTCTCTTATGGCAAAACCATTGGTAGCCCTGACTGGAAAAGGTGTTCCGAGCCCTTTGCCATGGTCTGATGAATGCCAACAGAGTTTCTTCGACTTACGTGATGCGCTGTGTTCAGCTCCTGTGTTGGGTACTCCTGACTACAGTAAACCGTTTACTCTATATGTCCATGAAAGAGAAGGTTGTGCGTTGAGTGTTTTAACGCAACAATTTGGTGACAAACAGCGACCTTGTGCATATTTCTCATCCACATTAGATCCGGTAGCCAGAGCATTGCCAAGTTGTTTGAGAGCTACAGCAGCAGCTGCAATGTCTATTCGACAGTCTGCTGGACTAGTCATGAACAACATGTTAGTAGTCATGGTTCCACATGCTGTGGATACACTCATGAATCGAACGAAAACTCAGCATCTCACCAGTGCTAGACTATCAGGCTATGAGCTGACACTTTTGGCAAGTCACATTCAGATCAAGCGATGTAACATATTGAATCCAGCAACGCTGTTGCCGACTACTCAGGAGTCGAGTGATTCAGAGCCCCATGACTGTTGTTTCAGAACTGAGGAAGAGACAAAAGGTCGGATTGATTTAAAAGACACTCCGTTACTAGATCCAGATGGCACTTTATATGTCGATGGGTCATGTTTTAAACTACAGAATGGTGATGTGACGGCCGCGTATGCAGTTACGACTTTAAGTACGATTGTTGAGACCGCAAGAGTAAGTCAGAATTCTGCCAGGCTGCAGAATTAATTGCAGTAACAAGAGCGTGTGTTTTAGCTGAGGGAAAGAGAGTGAATGTGTTTACTGATAGCCAATACGCCTTCGGCGTAGCACATAGTTTTGGACGTCTGTGGAAAGAAAGAGGTTTTCTCACGTCCCATGGGACTAAGATCCAACATGGACAGTTAGTGAGTGATCTGTTGGAATCTCTGACCTTACCGAATGAATTTGCGATTGTGAAGTGCAGTGCACATCGAAAGATTACGGATGATGTTGGCCGTGGGAATGCGTTTGCTGATGAGGTCGCCAAGGAGACGGCCAAGAACATGATGTGTTGAATGTACGTTGCAACATCTGCAAGATGGATTGCTGAATCAGGGATGTGTGAGAATACGATTGAAAGTGTGAAGGCAATCCAGAATGAAGCAACTAGAAATGAGAAGAATGAATGGAAGGAGAAAACGGGTAAAATGGATTCAAGTAGATGTTGGGTTGATTTGTCTGAGCAGCAGCGTTGGATGTTACCTGATGCGTATGTGCTTGCGGTAGTCACGATGGCACATGGAGCGGCGCACATCAGTTCGAAAGGGATCTGTAAAATGTTAGCTCCAGTATGGAAGAATGATGGAATTACTAAGTGTGCGGAAAGAGTGGTGAAAAATTGCATGATATGCCTGATGCATAATCCTGGCAAGGGAACCCCAACCCCAGTCGGTCACTTTGCTCCCCCTTCTTGTCCCTTTGAAGTGATTCAGTTGGATTTTATCCACATGGACAGATGTAACAATCTTAAATATGTCCTAGTAGTAGTCTGTGCCTTTTCAAGATGGATTGAGGCATATCCGTTAAAGGATAACACTGCTATGTCCACTGCCAAAATCCTCCTCAAAGAGTACTTCCCCAGGTATGGTATGCCGCGGATTGTTTGGTCGGACAATGGAAGTGAGTTTGAAGGGAAAGTTATGAAGAGTGTGTGTGCGGGTCTGGGAATCACCCAGAAATTCCACAGTGCGAATCACCCGCAGTCAGCAGGTTTGGTTGAAGGGTACAATGGTACCTTAAAGCTGAAACTTGCTAAAATTCAGGCTTCTACTGGTCTATCTTGGCCAGACGCACTGCCTTTAGCTTTACTTTCCACCAGAGCGACTGTACACTCTCGAGTAGGGCTTAGCCCATATGAGATTGTGTTCGGTCGTCCTGCTAATGTTTGGGGGGTCCCTAGGCCAAAGGAATTCAAACAGATCGAATATCCAATGTTGATTGATTACCTTTCCGACCTGACTGCTAAACTGAGCCTTATTCATCAACAGGTATTCGAATCCTTGCCTAAACTGCCAGAGAGTCCAGGCCACACGTTGAAACCCGGTGATCAAGTTGTGGTGCGGAATTTTGAACGAACCCGGAACCTTCAGCCAAGATTAGTGGGCCCGTTTCAAGTGCTCCTGGCGACAAGAACTGCTGTACGCCTAGCTGGAAGAAAGAATTGGGTGCACGCTAGCCATACAAAGCGTGTCCCTCTCCCACTCCCTTACGACAACTGGGTTAGACAGGGATTTGGTGTATCCGAGACAGAACCTGTTCCTAGGCTCATCCCCTTCAGTGATGCAGAGTACATAACGGACAAGCGAACTGAAACACAGAACTCTGATACCCCACCAGGAACTGTTCCTTCAAACCCTGAACAGAGTGTTATACAAAGTGAACATTTGTCACCTGTGGATTCGAACATTTCTGCACCTGTAGACCAGCTATTTCAAGATCAGACAAGACCCGGGAAGTACAGATATAATCTACGTTCTCATTCTATGAACCAATAACATTGCATAATTACCTTTCTATTTGAAAACTGTTTTGATCTTATCGCATTCCATTCAGTCAGGAAGTTTGCTCTAAATTTTTATCCTTTTTGTTTTTGTTGTTCTCTCACCTTGCCATCTGGGTTACCGTAGGGTCGTAACGTGTGCCTTGTTTTAACTTGCAGGGAACCAGACACAAGGTCGGTTTCTTCTGTTTATTTTGGGAACTCCCAGGGTAGGCAGAGGCAATTTTTTAACAGGTACAAACCATCCGTTGCGAACGGTTGTAGAAGATGGAGCTTCCTGAACTGCGACGGGCTAATGTCATTAATGCTCGTAAGACGAAATTGTATGAAATATTGTATAGCAAATGTTTCCTAATGCAATGTGCTCTGACATTTCTGATTGTTTTAATAACTCTGGTAGGCGGAATTATTTTTGGTATTCAACTGATCTTTGCACCTGTTACATCTACAGTATCTCCCCATGCTTCTGTTTCTCCGACTATTGTTTCTTTACACTCTTTCCATCCTTTTCCTGCACATGAGCAAGCTCGACGCTCTGAGTTTATAAATAACACTTTCATTCAGCTCTTGCACCAACACCTCTAGTGGTAAACACAACGAACTGCTGGGTGTGTGGCTTGATACCACATACCATGGACAAGGGTATCCCTTATCTGGTTCTGCCTTTTAGTTATAATGGATCATTCTGGGCATTTCAGACCATGTTCATCTATGCCCTAGAGACCTATCCCCCGCGACCTCCGCGTTCCACTAGGTATAACTCCGCTAATAGAGCCTTGGTAAAGGGAATTACTGACATGGTTAGAGACGTCAATAACACTCCGTCTATTCCCAAGGATGAATTACGAGTTTACATGGGTTGGAATGTTACGGAATACGGCATTACTTTGGGTGAGAACAAACGTAAGAGCTCGACTCCGATCTGGGTCGTACCCCACCAAGGTCAAGTCTGTTTGCAAGGAAATGGGAGGAATCCGAAAGCTCGACTAGGGAAGAGTGACTGTACCGAAACATACGTTTTCCCGTCACAGTCTTCTCCTGCATTCTTAGCTGCTAAGGGCACCTATTTTGTTTGCAAAGACAGAGCATATACATGGCTGCCTGCTGACTTTTCAGGCTCATGTTATATCGCTCAACTGTTGCCTCCGACATACACTGCTGCACCGGATTATCACAAAACTAGAGTTGTGAGAGGTGTTTTCAGTAAGGAAGATACTGCTGGCGAAGAAGCAGGAGACTTCTTCAAAGGTTTCCTTCCGTTCTGGGGGCCTATGGCCAACAGTAGAAACTTACGTCAACTAACACGGGTAGTTGAATCCACTATTACCGAAACTGCGGGTGCCCTTAGTAACCTGACAGCTGAGCTTCAAGCGGATCGCCTCATGACGTTACAGAATCGTATGGGTCCTTGATGTATTACTTGCAGATCGAGGTGGGGTATGTAAGATGATCCAATCGAGTTGCTGTGTTTTTATCCCAGATAATGCGCCAACGGTATATAAGGCTATCTCTAAGTTACACAAAATCTCTGACTCTATTCATGTAGAGGAAGGTGACTGGTCATTAATGGGATGGTTCTGGAGTTTGTTATCTGCGTGGGGATGGAAGGTTCTGATAGTCACTGGGGTTGCGTTGGTATTTTTATTTTCGTGCTGTCTCATTGTTCAGTGTGGTCCTGCCTTATGTGGCCTTTGTGTTTCAACATGCGTGAGGAGACCACCACCTGTTTTTGGAGATACGCCACGAGATAGAGTAATGCTCCAGCAACATATCAGTGACCTGATGAACATAGAAATGGACTCTGACATAGAGTAAGTTATTGCCTATGTAAGGGCAAAAGGACGGTCTGAGGTTCTGTAGCGATCCGAACCCGTGTATTCGGTATCGTAGTACTGACACGATTTTGGTACCAATGAACCGTAAATGATCCATTATATGCATGTCAGTGTTTTCGCTGCGCTACGAGCATGAATTCACTGAGAAATAGGGCATTCTGTTGTAAAATCATGGCATCCATTTTAGATACGGCATCCATTTTGTTTCTTGCCCTCACATAGTCAATGGACGAGCAATGACCCCGGCAGAATCACCTTGTTAAGGACACGTAAGCTCGAGCCCCAAGAAAGGCTGACGCTGCATGACTAAGCAGAATCAAGCTGCCTCCCTTGCCTGAGGCCAGTCCTGCTATACTGGTTCTCGTGTCCATTGTCCTGACTGAGAGGCCGAAGACGGTAGCCATGTCCGTTTATGATCCATAAACACCTCTTATCCTACTTTTCAATCCTTTGCACCTGGCTCTGCTCCTCTCCTTCTGGGCTTTTACAATGGGGAGGATACGATTTTTATGATGGGGAGGATCGGGCAAAGAATGGAAAACTGACAAGGAGACTTGATCGAATACCGAAAACCTACGACTAATTATTGTTTGATGTCTGTTTATTATCTGTTTGGGATACCGGGTTGGGCATGAAAAATATTCGTGTAATGTTTCCTAAAGACATATTTCGTGTATTTAAGGAGCAACCCACTTCTTGCAATTTGAACAGTCTCGTAGATTCTGCCTTTGTGTGGTTCCTATGACTTCTGTGTCCCTGCAGTAAATAAATCTTGGTCTTTGACGCCACCATCGAGAAGCCCGCGTCTCTGTTTATTTGTGCACCAAGGCAGGAAGGAACTCAGGGGTCTTTGGGTGTTGATTCCCTGACACCTCTGGACTCTTAAAAAGTCCAGAACCTCAGCAGTTCGGGCTGGACTGTTCCCATGAGGCACAGGGTAAAGACTGATATGCATAAAGATGGGTCTGAACTGAGGTGGTGAATCGAGCTAAAGAACGATCATGGATTAAACCCAGATCTGTGACTGGGGGTGAGTGTCTGAAAAGTTCCAGCACTCCGTCCATCATCTCCTTGTGTTTGCTTTGTTCGCCCTACGTTGGCAGGTTATGCCCAGACATGGGTCCCCTGCTCGCTTTGCCACTTGATTCAAGCTAGCCTGGCTGATGAGGGGTGTTACCCTGAAACTGGTCCCAGGATGCTTGTTTACAGTTAAGGGAAGACCTGGCTTGGCAGTTTGGGCTGGACTGTTCCCATGAGGCACAGGGTCAAGACTGATTTGCATATAGCTGGGTCTGAACTGAGGTGGCGAAGTGAGCTAAAGAACAATGATGAATTCAACCCAGATCTGTGACTGGGGATGAGTGTCTGAAAAGTTTCAGCACTCCGTCCATCATCTCCTTGTGTTTGTTTGCGAGTATCTAGGAACCCCACGGAGGTTATGTGCACAGTGGGAACACAACAGTATGCTAAATGTTAGTCAATAGGTATGTCATGGCTGCAGTTTTAAAGAAAAAGGACCCTTCCCAGCGGACCCTGAAGACATCTGTGAAAGATGGAAGGTTGGAGAGCCTCCACACGCATGAATACCCCAGGATACCTACACCAGGGAAGCCGGGTGCGTAAGTGTCAAATGAAGTTGGAAACCTCCGTAGACCACAATGGAGGACTTCAGGAAAGCTGCTGCTGGAGAAGAGGATGAAGGTGTCCGGTGAAACCCAAAGGTGGATTCAAGGTGAGAAGAATCTGCAAACAGAGTCAATGCCACTCAGGAGTGACCAGGAGGCACGGAAGACGAATGCCCACCGATGTCGGGGATGCAGGAGAGTTTGACGGTGCCCTTGAAGTTGCAGCTGTGTGGACCAGGCGATGCTGTGGATGAACAGGAGCCATTTACGAGCTGTCCCACTTCGGATGTCGGGAGCCGGAGGGGTCAGTGTCCGTTAAGGGCGCCAACAAGCCTTGGCAGCGGCAAACAACATATTTGATTAAGTTCTTTGCTGCAGGAGTGGCTTGAGGTTAAAGCTTTTTGGAGCCTGAAGATCTCTGGAGGAGAGAGTCAACGGGCCTTGGCAATGGCAAGTTGACGCGGTGCACAGGGGTTCTGTTCCAACATTTCTAACAAGGGATACTGGCCTCAAACTCGGTATGAAGACAGTGCAAGACTTAAGGGAGTTGAAGAACCACCACTTGTGTTGCCGAACCTTTAGGAGTCCATGGGAGCCCAGTATCAGCAGACTGGTCAGCTGCGTTGTGGTGCCTGCACATGCAGGGGAGTGACTCCTCCACTCCTAGGGAGATTCCTTCAGGTGTCTTGGAAGTCCACAGGCCTAGTGAAGTACCTATATGGAGCACAGTCATAGACGTTGCAGAAGACCAGCAGGACAATGAGACCAGGAGCAGCAAGAATCTTCCCAAAGCAAAGTCCAGAGTGTCCTGACGGTCAAGGTTGAAGTTGTATGTTATCTGAATCTTGTCCCACGATGAATCTAGGGACCCACCCACAGGTAAGCCCTTAAGTACCCTTAGCAGAGGGTTGGGACGATTCAAGGGTCCCTCCCAGAGGAGAGGCTGGGCAGTGGGGAGGATACTCCCATGTCCTTTATCCAGTTTCGCACCAGAGCGGGAGCCAATAGCTTCCTGAACTTGTTTGAACTGGAGTTTGCGAAGAGGGCACCAAATGTGCCCTTCAAGCAGTCTCAGTGGCACTGGCAAGCGCCCCCATCCTGCCCCAATACACTAACTGCTTTCTGGGAGGTGGTCACACCTCCCTGTGACAGGATATCTATTGTTCTGCCTTCCCCTTCTCGAGCTTGGCTCAGACGCAGGAGGGCAGTAACGTGTCTCTGGTCGGCAACAACCCTAGATTGCTGTCTGGTTCTGGAAGACTGGTACCAGGAGCACCGAGGGCCTTGCAGAGGGGCTTTACAGTGCATGGAATCATACCTTACACACCGTTTACTATTTGAGGGGTATGTTTACAAAATGTTTGATACCAAACATGACAGGGTTGGTTAAGCCAGTTTAGAGATGGCCATCGCGTAATGATGCATGGCCAGTCAATTAATCACAATGGCTGATGCACTTACAACCCGGGAGAATGGACTCAGAAGGTTGTAGGGGTGACCTGCTGATGCAGGGGCACCCTGCCACGAAGGACCCAGCACCCTGCCTTCCGGATTGAAAACCCTGCTTTAGGGGTAGTGAACTCAGATATAGGGAAACCGATATCTGTCATAACTGGTGCTAGCACCAGCTTACACAGGCTGCAATGGCAGGCCTGGAGTCTCTCATTTGGAGTGGTCTCTCATGGGTGGCATAATACATGCTTCAGCCCATGGGAGACGACTGGTGTACCTATGTCCTGGGTACCTTAGTCCCATATACCAGGGACCTACAAGGGTACCCCAGCAGCCAATCTGGAGTGTACCTATCTACTCACCATGTCCAATTTAGGGAAGAGGCACCATGACTGGGGTCCTGATTAGCAGGGTCCCAGCCAGACTAGTCAGACACCATAGCAGCACCAGGCAAAAAGTGGGGATAACCATGCAGAAGGATCCTACCTTCCTACTCTGTGCTACAAACTTGCCCCAATGGCAGATGTATACCGTCTTAGTGAAGGAACATCTGCCTCCCAAGATGACATTACGGACTTCTGTTGGAAGGTCAAAAGCTGTCAACTGTTGCTGCTCAATCCCCACACATTAAGGCTGAGCATTGACAGGTTTGGATGGAGAACCCTCCCCTACTGCTGTGACAGAAGATCCTCCCAAAGAGGCAGCCTGATTGGAGGAACGAAGGCCATGTTCTACAGCTCTGCCTGGAGCCACAGGGATGACTTGGGCCTAATTGTTCCTGATCTTTTTGAGAACTCTGGGCAGAAGCGTTATTGGCGGAAAGGCATATAGGAGGCCGGAGCTCCACTTGAGATGAGAAGCAGTTCCAAGCGAGAGCCGCCTTGGAAACTCTACCATCAAGATGTGCTGACTGTGGGCTTTCTCTGTGGTGGAGGACAGATCTACCCAAGGCTCTCCCTACTGGAGAGACGTTGCCCCAACTCTGGTTAGAAATGCATTTGTGATGTGCTAGGTATCTTTGACTGAGTTTGTCTGCCCTGGCGTTCAGCGAGCCGCAGGACCTCTTGACAAAGGGTCCACAACCACACACTGCCCTGTTTGTTCCAGTACCACATGGCTGAGTTGTTGTCTATAAACACCTGCACTAGCCTTTCCTTAATGGAGAGTATAAAAGCTTTGAATGCCAGTGGAATCACCTAGAGCTTCAACAGCTTGATGTGGAGACCAGAATAAGCTAGAGGCCAGAAGCCTCTGAATTCCATCCCTCCCAGGTTGCCGCCCCATCTCAGGAGTAATGCATCTGTCACTATTGTGAGATTTGGTTGTGACAGAGACAGGGGTCTGCTACTGACCCAATTGCGGTGCTTTCACCACTACTGCAGATTTTTTGGGGTGCCATCTGAGATCTTGACCATGTTGGAGAGATTCCTCTGATGCTGCACCCACTGGAACTTCGAATCCCACTGCAGAGCCGGCACATGCCAGAGGGCAAGTGTCAAACGCAGAATACAAGAGCCCATGAGGCCCAGCAGCCTCTGAGTCAGTCTCACCAAAACCCAGGATAGAGGCTGAAAAATCAGTATCATAGCCTGAATATCCTGGACTCACAGTTCAGGATGATAAGCCCGAAAATGCACTGTGTCCAAAACACAGAGCTCGAATGAAGGGGAGCAACTGAGATAGGGTCAGGTGTGACTTCAGCATATTGACAGTGAACCCTGTGAGTGTGGAAGGTCTGCCGTAGTCTCGAGGTGGGAGACGACTGCCTGGGGCGAGCCTGGCTTTAACAGCCGGTCGTTAAGATAGGGGAAGAGTGGCACCCCTGATCTCTGCAGATGACCTGCAACCACTGCCATCAGCTTGGTGAACACCTGAGGTGCACTGGTAAGAACAAAGGAGAGCACAGTGAACTGAACTGAAAGTGCTTGTGACCTATTGTTAACCGCAGGTTACATCTGTGGGCAGGCAGGGAGGCGATATGGAAGTATGTGCACTGCAAGTCTAACGCTAAGCTCTAGTTTCCCATGTCCAGTGCAGACAGGACTTGTGTGAGCGTGAGCATTTTGAATTTCTCAGTTTTCAGGACGGAATTGAGAGGGCACAGATCTAGAATAGGATGGAGGCCTC
Source organism: Triturus cristatus (assembly GCF_964204655.1). Lineage (NCBI taxonomy): Eukaryota > Metazoa > Chordata > Amphibia > Caudata > Salamandridae > Triturus > Triturus cristatus. The sequence continues at coordinate 654,693,410 of NC_140584.1, forward strand.
TGTCCTTCTAGGGCACAAGAAAGCAGCAGGAAAAGAAACCATGACCTATCTTTGATCCCGGCACACTCTCTATGGCTCCCTTGGCAAGAGAGCAGCCACTTCCTGGTAGAGTAAGGAGAGATTGTCTTCCATCAGCCTGTCATAAGTGGGTGACATGGGTGGAGAGGGAGTCCCAAAGTGGAGTGAGTAGCCCCTTCTGACAATGTGGAGAACCCAGTGGTCTGATGCTATTGACCTCCAGTGGTTGTAGGTGGTGGTGTATCCTGTCACCTACTGGTTGCCCATGATGGTCGGAGGGCAAACTAAAGAGGCTTGGAGTCTGCGGCTCTTTGGGAAGGGGGTGAACTGGGTCAACTTCTGGTTTCCTGACTCACGGGGTGTGTGGGTGCCACGTTCTTGGCCACACAAGGGCTTGGACGCTTGGAAGCCATGGAAGGTCATGGTGGCTAGGCGGGCAAGGACAGGTAGAGACGGGACTGCAAGCCCCTTCCATGGCCACGAAAAGAGCGAAAGACAGACTGGGGTTGACAAGGGGCCATGGAATGGCCGAAGGACCCAGCCGTAGCTCTGCTGCTCCAGCGCTGAGTCTGAAGAGACAAGAGGCATCAAAGGGTATGTCCATAAGCAAAGCTTGGACATCCCTTGAAAAGTCAGATGTCCTCAGCCAGGCATGGTGACATAAGGCCACCAACGAAGAAACCGCTCTGTCCGGTGAGTCGATTGTGTCCAGTCCACATCGGATTGTGAACCTGGTTGCGTCCCTCACAGCAGCCATAGCTTGGAAGAGTCCCAGCCGCATCCCAAAGAGAATGGGAGTAACATCCAAAAGGTATGCGGTGCTCACAGTGCAGTTCCAGACTGGTGGAAGAAAACATTTTCGAACTAAAGGTCTCCATCCCTTTAGATTCCCTATCATGTGGGCTAGTAGAGAATGCACCAGTATTTACTCGGAAAGTTGAGGCTTGGACTACCAAGGTTTCTAATGTGGCATGTTAGGTGAAGAAAGAGGGGTTCCCTGGGGTGGGGCAATGGTGTCAAGAAATTTTCTGTTCATAGGAGCACCTGTGCAGGGCTTGGAAGAGGCCTGAGCAAAACGTCCATGAGAGCTTTATCAAATGGGAGAGAAGAGGGGACTCCGGTTGAAGCACCCCTGTCAAGAAGTTGGTCTTGACAGCCACGGAGGGAAACTGAAGGTCCAGTACCTCGGCCGCCCTCCCCACAACCAGAGCAAATGTGTCTCCCTCCTCCCTAGCCACTGTAGGAAGAGAGACCAAACCAATATCTTAGGGGGTTGGGGGGGTCCAGTTCACTAGTATCCGCCAATTCCTCACACTAGTCCATATCAGGGGATAGAGGCTGGTATTCTCCAGGGTCCAGTGGCCCCTTCCAATATTCCCCAAGTCCTAGCGCATGTCCTGGAGGGAATGGCTCCAGTCGGCGCCAGAACCGGCATCGGATAACACCCCTCTGGCTCTGTGTTGGAGTTGGGATAAGAATGGGGATGACGCCACCGGAGGGCACCAGTGGTGCAGGGAGCGCCAACTGTGGCTACGGCGTCGGAGAAGATCGAGGTGACATGACCGGCACCGGTAGAGATCCATCTGTAGATCTAGGGGCCAAACTGGCGGGCCATCCAAATATGAGGTGCATGACGTCATAGAATTCTCAGAGATGGGCGGGAGTTACTAGGGGTCCCTGAAACTCAGGGAGGAAAGGAGACTGCTCAGGCTCAGGCTCAACTGCTGAGCCAGGTCTCAAGTGATGACACTCCCTCATCTCATTGGATGTTGTCAATGGACAGGGTGAAATTGACAACCTCTCTGACTTTTTGCTCTTCTTCTTCTTTTGGGATTTACCAGAGTGGGACGACTTTGGCAAAGAACTATGGCTCTGCGACCGATCCGGTGACCTTTAGGATCAAAATCGTCGCGGCATCGCACGATGAGAGGCAAGTAGCTTGAGGGGCATGACGCAACAATCGGTGCAGATCTTGGCATCGTGGTCGCACTCAAGGCACCAGAGGCAGACAATGTGCAGGTCTGTCACCAAAACTTGCCTTTGACAGGTACAGCAGGGCTTAAATCCAGCCTTCCTAGTTGACATCCCTGCCACACCAGAAGACATGTCTCGAAAATGACTAGGGTAGCTCTCTCTGGATCAGGGCTGACTGACATAGAAAGAAAAGAACAAATGTCAGAGTGCTGAGGTACTGCCCAAAAAATATTTCTGTGAAGTTTGGAAAGCACTGGTTTACATCTATGTTTACAAATAAAATAATAAATTAGGTGTCCACTGTCAATTTCCGGGCCGCCACTGAATCCAATAGGGACTGATTATACTGCTTTCCAATCTTGTGTACAATAAGTCCCTAACTTGAGTAGTGCATGTAAGACACATTAGAGAGGCCACAGCATCAATCCTCTATAATTTGTGTTGTGTAAGTATATTCTGTTCAAGTTCTTTACATGAATCAATCGGTACTTCAATGCGATGAACAATTTGCAAGAGGAAGCCCTAGCTTCTCCCTAGTCTTGATCAGAAAAAGGGGCAGAATCATGATACCATGTTGGATGCGATGTGTTAAAATATGTAGATGTGTTGATAACTAGACACTGGAAAGTATGGATGATCTTCTGGTTCCCTAATTCCCCTGATAGTAGTTTTTCCTCCCCTCCAAAGAACTAAAATCAGGAAGATTTTCCGATCTTGCGATATAGGGGGTAATGACATGTTGGAACTGTAGGTAGTTGAAAAATTGGCTGTGGTGTAAATGATATTGTTCTTGGAGTTTAATGGACTTTAACATGGTTCCCCACATAACATCACCCAGATGGGAGACCCCAATGTTATCCCATTGTCTAAATCCCTTGAATATCGCTACCTCCTTTAACCTTTTTCCAGCCCACAATGGTGTTTCTTTAATGATGCTCTGATACCACACCAAACCTCTGTGTGAATCTTTCGAAATCTTTAATACCCTTTTGGTGACCAAGGAACGTGTGGGATCTATTGTTCCCCTATAAAGTAGAAGAAACTCTGGCACTCCCAAAATTACCCACTCTTCCACAGCATAAGCCGGGTCCTTGTGCGTGTCATACCACCAATCATTAATAATTAGATACTGGAAAGATTTGTAATAGGATTAAATATCTGCTGCCACAATCCCTCCCTGATTGATGGACTTAAAACATTTCGTTAGAGCTATCCGAAGGAATCCCCGATTCTACAGGAAACCCCATAAAATGAATTTGTCCAAAGAAGGAATACAATATTTTGAAAGGGAAATTATGAAGTTGATAGATATGAGCCACCATATTAAAAATTGCGGACCTGCCCAAGAGCAATAGAAGAATGTACTGTCCAGAACTTTATATCCCCAATTAGTTTTTTAATTGTTGGCTGGATATTCTTATCTCATTCTCCTTAAATAGCTAGCGTGACATAAACACCCAGGTATGTGAACCGGTGCAGCAGTCATTTTTAGCTCTTGAACCGACTACAATTTTGTGGGTGGGCATATTTCAATACATCCAGTGGTGGCTCCAAAAATGTGAAAAATTATTAAGGCCCTTGGGCTGGACTATTGTACGTCCGTCAACACCAGAACACTGTGAGCATATAAAGCTACTCTCTTTGACATACCTCAAGTCCACACAAACCCCTTTACATCATTGTCCACCATAAACAATTCCACAAACTATTCAACTGCGATGGCAAAAAGCAGCAGTGACAATGGGCACCCTTGTCTTGTACCCCTTTATATCAGAAATTAATTTGATGTCTCTCACCTGACCCTCACTATAGTTAATAGATTTGAATATAGGAGTTTTTGAAATTAATAAATCTAGGACAGATATTAATCCTCTGTAATAAAACTGAACAAGTAGTCCCATTCCACAGATTCAAAGGTTTTCTTAAACTCAGAAAGTAGGATTGCTGCTGGTTCATCCAAACAATCCATCAGAGCGTTGTAAAGGTGCCTTACATTATGTGAGTAGCGTGCCTCAGAATAAATCTGGACTGGTCAACTCGGACTAAAGAAAACATTACTTTTAACAGTCAGTTGTCCAGGGCTTTCAGAACTATTCAGACTTTGAAATACAGGAACAGAGGTCTGAGTTCAACCCTGCTTGTGAATGACAACTATCTCGGTCACACACTGTTCCAGTGCCAATTAGCGTATCTTCAATGATACCGTTATCACTTCTCCAGGAGTATCAAGGGCTTTTGAGGTGTAGATCGTAATTTAAAAATCTCTGCCATGACTCCATAAGAACCTGGTTGGTCACAACAGGCTTTCGCCTCACTTTGTCTTCCTGAAACAAGGAGTTGTATGGTTGAATGTTACTAATTCCCTCTCCACAATTTCAGATTCCAAAATTTCAGATTAAGGAATTTCCGAAGAGTAGATTTACCACTATTTCTGATTATTTATTTAGTTTTTAAAAACGTTTTAATGATGTTTTTAATCATTAATATTGTATTTATATTTATTATTTATTTATTTAATGTTTAATTGTAAACCCTAAATTGGTGTCATTTCTTTTATTATGCATAACTGAACTGCAGGAACCATGGGTGATATGATCATTTTTTTCTTTGACACCCTTTAGAGGCAATTTTACAATTGCTGGAATAAATACATTACACCCAGGAAAGCTGTATCCTCAATGTGTATCATTCTTTAATTAATAATGTGGCATGCATTAGCCAGGCACCAGAAAGGAACAAGGGACCTTCCAGAAAACAGCCTATTAGAAGCAAAAACATCAGCTCACTGGGGAAAGAAAACATCACAGGCTCATTGAGTCTTTGTATGTAATGCCTTAGATAGGATGTGGGAAATAAGGATTGCCTGGGAGGCAGACCTGGTCCCCCTGGAGGGCCGAAGGCAAAAATGGCTAGGGAACTAGCTATTTCCCAAGGCTCCACTTAATACTTGTCAAATATATACACAGTGTACACTTTAAACTGGCAGTCCTAAAGAAAATGGGTAAAGTCCCCTCCCCCCAGTGCTTCAGATGCCAAAGTCACAAAGGAGACTTATTTCACTTAACCTTGAGATGCAGTGTAATTCATGCATCTGGCCTGCCTTATTCCACATGTAAGGTTAATGGGTTTCAGTAAAATGGATTATAACTGTTTCTAGGGAATGTGTGCTTTTCCGTTCATCCGATTTTACTGCATTTTTGACGGTGTGGCACTGCCTGGTGTCAAATAGTATAAGTCACCCCTTAGCCCTGAAAACATTTCTGTGACTGATACTCTACTATGAACCACTTGGTCCTTGACAAGTGACGTCATATGCCTTGCCACCATCCACAATCTTTGTGGCTGATACTCTACTATAAACCACTTGGGCCATAACATAACATGTGTATTTGTAAAGCGCACGTTCACCCAGAGGTCTCTTGGCGCTGAATAACAGATGTTCATTGTTACCCAACTCAATAATACTCATTTTATCAACCTCATATGGATGAAAGGCTGAGTGGGCCTGCAGGGATTTGAACCTGTGACCATGAGGTCAAACACAGGCCCCTGCAATGGACACATCAGTCCACTGAGCCACCAGACCCGGCCTCAAGTGATTACATATGTCATGTCACCATCCGCAATGTTTGTGTCTGATACTCTACTGTGAACCACTTGGTCCTTGACAAGTGACGTCATATGCCTTGCCACCATCCACAATCTTTGTGGCTGATACTCTACTATAAACCACTTGGGCCATAACATAACATGTGTATTTGTAAAGCGCACGTTCACCCAGAGGTCTCTTGGCGCTGAATAGTAGATGTTCATTGTTACCCAACTCAATAATACTCATTTTATCAACCTCATATGGATGAAAGGCTGAGTGGACCTGCAGGGATTTGAACCTGTGACCATGAGGTCAAACACAGGCCCCTGCAATGGACACATCAGTCCACTGAGCCACCAGACCCGGCCTCAAGTGATTACATATGTCATGTCACCATCCGCAATGTTTGTGTCTGATACCCTACTATAAACCGCGTGGGGCATGATAAATGACTTCATATGCCTTGTCACCATCCGCAATGTTTGTGGACCCTAGAACTTACCTACACTCCTGTTTTGGGAGCTTGGCTCTCCTCATTTGGCTTCAGTTCACTCTTTAATGCATGTGGCTACATAGTCACAAGCAGATTTACTCAGATGAACTCAGATACCTTTTGCAGTTCAGGGCAAGTAGCACCTCCATAATACCATCCTCCACAATGCCACCCTCCTTCATTGAGAGTGGGACGGAGCTTTGCTTTCTGACATCAGGTATCAGGATTGTGGCAACAAAGATCACTTTGCATAAGGATGCCCTCAAACTCAACGTGCGCCCATAAAGCACTGCTACTAACAGTCCCATTCTTATGCTTACATTGTGATGGCCTGAAAAGCATGTCTGTAGAAGTTCTTTGCTTCTTACAGGACGATCAGGATCCATATCATGAACATTTTCAGCAACCATATGTCATGTGAAGAGGTCAATGCGCAGGTTTTGGAGAAAATGCACTGCTTTCAGTGCAAACACTAACTCAGAAGTGTATTAGTCAGTATATTAGCTGTAGACAGTACAGCTCAGAAACATTAAGAGATAACCACTGTTCTTTGTTTCCTATTAGGTACAGTAGATGGTTCCATTTCGGAAAAACAGGTGCATTAATCTATTCTGAGCCTGCATACTGACATAGACACAGCCCCAGGATATCCAAGTTCAGCTTTCATTCCACCTCCAAGTCAAAATGAAGCTTGGAACTCATGGTCATTAAAGTATGGGAACATGTGTATTTAACCTGTGAAAATGAGCCGCATCCACTAATATGACCTTTGTAAAGCCTCAAAGGAGCTAATTATTGGCCAATGAGAAAAAAAACCTGATAGCAAGTGTAACCTTCCTGTAGGTAATTCATGTGCAACCATAGTTTAAACATTTATTAGGACACTTCCTGAAAATCACCGGTCCTCATGGGCAACAAGACTTGGCAAGGGTCAAAATCTGAAATCTCTCATACGGAGGAACATGCTCAATTGTTGTGAGGTCCAGGCTCGAAGATAGGACCCCATTCTTCTTGGAGAGCAGAAAGTACAGAAGTCTGTGGGAAGCAGCATCCTAAAACAGCAGGGCATAACCAACATGGGAAATCTATAGGGCGCCCTGGTCTGATGTAATCAAACACCAGTTTATTCAGAAAATGGCAGACTTTGCTGAAAATGGACTCCTTAAAGGCCAAAACTTTCTGCAGATCCAGAGATGGCACAGGGAACTCCAAGCATATCTTTTCAGGATCAGAATGAGATAGAGTCGAAGTGGATGCTAATTGTATCACCGATCAGAATGCAGGAGCTAATGAAGCTTTTTTAGATCCAGTCTGGGGGTTGTTAAACTTGTGCCTGGCAGCAGAGGTACTCGAAGTACCAGGTTTCCATGTTCCAGGAGGCACCGACAATTGCCCAGCCAAACACTGCGCTATAAAATGCCACCCCAGGCAAAGTGAAGGCACGTCCACGCCCATCTGAGCTCAGAATAGGCTGGGCTGGTCCAACCCCCTTGGCATTGAATTGTGGGGTACTGGTCCTGCTTTAATAAGTCTCTTACCCAAAACATCTATCTTGGTTAACGGGGCAACTTTGGTCTATTTTCCTTGTGTTTTACCTGTTACTCTGCGTGGTTGTGTGATTATAACATAGTGGTAAAGTGCAAGTTAGGCCCGAGTTCTGAAGGGGCAGCCACAAAGAAATCTGGTACCTTCGATGGCTATATTGAAAAAGATGTGGGCACTATAGATAAAGAAACCCTTCTTGCAGAGAAACGTTTCTCGATAGCCCTGTCACGATCTGATCCATAAGTACATGCCAGCCCTGCGGGTCAGGAATGTGTGGACAGAACTCATGGACAGAACTCATCCCAATAAACAAGCTTCCTCTCTCCCTGCTCAAACTGCCATTTATGCTCCGCCACTACAAATTAAACAGAAAAGAGGGCCCGCACCTAAGAAGACCACTAATTCTATTAAGCCTGCTCTTTTGGGTCCATGATGTCCATGATGTATGAGCGCCTGGTGTGCACTGAGGACACATTAACAACTCTGGACACTAGACTGGATCATAGTGGTCTGAAAGGGCCAATTCTGCAGAACAGAGGCCCCATAGCTCCGTAGAGGATATGCGGTAACCGATTGTGGGGAGGGGTTGGACTGTCACCTGTTTGTCAAGCAAGGACCTTGACTCTGGTTGAGTTGATTTATCTCCCCCAAGTCTGAGGGAAACTGTATTATTCGACACAATAGTGAGGGGACGCTGCCCACCAGAAAGCGCCGTCCATCTTGCTAAGTGAGTAGGGCTAACTCGAGGTTGTAATTCTCAATGTGGCCTTCCTCAGGCTAGTTATCCTGGCTGATGTTCCAATGTTGCACTCTAAAGTAAGTGAGTCCACTACGGATCTTATTAATAATTCAGTACACTTGGTATAGGGGAATTCCAGGCTCCAGGGTTGCTTATTCTCCGATGTTCTAATGGCCAGAAGGGTGAGGTGAATAGCAAAATGCCTAAGGAATTCAAGGGAGATTGTCACTTTTAGAAATCCTGTGGTGGCTAGACATTTGAATGGTACCTTTAAGCAAAGAACCTCCTTGGATTCTTTTATAGAGAACGGACTAAAATCCCCCGACCTATTATCTCTAAGATTACTGTCTGCATCTGTAATCACTTTGCTCCCCTGGCTGATCTTTCTGTTAATGATTTACTCAGCCTGGGCAATGTGATAAATCCTTCTTCCATAAAGGAGCTTAGCTGGGGCTTGGGCTACTCAGCAGGTCATTCTAGCTCATCACTTATCCAGGAATCCACTACTATCCCAAAGGGTAAGGAGACACTAAGACCACCTAAAGAGGTGACTTTAATTACCCATGTGAATTTGGCCCACAATGTGAGAATTTTGTCCTAGGACACTGCGGGCCGTGCCAACAAAATAGGTCATAAACAATGGGTGCATCAGATGCACAAGTATATCACTCTCTTTCAGGAGACTTGGGCCACTGAAGTAGTTAACATGGATGTTTATTATTCTCATTCAGTTCCTGCAGTCCGTTCTTCTGCGGGCAGGGCCAAGGCGGATTTAACAAAGTCACCTTGGACTGCAGTTTCACTCCGATCCCTACTGATAGTCTTTAGTTTCAAGCATTTTAATCCAAGTGGCCTAATAGTATGAGCATTGTTTAAATCAATTTGTATAACGGTTATTTTGACTTAGATCATATTGCCAACTTTAATGATCCACCAGATATTATTTTAGGGTTCAATGAATTGTTGGCCTTTGCACAATGGTTTTCACATCATAATAGGTCGTGATTTTAATGTTAAATTATGGCCAACCTAATGGAAAATGCTGAAACTATGTATGATTGTCTTAGCACTGAGAACAACAGGATACACAGGGAAAAGGGAGGTCAGGACCACTTTCAAATCATCAAATGTTTAATCTCCCAAATGGCATTAATTTTTAAAATCCATTCTACACGACTAAAGTTACCTTTGAGCGGGGGGAGTGTTCTTAAGTGATAGACTATATCTTTGTTAGCCAGGATTTGTGTCATTAGGTGTCTAAGACTCTGTGGCCAGCCATGATAGGGTAGGGAGCATAGGAGGGGGAATAGCAATAATTTTTCGCAACCACCTAAAGGTTCACGTAGAGTCTATCTCGCATTTACCTGCCGAGGCGATGCGTTTTGTGTTGAAAATTAACAAAACTTTTACCCTTCATGGCATACTTCTGTATCGGCCGCCCTTTACTCTAGCCCTACAGACGCTACTTGAACTGTGTACAGATTCCAATTTGCTAATTATGCTGGGTGACTTTAACTATCAGCTGGAACTTAATAACAACTCTGACACTACTAGGCTACTTGATAATCTAGCAGGCTATGGCCTTCTTCAAATAGTGTCGGGACCTACTCACTCTGCTGGTCATACACTTGACCGCATTTTAACTAATAATACTGACGTCACGATGATTAAAACTTCTCCTCTTCCTTGGACTGACCACAAGGCGATCAACCTTAATATTAAGGTCACTCAACCACACCTTCCCATCCTAAACAAATCAGCTAGTCTAAAAATTAGACGATGGAACAAAGTACAAGGGCCGGAATTAGAGCAGGCCCTAAACATTTGTCCTCCCTTACAGGTTCTTGATAACAATGATGCAGCCATCCAGTTTGAGAAACGGATAGCCACTGCAGTAAACCAGGTGGTGCCTGAGAAAGTCATTAGAGTAAGAAGATCCCAGGTGACATCGCCTTGGTATAGACCTGAGCTTAAAAGATTGAAAGCGATTTGTAGGAAAGTCGAGCATACTTGGAGATCTGACTATAGCAGGGAGCATGAGTTTGCGTATAATATAGCACTCCAACAATACAAAGAGGCTATTATAAAAGCGAAAACCACCTACTTTCCTGTAAAGATTGAGGAGGCCAATAACTCCTCTAAGGAGCTTTTTAAATCCATCCAAGTACTATCCAAACCCCAACAGAGCAGTTTATTCAGCCCAGATCAAGCCTTCTGTGATAAAATGGCGAACTTTTTTCAGACTAAGGTTCAACTGATCTATGAAGACCTTCGTAATAACGTGCAGATTGCTGAGAACGGTCATGATGCAGCACTGGCGGAGAAGACACTGCAGTGCCATTTCACTATCTTCAGCTCACTTACTCCAAAAGAAGTCAGCAAAATGTTATTATCTACTGAATCTAGGTCCCCTAAGGATCCAAGTACACCGACCATTATGCACCTGGTTTCCGGCACGATTAGTCTACATCTAACCCCCCTCTTAAATCAAGTAGTTGATTTGGGGACCTACCCGTCGGTCTGGAAAAAAGCTTGTATCAGACCAATTCTGAAAAAGCCGGCCCTAGATCCCTTGGAGGTCAAGAACTACTGACCTATTTCGTGCCTGCCGATTGCAGCCTAAATCCTCGAAAGGTCGATAAACCAGGAGCTAACGCAATACTTAGACATCAACAATCTGCTTGACTCAAGTAAATATGGCTTCCGATCCTGTCATTCGAAAGAGACTGCCCTGGTCATGGCAAGTGAGGAGATTCGTAGACAGGTGGATGGGGGGGGGAGAAGAGCCATCCTCATCCTCCTAGACCTATCAGCAGCATTTGACACCGTGAATCACACGGTGTTAGTGCGGCGGCTGAAGGCAGTGGGGATTGGGGACCTGGCTCTGTCCCTTCTCTCCTCGTTTCTGGACTCTAGGGAACAGACCATACACTTGGAAAATCTGCAATCTGAATCGTTCCTCCTCCCGTGTTGAGTGCCGCAGGGATCTGCTCTGTCACCAACTCTGTTAAATATATATGTCACCCCACTCGCCAGCCTCATCAGAGAGCATGGCGTCTCTATGGTTTCGTAAGCGGACGACTCACAGATTGTCATCTCTGTATCCAAACAATCTTAGTCCACTGCCGCTAGTTTCTATGCTTGTCTGACTTACATCATGAGCTGGATGAATCTTAACTATCTTAAGATAAATATGGACAAAACGGAGGTGATGGAGTTTAGAAACGGCCGGTCCCTGTGGAATCAAACCTGGTGGCCGATAGAGGCTCATTCCATCAGTCAAAGTCAAGAATCCTGGGGTCATCTTTGATGACCAACTTAACTTTGCAACCCAGATCAATTGTGTAACCTCTTCCTGTTTCTTTTTGGTGAAGCTTCTTCAAAAGGTTTTCCCCTTCATTCCACAGAAGCTAAGAAAAACAGTAGTAGTGGCCCTTATTCTTTCTAGGTTAGACTATTGCAATGCACTTTTTATAGGCATTGATAAGGTGTAGAGGGGCTAAATTACAATCAATACAGAATGCTGATGCTCGTTTATTACTAAACATTCGAAAGGCCATTCTACTTCTGCTGCCATCAGGTTACTGCATTGGCTCCCGGTACAGCAACGGATGGAGTTTAAAGCCCTGTGCCTGGTCCATAAGGCATTATATGGCGGAGGGGCAGCTGACTTTTGTAAAGTTTTTCTTGGTATACTCCCATGAGAAACCTTAGATCGACTAACACGGGTCTCATCTTTATCTCTAAAATTCGTAGAGTCAGACAGGGTGGTAGGAGTCTATCTCGCTGTGCAGCAAAGCAATGGAACCAACTGCTTATCACCATGAGACTGCTACCGAACAGGCAAGTGTTTAGAAAACTGCTAAAAACCTGGCTGTTCCCCCCGATCTAAAAGGTCTTAGTACAGCTGTATGCAGTCCCTCTACTCTCACCTCCCAGCGCCAAGACGCCTCGGCATTCGAGCGCTTTGTAAAATCCTATCCTATCCGAGGACCACAATTGAAGAAAGCCCACATTGTGACCACAATCCCTTGAGTTTTGCTTTACACATCTTGAGGTGTGGGGTGGGGCTAGGATTTTCACCACCCAGTCCCTTGAATTAAAACCTCTCTTAGAAAAAGATATGCTCTAACCACCTCCCTTTGGTACTTGCCTGTCCAACACATCAGGACGTGTCAACCCATTTTGTTGCACTGGGACTGGTGGCTAATAATCTGCTGATGAAACCTAACATAGCAGGGCCAAATGGGCACAAGGGGTTTGATTAATCGGGCACAAAGGCCTCAATGCGACCCCACAGGGCCTTCATGGCTGGACCCAGGAATACATTTAGGGCCCGATTCACAGAACTAACTTAAGACAAAATCCTAAACTTACTACCATTTTGGTATTCACAGAAGGCACTTACTCATTTCGGTATTCACAGAAGGCACTTACTCATTTCGGTATTCACAGAAGTTAGGAGTCCTAACTTTAGGACTCCTAAATGCCTTCTGTGAATACCGAAAGTCTTAAAATTAGGATTTTTCTCAGTTTAGTAGTAGTATAGTTAGGACTCCTAAGTTTAGGACTCCTAAACTGAGAAAAATCCTAATTTTAAGACTTTCGGTATTCACAGAAGGCATTTAGGAGTCCTAAACTTAGGACTCCTAACTTCTGTGAATACCGAAATGAGTAAGTGTCTTCTGTGAATACCAAAATGAGTAAGTACCTTCTGTGAATACGAAAATGGTAGTAAGTTTAGGATTTTGTCTTAAGTTAGTTCTGTGAATCGGGTCCCTACGAGTACACCAATGTAAAGTGGAATAAAGACATAAAGACCTTCAGAATGAATCCTGGGGTGAGCTTGTTTTGGCCTGTAGGTTGAAAGATGCTAGAGCTTTCTGGGCAGCCACAATAAATATCAAAGCTGTGGGGGTCAAGTCTAACATCGTTACTACTACCATCAACCAGGAGGCCTTTGTCAGGCACATTAAAGCAATGAATGGATCTATGAGTGCCACGCTGATTGGGGAGGAGGAGGTGGCATTCCCCCTGGTGTTTGAATTCAGGGTAGAGCAAGTGCAGGAGGTAATCAACAGAAGCCCGTCCAAGAAGGCCCCTGGCCCAGGTGGGATGCCCATGGATTTCCACAAATTTGTTCCGGATCTATGGGCCTCTCAGCTCTCCAATTGTTTCAACGCCATCTATAAGAAAGGTCTCCCTTCATCGTGGCGTACAGTTGTAATATAATCCCAGAATTTAAAAAGGGCAACCCTCAATCTCCAGAATGTTGCCATTTGATATCTTTATTGGTATTACTGGTCTAGCTTGTGGGCAGGGTGGTGTTGGAACGCCTCTTAGACTGGGTTAGGGAGGCTAACATCTAGTCAGAAGCGCAGTATGGTTTTCGTGAGGGGCTTGGCACGATAGAGCAATGCCTCAAATTGCACCTGCTGATCAGTAAATACACCAACAACAAGCAGAACTCCATCTGCATTTCCTTCATGGACCTAATCTGCACCTTCCTTGAGTGGTCGAAATTATGACTAGCCTGCATCACTGAGGTTTGGTCTCTCAGGAGAGAGGACAGACTGGTTCACAATAGGGTAAGGGGTATGCCAGGGGTGTGTTTTAGCCCCCCTGTTATTCTAGCTGTATATTAATAGCTTAGGTTCTGCTCTGTCTGCCAAAACTTCTGACTCTCCTTACATGGCAGCAACATGGTCCCTGTACTAATATATGCGGAAAATGCAATCTTATTCTCAAGAACCACAAATGACATAAACATCCAGTTCCATGAATTTGTCACCTTCATTGGCTCTCTTGATTACAAATTGTTCCAAAACTTTTATAATGACATGCAATCTTAAGAAAACCAAGATGTGCGGTGTTAAGGTATAAGGTCACCCAGTGGCTTAGACTCAGGATTTTTCCTACCAAGGTGTTGTTTTTGATGCAAAGAGGATCTGGGGACCGTGTATGGCTAAAGGCTGGCAGAAAGTTATGAGCTCAATTGAATATGTTTTTAACTGGCTAGACGGATTGGAGAAAAAAAAGTGGCTTCTCTATTGGACATAATACAGGAGAAAGTGTCGTTCCATCCCAATGTATGGGTCAGGCATTTGGGGATATACTAATCCTAAAGTATTACAGGATGCCCAAAGTAGAGTGCTGAGGAGATTACTGGGCGTTCCACCCGTAGTAAAGTGCCCCTTTTTGCATGGTTACCCCCCACTTTTTGCCTGATTTCTGATGTACTTTTACTGAATGTGCACTGGGTCTCTGCTAATCAGGTTCCCAGTGCCTGTGTTCTTTTCCAAAACTGTAGCCATGTTTCCACAATTGGCACACCTCTGCCCACATATAAGTCCCTTGTAAAAGGTACCACTGGTACCAAGGGCATTGTGACCAGAGAAGCTCTAAGTGGTGCAGCATGTATTTTGCCACCACAGGGACCCCCTCAACTAACACATATACACTGCCATTGCAGACTGTGTTTTTGGTGCCAACAAAACTCAACAGTCGACATGGCACACATCCCTGTATGCCATGCCCACAAATATGCCTGTGGCATAGGTAAGCCACCCCTCTAGCAGGCCTCACAACCCTAAGGCAGGGTGCAATATACCATAGGTGAAGGCATAGATGCATGTGCAATACTGCCCTACAGTGCCTAAGTCCATTCTTAGACATTGTCTGTACGGGGAAGCCATATTGAGTACATGGACTTGGAGTTTGTCTTTACGAACTCCACAGCTCTGTGATGGTTTTACTGAATGCTAAGACGTTTGGTATCACATTTCTCAGCATAGTCAACCATCACTGATGCCAGTGCTGGATTTATTACAAAATGCACTCAGAGGCCATCTTAGAGATGTTCCCTGAAAAATGACCAACTCCCTCATGTACAGCTGACTGGTCTGCACCAGCCTGCCACACTCAGACATGTTTTTGACCCCCTGAGGTGCGAGTCCTTGTTTTCCTGTGGGTCAGTAACAAAGCCTTTTTGAGGTGGAGGTACTTTTCACTTACCCCCAAGTAGAAACAGCATTCAGGGCAGTGATCCTAAAAGGCTTCCTGCCCTTTGTTATGCTAGCCCGGGCCTCTCCAGCTAGTGGAGATGGCCCCCCCTCTGACCAAGCCCCACATTTGGCGGCAAGGTCGGCGAGAAAATTAGTAAACAGGAGAGGTGCCTCCTCTCTGTGCCAGGACCAATTCTAAGGTGTCTTTAGAAAATCCTCCACATTGGATGGAAGGATTTTAGCCAATAGGATTAGGGGATGCCCCGTTCCAAAAGAAAAGGGATATACAAAGGGTGTAGTCACCCTAAAGTTAAGTAGCCCATTAAATACTACCTGCCAGTACCTATAAGACCCCTAAATTCAGTATTTAGGGGCACTCCTGAACCTTGATCATCAGATTCCTGTAACCTAAGAAGAAGGATGAAGAAGACACCATGAAGCCAAGCCTGAAGAGGACTACTAATTTGGCCCAAGCCCTATAGTCCACTCTCCCGCTTAAAGACTCTGCAAAGCAGACGACTCCTGAGGACAGCGGCCCTGTCCACAAGAAACCTACTTCAAGGACACCGGATCCAGCCAGATCTGCGACACCTGCCCACTATGCACCTGACTTCCACGGCCTGAGTTTGAGTGGATCACCTGTCCAGTGAAGTCTCCGCAGCCATCCTGAACTCGAACCCATCTGTGGCTGACTCCTCCTGCACTCCACAGCCTGCAGCCTCATCCCGAAGGGTCCTCCTGACTGCGACCGGCTTCGGTAAAGAAGTTCCGATATCCAAAGGCACCCCTGCATCCTCAGCCCCCGACTCTGGGGAGCCCAGCTGATGGTGTCCAGGCATCCACCGATACCTCTACTTACCAGCCCAGCTGCTGGTCACCTTCGTCAAGCCTCCTAGTCGGAGCCTGCAGCCTGTTTTTCCGACTGAGATTTACCCTTCATATGCATTGGGTGCCCAACTCTGATTTGCACCCTGCATCCGGCTGCCCCTGTACTACTGGTGGTGGATGGTGGGTGCTGCCTTGTGGCCCCACATGTGCCCTGAAACTGCGGGTACCTACCTGCAACCATCACCTCTTTGGGTGCCCCCTGTCTCCATTGATTAACATTGGGCCTATTGACCTCTGCACCCGGCTGGCCCAGTGCCGCTGGTGGTGCTGTACCTACCTTGGTCCAAACCCCCGAAAACTGGATATATAAGTCGAGTACTTACCTGTAAATGTGCATAACTATTTTCCTCCCATACAATTGCATTGTATTTCTTAACATTGCACTAAAAATGTCTATCTGTTACAACTACTAAGTTACTGCTACTATTGATTGACACCCCAAAGTATTTTCAGTATCATTGAAAAGTATTCCTATTACCTTTGCAAACCACATTCCTACTGTACTTGAAAGTATTTCTAATTAGAAACTGATGCTAACCTTCAACTGAGTTCTCCTTCGTTCTAAAATAAAAGTCGCTAAGTAATATTTTTGAACGATTGGTCTTGGATTTAGTCTTTGAGATGTGTGTAACCATTTCTTGCCTGAGTGTGTACAACAAATGCCTAACACAGCCCTTTGATAAGCCTAACTGCTCGACCACACTACCACAAACGAGAGTAATCTCTTATGTACTTTAACCTCTGTAAAGCCTCTGTGGATCCACTGGACTCTATGCACACTATACCTTACTTTGGTATAGTATGTACAGAGCCAGCTTCCTACACCACTCATATGCTCCATGTTCCTTTTGCATCAGGAACTAGGAGTGGAATAAGTGGAAGATTCCATTACATTGGCCCCTCTTCTTTTGTGGTGCTCGATCTGGTCCAACCCACATGCTTCTTTTAACAAGGAAATTGTTAAGGATTGCTTATCTTGTCACAGAGGCTTGAACATCCCATTTGTTAATTAAGTTAAGACTATACCAATGGAATTGGGTGAGCCGCAGCTATTTTATGAGCCTCAGAATCTATCCAAGTGTGACATGGTCCGGGTAAAAACCTTGTTTATGACGAAAAACATAAATTTAGAGAGGTCACTGAGTGTAATAAAATTTCTGTTAGGGAGTACACTGCCTTACACAATACTTTTGGCCTGGAACCATATCTGGAGTGGATTGATCTCCCCTGGGAGAGAATGTTACACACGTGCTTTCGTGTGGGCTTCGTGAGATGGCATTTGTGCTAACCTCTGGGACAGTTTGGCCATTCCAAAATGTTGTTGTGCCCACATGAAGAATCCTTGCCCCAGAGCTAGTTACATTTTACCTTTTTTTGAAAATTCTATTCTGATTTTAGCAAACGGGATTTAGTACCTATCATATGGAAACATGGCATCCGTAGCTCAGTGGCGGCTCTGGAATCCCTACAATCGTTGGATTTCCCATCAAACTGCGTTAATATATGCTCCTTAAAAAGTGCTATTAATAGGAAGAACTCAATGTTGCTTTAACTAATTGGGGCGTCTTGCTGAGGGGGGCCTGTCGAATTTTCAGAAAATCATTTTATACTTGACTGTACACTTTTCATATGGTTAATCGAACAAGTTACCTACCGTCGTTAACGCTTTTTCTGTTGGATACAGTATCTGCCTGTGGATTCCTCAATTTTTGAATTACCCCTGCACCAGCATTCCACAGAAAATATTTTCTTAGCTCTCCCACGTCGACGAGGACCTCACAATAGCACGCCTCCGCTACCTACTCCATATTACATCAACAGAGCCATGGAAAGACCTCGTCGGCACGCTGACGTCAGTTCCACCTATTTTTCCCGTTCTCTCGAGGCGAACAGGTGGACCAACAACATAATACAAGTATACACAGTATACAAAAAATTCACAAAAATATAAACAGTATATAGGAAAAGAGGAAAAGCGTAAAGCAAAGCATTTCCTAACAACAAACTGTATGGCAAGCAAAAGACATATGAAATACAACAATGTCAAACATTAAGAACTTTTTAGGTACATTCAAGTGGACAACGGGGAGGCGGGTGGGTCGGTGAGGAATCCACAGACAGATATTTTATCCACCAGAAAAAGTGTTACCGAAGGTAAGTAACTTGTTCTTCTGATGGATACATCTACCTGTGGATTCCTCCCCTTTTGAATTGAATCCCCAAGCTGTACCTCTCCCGGAGGAGGCTGCCTACCTCCCTATACCAAAAAACTCTTGCAGCACAGAATGTGCAAAATGGCAGTCCCTCTTAACCTCCGAATCTAAGCAGTAATGTTTCGCGAAAGTGTGGCGGGAAGTCCAAGTTGCCACCTTACATATGTCTACTACAGGTACACCTCTAGACAAAGCAGAAGAAAAAGACTTAGCTCTGGTAGAATGAGCTCTAATACCTTCAGGCAACTCTTTCTCGGCCAAGGTGTAGCAGATCTTGATGCACAAGATGATCCACCTGGAAAGTGTTCGTTTGTGGACAGCTGTGCCCTTCATCTTCCCAATATAGCCAACGAAGAGCTGGTCATCCAGTCTTAAGTTTCTGGTTCTGTCCAGGTAGAAGCTGACCGCCCTCCTAGGGTCCAGGCAGTGAAGTCTCTCCTCCTCCTTGGAAGGGTGAGGGGAAGGATGGACGGTAGGTAAAGTAACTGACTGTCCAAGATGGAAAGGAGTAACCACCTTAGGCAGGAAAGCAGACCTGGTCCTGAGAACCATCTTATCTGCATGAATGGTTAAAAAAGGAGGTTTAAAACTAAGAGCCTGAAGCTCACTTACCCTCCTGGCGGAAGTAATAACAATCAGAAAAACTGTCTTGAAAGTAAGCCTAAATGGGTAACTATGAAGAGGCTCAAAAGGAGAACCCATCAGGAAAGTAAGTACTAGAGTCAAATCCCAGGCGTAATGAAAGGAGTGGAAAGAAACCTATTGGTGAGGCCCTTAATGAACCTCATAACAATGGGGGACTTAAATAAAGACTGCTGGTCTGGCAAACAGAGGAAAGTCGACAAGGGCGACAAGTAACCCTTTACCATAACCACAGCACAACCTTGGAGAGTGAAAAGCCAAGTACATCAGATAAACAAGCCTTCAAACAATCAATGGACCTCTCTTCACGCCATTTCACAAACTTGGACCACCTAGAGGAATAAAAAGATTTGGTGGAGTGTCTCCCGGATGATAAAATAACATCCACCACATCCGGTAGGAGAGAGAAAGAAATCAGGTTGCCCCGTTCAAACTCCAGGCATGAAGGTGCAAGCTCTGGATGTGGGGTGTAGAACATGCCCCTGTGACTGCAAGAGGAGGTCTGCCCTGCGAGGGAGACGGAGCAGAGGGTACGAAGAGAGATGAAGTAGATCTGTGTACCACACCCTTCTTGGCCAATCCAATCAAATTGACTTGGGCCCGATCTTTGCAAATCTTCCTCAGAACTCGAGAAATCAAGGGTATGGGAGGAAACACATAAAGGAGTTTTGAGTTCCAATCCAATTGAAACACATCCCCCAACGCTCCCTGCATCGGATACTGAAAACTGCAGAATGACGGGCAGTGCGCATTCTCCTGAGTGGCAAAAAGGTTCAACCGAGGAAACCCCCACATCCGGAAGATGGGATGGACACCCTCCGGATGAAGCCGCCACTCCTGACCGGCCAAGTACTGCCAACTGAGACTGTCCGCACGCACATTTAGAACCCCAGCCAGATGATTTGCAAACAGACAAATCTGATGGACCTGAGCCCAGGCTTAGAGTCGCAGAGCCTCTCTTCAGAGACGATACGACTCTACCCCTCCCTGTTTGTTTATATACCACATCGCTGTAGTATTGTCCATCAGGACTTGATTCGAGTGACCACAAAGGGAGGGAAGAAAGGCCTTGAGAGGCAAACATATAGCCTGCAATTCCAGAATGTTGATGTGAAGCAACCTTTCCTCTGGATACCAAAGACCCTTGCTCTCCAGATCCCCCAGATAAGCAACCCACCCTCGAGTGGAGGCATCCGTGAACACTGTGGCCACCGGTGGAGGAGGTTGAAAAGGCTGAGACAGGTTGCCTGGCACACTCCACCAAGACAGCTCTGCTGCAGAGTCTCTGGAGATTCTGACCTTCTCCCCGAGATCTCCATTGTGCTGATACCGCTGCCTGCGGAGGCACCACTGGAGTGTCCTCATGTGCCAGTGTACATGGTTAACCAACAGTATGCAGGAAGCTAACAGACAGAGCAGGCGTAGAACCTTGAGGACTAGAACAACCGCTCCATCGTGAAACAAAGAAATCCTCTCCTGGACGTTAAGAATCCTCTGCGGAGGCGGGAAAGCTCAACAAACAGTAGTGTCCAGTACTGCCCCTACGAACAGGCTGCGCTGAGAGGGCACCAGGTGAAATTTGGGTACATTTATCGAGAAAACAAAGTTGAACAACAGTTGCGTTGTTACTTGCAAATGATGCAGCACCATCTCTGGTGATTTTTCTTTGAGCAGCCAGTCGTCCAGGTAGGGGAAGACCGGAATACCCGCCCTTCTGAGATGTGCTGCTTCCACTGCCAGTATTTTTGTGAAGACCTGTGGTGCAGAAGTAAGACTGAACGGAAGGACCGCAAACTGGTAGTATTGAGACCCTACCGTAAACCGGAGATACTTCTGATGCGACTTCAGAATAGGGATGTGGAAATACGCATCCTGTAAGTCGATCAACACCATCCAGTCTTCCTGCTGCAGTGCCTGATGAACCTGAGCTAGGGTCAACATCTTGAACTTTTCCTGTCTGAGGTAAAAACTCAAAACCCTGAGGTCCAGGATTGGTCTTATCCGATCGTCCTTCTTGGGGATCAGGAAATAACGGGAGTACCATCCTTGACCCCTTTCCTGCTCCGGAACCACCTCTATCGCACTTTTCTGCAGCAAGGCAAGAACCTCCTTCTGCAAGAGCAGTAAATGATTCTCTGAACACCAGCCCTGGCGAGGAGGGTAAGGAGGAGTAAACTCTTGAAAAGGTAGGGTATACCCATTTTCTACAAGATTCAAAACCCAACGGTCTGAAGTAACCGATTTCTAATCTTGGAGAAAATGGGACACCCGGCCCCCTACAGGACCAGCATTCTCCAAGATGGGGGGTATAGAGTTGCTTTCCCGTGGTACCGGTGGTGGGGACATGGGAGGAGGAAGAGGAGGAAGACTGTTGTTGAGAGGCTCCCTGCAGACAGCCTCAACCTTTTCCTCTGTACGACCTGTACAGAGGGTTCTGCTGCTGCTGTGGCCGCTGACGGCCTCGAAAGGAAGCCGTCTTCCCAAAGCCTGGATACCTTTTGTATCCATAGCCCCTGGGTTTGGACTGCAGGCCCAAGGATTTTCATTGGCCTACTGTCCTTGAAGCACTGCATAGCAGAATCTGCCTTCGTTCCAAACAATCTAGATCCATCGAAGGGTAGATCGAGCAAATTAGCCTGTACATCTGGTGAGAAACCTGAAGACCTAAGCCAGGCATGCCTCCTGGTAGGCAGCAAGGAGCCCATCACCCTGGCAACGAGTCTGCAGTGTCCAGACACGACTTAATGACCTGACGGGCTGCTGCTTGTGTGTCTGACAGCTCTTCCAAAAAATGAACAAGGTCATCTTCAGGTAACTTAGGAGCTACTTGCTTGACAGAGTCCATCAGTGCATGAATGTACCTTCCTAGCAAACACGTGGCATTTGTTGACTTCAGAGCCATACTTGCAGATGAGAACACCTTTTTGGCAGACTGCTTCAGCTTTTTCGAGTCTCTATCTCATGGGGTGGCAGGGAAGGATCCAGTAGACTACTTGGAACAAGAAGCCTGAACCAACAAGCTTTCTGGCAAAAGATGGGCAGAAAGGAAAGCAGGATCACCAGGAGCAGGCTTATACCGTCTTGCCACTGACCTAGATACTGCAGGGGCAGACAAGGGCTTCTGCCACACCTCCATAATTGGCTCCGCCAACGCCTCGTTGAAAGGCAAGAGTGGTTCAACAGAAGAGGAAGGAGAATACTACACTTCAGTCAAGATATTCAACATTACCTCAGTCGAGGGCAACTGAAGGTCCAACAGGTCCGCGGCCTTCCTAATGACTGAGTGATAAGGGCAACGTCCTGTTTAGGCAAGGCCTTCGGAGAAGAAAACTCCCACTTCGGGGAAGTATCCAAGCCACTGGCCTCCTGTAAGCCCTCAAAGTCATCCACAGAGTCACGGATCTCCTCTTTGCCATGTTCTTGCTGGTACTCCTCTTTGTCCAGCCGCTTTTGCACTTCCCTCCTGGAACGCCGCTTCAGGATCGGCATCGGCAGCACCAGCCGCGGCGTCGGTGACAACGCCGCCAGCGTCAAAGGAGGACCTTCCACAGTGGGCAACAGCGCCGCCAGAATGCAGAGATTGAGGTATCGGAGTCGAAAACCTCGCTGCCGGAAACTGCCATGATGGAGCCGTCGGCATGAAAGGTGCCTGGGCATACTGCTGGGCAAATACATTGAAACCCAGTAGTCTTTGTGAGTATTCAACCACAATGCTTTGCTGCAACTGGCAAGTTGGCTCACCAGTGAACAAGGCTTTAATCCAAGCCAAAACGCGTCAGGACAGAAAAGATCTAAATGCACTTTATATCCTTGAGGTCTTGGTGTGCGGCACTCTTCTTTGTGTATGGAGGAAGAAGATTTGGTGGAAATTCAAACCGGGCACTCTGTCCCAGTGCGCCGAGGCCGCCCTGCTGATGTTGAGGCTCCCCCATGCGGAGTAATTAAATTGATGGAATACTGGTCCCCTCCCCACCCGCACTACACCGTTGAGAAAAGGTATGGGATTGTCTAATCTAATAATTGGAGGTGAGGGCGTGGCAAGGGATAGCTAAAAGACAAGGTTGTTTTACATGGGACCACAAGCAATGCAAGAGCTATTTTGAAACATGTATTTATTTGATGACTACATCAAAACCCAGTAGTCTTTGCGAGTATTTAACCACAATGCTTTGCTGCAACTGACAAGATGGCTCACTTGTGAACAAGGGTTTAATCCAAGCCGAAATACATCAGGACAGAAAAGATCTAAATGAGCCTGCCATTTCTTTGTTGATTTCCTTGAGGTCCTAGTGTGCGGCGCTCTTCTTTGTGTATGGATGAAGAAGATTTGGTGGTGATATATATACCAACATTCAAGAATGCTGAAATAGGTAGATTGTACCTAGAGAACAATTGTTTTATGGTTGGAAATGAAACCTACAAACAAGTTCGCGGAACAGCCATGGGCACCTGCTTCGCCCCCAGCTTTGCTAATTTGCATATGGGCTGTTGGGAGGAGCAGGTGCTCCGGGTTGATCATGCCAAGGAGTGGAATGAGAATGTGCTTTTTTGGAAAAGGTTTATTGATGACCTGTTTGTGGTCTGGGAAGGATCGGTGGAATCTGCAAAATGTTTCATTGGTCAACTTAACAACAACATATTAAATTTGAAATGTACAGATACCATTAGTAGGTCCCAAGTAACGTTTCTAGACCTTGAATTATATTTAGGAGATAAAACACTACATACATTCACATTCAGGAAAAACAAGGCAGGTAATTCAATTCTACATGCGAATAGCTTTCATCCAACTAGATTAAAAATGAGCATCCCTTATACTGAGCACCCAGGATGAAGCGAAACTGTAGTGAGAGACAGGCACTGGAGGATGCTCTGAAAAGCTTGACCAGGAGATTCTTGGACAGGGGTTACCAATATCATGTGATTAATCAAGCTCTACAGAAGGTCAGTGGTATTAAACGAGATGTCCTAATTAGCCCAAAAGAAAGAAGGGAGGAAACGAAAAGGCAGGACATTGAGGAAATCACCGGGTACAGTGCCTACCACACAAGGGTGAGAGACTGTGTGAGTAGGCACTGGCACCTGATAGGAAGTAACCCAATGCTCAGTACAGTGGTGAAGCGCAGGCCACAGGTGACATTTAATGAGCTAAATCCATGAGGCAAGAGCTGGTGGACAGCAGTCCGGAACTAATAAAACCAGAGAGCTGGCTGAGGGCGGATCCAGGTTTTTATAAATGTCAAAAGTATAGAGCCTGTACAATTGCCCAAAACACCAAATCAGTCATGTACCAATTAATGGCAAACCCATGGAAAATAAGATGCTTTCTGAACTGCTGGAGTGACCATGTAGTTAACATTTTACAGTGCTCCTGCCCAAAGTTATATGTAGGAAGCACCATCCACATGGTCCATGTTCGTATAGTCCAACACATGCGAGCAGTCAAAAACAATGATAAAACTTATCCTGTGGCATGCCACATAAATGAGATTCACAAGGGCAAATTTGAAGGTCTAACTTATTTTGCAGTCGATCAGGTGGCTAAAATGAGAAGAGGAGGTAATAGAGAGAGAAAATTGCGACCGTTGGAATCAAAATACATAATGCTGTTTAACACCAGAATCCCGTCAGGATTAAAAACAGACGAGGATTTACATGTACATTTAGGCCAATAGTAGTATCCAGATCAGATGGCTCATTTTAACAACAAGCTCCCAAATTCTTAACAAAATTGACAAATATAAAAGACATGTTGAGAGAAAGTTGCTCAATGGTTGGATGTAATTGTATGATTTTAGCTTTTGGAGTCAGGATGGTAATATGATTAAATATTATTATAATCAACTTTATTTATTTATACATATAATTTTAATTCCTAGGTGGGAGTCATTAGAGAATATGAAAGGAGGTCATTGTGAAAGTAAATTTTAACTTTTTAAATTTTGAAGTTTTGAATTTTAAATTTCAAAAGGCACTAGCACTTTTCATATTATTCCATGGTAAAATATGGATCAGAAGGTAGAAAACAATGTATTAATTGGTAACAAAGCACTTGCACTTTATGATTACATGTACTGTACTGACCACATGTCAGAACGTGCACCTTATAGTAGGCAATGAAAGAAGCACTTGCATCTTGCCATACAGATTGGTTGCACAGTTGTTATCACTTATATATTAATTATGTAAGTGGAACATATTAGAATGGCTATGCTTGTTTACAATGCACTTGCACCTTATTTGAGTTGACCCGCCAGGCAAACCTTTTTGGATGTTTTTAATGTTTGAAACATTTGAAATATGTATGATTTTAATATGTATTTTATGACATTTTATGTTAAATATGCACATTTTAATTATTTATATCATGTGTATATAGAATATGGGATTCTAGATCCACCGAACATAAAATAGGTGGCTTGAATGAAAGCGGTAGGATGATTTAGGCACTTGCCAAAATCCCCAGCCAGAATGGGAATCGAGGTGTGGGAACATTTTGAGCATTGACTGTACAATGAATATATAGGAAATGTAAGACTCAGACTTTTTGAGAATTACTGAAAGAGTTTTAAAATGAATCATTAGTGCAAAAAAATAAATTTAAGAGGATTGTAAAATCTCCAACACGGTAATTTTATCATGGTTGTTTTAATCACGAAGTGTTGCAGAGTCTGTTTTCCATTGCTATGGAAATAGCGGCCCACGTGATCGGGAGCTTGTGATTTTAAAATGGAGTTCTGGCAATGGTGTTTATTGTGTGAGCAAGCCTGCTGAAACAGGCGAAAAGCGTTACCTAGAAATAAACAAGAATGTTTAAATCGAATTCGGAGTCCCTGTGTCGGTATACGGGATCTGGAGGGAAACTGGAGTTGGTGTATATATATATATATATATTTATATATATATATACACACATTTGCATGTTGTTTTACCGGATTCATCGGGGAAAGCATTTCTCTTAGAGAGTGTTGCACTAATAAAACCCCACGCTTTATTCTGAAAACTGCCTTTTGATGTGCCTCATTTCATGAGTGTGAAGCTGTGGAGCCCGCATTCCAGGTGCTTTCTTGCTTCACTGAGTGGCTCTGCTGGGGAGTGCTGAACTTCTTTTATTTAGGAGTGTTATGCAAGACAGCTGAGTTTACTGTTTCCTGCAGTTGCTGCCAGTCCTCCATATTTCTGCGGATAGTGGAAAGGTTCCTAGTATTCTGTTTGTCAGTGGCCCTCTACATTCAAGGACTAATAAATTGTCTTACAATTATTTGATTATTATTCAACATAAAACACTAGTACTATATTAATCATTGTGACTCATTTATTGTAAATATCTGGATCGCACTGAACTGAAGCTCTGCACTGCCAATACCAGTACCACAAAACATAATTTTTTCTGTCTCATGCCTGACCTCCAATTTTCCTGGGGTGCTTAAGACTGCTGCAGGTTAGAGACTTGGGAAGGGTGAGGATACTCATTGGTTTCACTCCCCGGAATCTCAAAATCTGACAGACACGGGTGCTAAATTATTACCTACAACCCCCACCTATCTAGGGCACAATAGTAGGTAAGATCTTGGCACATAATAGCAAATTATTTTTTGTCACTTCTATGGAAAATAATGTATTATTCATATTTGTGTAATATTTAATTAAAAGGTATTAAATAAACAAGCATATGTTGCCAGTACTGAGAATATAAATCCCAGGTATTGTAGTAGAGCAGCTAAATGTATTTCTAAAGTGGAAATTAAATTCTCGGATCCAAACTGTAGAATAGACTGTTTTCAGAATCTAGCTGTCTTGGAGACCTGTAGCAGTGAGTTGTGAAACCAAGCAGCACACTGGTAATACAAGAAGCTGACATCATGTTGACTCTGGGATAACACTCTGAGAACCGCTTATGAAAATGGCGTCATCATTTTAGACTGTTTCCTCATCTACCATATCCTCAGCATGAACAAATTTGAAGAATATCACAGCAATGCAAATTCTAGGCAATTAAACTTACTGTCGGTAACAGGCTCCATGCAGAATCCTAGTAAGGCATGCAAAAAATCCACCACATTATTGAGGGAATCCTTGTTTACATAATCTCGCATAGTTTGGCGGAACTGTGCCTTATCCAGTTTGTATAATTTTGTGAGACAGTTCTGAGCCTAAGAGAAAGACAAATTTGTGAATGTTATCAACAGGATCTTGCTAGCTTGCATCCACTTACATAAACAATTGTCTTCATAATGTGCCAGAACACATGCAGAGCAATCAGTTTAAAAAGTGTCATACTTGGGGGAACACTGATTAAACACATAAAGTAAATCACAATTACTATAATAGAACATAAGTGTCAATGGCATGGTAGACATGCTACAAACTACAGTTCTGGCATATCTGAGTTTATAAGCTAATCCACTTCTTCTGACCTTCCAAGAACATGTTATTGTACATTTTTGGAGGCCTTTTCTCATAACCAATCACAGAATTGCTACCAAGATAACTCCAATGGTTTCACCCTCCAATGCCACATCACTATCAATCTTTCAATCAAACAAAGGATAGGATCACATGATTAGTGACGCAAAAGTTTCCTATAAAAACACTTCCAGGTAGTTCAGTCTTTAAACACAGTTTACTAATCAAGTGTATTTTTAATTCTGAAGGATTTATTTTTCCTCTGCAGATTCTCTAAATTTGAAATATTCCAAACCATTAGATTGGGAATCAGGTTCCTCTTCAACTCAATACATCACCTCTGCACTAGTTTCTTGCAGTCTTTAGTACGTTCGACTACAGAGAGAGCAGAAAGATTTCTAGGTGATTGAAAGGCGATGAGGGTCTGATAACGAATCAGCAGTCATAACTTTTCAGACGATAAGTAACATATTCTTCTAATGGCTACTAACGCCTAATAATTCTACATCTTTACAAGATTTCCCAGCAAAATCTTACACTTTATTAAGGAAAGTCTTTGTGTAAACTAAATAAAATAATGATCTTTAAAATCAAATGGTAAACCTGTTAGTTTTTAAACCATACCACTATGCTTCCAAACTGTACAGTCAATAAAGAAGCATTACATACCTGTAACACCTTTTCTCTGCATTTCTGCTGCCAATCTTGTTTACCTGCCCGACGGGACGTTACCAAAAGCCCGAGAGGAACCCCTGGAGGGGCGAGGGTCCCAGGGGCACGCCGCATAGCCCGCATCACCAGCCACAATCTGGGGAGGACTGCAACTCCCAGAGTGCTTCATTCGCCACACAGCTGCCATGAGTGCCGCGAGCGAGGGGGAGGCGTGGTCATCGTGCTTATAGCGCTGCCTCTCCCACCACGGCACGGGATGCGCGCGGGACGACGTCCGGACGAAGCCCAGGGAGGGCCCGTCTGAGCCCGTCAGAGACTGGAGGAGTCTGGGCTGGGCCACGGTATTGACATCTATATTGTGACAT
The DNA here is from genome assembly GCF_964204655.1 of Triturus cristatus. NCBI lineage: Eukaryota > Metazoa > Chordata > Amphibia > Caudata > Salamandridae > Triturus > Triturus cristatus. The sequence goes on from NC_140584.1 coordinate 654,721,961, forward strand.
CTGGACGTCTTACGGTTTATATTGCATATATTGTGACTTCCCACCTGGCTGTTAGTTTTTATACTGTACACTTATAAGCAGCCCCCCCACAGGAACTTGGTTAAGTAAAAATCTAAGAACACACCTATCTGCTCCAGGGATATAATACAGTAAGGGGGAGAGGATGAGCAAGCGAAAATCCCTTACGGGGCAGGGGATGGTTGGGACCCTTGATGCCTTCTTGCAGAGGGCTGAGTCGATCCTAAGGCATGAAATCACACTAACGGAACATAGGCTATCACTCGAGCCGCAAGACGGTCCTCTGCGCCCACTAATTCACTATTCAGAAGCATTAACTACTACTTTAACGGGACCCCCAAAATTCGACCCGCTTAAAGAGGCCCCATTGCTCACATTGCCCCTGGGGGAGGATACCCCGCCGATGCTATCAGTTCCATCCTCAACTGTGCAGGAAGTACCTAACCAGGTCATAACAACTAAACCCAATGTTGGAACGAGAGGCCAAAAAACGAAGATCAGTCAGGGCAAAGGATTAGCGCCTCCATCAAAAAAAAGACAAGGGCAGGGACCTAATACTCATAAAACATCGTGCCATAGGCAAAATAACTCAGGGATAGACCCAGAAAACGTAAGTTTAGCCACTTCAGCAGCGGCCCACGAGAGCATAGGGGCCACCCTTGTAACGGGGGGGACGGGACACCTGACACGATTCAGTTAGATTTCTGGGAAAAACTAGAGGGCATTTTTTCAACCTTAACTAGACCTGTGTTAACTAAGTTATCTGCCATAGAAGAAAGGCTACAGGGTCTAGAAGGGGTTGTCAAACGTTCACTGGAATTCCCACATCCACCTGTACAGTTATGCCATGAGACAGAGCTCACTGCCAATAACTCTCTGGGTCTCTCGGGCCCGAGCACTCGGCACAATCAATCAATCAATCAATCAGTGACACTTGTAAAGCGCGCTACATACCCGTAGGGTCTCAAGGCGCTGGGGGGGGGGGGGGAGCCGCTACTGCTCGAACAGCCAGGTCTTCAGCTTCTTCCTGAAGGAGAGGTGGTCTTGGGTCAGGCGCAGGTCGGTCGGGAGGGAGTTATAGGTCTTGGCGGCCAGGTAGGAGAAGGACCTTCCTCCTGTAGTCGCTTTTCGGATGCGGGGGACGGCGGCGAGGGCGTGGTTGGCTGATCGGAGGTGGCGTTTGGGAGCGTAGAAGTTGACTCGGCTGTTGAGGTAGCTCGGGCCTTGGTCGTGTAGGGCTTTGTGTGCGTGGGTGAGGAGGCGGAAGGTGATTCTTTTGTTGACGGGGAGCCAGTGAAGGTCTCTCAGATGTCCGGAGATGTGGCTGGTTCGTGGGATGTCGAGGATGAGTCTGGCTGAGGCGTTCTGGATCCGCTGGAGTCTTTTCTGGAGCTTGGCGGTGGTACCGGCATAGAGGGCGTTGCCGTAGTCCAGTCGGCTGGTGACGAGGGCCTGGGTGACGGTCTTCCTGGTCTCGGTGGGGATGCACCAGAAGATCTTCCGTAGCATGCGTAGGATGTTGAAGCATGCCGAGGAGACGTTGTTGACTTGCCTGGTCATGGAGAGGGAGGAGTCCAGGATGAAGCCCAGGTTGCGTGCATGGTCTGTCGGTTTGGGTGCGGTGCCCAGGGCGGGGGGCCACCAGGAGTCGTCCCAGGCGGAGGGAGAGGAGCCCAGGATGAGGACCTCCGTCTTGTCCGAGTTCAGTTTCAGGCGGCTGGTCGTCATCCACTCGGCTACCTCTTTCATCCCTTCGTGCAGGTTGGCTCTGGCGGCGGCGGGGTCGTTGGTCAGGGAGAGGATCAGCTGGGTGTCGTCGGCGTAGGAGATAATGCTGAGGTTGTGTTTGCGTACGATGGCCGCGAGGGGGCTCATGTAGACGTTGAAGAGGGTGGGGCTCAGAGATGATCCTTGGGGGACGCCGCAGATGACTCCGGAGGCCTCTGACTTGTACGGTGGTAGGCGGACTCTCTGTGTTCTTCCGTCGAGGAAGGAGATGATCCATTCCAGCGCCTTGTCCTGGATTCCGATGTTGCTGAGGCGCCGTACTAGGGTTCGGTGGCAGACCGTGTCGAATGCCGCGGAGAGGTCTAGGAGGATGAGGGCCGCTGTTTCTCCATTGTCCATCAGGGCTCGGATGTCATCGGTGGCGGCGATGAGGGCGGTCTCGGTGCTGTGGTTGGCTCGGAAGCCGGATTGTGAGGGGTCGAGGGATCCGTTCGTCTCGAGGAAAGCGGCCATCTGCTTGTTGACGGTCTTCTCGATGACTTTGGCTGGAAACGGGAGGAGCGAGATGGGGCGGTAATTCTTGAGGTCGGTGGGGTCCGCTGTTGGTTTCTTGAGTAGAGCGCTGAGTTCGGCGTGTTTCCAGCTCTCAGGGAAGATGGTGGTGTCGAAGGATGTGTTGATGATGTCTCGCAGGTGGGGTGCGATGACAGCGTCGGCCATGTTGAAGACGTGGTGAGGGCAGGGGTCGGTCGGTGATCTGGAGTGGATGGAGTTCACCACAACACACATGTAGCTAATACTGCTCCCGTAGTCAGGCCCATAGTTAATTCTGAACGTGAAGTAGCCCCAATGGCTCCCTGCACGCGGTCCTCCCAACAGTCCCATCAACCTCTCTTAGAGATTGGTGGTGTGAGCTGCAGTAAAGTGACCCGCCCTGTGCGCACCACAATTCACGCGAATCAGGTAAATTCTATCAGGCCACAGACCAGGGAGCAAACAAGGGAGTTTAATGGGAGACAGAAAGACAGCTATGTATCAGAGCCGACATTTTTACATCTCCCACCAGAGGCTACACCTTACACTTTTGTTCTAACTAACGTACCCGCTTTACAGCAGGGAGTTTTTGAGCATTGGTCTTCCCTGAAAAACAAGGTACTACACGCACTCTCAAGACGGGCCACACTAATGTTCTATTTTTAGAGTTTAAGATGGCTCGTCGAATCCCTTGGGAAGGCTGCGCACCCAAAACGTTGGCAGGAGATTGTGCAGTGATCACTTTTAGATCTCCGGAATTGGTCAGAAGTATCCTTGAACTGTCCAGGCGCCACATGGTCAGAAAAGGGGGGATGGGCGGGGTTCCTCTAGGTTTTTTTCTACCAACCTTCTCTGCTGTCTAAGCAGGCCCTTGTATCTGATAACAATAGTGGTATTCCATATTACAGATATGGCATCCCAACATTCAACTCCTTTGACCCCGTCTATAATCTGGACGGGGTAGATTGACTGGCGCCACCTTCAGGTAACATCGAAGGCAAGAGGGAGCTACAAGATAATACTACCTCGGATATCACCCAGTATACGGGTCCTTCACGGAAAGAGGAATTAACTAGGGCCCCAATCCTCAAGTACTTACAGGGATGTAGAAGTGGGAAGGGAATCGTTGTGGGTTTAGTGTACTTTTTTGAGCAGTATGTGGATACTTTGGGGACACCAACTATACCTAATCTGGATCTCCCTAATTTAGCAGGGCTGATTAGCAATATATCCTTGACAATACCAGACCCTACAACTCGTACTGTGGTGTCTTGGAATATTTCAGGGCTACGCTCCAATGTTCAGAACCCAGTTTGGGAAGCTTTTGTTGGGAACATAGATATACTATGCCTACAGGAGACATGGGCAACTGAACCTTTACATATAAATGGATATAAGACATTTAACACACCGGCAGTGAAAGGCCTGGAAGGGAGGCCAAAAGGCGGGATCTCGACATACATCTCAAATAAGCAGCCCTTAAGCAAGATCACGTTTCACCTGGGGGGAATTCATTTTCATGTGGTTGAGATAGCCCCTACTGCAACTCACCGCATACTCTTGATCAATTTGTATAATAACACCACCCAAAATGATCTTGAATCAGTAGTAAAAGGTATTCTGGCTACAGTCACATAAATTTATAACGGGAAAAGCAAAGACACTACGACCTTGCTGATGGGTGATTTCAATTGTGGGCTATGTAATCATTCTGATAACAGATTGTGTGGTATCATTAATGACTCAGATAGTTGTACACATTTCAATCACTCTAAGACTGGGGATATATTCAATGACCTTATCTCCAAACTAGATCTTGAGTTTGCAAATGAGATCTCAACAACCCCAGTTTGTTTTCTGCCTACCTTCAATGGGAGAGGCTATGCCACCACCATTGATTTTTTACTGATCTCACCTGTACACGCGCACCTGGTCCCTTCCTTTGATGTTGGTGATATCGCCTTAAGCGACCACTTCCCCCTCCTCTTAAAACTCAAGACACATACGTACCTTCCGAACAAGCCGGAATTACATACCCGTATGCAGGGAACTGTAGAACTGAACAAAGTAAATAGACTCTCATTAAAGTGGTCTAAGGTTGATGCAGATATGCTAATTAAAAATGTTCTAGTGAAATGCAGGTCTGAGATAGAAGCCTGTCTAAGCGAGGATGCTTTGGATGCAACGATAGTGAACTGCTCTGTAGATATTACCAAGGTGGCCAGAAATGTATTAACTGTACAATTCAGTAATAAACTGAAACCTCACGGTTGGTTTAATAAAAGATGCTCTAGGGCATTTTCCAATTTACAAAAGGCACTGCATACTAAGCCAAGATCACAACCCAATGTCCGAAAAGGTAGACTAGACTACAGAAGGGCATTAAAAGAAAGAAAACAAACCCTTTGTAATGATGCTTGGAACTCTTTACATAACGCAGCTGAGCACCTGAGAACCCCCTTTCTCGCCCCAAGCAAAGGTCCCTCAGTGGAGATAGCTATTACAGAAGAAGCTTGGATTACCCACTTCTCCAAACTATATAATGAACGAGGGAATTCAGGGAGCCATCCGGAGGATTGTAACATGAATAATTGTGAACACATTGATTTAGAAATCACCCTGGAGGAGGTTACTAGGGCCCTGGCACAAAGTGCGGGCGGTAAAGCACCTGGGCCCGATGGGGCACCAGTAGACATGTATAAACACAATGTCACCCTGTGGGGGCCCATATTGACACAGGTTTTTAATGCCAGCATAAGGTCAACCCTCCCTCCAACTTGGGCACAATCAATAATAATTCCAATTTTTAAAAAGGGCAATCGTGAAGATCTAGGATGCTATAGACCGATTTCTCTCCTAGATTCTATGGTTAAGGTGCGAGGGAGGGTCATACTGGAACGCTTAGCAGACTGGGATGAGGAAAATAAGATTTTATCGGACCTGCAATATGGGTTCCGCGATGGTCTTGGTACCATTGAGCAGTCCTTAAATCTCACAATACACAAGAGCGAAAAAAGGCAGCCTCTATTTGGCCTTTGTTGACCTCACCGCGGCATTTGATTCAGTCAAGCATAATGGGCTGTGGGAGATCCTTGAAGGGGTGGGGGTTGATCTACAAATTATCACGCTCCTACGCAGATTGTATAGTGACGCGTCAGAAAGCGTCCGTTTTGGCCAGAAGGGAGAATGCACTGAAGCCTTCTCAATCAGGAGAGGGGTCAGACAAGGTTGTATGCTGACCCCCTTCCTTTTTAACCTCTATATAAACGGACTTGAAGATGCACTGCTTCTCCAGGGCAAAGACTTTCCCCAAGCTGGTGGCCGATTTATTCCCACACTTCTTTATGCGGAGGATGCCGTATTGATGGCCCGCACCCAAAACAGCCTCCAGAGAGCCCTGGATATTTTTAGCACATTTATGAGCGATCTTGGTCTTGAAACCAATATAACCAAGACGTATGTTATGAGGAGTAAGCAAGGGACGCAGAAGACCAGTGAAATGTTCATAGATGGGAAAAAGTTAGCATCCACAAAAAATAAATTCTTACCTAGGTGTACTTTTTAATCACCATGATTCCTGGGCCCCGCCATATCCGCAAAAAAAACAGCCTTTGCTAGATCTACTGCTGCACTATCAAACTTTGCAAGTTAGGTAGGAAACCGCCTACAGAATTGCTGCATATATATAAAGCAAAGTGCGTTACCATGGCAACCTATGGAGCCGGGGTGTGGGGCTTTGTGGATATTAATCCCGTACAAACTATCGAAAATGAGTTCACAAGGTACATCCTCTCTGCTCCTCCTAGTACATCCACCTTTATTTGCCACGAGGAGTTAGCTCTCCACCATATAGCAGACCTGGTAAAACTAGAGCCTATTCTTCTGTGGCATAGAGTCTGGTGTAAGGACCAGACAGAGTTGAACAGAGAGATTTTAAAAGATACCCTAAAACTAGAAGGGGCCCTTACAATCCCTTGGATTAAATTTGTACTTGACTTTATGAATGAACTGGGCCACCCTGAATATTTTTTAACCCCATCGTCAATGATGGAGATCCCAAGAAAGTCATTAAAGAAAGAGGGCATCCAGTTTCTAGAAGCTAAAAGATTTCACTAAGAATCTGTAGCAAAAATAACCGTGCAATGCCATCAACTGTTACGTACTACCATAGGGATGGAGCCTTACTTATCTTTTGTGCCAGGAACTTACTCTAATACTGTGCCTTGCAATAACATCTCTGCCCAATCTACCATGCATCTAGTCCTGTTTTGCAAATTTTATCAAGAGCAAAGGAAAGCTTGGATTATTCCTTTTTTAAGAAAACTTGGGCTCAGGCAGTGTTGCCAAGCAATGTTTTTACTCCAATTACTAGAGAATGAGCATATAGCATGGAGGGTAGCTCAGTTCTTAAAAGCTGCACTTTATATAAGGAAAAGTATCTTATTGGAATAGTAATGTATGTATTATGTTTCTCTTCTTTTTAATTGTAAAATCATTTGTACTATTTAGTATATGTAAATAATATGCTGTGTTTTTATTTTTTGTGCTTTTATGACTGTTTTATATAGCAGCCGAATAAAGCTTTCCTTGACTTGACCTTGACATCAATTATGTACCATGGCTATGGTCATTAAATTTAAATCACTGAACATCTACCACATCACATAGAATCCATCTGAAGAAGACATCTGTAGATTTCTTAGCATTCCTCTCAACAACAAGTGATATTATTGCATTTCAAAGTGTACATCTATACAGAAAACTGTTTCACTGTTCTCCTGTCAAAACCATCTTCAATAGAAGAAGCCGGGCAAGCAGAGTTCATTTCCAAGCATATATCTCTATAGGAAGGCATATAGGAATTTCCAAGTATCCAGCTCTACAAGAATAGACATAATTTGTTTCCTGCATAAACCCATCTTTAAAAGAAGAAGCCAGACAAGCAGATAGTATTTGCTAGCATCAATCACAACAACTAGAAGACAATTCCGAATTTCAACAGAAAGTAGCATTACTGAATTTCACAGCATCCATCAGTAAAGGAAGTGATATTACTGGATTTTCCCACCCATCTCAGCCTTCAAAGGCCTGTCCCTCACCTGTGTGTCTAAGGGTGGTCAAAACTAGGGTGTTACCTGTTGTGACCTGTTACGACCTAAAACACCTAAGCCAGAACCCCTGCTGCCATGGTAAACCATCCATCATGTGTCTCTCAAACTCGACTTAATACACCATTTCCATTCTCACACCAAGAATTTGCAAACATACTCTATATCCTTGCACATCTAACCTAGAATCTCATCTACATACCATCCCCATCACACTATCTACAACTCAAATGGTGGACGTAACTTTTAATTTCTAAAGTGGAGGCGGGAATCTAGTGGGAGGAAATGCCTTTTTAATACCACCTAAGAAACTATGTATCACAGTAATGCTAGAGAAAGAGGGTTCTGAAGAAGATTTCCTCTAAGCAGTAATTTCAGCACAGTGTATTTTAAGTAATACAAAATGTAACCTAGACCTTGATAGATGAAGAAGGTGATGAATCAACACTTCATCCTGACATCTCAAGGAGTCGTACTTGTTCTGAATACAGCAGGTGCAGCAACACTTCACCTTGAAAGCATATGATGCCCTTGTGGAGGGACGATTTGCCTCATGTCAAATTTCCTTACAGGTTTGTGGCAGGTCCAGGAGACTCTACTGTAAAAATTTAGGAGTAAGGCTGCTAAACTCAGTGATGGAAGTTTGTAGTGCAGGATCTGGCCTCCAACTTTGTACATGAAATCTGATCTGCACAGCAGCTTCCTATGTCAGACAGATGTAGGAGGTCCATGAACAACCACTGATATGGCCATTCTGGAGCTATTAGGATTATCAAGCCTTGTTGTGGTACAGTTTGAACTATACATTTGGGATAAATGAAATCGGGGGAAAAAGGTAAATAACTTCCCTGACCAGTCTATCAAAAAAGTATTCCCCTTCAACCCTGGTTGGTTGTACCTTCAGTTGAAGTCTCTGCATCTGCAAACAAGTCTATTTGCAGATAGTCACGTTCTATGAAGACACTTTGTAGCACCTCGTTGTAGAGAGCATGTTTGAGGTTTTCATGAAATGATTGACTGCGTGAGTCTGCAGTCTGGATCCCTGTCAGAGGAACCACTGTCTCTTGCTAATTGCTTTCTCCAGATTGTTTGCGCTTCAAGAGGCAATGGTCAGGATTTCTCCCTGCTTGATCACATGATACACTGCATATCGTGTTATCTATTTCTACAAGAAGGGTTTTCATCCTGAAGGATATTAGGAATGAATTTTGAGCTAGATGGATAGCTCTTAGTTTTAGCAGGTTGATATGATATGAATGCTCATTTCTTGACAATGTCCCTTGAATGTGGAGATCATCTATTTATGCACCCCATCCTTGTAGGCGACCATCTGTTACTATTGTCTGTGTGGGCCATTGATCCCAGATTCAATCTGACAACTGGGGATAATTCTAATGGAATCTGTTGCTAGACAGAGTCTCTACCAGATAAGGCTTAACCAAAGGTAGGTAACTTGTTCATGTGATAGACGTCTAGCTGCAGATTCTTTTTCTTAGAATAGATGCCCAAGCAATACCTCCCCGGAGGTGGGTCTGTGGACCAATTTCACACAAAGAAGTCATGCAGGCAAAGTGCCCATCCCTATAGACCTGACTTTTCAAGCAGTAGTGCTTGGTAAATGTGTGCAGGGAAGCCCACGTTGCTGCCTGGCAGATGTCCATGACCGGTACTTTGCAAGGTAAAGCAGTGGTTGCATCTTTAGCTCTGGTGGAATGAGCACAAAAACCATCAGTTTCTTAGCCAATGCCCAGCAGATTTTGATACAGAGAGCAATCCATCTGGAGATGGTCCTCTTCTGTATCGACTGTATTTTCTTCTCTCTGACATACCCCACGAAGAGTTGGTCGTCCACCCAGAACTCTCATGTGCTTTCCAGGTAGAATGAAAACGCTCTTTCTGGGTCCAGACGGTGAAGTAGCTCTTCTTACTTGGAGGAAAGATGGTGGAATGTAAAAAGTAGTGACTGATTTTCCGATGTGAAATGGAGTGACCACTATCGGAAGAAAGAAAGCTCTTGTACGAAGCACCAGTTTGTCTGGGTTGATGGTAAGATAAGGAGGTTGGATGACGAGGCCAGCAGCTCACTGATCCTTTGGGCAGATGTTACAGCCATGAGAAAGGCTTTCTTGATGGTTAGGAGCCTGAGCAAACAATTGTGCAGAGGCTCAAAGGTAGCACACATAAGGAATGTGAGTACGAGACTTAGGTCCAACTGGGGCACAATGAAAAAAGTAGGAGGAAACATATGTTGCAAACCCTTCAAATACCTAGGTACAATAGGGGATTGGAAAAGGGAAGGTTGGTCAGGCAACCGAAGAAAAGCAGAGATTACAGAAAGATATCCATTAACAGTGCCCCACAGCAGAGCACCACTGGGTATGGGAAAGAACAAACAGGAGAACCTGAGAAAGGTGGGCAGAAAGGGAATCGAAGTGTCTTTCTGAACACCATGCCACAAATTTTGCTCAGCGGTTGGCGTAAACTATCGTGGTAGAGGGAATCCTCGATGCCAAGATAATGTTACAGTCTTCCGGCGGACGGTTGTAAACTGTAAACTGTCACCGCTCAATCTCCATTCTCCATTCAAGAAGGGAGCATTGACAGGTTCGGGTGCAGAACCCTCCCCTGCTGCAGCGACAGAAGATCCTCCCAAAGGGGCAGTCTGATTGGAGTACAGATGGCCATGCTCAAAAGCTTGGGATACCAGACTCTCTGCGAAAAAACCGGCGCCATAAGGATGACTTGGCCCTAGTCGTGCCAGATCTTCTTGAGAATTCTGGACAGCAGTGGTTGAGTGGAAAGGCATAGAGGAGGCCTGAGCTCCACTCAAGATGAAATGCGTGTCCGAGCGAGAGCTACCTTGGAAACGCCAGCATACAGAGCTCGTGACATTATGCGTTCTCATCGGTGGCGAACAGATCTAACCAAGGCTCTCCCCATTGCTGAAACAGACCTTGCACCATCTCCGGATGGAGACGCCATATGTGATCTGCTAGGTATTTTCAGTTGAGTATATCCACTCTGCCTTTCAGAGAGCCCGCCAGATGTTGAAGCACCTGGGATATGCCTTGCTGCTTCAGCCATGTCCAGAGATGCAGGAACTCTTGAAAAAGGGTTCACAACCCTACCCCGCCCCGTTTGTTGCAGTACCACATGGCGGTGGTGTTGTCCTTGAAGACTTGCACAAGCCTTCCCTGAATTGAGGGTAGAGACCAGAGTCCACTGATGTCCACCTCTCCCAGATGCCCGCCCCCATCTCAGGAGTGACGTAACTGTCACTACTATCAGATCTGGCTGGGGAAAGGAGCAAGGTCTGCCGCTGACCCAGTTGCGGTTCTTAAACCACCACCTTTTGCCATTCGCAGTTTACTGTGAGATCTGGAACATGTCAGAGAGATTCCCCTGATGCTGCTCCCACTGTAACTTCAGGTCCCACAGCAGAGCCCACAAATGCCAATGGGCATGAGTAACAAGCAGGATGCAGGAGGCCATGAGGCCCAGCAACCTCAGAGTCAGTCTCACCGAAATCCAGGATAGAGGCTGAAACATCGGTATCATAGCCTGAATATCCTGGACTCGCCGTTCCAGAAGACACGCCCGAAACTGCACTGTGTCCAGAACAGCTCTGATTAAAGGGAGCGTCTGAGAGGGAGTCAGGTATGACTTTGGCATGTTGATAGTGAACCTCAGAGAATGAAGGCGGTCTGCCATAGTCTGGAGGTGGGAGATGACAGCCTGGGGCGAGCCCGCCTTCAACAGTCAGTCGTCGAGATAGGGAAAGACTGCCACCCCTGATCTCCACAGATGAGCTGCAACCACTGCCATCACCTTGGTGAACACCCAAGGGGCGCTTGTGAGGCCAAAGAAAAGCACAGCGAACTGAAAGTGCTCATGGCTCACCATGAACTGCAGGTAATGTCTGTGTGCAGGCAGGATGGGAATGTGGAAATACATGTCCTGCAAGTCCAACGCTACCATCTAGCACTTGGGTCCAGGGTAGACAGGACCTGAGCTAGAGTGAACATTTTGAACTTCTCCTTTTTGAGAAAGAAGTTGCGAAAGCACAGATCTGAGATAGTACGAAAGCCTCTGTCCTTCTTGGGCACAAGAAAGTAGGGGAATAACAACAATGACCACCTTCTAGCGTTGGTACTGTAGGAGGCTGGCTCAGTATATAGTGTCAGTCCATGGTGAGGCACTGTGCACTGAGTCCAGGCAACCCTTAGTGATATTGTTTAGGTCCCTGAAAACCAAAGCTCATAAGGGGTAGCAGTGGAGAGAAGCTAAGGCTTATCCAGCAGGGTGTAAAGCAGTTGGAAGTACCTTTATGTCGGTCAATAAGCTTTTCACACAAGAAAGAACCACACCAGGTGAGTAGGAAACTACTTTATATTTATTACTATACACTAAACACTAACTTGGTATATCTCCTACCCCGAGATATCAATTACACACAAAGAATATTTAGAAAAGAGGTAAGTAGTATAGAAAAACACATAGGGCCCAACTGTGGGGTCAAAACCTATACTAAAAGAGTGGAATTCGAGGTAAGTACCAAAACGGAACTAGTACCCCAAGGGTGGAAGACCCCAGGGGCAGCATGGAACCACCCAAGGTGAATAGCTAGGGACCACAAGGCACCCGGGGGAGAGTGGTTACACCAGGTTAGAAGTACATAGGACAACACAGTAAGTTGCGATTGCAAAAGGCAAGTTTTAGGACCCTTACCAAAGGACCCGGAAGGAACCACTTGGATCAAGGAAGGATGGAGAGTCACCCCACCTGTGGATACCCAGAATATACGCATACCTACACCAGTGAGCCTGGGTGCATAGGGGTGAAGTGGTGTCAGAAGTCTCCGTAGACACCAATGGAGGGTCGTGGAAGTTCAGCAGAATCATCATCTTGTGGACCAGGCCAGTTGAACCAGGACAAATAATCCAGATGAGAAGAAACTGAAAGCAGGCAGGAGGTGACCAGGAGGCACAGGTGGACAATACCAGCCCTGGTTGAAGGTTCTTGGTGTAGCATGGAGTAGAATAAACAGCAGCTATGGAGGCCAGGTGATGTGGCAGAAGCCCAGGATCTTGCACAAACTGCCCCACGCTGGCCGATGAGTGCAGGAAGGTCAGTGGCCAGCAGGACCACCAACAAGCCTTGGCAAACACAAACAATGGTTCACAGGAGAAGATAGTTGGATGCATTCTAGCAAGGTCTGTGGGACTAACCCAGCAGTGGTAACTCAGGGCAGGCCCTCAACATGCCGGAGAGCCAGCAGGAATCCCTGGAGCCCCCTTGAGGACCCTCTGGCGGCAGGCTCAGGTGGTCGCAAGGAAGTCCCAGCAGCACACAGAAGATGAAGGGCCACGGTGCAGAGGATGCAAGCAGGACAACAGGCTTGGAGCTGTGCAGTGCTGGAGGCAGGAGCTGCTAGGAGCTTGAAGACCTTCAGTTGAAGGAGCCAACAAGCCTTGGTAATGCAAAACAGACACGGTGCACAGGGAGGCAGTCAATGTTGGCTGGAGAAATATTACAGTCTCTCAACTTGCAGGGAAGACTTGTCAGGCCTCTAGAGAACCAACAAACCACCACCTGTGTTGCAGAGCTGGGCGATGTCCGTGGGACAACAGGATCAGCAAACTGGTCGTCGACGCAGAGGTGCCTGCAGATGCAGAGAAGTGACTCCTTCACTTCAAGGGAAATTCCTTTAGGCTAGAATGCAAGCTGAGTCCTTGGTAACTCAGAGGATGTATGGCCACAGAATTGCAGGTCTTTGAAAAAGTACTGGGTTGAAGATCCAGCAGGATTCTTCCTACCGGGAGCAGTTTTGTTGTGGGTCCTGGCTTGAAGAACAGTGTCCAACAGCAGAAGAGTCTTTGAACAATCTTCAGCAACAGGTAGTCGGTTCCAGAAGTTGTTGTCGGGCGCATCTCAGGACCCTCCCTCCGGGGAGCCCTGAAGTAACCCTAAAAAGAGGAAGGACCTCTTCTCTGGTGACCCACCTATCAGAGGGGGTCAGGGAAACTACTCAACTGTCCTAGCCAGTCAGATGCTCCCAGGGGCCAAGATTCAACTTGGCAGAATCAAGAGACCACCTGGAGGAGCTCTGGGCACCTACCTAGGAAGGAGTTGGACAGGGGGGTGATCACTCCTCTGTCCTTAGTGTAGTTTTGTGCCAGAGCGGGAGCCAAGGGCTCCTGAACTGGCCAAAATTGATTTATGCATGGAGGGCACCAAATGTTTCCTTCAATGCAGTCTTGTGGCACTCAGAAGTGCCCCCACCCTACCTAATTCTAAAGAAGAGGTGATCACACCTCTCCTCCACAGGAAATCCTTTGTTCAGATTCCCCTGACTGAGTGAAAACCAACACCAGGGGGGCAGAACACTGCCTAGGATCTGCAGCAGCACCTAGCCTGTAAGGCTACACAGGTAGCTGTTGGGGGTCCTAAAAGGATCCCCCTTATCATATGGTATTATGAAACAAACACTGGAATCAGTGTAGTTGCATGATTCCAATATGTTTGATACATACCTTATTATGGCTGTCCAGCACTTATAAAGCCCAGAAAATGGAGTATGGGGTTTGTAGGGGCACCTCTGCTCGTGCAGGGGTACCCACACACTTGGAACCATGCACCCTGCCTTTGGACTGAAGGGCCTACTTTAATGTTAATTAATCAAATTTATAGAGGGCACTGTTACCCTTAGGTGTCCTGGCGATAGCTCACCGAACTGGCTTAGTGGATAACTGAGTCTAACAAAGTTCTTGATTGCTAAAGAACCATGTTTTCAACAATTTTCTGAATGTCAGCAAGTTTGGGCTGAGCGAATCGCTAACGGACGTTCACTCCAGATCACCACTGTTCCTGCAAAAATGCTTCTTCCACCCCAGGTCGTTTTCTTGAACCTGGGTACTACCAGCTTTTTAGAGTTGGCCAATCTAAGTGTTCTATTACGGGTATACCATCTGAACTTCAGGACCATATAGGAAGGTCCCTGGTTATGCAACACCATATAGGACTTATAGGCAATGCAGAGTGCCTTGAATTTTATCCTGTCTTTCACTGGCAACCACTGCAACGTTTCAATGCCCTTTCTCACCGAAAATATTTCGGAATGCGCAATAAGACTTTGGCTGCTGAGTTTTGCAGCACCTGCAATTTATTTAGGTGTGGTTGCTAAAGATTTAGGTATGAGCCATTACAATAATCTAATCTGGCCATCACCAGGGCTGATATGACAATTTCTTGGCAGTCTGGGGGGGGGGGGGATAAACGCTAGTATCTTTTTGATCTTCCTAAGAATGAAGAACGTTGAGGATGTTAGTGTGTTGACCTGGCCAACAAAGGAAAGCTTATTATCTATGATGACACACAGATTTTTAGCTTTGTCAGCCAATTTAGGTAGGCATCCCAGATCTGTTGGCCACCAGCTCGGGGACCAAAAGAAGGATCATTGCCAAGAGTACCACCTCTGTTTTACTGGAGTTGAGCTTTAAACAGTTACAGCCCATCCAAGAACTGACTGCAGTCATGAAATGTTTGACCAATACAATTTGGTTGTTTTGTAACCGCTACAACAATCTGAGTTTCGGAGGCATATGATGGTAAGGCAAAACCAAAAGATTTGATAATCGGTGCTAAGGCTGCAATATCAATGTTAAAGAGTGTTGGGCTGATGGAGGATCCCTGCGGCACTTCACAAGTGAGAAAGATAGGCTCTGACTTAAACAGTTCCAAGGCTACAAATTGCTCCTGTCTTCCAAAAAAGTCTTAAGCAAATTCGGCGCTGACCCCTTCATACCAATTGCCGCTAACCATTCCACCAAAATAGCATGGTGGATAGTGTCGAAGGCCGCCGACAGATCCAAAAGAATGAGGGCGGCCATTCCTCCGTTATCCAGAGCTTCTCTAATTTCCTCGACCGATTTATTCAAGGCAGATTCTGTACTATAACCGGACCTAAAGCCGAGTTGTGTGTCATCAAGCAGACTGTGCTCAGTGGTAGAATTTGAGAGTTGTATATTCATAGCCTTTTCAAGTAGATTTGCAGGCAGGGGGAGTAGGGAGATGGGTCGAAAGTTGTTTGTGCCATTAGGATCTAGATTGGGCTCCTATAGGATCAGTAGAATAGATGTAACTTTCCACACATTTGGAAAGCAACCTGCACTAAAAACTGAGTTCAAAATGTTAGTCAGATTGTTCGCAATTACATCTTAAGCCATTTTTAAGACTGAAACTGTCAAGGCTCCAACGGAGATCCTGATTTGGTCCTGGCAATAATGTCTCCTACTTGGTGGGATTAATATTGGCATTTGGTGACTTATAGGGATGACTTTTAGGTGTTAAGAGCAGCGACTGGGATATAAGGGAAACCTTATATCTGAATTGAAGGGTGCATGCACCCTTTCACGCAGACTGCAACGGCAGCTCTGCAGACACAGTTTGCATCGGCTTGTATGGGTGGCACAATATATGCTGCAGCCCATAGGAGACCCCTGGTGTACCAATGCCCTCGGTACCTCAGTACCATATACTAGGGACTTATAATGGTACCCCAGTATGCCAATTGTGGGGTGTACAAAGTATTTGCCAGTAGATTTAGAGGAGGGAACACTGTCACTGGGGTTCTGGTTAGCAGGATCCCAGTGAACTACAGTCAAAGCAAACTGACACAAGACAAAACATGGGGGTATCTATGCCAGAAGGATCCTAATTTGCTACATAACCACCTACCAAATGAAATAAGATAAGACTAACCTTGCACAGTTGAGTCTTCATTTTGTAAGTGGAAATATCTGTAAAGTCCATCTGCGTTGGCATGGGTACTCCCAGGTCTATGCTCCACTAAAAAGTTCATCACCTGTAGGGAATTGGAAAACCTCAAAAGTTTGGGGTTTTCACCCTTCCTCTGTTGTAGCCATAACAGCGGCTTATGGTCTGTCTGAACAATAAAGTGAGTGCCAAACAGGTATGGCCTCAACTTCTTCAACGCCCAGACCACAGCAAAGGCTTCCCTCTCAATAACTGACCAACGTTTCTATCTTAAGGTCAACCTTTTGCTGATAAAAGCTACTGGTTGATCATGGTCCTCTTCATTAAATTGTGACAACACTGCTCATATTCCTATCTAAGATGCATTTGTATGGACAATAAATAGTTTAGAATAGTCAGGACTCTGCAGGAGGGGAGCTCAGCACATGACTTTCTTCAAGGCATCAAAGGCCTCTTGACAGCTAACTGTCCAATTCACATTCTCAGGCATCTTCTTAAAGGTGAGGCCATTAATGGGACTCACAGTGGACTCATAAAACTTAACAAATTTTCTGTAGTACCCAGTCAGCCCCGGAAAAGCTCTCACCTGAGTGCTCTCCAACAGCTGAAATTGGCCTCCACCTAAGGTGGCCCAAGTATACAACTTTACTCTGCCCTATCTGGCACTTACTGGCCTTGATAGTGAGGCCTGTCTTTAGCAGGGCCTTAAGTACATCTCTGAGGTGGACCAGGTGATCATGCCAGGTGGAGCTAAAGACAGCTATATCATCCAGATATGCTGCACTGAAATCTTCCAGACCTGACAGAACTTTATTCACCAGCATCTGAAATGTAGCAGGTGCATTCTTCAAACCAAAGGGCATTACAGTTAACTGGAAGTGCTCTCCTGGGGTTGTAAATGCTGTTTTAGGTTTTGCATCCTCAGTGAGCATGATTTATCAATAGCCTACAGTCAAGTCAAAGGTGCTGAGATACTTGACAGAAGCCAGAGTATCTATCAACTCATCTGCCCTAGGGATAGGATGAGCATCAGTCTTAGTGACTGTATTGAGGCCTCTGTAGTTTACACAAAACATCATCTCTCTCTTTCCGCCCTGGAAATTAGGTTTTGGCACAAGGACTACTGGACTAGCCGAAGGGCTATTTGACGGTTCAATGACCCCTAACTCCAGCATCTTTTGGACCTCTGTCCTGATGCACTGCCTGACATGGTCAGGCTACCTGTAGATTTTACTCTTCACAGGCAGACTGTCACCTTTGTCCACCTCATGTGCACACCGGGTAGTCTGATTGGGTGCCATGAAAAAGAGCTCAGGGAACTGACTGAGAACCTGTCTTCAGTCAACTTGTTGTTGTCAATGAGGCTGTCCGCAAAGACCACTCCATCAACTGACCCATCAAATGGTTGAATGAGAGGAGATCAGGGAGAGGGGTACTTTCATCCTCCTGTCCCTCATCAGTAGCCATGAGCAAGCTCATGTCAGCCCTGTCAAAGTAAGGCTTAAGACAGTTCACATGAAGCACCCTGTGGGAGCTTCTAGGGGGTACAAAAGGGGGTGGTGATGGACGGAGCATCAGAACTAATCAAACACTCACACCTAGTCAACAGATCTGGGTTTGATCCATCACCGTTCTTTAGCCAACTCTGCCACCCCAGTTCAGACATGGCCATATGCAAATCAGTCTGACCCTGTGCCTCATGGGAACAGTCCAGCCCGAACTGCCAAGCCATGCCTTCCCTGGACCGGAAACAAGCTTCCTAGGACCGGTTTCTGGCATTTCAGCCGTCTTCAGCCAGGCTTGCTTGAATCCAGTGGCAAAGTGAGCAAGGGACTCACGTCTGAGCATACCCTGCCAACTTATGGCGAACAAAGCGGTACAAAAGGGGGTGGTAATGGACGGAGCATCAGAACGAATCAAACACTCACACCCAGTCAACAGATCTGGGTTTGATCCATCACTGTTCATTAGCCCACTCTGCCACCCCAGTTCAGACATGGCCATATGCAAATCAGTCTGACCCTGTGCCTCATGGGAACAGTCCAGCCTGAATTGCCAAGCCATGCCTTCCCTGGACCGGAAACAAGCTTCCTAGGACCGGTTTCTGGCATTTCAGCTGTCTTCAGCCAGGCTTGCTTGAATCCAGTGGCAAAGTGAGCAAGGGACTCACGTCTGAGCATACCCTGCCAACTTATGGCGAACAAAGCGGTACAAAAGGGGGTGGTGATGGACGGAGCATCAGAACCAATCAAACACTCACACCCAGTCAACAGATCTGGGTTTGATCCATCACCGTTCTTTAGCCCACTCTGCCACCCCAGTTCAGACATGGCCATATGCAAATCAGGCTGACCCTGTGCCTCATGGGAACAGTCCAGCCCAAACTGCCAAGCCATGCCTTCCCTGGACCCGAAACAAGCTTCCTAGGACCGGTTTCTGGCATTTCGGCCGTCTTCAGCCAGGCTTGCTTGAATCCAGTGGCAAAGTGAGCAAGGGACTCACGTCTGAGCATACCCTGCCAACTTATGGCGAACAAAGAGGTACAAAAGGGGGTGGTGATGGACGGAGCATCAGAACCAATCAAACGCTCACACCCAGTCAACAGATCTGGGTTTGATCCATCACCGTTCTTTAGCCCACTCTGCCACCCCAGTTCAGACATGGCCATATGCAAATCAGTCTGACCCTGTGCCTCATGGGAACAGTCCAGCCCGAACTGCCAAGCCATGCCTTCCCTGGACCGGAAACAAGCTTCCTAGGACCGGTTTCTGGCATTTCAGCCGTCTTCAGCCAGGCTTGCTTGAATCCAGTGGCAAAGTGAGCAAGGGACTCACGTCTGAGCATACCCTGCCAACTTATGGCGAACAAAGCGGTACAAAAGGGGGTGGTGATGGACGGAGCATCAGAACCAATCAAACACTCACACCCAGTCAACAGATCTGGGTTTGATCCATCACCGTTCTTTAGCCCACTCTGCCACCCCAGTTCAGAAATGGCCATATGCAAATCAGTCTGACCCTGTGCCTCATGGGAACAGTCCAGCCCGAACTGCCAAGCCATGCCTTCCCTGGACCGGAAACAAGCTTCCTAGGACCGGTTTCTGGCATTTCAGCCGTCTTCAGCCAGGCTTGCTTGAATCCAGTGGCAAAGTGAGCAAGGGACTCACGTCTGAGCATACCCTGCCAACTTATGGCGAACAAAGAGGTACTAAAGGGGGTGGTGATGGACGGAGCATCAGAACCTATCAAACACTCACACCCAGTCAACAGATCTGGGTTTGATCCATCACCGTTCTTTAGCCCACTCTGCCACCCCAGTTCAGACATGGCCATATGCAAATCAGTCTGACCCTGTGCCTCATGGGAACAGTCCAGCCCGAACTGCCAAGCCATGCCTTCCCTGGACCGGAAACAAGCTTCCTAGGACCGGTTTCTGGCATTTCAGCCGTCTTCAGCCAGGCTTGCTTGAATCCAGTGGCAAAGTGAGCAAGGGACTCACGTCTGAGCATACCCTGCCAACTTATGGCGAACAAAGCGGTACAAAAGGGGGTGGTGATGGACGGAGCATCAGAACCAATCAAACACTCACACCCAGTCAACAGATCTGGGTTTGATCCATCACCGTTCTTTAGCCCACTCTGCCACCCCAGTTCAGAAATGGCCATATGCAAATCAGTCTGACCCTGTGCCTCATGGGAACAGTCCAGCCCGAACTGCCAAGCCATGCCTTCCCTGGACCGGAAACAAGCTTCCTAGGACCGGTTTCTGGTATTTCAGCCGTCTTCAGCAAGGCTTGCTTGAATCCAGTGGCAAAGTGAGCAAGGGACTCACGTCTGAGCATACCCTGCCAACTTATGGCGAATAAAGCGGTACAAAAGGGGGTGGTGATGGACGGAGCATCAGAACCAATCAAACACTCACACCCAGTCAACAGATCTGGGTTTGATCCATCACCGTTCTTTACCCCACTCTGCCACCCCAGTTCAGACATGGCCATATGCAAATCAGTCTGACCCTGTGCCTCATGGGAACAGTCCAGCCCGAACTGCCAAGCCATGCTTTCCCTGGACCGGAAACAAGCTTCCTAGGACCGGTTTCTGGCATTTCAGCCGTCTTCAGCCAGGCTTGCTTGAATCCAGTGGCAAAGTGAGCAAGGGACTCATGTCTGAGCATACCCTGCCAACTTATGGCGAACAAAGCGGTACAAAAGGGGGTGGTGATGGACGGAGCATCAGAACCAATCAAACACTCACACCCAGTCAACAGATCTGGGTTTGATCCATCACTGTTCTTTAGCCCACTCTGCCACCCCAGTTCAGACATGGCCATATGCAAATCAGTCTGACCCTGTGCCTCATGGGAACAGTCCAGCCCGAACTGCCAAGCCATGCCTTCCCTGGACCGGAAACAAGCTTCCTAGGACCGGTTTCTGGCATTTCAGCCGTCTTCAGCCAGGCTTGCTTGAATCCAGTGGCAAAGTGAGCAAGGGACTCACGTCTGAGCATACCCTGCCAACTTATGGCGAACAAAGCGGTACAAAAGGGGGTGGTGATGGACGGAGCATCAGAACCAATCAAACACTCACACCCAGTCAACAGATCTGGGTTTGATCCATCACCGTTCTTTAGCCCACTCTGCCACCCCAGTTCAGACATGGCCATATGCAAATCAGTCTGACCCTGTGCCTCATGGGAACAGTCCAGCCCGAACTGCCAAGCCATGCCTTCCCTGGACCGGAAACAAGCTTCCTAGGACCGGTTTCTGGCATTTCAGCCGTCTTCAGCCAGGCTTGCTTGAATCCAGTGGCAAAGTGAGTAAGGGACTCACGTCTGAGCATACCCTGCCAACTTATGGCGAACAAAGCGGTACAAAAGGGGGTGGTGATGGACAGAGCATCAGAACCAATCAAACACTCACACCCAGTCAACAGATCTGGGTTTGATCCATCACCGTTCTTTACCCCACTCTGCCACCCAAATTCAGACATGGCCATATGCAAATCAGTCTGACCCTGTGCCTCATGGGAACAGTCCAGCCCGAACTGCCAAGCCATGCCTTCCCTGGACCGGAAACAAGCTTCCTAGGACCGGTTTCTGGCATTTCAGCCGTCTTCAGCCAGGCTTGCTTGAATCCAGTGGCAAAGTGAGCAAGGGACTCACGTCTGAGCATACCCTGCCAACTTATGGCGAACAAAGCGGTACAAAAGGGGGTGGTGATGGACGGAGCATCAGAACCAATCAAACACTCACACCCAGTCAACAGATCTGGGTTTGTTCCATCACCGTTCTTTCGCCCACTCTGCCACCCCAGTTCAGACATGGCCATATGCAAATCAGTCTGACCCTGTGCCTCATGGGAACAGTCCAGCCCGAACTGCCAAGCCATGCCTTCCCTGGACCGGAAACAAGCTTCCTAGGACCGGTTTCTGGCATTTCAGCGGTCTTCAGCCAGGCTTGCTTGAATCCAGTGGCAAAGTGAGCAAGGGACTCACGTCTGAGCATACCCTGCCAACTTATGGCGAACAAAGCGGTACAAAAGGGGGTGGTGATGGACGGAGCATCAGAACCAATCAAACACTCACACCCAGTCAACAGATCTGGGTTTGATCCATCACCGTTCTTTAGCCCACTCTGCCACCCCAGTTCAGACATGGCCATATGCAAATCAGTCTGACCCTGTGCCTCATGGGAACAGTCCAGTCCGAACTGCCAAGCCATGCCTTCCCTGGACCGGAAACAAGCTTCCTAGGACCGGTTTCTGGCATTTCAGCCGTCTTCAGCCAGGCTTGCTTGAATCCAGTGGCAAAGTGAGCAAGGGACTCACGTCTGAGCATACCCTGCCAACTTATGGCGAACAAAGCGGTACAAAAGGGGGTGGTGATAGACGGAGCATCAGAACCAATCAAACACTCACACCCAGTCAACAGATCTGGGTTTGATCCATCACCGTTCTTTAGCTCACTCTGCCACCCCAGTTCAGACATGGCCATATGCAAATCAGTCTGACCCTGTGCCTCATGGGAACAGTCCAGCCCGAACTGCCAAGCCATGCCTTCCCTGGACCGGAACAAGCTTCCTAGGACCGGTTTCTGGCATTTCAGCCGTCTTCAGCCAGGCTTGCTTGAATCCAGTGGCAAAGTGAGCAAGGGACTCACGTCTGAGCATACCCTGCCAACTTATGGCGAACAAAGCGGTACAAAAGGGGGTGGTGATGGACGGAGCATCAGAACCAATCAAACACTCACACCCAGTCAACAGATCTGGGTTTGATCCATCACCGTTCTTTAGCCCACTCTGCCACCCCAGTTCAGACATGGCCATATGCAAATCAGTCTGACCCTGTGCCTCATGGGAACAGTCCAGCCGGAACTGCCAAGCCATGCCTTCCCTGGACCGGAAACAAGCTTCCTAGGACCGGTTTCTGGCATTTCAGCCGTCTTCAGCCAGGCTTGCTTGAATCCAGTGGCAAAGTGAGCAAGGGACTCACGTCTGAGCATACCCTGCCAACTTATGGCGAACAAAGCGGTACAAAAGGGGGTGGTGATGGACGGAGCATCAGAACCAATCAAACACTCACACCCAGTCAACAGATCTGGGTTTGATCCGTCACCGTTCTTTAGCCCACTCTGCCACCCCAGTTCAAACATGGCCATATGCAAATCAGTCTGACCCTGTGCCTCATGGGAACAGTCCAGCCCGAACTGCCAAGCCATGCCTTCCCTGGACCGGAAACAAGCTTCCTAGGACCGGTTTCTGGCATTTCAGCCGTCTTCAGCCAGGCTTGCTTGAATCCAGTGGCAAAGTGAGCAAGGGACTCACGTCTGAGCATACCCTGCCAACTTATGGCGAACAAAGCGGTACAAAAGGGGGTGGTGATGGACGGAGCATCAGAACCAATCACACACTCACACCCAGTCAACAGATCTGGGTTTGATCCATCACCGTTCTTTAGCCCACTCTGCCACCCCAGTTCAGACATGGCCATATGCAAATCAGTCTGACCCTGTGCCTCATGGGAACAGTCCAGCCCGAACTGCCAAGCCATGCCTTCCCTGGACCGGAAACAAGCTTCCTAGGACCGGTTTCTGGCATTTCAGCCGTCTTCATGCCAGAAACCGGTCCTAGGAAGCTTGTTTCCGGTCCAGGGAAGGCATGGCTTGGCAGTTCGGGCTGGACTGTTCCCATGAGGCACGGGTCAGACTGATTTGCATATGGCCATGTCTGAACTGGGGTGGCAGAGTGGGCTAAAGAACGGTGATGGATCAAACCCAGATCTGTTGACTGGGTGTGAGTGTTTGATTGGTTCTGATGCTCCGTCCATCACCACCCCCTTTTGTACCGCTTTGTTCGCCATAAGTTGGCAGGGTATGCTCAGACGTGAGTCCCTTGCTCACTTTGCCACTGGATTCAAGCAAGCCTGGCTGAAGACGGCTGAAATGCCAGAAACCGGTCCTAGGAAGCTTGTTTCCGGTCCAGGGAAGGCATGGCTTGGCAGTTCGGGCTGGACTGTTCCCATGAGGCACAGGGTCAGACTGATTTGCATATGGCCATGTCTGAACTGGGGTGGCAGAGTGGGCTAAAGAACGGTGATGGATCAAACCCAGATCTGTTGACTGGGTGTGAGTGTGTGATTGGTTCTGATGCTCCGTCCATCACCACCCCCTTTTGTACCGCTTTGTTCGCCATAAGTTGGCAGGGTATGCTCAGACGTGAGTCCCTTGCTCACTTTGCCACTGGATTCAAGCAAGCCTTGCTGAAGACGGCTGAAATGCCAGAAACCGGTCCTAGGAAGCTTGTTTCCGGTCCAGGGAAGGCATGGCTTGGCAGTTCGGGCTGGACTGTTCCCATGAGGCACAGGGTCAGACTGATTTGCATATGGCCATGTCTGAACTGGGGTGGCAGAGTGGGCTAAAGAACGGTGATGGATCAAACCCAGATCTGTTGACTGGGTGTGAGTGTTTGATTGGTTCTGATGCTCCGTCCATCACCACCCTCTTTTGTACCGCTTTGTTCGCCATAAGTTGGCAGGGTATGCTCAGACGTGAGTCCCTTGCTCACTTTGCCACTGGATTCAAGCAAGCCTGGCTGAAGACAGCTGAAATGTCAGAAACCGGTCCTAGGGAGCTTGTTTCTGGTCCAGGGAAGGCATGGCTTGGCAGTTTGGGCTGGACTGTTCCCATGAGGCACAGGGTCAGACTGATTTGCATATGGCCATGTCTGAACTGGGGTGGCAGAGTGGGCTAAAGAACGGTGATGGATCAAACCCAGATCTGTTGACTGGGTGTGAGTGTTTGATTGGTTCTGATGCTCCGTCCATCACCACCCCCTTTTGTACCGCTTTGTTCGCCATAAGTTGGCAGGGTATGCTCAGACGTGAGTCCCTTGCTCACTTTGCCACTGGATTCAAGCAAGCCTGGCTGAAGACGGCTGAAATGCCAGAAACCGGTCCTAGGAAGCTTGTTCTGGTCCAGGGAAGGCATGGCTTAGCAGTTCGGGCTGGACTGTTCCCATGAGGCACAGGGTCAGACTGATTTGCATATGGCCATGTCTGAACTGGGGTGGCAGAGTGAGCTAAAGAACGGTGATGGATCAAACCCAGATCTGTTGACTGGGTGTGAGTGTTTGATTGGTTCTGATGCTCCGTCTATCACCACCCCCTTTTGTACCGCTTTGTTCGCCATAAGTTGGCAGGGTATGCTCAGACGTGAGTCCCTTGCTCACTTTGCCACTGGATTCAAGCAAGCCTGGCTGAAGACGGCTGAAATGCCAGAAACCGGTCCTAGGAAGCTTGTTTCCGGTCCAGGGAAGGCATGGCTTGGCAGTTCGGACTGGACTGTTCCCATGAGGCACAGGGTCAGACTGATTTGCATATGGCCATGTCTGAACTGGGGTGGCAGAGTGGGCTAAAGAACTGTGGAAATTTAGCTTGCAAACTGAACATTATCTGCGCCATCTTGCCTCTCCCCAGCGCCACGCACAGCGAGCACACGACAGCCATTTGAGGCACCCCACTCTCTCCCCCGCTCATTGTCAATCGCCAGTGCGTTCCCCTGACGCCGCAAGCATCCCCCGCGTACCGGCCACCCCCGCTCTCTCATACATGGGCCATAAACCTTCTCCTTCTGCGCGACCCTGCCGTGGAACCACGTCCCACGCCTGACCGACATCCCATACATGGTCATGCCTCTCTTTGATAACCCCCTTCCTCTGCGCCCCATTGTCCGAACTGATCCCAGGCCATCACCTAGCCCTGCGGATGCAGTTTATTGCCCCCACTGTAAGGGAGACACCCCACATCAAAGGGATTACAGTGGATCAAAGCCCCTACCCCCTGAGACCCGGCCGGTTGCACACATCCCCGGGAATTGGCGGAATACCCTGCTGCGTGATAGCCATCTCCTACTGCGGGTGAGGTGGAAACTTCTACTGTAGCTATGTGTGGGATCGAATCTGAGCCGGGGCTTCAGGGGTTGTTCTTTCATGCATCAAGGGGATCTAAAGAATGTACCATGTGTAATAAAGCAATAAACCTGTGTATAAGAGACCAGGTCTCAGAGATGCAGTTAGAGCACCTCGTGACGATACCTTGCTGTCTGATCTGATGTGTTCTGCTCCGACGGAATAAAACTTTGTTTCCCGCCTTCCAGTCTCCGACGCCTGCCTCTTTCATTGGTAAATTATCGAGTGGTATGAGAGGCGATTACCGCCGGGCAATACTTGAAAGGTTATCGACTGAAACTGCCTCTACCATTTAACAATTGGCGTCCCAAGCGTGGGGCCCATCAGAGACACGTGGATCCAGTGGGAGAGGTCCCGACGACAGAGTGAACGACTGCAACGATCGGGAGAGCTCCTGCCCAATAGACCCTCGTCTGGCAGCCGATCATCCGAACTTCACTGGTTCCGAGCAGACCTCTCTCGAGTGATCTACGGTCCTGACTGGGAACCATCAGGAGTACTGCGGCAAATACGGAGAGTAGAGGACGATCGGGGGCTGGAGGCGGAAGACGAGAAACTGTCCACGCGGTCCGGGTAAGGTCGTGATACACGACAAATTGCGAAATAATTGATTGATTGTTTGAAGTTTTGAAATACTAGTATTGCTCATTGATTGTTCTCCTTGAGATATTCGCTGTCTACAAACGGGGAGGAGTAGAAATGCTCTCTCTCTCTCTCCCTTTGCAGGTAGTGAAGGGTAGGTAACGCAGACTTTTGTCCCCGTTGAAACCCGTCGTGCCTATCTTTATCTCCCCACTGATTGATTGTCCGAACATTGATTGTTTTGAAGAAAAGTGCTCTTTGAGATATTCTCTGTTTGCAAATAACGTAGAATAGAAATATTCTGTCTAGTCTTTGCAAATAGTGAAGGGTAGGTAACGCAGACTTTTGTCCCCGTTGAAACCCGTCGTGCCTATCTTTATCTCCCCATTGATTGATTGATTGATTGTCCGAACACTAGTTGTTCGATATTGGTTCTTTGGAGGTATTCTCTGCTTACAAATAACGAGGAATAGAGATATTCTGTCTAGTCTTTGCAAGCAGTGAAAAGATAGGTAGTGCTGACTTTTGTCCCCGTTGAAACCCGTCATGCCTATCTTCTCCCCACTGATTGGTAGTTGGTTCTGCCCGGACCGCTTATTAGAGGTGAACCATCTGGCTCCACTGGAAGGCACCCCTAATAAGGACATGTTCACTAAATATGGACTAGTCGCCGTAGCTTATAGCAAGCTGTGGCATAAATATACCAAGAAGGACCCCGAGAGTCAGTGGCCACTGATGGGATCCTTCGACGACCATAAGATAGAAGTGCTAGAAATAGCTCTGCGTAGCAATAAGACGACGCCTACTATGCTTGACAGTATCGGCATGTGGCACAAAGAAGCAACGCAACGGAAAAAGAGGGAAGAAGTAAAAGCAGAAAAGGAATTACGAAAGGCAGCTCACCTTGCCGCTAGAAAGTTAGAAGAAGAAATAAAGGAGAGAAGGGAAACTAAACTAAGACAGGAGCCCGAAACATCAGGCCAGTACGCTGTCAGGACCCCTTCTTTGCTCTACCCTGAGTTGTCCTCTAAACAACGAACGAATGATGAATTACTATTAGGTCCCCCGATCATTTACATGCCCCCTCCATACGCACCCTCCCAATCGGTAGTGCAACACCCACCACCCCCAAACACGAGCGAAAGCAGTACAGGGGCCTCGGTCCTCACGGCCTCCGCGCCAGCCGAGCCTCTTGTACTGAACACAACGTCGGCAATGACGTTGGATGACCCTGAGATGAGAAAGAAAGAGTCCACCAGAATGAATCGACTAACGAAGGATGAACAAGCAGGAATCGACAAAATAGTAAAGGCACTGGTGGGATCCTTTTTTTTGACCTTACAAAACTAAAGTAACGCTAGGAGATAGCCCTTTGTGGGATATATGAAACCAAGGGAAGGAGCCAAACTCACGGTCGAGACGGCCACGAGGTAGCCCGACTCCATTACTCTCGCTACCTAA
The DNA here is from genome assembly GCF_964204655.1 of Triturus cristatus. Lineage (NCBI taxonomy): Eukaryota > Metazoa > Chordata > Amphibia > Caudata > Salamandridae > Triturus > Triturus cristatus. Next base: position 654,749,624 of record NC_140584.1, read on the forward strand.
ACATGTCTGCCCTACTGCCCACCCCGCTGTTAGACCTGGCACCTTGGCGTGAGTTTCCCTTCCACTTTTTGATGGTGTGCCTCGATTGTTTTGCTGGTGTTGTCCGCTCAGGGCACTGCGCCACGGCTAATCCGTGCCGCAGTGCAAGTGCTCCCTAAGTAAAGTGTACCTGTAATTGATGTCCCTGATTGGTTTATTGGATTCACTGTCAGTCCCCAGTAAAGTGCACCAGGGGTGCCAGGGCTTGTGAATGCCAATGCTGCTGGTGGGCTTGCAGCGCTGGTTGCGCCACCCACAGAAAGCGGCTTTGTAAAATGTGTCTAGGGTCTGCCACCGCAGACCCTGCGTGCAGTCTGGGACTGTCGCGCTGACTGCGCAAGTGCCCCCACTTGCCAGTCCCTAAACCTTCCCTTACCTACATATTAGCCACCCCTCTGGTAGGCCCACGGGCAGGGTGCATTGTAGGCATAAGGTAGGACATGCCCTGATGTATGGGGCATGTCTTAGTAGTGAATTACAGCCCTTTTCGTTTTTCACTATTGAAGGCTACCTGCTCTCCATAGGCCAGAATGGGCTGCTGGAGTCGCTACACGCTGTGACCCCAGTGGACTCATAGAGCATGGTAGAATGTCAAGTTTAGTATGCCTGAACTCAGAATAATAAAATACTTCTTGTAGCCAAGTTTATTTTAATATCCTGGGTTTGTAAATACTACTTTTAGGAAGTTAGTATTTACTGACCTGACCATCTCAGTCCGCCTCTGCTGTGTTCTGCCTAGCAACAGTGAGGAGCAGGGTTGGGGAATCCCCAGAGACAGGTTGGCTGCCAGGTGGTGGGTAGAGAGGTGACACCTGGATGGGTGGGAGGAGCACACCTTGACTCTTGAATAGACCTGTGCTCTGCCACCACAAAGCCGGCGCCGCCCCCTGTGGAGCGGCTGATGTCTCTGCCCTGCTGCTGAAAGGAAAGAGCAGAGTCACCATAACAAAGTGCTCCAGAACTGGACTAAGCCAGGCCTAGGCCCCCTGGCGCTAAAGAACAAAAGAATCATGGTATAAAAGTAGGAGCCTGGCTCCTAAGAAATCAGAATCCTGTTTACCACAAAGAACCTCTGCCCGACTAGAAGGAGAAGAAGACGCTGGAGGAGCTGGCCTGCTGCTTGCCTTGCTGAGAAAGGAGAGGAAGAGACTTACTGAAAAGACTTTGCTACTTTGTGCTTGAACATTCTCCAAGGGCTTGATCTGAGCTTGCCCCCTGAACTGAACCCCAGGACCAGTGGGTTCTCTGTGCTTTTGCTCGTCCTCCAATTCGAGCCGTGTGTGCATCCCGCTGGAAAGAGACTGCGCCCCTCATCGCCCCTCCTAGGGCCGTGACACTCAGAAGCTTGCTTGCCTCAAACCCGTGAGAGCCCCGCTCCGTCCAGAGCCGCTCTCTGTCCCCGGGCCAGGCCGCCTGCATCCCTGTCACCGCCTGCTACTGGAGCGCGCTGACCGCGCTGTCACCCCTCCCGCTGGAAGCCGTCCGACGACTGTGATCTACGCTGGGTCATCCAGCTGCACTGACCGTGCCCTGCGACCCCACTTCGCTATCCCCGGACATCTCAGGCCGTGCCGCCCCCGCTGTGGAGACCCTCCGGCACCGCCGTGCTAAAGGGTCGCTAGCCGCGCCTGCCTACTTGCCCACACCTGCTGATTGAGGACCCAAGAACACTTCCCAAGCTGAGAGTCGCACCGACCTGTGCCGACTCTCCACATCACGAAAGAAGTTCCAGTATCGGGCTCGGGGCCCGCAACGCCTTATTTCCCCGTTCGCCGGAGCCGATCTCTGTGAGTACTGGAACCACAAGTAACATTTGCAAGAGACTACAAGGTCTCCCTTTGAAGCTACGAACAAAGAACATTTGCCTGCTTTACAACCTGGTGGCATAGCGAAAACGTTATTGGTCTTGTGATAAGTCTGCTGAGATATATATACCTATTTTTACATAAAGAAGCGTATTTTTATATATAACCAAGTCTGGTGTCCGTTTCTGGGGGGATTGATGTATTTACTGTGTGTATGATTGTAAGTGCTTAACCAACAACGCCTGAGGAATCGCCTTGGCTGCTCACGCCACGCACCTAGAGGGTGAGCAAGGGTCATTCGCGAGGGGTTATCCTGCGCCCTGACGTGGAGGAGAGGGTTCCTGCTTGACACAAGGGCAACCTTGTGCCAACCAGAGATCCCCGACTCTAACATTGTTGGCAGCGGCTGGGATTTCGGATTTGCACTTGTAATTTGCATACAGTGAATTATTAATCACCAGATAGTGAGAGCAGACCAAATAACGCAGCCACAGGTTTTCATTTGTTGAACTTTGTTGAGACATCTGCCGTTACTGCAACCATGCCTAGCTCACTCTCCGCTGGGAGAGCACTCTCTGTGATTTCTGGAATAGATGAGGTGGATTGGGAGAGAGTGGAAGGCTACACGATGGAGCAATTGAAAGGCTACAGTGTAAAATTCAGAGTCCCCCATGCTGGATTCAAGAGGAAGACCCAGTACACCAAGGCGTTGAGAGCCTGGAAGGAGTCACGAGACCCACGGAATGCGGGGGACATCGTTCCACCCGACAACCTTGAGGAGCCCAGCAGAGTCCGGTCGCCAGAGGAGCTGGCAGACAGGGCAGCAGACAGGGCGCATGCAATGGAGATGGCAAAGTTGGCAGGACAAATGGAAATGGAAAAGCAGAAGTTGGCCCTGGAGGCACAACAACGCCAAATGGATCATGATATCAGATTGAAGGAGTTGGAGCTGAAGGCGAAAAGTTTGGACACCGCTCCTTCTGGTGGCAGCACTCCACCAGTGCAGGTAGAGTCCAAGGTGTACATCCCCAAAGATGTAGTAAAAGAGTATTTTAGAAAGGATGACATAGGGCAGTGGTTTAGAGCCTACGAGGTGGCCATGTCTTCACACCGGGTCCCTGAGAAAGACTGGGGAGCGGGGTTGTGGGGAAGGTTCCTTGCTGAAGGGCGTGACACACTGTTAGATTTACCCTTAGATCTCCAAGCCTCATACCCCCATATGAAGGAAGCTTTAATGAACAGGTATGGGTTAACTCCGGAGCTATATAGACAGCGGTTCAGGGAGACGAAGAAGATCCCTGAGAGTACGTATGTGGAGTATGTGACCTTTTTCTGCAGAGCGCTGGATGGTTGGGTGAAGGGTAGCAAAGTGAATGATTATCAAGGGCTGCTTGATTTAATTGCATGGGAGCACTTGTCCAGTCAATGTTTTCCTGAGCTACGCCAGCACCTGATTGATAGCAAGCTGTCCAACCCGAGGAAGCTTGCTGAGGAGGCGGACCGCTGGCTCAGCACCAGGGTCCACAAGGGTCAAGTGGGAGACTCCGCCAAAGGTGGGCAGGGTCCCCAGCAGAAGAGTGGGGGGGCAGGGGTAAACAGAAGGGGTTCCAAAAAGGCCCCCAAAGTAATTCCCAAGGGAACCAGCAGAAGGGTTCTCAGCCTCCCCCACCCCCGCAGCAGAACGGGGCCCTGACAGGTAGACCTGTTCCAAAGGGGCCCTTCAATTGTTATAGGTGTGGTGACCCGGGTCACATTGCCTCTGATCCTAAGTGTCGCCTGTTTGGTAAGACCGCACCCACTGGTGCTCCACCCCGGCAAGTAGCTAGTGTTAACTTTGGGGAGGAGGTAGCAGTCCAGGAGGGTGGGGGTCCCGGGCAGATGTCCCTAGTCTCGCTAGGAGACAGTGAGATGGTCCCCGAAACGTACTTGCCCTCTAACACTAAGAAATATGGGCAAGTAGTGACCATCAATGGAAAGAAGGTTGAGGCTCTTAGAGATACAGGAGCCAGCGTGACCTTGGTGAGGCAACACCTGGTGTCTCAAGAGCAGATTGTACCCAATGCCTACTGTAGGGTTGTCAATGCTGACAACATAGAGAGTCGTTGTCCAATGGCTCAAGTTCCCTTTGAGTGGGGGGAGGTCTCTGGTACTCTACAAGTCGCTGTGAGAACTGACATGCCTGTAGACTGTCTGCTAGGGAACGACCTGGAGAGCTCCCCTTGGGAAAAGGTGGAGAAGACCACGCATCTGAGGATGGTGGGTCTACCCGACTGGGCGTGCGTGACCACCCGGTCCATGGCAGCCAGTAGGGGTGTTGAGAGGGTCCTGGAGCCTGAGGGAGAGGTCCAGGAACCGGCCTTAGGGAGAAGGCGCAGGAGGCGCGGGAAACCGGCCCCCGAAGTTCCCACGGCCCAGGAGGAAGTAGACCCTGAGGGGGATGCTCTGGAGCCTACCGGGGAACAGATTGCCGAACTGGGAGACCTGCCTGAGCTGACCCATTGGCAGCAAGAAGGAGGTCCCTCCAGGGAGGAATTCTGCAGGGAGCAGAAAGAATGCCCTTCTCTCGTGGGTATGCGGCAACAGGCTGCAGACCAGGCCAATGGTGTTCAGGCCAAAACACACTACGTGTACTGGGAGAGTGACCTCCTGTATTCCGAGCCTAAGGCTGCTGAACCTGGGTCAGCCCGTGTGCTGGTGGTACCCCAGAAGTTCAGAACCTTCCTACTGGGGCTGGCTCACGATGTGCCGTTAGCAGGACATTTGGGGATGGACAAGACCTATGACAGGCTTGTCACCCACTTTTACTGGCCCCAAATGCACAAGAATTCAGATTCCTACTGCAGAACCTGTCAGACTTGCCAGGCAAGTGGTAAGAGCGGAGGGAAGCACAAGGCTCCTCTGCAGCCCTTCCCCGTGGTCGGTACGCCATTCCAGCGAGTGGGTATTGACATTGTGGGGCCTCTGGACCGCAAGACAGCCCTGGGCAACAGGTTCATCCTGGTCTTGGTGGACCATGCCACCCGGTACCCTGAAGCCATCCCTCTGAGGACAGTGACGGCCCCCGTGGTGGGACGAGCACTGATGGGAATTTTCTCCCGAGTGGGATTCCCTCTAGAGGTGGTGAGCGACAGGGGGACCAATTTCATATCCACATATATGAAATCCCTGTGGAAGGAGTGTGGGGTAACTTACAAGTTCACCACTCCTTACCACCCCCAAGGAAATGGGTTGGTTGAGAGATTCAACCGAACCCTCAAAGGCATGATCATGGGCCTGGACGGTCCGATGAGGCGTAAGTGGGACGTCCTCTTGCCATGCCTGCTCTTCGCTTACCGAGAGGTGCCACAGAAGTCTCTAGGATTCAGCCCCTTTGAGCTTCTGTATGGTCACCCGGTAAGAGGACCTCTGAGTTTGGTAAGGGAAGGCTGGGAGCAATCTCCCAGGAAACCTCCCCAGAATGTATATAGTTACATGCTGGCCTTCCGAAACCAGACTCGGCGTTTCAGGCAACTTGCTGAGGCAAATCTGGAAGCCAGCCAGGAGGAGATGAAGCGGTGGTACGACCGGAATGCCACTCTGGTAGAGCTTCAACCTGGACAAAAGGTGTGGGTCTTGGCCCCAGTGGAGCCTTGTGCACTTCAGGATAAGTGGACAGGTCCATTTGAGGTTGTGGAGCGCAAAAGTCCTATCACCTACTTGGTGGACATGCAGTCTCCCAGGAACCCTTTGAGGGTCCTACATGTTAACCGCCTTAAGCCCCACTTAGAGAGGACCGAAGTGGGCATGCTGCTGGCCACTGATGATGGAATAGAAGAGGAGACCAAGCCTCTTCCTGACCTCTTAGTGGCCTCTGAGAGAGATGGGTCAGTGGATGGAGTTAACCTCTCACCCACCCTGACGCCCGAACCACAGGAAGATTGCCGCCACTTACTGGGGCAGTTTTCCGACCGATTCTCCCTGGTTCCTGGTGTCACAGATTGGTGCGTCCATGATGTGGACACAGGAGACAGCTTACCTGTGAAGCACAAGGCTTACAGGGTAACTGACAGGGTCAGAGCTTGCATTAAGGAGGAGGTCTCCAAAATGCTTGCGCTAGGGGTGGTTGAGTCCTCCAGCAGTCCTTGGTCCAGCCCCGTGGTCTTGGTCCCCAAAGCTGCTGCGCCGGGAGCCACACCTGAACTCCGGTTCTGTGTGGACTACAGAGGACTCAATTCAGTAACGAAGACTGACGCGCACCCCATCCCCAGAGCTGATGAGCTCATTGATCGGCTGGGGGCTGCCCGGTTCCTCAGCACGTTTGATTTAACGTCTGGGTACTGGCAGATCGCCTTGACCGATGGGGCCAAAGAGAGGTCAGCATTCTCTACACCAGATGGGCACTTCCAGTTCCGAGTCATGCCATTTGGGATGAAGAATGCCCCTGCCACCTTTCAGAGGTTGGTCAACCAGGTACTGGTTGGGCTGGATGCGTTCAGTGCCGCCTACCTGGATGACATCGCAGTGTTCAGCGCCACCTGGCCCGAACACCTGCGCCACCTCCGGGAAGTGTTGATGGCTCTGCGCCGAGCAGGCCTCACGATCAAGGCAAGCAAGTGCCAGATCGGGCAGGGTTCCGTGGTGTACTTGGGACACCAAGTGGGGAGTGGCAAGGTGGCACCCTTGCAACCCAAAATTGAGACCATCCTGGCTTGGGAACCCCCCAAGACGCAGACCGCAGTGAGGGCCTTCCTGGGGCTCACTGGGTACTACAGGAGGTTTGTCAAGGGCTATGGAACGATTGTTGCCCCCTTGACAGAGCTGACTTCCAAGAAGCAGCCCAGGAACGTGATCTGGACTGACACCTGTCAGAAAGCTTTCGACACCCTGAAGACTGCCATGTGCACGGCACCCGTGCTCTTGGCCCCTGACTTCTCCAAGGAATTCCTAGTGCAGACAGACGCTTCAGAGCATGGTGTAGGGGTTGTTCTCTCACAGATGACTGAGGAGGGCTGGGACCAACCCGTAGCCTTCATCAGTAGGAGGTTACTGCCACGGGAAAGTAGGTGGAGTGCAATTGAGCGAGAAGCATTTGCTGTGGTCTGGGCGCTGAAGAAGCTAAGACCCTACTTGTTTGGGTCTCACTTCCGGGTTCAGACGGACCACAGGCCCCTCAGATGGTTGATGCAAATGAGGGGTGAGAACCCGAAGCTGTTGAGGTGGTCCATCTCCCTACAGGGTATGGACTTTACGGTGGAACACCGTCCTGGTACAGATCACGCCAACGCTGACGGTCTGTCCAGGTATTTCCGCCTTAGTGACGAGGAACCCCCTGGGCAAGGGTAGTTCTCCCCACATTTCAGCTGGAGGGGACACGTGTTAGACCTGGCACCTTGGCATGAGTTTCCCTTCCACTTTTTGATGGTGTGCCTCGATTGTTTTGCTGGTGTTGTCCGCTCAGGGCACTGCGCCACGGCTAATCCGTGCCGCAGTGCAAGTGCTCCCTAAGTAAAGTGTACCTGTAATTGATGTCCCTGATTGGTTTATTGGATTCACTGTCAGTCCCCAGTAAAGTGCACCAGGGGTGCCAGGGCTTGTGAATGCCAATGCTGCTGGTGGGCTTGCAGCGCTGGTTGCGCCACCCACAGAAAGCGGCTTTGTAAAATGTGTCTAGGGTCTGCCACCGCAGACCCTGCGTGCAGTCTGGGACTGTCGCGCTGACTGCGCAAGTGCCCCCACTTGCCAGTCCCTAAACCTTCCCTTACCTACATATTAGCCACCCCTCTGGTAGGCCCACGGGCAGGGTGCATTGTAGGCATAAGGTAGGACATGCCCTGATGTGTGGGGCATGTCTTAGTAGTGAATTACAGCCCTTTTCGTTTTTCACTATTGAAGGCTACCTGCTCTCCATAGGCCAGAATGGGCTGCTGGAGTCGCTACACGCTGTGACCCCAGTGGACTCATAGAGCATGGTAGAATGTCAAGTTTAGTATGCCTGAACTCAGAATAATAAAATACTTCTTGTAGCCAAGTTTATTTTAATATCCTGGGTTTGTAAATACTACTTTTAGAAAGTTAGTATTTACTGACCTGACCATCTCAGTCCGCCTCTGCTGTGTGTGTGTGTTCTGCCTAGCAACAGTGAGGAGCAGGGTTGGGGAATCCCCAGAGACAGGTTGGCTGCCAGGTGGTGGGTAGAGAGGTGACACCTGGATGGGTGGGAGGAGCACACCTTGACTCTTGAATAGACCTGTGCTCTGCCACCACAAAGCCGGCGCCGCCCCCTGTGGAGCGGCTGATGTCTCTGCCCTGCTGCTGAAAGGAAAGAGCAGAGTCACCATAACAAAGTGCTCCAGAACTGGACTAAGCCAGGCCTAGGCCCCCTGGCGCTAAAGAACAAAAGAATCATGGTATAAAAGTAGGAGCCTGGCTCCTAAGAAATCAGAATCCTGTTTACCACAAAGAACCTCTGCCCGACTAGAAGGAGAAGAAGACGCTGGAGGAGCTGGCCTGCTGCTTGCCTTGCTGAGAAAGGAGAGGAAGAGACTTACTGAAAAGACTTTGCTACTTTGTGCTTGAACATTCTCCAAGGGCTTGATCTGAGCTTGCCCCCTGAACTGAACCCCAGGACCAGTGGGTTCTCTGTGCTTTTGCTCGTCCTCCAATTCGAGCCGTGTGTGCATCCTGCTGGAAAGAGACTGCGCCCCTCATCGCCCCTCCTAGGGCCGTGACACTCAGAAGCTTGCCTGCCTCAAACCCGTGAGAGCCCCGCTCCGTCCAGAGCCGCTCTCTGTCCCCGGGCCAGGCCGCCTGCATCCCTGTCACCGCCTGCTACTGGAGCGCGCTGACCGCGCTGTCACCCCTCCCGCCGGAAGCCGTCCGACGACTGTGATCTACGCCAGGTCATCCAGCTGCACTGACCGTGCCCTGCGACCCCGCTTCGCTATCCCCGGACATCTCAGGCCGCGCCGCCCCCGCTGTGGAGACCCTCCGGCACCGCCGTGCTAAAGGGTCGCTGGCCACGCCTGCCTACTTGCCCACACCTGCTGATTGAGGAACCAAGAACACTTCCCAAGCTGAGAGTCGCACCGACCTGTGCCGACTCTCCACATCACGAAAGAAGTTCCAATATCGGGCTCGGGCCCGCAACGCCTTATTTCCCCGTTCGCCGGAGCCGATCTCTGTGAGTACTGGAACCACAAGTAACATTTGCAAGAGACTACAAGGTCTCCCTTTGAAGCTACGAACAAAGAACATTTGCCTGCTTTACAACCTGGTGGCATAGCGAAAACGTTATTGGTCTTGTGATAAGTCTGCTGAGATATATATACCTATTTTTACATAAAGAAGCGTATTTTTATATATAACCAAGTCTGGTGTCCGTTTCTGGGGGGATTGATGTATTTACTGTGTGTATGATTGTAAGTGCTTAACCAACAACGCCTGAGGAATCGCCTTGGCTGCTCACGCCACGCACCTAGAGGGTGAGCAAGGGTCATTCGCGAGGGGTTATCCTGCGCCCTGACGTGGAGGAGAGGGTTCCTGCTTGACACAAGGGCAACCTTGCGCCAACCAGAGATCCCCGACTCTAACACCCGCCCAATAAGCATGACAAAATCCTGCACAAACGGAAGCCTGCTGACACCCACCATCGACGTCACCAAACTAGGGCTAGATCGCGCACAATTGGACTATGTTATTTTTCCGATTACGCAGTAACATCCTTGTGCTCATCGCCAGATTGCAAATATGTACAAACACTCCAACGAAGTAGTATAGTTATAACATTTTAATAACTTATAGATATAACAATCACACCAACAGGGTAAACAGGATAAAACACGTTTTTAAACAACTATTTACATGGCAGTCTACTGCGACCTGCATCCCAAAGCATTTGCGTCCACGTGACACCGTCCTCGCCTCTCCTTCCTCAAAGTTGCAACATTGGCCTGTTTTGGGTGGTCCTTTTAGTCGGCTTTGGGCTATAAAAGCCATGCAAAAATCCATTGACATCAGTGGCGGACGACTGTGCGAATAAGCCGGAGGCTACACGAAGCGCCAAAACTCTGACAGCGCCAAGGCGGAGTCTGCCACGCTAGGCGGATCTTCCTATTCTCTTCTTCTTTCTTCAATAACGGCTAGGGTGCCCTGGCAGGGGGGAGGCGACGCGGACGGGCCTCCCCCGCCTCCCCAGGTGGAGGCTCACCAGCAGATGAGGACACCCCAGCCGTCTTTTTCATCGGTCTGCTGAGTCGCACCCTGCCACGTCGTGTGGATCCTCCCATTCTCTTCTTCTTTCTTCAATAACGGCTAGGGTGCCCTGGCAGGGGGGAGGCGACGCGGACGGGCCTCCCCCGCCTCCCCAGGTGGAGGCTCGCCAGCAGGTGAGGTCACCCCAACCATTTCACTCGCCGTCCAGCCGAGTTGGCGCCCCTGCACTCGACCGCCGGACAGCCGCCCAAGCACGGGTTCACCAGGACTGCCGCTAGCACCCGGTGCGAGGAGTGGGCCCCCGCAGCCGAGTAATCGGGGACCCACCCCGGTGGCGATACCATCCAAACTGCTGTCGTTGCTGCTACTGGAATCACCCCGGTGGCGATACCATCCAAACTGCTGTCGTTGCTGCTACTGGAATCACCCCGGTGGCGATACCATCCGAACTTCTGCTGTCACTGCTACTGGGCCCACCCGGTGGCTGTGCCGAAGAGCTGCTACTGCTGCTGCCCTTGGACTCCGGCGGTTGGTTCTTCGGATCCAGGCCTGGCCTACCGCAAGACAATTCTGGACTCGAAAGCTTGTCTGCTTGGGCGTGGGCCCCACCCTTGACAAAACACTCCCTCGGCTTTGCAGAGTCTGCGGGAGTCATTTGCACTCGACTCCCGCCGACTTCCGGTAAGGACAAACCGCCGCCATTGTTCTTTGCCCCGGGCAGCAGCCACCTCGCCTCCGCTTGGTGCAGTAAGTAAGACTGATTCAAAGCGTCGGCGGAAGAACCCGCCTGCTGCCCCACCCCAAGAACGAACCACGGCATTGCTACGAGGTCGCAGTGACGCCATGCTGACGCAAAGTTGACGCTAACGAAAGTTCTCGAACTACCGAAAGGAATTCTGGTCCAACAGCTAATTCATGGAAAGACTTAGACTGTACACTGGCCCGACCTCGCCCCAAGATGGCGCCGATGTAGGAGAGGCCTACAAACACTTGTGGCGTTCCAGTCACGTGACATTTGTATTAAAAAGAGATACATATATATATATATGCGATGCTTCCACACATGATGGTCGGGAGGGGAGGGGGGGGGGGCGGGGAGGGAACCGATTTTATGCCGAAGTAGTGTTGCTCATGATGCTCGACGCCTCTCACGCCGTGGCCGGCCTATAGCGGTTGTAGGCCCGTATTTGTATACTGACATTGTCCTAAATAAAGGGCTTCTTAAAAAGAATTACGGAATCAGTGTCATGACAAATCATCTAGGTTGATTGAAGGTTTTTCTTTTGAATAAATGATTGTTACTCCTAAGCGAAAGAATACAGATAATACAGACTCAATTTGCCTAAAATCTTTTTGTTTAACGGAATTTGTACCCATCACGCCTGTCCTTTTCCAAGAGTTGTCAAATCGATGATCAACTATAACTTAAGGTATATGCCGAACGCCAGATATGGTATCTTGCACCATAGTACACGACCTATTGAGAAATGCATGTACGACCAAGGAACTCGAATTTAGGAAATGAATAAAATAGGGCCTCTTTACCTCGGACAAAAAGAATAATAGGTCTATGGTATTACCCACTCCTGCGGCTAGCCTGGTACGTGGTAAGTAGAACTTTTTTCGTGTCTACGCGCGCTAGGGTACTTTGAATACTGCACATCCCCTCCCCTCTTTTTCCCCTCTATAGGTCACGACGAAGTTCCGACTAAAGAGTGGAGTGGACATGGACCGCACCGAGTTCAATATCAGGGAAAACATAGACAAACGTTGTGAGATAGTGCGTAAAGTACAGACCACCATTGGGAACATGAAAAACTGTATGATATGATTGTGCGTGTGTGCTACGATTATACGGCATGAATGTGTATGCATTCCATGCTTGGGTCACTTGAAGAGAGCGTCACTGTATGATTGAAGTGCTCGTCCACCGATCAAAGGGAGGAGAATAAAGGGTCCGACACCCCCCCAAGATAAACTACAAAATGCTGAAAATACGCAGCATACATAGGAAAAGAGGACAGGAAAGGAGAGGTCCCCATGCTCAAACGTAGCCCTGAGTCTCCGTCTTAAGTTTCTGCGCTTGATGCATGTACTGTCACACCCTATCCGGCATTTGTGTGTACGTGATCACCGAATTTATGTCTTTTCCCCGCTTGTGTTTTCTTACATGGAACAGACCCATGCTACTCCATGTTGTGTGTGCACCAAGTGGCCTATTATCTTACCCATGTCTCTCTCGTTTTGTGTCGTATGTATGCCAAATAGCCTACTTGATGCACACGTCTCTCTCTCTCTCTCTCTCTCTCTCTCTCTCTCTCTCTCTCTCTCTCTCTCTCTCTCTCTCACTCTCTCCCCCTCCCTCACTAAAGGCTCTTTCTTGCCCTCTTTTTCCTTGAATAAATTAACGACACATACCTCTTCGGTAAGTGTATAATTGGCCTGAAACACGGTGGTGTTCGAACAAATTGACAGAAACAAAACGACCATACTTTACCACGTTACTACCTCTCCTTTTTGCAAATGTTGAGCTTAATCGGCTGAGAAAGAAAGGACAGGTAAGACGACTGATGTCTCCCAAACTGGCCCTCATCACGGGGACTATATGTCAGTGGTTTTTGTTTTTAGAAGACGCCATCGCCACCACCCAGAATTACCCCTGACCAATTACCCCGAAATAGAATGTCTAAAGCACCCTGTTCTCCCAAAGATAACCCCAGCCCTATACTAGCCGTCTCAGACTATTTTGAACGAAACAGCTGATGACCCTATTTTCTAATAATACATCACCTAAACTGATAAAGGGCTACCTATTGTCCCCAGCAAAAATAATGCTTAGCTTATGTTCCTCCCCGAAAAGGATACTCGTGAACGCATGACAGTAGCACCTCGCACTTACTTTTTCGTAAAACTTAGTAGTCCTCGGAGGAAGATGTGTATTACCAAAACTTGTGTTGAGATGGACGAGTCTCTACCGGAGAAGCCGGTTTGAATTTTTAATAGACCAGAAGGTTGACAGATGTCAGGCTTCCTGCAACGATTATAGGGCACAGGAATCGTCACCTAGAAGGCCAGACGATGGACAGGGATACCCACAGAAACCTGCACCACAGCAATAATTAATAGATTAGTAACACGCACACTAACATCAGAATTAATGGACACCAATCATACAGCAAGCGATAAAAGCCTTTCCGCAACTACTCGGTGGTTGGGAGAGAGGATGAAGTATGTGAATATCTTCCCTGCCAAACTCTCTAAGATTTTTGTTTCTTGTACTCATTTAAGGATAACGGGCTGCCATCGGAAGGGAGGGGTCGGACGTGACGCACAGCCTGGCTGCAGACCATGGAGCATCTATGACATCGACCAAGGAGGAAGCTACGAAGCAAAAAGGGCGTGAGACGAGACACCATTATCAGGATGATAAGCGCGAAGGGCTACATCGAGGCCCCTGCTCACTGACCAGCGTGCCTGAAGTCTCAACCCGTCGGGCCCGATTGATGGGCCCAGTGCTGGAAGATCCTGCTCCCCTTGGTCCGCATCTTGATCCGATCCCACTCCACCCCCCTCTTCCCTCGGCATCCCGAAGCACGTCACACCCTTCTCTCTCCCTCCTTTTTATGGATTATGAATCTGACTTAACTACAGGAGAACAAAAAGCAGGTACCCTGTCTCAAAGTACCTATGGTGAACTGTGTTAAGGAACAGGACTGTGATCGGAGAACAGTGAATGGTCACACCCTGCCACGTGAGAAATTGAATTTGAGCTGGACCTTAGCTCCACCGCCAGTGCTCAACAGTGCCAACGAAAGAAGAACAACAATGAGAGCTTACCAGTGATGGCTCTTTATAAAAAGGACACTGGAAAGAAGAACCCATGTCAAGTTGAAAATCCTCTCCCAACCACCCCCTTTTTTTATATATTAACTATCTTCCTATCAAGTTTTCATGATGTTGCATCGATCACTTCCGACTGTACGCTGAGAAGTTAAGAAAATGTAACTTTGTATAGTGACATTCATACAACACCAGCCATGTACACGACTATACTGACTATTTTCGATCCACACGAAGTCCGGCCTTAAGTAATGTACGAAATATCCCTTGTCTTGCCAGAAACATCCTGTTTGCTTTACAGTATCCTATTTGTGCTCAAACAAACTCCCCTCCTCCTGTCCCTGGGCCTGACATGCGGCACAGCTGATGTAACTTTGTATGTACTACCTCCTCGCCTACTTTATCACCTGTATGTAACTATGTGCAAATGTGTCAGATTACTCCTGCCTGCCCTAAAAACTCTGTATCTTTAAGGAATGTACGAAAGACATTAACGATATTATAGCTGAAGGTTAACGAAGGTAAAAATCGGCCAGGCAAGCTGGCGAGATATGTTAAAAGGGAGGACTGTGGAAATTTAGCTTGCAAACTGAACATTATCTGTGCCATCTTGCCTCTCCCCAGCGCCACGCACAGCGAGCACACGACAGCCATTTTAGGCACCCCACTCTCTCCCCCGCTCATTGTCAATCGCCAGTGCGTTCCCCTGACGCCGCAAGCATCCCCCGCGTACCGGCCACCCCCGCTCTCTCATACATGGGCCATAAACCTTCTCCTTCTGCGCGACCCTGCCGTGGAACCACGTCCCACGCCTGACCGACATCCCATACATGGTCATGCCTCTCTTTGATGACCCCCTTCCTCTGCGCCCCATTGTCCGAACTGATCCCAGGCCATCACCTAGCCCTGCGGATGCAGTTTATTGCCCCCACTGTAAGGGAGACACCCCACATCAAAGGGATTACAGTGGATCAAAGCCCCTACCCCCTGAGACCCGGCCGGTTGCACACATCCCCGGGAATTGGCGGAATACCCTGCTGCGTGATAGCCATCTCCTACTGCGGGTGAGGTGGGAACTTCTACTGTAGCTATGTGTGGGATCGAATCTGAGCCGGGGCTTCAGGGGTTGTTCTTTCATGCATCAAGGGGATCTAAAGAATGTACCATGTGTAATAAAGCAATAAACCTGTGTATAAGAGACCAGGTCTCAGAGATGCAGTTAGAGCACCTCGTGACGATACCTTGCTGTCTGATCTGATGTGTTCTGCTCCGACGGAATAAAACTTTGTTTCCCGCCTTCCAGTCTCCGGCGCCTGCCTCTTTCATTGGTAAATTATCGAGTGGTATGAGAGGCGATTACCGCCGGGCAATACTTGAAAGGTTATCGACTGAAACTGCCTCTACCATTTAACAGAACGGTGATGGATCAAACCCAGATCTGTTGACTGGGTGTGAGTGTTTGATTGGTTCTGATGCTCTGTCCATCACCACCCCCTTTTGTACCGCTTTGTTCGCCATAAGTTGGCAGGGTATGCTCAGACGTGAGTCCCTTACTCACTTTGCCACTGGATTCAAGCAAGCCTGGCTGAAGACGGCTGAAATGCCAGAAACCGGTCCTAGGAAGCTTGTTTCCGGTCCAGGGAAGGCATGGCTTAGCAGTTCGGGCTGGACTGTTCCCATGAGGCACAGGGTCAGACTGATTTGCATATGGCCAAGTCTGAACTGGGGTGGCAGAGTGGGCTAAAGAACGGTGATGGATCAAACCCAGATCTGTTGACTGGGTGTGAGTGTTTGATTGGTTCTGATGCTCCGTCCATCACCACCCCCTTTTGTACCGCTTTGTTCGCCATAAGTTGGCAGGGTATGCTCAGACGTGAGTCCCTTGCTCACTTTGCCACTGGATTCAAGCAAGCCTGGCTGAAGACGGCTGAAATGCCAGAAACCGGTCCTAGGAAGCTTGTTTCCGGTCCAGGGAAGGCATGGCTTGGCAGTTCGGGCTGGACTGTTCCCATGAGGCACAGGGTCAGACTGATTTGCATATGGCCATGTCTGAACTGGGGTGGCAGAGTGGGCTAAAGAACGGTGATGGATCAAACCCAGATCTGTTGACTGGGTGTGAGTGTTTGATTGGTTCTGATGCTTCGTCCATCACCACCCCCTTTTGTACCGGAGCTTCTAGGGGTACTTAGGTTCACCATGTAGGTGACCTCACATTTCTTTTCTAGGATGGTATGGAGGCCACGCCACTTGTCTTGAAGGGCACTTGGGTACACAGGCTCCAAGACCCATACTTTCTGCCCTAGCTGGTAAACAGTTAGAACAGCCATTTGGTGCTGCCACAACTTCTGAAGTTCTTGGCTGACCTCCAGGCTTTTGCTGGCCTTCTTCACATACTCATTGCGTGAATACAGGCCTAGCACATAATCCACAATGTCTCGCTTAGGAGGTTTGAGAGGCTGCTCCCATTCCTACTTCACTAGAGCAAGTGGATCCCTAACTGATGACCAAACAGGAGTTCAAATGGGCTGTAGCCCACCACCTTCTGTGGAACCTCTCTGTAGGCAAAAAGAAGGCATGGTAAAAGGACATCCCATCTCTTCCTGAGCTTGTCATAGTCCCATAATCATACCTTTTAGGGTTCTGTTGAAACTTTCAACTAACCCATTGCATTGTGGTTGATAAGGTCTGGTGAATTTGTAATTTACTCCACACTCTTTCCACATGGCTTTCAGGTAGCCAGACATTAAGTTGGCACCTCTGTCTGGCACCATCTCCTTAGGATTAATCACTCTGATAAATATTTACAGGAGGCCGTTGGCCACTGCAGGAGTTGTAGTGGACCTAAGGGAAATAGCTTCTGGGTATCTGGTGGCACGGTCCACCAAAACCATGATATAACTGATCCCAGATGCTGTAGGAGGGTCTAGGGGACCAACAATGTCGATACCTACCCTTTCAATGGGAACCCCAACCACTGATAGCGGAATTAGGGGGGACCTTTGTTGTGCCATCTGTCTTGATTGTTGACACAGAAGCGACAAAACTCATCAATGTCTTCAGACATGTGGGACCAGTACAAGTGTGGGGCAAGCCTGTCCCGAGTCTTACTTTGCCCAAGATGCCCTGCAAGGGGTATGTCATGTGTAAGGGTCAAGAGGAACGCCCTAAACTTCTGAAGAACAACTAATCTCTTGGTGGCACCAGGCTTGAGGTCCTTAGCTTCAGAATAAAGGAGTACATCCTTCCAATAGACCTTGTGGGTCACACTGACAACCCCAGCCTCTACAGCCGCCTAAGGCTCTCAAGAGAGGGGCATGATTGCTGCTGCAAGCTCAATTCCTCCCTGGACGGTGCCCCTGCTCCTAGTAGCTCTGCCAGGTCAGGCCCAATCTCTTCGGGCAGTTTCCTCACAGGGGGCAAGATCATCTTCGTTAGACGACTGATCCTCACATGAAACCTGGGGGAAGAATAACATTTTACCCTTCTTAGCTCTCTTGTTGGTAGCAGTCTGGGCCATTATTCCAACCACCACTACTCCTTGATCTCCCTGTTTCTTGGCCTGTGCTCTACTCATCATACACATTGCTTCAGAGATCCCAATTATGGCTGCATAAGTACTCAACTCAACTTCAGTCCATGCTGACATTTCCATATTATTGCCCATAAGACACTCTACAGGAATGTTAGAAGATACCACAACCTTTTTAGGGCCAGTAACCTCACCCCCCCCCCCCCCCAGCAAAGATTGATCACTGCCATGTGGTGGCAATTAGTGATATTGTCTGCATTGGTTACTTGGTAAGTGTACCCAAGTAAGTACTGCTCAGGTGACACCAGTTTTTCGGTCACTATTGTGACACTGGCACCTATGTCTCTGTAAGCTATTGCTTCCATACCATTTATGAGGGGGAACTTCCTGTATTTCCTCATATTAGGAGGCCAGGCAGCCAAAGTGGCAAGATCAATGCCACCCTCTGATATCAGGACAGCCTCAGTGACTTCTCTGACTAGGCTAGAGCCCACTGTAGTTCCTAAAGTAAACCCAGCTACACCTTGTGCAGGTTTACTGCTACTAGTGCTATTGCTATGAGCAGTAGGGGGAGTAGTAGCAGTCTTGGTGCCTTTCTTAGAACAAATGGGGTCATTTGTCCTATAGCCTTTTTGTTTACAAACAATGCACCAAGGAGGTTTGTCACTAGTGAAAGAGGAAGATTGTGACCCACCCTCAGAGGAAGATTGTTGTGGGCCTTTAGAAGACTCTTTTTTTCTTTAGTCTTCTCCCCATCATACTCTTGGGTTTTAGATGTATCTTTCTTTTTCTGGTCACCCCCACCCTGAGACCTATTTCTCACCCTGGTGCGAACCCATTTGTCTGCCTTCTTTCCCAATTCTTGGGGAGAGGTCAGATCAGAGTCCACCAGAAACTGGTGCAGTTTCTCAGACACACAGTTATTAAGGATGTGCTCTCTCATGTTCAAATTATACAATCCATAATACATTACTACCATGTAGCCAGCCTTCCAGAGCCTTAACTGTACAGTCTATGAAATCAACCCACTCTTGTGAAGAGGTCTTCTGGGTATCCCTGAATTTGATCCTGTATTCCTCACAAGTAAGTCCTAACCCTTCAATAAGTAACTCTTTCCTTATACTTGTATCCTCTTCCCTTACTGCCAAGGTGTTTGACTCTACCTTTGTCTGCAAAGGAGAGCCACAGGATAACTGCCCACTGATTCCGGGGGACCTTCTGGACTTTACAGGCTCTCTCCATAGTAGTAATCGACTTGTGGATATCATCCCCAGTTTTAAAAAGGGGCACTATCGCGTAAGGTTCCTAGAATCAAAGTGTTCCTCCCTGACTCTAGTCTCTTTATTGCTGCCACCATTGGGAACTAACCCCAAATTCTTCCTTTCCTTCTCCACTTCTAGGACTTCCATTTCAAGGGCCAACTGCTCCCTCCTCAGATTGAGTTAGGCCTTTTCAAGCTTAAGAAAATTGTACCCCCTATCTAGGATGGCATCATCTAAATTAGAGTGAGTTGACCCAGCAACTGATGCTCAGGAAAGAGAGAATGAGGATGAGGAAGAGGAAGACCCCCTCCTCCTAGGAATCTTGTGAACTAACCTAGGGTGAGTGAAAGTGGGCTTACTGACATGACCATCTCCAGTACCATCAGTACCACACTCTACAGGTATAAGGTCCTCCAGGGGAGCTTCTCAGGTTCCTCCTAGCCATGTCCATACATACTTACTGGCACTCTGTCGGCACTGCTTTAACTGCCTGAACTGGTTGCATCCTATCACACAGTTGGGAGTAGTATATAGCACCTATACCTCATAAGTAAACAGCAGAGAGTACCGTCTCGCTTCCTTGACCTGAGTATACTAACAGCCGAGCGCATGATTACAAAGCATTGGAAATTGCCCGACCCTCCTACCTCTCTGGCCTGGCGACAGTCATTACTGGTGTGGGCTAGACCAAAGGGTGCGGCACTGCGCACTGTGGACATCTAAGGCCTTTGTAAAATCCCCATAGCAGCGAGTTGGGATGCTATCCTGCAAGACTTTCAGGGAGCTCTTCTGGGAGTTATGCAAGGTCCAGTTCCAGCCTCCTCAGAGAACCCAGATACTGAAAGACCCAAATCCACCGATGCGCAACTGAGGTAGATGAACAGAGGGTGGTCATGGCCCATGCCCCAACTCATCAAGTCCTCCACATAATATTTGGAGCTGCAAAACTGTGTGAGGTATTTGCCACTAAAAAATGCAGGGGTCAGTCAACGTCCCAAGGGAGTAACACTCCTCCCATTTCCTTTTATTTGTCCACCCTTTATTCTTCCATCTCCTAATGCCATGTAAAGAAGCTGCCTGACTCATTCATGCTGGCTGTGGGGAGGTACTCCCAACCTAGGCAAGCTTAACATAACTGTGTGGATGAGCCACCCCTACTGTGGATCCAAATCAGCGCTGGACTAATCATCACCATGTAATGAACAAAATGTATGCAATATGTTGGATATCATAAGTGGCACTGGTGCTCGCAAAGGTGTACTCATCTCTTGCAAAAAGGCCTGCCCACTCTTTTAAATGCTTGCATGTGATAGTTTATTAGCATACGTAGTACACTCTAACAAATTGAGGGGTGGGACATAATGTACGAAGGGCGCACCAATGTTATGCTTAGCTTTCTCTTTCTTCTCCCCCAGTTCATCTGTTTATTGATAGGTGCACAAGAGGCATCATTGCCATGGAATAATAGATGCAAAGCACAGATTAACCCAACCAGCGAACTGCAACTGGTCATCCTTGCAAACTTTCTTAAATATGCATCCCTTTCTTTACAGCTACCTGCTCACTGACGCGTGTTTTACATCATATGACCAATTTCTGTAATACTGCCATAACATGCACCATGTAGTGAATAATATCAGATATGTAAAATTGTATAAATGTTTGTGCCAAAAAAACAATAAACAGATTTTTTTTTTAAAACATGATGAAAAAACATCATTCAATGCTCAAGGTGAAATAAATACATTTCATTAGGTCTATAGTTTACTGCCTTACCTGGTGTCTCAGTCTGTCTCCTGAGAGTCCTCGGTGGCCTTCTCCGCAGCCATAAGCACAGCCCAAAGACTTCACAATTTTTATCAGCATGGTAAGGGCCAATTTGTGGGTGCTTACTGGGGCATTATCATCCTGGTACAGACATCATGAAATGATACAAAAATGTTTAAGAAGCAAAAACATGAAGAGTTGGTCATTCTGAGAGTGTAGTGCAGAACAACATGTTTGGACATTTGACAAAAATAAAATGTTACTTGACATTAACTGTGACCTTGAAGCATGGATGGTTTTTACAGATTCACATACTTTGCAGAATATCCCCCTTCATATTTTGGGAATTCTTAATTAAGTTTATAGAGAGGTTTTACTTGTATGCTCTTCTTGTACTTGTGCCTTTGTCCAAGAGTCAATCAGCAGATTGTAGATATGCATTGCCGTTGGTGGCTATTTCACATTATTTTGAGCAGTTTACTTGGCATAACTGGGAGGCAGGATGGCTTACATATTAATCTATAAAGGATATTCAAGTTACAGAACCTGGCTTTTAGTTTTAATAGACTACAAAGTTTTAATGGCCAGCTTTCCAAGCGGAGGTTACCAAATGGTAGGAATTAAAGCTGAGGTCCCAAATGAGAGGGTTCATGGTCACTGTATGCCCCAAATGTGTTTCAGATTCAATATTCACATGCATGCAGTATACTACCTCGGACAAGTTCGAACGACATCCATGTTGCCGCCCTGCCAATATCATACTATGGCATGTTTGCCATAAATGCAGTTATTGTAGTCTTCTCCCTGGTGGAATGAGTCTAACTAATACTGAAGCATCTTCTTTTATCTTTAGGATAACAGTAGTTATGTTATCTAATGTTCATCTTGCAATTGTGTTCTGGATAGCCTCAACCCTTGTCTGTATGTGACTCCATTTGCAGATCCCTAGCCCAGAAGTCTTTTGTCTATGCAATATTTTATAGTTCCTTCTGCAATCTAGTGTGTACAAATCCCTAGTAGGTACATGAGTAGGCCTTTAACAAGTAATCCCACAGTCTGATTAATAAGTAAGCCCAATACTACCATATATACAGAAGGGGTGTTCACATTACTATCATCCCTGATAAACTGTGGTAAATGTTTCAGAGGAACAAAACCGGAAAGTTCAGAATATTAAAAATGGCATCTACTGTTAAACGTGCGTGTGTGAAAGAGGGCCTGAAAACACTTTCATTTGTGAAAGCAAACAGGATGTTATCTGAAAAGCCGGCAGATTTATTAGATGAGTATTATTTTGGAGAGAGCAGTGGATGTGGTACGCACCTCTAGTTGAATAAGCCCTATACAGATAAAGCAGGTGTCTCCAACCAGTCGATCACAAGCTACCAGAAGTTCTCAGACACCTTCAGGTTAGCTCACAGCTGTGGGTTCATTTTTAAATAATCATAGGGTCACGTTTTCCTTTTAAAGTTAAGGGAAGGCTGTGTTTAATTTACATTACTATCTTCAGGCTACATATAGCAGGGCCTGATAATGAGCAGTCCTGGGGTCAGATTTGTGACACAGGCACAGAGGTGAAGAACTGAAGCACTGAGGAATTTAAATCTTAAATAAAGGTCCTTGTCAACTCAATATTGGAGTATGAGAGATGTTTCTGAATTCTTTTAAATTGGAGGAAATGTAAATGAAGAGTTAGCCTAATGATTAGGTTAACGATTAGGTTAACTTTTACTTTTAATTTTAACCCATTTTAAACTGTTGCATTTACAAACAGCAGGCCTCTTGCTCCAAGTAGCCAGCAGACACTGTCACTGAATTTATAACTGAAAAATGTAGTCCTTTTTCCAAATGGAAGAAATGTAAAGTTGATAAAAATATTTCTATGAAACATTGAACAAATGGTTTTCGTTACTTTAAATTAACCCAATTATGTCTCAATATTTTATGAAGCATATTTCTTCACTTTAAATTCCTCCCATTTAAACAAATGGCTGTATTTTTCTCTTATAAATATGGCACTGTGTCTACAGGCCACTGGGTGCTAAATGCCTGTTGTTTGCAAATGCAACACTGAAATAGTAGAACATTTAAATGATGAGTGTTTAGGAATCCATATAAACATAAAGTTCACTCTTCAGTTTAATTTTCTCCCATTTAAAAGTGTCGCATTTACACATCTTACTCAAAATAGCTGGTAGACACAGGGCCAGATGTACGACCATGTTATTTTGCGAGTCGCAAAATGCGCTCAATTGCCAGTCGCAATTTGCGACTCGCAAAATGACATGTACAACAGTGTCAGAGACACTGTTTGCAATTCTCAATAGTCACCAATTGCATGCCTCATCAATATTCATGAGGTACTTGCAATTTGCGACCCCATCGAGAATGGCTGGCCCTCCCAGGTATGGTGGCCTGCTGGGCACAGCAGACCTCTATGTCTGGGAATGCTTTTAAATAAAGCAGTTCTGTTTTTTAAATGCAGCCCGTTTTTCCTAAAGGAAAACAGGATGCATCGAAAAAAAAAAGAATGAAACGTTTTCGTTTAATTTTTTAAGGGCAGGTAGTGGTCCACTGCCTGCCCGTAAAAAATATTTTCCCCTATATTTGCAAAGGGGAAGAGGTCACCTGGGGACCCCTTCCCTTTTGCGATTACATTACCACCCTCTTGAAGAGGGTGGTAAATTGCGAGTGTTTTACGACCGCAATTGAGGTTGCAAAACATTTGTATATGGCTTGTGGGGTCGCTATTAGGAAGGGAACGCCCCTTCCTAATAGCAAGTCGCTAAACACTATTTGCGACTCGCAAAACAGTGTTAGTACACGGCCCACAGGATTTTTGTATGCGCAAACGGGTCGCAAACCCGTTTGCTCATGCAAAATCCCTTCGTACATTTGGCTCACAGTGTCATATTAATAACTGGAAACTAAAGCAATTTGTTTAAGTGGGAGAAATTTAAGTGCAGAAAAATGTTCCATATTATTATTCTTTTTTTTAAATGTGTTTATTAGAATTATGCATATCACAATACAGTTGAAGCAAAAATTCTTTCAATCCTGATATAACAAAGACATGCTGTGAGAGGGAGGGGCATCCATACAAATGTACCTTATTATGAACATTTTTTGCAGAACCTTTTTCTGCAGTTTATATTTAACTTTTTTTAAAAATGGTTGTATGTTTGCGTTATACATTTAACAGTTCCACATATGGCAAAAGGTATGTCAGTTGCCACAAGTACACAGACTCTCATTCACCCTTTACACATATATTCCATTCATACGCACTCTTGTTCATACTTCTCCAAAGACCATGCTCTCACTGACACCCATGGCAGCCCTGTCATAGTGACCCGAGTCCAAATATTTTGTTCAAACCATAGTTTTTGGCTCTATGGACATTAGGCTTAAATTCAATGAAGCTGGAAGTGGTGGTGTCTGGTAACATTGCGCGAGTGGCTTAGACTTCAGTATCTCACAATGATTTTCACTGATCAGAATTAGCCCTCACTACAGAAAAAGTTGGAGACCCCTGAGATAAATAATGACAAAGCATATCATTACAATGCCCTGATAAATAAAGATGATCAGATTCTACAACGTTCAGAGATAGAGCATTAACCTCAGTTGGCATGGTTGTAATGGATCACTGTTCATTCCTTCCTGGTGAAAAGGTCTTGATCAACTATCATATATTGGTGGTATTCAAGAGACTTCTGAAAATCTGCAAACTATAAGAAGCAAGAAGTCTTCTGCTGGAGAATTATGCATGCCAGCAAGAGTGCAAACGGATTCCTGGCAAGGTTCACCTATTGTGTGTTGGATTCAAAGCATGCATAAGCAAAGTTCTTTGTCTTCTGTGTGGACATTTCTTTACAAGTATATTTTCTATTGTAGAAAATGAGGAATTGTTTACTAAAGCACTATAAGCTTTATTTCTCATTAAACATTCACATTCATGAACTGAACAGTACAATTCTGTGTAAGAGCACAAAGACCAGTTGCCGAAGTAAAGAAGTGGAGGTATATTGAAAGAAAGTGATATAATTGCTAAAAGCAATCCGCGAAAATGACCTCATCTGGAACATGAACATTAGGCAATATGCTAGGAGTCCTTGCCCATCTGTCTTCATAAAAAACATGAGCTCAATGTTTCACTCCCATCCTTTTTTAAATAATTATTGGTTCCTTTCTGGAGAACTGTGCTCCTAATTGTTTAAAACAAATCTCTGGATCCAGATGAATCAGCTAGCTTTTGTCTAATTGCAAGGGCTCCTACTTTACTAAGATCACGCAAAAAAAAGTAACCTGTAAACTTGACCAGCACTTGGACGCACATAACTTGCTTGGTGACAAACAGTAAGGCTTCTCTTCAGTACAAGCAATGATGTACCGTTTTTAGCGCATAAGGGATCAGGTTTTCTTGCTGGCTGAATAGGTCTCTAGCACTTTTTTGGTGTTAATATATCTACCCTCTGCCTCAGAGACAGTAGACCAGAGCATTAGGAAGGACCAACTGATGAAGCTGGCAGGAGACTTAAATTCCTCTAGTAGTTGAAGTATTTCTGACCAATAAAATATCACAAATTAAGTGCGACGAGTTCCTGTTCACATGTGTTCTGGTCACTTCTGGTATTGCCCACTGCTTGTCGGTATGGACTGTTCTCTCTAAAATACCTATAAGCAGCCTTTACATGTCTTGGCAGGAGGCTATTAAGTGATCCATTGCTATCACATTATTCAGAATGTCAAATACTTTTCCCAACTCATGCAGTGCTGAAAGGGACTCTTGAATACTAAATAACTTGGTAGACACCATTTAGACAACAACCTTAAGTTGAACACCTCTAAGAATTGATGCTAAAAGGTTTAAACTCTGCCTTGTAAAAGCTTAGTTTACTATGCAATATGCACTTTGACCATGAATCTGCCTGCACAAGCCATCATTCAAGGCTGGTGGAATAACAGCCCT
Organism: Triturus cristatus; assembly: GCF_964204655.1. NCBI lineage: Eukaryota > Metazoa > Chordata > Amphibia > Caudata > Salamandridae > Triturus > Triturus cristatus. Next base: position 654,775,028 of record NC_140584.1, read on the forward strand.
GGTCGCAGGGCTCTAGCATGCCTCAGTGTTACATGGCCACAGCTAGATGTAGTCATGGACGCTGCAGGCTTAAGCTGTGCAGTGCCCGTGGCTACATGCCAATCACCCTGTCTACCCACCCTTTCCCAGGTCATCAAAGAGTTGGGTAAGGGTGGGATAAAAAAGCAAAGACTGGAACCTGGTAACTGAGACTGCTCATGTTTGAGGTTTCAGTTTCATGCTCCATTGCTGTAAGAAGAAAGATCAGCAGAGTTAGTGATAATGAGATATAGGAAGAGTACATATGAGTGAGAATGAATTAGAGTTAGTGAAGTATAATGACTGTGAGTGTAACTGACTGTTACTTATGTGAGAATGAGCGTGTCAGAGTGAGACTGAGTGAGCCACAGTCTGAGTGAGTCCTAGAAAGAGTGAGACAGAACAAGTCAAAGAAAAGTGAGAATCACTGAGACTGACTGAGTCAAAGTGAGTGGGAATGAGTAAGACTGAGTGAAAATGAGTGAGACTGACTGAGAATGAACAAGACTGAGTGCCTCAGTGAGACTGAACTGAGTCAGATTGTAACTGAGTGAGTCAGAATGAGTGGGAATGAGTGAGACTGAATGAGTCAGAGTGGAATTGAGTGATTCAGTCTGAGTGGGACAGAGTGAATCAGTGACACCAAGTGAGACTGGGCGAGAATGAGACTGAGTGAAATTGAGTGAGTCAGGTAAGTGGGACTAAGTGAGAATGAGTATGACAGATTGAGTATGAGTGAGCCAGGGCAAGATTGAGGGAACTGAAATAAGTGAGTGAGACTAAGATATTCAGTGAGACCAGAGAGTCAGGGGGAGAATAAGTGAGAATATGTGAGAATGAGTGAAAATGAGTGAGTCACAGCGAGACTGCGTAAGTCAGAATGAGTGAGAATAAGAGGGGTGAGTGAGACTAGGTGACAATGAGTGAGACTGATTGGGTCAGACTAAGAATGGAAGAGACTGCCGGCATCACAGAGTGAGAGTAAGTAAAAGAAATTACAAGTGCAAATGAGAGTAAGTGAAATAGACTGAGTGAGAATAGGTAAGAGAGTAGGACTGAGTGCAAGCAAGTGTGAGTGAATCCCCCAAACCATATGAGAAGAAGTTAGACTTGCTCACTGAGCTTTGAGCCAAGAATACGCCCACTACTTTTGAGGTCACCAGCTGCCACTGGATTGGAGTAGTATCAATAAATACATTATGTGTGTTTCTGAAAGCCTACTTTCTCTTTTCACATTTAGGGAATAATCTAAATAAAGAACAATTAAAGCTGTTATCACTCATGTCACTGTGGAATACTGACTTCAACAGAAGAGTGAGGGTCTCAAACCCTCAAGGTTCTCTCAGCTTCTACTATATCTTTTTTTTTAAGAGTTCTTGTTGTTTGTTTAGATCAAGCACTAAAAATTAAATATGTACAAAGAGCAGAAACATGTAACCAAAGATTCCAAGAAGCCGGAGCAGCGAATCTGAAATGACTGCCGGGGATGGGGCTTAACTATATAACCAGAAGCAAAAAAAAGGAAGTGAAGTAAGAATAATGTCAAATTAACCATGTGCATCTATGAACTATATTCAGTCACAGAGAAGTTGCACTTACTGTCGAAAGCTTAATTATTGTTAAAAAAAATATTTACTTTTTCAAAGTCTACTCATACACAAATCATACAATTAACTAAACCAGTGCATAATAGTTAACATGAACAGTTAGTGATTGCAATGGTTAAAAGTTACAACGTCTATTTGAACATCACCTAGTTCTATCTGATCTGGTTAGCAGAAATGGTGGTGGTTATGATGAATTAGTCTGCTTTGGATAGGTAAAGGCAAATGTTGCTCTAGTTAGTTAGAGGCAAGTATTGGTATGGTATTCTGTTTCTATCAGGCAAGGGTCAGACAAAATTTGCTTTTATAGCTGTAAATGGTTTTAAAACATATGACTGAATGAAAGATTTAACTGTCAATCTGTGAGCAAAAACAACATGTTAATTTTCATAGATAATTCTGTCACAGAGTAATTTCAAACACCTTTCATATCTGACTTCTGTGAGGAACAAGCTTTTTCATGCCAATAGATTGGACTGTAACAAGCTAAGGCATGCATAAACCATTTGTGGATGCCTCTGTTTGCAAGTGTTGGCACATTAAACCAAGGTCTGTTAGCTTGTTACAGTATGTCATGCGCAGTGGTGAAAAATGCGGTAGAACATCTGGCCGTATAATGGTGGCCGACAGGTGATGGGAAGATGAGATAATGTTGGTGATATTATAGAGGGTGGCCTCAGAGGGGCTTTTTCAGATCACAAATTGTAGTGTTTTACAGAGCTTGTTAGAGGGAAGATATTCAAGAAGTCTAAAGGAAACAATAGTTTAAAGAGAAAGGGGGGACAGAAATCAGAGTGGCGGGCTTGGCACAGTAGTTACTTTCAGCAGTTGGGAACAATTTGACAGAGGACTCAGATGGTTTTACGAGCCATGGAATCAGATGGACTCTGAAGTAATGCAAAATCAATTGGTATCTCATGCACACAAGTCAATTATCCCCAGGTGAAGAGCTGTGTTCTGCTCTAATTGAATTAAATGTTGTCTCCTAAACATAGGTGAAGAGGCATTCCGTTGTCTCATGGACGTATGTGTTGCCTTAATGACCCATATCAAGAGGCACACTGTAATGACGTGTTGGTCGGCAAGGATATCTTTCATAGATTCACATGTCTAAATTATTCTCGGTCATTGAAGTTCTTTCCAGGTGTCAAAGGCAGATCCTATGCACCAACCCAGGATCCCAGAGATTACTGGCTTGGCTCCTGAATCTGATGAATTTCCCAATTTCACAATGAATTTCACAAGAGGACGGCAAATATTCTAGTTCATGTGAGAGCACTTTCTATGAATAAGACCTACGGATCCAAATGGAAGAGATTATCTACGAGGTGCCCTTCAACAGGGCAACATCTGTTTCAGCTTGCTCAATCAGAACTGAAACACACATCGAGTAAAGTCCACCTTGCAAACATATAGAGTTACAGATGATTTTCAGGGGTTCAATCCTTATAGTCACATAGAATTTTTAAACACTTACTACAGAGTCTAGCCAAAGTATTTTCACCATCACAAACTCCTCAAGCAAAGTGTTGTCCCAACTGACGAGAAGTCAATTTGAACCAATTTACAAAGCTACCACTTCAGCAAGAAAGGTTAATCAAATTCAAGCATTTACAATTTCAGAACCTAACCTGCAGGACACTAAATTGTGCTACAAATCCATAATTTATTCCAAATGTTCCTAAGGAGTTAAACCTCAGAGAACCCTTAGTCCTCAAACCTTTTATCAAACCCATCCCCCCCACACACAGCATACAGTGTGTTATATTCAATGGATGTATGAAGATGCCTCAAATTTGATTTGGACAGAATAAAACATTTCAGAAAGTTGAACCTTATTAGGCCTGTCATCTAATTCAAAAAGAGGCTTCCCAGTATTGAAGCATGACTTTCCAGATCGGTTGCAGAAACAACTGGGTTCTGCCATACGAAGGCCGGAGGCTGCTAACAAGGATAGTCACAGACAAGTTTACAAAAAGCTTGGCAACTTTGGCAGTGCGTAACGCTGAGGTACCTCTGATGGATATCTCCTGTGCAGCTGCTAGGTGGAACAGATACACCTTTGTTAAGCACATCTTCTTAAAAGCTGTTGAGACAGAGATACAGTGGTGGGACAAAAGGTGTTGCACTGTCTGTGTATCAGGTGAGTCTTTCTACTTTATTCTCACTTCTACACTGTGATGATATGTATCAATTGCCAATAGGAATTGCTACTCTGATTGAAGAATGTGAATCTATGAAATATTCGGAGCTGGAGATGAAAATATGACTTACCTGTAACCACACCTCTCCAGCATTGGTGTTGTTCATAGATTCATGTGAGGCCCATCCGCCTCCCTAAATAGGGACTCACCCTCTTTAAACATTTGTGCTATAAATCTGAGGTAAGACTGCCTCTGAGAGGGATGTCTAGTAGCACTCACAATTTCATTAGCTGAAGTTTGGATCTTTTCCAAAGTGGAGAAAGTGTCACTAAAGTGGCACTGATTTAAATTATTTCAGTTAAATGGGACTCCCAACTTAACAATGTGGAATGATAAAAGCATGTGTATCTATGGAAGTTCCAATGCTGGAAAAGATTTTTGCTATGATATCAGGGGCCAGATGTAAGACCATTGAATTTTGTGACTCGCAAATTGCAACAAATTGTGACTCGCAATTTGCGAGTCGCAAAATGCAATGTACAACAGTGCCTTAGACACTGTTTGCGATTCCCAATGGAGTCGCAAATTGCATGCCTCATGAATAATAATGAGGCTGTCGCAATTTGCAACCCATTGGGAATGGCTGGCACTCCGAGGGAGGGTGGCCTGCTGGGGTCAGCAGACCACCATGTCTGGGTCTGCTTTGTCAATAATCAGTTTTGTTTTTTAAAATGCAGCCCGTTTTCCTTAAAGGAAAACGGGATGCATTCAAAAAAGAAGAATGAAACTTTCAGGGGACCCCTTCCTGTTTGCAAGCGCTTTACCACCCTTCTGGGAAGGGTGGTAAACTGCGAGTGTTTTGCAGTTGCAAAACAATCATACATTGGGTAAGGACTCACTATTCGGAAGGGACCCCTTGGCCCGCCCCTTCCTAATAGCGAGTCGCCAACTCTATTTTGGGAGTCGCTAATAGGTTAGCGACTCGCAAAATAGGGTTAGTACATTGGGCTGACCTATTTTGCTGTCGCAAAGGGGCCGAAATCCTCTTTGCAACTGCAAATAACGGTCGTACATCGGGCCCCAGATAAGTTATTGAAACAGAAGAATGGAGATCTCGGATGGGGGGAGACATTTCTAGTCATTTATTCCTTGCCAACTGAACGGAGAGATCCTTCCTCTGTTCTTGGAATAAAGAATCAAGATCAGGATTACCAAGTCAAGACACTCCTTTGTGTTAGGCTCGAAAGAAGCAAACTTGCTCTTTGAAAATGAGCTAAAAGTGCTAACAGTGAAAAAAAGCACAGTTCTGTGCAGCTGCTTTATGTGCTATTTATGTTGTTAGGATTCCATTTCAAAATGAAAGCAGACAGAAGTTTCATTGTATGGCATGTCTTCGGAAAATTAGCCAAGGGTTATTGATATGTTTGTGAGATGAAGGGTGGGTAGAGTAGGGCGTGCCCTAGTGACTGAACAAAAACATTTCACGCATTCACAGCCTAAGTGTGCCAGAGGTGAAAAGTGTGCACAATTACACAAGAGAATGCTGGCAGTGCAAGAAGTAGAAATTCTTATAATCTGCGACACTGTAGTTACTGCAGAGCCTTCTCAACCAACCACATCACTTAAGAGTCACTATGCAGTTGATGAGTCTCATTAAAAAAACACAACTCAGAGCAAGTGTGTCACAATAATGGTGCACAGGCATTTCTACATACATACACGTGCAAACACTGACAAACACTTTCACACTAGCCTCTGTGGTGAATGACATGGGTGACATCAATAGTGAAGAGGAAGTTTTCCGAGGATCTGGTACTGGGAATGGTAGGATACATACTGGATGGTAAGAAGATTAAAATTATGAACTACACACACTAAAAGTAAATATGGAAAATACAAAGTTTGACGTATATATGAGGGGAGCGCTGCAAGCAACGGAACAGGATCAAAGGAAGCAAATGCTTTCAAGTTTTAGTATTGGAAGTGATATAATAAACTCAGTCATCTGCTGGTTGGATCATGTAGTGAACAGAAGCAAGAATATTTGGAAAAGATCACACAAGTTTGGCTGAAACTGACAAAATATGTTGACATATGCTCCATCTACTTCAGTGAGCAGAACCACCATGTCTGCTCTGACACCGATAACGGCTGACTTCAAGGTGAACACCTGAAGTCTTGTGAAACCGAGTATTTTGTATCTCACAATACTTCAGTCTTACGGTAAGACGGTCCCAAAGTGCAGAAAGCTGATAGGGTGGCAATTAAAGGGCACCTGAGATCTGTTTAAAGCTTTTAAAATGTCTGCTGTAGAGAAATAAAATAACAAGGGGTTTTGTTTCTGAATAGAATTCAAGTATGACATAAATAATTGGATGTGTCAAAAAGTATGATGTCTAAGTATACTTTTCAGAGTGTACTTTTCACGCATTGTGATAGAACCACTTTTTAGGATGTGGAATGATACACCAAATAGCCAAAAGCAGAAGGTGTTGTTCGCAAAGTCTCAAAGCAATGGCAAAGGGATGGCGGAAGGGGGCAGACTAAACAAGCAAACAGCTGAAGAGGGCTGATGTAAACCCAATCTCTGTAAATTGAAAGCAATACATCATGCTGGTAACTGAGCTAGCAAGACAGTCCTAAGAAAATGGCAAACACCTCATACCTACCAAACTAGATAGGCAACAGACTAGGTGATAGACATTTCTCCAAAGGAATGTGACACATTATGGGCAGATATACCCAAATCCCTGTCCAGCATCTCCCAAAGAGAATAGGCAAAAAAGTGATATCCTCACTCCAACCAGAGTACGATGCATGTTCCCTACACCCTCCGATGCTTGTTGGAGATTTGACAAAGAACGGGGCAGCTTTCGGCACATATGGTGACACTGCGCCATAATTCAGGCATTCTGGAAAGAGATCTTAAGACACATAAAGACCACCAACGAGTACCCCCTCCCAGTCGAGTACTCCGTAGTCCTCCTGGAGCAGAAACCTACTGAATTAGAAGGGATGGCTGGCTTGGACTGGACTCTCATATGCCACATGACAGGGGCAGCCAAACAATTGAACACCCTATATTGGAAGAACAAAGACCCACCACCAACTGTGCCATGGTTTTATAAGATGGGGCAGGTTCTAGCTATGCAACAAATCACACATAGCATAACGAACACGGACAAGACATTAAATCGGCTATGGCAACCACTCATATGCTACATGTCGAGAGTCAAAAATAGAGTCAATATACCTCAAAGGCTCAGGGCACAACAACTCTTTGACTATGAATAGGGTTCTCCCCCCTTCAGGCTGTAAGACGCCACCAACATCTCACCCACCCCTCACTCTCCTTCTTTATCTCTTCTTCCGCTTCATTCCAACCCATCCCCCTCATTCATCTGGGGAGGGAGTGGGGCGACTTCTCAAACTCTCATCTCTGCATACCTCTTGACCCTCTCCGGGGGGGGGGGAGGGGGAGGGGGCTGTCCGAGGTGGTGCTTGCCGAGGAGGGGCAGTGAGTATAGTGACTGCTGCATGTTTTTGTATGAACCTTCTGTGTATGGCCATGAAGATCTTTCATTGTAACCCATTTTTTTTCTCTAGGCAAACTTAATAAAACAAGCATTGGAAATGCAATAGGTCTTGCATTTTCTTAAGTTAGAGCTATTGGCGTTGTAAATGGCGTTGTAAATGACAATGTCTTTTATCTATGTGTTATGGAGTGTATGTGGTGTGTAGTGTGTGTATATAAGGTGCAGGCTTTATGTGGGTATAGGTTGTGCGGTATTGTGGGTGTTGGGGGTACAAGTGTGCTTCAGGAACATTTGCATGTGAAACAGTCCTCTTACATAGAAAGGCACACAAAAAGCATAACCAGGGACCCCAGGCCGACCCAACACAACCTAATGGAGGATTTTATCCGATCAACCTTTTGAATTCCAACGTGGGAGTGTTCCCATGACATGTGTAAGAGGGAGACATATCACCCGCTCCAAAAAAGAAATCAGAACTTCCCACAAAGTGAGCAGCCAAGCTCTGTGTTTGCAGCCGATGTGCAGAAGTGTCCTTGCATCGCTCGGATGACATGTGGAGCGGAAGAAGATTATAATTAAACAAGAAAAAATGCTCAGATTTGGGGCCCACTTTCCTCTGACGTTGTTAGAGATATGAAGCCATTTCCGGCATACAACACACTTATCTCTCTCGTTATGGAACCAAGCCGCAGTATGTTTTTGAAGCAGAGAGCAGAACCAAGCAATTATACAGTGAACCGGGAAACCCCGCTTTAGGGAACAACAGGCTTCTGTGAAGGATTCCTGAGGGCTAGTGGAATGTTCTGCAGAAAAAATTCAAGAGACAATTAAAAAAAAAAAAATCTAAAAAAGGTAGGTGTGGTACTTTACATCCTATTGTTTACAAAAAACAGCATACTAGGAAAATATGTAGAGCAAAGTGTGTTTACTGTTATGTCAACTTATAAGATTTTAACCTGTATGACTGGTAAATGTGGGCCTTGCGCATGCGCTGTGCTCTGAGGCCGACTAACCAATAAGGAGAGTACCAGAAGGTATGTACTTAGTCTGTGTGTGTATGCGTTGTTTTTGATATGTTAGAGTAAAAATCACGTGCCTCATATTTGACTCAACCAGACCAGTCCACTCAAAAAACGCGCCAGCCCTGGCTTTCATCCACACTTTTAAATATGCTGCGTCTGGTAAAAAATAGATATTTTAGAGGAAGAGAATGGGCCGTAAGCACAGCAGCCACTTTGCACAAAAAGTCCGCTATCTCTTGTGACGGTTGCCATGCGTTTAGGTTTAGCTTTGAAAATAATGTGATGGTATGGGAGTGTTGGGCAACCCTGTACGGAGCTGGGGAATTGGGGATTTGTGCAGAGAACGAAAACAAAACTGAACGAAATCCCCACAGAACAGGGCGCTTATGACGAACAGCGCAAAACACATTTATTTTGAGGACAGATGTTGTTAGTGAGATAGGGATATATTCAATGGGGTGGGGGGGGGGGGGGGCTGATGACGCAAGCGCCTGCGGGGTGTATGCTGAGGTAGTACGGCTCTGAGCTTAGTTGGTAACAGGACAGTCTATGATTGTAAAAAAGCAAGAGTTTGTAGCACCCTATCATGCAAGACCGGCCCTCGAGGCACTCTATGGAGCAGGGCTTGCAGAGGCAGATAAACATTTGGACATGTCCCTGCTTGATAGCAGCAGCTTCCTTTAACTAGCGTTGTGAAGCCAGGGACTGTAGTCAGATCGTGATATATATATATATTTTTTAAAAATCTTTTTATTAACTTTGCTCATGTTCTCATTCAGTATACAACCAAATTCGCAAGGCATAGCGGGTAACTCCCGTGCATGGTACAATCGCAAACCATCATAACAGTACAATGTTGTAATCACACTTGACCCCCACCCCCTCTCAACCCCGTGTTGCACGATACCTCCGCCAAAGCCCCCATACCTTTTTCCATGTTTTCACGCAGCCCCTGCACTTGTATATAGTTTTCTCTGCCCTCTGACATCAGTCTAGATCCCTGAGCCACTGGTCCCATTGTGGGGGCGCCTGCGCCCCCCAGCAACTGGCTATATTGCGCTTCGCCACCCCGGCTGCCATTGCCAACCAGATCTCGTGGTATCTGGACCAATCTGTGGGTCCTTTGATCATGAGAAGAAGCCACTTGGGCTCCACCGGGACCGGCGAACCCACCACTTCCGCCATTGTGCGTGCTACTTTCGTCCAAAAGGGTACTATGTTCGGGCATTGCCAGAGGATATGGTAATATGTCCCCTCCCCATGGCACCCCCTCGCAAATAGTGGAGACCGGCTCCTGCCCCATGCAAAAAGATGAGTTTGCGGGTAATACACCCGGTGCCAAATTTTCAGTTGTACGAGGCGGAACCTTATCCGATTAGCAACTGCCAGTCTTCATCCCCGAGGTGACCGATATCTCCCTCCCATCTCTCCCTCAGGGACACCTGCGGGTCAGGCATATTGTTTATGAATTTACGGTAAATAGTGGACGTTGGCCTACCAAGGATGGGATCAAGAAGGAGCCTGTCCTCCATGGGAGAATATTCTGGAATGGAAGTGTCGGGGCGTACGTGGGAGCGCAGGGCGTGCATAAGGCGAAGGTAATGAAAATGCTGGGAGTTGTGCAATTGGTATTCTTGTTTGAGATATTCGAAGGGGCATCTCTTTTCCATACGTCACCCAGGTATTCAATCCCAATTAATTTCCAGCCCTTGAAGCCTACGAGCCCCATAACTTCTGTCAGGTGATCCCCCACCCATAGGGGGGTCCTACCTGTATTAGCTTCCCGCCAGCATTGGAGTATCACCCCTGTGTGCGAGGGCAGGCCCCCACGCAACCGTCGTGAGTAAAGGAGTGGCTCGCAATTACCAGCATAGCATACCTATCAACTCGATAAGCAGGTTCTGAACCCGGCGCATAGACCCAGTCATTGACCACTTGCAGTTGGGAGGACCAGTAGTACAACTGGACGTCCGGGAGGGCCAGCCCCCCGTCGTACACTCCTCTCGTGAGTTTTCGCATCGCTATCCTCGGGCTTCCACCCTCCCATAGCAACATTCGCACAGACTGAGATATACGCCTAAACACCCCGCTCGGGACCGGGTATGGTGTATTTTGCAAGACGTACAGGAGCCTCGGCAGTGCCAACATTTTGAACAGCGCAGCACTCCCAATTAGGGAGAGAGGCAAGGACCTCCAGTGGGACACGTCCGATGCCAGTCTCGCCAAATGGGGTTCAAGATTTTTGGTAAAGAACTCCGCCCTATCCCTGGTGACATATACCCCCAGATATCTGAAGCCTTCTGTCACTATAGATGGCAAACTGCCCCTCGGGATCCTTGGTTGCGGGCCCGAAAGGGGATAAATGAGGGATTTGGCCCAATTAATTGTGTAGCCAGAGTAGCTTCCAAACAACTCTAAGAGATGAAGCGCCTGCGCAATTGAATGGTATGGTCGGACCATATGTAGGACGATATCATCTGCGTATAAAGATATACGCTCTTCCCAGTCATCGTTGAGCGCCAGGCCCCAGAAAGACCTGTCCCTCCTGATCCAGTGCGCTAGCAGCTCAAGAGCCAGGGCAAATAGAAGCGGGGACAGGGGACACCCCTGCCTGGTCCCCCTGCGAAGGGGAAATGCTCGGGACATCGCTCCATTTACCCTCACCCACGCTATCGGCTGTTCATACAACAGTCGCACCCAGCTACAGAAAACCGGTCCAAAGTCCAGCCTCTGGAGAACCATGAATAAATATGGCCACTCGATACTATCGAAGGCCATTGAGGCGTCTAGTGCCATCAGGGCCGTTTGAGCGCTACCCACCGCCTCCGTCATATACAGGACCCCATATAGCCGTCTCAAATTGTGCCGAGTGCTCCTATGGGGCATGAAACCTGACTGGTCCACGTGGATCAGGTCCGGTAGGACCAACAGCAGCCTCGTCGCCAAGGTTTTGGCCAAAACCTTGGCCTCCATATTTAGCAACGAGATGGGCCGGTAGGATGAGCACATGTCAGCCGGTTTCCAAGCCTTATGGATGACAACTATCGTAGCTTCTCGCTGATCCGGCGGGAGCTTCCCCGCCTCCCGGGCCTCAAGGAACATTTGCCGTAGTGGGTCAATGATCACGCTAGCTTGTCTCTTATATAGTTCCACAGGGAGCCCGTTGGGACCCTGCGCTTTCCCTGCCTGAAGGGAGTTGAGGGCTTCACAGAGCTCCGCCCCCGTAAGATCGGACTCCAGACGGTCTGTTTGCTCCTGAGACAGTGTGGGAAGCGCGAAGTCGCGCAGGAACTCCTCGCAGTCCAGCTCAGTCCTGGTGCAGACCGGGGAGTATACCCCCTCATAGTATGACACAAAGGCCTCCACTATGGCAACGCCGGTAGTCGCCAAGGACCCCGACCCATCCCTCACTTCCGCCAACCAGGATCGCTCCCTATCTTGGCGTTCGAGCCACGCCAGCAATTTCATGCTTTTGTCTCCCGCGTCGTAAATCCGACGCTGCGTGGCAAGGGAGTAGGCTCGGGCCTCACCCTCAGCCAGCGACCGAAGTTCCTTCTGCTTGAGGGCCAGAGTGTGGGCTAGGTCCGTCGATGAAGTCACGCAGGCCCTTCGCTCCATATCCTCGATTTCCTTTTCCAATTGCCGAATCTGCAGCGATTCCTCCTTCTTCTGGGCCCCAATTAGTGCTTGGGCCTGGACCTCAGGACCATTTTATACGCTTCCCACAAAGTTAGCTGGGAGTCAACCAAGCCCCGGTTCTCAGCAAAGTAGTGTTGAGAGTATTCCCTTAACTTGCCCATTATGGAGTCATCCCTAAGGCGCCATGGATCTTGCCCGGGGAAGGCCGGCCTGACGGTTGTTGCCCCCCTGAGGACTACACCCACTGGGGAGTGGTCCGAGATTTCCCGGGCCATAATGCAGGGTTCCTCAAGATTCCCCAGCTGGTCCTCCCGCATGAAAATGTGATCTAATCTGCAAAAGGATCCATGTCTGGCTGAATAGAATGTGTAGTGTCTTTGGGAGGGGTGGTGCGAGCGCCATATGTCACTAAGACCCATTGCTGTAACGAAGCCCCTAAGGCCCATTTCCCCCCTATTACCCAGTCTCACCCCTGAGCGATCGCAGTCGGCATCCATGACCGCGTTTGTGTACCCCCCCACCAGCACAAGTGTGCCCTGGGGGAGGCCCGTTAAGTGTGAACCCAGCTTTTTAAACGTCGAGGCATGTAGGCCATGTGGAATGTAACACGAGCTAAGAACTATTAGCCTCCCCTCCCATCTTGCTGCCACCGATGCCATACACCCTGAGTCCTCCGTCCATGTGCCAGTGATGACCACGGGCAGGGTATTTTGGACAAGAATCCCCACTCCCCTGGATCCTAACGTGAACCCCGAGTGAGCCACCATCCTGTATCCAAAACGGCCTAAGGCCTTGCACCTGTTCCCCTGAAGATGCGTCTTCTGGAGGAGCACTACGTCTGGGGAGTGGTGCTTCACGTGCTGTAGCACCAGTGTGTCCTTTTGACCTTATTGCCCAAACCGTTGCCGTTCCACGTCCAGATCCTTATCCGCACCTGATCACCCATTCCCATACAAGGTCCCACGATACATCGGATCTATCCTCATCCCTTGCCTGCCCCCCTGATGCCCCAAAAATGCATTTAAAAGTGAGCCGCCCAGAGCTAAACATAAACTTCCCCTCAAACCCAGCCTCCCCTCCCCAAACCAAACCCCCCTCCCTGCCTCCCTGCTAAGTGGGCCCCCAATCACCCACCAATGAAACTCGCAGAGTGCCTGTCGCCCCATCTTCCCCGTGTCAACCAAACGAGGGAACGTGAACCTGCAGTCCGCAGAAAAAGTCATACTGGATTGCCGGAGTGCACACCCCAATGTCGGAACAACTCAAAGGACCCCACCTCTCCACCCGAGGCCCAACCCCCTCCCGACCCTGGATGCAAAACCCTCCTGCTGACACAGGTGAAAACTATAAGGCCTCAACCTTGCAACTTTAAACAATAAACAAGCTCACCGCCTCAGAGCGACCTGCCCAACACCCAAGGAAATACCCAGACTCAGGCAGTATGGCGTCCCCACACTCTTCACTAAGCAAGCACCTCGTGCAACCCACAGCTGCTATAGTCACTTTATAGGAGTCTGCTCACTCTCTCAGGTTTCTTGTGGCGGCGTGCGTTTATTTTGAACTTCTTGGCCAATGCGATTAGTAGCTGAGCGTTGCGGACCACCCTGGCGCCTACGGTTCGCCAGCCCTCCATCCAATCATTCGCCTCTGCCGGAGAATCAAAGAAATATGCCTTCTCGCCGTCAATAATTTTAAGTCGCGCCGGGTATAGCATCATATATTTCACACCATGGTCACAAAGGGCTCTCTTGACCCTCTCAAAGGATCTGTGCAGCCGTTGAACGTGCAGCGTGAAGTCTGGGAAGAAACAAATGGTGGCGTTCTCCAACTGCAGATCTCCGGACACTCGCAATGCCTGCAGGATGGCATCGCGATCCCTATAGTTCAGGATCCGGGCAATAAGGGTGCGCGGGGGTGCCCCAGGCTTGGGCCTCCCCCCAACGCACGGTGGGCCATTTCCACTAAGAAGAAGTTGGAGAGACGTTTCGGCTTTAGAGGATTGAGGATCAGGTTCTCCATGAAGCAGTCTACGGACGGGCCCTCCAAACCCTCCGGGACCCCCACGATGCAGAGGTTATTGCATCGTGCCCGACCTTCTTGATCCTCTAAACGAGCCCCAATGTTCGTTTGATTTTTGGTAAGTGAGGCGACCTGCTCCTCCAGCCTCTTTATTTTGGTCTGCAAACTTCCAATGCTGCTCTACGCCTCTGCCACTTTTTCTGACATCTTTCGGAAGTCTGCGAGGAGCAAGTTGACCTCTTCCGTGACTGAGACCAACTTGGGCTCCATAGTGCCACGCATGTCCTTAATTGCCAACATGATGTCTCTGAGCGATGGGTCAGGTCCGTCATCCTCCGCCCCGCTGTGCTGACGAGCTCCATGATGGCCCTCCTCTCTGCTCATTGCGACGGTGTACTTGTCTATTTGATTTGTTTGGGCTTGACCTGTCAGCCTGTTGCGACCCATGACTGAAGCCCCGCCGGAGCAGTCGAGGCGGTCCACTAGGCGTCCGGGCCACCCGGGCTCCCCCGCCGCCCATAGTTCACACTAACCTCTTGTCGTGTGGTCGGCGCCCCGGCTGGCTCAGGCTCCCAGGTCAGGAGGAGACCCCCGGTCTTGCGACAGGCCCCTAGGTCAAGCAATGTCCGAACCGCCCGCAGCGCCGCCCCGGCTGCGTCTAGGGCCCCACTTTCCTCAGACAGAATGGCCCTCCGGCGCCCCAGTGTACACCGCTAGTGGAGCTCCTCTTCAGACCCAATCCGCCAGTGGCAATGCTGCCCTGCACTGTGCCCCTCAGCGCAATTTCAGCCCAGTCCAATATAGGCCCTATGGGGACCCAGTGACGCCCTTCGGACAGGCCCCAGCTCTCTCTGTGATACTCCAGGGGCGCCCGGCGCAACCCCAATGCTCTCTCAGGGCGTGCCCCCGACTAGGATAGGGATCAAGGCAACACGGATTCTCCCATGCCCAACTCACCCCAGGCTATGGGCGAGCAGAACCGGACTCAAACTCACCGGATCTGAGGGCGCCAAGGCCTCGGCTGGGCCGTCACTCTGGGCCCCGCTTTCACTATTGTCACTCTCTGCCCCCGCCTGGCCGCAGTGTCAGCCGATACCACTTGCTGTCGGGCCTCAGATGCAATAGGCCAGACCTGGCGCTCCTATCCCTGTTGCGCCTGGCTCTTCACTGTTTTTATGAGCCCCAGGCCTCAGGAGAGCCTGCAAGCCCCCGTCCTTCGGCGGGCCGCCACCACCAGGACCGCCAATGTCTCGCGCCCACGGAGCTCTCCTCAGGGCAAGCCTCAGCACCCCCCCCGTCAATGGCACTCCACGTCGTCAGGTGTACCGCTCCGCAGCCGCCCGCTCACAGCTTACCGGGCCCTGCTGCCGATCGCGGTCTGTGCAGACAGCGGAGCTCCGCAGGGGCGGGCGCCATTTTCTCCCCGCAGAAGTCTCGGCCCGGGCAGTCCGGTCAAGTGCCAGCCGACCCGTTCACTCCGCTCCTGATGATTGCCGTCAAGGAGCGCCAACGCTCCACTTTCACCTGGGCCGACAGCCGTTTTCGGCACTCCACAGCAGCGTGGCAATTCAGATCATGCCACCAGTCTCGCTCACTCAGGAACGGCACTCCGAGGTGGCGGGTGCCATTTTCCCACTGCAGGAAGCACAGTCCGGGTCACCAAACACCCGCTGCAGGACTCTCGCGGTCGGCTCTGGGCAACACCGACTGCTGCCCGCCCCTACTTCTCAACAATACGAGCTGGTAGGTATCCTTATTATAACGGATGATGCCGGAATTAGGGTGATTTTCTGCGGTCTGCTAGTGCAGCTCTCTTAGTGTGCGGCCATCTTCCTTAGCTGGAGGCCATGCACCCCAGATAGTGATATATTTAAGGGCGGTCGGGGGGGCTGATGACGCAAGCGCCTGCGGGCTGTATGCCAAGGCACTGCGGCTCTAGCTGACAAAGCATGACTCTGAGGAATGAGTGTGGAGAGAATCAGCTGCTGGGCTGCACAGTGGAGCTGCTGGTGCACGGTCTGTACAGGCTGTGGATCGGGGGACTGTTGGTGCACTAAAGTAAGGGCCCACATATTATGATCAGCCAAAGGGTTCAATGGTGGTTGGTAGCTCGGTTTTTGCTGTCTATAGGCACCTTTAAGCGGGTGCGATGGTGCTGGCAGGGTAGCACTATGAGCCTTGGCTCAGAGTGCTGTTGGCTGAACAAAATCTCACTCTTGCTGTCCCTGTCCTCGGCCATTGGTCGATGCTGCTTCCTCCAGAAACGGAAGAAAAAGGAAGTGATGTATCGGACCACAAGCCAACAATGAGCAAGATAAGAACAGCAATGGAAGATTCCACCAATGGCAAGCAACAAAACAAAGACAAAAGCAATGGGTGGAGTTTCAGTAGTAATACTGATTACTTGATGCCTCATAGAGTGCGAGACCTAAAGATTTGCTCGAGAAAAATGCCAGATTGCCCACCGAATGAGACAAAAAACTGAAGTCTAATAGAAAGCTATCTGACGTCTGAAGGCAAACCACATAATTGCAAGTAATAAGGCAGTGCTACTAACCACACAACTGCAATAAACAATATAGTATGGGATGTTTCTAAAGGTATTTTTAAAACCCTTTCAGCTCTTGTTGATTCACTTTAAAAGATGATCATGTGTGAGCAGTCACCACTTCCATATATTTCTTAATCTACATAAGTCTAAACATTTGGAGCAATACTGCTATAATGTGAATTTTGATACACAGTGGGCAAAATGGTAAAGAAAGATACAAATCCAATACCCTCATTTTTATCAAACCCAAGTGATTCAAAATTGCTATTCTTTTCAAACAGAAATGTCATGTTGTTGAAATAACAAGGTACTTTCTTGTACTTTGTGACATGGGCGAGTGTATGGGAAGTCAAATCGTAAGGACAGGTGAACGGTCCTCCTTAGGAGTGAAGAGTCTAATCAATAAATGACCAGCAAGAAGGGATCATCCTGATAACATGCACAACTTCTGAGAGGGTGAAAAATATGCCTCGAGAAGAGCAAGAAAGGGCAAGGAAGACCTTTTACCCCAAGGACCAGACTTCCAGTGGAGTAATGCAGAACTACCGAGAATTCACCCAGTGATTCAGGGACCAATAGTTCAGGAAGGACTGACTCCCCAAATAGGAAGAACTTTGAGACATAGTACCACATGTATCAATATTGGAAATAGAGATTACCCAATTGCGATTTTCTGCAAATTGCAATTAGGTATCGCTAATCCTAATGTCTGAAACTCCAGGAGTTTCATTTAGCGATTCCTAGTAAGTCGCAAACCGACCTACCTCATGAATATTAATGAGGTAGGTCGCAATTTGGACCCATTGTGAATCGCTAAAATCACAAGGATGGTGGCCTGCAGGGGTCAGCAAATCACCAGGGGTCAGTAAATCACCATGTCAGTGATTGCTTTTAGATAAAACAAGCATTTTTTTAATGCAGCCCATTTCCCTTAAAGGAAAACAGGTCGCGTTTAAAAAAATGAAAAATGAAAAGTTTTTTTTTCATTTTTAAAGAGCAGAGAGTGGTCCCTGGAATGACTGCCTGCTCTGAAAAAAATATTTTTGCTACCATTCCCAAAGGGAAAGCGGTCATGGCTTACTATCTACTTGAATTAGGTGGTAAAATGTGAATGTTTTGTGACCGAATTTCGGTCATAAAACATTCCTACATACCGCTGTGATTCAGTATTAGGAAGGGACGCCCTGAACATGCCCCTTCCTAATTCCGAATCAGTATGTATTCGCAATTACGAACTGTGATTTGGTAACATGTTACCGAATCGCAAATTGGAATTCATACATACCAAAATGCATTTTATTGTGTCCCATAGAGAGTACCATAGGAACATAAAAAAGTAACCTCAATGGATATTCGCTTGCAGTGGTAAAAAGCCTGAATGTTGACATGTGTTTGACCCGCAGCATATCATACAATGTCTCACACTAGCATTCTCACTGGCAAAGAAAAGAGGGGATAACAAAGACCACTATGATTTCAAAGATTTTACAATTTTGTCAAAGCTTTCTTCAGAATTCCAGATGGACTTTTTGGAAAATATGGTCAGGGTAGCAAATCTGAAATTGTTAGGGTTTCAAAACTAGTGAATAGCAAGCTCCTGCTAGATACAATACAAAGCTGAATTGTTAGGGAGAAATTCCCGTTAGGTGCATCCTCACTAATCACTTTGAATAAAGCATACAAATTACCCCCAAAAAAACATGCAGAGGTGAGAAGTTTCTGTGATCTGTGAAAGGCATCTTGGGTAATGGTGTTGAGAATGAGGCGGTGCGGTAAGCAGTGATTGGGAGGTGGTGTTGCTGCTTCTTAATCACAGTATGCACCCGCAGCAGTGGCAGCAAAAATTATGGCAGGTCAGGAAAGACTTTCTTGTCTTGAAGAACATGGAAACTTTAAAGCATTTCACCTCATTGAGTGAAGGTTTCACTTATCCACTCATTTGTAAGCAGAGGTATCATTCCTCAATACAACGTTGGGCCTAGATTCAGGAGAGAGAGGGTGCTTAACCAAGGGTAACATGATGGGTTGGCTGTGTCTCTAATTGCATGTTTTTTCATATCAGCCACAATGGGTAACACTTTGGGAGACTAGGGGCCTGATTTAGTTATGGGCAGGAGTAAATTTCTCTGTTGCCCTGACGGAAATGCCACCTGCCTAATTTTGAAATGACCATAAAGCTGACTGTCTTTGCTAAAGCACTGGCAGTAACCGCCATCACAGTAGTTCCTGTCAATGGTATTTGCAGGTTACTGCAGGGCTTCGACAACATCATGGAGCATTGCACCAAACTAATTACAATTTTATTTACAATAAAAAAGAATCCAAAAGCCGGATTTTATTTTTGAAAATAAAAAACAAAATGCTCCCCTTGCCGTGAGAGTTCTCTTCCATGGAGAGAGGAGCATTTATCCTGGCGGTTAAGGGCAGTGAAAACAGACCTCTAGTTCAGCCTATCTAAATTAGGTGGGCAGAAGTACTGGTCTGCCTCCAACGTCACTTACTCCACAGGGCCGTCAGAGGGGTTTAATCATGGCGAAGACAGAGTAGTCTCCACCATGATTCAACCAAGGTGTGCACGCATCTATATTCAGCAGCCGGACCACACTTTTGGCGGTAAGGATACTTCATCAATGTTGCGACGGAGCAAGGATAAGTTAATTACCTGTAATCCTAGTTCTCCTTCATGGGTTTTACTCATCAAAGTCATAAGCACTGAATAGTCCTGCCCACATGCGGGGACCCCGGAGCATATCCAAAAAGCATTGGCATAGCCAATAGGTCTCGCTTTTGGGACCTTATAAGTATTTAGTTATGCAGCACAATATCCTTGGTGCAACAACATTAACTGTGGCATGGTTAAACACTTAAAAGGTTCCAAAGGCGAGACATATTGGCTATGCCAATGCTTGTTGATTTATAAAAGCTGGTCACCGTGACCTATATAAACAGCCATCCATTTCCTCATAAACTCATGCAAACCACTCATAAGATGCTCCGATAAGCCTCACCCACAGTTACACACCTCGCTCCACGCGATTGGTGGGAAACAGCCCCACAAACCTGATTGGTCTCTTCCGTTTAGGAAACCTTTTCTAATATGGCAGCTGCTGATTACTTTGCGGCTTCGACCATACCCGCTAATCGGAGGTGCACCTTTTCCCAAATGACCACATTTAACCCACGAGTGACTCCACAGTGGCTCGTCACGATCACGTGTGCCCCTCTCAA
This sequence comes from Triturus cristatus, assembly GCF_964204655.1. Taxonomy (NCBI): domain Eukaryota; kingdom Metazoa; phylum Chordata; class Amphibia; order Caudata; family Salamandridae; genus Triturus; species Triturus cristatus. The sequence continues at coordinate 654,794,789 of NC_140584.1, forward strand.
GATGGCAGTGTAGTCACATGAGCCACTCCCAAGACGGCAGCCCCGCTGGAGGATGAGTTCCAAGATGCCCCTGACGTGGAGCCCCTGGAGCCCACACGGAGTAACATCATTGACCAACGTTCCCTGTAATGGATTTTTGTGGGTGGCAAAGGTGGTGTAGGCAAAACGGGCGACTCCCGATTTTTCAGCCAAAAGATACTCTCATTTTGCCAATCTCCCGACTGAAATTGCCTCTCCTTCAATCGAAATCAATGGGAAAAATACATTCTCCAGATTGTTTTAAATCTCTTCCCTCGTCTAAAATGTTGACATATATGTCATAGGTCCATATGTTTGGTAGGATATAACTGCCTCTAAGTTAGACAGAGACCAGTGGAGGAAAACAGCCAGCAAAAGAAGTAGGGACTAGTTTAGGGGGAGGAGACAGGCATGCGAGCAGGCGACTGACACATCTACAGATGTGGCGAAGGCTACCAGAACATGAAGGAGGTAATAAGCTCGGTGGCGTGGAAGGGGGAACATTATATAGCCGTAGCGGAGTGCAGCACCACGAGCAAACGGAAGAGGAGACAGGTGTGGGATGGGAGTCCGACACAGCTTGCTGGTGTGGAAGAGCTCACCTGTAAGGGAGGAGGCGACCAACTGGGAATTACACTGCAACAAAGGGTGACGGTGGATAGCTACTCTAGAACAGCTTCCAGGCCTCATAAATCATCTGAAGACGAACATACTTCAGAAATGCGGTTTTAGAAAATGGCGACTGGAAAGAATCAAAAAGCAAAGCCTGCAGCAAAGTTTAAATAATCAGGTGTCTGCTTTCACTTCCAAACATTTCACATTCACTGAACTGAAGGAGATGGAATGCCCTTCCCCTTGGCAAAAGCAAGCGGAGACAAGAAGCATGCGGCGCCCTATTACCCTTTCATTCTACCAATATGAACAGCCTGCGATATGCAGCGCATTCTCTCACTGCCAAGGCCTCAGCACCGTATGCAAATACGACGGCCCGAGGTGTAGCTCCAGTGCGTGGCATGCCCACAGTGCAAGTGAAAGTAATATAGCAATTTTATTGGGCCTGTCACATTCTATGAGGAAAGTGGTCATTGGAAAAAACTATATTTTTTTATGGCCAAGCTCCTGAGCAATTTTTCTCGTTACGAAATTGTCCTTTGAACGTTTGTTCTTTTGTTAAAATGGAACAGAATGCTTACTAGACCGTGATTTTTCTTTATTGCTAATTAGGCTTATGAAGGAGTCCTAGACGGTGGTATTATTGTCTATTTAAACATGATTTAATTGTTATTATTAAATGTCAGCTTATGTTTCAACATACACATCTAAGGGAAAGCCGCACTTTCAGAAAAACACGTAATCTACTTACATTTAGTAGCTGAAATTATTGTAAATATTAAAGTCCGTCATACTGCGCATGCACCACAACATCATTTTATACATCCTCCCTAAACATTCACTGCAATGAACATTCCGGTTAAGTTGTCCCTTGAGCCTACGAGCTAATATATTTAATCAGAGCAAGCATTTCATTGGATATTGTTTTGTTCCAGTAACCATGAAGCACTGGCAGTTATTTTAACAGGACAGAAGTTTCCCATGTCTACAAGCCAGCTCTGACCACAGCGCGAAATGTGTTTGTAAAGTTTGAGATAACCCCTACGTGTGATTAATGGGTGTTTATTGTTCCCGACTCGGTGATACTCATTTACGATGAACGCTTGCTGGTTGAAGTCCTAAAACAAAATAAAAGTCTGTCCTTGCAGGAAGCAGAGAAAACACAGTAAAGTGAGGGCAGGTCCACTTTGGCTGCCCGTCGTCAAGCAACGGTTCTAAAAGTACAGTATCTATTTCAAGTAGATTAACACTGAAGGTAGTATTAGTGACAAACATTCCTCTTTCACAGAAAAGTACTGTGGTAATCTAACAAGCAAGGTAAACGGTTTGTTAGGAAGGATGTTGGGCCTACTTATCAAGTGGGCAAAAATAAATATGAAAAAGTGTTGTTCTTGTTCCCAAACAATAGGATTTGTACGTCGAGAAAAAAGAAAAATCCACCTGTTCCGTTGTTGCTGCAAATGTAAAGCTTTCTGCATCCTTTATGGACCTAGTACGGGATATAAAGCAACAAATAAATGAATAACCCTGCATAAATGGAAAGCTGCCACAAATAAACACCTTTTTGCGACCAGTAGCAACTTCCACCCAATGTTCATGTATTATAACTGAGAACACCTTACTAGCACTCATTAAAAACCCAGATCATACATTGTATACACCGTTATAAAGAACCCAAAGCGGCTTAAAAATTTGCGCTCTCCATAAACGCGAAAACAGTTGCACCCTGTTCACGGATGTTAGCATTCATCGCCCTCTCTGTTCGCTCCAAACTCAAACAATATTACCATTATTTATCAGTTGAGCAATGCAAAGAAAGCACATGCGTACAAGAACCATTGGATACCCATTTCACGGCCTATGAAAAGTTTGACGCGGGGAACGCGCGTGGCCAAGGAAAACAAGCATTGGCCGCGCGGCTGTGAAAATGACACGGCCGAGCGGCCCGCGAAAGTGAAAGTAATCGCGGACGCGGTCAAGCACGGTGGAGTAAGACACATGGTGGCTGCGCGCGTGCACGCTCACGTGTCGTGCACGCAAGCTTTAGCCCACAGGTAGCACTTGGAAAACCCGCATACAAAATGTCTCGGCCAGACCAGCGCATACACTAGATCAGGCGAGACCTTAAAATATATGCATACAATCAGGAAACGTATTGTTCTACCTTTCCCTGCTTGAGCTCAGCTCAGCAGCAGGAGGGCAGAATCCTGTCTGTGGTCAGCAGTAGCTTGCTTGCAGACCCTGAAAGACTGTTATTGGGAGTACAGGGTCCCCTAATGAGCCCCCCACGACATGAGATCATACTTCCAGCGCTGGAATAGGAGTTGGGGTATGATTCTAATATATTTGATACTAAACATGACTGGGTTCGGGCAGCCATTATATAGTTAGACATCTCATAATGACTGATGTCCACGATATGTCCTAAAATGGCTGGATGCACCAACTCACACAGGCTGCAATGGCAGGCCTGTAGTTACAGTTTAAGTGTACTCCCATGGATGGAACCACAATACTTGCTGCAGCCCATGGGAGTCCCCTAGTGTACCTATGCCCTGTGTAGCTCAGTACCATATACTAGGGATTTATAAGGGTACACCAGCAGCCAATTGTGGAGGTATCAAAGACTTACCATGTCAATTTAGGAGAGAAAGCACAGATGTTGGGGTCCTGATTTGGAGGATACCAGCAGACTAAGTCAAAAACACACTGACACCAGACATAAAGTGGGGGTGATCATGAAAGCAGATCCTACTTTCCTACAACTGTGATACATCCAAAGGCCCTTCTTCAGTCTAGAATAAAGCAACTAAAAGCTGTGTTTACATTTAACACATTCAGCTTTCAATTTAAATGTTTTGTATGATGTTTTTAACATTTCAATAATTTTTATTGGTCAACCAGCAGTGTTAAACAATCTTAATTTGAATGTTTGCAAAATATAACCGCCATTTCACAGCAGTACATCTACCATAGAACAAACTATCAATGTTACTGTTCGAGTGGAAGGGGAAAAGTAGGTTGTAGGAATGTGGCATACGGCACCAAAGAGATCATCTACTATAAAATTGTTTTGTATACCCCATCATGTCACATGCATTATATCAAATGACAGTCCTTTCATCTCCACCACATTAACTATACTGCTACATCACAAGGTAAGTAGATGTGGAGGTGTTAGTAATAATGATACACTTACCATGCCGATATAGGGATAGGTGAGGTGCTAGATAGAATATTGTACAACCTATGTTCCCCTTAGGCTGTGCGCACACGCAGCCTTGCCTTTCCTTGCACCCAGATTCTCTCTAAAAGCACCCAGGTCACTTCCAGGAGCAAAAGGGCAATAAAAGGACATTCTGCCGTCGCCACGCGGCAAGTGTTTTCACACCGGCTGCATGGCGCCAACTAAATGTCCTTTTATTGTCTCTTTAGCCTCTTTCTTCTGTGGCAGGCTGCGCTGCAGGAGGTCCAGAACATCCCCAAAGACAAAGGGGCTGCTGCTTCAGTAAGTTTAAGAATGGAGGATTTCAGGAGGCAGTGTGAAATAAACGCGTTACCCCAGATTATTTTGTTTAAAGACTTGGCTAATACTTTTATACCGGGCCCCCTTTTCCTTCATTATCGCATATGAGATAATTATCTCAAATGAAAGAGCTCGTTCAAATATGTGATTTCAGGATGTGTTAGGGTTGTGCTGTGCATTCAGCAGTTGTCAGGCAACAATAAAATGTCAAGATAACACATGATTAATATTCCTGCTGGAGATAGATGAATCTTTGTCTAGTGGCAGTTTTGACTTATCATAAAGTAGTGTAGAGCGTTAATATGCCTGCTGCAAAGAACATGTACCATGCACATAACAGAACTGTATTTATGCGGATAGCTCCAGTGATTACTGCTTTTGTCACAGAGATCCTTTTGTTACTTGCAATTCATAAATTACAATCCTAATATAGCATAGTGACCTACGAATTGTTATCAAAGAGCTGCTTGCAAACTGCATAGTATAGGTTAGACCTTTATGCTTTTTTCCAGAGCTTTCATTATCCTAATGTTGCTAAAAATAGTCTGTTTGGGCAGAATAGGGGTATATTTACAAGGGAATGGCGGAGCGTGGCGTTAAGCTCAAAATGCTAACGCCACGCTCCACCATTCGAAAACGCAGGGATGCACTGTATTTACAAAGGTTCCGTGCATCCCTGCATTTTTACTAGCGATAGCGCTAAAGTAAGCTGCCTAGTGCCAACGCAGGCACCCTTGCACCATAGTGCAAGAGTGCCCGCGTTGAGGGGATGATTGTTTTTGTGCAGCAAGGTGTCCCTTCCTGCACATAAACAATCACAAATGGCGATTTGTAACTTCTATGTGTGCTGCATTGTGCAGCACACATAGAAGTTGCAAATCGACATTTTATAAATGATTGTTTATGTGCAGGAATACCTTCCTGCACATAAACAATAATTCATGGCATTTTACTGTTTCTATTTGTGCTACACAATTGGGCACACAAAGAAACAGCAAACATGAGGGAAAATAAAGCATTTCTCCTCGTTTCGCCATGTTAAGGCCAGGTTTTCCCTGGTCTTAATTTTGGCGCAGCCTCCTATTTATGCTGCCCTTGTAAATAGGGGGCAACGTCAGAATGCCCGCCACAACACCCAAAGTCCATCCCTTTCATGCTAAGTATAGCGTGAAAGGGGGCCTTATTTACAAGGCGGCGTTAAGCCTTCTTAAGTGGCTTAACACTACCTTGTAAATAAGGGGAAACCCCTAACGCAACAGGAACGTTGTTAAAAGTGACATTCCTGTGGTGATAGGGGCTTGTAAATATGTCCCACAGAGTCTTATTAGTAATGCTAACCCCAACCACTTGGGCCAATCCCATCCACTAGGGTAAGTTTTAAATCCTGAGTTTGTGCTTCTCCAGACCAAACACTCTTAAAATATACTGCCAACTAGTATCGATGACATGTGATTCCTATATCCTTTAATCCTCATTGTCTTTTGTAACATTTTCTATAGACTGATTTATACACATATGATTCATTGTCTCTGTATAATCTATGTGTGTGATGTAAAGTGCTCTGACACCCTACACTGGCATGAGTAGTGCTATACAACAAATGTATGCTGTGAGAGAGAGGAGCATTTAAGAGATGAAGTATACTGTTGGAGGGTGGTAGTGAGGGAATCTGTGGAGAAGGAGTCGTTGGAGGACCCCTAAAAAAGATTGGCATACGTGCACCACCACTGGCACTATGGAAGCAGTGTGTTTCTCGTCGTGGAGACATACCATATATACCATGAACTCAATGTTTGATAGTGATGCTTTTTAAAGATTTGTACTTGTCTTATTCCCATTAATATGTTAGTTGGCGTTTTTATTTTTTTATTTAACCAAATGTACTTAAACACTTTGTAAAGTGTCCACTCAATCGATATGTGAATTCTTTGAATATATGATTTTTGTAAGCAAAATATATATATTTTTTTAATTTAAATTCGAAAAACTGTTTTTATCTTAATGTTAAATGATCGCTGTACTGGGTGCTGATCCAGGCCAGGCCCTCCTGCACTTCTGGCGGCAGCCAAGGCTAGGGTTGGAAAAGCGCAGCTCCAAGATCTGTTTATGCTGTGTGCCTCTGATCTTACTGACCTAGTCAGTGTATTGCTTCCCTCGCCACACAGCTCCACCTGGTAGCTGTTGCCCCTGACGCATCTAGGTCCTGTGTTCGAGGCCACGATCCCTGCTGGCCCAGTGGGAATCATCTCTGCTTCTGGCAGGATGAGGGAGAAGTAGAGGAGAGCACAAAGGGAGAAAGGAAAGTGGGGAAGATAAAGAACCGTAAGTAGACAAGACAACAACTTTAAGAGGAACAAGATAAAGACAAGCAAGAGAGTTAGAGTGGAAGTGGATAGAGATAAGAAAAGGTGCGAGGAGGAGATAAGAGACTCATGACAATAGCAAAGAGAGGAATGATACATAGAATGATTAGGGAATAAGATTCGGTGTCACTAGGGTTCAGAGGTGCAAGGAGCCCACTGCACCCCTTTAATGGGTGTCTTTTAATACCAACACAAAGGTGAGGGGAGGTCAGTTTTTTGGGGGCTTAGATTAGGGCCGATGGTACCCATGCTAAGTCACTGATTTTAGTAGCTCGCACGCGGCACATACTTGCATATTAAGTTGTTGCTCGTGTTCAGTGCACGCAGCCTTGCCTGTAGTACACAAAGCACCTTTATTGCCGCACATAAAGGAAAAAAATTAAAGGGAACATTGTATACAACCCTCTTGATATAAAGTCTTAGGTCCTGATGTATTTCTTGGCAGTAAGGTTCTCTTCCAGGGGATACTCATCAATAGTCATAAGCACTGAATAGTCCCGCCCACGTGCGGGGACCCCGGAGCATATACAAAAATATATGCATACAAATATATATATATTTATGCCTGTAAAACATACATCAATATATATATATATATCAACAAGGGTTTTGCATTTTGTGGGATGCACTCGATGCAGATGACATAGCACAAAGGAGTTGCTGCCCCCAACCACCAGACAGTTTGTGCTGCGACGCATTTCGGGCTTTACACCCTCCTTCTTTGGCAACTTTCAGAAATAAACAAGCAACACTGCCAGGTGTTCCTTTGATTTATTTACATAGTCACGCCCCTGTGGACCGGCAGCTCACTTTTCTATCTCAAAGCATCCTGGGCCTGGTAGTCTCAAGTTCAATACCCATGTGGGTTGCTTTTTGCATTGTTGCATTGTGATCGGGATATTAAAAAGTTCTCACTGTATGGTACCACGTTTGCAGGAAACTCCCTGATAGTGCCCATCTGCTATTCACGCTGTCGGCTGCCCCAATAAACAGCCGTGGACCGCTGTAGATATCGCAGTGGTGCTTTCCTCGACCTGGCGGGCCGAATTATTTAACAACAAGGGTTTTGCCTTTTGTGGGATGCACTCGATGCAAATGATATAGCGCAAAGGAGTTGCTGCCCCCAACCACCAGACAATTCTCACTGCGACGCATTTCGTGCTTTACGCCCTTCTTCTTTGGCAACTTTCACAAATAAACAAGCAACACTGCCAGGTGTTCCCTTGATTTATTTACATAGTCACACCCCTGTGGGCCGGCAGCTCACTCCCGCCATCTCAAAGCATCCTGGGTCTGGTAGTCTCAAGTTCAATACCCATGTGGGTTGCTTGTTGCATTGTGATCAGGATATTAAAAAGTTCTCACTGCATGGTACAACGGTTGCAGGAAATTCCATGATTGTGCGCATCTGCTACTCACGCTGTCGGCTGCCCCAATAAACAGCCGCGGACCCGCTAAAGATTTCGCGGTGGTGCTTCCCTCGACCTGGCGGGCCGAATTATTTAACAACAAGAGATTTGCCTTTTGTGGGATGCACTCAATGCAGATGACATAGCATAAAGGAGTTGCTGCCTCCAACCACCAGTTTGTGCTGTGACGCATTTCAGGCTTTATGCCCTTCTTCTTGGGCAACTTTCACAAATAAACAAGCAACACTGCCAGGTGTTCCCTCAATTTATGTACATAGTGACGCCCCTGTGGGCTGGCAGCTCACTCCCGCCGTCTCAAAGCATCCTGGGCCTGGTAGTCTCAAGTTCAATACCCATGTGGGTTGCTTGCTGCATTGTGATCAGGATATTAAAAAGTTCTCACAGCGTGGTACCACAGTTGCAGGAAACTCCCTGATAGTGCGCATCTGCTACTCAAACTGTCGGCTGCCCCAATAAACAGCCGCGGACCCACAGTAGATATCGTAGTGGTGCTTCCCTCGACCTGGCGGGCTGAATTATTTAACAACATGGGTTTTGCCTTTTGTGGGATGCACTCGATGTAGATGACATAACACAAAGGAGTTGCTGCCCCCAACAACCAGACAGTTTGTGCTGCGCCGCGTTTCGGGCTTTATGCCCTTCTTCTTTGGCAACTTTCACAAATAAACAATCAACACTGCCAGGTGTTCCCCCCGATTTATTTACATAGTCACGCCCCTGTGGGCCTGCAGCTCACTCCCGCCATCTCAAAGCATTCTGGGCCTGGTAGTCTCAAGTTCAATACCCATGTGGGTTGCTTGTTGCATTGTGATCAGGATATTAAAAAGTTCTCACTGCGTGGTACCACGGCTGCAGGAAATTCCCAGATAGTGCACATCTGCTACTCACGCTGTCACTTGCCCCAATAAACAGCCGTGGACCCACAGTAGATATCGTGGTGGTGCATCCACCGACCTGGCGAGCCGAATTATTTAACAACAAGGGTTTTGCCTTTTGTGGGATGCACTCGATGCAGATGACATAGCACAAAGGAGTTGCTGCCCCCAACAACCAGACAGTTTGTGCTGCGACGCGTTTTGGGATTTACGCCCTTCTTCTTTGGCAACTTTCACAAATAAACAAGCAACACTGCCAGGTGTTCCCCTCGATTTATTTACATAGTCACGCCCCTGTGGGCCTGCAGCTCACTGCCCACCATCTCAAAGCATCCTGGGCCTGGTAGTCTCAAGCTCAATACCCATATGGGTTGCTTGCTGCATTGTGATCAGGATATTAAAAAGTTCTCACAGCGTGGTACCACGGTTGCAGGAAACTCCCTGATAGTGCGCATCTGCTACTCACGCTGTTGGCTGCCCCAATAAACAGCCGCGGACCCACAGTAGATATCGTGGTGGTGCTTCCCTCGACCTGGCGGGCCGAATTATTTAACAACAAGGGTTATGCCTTTTGTGGGATGCACACGATGCAGATGACATAGCACAAAGGAGTTGCTGCCCCCAACAACCAGACAGTTAGTGCTATGACGCATTTCGGGCTTTACGCCCTTCTTCTTAGGGTTTTGCCTTTTGTGGGATGCACACGATGCAGATGACATAGCACAAAGGAGTTGCTGCCCCCAACAACCAGACAGTTAGTGCAATGACGCATTTCGGGCTTTACGCACTTCTTCTTTGGCAACTTTCACAAATAAACAAGCAACACTGCCAGGTGTTCCCCCCCGATTTATTTTAATAGTCACGCCCCTGTGGGCCTGCAGCTCACTCCCGCCATCTCAAAGCATCCTGGGCCTGGTAGTCTCAAGTTCAATACCCATTTGGGTTGCTTGTTGCATTGTGATCAGGATATTAAAAAGTTCTCACTGCGTGGTACCACGGCTGCAGAAAATTCCCTGATAGTGCGCATCTGCTACTCACGCTGTCGCCTGCCCCAGGCATATATATAATGCATATATAAACACACATATATACATCCTAAATATCAAATTAGGCTAAAGTATGCCAATATTGCATAATATTTTTTCATTTAAAATAAAACATATTGCAACATTTCCAAGACATAGAGAAATGTACTCTTAACTTGTCTAACCACAGACTTTATTTTTAAGGCAAAAGGCAAGGTAATAGCAGGCAGCTAGCCCAGAAGGCTGCATATCAAAAGGGCATAAAAAAACACTGGTGCCGTTCCTTTAAGACCTCCAGGCTCCCATCATGCCCCACAGGTGACAATTAGGTCAGATCTTTTTAACAGTGTATTATATTGTATAGTGATCATCAGGAAATAGAGTGCTGTTATAAAACATGGTATTCGTCCGGGGAGGAGGGAGGGTTGCTTATGACTTTGATGAGTATACCCCTGGAAGAGAACTAGGATTACAGGTAAGTAACTTATCCTTCTCTTCCAGGGGATACTCATCAATAGTCATAAGCACTGAATAGAGTAGCAACCCCATCCCAAGAATCCTGCGGATGAACACCAGTATAGCAGATACACCCTGAACAACATTTTAACCAAACAAATTCTTCAAGGTAGCTTGCCCAAACCGAGCATCCGCCTGGGTATCAGAATCTAGGCAGTAATGGCGCGCAAAGTTGTGAACTGAAAGCCATGTAGCCGCTTTACATATCTCTTGAATGGGTACATTCCTGAGAAAGGCCGTAGGGGTGGCTTTACCTCTTGTGGAATGAACTTTTGGCCTGCCAGGGAGCTGTTTGTTAGCTAACTGATAAGATAAGGTGATACAAGATACTAGTTAAATCAATGAGGACATTGTTCCATGTTGGCGGTGAAACAAAAATAGCGATCACCTGCTCAACAAAAAGGAAGGGGAGAAAGAAAGAGTGTAGAGGGGGAAGGGAGGTAGAGGGGAGGTGAAAAGAGGCAGAGAGAACTTTCCCCAGTGTCAAGGATCCAATCCCGAAGGGGAGGACTCAATTTAGCCTCTTGTTGGCCCTCACACACCCCGAAGGATGTCTTGCTTCATCATTGGGCTTGTTGTTGCTCCTCGTCGGGCCGGCGCTGCAATGCCCGACGGTCCCCCGAAGGGTCTCTTTATCGGAGGTCTTTTAAAGAGAAAAGCCGTTAGGGGAGTGCGGGTGTGTGGGCTTAAAAAATAGTGGTGGAACCAAGAGGTAGGTGATTGCGTGCGTGCAGAGTATGTGAATAAAAATGCCTAGGGGTGTCCAAAAAGTACTACTTTAATGTTGTGGGGCCCCTGGCAAATTAAAAAGACCGATAGGTCAAGGGGTCACTGTTAAGCGCAAGGTGCTAGTGTGACTTATAAAAAGGTCGACATGTTTCACGCCTAGTTAGCCCGGGAGGGTCAGTGGCGTTTCTTCAGGACCTAACTTAGTGGGAGGATGTGCACGGTGAAGACGGGGGTTCCAGAGGTTGGAAGGGTAACCTGCGTCTAAGAAAGGTAATGAGAGGTACGGAGCTGCGGAGTACAGTGACCTATTCAGCAGATTCAGAGAAAGCGTACCAAGCTAGTGTTACCTAGAAGGGGAAATTAACGGGGGGTGAGGGGGGGGGGGGGTGAAAGAAAGGAGGGGAAGGGGAGGGGTAACAGACACACATGGATGTTTTTAGACAGAACTGGTATAAATATAAACAACAGTTTATCGAGAGAACACAGCGAAAAACTGTCCGTGCCCCCGATTGCCATCCAAGTAGTGGTCGTGCAGTCACACCAATGATAGTATGCAAAGAAACATACACAGATGCCATGTCAGCCGTACAACATCGGTGCCAGACACACACATCTAAACGGAAGGTAATGTATGGCCCATAGGAGGGGGGCGGTGTTAGAGATTAAAAGTAACGTTTAAAGTGGGTCAACATCTGTGCCAAACAATAACTGACGTTATGAGGGGGCAGTCTGTGCAACTCGAAAATAATAATAACACGGAGGTAAACCGTAGCGTATGCAGTCCACATACCAAGGATCAAGCCCCAATATACTCGTAGGTGACGGGCAGTGGTTAGACAGAAAGCTCAGAACATACGTAGAAACTCCGTTCGTCTCAGAGGAGTGGGTATAATAAAGTTGACATACAAAAACTACATACGGGACTAACACACACGTATACCCTGCTCCTTACCCTCGTAAGTGTAAGCGAGGGCTTCCTAGGTGTTGCCTTGGCTGCCTGCGCCCTATTTGCTAAAATGGCAAAATGACAAAGCATAAGTAAATTGGTACTGGGGCCCCAAAGCAAGGACAAGCTGCATATCGGGATCGTGGAGCGTCTCCCATGCGGACCCTGCGTTGTTGAGTACTTACGGTTGCGTCGGGGGCCGGCTCATTCAGCGGACTCTGCATCCACCATCTTATTGAGACTATGACTGCGGAAGAATGATGGTGTCCTCCCAGTCGTTGAAGACTTGAGACCACTGGTCCTCTAATGCCTGTTGTAATGGTCTCCTCTGTAGCCTGGCACTGGGGACAATGAATATGCGAGACACCATCGAGCCCAGCAGAGAGGATACCTGTCTGGATGTGGGATGAGGTGTGCGGAGGAGTGTACGACATTTGTGGAGTATTGATGATAGTCTCTCCTCCGAAGGACAAGCTCTTGTGTTTGCAGAGTCTAGGGTCGCGCCCAAGTAGTGGATCCTATGAGTTGGATTGAGAATAGACTTCTCGAAGTTGACGCACAGATCCAACCGATTTAAGAGTTGAATGCAGTATTACAGGTGTTCTTGCAGGAGATTGGGAGAGGCACTATTGAGCAACCAGACGTCTAGGTAAGGAAAGATGAAGATCTTTTGCTTTCGCAGGAAGGCCACGAAAACCACCATGCATTTTGAAAAAGTTCAGGGAGCCAATCTGAGTCTCAAAGGGAGGACTTTGTACTGGAAGTGCTCTGACTCTATCTTGAATTGTAAAAATGTCCGATGCTTTCGAGAAATTGGAATGTGAAAATAAGCGTCCTTATTATTATTATTATTATTTACTGATTTGTAAAGCGCATGGCTGCCCGTGAGCGTCCCAGCGCTAATGACAAGAACCTGCTGAGGGAGGCCCTCATGGAAATAGCCAAGTTTTAAGTGCTCTGCGGAATGAGAGAAGATTGGGTTGCGCTCTAAGGTTAGGGGGGAGAGTATTCCATAATTTGGATGCATTATATGAGAACATTCGACCGATCTATGAAGCTCATCGAGTCTCCTGATGGATATAGGGAACAATTTGGTGTAGTGCCAACATCCTGAATCTCTCTCCGAGAATGAGTATAGGCCTGTACTCCTTGTCTGGACCTTTATTTGAAACAAAGAAAGAACGGGAATAACTCCCCTGTTGATGTTGTAGCCAGGGATCTTTTTCGATGGCATGTTTTTGTAACAAGATGGAGACCTCTGCTCGAAGCAGCTATAGCTGATGTACTGAAGATCTCTGAGGGGGTATAGCAGGTGGTGGATATTTGAATCTGATTGAGTACCCATTCCGCGCAATATTGAGCACCCAGTTGTCCAGTGTAATTTTGTGCCACGCGTCCAAGTGACACATTATACTTTCCCCCACCGGAGTGGGTAACAGAGCTGGGGAAAGCAAGCACTCACTGATTGAGCTGTTGTTTTGCCAAAGGGGTTGTTTGACTGGAGGCCCCTCGCCCACATCCAGGTCAACGCTGATGATAGTGCGATCTCGCATGATGTTGGTGCGATGACCAGTGAGGTGATTGAACCCTGTGCTGGTATTAGCGGCAGTCATAAGGACGATATCAACATCTGAAGTCCTTCCTTTTCTCCAGATCGACCGCCTTCAAGGTGTCCAGTTCTGACTTCATTCTGGACATCTCATCGTCTGCATGAGAGCCAAAAAGAGAGGTTCCATTGAAGGGAAGGTTAAGAATTCTGTGTTGGGCCTCCAGTTTTAAGTCCATGAGTCACAACCAGGAGGATCTCCTAGCGCAGATGCCATGTGAATAGCCATGAGCTGCCAGATCTGATGCATCAGCTGCTGCACTTATGATCTGGTTCGCTATGAGCCCTCCTTCAGGCAGGATCTCTTGAAAATCCTGTAGGTCTTCTTTAGGTAATTTGTCAGTAAACATTGAAAGTGAGTCCTATAATGAACGATCTTATTGACCCAAGAGAGCGGAAGCGCTAGCAACTTTCATGTAAGAGGCAGAGGTGTTACGCATGGAGTCCATGGATTTGCTGTCTTCATCAGGAGGGACTGCAGAGGAGGAAGCCCCCATGTGCGCCTTCCTTGCTGCTGACACTGTGACAGAATCCGGTGGAGGATCAGACCGTAGGAACAGTGGATCCTGTTCTGGGGCTCTGTATTTCTTGATTATGCATTGTGGTGTTGCTCCAACTGATGCGTGAGTTAGAAACGTATGTAGCGCTGGTACTAGTAGCCCAGGAACCAAAGGGAGCAGAGGTCTAGTGGACGACCTGTGATGGAGGGTCTTGAATATGGCAGACGTCGGGAAAGGCATCTCAATATTGAGTATTGCGGGAGAAGCCAAGATGGCGACCGGGACGGCAGCGTAGACTCCCGGCTCCGTGAACCTCCGCATCCCGCACGGATATCCTGCACGAGATCCTCAGCCTGTGCTATGCGATTGTGTTTCTGAAGGAGAGTGGCACCCGATCGTGTGACTCCGAGGTTTCTGGCTGCGGTATCGCCGGAGAAATGTGCATTTGAACTTTGCGGCCCGTGCAGCCCTGGAGCCAGGACCTCGAGTGGACGCCTTGGCCGGGTGGCAGTTCAACAACAGCGGCCTGTGGTGACTGGGTGGAGTCGGTCCACCGGAGCGGTGCCAAACTCGGCCTACATTTCGTCGGGGTCGTTCCTACTGTCAAGCGTAGCGGACCGAGTGCATGCCCGGGGGTGCAATTCTCAGATCCTCCGGTGATTGCCCCTGCCTTTGATGGTGAGCTGCCCGGACGCCGCCCGTATCTCGCCCTGATCCTTGCGGGCCGCTCCCGGATTTTCGCAGGAGCTGGTCAGTGGTGGGGACGACTGTTGCCCGTCACAACGCAACGGATAACTTTTTGCCTGCCCCCGGAACCCTGTCTCCAGCGACGTGGACCTCGAGGCGCTTGTCCCTGGGTCCCGGCCCCAATACGGGTCGGGCATATTTGGCGGCCATCTTGTTGCGATGCGGCCTACCATCCTGTCCACTGGGTCGCAGCAGGATTGGGAGTGTGTGACTTTTGGGAGTGTGGCGGAGCGATCGCAGAGAACTGTGCTGGGGTACGGCGACCTCCTCGAGGCCCTTGGTGCTCTTCATTCCTCCTTGGTTCAGGGCGTCGGGGTCTTGGGGAGTAAGCTCGACGGTGTGGCATCAGCGTTGGGACAGCGGCGGCCCGCCTGTCCTCAGGTACACAGGACTTCCCACACTGCGCACAGGAGAACACTGTTGCGGCCACCCCTGAGATTAGCGCACTGTCGGACACTCCGGACAATATGCTACCGTGTGATCGGCTAGCTGAGGGCCTGATCTGTCCCGGAGGTATTGGACCTGAGTGGGAGGTGGTGGCCTCGTCCCGTACACAGCCTCCGGCGACCCGGGGACAATTCCAGCAACAATCGTCTACCTTGGCTGCTTCTGCCATCCTGGACCTCGAGTGCAGTGCAGATCCTGGGGCGGCACTGGGAAGCCCGTCCCTCCATGATGCGGACTGTGTTGGTGCTCAGAGACTTCCACCCCACCTGTGTGCGTCGCTTCTCGGTCGGTTTTGGACACTCCTCTACCTTGGAACATCGGACATGGCGCTGGGTCGAGGGGTAGGCATGGGCAGAATTGTAAAGAGTGGTCAGGGATAAGACTGCTCCTTCAGGGGTGGTCATCTAGTGGACGGGCGGGCTCAGGGGTTGCGTGCTCTCATGGCATAGCTATCAGCATAATAGGTGCATAATGTTCCCCATCTTTCTTTGTTACGATCGATTTTGTGTTGTTTATTGTTTACTTTGGGGAAAACTTACCGTGCGGGAGGGAGAAGCCGGGGGTATGTTTTGAAGGCCCTCCTCCAGTTTATTAACACTTTCTATACCCCCCCGTCTGGTGGGGTTCTTTTCCTACTTCTTTTTCCCTATTCTTCTATATTTCGGGTCTGGTTCTAGGGCGACAGGCACACTGCTGGGGGGGGGGCCGTACTCATCTGCAGAGGTGCAGGGTGGGGGGTTGGGGGAGGGGATTCTTTAGTCTTTCACCTCTTTTTCCATGGCCTCCTTTTTCTTCTTTGATTCCTCTTGTTTTTCTTTTTCTGGGATCAGTGTGATACACCTCCTTTGTTATGACTCGTTGCCGTTTCATGTGTGCCACAATTTCCGGGGTGTTTTCTGGGAGTTCGGGCGGGGGACTGCAGGCGCAACTGTTTATGATATTCTTCCCCATCCTGAATTTCCTGTGTCTGCGCCATTGATCCAATAGATTGCTGTTTATTGCTTGCGTCTATTACTCTGCATACCTTTTATCGCTGTTGGGAAATTGTTCGGCACCTGATCCTTCTGTCTTGTTCCATTGTAAAATGAAAACCTTTTTTCTCCTGGTGTCCTACCGGCGCTGTTCACAGTATTAGCATGAAGATTCTGCTCCCCGAGGTGCTGCCTGTGTTTACATTTGATCTTTGTTGCTCTGATTGCTTAGCGGCCGGCCCCAGGGGGTTGTAGGCCCATACTTGTTCTTGATTGACATGTCAATAAAGGTTTTTCAAAAAAAAAAAAATATTGAGTATTGCAGCCCCTCTACAAAGTACCTCGTTAAACATCATGATGTCATCCATTGGTGATACTCAGGTGGGATGAGTAGACGATAAGGTAGAAGAATAGTCTGCCAACGAAGATCTGGAAGAGTTGGTAGACCATGATGGAGACCTGTGTCTAGGCTCTCGAGGTCTTGGCATATGAGAATGTCGGGATCCAGACTGGGAGCGCGTTAGAGGTGACCGTGATCGATGTCTTCTTGTAGTTGATCGACCTTGTGGCTGGTGTTGGTGGGTGCACAGAAGTACGAGAGGGAGAATATATTTGAGAGTAGTCAGACCCTGGACTACGTCTTGGCATTCTCCACTCCTTCACACTCCTCAGCCATCTCAGAGATACATTGATAGGAGGTGTATGCTGTTCTTGAGCTAGGGAACCCTCGGGCGTAATTTGAACAATCCTCAGGCCCAGGGAGGATGAAGCACTTCTCGACGACATCCTTTTAGAATTTGGATCCTGAGTTTCCGCCTATTGAATTTCCCTCGACATAGAAGGATCCCTTGACGTTGGTACTGGTGACCGAGTCATTCTCTGTCGCTTAGCTGGTGGGGACATATGGGAGGACAGAGGTCTCAACGTCCATCTTACCGGTGGCGATGTCCTCGAAGGTGATCGAACTCGCCCTGCCGTGGGTGATGATGCAGCCGAGCATCTGTGAACAAGACTTGCCATCGGTGGCGCCTTCGACGTCAGAGCCTCTGAGGTGTCCTCAACGTCGGTGGTGTACTCGAAGTCAGCACCGGAGACTTTGACGGTGACCAGCCATGTCAGTGTTTTCGACGTCGAGTGTCTGCACTCCGCTGTTGTATGTGAAGCGGACCTGGATCGTCGACGAGGGAGGTTGGACGTCAGCCGATGAGAAGCTGATGCATGTGTAGATTTAGACTTACTTGCCATGCCTGGCGTCGTCTGCTTCGACAGTGATAGGACTTTCGGCATCAGCTGTGATAAAGGTCTTCCTGTCGACGACTGAGAAGCTGACGGTGAGCAAAGGGGTATTTTCGACATCCATCTTTTCCCCGACGGCGAATCCGACAGATGTCTTTTTTTTCCCCCCTTTTTCTTATGCTCAGACCTTACTTGAGATGAGTGCTCTTTAGAAAGATGTCTTTCCAGGCCACTTGTAGATTCCCTTCCTCTCTCTTGGATGGCATTCAGTTTGATCTTTTCCCTTTCAAGAAGGGTCATTCCGGAGAACTGCTGGCAGGAGTAGCACTTGTCAGGTCTGTGTGAGGATGGTAAGCACACAACACAGACCGAGTATGGGTAGTATTTTGCATTTTCTTCCCACAAGAAGGACACTTACTACACAAGGCTGGTTTTCTGACTATAATAATAGCAGGAAAGTCAGAAAGGATGGTGGAAAAGTACTTCTAGTACTAAAAAACATTGAATGTAGTAAAAAAATTATACTTCACAAAATCAATTAGTGAGTGAAATCCACTAACTGATGAGCTCAATGCTCCAGGATCATCACAGAAGGAGCCAGAACAAAGAACTGATCTAACTGTGGGGCATGATGGGAGCCTGGAGGTCCTGGAGGTCTTAAAGGCACAGCGCCAGATTTTTTACGTGCTTTCTATATGCAGCCTTCTGGGCTAGCTGCCTGCTATCATCTAGCCTTTTTCCTTAAAAATAAAGGCTGTGTTCAAACAAGTTAACAGTACATTTCTCGATGTCTTGGAAATGTTGCAATATATGTTTTATTTTAAATCAAAAAATACAATGCAATATTGGCACAGTTTAGCGTAATTTGATATTTAGGCTGCATATATGTGTGTTTATATATGCATAATATATTTACAGGACTAGTCCTTAGTTGTTGGTTAAAAAACAAATTACTCACCTGTACACTGTGGTTCTCCAGTATTGATATCTTTTATAGATTCACATGCTTGAATCTCCCCCGTCGTCATGGTGGGAGTCCCACGGTAACAGTAAAATAGCAGTATAACAGCTTAAAGGATAATCTCACTTGAAAATCAATAACATTTAGTAACCTGTTAACCTCATTAAAGAACATCCAAACTCCAGCCAATCACATCACAGACCCAGAGCCATCCTCTGCAGGGCCACCATGCCTCAGATTTCAAGCACAAGTGTAGTTCGTAAAATATTAGAGGTAGGGGAGGACAGAGGGCCGCATGTGAATCTATAAAATATATCAATACTGGAAAATCACAGTGTACAGGTAAGTAACTTGTTTTTTTCCAGTATTGTATCCTTTATAGATTGACATGCTTGAATCAGACTAGTAAGCAGTGCATAAGATAAAGGAGGTGGGAAAAACAGGTGAACCATCCCACCATGCGAGCATAGTATTAAAACCAGAATCGCAGACAAATACCATAACCTCTGCATATATCCCCCCCAAAAAAAAAAAATATATATATATATATATATCTCTATATATCTATATATATATATATAGAGATATATATATATATACATATATATATAGATAGATATAGATATATATATATATAGATAGATATAGATATATATATATATATATATATATATATAACATTTGTCACAACCCCAAGAGAAGAACAAACTCAGAATAGTGGTCTAGGCAAGAAGCAATAATATTAATAAAGATAATAAAAGCTCTTAATAAACCTCAATAAAATTAGGCCTACCTTAAGCGAACAGAGGACGTAGGGCACCTTGACCAACAGCAATATCCATCTGCTGCAAGGTATCTAGGCAGTAGTGCCTTGAGAAGGTATGGACCTTTGTCCATGTTGCCACCCTGCAGATGTCGGGTAGAGACATTCCGGCAAACAGGGCCGAGGACGTTGCCATCTACCTAGTGGAATGGGCAGTTACTTTAGATGTTAGCAGGCGTACCGCTCTTTCATGACAGTTCACTATAGTAGAAGAAACTCAACGTACAATAGAAGCTCTAGTCAAAACCTGACCCTTCCTAGGGGCAAAGAAGGTGATGAGGAGTTGGGTAGATTTACGAAAAGGTCTTGCCCTTAGAAGGTAAAACTTCAAGCATCATTTGATATCCAAAGAATGAAGAGCTCTCTCCGCCGGTGTAGACGGAGCAGGAAAAAATGAAGGCAGGACTACAGGTTCATTCAGGTGGAATGTGGTAGGTACCTTAGGGATGAACAAAGGATCAGTATGGAGCACCACTCTGTCCTGCTGAAATTGTAGGTAAGGCTCACTTGCTGTGAAAGCCTGAATTTCGCTATGTCTAGCAGACGTGATGGCTAAGAGAACAAGCATTGGCATAGCCAATAGGTCTCGCCTTTGGGACCTTATAAGTGTTTAGCCATGCACAAGTTGATGTTGTTGCACCAAGGATATTGTGCTGCATAACTAAATACTTATAAGGTCCCAAAAGCGAGACCTATTGGCTATGCAAATGCTGGTTAGAGAGGGTCGACTGAAAACGGCGGGAGGTGCTTTTTTATGTTTTACAAAGCAGGGATAGTTAGTAGTTGTTT
This sequence comes from Triturus cristatus, assembly GCF_964204655.1. NCBI lineage: Eukaryota > Metazoa > Chordata > Amphibia > Caudata > Salamandridae > Triturus > Triturus cristatus. The sequence continues at coordinate 654,814,909 of NC_140584.1, forward strand.
CAAGAAAGCAATTTAATGAACAGGCAAGCTACTGGGTTTAAAAGTTGCATTTTATGTATGTTCTAACCGCCTGTTCTGTATTTCTCTGCTGAGGAGCGCTGTCATTCTGTGTGCTTGCTTGAAGAAAAATTGCAGTCCTTCTTCTATGTTTGTGAAATGTCCCGGTTTTGGCTTTAACATTCTGGTCACCCTAGCTAAAGTCCTTTCAGCCTAATGGGCGTACATTAGAGACAGATCACAGCAGTTATCACAGCAATTTAAAGCACTGGACCCTTACAATGAAAACAAAACGTTGTCAAATTAATAGCAGCTAGCAGTTAGGTGCCACTCAAAATGTCACACATGCCTTGGAAAAGACACAAACACTAAAATGTTGAAATGTCACACACAAGTAATCAGAAAACTTGGCAGCCCTGCTCGAGAAACCAGTTCCGGTACTTTTTAAGCATTTTAACAGCTAATTATTACCATTCATAGTTTCTATGAAAGTTGTTCATTAGCTGCCTTAGACAGGTGCTTACTCGGTCTTGACAAAGAATGTGACAGTCCTATATTTACGATCGTGCTGCGCATTGGATTAACCATTCCCTGTGATCCTTTGCACAAATGAGCTGCTGAGAAGCTAGACAAGTGAAACTTCTTAATCACGTGTAACGAGAGTCCATAGCGGATTGGCCCATCAAGCATTGTGGACGTATAGCGTAAAGCTGGGATTGGCTGTTGCTTAGAGATACCACTTTGCGTCGTGAGCCTTTGAGGACTGGAGTACGGAAGCTAAATGTGTTCAGAATTGTGTGGCTTTCAATCGGCACGGGGTGTTTGGGGCCTGGAGCAGCGCGTACAGGTTTGATGAGCCCTTCTTGGGCAGCAACAACATGGAGAAGGAGGCGAGTGGAAAGGAGGCGTCCCCAGAGTGTCAGGTCAAATACTTTACTCTTGAAGAGGTTAATAAACGCAGCACATCTAAGGAGGCCTGGCTGGTCATTCACGATCGGGTGTACGACGTGACACACTTTGTGGAGGAGGTGAGCTTGACAGAGTGAGAAGGTGGGACAACAGGTGCTGCGGAAACTGCTAGGCTGGTAGTGGGTTGGACCGTAGACCTGAAGAGGAAGGAGGTGGGCAGGACCTTAGGCAGGTGTTTAGGTTTTTTGATGGCAACCGATTTATGAGAGATGGAAGGGTTAAGTTTCTCAAATACAAGACGGAACTTTGTATTTATTTATTTGTGGTTTTGTATAGGCCAGGCTTCATCTGAGGGGATTCAGATTGTTTGACGTAGTGGGATGTGAAAACATCATGCAGAAATCAATCGCGGTGATTGGCGTCATAATTCGGTTAACCAGGTATTCCGAATGAAAAACCGGGACGGCCGTAGACATAACAAGCGTTGGCCGCGCGCGAACGGCCGGAGACGCAATATGTGGTGGGGGAGGGGGAGAAGCGGGAGTTGTGTGTGCGCGTGCGTCATCGTGATCGCGATCGCTCTGAAAGCGAAAGTGATCGCGATCGCGATGATGCACGAGTTTTCAAAGTGCTGCATGCACGATCGCATGAACGCAAGCGTTAGGCCAGCCAGCAGCACTTTGAAAATCCCACATACAAAATGTCTCTCCGAGCCAGCGCATGCGCTGGGCTCAGCGAGACCTAAAAATCACCTTCCAAGAAAGGTATTTCAAATCACACTTGTGAATTGGTTCAAAAGGTGATTTCATGAGATGAGACAAAATAATGTTCAATTGCCAGAGCACTGAAGGAGGTCGAACTGGCGGGTAGGCTCTAAAAAGACCTTTCATAAATTCTTTCACTAGACTGCAGGACCATAGGGACAAGTGATTTGAACGTCTCCTATACCTAGAAATTGCAGCCAAATGAACTTTAATCGAAGAGGGGAAAATGCCAGCCTTGACCAGAGATAAGAGATACGGCAAAACATCCTCCGGGGGAGAAGAGAGTGGATGGCAAGAGTGTTTGCACACCAGGAGCAGTATCTTTTCCATTTGGTCGAGTAACACTTGACAGTGGTGGGAGCAAAGGGCCTTGTTAAGTATGGAACGTCACTCCTAAGAGATAGTTAATTCACCAAACTCCGCGTGGTGAGTAGCCAGGCCGACAAGTGAAGAGAGTGAATCTGTGGATGAACCACTTTGCCTTGGTCCATGGAAAGCAGACGTTCCGAAAGATGAAGACGTATTGGAGAAGCCTCTGATAGGTGAAACAGCTCTGTGAACCAGAATTGCCTTGCCCACACCGGAGCAATGAGAATGATGCGGCAAGGTTCCCGTTTCATCCTCTGTAGAACTTTTGCCATTAGTGGGAATGGAGGGAATGCGTAAGTAAACTCCCATTCCCAGGAAAAGTGGAAGGCATTCATCAGAGAACCCGGCTGAGGAAATCTGCTGGCGTAGAATTCACATTTTTTGTTGAGTAATATAGCGAACAGATCCAGGGCTGGAAATCTCCGACACTGAAATATTTTTTCCAGCTGAACTGCATCCAACTCCTATTCGTGACACTGCTTGGTGTCTCTGCTGAGAGAATCAGCCCATTCGTTTAACACCCCTGGAACGTGCTGGACTTGTAACAAAATATTCTGGTGAATCAGCCAATTCCAAATTCGCTGCGCCAGACTTGAGAGAGCCAGAGATCTCATACCCCCTTGTTTCTGCAGATAGAACATGGTGGTTGTGTTGTCCATGCGGACGAGAATCGACAAACCCTTTATCCTTGTTAGGAAGGAACGGAGCCCTAGGAAGACTGCTTTCAGCTCCAACAGGTTTATGTGGCATAAAGACTCCTGGTCCGACCACCTCCCTTGGACCTGAAGTTCCTGGAGATGAGCTCCCATCCTTCCATGGAAGCATCTGTTGTCATTATCATCAAAGATTTCGCTGGGAGGAAGGATAGGCCTTGTGAGGGATTGCTTCTTAATGTCCACAAAGACATCGCCCTGATCATCCATGGCGTGATTGACACAGTGTCGTCAAAGGGGCCTCAAGCTTGGATCCGTTGGGAGTCGAGCTGTTCCTGAAGAGGTCTCATCTGCAATCGAATCAGTGAGGACACATAAACCACAACTTAAGAAACCCAGACAATGGAAAAGGATCACTCGAGACATAGACCTTAATGACTTGACATCCCTCAGCAATAACGTCTTGCCTCCTCCAGCGGACATGTCAGATGTCCATGACCTTACAAACCAATACAACAACTTCATGATGACCATTCTTGATACAGTTGTGCCCTAACAGCTAAAAAGACTGTCCACTAGAGACTCCAAACCATGGTACAAACCGGAGCCTTAATGAAGAAAGACGCAATTTGAGACTAGCCGAACGAGTGTGGAGATCCTCGCCATCCCTAGAACACCTCCAGCTCCTGCGATCACTGAGGAACACCTACAATAATCACATCAGAAACTCCAAAGCAAATTTCAACTAAACAAAGCCAAAAATTGTCCAAGAAAACTGTTCGAAATTATCAACATCAATCTACTCAAAAACCCAACCCCTGCACATTGGGATCCCTTCTGCTGCCAAACTGCAACATATTTGCCTCCTTTCTTGAAAAGTCTAAAAAGATTGAAAGTGATCTCCAAACAGCATTTGCGCTCCTCCCGATGATACCCCCAAATAGCCCAGGCCAGCATATGATCGTTCAGCACCCAGACCTACATGGACTTTCCCTCAAAAACAACGCACTGTGGGAAACTTTCAAAACCTTTGATGAAAATGCCATTCTTAATATCTTAACAACAGTTAAACCATCAAACCACTTCTGCGACCTTCTACCAGCTAACATCTTCAATGAGATTAAAACCTCTTTACTCCGTCTATGGACTAAGATAGTGAATGCTTCACTACTCCAAATGGCCTTACCAGACTGACTAAAATCAGGGCAGGTAACCCCATTCTAGAAAAAAAACACAGCGGATAGTACGAACCCTGATAACTTCGTCCCATCTCCTCTCTGGCAAAGCTCCTTGAGAAATGCATACATACCCTGCTATGCAATCACATTGATCAGTTCCACCTTATCGACCAATTCCAATCCAGTTTTCGGCAGGGTCACAACATGGAAACAGTCCTTACCCGCATAGTTGATGACGCACTTAAAATGCTAGATCAGAACAAATCTTGCCTCTTAATCCTAGACCTATCCTCTGCCTTCGACACGTTCAAACATGACAGCCTCCTTGAATTCCTTGAACACAGAATGGGATTATCAGGGGTTGTCCTAAATTGGTTAGTCTCAAAGTCATTTCTACACAACAAAGCTCAAAGAATTAAGGTTAACCAATCCTTGTCCACTACCACTCCTGGCACTTTAGGGGTCCACCTTATCACCTACTCTCTTTAATCTGTTCATGGAGTCTTTAACTGAAATTCTGAAATTTTCCAATGTACAATACCACATGTATGCAGATGACACCCAACTATTCCCTAAAATCTCCTCCCCTGAGGATATCCGTCTACTCAACACAATTCTGCCCAAAAAAAAACCTGGCTAACCAGAAACCACCTTAAACTCAACTTGCTCAAAACCGAATTCCTCTTAATTGCCCCACTAAAAAAGATCCCTTGACATCGAAGATTGGATGAAATACTTAACAGTCTTCAACTGCTTTCCACACATTATAGATTCCACAAAATCACTAGGAATTAAACTTGACAGGAATTTCGACATGCAAAAACACATCAGCTCAGCCACCAGAGGAGCAAACTTTCAAATGAGCATTCGAAGAAAAATCCAACACTTCTTCCCCTTCGACGACCCTTAAATCAGCGGTGCAAGCGCTAGTTATCCCCAGATTAGACTATGGGAATGCTACCCTATGTGGTCTACCGAGATCCAAGTTGGCCCTACTAAGGGCATCCCTTAACTCTGCTGCAAGGTTCATCACTGGATCAAAAAGGTACTGCCACATCACTCCAGATCTGAAGGCACTAAACTGGCTCTCTTATGAGGCAAGGATTCAGATGAAAATTGCTTGCATGACCCACAAAGCCGTACACTTGAATACACCGAAGTACCTAGCTGACAAACTGGAACTGTCTGGTGGTGGCATATCATCTAGAAGCACCAGCACCTTACTGTTGAAACCTCAAATATTTTGAAAAAGAAAACCTACAACCGAGCCTTCTCTGGATTGGCCCCTGGAATCTGGAACTCCCCGCCCCATGAAATCAGACAGATCCCTTCAATCACTTCATTAAAAAATGAAGTCAAACTGTTTTTAATGAACAAATCTCTACACTAAACCCAAAAACTCATTCTCTGGATACTGATCTGACACTGTTCTCCAACCAGGGCTTGCACGCTGTCTGAGAACTGCTTTATAACTAACTGTCCCACTCCTCATTTGCAACGGACATTGTCAGCGTTTATGTTTCTTGGTTATCTATTTTCTACTTATTGAACTATCTGAAAGCGCTCTGATACCCTTTTAGGGTACAGTTCGCGCTATATAAAACTTTATAAATAAATAAATAAAAAGACAGTGAGGAATCAACGAGATGCAAGATGACATCATCCCCAACATTGATTTGTAAATCCTCTCAGAAACGCACCTTCATGAGGAAAGGGACTGAACCATCCTTTGAAGACGAGAAATTCTTTCCTCTAATGGAAAAGCCATTGAGCGGCTGGTATCTAACATCGTTCCCAGGAACACCAGTGACTTGGAGGGGAGGAGCGAAGACTTTTCTCTGTTGAGATTAAGACCTAGAGAGTGAAAAAGGTGAAGACAGGTGCTCGTGGACTCCCTTACACCCTGACAGGTTGGGGCCTTGACCAACCAGTCGTCCAGGTATGGAAAAACCTGGAGGCCGGAACGCCAGAGATAGGCTGCCACTGGCACCAAACACTTGGTGAAAACCCTGGGCGCTGACTTTAGCCCAGACTGGTAGTGGCACCCTGCCACCTGGAACCTGAGGAAACAACGGTGCTGTGGATGAATGAGAATATGAAAGTACACGTCCAGAAGATCTAGGGAGGTCATGTAATCTCCTTTTTCCAAGCGATGGAGACTCTCCTGGAGGGACAACATCCTGAACGGCTAACTTTTGATCAACAACCTGAGGTCCATAACCTGCCTCCATTTTCCAGTCTTTTTCTTTAGCAGAAAAAGGTGAGAGTAGAAGCCTAGGTTGCGCTGACTGCGTGGCACTACTTCAATTGCTTGTTTGTCAAGAAGGAGCTTTATCTCCCTTTTGAGAAGCGCCAGATGACAGTGAGCAGTCTTTCTTGGGGGGAAATTCTGAGGTTGTTGATGAAATTCCTGGTTGTGACCATGGTTGAAAACGTTTAACACCCATATGTCAAACGAAATGGAGTTCCACCAAACTAAGAATTTGGAGCAGTTCTGAGCCAATTGGAGTGGGACTGGGGTGTCGGGTGCCCGAAAAGTCTCATTGCCTTCTTCCTGTATCATGGGATTTTCCTCCAGCTGCGAGGAACCTTAGTGCCGGAGCCCTCGTGTAAGCTGGTGCGAGCGTCTGATGGAAGGACTTTGCAGAATATCGAGGCCTGAAAACCTGTTCGAAGCAGGGCTGAAAGCGCTGCTGGAGTTGGGACCGAGATGTAAATTGGCACCTTCCCCTTCCTTGAAAAGAAGAGAACTTCTGTTGCAGATGGGCTAAAGATTTCGCCGTATGAGTTACAGATTTAATAGCTTGAAGCGCCTCAGCCACATGTTTACCAAAAAGGTACTCCCCGTCGAATGGCATGTCAAGCTCCTTAACTTGGACTTCTGTGTGAAATGTTGTTGCCCTCAGCCAACCCTGTCTGCGCAACATGACAGGGCCTGCCATCTTCATAAAGGCGGTAGAAGAGATGTCCAGCGCCACATCGATGTCTTCCGATGAGGCTCTCTCTCCCTCCTAGAGTATTTCTTTTGCCTCCTTCCTTTTGTCCTTAGGCAGAAATTCCAGAAAAGGAGTAATGTCCGACCACATCTGCATATCGTACCTCCCAAGGGTGGACATGGCATTGGAGGCTCTGATGGCCATTGCTGCCAGTGCGGAATATCTCTTCCCAATATTGTCTAACCTGCGCCCTTCCTTGTCTGATGGAGTGGTACATGGTGAAGCAGGGCTCTTAGATTGTCCTTTAAGCAGCCTGCATTATTACAGAATCAGTCTATGGATGGCCAATGAGACATGCAGGAGAGTCCTCAAACGCCCAGTACTTCTTGTCTAGTTTTGGAATAACTGCAGGCACATGAGCTGGATTTTTCATCAACTTAATGCCTTCTTGCTACAAGAAGTCAACAATAGGGTTTGCCCTAACAGAACGCTGCGTGGCAGCCTTGAAATCATACAATAAGCCTTCCGCTTTCTTGACCGGCATGGGGAGGTCAAAGCGTTTCAACGCCCTCTCAAGCAGGTCATGGCAGCCACCGATATCTGCTGAAGGACTGTGAGCCACTGGCAGCGTGGGAGAAGGCGGTGTGTGTGCCACAGAGTCCATCCATTCATCATGGACATCAGAATTCATTGTAGCTCTCCTTCTTCTAATTGTTGGTCACCACTGTCTGATCCTCGAGCAGGAATCTGCAAGGGAGGTAAGGACTTCTGTTTTGGTGGAGCAGGTGGAGTTTCCTAATCTGGTATAATGACAGGATCCTCCTGTCGAGGAACTGGCTCTTGAGCTACATTAGCATCAGGGAAACATTTATAGTAGTCACTGAGCATCATACGTAGATCCGTGACCAGTGACATCTGAACGTTAATGGAGGGTTCCTGTTGACGGTCCTCCTCTTCCTGCTCATAATGGGGTGAATGCTCTTGAAAAGAGTCTAAGCGCTGCATGCCTGCGCGTGTGTCTGAGAAGGAATAATCACCTTCCAAGTACGCAGAAGGGTCATCTGGTTGGTCTTCTTCCTCTGATTCCTGGCACTTTACTCCAAGTTGAGAGGGACTGTAAGCAGGGCCATAAGGACCTTCATCCTCTGATTCCTGAAAATCCAGAAGGCGAGAAGTAGGCAGATGAGAAATCTTGGAAAAGTCCTGTAACAATGAAGGAATTGTTTTAGAGACTGGCATGTCCATTTTCCTCGACGACGGGATCTTCGACGTGATCATCGTTAGAGACTGCACCGGCGGTGTGCAAAATGTCCATCAACGGGGCGAGACGCTCGTCGACGACGCAGCTCCTAACTGAACGGTGATGGCGAAGCTCTCAATGACGTTGAACTCCTCATAGAAGCCGCCGACGACATCACCACTTCAGTTTTCGGCGACGCCACAGCCATCGCCATCTTGACATCGTAGATTTCGCTGAAGAATCCGTCAACAGAGCCTTTGTTTTAACAGTCATAGGCAGAGAATGCCTCGTCAGCGACAGGTGGGTTTTCTGAGTATGTGGCGCAGAAAGAGGATCAGAACCAGATCTTTTTTGGGCATGAGATGAGCCAGGTTGCTCTTTTTTCGCCATTTTTCCACAGAAGACACCTTGCCCTGAGATCTTGACTTTTTTGGGTCTCTCTGGGCTGAAGGAGGATCTTCTTCCTTACTTTTCTTAGGGGAGGTTTGAGGCCTCTCCTCACTCTTCGAGTCGGAATCTTTTACAGATTCCCTCGTTTGAAGCCAGAAGAGAATTCTTCCCTCACGAACCTTGAGGGTTTTTGAAGAAAAAGTCCGGCAGTACTTACAGTCTCTAGGCTTGTGATCTGGATAAAGGCAGTATAAGCACTCTTTATGAGGATCTTCAGAAAAGAGCCTGGACTTTCCACAAGTCTTGCAGGGCCCAAACAGCCCTTTTTTAGACTCTGACATTCTGCAGCAAATACAGAAAGCAGCACCTCAGTTGAAGGGAAGGTTGAGGAAAAGCAACTGCTAGCTCAAAGTTGAAAAGTGACTGACCAGAGCTCAGGGGACTCCCCAATTCCTGATGTGCGGTAAGAAATCTGAGGTATGGTGGCCCTGCAGGGGATGGAAACTCTGGGTCTGTGATGTGATTGGCAGGAGTTTGGATGTTCTTTAACTGGTTGCTAAATGCTACTGATTTTCGAGGGAGATTATCCTTTAAGATTTTATACTATTTTACTGTTACCCTGGGACTCCCACCATGAGGACGGGGAAGATTCAAGCATGTGAATCTATAAAAGATACAATACTGGAGAAACATGCATTAAAATATATATTTGTATGCATATTTTTGTATATGCTCTGAGTTCCCCGTACATGGGCGGAACTATTCAGTGCTTATGACTAGTATCCCCTGGAAGAGAACCTAACTGCCAAGAAATACATCAGGCCCTAAGACTTTATATCAAGACGGTTGTATAATAATATTCTATCCAGCACCTCACCTATCCCTATATCGGCATGATAAGTATATCATTATTACTAACACCTCCACATCTACTTACCTTGCGATGTAGCAGTAAAGTCAATGTTGTGGATATGAAAGGACTGTCATTTGATGTAATGCATGTGACATGATTGGGTATACAAAACAAGTGTTTGTGGATGATCTCTTTGGTTTCGTATGCCACATTCCTACAACCTACTTTTCCCCTTCCACTCGAACAGTAACATTGATAGTCTGCTCTATGGTATATTTACTGCTGTTAAATGGTGGTTATATTTTTCAAAATTTCAAATGAAGATTGTTTAACACTGCTGGTTGACCAATACAAATTATTCAAATGTTAAAAACATCATACAAAAGATTTAAATTGAAGGCTGAATATGTTAAATGTAAACACAGCTTTCAGTTGCTTTATTCTAGACTGAAGAAGGGCCTTTGGATGTATCACAGTTGTAGGAAAGTAGGGTCTGCTTTCATGGTCACCCCCACTTTATGCCTGGTGTCAGTGGGTTTTTGACTTAGTCTGCTGGGATCCTGCAAATCAGGACCCCAACATCTGTGCTTTCTCTCCTAAATTGACATGGAAAGTCTTTGGTACCTCCAAAATTGGCTGCTGGTGTACCCGTATACATCCCTAGTGTATGGTACTGAGCTACCCAGGGCATATGTACAGTTGGTGTCTCCCATGGGCTGCAGCAGGTATTGTGCCATCAATGGGAGTACAGTTCAACTGTAACTACAGGCCTGTCATTGCAGCCTGTGTGAGTTGGTGCTAGCACCTCTCACAAAAGATATAAGTTTCCTTATATCTGAGGTCAATGAACTTAAAACATGTAAGTCACCCCTATAGCAGGCTCTTCAGTCCTGAGGGCACAGTGCTTAGTTACAAGTGTTAGGGTGCCCCTGCATGAGCAGGACATCCCTACAAATCCCAGAGTTGATTCTCCAGGCTTTGTAAGGGCAGTCAGCCATTTTAAGACATATAGTGGACATCAGTCATTATGAGATGTCTAACTATATAATGGCTGCCCCGAACCCAATCATGTTTGGTACCAAACATATTAGAATCATACCCAACACCTTTTCCAGCGCCGGAAGTATGATCTCATGTACTGGGGGGCTCATTAGGGGACCCCGTACTCCCGGTAACAGCCTTTCAGGATATGCAAGCAAGCTAGTGCTGCTGCCGACCACAGACAGGATTTTGCCCTCCTGCTACTGAGCTGAGCTCAAGCAGGGAAAGGTAGAACAATAGGTTTACTGTCACAGGGGATGTAACCACCTCCGAGACAGAACTTAGTGTATTGGGCTGTGGCAGGGGCGCTTGCCACTGCCACCGGACGTCTTTGAAGGGTACACTTGGTGCCCTCCTTGCATACTTCAGTTTGAGCCAGTTCAGGAACCCTTAGTTTCCGCTCTGGCGTGAAAATGGACAAAGAACAGGGGAGTATCCTCCCCTCTGTCCAGCCCGTCCCCTGGGAGGGACCCACGAGAAATGTTCCCACTAATTCTTTTCATCTGTGTGCGGCAGTGGAAGGCCTCTGTGCACTGCAGCCAAGGCTATGTGCGTCAAAAATCCGACCGCATGTGTGGGTGCAGCGACACATATAAGTGGAAATATCAGTCTAAACTTTTGCTTGACCCCATTATGATGAAAGGCTTTGTTTACCTTGCTGGTGGTTACACCTGCTTCTCAGATTACAGCATGTCTCACCGGAGAGCATTTAACACACAGTCATCCTGCCAGCATTCGCTGACATATTAAGTTTCAAATTAGACTGAAAATACATGGCCCTGGCATCTTTTGAGCCCAATGGGCGATGGGAAGCCTCTGGTCCCATACGAGTCACCCTAACAACTGGTGCAAAAAGACCCGGAAATACCACTACCTCCTGGTACCACGTCCCACTGTGTGGGGTTTGCTTCTGGTGACACATTCTCCTGGAGTAATGGAGATTAAACACAGAGAATGTCCTTTGCAAATGTAGGCCCCTTGTGGTATTCCACTGTCTGTGATGTTTTAGCCACAATATTGCCTTCAGGTAAAACCTGAAGGCAAAACCACTGGATTAAGATCTATTTCCTCCTGACTCGAAATTTTATATAAGGCGCATAGTATGAGGCATGAAGAGCTAGATCTAGGATGCAGGCAGGCACCTGGGCTGAGCAGGATCACGTCTTATACTGTCTGACACGGCATATCCTACAGACCCCGCTTCTCAATACAGGAAGCCCTTGATGCATCAGGAGAAATGTTGAAAGGTGTGTCCTGGCGGACAGATGAAGATGCACTGTGGGCCATATGGAGATGACAAAGACATACCCCCCTACTCACCCACATCTGAAAGATGACACCTTCACTAGAGCTATCTGCATCCTTTAAACAGGGGTCATGCCTCTCTTAGACCTCACTGGGATGGCCCTCTTGCCCCAGAGCAGCTCGACCTCTCCCTCCTCTGAGACTCGAAACTTGATGCATGTGCATGAGGGGTCAGGTACAGGGGGCACTCGCACAGGTGTCATCCTGTCCTTCATACAATAAAAGATATGAGGATTCACCTCCTGTCTTGCAGTAGGGCTGCACTGTCCCCTATAGCGCCTAGCGCTTGGAAGCACGCTTCGAGCCGTGCAGTTTTCATGGGGACCCATAAGAAGAGGGGCACCATATGTCAGTTACCCCCAAAGAATATATCATTGGGTTATTCTAGTAAAACTCCCTTCTCAGTGATTACTTTAAAACAAGAGCTCTGAAAAATCTCTTGGTGCACGCAGCGCTATATATGACGCTAATAACAACTATCCGTGAAGAGATGCAAATAATAGAGATAAAACTGCAAATGCAGTGAGTAAATAACAGCAAAAATAATCTACCTGACTATAGACATCTGCAATGAAAACAGTACGAAATGTAACTCACGGTTACTTACTCGCTTTCGGGGGTTCACTTTGTGGTGATCCCTGGGATACGCCATGGACAGACCGAACATCAAATAAAAATAAAACATAGTAAGAAAACTCTGAGGAGTCTTGCACTGCCAGCCTGCTGCACCTAGCCTCGCTCTGCGGAGTACCCCCTCACTTTGAGGTAACATATCTCCTTATCTTCCTCTGCAGAGTACCTCCAAAGCTGCATGTCTTCTGGTCTCCCTCTGCGAAGTACCTCTCACTTCAAAGCTGCAAGTTTTGACTTGTGAAAGTTTGTTCCAGAGTTTAGGATTTAGTAAAAGAATCATTCCTCCTATTTATTCAGGGGATTCCTGCACCCAGAGCTAACAGCAGCACTGTATAGCACCGTATATCATGTTTATATGTGCGTGTGTGTGTGTGTGTATACACACACACACACACACACACACACACACACGCACACACACACACACACACACACACACACACACACACACACACACATCCATAAATGCAGGTTAGCCCCAAAGGAGTGAACCACCAGAAGATCATAGTTCACAGCATTTATTGAAAACTTGCATCGGTGAAATCAAAGCGCCAAACGCGTTTCAGGAGTCCCATTCTTCCCTTCATCAGTGGCAAACCATGATGGATAAGGGCAGTCTATTCTCGCGCACATTTATATTCCAAAATACCTGCCCCAGTGGGCGTGGCTTTACATATACAAATTCCTTACGTCTCGCAACAATAAGGTAAAGCCGCACTCAGGATTGAATTATAGAGAAAAAAGGTTTATTGACTGACACGTTTCAACCTCACGGTCTTTGACAAAGTATATATATATATATATATATATATATATATATATATATATATATATTCACTGAAAAAACCATAGGTTTCACACATGTTATAGTTAGCGGAAATTTTACTGATAAAAAACCAATGAAATTCCCCCGTTATAGTTAGTGCAGGCAACTAGAACTCACGCGACCGCAATCCTCTGCTGATGCTAATACTGTATTTAGACACTTATTTGCCCATGTCTTCTTCCATACATTTTTAGCTATACATATATTACAAATATTTTTTTTTCATAAAGACACATATGTCATCAGCAGAAGATTGCGGTCGCGTGAGTTATAGTTGCCTGCACTAACTATAACGGGGGAATTTCATTGGTTTTTTATCAGTAAAATTTCCGCTAACTATAACATGTGTGAAACCTATGGTTTTTTCAGTGAATTTGCAAGGTTTTTTAAATGCTAATTCCTAACTATAACGTGTGTGAAACCTATGGTTTTTTCAGTGAATTTGTACGGTTTTTTAAATGCTAAGTTACTTTACGCCATTCGTGGCGTGCGCGCCCACTTAACGCAGTTCGTTCCGTGCGCGCACCGTGCGCTTTGCGCACCGTGCGCGCACAGTGTGCACGCGGTGCGCGAACCCACTTTACGCAGTTAGTGCCGTGCACGCACGGTGGGCACGCGGTGTTACGCTAGATGGGCCAGATGGGCCATGTACGCACGATGCGCTTCGCGCACCGTGCGCACATGGAGGACATATGATGCACTTCGTTTTGAAAGGTAATATTTTAATTTTTCGTATATGTTATAAGCCATGCACAAATGGTGCCCTTCGGGCACCATTTGCACACGGGGTGGAGAGAGTGTGGATAATTTTTTTTTTTATTATTATTTTTTTTTATATTTTAGTTTAACTCATCTTTAATAAGCCATGCACAATTGGTGCCCTTAGGGGACCAATTTCACACGGGGTGGGGAGAGTGTGGATCATTTTTTTTTTTTATAATTTTTTACCGTACGCGTACGGTAAGCGTAATCGGCGAAAAAATAAAAATTCCGTTTTTGGCCTTGGGGGATCTTTGGGGACTCCCTCAACATTGCTATGTGTGTGGGAGCTGTCTAAACAGCCCCTTTACATGTTTTTGTGCTTTATATTTTAAACATCACTCTCAGTGCGAGAGAGAAAATGGCGGCCGCCGCTTCCTGGTTTCGGCCGATTCGAATGTTTACTAAGATCTAAGAGCCAATCAGAATCGCGCTCGCGCACGCCACCGTACGCGTACGGTAAGCGTACCGTAAGCGCACCGTAAGCTGGCTCAGATATATATATTGATTTAAAGGCTATTTCCTCAGAATCTACTGAACAGATTTACACCAAACCTACAAAAGGCACTTCCTTGACCTGAGGACTACCTCTCTGCCAAATTTCTAGTAATTCTGTTCAGCCGTTCGGGCTGTAGCCCTGTCTAAAGGTCCTATGGAAAAATGCATGGGAAAAACGCGTTTTGGGACCCCCCTTTTATCTCAGCCCCCGCTTGACGAATCCCCCCGAGACTTTCAGGGAAGGAGCGGAGCGTAGCGCCCCACCTATTTTGAAAAATTCGCGAGGATTCGTCGACCGGCGCCAAAGTTATTCAAAATAGAATGTTGCGGATTTCCTATGGAAACGTGGTCCTAACTATAACTACCTACTGGCGACCGCCAGTAGGTAATATATATATATATATATATATACATATATATATATATATATATATATATATATATATATATATATATATATATATATATATATTGTTTGACTGATATATATATATATATATATATATATATATCAGGCAAACAAATGTGGTCCAAGGCTGGGTAATGATGGCGCACTTGCTGGCGGTGCGTCGCTCTGCGGCGGGACCAAGCCGCTGAATATGCACACACTTCTCCCCTTTTGGAAAGATATGAGCCGCACTCGTAGCACTGAGGGTTCAAACCAATTTAATGAGCAGCTGCGGGCAGTTCTAACGCGTTTCATTCATCCAGTGAACTTTCTCAAAGGTACGCCCTGGCCACAGGAACCGATTGTGCAACAACGGAAACGATTGCATTTTCAATGATTTCCGCCCTCTAGTGGACCTCAGATAGATAATTAGTTGATGCATGCTGGTATCCGTAGTTTGACACAACAGTCTCAATGAAACCCTCCAGTGGGTTGTGGCAAAGTCAATACGCTGTCTCACAGGAAGAAACGTCTTCCCTGTTCAATGTTACTCCTTCTGCAGTCCTATTTTCGAGGCTGCCAGGAACCATGCCATATCCAGTATATGGCAGCGTCCGTTACCCATATTCGTTTTTACAAGGCAAACAAATGTGGTCCAAGGCTGGGTAATGATGGCGCACTTGCTGGCGGTGCGTTGCTCTGCGGCGGGACCAAGCCGCTGAATATGCACACACTTCTCCCCTTTCGGAAAGATATGAGCCGCACTCATAGCACTGAGGGTTCAAACCAATTTAATGAGCAGCTGCGGGCAGTCCTAACGCGTTTCATTCATCCAGTGAACTTTCTCAAAGGTACGCCCTGGCCACAGGAACCGATTGCGCAACAACGGAAACGATTGCATTTTCAATGATTTCTGCCCTCTAGTGGACCTCAGATAGATAATTAGTTGGTGCATGCTGGTATCCGTAGTTTGACACAACAGTCTCAATGAAATCCTCCAGTGGGTTGTGGCAAAGTCAATACGCTGTCTCACAGGAAGAAACGTCTTCCCTGTTCAATGTTACTCCTTCTGCAGTCCTATTTTCGAGGATGCCAGGAACCATGCCATATCCAGTATATGGCAGCGTCCGTTACCCATATTCGTTTTTACAAGGCAAACAAATGTGGTCCAATGCTGGGTAATGATGGCGCACTTGCTGGCGGTGCGTCGCTCTGCGGCGGGACCAAGCCGCTGAATATGCACACACTTCTCCCCTTTCGGAAAGATATGAGCCGCACTCATAGCACTGAGGGTTCAAACCAATTTAATGAGCAGCTGCGGGCAGTCCTAACGCGTTTCATTCATCCAGTGAACTTTCTCAAAGGTACGCCCTGGCCACAGGAACCGATTGTGCAACAACGGAAACGATTGCATTTTCAATGATTTCTGCCCTCTAGTGGACCTCAGATAGATAATTAGTTGGTGCATGCTGGTATCCGTAGTTTGACACAACAGTCTCAATGAAATCCTCCAGTGGGTTGTGGCAAAGTCAATACGCTGTCTCACAGGAAGAAACGTCTTCCCTGTTCAATGTTACTCCTTCTGCAGTCCTATTTTCGAGGATGCCAGGAACCATGCCATATCCAGTATATGGCAGCGTCCGTTACCCATATTCGTTTTTACAAGGCAAACAAATGTGGTCCAAGGCTGGGTAATGATGGCGCACTTGCTGGTGGTGCGTCGCTCTGCGGCGGGACCAAGCCGCTGAATATGCACACACTTCTCCCCTTTCGGAAAGATATGAGCCGCGTACCTTTGAGAAAGTTCACTGGATGAATGAAACGCATTAGGACTGCCCGCAGCTGCTCATTAAATTGGTTTGAACCCTCAGTGCTACGAGTGCGGCTCATATCTTTCCGAAAGGGGAGAAGTGTGTGTGTATGTATATCACACACACACACACACACACACGCACACGCACACGCACACGCACACACACACACACACACACCAGGGCTCTTGTCAGAAAGGCCACTGCAGCTTGCACCACCTATGGCTACTTCTGGGACTGTTAGACATCCAGGGAAGCTCAGTCTTCGTACAAGCAGTGGAGCCAGGGAGCAGCTCTGAGCAGAAGTCTTCGCTCACATCGACCTGTCTGTGGTACCTAACCAATTTGCTCTGCAGCCGTGCTCTATTAACAAGGAATGCAGCAAGTCTAAAAGCAGTATACACACTGGTGCAGGTAACCTGGTTTCTGGGACATCCATGGGTGGGGTGGCTCTCGAACCTTCTGTCTTCCAAATGGTTTCCTTGGGGTCCTCCAGGAAGAGTCCTTCTTCTTTAAAACACCAATCATGACTTCTCCGATGACTTCCATTGGGCACGCAGCTGTGTATCCACTCTACACACAACCTCCGTGGGGATCCTGGGTACTTACCTTGGGTGGTTCCTTGTTTCCCCAGTCCCTTTGAGTCTTCTCGTCTAAGTCCCGTTCTCCTTTGCAGTTCAAATTCCACTTTCTATATATATGGTTTGGTCCCCGCCTGTAGACCTGTGTATATTTGTGCAACTTACCTAATTATTTCAATGTATTCTTGTGTATTGTGTTGATATCTCTGAGTAGGAGATATACCAATGTGTTAGTGATTGCGTTGTGTAATACATAGACTTATTTGTATATAAACAATGTATGGTTCTTTTTCATTAAACTTACACTATTGTTTAAAGTTGGTTATACAAGCTGCTTTACACTCCTTCAAGATAAGCCTGAATACTGGTCTCCACAGCTACCACTTTGAGAGCGTTCTATGGTTATCAAAGACCACTAAAATCACCATAATGATTGTCTGGATTAGTGCAAGGTGCATGACTTAAGTGTGCACCATATACTAAGCCAGTACCCTACAACAGTACAAAAAGTAACAATGTTATCAGCATTAATACCTGATTGCCTGGTTGTTTTTTGTTCTTGTTCATTTTCCTGTATTTTTCCCCTAAAGATAAATCAGTTAGTCCTAAAATGTTGTACAGCGCCTGCTGTCCTGTGACATAAAGACCAAGTTACTTAACTTCAGTAATGTATTTTCTGGTAGAGACTAACAGCAGATTCCTCCTCTTAGCATATTCCCAACCAGGTGTCAGACTGGATATGGGAAATCTGCATGTCGGTAGGTGGCGTTAATCGTCTCTACGTCAGCATCGTCAGAGTTGGAGGTTATGTGTGCAGTGCATATATAGGTGCCACCCCGGTGCACTGACATCAGTTACTTTCATGACTATTTTAGTGCCAAAAATGCAGAGCCACGACTTAATGATGAATCTAACAGAAGCCGCTGAATATGCACACACTTCTCCCCTTTCGGAAAGATATGAGCCGCGTACCTTTGAGAAAGTTCACTGGATGAATGAAACGCATTAGGACTGCCCGCAGCTGCTCATTAAATTGGTTTGAACCCTCAGTGCTACGAGTGCGGCTCATATCTTTCCGAAAGGGGAGAAGTGTGTGTGTATGTATATCACACACACACACACACACACACACACACACACACACACACGCACATGCACACGCACACGCACACGCACACACACACACACACACACACACACCAGGGCTCTTGTCAGAAAGGCCACTGCAGCTTGCACCACCTATGGCTACTTCTGGGACTGTTAGACATCCAGGGAAGCTCAGTCTTCGTACAAGCAGTGGAGCCAGGGAGCAGCTCTGAGCAGAAGTCTTCGCTCACATCGACCTGTCTGTGGTACCTAACCAATTTGCTCTGCAGCCGTGCTCTATTAACAAGGAATGCAGCAAGTCTAAAAGCAGTATACACACTGGTGCAGGTAACCTGGTTTCTGGGACATCCATGGGTGGGGTGGCTCTCGAACCTTCTGTCTTCCAAATGGTTTCCTTGGGGTCCTCCGGGAAGAGTCCTTCTTCTTTAAAGCACCAATCATGACTTCTCCGATGACTTCCATTGGGCACGCAGCTGTGTATCCACTCTACACACAACCTCCGTGGGGATCCTGGGTACTTACCTTGGGTGGTTCCTTGTTTCCCCAGTCCCTTTGAGTCTTCTCGTCTAAGTCCCGTTCTCCTTTGCAGTTCACATTCCACTTTCTATATATATGGTTTGGTCCCTGCCTGTAGACCTGTGTATATTTGTGCAACTTACCTAATTATTTCAACGTATTCTTGTGTATTGTGTTGATATCTCTGAGTAGGAGATATACCAATGTGTTAGTGATTGCGTTGTGTAATACATAGACTTATTTGTATATAAACAATGTATGGTTCTTTTTCATTAAACTTACACTATTGTTTAAAGTTGGTTATACAAGCTGCTTTACACTCCTTCAAGATAAGCCTGAATACTGGTCTCCACAGCTACCACTTTGAGAGCGTTCTATGGTTATCAAAGACCACTAAAATCACCATAATGATTGTCTGGATTAGTGCAAGGTGCATGACTTAAGTGTGCACCATATACTAAGCCAGTACCCTACAACAGTACAAAAAGTAACAATGTTATCAGCATTAATACCTGATTGCCTGGTTGTTTTTTGTTCTTGTTCATTTTCCTGTATTTTTCCCCTAAAGATAAATCAGTTAGTCCTAAAATGTTGTACAGCGCCTGCTGTCCTGTGACATAAAGACCAAGTTACTTAACTTCAGTAATGTATTTTCTGGTAGAGACTAACAGCAGATTCCTCCTCTTAGCATATTCCCAACCAGGTGTCAGACTGGATATGGGAAATCTGCATGTCGGTAGGTGGCGTTAATCGTCTCTACGTCAGCATCGTCAGAGTTGGAGGTTATGTGTGCAGTGCATATATAGGTGCCACCCCGGCGCACTGACATCAGTTACTTTCATGACTATTTTAGTGCCAAAAATGCAGAGCCACGACTTAATGGTGAATCTAACAGAAGCTTCAGGGTTAAGAACCCAGTACTCAGATCGGGGCAGAAGGGAAAGTCTGTGAGGAATTTGTGGTTAGATAGAGTCTCTACCACTCAAAGTCAAAGTCAAACTCAAAATAATCTCTATTCGGATTTGTATAATCCATAAAAGAGATAAAATATTACATTTAGCACAAACAAACTTATTAGAATAAAAACACCATATACAAAACAGTTACCAGTATGAGATATATAAGTACGCCCCTTCCCAATAGCGAATCGCAAACCCATTTTGAGATTCGGTAACAGGTTACCGAATCGTAAAATTTGGTTTGATGCACCGCAAACGCATTTTTTGTGATCGCAAACGAGATGATTCGTTGCAAGGAGAAAAATGCTTGATGGATCTGGCCCTTAATATCCTCTCTACCCCTAGGGGGTCACAGTGGTGGGAGGTGATTTTAATGCAGTCATGAACCCAAACTGGGATGCGTCCGGCACCTCCTCCTCTCAAAGGACGGGCTCCGCCAAGAAGCTCACAGCCTGGGCCTCCCGTCTAGGACTCTGTGACGTCTGGAGAATGTGGCACCCTAGACTTCGCCAATACACACATACATCCGCTGCCCATCATACTCACTCAAGAATTGACATGCTGTTCATGCCAGCCCCCAATTGCTGACAGATTGCAAATGTCCACACCCTTGCCCGAGGTCTTTCGGACCATTTCCTGCTGTTGTTAGACATAGGACATCCTGTCGACGCCCTTTGCCCCATCTGGCGCCTAAATGCCTGGTTTGTGCAGGATAGGGACTGCAAATAAGTGATCAAGGGGCAGTTGCACCCATAGTTCCTACAGAACTAGGGATCTGTGGCCGATGCGAGCACACTCTGGGTAGCCAGTAAGGCGACGATTAGAGGCGTCACCAAAGGCTATGTTAAAAAGAAGTATCAGGCCGGAGGCGATCGCCTCGCTCCTCTGAAGGCTTGTGCAGTACTCCTGGAGGGGGCCGGGGGCGACACAGTTGGAGATATTCAGGCCCGCCAGCTCGACATTATTCGTGAAGAAATCCGTCATATTTCTCTAGAATCAGCCAAGCAAATGTGGCGCTCCTCCTCAGTTACTGGCTAGCAACCGGCCCCCTCGCCAATAGGATTATCCTCAAAATAGTTGACATGGATGGCAGCGCGTACCAGGTGCCGGGGGGATTGCCCAGACCTTTGCATCCTACTAAAAGCAGCTTTACTCTGTTGCCCAGACTCCAGTCCAAACCTTAGCCCAAATTGCTTACGAGATGTTCCACTTACCAGATTATCCGAGGTGGATTCCCAATCTCTGGATCAGCCCCCTGCACTGAATGAGATAGAGCAAGCCAACTCATCACTGGCCACAAACAAAACCCCGGGCCAGGTAGGTACTCAGTGGAATATTATCTGGCCTTTAGGGAGCTTCTGATCCCACACCCCCATGCCCTATACGCGGAGGCGGTGGAGAAAGGAGGCTTCACGCATGATAGTGATGTAGAGACGATAGTGGTTATTCCCAAAGCGGATCCTTCCTTCACCGAATGTTCAGCGTACCGCCCAATCTCACTCATCAATACAAAGGTGAAACTGTATGCCTCAATCCTAGAAATTCGGTTTAAGGGGTAATCACAACCCTAATATACCACGATCAATGTGGGTTCATGCCCCATAGAAACACGAGACACTGTCTGAGACGTTTGCAGGTAGCTCTGGTCCATCGACAGCTCCTACCTCCGTACTTGGCTCTCCTATTAATAGACTTTAAGAAGGCCTTTTATACAGTGGACTGGGGATACCTGTAGGCCGTACTGGTCCGTACAGGATTCGTTCCGTACTTTAGAGGGCTTGTCAAGCTGCTAAATTCTAGCCCCTCAGCCTAGGTCATGACCAACGGTATTTTTTCGGAGGAGTTCCATATATGCAGTGGCAGGAGGCAGGGTTGTCTCCTCTTCCCCTTACTCTTTGCCCTAGCCATTGAACCCCTCGCCCACCTCATTAGATCGGACGCCCAAATCTAGGGATGGCATTGGAGCTCATCCCATGAAGACCGTCTAGCCTTGTATACGGATTATGTGCTCATCTACATGGCAGACCCTCCGCACTCTGGCGCCCGCTGCCTACAGATCGTCAAACTCTTTGAGGAAGTATCAGGTCTGAAAATCAACCCAGCTAAATCCATTCTGGTCCCGCTGCACCCTTCCTTGGAATGCATTGACTGGCAAACCAATATCCCAATCCGTCGACTGAGTTTTCGGTACCTGGGGACATGGGTAGCTTTACACCCGGAGCTCACGTGGTCCCTGAACCTGACTCAGTTGCTTAAAGGACCAAAGAAGAGTTGCGGGACTGGCAAACTCTTCTCCTAAATTCTATGGGGAAGATTGCACTGTACAAGATGATGGTCCTTGCCCGTTTCCTCTACATCCTACAAAATATCCCTCTGCACCTCCCAAGACACTGGTTCCATACCTTAGACAGAATGTCAGCCTCGTTTCTTTGGGGCAATTCGAGGCTGCGCATGGCATTGGCTCACTGCCAGATCAGCCTAATTTCTTTGGGGCAATTCGAGGCTGCACATGCGTTGGCTCACTGCCAAATGGCCCCATATGATGAGGGCATTGGGATGGTAAACCTTAACTTGTATTATATAGCCACACGCCTACTGGTGATCAATGAGTGGATGTCAGGAGGATGGGCAGATCTCGCCTACCAGTTGGAGCTGGACGAGTTGGGACTACCATGGATCTAAGCAATGCTTTATGGCTCTCCAATCTCCCAGAGTATCCCCGCTGTCACTAGATCTGTACTCCTGGCTCCTGGCTCCTGGCTCCGCGCTCCGCTACATCTGCTGGGACCATAGGTTGACACTGCAAACACCCTTATGGCAGGGCAAGTGAGTAGGTGAGGTGAAGCGGCAAGAAGGATTCCAGAAGTGGGATCTTATCAGTATCTCCCACATATATTCACTTAGCACCACACACTTCCACAAATACCTTCAGCTCCGGCATGCGCTAGCGACACATATGCCCACGGGCACCAAGCTCCATGAGTTCAGCCCCCCTGAAGCGAAGATACTTATGGGTGAATTGGGTCAAGGAGGGATCTCCCGGTTTTACAAATCTCTCATCATCAACTCCCCCACTTCACTAGACCACCTAAGATCCAGATGGGAAGGTTGGCTGGGACCTATGGAGAATGACGTTTAGAGGGACGCGGTCATGGCCCCCCAAGTGATCACCATATCAGCTAGGTTGAGAATTATCCAATTTTATTACTTCTATTGTGCATACCTCACCCCCGTCAGATTACAGCACGCCGACTGTCTGCCAGCCCTGAGTTGCCCCCGTTGTGCAGTAGAACCCGCAGACATCTATCATATGACTTGGTCCTGCGCCCCGTAGCAAAATATTGAGCAGCAGTGGTGAGGGAGCGTTACAGAATATTGGGGTGGGAGGTGCCCTTTACAACCCAGGTTGTACTCTTGGGATACTGGAAGGTATAGGAGATTCTAGGGATGATAAGTCATTTCAGGGTAAAGTCCTGGTGGTGGCCAAAAGGGGCATTGCCGCCAGATGGAAGAACCTCACCACAGCCCAATGGAAGAGGGTTGTTGACTGTTGTGCTGCGCAGGAACAACCGGTGTACCTGGTTCGGGGATGTCCAAAGAAATTCAAACGAGTGTGGGGCAAATGGATGGGGCTGCTGAGCTAATGGGGGAGGCAGGCTAAGGAGGGCTCCGGCCGTGTGCCAGCGCCAGGCTGCACATAAGTGTAGCAATGTGTTATATACGGGCGGGTGGAGGGGCAGGTGAAGGGTGGTTTGAGTATTAAAAAAAAATAACTTGGAATATTAGGGGGCTCAGCAACTCATTAAAGTCCCACCAAATTGTGGCATATCTGACTCTACATCAGATCAATGTGGCCTTTCTCCAAGAAACACACTTGACTCCTGTATTGAATACGCCCTTCGCCAAGGCATGGGGAGTTCACCTGTATTTCACCTCCTATTTGACTTACTCTAGAGAGATGGCCATATTAATCCGCAGATCAACTAATGTCCACCACTTAAAGACACTTTCAGACCCTGAGGAACGATACGTCTTAGTTCAGAGGCTGTTTGGCTCCATACATAATACTCTGGTGAACTCATATGCACCAAATAAAGATAGTCCAAAGTTACTACACACCTAATCTCTCACATTCATATGTTAGACATTCACACTGTGCTCTGGGGGGAGGGGGCACAATGCAATCCTGGACCCTCTACTTGATTCCAAAAGGGGCTTGGCCCGCACACAGAACCAGGCGGGGATAACCACTATCCTATGAGGTTAGAGCATGGTGGACATTTGGTGGGCACTGCACCCCCATGACCAGGCATACATGTTTCACTCCTCGGTACATGACTCCTCCCCCAGGCTAGACACATGGTTTGGTACGAAGGATACCCTTGGTTGGATGCATTCCAGTACACAAATGCAGCTAACATGTCAGATCACTCCCTAGTTCTTCTGGACCTGGCGTTTCCTTTGACAGCCCATACTACTTGAATGAGGTGCCAACATTGGGAGAATTTGCTAGATGGAGCGTTTAGACATACACAAAGCCACTAGAAACTACTTTACCGAAAACACGGTATCTGTGGATTCCGCTTCAACCTTATGGGAGGCGTACAAAGTGGTGATTCAGGGGGAATGCATCGCCAAAATCAATGGTATTTTAAAGTCTCTCAGGAGTGCGCTGTCTAGGCTGGAGGGAGAACTACAATCGCTGAGGGAGAGATATGATCGGTATGGGGGCGCACCTCTGTTAGCGCCTTTGCAAGCCAAAATCTGTGAATATAAAGAAGCTCTGAAAGGGAGACCAACTTTTGTAGCAAATATAAAACAGCCCATATCTATGGTGAGAAGGAACACCCGGCGAATCCTCTTGCATCGCTGTTCAGGCCCAATAGGCGGCGAACCACAATGTAGGAATCACAACTGAAGATGGATGGGTCTGGCATGGATCACGAGACATACTGAATTGCTTCACTGCCTTGTACAAACACTTATACAGCTCCAGAACAACAGATTCCACACATGATAGGCATAGACTTCTACAGGATACCGGTCTGGCAAGTTTGTCCCCTAACCAGCGGGAGATGTTATGTCAGCTGATTACAGAGGAGGCGCTCGAAGGGTCATTGCCGAACAACAAATGGTAGCACTCCAAGGAGCAACAGGCTCCTACCGGAATTTTGTAAAGCATATGCCAAGGACCTGATTCCGATCCTAGTCTCAGTCTATGAGAAGGCATTCCAAACAGGTCGCCTCCTTAACTTGATGGCTGAGGTAATTTTTATTACACTCTTAAATCCAGGCAAACCCAAAAATAAATGTAGCTCCAACCGCCCCCTATATCGCATTAACGTGGACAATAAAATACTCACTAAACGTCTGGTCAATCAGCTTTTTCTGCTAATACCAGCCCCTGTAAGGTCAGACCAGTTGGGGTTCTTTCCCAGCCACTCCACAGCAGACAATTTGCTTACACTCTTTACAGTATGTATCAAACAGACCCCAAGCTTGATGTAGTGGCTGCCTTTTTAGATGCCGAAAAGGTATTTGATTCACTTCGATAGGGATTTCTGTTTACAGCACTGGAGAGAATGGGTGTGGGTAGGGCTTTCCTTCAATGGATCAAACTCCTACATAATTCACCTAAGGCACAGATAAGGGCGAATAATTTACTAGCTGAGTCATTTACTATTGACAGGGGGACCAGGCAGGGAAGCCCGCTGTCCCCGGTCCTATTTGCCACTGTCATGAAGCCAATGGCCTGCCTCCTAAGACACTGGCATCACCATAGGGGAATCCGCTTTGGAAAACAGGATGTTCTATTATCAATCTATGCAGATGGCATTTTCCTCCTGATAAAGAACCCTGCCTGTAACTTACACCCAATCATATGTGATATAATTGCATAGAGGGATGGTCGGGATTTCAGATAAATTGGAACAAGTCCTTAATGGTTCCCTTCACTGACGCCACTAAACGACTGGAGCTTAGAGCCGGTCAGATACCTAATGTAACATAGAGATATTGACACTGGTGTGCGGGAGAATAATGGTACCTGTGTTGCTAGGATAACTGACTCAATACAAAGGTTGATTAAGCTGCCCATGATGATTACTGGCAGGATTGCCCGATGAAAATGGTGGTGCTTCTGAAACTACTGTATCTATTCCAGAACATCCCTCTATGCAGAGCATTCTTTTCCCATTTTAGTCCCTCACGATTACTCTGGCTTGGGCTGGGAAACAGCAATGGATAAGTTGCTGTAAGTTACAGAAGGCTTAAAAAAATGGGGGGTCTGTGCTCCGAATTTTGAGCTTTAATACGGAGTAATCCAGGCCCAATTTGCTCATCATTGGATTTATAATGTCTGATGGGCAAATGTGGATTTGGAGTTCGGCCTGATCGAGCCAGCCCTCATCCAGTCTCAACTTTATTGGAGATCAACTCATCCAGACCGGGAGATACACATAGTGGTGTGCTCGAGGAGAGCACTGACATGGCTGACGGAGCTCAGTGGAGACTGCCTACAGTTTGTGGCCAGTGCTGATTGCACATTACCTATATGCACATATCGGACATAATTCCGCCCTGCTTCCAGTGCTGATACACAGGGAGCTTATTCCAAAATCACAAATTGAATTAGTTGGAGGACTTTATAGCTCGGACGGTTTCCCCTTTGCTGGATATACTAAGTAACCATAACCTGAAGGACATTCTGAAGTGGCTACTTCCAGCATTTCTGGACGCCCAAGATGAATGGGAGCAACTATCTTTCCTGTTAATAAACCCATCTGCAAAACATCTTGTGATTCACATGTACAGTATAGTGGCATGTGCTACTTCCAAACCAGAATGGAATAGCCATACACAGTGGTCTGTGGATCTAAGCATTGACATTACTCGCAAACAACGGCCATCTTGTTGTGCGCAAACCAAAGAAATATCCCTGAATGCGCAATACAGACTCACTCATTACAAATACCTACACAGTATGTAGTACACCCCTGTCAGCCTGATGAAGCAGGGGATACTGTCAGAATAAACCTGTTGTTGATGTGCTGCCCCTGATGCAGATTTTTTTCCATTTAGCATGGTCTTGTCCAGTGGTTGCAACATTCTGAGCCCAAGTAATTTCCGAATTTGCCATAATGATATATGGGTCAGCCCCCATTTCCCCAAAGATTTTACTACTGGGAGGTGTGTTGGATGCCCAATAAGGACTGTAGAAAATGTTGGCAATGGCATCCCTCTTGGGCCGCAGGGGGTGGCTCTCACATGACAAAGGGTTCACCAAGCTTAAATGCTGGTTGAAAGATAAGATTATGTGAAGTGAAGTGGTGGGACTGTATGCTGAGATATTGCAGCTCTACTCCAGGTCAAGAGACTTCTGGAGGCCTCTTCTAGAATATTTAATGGAACAGGACGCACAGAGATAATTGATGTAAAATGGACACGTGTACACATGATCGAGAGATGAAATTGAACCCCAACACAGCCCAACAGACAATCTGTGTACACTTTGGGGCACTGTGGGGTGACCAGGTTTCAGGTGGGCGGGGAAGTCGGCATGGGTGTATAATGTATATTGTGAATCACTTAAACTAATACCCAAATGGGCTACTGCATGATGTAATCTTGTTGGACTACTGTATGTTATGGTTGTGCAAATAAACTTTAATAAATAATAAATAAAGAGGTACTGTTCAAGGTTTTCTGGATCTAGACTGACACCTGGTGAATATTTAATGGTAAGGAATCTGCGGTTAGAAGTATCTATCGGAAAAATCTATCGGTTCTCATGTATTATAAAATGTACAGGTAGGTTTTCCTACATTCCCCATGTTTATAGATATTTACAACCAATGATTTTTGAATTTCTGGTTTAGTTTCTTTGGGGGGGACTCTGTGGAAAATATCACTTTCTCTCTCTGGTATTCTTTTAAAATTAAAAAATTAGGCACAACACTGGGATTTTAGTATTACAAACAACACCCCACAGACACAGTGAAAGTCTTTCATGGGTTATTTTGAGTAAATGTTTAGGAAGAAATGTAAAAGCTTTTATCAAACGTCCAAAAACATGTATACCAGAGCGGAAAACAATACAGTTGCTTTTTGCATTAGGCATCTTTCATGAGAATTTTTGGCGAATTAATTTACAAACCTTCTCTGGGTTGGTTCCATTCTTGTCAGAGTATCCTCCTCCTCCACTTCCATCACCTCCTCCACTTCCACCATCTCCTCCTCCATCTCCTGCACCAACAGATGAGCCCCCAAATCCACAGGTGGATCCACCAGCTGCTCCTCGGAGCTGGAAGGTAACCTCGCTTTGCCTTTTATCTCCAGACCCTGAGCCAGACCCTGAAACTGAGATTGATCCATGCTCCTTGTTTTCACTCTTCTTTCTCCTCTCCACACAAGGTACCACCCCCAGCTGAAGGAGGCATTCCACAATATTCAGTGCCACATCACAGATCCGGGAGCTGATATCATGGTTCAGTACTAGGTACACAGCCTTCAGGACAACCTAGGTAGAGGAAACAGATTATTAAAGTCAGCATTTTCTCACTAGACACCTTTAAAAGCATATGAAGGTTGTTTCCTTTTTCTAAAATTTAGACCCATGGTACGAGCCACAATGTTTCATGCAACTGAACAAATAAGGTGGACTTAAGTTGCACACTTCCATGTGACACAATACACTTATTCATATCATCTACAGAATGTATTTTATAGATTGAATCGGGCTATTAACAATGAACATACATTCATACTCTTTCACTTCAATATAATGATTTGAGCTTATATTTTTCCAAACAATGTTTCAGTAAGATTGTGACTTTTTACAGATCAAAAGTTCTTATGTACCGATAATCTTGCGGTGCAGAAGTGTAGAAGATGTGTTTATAAACCATTTTTGTGTGGGTTGTCTACCTGCCTGAATTAGTATATGAAGATTAGGAATAAACATGGACCTTCTCAAATTACTGTTACAATTGGCACCTGAGCAGAAAAGGTATAAAATGTCAAAGAGTAAATGGTTCCATAACTGTGGCAGCATCTATTTATTGTAAACCAAAGTAATGTGTGTATCAACCAATCATATGGTAGACAGCAGCAATCCAAGTTTCTCACACAGAGACTACTTCCAATATACTTCAGTTCTGTTCTGGAGGGATGTTCACCAAGGACTAAGAGAGTAATTTGCAGACCATGCTGATTTGAATGCTAACCCAACTGCTAAGGCTAATAGCATGTGTCAGTACTGATGCTGGTAGAGCCTTGACATTTACTTTCACAAAAATCTTCCAAACAGGTCACTTAATAGTCACTGGATAGCAGTGAATTTGCAGTTGGATGGCATTGCTACAATGTGTATTAAAAATCATCTTTACCGCTCAATAAAATATATATTTAAAGATGACATTAAAACAGAAGTAAAGACTAAAATTGTGGTCTGCTTAATCACACTCAAGTCACAGTTTAGTCAACCCACAATTACCGAAAGATCAAGCATGCCATTCTTGTGTACAAAGTTATTGGTGCCATCGATATGTTCATTGTCCTCCAGGCTGCTGTAATTGATGCACGAGTCCGTCAAGCTTCGTGGAAGATTGGCGCAGGCCAATGGTTCGTGAGGCAACTCAGGGATAGGCACCTGGTTGCATAACTTTTTCATGTGTTCACTGAAAAAGTCGGCATATCCAACATTAAAAGAGGCAAGCGTTGTGTTGAAAGTAGCCACAGTGATGGTGGAGATCTGAGATCGCACTGTAAAACAAAGCAAATATATCAATTTAGCTTTTGACCTGAGGGCAATGAGTGTAAACTCATTGGCATCAGTCACAATCAGAGACACGCAATATCTGGTAATTAGAAGGTCCATTGCATTTTTACATAAAATTTCTGTAGCTTTTAATAACAATGTCTGATGTAACATAAGACAAACACTGATAATGCTAATAACAAATCAAACTTAATTTGGCAACAAATGCCTTAAAAGTTGAATACAACACAATATAAAACATAAAAATAAAAATCATTATAGAATTATTAAATCTTCATAAAAAAGAAGCATACACGTGAGCAGACAATAAAAGTCACTTAGGTTTTTTTAAAATTCGTAATCAATATACAGTTATCTGAGAAAGCAGTATATAACACTTTTTGAAACTACTATCCACAGTTCTGCCAATCTGGTAGAATAACATTAAGGTTATGAGTCCAATATAAACATTTGGGATGTCTGATCATCCTAAAGGGATGTTGTCATCTAAGATTAATAAAATAGTAGGTGCAGCTATATAGCCATCAGGTGTGGTGCATGGGTAAATATTCAATAGCGGCAAACAAAGGGCCCGATTCACAGAACTAACTTAAGACAAATTCCTAAACTTACTACCATTTACTCATTTTGGTATTCACAGAAGGCACTTACTCATTTTGGTACTCATCAATGAGTAAGTGCCTTCTGTAAATACCAAAATGAATAAGTGCCTTCTGTGAATACCAAAAAGGTAGTAAGTTTAGTATTTTGTCTTGAGTTAGTTCTGTGAATCAGTCCCAAGAAACAGAAGATAGTACTCCAAAAAAGCTCTGCTTATCTTTTTTTGGCAGCGTACTCTACAATCTTCATTGTGGGTGTTTAAAACAAAGACTCAACTAGCCAGTTTGTGCTTGAATTAGCAAGGCATTCAGTCTTAAATTCAAAATCTAACTTAATGTGGCAACAAATGCCTTAAAAGTATATTACAACACAATATAAGACATACAAATCATTATAGAATTATTAAATTTTAGCATGCTCAAGCGGGTTAGCGACCCATTTGCACATGCTAAAATTGTCATGGCCATGTACCAACACAATTTTGCAACTCGCAAATGAATTGACACTCGCAAAGAAGTGTTTAGAGATTCGCTATTTGGAAGGGGCGTTCCCTTCCAAATAGCGAGTCTCAAATCAATGTACTAATGTTTTGTGACCGCAATTGCGGTCGCAAAACACTCGCAAATTACCACCTACTTCAAGAGGGTGGTAATGCATTCGCAAATGGGAAGGGGTCCCAGGGTGACAGGCTCTGAAAGGAAAATTCTACTTACCAGTATGCATCTGTTCTTGGCATGTAGAGCTGCAGAATCTCACACTATGCATAGATCGCCATCTGGTGTTGGGCTTGGATGCTTGCATCTTGTTGTTGTCTTGGAAGAAGTCTTTTGTGGTCACAAGATAGGTGACTCCTCCCTTGGACGATAGTGCGCATGGACATCGACTACATCCTCAGATTGTTTTTCACCATGAAGGGAAATTATGGAGTTTGTAAGAAACAGAAAAGATGTCCATGTGTGATGTATCTAAGTAAGATAACACTGGAACAGATACAGGTTCCGGGGAGGTGGGTGGGCGTGTGAGATTCTGCAGCTATACATGCCAAGAACAGATGCATACTGGTAAGTAGCATTTTCCGTTCGAGGCATATGAGCTGCAGAATTCACACTGTGCATAGACTGTAAAGCAGTGTCTCCCCTAGCGGTGGTGACCCGTATCTGTTGCAGTGGTTTGAAAAAGTGTTTTAAGAACAGCCTGGCCTACTGAAGCTTGTTGCTTCGCCTGCACATCTACACAATAGTGTTTGGTGAAAGTGTGTGTGGTAGACCATGTTGCTGCCTTACAAATGTCTGCTAGGGGAAAGTTCCCTAAGAATGCCATGGAAGCCCCTAGTTTGCGTGTTGAGTGCGCTCTAGGTGGAATTGTCAATGTGCGTTTAGCGGTCTGGTAGCATATTTGAATGCATTTAACTATCCACCTGTCAATTTCGGCTTTGGAGATGGGATTGCCTTTATGAGGGGTAGAGAAAGCTACAAACAATTGTTTGTTTTCCTGAAACAATGTTCATACAGTCTGGTGGGAGGTTGAGGTAACTGAACTCTAGGACTTCAGGAGCCAGATTGCTAGATTCAGTTGTGCTTGATCTAGGTGCCTTATCTCTGGTTCTGCATCAGGAGGGTTGGGGAGAGACTTAGTTTTTGGTGCAGAACTACTGAGAGTTCGAGGAGTGTTGTGAACCATGGTTGCCGTGCCCATGTGAGAGCAACTAGGATCATCTTGAGAGACTGTTGTTTGAGCTTGCCTACTACTAGTGGAATGAGCGGAAGTGGCGGAAAAGCGTACGCAAATCTGCCTGACCAGTTCATCCATATCGCATGCCCTTGGACAACGGGTGTGGGAACCTGGAGGCGAAGGTTGGGCATTTTGCGTTTTTGTGTGTGGCAAACAGATCTATGTCTGGGTGGCCCCACATGTGGAAAAAGGGCTGAAGAACTTGCGGATGAAGTTCCCATTCATGTATCTGCTGAGTCTGATGACTCAACAGATCTGCAATCTGACTGTTCACTCCTGGAAGATGTTCTGCCAGAAGATATATGTTCTGTGGAATGGCCCATCTCCATATACTTTGCGCTAGATGAGACAGCTGCAAAGAATGTGTCCCTCCTTGTT
Organism: Triturus cristatus; assembly: GCF_964204655.1. Taxonomy (NCBI): domain Eukaryota; kingdom Metazoa; phylum Chordata; class Amphibia; order Caudata; family Salamandridae; genus Triturus; species Triturus cristatus. The sequence goes on from NC_140584.1 coordinate 654,847,109, forward strand.
TCTGTATGTTATACATTGCTGTCATATTTTTGGTGCGGACTAGGACAGTCTTGTTGAGAAGATGTGCTTGGAATGACTGACGCTAGAAAGATTGCCAGTAATTCTAGGTGATTGATGTGAAGCACTTTTTGTTGAGTGGTCCACCTGCCGTGAATTGTGTGGTTTAGGTGATGGGCTCCCGTGCTGGTGAGTGATGTGTCCGCTGTTAGCACTATGTGCGGAACTGGCTCTAGGAACGGCCGCCCTCTGGAAAGGTTTTGTGTGTTCCACCACTGCAGAGAACTATTTTTGCGGCTGTCCACTAACACCAGATCTGTAAGTTGACCTTGAGCGTGGTTCCACTGACGTGCTAAGCATTCCTGTAGAGGGCGCATCTGAAGTCTTGCGTGAGACACAATGAAAATGCAAGAGGCCATCATTCCTATGAGCTGCATAATCACTCGAGCTGGGAGAGAGTGTTGGGGTTGAAATTTTGTGATGAGGGTTTGCATACTGGCTATCCTGGTTGGATTGGGTATGCTAGAGCTTTGGAAGTGTCTATTGTGGCTCCTAGATACTGATGAAGGTAGGAGGGCTGAAGGTGCGACTTGGTGTAGTTTACTGTGAACCCCAAATTATGTAGTAGCTGAATCGTTTGGCAAGTTTGGTGAACACACTGTCTGTATGACTTGGCTTTTATTAGCCAGTCGCCTAGGTATGGATACACATGGATCTGCTGCCTTTGCAGGTGTGCTGCTACTACTGCAAGACACTTTGTGAATACCCTGGGTGCTGTGGTGACTCCGAATGGGAAAACCTTGAACTGATAGTGTTGGCCATCCACTGTAAACCTTAGATATTTCCTGTGAGCAGGGGGCGATAGAGGGCGTCAAGCAAGATGGTCGCACTCGCGTGAGGCTCTTGCTGTTCGGGCCACCATCCGCCGGTTATCCGCGGCATCTCATGCGGAAACCCACATCAGAGTATAGCAGAGGCTTGACAGACACAGCGGAATTGGTCAGGAACTGACAAACGAGGAAATATGCAGCGGTAGCCTGGAAATTCCCTACCTGGACCTGGGGGCAGAATCCGCAAGATGGCGGCTACCACAGCGAGTTGCTGATCTCCGGAGAGGACGAGCAGCGTCTGGCCGCTCCGACGAGCGGGGAGCGGGGAGCTGGTGGCGTCGGGCGGAGGCGGTCTGGAGTTTTGACCTGGTGGAGGGCTCTGAGCGACGCCTGCTCTGACATCTGGCCCCGAAGAGTGCACCACCTGGTACATCGCGCGTGGCTGATGTGCGCGGTACCGGAGAGGACGGAGCCCCCGATGCTGCCCTGCGGAAGGTGAGGTGAGCGGGATTGAGATCGTTCGTGGGAGGTGAGGGGTGAGAGGTGGACGCCGGGTCGCGGGAGCGGCATACGGTTAGGACGGCCGCGGCGCCCCCTCCCCCCGCGACCTGGAAATACCCGCTACTGCCTGCCGGTGGCCGGTTGATGCCTTCTGGGAAGGTGGTGCGTTGTGAATTGATAGTGTGCTCCGTCTGGGCCCTATGATATGCAACTCCCTTCCCCAGGGACCTGGGAATACTGCAGAGGAGCCTTAACTGTGCAGCCTGGGCCTGCATCACGACGAACCTGCCCGGGCTGCACTTGGTGAGGAGGATACAGGCGTATAAAGACCCCCCTCGGGTGGCGGCTGCTTTCTCCCCGCTGTTGAGGGGGCGACCGGAGTTGCAGTGTCGCCGCCGGGGGCCTAGGGGTGGCACGCGAGTCCCACCCCCCATTGGATTGGATCTCGTCTAGCGCTGCAGATACAGTGGTTGCGGACTGAGGCGACGCTGCGGGGGGGAGTGCGCCGCTATCGACGGCAGCTGGTTATTGGCCTGACTACGGAGACACTCTTCTTCGGCGCAGAGCTCCGGTGGCACGATCTTTCTCTGGTGTCCTGGGGCTGGGAAGCCTGCTGAGGGAATTAGCGGCAAGTGGACGAGCTGATTGCGCTGCACACCAAAGATCTAGATGCTCGCAGACGATCCCCCTTCTCTATAGCATCCTGGTCTTTGGAGATGGGGAAACCGGACGGCCGCCAGCCATAACTGACTTTTGAAGCGCGGAAGGCCACTCGCTCACAGGCAGAGCAGGAGGATGACTTCACAGAACATCCTTCCACTGCAGACCTTGAGGAGCTCCTGCTCGTCATGCAATCCAGCTTGACCTCCATCGAATCTAAGATGGACTCTATGAATGCTTGGCTGGACGGAGTCACGCACAGGGTAGACAGGCATGACGACCGACTGACGGAGGCGGAACGCCGTATTTCGGATCTCTAGGACACTGCCACCACTTCCCGGACTTCGGACATGGAGAGGGCCCTTAAGGTCCTGGCGGCCAAGAACGAGGATTTGGAATCCCGCTCTCGCCGTAATAACCTCCGAATTCTTGGCATGTCCGAAACGATGGCCACAGGGCGCATGGAGGAGTCTGTGGAGCGTCTCTTGGTCACGCTGTTTGGGAGGGAGGCCTTCTCGCCGGTTTTGGTGATTGAGCGGGCGCACCGTGCCCTGGCTGCGCGACTGGTCCCCGGAACTACTCCCCGTCCAACAATAGCCCGGATACTAAACTATCGGGATCGCGACGCCGCCCTCCGCCTCTCCAGGGAGCGCGGACAGCTCCGGTTTGAGGGCATGGAAATCTCTCTATACCCCGATTTTACCATGGCGGTGCAGGAGCAACGGCAAAAATTCATCCCAGTCAAAAAGAAACTGCAGCAGCTAAACCTACCCTATGCTATGCTTTTCCCGGCACGGCTTAAAATCACGCATTTGGGGAAACAGCTGTTTTTCAATACCCCCCAGCAGGCACAGGACTTTCTTAAAAGCTAGCCTAAATTGCCGCCAGCCCGCGCCTCCCCCTCCCACCCCCTGGAGGAGCATGGAGGGGCCTCCGACATAGAATGATGTACTACTGCGCCGGCCCTACATTTACCTTCACACAGTGGTCAGAAGCCTACCGTCAAGAATGTGCTCTTTCCCGGAAGCATCCTTTATGACATTGCAGCTGGGCGCGGCAGGGCAGAACTGTGGCACGAACACTGAACGGGGCGGAATGTATGGAACCCCGGGGGGTGTGCCCCCCCCTGCTCACCATACCTGAGAGAGTGCTGTACTGGTTGGGATGGGCTTGGTAAGTCTTTTGTCCCAGTATTGTGACCTACACGCTAGGAATGACTTTAAGCTGCAGGAAACCGAGATTTCCGCATTGGTCACCCATTAAGCCATAGAGTTCCCATATGTACTGGCTCGAGATGTCTTTCAAATGTTGTACGAACACCCTTGCTAATGCGAGGAGGAATTGGAAGCCCTCTGGAACCCACCTATTAGGTAAACCCTACTTATTGTTTGTACACTTTGGATGAGGTTGAAAAGTTTTGGTTGCGGGATCTTCTCCCATAGTCTTGTTGTTTCAATGGAAGTGGGGGGGGGTCTCTTGGGGCACGGGGTTGTGGGGAAGGGGGGAGGGAAGGGGACCATGGTAGAATTGGGCTGCTGATGTGGGAGGGGGGAGGGGGAAGTTTACTTACGGCCATAGAACCGCATGAAGTTGTGATTTGCCACAAGACACTGGCCAACAGACCCTGGTAGGGGACCTATTCGGCGAATGCCACTTGCCACACACAAATGACACTTCAGTAATCTCATGTCAGCCGCTGTGACTGACTCCCCGGCTCATCCCACATACCGGTTCCTCACATGGAACGTACGGGGACTAGGGGACCCGCGTAAGCGCCGCCATATATTGGCATATTTGGACCGTCACAATATCCAATGCGCAATGCTGCAAGAAACCCACTTTAGTCCTAATACGACCCCTACATTTGCTTCCCGGTGGGCCAGTCATACCAGCTTCTCTTCCTACTCCTCGTATGCTCGAAGCACGTGTATCCTTGTGAAAAAGAATCTTGCATACACCCCTATTGGGTCTCTGACGGACAAGCTGGGACGGTACTCCATGATCTGGGGCAGATAAGCTGCGCAGACCTTTACATTTGTCTCATGCTATGGGCCTAATTCTGATGACCCTGAATTTTTTTAGAGTACTCTGGAGTAAAATACTGGAAATAGGATCCACGCACTTGCTATGTGGAGGGGATTTAAATCTCACTCTTGAGCCTGAGTTAGACCGGTCCCCCCCCAACCCCGCCATTGGTCCACATCCCAATCCACTTTAAAAATGATCGTAGCTGATCACGAATTGGTCGATGCATGGCGACATATGCATCTGTCTCAGAGGGAAGGGACTTGCTTCACCACGGCTCGGGTTTCCTGGTCCAGAATTGATATGTGGCTGATTACTAAGGGGCTTATTCCATGGCTGTCACACACCCTCCATCTCCCTCGCACTTACTCTGATCATTCCCCGGTGCTAATTGGTCTTACCCCCCTGCATGAAAGCTCCCCATTCTTGAATTGGCGCTTGAATCCACGTTTCTTGCTGGACCTAGTTTTTAAGCAAGAAATCAAGCGGGAGATCACAAATTTTTTCCCGCGCAATGAAAGTTCAGTGGAGACTTATGCCACTATTTGGGAGGCATTTAATGTAACTATACGAGGCCTGTGTATTGCCAAGAGCGAGGGGATTCTGAAAGATATCAAGGCAAGACTGCGGAGACTTGAGGGTGAGCTCCACCGTACTGACCTGCAACTTCAGACAGAGCCGACGCCTGAACTACGGGTGCAGTTTAGGAATATACTAAATGAGTATCAAGACACAGCAGAACAGGAGTGTAAATTCAGGGGAAAGTACTTTAGGGAGCGTCAATATGGAGAGGGCGACAGGCCGGGCCGGGGCCTGGCATCCCTTGTCCGACCCCCGCGATTCTCAAATACAGTCCTTCAGATTGAGGACACAGATGGCCTGATCCATAGAGATACGGCGGATATAGTGCTGTATAAGAGTCAAAGGGATCATTCTACTAAATTTGACTCCTTTTTTGAAGACACCACGATTGCGTGGTTAGGGGATGGCCAACAAGAGTTCTTGCTACGTCATCACGAGGATGAGGAGATGAAAACCGCAATTATGCAGCTCTCATCCGGGAAGGCGCCGGGGCCAGATGGTCTCCCGGCGGAGTTCTATAAAACCTTTCATCACCTGCTCACCCCGGCTCTGCGACATATATATGTAGAGGCTAGGGAGTCTGGGGTTCTTCCCCCTTCTATGAGAGAAGCTCATATCATCTCCATACCCAAACCAGGGAAAGATGCCAAATATTGCGATTTGTACAGGCCCCTATCCTTAATAAACGTAGATGTGAAAATCCTCATCAAATTAATTGCCAACCGTATCAGCCCCCTGATGACCACCCTGGTCCTCCCGGACCAGTCCGGCTTTGTCCCTACTAGAGGAACCTCCCACAACTTGCGCACGTTGTTTGCGCTACTGCAGGATGTGGACCCGGAGACCAACGTGGCAGCAATTTTCCTAGACGCCACAAAGGCGTTTGATTCCCTGGAGTGGGATTATCTCGCCTTCGTGCTGCAGAGAATGGGATTTCCCCCCCATTTTTTGCCTGGGTCAATCTGCTGTACTCAGGTCTACAGGCCCGGATCCTTATTAATGGTGCATGTTCAGCTCCCTTTCGGATAACCAGAGACACTCGACAGGGATGCCCCCTGTCGCCTCTCCTTTTTACTAGCGCAATTGAACCACAGGCAGCTAAAATTCGACAACATCATCGGGAGCAGGCCCTGGTCTATCCGGAAAGACAAATCTTAATATCACTTTATGCGGATGACTTGACGCTATATCTGCGGGACCCCGCCGTTAGCCTTAATCAGATCCTCCGTGTTTTGATATTGTTTGGTAGACTGTTGGGAACAAAAGTGAATTGGAGTAAATTCCAGATATTCCCCTTGACTGCATCCACCCCGAGATTCGAGCCTAATTATCCCTTGGCTTGGTGCGCAGAATCTGTCACGTACCTGGGCATTCAGGTCTCTCGCTGTAGGGAAGAGTTGATGAGAGATAATTATGGCCGGGCATTGGATCAATTGACGGATAAAATAACTAGATGGATTGCGATGCCCTTAATCAATGGCCGCCCGGGTGTCTTTGGTTAAGATGGTGATTTTACCTAAACTACTCTACCTGTTAATTAATATAGCCCTCGCTCCGAGCCGCCACTTCTTTAACAGCATCAAATCACAGCTGATCAGACTGACATGGGGTGGGAGGAAGCCCAGACTGGCTTGGGAGATCCTCACGCGTCCCTTTGTCGATGGAGGACTTGAGGTCCCTGACATCGAATTATATTACATATGCGCACAGGCCCATTTTGCAGTCTACTGGCTCCATCCCCCCCATACATGCCTCATTTGGCAGTGGAGGATGGATATATGGCTCCCACTCCTTATTCGGCCTATTTAAGTGCCCCCCCCGTACTCAGACACCAGGCCTCGACTACCGTCCAATGCACTGTTCGGGCTTGGTGGAACATGGCGCAGAGACTGCAAAACACCCTTTTATATTCACCTCTAACACCCTTGCGAGGACGACATGACATACCTGTTTCACAGGAGGGAGGATGCTGTCAGATGTTACATAGGTTGTCACGACTCACTTGGGGTCAGCTATATACTCGCGGGACCTTTTGCACTTGCGACGAGTTTTTTGGAGCCTCTTCCCCCACTCCGCTGGAACGTTTCTACTATGTGCGGTTACGCCAAGATGTTCGTGCTCTTGTGTCCTGCTTCCCCCTCGAACCGCCTATCATGGCCCCCCTGCACGTCTTAATGCAGCAAGACCCCCCAGAGCATGTAGTTTCAAACCTGTATACCACCACTCAGAGGGAAAGGGACTGGGACCCAGCCCCGGCCAAGGCCAGATGGGAGGCAGACTTGGGACACCCCCTCACGGAAGAACAGTGGTCCTTCTGCTGTCGTCAGACTGGCGACATCTCGGCTAACAGCAGACTGTGACTCATACATTATAGATATTTACACCAACTTTATTACACACCTGACCGACTGCATCGTCTCCGGCTTCGTGATAATGACCGCGGTGACCGATGCGGAGCAGGAGATGCAGGGTTTGTACACTTGGCCTGGGATTGCCCATTGATCCGGAGGTACTGGGGGGGGTATTTAGCGCATTGGATGAGATGACTGGGGCGCACGTGCCGGATACCCTCCTGGTTGTACTTTTAGGGTGCACTGAGAAATTGCCGGTTAAGACCCGAAAATACACTTCATTGGCCCTTCTCTTAGCAAAAAGACAGATTGCATGCCGCTGCGGGCGAGGACGGGCTCCAAAATTTAAGGAGTGGATGAATGATCTCATACTTTTCCAAGATTAACTTCATACTTATGCTGAACTTATGCCACCCACCACTCGACCACGGGACATCTGGGCCCCTCTGCAAACTTATCTCCTGAAATGTATTGACATTGACGACCCCAACCTAGCCCAGCTGCCAGAGATGGGGGGAGACCGGGAGGGGGGGACTCTGAGTAGAGGTTGGCTCCTTATTGTTTGGAAGGAACGGTTTGGTGGGTGTTGTGCCACCTGTGGACTTGAGAGCGGCAGGGAGAGGAGACAGGGGTACATGGAGAGAACTGTGGCAGAGATAGCGGTTTTAAATGATGATCAGTGGCATGGGAGCTGTGGCCTTTTTTCACGGGGGTTTTTATTTTTTTATTTTTTCCTTTTTTCTTCCTTGGGGTGTTCCTTTCGTATTGCATTAATGATGTTTACTAAAGACCTGAAGTTTCAACTGACTGTATTGCATGACCTCCTTACGCGGCCGGCCCGATGGGTTGTAGGCGGCTTGCTGTGATTCTTCACCTACCCCCTATGATATGAATTGATACGAAATGCAGTGCCGGCCCGTTGGGATGTAGGCACTTTGCTGTGTCAACTTGGAAAACAGACAATAAAGGTCTAGTTGGGAAAAAAAAAGATATTTCCTGTGAGCAGGGTGTATGGGAATATGGAAGTAGGCATTCTTGAGGTCTAATGTGGCAAGGAAGTTGCCTTGTTGAAGCAGTGGAAGGACTTGTTGAAAGGTGATCATGTTGAAATGATCTGACTGTATGTAGAGATTAAGAGGTCGCAGGTCCAGTATTGGTCTGAGAGTCCCATCTATTTGGGGGATTAGGAAATACAGGGAGTAGACCCCTGTTCCTTGATGATCTATGGGGACTGGCTCTATTGCATGCTTTTGAAGCGGTGAGAGAACCTCCTGTTTGAGGAAGTTAGATGTTTCGTGGACATTGGACGCTGTTTGGGTGTTATGTTGGGGGGAGTTGCAGTAAGTTCCAGGCAGTAACCATACTGGATAATTTGTTTTACCCACATGTCTGTAGTGATGGAATTCCAGACAGGTAGGAACTGTGAGAGTCTCCCTCCGACCGGAGTGGAATGGTACGGAGGGAATGGAGGGAAGTCACTGTTTGTTAGTGGGAGGCATGAGTGTTGTTACCTCGGCCTCTTCCCTTGTTGTTATTTCCCCTGTATCCACCTCTAAAATATCCTCTGTTGGGGGATGTTTGTGTGGGATTTTTATAGGAGGAAGAGGCAGTGTCTGTACTGATGGTTTTAGATGCACCTCTATAAAAGGAGCGGCGAAAGGCGCCTCGTGTAGATGGAGACTGTAATGCTCCCATGGATTTTGCAGTCTGTGTCTTTTTTCATTTTTTCTAAAGCTGTGTCGACAGCCGGTCCGAAAAGTTCTTCCTGATTGAACGGTTGATTCAGGATAGAAGTTTGCAATTCCTGTTTGAACCCAGAAATGCGCAACCAGGCATGCCGTCGTAGTAACACACTGGTATTGATTGATCTAGATGCAGTATCTGCTGCATCGAGGGCACATTTAATGGATGCGTTGGTGATCAACTTGCCCTCCTGAATCAGATCATTGGCTTTGGCCTTGTATTGGTCAGGCAAGTGCTGCATGAGGGTCTCTAGTTCGTCGTAGTGAGCCCTATAGTATCTGGCAAGTAATGCTTGTACATTAGCTATCCTCCAGTGATTAGCTGCCTGAGAGGCCACTTGTTTGCCGGAAGCACCTAGTAATTTAGACCCTTTGTCTGGAGGTGGAGCTTCACTAGAGGTTTGAGAGTTAGCATGCTTTATGGCATTGGACACTACCAGGGAATCTAAGGGGAGTTGTCCTATAATGTAGGTGGGATCATTAGGGGCAGGTTTATATTTTTTATCAATCCGAGGATTGATAATTTTGGTCCTGACCGGGTCTTTAAAGATGTCTGGAGCACGTTTAATGACACCTTTGAGCATGGGCAGTGTTTGTACTGTCTTTTGTGTCTGTGCGAAAGTGTCCACTAGGAAGTCTTCCACTGTGGGGTCTGAATGCATTTAGACGCCATGATATTGGGCAGCCCTATCAATAAGCTGACTAAACCCAATGTTGTCATCTGGGGGAGACGGTCTAGTGGGATATGCATCTGGATCAGGAAGATCTGGAGGATCTACAGGGACATTGTAGCCATCCCATGGGTCTGGTGGTATGTTATTGTCATCATCAGGATCAGTGAAAGGGTCATTATTTCCTCCCCCATCCCCTGGGTCATCTTCATCATGTGGTGGTGGTGAATATGGTTGAAATATGGGAGACTTTGGAGGAGAAGTAGGCTTAGAAAGACGAACAGGAGAAGAGGGTCTTAAAGGTGAAGTTGCACAGTCTCTTTTCTTCACAGGCACCTCAGGGATGTGTGGGGTGTCCAATTTCCTCTTCTTGTGTGGAACGCTGACAATATGTCCTGTCTTAGGTTCCACATGGAGAGTTTTTTGCTTCGGATCGATGGAATCCGGCATAAATATTTCTTCCTCTTCGATGGTAGCCATCTGCGCTGCTTTTTTCGGGTCCGAATGTGGTTTTGATTTCGGATCTGTAGCCTTAGAAGGGGTTTTTGTGTCCTTCGGCTTCAGTGTTGTGTCCGAAATCTTTTTCGGATCCAAAGGTTTTTGAGGTGTCTTCGGTTCTGAGGCCTTGTGTTCTTTGGATGCCGAGGTACTCGCTGCCGAGGCATTTTTGGAGCCCGCAGGAGTAGGATGTGTTCCCGCTTTCGGTGCCGATGATGTTTTTGGGGCACTGGCATTCGGCATGCTCGGCCCGAGCTGCCAGAAGGCTTCTCCTTTGTCTTCGGAGCCAGGCCTAGTGCGAAGTCTTGACCGGAGCCTTTTGCTTTTGGGGGGACGGTTGGGGCAGGGGCAGTTGTACTCACTCGCTGACCTGGAGTGATGTGGTCATCGGAGTTGGAGTCATCTGCTTCGGATTCGATATCGAGATCCTCCGAATCCTGTGGAACATCAGGGCCTTCATCAAAGATGTCCTCTGGCACCGAAGCAGCCTTTTGCGCCATGACGTGTCGTCAAGCCTGGTGATCACGGATAGTGTTCTGGGAGCGGAAGGAGGCGCAGGCTTGGCAATTGTTCTCCTCGTGGTCGGGCGAGAGACAGAGGTTGAAGACCTTGTGTTGGTCACTGTATGGGAATTTAGCTCCAACCTGAGGGCATTTTTTAAATGGAGTCCTTTCCATTAGCCGTAGGCCCGAATGGCGTCGATAGGCCCAGCGGCCCGCGTCGGCGACCGGAATTAAGTTTGTGAGTTAGCACGTCGAAAGGCACACGAACGAAAACAATACCGTTGAGTTTGCAATGGTTTGCGCGTCAAAAGGTTTGGAAAAACACGGTACCGAACCGAAGCGGTGAAGTTACATCCGAACCCGATGGCGGAAAAAAACAATCTGAGGATGGAGTCGATGCCCATGCGCAGTATCATCCAAGGTAGGAGTCACCTATCTCGTGACCACAAAAGACTTCTTCCAAGACAACAACAAGGTGCAAGCATCCGAGCCCAAATCCAGATGGTGATGTATGCACAGTGCGAATTCTGCAGCTCATATGCCTCGAACATATTTTTTAAGGGCAGGCAGTGGTCCCAGGGACCACTGCCTGCCCTTAAAAAATAAAATGAAAACGTTTCATTTAAAAAATAAATTCTCCTGGCTGCATAAAAAAAAACTGCTTTATTCAAAAGCAGTCCCAGGCATGGGGGTCTGCTGAGCAGGCCCCCATACCTGGGAGGCCCTGCCATTCCGAATGGACTCGCTAATTGCGAAAGGCTCATTAACATTCATGAGCCTCGCAATTCGCTACCCCATTGGGAATCGCAAACAGTGTTAAAAACACTATTGTACATGCAAAATAGCGGCTAGCAAATTGCGCGTCGCAAAAGACACGCAATTTGCGAGGTGCTATTTTGCGCGTTGTACATCTGGCCCTATATTCTTCAAAATTATATTACTTCCCTCAAAAAACAATATTCTTGACAACGATATTTGTGCATCATGATATTTGTGCGTCAAAATATTTAATTTCCGATATTTATGTCTGCCGACATTTTAAGCTCGATGCTTTTGTCTAAACACCAAGTAGTTTGTTGCCCATGGGGGCCTGGACGTTGGCGGCTGGATCACTAACCTCTGCCTCAAAAGATGTTTAAGGTCTGGTGTCGTTGAAGCAGGTTCTGCTTGGGAAAGTGCTGCAAGGGCTGTGGCAGACAGCATGAGGATGATGTTGCCTTGCTTTTTTAAAATTGCTCCTACACTGTATCCACTTTGTCTCGGGAGACATGGGTGCCATCAAATGACATGTCCATGAGTTATTGTTGGACATCCTTTGACAATCCTGTAGAGCGTATCCAGGTATGCAGTCAAAGCACCATGTTAGTACCAACTGCCCTACCCAATTAGTGGTAACCAGTCCTGATCGATTAACTCATTTCCCTGCATCCTAGCCATCCTAAATGAGCTGTTGAAGGTTAGCGCGAAGATTATCCGGGACTGCTGGCAAGATGTTGAACACCATGTTCCATATTGCATACAAATAATGCCCCAGGGGCTAACTTGAGTTTACAGACATTAGAGCAAGTCCAGAAGATGATAATATGCACTATTCTGGTCCATAAAAACAGAAGTACTTTGAGCCAGAAGATTCCCAACACACGAAGGCCCTCGGGAGGATTAACAATCTGGGTCAGGCAGGCACTAAACCTAAAGATCACCAAATTGTCAACTATGTTTAACAATATTTTAGCCATTAGAATGGCTATGGATTAATGTGGGATGATTGATATATATATATAATATCTATGCCAGAGGGTCCAGTGGGGGAAAGAGATCGGAAGCCACAACCATCCTTGACAAACTCCTTGACCATCTGTCTAAAGACACCCAGGTGATAGTGGCGGGTGACTTTAATTCAACTTTTGAACCACTTGGGCATGATGATCATGAGCTGACAATGGAGGAGGAGGAACAATGGGGAATCCCCAATCTTGCGCTGACTCCGATTAAAAGGTGGACTGACGTGGCGATTCAAATTAAATCTATCTGCTTAGTAAGAGGTCTAAGGGCGGCAAATGGTAGAACCCCCTCTGATAGGCATGGGGCCAATACCTTTAATAATGGACGATATATGAGTTGCATTGATTACATGCTAATCAGTTTAAATATTTGGCACACACTCATAGATATGGACGTGTGTGATCGCCTGGAGACCCATTGTGCTCAATTTTTAAATTGTTGACCCCACAGGCAGACAGCTCCTATGATATACAGCTTATCACCAATGACCTGGTGTCTCCCAATGATAAGAGGCAACTTATGTGGGAAGCTATTTTGGAGAAACCACATATTTTGGACGCTATTGCAACTGAAATTAAGGGTGCAATTTCTGACTTAAAGTTATTGCAATCTTTCCATGCTCCTCTCGTGGAATTAACTGCATCCCATAATACATTCTTCTCTAAATTACGACCCCTCTTTACTGAAGAGAGTAGGGCTAAAAATACGCCTAGATCAAATTTATGTCATTGGTGTAACAATGAGTGTAAAGAAGCCAGGAGTGATCTTGCGGACGCAATTACATCTAGAGAGCCTTGTAGTGTCCAGATAGCTAGGGTAAATTATAGGAAGGTCCAAGCCAAAGCAGAAAAAGGAATGGGATGAGAAAAGGTGGCAGGATCTAAGAATGGCAAGTGCTAATAACAACACCCGAAGGTTCTGGACACTGGTGACATGGGGCAGGGAGGGCCCTCGAGCAGAGCCACAAAACTATGTAGCACAATACAAATGGGTGAGCCATTTTGAATCCCAGTACGCTGTTGACTCTGTAGAGGAGAGTGCTCCGGCGCTGCCCCACACCTATTTTATTAATGACGCTTTTTATGATACTGATGTCAACATAGTTTTCCTGGCAGTATTGAAGGGTAGAGCGCCAGGGCTGGATGGCATTCCGGCCGACATCTTTCTTTATGATAAGACAAAATGGAATAAATACGTGTTGTTGCTTGCTAATGCCATTGCTCGTGGTGCGCATATACCAGATTCCTGGAAGGGGGCAGAGATCATTCCAGTGTACAAAAAAGGAGACAAAATCCTTCAAGGAAACTACAGGCCTATAAGCCTAATTGACTCCATACAGAAAGTAAATGCACGGTTGGTGTTAGGCAAAGTACAGGAATGGATTAAAGATCAGGACATCCTCACTCCCTTACAAGCCGGTTTTCGAGAGCATGTCAGCACGATAGACCAGGTATTTAGGTTTAGATTAATATACTGGCGGACTGTGGTCTTAGGAAAGGGCAGCATGTGCGCTGCCTTTGTCGACCTGAAGTCAGCCTTTGACCTGGTCTCTCGAAGGAAACTCTGGGCAGTGCTTCAGGAACAGGGGATGCCGCCTGAACTGTTATCCCTTATAGCTCGATTCCACAAGTTTAGAAAGACAAAATGCGGCTGACCATGGTTCAGCACTTCATTTTCTAAGTAAACAAATTAGTAAATTGTCTGTGCAACCACATCCGGGGTTCGCCGCGCTCTTACTCCACTGGAAACCAGATAAATAAGTTCATAAAAAGAAGGAAGGTGCACGAGAATGAAGTCAGAGAGCTCCAAATGTATACCAAAATATATCCTTTATTATAATTTCAGTTTAAAATTTGGACATCAGCCAACGCGTTTCGTTCTAAATGGAACTTCGTTAGGGCTGGAAAAGTACACAAATAAAATTAAGTACACCTAATACATAAGACAGCACATAAACATTGTAAACAACATATATAAATAAATATATGTACACATTAAACACATACATTCATTACATTGGAAGAACGGCACAACAATCCAAAAAAGTCTGGCATCATTATATGTATTCACACAATAAATGTCTTAAACAACAAAGAAGGGACAATAGATATTTAGACATACAATGAATATATACACAAACATTTATATTGAAAAAAGAATTGGTTTCTAATTAAGTCTATACCATATACTCAGCGGAAAATATAATATAATTATTCATCACATAAAGTATATTTTGAACCCTTGGATGAAAGGAAAACCCATAGAACAAGGTTATGTGAGAGAAATACATCGAGCGTACACAGCAAAGGGACGGTGACAAGTAGAGAGAGGAAACAAAAAAGGAAACAAAACATAACATAAAATGGAGGGAAGAAGAGAAGGAGAAGAAAGAGGGTTTTTTTCTTGATATATGTAAATATACAAGAAAATATACATTCGAAAAACCTAAAGATGGTCTCACCAGAAGTATCTTGATGTTGGTTCACTTAATCGGTAAATGACAGTCAATTGATTCCAAAAGTTCATCTTAATCGGTAGAGGCCTGGATTCTGATTAAAGAAAATACCACAGTTCTAATTAGAGAGCAAAAAAAAGGATGCAACCAATTATCAAAACCGAGGTTCCCACCTTGTTTAAATACAACAACAGCTAAATATCCAGATTATAGATTAGTCCCCTACTAAGGCCTGGTGAGAATCACGGAAATGTACCCATTTTACCGCAAATCGCAAACAAGTTTCAGCGTCCCACAGACTTCGAAGCAGACCAATTCGTCTGAAGGATATTAACCCAGGTCCTAATCACAGGGAGAACATAGGATATCAGATCATACAACTGGTTCCTTGCACATCCTAATTTGACATTGTCATCACAAAACAACTAATCTAAAAAAAAGTCTAACAACGATAACCCAGGTCCTAATCCAGGGAGAGTGTGGGACACCAGTGCATGCAGTTAAACGTATGCACAACTTGACTAACATATTCATAAGTGTGGAAAGTGTCGGGCGAATAATCACGATGAGGCAAAGCAAAAACGTCATCTTAACTCCGTATTCACCTTTGGGCTAAGTCACAAAAACACTAGTCACTCTAAGTTTTAAATGTTCCAAGGGCCAGGGTAGCGGCCAACAATACTGATGAGAAAAATAAATAACATTCACGAGTTTCCCATCACTCTCATAATTTGAGCTCGTCAACATACCGCATATCTAACAAGTGGGATCTAACAATGTATAAAACAAAAAGCCCATAACCCTTAGCCAAGACGCAAACCTCATTCAAGTGCTGGAGCATAATATACGGGTGAAAAGTAAAGGCATTTTATATATACATATCATCCTTGGCCAGCAGCCTATCCTTGCTTAACTTTGAATGTGCCAGCGTAACAGAAAAGATCGGGGTTAACTCACGTAGTTTGAGCAACCATATGTAATGAGAACCACCCAACCATACCAAAGAATACTTGTATCGGGGTCCCGTCCCAGATGACGGAAAAGAGGAATCACCAGTCGATGCGTTGTATTAGCGCAACACAAACACAGGAAACTGGAATCTAACCCTGTGTTAAAAAACAAAAGCAAGCATATAATGTGCACGGGTGATTTATGCGCCTTATAAATGCCAATACAAATACAAATACAAATACACGGCGAAGCCTCAAGACCCCCCCGGTGTATTACCTGGTCAGCTTTAAGTAAAGCATATCGGACCGTGCGCCCACCCCACGTAAAAGCGTCAATAATCACGTGTGTCACATGTTTGCAAGAGTGCACGGTCACCATATTATAGTGGCAACTCATAAATGATAGTTAAGGATAAAATGAGTTAATTGCCATTATAAAGGGGAACATTCGAAATGAAACAAACTTTTCAAAAGCGTATTTTTAAATTGTCAAATAAACAACTATCTGTTGTTTGGTGGTTGTTAACCTGTTCGACACTTGTGACGGAGCGGTTCCGTCACGTGCGTCGGTTGCGCTGTGCGCATGACGGAACCGCTCCGTCATGGCCCCGCCCGCGCACGGAATCTTCAGCGCGGCGCGGAAATCCGCGCCGCGCTGAAGGGGTTAAACAGCAAGGTAAGAGACCCATCATGCTTCTAATCTCGTGCGCTACACCGTCTATGACATAGACAACACTAATTAGAGCCATCTTAAAAGTATTTCCACATCGTGACGCAAAAGTATAATTCCGGCATTCTTTAAATCATGAAGCGACCCTGCCAATATGGTACGCACAAAACAGGGAAAACGTATTAGTTTTAAAGAAAGTGTAGGTTTATGTATTTAGAACCTTTTTCAAATGCTAAACACATTAAATCCAAACAATAGAAGCAACCATGAAAAAAAAATGTGCCCCAGTGGGACATCGCCCGTACGGCAGTACACTGTCACCAGATAATTGCACGTGTAGGAGTAATGGACCAGTGTGTAAAAACGGGGCCCCGTAATGGATTGTACAGTCATCATCACATAAACACCAAATGGTACCAAACACTACACAAACAACAGAAGGGGAATGAAGTGATCTCATATTGATATTGCGTACCAAAATAGGCATGCGTTTAGATCCACATGCACTGTCCCAAAGTTAAAAAGTTTATGTAAACCGTAATACGCCACAGCATGAGTATGAAAGATCAAGGACGAGGAATGTGCGAAGTATGGTTGTGCTCAATATAATCATAGGTCACAACCAATAATCTGTTCAAAATAGGAATGGACAAGAAATAGACAGAGGAGAAACTATAGACTTAGCACAAGGGGAGGGAAAATAAAGAGGATCACCAATAGGTCCTTAATTCCATAATACATTATGTTTTGTATGGCACATATTTCACAATAGGAGAAAATCTATCATCACTCCAACCATGTACCTGCTGCATGGGCTCCAAGTTTGCTCCCTCTTATGCCTGCCTTTTTATGGGGTGGTTTGAGACGGAGCACGCTTGGGGCAGAGGTGCCTCCCCCTGGACCAATTACATGTGTACTGGGGGAGGTACATTGATGATGTTATCTGATTGTGGTCTGGATCAGTGGAACATTTACATCAATACCTGACCTTTTTAAATGAGAATATCTATAATGTTAAGTTTACAATGACGTACAACAAGGAATGCATCAACTTCCTTGACATACAGTTTTATATTAAACAGGGTCAGATACATAGCACCCTCTTTAGGAAGGAGAGCTCTTGTATTTCTGTATTGCACGCTACTAGTGCACACCCCAGGTCGGTAAAAAACAATATCCCCTTTGGTGAGATGACAAGGATACGGCGAACCTATAGTGAGGAGAAAACATTCAAAACTCACATCAGGGACTCGAAAAATAGGTTCGCTAAAAGGGGATATACACAAAGAGTCCTTGACAGAGCTGAATTAAGGGCCTGTAATTTGAACAGGAATGGCACACTTAAGGACAAACCCGACACTGATGGAACTAATCTAAAAGAGAGATTTATAACTCAGTATACAGTACATAGTGGTGCCATTTTTAACATCTTTCATAAGCATTGGCACTTACTGACTGAAATTCCGGGACTCAAGGATTCTATTGAGAATAGACCATCCATCACATACAGGAGGGGGGTGGCTTTAAGAAACTCCCTCTGCCCTAGCTATGTGATGACACCAAAAACGACACACACATGGCTACCAGCAAAACCGAAAGGTTTCTATATATGTGGGATGTGCAATGTACTTTGGATTTCTGTTACAATACACCAAAAAGATTTACCATAGGCCATTTCTTGAACTGTAACACAACACATGTGGTCTATATTATGGGCTGCAGATGTGGTACCATTTATGTTGGCAGCACTATTCGCTGCCTCAAGCTGAGAATACAGGAACATCGACGGGGAATTAAATTTAAGGACGACAGGTATCCAATTACAAATCACTATTCTAGTGAACATCCGGATGACCTGACATTTTGGTTTCACGCAATAGATCATGTACCAGTACAAACAAGAGGAGGTAACAGGGAACTGTAATTAAGACAGATGGCGTCAAGATGGATTTGTCGACTGAGGGCAACACGCCTAGGGCATAATACCGATGGGGAGATGCACTATTTTTTATAGACACAATTGAAACATTAATGTGGGAATGGTTGGGAGTAGGGGAAATTGGAGTGATGATAGATTTTCTCCTATTGTGAAATATGTGCCATACAAAACATAATGTATTATGGAATTAAGGGCCTATTGGTGACCCTCTCCATTTTCCCTCCCCTTGTGCTAAGTCTATATTTTCTCCTCTGTTTATTTCTTGCCCGTTCCTATTGTGAACAGATTATTAGTTGTGACCTATGATTATATTGAGCACAATAATACTTCGCACATTCCTCATCCTTGATCTTTCATACTCATGCTGTGGCGCATTACAGTTTAAATAAACTTTTTAACTTTGGGACAGTGGATGTGGACTATCTAAACACATGCCTATTTTGGTAGGCAATATCAATATGAGATCGCTTCATTCCCCTTCTGTTGTTGGTGTAGTGTTTGGTACCATTTGGTGTTTATGTGATGATGACTGTACAATCCACTACGGGGCCCCGTTTTAACACACTGGTCCATTCCTCCTACATGTGCAATTATCTGGCGACAGTGTACTGCCGTACGGGCGATGTCCCACTAGGGAACATTGTTTTTCATGGTTGCTTATATTGTTTGGATTTAATGTGTTTAGCATTTGAAAAAGGTTCTAAATACATAAACCTACACTTTCTTTAAAATTAATACGTTTTCTTCCTTTTGTGCGTACCATATTGGCGGGGTCGCTTCATGATTTAAAGAATGCCGGAGTTATACTTTTGCGTCACGATGTGGAAATACTTTTAAGATGGCTCTAAATAGTGTTGTCTATTTCATAGATGGTGTAGTGCACGAGATTAGAACCATGATGGGTCTCTTACCTTGCTGTTTAATAACCGGCAAACAACAGATAGTTGTTTATTTGACAATTTAAAAATGCGCTTTTGAAAAGTTTGTTTCATTTCGAACGTTCCCCTTTATAATGGCAATTAACTCATTTTATCCTTAACTATCGTTTAAGAGTTACCACTATAATATGGCGACCGTGCGCTCTTGCAAACATGTGACACACACGTGATTGATGATGCTTTTACGTAGGGTGGACGCACGGTCCGGAAAACTTTACTTAAAGCCGGTTCAATATTGCGCGTCTTTTTGAAAGTCCAGATGAGGGACTCCTACCGAAAGCGTTGACACTGACCAGGTAATACACCGGGGGGGGCTTGAGGTTTCGCCGTGCACATTATATGCTTGCTTTTGTTTTTTAACACAGGGTTAGATACCAGTTTCCTGTGTTTACTGTATTGCGCTAATACAACGCATCGACTGGTGATTCCTCTTTCCCGTCATCTGGGACGGGACCCCTATACAAGTATTCTTTGGTATGGTTGGGTGGTTCTCATTACATATGGTTGTTCAAACTACGTGGGTTAACCCCAACCTTTTCTGTTACGCTGGCACATTCAAATGTAAGCAAGGATAGGCTGCTGGCCAAGGATGATTTGTATATATATAATGCCTTTACTTTTCACCCGTATATTATGCCCCAGCACTTGACTGAGGTTGGCGTCTTGGCTAAGGGTTATGGGCTTTCTGTTTTATACATTGTTAGATCCCACTTGTTAGATATGCTGTATGTTGACGAGCCCAAATTATATAGGGAGACTCCTTGAATGTTATTTATTTTTCTCATTCGGATTGTTGGCTGCTACCCTGACCCTCGGATCATTTAAAACTTATAGTGACAAGTGTTTTTGTGACTTAGCCCAAAGGTGAATACGGAGGTAAGATGACGTTTTTGCTTTGCCTCATCGTGATTATTCATCCGACACTTTCCACACTTATGAATATGTTAGTCAAGTTGTGCATAAGTTTAACTGCATGCACTGGTGTCCCACACTCTCCCTGGATTAGGACCTGGGTTATCGTTGTTAGACTTTTTTTTAGATTAGTTGCATTTGTGATGACAATGTCAAACTAGGATGTGCAAGGAACCAATTGTATGATCTGATATCCTATGTTCTCCCTGTGATTAGGACCTGGGTTAATATCCTTCAGACGAATTGGTCTGCTTGGAAGTCTGTGGGACGCTGAAACTTGTTTGCGATTTACGGTAAGATGCGTACATTTCCCTGATTCTCACTAGGCCTTAGTAGGGGACTAATCTATAATCTGGATATTCAGCTGTTGTTGTACTTAAACTAGGTGGGAACCTCAGTTTTGATAATTGGTTGCATCCTTTATTTGCTCTCTAATTACAACCGTGGTATTTTCTTTAATCAGGATCCAGGCCTCTACCGATTAGGATTAACTTTTGGAATCAATTGACTGTTGTTTACCGATTAAGTGAACCAACATCAAGATACTTCTGGTGAGACCATCTTTAGGTTTTTTGAATGAATATTTTCTTGTATATTTACATATATATATCAAGAAAAAAACCCTAGTTTTTCTCCTTCTCTTCTTCCCCCCCATTTTATGTTATGTTTTGTTTCCTTTCTTGTTTCCCCTCTCTACTTGTCACCGTCCTTTGCTGTGTACGCTCAAAGTATTTCTCTCACATAACCTTGTACTATGGGTTTTCCTTTCATCCAAGGGTTCAAAAAATACTTTGTGTGACAAAAAATTATATTGTATTTTCTACTGAGTATATGGTATAGACATAATTAGAAACCAATTTTTTTTTAATATAATTGTTTGTGTATATATTCATTGTATGTCTATATATCTATTGTCCCTTCTTTGTTGTTTAAGACATTTATTGTGTGAATACATATAATGATGCCAGACTTTTTTGGATTGTTGTGCCGTTCTTCCAATGTAATGAATTTATGTGTTTAATGTGTACATATATTTATTTATATATGTTGTTTACAATGTTTATGTGTTGTCTTATGTATTAGGTGTACTTAGTGTGTTTTTATTTGTGTACTTTTCCAGCTGCGACGAAGTTCCATTTGGAACAAAACGCGTTGGCTGATGTCCAAATTTTAAACTGAAAATATAATAAAGGATAGATTTTGGAATACATTTGGAGCTCTCTGACTTCATCCTGGTGCACCTTCCTTCTTTTTATATGCTCGATTCCACGGAGAAAAATGTGCTCAAATACGCTGGGGAAAGCAGGGAAATGTTACCGCTCCCTTTCCTGTCGCAAAGAGTGTGCAACAGGGTTGTGTGTTGGCCCCTACATTATTATCGCTTTTTGTTAATGGCGTCGCCAAACATTTATCATCAGTCCCCACTGACGCCCTAACCCTTGCAGGTATCAAAATACCCATTTTGATATTCGCCTAAAGCATTAAATCTTTTTGAAAACTGCACCACTCGCAGTTTGGAAATAAACGTATCTAAAACCAAGTTCATGGCGTTCAACCCACATAGAACCTTTAAAGGACGAATACTTTTGGAAAATCGTTTATTGGAGCAAGTAAATGCTTTCACTTATTTGGGTGTGCTGTTGCAGAAAGATATGTGATGGAGCTGCCAAATTAATGCCGCCACACTAAAGCTCCGACAGCTGTCAGGTATGTTACAAAAAGACTTCAATGCTTCTCTAACCAAGCCAATTACCCCAGTTTTACAAATTTATGAAATGAAGGTAGTGAGCCCGGTACTATACGGGGCAGACCTCTGGGGTCTAGAGAACATCGTAAATATCAAAGGAGGGAGTGGAGAGAAGATGTGTCAGGAGGGACACTGGGAGTGGATTCAATCTCCCCTGACTATAATTACTGAACAAATAGAATCCACCCACAAGAATTTGAAGTGTGTCAAGATGTATGGTCTTGCGGGTGATGTGTTTCCTACAGTGGTAGGAAGCACATTGTGTCCTTTAAATACCCCTCACACACCTAAAGGGCCCTTGGTGTCATGCTTCATCATAGGGGTCTTCGCAACCCTCTTTACGGAGCGCGGCATGCTACTAACCAAAGGATACGCGGGAGCACTTGATGTAACCACTATGTGTAGTGTGTGAGGGTGTGAGTGGTAGTGTCAGTAGTGATAAGTGAGTGAAAATTAAAAAATACCTGGCAAATGGGGACTAGAAATATTTTAATAAACCCCTTTGCTAGTATTGTTAAAAACTGTGAGATGGAGGTCTAACGTATTAATGTACAACACCTCCTGTGTGTCTGTGTCAACATGTTTCGAAGCCAAATGCTTCTTCTTCAGGACG
The DNA here is from genome assembly GCF_964204655.1 of Triturus cristatus. Lineage (NCBI taxonomy): Eukaryota > Metazoa > Chordata > Amphibia > Caudata > Salamandridae > Triturus > Triturus cristatus. Next base: position 654,869,475 of record NC_140584.1, read on the forward strand.
GGTGCACAGATCCCTACCCTACTCACAAAGGACAGTGAAATACCGTCCAGAACATAGGGGATACTATGTGTAAATTATATGTATAGTATGCCTATTATGCTCAATTAGTTTGGTGGCAAAGTAATATCTCTATCTCCTCTTGCTATCAAGAAGTCCAAGGCCTCATGAGCCTTCTGAGAAAAACGCAGGGGACTCTGTGCTATTGAGCACTATGCGTGAGGATACAACCTCACCCGACCGTTCCCTCCGTGGCTCCGTGGATACTAATTGAGTATAATAGGCATACTATATATATAATTTACACATAGTATTTCCTATGTTCTGGATGGTATTTCACTGTCCTTTGTGAGTAGGGTAGGGATCTGTGTACCCATCCTGAAGAAGAAGCATTTGGCTTCGAAACATGTTGACACAGACACACAGGAGGTGTTGTACATTAATACGTTAGACCTCCGTCCCACTGTTTTTAACAATACCAGCAAAGGGGTTTATTAAAATCTTTTTAGTCCCCATTTGCCAGGTATTTTTTAATATTCACTCACTTATCACTACTGACCCTACCACTCACACACTACACATAGTGGTTACATCAAGTGCTCCCACATATCCGTTGGTTAGTAGCACACTGCGCTCCGTAGAGGGGTGCGAAGACCCCTATGATGAAGCATGACACCAAGGGCCCTTTTGGTGTGTGAGGGGTATTTAAAGAACACAATGTGCTTCCTACCACTGTAGGAAACACATCACCCGCAAGACCATAAACCTTGTCACACTTCAAATTCTTGTGGGTGGAGTCTATTTGTTTAGAGAACATGCCACACCTCACTGTAGCTGAAAATCGTTTTCTACTCTTCCACAAAACACTCCGACACTGCCTTTGTTGATAGACCTTGGCCGTAAAGCGCTGGTTGATCTTGCCAGGTTGCGCCCAATTTTGTATTGGTACAGAATCTGGAGCACACCAGAACTGCTACCATACACTGAAGGCCTTAGGGATATAATTAAGGCAGACACTTTTCATAAGATTCGCTGGCTTTGTGAAATCAGAGCAATATTGATAAACATGGGCATGAAAGATTTATGGGAAAACCCCATGAACAATCCAATTCCATCTAAAGAAATAGTAAAAGAAAAATACTAGAATATACTCCATTATAATACCTACAATAGATGTGATAGCTCAACGCAATCAGGGCTTTTCTTAATATTGAAACCCCGACCTAAATTGGAGATGTACTGGGATATTATATCCAAACCTTATGATCGGAAGTTGTACTTCCAGTTTAGAGTGGGGACTTTGCCTTTGCGAACCTTCACGGCCAAGTGGGAAAGTGAGGGCAATAGTAAATGCTCCTTTTGCGATAAGTGTGAAGAGTCTTACGCTCATGTTCTCTTTGTGTGCCCAGTATACACAGCTCCGCGCAAAGCGTGGTTGGCTCCGTTATGCAGATTGCTGTCTACCAGAATATGTATCACTGCAATGAGAATATTGCGAAATGATACTCTCCCATGTATTACAACAGCTGTAGCCAAGTATCTGAGCTGGGTGTGGGCTATAGGATCAAAATCTCTTTTAACCAATTGATTAATCGATGTCTTGCATCTATGTCTGCAGCTTATCCTTTTTAATCATTGTGTATGCTTAGTTACCTTATGTAATTCTAATTAGGACAAAACAATTTTTTATCGAATGCTTCATTCTAGATGTTTAATACGATTTTTAATCAAGTGTAAGATTGATGTGTATTTATTAATTATTTTATTGTATTTTTTAAAATATTTGCACTGAAACTTTTTGTAACAAAAATGAGTTTTATTAGATGTATTTCGCTTTTATGACATTTATTTGTCAAATAAAGCTTTTTGGATTGGATTCCCAACACACTCTGGAAGGTTAGGTACAAAATAGAATACATTTTCACCCATTACATTTATGCAAAGCACTGCATCCTACATAAAGAACATAAACTGCTGAGTTTTCGATGGCATAAATGCCACAGGATTTACCGTTGGTAACACACTCTGTGCTGGCAACCTTCAGCACACATGGCATTAAAAGGCTTGCCCTTTTCAGACGGACAGTCTGACACCATGTCAACCCTGTCACGTCAACCACGTCTTTTTATTTTTTCTGCACAAGACTGTCATGCATTGATTAGCATGGTGGTATGGGCAGAAAAAATGATGTACCTCGTGATCTGAGAAATCATCGCAGGGGTTTAATCACAGTGGAGACAAAGCAGTCTTTGCTATGGTTAAACCTATGGCCCAGCTGCATCTAAATTGGGTGTGCGGACCTTTATCTTGGTGGTATGCATACTCAGTCATTGCGATGGAGTATACATACCACAAAGATATACATTTGGCCCCATGCTGGGTAAGCAGCGAGGTAAAACTTGTTGTTCCAGCCTATAGTGTTTTGGAAATGCTGGTATTTTCACGAGCTTTCATCCACCTTCCCTGAAAAAACATTTGCCAGTGTCACAATTCATCCGAATCAAGAGAATCACCTCAGAGTCCGGTAAATGTTCAGAATAAATCCAAGATACATTTCATCAATATCAAAAGCGAGGTTACCCCATTGAAATATTGGAAGAAGCAAGGAACTTGGTTCAACCTATAGATCGGAAGAATTTGTTATCACACACAGCTAAACATCCTCAAAATAGAGAAGTCTGTGTATTTAAATTTTCTATTGAAGCTTCAGCCATCAAACAGAGTATTCTACGCAGATGGGAGATAATAGAACAAGAACCAGATTTCCAGAATCTTTTGGTGACTAAACCAATGTTTGCGCAGCCTCGTTCAAAAGACCTTAAGGAACTGTTGAAAAGAGGCACAGCACCTGAAAACACAAACAACATAACAGGCATGAAGAAATGTTTTGATTGCAGTCACTGTGGCAATGTGATTTTAGGCAACACATTCACTCACCCTCACACAGGCAAGCAGATAAGACTAGGGCACTCATCAAATTCCAACCCGGAAATGGTTATTTATGCTATAAAATGCCTGTGCCGACTAGTTTATGTGGTTAGAACATCACGTGAAATTAAGAATCGCATCACAGAACATATAAGTATGATTAAAACTGAGAATAGGAACTCATGTCTAGCAGTGCACTGGTTGGAGAAGAAACACACTATACCACAATTGCGGTTCACAGTACTTGAAAGGATAATCTCTACACCAAACAGAGATAGCCACAAACAGTTAGCACAGAAATAAACAATTTGGATAAGACGCTTAAACACCATCATGCCACATGGGTTAAATGGCGAAATTGAAATTTCATGTTTTCTGTAAAAGATCTCTTATTATTGAAAGGATTGTAACTGTGATGACGCTATACGGAGCCTTTGGATCTTAATGACTCATAACAACATGATGGTCATAATGTTTTGAAAGTTTCATTTCTACCTTGTAACATTGTCTCAATGTACATGTGGTTTAGTTAGGTCAATATATAGAAGTATTACATCAGCTGTGGATGTAGCAGATAAGCAGAGTTGTCATCATAATACCATCTGTAGAATAAGCTCACACCATATGAAGATGGATTTCACACTATCATGATTGTCTTCTCATTTTCTTTATTTGCTCTCCCCTATATATAAGTATTGGATCAGGTTATAGGGGTGGTTTGTACTACTAGTGTTCAAAATCGTTCTCAGATTCACATTGTGATTCAATGGAGATCACGCACTAGATATCACGCAAATATGTTGTAGAATGCACATTTTTTATTCACTTTATATGCACATCACCAATTATCATATTCAAATCGGGAGCTGTAAGCACACTTGGTATGGGGGTCAGTCGGGTCAGGTTTTCTGCAAGAGCATGAATGGGGTCTTTTTTCTATCTTCATTGAATCGCGTCGGTATTGACGCATTACGGTACGTTTAGGAGCGCTAGAGGTCGCGTACACTTTTTGCACACTGCAGCAGTGGCGTTCATATGGAGTTGCTCCAGGGTTGAAGTAAGTCACATACATTAAGTAATGATAGAGGTTTTGTGAGAGTTTCTCTTTATCTTAGTGGATGTATCTGAGGGATTGTTCCTTGGTTTATCTAGGAGATTTCATCCTAGCGTGAAACTACTCACGGAAACTATTTAAAGAGGTTTGTACGACAACTGATTTTAGAGTGAGTAATAGAACGCTTTGGAGTGGAAGGGATATCGTATTTGTAGAGCATTTTACTCACTGGAATGTGCGTTGATTTACAGATTGCTTACATTACGGAATCAGCAGTGTCGCGTTATGGCCAGGTAGGATTTGTTTTACTTCTATGGGACATTTTGACATTTGCACTAGCATGCAGAGAGGTCACACGGTGGTAGTTGTTTTGTTTTGGTGGTTTTGTCATGTGTGCAACAGGGATACTGTTGGCAATTAGGGTGGATATAGTGAACAAAATTGTAATAATAGTGCAGGCACTTCTCTCCAGTAACAGCTGGTAGTAGCAGACAAGAACACAAGGGTAAGAACATATGGTTGCATGTGTTGGCACTTTGAGCAACAGCATGTGCAAACACAGTTTCATGGGTCATGGCTCACAGGGTCATGGGCAGGCCTTTTCTGTTCCTTTGCTTTTTGTTTTTCTGTTTCATCATCATTGAATACACTTGTTATTTTTAGAGTTCCCCTGACAAAGGGATTTCCCAAAGTGCATTGGGAGCACGACATAGGACATAAAACAATGAGTGTAGCACTGTTTTGCAATGATATGTGAATATTGTAATATGAACATTGTATTATAACATCATAATGTTGATGTTTGATTGATGCAATATGAGCCATAAGTAATGGCAAGTATAGTTTATGTTTACTAAGAAAGAGCAATATATGTTTGAAACAACACTTTGAAACTTGATAAATGTTGATTACATCATTATATGAACCTTAGGGTCTTGGGTTGTGCACCTGGCAGGGTTGGACAAGTTATGTACGCCCCATTTCGTAGATTTTTGCAGAGGCACCATGTAGAGTCAGTGTTTGGCCTTGTGTACTAGTAAGAAGCACATCGCCACCAAACCCAGAAAAGAAAAGCCTGTCTAACTGTGCGTGTCTCTTCTGAAGAAAACATATGCTCCCAAGTAATGGGTAAATGATAGTAATGAAAGGGAAGACGTTTCCACTTAGATGGTAAGGGCAGATATTGTAAAAAGAGAATTATAATTCTCAGGACTTGAAGTAGTTGGTTTTGGACTGAAGGGCTGATTTTGAGACCAAACTGTATTCTCTATAGAGACTGTTGAGCCGGTTGAACCTTGCGCAGAGTATGCATCCTATTGTTCTGTTGGAGAAGAGAAAATATCAGAAGAAGGGCCAGCACACAGAACTTTCTAGTTTGGTAAATTTGTTTGCTTTCTTTAAGGTCAGAATGCAACAATATGCATGATTCAGGCCCTTTATTCTCACAAAAACTACAGACCCCTCTCTCTGCTCCCCTTCCCAGCCAAAGTCATTGAGAAGGCCATCAACGCCCAACTTTCCGAGTTAGTGCTCCTTGCCCCCACAGACGGCAAATGCACCCTCCTCGACCGAGGCGAAACTGCCACCCTCATCCTCCTGGACAACTTAGCTGCCCTCGACACAGTTTCCCATCACACTCTCTGCGCAAGACTCCATGACGTTGGCATTGTGACAAAGCCCTAGAATGGATCTGCTCCTTCCTCTACAGCCAAATATAGACAGTCAGACTTCCACTGTTCCAATCAGAACCCATGGATATCAGCTGCGGAGTGCCCCAGGGGTCCTCCCCGAGCCTCACCTTCTTCAACATCTACATGGCCCTGCTTGCAGCCATCGTCAAAAGCCACGGACTCAACATCATCTCCTACGCCGACGACACCCAACTGATTCTCTCCCTCACAGAGGAACCCACAGCCGCCAAGAGCGACTTCCACAACGGGATGAAGGCAGCCTCACATGGATGAAGGAAAGCTGCCTCAAGGTCAATCTGAAACAAGGCCGAAGTCCTCACCCTGAGCTCCACCCCTTCCGCATGGAAAGACTCTTGGTGGACGACAGTGCTCTGAACCCCCCTCCTCCCTCCACACCAGGGACCACGCACGTAACCTTGGCATCATTCTGGACTGCTTGCTCTCTATGAACCGCCAAATCAATGCTGTCTCGTCCTTCTACTTCCACACACTCCGCCTGCTTCATAAGATCTTCAAGTGAATCCCCCATCGAGTCCAGGAAAATGGTCATCCATTTGCTCATCAGCAGCAGACTCGACTACGACAAGGCACTCTATGCCGGCACCACCTAATAACTCCTAAACAAACTGCAGAAAATACTGCTAGAGTCATCCTGAACATTTCCCGCATCAGCAACATCACCAGTCACCTAAGAAATCTCCACTGGTTCCCGATCAACAAAAGAATTACCTACAATCTCCTCATGCACGCCTACAAGGCCCTCCACAGCGCCAGACATGCTTACCTCAACCACCGCCTCTCCTTCTACACTCCCACCAGATATCTCAGCTTTGCCTAACAGGTCCTGGCCATCATCCCTCGGATCTGCAAGAACACGGCTAGAGGAAGATCCTTTCCCTACCTCGCGGCAAAGACCTGAAACTCCCTGCCTCTACATCTAAGGCAATCCCCCTCTCTACCTCAATTCAGGAAGGACCTCAAGACCTGGCTCTTCGACTGGAAAGTAGATCCTCCTCCCCAACTCAGCTCCTTGAGACCTCGTCATCCCAACTATCAACAACTCTTGGGGTGGCCTGTTCTGGCCCAAAGAACTTGGGACCCCCCCATGCCCTTCCCCAGCTGTGAAGAGTCTGGGCATTAAGATTGATGCAGAACTTTCATTAAGTCATCAAGTCTCCTCTGTGGTAGGCATCTGCTCTGGTATTATGAGGCAACTGAGGAAACTAGTCCCCATTCTGTCTACCTCCTCTATGAAATCCATAGTCTCGGCTACTATTCTGTCTCGCCTTGACTATGGAAATGCGCTGTACCTAGGTCTCCCTCTGAAACTCACTAACCGGCTCCAGGTGGCACAGAATGATGCCGCTAGGCTAATTTTTGGCCTTCCCAGAAGGTCTCATGCAACACCTCTGCTTCTAAAGCTACACTGGCTGCCCGTTAGACAACGCGCTAAATTTAAGGCCCTATGTATCGCCCATAAGTCCCTCTATGGTCACGCTCCCAGCTACATTAGGGATCGCCTGGCTAAGTATGTTCCGGGACGCCTACTCCGCTCTACAGATGCTTTCCAACTGGTCTGTCCCCGAAGCAACTTGGCCTCCAAGGGCGGGCGAGCTTTCTCTGTGATCCTGCCACGCCTTTGGAATCAACTGCCAGATGCCGTTCGGAAAGAGCCAGGCTTACTCCCTTTTCGAAAGATACTAAAAACGCTGCTTTTCAGAGACATTTTCTAAGATCTCTGCGACCAGGACTGTCTTTACCGGGCTAATTTTGCAATCTCCTTCTGTCAAGCGCTAAGAGACCTGTCGGTATACATGCGCTATATAAATTCCCCTACAAATACAAATACAAATACAAATAATGGGTCAGTAGTCACGCTTTACAAGAATATTGACTGATTGATTGACTATCAGGAGTAAATCCCTGTGTTCCTTTGATGTTTCGGAACAAAGTCAACGATTCTCTTTGTTTAGCAGAATACTTGTCTCTTGCACCAACTGGTCCAAAAAGAAAGATTTCATCCAGTAGACGGAATATGGGACAGGGAACCTGATTTTAAATACATTCTGCACAATATAAAGCACCTATGTGTACATGTTTATCTTTCGATTCTCCTGGAGATGGTGTGAAAAGTGCCTTTCCACTGGGGAGCATAGTGGTTGAGACAACATAGCACAGTCTATGCTTTTATGTGTTGGTAGTTTGCCTGCAGCTACTGTGAACTTTTGATTTCCTCTTCTCTTATTCAGAAATCTGGCGTTGTAGGTGGATCTCTAATGCTGGTTGTTGTTCTTGTCTCTTCCCGTAGAGTGTATGAAAGTCCTGGAAGTGTCCTAGTCTATATCCCATACATTGGACTTTTGAGACATACTGACTCTTCTCTAACCCCACTAATTAGACAATGTCTGTTTCCAAATTCAGTCTGGATTTCCCGATCTGTGTAGAAGCTGATGAAAGTGAAACTAGAGAATTATAGTTTGCGTACTTTATTGATGCCCCTGTGTATTCACATTGGTAAAACGCAGCTAGGATAAAAGCCTAATGAGCAAGCTGTGAAATTAATCTGTAAATAAGTCCCTTGTACTTTCTATGCATTACACATTTGATGTTGTCTTGTCTGTCAGTAAGACAATCATTCTGCAGTATGATGTCCCTTGATTTTTCTGTTGGCTGCTTATCTTGAGGGCTCTCATTCCTTAGTGCAGGATTTGTCTGCTCCATCTTTTATAAGGGTGCTTCTTAGGTATGTCCTCAGCTGGAGTCGAAAAAGATGGAGAAAGTATTGCCTGTGGAGCCTGAGTGCCAGGTGTACAAGCAGGTGGTTGTGTTACCTCTAGAGGGCCTAGAGTCATATCTCGTGGGATACGTGGAGGCCTGTCTTTCTCAGAGACCAGGGTATTCGCTTGCACATCAATCAAGCTATATGCTTGCTATGGAGAAGGTGAGATGGGCTTAATCCTTCCCCACAATGTGTGGCTGGGTATCTTGGAATGTTATCTCGATTTTAAAATAACCAAAAGAGGAGCCTTGGTAATCAGCGAAATCCCCAACTTAAAGTGGGATTTAAATGTCAAGGCTGAGTCTTAAATGTCCCAGTCATCGACTATCTAGAATAATTCAAGGTCAAGCAGCTCAACATGAACCTCAAGAGAATGAACCTGTGATGCTGGGAAACAGAAGTCCACTCCAGGGGGTATGAAACCGCTAGGTGCCTGCCACACGGTGCATGGATGTGCAAAAAGGTTCATTATTCAATGGAAGCGTCTGCTGTGGGTGGTTTTGGCCCGCCGCATGGAAGTTTGCAACTACACCATGTATGGTCAAATCCTAATTAGGTGTTCAGAACCACTGACCTATGGTCGAACGGTTCCTTCACCGAAACATTTTAGGGCGGATGCAAGTCCACCCGACATCGTAATGAGGGCCTAACTGTCTCATTATCCAGAGAAAAGGCCTGAGGCTTATGTATATGATAATATTTTAAATCAAGTATATACATAAGACAGTGAAGTTGACCCATACATATTGTCAGAACAACATTGAGGTTGGGAGAGGTGGAAAGGGCCTGACAAATGTGTTGGGATTAGGAAAAGCAGGGGCATATTTATGAGAGCCTTGCATCAGATTAGCACCACGCAGAAAGGTACATGCGTGATGCAAGGCTCTGAGTCAGATTTGTGAAGCCATGCAAAGCCACTTTGCGTGGCTTTGGGTGCCCTGAGAAATCTTGAGTGAGGCAACGCAGACCAAATTGCTGCGTCGCCATACACTGCGCACAGGAGGCATTCCATTTACACAAAACTTCCATAGTTTTTGACACATTCCCACATCTACAAGGACTTGTAAACGTGGGAATGTATCAAAATCTTACGTCTCCTAAGGTGAGGCGTAACAAGGAGAAATATCTCTATTTCTGCTTGCTTTTTCCCCTATGTGTGCTGCATTCTGCAGAAAGAGGAAAACGCCTCTCAGGATTGTGTTATATGCAGGAAGGTGCTCCTTCCTGCACAAAAACAATCCTACTGAATACACAGACACCCTTGCACCATAGTGCAAGGTTGCCTACATTGATGCTAGGCTGCCAAAGCGGCACCAGCGTAGAGGGAAAGGACAGGAATGCACCGTATTGGATAAATACGGTGCATTCCTGCCCTTTCACTTAGGAGTGGGTCTGCGCAGCAAGGTGACTTGCTGTGCTGCCCTACTCCAAATACCCAGAAATTAAGGCCTTAGTGCCTGTAAAGGGTAGATTAATAGAGAGCCCTTGTGGAAATGTATATCGAGAATAAGTGGACATGAGCTGTTTTGATTGGAATTGAATACAAGTGTGGGCTGAAAAGTAGAGGAACTCATAACAGGAGCAGATAGCTAAGTACTGCATCACTGGAGAAGAAAGGACAGCAGGTAGATTGCATTAGAGGACAGGGAGGATAAAGTGATTTAGGGTCAGCAGGCAAAAACAAGAGAAGAAGAATACTGAGTAAAGTAAAGTAAAGAAAACAATTAGATGAAAATCATACAAGACTGAAGGATATGTCGCATCCTGGAGTAGAAGACCAAGATGGAAACATCCCACGAGGCCCCAAAACAGGAAGATAAGCAATTGCTCACCAATTGATCAGTACAAACCCGGGCATGCACCTGATACCACTGCACAGTCTATGACATATAATTAGAACGCACACCACAAGCCAATATTATAACAAGCAAGCGATAGCTGTGAAAGGAAGCAAACACAATGTGGTCATAACTGCAGAAAGCATCAAAATGCAGGCAATGGGGAGGAATGTATCAAAGTATTGCTCAGCCACTTTCAAGCAGGAGTCATTCGCCACATTCTAAAATAAAAAAAAGCAGCGAAATAACCTCTAATTAAAAGTGCATTGCGTTCAGGGTGACCACATGCAATATGCACATCCACCTGTATTTAATATCGCTGACTTCTAGAAATGCAACTAATGAGCAGGACATGTTTGAAATATTGGTTCTTGATTAGTAGAACTGTGCATTCACTCTACTCTTGAATGGCATAAGCTTTGCTTGGATTGACACAGACACATTGGCTGGTAGATAATAAAGGTCAATGTCTTTTGACAGTACTAAGCATACCTTCCTTCACAGCGTTCTCTCCGTGGCTGTTGGAGTGGTCCGGTATGTCGCTGAGCAAGGTGTGATGGGAGTGGGAGTGCCTGGCACTCAGGCTTTCCATCTCCGTGGCAGTATCAGAGCTTCCTCGACGGGTAAACTTCCCTAAGAGGAATGGAAGAAGCAGGGATTGCATTGAACATGGCTGCTTGTGCTTGTGGAAATCCACCTTCTCATATCAATGGAATGTATTCTTCTTTGCAACTTGTGATTGCATCGCCTCAGCATATTCTGACACCTGATGTACAACAACCTTTCCCCTGTTTGCATTTTTCCAAAGCATTAGTATCTTATATTTATTTTCACCTTTGTTTCACTGATTTTTTTTTTTTAAATAGCTCAAGAAGCACAAACGATGTAGGGACAGGTCACACCACTAAAGACACAATTTTCTGTTTTCCATTGTAGTATTTAAGCTGGATTTTCCGACTCTTATGTCATCATAATAGCCACCTTCCTAGATTTTGATTCCTAGAAAGTTATCTTCCCAATACCCACATTTCTTCATTGCAATTAGCCCCAACTGCCAAATCATAATTCCTTTCTTACAGACCTAAGATCACATTACACCCAGTGCTACTACTGTTCACTTTCTAGGTCTTTCTTAATACTATTCCTTTCCAATGTCCCCATGTACCTACAGACAGGTTAGGTTATGTTATGATTTAATTTACATTCCACTTCACTCGTTTTCACCTGCGAAGATTTTCCCTGCTCTTTCGTTTTGTTTATCTATGTTTGAGTATAAGTGAAATGTCATTCATTAAGGACAGATAATCTATGCTGAATATTGATTTCCATGTCATGAAAATTAAGCTTCCACATGTAATCAGTGTGACTGTCAAAATGAGCACCGGTACTATGGTGCAGGATAGCATGTTGCTTTGAAATGAACCACAAAAGAGATTATTTTCATATTTATGACGTCGACTACATGTTAATTTTGGTGCCTTACAACTTCCTTCAAATTCACTGATCACTCTAACCAAACATCTGAAGCTTAGATAGTTAATAGTGCTGAGATAAAGGCAGAGATGGAAAGCTCTGTGTAATGAAAGGATATTTTATAATGCAACAAAAAATAATACAAATTAAATTTAGAAACATTAAAATCAACCCAATTACAAGTTATCATTTTCAAATTTGATCTATAAAATGAGCTATGGAAATAGATGGTCAGAGATAGTTATAGGAACGCTTTGGTGCACTACAAGCCTTCCCATGAGAACGCATAGCAATTCATCATTTCACTACACTTAAATAAGGTCACATAATTCAGAGGATATTCAACAGCTATTGAATGCTCCCTGAAAATGACTTTGGTGGGTTTTACGCCGTTTAGGTTGTTGGTTCTTAACCTATGGTCTGGGGACCCTTAGGGGTCTACAATGTCTACCCAAGGGGTTCACAATTGCTTAGAAAATTAAATAGAATTAATATATTAAAGTGTAAATACATAACGAAGCAAAAATGAAAACTGAAAATGTTAATCTGTTCTGTAAATATGAAAGAATTTGAAATTGAAAGCTAAACATGAAGTTGGTGTCCTCAGATTGATTCGTGGGAGAAGTGCAAGCACATCAAACAGAATATAGAATGAATGATGGGTGGCCTTATTGATTTTAGAAAAACTCCTATTTTTAATGTGTTTGTGAATTAAATAAAATGTGTAATCATTTGTTTGATGAATGCTTATTTTTCTAATTTTGTGCACTGTTTTTTGGTTCAAATAATTGAAGTCGCTTAGGCTGAGGTCCCTGCTTACTTTAATGTGTCAGTGGGGGTCCTTAGATTTCAATAATGATTAAGTGGGGGTCCATAGAAGTCTAGAAGTTAAAAACCCCTGGCCTAGGTTGTTCTGAAGCGCTCTTAGGTGAGATACATATCGCCTATTTTGTCTTCATATTTAATTTAAACAAACATTGGCTTATCATAACAGTTAACCGCGAGAAGATCAGGTTATGCAGAACCCACTAATGGCTTTAATTCTTGCTGCTTATCCGAGTCCTCACCCACATACTAAATAGCTTTTGGAAGCAAGTGCTTCACTCACTGTCTCACAACACGAATTCTGTGATGTAAGATATAAATGAAAAATACCAGAGAGAAAGCAACACAAGGACCCGGCCACTCTAAAAGCATGAAGAGATAACACTTACCGCAAAACCGAAAGAAAAAAAATAACCACTAACTGACATGTACCTCATGAAAACACCTCAAAACACAAATTAGGAATATAGAAAAGAAATTAGATTTGAACCTCCTGTGGACTTTTGCATTTGAAAGCATCTTCACTTTCCTTGTTTATTTAAGAAAAATGGTTTGGCTTCACTTTAACTCTCAATGGAAAGTACCTTTGGAGCAATTGTATAATTGTATACATGCACTTGTACTCAGGTGCCACATTACGTTTAACAACTGCAAGCATGCTGAAGGTTCTGACGTAATGACCGCTGTCTAATCCACTCTTAATATGGACTGGAAAGCTTCAATAATCACACTACCGTGTGCCACCGCCACTTAAATATCCCTCACCTAATATTGCAGTCTGCCATCCTCCTCTCTCAATGGCGCGCTTGTCCTCTCCAATCCCAGAAAAGCTTCCGAAGGAGAAGGTGCTGCGTGTTGGGGAGACATCCAAGTGATCTTCATGCACAAGGAAAGGAACCCCCATCCGGCGTTGCCGCTTTTTGCCACCATGGTGGTAAGGTATGGATCCCTTCCGCTCACGCTCCTCTTTCCGGCTCTTAAACTGAATGACGATTGAATAAAAGCAGACAAAGAACACATTAGAAGTTATTCGTGTGCTGAAATACCGGGATATGGATGAAGAACGAGGGTACAGAGATAATATGATAAGGAAAAAAGAAGTTGCCTACCAAGTAACAGGAGTCAAGGACAGATTAAAACAGTAAATATGTCCTGAAAGATGAAATATAAAGGGAAAAACCAGAAGAAAGGTATACAAGACTGAAGGATATATTGCAATCTGGAGATAAAGTTCAGAATTCAATGGAAACATCCCATGAGGCCCCAAAACAGGAAGATGAGCAATTGCTCACCAATTGATCAGTACAAACCTAGCCATGCACACGATAAAACTGAACAGTCCAAGGCAGCTATAATTAGAACACACACCACAAGAGAATGTTAAAGAAGTCAGAGATAGCTGTAAAAGGAAACAAGCACAGACAAAGCAAATAGCTTTGACATTTTATAGTGTGTTCATACTTGTAAAAAGCAAAACATTCACTCACACACTGACATAGATCCACCATGTACCCACATATGCAGACAGAGCAACACATATACAGACAACCATACATTCAGAAGCCAAGGGCCATAAAGATACCCATGCAAAGAACTACAAGAAGTCATCCACACAGTGCACCTCCACAGATATACAGATGTCCATGTGCACACACAAACATATGTTATGAAATACTAGCGCTTGTTTAGCGACATTTGACACTCTAATGTGCCTCAGTGCTCTAGAGGAGATTGAAACCTGAAAATATGTGAACAGGGGAAATGAGAAGGAAACGTTGTCAATGGATTTATGGTCCACAAAACAGACTGATAGGGAAAATCTGGCCTTACGTATTTGGTCAGCAAGGAGGAGGCAGGAGGAAGATGGGCTCATGAAGTGGGGAGGGAGCAGCAGATGGGAAATGGGAACAATCAAGAAGAGGGATCAGAACAGTATATGGAATGGGACCTGGTGCTGTGTGAGCATGCATAGTAGAATGATATGGAGAAGCCAGGGTAATCAGTGAGCGCCTGAAACCTTTGTACACATGCCAAAACACAGAGGTTGTCACAAACAACAAACAGCCCTAATCAACATAGATACGAGACAGTGCACGATCGGAGTGCAACAAAATGGCTGCCGATACTCAGCTCTCCTGCTGAGCAGAATTTGCAGCATGATTTAGGCTCCCTGGTGGTGATAGACCGGTCATGGTGGTGCAGGAAAATCGGGGGAGTAGTGAGGTGAGTTTTTAGACCTTTCCAATTAGGTTTTGTGAAGATATCTCCCTGGTTTTGCTGTTCTCCGATCCTCACCGCCACAGTTTCTAATTTGTAAGCTTCCTCAGAGCCACTCCCGTAACTTTAAAAGGAGTTTCTCCCTTGTCCTCTAATGCGTAGAATTTGCCTAAAACTAGTCCTCTCTCTGACTGGTGGCAGCCCATGGCCTTTAAATGACTAGATAGCCCATTCCTTATATTCAACACAATTTGTTCCCCAATGGCCGTCTCCTGATAGAGTTGAGGAGACTGTCTCTGTACCCAGTCAGTCATCTTTAAAAAACCAAAAAAGGTCTTTATCAGTTGCTCCTAAAAATTCTACAAATCATTTGCTTTCGACTGGGTGTAGCTAGCTGGGAATAACATGCATCCTTCACCTTCTCTTCCTACCTGAACTCTATTTTTGACATCTAGTTCCCCTGCTTCTTAACAGAATATTTTCACTAAAAATTAATGTTTACTACTGAATATTTTGCATTTCTTATTAACACTGGATTGTCACAGCTTTTATGACCATGGATCATTCATTGCCTTCAACATCAATATCTTTTACTTCGCCCACCATTCAATCACATCTCACAAAAGACCAAAAGGGAAATATTATTAAAAGGGCAAAAAAGGATTCCTGCTTCTCCAACTGAATCACCACTACCTTTAACATTGTAAGATATCATGTATGAAATAAAAAATCTAAAATGGTTCATGGATTAGACTACTACCACTCTTCACAGAAATGTTCTAGATTGAGTCCAGAGTTCCCAAAATGGAGCTGAGAATAACTAACGCTCCAGATATAGCAGCCAGGATAGTTGTACATTCAAAAGAAGCCATTCAACTAAAAAAACATACAAAAAATGTGACAAATTTTAACAGGTCCAATAATTTACAAATGTTTGAGAATTCCTGAAGCATCAGACATGATTTAGTTTCTTCAGATCAATATTTCTAAGATTGTTGGTCTAAAAGATGGTATATCTCTCAATATACAATGAGCTTATCGTGTCGGGCCTCAATCTTGGGAAAAATCTACTTCAGCCTGGCCAAGAGAGATCATTGCTTACTTTCTGCACTACACAGATCTTTTGAATGTTCTTTCTGCAGCCAAACAATGGCAACAAATGTTATGGTCCAGTCAGAAGATTTTTTTTCCACACATAATGTTGCAAGGGCAACGGCAAGAAGATGAAAGGAATTTCTCAACCTCTGTCTGGTTTTACGATCCATGAACATTCACTTTGGTCTTATACATCCATGCCCTTTTAAGGTTACTTTCAAAGACAAAACATCTACCTTTGACAATTCAGAAGATCGGAAGAAGTTTATTTTCCTACACAAGGGAGAAGTGATGGAAATTGGAAAGACTTGCTTCTTGGTGTTTTGTTCTTGTCGTAGCCACATTTTCTTCTATAATGTAGTTGACATATGTGCTCTCTCATATTGACATTTAACATTTCAAAACCTTTTCTTTGCAAATACTGTCTATGTTCAAGATGTTTGGATTGAAGTGTTTTGTGTTCCTCTGCCTTCAAGTCTCCCCACCTCTACACCATTCGATGTTTTGTTCATCATTTCCTTTTTGGTAAGTGATTCTTTTCTCTCTTCTTTACTATGTTTTATGTGTGTTTACTGTGTTGAGCTTCTTTTCTGCTCCCACAGACGTCATTAATATATTAATTTCTTATTTTCTCAGGGCTTAGGGTAATTGGTCTTCTTCCTTTTTCGCTCCACTCTCACCAGGTTCCATTATCCTCCAATCTCATAATTTATTTGGCTATGGCCTTTTGGCTTTTTTCAATCTTCACTTCAATTAACATGGAGAGTTTCACTATCTCACCTCCTATCTTGTTTCGATTTTTCGCATGCATTTCCCTCTTTTTTTCATTCTACTTATTTCTCTTCAGTCCTTTTCTGAACTGTCTTCGCTTAGCCTTACTTTTGTATTACTTAAATTGTTTATGCACTGTCCAACTTACTATAGCTCATAACATAGATCTCACAAGTTGTTGTATCCCTGATGTAAGCTATTTTTCTTTTTATGATTATGTCCTACTAATAATCTACGTACAGTTTCATGAAATGTTAAAGTACTCTGTAATCCTATCAAAACACAAAGAGTTCTCACACATTTATCTAGACTAAAATGTCAGATTGTGCTCTTGCAAGAAACTTGTTTCTTAGAAAAAGATATGAATTTGTTGAAGAAACAATGGGTGGGGGAAATTTTGTTTTCATCTGATAAAAACAACAAGAATGGGGTTTTCATTTTCTTTAATAAATTCCTTAAGTTACATATTGATACTATAATTAAGGATGATGATGGCAGATGGCTTCTCTTGAATCTCAAAATTAATCAAATATTGTGTTCCTTATGTAATATGTATGGGCCTACTGGGGTCGATTTTCAGTTCTGGGATCATTTTCACATTAGTTAAGGTCTTGCTCTGAAGCCAACTTAATTGATGGTTGTTGGGGGTGACTCTAACCAATTGATGGATCTATTCATAGACAGATGTTCTCAGTCAAAATACATACAAAACAAAATATAAAAATCTTGTTAAAAATCTTTTTTTCAAGGCGTTTAGTTGGTGTTTGGAGGACTTTTAGACCTGATGTTACAGAGTTTACATTCTACTTTCCTATCCATGAGTCCAGCTCTAGCATACATTACTTTTTTGTAACTTAGAATATTCTAAAATCTTTAGTAAAAGCAGAAATTGTTCTATACTAATTTCTGATCATGCTTCAGTCATTACTGACATACATTCATTGTCGGAAGCTACACATCCTAATAGATGGAGATTTAATAATGCCTTCTTACAAGATCATACATTTCTGAAGAAATTTAGGAGATTCGCCACTGCCACAACAATCAAAAAGTAGATACAGACATGAACTTTGGGATGCCTTTAAGGTAATTGCAAGAGGTTGAATTATTGACTCTATGGCAGTAAAGAAGACGAAAGCTGTGAAAGAATTTTCTGTTTTGTTGCAACATATCAAAATACTTGAAAATAATTCTTTTTCCTCTAATCACAAAAGTACATTGGTCCATTTAAGTCAGGCTAAAATGGAATATAACTGAAAATCAACTTAAAGTGCTTGCAGAACTCTGTTAAAAATTAATGCTAAATATTATGGAGATTGTAATAAAGCATACATACTATTTGGTAATTATCTCAAACTCAAAAATCAAAAATTACTACTATCCAAGATAAACTAGCTAATAGACATCATACTGATCAGGGAATTTTGGATTGTTTTCTGGATTATTACATCAATTTATATGCTCCAGCAGTGGCGGCTGGTGCAATTTAAAAGTGGTGTGGCATAAATACACTGCTTGTGTTGGACTTAGCTACCAAAGCAGACCAGACCAGCTTTTCAAGAGGCTACTGGGGTATTCTCTTCCAAGAAAATGTAACAAATTGGTCCAAATATGACCATATAGGTGCATTTTCCAGCACAGTTTAAGCAAGAAAATGAGCTATCGGGGACTTTGCATCTCTACATGGCCTGCTATTGGTAGGTGCCTGTCAAATAATTGGGTCCAACACAGTATTAGTCAAGCTCCCTGTCTGTGTGGACCCCTCCACTTAAGCACACTTTATTATCCTATCACCTGTTTCAGTCTTCAGTAAATAACCCCACCACTCAAGGAGGATAGCCAGTGGTTAATTTGAGCCAGTAGTTTCGGGTGAAGCCCACTGGAACTCATTTTCCCTCATCAGACTTTGACCCAGAGCAAGAGTGAGTAAAACACACAATGGGGAAAGAAGCAGGAACACAGACAGAAAAAGAGGGAGAAAGCAGGAACCTTAAAGCTTGAGTTAAAGCTTCTGAAAGTGCCTGGTGGTGGATTAAAGAGGCATGAGGCTGGATCACCACTACACCTTCTTGGTATTTAGCTCATTGACACTGAATAGCACTGGCTGTGGGCATCTGAGCAAATGTTGGGCCCTGGAACTTAATCTTTTACAAATTGAGCATGGGGTAGCTGGTCCATGGCACATATTTTTAAATAGGACTTTGCCCTGGCAAATAAGAAATTTGCAGGACAGTAGAAGCTAGGTAATTAGAGGCAAACATCACTTTAAATTTATCACATAAGAAACATAAGCCCTTAAAATGCACACAAAAAATGAAAACGGCTAGTTCTTAAAGCAGAAGCAATTTGAAATTTTTTGAAAGGTGAGAGTGCGACTCAAATAATATACAAAAAAGAGTTAATTAATAAGTGCACGCAGCTCCCTCCTCATTCTTTTCGCTCACACATCACGTCTTACTTTTGCTGGTAAAAAAAATAAAACTCTTGGTTTTAAGCAGCTTAGCTTACACATTCATTTATGAGAAGTGACGCATCGCTGCGTGAAAGCAGCGATGCGTCACTTCTCAGTGCGCCCTCCTTGCGACATGATGGATGCGTCATATTTACTGTATGATGCATCATGTCGCAAGGAGTTACAGATACGTCAGTATTTCTGACGTAACTGTAGGCGCAAAAGTGACGCATTGCTGGAGTGTGTCACAAAAGTGATGCACCTCCAGCAATGTGTCCTTTTACATGGGGCAAGACCAATGTGAAAGGGCCTGCATCAGTCTTACGCCTGGTGTGAGGCAGGCGTAAGATATTGACGCATTTGCCCCAAGAAGTGGCGCAGTGATATCTCTAGATTTCACTGCGTCACTTCTACGAGGCTTACTTACGTGGGAACGCCCACCCTGCATACATTAATACCTGACGCAGGTATAATGTAGCACAGGGGTTTACAAAGTGACGCATCTGCCTAGATGCGTCACTTTGTAAATAGGGCGCAACAGGAGGAATGTTTTACGCCGCCGATGCGTCACAAAAAGTGACGCAACAGAAGCGCCAAACTCTCGCAAGGCCTCATAAATAAGGACCTCAGATTTTATGATCATCACATAGTGACACAGCTCATTTTCCACAAGTTCACCCTGCCCTTTTTGCTACATAAACCGCAACCTTTTACATCGGAGATATCATCTTAATGATTCCACTAATATAGTCATTCGGATTCCATATTGTGAGGCTACGTGCTCTTTTCAATATTGCATTTCCTTTAATGTCCTACAAATGATGACTTACGAGGGAGTGGGGCAAGCAAGACTGGAGGACTGCTAAAGTTACCTCAGCACATGTTGCCTGATTACTCAAGTCGCCTGGTTGAAATAAAATATTGAAGACACAGCATCAGGGCACGCTAAAATGGGGGTTTTCTCACTACATGAAAGTATCCGTCCCTCTTGCACATTGCTTGTGCTCTCTGAGGTTGAAGAAGACGCCAGTGTCAGACAGTTATAAACTCAATTTTCTTTCAAACTAGAGCTGAACTTGTACTGTGCTAAGACTGTAACATTAGTAAAAGTATCAACAATGTAAGGAAGACTCATATGCAAATAATGCTTAATTATGAGGTAGAAAATTGGTGCAAAATCTGAATTCCATGCCTTTATCGGGCGACTATAGATTCCTTGGTCCGCACCAGGGTCCCTACGTGTGTCAGATGATGCAAATGTTGCCTTAAACTGAATTTCTAATAGGTGAGGTAGGTTCTTTTATTATATTTAAACACTTGTTTGTCACACGATGCCATATTGTAAAAATAAGTGCAGCAGCTGCACATGACTTACTTCACTGTGATGAGGGGGGTACACACATAGTTCAGCTTTCAGCACACTGACCTTAGTCCATATCTTCGCGCTCACTACTGGAAAGAAGCTCCGTCAGGACATAATTAAAACAAGCATTGGCATAGCCAATAGGTCTCGCCTTTGGGACCTTATAAGTGTTTAGCCATGCAACAGTTGCATAACTAAATACTTATAAGGTCCCAAAAGCGAGACCTATTGGCTATGCAAAAAATTAAAGTGATCGCGATCATGACCAAACATCAAAGCGGCCGCACGGCCACGAAAGTGAAAGTAATCGCGGTAAAGCGCGGCGCGCGCGCCCGCGCACATGCACTGTAGCTCTAGGCTGGCCTGGTAGCACTTTTTGGAGCCCTCTCAATAAGTCTCGCCAGACCAGCGCATGCGCTGGGTCAGGCGAGACCTAAAAACATGGCCAATTGTGAATTTTAAGTTAAAGCTGCACTATGATTGGCCATGCTGACGCTCTTCCCGCACTTGCGCTGTCATGCTTTGTACCTAACAGCCAATGCTGACGCAGCTCTTATGATGTTTATTACATTATATAGCATGAGAACTGTGTCGGGAATGGATGGCTCGCAGCGGCAGGGGCCGCCATCTTGGGCCGGGTTGCTCGGGTGAGGTGGGAGGCGAGGCCAGTGACATCACCGCCACACCCCCGAGTCCCGCCCCTACTTAAACGGTCCATATGTGTCAGCGCAGCGGACAAGCGCAGCGGGCGCGACGAAGGCGCACCGGAGTTGCGCCTGAGTTAAGCCCGTCTGCGCCCGTCCGCGGCCGACCGGGACCCGGGCCCACCCCCCCTGGCCATTTTGTGAGGTATTCCTCTCATGATCTATTATCACTACAACCTAGCTCCCCCTCAGGAATAGCCCTCCCTTCACTCCCCTCGCACACTTGCACACGTATACAAACATTGGGGCTCTCCCGCCTTCCCCTGCTGGCTGACGATATTCAGTCTATTCCACCATTGCCGAATGAACCTAGATCGGCTCCTCTACTACTACATAACATGAGATGCTACTACCTCAACACAAGGTCCCTAATAAAGAACCAGGTCAACATCTTCCTTTTCCTGACGGAAGAAAAACCAGATCTTCTGTTGTTGACCGAAACATGGACCAACCCTCATTCCTTGCCGGACATTCTGGCATCACTTCCCTCAGACTACTATATTCTGACTGCCAACCGTGCACAAGGGAAGGCTGGAGGTGGGGTAGCAGCAATTATTTCGAAATCCTTTCATTTCCGGGAATTACCTTCTCTCACTCTTCCCAACACAGAGAATTTGGTAATCACACTAGACTCAGAGAGCGGGGCTCTTACTGTAATTCTGTTATACCGTCCTCCCCAATACATGGCCAATTATCCAGTACTTTTGGCAGAACAACTGGCCTCCCATGTGATAAAGCACTCTAAAACTGTCCTAGTGGGGGATTTAAATTATTGGTTCGATAGAACAGACACAGACACCCAAGCTGGAGAACTGAGGGATCTGCTTACAGATCTAAACCTGGTCCAACACATTCACTCTCCCACTCACCAGAAGGGTCACAGCTTGGACCAAATCTGGACATACAACGTACCATCATTCTCTCCAATTATAAGCCCTTGCATCTGGTCAGACCATTATCTTATCCAGTTCCCGCTAGAAATTCAAGGGCAGCACAAGGCCAAACCTCCCATGGGTAAAGAGTTCCGCAAATGGAAATCCATGGACCGCTCTGGGTTCATGGACACGTTGAACAACACCCTTCCCCCATTAGACGAAGATCTGGAGGTTGACGAGAGGGCACTGTCCTCCTGGCTTCTCCATGCAGCAGATCTGTTCGCCCCCTCTGTATACCTACCTAACATTAGAGGTAATGATGCCCACAAATGGTTCACTCAAGAACTTAGAGCACTTAAATTAGGGGTACGACAGAAAGAAAGACAGTGGAGAGCCACCTACTCTTCACAGGATAGGGAAACCTTCTGCGTCACTAGGAAAAATTATCAAAAAATTTTAAAACAACACAAACTTAATTTCTTCTCCTCAAAAATGTTATCGTCATCCAACAAGTCCAAAGATATTTTTAATATAGTTAATGAACTCTGTGACAACGACAGGACAGCCCCTTCAATAGCTCCTACGCAGAAGCTATGTGATTCCCTGAATAATTTTTTCAGAGAAAAAATTGTCACTATCAAATCGAGCATTGCTAGTTCCCCAACGTCACTTCCTTTGGATGACGTCTTTTACAATCCCTCTGTATTAGATACCTTCCCGGTCATTGATGGTAAAACTTTTTCTTCACTTTTGACGAGGGTAAAGTCCGGATCCCCTAACGACATCTGCCCCCCCCACATCTTCTCGGAAATCGGTCAGACTATCCCTCAGGGGATTCTACCCCTACTAAATAAATCACTGACCCAGGGCAGGGTACCTATTGGCTTTAAACACGCTCTGCTAATCCCTCTAATTAAAAAACCAGGCCTGGACCCTCAGGACTCATCAAATTATCGTCCTATATCCCTGCTGCCGTTCCTATCCAAGATATTGGAGGCTCACGTCTCCAATTGCTTTTCCAACTTTGTGGAAACCACTGGATTTCTGGAGCCAAATCAAGCTGGGTTCCGTCCAGGCCATTCGACCGAGACGGTAACCCTGGCAGTCCAGAATACACTTCGGTGTAACGCAGACAGGGATGTCCACCAGGCACTGGTGCTTCTTGACCTGTCTGCTGCATTCGACACGGTCGACCATACTATTTTGGTCGGCCGTGTCGAGCAGGCAGGCCTCAGAGGTGCTGCCCTGAGCTGGGTGGAATCATTCTTGTCCGACCGGACTCAAGCAGTGAGACTGGGCACTTTCACAGCCCCTAGAATTAAGAACGATTGCGGGGTCCCTCAAGGCTCATCCCTGTCCCCCCTTTTATTTAATTTATACTTGCGTCCCCTTTTGTACTCCTTGAGGAAATTCAAAGTGTGGATCTTTAATTACGCAGATGATCTGCAATTGGTTTTCCCCCTCGGGTCGCCGGATGCTGTCACTGAGTTTAGGGAGGTCATGGCTCATATCCAGAGTTGGATGGGCCTTAACCACCTAAAACTTAACCCAGGCAAGACTGAATTGATCTTGCCTGGGAAGAGCGAACTCAGCTGGGGACCTCAATTTTGGCCTCTGGAGATGGGAAACCCCCCCTCCAATTCCCGCACAGTTAAGAGCCTTGGAGTCACCTTTAGTGAAGACCTCTCCCTGAAAAGTCAGGTAGGGTCAGTTGTCTCCACCTGCTTCTTTCAGCTGCGCAAGATTAGAAAGATTGCCCATTTCCTAACCCATTCTGCCCTGATACAGGTGACCATCGCCCTTGTGCTGTCTAGGCTGGACTACTCAAATAGTTTATATTTGGGCCTTCCAGCCGGGCAGCTCAAGAGGCTGCAGCTGGTTCAAAATCAGGCGGCCAGGCTGATCTGTGGGCTTCCTAAATGGCAGTCCATCGGGCCAGGCCTGGCAGACCTGCACTGGCTGCCGGTAGCCCAGAGGGCGGCTTTTAAAACCGGCTGCATTATCTTTAGGGCATTACAAAGTAAAGGCCCCAAATTTATCATCAATCTGCTTGCCAGATACACCCCCTCCCGCAACCTCCGCTCTGGTCACAAAAACTTGCTCATGGTGCCGGTTGTTAGGAAACAACGTCAGGGCGGCAGCTCTTTTCATTTTCTTGCTGCCTCCCTCTGGAACTCCTTACCAGCTTCTTTAAGGTCACACGAGGATATTCTAGCCTTTAGACTAGCCTTTAAGACCTGGCTTTTTAGAGAAGCTTATCCTTAGACGTTCTAAGTTGTCCTCCTGTTGTTGTGTTATGCTCTGAAAACCTCCTACAGCGCCATGAAGCCTACGGGCGTACGTGCGCTTTATAAGCTAAATTTAACATGGATGAGGCAACCCAGTGCCCCATTGAAGACGTAGAGGGTCGCATTGGCTGTGCCGTCCCTTACCTCAAGATATAGTGGGGTCTTGCTCAGAAGCCTAAGGTACACATGTCAGGTTGGCCAATTCCCAAGACCAGTCAGTCTGTCATGCGCACTTTTAATTACCAGGAGCAGGTAGCACCACTCTCTCGGGAAACAGCCATGCCCTCTCCCTTAGGAATGTGAGTTACAACAACACTGCAAATAATTGTTGGAGCCCAGCCACAGAACAAATCTCTGCATCTATAACATTTCAGGGATTGTGGCTCAACGTGGGGGGAGGCAACTCTCTTCTGCCCTCATCGAGAAGACACGGTTGTATTTCAGAACATTCTCCAACAACAGAGACTCTAGATTAATTCTTTAACTCCATTCCCAAACATCAAGACAGCTTAGTTGATTACTCTTTACTGGAAAAAGACATTTCAATTACTGAAATTAGCCCCTTGCATGGCACACAGTCGCTGTGTGCTCATGACGAGCCCAGCTCGTCATGACACCCACCCACGGGGGAAGCGCTGGCGCTCCCCCCGTGGGTGGTCGATCTGCGTTTTTGTTCCGGGGAAGGCAGGGGAAGACCTTCCCCTGCCTCCCCCCTCCCCTCCCCCTCCGCGTCATCAATGACGTCAGAGCGAGGCGCGCTGAAGTCATTGGAGGTTTCCCTTTGTTTACTGACGCGCTTCCTGTGCGTTGGTGAACAAAGAGGTAAGTTTTGGGGCTGGGGGGGGGAGATTTAAACGAAAGAGGCATCAGGGGAAAGGAAAGGGTTTTCCTTTCCCTCGATGCCTCTTGTGTGCATTCCTGCTGCACGGTCGTGCAGCATGAATGCCGACTAGTGCCAGGGATTTTTTTTTTTGTTTAAATTTGGTCAGTGTTTGTTGGTTGGGGGAGCGGCCCCTGGGGCATGGGTCGCTCCCCCTTTTGGGGGCATATGTAATGGCTTTGTCTTCCCCCCGGGGGGGGGGCAGAATTTAATTTTTGGGTAAAAAATCGGCCCACTGGGCCAATGTGCTGGGGAGTGGCCCCTTGGGCAAGGGTCACTCCCCTTTGGGGGCCATTTTAGGAAGCTCACTATGTTTGTTTTTGTTTTGGGGAGTGACCCCTTAGGCAAGGGTCACTCCCCCTTTTGGGGGCCTACATTTTTGCTTTGTTTGCCCCTCTGGGGGAGGCAGATTTAAATTTAAAAAAATGTATTCGGCCCACTGGGCCAATTGAATAAATGTAGTGGGGAGTGGCCCCTTGGGCAAGGGTCACTCAGCTTTTTGGGGCATATATTTTGGCTTTGTCTGCCCCCGGAGGGGGGGCAGTTTTAATATTATTTTAAAAAATCGGCCCACTGGGCCAATGTATTAAATGTACTGGGGAGTGGCCCCTTGGGCAAGGGTCACTCCCCTTTGGGGGCCATTTTAGTATGCCCATGATGTTAGGTTTTGTTTGGGGGAGCGTCCCCTTAGGCAAGGGTCGCTCCCCTTATGGGGGCTATGTTTTAGGCTTTGTCTGCCCCCCTGGAGGGGGGCAGATTTTCTTTATGAAAAAGGAAAATGCCCACTGGACCACCAGGGATTGTTTAGTGGGGAGTGGCCCCTTGGGCAAGGGTCACTCCCCTTTGGGGCTTATGATTTTGGGTGTCTGCCCCCATGGTGGGGGGGGGGGGGGCAGATTTCACCATTTTTAGGTTGAGCTTTTGAGACCTCTTGTATATTCTTTAGTATTTACTTATATGTATTTATGGTTTGTGTGCTTTGGAGATCAGCCCTAGGACTTCCGCTTAGGGACTTTTTTTTCTGATCAACTGACTCTATTTAACTTTTTTGATAGAAAACGACCAGCAGAGGTCAGTAAAATACCAGAATCCCTTCAGCATTCTCTAGTTTTCAGTCCATAGAAATTATCTTCCACGAGTACCCATAGACAATAATATTTTTTTTAAATCTTGTATTGTCAGTGATATACCATTTCCCGCTGAAAGGCAATATTTCTCCCCGTGTGTTCCAATACTTGGCGTGTCACGCAGTTTGGTGCATACTTTCCCTCCATGTCAAAGAACAGCAGATGTTTCAAGGCGCAGGCTAATGTGCTGCATAGCTAAGTACATATAAGGTCCCAAAGGCGAGACCGATTGCATTGCAAATGCTTGTTTAATGTAGGGCCCACAAGGCCACCAGGGAGTTATTTGTGGAGAGTGACCCCTTGGGCAAGGGTCACTCTCCTTTGGGGTCAATCTTTGTGGCTTTGTCTGCCCCGCAGGGGGCCAGATCGCCATGTTTTTTAAAAAATTGGGCCCACTAGACCACCAGGGATTTATTTGTGGGGCGTGGCCCCTTGGGCAAGGGTTGCTCCCAAGGGTTGCTCCCATTTGGTGAGCATTAATTTGGCCGTTTCTGCTACCCTGAGGGGCAGATCGGCTGATTTATTTTTTTGTAGGACCACTAGGCCACCCGGGTTATGTTGGGGAGCGGCCCCTTGGACAAGGGCTGCTCCCTTTTATGGGAGGATGATTGTGGTCATTTCTGCCCTCTTTGGGTGGCAGAATTGCAGTATGCCACTAGCCATCTATTTTTTATTTTTTGTGTTTGGGAGTGGCCTCAAGGGCAAGGGTTGCTCCCCTTTTACGGGGGTGAATATTTTATTTATACTCTTAGGCCCACCTACCCCTTAGCTTGGCTGGTGGATTGTGTGTGGACTGGTGCATTATTTGCATATGGCATTGTTTTTTACTCCTTTTTATTCTAGTGTAAAGCTTTTCCTATTTGCAATTTCGACAGTGGTGTTCTGCAGTTTTGCGTAGTTGCATTTTTTTGGTAAGAAAATCATTTTTGTTGTATATACTCCAAATTAGTATTTTTGTCATGTATGAATGAATTTTTTTTGTAAGTGGTGTCATAATGGCAGCTTATTTAGTTAGTGTTTTGTGCATGGAATTCTTTGCGATGTGTTTTGCATTGTCTTATGTGTAATTTTCTTTTCTCTTTCTTTTTTAGTGGGATATTGTTGATCAATACTGTGTCTATGCAGAGTAGGTGGTGGTGAATGTACCTGCTTCTGGCAAGTGAGTGGTATAGTTTTGGAGTATATAGGTATTTCTGATAAAGGTGCATTTTGTTTATTACTCATTTTACAAAGTGTTTGTTGTTGATGACTTGTTTGACAAGTTACTTTTATTAGTAAGCGGTATGGCTAGCCGTAGAATGACTGCTCAGCAGGTGGTTGGTATGCTTCTTGAATCTTCCTCTTAGCAGGATTATGAGACTGACAGTGCGTCTGAGGGAGAGGAGGGAGGGGAAGATTCAGGCAGTGAGTTTTCTCTCCACATGGAATCATCGGATGATGAAGGTACTCTCAGTGCAGATGAAGCTACTCTCAGTGCGGATGAAGTGCCTGTTTTACAGGAGGATACTGCTGTGCTGATGGTGCAAGAGGCATCTGGATTGCAGCCTGAGGCTGCTATGCTTCGTACTGGAAGTGCTGGACTCTGGGTTGATCCAAACATGGTGCAGCCGGTGTTGCCTGCCTTTAGTGGTGATGCAGGGTGTAGAGTGGATTGTGAACATTTTTTGCCTATACAGTTTTTTAAGTTGTTTATGGATGATGTATTTTTGGGTGGGATGGTTGAGCAGACTAATTTGTATGCTGAACAGTTTTGAGGGACAACAGTGACAAACTTAGACCCCACTCTAGTGCTACCCGGTGGACTTCCACAAATTTGGAAGAGCTGAAGAAGTTTTTGGGTTTGACTTTATTGATGGGTTTGATAAGGAAGCCGTCCATGGCTTCATATTGACTCGTGATCGGTATTTACTTTTGCTACGGATGCTGCATTTTGTTGATAATTCTTTGGCGTTGCCACGAGATCACCCTGAATGTGACCGTCTTTTTAAGATTCAGCCTGTTCTTGATTACTTTGTAGATCGATTTTCAGAGACCTATACTCCAGGGAAAGAAATATCTATTGATGAGTCTTTGGTCTTGTTCAAGGGCCGTTTGGTTTTTAGGCAGTACATCCCTAGCAAGAGGGCACGCTTTGGAATTACGCTGTAAATGTTGTCTGAGAGTAGGACAGGATATGTTTTTAATTTCCGTATGTACACTGGTAGGGATTCCACTATTGACCCCCCTGGTTGTCCGTCCACTTTTGGAGTTTCTGAGAAAATTGTGTGGAATCTTGCTAGAGGACTGTTTAACAGAGGCCACCATTTGTACCTTGATAACTTCTACACTGCTGTGCAATTGTTTAAGGAATTGTTCAAAGTGGACACTTTTGCTTGTGGCACAATCCGCTCTAACCGTAAAGGTTATCCAAAAGAACTTGCTTGCAGAAAACTTCAGCGGGGCAGTGCAGTTCCTTGCGTAGTGATGAACTACTAGCTGTGAAATTTGTGGACAGGAGGGATGTGTACATGCTGACTACCATCTATGACGAGAGTACTTCACCTGTGGCTGTTTGGGGTCAGATTTCGGAAGTGCGCAAACCTGTGTGCATTTTAGAGCACATGGGTGGTGTTGATAGAGTAGATCAGAGGTTGGAACCTTACACTGCTATTCGTAAGGCTTACGCTTGGTATAAGAAGTTGTCCATCCATCTCTTTAATTTAGCAACTTCCAATGCTTTTGTTGTGTTCAAGGAGTGTTCTCCTGCATCAAAGCTGACTTTTGTTCAGTTTCAGCAATCTGTGAAAGGCTTCCTTGTGGTTGTTGAACAGGCAAGTGTTCCTAGAGTTGGAGTGGTGGAGGATGAGGCTCGATTGAAAGATCGCCACTTTCCTGATTTCATTTCTCCCACATCCTCAAAAGACTTTACCACTAGGAGATGTAGAGTCTGTTGGCGAAGAGGTACGCGGAAGGAGATTTGTATGTACTGCCCGAGTGTCCTTCTAACCCTGGGCTGTGTGTCCCTGCTTGTTTTAGAGCGTATCACACGCAAAATAATTTTTGGGAGCATCCATGAGTGGTAAAGTGAACTGGCGCTTGGCTGGCGGTGTGCGTGGACTGGTGCTTGGCTGGCGGTGTGCGTGGACTGGTGCTTGGCTGGTGGTGTGCCTGGACTGGCGCTTGACTTGTGGTGTGTGTGGACTGGCGCTTGGCTGGTGGTGTGCGTGGACTGGTGCTTGGCTGGCGGTGTGCGTGGACTGGTGCTTGGCTGGCGGTGTGCGTGGACTGGTGCTTGGCTGGCGGTGTGCATGGATTGGCGATTGGCTGGCGGTGTGCGTAGACTGGTGCTTGGCTGGCAGTGTGCATAGATTGGCGATTGGCTGGCGGTGTACCTGGACTGGTGATTGGCTGGCAGTGTGCGTGGACTGGCACTTGGCTGGCGGTGTGCGTGGACTGGCGCTTGGCTGGCGGTGTGCGTGGATTGGTGCTTGGCTGGTGGTGTGCGTGGATTGGCGCTTGGCTGGCAGTGTGCGTGCACTGGTGTTTGGCTAGCGGTGTGCGTGGACTGGCGCTCGGCTGGCGGTGTGTGAGTAGTGACTTGCTGCTGGTCACTACACACACTGCTAGCTGAGTGCCACTCCACGCAATCCATCAGCTTGTGTGGTTGCTGTGTCAGGAATGTGGGCGTGTGAAAGTGATGGGCCCTTGAAAGGCGCTGTCTGCTGGTGTGAGTGTTGTAATGTGATGGGCCCGTGGCTGGCGGTGTGAATGGTTTTGTATGTGTCACACGTATGAAAGGTGTATGAATGGCCTGTAAAGAGGTTGGTGCCTTGTCGTGGCTTTACAGCTCACGAGCTGTGAGTCAATGGTTCAGTTTCTTGACCTTTCAATTATTAACAGTGCATTTCATTTTTGTGAAATCACTTGCTAATACAATTGTATATACTGAACCATCACTCACCCTTGTGCCAAATCCAACCAGTATGTGTGTGTGCTTGAGGATTAGATGGCTGTGCAGTAATATTTGTCTTTCTGAAGCAGGGTGTACCTTGTCCCTTTTTGTGAATGTTGTAATGTGTTGTTTTTGTGCCTGGTGGTGTGAATGGTCTTGTGTGTATCACGTATGAAAGGTGTGTGAGTGGCCTGTAAAGCGGTTGTGCCTTGCCGTGGCTTTACAGCTCACGAGCTGCGAGTCATTGGTTCGGTTTTTTGTCCATTTAATTATTGACAGTGCATTTCATTTTTGTGAAATCTCTTGTTAATAAAATTTTATATACTGAACCATCACTCGCCCTCGTGCCAAATCCAACCAGTATGTGTGTGTGTTTGAGGAATAGATGGCTGTGCAGGAATCTTTGTCATTTTAGTTTCTCTGCCAAGGTGAACATTCCATCTAAGAATAACCTACCAACTGTAGATATTGCCGTAAACCCATGGGAGTTCATGGTGATGTCTCTCTTGTGAATTCCAAAAAGTTATTGTATCCACAATGTCCTGCAAACCTCAAAAAGTCTGTCACATTTTCCTTGCAATATTGTGCCGAAATGCTCACGCTGTAGAAACAAACAACTAATTATGTCAAAACTATCTGGTTTTGCAAGGGGGGTCACCTGTGTTTTTGGCCCTCTGCTCGGTGGCCATCCAGGGAAGCCTACCAAACCCACACATTTCTGAAAACAAGACACCCGGGGGCTTCCAGGGAGGTATGGCTTGCGTGGATCCCCCAACGTTTCCTTACTCAGAATCCCCTGCAAACCTCAATTTTAGCTGAATAAATCAAATTTTTCACACATTTTTGTGTGGGAAAGTTGTGACATCACCGGGCTCACACAAATTTCCCACCACCCAACGTTCCCCCAGGTCTCCCGGTAAAAATGGCGCCTCACTTGTGTGGGAAGCCCAAGTACCCGCGACAGGCAAGAGCCCAAAATGTAGTGACGCGGCATCAAATTTGCCTAGTTCAAAACCACCTGGTTTTGCAAGGGGGGTCACCTGGGTTTTTGGCCCCGTGCTCGGCGGCCATCTAGGGAAACCGACCAAACCCACACATTTCTGAAAACTAGACACCCGGGGGCTTCCAGGGAGGTATGGCTTGCGTGGATCCCCTAACGTTTCCTTACCCGGAATCCCCTGCAAACCTCAATTTTAGCTGAACAAATCACATTTTTCACATATTTTTGTGTGGGAAAGTTGTGACATCACCGGGCTCACACAAATTTCCCACCACCCAACGTTCCCCCAGGTCTCCCGCTAAAAATGGTGCCTCACTTGTGTGGGAAGCCCAAGTACCCGCGACAGGCAAGAGCCCAAAACGTAGTGAGGCGGCATCAAATTTGCCTAGTTCAAAACCACCTGGTTTTGCAAGGGGGGTCACCTGGGTTTTTGGCCCCGTGCTCGGCGGCCATCTAGGGAAACTGACCAAACCCACACATTTCTGAAAACTAGACACCCGGGGGCTTCCAGGGAGGTATAGCTTGCGTGGATCCCCTAACGTTTCCTTACCCGGAATCCCCTGCAAACCTCAATTTTAGCTGAACAAATCACATTTTTCACACATTTTTGTGTGGGAAAGTTGTGGCATCACCGGGCTCACACAAATTTCCCACCACCCAGTGTTCCCCCAGGTCTACTGGTAAAAATGGTGCCTCACTAGTGTGGGAGGCCCAAGTACCTGCGACTGGCAAGGGCCCAAAACGTAGTGAGGCAACATCAAATTTGCCTATCTCTAAACCACCTGGTTTTGCGAAGGGGGGTCATCTGGGTTTTTCGCCCCATGCTTGGCGGCCAACTAAGGAAACCTACCAAACCCACACATTTCTGAAAACTAGATACCCGGGGGCTTCCAGGGAGGTATGGCTTCCGTGGATCCCCCAACATTTCCTTACCCAAAATCCCCCACAAACCTCAATTTTAGCTGAAAAAATCACTTTTTTAACACATTTTTGTGTGGGAAAGTTGTGGCATCACCGGGCTCACATAAATTTCCCACCACCCAGCGTTCCCCCAGGTCTCCCGGTAAAAATGGTGCCTCACTTGTGTGGGAGGCCCAAGTACCCGCGACAGGCAACGGCCCAAAACGTAGTGAGGCGACATCAAATTTGCCTTTCTCAAAACCACCTGGTTTTGCAAGGGGTGTCACCTGGGTTTTTGGCCCCATGCTCGGCGGCCATCTGGTGAACCTACCAAACCCACACATTTCTGAAAACTACACACCTGGGGGCTTCCAGGGAGGTATGGCTTGCATGGATCCCCCAACGTTTCCTTACCCAGAATCCCCTTCAAACCTAAATGATAGCTGAAAAAAATCACATTTTTCCCAAATTTTTGTGTGGGAAAGTTGTGGCATCACCGGGCTCACACAAATTTCCCACCACCTAGCGTTCCCCCAGGTCGCCCCGGTAAAAATGGTGCCTCACTTGTGTGGGGGGCCGAAATACCCGCGACAGGCAAGGGCCCAAAATGGAGTGAGGCGACATCAAATTTGCCTATCTCAAAACCACCTATCAAAAAATGTTTTGGGCCCTTGCCTGTCGCGGGTACTTGGGCCTCCCACACAAGTGAGGCACCATTTTTACCGGGAGACCTGGGGGAATGCTGGGTGGTGGGAAATTTGTGTGAGCCCGGTGATGCCACAACTTTCCCACACAAAAATGTGTGAAAAAAGTGATTTATTCAGATAAAATTGAGGTTTGCAGGGGATTCTGGGTAAGGAAACGTTGGGGGATCCACGCAAGCCATACCTCCCTGGAAGCCCCCGGGTGTCAGAAATGTATGAGTTTGGTAGGTTTCCCTAGGTGCCGGCAGAGCTAGGGTTCACAGACTACATCTAGGCACTTTTCCAAAAAAGGGTCATTTTTCACCGCAAAATTGAGGTGTGACCACGTTGCGTTTTGCACCGTTTCCTGCTACGGGCACTAGGCCGACCCGCACAAGTGAGGTATCATTTTTCTCGTAAGACTTTGGGGAAGGCGGGGTGGGTGGAAATTTGTGGATCCACGCAGATTCCAGAACTTTTCACCACAGAAATGTGGGGAAAATGTGTTTTTTTGACAATTTTATAGGTTTGCAAAGGATTCAGGTAACAGACCCTGGTGAGAGGCAGTCAAGTCACCCCATCCTGAATTCCACTCGGTGTCTAGTTTTCAAAAATGTATAGGTTTGCTAGGTTTCCCAAGCTGCCCGCAGAGCTAGGGTTAAAAAACTACAGCTAGGCACTTTGCAAAAAAAGGGTCATTTTTCACTGCGAAATTGAGGTGTGACCATGTTGCGTTTTGCGCCGTTTCCTGATGCGGGCACTAGGCCGACCCGCACAAGTGAGGTACCATTTTTCTCATAAGACTTTGGGGAATGCGGGGTGGGTGGAAATTTGTGGATCCACGCAGATTCCAGACCCTTCCACCACAGAAATGTGGGGAAAATGTGTTTTTTTTGGACAATTTTTTAGGTTTGCAAGGGATTCTGGGTAACAGACCCTGGTGGGAGGCAGTCAAGTCACCCCATCCTGGATTCCCCTGGATGTCTAGTTTTCAAAAATGTATATGTTTGCTAGGTTTCTCAAGGTGCCCGCAGAGCTAGGGTTCCATAACTACAGCTAGGCACTTTGCCAAAAAAAGAGTCATTTTTCACTGTGAAATTGAGGTGTGACCACGTTGTATTTTCCGCCGTTTCCTGATGCGGGCTCTAGGCCAACCCGCACAAGTGAGGTACCATTTTTCTCATAAGACTTTGGGGAATGCGGGATGGGTGGAAATTTGTGGATCCACGCAGATTCCAGAACTTTCCACCACAGAAATGTGGGGAAAATGTGTTTTTTTTGACAATTTTTTAGGTTTGCAAGGGATTCTGGGTAACAGACCCTGGTGGGAGGCAGTCAAGTCACCCCATCCTGGATTCCCCTGGGTGTCTAGTTTTCAAAAATGTATAGTTTTGCTAGGTTTCCCAAGGTGCCCGCAGAGCTAGGGTTCAAAAACTACAGCTAGGTACTTTGCCAAAAAAGGGTCATTTTTCACTGTGAAATTGAGGTGTAACCACGTTGTATTTTGCGCCGTTTCCTGACGCGGGCTCTAGGCCAACCCGCACAAGTGAGGTACCATTTTTCTTGTAAGACTTTGGGGAACGTGGGGTGGGTGGAAATTTGTGGATCCACGCAGATTCCAGAACTTTCCACCACAGAAATGTGGGGAAAATGTGTTTTTTTGACAATTTGTTAGGTTTGCAAGGGATTCTGGGTAACAGACCCTAGTGGGAGGCAGTCAAGTCACCCCATCCTGAATTCCCTTGGGTGTCTAGTTTTCAAAAATGCATTGGTTTGGTAGGTTTCCCTAGGTGCCGACAGAGCTAGGGTTCATAAACTGCAGCTAGGCACTTTGCCAAAAAAGGATCACTTTTCTCTGCGAAATTGAGGTGTGTCCACGTTACGTTTTGCGCCGTTTCCTGTCACGGGCACTAGGCCGACCCACACAAGTAGGTACCATTTTTCGAGGAAGACTCTGGGGAACGTGGGGTGGGTGGAAATGTGTGGATCCACGCAGATTCCAGAACTTTCCAACACAGAAATGTGGGGAAAATGTGGTTTTTTGGACACATTTTTAGGTTTGCAAGGGATCCTGGGTGACAGAACCTGGTGGGAGGCAGTCAAGTCACCCCATCCTGGATTCTCCTGGGTGTCTAGTTTTCAAAAATGTATAGGGTTGCTACGTTTCCCTAGGTGCCAGCAGATCTAGTGTTAAAAAAGTACAGCTAGACACTTCGCAAAAAAAGGGTACATTTTCATTGTGAAAATGTGGTGTGTTCACGTTGGGATTTGAGCCATATCCTGTCGTGGGCATTATGCCTACCCACACAAGTGATGTACCATTTTTACCGGGAGACTTAGCGTAATTCAGATTTGTAAAGCAACTGTTATTACCTATTGATTTTTGATGCATTTCTGCCTTCCAAATGAAAGACTTTGTGTAAAAAAGAAGTCATTTTGAAAAATGACCGATAATTCTCATGCTAGTATGAGTATTCCCAATTTCGAAAATGTGCAAATATGTACTGTTTCTAAACTCTATAATTTGTTCCCATTTCAGAAATACATAGGTGTCTTTCATACCGATTTTTCCATGTATACATTTTCCCACAATAATTGCTATATACCCGGAACATAATAAAAAACCATTGCAAATTGCTGCTCAGTTTTTGACTCTGGGTTTGTCGAGTTCTTGGTGAACCTACAAGTCCTATATATCCCCACAACCAGGGAGGTCCAGCGGATGTAACGGTATATTGCTTTCAAAGAGCTGTCATAATTAGAAGAAGTTACAGGTAAAAACGTTGACACAAAAGGCTGTTTTTTTCAACTAATTTTCAATTTCTCCTACCACCTCTATTTTTGCCAACCTAACATTGATAAATCAGAGTTTTTACACCTTAGAAGATACTGCCATAAAGAAATGTTTCAAGCGTTTGGTTTCACATGGAACTCCAAACACATTAAA
Organism: Triturus cristatus; assembly: GCF_964204655.1. Taxonomy (NCBI): domain Eukaryota; kingdom Metazoa; phylum Chordata; class Amphibia; order Caudata; family Salamandridae; genus Triturus; species Triturus cristatus. The sequence continues at coordinate 654,905,293 of NC_140584.1, forward strand.
TGTTAGGCATTCACTACTCTAACTCACTAGGAGAAACCATAACTATTAACTTTACTTTAGATAACTTTATTTCGGTCAAGGACCATCAAAGTGCAGGTAAAATAGATACATACATAGCACATCCAATAAGAGAATAAAAATATAACATTTCGTTAAAAGTGAGATTAAACAGGTGAGTTATCAAAGACGGTTACAGTAATTTAAAATGATTTAAAACTAGACCTACAACGCCACATGCCATAAAGAAATCGGGAGACAGCAAATACAATATGAGGAGATGTATCATACTTAAGGAGTCTGCATGCCTGCACACAGTATCGAAAGCCCAAGTTTTTACATAGTGGGATAAGCCAAGCTTTGCGAAGGTTACTGTATGCAGGACAGAAAAATAAGACATGGATAAGATCTTCTCTCTTATAATTACAATATTCGTTTTCAGACTTAGCCCATTTCGAAGTGAATGATCTAATAGGTAGAGAACCATGCCTAAGTTGGATATATAATTTCCTCGCAAGGGGGGGTTGGACCTCATCCAAAAATTTCTCCCACCCCCTTTCTAATTTAATTGTGAGGAAATCAACGGAGAGCCTACCATGAGTGGTAGAGCTATGTAGAACGCATAGATTATACTGTCTCACCAAGTTTAAGAGCTGGGCCCTGGGTATCCTCGGACAGCTCACCTCATGAGACCCCGATAGTTGAGGCAGGCCTATTTTTAGGGAGAGGACCTTAATGTGAGAGAGCCAGGGAATATTTTTATTTTTTAGTTGTTCCCAGACCTCCCGAAATTCAGCTCTGAAGGAAGCCAGCTCGGTGTTGACCAGAGCCTCCTCCAATAGAGTAGGGGTCGCACATCTGCCAAGTCCTCAATAGGTTCCATTGCCATATCCATTTGCAAAGGGATAAGGGGTGTACTTATCGGTAATCCCACCAAGTTTCTCAAAAATGCCTGTTCAACCCTCGAGAGGCTTGACACATTTTTATGACCCCAAAGTTCTGCCCCATACAGAGATGCAGTCCGGGCCTGTAGTCTGTAAATCTCGAGGGCCGGCGCAACCAATCTAGATGTCGAAGCTCTCTGGAATTTACCAATGCCCCCAGCTATTTGCAAGAATTTCAGGGCAGAATTGGCGGTCTGGTGACCCCAGCCAAAATCCCCCGTCAGCGTTATCCCAAGATATACAAAGGTTTTCACTCGTTCCAACGGAACTCCATTCAAAAGAGGGTTCGGGCGCGTGCGCCTCGGGGGACTGAAGATCATAAACTTGGTTTTTGCCAAGTTGATCTCCAGTCCCCGCGCAGCGCAGAAGCCCACAAAACCATCCAGGACACGCTAAATGCCCGAAGAAGTTTGCAACAACAACAGGGTGTCGTCAGCGAACATTAACGCAGGTACACGTCCAGAGGCCAACCAGGGAGCATCATTGTCCTTAACTTCGTTTAAGGTTTCGATAAGACCATTTATAAAGAGGCTAAAGAGGGTAGGGGCCAAGACGCACCCCTGCTGGACGCCTCTAGCAACAGGAAAGCGATCCGAAAGGGCCCCATATCTCCCACACCTGACCTGGGCATAGTTTCCAACATGCAGACGGGTCAGAATATTAAGCAGGTAGGGCGGTAGGCCCAAATCTGCCAAAACCACCCACAGTTTTTCCCTAGGGACCAGATCAAAAGCGGCCCGCAGGTCCACAAAGACAAGAAAGAGGCTGCCACCCTCAACCCTGGTAGTTTTCCAAAAAAGGACCTGGAGCCGGAAAATCTGGTCCAAAGTTGAAATTCCAGATCTAAATCCAGCCTGGAGAGTGGACAGTATTTCCCGTTCCTCCATCCAGGCTTGTATCCTATCCAGGATAATTCTGCCCATTAGTTTTTGAGTTGTGTCTAACAAACTAATGGGCCTATAGTTAGAGGGGGAAAGAGGACAACCTTTTTTTAAAATGGGGACAATCTCGGCCCCGAGCCAAGTATCAGGTGGGTCGGAGCCCATTAGGATCGCATTAAATAAAATAACAAGATAGGGCGCCCATTTTCGGCTGGGATCTAAACAGATCCCCAGGCAATTTTTCAGGCAACTATTAACATTGAAACAGAAAAAAACTGCTTAGTTGGAATGAAAAGTGATCATCATTTTATTTTCATCATGGTGGGGCAGATTGGACGCCATTGATTGATGATGTTGCCAATTATTAATTTCTATCTCTCCATGATCCCGGGAAACTTCCTAAAATGTTTTTAAATCTATAAATAGTATGCTAACTACGATTTTATGGAATCAAAAAAGAGTATGTCCTACCTGGTATTTCTTTTTATAATAGGTTGTTTCTTACCACTACTTCACTTTTAAAGTCAAGTTTCGACAGACGATTAATGCTAGTCTTGTAATGCTGAGAACATTGACCTCTTTCATATGTTTTTTGACTGTTCCAAGGTTAAATTATTTTGAGTTTAAATTTGAGATAAGATTACAGATATATGTTGTGTCATGGTTTCATTTGATAAGAAATATATCGTGCTACATGGTACCTCTTACATTTGGCACAACAATGTCGTGGATGGGAAATTTGTAGACTTACTAATTGAAATAAAATGCTATGCCATACTCATCATTTAGATGGAGCAAGTGTACACTCTACTCATTAGTACTCTCTGTACAAACAGCCCTTTGTTGGTAACAGTAATAGCGGACCACCAATAACACAATAGATATTCCACTAGAATGTTAGAAAGTTAAACACTTTTCCTTAGATATGACGCTTTGCACTCTGCGATTGCGCAACCAATCACAAAGCCAGCTAGCCCTAGTTAGTTCTAGTTCAATAATTTACCATGAATGGCGCAAGCACAATTAGGTCAAAACCAATAAGTGTTACTTTTGTGAAGTGTGTGCATACATGCACAAATATACAAAACATTGACATAGATAACATATACATACAAATATGTAGACAAAGCAGCAAACCTACAGACATCCATGAACCAGCCTGGAACGTGACAGTCACAAAGATCTCAAAAGCAAGAACTTAACCTAAATATATAAGTTACTTACATGAAGAAGCAAGTGCAGGGGCATAAAGGATCACAGTTTCATACCTTTACATCAGGATTATGTTTCTGCAGACACATTAACCGAATGCCTGGAGAAAGAATATTGTTTTATGTCGTTTTTGGATTTCAAGTGATAACTCTCTGAACTCTTATTTCAAGATGGGCAACAGTATGGATGTCAATGCTCCCACGTCTTCTCAACTGTGGTATTATTTCTATAGCTACTTGCGATTTTATGGGTGATGAAGGATTTAAGTCTGTTTTTTGTGGCTGTAGCATGTAGAGAAGGAGCAGGTTTTCAAGACAGGTGTGGGCTTTGGTCTGAAATGGTAAATGTACTGTGCAGAGTAATGATGAACAATTTGCTTACCTTTGGAAACGCCTTATCTGGTAGAGACTCTATCTAGCCACAGATTCCTTGCCTTTGAATATCCCCAGGCATCAGACTACATCCGGAAATCTTTTTAGCAGTATCCCTGAAGGCCTGTAGGTGGCATCTTTTAGCTGCCCGTCGGCACCGGAAGTGACATGCGGGGTACCTGTCTTGGTGCCACTTAGGCACGCGGGCCTCAGTTACTTTCGTGACTTTCCACACCAGGAGCATGAAGCTACGATGAGAACTGGCCACTGGTGTGGAAAGGATTAAGGTCCTAAAAAGGTTATCCCTCACCTGAACCGATTTGCAGAGCGAGGAGGATAGGAGGGTCTGTAAGGAATCTGTGGCTAGATAGATCTCAACCAGATAAGGTGTTACTGAAGGTAAGTAACTTGTTCATCTGATGGAGACTTCTAGTCGCAGATTCCTTACCTTTGAATTGATACCCAAGTAATACCTCCCCAGAGGTAGGTCGCGAAAAACCAGAATGTCCTGCAGGAACGCATGGGAGAACTGCCCATCACAACGGACTTGAATGTCTTGGCAGTAACGTTTTGTGAATGTGTGCAGTTCTGCGCATGCTGCTGCCTGGCAGATGTCTAGAAGAGGAACTCTGTGCGCTAACACAGTAGTTGAAAAAACAACATCTCTTGACTGGGGGAGAATGTCTGCATTGTCAGCATTCCGTCCATCATTTGTTTGTTGTAACGCTTTTCGCCCTAAGTGGGATGGGTATTCCCAGACGTGGGACCCATGCTCATTACGCCACTGGAGTCAAGCTATCCTGGCTGATGACGGCTGATAGCCAGAAACCGGTCCTAGGGCGCTTGATTCCAGTCCAGGGAAGACATGGCTTGGCAGTTCGGGCTGGACTGTTCCCATGAGGCACAGGGTCAAGACTTATTTGCATATGGCCATGTCTGAACTGGGGTGGCGTAGTGGGCAAAAGAACGATGGATTTAACCCAGATCTCTTGACTGGGGGAGAATGTCTGCATTGTCAGCATTCCGTCCATCATTTGTTTGTTGTAACGCTTTTCGCCCAAAGTGGGATGGGTATTCCCAGACGTGGGACCCGTGCTCACTACGCCACTGGAGTCAAGCTATCCTGGCTGATGACGGCTGATAGCCAGAAACCGGTCCTAGGGCGCTTGATTCCGGTCCAGGGAAGACATGGCTTGGCAGTTCGGGCTGGACTGTTCCCATGAGGCACAGGGTCAAGACTGATTTGCATATGGCCATGTCTGAACTGGGGTGGCGTAGTGGGCAAAAGAACGATGGATTTAACCCAGATCTCTTGACTGGGGGAGAATGTCTGCATTGTCAGCATTCCGTCCATCATTTGTTTGTTGTAACGCTTTTCGCCCTAAGTGGGATGGGTATTCCCAGACGTGGGACCCGTGCTCACTACGCCACTGGAGTCAAGCTATCCTGGCTGATGACGGCTGATAGCCAGAAACCGGTCCTAGGATGCTTGATTCCGGTCCAGGGAAGACATGGCTTGGCAGTTCGGGCTGGACTGTTCCCATGAGGCACAGGGTCAAGACTGATTTGCATATGGCCATGTCTGAACTGGGGTGGCGTAGTGGGCAAAAGAACGATGGATTTAACCCAGATCTCTTGACTGGGGGAGAATGTCTGCATTGTCAGCATTCCGTCCATCATTTGTTTGTTGTAACACAGTAGTTGCAGCACTGGCTCTGGTAGAATGAGCCCGCAAACCCTCAGGACTGTTTTTTGGCCAAAGCGTAGAAGATCTTTATGCACAGGATAATCCATTGTGAGATGGTTCTCTTCTGTACGGCTTTCCCTTGTTTTGCTCCCACATAGCCCACAAAGAGTTGATCGTCCACCCATAAGGTAGAGTGACAACGCTCTTTATGGGCCCAAGAGATGGAGTCTCTCCACTTCTTTGTAGGGATGAGGTGGAGCAAAGAAAGTAGGCAGGGTGATGTTCTGGCCTACATGGAATGGAGTCACAATCTTTGGAAAGAAGGAGGCATGTGCCCAGAGAATCAGCATGTCGGGGTTAGAGGTGGTGTAAGGGGCATGTGCAGAGAGCCTTTGCAGTTCACTCACTCCTGGCCTATGTTATGGAAACTTAAAAGTCAGTTTGATGGTAAAAAGCCTAAGAGGGCAATTGTGCAGAGGCTCTAATGGTGCACACATGAGGAAATTTAGGAACAAGTTGAGGTCCCACTGAGGCATGATGACGGGTGTTGTTAGAAACATATGTTTCAGGCCTTTAAGGAACCTTAGCCACAACAGGTGACTTATAGAGAGAAGGTTGGTTTGACAATCGTAAGAATGCAGAGATAGCAGAAAGGTAACCATTAAATGTGCTCAAGCAGATCCCTTCTGGGCCAAAGACAAAGCAAACCAGAGAACTGGTGAGAGAGGTGCAGATAGGGGGTCAATGTTGTGGAAAGCACATCATGAAACAAATTTCTCCCATTGGCAGGAGTATACTGCCTTGGTTGAGGGACACCTGGCTGCCAGAATAACATCACAGACTATGGGAGGAAGGTCAAAAGCTGCCAACTGTCGTTGCTCAATCTGCACACATGCACGTGGAGGGTGTCCAGGTTCAAGTGCAGAACCCTGCCCTGTCGCTGTGACAGAAGATCCTCCCGAAGAGACAGACTGACTAGAGGACCTATGGTCATGCTCAACAACTCAGGATACCAAACTCTCTGTGCCCAATCCAGAACCACAAGAATGACTGGGGCCCGTTTGTTACTGATCTTTTTGAGAACTCTTGGCAGGAGTGTTATTGGTGGAAAGTTGTACAGGAGGCCCGGAGCTCCCCTTGAGATGAAAAGCTTCTCTGAGCGAGAGTGGCCTTGGAAACTCCAGCATGCAGAACTGCTGACATTGCGCGTTATTGGCAGTGGTGAACAGATCCAACCGAGGCACCCCCCACTGCAGGATCATTTCCTGAATCTCTTGTACTCCCTCTAGTAGAGGAAAGCCTTGAACATATTTAGAATTGCCCAAATGGATATAAGTCTCTGTGAGAATATGTGATGTTGCATCGCATGTGCTACAACGCATGCAATTACAATGCGGTCGTTACAACGGCCGCGTTGATACAACGCAAACCATTACAACGCAAGTCGTTTCTACGACTTGCTGTAGGGGGCACACTGGACTTAGGAATAGTATAATTTACTATTCCAACTCCAGCATGTGCAACAGTAGGGAAGGTGTTGGAATAGTAAATTATACTATTCCTTAGTTTAGCGAGCCCTCTACAGCAAGTCGTAGAAACGACTTGCGATTTAATGGCTTGCGTTGTAACAAATGGCCACTGTAACAACCACGTTGTAATCGCCAGAACTGTAGTGCATGTGATGTAAACGCTGTTTCCCCTCTGTGAGAACTCAGGTGGGGTTTCAGATCGTTGATGGTAAAGGCCAATGATGTCAAGAACTCGGCAAGTCAAACTGGCCTTTAGCAGCTAGTCATCGAGAAACAGCATTATATGTACTTCGGACTTCTGAAGACAGGTAGCAGCCCTCCGTCATTACTGTCATGAACGCCAGAGGGGTCAGAATGAGACTAGAAGTGAGTACAGAAAATTGAAAATATTCCTGGACCACTTTAAACTAGAGGTAACGCTGGTGTGACTGCAGAATGGGTTATGAAAAGAAGCATCCTGCAAGTCCAGGGAAAGCATCCAGTCTCACAGGTGAAGGGCAGTTAGAATATATGTAAATTCTGAATTTGTCCTTCAGAAGGAAGGCACTAAGGGGCCGAAGATCTAGGATGGGTATGAGGCCCCAATCGTTTTTGTGATCCAGGAAATAGCATAAATAATAGCCCTTCCCTCTCTCCAAGTCCAGTACCCATTCAAGGTCACTTTTGAAGAGAAAGAGGTGGATGCAGGATGGACAGATACTCCTCCAAACGCTGTAGGACTAGTGCTACTACTACCCAGTGTGACGTCTGCTGGTGCCACATCTGAGCCCAGAAAAGGATTGAATGGTCTGCTGCATCACCGGCTGGGAGGCTGCCCTTGCATATAGACTAGGCCCCTGAATAGTCCCTAGATTTGCAGAACTGAAGGGAAAGCAGTTTCACAAAAGTCAATAGCCACAAGAAACATGCTGTGGCCCAAATGTCTCTGAACCTGTCCAGTGCTGAATCCACCTCTCTGAAGAGTCTGGACCCATAAAAGGGCATGTCCATAAATGATGAATGGGCTTTGTGGGAAAATCCAATCAACTTAATCCAGGCCTGCCTTTGAAGCATGCTACTAGGGCCAACAGCTCTTCCAATGCAGTAAGTGGTGTCCAGACCGGCAATAATTTATTACACCCCATCTACCCATCATGAATTATCTGAGTTCAGGAAGGCACAAGGTATTCCAGGACTTCAACTTACCTCAAGGTTTTGAGTAGAAAGTGGAGCAATTGTAGGTATGGCCTCGGACCTGGGCCCACGACTTGGACCAGGAACTGGACCTGTGCAATGTCTAACACTTCTTCCTAAGCTCACCGATATAAAGCTTTGCGTATGGTTTTGTATCACCTGCGGGTGTATAACGGCTTGGAGTTGTGACTAGAGCCCTGGCACCAAAGATATACCTTGCAAGGGTCTATGACTAACAACAGCTTGTGGTAGTCACTGCATGCATTCCAGACTGTAGTGTTTGGACACCTTTCCTAACACACTGGTTGAAAAACTATTTGAAAATGTCAAATTTCAACAAAAGATGAGAGCAGATCTCCAGATTTGCATTGGACGCCGCAGAAAAAATAGGACCTGACCTCAAAGTGGAAGGTTGATGCTTATATGCAACTCCACACTGTTATTTCAGAGGCAGTATAGAGCTAGTGTGAAGCCGCATAACACCACCTACTGGCCTTACCTGGGGGATATTCTAAAGGTGATGTATCTGCGATTAAAATATCCATTAGACACTGTTTTTCTTGTGGGTGTCAACAACAGGGGAAGTTAAGATGACTTCACTATGATGTTGAGCTTTAATCTACCATGCCCCAGTACTCAATCAATCAATCATAAGCTTTATTCGGTTTAAAATCACAAACCATAAAAGCATCCTAAAAGTCATAAACATGTACATATCACAAAGTTTTAAAATTCGTTAAATAATGATTCATCTTAAAAAAAAGTCTAACAACGACCCCCCTCAGATTTTATGTGCTAATATTAAATTTCATACAGTACTGGAACAAAAGGGATATCTTCTCTTCACAATAAATATGATGAAGTACATTTAAGGTTAGCCATAACATTTGACAACTAAAAAACAGGAAAGTGCAAAGTACTAAGATCTATGTTATACCAAACACTAAGGGGCCTATTATGATGTAGCGCGGATCGCCACCACCCTACATCATACCCCGCCCGCCACCTATTTCCCCCTGCCATATTAGTATGGTGGGGGGGGACGCCGGCGGACGGATAGACCGTCCGCCGATTTTCCGCCGGTCGACCAGTCGACCGGGTGGAAAAGGGGCTGCATATGGTGACGGTGTCTGCTAGACACCGCCATCAATATTAGCATGGGCAGAGGTGCAGGGGTTTCCATGGCGGCGACCCTGCCATGGAAAGCCAGGCGGAGTTTGCTTTCGGGTGCCCGTTGCGGGCCCCCAGGGTATTGGGGGGGGTGGGAGGTGCACATGGGGGGTACCTATGGTACCCCCCTACATTGTCACGGACAAGGTGGCAGGCACCGCACGGTGCCTCTCACCTTGTGCATGACAATGCACAACGTGCATTCCCAGCATTGTGGCGGGCAGTGCTGTGAGCACTGCCCGCCACAATGCTGGAAATAGAGGATGTCACTGCAACGGTGGCGGTGGCATCCTAATCGCTGGTGCGGGACCTCCGCACCACTGGCGGCCGGTCCCAGCACCGCTAGGGTGGCGGGCGGACAAAAGTCTGCCCGCCATCCTAATAGGCCCCATAGTACACAGTGCAAACATCATACGTCATCTTGTGATCCGGTTTCTTCATAGACAAGGGCTTCAAGATGAAAATTATTGGGCCCGATTCACAGAACTAACTTAAGACAAAATCCTAAACTTACTACTATTTTGGTATTCACAGAAGGCACATACTCATTTTGGTATTCACAGAAGGCACTTACTCATTTCGGTATTCACAGAAGTTAGGAGTCCTAACTTTAGGACTCCTAAACGCCTTCTGTGAATACCGAAAGTCTTAAAATTAGGATCTCAGTTTAGTAGTAGTATAGTTAGGACTCCTAACTTTAGGACTCCTAAATGCCTTCTGTGAATACCGAAAGTCTTAAAATTAGGATTTTTCTCAATTTAGTAGGAGTAAAGTTAGGACTCCTAACTTTAGGACTCCTAAATGCCTTCTGTGAATACCGAAAGCCTTAAAATTAGGATATTTCTCAGTTTAGTAGTAGTATAGTTAGGACTCCTAACTTTAGAACTCCTAAATGCCTTCTGTGAATACCGAGGGCCCGATTCACAGAATCAACTTAAGACTAAATCCTAAACTTACTACTTTGTGGTATTCACAGAATGCACTTACTACTTTTGGTATTCACAGAATGCACTTACTACTTATGGTATTCACAGAATGGATTTACGACTACTAACATTACGTCTGCACTCGGGCCGGAAATTCCGGCCCGGGGCGGAGCTTCCGGCCCGGAGGCGAGGCTTCCGGGCTGGAGGCGGAGCTTCCCGGCCAGAGGTGGAGATTTCGGCCATGGCTAAATCTCCGCCACCGGCCGGAATCCTCACCTCAGGGCCGGAAGCTCCGCCTCCAGGCCGGAAGCTCCGCCTCCGGGCCAGAATTTCCGGCCCGAGTGCGGACGTAAAGTTAGTAGTCGTAAATCCATTCTGTGAATACCAAAAGTAGTAAGTGCATTCTGTGAATACCAAAAGTAGTAAGTGCATTCTGTGAATACCACAAAGTAGTAAGTTTAGGATTTAGTCTTAAGTTAATTCTGTGAATCGGGCCCCGAAAGTCTTAAAATTAGGATTTTTCTCAATTTAGTAGTAGTAAAGTTAGGACTCCTAACTTTAGGACTCCTAAATGCCTTCTGTGAATACCGAAAGCCTTAAAATTAGGATTTTTCTCAGTTTAGGAGTAGTAAAGTTAGGACTCCTAACTTTAGGACTCCTAAACTGAGAAAAATCCTAACTTTAAGACTTTCGGTATTCACAGAAGGCATTTAGGAGTCCTAAAGTTAGGACTCCTAACTTCTGTGAATACCGAAATGAGCAAGTGCCTTCTGTGAATACCAAAATGAGTAAGTGCCTTCTGTGAATACTAAAATGGTAGTAAGTTTAGGATTTTGTCTTAAGTTAGTTCTGTGAATCGGGCCCCTTGTGTCTTATTTTAATTGCCTTCTGAATAAAAACCGCTACTGCATTGCAAACTTTAAGATTAGCTAGGTTACAATATATTCAAAGGCGGGTCTATATAAAAATAACCTCTCCCTTAAAAACAAAGGTCGTAAGAGACACTTCCTAGGCTCTCTATAAAAGTTGCAGAATAAAATAAAATGCAAGGTTGTCTGATTTGATTTGCCATCGCAAGGGCACTTAGGCAAGTTTTGATTGCATTTGCCCGTTTTTGGAAAGGCTATTAAAAAATTAACTAAAACCATCCGTAGTCTTGTGAGATAAAATCTGTGCGTTGTATTTGTGACCTGTACCAGATAATTTTGTATCCCCATCCCAAAGGTCCTCTCACAGTACTCCTTTGTCAAGGGTTTCATATTGACATCTACTTCCCTCAACCAGGTACGTGAGTCCATCAATTCTTTTTTATCATACTCAAGAATTTGGGAGCGATTTTCCAGATCAATATCTGGAACACATTCCTTTAAAAGGTTTCCTATGTATATCAGCCACGGGATTTTATTCCCATGGTCAAGGGCAATACAGTCTCTAATTACATCTTGTGTGAACTTTGAACCCTCTTTTCTCCATATCCCATACCAAGAATTTAGGCTTATGGTTCTTAGGAAATCACTAATGTACAGTGCCCCAAGTTCTTTATGTACACTGTATATAGGAGCGGAGTTTGGTACAGCGAGCAATCTTCGCAAAAACATATTTTCTTGGGTTTGAAGGCTTGCACAATTTGCCGTCCCCCAAAGAGCTGCTCAATAACAAGTTCCACTAAGGCACTTGCTCATATATAGTGTCATGATTTCCTTAATTGGTTTATTACCAATCTTTTAAAAAAATCTGAAAATTGCCTCAGTCGACCTAACAAATTTTAGCTCTATGTGAGTTCCCCAATGTCCCTTTGCAGTAAAAACTAATCCCAAGCATACAAATGAATTTGTTGCTTTGATAGGAGCAATATTTACATGGTGAATCTTTGTTTTTGGTTTCCCTTGCCCACACACCATCGGAAATGTTTTTTTCAAGTTAAGTGCTAAATCCTTATCATGCATAAATTCTGCAAATCTTCCTATCAGGGACTGTAGTCCGTTCGCAGTTCTCGATAGGAGAACTGCGTCGTCCGCATAAAGTAAAATTGGGACAGGGTGTTTGCCTACTCTTGGGACATCTGCATTTAAATTTTGTAGCTCTGCATCTACTCCATTTATATATAAAGAATATAAAAGAGGGGCAAGGACACAACCCTGTCTAATTCCCCGGGTTACCCTAAAACTTGTTGTACACTCTCCTTCTAACCCGTAACACACTCTGGTACTCAAGCGACTATATATTTGTGAAAGATATTTGACGATATCATTTGGTGCACTCATACCAATCAACATTTGCCACAGTTTTGAATGATTTACTAAATCAAAAGCACTAGTAAGGTCAACAAAACAAAGATGTAAGTGACCTTTTTTCGTGATTGTATATTTAGAGATCAACACTGTTCTATTGTCCCTATCTCCCTTCTGAAGCCGTATTGTGTCTCAGTAAGAATGTTGTTTTCCCCTGCCCACAATTCCAGCCTCTCTAGCAATATCCTACCCATTAATTTAGATGTTGTATCGAGGAGGGAGATCAGGCGATACATTTTGGGATATTTCCTATTGCCCTTTTTGAAAATCGGGACGATTATGCTTTTGGGCCATGTTCTTGGTACCAAACCATCAGCAATTTTATTAAACACATTTTGTATCAACGGCCCCAAAAACCCACATTAGATTTAAAAACATCTATGGGGACCCCGTCAAGCCCAGGTGCCTTTCCATTTGAGCTTTTTTCTAAGGCCACCCTGACTTCATCTACAGTAATAGGGTCCAAATCGGGGGTATCAAAATTGATAAAGATGTTTTTATCATCTAATTCAGAAATATATATTGGGTCGATATTTAGTGTTGTAAAAGGGGTTTAATTGTCTGAATTAAAAACATGTATATTATGGAGGAGGTCACGCGCGTGGCCCTGTTGCCAGAGGCTAGGAGGTGTTTGTTGAATGTTTGGGAACCGAATGATTGTACTGCGGCGCAGACGCAGTGGGTGACCTTGGGGTACATGGTGGCTAAGCGTAACATTGCGCAGTTATGGGGCTCCCCGAGGCCGCCCACGATTGAGGTATGGAAGGAGAATATGGACTGGTGTATGTTTAGGGAAAAGACGGTGTATGTGGCGAGAGGTAAGCCAGGGAAATGGAGTAGGGTATGGGGTCCGTGGAATTTATATCGAGGCCGTATCTGCGCCCCGCCTTTGCCATTAGAGGTCGATATTGCTTTGACCCCCTAGCCGCGCATTCTGCGGGAGTGTGTGATGTGTGTTCCATGCTTTGTTTTCCCATTGCCCCCCTTCACCGCTTCTGGACCAGAATCGCTTTGGACACTTTATGTTATTCCCCGTCCTGGGAAGAGCACGCTGCTATCTCGGACTCTCATTGCCTTGAGTGTGTTTTATGTTTAATAAAAAATGAAACTGTTGTCTTAAACTGCTCCTGGCCTATGGCCATGGCCTGTTATAGGTGCTTACGGACTGCCGGGTGCTTTGCCGCTGGTTCATTTGAATGTATGGCGTTACACTGCGGGCCCTCGGGCTCTATAGCGGCCGGCCCTGGTGGTTGTAGGCCCTTGTATGTCTTTTATTGTGGGCTAACGGTTTCTAATAAAATAAAAAAAATTTTTAAAAAAAAACATGTATAAAATGAGTAATCCACTCTGGGGTTGTACTAAGCTTTCGATTTTTACAGCACAGCTGTCTTTAAAATAAGGATGATTTATTGTTTTCCAAAATAGGGAAGAGTCCCTAGTATTAGCAGCCTGTGTAAGTTTTTCCCAAGCTTCATTTTGAATCTCCCTCTTTCTTTTTGCCACTGTCTGTTTGTATATCATACTCCGGTTTTTAATCTGTTCACTGTCTTTTGGTCTGATTTTCAGTACATTCTTTAATAGTTGATTTGCCTCCAAACATTCAGAATCAAACCAGCTAACTGTCATTTTCCTTTTATTCTACTCTTAATTTTTAAACCCTTGGAAATTGCTGCTGTTATATTGCAGAATGCCCCAATGATCTGTTTCTTTGTTGAATCCCCCCCTTTACATAATTCTATATCATTTTTACATTCAATCAATAAACTCTCTATAAAATCATTCTGATTTATCCCTGACCAATTAATCGAGATACCATTTTCACCCTGAGTTTTTATGCTCGGTGCTAAACGTGGTCCTACCTGAGGGATATCATTTAACTTAACAGTTAGGAATAATGGATTATGGTCACTTAGGCAGCTTTTTCCCACCTCCATTTTCACTATTTGGTTTTGCCCGTGTGCCGAAATTAATATGTGGTCAATTATTGAGCACTGGCCATGCCCTTCAAAGGTTGGTAACTCGGCTTGTCCATCCTGTAGTGACTGCCCCACTACTTCCAAATTATATTTATATCGGGCATAATTAATTGATTCGCCATACATATTATGTGGGAAGTGAGTATAACTTTCTCCAAAGTCGTTCTCATATCCACAGTGCTTCCCTTCTGAAAAACCACATTTCCTACTATTAAAAGCTCCAACCCAGATCAAGAAATAATCACTCTTCATCTGTTTTTTAAATAGATCAAGTTCCTTCTCAAGGGATAAAATGACTTGGTTTCTGGTATTGTCAAAGACATTATTATAGAAATTGATTATCACGAAACACTGGTAATCATTAGTATTTAACCACAGAAATTGAAAGTAGGGTGAATCAGTATAGACTTGCTTCAGAGTCAATGGACATGTGACCGAAAGTAAGACTGCTAAGCCTCCCTTTGCCCTTCCATTTTGTGAGGGAGTTGCTTGTGTATCAATTGTTGAGAAACTATCAACAAAAAATTGTTCTGTATGCCAAGTCTCTTGAATACAAACAATTTGACAGTTTTTTAAGAATTCAGGACATACACTGGCATCTAATTTCGTATTAATGCCCGCAATATTCAATGATACTATAATCAGGTTATTGGCCTGGAGATTTGGTGCTGACGATAATCCCCTCTCAATGAGAAAAAAGTTCTGGTTAGGATTTTGTTCAGCACCCTGGGGTAGTCAGTCTACATCACTGCATTGTCTAAGGGCTGAAAATCTATTAGTCAAGGCAAGAGGTCTGTATCTATCTGCTAGTAAAGGGCCGGTAGCATACTCATTTAAGTCCTTCGTAGGTGGTCTATAGAAGTATCCAAGCAGTACCCCGGTAATGCATCTTTTCCCATTATTGTATCCACATTTCTCCTTTGCTAGATATTTCTTCAAGCAAGACTTCAATGATTACCGGGTATCGAAATGAGACAACCACACAGTCTCCTTCTCCGTTTTCCTGAGATCTCCCTACCCAAGGTATTCTTCTCACCATGATGATGTTTCTTGCCAGAATATTTGGATTGTAGTAAGAGTGTTTTATAAACCAATGCAAGACGTTGTTATTAAGTTCTATCCAGTCCTCATTAGTGCCATCCTTCAATTCTGGTACATCTTTAAGTATAATAGTGTAAGGCGTAGCCTCAGGTGGTAGGTGAAGGGAGCTTTGGTGGTTATATTCAAGTTCAGATCTCTGCACTATTTTATCCTGATTTCTTATTGGAAGAATTGTTGTTTTTGTCATATTCTGAGATGACGACAATGAATGCAGGTCCCTTCCCTTTTCCATGTTCTTCTGGGATTTTTCCCTATTTTTCTCATCATACCTGGATGCAGATTTCTCGGGGCCAGGTGCAGTCTTATTACTCACAATAACTTTCGTTTTGTCCTTTCCCACTGTATCAGATAGATTTTTGTCAAGTGGACCTTTCTCATGAGATGACAAGTGCGTAATAGCTTTCAAGATCTGAGCTACGTCATCCTTGATTTTCCCAATTTCCCTCAGCAGATTTTTCTCTACTAGGTCAATCTTCTCAAGTAATTTTTTTGAAACTAAATCCAGGTTAAGTAAACAGTTATTACTCGTATTAGCCTTTTGGCCCCCAAGGTGTTTAATGAGTGTTGGCTGGGACTGTTTAGTTAATTCATCGTTTTTTCTTTTTACTAGCCGTTTGCTTTTGACTGCTGGTGGAGCGGGAGTACCTATAGCCTCTGGTGAGATGGATATTTCCAATGGATCAATTGATACACAGGGAGCTCCACGGGTACTATGCACTAAGGCTGTTACACTTTTGGGTTGGGCGTTGTTAATCAAATCAGGTGCTGGCGCAGGCACAGATGGAACCAATAAAGTCACATCAACCACAGTAGTTAGTGCGTTCATAGTAGCCGCTAAGCGTTCTTCCACATTTTCGATTTCACTATTAATTAAACTCAATGCCTTGTTGAGGTAATTGGTTATAGGAGCACTCAGTCTGGCATTTTTATTCTTGCTGCTTGTAGCCGCACCCACAAGTTTACGTTTCCCCATGCCTGTGGTGAATGTTTAACTTTGATGAACAACACAACCTTTCAGCAGTATAAGTGGGCATATGTATACATGCAAACAATTTCAAACTCAGTCTCTTACCCCGATTCTCAACGTTTTACAGGATATTTCAGGGACGTGGCCCAGCCCAGCCTCTTACTGACGCTGACGGGCGCAGACGGGCCCGCCCTTGGTCCAGGCTTGGCCCGGGCATGCCTGCGTGAATTCCGCGCTGCGGGAGTCCCAACCGCTATTTGGGCGCCTCCAGGCGCAAGCGATGACGTTTGGGGGCGTGCACGCCGCAATGACGCGTGGTTGCCGGGGCCCCACAGGAGCTTCTAGCCGGAAGGTAAGGGCTGGTGAAAATACAAACGTTGGTGGTTGGACCTGAGCATCCCACTCTGCGGGAGACCCAACCGCTATTTGTGCGCCCCCAGGCGGTGACGTTTGGGAGCATGCACGCCCCAATGCAGACAGGTTGCCGGGGTCCCACAGGAGCTTCTAGCAGGTAAGGGCTGGTGAAAATACAAACGTTGGCGGTTGGACCTGAGCGTCCCGTGCTGCAGGAGTCCCGATCGCTATTTGGGCACCTCCAGGAACAGGCGATGACGTTTGGCGGCGTTTGCGCCGCAATGCAGCATGGTTGCCGGGGTCCTACAGGAGCTTCTGGCCGGCAGGTAAAGGCTGGTGAAAATACAAACGTTGGCGGTTGGACCTGAGCGTAGTCATGCCCCAGTACTCAATCATTTTCAGATTTGATCTCGTTCACTCTCCTTCTACATGTGAATCTTGAGGAGCTTTAAGCTCTGAAACTATTGTTACAGGGAAGTAACCTGTTTCATTTGCAGAGTGAATCTGGTCTAGATTCAAATGTTTCCCTTGTTTTGGTAGCATATGATTCAAAGAAATACTCTGTTTTTGTAATGTCTTCGGTCTCCTGTTAGTAATACATGATTGACCGCCTAAGGTGTAGTGTGTGGAGAGCTTGTGTTTTTGGATGTAGGAAGAATGCAGATCGAGGATAGATTGATATACATGAAAATGTGAAACTCCTTTGGCTATAAAGTGAGGAATAGTTCTCATTATAACCTTGTTCTTATGTACCTGTCTGTATGGTTCCCGAATCATTAATGTTTGAATCTTGCTCACTATACAAAGGGAAGTAATTGGTATGAGGAAGGCTGTTCTTAATGTGAGTTGCCTGATGCATTGAATCAAAGGGTTGTCTCATCAGTTCTGTAAGACCTACATTGAGATTCAGCAATGGAGGTGGTACTGATCCAGGTGGGTTTACATTCTTTTCCCTTTATAGAAACATTTTAACTTTTGGATTATAGAGTTATAAAAAAGTCCTTCTGTTATTCCCCCTTAGTGTACGCTACTGTGGCAGATAAGTGTGCTCTTAATGAGGCAGGTGACAACCTGAATTTTAGCAAGTACATTGATGTCAGAGAATAACAACGTAATCTGTATGGTTTCCTTATACTATTTCTCCACTGCACCACATATTAAACGTCTTCCACTTTGCAGAATAGCATTTGTGAATAGTATTTTTCATTGCCTCTGTATTAACCTCCAAGCATTCAGTCAGTAAGTGTAGGAGCCCATATTCCAATTCATCAGAAGTCATGCTGGTAGGTTGAGGCTGGCTGGATCTAGAAACAGATCCTTCTCTGCTATGTTGTCAATAGGTCTACACTGCTTGGTATTTCTATGATTTTCTTTGCTTCATTGCCAGTAGATGTAAGTGTCATTGGTGTGCCCATTGAGGTGCAATAGGGATCATTGTTATATTGTCTGTCTGCATATTTGTATTAGTAGTATCAATAGGAAGATGTAATTTATTAAGATTGCATTCCTCCTGGAATAAGGATATGAATTCTTGGACACAAGTTTGGCATGCTGTATTTTTCCTTATGGCTCTCCATGTTTTGAAGATCAAGTGACCACCTACTGGTTTAGATTTAAATCATGGTACCCTCCCTCTTGTCTGCCTCAATGTTTTGTTCTCCTTGTAAGTGTATTGCCACTAAGCATATTTTGTTTTTGATAGCCCATATCCATATTTCTTGGACTAATTTTGAGACTGGGTAGAATTATGTTCCCGTTTGATGTTAAAGAACATTGTAGTCATGGTGTCTTTTTGGATTTGAACAGTATTCTTTTCCATTTGTGAATGAAAAGCCTTCAGAGTTAGAAACACTGTTTTCAGCTCTGTGTGTGTTTTTTTTATAAAACCTTTTTATTGGATTTTGCATTAGCCATACAGGATATACATCGATCACAGCAAAAACTTTAATCCTCGCATGACATTCATTGTCCAAATTATCATGGTGGAAGATTCGAGTCCATCAAGGCATTACCTATCTTAGAGCATGTGGTGTGTCGAGATGTGTGCCTGTTCAGGGATAGTATGTGACATACTGGAGAGTCTAGCTCTTGGGTGTAGCTGATGCACCCCTGCTGTCCGTATGTGATGTTGGAAAGGAAAAGAAATCCATTTATACAACCGAATTGGGGAGATGGGGCAAGGGATAAGGGCATTGAGCGTCGCGGGTCCAATAACATCGAGAGGTGATCCCTCATCAGGGCGAGTGTAGCGTTCTGCTTGGGGCAGTAGGGGGATGGCCTCGCTCAGGACATGCTTGTGGGATTCGGAACATACCCGGGCCTGGCGCCATCTGGGTGGCAATTGGGGTTGCCGTGAGGTTGTCTTGTGCGAAGCTGTGGAGGAGCATCAACCACTTCATGGATATGGGATTTTGTCGCGTGTCGCATGCTTCCTCCTGTCCGATGGCATCTTCCTCCGCAGAGCCCCATTTCTTGACCACCCCCACCATGCTGCTATTGGGGGGCCGCCCGATGATCGCCAGTGCAGTGTAATGCTTCGCTTTGCTAGGAGTATGGCTAGTATCGCAAATCGTGTTTCCACCTTTCTCTGTTTGTGTCGCCTAAATATCCCTAGGGCACTAGTCTCCCATGTGTTGAGCCCTGTCAAGCCCGTGACTGTCAGCTATGTGTTGTGTGCTCTCGCCCAAAAGGCCTGAAGTGTGGGGCAGGTCCATAACATATGGATGAATGGGGCGTTAGGTGTGTGGCAATGGAGGCAGTCAAACTGCGTTGCGGGTAAGAAGCGGTTGAGCCGCTCCAGCATGAGATATGCGTGGTGTAGTATGTTAAATTGGATTGGATATTTTTGAATTACTGATTATGTGACACTTTTTTGTAGTGGTCCAGTGCTGTAAGCCATTTTTGTCGTGTAGTGCGCAACTGAATTCCTCCTCCCACTTGAGTCGAAGCTGCGTTAGCGGCGTACATGTAAGTTCCATGATTGACTTGGATATCCACGTGATCAGGTGTTTCCCTGTTCCCATGTTTAAAATCGTATGCAGTACCGGGTGTGTTTTGGGTTCTCTATTCGTGAGATCCCATTCAGCTCTGTGTGGTTGATATACTTTATGGCCTCCAAATGTGTTCACTGTCTTCTGGTTTTGAGTTCTCTAGTGTGAACCCCATCCGGTGTGTGCTGCATCCATGGTGATTGCCACAGAGGGGATTGGTTCTGCAAAGTGCCTGCCTTCATGTTCTCATCCGACTACCATTTTAGTTACATTCGCGCATTCAGCACAACAACCATTTAATTCTCCCAAACTCTGTAGAAACTGAACCCTGATTTCCAAGCTATTCCAATAATGGGTCTCACATTGCATTTTGAAAGTGAAACCAAGGGAACTCAAGATGTCATCAAACTGGCCTTTTTTATTATCTTCCTTACTATCAGGGAATGTGACTAACTTGCTCTCCTAGAGCTAGAACTCTGTTTTGTATGATGGGAAGCCATTTCTCTGAGGGTGTACAACTCTGCTTCCAGGAATACCCTTTTTCAGAAAGGGAAGGAGAGAAGATTCTTTACACTGATTGTGAACCTCAGCATGTACATGGATTAAATACCTTGTTTTTGCTGTCCTGACACTATTGGAACAAGTTCACCCAGTCATCATAATATGGGTACACACAAATCAGTAGGTGTACTTAATGGTCTGAGATAACTACCAAGCATTTTTTTTAACATTGTTGATTCTAATTTTAATCCAAAGGGTAACACTTTGAATTGTTGTTTGTTTTCCATCACAAACCTGAGGTATTGGTGGTGTTGAACACTGACAAACCTTTTATCCTGGGTATGAATGCTTGGAGACTCAATGAAATGGCTTTGAGTTCTAATACATTTATATGCATTTTCATTCGATGTGGAGACCATGCCCACTTATTTTTAAATCCTGTAGGTGAGCGCCCCACCCCTCAAGGGAAGCATCTGTGGTAATAACGAATTTGTGTGTCTGAGGTAGCAACGTTAATTCAGTTGACAGATTGCCATCCTTCTTCAACCAATGTAAAGCTGCTATCATGTTCGGGGTGATCTGGATGACGTTGTCAAATGATCCCTACATTTGAATCCATTGCTTGTCTAACTCTTCCTGTAGAGGCCTCTTTCGGATGAGGCAAAGCAACTCTATGGAAATAGCAGAGGACATCATCCGTTGGATTTGAATGGGTGAACAGAAACAGACTTTCTTTACAGTAGCCTCTGCGCCAACAGTTTGAGTCTTATTCCCTTTCTTGTGATAAGAATTCTTTGTCTTCGTTGAAGGTAATGGATGGGAAGACCTAAGTCGCTGAACAGTACTAGACAGGCTCTTATTGCTTTAGTCCCCTGCCAAGATATTGGTGCCTTTGTCATCCAATCGTCGAAGTATGGAAATACCTGGAAACACATCTTTCATAAATGAGCTGCAACAGGAGCTAAACATTTTTTTAAAATACAGGAAGCTGATTTCAGTCCAAAAGGGAGAACTTTAAATTGGTAATGAGTGCCAGCCACCTTGAATCTCAAGAATTGCGATGTTTTGGGTGAATGGGGATATGAAAGCAGGCATCCAGTAAATCCAAAGTTGACATGCAATCTCTGGAACTGAAAAGATGTAGGAAGTCCTGTAGAGTTACCATGCAACAAGATTGTATCCTCAGGTAGTTGTTTAGCTTCCATTGGTCCAACATGGGTTGCCGTTCTCCTGTTTTGCTTCTTATTAAGAATAATTGGGAACAGAAACTCATTCCTTTCTGGGAGAGAGGCACTTTCTTCTTTTTTAGCATGGTCAGTACCTCTCATTGCAGCAGCTGTAGATGAGGTGGGGGTGCTCCCTTTGGTGGAGTTTTTGGTGGCCTCTAGTTGAATTCTAAGGTATGGCCATAGGTGATTAAGTCCAAAACCCAACTGTCTGATGTTATCTGTCTCCATTGTGTAAATATTTTGAGATTTTGGCCCAAAGTGATTGATGGGATGGAAAGGACGTTAACAACGCCCTCAGTTTTCCAGTGCTGAAGAATCAGTGATCTTGCCACTGCCACCAAAATATACAAAAGTTTCACCATAGACTCGGGCAAATTTAATTCTAGGTCCAATCCGAATATGATTAAATTATTGTACCTAGTAATCGGGAAATGTAAATGAAGAGAAATCAAAGCAAACATTCCTTTCCAAAAGGACTTAAGTTTAGGGCAAAAGGCCATTATATGCGACCAATTAGCCAAGTCGAGTTGTGTGCATCTAAAAAAATTAGACGATGCAGAGTTATACATTTTAGCCATGATTGCAGGAGTATAATATAAGAGCCACTTACTAAAGAAAAGCATACGTCGCCAATTGGCGCCTCGTAAAACCGTGAAATTATATTTATTTAAGGTACTCCAAAAATTATCAGTTATTTTAATGTTTTCCTGCTTCTGCCACTTTTTTATTGCTTTAAGGCTTATATCCTCCTCCCTACCTTGTGCTAGACTTTTTTTTCCACTGGAAGACAGAAACAGTGCCAACTGTAGATGAATGGTTTCAAAAAAGTAGGAAAGTCAGGAAATCCGAATTTATTTTTGCACAAAGGATCGGGGCACTACGTAAATTTACTAAAATTTGGGGATCTTACTTTGACCAATAGTCATTTTTTGAATGGGGTAGATAGACTTCGATATCTGCTACTATATTTTAAATTGCTGAAATTTTCTTATATATGGTCTACGGGGGTTTCTCTTTTTGTCTTTTTTTTCCTTGATGTAATTTGCTTTGTTCCAGCATATTGTATATGTTTGATAAAATGTATTTTCTTTGTTTTTTTGTTTTTTTTGTTTTGTTCTAATGGATTGCCAAAAACTCAATACAAAATAATTTTTAAAAAAAACAACGCCCTCAGTTTGCACTGTTTGCGACCAGTGCCTTTGTCTAGAGAAGTTTGCTTTCTTCTCAGAGCTTGCTTGGTCTAAGCTGCTGTTGGAGGTTGTCTATATTGCTGTTGCTGATACGAAGCCAATACTGTAGTTGAAAGGGCTGATATTGTTGATATCTACACAGTTGATATCCTCCTCTAAATGCAAACGACTCTATTCCTCTTGCACCTTGAAAAGCAGCCTCTCATCTGCAGGGTAACCAAAGGAGGAAGTAAAAGGCTCAGATCTTACTTTTTCTGAGATGAGTCTTTCCTTTTTCTGTCTGTGAGAGCACTGTTCTGATGTCCTCTGCTCTCTTGAAGACTCACGATGAGTCTTTTATAATGCCTTTTTTGCGACTCTGAAGACCTATGATCATGCGATTTTTCTGTTTTCTGTGACCTCACCTAATTTTTTGAGAAATACTCACTATCCTTCTCAGAAATCAAAGCATTCTTAAATGTTATTTTTGTGAGCCATATAATAAGCATACCCTTCTTTTACCTAGTGAGAAGAATATAGAATATAAATACACTCTTTATGTGGGTCTTCTGAATGAAGTCGCGTTTTTCTAGAAGTTCCACAAGGCTGAAAAGTCCTTTCTTTATTGACTCTGACATTGTGATTAGTCATATCTTTGCAGGTGCAGGTTTAAGCTGTCTTTTCTTATGAAAAGCCTTTCTAATGAGAAAAACTGTTGATAAACTGAGCAGAGCTCAGGGAGACTTCCTTCACACCATGTGCAGTAGAAAAGCTGAGGGAATGATGTCTCTGTGGGGAGTGTTCTAGAGAGTGCTGTTGCCTGATTGTCTGAAGTTTGGTTCCTTATAAATGATGTGGATACAGTCATGAATTATTGTTTTCAAGCCATTATAAGCTATGTGTAGCATATTGTAATGCTTTATGATTTTACTGTGGAACTCCCACTTCGATGACGGAGAACGATTCAAGTATGTGAAGCTATGAAAGATCCAATAATAGAATAGAGATCACTTCTTGTAGAGTTGTCATTTTGAATGCTGTTGTTCTAACATATCTTAGTGCTCAGGAATCAGAAAGTAAATGGAGTAAACTTCTATGTTGCCTTCCTCTCTGGGTATGTTTTTTATGGGATTTTTTAAATAAAAGTACCCGTATGTCCAGTGTCTGAATGTCCTTAAAGAGAAAATCTTTTTTTTAAATATATATATACCTGTCTCTTTTCAAGTATGTTTGGAGGATTCTCTTCCAATTCTATGCAATATCACTGTCTCATAATATTTAGTACTCACTTGCTTGATGTGCTTGTCAGCCTCTGCTGCTGAAAACCGTGTATTCTGCCCCGGACTGGATGGTTGTAATCAGGGTTATTATTGCCTGATTTATTTCCTGTTTTGGCCCATACCTTCTTGGGCCTCAGTCTTTCCTCTACCTCTGCCATGAAATGTTTGTTTATGGTGGCTTGCTTGTTACCACAGAGAACTAAGCTGTTGACTTCCTGAAAGTTATATCCATTGAAAGAGCAGGTGAAAGGCTGATTTAACCTGATCTATTCTAATTAAATGTATATCTCTTCTAAAGGAAGATTAAGTTTGCAAGGCTCTACTGGTTTTGGTGGTGTCATTAGCTTTTTTTCATTTGTCCAAAGGAGTCATCCATAATCCTTAGAAACAAGTTAGCCTGTATTTTTGGATTCCAGCCTGATATTATGAGACAGGGATTCCTTCAGAGGTTGTTCTTGTCTGCTCGCAATATCTGCAGCTTCCTGGGAATAATTAAGCATCTTTTTGAAACTGCCTCTCCTTCATGAGTTCTTACAGCAGGTACAGCACCTCTATTTCCTAACACTGTTGATGTCCATATCTGTTAAGGAGTGCATTGGAGTTAAACTGCATCCAAGTGTTTTCTGTCCTTATCTTGGAGATACCCTGCGGATTCTGATGCATCCACTCTTTTCGGCAGTAGATACAATAAGCGTGTCCTCAGGCATGTTACCCCTAATATGGATTGGACCTTGTGACAACGGCTCATATTGTTCATCCTTTATCCGCTTCAGGAGTTGCTTAGAAGATGTTGGTTCCCTGAATGACCCCCTCATTTGTTGGGCAAAGCTTGGTAGGAAACATACGTTTCCTCTGTTTTGGATGTAGCGTTTCAAGTAGAAAGCAAGTGTCTTCATGCTTTTCTTCCAAGAATAACTCATGTTTTAGCTGCTCTCCCTATTAGGCAGTAGTATAAGGATAACTAATCGGGAGGAGACACCTTTGAGGACTATGAATCTATATCTTACTGAAGGGAGACTACATCCCAGTGTCTTCCTCAATATCAGTTGTTCTTAAATAAGAAGCTGAGTGTCTTCCTCACAATGCTCCTCCTGTGGTTCAGCTGTTCTGTTTCTGTTCTAGGTCCTTGATGCCCTATTTTATGTACATTTTTAAGAATTAGGAATGTCATCAAATTCCTTCTTCTTTTCAATAATGATTTCCACTTCAACCTCAATCAGTTTCTTTCATCTTTTCAACATGAAACAGCTTTTTCTCTTGCTTCAATGTCAAGTGTAACTGACCTCGGATCGCAATCACCCTTCAGGGTTGAGACAGAGTCTGAAGGTTTGTCTGCACTGGTGTTTCTTTCCTCCAACCCAGTAGGCTCCTTTGTATGGTCTGGCTTGACAGTGCAGCTGTGAGCATGTGAGCATCACCAGAGAGGTGCATTTGCTCTGCCTTCGTTGGGAGGTGATGGAGCAAGGACTCGTATAAAAGAGACTCGCTCAAATGCAATCTTCTCAGATAACTCGTAATACCGTAATAATTGTGGTTGTAAATACTAATAATACGTCGAAAATTCATACATTTAAGCTCATGGGAAGCTTGCTTATGTGTCTACTAATAAGCAACCCGAGAGTGATTAAAAATGGCTGCTAACGCGTGAATCTTTACTGCACATGCGTCAACTACATCTACGTAGAAATGACGTACCTATGCTTTGGAGGGAAATCTTTGCAGCTGTGCAATCGCTTTCAAAATGGCCACCTGGAACTCACATGTTAATGCGCATGCTTAAGCTGAAACTAAACCCTGCATATTTAATAAAACGCTAATGCAAAAGATTTATATATGTAAAGGGGGTTAGAGTAGAGATAGGTGGTATACAGTGAAATCATTTTATTTTGAATTTAATATGTCTCTACATCAATCCAACGTATGGAAAACGCCTTTTTGCGGTTCATCTTAGCCATTCCAACTAGCACACCGGTTTTTAATTGCCACTCTGAATTAGGAATTACTTACATTTCTGACTTAATAAAAGCCCAGCTGGTACTACTATGGCACAGAATTTGGACCACAGAGAGTACGGGACTCAATAGGACGATAATAAACGACGCAAAGAGATTAGACAATGCCTGCAAAATTTTATGGTTGAAATATATCGAAAATTTTATGCAGGACATTGATCACCCTGAATATTTTATCTCGCCCGATAGTTTGAACCATATCAATCGAAAGGAGTTTAAAAAAGTCTGTATGACCACCTAGAAGGAAACAGGTTGATGCTTGAGATGAACAAACCAATGGTGGTTAGACATCAACTAATTAATACCATGTGCAATATTCAACCCTACCTAAAACATGTTCCGGGTGGATATGACAGATATCTCCTGACAAGATTTAGATTTGGGTCCTTCCATCATTTTATTACTTACCCAACTATCAATGATTGGTCAAGGGGCCTATGTTTATGCCCCTGTGATAATGTCTCAACTCAAAGTACGATGCACGTGGTCTTATTTTGTAAGTTTTATACTAATGAGAGGCATAGATGGCTAATACCACTCTTAAAACAGGGAGGTTGGAGGCAATGCCACCCTGCTTTTATGTATTTACAGCTGCTGGGAAATTGCTTTTGTATTGGTTCTATGGTGGGCTTACTAAAATGTGTATTGAGGACTAGGATAGGCCTAACCAATTGAACTGCGAGAAATGTGTTGGGCTGGAATAATATAGTATGAGATGGTTTACACAGGGAGTCATAGAATGTTTACATGTACATTTCCATCTAATAGGATTTCACCTATGATAGCTGAGGATTAATGAATTTTAATATTTAATTGCTGATGATGTATTCTCTTTTTAAATGTCTGCTTTTATGATTTTTATGTTTGAAATCGAATAAAGCTTGCTAAAAAAAAAAATATGTCTCTTTCTGGGTTCTTTATTAGTTCGTATTTTGCGGCCTCAAAGGATGACAGATGTCCATATCCCACGTGTTCTCCGCACATGCGTATTTGTATCCTGCCAGGGACCATGACGAATGAATTGAAACTCATCCAAGGCCACGACCTCTATTTGTCCTGGGAACAGAATCCTTTTCCTGACAGAGGAATGAAGAAGTTATTAAATTATACAATTTGATCGCTAAGAATGTGAACTTGGGTGGGAAATAAAGCATGGGAAAGTAAATTAAGGGGAGGGAACACAGAACAGTGAGCTTAAAGAAAATTATTAAACTTAGCATGGTGTGATGATCATCTCCCCTTTTCCCGTCCAATCAGAGTTAGAAGTTTCATAAATTTGAAACATTTAGGGGTGGTACATGCCATTAGAAAGGTATAATTGAGGTAGTTTAGTTAGTCAGACAAGACAGCGAGATGGAGAATGCTGAGAGACTGAGAATTAAGAGAATACTGAAGAAGATCCATTTCCAGACTTAGAACTTTTGAGCCAATTAATTAGAAGAACATCGCGGAGGAATCGAGGAGACACATGATAGAAGATCGCAGAAGAATTGAGGAGGAAGATAGTGTCAGAGAGGGGTGCAACGCAGGCGTCGTATCT
Organism: Triturus cristatus; assembly: GCF_964204655.1. NCBI lineage: Eukaryota > Metazoa > Chordata > Amphibia > Caudata > Salamandridae > Triturus > Triturus cristatus. The sequence continues at coordinate 654,932,593 of NC_140584.1, forward strand.
AGAAGAGGTCATCTATCTTGTCCCTGAATCCTGTCCTGAGCCTTTGTCACCTGATCTGTCCCAGGGGACCCTTTCCAATTCCTTGGCCAAGGGGTTGGTTTCCACACCATTCTAAGTAACTATAATTCTGTGTCTTATGTCATTGTACTGCTCTCTTGGTTTCCTCCCTATTCAGGTTCTGTCATCGTAATAACTTTGTTTAACGATTATTCTAATTAAATATCATTCCCTTCCTCTCCTTGGAGAAGACGGTGTTCTAACTGTATTTTGGTTCTTGGCTCACATGAATTTACTAGATAATCATTTAAAACTCTCCAGAGTCTGTGGTTATTTAAAGAAGGTTTATTCTATGTAATTTATTACCTATTGAGTTAACTAAAAGGTCCATATGACCAGAGGAAAGTACATTGGATCAGAAAGGTTTGGTAAGAAATGATTTGATAAATTCGTCTTACAGGTATTAGTACAATAAATTGACCTCAGTGGTAACTACTAGCCTATGTGAATGAGTGTGTGTTTATGGGCCCAGGTGAGTATATGGTAGTTGAGTATCTGAGGTTGGTAACCCACTGGATCAGTTTTTCTGGTAGCAGAGCTATGGTTTATTTTATTAACTGCTTAGGTGAAAATTGATTATGTATTAACAAACCCGTTTTGTATTCTGTTATATGTTGTCTGGAAATTCCCAGGAATATTGAATAGCGGGTGGTGACTGGAAACCACACTAGAGTGAGGTTACTCGTTTGCTAAAGATAGTGCTGTAAGGCTATGCAAGGTTGATAGTGCTGACTTAGGGATTCATTTGTATATAAGTGAGAGTGATTGATAGCAAAGAGTTCGCTGGTGAAACTTTGGTCTTATATCACCTAGAAAGGGTAATACCCATGGAGTAGCAGGTTCGTCGGCGCTTGAGTGAGGAGTGAGCGGAAGAGTTTTACACGTAGTAAAAGTAAATTGACTTTCTGATTTTAGCGGAGCAAACAGAGTAGCAAATGTTTCTATGTTGTCAATTAATGAACGTTGTAAGTAAATTGAAAGAAAAATAAGTTAGTCGTGTTACCTTGGAAAGGAGCGGTCATCTGTGGGTGCTGCACTGACGGCACAGAGGGACGCGCTGGGATTGGTTGAAACAGTGGGCGTGTGACTGATGCGAAATTGTGAAGGAGGGGTTAGTAGTAAGGAGTGATACTGACGTGACAGAAAAGCCGTGCTAGTATTGGCTAAGCACATAGCGCGGAACAGAATTTGATTGGTCGAAAGAATAGAAGCTGCGCTGATATTGGTCAAGTATTAGAGTAAAAACAAACCTTTGATTGGCTAGTAAAATAGAAGCTACAATAATAATTGACAGTGGGCTTTGCATGTGGAGACACGATCCAACATTAATAGGGAATCGCTCAGTCAGAAAGTATTTAGGGTTTGCCAGAGAACAATATATAAAAGGATCGACACCTAAAATGTACGGAGATAAAAGAAAGATGACATTTATGCAGAAAATTAAATATTATTTTAAAAAGGATAAACCTGTTAAGACTAGAGAGGGAATTGTTATCCCTTCCCCAAAAACGCCCACCTCATACATGATGATGGAAAGAGGCTATCATACTTGAGTATGGTTGGAAAATTGGATAGAATATACAAAAAGTGATGGAGTGCTAGCTTTTCCAGAACATGGTACGTTTAATGGGAGAATTCTACATAACCTGAGATTAAGAATGAATGAATTAGAGCCCCCGACCAAGATTAACCCAATATGAAGCTTTAGAGGAATGGGAGACTGAAGCATTTGAGCGTGATAGATCCAGAAGTAGCAGAAGCTTTAGAGGGATTTATCCTAGGCTACCACGTGAATCACGAGATAATCAGATGAAACAATGGAGACAAGCAATGGTGGCTGAGGGATTATATCCTGTATTAATGGCTGAGGAACAGTCAGGAGGCAAACGCACAGAGAAGACCAAACATTTAACGATGACAGGTAGTGGAGAATCGGAAGATGATTTTTTGGAGGACATTTTAATGAAAAACCCTCCACCTTACCAAGAGGGACTGAGTAGAACTACTCCTAGTGCTCCGGTTTTGGAAACACCATTAGTTCCCCAAGTTATACATGACCCAATGAATGGAAGGGTACTTCAAGAAAAAGAAAGAAAGGCAATAAACAAGAATAGAGAGGAATTGATACAGAAAATAACCCAATTGAGTACCCACCCTGAAGCACTAACTATACAGTTACTATAGGTCCGGTGGTTCCATTATATGGAGATAAGACAATCGCTCACAAAACACCAGTCAAATCCACACCTACAATTGAACCCAGAAAAGAGAATATAATAATTGATGATCAAGGTAGTGAATGTGATTAGGTGATATCATTATTGGATTTACCAATAAGAGGACAGATAAATGAAACCCCGAGAAGAGTTACACCTAGTTGTTCAAAGGAAGTACAAATAGAAACATCTATGGGAGACAAGAGTGCCACAATAGTATCCCCTGAAGAAATAGAAAGATGGGCACAGGGAATAGACAAGTCAAAACAGCCACTGAAAATTCTAGATATTTACAAATTGAAAGTGGAATTGGAAGAAATGATAGGTGGGAACATGAGACTAGACAGGTTAAATATAAAAATATTCCATGAGAAATTGACAAACCTAGCTCCTGAAATGGGAGTTGAAATAGGGAAATCCAAGGTATTACAGAAACCATACAGAGCAGAATTCAGTGATAAGGACCTGGAAAATATGAATATGTCTGGAAGAAAATTACAGGTTAAAGAATTAATGACCATTTTACAGAAATGGGGTAACCTAGACAAATGGAAAGCTAGATGGATGCGAAAAAGGGAAGAAGCACATGCCAATCGAACAACTTCTGAATTTTTGTTGAAAGACACAGGAAAGGTAGAAAGACTATGTCCAATGAGAGAGGGGCCTGGAAGAGGATATGTACATGTTCCATGGACCAGACAGGATATTTTATCGTTTACAAATGATTTCCCGAAGTTAAGAGAAAAGCAGTTGAATGGTATCGACAAGTTGAAAGATTGTGAAGGTTTCTAAAGTATTGTTAAAGGCTTAGATGGTTTATTTGACATAGTAGTACCTGCTGATTTGTGGACAGAATGTAAAATTACTGTTGATTGGCCTAGTGATGAATATCCGAGAGATGCGAAAACAGGAGCCCCTTCAGAAGAGGTAATGAAGAAATATTACCAGGTGATCACTTTTGAAAGGGAAAATTCCTCCGAAAGAAACATATTGGGTAAAGATAGATAGAATGACCCAGGATAGAAATGAGTAAGTACATACTTACTATGAACGCTTACTGCAGGTATTTAAACAGTATAGTGGTTTTGGGAACACTGGAGATAAAGATATGGGACATTTTGTGTATCGATTTGTGACAGTATTGAAACCAGAAATTGGAGACATGATTCGTCAGCACATGTTGTGTTGGAAAGCGAGACCGAAAGTATTGCGGAGATGAGATTGACAATAAACGAAAGAAATTAGAAGAAAAGGTGATGTGGGCCCAAGTAAAATTAGCGGAACAGCAGGAACTCCAACTAAATACTCAGACCGGAAATCAAGGAAAGGGGCAAGGCCAAAATGAAAATAATGGGGGAAAACAAAAAGGACGAATGAGTAGAGAGGAAGCAAAGAAGAAATTTCCTTGTCATAGGTGTGGGAAATTGGTGCATTGGAAAAACGAATGTAAAAATATTCAGAATAATAATGGCCCAAATCAAAATTTAAATCCACAGATGCGGAATGAGGTGATAATGAGTCAACCGCAGCAGGTTGTAAATCTACAGAGTCAGTTGCCACCTGCCCCTATGCCAAATTTTGTGAACCAGGCCACGTAAAGTGCGGACACCAGATTTCAAGGAGGAAGTGGTAAGAAAAATTCTGTAACATCACAATTTCTTTTACAGGACCCTTATTTCGGTGACAGCTGCCAATGACGGTGCCTGAGGGGGAAGGAAAAGGAGTGCGTACTTGGCACATCCTTACCGGTAGATCAATCAGGTCCATATGTTGATGGTAAAGTAGAAGGAAAAGATATTACGTTTTTGTTGGACACTGGTGCTACCCGTTCCACTGTGAGAACAGCAGACATTCCAAAACTACCCCTCTCGGGAGAAGCGATCCAAGTAGTGGGCATTTCCAATAAACAGATTAGAACCCCTATTACAGAACCCCATGGAGGTACGCATTGGCAATTTCAGGGAAATGCACAAATTCGTGGTGTGTGACTGTAAATTTATTAGGTAGAGATCTACTATGCAAAATGAATTGCACAATATTTTGCACACCGGATGGTGCTGCAATTCAAACCTCAGATGAAGACGGAGTCTATAAAATCATGTTAGCTAAACAAGACACAGAGGTAGATGATATGTATTCCCTGATGACAAAAGACGATTTACCAGATGAGGTCAAATTGACAGTGAATCCAAATGTGTGGGATTTTACAGGAAAAGAAGTAGGGTTAACAGCAAATGTAGACCCAGTAAAAGTAACTGTGAAGGAAGGTGCAGTTTACCCAAATACTCGACAATACAAAATGAGTCCAGTAGTTAAAGCAGGTGTTGCAGCAGAAATTGATCAAATGATTGAACAAGGCATTCTAAAGGAAATAATGAGTAGTCCCTGTAATTCACCTATAATTGGCATTAAGAAACCTAGCGAGAAATATAGGATAGTTCAAGATCTTAGAAAGATTAACAAAATTGTTGTAGCTTGTTGCCCCGTAGTGCCCAACCCAGCAGTGATTCTGTACCAGATACCATGGAAGACAGGATGGTTTACTGTAATCGATCTAAGCCATGCCCTTTTTTCTCTATTCCATTACACCCCGACAGCCAATATCTTTTCTCAATTAAGTTTGAGGACCATATTTTAGTCTGTAATCGCGTTCCTCAAGGGTACACTGAAAGTCCTTCAATTTTCAATCAGATATTGAAAAAGTGCCTAGAAACCATAGTGTTGCCCAGAAAGTCAGTATTGGTGCAGTATACTGACGACTTGTTAGTCGCATCTATGACAAGAGATGACTGTGTTACTGATTCAATTGCCTTGTTAAGTCATTTGGCTGATGGTGGACATAAAGTGTCCCCAGAAGAATTACAGTTTAGCAGAACCGGAGTCAAATATCTAGGACACCAAATAGAACGCGGAGTAAGGAAAGTGACCCCAGAAAGAATAGAAATAATAAGACACATGAAACTGCCGCAGACTCAGAGAGAAATAAGAATGTTCCTTGGAGTTGTAGGATACTGTAGGCAGTGGATTGTAGGGTTTTCCCTGCTGGCCAAACCCCTAATACAAATTACCAAGAAGCGAGCAAAAGATCCTGTAGAATGGGATGAAGAAAGCATGGGAGCATTTGTGAAATTACGGAAGTGTTTGTGTGAAGCCACAGCTTTAGGAATGCCAGATTACTTGAAAGAATTTGCACTGTTTTGTTGTGAAAGAAATAGTTGTGCACTTTCAGTCTTAACCCAGAGACATGGTTTAATGCAACGTCCAGTAGCATACTTCTCTGCTACTTTGGACCCTGTAACCTCAGCTTTACCTGGCTGTTTAAAAGCAGTAGCTGCAACCTGCATGAGTCTGGAACAAAGCGAATCAATTGTGATGGGACATCTGGTAAAGGTGCATGTTCCACATTCAGTTGAGATTCAATTAACAAGAACTCTAACTCAGTATCTCACTCCTAGTCGGATGACTAAGTAATAAAGAATCATATTAGGTGCTGAAAACGTGACAATAGTCAGGTGTACTGTGCTAAACCCCGCCACCTTGTTACCAGATGTATATGGATAAGAGGTGAGGGATAAAGTCGAGCACAACTGTTTGGATGTGACTGAACTTTGCACCAAGCCCCGTCCAGACATACAGGAAGAACCTTTGAAGAATGCTGAACATGAGCTGTTTGTAGATGGCTCGTGTATGCACCATGAGAAGGGAGGACTAAGTGCTGCTTACGCTGTATGTACATTGGCTGGAATAGTCGAAGCATCCTATTTGCTAGGAGTCAAATCTGCACAAGTAGCCGAATTGATAGCTTTGATTAAAGCTTGCAAACTTGGGAAAAACTGGAAAGTAACCATTTTTACTGATAGCCAGTATGGTTACGGGGTTGTGCATGATTTTGGCCAACTTTGGATGCGGAGGGATTTCATGACTTCTACAGGATCCCCAATTAAAAATGGAAATTTCGTAAAAGAACTTTCTTGAAGCAATACAATTGCCAAAAGAAGTGGCAGTGGTCAAGTGTGCCGCACATCAGTCAGGAGATGACTATGTGTCAGCCGGTAACAGGTATGCTGACTAGGTTGCCCGATACTGTGCCAGAAATAAATTGGCAGTAAACAAGAAAATCAAAACAAGTGGAATTAGCTGCATACTTATGTTACTCTCAGGATTGGAAACATGGGAAAAAGTAAGACAACTGCAAGAGGAGGTAGGGATGAAGGAAAAAGAGGAATGGGTGAAAGTAGGGTGCCAAAAGAGGTCAGAAGATGATGTATGGATTTATCTAGATGGCAGGCCAGTAATGCCAGACTGTATGCTTTCACAATTGGCTAGGATGTATCACGGAGACATCCATATAAGCAGGGATGCCATGATTAGACTCTTTAGACAGGATTGGTTTAATCCAAAATTCAGGAACGTAGCAGAGAGTCTATGCCAGAGATGCTTAACCTGTCAACAAATGAATCCTGGCAGGAAAACAGTGGTTTGTATGGGAGAAATTGGAAAGGCAGAAGGCCCATTTATAAGGCTACAAATAGATTTTATCCAATTAACACCTTGCTGAGGTTTGAAGTAAATACTCGTTATAGTTTGTTTGTTCTCACGGTGGGTGGAGGCATACCCTACTAGAAGAAATGACAGTATAACAGTTGCTAAGCTATTGTTGAGAGAACTGATTCCACGGTTCGGTTTTCCAGTAACTTTGGAATCAGATAGAGGGTCTCATTTTAAAAATGAAATAATTCGACTAATCTGTGAAGCATTTAAAATTGAACAAAAACTGCACTGTGCATATCGCCCAGAGGCTTCTAGAGTGGTAGAACAAATAAATGGCGCTATAAAAACAAGACTGGCAAAAGTATGTGGATCCACCCCACAGAAGTGGCCTGATGCTTTACCTCTTGTTCTGATGGGACTCGGAAGCATTCCTGACAAGAACACAGGATTGAGTCCCCATGAAATACTCATGGGAAGAGCAATGAGGCAGGCATGTATACCAGGACACAAACTGTTGAATACAACTGATGATTTGGTATTAGACTATTGCAAAGAACTGGTTGACCTAGTGCGTTCTATCTCTCACCAGGTTGGAGAGGACGCAGTTGCAAGGCAGCCGGATCAAGCACATGATCTAAATCCCGGTGACTGAGTGTTGGTGAAGAATCACACTCGAGAGTCGTGCCTAGCACCAAGGTGGGAAAAACCACATCAGGTTATATTGGTTACAACAACAGCAGTGAAGTGTGCTGGCTTGCCTAATTGGATTCATGCAAGCCACATTAAAAGAGTACCAGCACCTGACGAGGAAGGACCCTAACTGACTCAAGCAGTTCAGACTGCAGAAGGTTGTGCAGCTGAAGGACATGGAATAACAGATCCTGAAGTAGCTGATTAAGAACAACCGAGCAATAAGTCAGGATGACTGCATACCAGTGGTTGACATACCTGAAGTAAATGTGAGAACAAGAAGCCAAATCCGGTTAGAAAGACAGGAGAATAGTGAAGACCAGTCAGGTACAGAAGAACAGGCACAGGAAAATGAAAATACAATTGCCAGAGAACCTGAGCAGGAACAGACAAGGAGAGAGCAATCTACTCAGACGGAAGTGAATGAAACCATTCATGAGTCTGAAGAGGGACAGATAGGTCTAGAAGAACACGTTCAGGCTGCAGAAAACCAAAGTACAGTAAGACCTGAGCAGGACCAGTTAGGAGAAGAAGAACAGGCTCAGGTAAAAGAAGAAGAGAAAATCCAGATAAAACCTGAACAGGGTCAGACCAAGGAAGAAGAACGCATCCAGGCAGAAATGGACATTACAGGAATAAGCCCTGGACAGGGTCAGACAGAGAGGGATTCTGAAAATGAAGATAACCAAATTGTGCCACAACTTAATGAAAATAAAAGAGCTCTCGAAGACAGTGACAGTGCAGTACAAGCAAAAAGGGTCAGAAGAGGTGATAACTGGCCAGGTGGTGTGAAAAGGTTAAAGTATAATTTCAAGACAATTAATGAAGAACCTGATCAGGTAAATGAAATTTCTAGTCAGTCTGGGACATCTACTGATAAGCCCAAATGAAGAAGTCGAAGATTAAAATTACTGAACAATAAGTTCAAGGGCCCTGATGGACCTATGTAATTCTTGAAAAATTCGAGAATCTAGATTTAAATGAAGAAAGTGATGAAGGAATAAATGCAGAGCATATTGTCGAAGAAGTGAGACCAACCTGAAATTTTCCCCAAGAAATTTTAAATTTCACAAAAAATTTGAAAGTAAGAGAAGAGAAATCTTCTTAGCCAAAAATGGCTGATGATAGGGCTGCTGGAAAACCAAAACGAAATTGTGTACAAAGATGTTGTAGAATATGCATATGTAGTATATTTTTAGTACTAATAATTTGGTTAGTACTAACAGTATCTCAACACGAAAGTCCAGAGGTAGAAAACTACACAAACACAAAACAAAACCAAATGGGCTCAAAGTGCCTGAATGTGACCAAACTAAAGCCAAGCTAACAAAGTCCTTACAAAGAGGACATAATCCCATCACCCGCCGTGGTGGCATGCTTCATCATATGGGATCTCCCCTCAACCAAACATGGTTTGGCTGAGGAGCTACTACTCCCAGTGTAAAGCTATGGGAGGAGCTCGCGGATGTTTTAATCTACGCTGATGGAATGTGATCTCCTAAAGATCGATAAAGCTGTCCTAAGTGAGGTGAATGTAAGCAGTGCAGTGTAAAGAAAGTGAGTTAAAATTGACTACAGGAACACAAATAACTTTAATAAGGAATATCCCTGTGCCAACGTTAAAAACAAGGTAATAGCGCGGACTGGCCCAATGACCAAACGCACTAACAAAAACCAGAAGACGGTCTACATGTTTCAGCCTATACCGATCAAAAATTTTGGATCTAGGCTTTCATCAGGACCATTATAACAAAAACTACTGCACCTACACCAAAGTGCAAGAAGCAACAACTTATACTAGTGTTTAAATGGAAACAGGCCGATACACCAACCTTGTATCGCAGGATCAAATTCAATAGTTTAAAGTATCCTGTCAGTCACAGAGGTAAGTACCTGTGTAAATAGAACAAACAAACAAACAAATCAATTAATTAATGGCTAGGCAGTGTAATACAAACAAGGCACAGGCCCACATGAACTCAAACAGTCGGACTGTAATGTCTCAGTCTTACCCGTAATTAAATCGGGACTACACCTGCCGCTCCTGGTAACAACTCAGGGCGTGAGACAACGCTCTGTGAAAAAAATGGATAAAAACAGCGTATAGTATAGTGAGCAAAAGCCAACAAACATATACCACACCAATAGGCCAGTGGTTATTAATGCTGAAGAAAGATGGATGGTGTGTCCATCTCCTTTCAGCCGGAAAAGATTATTAATGATTTTGCAGGTTAGATCCCACTGTAAGAGGCCAAAGAATAAAGCCCTTAACAAACAATCATCTGGATATCGGCAAGGACCTATCATGCCTGTACTCAGGAGCCACTCTCAAAAGGAGCGTATTACCCAGGCCTTAAAATTACGTCAATATGTACTCATCCCATTAACCTATTGCAAAGTAAAGCAAAACGTCCCTATCGGGTTGCTAGAGAGGGATGTCAACGCACTGAGGGAGCAACCTGACGGCTTCCAAATTGCATCAAAGGTGAGCAAAGTACGAGTAGTGCCAATGCTACAACAGTTACTGTGTGTGTTACTATTAATGCGGCGGGGGATTCGTTGCCGTAATCCTCGTGTACAAATTACTCACCACTGCCAATTTTTGGCAAACGGACCGCCACCCCCAAAAAGGATCGGTAACCCTAAGAGCGGGACAGGGGGATTACCCAATCAAATCAAGGTTCTTTGGGAGGGTCAGTTCACTACTGCGCATCAGTGCGTTGACATCCCTCTCTAGCAACCCGATAGGGACGTTTTGCTTTACTTTGCAATAGGTTAATGGGATGAGTACATATTGACGTAATTTTAAGGCATGGGTAATACGCTCCTTTTGAGAGTGGCTCCTGAGTACAGGCATGATAGGTCCTTGCCGATATCCAGATGATTGTTTGTTAAGGGCTTTATTCTTTGGCCTCTTACAGTGGGATCTAACCTGCAAAATCATTAATAATCTTTTCCGGCTGAAAGGAGATGGACACACCATCCATCTTTCTTCAGCATTAATAACCACTGGCCTATTGGTGTGGTATATGTTTGTTGGCTTTTGCTCACTATACTATATGCTGTTTTTATCCATTTTTTTCACAGAGCGTTGTCTCACGCCCTGAATTGTTACCAGGAGCGGCAGGCGTAGTCCCGATTTAATTACGGGTAAGACTGAGACATTAAAGTCCGACTGTTTGAGTTCATGTGGGCCTGTGCCTTGTTTGTATTACACTGCCTAGACATTAATTGATTGATTTGTTTGTTTTTTGTTCTATTTACACAGGTACTTACCTCTGTGACTGACAGGATACTTTAAACTATTGAATTTGATCCTGCGGTACAAGGTTGGTGTATCGGCCTGTTTCCATTTAAACACTAGTTTAAGTTGTTGCTTCTTGCACTTCGGTATAGGTGCAGTAGTTTTTGTTATAATGGTCCTGATGAAAGCCTAGATCCAAAATTTTTGATCGGTATAGGCCGAAACATGTAGACCGTCTTCTGGTTTTTGTTAGTGCGTTTGGTCATTGGGCCAGTCCGCGCTATTACCTTGTTTTTAACGTTGGCACAGGGATATTCCTTATTAAAGTTATTTGTGTTCCTGTAGTCAATTTTGACTCACTTTCTTTACACTGCACTACTTACATTCACCTCACTTAGGACAGCTTCATCAATCTTTAGGAGATCACATTCCATCAGCGTAGATTAAAACATCCGCGAGCTCCTTCCATAGCTTTACACTGGGAGTAGTAGCTCCTCAGCCAAACCAGGTTTGGTTGAGAGGAGATCCCATATGATGAAGCATGCCACCACGGTGGGTGATGGGATTATGTCCTCTTTGTAAGGACTTTGTTAGCTTGGCTTTAGTTTGGTCACATTCAGGCACTTTGAGCCAATTTGGTTTTGTTTTGTGTTTGTGTAGTTTTCTTCCTCTGGACTTTCGTGTTGAGACATTGTCAGTAGGGGGACTTGTCCAGGTTGGTTGTGTGATCCCTCAGACCCTTTCTTAAACTGTTTTTTCTGATAGTACTAACAGTAGCCATCCTTTATTTGATCGTTGCAAAAGAAAAAAATAACACGATAACGCATGAAAGGGTAGATAACACTAAAAGAGATAGAGTAGCATTAGAAGCACCAGATGAGTATAAGACTAAAGGAGACAGAGTCGATTTAGAAGCACCAGATGAGTTAGATGTACATCACACTGTGACAAATAATGACACTGCTTTAAATGTATTTACAAAATTGTTAGTGCAATACGTTGACACTATGGAAGTTAGTGATTGTTACGTGTGTATGAAATTACCTGCATCAGTAGCAGATGGTGTAACATATCACCATAGTCCATTAACATATGGTATTTCTTATAGTATTTTAGCAAGTTAGTTTTATAGAACAGGAAGTTTACAATATTATTATTCTAATGTACATGTGATTTTTTTGGAGGTTCCTATGCGAAAGAGCATGAACCCAGTTCTTAGTACTAAAGCTGCACAGTTTATGGGAGAATATTTTCTGACTATGAAAACAATAGATATAGCTGAAGCACACAAGCACATTTTAACATGTAAATTACACGAAGAAGAGAAGATATTTTTTAACTTAGTTGAGCAGAGGAAACAGGACTTCCAAAGTAGGGCTTCTGAACCGAAACCTCAGAGACCTTAACGGGCTGAGAAAGATGAAATTTATCAAACTGGCAAGACTCATGCTGCTATGTCCTTGGACTTTGAAAAGAAAGGGAAGATCTGCCTCCATAGATTAAAGACTGAATATAAAAATGCATTTATTGGTTCCAGTGAATGTGAACATAATTTCTTAGTTATTAGGGGATGGGGACTGAAAGGTGGAACCGATCCAGTATTTCCTGGAGTTTACTACGTGTGTGGCAATAAAGCCCGACCAGCTGCTAAAAGGGGACGCGCCGACCAGCTGCTTACATCCTGCTTACATCCTGAGAGCCGCGAGGGGAACGGCTGCTCCCTCGGGGGCCCGACCTTGTTTTCCTGTTCCACGTCCATCGGAACTGCCGTGAGGGGAACAGTCTAGCCTACTACATCTCCCAGCAGCCCAGTTGGCGCAGGAGGACAGCGTCATCACACAGGCGCCTACGGCCCATATCTGCGCCTCTTGCCTCCCGCAGCGCGGGACGCGCTGACCAGCTGCTTACATCCTGAGAGCCGCGAGGGGAACGGCTGCTCCCTCGGGGGCCCGACCTTGTTTTCCTGTTCCACGTCCATCGGGACTGCCGTGAGGGGAACGGTCTAGCCTACTACATCTCCCAGCGGCCCTGTTAGCGCAGGAGGACAGCGTCATCACACAGGCGCCTACGGCCCATATCTGCGCCTCTTACCTCCCGCAGCGCGGGACCCGCCGACCAGCTGCTTACATCCTGAGAGCCGCGAGGGGAACGGCTGCTCCCTCGGGGGCCCGACCTTGTTTTCCTGTTCCACACCCATCGGGACTGCCGTGAGGGGAACGGTCTATCCTACTACATCTCCCAGCGGCACTGTTGGCGCAGGAGGACAGCGTCATCACACAGGCACCTACGGCCCATATCTGCGCCTCTTGCCTACCGCAGCGCAGGACGCGTGCGGACAGCGCCCGGGCCAAGGGCGGGCCCGTTCTTGCCCGTCATTGCCAGGAGGAGACAGGACAGGGCCCCCCCTCTAATCTCGACGACAAGGGCTCCAAGGTACATTGCTTTGATATCGCTATAAGACCTGCGAATACCCCAAGGGGCGAATGATAATTTCGTCATTTTTATATCTAAGCCGTTGAGGAACTAGGTCTACAAGCCCATTGTTTCATCTTTGTATTTCCGTTGAAGCTCTCTCTCAAGATAGTTATTGTTACTGAATGGGCAAGAGGAAGGCAATGGAGTGTGGGGGCACCGTGGGGAGTAAAAAGGGTAAAAAGACCAAAATAGCCAGACTTGCACCCAGCAATTGTGTCCTAGACAGAATTGAGAGTATTGTCACCGACTGCGAGGAAATATTGGGAGGTAACATCACGGTGATTGCTGTGGGTGACGAGGGACGGTCAGGTAATAATCCTCACAAGGTCATTCCGAACATGTTTAAAAAATAAAAAAAATCACACGCCCCAATCCCATTTCCCACAGTTCACTAATGGATGACACAAGGTTTACCTCTGCACTGGACACCCCTGTACCCCGGCCCAAACCTTCTGAGTCGGGGGGCTCCGGTCCTAAGAAAATCGGTGAGGAGTTTCTGCAATCTATCCCATGTTCTAATCGATTCTTAGCGCTGGACTCCGTAGCGGAGGCAGTAGTTAGTCCATCTAGGAGAAGGTGTGATCTTGTTAAGGCCGTGGCCCCTCTGATTCCCTGCATCTGCAAAGTATCTTTTGAGGGTCTCATGGAGAAAGTTGAAATCCTTCAAAGTGAGGTAGTCTCACTTAGAAAGATAATTGAGACTTTAAACGTTAAGCTAAGCCCTTCCCTGCCTTCCCCAACTCTCCAGTCCAAAGCTACTTCCGCTTCTGTGGCCATCCCAATCGACAGACCCCAGATTGTCTCCTCTGATAAGATATTCACTAGGGGACCACGAGGACTGTCTAATTGTGAAACCGCCCGCCTTCCTTGCCCTCTCTTCCTAATCCCAAGAGAAATTATGCGGAAAAATCAAGTTTATGCGGGCCTCATCGTAACATTGAAAATTCTAGGGGGGTTAATACTAGGGTTCCTCAAGGTCACCTACCTAACGAGCAGCATGTCCCGACCAATAACACCCGGTCATCCGGACCACATCGTACAGACAGGGTGCCAAATAATAGGAAAATAGTATATATGGCGAAAGTCCCCAAACCCTCCCCCAATCAGGGGTATGAAGGCGGAGAATCACTTCGCAATAAGGTTATACATTGGCTGCGCCATGTTAGGGGCTGTAGACCCATCATTAGGGAGGACATCATCAGCGTAAGGAGGTTATCGGACCATAACTCCCAGCACGACTGCATCGAGTTGGAATTAGTAGATGCTGCTCTGGCTGAGAACCTAGTGGCCTTGGAATTCCGCACTTCCTCCCCAGAGCCCTCGTCTATACAAATCAGGAGCACACCCCTCTGGGTTCCATCGGAGGTGAAACTCCATCTGACCCCAGGGGAACCTAGGGGGGAGTCAGGATTGGATAGGGTTGATTGACTGACATTGGCACCATGCAATGGCCACAGTGTGGTTCCTCCATTAACCTGCTCCAGTGAACACATTGTCCCAGCTGCACCCTCCTCTCTAGATATCTGTGAGAGTAGGGCAATCTATAGAAACCTGACACCATATGACATCTATGGAGATATAGGGTTAATAGACACATCAAATATGACCAAACTCAACATTCTTTCCTGGAACATAGCAGGACTAGAGAAGAAGTTATTACTCCCTGAATGGAATGCCCTAGTCAGAAAATATGAGATTTGTCTATTCCAGGAAACATGGAGTCTAAACCCCCTACATAAGTCAGGATATTCTACTTATTTTTGCCCGGCTATTAGTTCAAGTAAGGGTCGCCCATCTGGGGGTCTCCATATATGGGTTAGCACTTCCCTGAATTGGTCAATTACCACCCATAACTGTACCTCACATGATATTTTGCACCTAACAGTACGAGGAGCTCCTAACAGACCCACATTGGATCTTTTTAATATCTATGCTAGGGGCTCTAAGGGTGCCCTGGGCTCTGCAACTATTTCATCTCTGGAGAGTATGTTATCTGGCATTCCCCCTACTTTCTACATCATTGTAGGGGGTGACTTAAATTGCACGTTTGAACCGCTTGGTGAGGAGGATTTTCTTGGCACCACTGAAGAAGATGTAAAATGGGACATTCCTGCCCTTGAGTTACCCCCCATTAGAAAGTGGTCTCAGAGGGTCATCCAAATAAATGCACTCACACAGGAATTTAATCCCAGAGCGGTAAATGGGAGCTCAACCTCTGACTTACACGGGGCTCACACTTTTAATAGGATCAGCTCCCCATCTAGGATCGATTACATCCTTATGGATGTTAGGCTATGGCGAGATCTGATAGACATGGAAGTTAAACCTTCCTCAGACAGTGATCACAATCCCTTATGTTTAGAACTAAATAATGTTTGGCAGGCACATGGTGCTGAGGTAAGCTGTCGACCGCTCCTGTCAACCAGAGAAGTAATCCCCACTAACTGCTGCAGACGCCTCAAATGGCTGAAAGTTGCCACTCAGGAATATAAAATGGAAAGTATTAAGGGCATTCTGGATGCTGAGATCAGTAAATTCATGAATCTCTCTAAATCAGTGCAGGTCCAATCAAATTTCAATCTGACCTACCAAGAATTCATCACCAAATTGAGTGCCTTTTTTACTGTTGTAGGTAAAGTAGGATCCAGAGGCACCCAGGCAAAGGCTGGTAACCCCTGGTATTCCACAAAACGTAAGGAAAAAAGGGCGGCCCTTTTACTGGAAATTAGGAAAAAAGATCCCCTGGCAGTTACTAAAGCATGGAAGGAATACTCTGGGGCCCAGAGGGAGGCCAAGAAAATCTGGGATGAGAACCATTGGCAAGATTTAAAACAAGTTAAGGAGAAAGATCCGAAAGGTTTTTGGGATCTCATCAATAAAAGGGCCAGGAGTACCTCGCTCCCAATTTCTAACCATGTTACTGCTAATCAATGGCTGGAACATTTTGCTAAGTTGTATTCTGCTGTTGATAATTATCCCCTTTCCCCAGATACTGATTGCCTTCCAACCCCCAGTGTCCCCGCCCAATATCTAGATTGCTTTTAATTAGCTGAGGTGGAGACAGCAATAAATAACATAGCCCCAGGCAAGGCGGCGGGCCCAGATGGTCTCCCTGGAGATTTGCTCTTGCATGATCCTGAGACATGGGCACTCTTCATCCTATTGACGCTGAATTTAATAGGGAGGGGATCACCTGTGCCAGATTCTTGGAAAGGTGCTGAGGTGGTCCCCATCTTCAAAAAGGGGAATAGGGAGGACCTTGCCAACTACCGACCGATTAGCTTAATCGATGTGATACAGAAAGTGGTTGGCAGGGTCCTCCTTGCCAGGATTGGAACTTGGATGGAAGATAACAGCATTCTGTCCCACTTCCAAGCGGGCTTCAGGAACAAAGTGGGAACAATCGACCAGGTGTTTAGATTTTTTATGATCTATTGGAAGACAGTACTCCTGGGGAAAGTCAGTCTGTATCTGGCCTTCATAGATTTGAAGACCGCTTTTGACCTGGTACCGCGGGGGAAACTGTGGTACATTCTACAACAACTAGGTATCCCCCCCTGATCCTTGATATCATACAGCGATTGCACAATGGTAACTATGCTAAAATAAGATGGGGGTCCCAAGGGCAATTAACTGAGAGCATCGCGGTGAACAGGGGGGTCCGCCAGGGATTTGTGCTGGCACCCACCCTGTTCTCTTTATACATCAACGGGGTGGTTGATTTCCTGTGACAGGAGCCGGCAGACACTCCTTCCCTGGCTGGGGAGAAGACACCGACCCTCCTGTTCGCCGACGACACTCTCTTGATTTCAAAATCACCGGGGGGACTCCAGAGGCTCTTGAATAGGTTTGGCATCTTTTGTGAATTGCATGGGTTGACAATTAACACTACTAAAACTAAGATTATGAGCATCAACCCGTCCAAACGTTTTAAAAACAAGTTCACCTTGGATGCTGTCCCGCTGGATAATGTGGAGGGTTTTGACTACCTGGGGATTCGCATCTCAAAGGATATGAGGTGGGGTCCCCACCTAGCCAAGATGTTTTGAAACCACAAGAGGGTCTCTGGTGCCATCTTGAGAGAACAACGCCTATCTGGGTGTAGGCCAGTGGCCCCTGTGATTGCCGTCTATGATGGCAAAGCGTTTTTGTCGGCCTTGTATGGATCTGAGCTCTGGGGCTTTCAGAATGTTGGTGAACTTGTCATGTCCGAAAATAAGTTTATGAGAGACATGACTTCTCTACCTACCTCGACGCCTCTGAAGCCTTTATTCTTTGACCTGGGTAGGCATTCTATTCAAGATATAGCACGTCTGCGCCCTCTTCTTTTTTGGGCCCGCATCAGAAGGACTGCCGAATTGTCTAATTATGCGGCTGCTCTTGATGAATTGTTAATAGCCGACACAGGGAGTAAGATTAAATGGCTATCGGACCTTCGGAAACTTTTAACCGCCATTGGTCTAAAAGAGGCATGGTGCAGTCAGATCCCACCGACAAAGCAGGTCCTAAAAAGAATTTATTGGGAATGGGTGCAGACACAGGTCATTCAAAATCCCAGACTAGGGAAATTGACTGAGGGATTCTTTCAGCACAAAACCATCTGTAAAATGGAACCCTATTTGGATTTTATCCAGATCCCCAGAGATAGGGTATTATACATGAAGATGAGATTTGGGACACTCCCTACCAACAGTGTAATTGCAAGTTGGAAAGGGATAAATATGACACTTACACCTTGCCCGGGATGTGCTTATCATAACGAGTCCATTGCACATCTCTTGTTTGCCTGTCCGGCGTATAGGTGTGCCAGAAACAGGTGGCTAAAGCCGGTTTGCCAACTACTAGGACCAATGAGCCATTGCAATGCACTCCGCATACTATGTACAGATATTTCATCACTTACTTTGATATGCAGGGTGGCCAAATTCTTGGGCTGTGCTTGGCTAACAAGAAGCAAGATTTTGGCAAGGAAGCCAAATTGTCCCATTGGTCCAGACACGAATTGTGATTAGAGACCAGTCAATTGGTGGTATTAATTCTGGGTCTCTCTTTTACACAGGTTTTTGACCAACACTTATAGTTTTACACCTTTTATGGTTTTTAAAAACAAAAACAAAAAATAAAAATCATGGATTGGAAATTGCATTGCATAAGCTGTACTAGGTTATGATTTAATTGCTTTTTAAAAAACTCTGTAAATAAGTCTCTCTTTTTAATCTGAAATTGTACTGCTTTTATGATATTTTTTATATCGAATAAAGCTAAACCTGACAATAAAGCCTATTTCAGGCTGCCTGATCATTGGTACGGGAGTTGCTATTTCGGAATAGTATTCCCAAAGGTGTACCATGTGAAAAGAATCACTGGAAGCAATGAAGACGCAAAGGAACTAATATGTACTAAGAGAACTAGTTTTTCAGAAATAGTAGGTGATATATTTAGTGCATTGATACCTTCAGTGGGAGTAATTCTGAATTCACAGTAAATTTTTCAGCTATCTACAGTAATTGATCTTTTATCAACTGACACTGCTGGAGGATTGTTGATGATCAATACAGAAATGGTTGCAATTAGATCAATGCTTTTGCAAAATCGACTTGCTCTTGATATATTATTGGCAAAAGAGGGTGGAGTCTGTAAAATGCTGAAAGGGCACATTGTTGCACATACATTCCGGACAAAAGTGTTGAAATTGGAGGATATATTAAAAATATTACAAAATTGGAGGAAGATTTGAAACCACTGGAAGTTCATAGCGTATAGAAGAAATTAACAAATAGTATTACTACAATAGGGAGCTGGTTTTCTAACATAGGTAGGAGCAGAATGGGTCAGATAATATTGCCAATCTTAGGAATAACACTATTAGTCTTAGCAGTAATGATATGGTTCAAATGTTGTAAGAAAAGAAAAAGGTATGAAGTGACTGAAAATGGAAAGAAAAGAAAGTATGAGGAAATACAACTTGAAGAAATGAAAGGACATCTATATAAAAGGATGAAGGGTTTACAGTACAGAAATGAAAAAGAAGGAAATGAAAAGGTTGGAGAGGGAATTGAGATGTGCTAAAGTTGGCATCTGATTTAGGTGCTGGGAAATTAGTGATGTGTTACAGCAAACAAATGATGGACGGAATGCTGACAATGCAAACATTCTCCCCCAGTCAAAAGATCTGGGTTAAATCCATCATTCGTTTGCCCACCATGCAACCCCAGTTTGGACCCAGCCATATGCAAATCAGTCTTGACCTTGTGCCCCATGGGAACAGTCCGGACCGAACTGCCAGGTCAGGTCCTTCCTGGATGGGAAACAAGCATCCTGGGACCGGTTTCAGGGTATGTCACCCTTCTTCAGCCAGGCTAACTTAAATCCAGTGTCACAGTCAGCAAGGGAAATTAGTGATGGCATAAAATGCCATCAGAGAGGGGATTGATGGAGCAAGGACTCGTATAAAAGAGACTTGCTCGAATGCAATCTTCTCAGATAACTCGTAATACAGTCATAATTGTGTTAGTAAATACTAATAATACGTCGAAAATTCATACATTTAAGCTTATGGGAAGCTTGCTTATGTGTCGTACTAATAAGTAACCCGAGAGTGATTAAAAATGGCTGCCAACATGGGAATCTTTACTGCGCATATGTCAACTACATCTACGTAGTAATGACATACCTATGCTTTGGAGGGAAATCTTTGTAGCTACGCAATCGCTTTCAAAATGGCCGCTTGGAACTCACATGTTAATGCACATGCTTAAGCTGAAACTAAACCCTGCAAATTTAATAAAACGCTAATGCGAAAGATTTATATAAGTAAAGGGGGTTGGAGTAGAGATAGGTGGTATAAAGTGAAATCATTTAATTTTGAATTTAATATGTCTCTTTCTGATTTCTTTATTAGTTCGTATTTTGGGCCTTAAAAGACGACAAATGTCCATACCCCACGTGTCCTCCGCACATGCGTATTTGTAACCCGCCAGGGACCATGATGAATTAATTGAAACTCATCCAAGGCCACAACCTCTATTTGTCCTGGGAACAGAATCCTTTTCCTGACAGAAGAATGTAGAAGTTATAAAATTGTCCAATTTTGATCGATAAAAATGTGAACTCGGGTGGGAAATAAAGCATGGGAAATTAAATTAAGGGGCGGGAACACAGAACAATGGGCTTAAAGAAAAATATGAAACTTAGCATAGTGTGATGATCATCTCCCCTTTTGCTGTCCAATCAGAGTTAGAAGTTTCATAAATTTGAAACATTTAGGGGTGGTACATGCCATTAGAAAGGTATAATTGAGGTTGTTTAGTTAGTCAGACACCACAGCGAGACGGACAATGTTGAGAGAACGAGATGCTGTCTGAGAATTAAGAGAATACTGAAGAAGATCCATTTCCAGACTTAGAACTTTTGAGCCAATTAATTAGAAGAACATCGCGGAAGAATCAAGGAGGCACATAATAGAAGAAGCTCGCGGAAGAATCGAGGAGGAAGATAGTGTCAGAGAGGGGTGCGACGCAGGTGTCCAATCTAGAAGAGGATCTATCCAGGCCCTGAATCCTGTGTTGAGCCTTTGTCACCTGATCTGTTCCAGGGGACCCTTTCCAATTCCTTGGCCAAGGAGTTGGTTTCCACACCATTCTAGGTAACTATAATTCTGTGTAGTATGTCATTGTACTGCTCTCTCTGTTTCCTCCCTATTCAGGTTCTGTCATCGTAATAACTTTGTTTAACGATTATTCTAATTAAATTTCATTCCCTTCCTCTCCTTGGAGAAGAAGGTGTTCTAACTGTATTTTGGTTCTTGGCTCACATTAATTTACTAGATAAACTTTGAAAACTCTCCAGAGTCTGTGGTTATTTAAAGAAGGTTTATTCTATGTAATGTTTTACCTATTCAGTTAACTAAAAGGTCCATTGACTAGAGGAAAGCACATTGGATCAGAAAGGTTTGGTAAGAAATGATTAGATAAATTCATCTTACAGGTATTAGTACAATAAATTGACCCCAGTGGTAGCTACTAGCCTGTGTGAATGAATGTGTGTTTATGGGCCCAGGTAAGTATATGGTAGTTGAGTACCTGAGGTTGGTAACCCGCTGGATCAGAGGCAGAAGTGTATGCTTTGATTCGGCAGAAGTTGTGTGCTTCTACGAAACAAAAGCGCACCCCTCCACACACCTGTGATGATTGTGTTTGTTTATCCAGCTGCCTGACTTGAACTTACAGGGATAACACATGAAATACATGACATTGTAATGCTAATAAAGTATCTTAGATAACTAGATCACTTATGGCGTTTTTATGCTGTAGTTCTATGGCAGTAACACAGATGAGAGGAGGGTTGTCTTTAAGTTACGTGGATATTTAGGTCTGGTTTGACAATTAAACTGTCACCTGAACCTTTAACCTACAACAATATTATTTTACAGTTTTTTTCTTCTACACAAATACATATCCATTCTCAGCTATATATTGGTAATGCTTCATACTATCATACAGATATAAATATGATAGCTGTGGGAAAGATCTTGCCTTACATCCAACTGTACAGTCAGGATGTGTAAGATATAATTAGCTTTAATAGAAACGAGTCAGTTCTACAACTACGACAAACACCCTGCTCCACAAGGGTGTCCCTAAAAGTTTCTGGCCCTGTGGCTTTGCTTCAATTACAAAGGAAAAGAATGTTGTATCGGACCAAGTAATTATTCCATACAAACAAACACATGACCATAAGTATTTAAATCAGATGTTCATTGTGTATGTATATTGCATGGTTGAGAATTAAACATCTATGCTGCCAACATGTGCTTTGTTCCCTGGTGTTTCTCAAGGCTGAAACAAGACAAAATACAATCTTGATTACATCGATTGACCATGATGTTATGAAAATAAAATAGTAACAAAACAAATGTGAGTATATTATGCCACATGTACATCTGTATTAGTATATGAATGCACACCTATTAAGGTGATACATCTATGATGTGAATAATTCGCTTGGATTCAAGTAGAGACCATGGTAATGTTGATGTAATTGTTTTACGGTAACAGAGGGGTGATATAAGGTCTTATGCTTACATTGAAAGGCTGGAATTTTAGATTTCTCCATCAAATAGTGGTCACGGTGATCCGTGTCCTATAAGTCCCATGTTATGAATTATTGCCACCACACACTTGTGTGTCATGCTAAAATTTCCCATACATAAAACTTTGTGGCAAGATATAAGTGATATGTCTTTAAGTGCCAGTATTAGTGTATCATATGTGTGGAAAAACAAGGTGTTAGGATGGTTAAAAGAACCATGATTGGTCAAATATTCATACCTAATGTGGAGGAATAAATCAAAGATTATGGTAGATGAAGCTGTAATACAACATATTTAAGTATAAATTAGTGGGTGTATAATGAGGCTAGTCATCACCTGAAAATATTTAGGGTGTTTGAAATAGGAGTGCAGAGAAATATTACTTACAAGGTGAGTAATAGAATGTCCACATAAAAAGGTTTATGTGTAGATCCTGAGGAAGAATGTCAGTGTGTCGTTGTCCAAAAAAAGGTTGGAAAATTAACCCAGTAGACCCCATCGTAATACTGTGAAAATATAGAAAACTCGGAGGCAATCTATTATGATCCAAAAATAGGTAGTAAATGGCATAAACATAAGTGTAAATGAAAAGAGAAGGATATAACTACATAAAAAATAGGTACTAGGGATACTTCTATTCAGAAGCTCTGTGGTTTCTGCTTCAAGAAGCAGGAGTGGTTGCTGTGTATTAAGTGCCTCTCCCAAAGTAAAGTGTAGGAGGAAGGCAAACCTGAGGCTAGGCCTTTAGTACCTATAACAAACATGAAAATGCTGAAAAGTGAGTCACATATTATGAGAGTAAAGCATATGGGTGGCTCACGGCCGAATGAACACATTAAAAAAGATAAAACTGTAAAGAGCTGACCTGTAGCTTTGTGGGACTAGTATGTATGACTAGATGGAAACGAAAGCAGATGCTGTGCTTTAAGCATATGCTGTCTGAAGAGTGGAAGGGACAGGAAGCAGTAGTAGAAATTGAGGACGGACAAGAGTATGTGTAACCAGTGTTGCTCTAAAGGCTGTTACAAGGAGGGTCATATTGCAATGGCAATGTACACCGTAACACTGCACCCGGATAACTATGTTTGAACAGTAAGAATTAGACCGCAAACCGGGGTCAATCGATGTAATCAAGATTTTATTGAGTTTCATATCAGCCTTGAGAAAGTCTGAAGGATGAAACACGTGTTGGCTGTACAGACATTACAGTACAATATTCCTTTAAATCCAGACCTATTGGCATTGCAAATGCTTGTTTTTTGCTACCCTTGACTTTTGAGTGTTTTTCTTTAGGCATAGCTAGAGTGAGCTTTTGGCTCCACTCAGTTCGACGATCCTGCCTGCTCCAAGAGACTTTCCTCTTCCAGCATCGAAATAATATTTTTGGTACGGATTCTGAATAATGAATATCTACCACTGTCACCTCTTTGATGCCTGATCCATACTATTCTCTTTGAGTGTGTTCAGTTTCTTTAATTGCAGTCTTCCGATTCTGATAGCCCCAGATCCTTAGGGGAAATATCTTTGGTCTGTGACATAGCATGATGTACTTACCTTTGCTTCTCCCTTGTCTTTAAAGTTCATGGTTGGAACGCTGAACAAGTTTGACACGCTTAGAACTCATAGTCCTTGGGTAGGCATGGCCTGTGTGGCTAACTTATGATGGCACTAAGGGCAAAATGTAAACAGTTTTTTCCCTATCACTCTCTCCCTCGATGTTGCTGACGCTCAACATTAAAGTGAAACTATCTCATCAGTAGGCGATGCACACAAAAAAATGTTATGCCTTTGGATACAGCTCGCCGACCCAATGCAGATATGTGATTCTAAAGGATGACATCAAAAAAAATCGCACTACATTTTTTTCAGTATTTTTATGCAAGAAATTACATTTAAAAGGGGATGTATTCCTCTGACAATTTGCATACATATAGCTTTTGCATGCATCTTGACCGAGGCTCGAAAACTTTGATAAAAGGCAGCATTGGTAATGTGAGGTATGTAAACAGTCCCTAAAAATTCTTCTTTTTGATTACCTGTAAAGTGTTTGATTAATTACCTTTTTTTATCTACCTGTATTATGATTATGGCTGATTGATATTTTCCTCCACACAAGGAACACTACACTGCCTTGGTTCCAAGAGCACAACATTTCTTGACTTTAAAGACCAAAACCAATAATCGTTAGCACATGAACCATGTACAATGTTTACTAGAAAAAAGGCAACAGCTTGTGCTGAAGACAGATATAAATTCTGTGTGACCTCTTACCTTCTTGAATAGGTTCATCCCTAGGTCTGATGCTAGGTCTGGAACAGCTGATCTACGCAGGTTGGAGAGTGACACCTTAGCAAATGCCTCAGAGCTGAGAGATCTGTCCTCCTCATTACACTTTGTAAGATCCTTTATTTGCACAATGAACCCAAAGGGAAGAAAAGTTGGAAAAGGGATGGTGAGCCACATTACAGACTATTAATCCCAGTCAACAATGCCACCTAGCTCCCAAAGACTATGCAACTGAGAGTCCTATGTTCTCTTGCCAGCAAATATTTTCTAGAGTTCATACTCAATTGACAGTTTTCAGGATATTGCAGTAAGAGGAACACTCAGAATGAACAGAAGGCCTCACTCAGTTCAAATAGACGACAAATGTGCTAACAGTTTATACCTAAGAAAGAAGGTAAGTTATTTTGCGTGAATAGGCCCTGGCTGTGTATGTTCCCCAATGGACAGTGTTATCACAATGCATAACCCATTCATTCTGCTTTTGATTTTAAATAAGGCATCTGTGTCAATGTTAAATATTTCTGAATCCCATATTTGTGCTCCAATGGTGCCACTGACATCACCTTACTAGCTATTCACACTACTTACTGAAGTACACCACAGGCGCTATTGTGAACAACTAAAAAATAAATTCTTAAATCCTTCCTAAAAGCCTTCATAACAGGAATTCTTAATAAAAGGAGATCTGGCAAGGACAGTAGTGAGTTTATAGAAGAGAAGAAATCTGCATGCCTGAGCTAGATAGAGTTTGAAGGTAAGGTATTTTTGCCTCTTCGTGACATAAGTTGGGTTGATATCTTTTGGCTGACACCAAATGCAGATTTATTTCCACTTAAAGCATAGGCTTTAAGTGGAAGGTCTTTTTGCTTTGCTCAAAATATTAATTCAGTATTTACAGAGATTCAAGAGACAGAATTGCAGGTATTCTGGAGCTAACCTGCTAAATTAAATGTGTCAGTTTGAGGTGGTAAACTGGCCTGCAGTCTGGATAGCAGGTTTGCTCAAAGTTGTAGCCTCTTGTGAGGCCTCACAGACATCTGTGGAAAGTCAGAATTGCCATTACGCCCTCACATGTCCTCCTCGTCCCAGTCCTTACACATGTGAGGCAATCCTGCCTCCCGACCGGCTATCTTAATGCTAGTATTTTTTTAATGTTTATTACATAAACCCCTCCCACCCACCGCCATGCCTGTTTTTTTTCCTGTTCGACTGACATGCTGTCTGTCAGAGGGCTAGGTTTTGTTCCTCCGGAGCTGCCATGCTGTGAGTGTTTGTTGCTTTATTTTGCATTTCTCTGACTGTGTGTTGCGACTTGACCCGGCTTTTCTCCCTAAGGTCTCCTACAAGTTCCATTTGCAGCAAGAGGTGGTTCTTCCTGATTTTCCTGGGGATGGGCATGCTCTTGTTCCTTCTACCTTGGATGTTCGCTGAGCCCTTCAGGTTTACCTACAGCGTTCCCTGGGATTTCACCTGTCTCCTGCCCTGTTTTTGTCCTGTGGTGGTGTGCCTAAGGGGAACAAGGTGTCTACTTCCACCATCAGTCAGTCGGTGGGTGCGTTTGATGTTTTGCCAGTCCTAAAAGTCTGTGGGTCTGCCTCCTCCGGCTCATATTCAGGGGCATTAAACGTGTTTGGTGTCCGCTTCCAGGACTGAGGCGGCTGGTGTTTCTATCCAGGAGATTTGTAGGGTGGCTACCCATCATACTTTTGTCTGGCATTATTGCCTTGATGTCATTCATGCCTGTGTGGACAATTTTGCTGCTGGCATTATGAACGCTGCTGTGTCTCAATCTTGTTTCTGAATGAAACTTTGTATATCTGCAGGGGTCCCTAGTGTCATGTGTTTTCTTGATGTTGTTGCTTGTGAGGTCCTCACTTGTGTAAGGACTGGGACGAGGAGGACATATGAGGGGATAATGTGTTGTTACTTACCAGTAATCTTCATTACCCCGATTATGGTCCTTCTCGTCCCAGTCATGTTCCCTCCGTCCCTCCACACCGCTTTGGCTGTGTCTGGTCTTGTCGATAATAGGCATGGATGTGGGTGGGAGGGGTTTATGTAATAAACATTTTAAAAATACATGCCGTGAGATAGCCTTTCGGGAGGCAGGATTGCCTCACTTGTGTAAGGACTGGGATGAGGAGGACCTTAATCGGGGTAATGAAGATTTTCGGTAAGTAACAACATATTCTCTCAGCTACCCCACGGCAATCAGAATCACTCAGACTTTAGAATGTTTTAGCAGAAACTACGTTGTTGCAAACAGGAAAGCTGGTCTGAAAGCAATAAAAAATCGCCTGTGTGGGCATTTTCTTTTCTTTCTGTTTTTGCTGTTGAAAATGGTTTATTGGAAAGAGGAGCTAACAGAGAAAACATAATTAGAAATATTATGATTTATAACTCATTTATGGTTTTCTTAGGTCACCTTGCCCACAACATTCACTTGTACAATGTTGATGCCTGAAAGGTGGATAACTTTAAATGCCAGATTTGCTGCAATGATCTGCCTCCTAATTGTCTCACCATCTAATGAAAGTGTTATTAATCTTGTGCTTCTTTGCTTGCTCGGACAGTACATAGTAGTTGAGTTATTTGTCTGTATTAGAACTTGGCTGTGAGAAATAGTGAGAGATGACAAGAAAGTCTCAAGGTCTATATGAAACAATTATTTCCAGAAGATTGATGCTTTCTTCTGGGACCAGACTCTTTAACAATCTTTTGAATATAATGTGATGGAAAGGTACCCCCACAATCACATTGTTTCTCTGAGATCACTATGGTAGGGATTCAAGTGCTGACTGGGTGATGACAGGTGTATCTTCCTAGGAAACATTTATCTGATGCTCCTGATCCTCCATGCATGGCAGCAGCTGCCTCATAATCAGCCTGGTATTCAGAACAATGAAAACTTACGATGCTATGAAACCTCAGATTTATTATATTTGTTGAGCATGGAGCACTGAGTCTTTTTTTTTTTATTAAAAGAGACATTTCTGCTATTGTGGTAACACTCTTTCCTCTAAGGAAATGCTTTTCCTACTCAAATATCCAAGGTTGGTGTTTCATGCTTCAGTATTTACACAGGTTCATTTTGAATGGCTGACAAGGAGTATACAATTGTAGAAGTTATGCGATGTTTTATGAGGACAGCTGGCCATGGTAAGCCACCTAGCTAGCTGCAGGTCCATGCAAATCTGCTGTCTCAGTAAGCAGGCAAAAGTCACCAACATGTAGCTCAAGACTGTGCAGGTGCAGATTTAAGGACGAGTGGTAAGACTTAGTACCTATCGGTAATGTGGTGTGCTCACCACAAACCTCATGAATATTTTGTGCTTCTTCGCTACCGAGATATGAAAATAAGTATCCTGATAGTTAAGCACATACCTCATTCCAATTACAACTGTTTGGTGTAAAGCGAATGTTCATAATCTTTCCTTCATGATCGATTTTTATGTGTTTTCTTGGTTCAGGATTGACCTGTATCCTTTATTGAACATTTCTCCTGAATCAGAAAGTATAACATAGATTCTCTTTCCTTTCTGAAGACTACCTTTTCTCAGAAATGAATTGCTTTCTGTCTGAAGTAATTGTATATTGAGATTGGGTGCTTTCTTTGGAGGGAGTGATTGAAGCAAAATTTTGAAAAAAAGGTCATAATCATTTTTCACAATACTACCCACCTGTCCCCAGATACACTTTGCCATTCTTGCAGATGATTTGTAATACTCCCCAACTGAATTAACCAAAGGAGGAAATTGCCCTGTTAGAACAAGGGATTTGCCAGTGAGGCTGATGGCTGATGACGTCTGATGCCTCTTGATTGCTGTCTCTGTTGGTATTATTGGCACCATTGCAACTGTGGCAGCTCACTGTGTCACTGAGAGGCTGAACCCTATTGTTGCTGGTGAAATCAAATCACCTGTATCTTGAGTAATAAGATGTCAGGAATCTTTGAATTTCCTTGAGCCCTACAGCTCTGTGGGCCTCCATCTCTGTTATCTTGTTCAGCATCGCTTCATTGGTATGAAGGAGAAAGAGAGGTGGATCTGTAAAAGGGAGATTCATTATTTATAATTGGTCCTCATGTTTTAGATTTGTTAGCCTCAATCAAGATGATCTCCTAACAGCCAGACTAAGGCAATATTTATATGTTGCTAGATTCACAGTCTACTTATTACTTTATTCTTTAAACGCCTTCCATGCTGAGGATAGCTTGAAGTTGTCCTCACGCACAGTAGGCGTGTGCCGAGCTGACCTCACATATGAGACGGAAAATACCTCTGGTGTGCACAATAGAGGGAGTTCCTTTTTCTTCAGCCTCAGGAGCTGGGGAAGTTCCTCCCCAGCAGCAAAAAGCTTTTTTTTCAGTGTAATGATGGTTGGCGTGCATGGCACGCTGACATCATTACATTGTAAGTAAAAGTGAAATGAGACAATCAACTCATTTCGCTTTCACTGCTGTGGTGCTCGGGCTGAGATGCCGCCGAGCAATTCCGGGGCTTGGTGGCCATCTAGAGAAACCTACCAAACCCAGACATTTCAGAAAACTAGACACTCAGGGAAGTCCAGGGAGGTGTGTCTTGCATGGATCACCCAATGAGGTGGTACCATTTTTATCAGAAGACTTGGGGGGATTCTGGGTGGAAGGAAGTTTGTGGCTCCCTGCAGATTCCAGAACTATCCATCACAGAAATGTGAGGAAAATGTTTTTTTTCCGTCAAATTTAGAGGTTTGCAAGGGATTCTGGGTAAAATAACCTACTGGGAGTCATGCAATTCACCCCATCCTGGATTCTCCTAGATGTTTAGTTCTTAAAGATGTAGAAGTTGCTGGGGTTCCCTAGGTGACAGCTGAGCTAGGGTCAAAAATCCACAGCTACACACTATGCAAAAAACAGGTCAGTTTTTCGTGGTAAAATGTGATGTATCCATGTTGCGTTTTGGGCCATTTTCTCTTGCAGCTACTAGGCCTACCCACACAAGTGAGGTATCATTTTTCTCAGAAGACGTAGGGGAATGCTAGGTGGAAGGAAGTGTGTGGCTCCCCACCGATTCCAGAACTTTTCATCTCAGAAATGTGAGTAAAATGGGAATTTTTAAGTCACTCTATGAGGTTTGCAAGGGATCTCAGGTAAAACAACCTAGTGGAAGCCATACAAATCACTCCATCCTAGATTCCTCTAGGTGTCTAGTTTTACAAAATGTACAGGTTTGCTAGGTTTCTCTAGGTGCCGGATGAGCTAGGGCCCATAATTCACAGCTAGGCACTTTAAAAAAAGGGTCAGTTTTCAGTGGAAAAATGTGATGTGTCCATGTTGCGTTTTAGGGCTTTTTCTGTCACAGGTACTATCCCTACCCACACAAGTGAGGTACCATTTTTATCTGGAGACTTATGAGAAAATAGAATAGTAGAACAAGTGTTATTATCAATTGTTTTTCTCTGCACAAAGAGTAAGAAAGACGACATTTTGAGAAATGCCCTCCAACTCACATGCTAGTATTGGACAAATAGGCTATCTCCGAGTAACATGGCAAAATTGTGGTAATTTTTTATTTTTTTATTCAAGTCTGCCTGTTCCTGAAAGCTGGAAAGATGGTGATTTTAGCACTACACACTTTTCGTTGTTGCCATATCCAGTAAAAACATAAGACAGACACTTTCTCCTGCAGCACTCTTTTTCTATTTAAAAAAAATGTAGCTATATTTTGGGTAATATCTCTGTCGCTCCAGGGGAATCCTCAAACCCTGGGTACCTTTACAATTCCCAGGATGTTGGGAAATAAGAAGGCACATTTGGAGTGTGTTGGAAAGTGGGTTATTAGTAGTGGTAAATATATATTTGATACTGCCAATATTACCGCTAACACCATATAGGGCTCAGAATAGGTCTTAGAAAATTATTCCCGTGCTCAACCCTTGGCTTGGCTGCGAGCAGGCAGGCTTAACTTCAAAGAAAGGTATGTAAGCATCTAAAAACATCAATGCAGTAAATAATTAAGACACAATACTTAATATAAATCCAACACCAATTTATAAAACTAGGAAACTTTTATATCATTAAAATGACACCAAAACAAAAAGAATCCAAAGTAGGGAACCAGAGATATGAATTTTTAAAGATTTAGCACAATATAGCACATAGAAACCTATAGCGCCTATTGGAATATCTGGTAGCGCTAGACCGGGACAAAGTCAAAGTTTCAGGCCAACCACGATGGAGCTCTATGCGGCTACCCCTCGCGGTAGGTCTTGGTCAAAGTTTTTACCTTCTTTGAGGGTCCCAAAGTGTCCAAAACGTACTCCCAAGGTTCTGGAATCTCCACAATGGTCCTTGAAAGTTTGTGACTTCAATTCCCACAATCCACTTAGGCAAAACCCTTACAAACCCACTGGTAGGCTGGGGGGATTCTTGGTGGTGATGGTCCAGGTGAGATCTGTTAACCTGTAGCTTGCAAGGAGTCCACTCTTTAGTCCTTTTAAAGCAGGTTTGATCCACCGGGCTGTAGTTCCAGATTGTGCAGCAGGCACAGTCAGTCAGAGTGCAGGGCCTGACTGGTACAAATCAAACTTCCAGCATGGACTCTACTTCTTCCTTAAGTTTCCAGCAGCAGATCTGAGAGCCTCTGCCCCTCTCAGATACTTATTCTAAGTTCTCTGGGTCAAGTAGGAGGGCACTCCTGTCCAATGGGGTGCAGGGCAACAACCCGGAACATGAACATATCCTTTAAAGTGTGGCACTATAGTCTGCCAGAGAGCACTATTTGTCCCAAATTCAACATAACTGATTTTCAGCAGAGACACAAGATCTGTCTAGGCCCCCCTTCAGGATGGTTCCCCTCCATATTGTCCCTCCCTTTGGCATCTGCTCATTCTTTCCTTAATACTGCCATCTGGCTGGTGTGCAGGGGTGTAAATGAAACCGGCTTCTCTTACCTGTCTCCTCATTCTATTGAGGAATATTGTTTACAACCCCTCCCCCTGCTCTTGCATTCCTATGTAGCAGAACCCTGCCCCCTCAGAATGGCTCTCTAACCCCAGAGGCGACTTATCACATCATCAAAACAGCCTGACTAATCCACTTAACTCTGACCAATTAGGACAGACCACTAGAAGGCTGAATTGTGGCTTAGAGACAAGAAAGTCTTATAGCTTTTTATCTGTACATATTAGGATAAATTCAATAATAGTGTATTGTTGGATTCATCAATACCATTTGAGGAAGAACTTGGATGATATTTTTTATGACATCCTAGATGTTAGTTATCATTTAATAACTTCTTGCATTTTAACCTATGTGGCTGGGGATGTGCAATGGGGAAAATGAACTGGGCAATTTCTCCAACATCAGGTCTTTTATAAGGTCCCTGCCTATATCTACAGGACCCAACACCCCTGGGATACCTAGGGGAGACTTTAAGGGTTCGGAATATGTAGAAAGATAGCAGATCATCACTCTTCAATGATCCTAGCACAAATGTCGATTTTGGGAAGCACTTCACTGCAATGTGGGGAGTGAAATGTGTAATTTCAGTTACCCACTGGCATATAAAAAACATTTTATAAGGATCTTTCTTATAAATACCTGTCCCCCACCCCTGGAACACCTATGGGAGACCCTGGGGCTAAATAATAAGCCAAAACATTGCAGTTTATTAATTGTAAGGTGGCCCAAACACCAAAGTTGAGTTTGGGCACACTTTGCATTTTAAATGCAGTTTTGCAACACTGACCTCAGGCCTCAGCAAGGCACGCATGCGTGTGAAGAAAGAGCTGCTGGTCTCTAAACTGCCCTGCCCTATTATGTACTAGTACCTTATTGGGGAGGTCAAGCCAATCATAGGGGTCCCCTAACCAATATGTGCACCCTATTGTATGTAGGTGTTTCACTGTAATTCAAGGGTCTTTTCAGCGTAACACCGACCCTGGGTCTGGTTAGCCAGAGTCCAGGGACAGTCAGAGTGAGTTACCACCAGTACCTGTCAGTAAAAAATGGGGGATGCCCAGGACACAAGGATGACTATGCAACAGTGTGGATAGCTGATATGGGAAAAAGTGATGGAGGGCTATGCACGAATTATCCCAAATATCCAAAAATGACTTAGCACTATTGGGGGGGAGGCCTAGCAGAGAAAGGGTTAAGGACTTCTCTGAAGTCGTGTCGTCTGTCTTTTAGAAGGTTCTTTTGAAATTTCCGCATAAGCATCTCTCAGATACCCTGATGCTGTAGCTCTGGCTGTCTTGAAAGTTATGTCTGCATGCTGTGCACTTTTCTCCCCATGGCATCCAGCCTTATACTATAATGTCCGGATGTACTGAAGTAATCAAAGCTGAGTACAAGTCATATGTTCTGGAGAGATGATTACAAGATCTGGATGAGGATCCCCTTGAAGGAAAGTCAGCTCTGGCCAAGGGGGCAAGCATTTTTTTCCATTTACTGGGAATCACAGTATTTGTAGTGGCTGTGGTGAGATTCATTTTCATGGCCGACTTCAAAAAGCTAAGTACCATCAAAAGTATATTTTTTCAGAAGGGACGGTAAATGCACATACTTCTGCTTAACTTTTCTCAGTAGCTCATTTTTTAAAGGAGTTCTCTTTCAACCTTTTCGCACACAAGATGTTATAATTTGATACTCAGGAGGTTGTGGAAGGGCATGAGATTTTTTAGAGTTTCCTGGAATGGCATGAGGACCACATCTTTTTTGGTGGTGAAAGCACATAATTAGATTAGCTTGGTGAATGTAACAACCTTGATAGAGGGGGCTCAGTATTCAATATACTCTATGCAGACAATAAGCAGCGTGGCAAAGGTGAAAGGTGGTTGTCAATAGCTGCCGAATCAAGCCCTGGTTATACGTCATTAAGCATTCCAATCAATGAAGGTTGGTAATGACTTTTTAATTTTGGGCCAGATGTATGACCATTTTTAGTGGTTGCAAGCGGGAAATCGCGCCATTGGCGACCACTAAAAATGGTTGTAGCATGTACACAGCCAATTTTGCGACTCAGTAACCTATTACCGACTGACAAAATAGGGTTTGCGAGTCGCTATTAGGAAGGGGCATGCCGAGTGTGTCTCTTCCTAATAGCGAGTCGCAGGGGAATGTATGATTATTTTGGACTGCAAATGCAGTCGCAAAAAGAAATTGCGGTTACCACCAACTTCGAGTTGGTGATAAGCCATTCACAAACGGGAAGAGGTCCCCTAGGGACCCCTTCCCTTTGTGAATGTTTTAAAAAATATTTTTTAAAAGCAGGAACTGGTCCCATGGACCCCTGCCTGCCGTTAAAAAAATTAAAAGAAAACGTTTAATTTTTTTTCTTTTAAAGAAAAACGGCCTCCATTTGAAAAAAATACATTACTTCATTAAAAAAAGCAAATACAGACATGGTGGTCTGCTGTCCCCAGCAGGCCACCATCTCTGATATGTGAGATTCCTAAGGGATCGCAAATTGTGATCTAACTTATTAATATTAATGAGGTCGGTCTTAGCGACCCCATTAAGAACGTCAAACAGTGTTTGAGACACTGTTGTACATTCCATCTTGCGAGTCACAAATTGCGAGTCACAAATCGTTGCAATTTGAGACTCGCAAAATGGAATGGTTATACATGTGGCCAAGTTTCTTAATGCGAAAGTACTCAATCAACCAAACAAGACTGACTCACTTTTATTCTAAATACGATCTTTGACAGACAGCTGAGCAATGATACATGCATCATTGCTGTATGAAGGCATTAGCCACCTCTTGCTTTGGTCAAGGTATGCCAGTTATGCAGTGCTCCTTACTTGTGTTTTGTGAGTATTCACCAAGGAGGGGGCTGCAGCAACCATTGAACTGCTCCGAGGTCGGGGAAGAGGTGCAATGTCTGGCTCTTGGGGTTTCTCTGGCTTCTCCTCCAGCATTTGCCGCAGTCGCTGAAAGTAGTACATCAGGGACCACTGTGTGCCTTCCTCAGACCAGTGTGGCTGCAGTAGACATCGCAATACAGCCACATCAAAGTAGGTGGCATGGCGGGACTTTTGGCATGGAGGTATCACTACAGAAACTCTGATTGAAATAAAAGATACAAGGAAAATGATTACCAATACTGAGCTTTAAAGGTATATATCAATGTCATTATAGGTATAATTGTGTAGTTCTCTCTTATATACCAGCACAGACAAACCTCCGATGCCTCTCTTTACATCAAATAATTTAGAAAGAAACTGAGAGAAAGAAGTGTGTTTTTCATATTTAACATACTGCAAATTAACATTTATGAGAAGTGCATATACAAATACAGCAAGCATTGGCAATGCAAGTACGTCTAGCCATTTGGCTACAACTGCAGACCTTTTGACTGTGCAGTAGGAGCAACAAGGAAGAAAACAAAAGCGCATCTGTATGCTTGAAAAACAAAGTTGTTCATTACTTAAATATTTACAAAGAAATACATTTTATATGTGGCATCCTCATAGATCCAGAGGTTATCCAAGAAAATCCCTGTTAGACAGCAAGGAGAGAGTCTGACCTTTTATGTACACTTCCATGCTGATTTTCTTCCTAATCCTAAAAAATCCCAAAACATCCTTAGTCAAGCATTTGTAGGCCCTTCAATTAATAACATATATTCACCATAGCTGCAGCAATAGGCTTTATAAATCACCCTTTCAGTCTTTGTGCACCAATCTGCATTTCTGTACCACAATTCTGTTTTAGGTGCCTCAGAACTGTTTCATCTAAGTGTAACATCACTGCTGGCCAAGTTTATGAACAGTTTCTGATCCCTTGTCAGATTTAGTTTTTGTGAAGTGCTGATTAACGTCAAGTTATGTGCAAGCCTTAATGATCTGCCAATCACACCCTCTGTGTTTTTTTCAGTATCGGACCAGTCTGCCCAAATAGTGGAACCTTCTTGCAATGTCTGTTAATAAGTTCACATCTACCCCTGGCACCTGTCATTACTAGCCCTTTTAAACTGCAAAAGCTCAACTCTAGTGTAGTAGACTCTATGCATAATCTTAAAATGTGCCAGGGGGAACCTCCTATATATTTATAATTCTCTAAACCGTGATAGGGCTTCTTGCCATCTCACATCATTCAGTGTCCCCATATCCTTCTCCCACATGGCATAAGTGTCTATCCTCCAGTTGGAATGTATCTGGGATATCATCTTCAAGCGATACACACTTTCTGATAGCATGTCACATTTACAGATATTTAAAATCAAGCATTTGGCATTTCACCCTCCTTCATTCCTCCATAAAGAGCATGTGGGTGGTTTCCATCTTAAATATGTGCTTGTGTATAGTGAGTGTGGGAACTGCTTACAAGGACAATTCCCATTCCATCATCATTATATTTAACCAGAAGAATCTGAGCGGTGTTAATTAGAGTAGAAGGTATAGTCATACATTTTCCAAATATGATCCAAAGCTTCTTGTACATAGGACACAGTTTACCATTTGCTATCAAATTGCAGCCCTCACAAAATTCCCATTTTAATACCATGCTCAGACAAAAAAACACAAAGCCAGTAGCAAAGCATTAATAATGCCGCAATGTACTTTGTCTGGTTCATACAAGCAATCCAGAGCCATTAAAAAGTAACTCAGAGGGTAGCTCTAATCAGCAATAACTGCATAATTCTGCCTAATGCAAATCAAATGCTTACATTTTATATACCTGACCCCATAGTGGTTATGGAAAAAGAACACAGCACCTGACACTAGGTGCCTTTGTTGAGGAGTGGTGGTGGGGTACTTTCTACACAGTGTGTGGAGCTGTGTGTTCCTTCGCCCCTACTAGGACACCTTTTAGGCACCTGGACACTTACCCTGCCACTTTCCTGTGACCTCCGGTACCTGCTTGTTTCAGCCTGATCCAGTGACTTTGCAGTTGCCCGGGTTTTCCCACTCATCGTTCATCCCGCCAACAGAAGCCTCACCTACCCCAAGTCCTACTTAATGCAGGCCACAGCACAGCCACATCAGGAGGCACCAAAACACCTAGCCTGCCACTTTCTTGTGGCCTCCAATTCCTGCTTGTTCCAGCCTGATTCAGTGACACCCCTGCTGCCTCGGTTTTCCTGCCCAGGTTTTCCCACTCACTGTTCTTCCTGCCAACAGAAGTCCTCCCCACCCCAGGACTTATTGGTCAAGACTGATTTGCATATGGCTGGGTCCAAACTGGAATGGCATGGTGAGTAGCTGAAAGCCCGAAACCGGCCCTAGGATGTTTGTTTCCAGTCCAGGGAGGACCTGGCCTGGCAGTTCGGGCTGGACTGCTCCCATTGGGCGCAGGGTCAAGACTGATTTGCATATGGCTGGGTCCAAACTGGAATGACATGGTGAGCAAAAAAAAAATGGATTTAGGCCCAGATCTCTATACTGGGGTGAATGTATGACATTGTTCTGCATTCTGTCCATCAATTGTTCTTTTTGCATTTGTCACCCGAGGACTTACTCAATGCAGGCTGCAGCGCGACCACATCAGTGGGCACCTGGACACCTAGCCAGCCACCTGCCTGTGGCCTCCAACTACAGGACTCCACCCACTCCAGGACCCACTTAAAGCAGGCCACAGCATAACCGCACTGCAGACATTCTGCTGGCGTGCCAAAGGCTGGCCCGTATGTGCAAGTCCGCAGATGGACAGCTGTCAGCGACAGGACACCTGTTCTTCCCGCACCTGCAGATACACCATTGCCAAGCTCTACACCCTCGACCCTGGACACCACAACAAACACTACCACCGTGCTAACCCACGATCCACTGTAGGACCTTTCACCTACATCAACTCGCATACACACTTCTCAACACATGCTCACTATGCAAAAACACCAGCGAGATTTGGGACCTCATGTCCACCCTTATACCCAATGTCCCTTTCCTCACTGAGACCTAGCTCAAACCCACTTCCATGCCAGACATTGCCACCGCAATACCCAAACGATACAAGATCACCCACCGAGACAGCATTGAGAAGCCATCATACACAAGGAATCCATCCAGTGCACCACCACAAATGACGACATCACCGCCGCCATGGTCTCCTCAACTTCCGACTCCAAACGGACAGCAAAACCACCCCCAGGAGCACCCTTGCCTACCGTCCTCCAGGACCACGCCCAGTCTTCTGCAATATCATCACCAACTTTATCGCCACCCTCACCAGAGACTATAACAAATAAAGTTTCCTCTGTGACCTCGACTTCCATCTTGCACAATGACATCAACACTATCAAACTCCTCGACAGCATGAATGACACAGTATTCACGCAACTCGTCCATGCCCCCTCGCACACTGCAGGTCACACACTAGACCCCATATTCATCTCCAGTGACCGCATCAGGTACAGCCACACCATGGAACTCACCTGGACTGACTACTCCATCATCCACTTCAAGATCACCAGCTCACAGACCTCCGCCCCCAGTCTGCCCAACCCCCTCACCACAGATGGAGCAAGTCTCAAAGGACACATGGATCAAGGCCCTCAACGCCACCCACACCATCTACTCCAACAACCTGGACTAGAATGTGAGAAACTTTGACAACTGGATTGCCAACTGCACCGACAGCGTCGCTCCCACTGGTAACAACACCCATAGAAGGTCCGCCAAGCAGCCTAACTAGTACACTGAAGACCTCAAAACTGCTAAAGGACACTGGGAACAACTGGAAAGGAGATTGCACACCAGCAAAGACACAACCAACAAGACTGCCTTCAAAACAACTCTCAACCTCTATCACAAATAGTTGGGAGAATTGAAGAAAAAGACCTTAGCCTCATGCATCGAATCAAGCTCCAATAACAGCAAAGAACTCTTCATCATCACAGAATTCTCTAGCTGATCAGCGGCAACAAACAACATTATCGCCTCAGCTCTGCAACATCAACAGAAACTTCAAACCCAGCCCAAAGCCACTGACTTCTTCAAGCAGCACAACAACCCCACTATCACCACAGACATCTGAATAATCGAATGGAGCCAACTCTCCCCATAGGACACCGCCTCCATCATGTACCTAGTCCACTCAGGGGCCCCAGTTAACCCATGCCCTCACTACATCTTAAACCTAGGTGAAGCCAGAATCAGCCACTTGCTCGCTACCTTGTTCAACACCTAAATTGCCACGGCCACTTTCCCCGAGGACTAAAGACACACAGAAATCAACACCATATTAAAGAAGCCATTGGCAGACCCCAGCGAACTCAACAACTACCGACTGATCTCCCTGCGCCCCTTACCCAGCCAAAGTATTAGAAAAAGCTATCAACCAACAACTCTTCCCACATCTGGAAAGGAATCCCCTACTCCTCCCAATCCAGATTTCGCAGCAACCACAGCCCTCATGGGACTCCACTAGTTCCCTGAACAGAAAAGATGCCAGTTCAAGCTCCTGACCTATGCATATAAGGTGCTACAGAACTGCGGACCCGCCTATTCAAACCACCGCCTGAACTTCCATCAGCCCACCAGACATCTCTGTTCTGCGTCCCTTTCTCTACACCTGAACACCACATCCGACAAAGCAGATGCGGAGGCTGCTCCTTCTCCTACCTAGCAGCGAAGACATGGAGTAAACTACCTTATCATCTACAGATCGACCCATCTCTTCCAGAGTTCCATAAATCGATGAAGTCCCAGCTTTTCAGCTAATGCCTGGATGCCCTCCTGGGTGACAAGTAACGCTCTACAAAACTACTTATTGATTGATTCAGGAAGCCCTTAGTGATGTCATTGGTTGCATGATAGGCCTTACCTCTAAGATGGCCCTCCTGAATATGAGAGACGATAAAGGGTTTACATGCTGAACAGACACTGGTGAGATTTGGCCTAGTGATAAGAAAGAGAGATATTGCTCGTCAGTTGCAATAAGCAATGGCCGCCTCGCTCGGTGGTATGGAGGGCCAAAATTGACTTACTCAGCCTAAGGCACAAACCTATGTATGAAGCCCATTGCTGACACAGTAAATATGCAAGGGTATGGTTAAAATGGTAACTGTATTGAGATGATGATAGTTAATTGTACCCTTGATATTTGAGATCTATTTGCTTTCACTATGGTGATGGGTCAGAAATTATTTATGGTTATGACAATGCCTTTTTAAGCCATGAATAGGATAATTACTGAGTGAACATGTTGTGTTTTTTTTCTTTTAGTTTACTGTTTAACACAAAGAAAATTTAATAAAAAGATCAATGGCTAGCCCAATGGATAGACGGGAGGGGTCTGGTGACACTAGATACCAGGGTACTTGTGGACTCACAAGGGCTACTGCTGGCAAAACTTTTAAATCCTAAGATTAAGATCCATGCGCTTTGGGCTCTTTTGCAGGTAGAGTTGAAATGTTGGTAAAGGTGCCTCTGACGCACGGTAGATGTCTCCCTTTATGCAACAGACCTCCCCCTGGTGGACTTTCCACGTGGAATGCCCCTACTCCCTTCACAGCCTGTCAACTGTGAGACTGGATGGCGAGAGGCATACTAATGGTTCATGACTGCTTTCAAGCTAGGGAGTTAATCCCATTAGATGATTTCCTTGCACTCCATGATCTGCCCCCTGGTCAGTTTCAAAATTATCGTGCATTGATAGGCACTTTCAGCGCTTTGTGGCGGGGAGGTGGTCGAAAGCCGGACACACATGCAGTTTTGCAGGCGATTGTAACATTGGGGTCGGCATGTCACCTAGTCAAATGGCTATGTAGGGCGCTCATGGAAATGGCCATACTGCCCCTACGACACACACAGGAGAAATGGGATGTCTTAGTGGGCTGGGAGTTGTCTGACGCAGAGTAGGGCAGAGTCATGAGCAGCCCGAAGAAAATTTCTAGAAATACTAACTTCAAGTTTACGCAATTAAAGTTTCTGCACATGACCTATCTCACCCCCATAGACTTCATATTATGTATGGGAACCTGGGACAGCAATGCCCGAGATGTGGTACACCAGATGAGGGATTCGCACATATGGTGTGGGACTGCCCAAGCTTGCGTGATTACTGGAGCTTCATTGTAGCGGTGCTCAATGAGGTGCTAGCACGTTCATTGCCATGTACAGCAGAGGCCTGCCTGCTGGAATTATTCCACAGGCCTAAAGCTTAGAAAGTGGGCACTAAATTTGTAGACCTAGTGCTTGTCTTAGCGCGAAGGCGTATCGCCCTCTGTTGGCAGAAAGAATGGGACCTAGAGTGGTGGATTGGAAGCGAGATGTGGATGCCTGGGCCAGGGCAGAGGAGAGAGCATTAATGAAAGAAGATAAAGAAGGGGTGCGGCGATGACCAATTGCGGGGCTGTGGTCTGAATTATGCAGGCATGGATGATAGGAAGAAAGATGATAGGGAAAGCCCCCCTCGAGGCAACCAGACTGGGAGCAGTTAGCAGAGAGCCCCGAACCTCCTTCCTCAGGCCTAGATGGGTGAGAAGGGAAAACCCAGATGAATTCAGAGAATCCCCCACTCATCTACATAGTAGTCCCAGAGACCCTCATATGTTAAGGAATAGTAAACACCACACAGATGTGAACCTGAATATCTAGCATGTATGCTGACCTCAGGATGCCATGTTTGTTACAATGTTTATTATTTTACACGTTGCATTATGATCACTTGTGTCTTATTGAAACATCTGGTATGTGGCAACAATCAAAACTCCTCTGAGGAACACAGTGAGAAAAAGGCAATGAGTAAAGCTCTGAAATTACAATTATTGGGAATGTCTATGAGCTCCATGAATAATACCCTTGAAGTATTTTTGATCCTTGAGAACTGGATGAACCAAATTGTTGTCTTCTCCTATGATGCACTAATGTACATGTACATGTTTTTGTATAAAAATGCTAATAAAGAGATATAAAAAAAAAAGATCTTTAAAAAAATCAGTGAGTGCCTGTCCCACTAGTACCCATCCTAACAATAGCATTTATTGTGAGCAAAAGCTGTAAAAGGTATCCCAGTAAAAAGTTTAAAAATGTTCAGAAGCCAAGCTAGAAAATGTTTATTTTAGTAAGCAAGGTATTTTCTATTCTACAAGTCATGTCTAGGATAGTTGTACTCATCCCTATCCGTACTCCTCCAAATCAATCCTTTCTCTCCTTTATTATTTTTGTAACATGCACCACTCCAAGACCAGAGGGTCAGTGCAGAAGATGTTGGTTGCCTCGACATTGATTTCCAAGCACTCTCAATGAAGTTGCATATCCATCTGCAAATATATGTTAACATTAGGGGTGCTATTCCACTTAAGGATAAGAGTGAAGGGAAAATTCCATATCAACCTGGCATTCTATTGTCTATAACTTTGTAATTATGTAGGCATGCCACCTGGCAAGCACATTTCTAGGATTGTTAAGAGTCATTCTGACGTTGTTTATCAACACTCTGGGGGATATGTACCACAGTGTGAGATTTCATTGAGGAAGAAATTATCACTGAATCAGGAGGAGGATCTGATCTCAAAAATAGATGGTCTTGTTCCAGTGCATTATATTTTTTCATCAATTTGGAAGGTGCAGCTCTCGCAGACGTTGGTGCCAGAATCCCTGTGATGAAAAGTACAAAATAATCACTGACCAGTGGTAGGAGTTGGGATAGGGGCATTCAACGTGGTATCTCCCTTTACCAATGCTTAATTAAAGGTACTAATATCATCTATTGGTGAGAATCCAAAGGTGCGAAGAGTAATCTCTAATAGAGGAATGCATAGAGCAAGACTTTGATGGTGAATAGTGTCATTGCCTAGAGATTCTGCATGAAGATGATCGTTCACTACAACATCTGTGGCATCCTGACAGAGATCTACATATTGTTGGGGATCTTTCTGGAGATCTAGATCTAATACATCCCCTTTTCCATGAAGTATCTTTATGCACAGGCCTTGATGGAACCACGAGTGGTGACCTTCCTTGCTGTGGAGAAACAGGAGCAGCCAATAGCGCTGGTAAAAAGTGCAGCAAACACAGGCCTTTGGGGTGAAGGAGTGGGGGACAGACTGACCACAGGGGTCACATCCCTCATGGGTGAGTACACCCTGGAACCCTTTGAATGTGAGGAGCCTGCGGTGATTATCTCAATGTCAATGGAGGTATTGGTCTCAACATAGATGGCTCGATGTCGATTTGCAGTGGCTTCTCAAATAAGATGGCAAGGTACCATGTCTCGATGGCAAGTACGTGGCTTTAGTATCTGTTCTTAACGTCATAGGCCTCAATGTCGACCAGAAATGTTTTTTATGTGATTTCCTGCGCTCTTTACATCAACCCCTTGGGCAGTCCGTAGAGCAAAATGAAGGAACAGCAGAGGTAAACAGCAGAGGTAAGTGGATAATTTTATCCTCATCTCTTTTGTCATCCCTAGGTTGTTTCCTGAAGCCTCTCTCATAGACTGAGCAGGTTGATCCTCCGTCTATACTTCATGGTTCCGGATTCATTTAGACATCAGTTTACAATGTGTGCAGTCTTATGGATGGTGATCTTCAGGAAGACATGATGCAGGGGTCATAAGGGTCTGATCAGGCTTTTTTTCTTGCCAAAAGCACGGCACTTCACAAAAAGTGCTGGCATTCTGACTGAAAAGTATGGTGAATTTCAGTAAAACAAAAATGAAAAACCTCTCTAGTCCTAAGGGAGATCAAGCAAGGTTGGTTAGAAAAGGTCTGATAAAGGGTTTTAGAGAAAATAAGCCAAAAAGGGCAACCTTGGTGCTCCAGGGTCCTGTCAACAGAAGCCGGAACAATGAACTGACCTATCTGTTACCCTGATGCATGATGGGATACTGGAGTAAGAGTGAGACCCTTAAAGGCAAAGTGCCAATTTAAATGGTCTAGCTGTGCATTCTATGTGCTAGCATTGCCCCACATTCCCTCCTTCATTTTCACTTTATAAAAAGAGGTTTGCAACTGCGATTTCTAGTTAATTTAGATACAGTGACTATATTAATACAATTGGAAATGCTTTTAAAAATGAAACATAAATGAAATTTGACCATTTCTAGCCATTTTGGGTTTCAAAGCCTATTATTTTTATACATATATGCAACTTTTCATTTTTTAATAGAGCTTGCACATATATAAGTATATATTTTACAAAGTGCTCTGGTATCCCAAATATGGGTGGGACAATTTAGTGATTATAACTATTGCTGAGGTTCAAACACACAAAAGGTGATGAACCACTGCTAATCTCTCAGGATAGCATTCCAATCCATTAATCTTTTGCCGACCGTGCCACCTCAGTTTGAACCCAGTAAATCAGTCTCGACCATGCTCTCATAGGAACAGTCTAATCTGAACTTTGAGGTCAAGTCCTTTTTAAAGGAACCCAAAACTGGATTTGCCCTGCTGGGTCCAAACTGAAATGGCATGGTTAGCAAAAGAATATAGGGTTAGGATGCTACCCAAAGCGACTGCCATTGGTTAGCCAAATAAAGTAATCCTCCCATCACCTTGTGTATGTTTTATGTACGCCCTAAGTAGACATGAGTCCTACTGGAACCAAGCTGTACCTGACTGAACTGATGAGGCATATAAAATTAGTTCCTGTACACTATGGTTCTCCAGTATTATCTTTCATAGATTCACATGCTTGTATCTTCCTAGTCGTCATGGTGGGAGTCTCACGGTAACAGAATGACCACAGCAGTATTAGAAAAAACTGCATAGCAAAATCTCATAGGGAATTATCTTATTTGGTAACCAAACCTCATCCTTATTTGGTCCAAGACTCAGCCAATCGGCTGCCAGCCCTGACATCACACTCCCCAGCAGAGCCTTCCTGCCTCAAATTTCCAGCCCCGAGTGTGAGACTAGGATACATCTAGAGATAATGAGGTTCTGCCTGAGAAATGGGGAGGTGGGCGGACCGCATATGAATCTATGAAAGATAATACTGGAGAACCATAGTGCACAGGTAAGTAACTAGTTTTTTCTCCAGTATTCAATCTTTCATAGATTCACATGCTTGTATCAGAATAGCAAGCAGTCCTTATCCCAAACTGCATTTCCAGGATAGAGCCCCCAATTAACAGTGGGCTCTGTTTCTTTGTATAGAATGTTAACATACATTACAGTTTTCAAAATATATCAGAAAATCATTAGTTGAGAAGATATATATATGTTTGTAATATGCAAATCAAAACATTTGCCTAAATATACATATAAATATATATCTATATATACACATCCAATTATATTATAAAAAATACCTTAATGAAATAGATGCCGTAGAACCGCCTGTCCCACTGCTTTTTTCCATGTTGTGTCCAGACAATAGTGTTTGGTGAAGGTGTGCGCATTTCTCCATGTCGCAGCTCTGCAAATGTCCGGCAAT
Source organism: Triturus cristatus (assembly GCF_964204655.1). NCBI lineage: Eukaryota > Metazoa > Chordata > Amphibia > Caudata > Salamandridae > Triturus > Triturus cristatus. Next base: position 654,977,457 of record NC_140584.1, read on the forward strand.
GACACTCCTGCGAATAGAGCCGTAGAAGTTGCCATCTTTCTTGTGGAGTGCGCACGTACCTTGGCTTGTAAAGGTTTTCCAGCTTTAACATGAGACAAGGAGATCGCCAAAGTTATCCACCTTGAAATACTGGATCTGGAGAGTGCCAAACCTTTCCTAGGGCCAGAAAAGGCTACAAAGAGCTGATTTGTTTTTCTGAACGATTTCGTCTTATCAATGTAAAATTTCAGACATCGTTTAATGTCCAAAGAGTGTAGAGCTCTTTCTGCAGATGATGAAGGGTCTTTAAAAAATGTAGGTAAAACCACTGGTTCATTCAGATGAAAGCTGGAGGGGACCTTAGGAATAAACTTTGGATTCGTTTTCATAATAACTCTGTCCTGCCTGAATTGTAGAAATGGTTCTGCAATTGAGAAGGCTTGGATCTCGATGACCCTTCTTGCCGACGTGAGCGCTAATAGTAACGCTGTCTTCCATGAGATAAATTGCAAATCCGCCTTATGTATTGGCTCAAATGGCGGTTTCATTAGCTGTGCAAGAACCGTATTAAGCTACCAAGGAATTACTGGTCTTTGAATTGGAGGAAACATTCTGAAAAGTCCTTTGAGGAATTCTTTAATAACTCTTTGGGACCAAAGAGATGGTCAGTCAGGAACTCTTGTGTACCTTGAAATAGCGGCCAAATGTACTTTAATAGACATATGAGAGAGTCCAGATTTGGCCAACATTAACAGATATGGAAGAATTTGATCTGAAGAGACTTGAAAAGGATGTAGACCTTTAGATGCACACCAATGACAAAACCTTTTCCATTTAGCCGAATATGTTTTATTTGTAGAGATTGCTCGAGATCGTGACAGAATCTCCCGGCATTCTTGAGAAATATTCAACAGTTGGAACTCATGTTCGTGAGGTTCCATGCTGACAAGTTCAGCAATTTCAAATTTGGGTGCAGTATCTGGCCGCTGTTCAAAGTGATTAGATCGTGCACCAATGGAAACTGTATCCTGGGTGTCACTGAGAGTTTGAGAAGTTCTGAGAATCACGCTTGTCTCGGCCATGCTGGGCAACCAGAATCAGATGGCACGGCTCTGATTTCATCTTTCTCAAGACCTTTGATATTAGAGGAAAGGGGGGAAATGCATACGCAAACATCCCTGTCCAACACATCTGTAGCGCATTGCCCCACGAGCCTTTCTGTGCAAACCTGCTTGCAAAGTTTTATCATTTTGAATTGTGGCGATCCGCGAACAGATCTAGCTTTGGAGTGCCCCATAGTTTGAATACTTTGAGAATTTGCTTTTGGTTCAGTTCCCACTCGTGAGAAATCTTGGACGATCTGCTCAGAATATCTGCCCTTGTGTTGTCTACCCCTGCAACATGTTGTACTTGAAGTGAAATGTTGTGGATTAGAAGCCACTTCCAGATTTCTTGCGCTTGCTTTGACAATATTTTTGATTTTGTACCCCCTTGTTTTAGAAGGTAAAACATGGATGTTGAGCTGTCCGTCTTTACCAGTACTGTTGAACCACGAATCCTGGGAAGAAATGCTTTTAGACCCAAGAAAATAGCCTTTAGCTCCAGCAAGTTGATGTGGAGCTGCGTTTCGCTCTTTGACCAGTGACCCTGAATTTCGAGCTCCTGCAGATGCGCTCCCCAACGTTGAAGCGAAGCATCTGTCATCATTACAAAACTGTAGTTCTGTGGTTCGAAAGTCAGTCCTTCCGCTAAATGATCTCTGATCTTCCACCATGACAGGGCCTTTAGGATCTGAGGAGTGATAACTATTCGATCTTCGAAGGATCCCTGAGACTGAATCCATTGCTTGTCTTGCAGTTCTTGAATAGGTCTCATATGTAGTCTGCAATTGGGAAGTAGGGGGATACAAGAGGACATCATCCCCAACAACGATTTGTAGGTTCTTACTGAAATGGACTTTTTTATTTGCAAATGCGACGTCAGCTTTATGATCTTTGAATACGCTCCTCTGAAGGATAAGCCTTCGCCTCCGATGCGATGTCATGAGATGTTGGGCTTCTCTGAACGAACCACCTTTTATGAGCCAATCGTCTAGATAAGGGAACATTTGGTGACCTTGAAGTCTTAGATGTGCTGCTACTGGCGCCATACACTCTGTAAAGATTCTCGGCGCCGACTTTAGACGGAAAGGCAATACTTTGAATTGATAATGGCGCCCCGCCACCATGAAGCGCAGACATTTTCTGTGATTTATATGGATTGGGAAATGAAAATAAGCATCTAAGAGGTCCAGGGATGCCAAATAATCTCCTTTGCCAATCAAAAGGATTATTTCTTGCAGGGATAACATTCGAAAAGATTTCTTTTTGGATGAATTTGTTCAGACCTCTCAGGTCCATTACCTGCCTCCATTTTGATGTGTCTTTTTTCTTTATTAGAAAGAAATGCGAATAAAAGCCTTTTCCTCGTTGAAGGTGCGGAACTTCTTCTATTGCTTCCTTTTGCAGAAGAGGTAAAACTTCTTCTTTGAGGGCTAACAGATGTTCTTGTTTCCTGTGTATAGGAGGATGATTTGGTGGCTTTTGTATGAACTCCAGGGTGTGGCCATGTTGAATCACATCCAAAACCCATCTGTCTGTTGTTATCGACAGCCAAGCTGGATAAAATGAGGACAGATAATGATTGCTGCTGTTCGAACAAGTGGCGGGTGCCTCGACAAAGTCATTGTCGTCGATTGGATTGTTGTGATTTGCCTCTCGCAGATGATCTCCCTCTGGACTGTAGTTGATAGGTGTTTGATGAACGGATTTGCTGATTATTTGAGTATTGGCGATATCCCTGCTGATTGTACGGCTGATATCTATTTGATTGGAAAGAAGATCTTTGCATGAATTGTCCTCTGGATCCTCTCCTCCGAAAGGACTGGAACCTGCCCTGCTGAAGAGATCCTAACGCACGCGCTGTATCCGTGTCAGCTTTAATACTTTGGAGTGCATCATCCACATGTTTTCCGAAAAGGTTCTCTCCGTCAAATGGCATGTCCACTATTTTCACTTGCACTTCTGGTCTAAAAGAAGTGGCTTTAAGCCACCCTTGTCTTCGTAGGGCCACTGCACCTGCCATTTGACTGATCGCCACTGAAGACAAATCCATAGCAATATGTTTATGGATTCCGAGGCCGCCCGAGCCCCATCCTGTAAAATAGCAGCCGCCTCTTCTTTCTTATCCTCTGGTAAATGAGATAGTAAGGGTGCTATATCAGACCACATCTGCCTATTGAATCTGCTGATGAGGGCTAACACATTCGAGGCTTTTATGGAAGACACTGCCATTCCAGCAAAACGCTTCCCTGCACCATCCATTCGCCTCCCTTCTTTATCCGGGGGAACTGCTGATGTAGCAACCGGATTTTTGGAGTGCCTTTGGGCGGCCTGCACCACCACAGACTCCGGTCGCGGATGTCCAATTAAACAGGCCAGAGAAGATTCTGGGGCTCTATATTTCTTTCTATCCGGTGGACTGAGGCAGCTACTGAAGCCGGGTGCCTCATTATTTTTAATCCTTCTTCACAAATGTGAGCGATTATCGGTATAGACCTAATGGATTTCCGTGAATCCTCTTTGAAATCATAGAGGAAACACTCGGCTTCTTGTACTGGAAGCAGAAGCTCAAATCTTTTTGACACTTTCTCCATGATATCATGGAAACCTCCTATGTCTTGTGGCGGAGAATTCGCCAGTGAAGGAGATGGAGACGGAGTAGTTGGAAGAATATATTGGTCCCATTCATCCTCAACCTGAGCATCCTGTAGAAGTTCTCCTTCTTCCGGTTGATCCACGTCACTTTCCTCTAAATCGTCCCTAATTGTCACAATAGGAGGAGATTGAATTTTCTGAGTTGTACTCTTGGGAGAGGAATGAGGTGGTTGAACTTGAGCAGGCTTATCTGAAGTTTTTGACGCTTGAGTATTAGCGTCAGGAAAACGTCGATAGTAATCATTTATCATAAGCCGCAAGTCAGTTACTAGGGAAATCGGCATTGAGATAGTGTCCCCTCTAAAATCAGGCTGAGGTTCTTCCTCCTCTTCGTAGTCATATGTGTGCTGAAATGACTCATAACTCCTTGAATCCTGTGCAGGACGATCTTGGAAAGAGAAGACTTCCTGAACCTCCTGATATTCTTCATCGTCAGTCTCCTGGCTCTTAATTTGAAGTTGAGATGGGCTATATGCCACTCCTGAAGACTCTTCGTCTTCTGACTGCAATTCCAGGAGATTAGATGGAGGAAGCGGATAAATCTTTGTCCAGGCTGTAAAATCTGATGATTTCTTCTTCTTCGTCGATGAGCCCGTCGACGATGGAATAGATTTTAAAGAGATTGTCTTTGCCTTGGGAGACTTAAAGGATGCCGTCGATGGAGCTCCCGTCGACGGAGATCTCGTCGACGTGGAAAGCTGAATTATCGTCGACGAAGTGGTCGTCGACGAAGTCATCGTCGACACAGTCGCCGACGCTGTCGCTGACGATGGGGTCGTCGACGAGGTCAAAAACAGCCTCCCCGTCGACGGGATTGTCGACGGGCCTTTCTTCGACGACGATGTCTTGGTCGTCGCCGTCGACGCAGCTGTTGTCGTCGAAATGGTAGTCGTCGACTGAGTCGTCGTCGACGGAGCCGTCGACGGTTTTATTGAAATCAAAGCCGGCGACGCCCCAATTTTCGTCGACGGAGCTGAGGAGACTTCTCTGGACTCTGTAGATTTTTTAAGAGGAGTATGAGGAAGTGAAGACGAAGAAGCCGCTTTGCCTTTTGTCTTCTGCTTTTTAAGCTCTATGTTATCTTCAGAAGCAGAAGATTTCCTCTTTTTTGGTGCTTTAGATTCCTCTTCAGAGTCAGATTCTGAAGTGCCTTCTTCTTTTGAAGCCACAACAGAAGCTGTGCCTCCCTGTCACGCAGGGTGTTCGCAGAAAAGGTTCTTACAGTCTTTAGGCACATGTTTTGGGTGCAGACAATACAAGCAGTCCTTGTGGGGGTCTTCAGAAAACAATCTAGGTTTTCCAAAGGATCTGCAGGGCCTGAATAGCCTCTTTTTAGAGCTTTCAGCCATAGTAAGCATAAATATAAAGCACAGTACCTCAAGTCCAGTAACAGAAAGAACTTCCAGATGAACAAGAGGTCAAAAGTTAACATAGGAACAAAACTGAGCAAGGCTCAGGGAGACTCCTCCTCACATGAAGGCGGTTGGAAATCTGAGGCAGGAAGGCTCTGCTGGGGAGTGTGATGTCAGGGCTGTCAGCCGATTGGCTGAGTCTTGGACCAAATAATGATGAGGTTTGGTTACCAAATAAGATGATTCCCTATGGGATTTTGCTATGCAGTTTTTTCTAATACTGCTGTGGTCATTCTGTTACAGTGAGACTCCCACCATGACGACGGGGAAGATACAAACATGTGAATCTATGAAGGATTGAATACTGGAGAATCAGGGTGAAATCGTTCTTGGATTGCTTGTGTTCCGGTTCAGGTAGGACCTGGCCTGGTGTTTACTGACGAGGCTCTCCTGGAAGAGAACTTGAGCATTTCTGACCTGAGAGTTTTTGTTCTATTGAAATTGTTCAAGATAAAACGCAGCGCTTCCTTAAACAACTGAAGAATAACACCAGGAACCAATAGTTATAAATTGTGTCAGGGTTTAGGAGTTCTGTCTGGGGTGTATACCCTCTACCACCCACCTGAAAGCTAGCAGATAGAACTGAAAAGGTCAATACCATCACAGTCCAGGATATGTTTCTAGGCTTATCTCCACATCCTGGAATAAGAAAATCAGTAGCACGTTCATAGACCTAGCACTGATATTGTCTAAATACCGAATTGTAATGTTATGGAAGTTAGCGGGAGAGTCACCTTTGCAAAATGGAAATCTGATTTGCTATGAAGGGCCAAACTAAACAGCACAATATTTCAGATGAAATGATAAGAAGAATGCAAAAACACAGAAACAGCTTGGGCATAGTGAAGGATCCTACAGGAAATAGCTAATATAGATGGAAAAAACAATCATGAATGAGGCCTAACGATTGATTAGGAATGTACACACATGGTATATTGGTGGGCCGTGCTTAGGTCAAATAAGAGGTTAGGCACTCTTCATCATGAGTCTTATAACAAACGAGGATGGCTGCATGCCTCTACCTTTTTCCATGAGAGGGAACATTTATTTCAGGACACTGAACATGGCAATGAACATGTCTGCAAGGACAGAAACTACTAAGGAAGACTCTGATCTGAGTCCCCATAACTTGTGAGAATTCTACACTCATACCAAACGATTACTGTGAAACACTGAGATACGGTGAGACAGTCCTACTTGTATAGTGTGGTTAACAAAACTCAACACTCACCTGATAACATTTCAATTATCAACTTTGACCAGGTTGGAAAGGTACTTTATTAATGTTTTATTGTTGGGACTTGTGGTGGATCCTTTTAGATGACACTCCTAGGGCATTGTAAATGATATTAGTGTTACTCGAAAGGTGAATTGATAGTAGTGGATGCTATTACGCCTACTAACAAATGTTGCATTCCAACTGAGTGTATTTTGTGTGAATGTTTTTTTCTAAAACCTAAAAGCTAATAAAGTATGCTTAAACCAAAGAACAAGAAATTCAGTGCTAAAGCATACTAATGGAACACATTACACATTGAGCTCGGAGATGCATGAGCAAAGTGGGAAACTCGTCCGGAACCCCTTTTGAAGGAGGGACTTAGGGAAAGTGATGGAGGGAGTAACACAGAGAGCCAGAAGGGAAAGTAATCTTAGTTCTGCATCGTAGGAATCTTTATTCAAGACATAAGCCTAGAATATTTCCACTTGCATGTGGTGATCTCGGAACACTTTAAATGTGTTTAAACGATGAATAAGATTTAGCATTCATTTGACATGAAGTAACAATTCTAAAGCCTATGTTGGTTACTTTCTTCCAGTCTAATTTTCACAGATAAGTCTTCACTGCAGCACCATTTCCTAAGGTCCTTACAAAGAGAAGCCCCGAGGTCGGAAATGTAAAGTTGAACAAGGGGAAAAGGTAGCCTGATAAAATGGAAGAAGAAGCAGCTATAAACAATATGCACTGCGCCTTTACAGAGCAGGTAACTCCCATCTTCCAGCATGCTTTGTACTGGCAGTTGCTTAAGAGCCTCAGGTCTTTTTGAGAAGCTTCTGCAAGCATCTCAATGAATAGAGAAACATCTCACCTTTGAAGGGAATGTTGTTCATAACTTCAATAAAGATTCTTGCGACACAAAACAAGAATCACAAAGAAGTAACTTTCCCTTTTGCGTCACAGGATCTTCAGTGGTAATCATGAATGTAGAATTGATCAGTAAACTGATTCTAGGAAAAAAGTGGTCTCATTGCTCAAACAGCAGAGGGAAAGTACATAATCAAAAAGATTTTTCAGGGCAACTTCATCAACTATTGTGCACATTCTAGAATATGAGCGGACAACAGTGGTTGGTGAACGTGTGAATACATTTCTATCGTGCCGCCTTACAAATATCTGTCACAAAGACTTTCTGAAGCCAAGCAGCAGTGGCTGCTTTCCATTTTGTAGAGTGTTCTCTGAGTTTGCTGGATAAAGGTCTGTTCCCTATTACTAACAGAAGAGATGCAAGAGATTATCGACCTTGAGCTGGAATGTATAAATCTGATGGGCTGACGGGGACATGGCTGTTTGGATTATATGGCATTTCTGAAAGATGAAAGATAATTTCTCCTCTCAAGGAGACAGTAGTTGGTTTATGTTTATGTGTTTCCCTAGATAAGTCAGCTTCAGGACAGGTGTTGATGTAGATATCTGTTTACAATCTCAAGAACACAACCCAAATGTCCATCTGAACATGGGTATAAAGTTTATGGTTGAAGACAAGTATTCACATGGAACTCATTTTCCAGACAGCAATATGGTAATACAGGAAATCCTGGATAGACTTAATCGCACAAAAACATTATTATGTTTACAGAAAATAGTTTTTGTTCTGATTCAATCTTAAAAGATAAACCAAAAAGTACTGGGAATAAATTCAATTCAGACGAATAGAAAGGTATTTTTCATCAATGTCAAACTTAAATCCTGAATCACAAAAAAAGTGAGTGGTGAAGAGATGCTCTACCAGAACCCCAAGTGACAAGTATCAAAACTATAAGGGACAAAGTGACAATATTGGTGAACATAAATGGTATATTGGTTACTTTTGTGTGAGACAGCAAAAATAAATTACAACTTTTTCAATCACAACAGGTAAAATCACGGTGTTTACTTATACAATAATAAGGTCTGTCTTTTGTTGGTGTTGACGGCGTTTTGACCCTTTGCAGATTTCAGGGTCACATTAGGACATGGATGAACCTGGGGGGGCTAACAGAATGACTGCAATTACTGATCAGGAATTATGATGTAAGGATGGAAGTGTCATTAAACAAAAAATATATTCACTGGTCATGTGAAGGAAGGAGTAAAGGAGCCAATGTTGTTGGCCAAGCCAACCGGTAGGCTCCAACACTAAGAGAGGACCTCAAACTAATGTAGTTGAATAGCAAGGAGGCTTAATTCTAATGTCCACTCAAAAGTCGGTACAAAACTCTGAGTATCCGAGGAGATAAGAGACAATGGGGCTAGTGAACAAACAGGTAGAATAAGGATGGAAAGATAATAGAAGGAATTCTTACTGTTTAGTCTGAGGGCACTGTATAGTATACAGCGTGGGTATGGTGGACAGAAAATTGTGTTGGAAACTGTTAAAAAAACAAGGTAGTCATATTCAAATGAAGGGTTACCAAATGGACTAAAAGATGAGGTAAAGAGTTGATTAGCCGTTACCCGTACCTCAAGAGTGAATGAGAGAACATCTGACGGGTGAATAAGTTGCTGGAGGATATTGGATATTGTCATGCACCGTATTCTGCGATCAATGCAGCAGGAACTGACAAAACGTGTAACAACTAAATTAAATATCATGCGATAAACTCCCTCGCAGTGTCTGTTTTTTTATGAGAAGACTGGAGCTGGTGTGTGTGTGTGTATATATATATATATATATATATATCCAATCGTAGATGCTCGGCAAGTGAGGCACCACACACAATCACGTTTTCACCTTTTATTGGGATAGGACAGCGGGACCACTTCATCATCCTCTCAGCTAGTTGCAATGTCCAAACGCGTTTCGGGCTTATGGAGCCCTTCGTCAATGGTGCTCTTTGGAGGAGAATCACAGCATGAATAAGACGCCGTGCTCACGGTGTTCAATTTGAGTCCCGCCCCAATGGGCGTGCCTTACCACTGCATGCTGGTATATGAAGTCTTGGTAATATTCAAATTCATGGTGAATTGCTGTGACGCCCCTTCTGTTTATCAATCCTCTAGTGGGGTGCTCGAGAAGGTGAGTCTGGAGCCCTGCTAATAATGATCTTATCCATACGGTCGTGATGTTCCCATGGCGCTTGTAGTTATGGCACGAGGGAGCTGCTCGTCCGCAGCGGGGTGCCTCGCGGTCAGAGCGGACCGCTATATATCCAATCGTAGATGCTCGGCAAGTGAGGCACCACACACAATCACGTTTTCACCTTTTATTGGGATAGGACAGCGGGACCACTTCATCATCCTCTCAGCTAGTTGCAATGTCCAAACGCGTTTCGGGCTTATGGAGCCCTTCGTCAATGGTGCTCTTTGGAGGAGAATCACAGCATGAATAAGACGCCGTGCTCACGGTGTTCAATTTGAGTCCCGCCCCAATGGGCGTGCCTTACCACTGCATGCTGGTATATGAAGTCTTGGTAATATTCAAATTCATGGTGAATTGCTGTGACGCCCCTTCTGTTTATCAATCCTCTAGTGGGGTGCTCGAGAAGGTGAGTCTGGAGCCCTGCTAATAATGATCTTATCCATACGGTCGTGATGTTCCCATGGCGCTTGTAGTTATGGCACGAGGGAGCTGCTCGTCCGCAGCGGGGTGCCTCGCGGTCAGAGCGGACCGCTATATATCCAATCGTAGATGCTCGGCAAGTGAGGCACCACACACAATCACGTTTTCACCTTTTATTGGGATAGGACAGCGGGACCACTTCATCATCCTCTCAGCTAGTTGCAATGTCCAAACGCGTTTCGGGCTTATGGAGCCCTTCGTCAATGGTGCTCTTTGGAGGAGAATCACAGCATGAATAAGACGCCGTGCTCACGGTGTTCAATTTGAGTCCCGCCCCAATGGGCGTGCCTTACCACTGCATGCTGGTATATGAAGTCTTGGTAATATTCAAATTCATGGTGAATTGCTGTGACGCCCCTTCTGTTTATCAATCCTCTAGTGGGGTGCTCGAGAAGGTGAGTCTGGAGCCCTGCTAATAATGATCTTATCCATACGGTCGTGATGTTCCCATGGCGCTTGTAGTTATGGCACGAGGGAGCTGCTCGTCCGCAGCGGGGTGCCTCGCGGTCAGAGCGGACCGCTATATATCCAATCGTAGATGCTCGGCAAGTGAGGCACCACACACAATCACGTTTTCACCTTTTATTGGGATAGGACAGCGGGACCACTTCATCATCCTCTCAGCTAGTTGCAATGTCCAAACGCGTTTCGGGCTTATGGAGCCCTTCGTCAATGGTGCTCTTTGGAGGAGAATCACAGCATGAATAAGACGCCGTGCTCACGGTGTTCAATTTGAGTCCCGCCCCAATGGGCGTGCCTTACCACTGCATGCTGGTATATGAAGTCTTGGTAATATTCAAATTCATGGTGAATTGCTGTGACGCCCCTTCTGTTTATCAATCCTCTAGTGGGGTGCTCGAGAAGGTGAGTCTGGAGCCCTGCTAATAATGATCTTATCCATACGGTCGTGATGTTCCCATGGCGCTTGTAGTTATGGCACGAGGGAGCTGCTCGTCCGCAGCGGGGTGCCTCGCGGTCAGAGCGGACCGCTATATATCCAATCGTAGATGCTCGGCAAGTGAGGCACCACACACAATCACGTTTTCACCTTTTATTGGGATAGGACAGCGGGACCACTTCATCATCCTCTCAGCTAGTTGCAATGTCCAAACGCGTTTCGGGCTTATGGAGCCCTTCGTCAATGGTGCTCTTTGGAGGAGAATCACAGCATGAATAAGACGCCGTGCTCACGGTGTTCAATTTGAGTCCCGCCCCAATGGGCGTGCCTTACCACTGCATGCTGGTATATGAAGTCTTGGTAATATTCAAATTCATGGTGAATTGCTGTGACGCCCCTTCTGTTTATCAATCCTCTAGTGGGGTGCTCGAGAAGGTGAGTCTGGAGCCCTGCTAATAATGATCTTAGCCGAGCATCTACGATTGGATATATAGCGGTCCGCTCTGACCGCGAGGCACCCCGCTGCGGACGAGCAGCTCCCTCGTGCCATAACTACAAGCGCCATGGGAACATCACGACCGTATGGATAAGATCATTATTAGCAGGGCTCCAGACTCACCTTCTCGAGCACCCCACTAGAGGATTGATAAACAGAAGGGGCGTCACAGCAATTCACCATGAATTTGAATATTACCAAGACTTCATATACCAGCATGCAGTGGTAAGGCACGCCCATTGGGGCGGGACTCAAATTGAACACCGTGAGCACGGCGTCTCATTCATGCTGTGATTCTCCTCCAAAGAGCACCATTGACGAAGGGCTCCATAAGCCCGAAACGCGTTTGGACATTGCAACTAGCTGAGAGGATGATGAAGTGGTCCCGCTGTCCTATCCCAATAAAAGGTGAAAACGTGATTGTGTGTGGTGCCTCACTTGCCGAGCATCTACGATTGGATATATAGCGGTCCGCTCTGACCGCGAGGCACCCCGCTGCGGACGAGCAGCTCCCTCGTGCCATAACTACAAGCGCCATGGGAACATCACGACCGTATGGATAAGATCATTATTAGCAGGGCTCCAGACTCACCTTCTCGAGCACCCCACTAGAGGATTGATAAACAGAAGGGGCGTCACAGCAATTCACCATGAATTTGAATATTACCAAGACTTCATATACCAGCATGCAGTGGTAAGGCACGCCCATTGGGGCGGGACTCAAATTGAACACCGTGAGCACGGCGTCTCATTCATGCTGTGATTCTCCTCCAAAGAGCACCATTGACGAAGGGCTCCATAAGCCCGAAACGCGTTTGGACATTGCAACTAGCTGAGAGGATGATGAAGTGGTCCCGCTGTCCTATCCCAATAAAAGGTGAAAACGTGATTGTGTGTGGTGCCTCACTTGCCGAGCATCTACGATTGGATATATAGCGGTCCGCTCTGACCGCGAGGCACCCCGCTGCGGACGAGCAGCTCCCTCGTGCCATAACTACAAGCGCCATGGGAACATCACGACCGTATGGATAAGATCATTATTAGCAGGGCTCCAGACTCACCTTCTCGAGCACCCCACTAGAGGATTGATAAACAGAAGGGGCGTCACAGCAATTCACCATGAATTTGAATATTACCAAGACTTCATATACCAGCATGCAGTGGTAAGGCACGCCCATTGGGGCGGGACTCAAATTGAACACCGTGAGCACGGCGTCTCATTCATGCTGTGATTCTCCTCCAAAGAGCACCATTGACGAAGGGCTCCATAAGCCCGAAACGCGTTTGGACATTGCAACTAGCTGAGAGGATGATGAAGTGGTCCCGCTGTCCTATCCCAATAAAAGGTGAAAACGTGATTGTGTGTGGTGCCTCACTTGCCGAGCATCTACGATTGGATATATAGCGGTCCGCTCTGACCGCGAGGCACCCCGCTGCGGACGAGCAGCTCCCTCGTGCCATAACTACAAGCGCCATGGGAACATCACGACCGTATGGATAAGATCATTATTAGCAGGGCTCCAGACTCACCTTCTCGAGCACCCCACTAGAGGATTGATAAACAGAAGGGGCGTCACAGCAATTCACCATGAATTTGAATATTACCAAGACTTCATATACCAGCATGCAGTGGTAAGGCACGCCCATTGGGGCGGGACTCAAATTGAACACCGTGAGCACGGCGTCTCATTCATGCTGTGATTCTCCTCCAAAGAGCACCATTGACGAAGGGCTCCATAAGCCCGAAACGCGTTTGGACATTGCAACTAGCTGAGAGGATGATGAAGTGGTCCCGCTGTCCTATCCCAATAAAAGGTGAAAACGTGATTGTGTGTGGTGCCTCACTTGCCGAGCATCTACGATTGGATATATAGCGGTCCGCTCTGACCGCGAGGCACCCCGCTGCGGACGAGCAGCTCCCTCGTGCCATAACTACAAGCGCCATGGGAACATCACGACCGTATGGATAAGATCATTATTAGCAGGGCTCCAGACTCACCTTCTCGAGCACCCCACTAGAGGATTGATAAACAGAAGGGGCGTCACAGCAATTCACCATGAATTTGAATATTACCAAGACTTCATATACCAGCATGCAGTGGTAAGGCACGCCCATTGGGGCGGGACTCAAATTGAACACCGTGAGCACGGCGTCTCATTCATGCTGTGATTCTCCTCCAAAGAGCACCATTGACGAAGGGCTCCATAAGCCCGAAACGCGTTTGGACATTGCAACTAGCTGAGAGGATGATGAAGTGGTCCCGCTGTCCTATCCCAATAAAAGGTGAAAACGTGATTGTGTGTGGTGCCTCACTTGCCGAGCATCTACGATTGGATATATAGCGGTCCGCTCTGACCGCGAGGCACCCCGCTGCGGACGAGCAGCTCCCTCGTGCCATAACTAAAAGCGCCATGGGAACATCACGACCGTATGGATAAGATCATTATTAGCAGGGCTCCAGACTCACCTTCTCGAGCACCCCACTAGAGGATTGATAAACAGAAGGGGCGTCACAGCAATTCACCATGAATTTGAATATTACCAAGACTTCATATACCAGCATGCAGTGGTAAGGCACGCCCATTGGGGCGGGACTCAAATTGAACACCGTGAGCACGGCGTCTCATTCATGCTGTGATTCTCCTCCAAAGAGCACCATTGACGAAGGGCTCCATAAGCCCGAAACGCGTTTGGACATTGCAACTAGCTGAGAGGATGATGAAGTGGTCCCGCTGTCCTATCCCAATAAAAGGTGAAAACGTGATTGTGTGTGGTGCCTCACTTGCCGAGCATCTACGATTGGATATATAGCGGTCCGCTCTGACCGCGAGGCACCCCGCTGCGGACGAGCAGCTCCCTCGTGCCATAACTACAAGCGCCATGGGAACATCACGACCGTATGGATAAGATCATTATTAGCAGGGCTCCAGACTCACCTTCTCGAGCACCCCACTAGAGGATTGATAAACAGAAGGGGCGTCACAGCAATTCACCATGAATTTGAATATTACCAAGACTTCATATACCAGCATGCAGTGGTAAGGCACGCCCATTGGGGCGGGACTCAAATTGAACACCGTGAGCACGGCGTCTCATTCATGCTGTGATTCTCCTCCAAAGAGCACCATTGACGAAGGGCTCCATAAGCCCGAAACGCGTTTGGACATTGCAACTAGCTGAGAGGATGATGAAGTGGTCCCGCTGTCCTATCCCAATAAAAGGTGAAAACGTGATTGTGTGTGGTGCCTCACTTGCCGAGCATCTACGATTGGATATATAGCGGTCCGCTCTGACCGCGAGGCACCCCGCTGCGGACGAGCAGCTCCCTCGTGCCATAACTACAAGCGCCATGGGAACATCACGACCGTATGGATAAGATCATTATTAGCAGGGCTCCAGACTCACCTTCTCGAGCACCCCACTAGAGGATTGATAAACAGAAGGGGCGTCACAGCAATTCACCATGAATTTGAATATTACCAAGACTTCATATACCAGCATGCAGTGGTAAGGCACGCCCATTGGGGCGGGACTCAAATTGAACACCGTGAGCACGGCGTCTCATTCATGCTGTGATTCTCCTCCAAAGAGCACCATTGACGAAGGGCTCCATAAGCCCGAAACGCGTTTGGACATTGCAACTAGCTGAGAGGATGATGAAGTGGTCCCGCTGTCCTATCCCAATAAAAGGTGAAAACGTGATTGTGTGTGGTGCCTCACTTGCCGAGCATCTACGATTGGATATATAGCGGTCCGCTCTGACCGCGAGGCACCCCGCTGCGGACGAGCAGCTCCCTCGTGCCATAACTACAAGCGCCATGGGAACATCACGACCGTATGGATAAGATCATTATTAGCAGGGCTCCAGACTCACCTTCTCGAGCACCCCACTAGAGGATTGATAAACAGAAGGGGCGTCACAGCAATTCACCATGAATTTGAATATTACCAAGACTTCATATACCAGCATGCAGTGGTAAGGCACGCCCATTGGGGCGGGACTCAAATTGAACACCGTGAGCACGGCGTCTCATTCATGCTGTGATTCTCCTCCAAAGAGCACCATTGACGAAGGGCTCCATAAGCCCGAAACGCGTTTGGACATTGCAACTAGCTGAGAGGATGATGAAGTGGTCCCGCTGTCCTATCCCAATAAAAGGTGAAAACGTGATTGTGTGTGGTGCCTCACTTGCCGAGCATCTACGATTGGATATATATATATATATATATATATATATATATATATATATATATATATATATATATATATATATATATATATATTATCTACTGGCAGTTGCCAGTAGTAGATAGTTATAGTTACAACCTAGTTTCCATAGCAAATCTAAAAATTCTATTTTGAATAACTTTGGCGCCGGTTGACGAATCCTCGCGAAAATTTCAAAACTAATGGGGCGCTCCGTTCAGCACCTACCCTGAAAGTCTCGGGGTGATTCGTCAAGCGGGGGCCGAGAAAAAGGGGGGGTCCCAAAACGCGTTTTCCCCATGCATTTTTCCATAGGACCTTTAGTCGCAGCTACAGCCCGAACGGCTGAACAGAATTACATGAAATTTGGCAGAGAGGTAGCCATAAGGTCAAGGAAGTGCCTTTTGCAGGTCTGGTGTAAATCTGATCAGTATATCCTGAGAAAATAGCATTTAAAAGCATATCAATATCTATCCGCGCGCACCGTGCGCAAGCGCAATTCTGATTGGTTGTTAGATGTCGGTAAACATTCGAATCGGTCGAAACCAGGAAGTGTCGGCCGCCATTTTGTCTCTCGCAGTCTGAGGGGGTTAAAATAAAAGGTGGAGAGCTTGAAAAGGGGGCAGAGTGGACAGTTCCTGACCCCCTAGCCTTGGTCAGGGGGTCACAGAAGGACCCCCAAGGGCGAAAAAAACTTTTTTTTTTTTTTAAATCGCGAGGCGCACGCTGAACCGTGGGTGCTCGGTGCGCGAAGCGCACTGTGCGCCCACAGCGCGCGCACGGTGCGCGAAGCGTGCCGTGCGCGCACGGTGCGCGCACGGTGAAAAACCTGAAAAAAAAAAATACATAACTTAGCATTTAAAAAAACGTACAAATTCACTGAAAAAACCATAGGTTTCACACACGTTATAGTTACGAATTAGCATTTAAAAAACCTTGCAAATTCCCTTAAAAAACCATAGGTTTCACACATGTTATAGTTAGCTGGACATTTCACTCGTAAAAAACCAATGAAATTCCCCCGTTATAGTTAGTGCAGGCAACTATAACTCACACGACCGCAATCCTCTGCTGATGACGTCAGATATTACATCACTGATGACATATGTGTCTTTATGAAAAATAAATATTTGTAATATATGTATAGCTAAAGATTAATGGAAGAAGACATGGGTAAATAAGTGTCTAAATACAGTGATGTAATATCTGACGTCATCAGCAGAGGATTGCGGTCGCGTGAGTTATAGTTGCCTGCACTAACTATAACGGGGGAATTTCATTGGTTTTTTACGAGTGAAATGTCCAGCTAACTATAACATGTGTGAAACCTATGGTTTTTTAAGTGAATATATATATATATATATTATACTGTTTGAGTGGGGATTTGGACTCTATGTTACGCCAGCATTGCAGGCACTGGCTTTTCCGACACGCCCTCTCGATCAGGCAGCACCGCGTTAGCCAGCAACCTTTGGACTTGTGTTTTCAAATGCACAACGCGGCGCCCCCCTACGCGGATGAAAACATCACTGTGTGAAGATATTACTGCGTGGGGAGAGAGGAGCAGCACTGACTGCAGGGAGCATCGAGGGGTCTCAGTGAGGACATCTAATCAACGGTAAGCTGCGGTTGGTGTAGTCCGGAGGCCACATTGATGGGACGCCACTTGGTGTTTCGGATTTCCCACTTACTTAAGGGGGATCCGCACATGGACTGCAAAGACCAGCATGCAGCAGTCCGTTCTAGCAGCGTGAATTGCAATATCTCTTTAAAGGCAAAGGAGGAGCTTCGAGCAAGACTCTCTGAGTGGTCAAGTGAACATTCAAATAGCCACCAGGTGCGAGACTCTTTTGATTGTAACTGGCACTGAAGAAAGCTGAATTGCTGAAACGCGTCTGCCGCATTGTTACTTAGTTTGCGCTGTGAACTCATTTTGAATAAACCCTCCCGCATGCATCCTGGCTGTGTCGGACCCTTCTTATACTGTTTGAGTGGGGATTTGGACTCTATGTTACGCCAGCATTGCAGGCACTGGCTTTTCCGACACGCCCTCTCGATCAGGCAGCACCGCGTTAGCCAGCAACCTTTGGACTTGTGTTTTCAAATGCACAACGCGGCGCCCCCCTACGCGGATGAAAACATCACTGTGTGAAGATATTACTGCGTGGGGAGAGAGGAGCAGCACTGACTGCAGGGAGCATCGAGGGGTCTCAGTGAGGACATCTAATCAACGGTAAGCTGCGGTTGGTGTAGTCCGGAGGCCACATTGATGGGACGCCACTTGGTGTTTCGGATTTCCCACTTACTTAAGGGGGATCCGCACATGGACTGCAAAGACCAGCATGCAGCAGTCCGTTCTAGCAGCGTGAATTGCAATATCTCTTTAAAGGCAAAGGAGGAGCTTCGAGCAAGACTCTCTGAGTGGTCAAGTGAACATTCAAATAGCCACCAGGTGCGAGACTCTTTTGATTGTAACTGGCACTGAAGAAAGCTGAATTGCTGAAACGCGTCTGCCGCATTGTTACTTAGTTTGCGCTGTGAACTCATTTTGAATAAACCCTCCCGCATGCATCCTGGCTGTGTCGGACCCTTCTTATACTGGTTGAGTGGGGATTTGGACTCTATGTTACGCCAGCATTGCAGGCACTGGCTTTTCCGACACGCCCTCTCGATCAGGCAGCACCGCGTTAGCCAGCAACCTTTGGACTTGTGTTTTCAAATGCACAACGCGGCGCCCCCCTACGCGGATGAAAACATCACTGTGTGAAGATATTACTGCGTGGGGAGAGAGGAGCAGCACTGACTGCAGGGAGCATCGAGGGGTCTCAGTGAGGACATCTAATCAACGGTAAGCTGCGGTTGGTGTAGTCCGGAGGCCACATTGATGGGACGCCACTTGGTGTTTCGGATTTCCCACTTACTTAAGGGGGATCCGCACATGGACTGCAAAGACCAGCATGCAGCAGTCCGTTCTAGCAGCGTGAATTGCAATATCTCTTTAAAGGCAAAGGAGGAGCTTCGAGCAAGACTCTCTGAGTGGTCAAGTGAACATTCAAATAGCCACCAGGTGCGAGACTCTTTTGATTGTAACTGGCACTGAAGAAAGCTGAATTGCTGAAACGCGTCTGCCGCATTGTTACTTAGTTTGCGCTGTGAACTCATTTTGAATAAACCCTCCCGCATGCATCCTGGCTGTGTCGGACCCTTCTTATACTGTTTGAGTGGGGATTTGGACTCTATGTTACGCCAGCATTGCAGGCACTGGCTTTTCCGACACGCCCTCTCGATCAGGCAGCACCGCGTTAGCCAGCAACCTTTGGACTTGTGTTTTCAAATGCACAACGCGGCGCCCCCCTACGCGGATGAAAACATCACTGTGTGAAGATATTACTGCGTGGGGAGAGAGGAGCAGCACTGACTGCAGGGAGCATCGAGGGGTCTCAGTGAGGACATCTAATCAACGGTAAGCTGCGGTTGGTGTAGTCCGGAGGCCACATTGATGGGACGCCACTTGGTGTTTCGGATTTCCCACTTACTTAAGGGGGATCCGCACATGGACTGCAAAGACCAGCATGCAGCAGTCCGTTCTAGCAGCGTGAATTGCAATATCTCTTTAAAGGCAAAGGAGGAGCTTCGAGCAAGACTCTCTGAGTGGTCAAGTGAACATTCAAATAGCCACCAGGTGCGAGACTCTTTTGATTGTAACTGGCACTGAAGAAAGCTGAATTGCTGAAACGCGTCTGCCGCATTGTTACTTAGTTTGCGCTGTGAACTCATTTTGAATAAACCCTCCCGCATGCATCCTGGCTGTGTCGGACCCTTCTTATACTGTTTGAGTGGGGATTTGGACTCTATGTTACGCCAGCATTGCAGGCACTGGCTTTTCCGACACGCCCTCTCGATCAGGCAGCACCGCGTTAGCCAGCAACCTTTGGACTTGTGTTTTCAAATGCACAACGCGGCGCCCCCCTACGCGGATGAAAACATCACTGTGTGAAGATATTACTGCGTGGGGAGAGAGGAGCAGCACTGACTGCAGGGAGCATCGAGGGGTCTCAGTGAGGACATCTAATCAACGGTAAGCTGCGGTTGGTGTAGTCCGGAGGCCACATTGATGGGACGCCACTTGGTGTTTCGGATTTCCCACTTACTTAAGGGGGATCCGCACATGGACTGCAAAGACCAGCATGCAGCAGTCCGTTCTAGCAGCGTGAATTGCAATATCTCTTTAAAGGCAAAGGAGGAGCTTCGAGCAAGACTCTCTGAGTGGTCAAGTGAACATTCAAATAGCCACCAGGTGCGAGACTCTTTTGATTGTAACTGGCACTGAAGAAAGCTGAATTGCTGAAACGCGTCTGCCGCATTGTTACTTAGTTTGCGCTGTGAACTCATTTTGAATAAACCCTCCCGCATGCATCCTGGCTGTGTCGGACCCTTCTTATACTGTTTGAGTGGGGATTTGGACTCTATGTTACGCCAGCATTGCAGGCACTGGCTTTTCCGACACGCCCTCTCGATCAGGCAGCACCGCGTTAGCCAGCAACCTTTGGACTTGTGTTTTCAAATGCACAACGCGGCGCCCCCCTACGCGGATGAAAACATCACTGTGTGAAGATATTACTGCGTGGGGAGAGAGGAGCAGCACTGACTGCAGGGAGCATCGAGGGGTCTCAGTGAGGACATCTAATCAACGGTAAGCTGCGGTTGGTGTAGTCCGGAGGCCACATTGATGGGACGCCACTTGGTGTTTCGGATTTCCCACTTACTTAAGGGGGATCCGCACATGGACTGCAAAGACCAGCATGCAGCAGTCCGTTCTAGCAGCGTGAATTGCAATATCTCTTTAAAGGCAAAGGAGGAGCTTCGAGCAAGACTCTCTGAGTGGTCAAGTGAACATTCAAATAGCCACCAGGTGCGAGACTCTTTTGATTGTAACTGGCACTGAAGAAAGCTGAATTGCTGAAACGCGTCTGCCGCATTGTTACTTAGTTTGCGCTGTGAACTCATTTTGAATAAACCCTCCCGCATGCATCCTGGCTGTGTCGGACCCTTCTTATACTGTTTGAGTGGGGATTTGGACTCTATATATATATATATATATATATATATATATATATATATTCCGTCACCGCGCTGAAAGCACCCGATCGCGAGTGCGAGGGAGTAAGACGGAAAGTCAAAAATGTGATATATATATATATATATATATATATATATATATAGATATATATATAGATATATATATATATATATATATAATTAAGCTAATCTGTGAAATCTGGAATTGGGAGGACGATTTTACAGGTGGTTAGATGATGGTCAGGATAAAGGTGGTAGGCTCCCGATCAGAGACAGCTTCTGGATAATAGCCAGTGACCCGAGGATGCAGCGGGAAGATAAGAATACGAGACTGAGCTGCATAGCGTCCTCGCAGTCAGTCTGAAGAGGGGCGTGGCTGTGGGAGTGTGGGCATGTCGATAAGTGAGGGATATCCAGAATAGATTACTGGATATCTACAATAAGGCTATGGTTTCTGGGCTGACTTCAGTCCTTCTGGAAAAAGAGTGTATTAATAATGTACTTTTCCTACTTGAGAATTTTCAGTGTTTTTCTATACTGGCTTGTGGGAGTAAGCATCTTTCAAATCCACTGTACATACTCAGGAACTTATTCACAAAGGTAAACTTACACTTTTGGTGCAAGTTTACTAATTTTTTGCTATTCACAAACTACGAGGGTAGTTTGAAGTGTAGTATCTTTATGACTGCAGAGACAGTCCAGTCTTTTCGTAAGCAGAGTTTTCTGCAGCCGAAAAGATACTACACTTAAAACTCAGGGGCATATTTATAAGCTCCTATTGCCACGTGAACGTAACTTTTTACGACGTTCATGTGGCGATAGGGGCTTCGCCTTATTTACAAAGCAGCGTTAAGCCGCTTAACGTGGCTTAACGCTACCTTGAAAATAAGGCCCCATTTCACACTATGCTTAGCGTGAAAGGGGAGGGCAATGGATGTTGCTGTGTGCGTTCCACGGCAACATCCATTGATTTTGACACTGCCCCATATTTACAAGAGCAGCATAAATATGGGGCAGCGTCAAAATTAAGACCAGGGAAAACCTAGTCTTACCCTGGTTCTATGAGGAAATTTTTTTAATTTCTCCTTGTTTTTGCTGTTTTCATGTGTGCTGCGTAGTACAGCACACATAGAAACAGCAAAACGCCAATGATTGTTTATGTACAGGAAGGTCCCCCTTCCTGCACATAAACATTTAATTTAAAAAAGATGCCATTTTGCAACGTCTATATGTGCTGCATTAACCTCTTCGCTGCGGCGCAAATTCCGCCGCAGCATGCTGAACATTCCAATCGCGGGCGTGGTCATGACGGCTCCCGGCTGTCGTCAGCACACGCCCACCGTGACTCATGACGGCCGGGAGCCGTCATGAGCATGGAAGAGGCTAAGCAGCACACATAAAAGTTACAAATCGGCCTTTTAAGATTGATTATGTGCACATAAACAATCTTGCCCTCAATGCAGACACCCTTGCACTATGGTGCAAGGGTGCCTGCATTGGCGCTAGGCTGCTAAATTTAGCACCAGCACAGGGGGAAACACAGGGCTGCACCATATTCTTGTAAATATGTTGCAGCCCTGTGTATCTGAAGTGGTGGAGAGCGGTGTTAAGCCAGGAAAGCTAACGCCTCACTCCGCCACTTCACTTGTAAATATGCCCCTAATTTTTTAGTTTGTAAATAGCAAAAAAATAGTAAACTTACAACAAAAGTGTAAATTTACCTAAGGCCCTCAGACCCCTTTGTGCAGCTGTGGAAAAATGTGATGACATGCTAGCATTCACAACGTTTCCTTCTTGATGTCCCATTTGACCAGACTTTTCCCCTTTGAAAGGAGGAAACAGGCTCTATTTCTTGTTTTTGTAACAACATTGAAGCTTTCCTCATTAATAAACACATACTGTTTTGGTGCAGATTCCAGAGGAATGGATGGTGGTGTTGATATGAATCGGATCGTATAGCCTTGCTGAATGGTGTTCAAGATCCCTTTGTCATAGATGAGTGATGCACAGTGAAGTGGAAGTGAGGCAGTAATTGACTAGCATGGGATGGAGTTTTAGCGGAATAGAACAGCTGATGTTGCTGTTGTTGACCTCTAGATGTACTCCTCTGGTAAGATGATTTCCACTAACCTTGTGACTGGGTTTCCATTGGTCCCTAATGAGACTGAACCCTCTGTCTTGAGTGGTCTCTGAGGTGGTACTAGGACTTGAACATTTTCTTATTCTCCTCAAGGCCAATAGCTTTCAAAATGTCTGCCTCATTTTTTATGTGCTATAGTTTATTCTTGGTATGAGAACAAACAAAACCTGGCAAGTGAAAAGCTTCATATTGTTAGCTCGGTCTGTGACTTTAAAGATGTTAGGATTAAGCAGGAATATCCTGTAGGTGATATTCTAGGACAGAATTCAGATAGCCAGATCTTCCAAATCCACTGAGATACTGATGATTTGATTGGAACGCAGCATTCTTTCTTGCTATACTCCATAACATCAAGTTTCCTTTCTCTAGGATGATTGTCTGTGGAGCTTTGTAGGGATTCCACATCCATCTATTGCATCTTCCCAATAGAGCTCTTGTGCTAGTCACTTTAAAGACTGATGCTGCAATGCTACAAATTTTATTACCAGTAGCATTAATCAGTTTATTGCCTCTATCAGAAAGAACTGAATTTTCTGGTGTAAATACCTGTTTGTTCCTAACTGCAGATACAATTACGAAATCTGGCACATAAGATCTTGAGCTGGTGACTTATAATTTTAAGAAGCCTCAGAGTAGCAGTCTTTGTAGTGGTTAGGGTGAAAAGGTTTTCCTCCACAAGCTCCACAAGTCCTGGGACCAAGGGTAGTAAAGCTCTAGGTGAGGCTAACATCCATAGCACCTCAATAATGAATGACTGGATGTTCCAGGATCCCGCGACTTTAATGAAATTTTATATGATGCAAGCAGTATGTGATGTGAGATTTCACTTTGTCTTCCATGCCTATGTAATATCTAACAGTTATTAGGCCCAATTGTGAGCTTATGGCTTAGCATGAAGCAAACTGGTGGAGGAAGGCCCACCCGTTTTAAACTTTCTCACAACACCTGTTTCCCCCTGAAACCACAAGGTTGCTTCGGGCACTTTGGAAGAGCCTCCTTGTAGGACCAGGTGGCCCAGTGGAATTGCTGCCACAACTCGTGGGTAATAGAAGTGTATACCCAAATTTGTGGTAAATTGTGATTATCCACATTACAAGTGTCCCTGATTGGCTGGGAGTTTTCTCTAAGCACATCAGGGACACTTGCGTGCAGTTTAGTGCAAGACAGTCATGGGGTGCATGGTTGTCTTGCATGGAGGAGACACTGCCATTAGTGACGGTGGACCTCCGACTCTAAATTGGGCAACTGGTGCATCATCATTTTCTGTAGTGTCTGCACCAGGAACATGGTGTCCCCGATGGTGGGCCTTGCAAAGTCTGTCATCAGGAAGACCCTCTTCATCAAAAGACAGAAAATTGCAAAGGGGTGTGGACAGGAATGTTGCCATTTTGTGGACATCTTATTAGCACCTATATCCCATTACCGACCTCCTCTAAATCAGACTCTAACACTTTCAATAGAGTCCCAAAAGCATGTCTGCGCCCACAATCCCTTAAAAGCTCATAAATCCCCAGGATGGCCTTGAGTGGGCTATGTGTGTTGTTAATATATTAGAAAAACTTTAAAAAACGGCATACAGGGCAGCAGCAGCCAAAGCAATAGGATGAAGTATTCTAAATCATTTCTACCTTTCTTGTTAACAGGTAAGAAGGAAATCTGTACCTGGCATGAGAGGTGCGTCTGAACTGGGACGTCTGGGAGGACCCACTGCCATCAAAAGAGTTAGCCCGCTGACTGCTAGAAACTGTAGGCTTTGCGGAAGCTGATTCCGGCTGTGATGTTTCTAACATGATATGAAGTCCCTTTGATTGAAAAATTGAATCATGTAAAAAACACAAGAAAGAACAATTTGGTTAATTTAAATGTAGTGGACATTTGTAATCAAGCAAGAACATATATACAAATTGGATTAAAAAATGTACAGTCTACTTTTCTAACATAGTGATCCCACTGACCAGTAACAAAGACCAATCTTTTAGATGCAGAGTCTGTTCATTTTGGGATAGCCATAACAACCATTAGTTAAGTAATTTCCAAACAAATACACCCGCTTTGTAAATCTATTGTCAGAAATCACATAGAGATGATAGGTGCACCAAGTTGCCATGCCAAACTTAATATTAATAATAATAACAGTAATAATAATGAGAGTTCTAGAGAGCATAGCTACTGCATACGAAGTATCCCAGCGCTAGGATTTTGATTCCCAAGAAAGAGACCACCCAACATAAAACCAGCTTTTACATTTTTTCCTGAAAAGAGTTTCAGATGAAGCCTGATGAATTGCAAAAGGTCTTAAGATTTCTAGCCTTTTAAAATGGAGACATCATGTTCAATTTTTCACCTTAATGTGGAGATTGCAAATCTCAGGCATACCACCATGGGATAATCACCATGGGCTCCACTGTTAGTCAAGCCTGAAATTCAGTCACACTAGACTTCAAGTCACGATTATGAGGGGCAAACTGTTACCAGTGTGTGATTCAGGTGACAAAAACAATGCAGTGCAAACAGGGTGCCACCAACACCAAGGGGCAGATTTACTAGGATTTTGCACCAGGGTTACGTGACTTTTGTAGTGCAGTCCAGACACAAAATCATTTTAGAGATTTAGTAAGCCACGCAAAGCCGCTTTGCATGGTTTAGTAACTACACAGTAACCCAACACAGAGCATAGCGCTGTCTTGCATTACTTTGCATCAGGGAGGCATTCCATGGGTGTAGCATGGGCGTTCCCTATGCATCCACCCATAGATTTTGTGGCATTCCAAGATTTTCTAAAACTAGTAAACAGGGGATTGAATTAAAACACTATGCCTTCCTGAACCAGGCATAACGAGGAGAAATATCTTTATTTCTCCTTGCTATTTCCTCTTTTCATGTGTACTGCAATCTGCAGCACACGTGGAAAGAGGATAATACCCCTAAGGATTGTTTTTGTGCAGGAAGGGGTCCCTTCCTGCATAAAATAAATCATGCCTGTAATGCAGGCACGCTTGCACCGTGGTAGACTCATTAAGACAACTGTGTACGGTGTTCAGCAGCCTGATTGTGTGCCAGTGCTAGGGAAAGAGCAGGAGAGGGCCATATCTCTGTAGAAATGGTGCTTTCTTGTTCTCTCTCTGTCAGGCAACCTCACGCAGCAACGTTGGTTGCTGCGCTGCGCTGTGCTGCGTTGTGTGGCAGTTTAATGAATCTTGGCCCAAATCTCTTTTGACAGGAAGTGTATGAAGTCTTCTCAATGCTACCCACTGTGGATGTTATGCTTTTTGTTATGTTACATTACATTATTTCTATTACACATCGCTCATACACCTAATGGTTTAGTGGCACTCGCAAACAGAACTGGCTTTTCAGGGCTTGTTTGAACAGCAACGTTTTCAGGGAGAGTTGAAAGCAAAGGTAGGTAGATTCAGCTCACAAGATGTCTAGGAGATAATTCTAAAGTTTTGGTCCACAGAAGGAGAAACTTCTGCCGCCTGCTCTAGTTTTCAATAGCTTAGGTACACTAAGCTTGTTGTTGGAAGAGTACTGAAGGCTCCAGTTCGGGCAATATCTGCCCACCCAGCTGGAGATAAACACAGGTGCTAGGCCTTTCAGTGTTTTGAAGATGATGCAAATGGCTTTAAACTGATTTCTTTAAGCCATGGAAAGTCAAAGAAGTTTGATTAACAATGGATGGACTGATGAAAAGCCAATATCCTCAGTCTTTTAAAAGATGTTAGTATAGTCCAGCCTAGACATGACTATTACAGAGGAAAAAACATTTACATCGCGTATTTTACACCGCGTGCAAACAGAATGCGGTCGTTACAACGACCGCGTTGTTACAACGCAGTGCCATTACTACGCAAGTCCTTACAACGACTTACGCTTGATGGTGCTCTAAACTAAGGAATAGTATGATTCACTATTCCAACACTTTCCCTAGTGTTGCACACACTGGAGTTGAAATAGTAAATCATACTATTCCTAAGTCCAGCGCGCCATCTAGCTCAAGTTGTTGTAACGACTTGCGTTGTAATGGCACTGCGTTGTCACAACGCGGTCGTTGTGACTACCGCGTTGTGAATGCGTCGCAGAGTAAAATCCGCAATGTAAAGAGTCATATTCCTATGGCAGCAACTGTAGCTTGTTTCCATCTTCAGTTAAAAATGACAGTAGTTTCCTCAAACTTCTTAAATGGTAAAAACATCTAGAAACCATAGAGGAAATCTGATTCACTAACATTAAAGCACCTTCCAACTTGACTTCTAAACTCCTCACCACCAGTGCGAAAAGACAAACTTTGATTGAGGTAAAATGGTCTGATTACCTTAGGATAAAAGTGAGGGTTGGTTCCGAAAAGGGAACGTACTTACCTGTAACCATAGTTCTACTCCAGGGGAATACTCGTCATTGGCATTAAACTGCCCCACCCATGTGAACTAAATGTATATATATATACACACACACACACACCTACATATATAATATATATATTTATATATATATATATATATATATTTATTTATTTTCAATGAAAAAAACAAAGGTTACAGGGACTTTATAGTTAGGTTCAGATTTCACTGGTACAAATAGAAAATCTGCAGTTATGGTTACCTGCGCTAACTATAACTTACGCCCCGCAATGCACTGCTTAGGACTTCACATATTACATCACTCATGACGTGGCCACTGACATCACTGATGACATCTCATGAGTGCAAGTGTTTCGTAAACATTACTGAGACTTAAAGATATATACTAAGCTACAGCAGAAGTTAAATTACTATTCTTTCTGTTCTAGTGATTAGTCATATTATTTCTAACATATCTCACAAGTGGCTGTGCGACTGCATCAGTCTGTGAGTGGATGTCTGAGTGGCTGTGTGGGTGTGTGAGTGGTTCTATGTATGTTAGCGGGTATATGAGTAGCTGCATGGGTGAATGAGTGGCTATCTGAGTGACTGTACTGGAGAGTGAGTGGGTACGTGAGTGGCTGTAAGGGTGAGTAAGTGGGTGTGTGAGTGATTGTAAGGATGTGTGAATGGGCAAGTAAGTGGCTCTGTGGGTGAGAGAGTGGATGTGTGAGTGGTTGTATAGGTGAGTGAGTGGCAGTGGCGGTATGGGTAAGTGAGTTGGTGTGTGAGTAGCTGTATTGGTGAGTGAGTGGCAGTGTGAGTGGCTGTATGGGTGAGGGTGTGTGTGAGTGTGTGAGTACCTGTATGTGTGATTGGCTGTGTGAGTTTCTGTATGGGTGTTTGAGTGGCTGTGTGAGTGGCAGTAAGGATGTATAAGTGAGTGTGTAAGTGTCTGTATGTCTGTATGACTGGATGTATGAGTGGCAATTTTGGTGAGTGAGTGGGTGCATGGATGAGTTAGTAGGTGTGTGATTGGCTGTATAAGTGAGTGGATGTCTGAGTGGCTTTATGGATGAAAGACTGTATGAGTACTGGTATGGGTCGATGAATGGGTATTTGAGGCATTCTGTGCAGTGGGATTGAGAGTATGAGAGGTACTTTGGGGGTTGAGTGGGTGGCTGAGTGATTCCGTGGATGATGGCATCTATGATGTGATGGCTGATATCACTGACTATGTCATGAGTGATGTAATATGTGAGGTCATAAGCAGTGCATTGCAGGGGCGTAAGTTATAGCTAGCTGAGGTAACTATAAGTTCTACATTTTGATGGTTGTTTACAAGTGAAATCTGAGCATAACTATAACGCTCCTGTAGCCTTTGGTTTTTTCGGTGAACTTCTGAGGTTTTTTTAATTCTATTTCCTTGCTATAACGTCCCTGTAACCTTTGTTTTTTTAAGTGAATTTCCAAGTTTTTTAAAATTTTATTTCCTAACTGTAACCCGTCACCTTTTAGAGTGAGTGTTTGATCTCAATTTTGCCTCGTTCTGCTTGTTTCTGATCTCTATTTTGCCTCTTTCTGCTCTTTACTTCCTTTTATTTTGCTTCTTTCTGTTCATTGCAACCCACTATTTTGCCTCATCTGCTTGTTTCAGACCACTATTTTACCTCTTTCTCTTCGTTTCTTATTTCTATTTTACCTCTTTTTGCTGACTTTTATTTTGCCTCTTTCTGCTTGTTGCTGATCTCTATTTTGCATCTTTCTGCTCATTTCTGACCCTTTATTTTGCCTCTTTCTGCTCATTGCGGGCCTTTATTTTGCCTCTTTCAGCTTGTTTCTGAAATCTATTTTGCCTCTTTCTGCTTATTGCTGGCATTTATTTTGCCTCTTTCTGCTCGTTTCTGATCTCTGTTTTGCCTCTTTCTGCTCATCGCTGGGTTTATTTTGCCTCTTTCTGCTAGCTTCTGACCTTAATTTTGGCTCTTTCTGCTCATTGCTGATCTCTGTTTTGCCTCTTTGTACTAGTTTCTGACCTTTATTTTGGCTCTTTCTGCTCGTTGCTGATCTCTTTTTTGCCTCTTTCTGCTCATTGATGGCCTCTAGCTTGCCTCTTTCTGCTTGGTGCTGACCTTTATTTTCTCTCGTTCTGTTGTTTGCTGACTTTTATTTTGCCTCTTTCTGCTAGTTTCTGGCCTTTATTCCGCCTCTTTCTGCTAGTTCCCAATCTTTATCTCGCCTCTTTCTACTCATTGCTGACCTTTATTTTGTCTCTATCTACTCATTGCTGACCTTTATTCTGCCTCTTTTGGCTTGTTTCTCACCTTTATTTTGCCTCTTTCTTTTCTTTGCCGACCTTTATCCTGCCTCTATCTGCTAATTTCTGACCTTTAGTTTGCCTCTTTCTCCTCTTCCCCGGGGACCGTGGGGTGGGGGGGACCTCTAGGCCCAGGTAGTCCTGGGAGGATCCCAACTCCTGCAGGAGCTGGCATTGCTCCCACAAGCAGGGTGCTGCTTGAAATAGCAGCTCCCTGCTTGAGCTGTTTCCCAGCATGCGTATTTGTGTGAAGGAAAACAGATGAAAACTGCTTTTTTAAAGCCAGAGATGTTTGATAGCTCCGGCTTGCAGAAGTTACGTTTGCTCTTGTCTGGTGGGAGCTGTCAGCTCCCACCAAGCAAAAGCAAACAGCTACCTAACAAGGGTGTGTGCAGAAGTTATGTTTGCTCTTGTCTTGTGGGTGCTGTCAGCTCTCACCAAGCAAAAGCGAACAGCTACCTAACAAGGGTGTGTACCTTGTGAGGTAGCAGGAGCTGTTCATGGGGTGTGTTGGTCACCAGGGCCATAAATGGCTCCAGGAAATGGGTCGCAAAGCCTCCCCCTCCATCGTAAAATTTTGCGCCGGCGAGGTGGTGGTCTCCGGAGATAGTGGTCCCTGACAGACCCATTACATTCATTTATTTCAGCCTTGGGGAGGTGGGGGTCCCCGGGCGATGGGCGGGCCAAGCCACATATTTATTTGTAAGTTCCTGTGGAGGTGGAAGTCCCCCGGGCTACGGGGGAGGGGCAGCGCGACCCCCTGTATTAATTTTACTTGATTTGCCCCAGGGAGATGGCACTCCCCGGGGCACGAGCGGGCCCGATGACAGACATTTTTTGAAGGCCCCCTGGGTGGTGGTGCTCCCTAGGGCTTTCATAAGCTCTAAGAGGGGTGCTCTGTGCACTCCACTCCTTTGTATAATTGCTCATACCCCCTGGACCCGGCCAACACGGGGGCTAAAGATTACAGAAGCGTGGGAACCTGTGCTTCATTTTAATATTTTTTTTGGGCAGGAGCTGCAGATCCTGCATGTATCCTGCCTAATTTTTTTTAAAAAAATGCTTTTTTGTCCTTGCTGGACCCCCAAGAGGCCTAGGGGGTCAGGGTATTCCTACTCTGCCCCCTTCTCTTTTTTTAAGTTTTTTTCTGGGACTTGGCTCAAGCGCAGTCCCAAGATTGCTGCCAACACGTTCTAGTTTGAAGTGTTGGCAGATAATCAGATCTCAGCACGAGATCAGGAGGGGTCGTTGATCCTCCACGTCCCTATATATATATATGCAAAAAAACAAGCAGAGAATTCTGGGTAGTTCCCAAGTTTAGGTGGAAAGCAGCTCCTGTATAGAGCACTCTCAACACCAGCGACACTCTAGATCTGCTCACCTCAAATGTCTGCTTTTCTATCAACGCAGCACAGTAAGAGGGTCTCCCTCATTTACACGGATATTCATATTACATGCAACATAATACTAGCACTCAGTACTATAGTTTAGATCACTCATGACTCAAGACGCTTTTACTACTTTATTTTGTAATGCACCATGCTAATGTTTGTACATAAACCTTTTGATGTGGCTCTGAAGGATTGACTGTATTAAAGTCTCACTTCTTAAAAGCATATTACAGAGCCATATACTGTTATAATTTTTATTTGTCACATCATCTGTGCATATATAGTTCATTCCATAACAGTTTGTATTATTTATAATTTAATGCTTACGGGTATTTAACTTCTATGTTCTTTTTGACGCATTGGTTGCTATGACAACCTGGGAAAGTGACTCTTCTATATCTTGATGTATTTTCAAGGCGCCTGATGTTGTGAACAAGGCGGCTTGCCGTCGAAACGCGTCAAGGCCTTCGTTTTGGATTAAAATTCCTGTGTCAGATTACCACGGAGTCAGCGCCTGTTATTGTGTGTGTCAGGATTGGAGGCATATATATATATCAGAGGATGAAGAAACTATTCTCAAATTAGGTCTTTCCTTTGCACCTCAAGCCAATTTTGATTATGCCGCCACTAGATTAGACATGTATAAAGCGGTCAGAAAACTAAAACTAAAACTAAAAAAGTACCACACGCTGAAAAATACCAAACACATTGCGCAAGACACTGGAGGACTTACAATGACCGCATCCCAATCAGATGCCCCGCTTTTGATGGCAATGCAGGCACTATGGGAAACAGAGGGAGTGGGGTACAACATACCGAATAGCCTCAATAATAATACTATCAGTGGTAATGTTGCATCTGGCACTAGCCAATTTGCTCCTGTGACTCCATACAGACTTCCTTCCACATTTAATCCCATCATGCCACGTGATTCGCTTGAAATTTTCCACAAGAACGTGACAGTTCAAATCAAAAAATTGCATATTGAGACTCAGAACAAACAACGTAGATACAACAAACAATCCCAACAATATGAGACTCTCATGCGCAAATTAAAGCAAGAAAGAAATATCATTGTACGTGAAAGTGACCAAGGTGGAAATATCGTCCTTTTAACCAGAGATGACTATGATAGGGAAGCTTACTCGCAGCTGAACGATAGAGAGTGCTATATTCGAACCACCTCTGCTGCTATAAACACATCTTAACAAGGAATTTTATACTAAATTGGCAAATTGGAAAATCAAAAATCTCATTACGGAAGCTGAATATAAATTCCTGAAGAATACTTTATCCCTAAAATTCACAAAAATCCTGACAAACCACCTGGTAGACCAATTATTGCGGCTAGAGATGGGATGCTTGATAAAACTTCAATATATATTGATTCTTTTTACAAGACTTTGTCAAATCTTTAAATTCTTATGTTCAAGATACAGGGGATTTTTTGCGCATAATTATGGATGTGGCATGGAAAAAAGAATACTGGATGTTGGCCTTGGATGTGACATCCCTATACACCAGTATTAGACATGAATACGGCATCCAAGTCATTTGGTACTACCTATCTCAAAAACCTCCTCAGTATAGGGATCACAATGACATGCTGGTGGAGATGTTGGAGCACTGTCTCAAGAACAATAATTTCATGTACAATAACCTCCTTTACCAACAACAGAGGGGTGTAGCTATGGGGGCTAGTTTCTCCCCTAGCTACGCCTGCTTGCACACGGGACGTTGGAAGTAACTGGTCCTTAAAAACCAGCATGCAAAAATCTTTGAGGAAAATGTGATTGTCTGGTTACGTTACATTGATGATCTTTATGTATTATTGGAATGGCACCAGTGAACAAGCTGTGAGATGTATTGCTGAGATAAATGACAATGACCTTAACCTCAATTTTACGGCCACTATGAGCCAATCGAGTATAACATTTCTTGACACTGAGTTCTACATTCACAATGACAATATTGTAACTAGGTTGTTCCGAAAGGCTACTGCAGAAAACTCTACACTTCATGCGAGCAGTGCACACCCGCCACATCTCATCAGTAGCATCCCCTATGGGGAGATGCTGCGGCTCAGAAGGATCTGCAGCAATGACACTGATCTAAAAATAGCACAGCATTTGAGTAAACAGAGATTCAGAGAAAGGGAATATTCTGAAAATACAATTGACAGTGCAATTACAAAATCTATGAGAATTAGTAGAGATAATTTATTAGTTCACAATAGAACAGCGGTACAAGCACCAGCGCAGCAAGACGTCATGACAGTAAGGGATAAGGACAAAACATCCAATCCCTTCAGAATTATCATGGGTTATAGCAGACAACATTCTAGCCTTCACAGGATTATCACTCTTAAATGGCCCACTGTACTTAGTGACCCTGTTATAGGCCTATGCTTCCTTTGAGAGTGTCTATTACGCACAGCAAGGCACCGTCAATGAGGGACTCCTTGGTCAACACTAACCCTGAGGTGATTGATAATACCACTTGGTTACAAATCAACAGTGGGTTCTACAAATGTAAGACATGTAAGGCTTGTCTTCATGGGACGAACACTAAGACATTCATAGACCCCTTCAGTTGCAGAGAACACAAGATCAATAAGCTTTTAACCTGCAAGACTAAATATGCAGTCTATGTCCTCACTTGTCCCTGTGGGCTCAGATATGTCGGCAGTACAAAACTGGCTGTACATAAACGCATTCTGCAGCATCTCCGAGCAATCTCAAATCAAGATAATACCTACCCTGTGGCTAGACATTTTAAGGAGGCACACAATAGTAACAACAGTGGCCTCAAGTACTATGTCATTGATACCATTGCAGCCAGTAGGAGAGGTGGGGACAGAGAATCTAGATTACGAAGATTGGAGACACGCTATATCCTCCAATTAGATTCTAAGTCCTCGGCAGGCCTCAATATTACTGAGGAACTCCACACATGTTTAGGTTAATTATCACTTGCTTTACTCTCGTGACATGCAGCATTTTGGCCCTAGTTTTCAACATTGATTTTACCCATTTCCTCTTTCTTTGGCTAGTTATTTATTTGCTATTTGGGTTTTATTGTGTCTTTTATGGTATTGGCTTCAAATAATTAAGATATTTTATATGGACGAATGTTGTAAACAAAGGGGCTTTTATATATTTATATATTCCCCTAGGTTATTGGAATATTGCAATATTTTATTGCCTTTTATATAACCTATTTATTCTTCTATTTATATATTTATATATTTATGTATTTATTATGCCAGTACTGTATGCAATGTTTTGTACATTGAGACATGGTTTCCTTTACAATCTACTCATGTTTTTACTAAGCCAACATTTGTCACGGGAATTTGGGCAGGATTTCAGCTTCCACAATCCCTCCTTGTTTACCTTAGCCGTTTCTCTTCCGGTATGACTAAAACGCCACTCTGAAAAAAGGCCTCCTCCCATCGTGGTGTGAATCCCTGATAGTCCCAATTTTTAAAAAGGGTGACCGTGAAAACTGCAAGTGTTACCGCCCAATATCACTCCTGGATTCTACTATTAAAATTCTAGGAAGGGTAATCTTAGATAGGTTACATGTATGGGCTAATGAAGCTAATATTTTAAGTGACCTGCAGTATGGCTTTAGGAAAGGTCTTGGTACTATTGAACAGTGTTTGAATTTGCATATTTTAATTGAAAAATACACCAAAGTTAAAGAGGGGCGAATGTTTTTAACTTTTGTGGATCTTACCTCAGCATTCGACTCTGTAACACATTGTAAACTTTGGGTAGTAATGGATAAACTGGGTGTGGATAAACAGATTATTAACTTCCTGAGAGAACTTTATGCCGGAGCATCGGCCAGAGTAAGATATGGAAAAAATGGCGAATGCACTAGATCCTTTGTAATCAAAAGGGGTGTACGACAGGGCTGCGTCCTGGCGCCGTTCCTTTTTACACTCTATATTAACAACGTGGAAGAGATATTGATAACTGAGTGTAAGGACGTACCAATGGTAGGAAAAAGATCAATCCCAATTTTGTTATATGCAGACGACGCGGTCCTGATGGCTAGAACACCGCAGGCCATGCAAAGAGTAGTTACATCCTTTTTTGATTTTATGAATCAGCTTGATCTAAGCATAAACTGTTCTAAGACATTTACCATGCACTGTGGGCCGGGTGCACAGAGGAAGAAAAAAGCAATTTATATTGGAACTACCCCAGTAGAGGACACCTTAACATTTCCCTACTTAGTGGTGTTAATTGATAGTTCCGGGTTATGGAACAATACAATCAAGACAAGGAAATTGTTGTACTGCAAATCTATCATGGCTTTAAAAAATTTTAGCCGAAAAATAGGGAGGAAACCAATTAAGGAAATGTTGACTGTTTATAAAGCAACTTGTGTAGCTATTGTCTCCTATGGGGCAGGCCTATGGGGATATGCAAACGCCAGTACATTACAAGTGGTTGAAAACAATTTTATGAAATATCTCCTAGGTGTCCCACAGAGTGTTTCGACATATGCTTGCCACACAGAACTTGGTGAACCATATCTAGAAGATATAATAAAAACTGCACCAGTTCTATTATGGCATAGAATATGGACCGCAGATGAATCTGGTTTAAATCGAATGATCATGGAAAATGCGATGGGTCTAGAGAAGTGTGGGAAAATTAGATGGCTGAATTATATTAATAATTTTCTTACGCTACTAGGGCTGGGGGACTATTATACAGACCCGCCCTCTCTTTGTAATATATCTAGGAAATGTTTAAAAGATAGATGTATGACCTATCTGCAAGAGACCAGAGTAAGAATAGAGTTCAAGAAACCTACGGTGGTAGCTCATGAGCAAATTGTAATTTGCAATAGTTTACAGCCATATTTAAAGCTACAAACGAGTGATTATGAAAGGTTTTTATTGATACGTTTTAGATTTAATTTACTATTTAGATCACTCAGCTTTCCATCTATGAATAATTGTTCCAAAATTTTGAATAAATGTCCCTGTGATGATCTATCAGTGCAATCTGATATGCATATACTTTTCTTTTGTAAATTGTATACCAGACCAAGACAAATGTTTGTTGTTCCTTTGCTAAAAATGATGGAAATTAATCGGTGTCGCCCTGCTTTTTTAGCTGTACAGAAATTGGATAACATTTTAACAGTCGTATTTATTTCCTCATTCCTTAAAAATGTTTTTAAATTACGGAAAACAATTGAGATCTGAACTTACTCGTTTTTTCCTGTGCTTGGTTCCTATAATTGTTATTTTAATATATGTGTAATTATGTCTTTTTACTTTTATGGTTATTTTGTTTTAATAACCGAATAAAGATCAACTTGACTTGACTTGACTTGACTAAAAAAATATACTTTGACGCTGTAACTGTCTATACTTAAGTGAAGAACGTTTTTAACAGTCACTATTTAAATTTAGCATCACTTTAGAACTTTATATCTGTTCACACCTGGGAGATGTTGACCTTTCATATGAATCAATATATTATTTTTTTTAATTAATTTTGATATCTACACCCACTACTATGCTGCTATTAGGCTAATTATATATAGTATTTGACTCCAGACCTTTTGTAGCCTCGGTATTATAAATACTATTTATTAATTTTAAATACCTTATCGCTATTTTTTAGCCATGCATTTATGCATTGATTGAGGCCCTGGCACCTTTATGCACTTTATTGTTGGCATCAGTGTTTTTTTATACATATTCAAAATACTGTTTTGTCTAAAATATTATGATTTCAGCTGGTAAATGGAGATATCGATTTCAAATACATTGCTATGTGCACTTTGACTGGTTATATGCATAATTTTAACATTGTGTAATTTCATGAAATGTCATTGGTTTTATTACGATGTATAGTATTTCTTCAGTTCCATTGATTATGTCTCCCACGTGATTTCAAGTAATTTGCACTGTCACTTTAAATTCTGCACTCTCTGAAAAGTACATTGTCATGTGAGCAAGGCTCGGAGGAGCTGAAACGTTATGGCAGCATACTTAAATATAAAATAATTTGAATTTGCACCTACCTGAGGACTCCTGCGGTCTTGACGCGGTGACAAGGATATATATATATATACACAAATTTGGATTTTCTTTAATATTTCAAAAACTACTGAAAGGATTTATACCAAATTACAAAAACGTTTCTTTCTAGACCAAACAGCTACCTTTCTGCCACATTTGGGGTAATTCAGTTCAGCAGTTCCGGCTGTAGCCGTATCTAAAGTTTCCTATGGAAATTAAAATGGGGAAACACGTTTTAGGAACCTCCTTTTTCTCGGCCCCAGCTTGATGGATCACTTTTTGGGACAGCAGCTGAAGTGAATGGCAAACTAGATTTGAACATTTTGTGAGGATTCATCAAACGATTCTGTAGTTATCAGCAAATGAAAAAATGCTCTTCCTATGGAAATTACATTCTAACTATAACTACCCACTGGCGACCCACAATAGGTTATATATATACACACACACACACACCCACCCACACACACACACACACACGCACACACGCACACGCACACACACACACACACACACACACACACACGCACACGCACACGCACACGCACACGCACACACGCACACACACACACACACACACACATATATGTATTACCTACTGGCGATTGCCAGTAGGTAGTTATAGTTAGGACCTATTTTCCATAGGAAATCTGCAACATTCTATTCCCAATAACTTTGGCGCCTGTTGACGAATCTTCAAAAAAATTTCAAAACTTTTGGCCAGCTCTGGTCCACTCCTATCCTGAAAGTCTTGGGGTGATTCGTCAAGCAGGGGTCAAGAAAAAAGGGGGGACCCAAAACGTGTTTTCCCCATGCAATTTTCCATAGGAACCTTTAGTCGCAGCTACAGCCCGAACTGCTGAACGGAATTACACCAAATTTGGCAAAAAGGTAGCCCTTGGTTCAGAGTCGTGCCTTTTGGTTAAATTGTGTAAATCCGTTCAGTAGTTCCTGAGAAAATCAAAACTAAAATCACATATATATCTATGGGCGTGGTGGATCCGCGCACCCTGCGCGCGCCCTTCCAATCACTAGCTGAATGTTAATTGGCTGTCAACTTGCTGTCAACACTCCAAACCAGGAAGTGTTGGCAGCCGTTTTGTGCCTCAGTAGAACCGAGGCACAAGAAATCCTTGAAAAATGTGCGCAAAACGCAAAAAGGGGGCAGGGTAGAAAAACCCTGACCCCCTAGGCAGGGTGCGCGGATCCTGCCGATTAAAAAAAAAACAAAGCGCAGGCTCCCACATTTCATTGGTAATTAGCCCCCGGGGGGGCCAATTCCCTGGGGCAATATTATTATGTGAATGTGATGAATACAGGCCCCAGCTAGGCCCGCAGGACACAAGGGTTCGCTCTCCTGTAATGGAATCTATAAGGAAGTTGGCACGGAAACTGCAAAGTACAAAGACAGCATTTATTAACCCTTAAGGGTGGTCCTACAATCCACACAACACTCTTCAGTATTGCATAGAGTAGCACAAAGAACTTACGTACATGGTCCCCTTTTATACATAATAGAGGGGCTCATAAGTGGGTGGATACAACATGAGGCCGAAGAACATTACCATTTATGGTCATTTTCGATACTGAATCAATATGTGGGCGGAGCTAACACACTCCTTGAGCCCGCGAAAACATGGTCAGGCAAGGCTAACTGATAACAGATGTGGTCAAGTCTGGGCATGTGCCAGATGGACAAAGGAGCTATTTATAGACTGTTACTAGGCAGATTACAAGAGCAACTAACACAGAGGTTGGACTCTTCTCGTGGGGAACACATGGAAGCATGACAATACAAAATGGAGTCCAAACTTCGGTCAACATAACGGAGAAAACATGATCTAGATAAGGGAATTAATGTCTTTAGTAAATGCTTAATCACATCGTTGTTTCAATTTACAACAGACGACCCTTTCAGCATTTACTGAAGACATCCGGTTTGTTAGGATAATCATCATATATGTCAATTGTCATCATTCCTTCAACTTCTTTAGCTAAACGTTTCTGGTGAGCAACATCGGCAATAGCTTTCTTATCAGGGATACAGAATGATACACATAATGAGCAGAGCAAGGGACCATATTGAACACAGATACAGCACAAAAACAGAACCGCTACAATAATGCAGAGACCAGTTAGAACCTTCCATCCCCAGGCAGTAATTAACGCCCAAAACCATCCAGAAAAGGACCAAGTGCCGTTTTCTGTATGGATCTCAGCTGCAATTTTATGCAGTTTATTGATGGCATTATAAACTGATGGCGTATGATCAGGGATAAACACACAACAGCTACTTCCAATAATTTTACATGCTCCTCCTCTGTCAGCTAGCATAACGTCTAATACCATACGATTCTGCAATGCAACAATTCTAGTAATTTGCAATTCCTCCGTAAGATTCCCAAGAGCAGCAGCAGTCTGATTTGTCACAGCTTCTACCACTCTTGTTAATCTTCGGATCTTCCTACTGTTCAGGGCAGCTCCAACAAAGAAAAACAGTCCTAAGTTAAAATCAATATACTGCTGCAGACTGGTATCAGTCTGATCTACATCGTCAATTGATAAAGTACGTTTATACCTATTTACAGTCACATTATTCAATAATTTCAGATCCTTATGATAAGATGCGGGAGCTAGGAATACAGGAGGTAATAGAAATGATACATAGCATACCCCAGACCACCCAGCCGGCAGACGGTAATAACCTTTATTTCCACACACAAAGTACGTATTATGGGAGGCTAGAAAGGTACTATTGTTCAACCCATCAATGTTCAGAACAGTAATACAATCACTAACACCAACAGGGATAAAACCCACACTCTGGACACACAGGTCCGCTTGAGCTTGTGCCACTTGAATCACAAATTTGTCCTTTCCCATAGTGTCTCTTGTGTTCGTGAAGATGTAGGGAATGGATTCATTGTCTGGTCGGTACTCTTCCCACTCCCAAATTGTCCCATTCGCTTGTGGATACCCATTTTTGTCTTGATGGCATTCTTTATTGAGTCTGAAGAGCAATCGTCCCACTGTCGGTTTCCGAGTGGCAAAAAGCAAAGTATACCATGCTCTACAAGAGCCATTATGAGAGAAAGGAAGTGGTATAAATGGCGTTCCTCCTTTCTTCTGATGAGCTGGCATCATCCCACATATCCAACAGTTCGTAGCATTCGTAGCAACGTGGGTATGATGCAGCATCTGGATGAAAGTGTTGTTCAAGTAAGACTGTCGATGTTTCAACTCTTGATACGGTAATGTATAAAAGTAATGCTCCTCAGGCACCGGAGTTGTCAACACAAGAATCTTCCGAGCGGGAGTTACATCCTCCACGAACCATGTGGTTATCCCAACAATGGCTACTGTCAACATGAACCCTAATGCACAAAGGACTTTCTTTTTCTCCATGTCAAAGTAAAAAATAAAACCCAATATCTTCCTGAAACTAAAAGTCTGTCAGAACTCTTCCCCTTGGGCAGCGGTTGATTTCTTCACCAGCGGGCCAAGACGGGTGTCGCTACACTAATGCAGGGCTGATCCCCCCCCCTTGCCTCATCGGCTCTCCGTTTCACTAACCCAAGGGCCGTTCTGACAGTATGTCCCGGTACTGGAAAACTCACTTCCTTGGTCGAAGATGATATCGCCTTCCTCCAGGAGTCGCGTGGTCCGGAAAGAGCTCCTCGGTGGCGTTTGGCTCCGCAGCACGGCCTGTCTCTGCAGCCAAGATTTCTCGTTGATCGGTCAGCACGGCAGGTTCCACCAATCCGGGCGGCACCTTCCTACAGTGCAGGGAATGGATCCAATTCTTTCTGTTGGAGACTCGCACAGCCGTCCTCGTTGCGAGGAGGACCTGCTCAGGACCCACCCATCTCGGTTCCAAGCTGTTTGTTCTGTCAAATATTTTCACCATCACGTGGTCACCAGGTCGGAGACCATGTCCTTCACCGGTAGACCGATCAGGGAGCGCCTCTCGGACCTGTTGATGAATAGAAACCAAGTTATCCGTTAACTGTGCAAGATAATCGTTCATCATTACACAAGGTACATCATACACAGCCTTAGGTTTTGGTGGACCCCAAATATTCATTGGGCGTCCGAAGACAATCTCGTACGGTGTAAGGCCAGTTCGGGAGTGCGGTACCGATCTAATTGACAATAACGCCAGTGGCAGAGCGTCTGGCCAAGTCAAGGACGTCGAAGCTTGAATTTTAGCGATCTTGAGCTTCAGTGTACCATTATACTTCTCGACTAGTCCTGCAGACTGAGGGTGGAATACCGCGTGAAACTTCTGGGTGATGCCCAGGCCCTTCAAGACGTACTTTATAACGTCCGCTACAAAGTGAGGCCCATTATCACTCCACAGAAGTCTACAGACGCCATATCGAGGGAAGAACTCTTTCAGCAGCAACTTCGCAGTAGTCATTGCAGTATTGTCTTTCGTAGGGTACGCTTCAACCCATTTGCTGAAAGCGCAGACCACTACTAGAACATACTTCAGATTGTTACAGCGCTCAAGCTGGATGTAATCCATCTGTAAAACCTCGAAGGGTGCAGTAGGTGTCACAAACCCTCCTGCTGGGGTTCGAGTACCCTTTCCTGGGTTATACCTCAAGCAGATCATACAAGTCTGCACCACCCTCTTTGCCGTGCTAGCAATCTCTGGATGCTCCCAGACTTGGGTAAGCAATTTCACAATTGCGGAAGCTCCAACATGTGCTAGCCCATGTGCCATCTGAACCATAGGTTGTACAAAGGCCGTGGGTAATTTCCATCTATCCATCTGCTTATTTCTCCAGCAGCCCTCGTCATCCAGTTCTCCCTCACTAGCCCATTGCTCCCGCTCTTTGTCAGAAGCGGTCCTCTGCATTTCTCGCACTTCCTACTTCGCATCATGCCATCTTTCCACCTGTGACTTTACTACATACATGGCAGTAGTACCGGGCTGCATCGCAGTCTCCCGTGCTACTCGATCTGCTAGCGCATTCCCTTCTCCAACTTTGTCAACTACTTTCCTATGGGCGCTACATTTAATGATAG
This sequence comes from Triturus cristatus, assembly GCF_964204655.1. NCBI lineage: Eukaryota > Metazoa > Chordata > Amphibia > Caudata > Salamandridae > Triturus > Triturus cristatus. Next base: position 655,019,378 of record NC_140584.1, read on the forward strand.
CAATTTTCTTTGGGTATGTCAATGCGGTTAAAAGATTGTGAACTAACTCTCCATGCATTATCTGTACTCCATGTGACGTCAAAAACCCTCTCTCCTTCCAGAGTAGGCCGAAGTCATGCGCTACTCCGAAGGCATAGCGGCTATCTGTATAAACATTCACACATAGTCCTGTACTGAGCTCACATGCTCGTGTTAATGCTATCAGTTCCGCTGCTTGAGCTGATTTCTGTGGTATGCGTGCTGTCTCCACTATCGTTTGTAATGTGGTAATTGCATACGCTGCTGAAGTCGTACCATCTGGTAGCTTCAGGCATGATCCGTCCACCCACAGTTCTCCATCTACATCTGGAAAGGGCGTATCCTGGAGATCAATACGACCCTTTGTTTGTTCCTCAGTCACGAGAATACAATCATGCGCTTTCCGCGCCTCAGGCTGGGTTTCGGGGTATGGCAACAATGTTGCCGGGTTTAACGTTACGCACCTTTTTAACGTAATATGAGGAGCCAAAAGCGTCAACTCATATCCCGTTAAACGGGCGCTGGTCAAATGCTGCGTCTTCGTTTGATTGAGCAGGGCATCGACAGCATGGGGGACTAATACCAACAGCTTATGAGATAACACAATTCCCTCACTTTGGCGTATTGACACAGCTGTCGCCGCAACCGAGCGAAAACACCCTGGTAATGCTCGGGCGACAGGATCAAGTACAGCCGAAAAATATGCACAAGGGCGCTGCTTATCGCCGTGCATCTGCACTAAAACTGACAATGCACATCCATCTTTCTCATGTACATACAACGAAAAGGGTTTTGCATAATCAGGGGTCCCTAACACTGGTGCTGAACAAAGGGCCTGTCGTAGTTGCTGAAAAGCAGTATCACACTCATCTGACCAAGGGATTGGGATAGGCGTGTCCTTTGTCAAGAGGGCTAACAATGGCTTAGCTATGTGCGAAAACCCCAATATCCACTGTCTACAAAAAGAAACAAGGCCCAAAAATGCACGCACATCCTTCTGTGTGGACGGTCTCGGTGTGTCCAAAATTACTTGGATACGATCCGGTGTGAGTGCACGTCCCTCCTTAGACAAAAGGTGACCCAAATAAGTCACCTTTGGTCTACAGAATTGCAATTTCTTCCTAGATACCTTATGATTGTGGGATGCTAAAAAGGAAAGTAAGGATAACGTACTTTTTTCACACAACTCCAGGGTGTCAGCCGCCAGCAAGATGTCATCGACATATTGAATGAGGGCGACCCCCTCGAGCAGAACAAAGGAATCCAATTGTCTTTTCAAAGCCTGACTGTAAATGCTAGGGCTTTCTGTGTAGCCCTGGGGAATCCTACAAAAACGATAAGATCTATTATTTAATGTAAACCCAAAAAGATATCGGCTATCAGGGTGAATGGGAATGGAAAAGAAGGCATTCTTCAAATCAATCACGGAGAACATAGTCGCCGTAGGTGGTACCAAAGTAAGCAACGTCGTGATATCGGAAACCACTGGGTACTGAGGTATCACGATCTTGTTCACTTCTCTCAAATCAATTATAAACCGATAGACTCTGGCATCCGTATCCTTTTTTAGTATGGGAAGAATCGGACTGTTACAAATGTTGTAGGGGACTTCCTCCACTACCCCTACCGCCATTAAATCCTGCACTATCTGTATGAGAGCCTCCTCACCCTCCTGGGAAATACGATACTGTGGGAGGCGGGGCAACACCGCCCCCTCCTGGACGCTAATGTTGACCGGTGGAATCACCATTTGTCCCACATCAGTATCCGAAGTTGCCCACAAAGCACGAGGGAGGGTAGCTAACAGCGCGTCCTCCGAAATCGCACACATCCGTTCAGACCGAGGGTAATTATCGTTCAATATTACCCGCACACCAGCAGGGGAGCAGCGGATCGTAGCCCTAAAATGCTTTAACATATCAAGACCCATAATGTTGTCCGGTATGTACGGGGCAAGCAGAAACGGACAGGGTGCAGAAAAAGAATCAACCTTAAACATGAGGGGCTGCGAAAGAGGGCTTCGGGAGAGTGTACCGTCAAACCCTACCGATGTGACCATTAAGCCGGATGGGGGAGCCCCCGGAACCAATTGCTTAGACAGTGCACTACGTGTCGCTCCTGTATCCACTAGGAACTGATCAGTAGAGCCCAAAACCTCAGCCGATACATAAGGACCCTTCTGATCGACCGGCACCTCAACTGATTCTAACCCCCATCCAACGCATCCCTATGCATGCTGAGAGTCATGGTACCCCGACCGGTCAATCCCCGACACTTGATACTGATGCTGACGATCGAAAACATTTGATCTGTCTCGGTGCTGCCCAGCAGAGTCAAAACGAGCCTGTTCGTTAGAATTCCCTCGAAAGTTCGAAAAACCCCCTCTACCTCGCGGGCCACCGTGGGTATGCCCCTGACGCGATGCATGCAACACCGGACAGTCCCTAGCCCAATGACCCGATTGCTTACAATACGCACATTGGTTCCTATTCAAATCAGATCGGCCCGAGGGAGGACCATAAGATCCTCCCCTCCTCTATTACTACCCCGTCGGGGCGGGCCATAGACTTGTGCCAACATCACCTTTGTTTTCAAATCTTTCGATTTCTTTTCCTCCTGGCCCTTTGCTTCTTGCTCCTGACGCTCATAATACTGGGCGATAGTCAGGAGGGCCGTCGGTGTAGCGGAAGACCAAGAACTTTCACTCGCTTTTAAACGGGCCGCAACTGCCGGCAGCAGATTAGCCACATATTTATCCGCAAAAAGGTGGCGTCCCGTATCGTCGGTAAGCGACTGGCCACTAAAATCATGAAACGTCTCCTCAAAGCGCGTAAAGAAGTCCGCAACTGACTCGTCAACTTTCTGTTTACATGCAGCTAACATATTCCAGTCAATCTTTTTAGGGGGAATAATTGTCTTCAACTTAGCCACAATAGCAGCAGGGAGATCTAAAATACTCTGGGGCGGTTTCTGCGCGGGCTTCCGTTCCCTATCCTCATCCTCAAGGTCAGACCACCGGGCCTTAAAGGCAACTATATCATCTACCTTTCGGACAGATCGCCACATATCCGGTGGTAGGATAAGGCCAAAGAACAGGTCTATATCTGCTAAAGTCATAACGCAAGAATTCAAGGCCCCCTCGACTTCTTCGTAGAAGGCCGCTGGATTCTTGCGGGGGTCAGGCAGCGCATTCTTTAATGCCATAACATCAGCTCTATGCCACGGAGTATAAACCCAATTATACACAAAATATCCCTTAGCATCGGCGGAGGTAATGTCCGAGCTAGTCCCCGCTCCTTTAGGAGGAACATACAAAGGCGCCGCCTCGCGCATTGGCTTAGCATGCACTAGATCGCTCTTATCTGATTGAGAGGTGGATGAGTGGCCTTCTGCGGTACACGAATCCGACTGCGTCTCCTCCCCTGCTCGTTGGCGCGCTTTTTCTTTATGGGCCAGCACCGCGTCCCGCAAGGCGAATAGCCGCCGAGCCGTATCAGGAGCCTTAGAGGGAGAAAAAACACCATCATGCAATGCTTTAGCATCCGATGTCACTTCTTCAGGCTCAAAGACACTAGAATATTTCCGAAAAGCAGCAATCACTTCCTCAGCGAAATGACTCAAAAAATACAATCTCTCTCTATCCTGCCACGACCCCCAAGTATGGAACAATTCATCCACGGACACCTTGCCCTTAAGTGCACGGAAGGAAATTTGCCGAAGCTCAGCCATATGCTCAGCCGATAACATGGACCGCGTATCTACCTTACCCGGACCCGGGACAGAATCTTGTGGCCTCGGAGCAGATGCGCCAACATAAGGGGGCGGAGAGCGATCTAGTAAATAAAAATCATCATCAAGATTATTAAGGACAGGATAAAGTGGCTGCCGAACAGCATATTGACCCGAGACTTGCAGCCTACGCTCTTTCTCTTGTCTCTCCGTTTGTTCTTTGTCCTCCCGACGCCTCGCTTCTTGTGCTCGCACATGATCATTCTTCCGTTGTTCTTTATCGAACAGCGCTTTCTCACGCTTCTCTCGCTCACGCACCTCCTTCACCCACAACCGCACACACTCAAACATATCCTGACGAGCACGCCGCTTACACATACACTGTTCCACATACTCAATCTTACGTATATCAAACGATCCATACAAAGGCCATCGTAACTCAGGATCTTTTTTAGTATATTTCCTCCATACTGTGCTGTACATTATGGAAGAAAGACCATGCTTCACATACATATCCCTATTAGGAGTCCCCTCTGGGGGAGCTGGAGCAGATTCCTCGAGGTTCAACCGGTTTCCAAAACAGCAACACCACTTACGGAGTGCGCTAAAAGCAGGCATGCTCAGGAATAATGCAAAATATGCAATATTATAGAAAAAATGGCACTTAATCGTTGCGCCGTTCAAAGTTACACAGCTCCGGAGAAATCTCTCCACATTACCTGCCTATATGTGTTGCAACGCATATATTTTCACAAAGACAAATACAAAATATGACTAGTCATCACAAATCAAACTCAAATAGCCGGACCAGGCTTCAAAAACTCGGAGCAAGTACCGTACACCGGTTCTTACCAATCAAGAGTCCAGATTCCAACTGCCAAGCTCCACAATCGCCCAAACGGCTTTCACGGCAGGACCGACAGAAGAGGTCTCAGTCGAGGACCGGCGCCACCCAGACGGTCAGCTCGGAAGGGAAGGAAGAAAAACCTCGGGATGCCAGGGCTAAGACGCCGCTGGCAGTGATCACGTCCCCGGCCAAATTCCTCACCTTCGTCGCGACCAGTCCTTCGAGCATCCGAGTCGCCGATGAGCCCCACGTGACGGGCGCCAATTGATGAATACAGGCCCCAGCTAGGCCCGCAGGACACAAGGGTTCGCTCTCCTGTAATGGAATCTATAAGGAAGTTGGCACGGAAACTGCAAAGTACAAAGACAGCATTTATTAACCCTTAAGGGTGGTCCTACAATCCACACAACACTCTTCAGTATTGCATAGAGTAGCACAAAGAACTTACGTACATGGTCCCCTTTTATACATAATAGAGGGGCTCATAAGTGGGTGGATACAACATGAGGCCGAAGAACATTACCATTTATGGTCATTTTCGATACTGAATCAATATGTGGGCGGAGCTAACACACTCCTTGAGCCCGCGAAAACATGGTCAGGCAAGGCTAACTGATAACAGATGTGGTCAAGTCTGGGCATGTGCCAGATGGACAAAGGAGCTATTTATAGACTGTTACTAGGCAGATTACAAGAGCAACTAACACAGAGGTTGGACTCTTCTCGTGGAGAACACATGGAAGCATGACAATACAAAATGGAGTCCAAACTTCGGTCAACATAACGGAGAAAACATGATCTAGATAAGGGAATTAATGTCTTTAGTAAATGCTTAATCACATCGTTGTTTCAATTTACAACAAATGGGGGGCCCAGAGGGGCCCCCCAGCCCCGGGGACCGCCACCCCGATGCTTTATAAAATTAGGTATGGGGGCTCACAGCCCCCCCAGCCCCAGGGACCGCCACCCCCGAGGCATCAATATTCATGGGTGGGGGGCTCAAAGGCCCCCCAAGCCCCGGGGACCGCCACCCACTGGGCTTCTTTAGAATATATGCGGGGGCTCACGGCCCCCCCGCAACCCTGGGGACCGCCACCCCCCCGGGGCTTTTAACGCGCAAGCGTCGCGTAAAGTAATATGTTTGTGTCGCGTATGCGCCTGGTGTCGCGTACCTGTCGCATAACAGTCAAGCACGAAAATACGCACCCATCGCACATCCTACGTGGGTCCTACACAACAATCATAAAATGGTGACTAGGTTCCGCGCAGTGATCGAGAAAGGTACGGTTTGGGTGCGCGACTCCCCAAAAAAATTTGAAAAAAAAAACAATAAAGAAAATAATATAAATATATTACAAAATATATAAAACAAAAAAAAACTGTTTCAATATTTTAAAAAAATGTTTGTTTCCATTTATATTAAAAATATATGATGTATTTAAAAAAATAAAATATGTAAAAATAAATAGTTTAAAAAATTTAGAAAATCAGTATCAAAAAAATAAATATAATTATTATTACCTTTAAAAATTGTCATTTAAGAAATCATTGAAATTCACTGAAAAAACCATAGGTTTCAGACATGTTATAGTTAGTAATTAGCATGTAAAAAACCTTTCAAATTCACTAATAAAACCATAGTTTTCAGACATGCTATAGTTAGGAATTAGCATTTAAAAAACCTTTGAAATTCACTGAAAAAACCATAGGTTTCAGACATGTTATAGTTAGGAATTAGCATTTAAAAAACCTTAAAAATTCACTGAAAAAAACATAGGTTTCAGGGGCATTATAGTTAGTTGGACTTTTCACTCGTACAAAACCATTGAAATTCCCCCGTTATAGTTAGTTCAGCTAACTATAACTTGCGCGCCCGCAATGCACTGCTGATGACGTCACATATTACATCACTCATGACATGGTCAGTGACATCACTCATGACATCACTAATGACATCTCAAATGACATGAATTTTTAAGGTTTTTTAAATGCTAATTCCTAACTATAACGTGCCTGAAACTTATGATTTTTTCAGTGAATTTCAAAGGTTTTTTAAATGCTAATTTCTAACTATGCCTACAGAGATAGGACATGTGAAGAAAGAAGAAAAAACGCACAGAAAGAAAAAAAAGAAATGCAGAAAGAAGCAACAAAAGTCCACAAAGACGAAGAAAAGTGCAGGAAGAAGGATAACGTGCAGAACAAACAAACAGAAGAGCAGAAAGAAGACTTGTTGCAAAATCATCCTGTACCCTCAACTATTTCAGACGGATACTGGTGGTAACTGAGTCTGACTCTCAGAATACAGTGAAAACACCTACATACACTAGGGAACACTATGCATTGGGGTACCCCTGTGATTAGCATGACCTCCTCTGTAAGACCCTAGTATATAATAGGGCAGGGGATTAAAACTAACTCTTAAAAAAATGCCACAGGGCGTGTTTGCACACGACGATTTGTGTTATATTCATTAAACGGCGACTATGCATACAATGAATCCACGTGGATTGTATTTACACCGCTAATGAAGCTCTGACGTGTCTGACGCCCTACCGTGCCTAATCCCTGCGCCCCCGCCGGTGGGTACTCTCCAAGTAGACACCCTTGTCGTTTATACAAACATGGGTAGCTATTGACGGGCACATTTAATACACACGCACACCAAGCCATTCAAAGGGGATTCGACAAAAATTCGACCAAACTATGCAAGAAACCCCCCTCACGGTTAATAAAACACACATCCACCACCGGATGTGTAATACTTTTTATTTTACTCCCTGGAAAGGAGACGAACCTCACTTGAGAGTCACAGCGTGCTCCTGGCTGAGCCCAATGCTGTGTTACACCCACCAGTGCCCGCCGAGTGCCACACACCTCTGTGTTGTATTCCACCAGCTAGTGCGTATGCTATGACACTCTCTAGCCCATGTGGACTGTAACACCACCCCGTGAATATGTCATGCCACACTTGACTTCGCACGGGTTATATTGCCCCATCTAAAGTTGCCTTCCTCGATGCATATGTTATAACGCTCAGCACTATGCGATACATATTACAATCTGGGATCCATATCTTTGTCATAGTGCATATGCAACGTTACACTCCCCAGCACAAATTTTATATTACAACTTTAGAGACTAGTTAGGTTACACAACACTGCCCTGTGCATATTACACTCCAAGGCGCATATCGCATTGCACGCGCTAGTGCCTGTGCTATCTCGCGCTCTCCAATGAATCTGTCATTGCGCACAATGTATTGCATATCATAGGTCACGCCCCGGTTCATCTTATATCACACTTTTTGGTGCATAGTTTATACCATATACTATATCTAGTTTTCATTTTCAATCGTGCTCTCAGGACTATGTTCTATATAACACTGCGTCCACCTACCCTTTTCACGGGCATTACATTTTGCGATGGGGGGTGGAGGGTCAGGGGGTGTTTCTGACAAGTGGGCCTGGAGTCACAGTCACAAACCTCCTCTTCTTCCTGAATAAAAGTGAGATTATGCTGCATACTTGTGCATATTTTAAGTAGTTCGCACAGACACACATTTTAAAAACAATAAAGTTCCTAATACCAACCCTCTCTGAACAGTTAGCTTGCTGCCCCATCCACCTCCTCCCTATCCTCTGTTGTCTGAATCCAGGGACTAGCCTCCTCCCTCCTGCCATGCATGGTCTGATGTGCTGCCACTGCCCTCCATTTAGCATGATGTACCAGTCCACTCCTCCTGCCCTCCATTGCCCAATTCTATGGTCCATCATTGACCTCCTGCTTAGCCTCTGTGCTTAGCTTGCCGCCCCTATTCTCCTTACCCTGCTCTCCGATGTCTTTGTGCATGCCCCTGCTCCATCCTTTTTGCCCACCATGCTCCATGGACCTGCCACTCCTATCTACTCTGAGTGTTCTGTTGAGCTGCCACTCCCCTCCCACCTGCCTAGCATTGTCAGATGACTGTAACCTGTCCCTGCCACCTCCACCCTGCCTGTCCACATGCCATGCACCTATCCCCTTCCTCCTGTCCTCCATGGTCCATTCTACTGCCACACCCTACTGCCCTCCCTGGTCTGTTGTGCTGCAACTGCTCCTCCTGCCTGTCCCGTGCGGTCTGTTGTGAGGCCCCTTCCCCTGAACTTTCTTGTCTGTGCCCAGGTCCTGACCCACCCTTCTATCCTCCATGGTCCTTTGTGCATGCCCCTGCACCCTCCTTCTTGCCCATCATAGACATTGTGCTGCCACTAACCCTCCCGCTTGCCATGCATGGTCCTCTGTGCTGCCATGGCCCCTCCCACCTTCCCTGTGTGGTCAGCTAGCTGCCCCTGACGCCCTCCCACCTTCCCTCCATGGTCTGTGTGTATGCCATCATAGTCTCACTGCTGCTCTCCATGGTGTGTCTTGTTTCTAGTGCCCATCCTGCCTGACCTCCTTGGTCATCTTGCTGCTCCTGCCCCCTTGCCCTCAGCCCTCTGTTTCCATGTGCAGACCCCTATTCCCTCCCTCCTGGCTTGTCTGTTCCATTGTAATGCCCCTGATCCGTCCCTCCTGCCCTTTATGGTCTGTTATGCTGCAGCTTTCTCTCCTGTCTGTCCGTTATGGTCAGCTAGCTACCATTGCCTCTTCCCCTCTGTTCTCTGTTGTCCATGTGCATGGTCCTGTCCCCTCCCTATTGCTTTCTATGGATTGTTGTGCTGCACTCCCGTCCCACATGCCCTGTGTGGTGTATTGTGCTGCTGCAAACCCTGATGCCTGCCCTGTAGGGTCAGTTTGGTGCACCTCTCCATGTCCCTCCTGTCCTCTGTTATCCAAGTCCATGTCCCTACCCCAATTCCTCCTGCCTACCATGATCCAATGTACCATACTTGCGAACATTTTGAACTTGGTTGAAGGGAGATTTTGGAAAAAAAACTAGGGTATTGATTTTCCCCTTTGAGTTACATTGAAAAAGAGGAGATTGTAGACAGGAGACAGATCAAATAAAGCCCATTTGAGCTTAAAAACATTGGACGTTTCCTGGCTGAAGCGGGTCTGTTGGCATGTATGGTTGTACTACCACTGCCTCTTCCTTCTTCCCACAATGGTCTATTATATTGCCACAGCCTCTCCTGCCAGTCCTGTATTGTTGGTTTGTTGCCCCTGCTCCCCTTTCCACTGCCCTCCATAGTCTGTTGTGCTGCCACTGCCCTTCCTGCCTGCCCAGTGTGGTCAAATTGTTGCTTCTGCACTCTCCTACCTGCCTTCAATTTTCATAGTCCGTGCCCCTGGCCTCTGCCTCTCAACAGTATCCCAATGAACAACTAGATTGCTAACATTCTATATTTATTACAAAAGTGTGGAACGCCTGACGTCATCTTGATGTAATCAAAACTGTAATACCTAGAGCATTTCCTTTAGAAATTACATATATAAGAGGGTCTTATTTGCATCAAAATTATGGTTAGTGCTCTAGAAAACTAAAATGAGGACATATTTTCTGAGTTTTCAAATAGCGACAAAGAACTTTTAAATTATTTGTAATCTTTATGTTTTTTTATCCAGTTGACCACTTGATTAAATGTTGCACTTAGGGGAGAGGATGTGGTGTTACTTCCAGAGCTGCAGACTTTGCAACTGGGGAACCAGGCTGGAGTTTCTGCTTCAGCTCAACATTCTGTGATTCTGGTCAAATCACTTAATCTCCCCATGTCTACAACCAAAATGAATTTGATCTTGTGTGATGTAACCAATGCTCATGTAAAGCACTCCAATACCTGACAAATCTGCACTATATAAAACTGCAAATACACAAAAAATAAGTGTTTTGCACACTTCTGTCATTGGGCTACATGTGGGCTACATATGGGTGATATTTGTGCTGCATTTGGGATCTTTTGTCACTGGTGGCCATCTTGGGAGATTTATTTGTTATGAAGTTTCCTAATTTCCTCATTTACTGCAGTCTCCTCAGAAGGAAATGCTTTCAGTTTTTTACTTTGATTCCATCAAGAAGGTATTCAGATATGTCACACATTTGCCATAAATTCTGAATGTTAGCACTCTAGTTGCTCATTAGATCACTGTAGTAAAGCTACTGCTCACCACGGAAGTCTGCTGCTGGTATTAAAAGTGCATGTTTCAGTCTGCATATCAGAATTTTTTAATGAAATAGAAGAGGATTTGAGGAGTCACTCAAAATGTGCCCTAATTTTTCTTTCTTCAGCACTAATCATAATTTCTATGGCAAACGGAACCCCCTCATTGTGTTCCTTTTTAAATTAAATGTTTTAAGTGTTACCAGTTTATTCCAATCAAGATGGCTTCAGGTGTGCCATACTTTTGTCATAAGTAAGACAGTAAGCGCTATAGTTGGTCTTAAGAACACTCTGGGACATTCTGTCATTGGGCTATACTTGGGCTATATCTGGGTGATATTTGGGCTACATTTGGGCTCTTTTGTCTCTGGTGGTCATCTTGGGAGATTTATTTGTTATGAAGTTTCCTAATTTCCTCATTTACTGCAGTCTCCTCAGTAGGAAATACTTTCAGTTGTTTACTTTGGTTCCATCAAGAAGACATTCAGATGTGTCACACATTTGGCATACATTCTGAATGTTAGCACTCTAGTTGCTCATTAGATCACTGTAGTAAAGCTACTGCTCACCAGGGAAGTCTGCTGCTGGTATTCAAAGTGCATGTTTCAGTCTGCATGTCAGAATTGTTTTATGAAATAAAAGAGGATTTGAGAAGTCAAAATGTGCCCTAATTTTTCTTTCTGCAGCACTAATCATAATTTCTATGGCAAAATGAACCCCCTCATTTTGTTCCTTTGTAAATTAAATGTTTTAAGTGTTACCACTTTATTCCAATCAAGATGGCTTCAGGTGTGCCATACTTTTGTCATAAGTAAGACTGTTAGCGCTCTAGTTGTTCATTACAACACTCTGGGACATTCTGTCGTTGGGCTATACTTGGGCTACATCTGGGTGATATTTGTGCTACATTTGGGCTCTTTTGTCTCTGGTGGCCATTTTGGGAGACTTGTTTGTTATGAAGTTTCCTAATTTCCTCATTTACTACAGTCTACTCAGTAGGAAATACTTTCAGTTTTTTACTTTGATTCGCCATAAATTCAGAATGTTAGCACTCTAGTTGCTTATTAGATCACTGTAGTAAAGCTGCTGCTCACCAGGGAAGTCTGCTGCTGGTATTGAAAGTGCATGTTTCAGTCTGCATGTCAGAATTGTTTTATGAAATAGAAGAGGATTTGAGAAGTCACTCAAAATGTGTCCTAATTTTTCTTTCTGCAGCACTAATCATACTTTCTATGGCAAAATGAACCCCCTCAGTTTGTTCCTTTTTAAATTAAATGTTTTAAGAGTTACCACTTTATTCCAATCAAGATGGCTTCAGGTGTGCAATACGTTTGTCATAAGTAGGACTGTTAGCGCTCTAGTTGTTCTTTAGAATACTCTGGGAAGCTGCAGTAGAACACAAAGGAATCAACTGACAGTCTCTCTGCCCTTGTTGGATGTACATGTTTTACTGAGAATTTCAGACTTCATTCTCACATGACTGAGAAACATAATGTGAATTTACAGAAAATATGCTCTCAGTTTAGCTTATAGATCACCTTCCAAACCCCTGTGTGAAAAGCATGAGAAAATAGTTTTCTCTCAAACATGATTCATGATATCACAGCAGAAGGTTTTTTCACATGGTAAAATCACCTTAGAACACACCACAATTCCTAAAATGAGTATGGTACCATCAACAAATGATTTATAATGTAACTAAAGTCTTAAAAACTTCTATTAACTGCAATGCTTTTTAATGAGGTGCTATCATGTATATTGGTCCCAAGATGGCTGCCAACACTTCTTGGATAAAGTACTGACAGCCAATCAGATCTCACGATGAGATGTGTGGTTAGGCTTCGCCCAGGTATATCTATCTTTTTAACTCAAATTTTCTCAGGAACTACTGAACGGATTTACACCATTTAAGCAAAAGGCACGAGTCTGAACTGAGGACTACCTGCCAAATTTGGTGTAATTCCGTTCAGCAGTTCGGGCTGTAGCTGCGTCAACAGGTCCTATGGGAAAATGCATTTTGGGACCCCCCTTTTTCTCGGCACCCGCTTGACGAATCACCTTGAAATTTTCAGGATAGGAGCGGACCGGAGCTGGCCAAAAGTTTGGAAAATTTCGCGAAGATTCATCAATCGGCGCCAAAGTTATTCCAAATAGAATGTTGCGGATTTCCTATGGAAAATAGGTCCTAACTATAACTACCTACTGGCAACTGCCAGTAGGTAATATATATATACATATATAAAATACATGAGATTTTGCGTGTAAATACAACTACAAGAGGCAAGCACTCACCAGTGAGAGTTCAGCTACCAAACAGGGACACACCAGAAGTGAAGTCAGGGTCAACAAAGGGGATTCTGACACCGCCTCCCTAACATCCAGCAGTGAAGCAGACGATGGTTGTCCAAATACTTCTGGGGCCTCGGCAATAGGGTCTAGTAACTATACACCGGGGGAAGAATTACATTTTCTCAGCAAGGACCGGATGCACACCTTGCGCCCCCGCAAACCTCAACAGCAGCAAGGGGAACAGTCAATCAACGCAGGAGGGAGAGGCGGACAAAACACCGCAAAAACTACCTTGAGAGGGAATTTACAAAGTAACTGGAAAAGATAAAGAATGATAACCACAATACAGTCATCATTCTTACGGACACTGTTTTAACAAAAGCTGAAACCCAACTTCTAGCGCTGGGCCTCTCTTATTGTCCGACAAATCAATTTTCATACAATATGACCAGGATTGATGTCTTCATATTTATTGGAAAAATAAAACTTATTCCACCTCAATAAATTCCCCACAACATCGGTAGTTGACTCTTCTAGTATAGGAAACACTGATGGAACTCTTCAAGTTAAAGATATTCCTAATCTGCAGCTACAACATTCATTAGCTACAGACACGCACAGTGATTGCTCACAGCCAACTTCAACGGCAATAGGTATTGTTTCTAACAAGTCTGCTCCCAGTCCATTTCGTCCTACATCCACATTTCTTACCCTGATGCCGAAGGATGCAGTTGACCTATTCAGCGAAAGAGTAATAGCTGAATTGAAAATATTGAATAGAACTGTGGCATCTACCCAACATCGCAGAAACTACAGAAACACACAATATCATGCTCTGATTAAAAATCTTCAGAATAATCAAGACCTTATTATTAACAAGTCCGACAAGGGCGGTAACACTGTCCTATGGTCTACAACTCAATACTTGGCAGAAGCTGATCGTCATTTGTCGGACTTAATATGCTATAAAAAAATCTTCTAAAGTTGAAATGTAATCAGCCCATGAAGTGATGCGTAAATGACTCCATCACTGGAAACGGAATTGTTTATTGACTAAGGAGGAAATTAACTTTCTTAACGTGGAACATCCCTTCACTCCTATGTTATACTTTCTGCCGAAAGTTCACAAAATGACGACGCCTACACCAGGACGCCCTACTATTTCTGCCCAGAGGAGCATGAATGAAAATCTATCTAAATATGTGGACTATTTTTTGCAACCGCATGTTGTTTCTGTACCATCGTACATAAAAGACACCACAGATTTCCTAAACAAGATCAAAGAGGTGGTACGGCAATCTAGTTATTTGTTAGTGGTTATGGACATTGAATCGCTCTACACAAGTATTAATCATGTGAACGGTTTAAATGCAACCAAGCATTTTTTAGAGACTAGAGAGATCAATATGAAAGCTCATAACTGTATGCTTTTGGAAATGATTGAATTGTGTTTACTTAACAACTACTTTTTATTTCAACATGAAGTGTATCAACAGGTGAGGGGTGTGGATATGGGGGCATGTTTCTCCCCCAGCTATTCATGTTTACATGTCGGCTGGTGGGAGAAGCATGTTCTCATGACTGAGCACAAACAATGGTATAAACACATAATCCATTACTGGTGTTACATTGACGACATCTGTCTGATTTGGAATGGAACAAGAGAGGCAGCTATTGAATTTGTAGGAGATATTAACTCCAATGAATTTAATCTTAATTTCACTGCCACCATAGACAATTCCAGCGTTGAGTTTCTAGACGTTCTAGTATATATTAGTGAAGACAGAGTACACACAAAGCTTCATAGAAAGTCCACTGCTGGAAACCCGACATTACATGCCGACAGCTCGCACCCACGCCACCTGATTAAAAGCATACCGTATGGCGAATTCATATTGATTCGCCAAAACTGCAGTTCGGAGGCAGTATCTATTGAATGCTTACATGAAGCATTGTGTAGGTTTTTGGATCGAGGATATAAAAAATCTCACTTGGTCCAAGCTTTAACTAAAGCCAACATTTTACCAAGAGAACCCTTATTGATGCTCAAACAAAACAACATTATGGATTTAGGCCATAGCTCGAATAATGAAAAGCACACAATTCGACTGATTACCACCTTCAGTCAACAAGAACATTAAATACGTAGGATTATATATTCAGAATGGCCAATTGTACGTACCGACATCACGTTAAGCTCCATTTTACCTTCTTTGCCTGCAATCACCTTTAGAAGGGCTCCTTCAATGAGGGATACCTTAGTTAAGCCTATGCCGGAGTTTAGATCAAAAAGTACTTGGCTTAAAAAAGCAGGTTTTTACAAGTGCAATTCTTGCCGCGCTTGTATCTTTGCCAGAAATGCAACTCATTATAAGACGGCTTTTAGAGAGATGGATACAGAAATTAAGGAACATCTTACATGCCGCACTGAGTTTGCTATATACAAACTAAAATGCACCTGTGGCCTCGAATACATCGGAAGGACTAAGCTCCCAGTACATAAACGCATCCTTCAACATGTAAGGGCCATTGTGAATTCCGACCCAAACTATCCTGTCGACAGGCATTTTAAATTAGTGCATAACAACAAACTGAAAGACCTGGAATACACAGTATTAGGGGCTGTTCCCATACCCGGACGGGGAGGGAACCGAGAAATGCTGCTTCGGCAACGTGAATCTCATTTTATTTTAGCCCTCGATACTAGAATGCCCAATGGCCTAAACGTGAGTGAGGATTTGCACAATTTTCTCCAGACTGACCTGCACCTTGTACATTTACCTATTCAGTCAGCCACTGACATAGTTTTAATAATTTTTTTTAATGTTATTATTATAGACTGTGGTTGTGAAGGTTGTACACAAAGGCACACATTTTTAGCGGATCTACTCGCTTCATGCATTACATTTTAAAAATGTGGATATTGTATTTTTCTGTGAACTTTGTATTGACATTGGCACTTGCACTTTATGATCATTTCAGCTTAAATGATGTTCTTTTCAAGCTGATAGTGAATTTGTAAGCTGCACACTACTATTTAGCACTTTTTGGCCACACTTTGCACTTTATTTCAGCATTTTATTAGTACAGACATGATGCTTTTATAGGCACTCTTGTAGGCAGCAATTTTCACAATTAGAATGTCTTTAGGCATCCGGGATTGATGATTTTGACTTGATGAGTTTCTGACTATATTTGCACTTACACTTTATTTTTGAACAACTATTTTGTCTATGGCTCATTCTCATTTGTCCAGGTTTTAGACCTTTGATATTAGTCACTTTCAGCTTTTAAACCGATGAACACAAATTATTGTTTAATTGTGCTGGCTTATGCCAACATTAACCCATTCAAGGTTTTTATTATGCCCATTCTGATTTGGACAAGCCGATTAGCCTAGTAAAAGGTTATTATTCTTTGCCTATTTTTGCAGTCAGTAAAATATTCGTATATGCCTTTGCTAATTGAAACGTTGATTTGTTTTATACTATTTCTACCACAAGATGCACTTGCATTTATTGTGTGTTCTATTACGCTAATGAATTTTAAAAAGTTTATCAGTATGCAATTATAATTGAATTTGTTTGGCACATCAATATTATTATTATATAGATCAGGGCATAGTATATTTCAAGACTATGTATCTTCGTTTCGCTATATATTGTAACGGTATATTGAAACAAAACTTACTGACGTAGAATCCAGTCTGTCTTTTATGCACATTATCTTAGTGAGTTTGTGTCTACAGGCAATTGTGCATGTTTAGGGTTTTTATGTAAGCTCCTGGATACGAGGCGCATCATGTAATCAAGCTCTCTGTGTCGAGTGAAACGCGTCATGGCAGGATTATGCCTGTTTGATTCTGTGGACTACTGAGGATTCAATTACACTGCTTTCTCCACCAACATTACGATGCAAGTCTGTTCTTTGAGAGTGTTCGAGGTCCATGCCTGGTGGTTCTGCCTAACAGTGGTAGACAGGAGTTTGCGCGCGAATATATACTTATATATTCCCCAATAAAAAAAACCAAGGGGTTAATGTGCTATTACAGTTAGGTAAAACTTTCAGTGCCAACGTACCGTTTTAACTAAAAAGAACACTGAAATTAATCAGTTATAGTTATCTCTAGTAACTAAAACTCGTACCCTTAGGTAAATATAACTCACAACCCAACTCTGCACAGTATTGTCATCAATGATTTAATTTCAAATGTTACAGTGATGTTATCAATGATATTATAGATCATGTCAAATGTGATGTAATGAACAAGTGACTTACCTTATATAACATCTTATCTGGTACAGACTCTATCTAGCCACAGATTTCTTACCTAAGAATATTCCCAAGGCATCAGACTGGAGCTGGAGACTGTTGAGCAGAACCTGTGCATCATTCGCAACAGAAGTCACATGCACGGTGCCTACATAGGTGCCAGCCAAATGCACTGATGACAGTTTCTTTTTGTGACTTTCCACACCTGAAGCATGGAGCCACGAGGAACAATGACAAAATAATGTGCATTTCTAAGGCCCTTAGAAGGGTGACCTTTACATGGTATAAGTTCGCAGAGTGGGGAGGATGGGAGGGCCAGTAAAGAATCTGTGGCTAGCCAGAGTCTCTACCAGATAAGGCGCTACTAAAGGTAACTTGTTCATCTGATAGAGACTACTTGTCACAGATTCCTTACCTTAGAATAGATACCCAACAATACCTCCCTGGAGGTGGGTGTGCAAAATAGATTTTAGACCAAAAAGTACTGCAGGACCGAACAGATAAAGTGCCCATAACAACAGATCTGACTAAGTAGTGCTTGGTAAACGTGTGCAGAAAAACTCACACTGCTGCCTGGCAGATGTCCAGGGAAGGGACTCCGCAAGCTAACAAAGTGGAATGAGCATGCACATCGTTAAGTGGTTGCTTTTTGGCTAATGCGTAACAAATATTTATGCAGAGCACTATCCATTTTGAGATGGTCCATTTCTGCACAGCATTCCCAATCTTGGCTCCTATATACCCTTTGAAGAGTTGATCGTTCACCTGGAGATCTTGTGTGCAATCAAGATAGAACGACAACACTCTTTTTGGGTCCAAGTGGTGAAGTCTCTCGTCTTCTTTAGAAGGATGAGGCAAAGCAAAAAAGGTAGGCAAGGTGATATTTTGGTCTACATAGAAGGGTGTCAAAACCTTCAGAAGAAAGGAGGCACTTGTCCAAAGAACCAGCTTGTCCTGGTAGAAGGTGCTATAAAGAGGGTGTGTAGAGAGCACTTGTAGTTCGCAGACCCTGCTGGCCGATGTTATGGCCACTAGGAAAGTGGTCTTGATGGTTCGCAAACACAATGGGCTGTTGTGCAGCGGCTCGAAGGGCGCACGCATCAAAATGGTCAAAAACAGGTTTAAATCTCACCGGGGCATTTTGAATGGTCTTGGAGGAAACATATATTGGACCTTTGAGGAACCTATTCACAATGGTGACTTGAACAAAGAAGGTTGGTACAAAAGGGGTTTGCAGGCTGGAGCTGCCAGGGAAGTGGTGGACTAGGCCTACCTCTAGCTAGTGGCCCCACATGATCTGTGGGAACTGTATCCTCAACCACAGAAAAGGCTAGGAAGCTTGTTGGCCATGGTGACTGGATAAGAACAACGTGGCAAGGATCCCCTTCCGTAGCTACGCTATGAGCAGAAAGCAGACTGGGGTTGGCGAGGGGTCATGAATAGGCCCAAGGACCTGGCTGTAGCTCTACGATCCTTAAAGAGCTCAAACGCTGCGTCCGCCTTCTCACCAAAAAGGTGAGAGCCATCAAAGAGCTTGTCCATGAGGGAAGCTTGGACAGCCCCCAAAAAGCCAGTCCACATCTAATGGTGAACTACGCACCATCCTTGTCATCTGCAATTACATGTTAGATTATGGATTGGGCTTCCTCCAAGACCAAGGCCAGCACTTGCGTAACCAAATCCCAGATCGTATGGATGTTTCGGGCCAAAAGGCACGCAGTGTTCACCGACCACAGTGCTAGGCTTGCGGAAGAGAACATCCTCTTACTGAAGGTACCCAGCCTCTTCGATTCCTTATCTGGTGGAGTGCTAGGGAGCGTGCCAAAGTACGACTCGGGAAGAGGAGGCTTGGACCACCAAGCTTTCCAGGGGTATAGGAGGGGGGTGCTGGGTGAGGAAACTGGGGTCCCCAGGAGCGGCGATGGTGGGGGGCAATTGTCCTATGCATAGAAGCCCCTAGTATCACGTTCTACAGATTCAATGTTTATTATCAACAGCAACGCGTTTTGACCTTGCGGTCTTTTTCAAAAGGCAAATTGTTCATGTGTACAACCACCATTTAACAATGAACAAGTGACAAACATAGAAAATAGACAAACTGAAAGGCTGTTGGCAAGGACACTAAAAATAGACTGTGTTCCTTAATGGTCATGTACATGCACTAAATTCATGAAAATTAAATATAAAATTATTGCATTCACACTTTTCCTGCACATGTGAAAAATCAAATCAATGTATTCAAATACCCTTGGCGACAATAAAAATAGTTAGGATTTCATTATGTTGACTTTTCTTTACTGTGCATTTGGAACAGCAGTCAAAATACAGCAGCTACTTGGGAAAAGAGGGATATGTTTTAGCCTATATTTTAAGTAAATATACCATCTCTTGCCCTAACTATAACTGCTGAATTGCTATGGTTCTGTGTGTGTACATTCTGAAACCTAACCATAACGTCCCTGTAACCTTTGGTTGTTTTTTTGGTGAATTTCCTGCTTGAACTTGAAATACCTTGACAAAACAAGAGAAAAGAGGTGTTTGGCAAAATAGGAACAGTTCATTTAATTAAACAATGCAGCCGTGAGCACAGTCACAGGTTCTGAGGACTGTCACAATTTACAATTGTTCTAAAATAGACTTTTATACAGTTTATTGAATGCAATAAAACAGTTCAGACTATCCTTTTGTGGTAAGGAATGTGAACCTCTGTCTTTGGAGCATAAATTAATATATAGAATGTAGAATTCAGGTGTGCTCGTTCTTGTGCAGACACAATGCGGCCAGTGGGTAACATGTCCAACTGTCCAGAAAGGGGAGTGCGTAATCACTGCGTGTACTGTGCGTGCTGTGTCTTGATTGGCTAAGTGTTCATAACTTCATGTGGCATCTAAATTTATGGTGTTTTGAAAACGCGTGCACCCCTATGGCCATGTGTGCTTTACTGGGGCTAATCTCCCTGGACCATTGTGGTGTCGCTGCGCCTATATGTGGGATTGATCTAAGATTTCCTGTTTGCGTGTTTGTCTGCCGGATATGTCCCACCCCACCTATGACCTGTCAATCAGTGACCTCGGGCCTGTGTCTCAGAACCTGCCTAACTCCGTATTTCTGAGTCAGAGTTAAGATGGAGTTCACAACGGGCGAATTCATCAATAAAGATGAAATTCAATTTTTTTACATAAATGTATCGGTATTGATATAGACATCGACATTTTCAATATTAACATTACCCCCTTTAGTTGAATTTTCAACTACACTATCTAACCCATATTTCATGAGAGTAACTTTATTGAGGGACTGTTGTTCTTCTGTGTTGACAATTACTACTTTCCTAGTTACTTACATTCTACCCAATTTGAGGACTGCGTTTTTACAGCAGGAAATCCCTGTCTGCACGGGAACTCACACAGACAAGAACATGATGAAAACTGGCAACAATGACTTGCACAATCTGGAAAGCCAACGGGGGAGCCAGGAGAAACAGTATGAGAGTGCATGTCTTGTGCAATGAGTTGGGGGTTTTGCTGCCTCCAAGAATCTCTTCCCTGGGAAGTCTCGGGCCAAACAGTATCCTCCCTTTGGTGCCCTGTCTACGCATCCTATCTAGCTCAGTTTGAATATCGCCAGGCTCGGTGAAAAGGTATAGAGCCATTGAGTTGGTCTTCTAACACCTCAGATTCACTACAACTCTGTGGAGTTTTACATTGGTGGGCTGGATTTCGGCCCTGATTCTTTATAGGTATAAGTGGAGAAGGCATTTTGCTTTTTCAGGGGCTACCTCTTGGGACAAGAAAAGTCAGTCTGCACCTCCTGCATGCGGTATCAGTAAACAGACAAAACATGACCTGGCTTATGTCTTGGAGCCCACGGCATTCATCTGCTGATACTACATATTGTGTAAAAGGGTGCTGGGTAGTGCATGTGGAATGCTAGTGTTTGTGTTGGTGTAATTATTAATAGGGCTCCCGGTTTTATGGTATTTATTTTTTTGCCATTTCCGTCTGTATTTATCCATATTTATTTTTTGGGCATTTTATCTATATTTATCCGCATTTGTTTTTGCCACAAGCAAAAGTCGACGCTGAAGCTAGATTTGTCCACATTTATTTAAATTGACAATGCACACATGCACTCAGTTGTTATTGGTCAACACAATAAATTCATCTGAAAACTTTGCCATTTGCAGAATGCCCCAAATATGCTTAAAAGTGCTATCACAAGCCATTTGTCTCAGAGCCTTGCAGATTCTGTCATCTGCAGAGTGCGACATCCTCTCCCCCATTGAACACCATACTGCCCCACTGGGAGAAACTTGCACTGCCTTCAGCTGCAACTCAATTGTGCCCAGCTATAAAAAACCTGGAAGCAGCTCAATTCAAATTATGCACTAGACAAGAGTAATATACTGGCTGAAAAAAAACGCTCATAGAGAATACAACTTAAACTCTGTAAGGTGGCACTAGTGTGTTTGGGTGTAAATAAAACAAATCTGGCCAATTTGCGACTACTTTGTCTTGTTTTATTTAGGTATGTATTTATTGTTCGTATTTTAAAACCTTTTTCTCCCCTCCTGAGGATGCATTTTGGAGTAGAAAAACCAGAAAAAAACATTTGCAGCAAAATTATTTCTTCTTCTTTTGGTTCCATTTCACAGAGGAATAAATGATGGAAAGGAGAGGAAAGACCAATCACGGTTTTCTACAAGTGAGGAGGAGCACAACAGAAAGAGGCAGAAGAAGAGGAAGAAAGAGAAGGGCAGCAGAAGTGGACACTGTCCTTCTCTTGTCCGGGAAAAAAGGAGGAGACAGCAACTGTTATGGGCTATGCAGTCCAGCTACAAACTCTGCAAACACTCCAGTTAGTGGTGTAGCAAGGCTTTGAGTTTGTGGCCGGATTGTTCTTGCAGCCACGAATACACAGTGTACTGCTCTGCAGTCCGGCCACAAACTTGGCAAACACTCCACTGATGTAGCTAGGCTTTGCCACCCCACGGGGTGCTGGCATTCGATTCCTGCTTTTGCCGCCCCCAAACCTGCATAAGCCACTGACTCCAGCCCTCCCCCTTCCCTGAAGGCACTTACATTTGTTTTGAAATGGCTGGTGCAGAGCTCACTCAAGAGGTGGAGTGGAGCCCCGGAAAGGGCTGGGTCATCAACAAAAAAGTTTTGTTTTACTGTAGGAAGGCACAGCCCTAGAATCAGGAAGAGGGTGTGGCGAGGCAAATTTCTGCTGGAGCATGGCAGCTACTATTTTCCCATTCTTAAATATTAATACAGACAAAGGAAAACTTGTTTTCTGTCTGTATTTAAATGTAAAAGTCAGTTTAAACGGAAAACCGGGAGCCCTAACTATAGGTGACATGGGAGAGATCCCTGCGCAAGTGCTGTGATAGTTTTTGAACAGACTCCACTTGGCTAGGCGGTTCTTTAACAGTGAATAGGTGCTGCAGTACCCAAACTAAACAGAAGGTACATAGAAATGCATAAATACAATACTTGTAATTGAACATTGCAGGTCTTTGATATGGATCCAGGTGAGATGTCAGTGGTCCTCTGGCTATTGGGTGTTTTTTTTCAACAGATCGATCAAAAAGTTCACAGTGCAGTTTGTAAGTTTGATTCACACACTTTAGATCCACGTTGGGGTGATGATGTGGCAGCTGAAAAGTGGTGCACTTGGAGGTCCGATCGATTGCAGATCTGTTGGATAAGACCTATGTTCATTTGTTAATTCAGAAAAACACTGGAAGTGCGCCATTGTTAATGATCTTTTCTTTGGGGTCCCTTTATTTTTCTCAGCCCCAATTCTGGTATCTTTTTGATGGTTAAACTTAAAAGTGGCTTATAGGTAATCAGCCGAATTAATCTCCTTTATCTAGGGCTTTATAGCCAATTTTTCTGAGACCCTGTCTCTTCTGATGTGTGCATGGGGGCACCAGTGGTGTGGTTTGCTTTCGAACTACACATGCACAGGATTGTATGAGGAAGGGGTGTGTTGCTGTTAAGTGTTGGTGGTTGCAACGTGCCCCGAGATCATATGTGTCTCGTCATACGGCGTGCAACGTGCCATTCCTTTGTAATACCAGATACTGCGGTTCCAGTTTCTCTAGAGACTTCTTTTTCGGCTAACTTTGGGCTACTTTTGTTGGTTTTTGGGCACTTCCTTAGATCCTGCGCAATCTGCTATTTCAATTATCATGAGGCAGAGGGGGTCGGAAAGCCGTTCTGCGGCCCCCATGTGCCCCTGATTGCGTCATCTTGTGGTGCCCAAGGTCGGGATTAGTCATTTTCTCCGCATGGTAACTGTAAGGCTTAGTGCGTTATGGAATTGCTTGGCCTGATAAAGGAGTGAGCGCATTCTGAGTTCTACTCCCGCCTGGAGCTGTGATGGATTTTGTGACCTCCTCTCTCCCAGGCGTCCACCTCCCCCTAGGACCATATCATCTAAGTGTGTTCAGATCTGTGGTTCATGGCTTGTGGTCAGGTACTTCCAACTAGTGGGAGTGCTCCTGTGGCTATTTTGAAGGATATGGCACAGTGACCAGACTTCGGAGATTTAAAAAACCAGAAAGGAAGAAAAGAAAACATTGCCCAGATCATAAGTAAATGGGGAGCCCGGGGCCAAGAACCCTCTCGAAACTTTGCCTAGCGATGATGACTAGATCAGGACTGCCTTGTAACTCTGGTATGTCTGGCTAACCTGGCAAACCTCTTGACCAACTCAGCGTCATGAGGGCACCTCTCAACTTATTGGCTCTTGTGAGTGTGCTGTGGAGGTAATGGGATCTTCACTATCCAAGGTGGACCAGAATCCTGGTTCCCATCACTTGAGGACAGCTTCATTTTAGAACTGAAAGGGGGCATTCATCTGTCCCGTTGCTACTAGTTTTTGGGGTCAATGCTGGAATTTCATGCCATGAAGGAAACATGAGACTAGGGCTGAATGCCAGAGAAGGGGGACCTTTCAATTTGGTAATTGGAACCCATCCCATTGACTTTGAATCAAGGGGCCTGGGTGCCTGTTTTTAAGTACTGTGTCTGGGGCCGGCCCACCCCCTCGTCAGACTACCCTCCCCCTGCGGTGTGGCCAGTCGACCCCGCCCTGGGGGATCAGCAGCAGAGTGGGGCCTTGGCTTTTGCAGGCCCTACCCCCACCCCCCAAATTTATAAAAAGAATTGCCCCAGAGACCTGTCCCACCCGGGTGGGGAGGCAATTAAAAAACAAGCACGAGACAGGTGCTTTTAAAAAAAAAATTGACTGGATTCATAGATCCTCCACAAATTTGTATCAAATATATATTTTTTTAATTTCGGGACCCCACCACCGGACCTAGGAAGCCAGGGTATTCTCACCCTGCCTCCTTTTGTTTTTTGGGGTTTTATTTTGGGACTCGGGCAAAAAACTGAGTCACAACATGGCTGCCAACACTTCCTAGTTGAAGTGTTGCCATCCAATCAGAACTCACTATGAGATCTGTCAGTCCTTAGATATCTATAAATAGTTTTTCTTTAGTTGCTCAAAAACTACCAAACGGATTTATATCAAATTACAAAAAGCAAACCTGTTTTGAAAATTCGGAGAAAATTTGTCTAACTGTGCCAAAGTCATTAGCAGAACGGAAAACGCTTAGTATATGGAAGCCAGGTCCTAACTGTAACTACCTACCGGTAGGATATATATATATATATATATATATATATATATATTCACTGAAAAAACCATAGGTTTCACACACGTTATAGTTAGGAATTAGCATTTAAAAAACCTTGCAGGAGGAGGAGCCTAGCGCACACCCAAGATGGCCGCGTAGGTGCGAGGCTCCCGAGGACCTCCGCGACCTCCTGCATAAATCCTGACCGAATCCTGTCCTAGATGAGGGGACTGTGTTTGTGAACCAGAGTTGAGGTGACGCCCGTTTTCCGTTTTCAATTCGGACCTCGGACACCGGCGGGAGCACCGATTAAGGTTTGCGGCCTTCTCCACGCCGGCCCCCCGTACTGGAGTTGTGGGGCGATCCGGCGACAAAGTGAATAACAGCGGCGGGCAAGGCTGGGCGACTCGCGCACCCCGCACTTTCACTTTCGCTTTTGCGCCCTCCTTGCTGCCAGGCGAGGTAGGGTCGCGAAGCGGTGTGCGGTGGTGTGGCCTCGTTGGGGTGCCCTGCCGGCACGCCGGCTGCGGTCCGTCCTGCGGAGCGGTGGTCGCCCCCCCCCGGAGCCCTTGAACGGGATTGTCTACCCCCTTTTTGAGGAGATTGGCTCGATTTGGGACCGCGACCATGGCCACAAAACAAGATGGCGACCGGGCTAAGGTGAAGTCGACCCGTCGTGGCGCGGCCCATCAATCCAACAATATGGACCGCTACACCCTCCAGAAGGGATCTCCAGAGGCGCTGCGTAGATCCCCTACGGGCCCGACTGACGCTCCTGCTCTGTCCACGGACCTGACCCTCCGAGACGTCATGGGCGCCATCGCCGAGATGAAGGCCTCGGTGGACCAGCGCTTTGACACTCTGGCGCAGAAGATCGACTCGGTCCTCGTGGACGTGGGCCTCGTGAGAGCCGATCTCTCAAAAACAAATGACCGGGTCGATTCTTTGGCCCACTCTACCTCGGGCCTCACGTCCGACGTGGCGGCCCTCCAACAGGAGGTGCGCAGGCTCGGCCAGGCGAGCGCCCTGATGCATCGTCGACTGGAGGATTCCGAGGGTCGGGCCCGGAGGAATAACGTCCGCATTATCGGGGTGCCGGAGGGACGCGAGGCAGAGGCAGCGGATCTGTTTGTGGAGGACTTGGTCCTCACCCATCTCCAGCCTCGGGGGCTGAGTAAATTCTTTGCAGTGGAACGTGCCCACAGGGTCCCCGGGGGTAGGCCTAAGACCGGAGCCCCTCCGAGGCCTCTCATCGCCCGGATTTTCAACTTTCGGGACAGGGACGCTATCCTGCAGACCTCCAGGCTACAAGGGCCGGTCAGACTTGACAATATGGATATCAATTTCTATCCTGACTTTACTCCGGCGGTCCAAAAGCAGCGACTGAGTTTTCTCGGTGTCAAACGTCGCCTACGGGACCTGAATCTCAAATATGCTATGCTTTTTCCGGCTAAGCTGAGGGTGGAGGTGGATGGCCGCACGCACTTTTTTGATCGTCCCGAGGCGGCCGGGGACTGGCTGGACACTCTGCCCGGAGATCGGGGCCAGGGGGGTGGGGGGGGAGCGGTTGGTGGGGAGGGCCCGCCGGATCAGGACTGAGGGACTAATGGTAGGCCTTGCTCTGGACTGTGTTATTGTCACCATTGACTGTTAGGGTAAGTTCCCCTCCTGCGGAGGTCGTGTGGGGTCTCTTGGGGGATCTCCCTCCTCCTCTGGGGGACTAGTTAGTTTTCTTTCCATGGGGCGACAGGCACACTGCACTTTGGGGGGGCTGTTCGGGCTCATGCAGGGGTGCAGGGTGGGGGGAGTTCTGTTGGGATGGGTGGGTTGGGGTGGGGTGTGGTTCGTTTCTACCGCAAGGCAAACCCTTTATTGTATTGGTTTTTTTGAGATGCTCTCGGGGGGACAAATGATGGCTTCTGTATGTGATGGGGGGTAGGGACCTGACGTTGTTGTCCTGGAACGTCAACGGACTGGGTGATAGGATTAAGCGGGGTGTGGTCCTGCAATATCTGAAACGGATTTCGCCTGATGTGGTCTTTTTGCAGGAGACACACCTCATTGGTAACTCCTATTGTGCCATGAACCGACGTGGTTATCGTTTGGTGGCCCACTCGGGCTTCACATCAGGCTCACGAGGGGTGGGCATTATGGTCAAGACCTCGCTCCCGCTAGAAATAGACGAGGTGCGCCATGATGAGAGGGGACGCTACACTGTCTTGGTGGGGAGAATGGAGGGCAAGGTAGTCGTCTTTGTCTCAGTGTACGTCCCACCGGGGTTACAGTCCACCACCTTTGCGGACCTGGGACGCCTCCTGCTTGACCTTCCGGGGGGGCTTCTGGTGGTTGGGGGGGACTTCAATGCGGTGGCTTCTGGGACTCTGGATCGCTATCCCCCTAGGGACCTCCCCCGGGCACAAGCGTGGCTGTCTGGCCTTTTGGACACGCTGGGATTGGTGGACTGTTGGCGTCTGAAGCATCCCACTCAGCTGCAGTACACCTTCCATTCGGGGGCCCATGGTAGCCTTTCGCGGCTTGATTATGTCCTTGTCCCTGCGGCCTATGCCGGGAGAGTGGGGGAGGTGCGCCATCTGGCGCGGGGTATCTCAGATCATTCCCCACTCCTGTTGCACTTTGATGTCTTCCCGAGGGGGGAGGGCAGGGTAGCTCCAATCAATGCCTGGTACCTGCGCGACCCCACTATTCGTGCTGACTTGATTAAATCCTTGCAACGGTATTTTGAGGAGAATGTGGGGTCTGTCCCGTCTGCCATTTCCCTGTGGGAGGCTTTCAAGACTCTGCTTAGAGGGGAGGCCCTCTCCTTTATTTCCCATGCCCGGAGGCGCGCACAGGAGGAGGTGACCCGGGTGGAGGCCGAAATCACTGAACTGGAGGGTGATCTGGGGAGTGGGGTGACTGACGCTGCGCTGCACGTTCTACACCTTAAGCAGGCGGCCTATAGGTCCCTCGTCACGGAGGCGGCCAGGGGCCTCAGCAGGGAGCAACAGGGGCGATTGTATGATGTGGGTGATAAGGCTGGTAAGTTGATTGCGTGGTTGGATAGGAAGGAGAGAGCTAATCGTGTGGTCCCGCTGATTGAAAGAATGGATGGTGTACGTGTCACTGAGCCGGAAGGCATTGTCTCTTGCTTCGCGGATTATTTCCGCGAGGTATATTCCCCGGTTTCTCCCTGCCCGGAGGAGGATTCCCATGCCCTGCTGCGTGACATCGCGCTGCCCTCCCTCTCAATGGAGGACAGGGAGTTGATGGATGCCGCCCCCACCTCGGACGAAATTGCCCTCGCCATCCGCTCGGTCGCTTCTGGCAAGGCCATGGGCCCGAACGGCATTCCCATCGAGTTGTATAAATTGCGACCGGACGTACTAGCACCCCACCTCCGCGCTATGTTCCTTGCGGCTCACTCGCGGGGCTCCCTCCCGCCGGACCAGCGTCTGG
The DNA here is from genome assembly GCF_964204655.1 of Triturus cristatus. Classification (NCBI taxonomy): domain Eukaryota; kingdom Metazoa; phylum Chordata; class Amphibia; order Caudata; family Salamandridae; genus Triturus; species Triturus cristatus. The sequence continues at coordinate 655,047,720 of NC_140584.1, forward strand.
CTACCATCGTGGTTATCCACAAGGCGGGCAGACCGCGAGACCGGGTTACATCCTACCGGCCTATCTCGCTCTTGAACGCGGAGCCTAAAATCCTCGCCAAGGTGCTCGCTAACCGGCTGGTCGGTGTGGTGGGCGATTTGGTCCACCAAGACCAGTCCGGCTTCATTCCCCATCGCAATACGGCCCTTAATCTGCGGCGCTTGCACGGGGTGCTCGCGCGTGTTCCGTTCGTGCGGGAGCCGGCCATCTTGGCGTCCCTGGACGCCACCATGGCGTTCGACACGCTCGAGTGGCCCTACATCTGGGCGATGTTGGCGAAATTTGGATTTGGCCCGGGATTCATCAGTTGGGTCAAATTGTTGTACTCGGACCCATTGGCACAGGTGGTGGTGAATGGTCGAGTCTCGGCCCCATTCGTGCTGGGACGGGGCACGCGACAGGGTTGTCCCCTGTCGCCGCTCCTTTTTGCATTGGCCCTGGAACCCCTGGCGGAGTGGCTGCGGTGGCACCCTTCCATCCGAGGTCTCCGTTGGACCCCCGAGTATGAGGACCGCGTGTCCCTCTACACTGACGATATCCTTTTGTACTTAGCCTCCCCGCGCAAATCACTGATTGTCCTGGTCGATGTTCTGCGCTCCTTTGGCCGTAATTCAGGCCTTGTCATTAACTGGGCTAAATCCTGTGTCTATGTGCTTTCCGGGGAGGCTCCTGTCCTCCCTCGGGGCTGCCCGATCCAGATTGCCTCGCAGGGATTTCGATACCTGGGGGTCTATATTACGCTGGACCCGGTGGCCCGCTACGAGCGAAACTTGCTTCCCCCCCTCCAGCGCTTGAAGGAGGACGTCGCGCGCTGGCGGCGCTTGCCGCTTTCGCCGCTCGGCCGGGCGGCATTGTTCAAGATGATGTCATTGCCGCGCTTTTTGTATGCTCTCCAGAACACTATGGACTTGGTCCCGGCGCGCTACTTCCGTGAGGTGGAAAGCTTACAGCGCCGTCTGTTTTGGGACGGGAGGCCGCGTATAGCCCTGGCAAAATTGACGCTCCCGTGGTACGACGGAGGGATTGCCCTGCCGGATATTAAGCGGTATTACTGGGCCTCCCAGTTAGCTGCAATCAATCACGGCTTCTATGGGCCCGCCCTAAACCCGGCATTTGAAATGGACAAAATGCTCCTACCCGGTGGCGACTACAATCGAGCGCTCTACACTAGCGTGCCCGATTCCCGCTTGACGGGACCCACGCGTGTCATGGTGCGAGTATGGCACGCGGCTAATGCAGCTATGGGATGGAAGGACCGCTTGACCCGGGCGTCACCGTTGTATGCGTCGGAGAGGCTTGGCTCTTTGTGGACCTCGAAGGGCTTCGAGAGGTGGGACATGATAGGCATCAGTACAGTGGGAGATCTCTGGACGAGGGGAGGATTCAAGACATTCGAGACGCTGCAGGCGGAGTTTCAGCTGCAGGGCAGTGAATACTTTCGCTACCTGCAGGTCCGTCACGCACTGGGTTCCGTCTTCCCAGACGTGGCCTCCATCCCGGAGTCCTCCCCCCTGGAGGATAGAGTGCTAGATGGCCACGTTCCGGACAGCACGATCTCCCTCATTTATAAGAAATTGATAAATGACCGCTCGGGCTTACTGACTGGCCTCCGCGAGGCCTGGGTTGCCGATGGGCTGGAGTTGGACGACGAGGACTGGATTTCCGCGGTGGCCTCTCCGAAGGAGGTGGCCATCCCGGCTCGCCTTCGCTTCGTCCAGCTTAAGATACTCCACCGGGTGTATATGACGGGGCCAAGGCTTCAGCGTATGGGCTATGCCGAGGATGGATTGTGTAAGCGTGGGTGTGGTGCTTTGGCGACTTTTTTACACATTCTGTGGGAATGTCCGAAGGTGGAGCGATTCTGGCGTGGTGTGCATGAGGTCCTGCGAGCGGTTACACATGTCGCGCTGTTGCCTGAAGCGAGGAGATGCCTGCTGAATGTGTGGGAACCGACTGATTACTCGGTTCCGCAGACGCGATGGGTGACTCTGGGATATATGATAGCTAAACGTGACATTGCTCAGCTGTGGGGATCCCAGAGACCCCCGGCGGTGTCGGCTTGGAAAGAACATATGGATTGGTGCATGTTCCGAGAAAAGGTGTTATATGTGGCGCGGGGTAAGCCTGGGGCATGGGTGAAGATATGGGGCCCCTGGAACGCTTACCGCGGGGGTATTTGCGAGCCGCCGTTGTTGCCTCCCGCTTCACCAGCTCCATCCCCATAGTTGACCCCCTCCCTCAGCCCTGGGCACATTGTTCTCCCAGTCCCGGATCAGTTTCCCTCCCCCTCTCTGGATTTCTTTGGACTGTTGGGGTTCCCCACTTGAGGAGCACGTGTCGTCATTTTCGATTGTGGGTTGCCTTGCGGGTGTGGTTTTATGTTGTTGTGTTGTATAAAACGAAACCGTATTGTGGGTTCAGAGTTATGTGGCCCACGTTGTTGATACCTCCTGCTTTATCGTCTATGCAAAGCCAAGTGCCTTATTGTATGTATGTCATTTGCTTTTGTCACTTTAGCGGCCGGCCGGAAGGTTGTAGGCCCATACTTGTATATATTTGAGATTGCAATAAACGGTTTCAAAAAAAAAAAAAAAAAAAAAAAAACCTTGCAAATTCACTGAAAAAACCATAGGTTTCACACAAGTTATAGTTAGGGGACATTTTACTGATAAAAAACCATTGAAATTCCCCTGTTATAGTTAGTGCAATTATAACTATAACTCACGCGACCGCAATCCTCTGCTGATGCTAATACTGTATTTAGACACTTATTTACCCATGTCTTCTTCCATAAATTTTTAGCTATACATATATTACAAATATTTTTTTTTCATAAAGACACATATATCATCAGCAGAGGATTGCGGTCGCGTGAGTTATAGTTGCCTGCACTAACTATAACGGGGGAATTTCAATAGTTTTTTATCAGTAAAATGTCCGCTAACTATAACTTGTGTGAAACCTATGGTTTTTTCAGTGAATTTGCAAGGTTTTTTAAATGCTAATTCCTAACTATAACGTGTGTGAAACCTATGGTTTTTTCAGTGAATTTGTACGTTTTTTTAAATGCTAAGTTACTTTACGCCATTCGTGGCATGCGCGCCCACTTAACGCAGTTCGTTCCGTGCGCGCACGGTGCGCTTCGCGCACCGTGCGCGCACAGTGAGCACGCGGTGCGCTTCGCGCACTGCGCGCCCACTTTACGCAGTTAGTGCCGTGCATGCACGGTGGGCACGCGGTGCGCTACGCGCACCGCGTGCCCACGTTACACTAGATGGGCCATGTACGCACGATGCGCTTCGCGCACCGTGCGCACATGGAGGACATATGATGCGCTTCGTTGTGAAAGGTAATATTTTAATTTTTACGGTGATATATATGCCATGCACAAATGGTACCCTTCGGGCACCAGTTGCACACGGGGTGGGGAGAGTATGGATAATTTTTTTTTTTTTTAATAATTTTTACCGTACGCGTACGGTAAGCGTAATCGGCAAAATTTTCGAAAAAATTAAAATTCCCTTTTTGGCCTTGGGGGATCTTTGGGGACTCCCACAACATGGCTAGGTGCTTAAGAGCTGTCTAAACAGCCGCTTTCCATGTTTTTGGCCTTTGTTTTTCAACCCCCTCTCAGAGTGCGAGAGAGAAAATGGCGGCCGCAACTTCCTGGTTTCGACCGATTCGAATGTTTACTAAGATCTAACAGCCAATCAGATTCGCGCTCGCGCACGGCACCGTACGTGTACGGTAAGCTTACCGTAAGCGCACCGTAAGCGCACCGTAAGCTGCCACAGATATATATATTGATTTAAATGCTATTTTCTCAGGAACTACTGAACAGATTTACACCAGACCTACAAAAGGCACTTCCTTGACCTGAGGACTACCTCTCTGCCAAATTTCAAGTAACTCTGTTCAGCCGTTCGGGCTGTAGCTGTGTCTAAAGGTCCTATGGAAAAATGCATGGGAAAAACGCGTTTTGGGACCCCCCTTTTTTCTCAGCCCCCGCTTGACGAATCCCCCCGAGACTTTCAGGGTAGGAGCGGAGCGTAGCGCCCCACCTATTTTGAAAATTTCGCGAGGATTCGTTGACCGGCGCCAAAGTTATTCCAAATAGAATGTTGCGGTTTTCCTATGGAAACAGGGTCCTAACTATAACTACCTACTGGCGACCGCCAGTAGGTAATATATATATATATATATATATATATATATATATATATATATATATATATATATATATATCCAAACCAAAGCTTCCTCCCATTGAAGAAAAAGCGCGATACAGCTCCGGGGTAAAATGACAAAGGCTTTATTTTTCAAAGGCGCGTAATGCTCATAGTTCCTGAAACGCCCAGGTAGACGCGTTTCAAGCCTCCAATGGCTCTCTTCAGTGCCGGTTTCACGAACTCTGTGCTCTGTGAGGGGGTCCAACGAGATGCAGCTGTGAAATAGACCGCTCCCTCTGTGATGTCGTCACTCCTCCTCCAATAGAAGGTGTGTTAGCCCCTTGAGCTCTCACATTGCTGAGCAAATGCATGCTGGTAGGTGTAGTTCACATGGAGTGTCTGTATAGTAACAGCGTTTCTCCTAACAACAAGTGATGCCCCAACGAAGTTGGTTGTGTTCCACACGTCAGCTCAGGTGCCCAGCGGGATGAGACAAAGTCTATTGCCAGCCCCTTATCAGGCGAAACGTTTCGCCTACTCTCTCCCCTTGCCGCTTGTCAAACCATGTGGGCATCTAGGCAGCTGGGGGGGCGCCGTGTTAATGCAGTCCATGCAAAATATCCACAACGTGCTGGTCTCTTCACGGTGCTCCAGAACGAGAGGGTGTATCGCTAGTCAGCGACCTGCTTGCTGACTCTAACATCCAAACCAAAGCTTCCTCCCATTGAAGAAAAAGCGCGATACAGCTCCGGGGTAAAATGACAAAGGCTTTATTTTTCAAAGGCGCGTAATGCTCAGAGTTCTTGAAACGCTCAGGCAGACGCGTTTCAAGCCTCCAATGGCTCTCTTCAGTGCCGGTTTCACGAACTCTGTGCTCTGTGAGGGGGTCCAACGAGATGCAGCTGTGAAATAGACCGCTCCCTCTGTGATGTCGTCACTCCTCCTCCAATAGAAGGTGTGTTAGCCCCTTGAGCTCTCACCTTGCTGAGCAAATGCATGCTGGTAGGTGTAGTTCACATGGAGTGTCTGTATAGTATATATATATATATATATATATATATATATATATATATATATATATATATATAGCGCCGAGACACCCACGGGTATTTGGGCGCTATAAATCTCATAAACATAAACATATATATATATGTATATATATATGTATATATATATATATATATATATACACACATATATATATATATAATTATTATTTTTTCACTGAAAAAAAACATAGGTTTCAGGGGCGTTATAGTTAGCTGGACATTTCACTCGTACAAAACCATTGAAATTCCCCCGTTATAGTTAGTTCAGCTAATTATAACTGGGGCACCCGCAATGCACTGCTGATGATGTTACATATTACATCACTCATGACATGGTCAGTGACATCACTCATGACATCACTGAACTAAGTTATAGTTAGCTCAACTAACTATAGCGGGCAAATTTCTCTGGTTTTATATGAGTTAAATGTCCAACTAACTATAACGTCCCTGAAACCTATGGTTTTTCAGTGAATTTCAAAGGTTTTTTAAATGTTAATTTCATATTTTAATATTTATAATACCTATATTTTTTTTGTAATATTTTGGAACTCTATTATCCTTTTTTGTTTTTAAGTTGAAAAATATGTAATGTTTTATATCTTCAAAAAAAACGTATATATATCGTTTTTTTTTTTTAAACTGAAGTCCCGTACCGGTAGTGTACCAAGCTCCATCCGCACGCGAATCCTATCCGCCATATTGCTAAACTCGTAAAGTATGCGCATTTCGTATCCGACAGGTTCGTGGCACCGCGTCCCGCGTAACTTCATATATGTATGTGGTCGCGCCAGCTGCTACTTTGGTATGCGATGGGTACGCAGTACCAAGCCGCGCCTTACGTCATGTAAGTATGGGGTCACGCCTGCTGCACGTTGCGTATGCGACGAGTGCACGCTGCCAGGCCCTGTGTTACGTCATAGACATATGGTGTCGTGCCGGGAACGCAATTCCCTCTTTTTTTTTGTCTCAAAACTATATCTAAATAAGTTTCAAGTGTATATGAGAACAAGCGATAATCTAAAATATTTTAAACATTTATATATTTCTAACTGTAATAAACGTATATTATGGTAATATTTTCTCTAAATCGCATCGGGTGCGGCCTCCTTGCGCGCTCGCTGCGCAATTGCCATGTGACCTTAAAGAAAAGCATTTGATTGGTTCATAACATTTCCCATTGTAACAGTTCGAGGAACCCACCCATTTTCGCCATTCTCTCTACAGCGTTTGATGAGAGACTCCTCTTCTGCTTACAGAGCTTTTTTGAAAACTTTTTGCTATGTACACATATCTGACAGTACACATAACATGCAAACATCATCTTCATCAATATTCATGCTCTGTAAAGCAGCCTTCCACCTGTGATAGCCATGCATCTAAAAGCTACATAACAGAACTTTTCCCCACTACCAGAGGTAACATGGTTGCATACGCTGTCCACAGCACAATGTAATGTGGAACGGCCCAGGGGCAGTATCATGCATACATAAAGAACACACGGACACAGATAGATAGTGGGAGTGGGTACAGGCACGTGCGCTCGACTCCTTTTTATTACCAGGGTCACATATCCAGTGATGTCTGTGCTGGATGCGTGTGGGGTAAGTGTAAACCAGCCCTCAGGGAATGGTTGCTGCTAGCATCAACTACAACAGTAATCATTGGATCACACACAAAGATTCAATAATAAAAGGGTCAATAGTTTGTGCTGCAGTAAGGTAGGGACACTAGATGTGAAATAATACAGAAAAGATTTTATTGTAAAACAACCTTAACTTGTGGTATACTAAGATACAGGCAGTAGATCTGAAATAATACACAAAAAGATTGTATCATAAATGGTCCATCAGGTCTAGTGCACTTAGATAGCCACATCAAAAGCATTCAGCATGTGCACAGCCAGTGATGATGCATGCTGCGGGCGGGCCGTACTAGGAGCAATGTCTGTTGCCTACAACACTACATCATCTGCAATAGCGACTCAATCTGAATTGTAAACACTGCTGTCTGCAGTGTAGGCCAGAGAGCGTTTAGCAAGGGACCACAGCCACTTGGCGTTGACTTGAGCTGCCCAGTTTGCCGTACGCGAAGCAACAAAAACCGTGTGCGGACCCTGTGATGATGCGTATGCGTGGTGCGGACAGAGTGCACTGGAGCAATGTCTTTTGCCTACAGGACTGCGTCATCTACAATAGCGACTCGATCTGAATTGTGAACACTGCTGTCTGCAGTGTGAATTGAAGGCAGTAGTGAGCACAGTCTTCCATGAATACTTTTTCTCACGTCCTCTTCACAAAATACAACATAAATTACACAAAATTCTGCAATAAATAAATCAAAACAATTCGAATTGCGATCTCTGCTGTCCACTGTGTACACTGTTATTCAGTGTTCTTTACCACTACCAAGAAGAATTTGGTAATTGTGCTAGACCTATAAGTCATCTTAAAAAACTTCTTCAAGCAAGTATACTAAAAGGCTATTGTGTATATTTCAATAGACGTTGTAGTTAGTTGCCTACTGGATTCTGTAATTAAACAATCACCACTCGATCTGAATTGTGAGCCCTGCTGACCGCACTGTAGGCCAGAGGCAGTGGTCATTAACGCCTCACAGCCACGTGCTGTTGGATTCGGAAGCACACAGTTGGTTGCACCTGATCGGAGTGGGTACACAGAAATCATCACAAACTTTAACTTCTGACATCTTCAATCACAGAATCAAGAACCCGTTTCACTGTTCCGACCTGCTGTACCATGGTGTACTCCAGCGACTGCAGTCAACCAATCCCTATAACCATGTGCAGCAGTTAGCAACGGAAGCACAGAGTCTGATGCACCTTAACGGAGGGAGTTCTGTCAAAACCAAGCAGCAGGTAATATCGGACATCGTCCATTCTGGGATCAAGACACCGTTCCACTGTTGGGACCTAGAGTTGGTAACACCTGATCGAAGGGAGTACCATCATCTGCACTCTCAGATGCAGTTCTACCATCGTCCATTTTGGGATCAAGACCCCGTTCCACTGTTCGACCTGCTGTGCCGCGGTGTACTCCACCGACTGGTGTCAACCAAGTACAATAATCATGTGCAGCACTTAGCTACGGAAGCACAGAGTCTGATGCACGTCAACGCAGGTACTTCTGTGAAAACCCACAAGCAGCAGGTAATATCGGACATCGTCCATTGTGGGATCAAGACACCGTTCCACTGTTGGAACCTAGAGTTGCTTGTACCTGGTCGAAGGGAGTACCTTCAGCTCCACTTTCAGATGTAGTTCTAACATCGTCCATTGTGGGATCAAGACACCGTTCCACTGTTGGGACCTAGAGTTGGTTACAGCTGGTCGAAAGGAGTACCTTCATCTGCACTCTCATATGCAGTTCTAACCTCGTCCATTGTGGGATCAAGACACTGTTCCACTGTTGGTACCTCTTCGACTATTGTGTTAGTAGTATACAGAGCACTTCACGGTGCTGGGCCTCAAGCTGGGCGCTGTCTGTCTGTGTCGCGGTAGCCAGCCTTGATCTCAGGAGCCTTCCCAGCTTGCAGACCTCGGCCCAAAAGCTTCCGCCGGCACGTGGTGGGCCCTCTTTCACATACAATGGTGTCGAAAGGTGAACTGTGGGGCATATGTGCGTCACAGCGGCCATGACGGTTTCTGGGTCGCAACAGGCTAAGAGCATTATTCCCGCAGCCACCTTCGCTCACGGCGTCAGCCTCGTGGCGGTGTAAGCTGCGCAGACCTGACAGACATGTTCGCCATTCCGGAAGAGAACCACACCCAGAGAAACGTTCCTTTTATTTATACCCCTACGCTAGCCTTGAGTACGCAGAGCCAGGCCACTACGCTAAAGATTTGGGGGGGAGGGGGCACGTACGTGCTATGTTTTTGTAATCTTCCCTACTAACTGTACTATCATGGTTGCGTCCACTGTCGACTTCACTCAATAGACCATCAGTGTATGTTGACATGTAAATGTCTGTGCTCTGCATACTCAAGTCTGTCCGGCATTTCCCCTCAACACTTTGCATTATATACTCTTATAATCGAGAATCACTTGCCACCTTCGCACATACTTTGCTCCCATCTCTCCCCGCATTCTGCATTGTGTGGCAGAGGTGCCATGCCATGTTTGGTTTGTGTACATGGCTAGCCATGATCCCCACGTAGTGTCGTTGTGTCTGCTAGGTGTACATGTTGTTTGTCATGTTGTATGTGATTATATAAGGTAGCGTGTTTATTCACGAGCAGTGGTTTCTCCCATTTACATATCGCTGTCTTAAAGAGGATACCGAAGTTTTTCTCACAGGTGAAGAGTGGGACCACAATGGCAGTCATTCATTACTAGGCAAGAATGTCCAACTGCACGACGCTTCTAAGCTTACAGCCCCCAATCGTGCGTGCTTTCTTAAAACCACGCCAACTCCCACAATCAGACCAACATTCACACAGCTTTCTAACGGCAGTTATCTGCTTCTTAATAACATGGACTGCTATGCAATGTGAGCTGCCATACCGTATGTCCTTACTGTTTCAAACCGGATAACTTCCTCTGGCAATCTCTATTTTCACCCACACAAAGTAACCCCCAAAGTTTAACTTGGCCTCCAATACCTACTTTGAAAACAGAATTTATTAAACGGAGTAAACTGAAAGCGCTTTTGTTTCAAACAAAAGTGTCCCTCACTTCTCCAAAAGTAATTTATCGACTGCAGATGGCACAAACTTCAAGTAAAATACACTCCCTTTTAAATACGAATCTCCCATTACACTTTGTGAATTGTTACACAATTTTCAACACATCTGACATTTAAGGTCTGGCACACTTTTTTAACATTGTCTCCTACGGCCTTCTCACAGGCTTTCAAACTGTTTTTAGTCTAATACCAGACTTCATTCATTCAATCATCTCTGGAATAACAGCAACAGTGCCCATAATTCTCGCTCTGTTTGCGGCCATCCTACTACTATTTTAGCTTGTTAAACATGGCTACACTCCCTGTGGTAACAAGCATGTTTGACAGAATACGCCTCTACACGAAGCTACATTAATACCGTGAAAAAACAGAACAACTTTTCGGCTGCCTGCCTCTATCTATTATCGGAGCCAGCTACAACATGACATTTATTTACACATATACAATCTGTGTGCAAACTACTTTTTATTGCAATTGCTCCCGATATCCAGCAGGTAATGGAGTATCTTGAAATCCATGAACTTGATTATTCGGGCAGTGGAGCAATGGCGGATGCAAAGCAAAAAAGGTATCCTGGCGGAATGGGGTTTCTGCGCAGCCGCGAAAGATCTCCTGCAACGTGCGACCTTTGACTACATCGCACATTGCCTGCCAATTCAAATTGCCGCTCCAACATTCGAGGAACATTACTGTCCCTTCAAGGATATGAATTGGATCACTTCGCTTTTCTCACACGATGGCAACAATCGCCTCTTGGGACATTACGCATCTCAAGCCACTGAAGAACTTCCGGACTGCAATCTCCAAGACTTATAAGAAATTCTCTTTATTCTTGGATTGATTTTTTCCAACTTTTTTTAACTTTTTCCTATTACATTTTTTAATACTCTTCAATTGAACTATTTTCATATAATAACTTTCTAAGTATGCTTAGGCATTTGAACTCTGTTTTCATTATTGGCCCTTACCTCTCCACACTAACCAGGGATGGATGATGTATGGCCTATGCAAATACGCTTTTTACTTGCTAAATTAGCCTAAACCCGACATCCATTCTGAAACCATATCTATTCTTTGTACACACGTCTCTCTGCCTGTCTCTTATCCACAAAGCCCTTTCACACAAATTAGCTCATCCTCAGCCTCTGCTCACGAACTGGCGATCAAGATCAAAAAACACAGCATTGTTTAAGAACTGGTTGGCACAGTGTGGTAATCGTATCCTACCTTTATTTTCATTCTACAATTTACAGTCATTCATGTCTAATAGGTTGCAGGCAGACTTCATAGAGCTACCTCCTTGTAATGGGTTGATATATGTGTTGTTGCTTGTCTATTTTCTCGTTGGGTAGAAGCATATCCGACAAGAAAAAGTGATAGCTTAACAGTTGTTAAATTGCTTTTGAGAAAAATAATTCCTAGATTTTGATTTCCAGTCTCTTTAGAAACAGATAGAGGTACTCATTTTAATAATGAAATAATTTGGATGATTTGCGCAGCATTACAAATTGAGCAAAAGCTGCATTGTGTCTATCGACCAGAAGTGCCAGGCGTGGTCGAGCAGATTAACATCACTATTAAATCCAGATTGTCAAAAGTGTGTGCATCGACAACACTGAAATGGCCAGATGCTTTACCCTTGGTGTTATTGAGTTTGAGAAGCATTCCTGATAAAAAAGACTGGATTACCTCCTCATGAAATTATTATGGGGAGAGCAATGAGACAGTTGATTGTACCAGCAAATCAACTAATGAATATTACTGATGATCTAGTGCTTGATTATTGCAAAGGAATGGCTGATGTGGTGCGTTCTGTGTTTCATCAGGTTGGAGAAATTGCAACCACACACAGCAGGAGCAAGCACATGATTTAAGTCCAGGTGAGTGGATTTTGGTGAATAAACACATTTGCCTCTTGCTATCCTTTGTCACTCTTCGTAGTGGTTTACAATTCTCACCATGAGAGTGACTGAGGGGCAAAGGAGGGAGTCACTGCTTCTGAGGTGGTTTTGCTGTTGCTGCAGATGGCTGCTGGAAATTTCTCCCCTTCAAAGTCTAATAGGATTGTCTCTGTTGATATTGATGTTGCTGAGACCACTTAAAAGTCTAAGATGAAAATCCCTTAAATACACTCTTAGTTTTAAAAGATGTTAAGTGAAAGCAGACTAATAAGGTCTGGATATGTTTTCAAGACAAAAAGGCAGAGCTCTGTGCTTCATGATCTTACTCCCAGGAGCTTGAAAATAGAACTGACCTTACTGTTACCTGGGGAGGGGCATTTATAGGGCATAGGATTAAGGGTGATTCTGTAAGCACACAGTGCCTGTTTTCCATGTTTTACATTTCATATCTATGGTGCCTACCTGCTACCATTGTCATGCCTTTGCATTCTTTTTCTTAAAAAAAAAAAATATAAGATTTTGCTGAAAAATTGTATAGTCACCTTTTATTGAAGTAGTTACTATTTGGTTTAATTGACTTCTTTTTAAAGATTAAAATTAATGAATTTTGGGTAATTCTTACTCTTTTATTAGGCTGCAAAGACAGTTTTCTCTATTTAAAAGACATTGCTATTAAAAAGCTTTCCACATTTAAGTGTATATATTTCTAAATCACTCCTTACGCTATATGTTTTTACTCTGTATATTTTACATTATATATTTTTAAAGTACTCCAGAATCCTGCACGTAGGTGAAGCAATTCAGTGCTTATGACTACTAAAGAGGATCCCCTAAAGGAGAACCACGCTACCCTCGTGTACCAAATGTGGAAGTATTTTTGCATCACTTATAGATTTCAACTTCTGTCTATGTGTTTGCTGATGACTTCCACTGACGAGGTCTCTAACGATGCTGTCCACTGCTGCCAGGTGCTTCGCCAGTATGTGTACTGCTAAATTTCATGCACTAACTTGGGTAGGTGGATCTATTTTTGTACGAGTAAGCACAACTTTGTGACAGATCTGTGGTAAGAATGTCTTAGGGCCAGCTGTATCCATCAGCAAGTCCACCATACTGGCATGGAGGCGACTTTGTTGCAAGGTCCGCCAAGTCTGGACTGTGAAATCTAATGTTTCTGCTCTCAACCCTACTAGGAATTCATCCTTTCAAGCATGCTTCCAACCTGGATAATGGAGGTACAGTCTTACAAGTCCTGTTGGAATTATATGTGGTTTTTGACAATGTTGTTCATTCCATATTTATCATGAGGATAAGGAAAATAAATGGATAGAATCCTTCCTTTCCCCGCAACCAGATCACTTTGCTTCCTCCATTCAAGTCTACCACCAAACCTACAGGCACAGCTCCTTCATTCAATTAGAATCCCTTTTTACATGCACGTACATAATACAGAGTTTATATTTTTTCTATTCACCTCTCAGACTTCCCAGCTTGATTTTACTTCTCTTCTCTTCAATGTTTTAGCAACAAAATGCTACTGGATATCTACAAACTATTTGAAACTGAGCCTTGACAAAACAGAGCAGTTTATCACCAAGAATAACATTAATTAATGAAATTCCCTCATCTGGCCGTAAGAAATGGACTCTCCCCCATGCTCTCTAGATTAGTTCGCAATCTGGGAATTTATTTGGATCTGACCTCTCTATTTGGAACACCTAACTTCCAAAGTGACCAGTACATGTTTTATGGCAGCTTAAATTGTGTGAGAAGATCCTACAATGTATTGAAACAAACCATTGTATTCTAGAGCTAATGGTCTTGGTAAAGTCCAGTTAAGATTATGGCAATTTTTGCTACCTGGAGTTTTTGAAAAGCTTATACAGTGAATCCATTTGGTGCAGAATGTTGCGACATGGATTATTACAGTGAGCCCATGACAAGAACATATGTTACCCATTCTTCAAAACCATTATCACCACTGATCAGTAAGAGGGTTCTTTAATACCAAATGTTGTTTTAAGCCAACATAAGAAAACATTTCCCTCATTACTGTCACTACACAGCATGCCATGTTTGTACATTCTATAAATCGAGAGCAGATCAAAGTAGCCTACCCCATTCCATAATGGCTCCATCATTTCCCCCATATTTTTGAGTGCTTCTGAGGGCATACCCTAGCTGCAAACACTGACTCCTCCAGCTTTGTACACCAACCCATCTCAGCTCACCATTTAATCTGAGAAGGTGGTTTTACAGAGGTTCAGTGTTTGGTGATGTCCCTTTTTGCTATCACCACCCCAATCCCCACCAGGGTACACTCCCAACAATTTACCCCAGAAACCTTAGGATACCCAGCATGGCTACCTGTGGTGAAGCGTTAATTGGTCTATCTAAGACCTGGGATAGGATGACAAAGACCCTGTGCCAGTATGTAGCTATAATTGGACAGTCCTAATCCACACATGGTTGAAGTTTCCAATGTGTGTGTTGCAGCAAATACAGGTGGGGTCTGGGATCTTGTTGGCCCTCCACAGGCAGGGAGGTGTAAGGTAAGTATGATGGAGGTAATCAAGTTGGATTTGCCGTAGCCTTGTCAGTATGACCAGTGTGCGTAGGGCCATGCAGGCATCCCGCTAGTCATTATCATCCAGGTAGATCAGCCAACCCTCCTAACGGCTCCGTAGGTCATGCATCAGAGCAGGTGACTGTATGACCAGTGATTTACAGATCATAGATATCCCTCCCTTGGGCAGGGGACCCAGGCGGATCTTTGCTTCAAGTGGACTATATTCAGTTGGATCTACAATAGCATCTCTTGGCAGGCAAGGGTGTGAAACAACAGTTAATAATGTTAAAACTGAGATTTGTGTGGGTCAAACTCAGCTCATAAGACTTGAAAGGACTTCATCTGTGCTCCGGCCCAAACATCCCCCACCCTCGATATTACAATAGGGTTTCACTCTCTAAAGCCCTCGATAGGTACCAAGTGTATTAGCCAGTGGCCACGCCGGAGGGGCGTCTCACCAAGTCATCCTGCAGTCTCACCCTATCCAGTATGTCGCCGACCTCCAGGAAAGGAAGGCAGCCCTGGTGAATGAATTTACCATACACAAGCCCTAATATTTTCTCCGGACCAATCAGGTCCACCTCCCCATTAAACACGGGATCCTCCCATCCTCCAGTGTGCCATTTATTGAGAACCAGGCTTTGCGTCACCCAGTAATATAAGTGTACATCCACCATGGCTATTCCCTCTCCAATGTGGATTGCAAGCAGTTACCAAAAGCTATCTGGGGGGCCAATTCACCCACAGGATCATGCACACCCTTGTCATCAGTCTATGGAACTGACTCTGAGTATTGGAGCATTATGGAGCACATACTGTATTCGCAGAAGGGCCATCATCTTAAACAGGGCTACCCTGTGCAAAATGCTGAGGAGAAGTTTAGACTATCTGTCCAAGTTATCACTGAATTGAAGCATCAGCAGTTGCAAATTAAGTCTCAAAGTGAGTTCTGGCTTGAGTGCTAAATAGACCCTTAGGTACTGAAAATGGAGGTGCTGGATAGGATATGGGGTACCAGGCCTCATCGTCTCTATCCCCTGTTAGGGGCACCACAATGGATTTCAACCAGTTGACTTGTAGGCCAGATGCTTCCTCATAAACTCCTAGGATGTACGTTAAACGAGGACCTGAGACGGAGGGCGAGGATAACAAAAGAGAATGTCAACCGCAGATAGAACAATGTGTCTTCTACCACAGCAAGCCCCAGATCAAATCCCCATACTTGCACATCAGAGCAGATTCAAACTAGGAGGGGTTGTATAGCCAGTACAAAAAGGTGGGGTGATAGGTGGCACCCCTGTCTGGTGCCCCTAACAATTAAGAACTCGCGCAAGAGGACTCTGTTTATTTAGATCTAGGCTTTTGGCTGATCATACAGAAAATTGATGTATAAGTGGAATTTGGTGCCAACCCCTAGTTTCAACATTACTCTGCCCATGATGGTCCAGTCCAAGGAGTCAAAAACCTGGTCAAAATCGATAAGCATTACAGTATTCAGGCACCCCAGAAGCTGGATCTTTGCAAGGACTACAATGACCCTGTGGATGCAGTGGCACGTTCTGCAAAGTGGCATGAATCCACCATGATCCAGGACCAGGAGTGTCAATACCCAAGGAGCCCCTTTGCCAAGGCCTTGGCGGTAATTTTATTTCCGGCAAGGTTCTTCAGTACAACTGATTGGAGAAACTGGATGATATGAGGTACATTTGTCTAGTGGTTTCCTGGATTTATGGGGAAACACTACAGACCAACCTTGTAGAAATGTGGCCAGTGTTTATTGACTCCTGATATATTGCAGGGGGCGGGGTTCAAAAACTCGGAATGAAACTTGTGATATTATTTAATCAGGTAGCCATCTGGACCAGGTGTTTTACCAAGGTTCATATTTGTAAGAGTGTCCTCTGTCTCCACCAGCATAATGGGTTGCTCCAGGTCCTGTATTTCATCAGGTGCCAGATGGCTCATCGGCATATCCGCAATGAGTGGGGACTCACACTCCTGCCTGGATCACAATCTCCCCACATGCAGTAGACTGCAGTGGTCTGCAAAAGCAGAGGTGATCTATGAGCCTGGAGTGGCCTGTCTCCTGGCCTCTAGTGTCAGCTTGGCCATTATGCAAAAGGTGACATTCCCCGTCGCCAGCTACTGCTGGATATGTCTCCTCATGTGTAGACATGTTTGTTGGACGCCATTTAGCACTGGGGTGCTTCCTCCAAGCTCAACTACCAGAGGGTGGCCCGGTCCACCTCCAATCGGCACTGCACCGCCTCTGACCACTTCCCAAGCATCTCCTGTTCCATGCTTCGGATGGATACTTTCAGGTAAGTGATTTGAGCGTATTTTGCTCTTTCCCTACCTCTCAAGTGAGACAGAGCCACACGTTTCATGGCAGCCTTCCCCGACGCCCATGTCGCCCATGTCGTCCAAGGTGAATCAATCAAACCCTGATTGATTTGGAGAAATGCCTTGATTTCTTGAAGAAGGAAATCCGTGAACTGTGCATCCATCAAGTACAATGCATTTGAGGACCCATGTTGGCCAGGAGTGTATGTCTTCCTGCCAACTTCCAGTCGCAACTTCCCATCGCTTGTGACCACTGTTTGAACAAATCATTCCTAGTAGTTTCATAATTGGCCTCAGTGTCAGAGGTTGCAACTGTTGGAAAAAGGGATGTAGCCCCAAGAATGCAATGACTCACTCAAGTCTAGGATAGACTCTGTTTTGAGAGGCTACCCAGCTAGTCTTGTGCTTCTTGGGGGACTATGTAGGATTTTGTCACATTGATGGTAAACTCTAATTGGGTTAGGAGGGTGATTGTTTTTCTTTCAGTCGTTGCAATATCTGCCATTCCACATGGGCATTTCAGGAGGTGCACTACAATAGTGGAGTCGCAATTAGCTGTGACCTTGAGGTCTATTTTATTTCCTTTCATTGGGTGGTTAATCGATCAGCCTTTAATAGGCTGGGAATCGTTATTTTCCTCATGTACATATCTTTTTTCAGATTCATTATCTCCTGACGAAGGGCTACACCAGCCCGAAATGCATTGGGATAGGAAACAAAAGCTACGTTTGTTGATTATTATGATATGAAGGAATCAGGTGGGATGAAGAAGATCGAATACCACCATTGAATAATAAACAAATTCAATAGAACTTCGATTGATGATTTTTTTATTTAAATTCTTGAACACTATTTACCCCTTGCCCAAGGGACACAGGTAGTGCTAAAGGGGACAACCCCCAATTGGGGGAATGCTGTTTCCATTCTAGCCTATGTCCTGTTCCCATTTCTATTTAAGTATTTTTACTGTGTCATGTTTACTACTAGTGCTCTATACAGTCTGAATATACCTTTCCCCTCGATTTTCTCTGTTACTATTTTGGACTCTATTGGGTTGAAATCAGGAACTGAACTGAGGGGCTGATTTAAAGTTTGGAGTGTAGATTTTACTCCATCAGGGGTACAGTGTAAAATACTTCATCCCCTTGAAGAATTCTAAATCAGCGCCTAAGTCTTGTCATATATCACTCCAGAGCATGTCAGATTTATAAACAATGAAAAATTCAGATTAAAGTCCAAATTCTGCGGCAAATTGGCAAATCCATTTACTATGGCTAGACACCCCAATAGTCCAAATCTTGGAGATCACTCTTGTGTCCTAGGTACAGAAGCCTGTCAATTGCATAACTCTGGAAAGCTGGGTACCATGTCATGGGGATGACATGGAGGTTATTTTCTTAATCCCCCATGCCATCCAATTTTGGTAAAGCCAGGTGTCACAATTCCAATGGTATCCTAGTGATATGAGGCAGTGCTGTATTTAGTTTTCTCCCATGAATCAGTGCCATCAGGCTTGAAATACTTAAGAGTGTCTAGGTGTAATCTAAATCTCATCATTAAGTAAACTGGTCTGCAAAAAAACAGCAATCATATATGGGGAGTAGTTGGTCCATTCAGTAATTTAAGGACATATTGGTTATTCCAAGACTGAAGACGTAAGAAGATAGTAAACATTGAATAAAGGCGACCAGCTGAGGCTTATTCACCCACAAGTAGCTCGATATGGAGGACTGAAAAGAAGGAAATACATTATTTTGCGGTTTGTAAGAATAGTTTTGGAGTATGTACAATAACTGAGGTAGAGTGATCATTTTATACAAGGTCCCTCTCCCCGTAATTGGCAGCTGTCATTTTCTCCATATCTCCAAGTTCTAACACACTTGTGGATTCCTGGAGGTACATAGATCCAGGTATGCGAAGTGATTAAATGCATTTCAGAGTTGCATTCTGCCCCAGGCTGCTTGTTGTTCCTCCTCCCTCAGTGAGATGTTTCCCCGTTTATTTTAAGGCCATATATTTTAAGCATGTTCATCAAGTGTGGGATAGCTTTCCCTGGTTGTTGGACATACAGCAAGATGTTGTCTGCATAATGCAAAACTCAATCCTCATATCTTCCTGGCCATTTAATGTCCCATACCTGTGCATATGGTTGCATCCACTGCACCATTGGCAAATTTTGAATCCCTATTAGGGAATGCATTACCATTCATTCCTATGGGCCTATAGGCCTACAGGCCCATAGGAATGAATGGGAATGCATTCACAATTTGCGATCACCAAATTGGTCATGGCAATTTGCAAATGCAAATCGAAGGGTGCCTGGGTGCCTAAGTCCCCCCTGAGGCACCCGCCCCTAAAAAGATAATATGCTAGTGTGTAGCACACACATGCCATAAGGGCATGTGTGTGCTACGCAGCGCATTAAAAAAATGGTTTTTTTTTGCATTTTCCAATGTATGCACATATTATCATCAACTTCAAGTTGATGGTAATTAACGTTTCCTAAATGCACACTCGCATTTAGGATATGCTACATGCATCCCACATTGAGAATCGTAAATTGCAATTCCCTAAATGCATTAGCAATTTAGGTCATCACAATAAATTCCGATTACCTATTTTGCGAATGCAAAAGGGTACATGAATCGGAAAAGGCATTTTTCAAGTTGCAATCGGGCCGATTCTGTGAATCGGCCCGTTTGCGACTGGTAAAATGCTTGATGCATGTGCTCCTTCATCTCCGATGACCATCATTGCCTCTATTAGGAAAACTCACCATCATCTCTATCGGTGAGTGATCTAAGAGGCATCTTGGTATGATACATGACTTGAAAATTCCCATGACTTTTGTACAGGCACAATGAAAAAAATTAAGTCTTGATTGCAATTAGTGAGGGTATGAATAAAAAGTAAACTATCTGCTGGGTGTTCCACCAGCCAAACATCACTTAAACCCAGCAACCAATTATACTCGGTGAGTGTTGTGACGTTGGTGTATCCTGAGGCTTCAGTGGGCTCCAGATGTTGATTCATTACAGTGTTGAAATTCCCCACACCAACACAATTGTCCTCTCGATTGTGGCTTTCATCAGGAGATTGGTTAACGTCTATAGGGCAGTGTGGTAGATCTCAACCACAGTGCAAGGCTGACCCTCCAACATACCTGTAATTATAAACCACTGCTACCATGTTGTTCACAAGCCTAAGCAGAAAACTACCTTTTGTTCTCAGTTGATGCGTCTCTTGTAGGAAAACACAGAGGGACAATTTTTTTAAATATTGCAAAACAGTGCTCTGTTTGATTTTATTGTTTAAACCATTACGTTCCAGGAGATAACTCTGTATTCTGACCATCTACTCTCTTGTGTTATGAGTGGGAGGAAAGGAAACACTATCTGGAACAATGCCTACTATGTAGTGAGCCAACTGTAATCTAATTATTAAAACAATTAAAACCCCTTACCCCACTCCCGCCCACCTTACACTTCAAATTTAGAAGTATTTGCTGCTTTCACAACTTAACTGAATTAACGCTTTATGGGTAGTGCAGTTGCTTTGCTGTTGCGGCCCTATTTACCTGGATAATTATGTTATTGTTAGATTATGCTCGTTGATGCTCTTTCATGTCATGTATAAGTTAGCATTCGATACGCCATTTTCTTTTTATCTGATACCATTTTATGTGTTCGAAACTAATCCTGTTTGATTTCAAGAAATGCCCCTTGCTAAGTTTCGTTTCTGTAACGAGGAACTGTTGTGCATTGCTTTTCCTCGATACAGATATATGACAAGACTCAGGCGCTGATTTAGAATTCTTCAAGGTGATGGAGTATTTTACTCTGTCCCCCTGATGGAGTAAAATCTATACTCCAAACTTTAAATCTTGATGCAAACTTTTTTCAGTTTTCTTGGATACAGCAACGTATATTTACATTGCAAAACTCTCAGTTTTAGTTTGACCTGAGTAAAGGATTTCTTTTGATGCTGCTAATCTGTGCAATCTGGAAAAACATGTACTTTCGAATAATTAAAGTAGACATCTTTTTTTTGTTGTGCTGCTCCAAGAATGGTGTCTCAATCCATGTAGCTCAGCACTCTGACAATTACGGGATGTTGAGGAGCACCCACAGGGGGCCTGGGAATCATGGCATGATGAGTCCTTTCTAGCACAAAACAAGGAGACAAATCCATTTCGGTGATCCACTACTTGAACCACGAGGTGAGGTGGTATTGTTCAGTCCTAGTGCCTTCCTCTCCAGAATTTCCACAAGCCTCAGATTATTTCTTCTACACCTGCCCTCTGCATCTTAAATTTATTCTACATTCCAACAAGCCTAAGACATCCTCCAGGTGTTTAAGATCTTTCTTGAGTGACTGCATGTCATCTTCTAATATGGAGATACAGGTCTCTGCTTCTTTTGTGCAGTCAGCCAAATTCTGGGGAGCCTGCTTAAGTAATGATACAAATTCTGAAGTTATGATGCTTCTACTTCAAACCCCCCCCACTTGATCTTATCTTAGAGTGACAGTTTAATTTCCCTAATTGCTTGCAGGATAATAGCTGTCCTGACTGAGCTGAAGGAGGCTTAGTAAATTAAGCAACTTTCCTTTTTTCTTTGCCCATCTCAAATCAGTAGAATGCCTCTTCTTCTTCAATGACTGTCGCCAGAAGGCATGGGACCAAATAAGCTCTAGACCTCCTGCCCTCTCACCACATCTTCT
Source organism: Triturus cristatus (assembly GCF_964204655.1). Classification (NCBI taxonomy): domain Eukaryota; kingdom Metazoa; phylum Chordata; class Amphibia; order Caudata; family Salamandridae; genus Triturus; species Triturus cristatus. The sequence goes on from NC_140584.1 coordinate 655,069,216, forward strand.
GCCAAGCAAGAAGCTTCAAAGCATCCTGGCCTGTAGTTAAACACTGCAATGTCCTTTAAGGCTCAACCCCTCCAACACAGTCTTATGCAGGGCTGGTGGGTCACCCCATCTCCCTCATCCTCCAGCAGATCCTACTGTAGCAGTGAGGGGAGGAGGGCAGGCCTGTATCGGCTTCAGTTTCTGCCAGGTTAGGGGATGAAAGGGAGAATCAAACCACCAGCCTCCAGCTGCATATTCGTATACAGGTTTTATCTCTGGACTTGAATGCAGTTGTTTAATAAGCATCTCTTCCTTGCTGGGCACTCAGCCTTCTGCCACCTATCCAATGCCATTTGCCCCATCACCTGTGTCTCTAACTCGGGCACTCCCTCTAAGGCAAGAATACACTTTTGCTGTGGTCACTTGGCAGACAGATGTTACAGGCCCTCTACTGGTCTAACTACAGAATTTTGTGATTACAGGATGGGCAAAACTTAAAAGGTGTGTTCTCCATGCCCTCCCACAAACAAGTCTTTACCATACAACCATGTATTGGCTTGACAATAAAGTGGTTATCGTAGTGAAATTCATGCAGCTGCAAACGTTTCGTGCTCAGTCGAAACCATGATGTATTGCTCCTTGATGCATTCTTCAACAATGCCCCAGTGTGCTGCCTTTGGATGCAGTGGCGGCTCTCCACTAAGGCTGAGGACTGTCGCCCCACTGCTCCAAAGGAAAATTAAATGATAATAACGTTTAGATATTATAATTGTATTTTTCCTTTGCATGTCAGTGGCTTTTGGGGCTGGGCAGCGCAAGGGGAGTCGTGGTTCACACTCCCTAAGTGCACATGTCTGCTTGAGGGCCGGCCAAGCAGTCCTGCATAATTTGCATGTTCCCCACCAGGCGGCATTACACAGCCTAGTGACAAACATGCAAAATCTCCCTGTACAGGTCTGAGCGCCAACCATGGCGCTCAGACCTATCACAACGCTGCATTGCAGCATTGAGATTGAGATAGTGATTAACACAAAAAACAAGGCAGATAGGTAAAGCTAACCAAGAAATAAGATGATACAAAAAGAGGAAAGGAGTGGAGATATGGTACATAGGTTAAATCTTAATCCCCTAAGGAGAAGCAGGAACTGTTTACAGTATTTTTTCTCCACATAAATACTCAACGGAGAGAAAGAGGATAAGGAAGAGAGGAGAGAGGAGTACTGAAAAAGAGAATGACAAAGAGAGATGACAGGCTGAGGACGACGGGAATCTTTAATGAATGAGAAGATTCAGTGTCAGTGAACTAATCTCCACATTAATACAGGGGCGACTCGCATAGGGCGTGCTGCGGGGCGGTGCGGCAGGCAAGGGGCAGGGTGGGGGTAGTAAACTCGGACATACGACGGAACGGAGGAAAGTAATTATTACTTTCCTCCGTTCCGTCGTAGGTTCGAGTTTACTACCCCCTCAGCCTGTCCCTCCCCCGCCCGGCAGCACACCCTATGCGAGCCGCCACTGCACATTAACCGAAATCCCAAACTTCAGTCTCTGGCCACCTCCTCTCACAACAACCATGCTGCCCTATTCAAGTACAGAAGTCTGTAGGGCACTTCACATGCTCCTGTCTGTGAACATTCAGTGTAATGGAATCAAGCACATAGCATGGCGTTCCTAATATGACTAATACTGCTCCAACTCTGCTAACCTTTCCGAGAAACTGGCTCGTATGAAAATGTCCCATTAGTTGTCAGATTACCCATACAATGGACTGGTGTATCAAGGGCGTTCGCTCAGCACGCTGTCACAAGGACATAACAATTATACAAATGATTTAAAGTTTTGGGATGTGTAGCTCAATAAGCCATAGACCGACACATGAATTTGCTGAGGCCTAATTATCTCCATCAATGTTTCCAATGTGACCTTACCCAAAAAGGATCAGACTGAAGAGTGCTCACTTTTGGATGAGGATATTAAATTCTCTTATTATAAATTATATTAAAGGTTTGATTCAGATGTTAATGAGTGGATTAAAGTAACCCTAGATTGATATTCAGCCCAAAGCGTATGGAAAAATAAAATTGTGCTGTATGCTTCATGGCTGACAAAGAATGTTTCAGTAAGCCTACCAGAGGCAGATTTGTGTGGTGGAAACACACTTAAACTAAGAGTTTTACCCTGCTGCTGGGTGCAAACTCTGCAGCTGTAAATACTGGCACAATGTGATAAAATCCTGCCAGTCTCGTGCAATCACAAGTTAAATTCCAAATCCATTGGATGGGAGATTTAATTTATAACAGTGAAAAACAATGATTTGGAATGCTACCAAGAACAATGCTAGCGGTGTAGACTATTTGCACGCCCTCCTTTCATCACCTTTTGTGTTTGATGTAATGCCTTAAGTGGAAAAGGATACATGACCAGAGGTTCATCGTCGGACTGCTGTGCCACAGGATTCATGCCATGCCTCACTGGTGAGGCCTACTCAGGCTGAAACTGGTCTGGATTTGTTTGTGTTCCCCCACAGAGGGGCCCTGACAGGGAAGTTTAGAATGGGATGTTCCCACGAGGAGCAGGGTCAGTACTGATTTGGATAAGGTGGGCCTCTGTCTACAGTGGCACAGTGGGAGGAAAATGAAGAGTATAAATGCTAACCACAGAGATTGCCAGTGCTTTAGACTATTTGCAAGCATTTCTATCATCACCTTTTGGGATTGACCTGCGAGGACCTGGATTTACCACACCGTATTGCAAAATGTATTCTTTGAACTATAATACACACAATTACCACCTGCTGTAAGCAAGTCATAAAAGTGTGTGGCGAAAGCGGGGACAGTGGGGACTGTTGTGAAGGGAATGGGAATGCTGCCTTACAGGGGACAGCATTACATGCTCCCCCGGTGCCTTGGCTGATGGTTGTGTGGGGGCCGGAGAATGGGTCAGGACTGTTCTGCAGCCCATTCCCAAAGCAATCTGACTGACAAGAAAATCTGGGTGTGAGAACACTGGGCCAGTCATGATGGGGCAAGGAGGGGTGAAGTTCGACCTGTCAGCCACTCCACAGCTCAACCACAGTGTATTACATTCACATGCAATACACTGACTGAGCAAACTGATTCCATTTATCATGTCAAAAAGATGAAGGAGAGGAAACATGGCCAGTGCATGGGCTTCAGGCTGTGTTTTCATGACTATATTTTCTTTTGATGCAAACTGTTTGTGGAGATTAGGTTTATTTATCCCAGGTAACCTCCATCACATTTCAAGGGAGAGGTTCTCTCCAAAGTGTTTCCATATTTATAATACTCTACTATGATCAACGGTACCTCAGTTTGTCCAACATCTGCATTTGGAGACTCCGAAGATTGGTTTGGACTGTTCATTGGAGAACTTCTCTTGGCTGAAAGTAACAAATATCCAACAACAACTAAAATAAGTACATATTTTCATATAACAGTCAATATTCCACATAAGTTCATTATATGTTTCTAGATAATCTTGAACACGTACAGTACACCAGAATACTTTTCGGAGGAGGTTGGAAAAGCATATCCACTAGAAAAAAACTGTGGTAACATATATTGCATCAGAAGTACAATATAGAGCAATTTGGTGCTGCACAAATTGTCTATCCAAATAGAGAAGATTTATATATTCACATGCAGCAGTAAACCGCACAAAAGATAGCAAAAATACACTGTGGTGTCACCGGTGCCCAACGCTCAGTATTAAAAAACAACTCTGCCAAAAATGTTTTAAATTAGTGATAGATATGAAAATTACACTTGACCTGGAATAGAAGTATAAAATAAACCATCAAAGAGAAGTCCTTTTTCGGGAAACCTTTTATAAGATAGAGATGACTGCTACACACATGCTGACTGCGGCCAATCCATTGTTGGTTATGCATTACAACAAACAATACCACTGAAAGGTGCTTCTTTGTATAAGTGCACACAAAATACCACTATAGCGATCAGCACACTGTGACATTGAGGTAGGGGTTTATATAAACACCACATGAATGTCACACTCAGCTGATAACGCTATCTGTAAGGCGCTTATAGTGGATGGAATGATGAATACACACTTGCATGTTCTGCATTACATACTGACGGTTGGATCTAGGTAAATTATGGAACTGTTAGGCAAAGCATTTTGTTCCGCAATTCAAAGTCAATGTCATGCATCTTTCAAAGCTACGCTGACCCCTGACAGCTCTGATACAGGTTCTAAATTTTGGTCACGAAATTATGAAGCCTATCAGTGGATTTCCGTACAGGGCTGTAATAGAACTTACAGGGGCATATGTATAAAGAAAGTGTTTTGCGAGTCCTTAATACCGAATTTTAGCGATTCGCTATTAAGGACTCGCAAAAGGCAATGTATGTAGGATTCGCAATATATATGTATATTTTTTGATTTTATAATACCTTTATTTACACAAAGTCTCAAAATAACACAGCCTCTCGTCTACAACCCTATGGGCCGGCAGCTCAATAATTCCCAGCAATGAACACAGCTAGTTAGCCAACAACCCAAGGGGCAGGCAGCGGTCGTCAATCACAGGTTATAGGAGGTTCGTCGCTCGAAAAAAGCACATGCTGCACTAAACCCACCATTCCAGGACAACAATCATAGTGTACTTTTGGCCTTCCAAAGGAGGTAACTACACACATCACCCCAAGGCCAATACCCCACAGTGTTTCCAGCAAGGGGGACCCCATGTCGATTTAGTAAGGCCTAACCCATCCACCCTCTCTGCAGATGCTATACAACAAGCCAGATGCGGACCAGTATCAAGCGGGATGTGTCCAGAGGAGTGTAACTTGTTATGTTTAATATGGAGGGTCTCATAATCCAGGGTCATGAGTGTTCGTGTCCGAGGTGGCGGGAGCTGCCTCCTCTGGGATAACCTCTTAAGTAAGTAGGTACGTTGTATATAGTCCCCAGACGTTCTTGGGCCTGCTCCTGGGAGGTAGTAATTCACTAAAGGTCTCAGTCTGGGTGCTGCAATAAAGCATGTCATGCGACCATTGCGCCATTGTGGGTACAGGACCCTTCAATCAACACATTGTCACACACCGCTTTGCCACCAGCAGACCCATATCAACCAACCTGCGGACCGCTTTAGGCAGTCGCTTAGAGTACCCCATGAGAGCCAAGGCCGGGTCCGGGGAAAGCTCCACACCCACCACCTTGCCCATTTCCAGAAAGATCTGCTCCCAAAATCTATACACTTCAGGGCAATGCGAAGCTAGGTGGACAAAGTCCGCCGAGTGCGCATGACATCTGTCACAAGCCTAGTCCTCCCACAGCCCATATCTGCATAGTCTCTCCGGGGTATAATACGCTCTATTAAAAAACTTGAAGTGGACAAGCCTGTGTCTGCCGTGTAGCGAAATGCTTCGGTGCTAGTACATCAATAGGACCACATAGAGTCATCTATTTTCTGTTGCAAGTCACGTTGCCAGGCTGGTCTGGCTTTCGTATATTGATTCGCCCTATGTGACATTGCCAATTTATAAACGTTGGAAACCGCCTTGCGCGGCGATTTAGCTTTAATATTATATGACAGTTCCAGCATCTCCGGTGGTTCCTGAAGATCGTCCCCCAGCACTTCCCGCAGGGCTCTCCGCACCCTGTGGAACTGAAATCTCTGGAGCAAAGTACTGGCAGCGGCTGAGCCCCCCACGTCTTCCCATGTCTTCACTACCCCATCGTGGAACAAGTCTCCCATCGTCAGAACATTCAGCGCTTGCAAGGCTCGAACCGCTCCTCTGCCCCGGCATGGAGCAAGCCAAAGGGCCCATTCAATAGGCATAGCCGGCGAGTACAGAAGCGCCCCCGCTTGCAAGTTCAATAAAGTGTTCCAGGCGTGGCATGTCGAATTAAGCGAGTCTAGTATCCCTGTCCTGCGGTCAGAGGGTGCACATATTGTGGCAGGAAGGGGTAGCGAGTCGACAAAAAGCCGTTCCATGCGGAGAAACAGGATATCTGGCAAGCCGTGCATCCAGTGGTACGCCTGAGCGGTTTGCATCGCTCTGTAATACAGACTCAAATCCGGGGCACCCAGCCCCCCCATATGATACGGGAGGGTAAGTACCTGCCAACGCACCAGTGCTTGTTTGCCCACCAAGGCTAACTTTATCAACAATGCCTGGACTCGTTGAAAAAATGATACTGGTAGAACAATGGGAATATTTGTGAATAAGAACAGGAACCGGGGCAAACTCACCATCTTCATGCTGGACACTCTACCTAGTAATGATAGCGGTAGCTTAATCCAGTCCCCACATCATCCTCCAGCTTACTAACCGCTGTACCGTAATTTTCCCGAAACACGACCTCCGAGTCTGTATGGAGCCTTACACCCAAATATCGAATCGACTCAGTAGACCAGCATAGTGGATACTCTGGTACAAACTGTGACGTAGCCGGGGTGAGTGGGAAAATTAGGGATTTAGACCAGTTGACTCGTAATCCCGACAGCACTCCGAAATGCACTACTTCTCTAAGGATAGAGGAAAGATTGTTCTCCTGGTCTCGGACGTACAACAGTGTATCATCCGCATAGGTGGAGACCACTTATATGTGGGCTTTCCTGTTTTCAGTTTCTATTTTTAGTAAATTCTGGTGGGGTTTTTCCGTGTTTTCCAGTGATTTCAATACCTTAGAAAACAGTGGTTATCAGTGGTTACACATTTTCACACCATTAAAAAGAAAAGAAACAGTGTTTTTCCGGTGTTTATGGAACTTTTTGCTTTTATTATTGCTTGCTTTCTGCACTGATAGTGGATGGTATATAGACAGTGTACGTACAGTGTATATGAGGTCCAAATGCATTTTTACAAATCAAACTTATCGTAGTACACCATACAATACTTCTTCACTGAGTCTTTGGTCATGCAAGCTAGCTCTTTCATTCTCATGTAAACTTTTATCTGTGAAAAGGCCCTCTCAACATTGGCACTTGAGACAGGCAACGCCATAATATCCAGTACGCAATTTGCTAACTCTGCCCACTGGCATAGCTTTCCATGCCAATACTGGTGCACCTGAAGATTGTGATTCTCTGCAACAGGTTCTGCAACATATCTGTTGAACTGGGCGCATTTGCCCTCAATGTTATTGAAGCGGTCAAAAATGCGGCAGCACTTTTGAAACGCCAGAGAAAATTTCCCTTTACGGAAGGGATCTATAACCTGTGCACAGTACCACAGTGAGTCTTCATTGACTTAAAATGCCATGGTTGGGGAGGGGCTATTTCTCATACATTATAAAATAAATGTTCCTGAATTGCTCCTCAACATTACTTTGCTTACCAACTGGCAAGTACTCTAACATGGAACATGCTGCAGGGCCAAAGTCACTAAAAGTGTCACCCAGCTTGCTCTCAAAGAGATGTTTCACATCTACACGAATTATGCTGAACACTTGCCAGACAAGGGTGTTTTCAGACTCTAGTTTTTTTGTTATGTCCACTACAGCAGTCATGCTTTCCTGTAAAATTCTAAGAATGCAGTAGAGTGTACAGTTTTCAAATTACCATCAATATGTGACCAAAGATCCTCATATTTCTTGCAGTTTGCATCATCACTCAGCAAAAGTTCTGTTAACAGTTGCCACATGGATAATATAGCATTCAAGGCATCTAGGACTGAGAACCACCAGATAAGTGACACAGTTGGGATGACTCTTTCTTTGATGCCACACAAAGCACAACATGAGAAATATTTGTGTTTTAGTTCCCACGCATAACAAAACAGTGCACCAGAATGGACTAAAAAGTCAATCGCATTCTTCACTAACTCTGAAGATTGTAAAGATGCTTTCAGATTACCATCTAACAAGAGGCAAGGATCTCCTACAAGGAAGCACTTCAGCTCAAGTATCGATTTTGACAGGTCATCACACAACTTTTCATATACGTAGCCGAATCATTGCAAATACAAACAATATCACTCCAATCTTTGTTGAACTTGGTAAGAACTTTTTGCAGCAGTATTCCAAGTGACACTGCATTCCATGTTTTCCAAAATCCTGGTGTCATGTTTTCACCAGTTCTCAAATGCTTTGTGACTTCACACTTTTCACATATACCTGTCACTATACCTTTCATTGAATGTTTAAAGCCTGGGGTATTTGGCAAATCAACTACTTTCAATACTGACTCACTAGTAAAGGGGGCTGATGTATCAAGGGTGTTTACCCATTCTCTGTGGGTAAATATGATGGTACATATTGGGAAAGATTCTTATGAAACCTACATTTTTCCTATCAGTGAAAGACTTAAACGTAGACAAAAAATCAAATATGATTTAGATATTTCCTGATTCTCTACAGTTTATAAAATAAATTAACAACACCTAAAACATGATTCTAACCCCTGTATCTTTAGATCTAAGACCACAAAACTGAAAAAAGGATGAAGAAACAATATTTTTGTGACATCCCTAAACAACAAAACTCAAGCAGAATAATGTTAGCCCAGTCTTTCTTACTGCTACCTTATATAACAAAGTTACATTGTATTGGCCCATTCAAGAAGAAATAAAAATGACTCTTTCAGTCTCCTTTTCCTTTCTTTGAATGGCAGTTAGTTTGTGGTTGTGCAGGGATTTTTTCAGTGTTTATATGTTTTCACTGGTGAGGGCTATTTCCCTTCCGGTGGGGGTTTATCAGTTATTATAGGTTTAAACCTAAAACCGGAGAGCCTACTTATATGTCGGAAAACTAATACCTTCGTATCCGTGATACTCTCGAAGCGCACACGCCCACGGTTCTGCGACCAAAGCGTATAAAACGGGGGATAACGGGCAGCCTTCTCTCGTTCCTCATGTAATAGCTATGGGATCCGTCACCAAATTACCTATTTTTCTTCGCGCCCTGGGTAAAGTGTACAGTACACCAATCAACTGAAGGAAGACGGGGCCAAGCCCCATCCTAGTGAGAACATGATGCAGAAAAGGCCACTCGACTGAATCAAAGGCCTTTTCCATGTCAAGAAAGACCGCGACGGCCTTAGTATCGTGCCTAACATGTTGAATGGTGCCGAACACCGTGCGAAGGTTGTAGGTGAGATTCCTATCCGGAACAAAGCCCGCTTGCTCCGGAGCTACCAGCGTTGGTGCCAGGGGGGAAAGACGATTGGCAAGAACCTTTGCAAAGATTTTGGTATCCACATTAAGCAAGGAGAGTGGACGGCAAGATCCGCATTCATCTAGCGGTTTATCTGGTTTAGGTACGGTGACAATAACCATCGATGGTGGCATTGTGCCCGACACACACATATCATCGAAAAGCTCAGCCAGGTGCGGGAGTAATAAATCCAAAAATGTCTTATAGAACCCAACAGTTAGGCCATCAACATGGTGAGCACTATTTGCTCGCATTCCGGACAGTGCAAGCAATATTTCATCCTTATCAATAGGCCGCATAAGAAACTCGATGTGTGTTCGTGAGAAATGGCAATTTGATATGCTCTAAGTAGTCCAAGATTTGGTCCTCCGTTCTGGTAGTCCGGGAAGTGTATAGGTCCCCGTAATATCTTAAACCAGTCCGCTATGTCCGCTTCGTCCGTAGGCAGGTCACCCTCTTCCGACTTAAGCTCTGTGATCAGCGTTCTGCTGCGTTTAGCTTTAATAATCTGCGCCAAAACTGACCCCGGTCTATCCCCCTCCCCGTAGGTGCGTGCTGTTGCATATTTACCCATGTGTTTCAGTTCGCCATCTGCAGCTTCCTGATACTCCCCCAAACGGTCCTTAATGGCTTGCGTGGTTGTTTCATCTGGGTTCTCTATCAGAGATTGTTCTAACGCCCCCAATTCCTTTTCCAGAGTAGAGAGTCTGCCACGAATCGAGCGAAGAACCCCTGAGTGCTTGGCCATAGCCACGCCACGCCACGGATATATACTTTAAACGTTTCCCACACTGTTTGGAAACTGTCCACTGAACCCACATTTATGGGAAAAAACCATTCTATTGCCTCAGCTAGTTCAGCTTTAAAAAGAGGGTCCAGCAGTGAGTAAGGGGGGAAGCGCCAGGTGAATGGAGGAATAGTCCTCTTCGGCGTGCTAATAACCAGTAACAGCGGAGAATGGTCTGATAGAGTACGCGGTAAAATCAAGCACTCCCGAACGTGCTCTATAAGGGAAGCAGAGAGTAACCAATAATATATACGGGTGTGCAAGTTTAGATACGCAGAATAATGTGTGTAACCCCCCTTGTCTGGATGCCTCATGCGCCAAGCATCGCAGATGCCCAGTCTCGTCATAGCGAATTCAAGTGCCTATGCCGCTGCTGTGGTCCTCCTCACCGGACCCCCTGATCTATCAAAATTTGAAACTCTGACCAAATTAAAGTCCCCACCCCAGAGGTACCGCGCATCAGTGTATCTGGCCACTAAGGACTCCAGCGCAGAGAAAAACTCCGGACAGTCATAGTTGGGGCCGTATAAATTCACTATAATTAAGTCGATACCCCTTCCCTGACATTTGGAAATAACATAGCGACCATTCTTGTCCGATTCCAATTGGACCAATGTATAGGGGGATTTAGGGTTAACCCATGTCAGAACTCCCCTAGCATGTGTGGTGAATCCGGAGACATTAACATGATCGGCCAGCCCTCTACTGCACAGAATAGCACTATTCAGTGGGTGGTGGGTCTCCTGTATCAGGGCCACATCAATATTCTGCCTCTGCAGGTAGTGGATTACCTTACGCAGTTTGCAATGGTTATTAAGCCCCCGGACATTCCACGTAAGCACGCGGAGGGAGTCTAGCTGCCTTGGCGTTTGGGGCTCACTGTGTCCCGCCATCCGCCCCTACACTGAATGTGGTGCAACCTGGATTATGCAACCTGTGGCAAGTGTGCCTACCCATCAAAGGCCAATGTGAGACTTTAAACAACAAAAACAATAAAACATTCCCCATTTCCCACAATCTCCCCTCCCACAACAGACCACCCCCAACTTGGTCGTGAGACATTGTTATTGTTATTGTTATTGTTATTTGGGTATTTGTAAAGCGCAGCTTTCGCTCCGGAAGGAGCATCTTGGCGCTGAGCATGCGTATAAGGGATATGTGGTGAAAAAATCTAGATAGCTGCCAACACATAGGTATCAGATTGCTGATAGACCCAGGTCTTCAGTTGTTTCCTAAAAGGACACTCAGACCCAATCAGTCTAAGATTTACGGGTAGATTATTCCAAGCCCTTGCTGCTAGGACTGTGAACGTTTTTCCGCCCCTAGTTTTATATTTATGCCTCGGGATCTTAGCAAGATTGGCCCCTGAGGATCGCAGACATCGTACAGGATCATAATGAATAAAACGATTAACAAGGTATTTAGGACCTGTATTTTTCAAAGATTTGAAAACTGTGAGTAGGAGTTTAAAAAGGATTCTCTTATGCAGTGGCAGCCAGTGCAGAGAATTTAATGCAGTTGAGGCTGAAGATTTCCTAGGAAGTTTTAACACTAACCGTGCCGCCGCGTGCTGTACACTTTGTAACTTCTTCAAAGTGGACTTTTTCACTCCTGCCATCAACCCATTGCAATAATCGAGTCTGGAGAGTATCAGTGCGACCACGACCGATTTCCTGGAGGCAATGGGGAGGAAGTCGAAAAATTTCTTTAGAGATTTAATAAGACCGAAGCAGCAACCAGCCGTGATCCTAACATGATCATCAAAAGATAAGGTAGCATCAAATTGCACGCCCAGATTGCGCGCAGAAGACACAGCACTGGGAGGAGCCTCAGAGTCTTTGGGCCACCAATCCCTCGGGCAGAAAAGTAGATCCTGGCCTAATGGTATGATTTCAGTTTTCTCACTGTTGCACTTCAAGTGGTTTTTGTTTAACCACTGAAATACCTCAATGAGACATTTCTGAAAGCGCAATTCTGTATCCGTGCGGTTTTTGTCAATGGAGACGACCAATTGAGTGTCGTCAGCATATGACGTAACGAGGATCCCGTGTGACTCTATCACAGCGAGGAGGGGTGCCATATGGATGTTGAAAAGAAGTGGGCTTAATATGGATCCCTGCGGTACACCAGATGTAATGGTTTTTTCGCTGGATAGGTATTGACCCAAAGATACAGATTGGGACCTATTGGACAAGAAGGATGTAACCCATGCCAGAGCCGTATCTGTCACGCCAATCTCTCGCAGCCTGTCATTCAAGATGACATGAGAGATAGTGTCAAAAGCTGCTGTTAGGTCGAGCAGGATGAGGACGGCCTGCTTTCCCTCATCCTGCAGGAACTTGATGGAGTCAGAGAGCTCTATCAGGGCCGTTTCGGTGGAGTGGCCAGGGCGAAACCCAGATTGCTGGGGATGCAAGATGTTATGGTTCTCCACATATGTTTTTAGTTCCAGATGCACCATCCGTTCAGTGATCTTTCCTAGAACAGGCAGGAGTGAGATGGGGCGCATGTTCGTCAGATCCGTTGGCGATTTGTTCTGCTTTTTCATGAGGGGTTTTACGATAGCCTTTTTCCATTCATTAGGCACAATCCCCAATGCTAAGGATGCGTTTATGATGGCATTGATGGTCGGATTAACTACCTCAACTAGATGATGTAGAATGCAGGGGGGACAGGAGTCGGTAGGTGCTCCGGACTTACAAGCCAAAATTGCCTTGCGGGTCTGTTGGAAGGAGACCGGTTGGAAAGTTCCAAGAGAATGGCTATTTTCGGCTACATGCTTTTGCTTTTGGGGGCCTAGAGTAGGAGAAGTCAAAGGAGGCGGGAAATCCTTTTGGATGTTTACAATCTTTTTCTCAAAGAAATCCGCAATTTGGTTGCACAGACTCTCGGAGGGCGGAATTTCGGGCTGGAGGGCTTTGGGGTGGGTAAAGGATTTAACTATAGAGAAAACAGTTTTTTGTTTCTGATGGGCATCGTTGATAGCTTTAGTGTAATACTCCTTTTTGGCAGCCTTTATGCTAGAGAGGTATAATTTCTTCTGCTGAACATAAAGGGCTCTTGAGACCTCATCATATGTTTTCCTCCACTTCCTTTCTCTAATTCTACAAAGTAGATGGCTCTCAGTTAAGGCCTGAGTGTACCATGGGGCACTTAACTTCCTTTTAGGCCAGTTCCCGCGGTCGCCTTTAGGGTCGGAGTTTTCTAAAATAATCCGATCCATCCAGACGTGAAAGTTACGAGAATCGGTCGTTACGTCTCCTCTCAGTTCAGGGGCCTGAGCCAATAACTGGGTATCCAGCTGGATACGATCAATCACTTTTCTCCAATTTACCGAGGGGGATGATTGAGGGTGCTTTGTTATTAATGGAGCTAGAACTTGTTTCTTGATGACAAAGGGAATGAAACTGTGGTCAGTCCAAATTTGCGGAATGGGGGGAGACGTAGTCAAGGTAATTAAGTTGGAACAGATACAATCAAGAGTGTGGCCGGCTAGGTGGGTGGGTGTAGTCACTAATTGAGCCAGTCCAAAAATATTCAGAGTATGATGGAAGCAAGTAACATTAGGGTCTGTGCCTGATTCCAGATGTAAATTCATGTCTCCTAATAGAGTAAAGTGTGGGTAGCGTAGCATAAGTGACCCGAGCACTTCATCTAGGGAGTCTAGAAAGGGAGTGGCATTGCCTGGAGGGCGATAAATTAGGCCTCCCGAAAAGGAGGTAGAGGCATTAAGTCTGATAGAAAAGCCAATGCTCTCACTTCCTTTGAGATGGCCCAGATCAAATGTATGACACAAAAATGACCCTTTGACAATAATTGCAACCCCCCTTCCTCGCCCGATTTGTCTGTCCTGCCTAAAGATGGTAAAATTCGGAGGAAGGGCAATAGCCAAATCAGGATTGGATGAATCGTTGAGCCATGTTTCTGTTACAAAAAGGGCGTCAAGACTATGACACATTATTAAATCGTGTATGTCTTGGCTGTGGCCACACAACGAGCGGGCATTGATAAGACCTCCTTTGAAGTTATTACCTCCGTACATTGAGGGAACGGGATTTTTTGGCATCTCTAAGGGCATCTCGGGAGGAGTCCATTTACAGTGTGAACATGAGAAGGGACCCCGGAGATAATCAGTGGGTCGGCAACCCTTACACAGTGCACCCATCTTGGGGCGTAATGCTAATAGGGCCTTGTTGTCATACCTGATGGTCAGTGGTTGTTGCCCGGCATGTCCCGCAGCCGGCACAGTCCTGGCGCGGACGGGCGCAGACGGGCTTGGCTTTGGCGCGGCTTCGGCGCGCATCCGGCGCGCCCGCTGCGCCAGCCCGCTGCACCGTCTGGCCGGTCTGCACATTATATAGAGAGAAAGGAGGGTGTGAGGACGGCGCGACTAGAGCGCTCCCCCTGCCTCACCAAAGATGGCGCCCACCGCCGCCGAGTATCGGCTGAAAAGCGGCTGTGCAAGGCGAAAGAAGGTGAAAGATGGTAAGGGTGTCAGAGTGCCTGATTTAAAATTCCCCTTAATGCTATTGAAAGCCCCCCAAAGATACAATCATAACAAATATAAAAACGTTTCTAAAATGCAATCAAGATCGTAGCAGTTAAGGAAATTGTCACCACGTTCTGGTAACACGCAGCTCGCAGCCCCAGTTACCCTCACTAGGGATAGCTCCGTTTAGGCACCGAAATCGCTGGCAGACCCTGTTAAATATTCCAGGAGGGCGTGAGGACGGCGCGACTAGAGCGCTCCCCCAGCCTCACCAAAGATGGCGCCCACCGCCGCCGAGTATCGGCTGAAAAGCGGCTGTGCAAGGTGAAAGAAGGTGAAAGATGGTAAGGGTGTCAGAGTGCCTGATTTAAAATTCCCCTTAATGCTATTGAAAGCCCCCCAAAGATACAATCATAACAAATATAAAAACGTTTCTAAAATGCAATCAAGATCGTAGCAGTTAAGGAAATTGTCACCACGTTCTGGTAACACGCAGCTCGCAGCCCCAGTTACCCTCACTAGGGAGAGCTCCGTTTAGGCACCGAAATCGCTGGCAGACCCTGTTAAATATTCCAGGAGGGCGTGAGGACGGCGCGACTAGAGCGCTCCCCCAGCCTCACCAAAGATGGCGCCCACCGCCACCGAGTATCGGCTGAAAAGCGGCTGTGCAAGGCGAAAGAAGGTGAAAGATGGTAAGGGTGTCAGAGTGCCTGATTTAAAATTCCCCTTAATGCTATTGAAATCCCCCCAAAGATACAATCATAACAAATATAAAAACGTTTCTAAAATGCAATCAAGATCGTAGCAGTTAAGGAAATTGTCACCACGTTCTGGTAACACGCAGCCCCAGTTACCCTCACTAGGGAGAGCTCCGCAGCATCCAAACCACCACCCACCATCCCCCCCATCAAACAGTACCCCCGTCGTGTGATGCACTCGTGGGCAGATGTTGCTCAACATCACAAGGAGAAACAGTGTAAACATAAAACAGCCCGCTCCCCGCACATCGTCCCAAACATGAGCAACAGCATCGCTATCCCTATATGCCTAGATCCCAATCGACACACAGTTCACTAGTTTAGCAGTGACATCTCTCGTCCGAGTATCCAATGGCTCCAGTGACCCGGCCTGCATACACCTAAAAAGCAATCTCAGATTCCACGTGGCCCCCATCTGTGTCAGTCACTTAACGTTGTTCCCAGTCTCGAAATGTGTAGATGTCAGGGGGCTGCTCCATGAAAGTACTAATGTGTGGAGCGTACCCAACTCAGTGGTGACCCAAGCCTGACAGAAGTGGTCTCACCGCCACCACTCCCATGCACCACAGCCCTGGAAGCCCAGCCCTGCCCCTCCCTTCTTATGTTCATAGGCATACTTAGCAATGCGCAGTGGTTCTCCGCCGTTAGTCCTGTTCGTGCAGTTGCTTCTTCATGGGGATGAACTGCCTGCGGGCCTCCTGCGCTCGACCATCGTAAAGTTCGGGAAGAGCGAAATCTCTGAACCCTCATAGGACAATCAACGCTTGTCACTCGCTAGACACAGGGCAGTGTCTCTGTCTCGATAATTAAGCAATATAGCGATGATCGGAGGCGGTGGCGCCCCCGGGGACAGGCGAGGCCCCAGGGAGCGGTGCGCTCTTTCCACTACGAACATTGAGGAAAATACCCCTTGTCCCAGCAGCATAACCAATAGCTTCTCGATTAATTGCTCCATGTTACCAGTTTGAGTGGACTCCGGCAGGCCAACAATTCATCAATTCAGTTACATCTATGGGAGCGCGCTTCTAAGTCTTCGGTCTTATCTTGCAGGACACACATAACTCTGCCAAGCTGCATGTGTTCAGTGTCTAACGCAGTATTCGCTTCTTCAACCTTCATTAGTCTACGCTCTGACATGTCCAGACGTTCGGCGTGCTTGTCTAAGCACTCGGCCATTCTGTCCATCCTAAAGGAGAGAGCGTCCATTTTCGTGCCGAGAGAGGTGATGCCACCCTGTAGATTTTTCTCCATGGTCAGGAGCATGCTCCGGATGTCAGTGCTGGGATCGGTTGGCGCTGGGGTCTGCATACGTGTCTCCTCCTCCTTTGAAGCATCTTGCGACTTCGACCGCCTCTAAATCAAAGGAGAGTTTAGGTGGAGCCCTATCTAACTCTGCCCATGCTCAATGCCAGCTGAGTGCCTTCCGCGACACTCCCTCACCACACAGTGCCAAAGTTCTACGAGCCACTTCACTGGACCAGCTGCGAGGGACTCCAAACCACTACTAGTCTGCAGCGCTTCTCGACTTCACTCCAGGCAGTGCCCACTCCCTTAGGCGGCTCCGTCCTGCCCACCGATGTCAGCACACAACGCCCAATGGTTCCCCCAGGACGCTCCCTACCTGGTTCCAAGCAGGGTACAATATGCGCGCTCTATGCACGAGACGAGTACCAGCCAGCAAGATCAGTGGAGCATCACTGGAATTCTCCCCGGGGAACTCCACACGCGTACAAAGCGCTATTGCAATGGGGCACTTCTACTAGTCGAGCTTCTTCCCACCACCTGCAGCATGCGCGTGCCAGTCTCCACACATCAGAGGTAGGCAGCACCTCCCCCAGGGCATCGGCAGGATCGGGCCTCCGTCACTCCTACCGTCCCTCCGCTATCTCAATTGCAATCCACGTTCCTCAGCTGTTGCTTACCGCAAGAGACGTTCCACCAAACACTGCGCATTCAGGCACTCACTCCTATGGCTTGCCCACTGCAGCGAGTCGCCATTCGCCAGGCTCCACGTGTAGCAGCGCATCCAGCGCACTCCGCTCAAAATGGTGGAAGTACGTGTCCGCAAATGCACTCCGCGCTCTGGGCCCCAATGCGCCTAATGGGGTGTTACCATACAGGCCCGGTATTCACTATCCAGCACTCCCCATTATCCACTATACAGGGTGTACACAGAATCAGGGCTTCTCGTGAAGGGGCAGATCAACTCGCTGCAGGCTTCCTGCACTACCGCAGTCCGCCCACCCCGTCCACACTTCAAACTCACCGGGGATCTCCACGAGCACAGGAACCTCAGCTGCGCCACAGACCGCAAGTGGCGGTTCGTCCAAGGATCACTCTTCTGCGATGCGCAGAGTGCAGCGAATGTCGCTCCGCCAGGCCCGCCTCGGGCTTTCCAGTTCACACCGTGCCGTCCCTCAGGGCCTCACACGTCCTCGCCGCAGCTAGCAGTCCAAGTCGGCAGGGGCGTGTGGAGGCTCACGGTGCTTGCGCTCATGGCTCCAGTGTTCTGCCGTGCGGAGCACCGTTCCAGATTCAATGGTGCCGCTCCCTCTCCTCAGCCGGACTGACACTCTCTTTTACGGCTGCAGCCACGGGCCTGGAGGGTCGTCGCTTCCGGCCACACCAGACCAACGGCCGGTGCCAAAAGGCTCCAATCTGCCGCAAGCTCTCCAATGCTGCAATCGGACCTCAGGTCCGCAGCAGCGAGCACCAGCGGAGACCGGTAGCGGTCGGGCCAGCGGCTCTCGCCGCAACAGCTCCCCTCGTTCACTGGGTCGTCTCGTGCCGGCGCACGACTATAGCCCGGGGATCACAGACCTGCCGGGCGGGCGCTCTCGGCAAATTTGTAACTCTGCCACCAGTGGGTAAATACGGATCGGAGTGCAATCGCCGGGCCCCTCTTATCAACCAGATCACAGGCCACGTTAGTGCGCTCAATTTAGAAGCGCGATTCTGCCGGATAACTGCCGGACGATGTTGCGGAGCTAAAGGCTCAAGCGGCCATCTTGGTCACGAGCAAGCTCCACCCCCAGGATTCGCAATATTAATTGTGATTCCAATGTATTCCTTAATTGCAATTCTCAAATTGTGAGTCGCAATTAAGGAACACCTTCCCATTCATTCCTATGGGCCTAGAGGCCTATAGGAATGAATGGGAAGACATTCGCAATTTGCGAGTACCCATTAGGTACTCGCAAATTGCAAATGCAATTTCAAGGGTGCAAGGGTGTCAAAAGGACACCCTGTTGCACCCCTGAAATAAGCATGTGTGCACACGTGGCACACATACATGCCCGAAGTGAATGTATGTACACCACGTCATGGCACTTTGAAAAATGCTTAAAAGTGCATTTTTTAAAGAAATCGCAAATTACCACCAATTTGAAATTGGTGGTAATTTGGGATTTCTAAAGGCAAAATTGCACAACTTGGGTGCTTCCTGAATTGCACTTAAGGAATCGCAATTTGCGATTACTTAAATGCATTTACAAAATAGGGAATCGCAAATTTTGCAATTCCCTATTTTGCAAGGGCCTTTTGGGATGATACATCCCAAAAGACTTTTTCCCGTTCGCAAATGGGTCGATTCTGCGAATTGGCCCGTTTGCGTACAGGAAAAGTGCTTCATAAATCTGGCTCCCAAAGTCTGCACTTTGGGGTAGGGGGTGGAGGGGTGTGGAGGGTCGTACGGATTGTGGTAGTTTGCAGAGCACAGTATGGTAAAATATGTATTGTGGAAAATTGCAAAGTGTGATAACTAGTGTATTGTAGAAAATAGCAAAATATGCTAATATATCGGGTTAAAGTGGCCACACATTCTACCAAGATTTTACAATGTTACTTTTCTAATGTGCTATGCACCATCTACGCTATACACCCAAAAGATTGTTGGAGACAATACCAAACCCCAGTGGTCTTGCTTTTATATCCTAGCACATTCTGGCCACTTTTACTAAACTAAAATGTTAAAAATGCACATAGTTCTCTAAATTTACCAAGTGTTATATAAGAAGATCTTACGACCACCTTCATGTTAAGTGATCTTTCAATTTTAACAAGGTTTGTCTAACGTTGGTGCGTAATATGTTTGAAATATGCCTTTTGCTACTAACATTCCCTATCCCACTGCCCTACTGTTCCTCATTTGTCATAAATTCTTCAAAGGTTCATAGAGAAAAGTCAACAAATCCCATGCAGACTAGTCTCTAATTCCTTCCAAAAATGTTCAAGTCTTTATGCATAAAAAAGCTTCGTCAAATCACATTGGTGAAACACAAAGAGATGACCAATTTACTTATCATCAGTACTGTCTTTTTTGGTAGCAGTTTTATGTAACTGCAGATTCCTTACATTGTGAATTTTCACCGGTGGCATACTGGATCCAGAACCTTGAAAGCAATTTACTCATGCATCAAAAGTTGGCGTAGTGCGGCTACGCACTGGGTCTGTCTGATTTGGACATGATGTGGGGGCTTCATCTTTATATACGCTACCTCCGCGCACTGACATTTGTTTCTTTCTGATCTCCGTCTGCGCCGTCAGACACAGAGAAATCGAAATCAGATGGTGCAGTGTGCAGGTGCACCAGATTGGACTGCATGAGTCCATTCCAGAGACAAGGGGAGGAGGGAAGGTCAAAAGGAATCTGCAGTTAGATAGGATCTCTACAAGAAAATGCACTATCAAGTTCTTCTGATACAGGCTTCTAATTGCGGATTCCTCACTTCACCAAAGCAGTACACCGCCCAATGGTTAGTCTGTGTAATTGCTCAGACCAGGAGATGCTGCAGGACAGATTGGGAAAAGTGCCTGTTCCGTCTAACCATTCTATCCTGGCAGTAATGCTTGGTGAATGTGTGGAGGGACACCCATGTGGTAGACTGGCAAACTTCCATGACTCGCACATCCACTGCCAATAAAGTGTTAGCAGCCTTTGCTGTAGTGGAACGAGCAAGCAAGCCTTCTGAGAGCTGTTTTTTGTCTAACCTGTAGCAGATCTTAATGCATAAAGGAATCCATCTGGAAGTGGTCCTCTGTTGCCCTGTTTTGCCTTTTTAGCAACAGAGGAACCAACAAAAAGTTGTTCATCCTATTATTAATCTCTGGTCGGATCAACATAAAAGCTGAGGGCCCTTTTTGGGTCAAGGAAATGAAGCCTTTCTTCCTCCTTGCAGGGATGCGGCAGTGAGTAGAAGGCCGTGAAAGTGATGGATTGCCCTGTGTGCAATGCGCTACTACCTTGTGCAGAAATACCGATTCATTTGGAGGACCACAAAGATGTATATGGCAGTACATCAGACAATGCCTGGAGTTCGCACACTTGCCTGGCTGATTTATTGGTGGAAAAATATGGATCAACCTCTCACAAAAATAATCACAACTGGTGACTTGAAGAGGCACGACAGGTCAGGTAAACATAACATAAGAAAGCCAAAAAGGGCAAGAGATAACCACATCAAGGCTTTACTGGTCTAGTAGTAAACAAAACAGGAGAACATCTGACAACTGTGCATTCAAGGGTTGAACACCAGACAGCAAACTTCTCCCACCGTACTGAGTAAACAGATTCGGTTGATGGATGCTTGGCTGCTGGGATGACACTAACCATTCCGGGGAGAAGATTGAAAGCCATCAACTGTTGTCACTATATCTACATACATGGAGGTGTAGATTGTGTAAGTGTGCATGCAAGACCCAGCCCTGTTGCTGCAACAAGAGGTTCTCCTGAAGGGGACGCTGAATTGGAGGACATATGCTCATGGCCAGAAGTTCCAGGTACCATACTCTCCCCACGCAGTCCGGCCACACTAGGATGACTTTGGCCTAGTTTCTCTCAATCCTCTTAAGTACTCTGGACAGGTGAGGGAGGGGTGAAAAGGCGTAGAGGAGTCCCGACCCCCAGTGCTGATGAAAGGTGTCTCCTAGGGAGGACTGCCTTGGAAACTCCAAAGTGCAAAAGTTTGGACAATGTGTGTTTTCTGCAGTGGCAAATCAATCAAGACAGGTTTCTCTCATTGCTTGAAGATGCCCTGCTCCACCTCTGTGTGCAACTGCCATTTGTGATCCGATAGGCACTAGCAGATGAGTGTGTCCAACCTGCCATTTGAAAATCCTGCCAGATATTGGGCAATCAGGGAGATCGCAGAATGTTCAGCAACTTCCAGAGGCATAGTGACTCCTGGCACAGGACCCATGACCCCCCTCCGCCCTGTTCATTGCTGTAACACATGGCAGTCGATGTTGTCTGTGAGAATCTGCACACGCTTCCCTTATGATGGAGGGGGGAAATGCCTTCAGTGCCAAGCAAAATGTTTACAATTCCAACAAGTTGATTTGGAGTAGAGCCTCTGCCACAGACTAGAGGTCTCTGATCTGCACCTCTCCAAGATGGCCTCCCCAACCCAGGAATGATGCATCTGTCACAAACGTTAGCTCAAGGTACAGTAGGGTGAGGGGTCTGCCCCCAGTCCAATTGCAGTCAAGCAGCCACCACTGCAGATATTTTGCAGTCTCCTTTGACACGTAGATGGAGTCTGACCGGTTGCCTGGGTGTTGAGCCCAAGGAGACTTCAGATCCTAGTGCAGAGCCCACATGTGCCACCTAGCATTGCCCACATGCTGGATACAGGAGGCCAGCATGCCCAAAAGCCTCAGAGCTGTTCTCACTGAGACCCAGGTGAAGAGTTAAAACATTGAGATCTGGAGCAATGAGTGATCTTATGTGATGCTCCTCCATCGAGGGATGTGAAAGTTGACACAAACATTCACTAGGCAACTGTGCGATGCCAAGAACAAATTAAAGTGGTTTTGTGGCAGCTGTGGGGGTAGTGGTAGGGGTCTGGGTAAATTGTTGCCCCAGAGATCCTCATCACTGTTGGCTATCTCCCCAGCCTTGTCCCTGAAAAGGCTAGGAGGTCTGTCACTGCGAAGCTGGATACTAACTTTGCCTCTGCTGATACACCCTTACAAAGCCTTGAAAGGGGTGTTGCTGATGATGAAGCTGCAGAATAGGCTGAGTTCGGACCAGAGAGTGAGCAGTAGCTTTGTTCTCCTTAAATTCTCAAGGGCCAAGTCAGCCTTCACTCTGAAAAGTTTTGAGCCATCGAATGGCATGTTCATCAAAGATTGCTCGATGTCTGATGAGAAACCCATCAACTGAATCTAGGCATGGCGTCTATGCACCAGTCTGGTCGTGACTGCCCTACCCAAGCAGTCGGTTGTGTCTGCATAGTCAGTGCCAAATCAAGCACTTCCACTGCCCTACGAATGACAATGGCAAAAGGTGCAGTTTCTTCAGTGGCCACTGAGTTTGGAGAATTGAGTCCAATGTCAGGGGAGGTGTCCAACCCACTGGCATCCTATAAGTCCTCAAAAATATTGGGCTCCTCATAAAAAGACCCAATATTGTCATAATCATAGTATTGTGGGTCATATTGAGAACAGCTGTACCAGCATTGTTCTGGGATGGTTTAAGCCTCCCTATCAGATCTGGGTACTACCTATTGTGATGATCTTGGCACCATAAGAGGCATTGAATGTTGCACCGGGGAAGGAGCCAGCGGCACTGTACTCTATGATGGGGCAAACATCGGACTGAGGACAAGTTGCGTGGTCAGCGTCAAGGAGGAATCCGTCGATGGGTCCTCAACCTGCTGCCACCTCAGATCCTTAGTACTCAAAGGCAATCCAGTGGGATCTGGAGGGGTACTCAAAATTCTGTCCATAGCTTCTCACAGCTAGCGGAGTTTGTACACTGTAGCAGTCGGCTTGACTGGAAGTTGGATTGGAACCACTTCCCACTAGAGAGGGCCTAGAAGTACCAAGGGCGTTGTGCGACTCTAAACGGTGCGAGTGACTGGACATCGGAGAGCCATTCTTGGACTTCTTATGTTTCTTGTGGGATTTGTGGGATTTACATGAATTACATTAAATCCTGGAACTTGATGTGGTGCGGATTCAGAACGACTACGCTTTTGACTTCTACTGGGATCGAGATTGCTTCAATGACTTCAGCAACAATGAACTTAGCTTTTTGGTCTTGGATCACGTTGCTGTTCATCTTAGCGCAGCATGACTAAGTATCATGCGAGGTGTCGAGGTACCAGTGGCAGACATGGTGAGTGTCTGTCATCGACATCTGATGGCTTGAAACCCATTAGTTTAGGGGACATATCTGCATGCTGTATACAAATTTAGGAGATTTTCCTGAGGGAAAAAAGCCTGTCAGAGACATCACTGCTTGCTCCGGATTTGCATCGGAAGATGTGGAAAAAAGGAACTGATGTCAGTGTTTGGAAATGGTGTACAGATGTATATATAACAAATGGAAGGCAAGTCTCAAGCAGTTTCTGATGCACCAAAGCATTTTGAGGCACACTGAGAAAGAATAGAACCACTCGAGATAGTGTGCAAACACTGCATGAAGTTTCAGAGTGAGAGTATGATCATCGTGTACCACTTTCATGGTACCTTAGAACAGGATACATTGATCAGACCTGTACACGGTATTGGTGCGACGCTCTCCATCGAGGAAGATTGTGGAAGATAAGATTTTACCATGATAGTCTAAGCTAGAAAGTGATCACAACCTTCCACTATTAAAGTAGTATGTGACTTCAATCACCCGTAGGAAGATCAGATCGACTTCTTTTAGAATCATTTGGGTAATCGGTGCCCACACTATTTGAATTCATTACACAATTAGATCTCTCATGTGTGTATCATTTTAAATGAAGGAAGATAACACAATTACATATATCCTGAAGAAGGTGGAAACTAAAAATAAATCCACCGAAATATGTCAATGAAATGTTTGCATCACAATCTACCTACTCTGGACAACTTTGTATGACTAATAAGAGTCAGAAATGTACAGTGATAATTTGGGTGGATGTGTACAATTATAAAGACAGATTAAGACTTGTGTGATTTCCTCTGTGCATATATGTGGTCCGAGTGAATTAGGTTGGAAAGTTCAATGTATACTTGTGAATAAAATTTTGAATAACATTTTGGTAATTACGGTTATTTTAAATAAATGTACATATTTTTGAAATATTCAGATGAAATATTGATTTTAAATCTGACTCATGACGTAATGGAGGACAGTAAATGAATGATTGAAAAGTAGGCATGTGGAGTAATTGTTCCTTTTGTTAGTGTACCTAGGGGAGTTCTTTTGGTATTTGTGATTCCATACTTGTGACCACTTTGCTTGAGTGGTTCCTCTCCTTTTGATGCATTTAGAGACCCTGCCAGATGGTTGGATACTAGAAAGATGTTTGGTCGTCTAGCCACTTCCATAAGCATAAGCAATCCTGGCACATGACCTAGGTCCCCATTCAGTTCTTCCTTTGCAGTACCACATGGTAGTTGTGTTGTCCGTAGGGACCTGCAATAGCCACCCCTAGAGGGATGGTAGGAACATTGTCCAGACCAGACGGAATGCTGAAAGTGCATTCTGCTGGAGGCTAGAGGCCTCTGATCTCCAGCTCTTTCAGGTTAAGCCCGCTGAAGCCCAGCAGTGACACGTCTCCAACCGTGAAGTCTGGGTGGAGAAGGGAGAGTGACCTGCTGCTGTTCAAGATGGCAACTGTCATCCACCACAGAAGATCCTGAGCTGCCCCCTTCAAGACCTGGATAGATTCCAAGAGGCAGCTCTGCTGCTGGGGCCACTGAAACTGGAGACTCCACTGCAGGGCCCACCAATGCCATGTTGTGGTGTTCAGGACAGAGAGGATGCATGAGGTAATGAGTCCAAGAAGTCTCAGGGCTGCCCTCAGCGAGAACCTGGATTGATCCTGAAACATTGGGATCATATCTTTAATGTCCTGCTATTGCTACAGTGGTAGAAAGGCCTTGAACGCCGCCATGTCCAAGACTGGCACAAAGAAGGAAATCCTTTGCGTCGGACACAGGTGGGACTTTGGCTTGTTCATGGAAAACGCCAGGACGTCAGGAATTCTGCCGTCATCTAGAGGTGGTCTATGAATGACTGTGGTGAGCCCACTTTGAGCAGCCAGTCCTCAAAAGTACAAGAACACCTTTCCCCGACCACCAAAGGTGAGCAGCAACAACTAGCATCAAATTTCAAGATCACCCAAGAGACTGTGGTATGGCTGAAGTTTAACAGAAGGGCAGCATGGAAAATGGAAGTGTTCCGACCCCCACCGTAAACTGCAAATAACGTCTGTGAGACTGCAAGACAGTATATGAAAATACATGTTCCTATAGTTCAGGTAGACCATCCAGTCTCCTGGGTCCAGAACAGAAGGAATCTGTGACAGGATGAGTATTCGGTGGGTAGAGGTCCAGCATTCGCCTGAGGCCTCTATCCTTTCTTAGTATGATAAAATAGTGCAAACAGCATGCCTCATCTCCCGTCATCAGTCAGACGTGATGGTTCTCCAGCTGAGGAGGAAATGTCAAATGTTATATATTTCCTCCTACCTACTTATGCCTGAATCTGTGAGGGCACGTTAAAGCACTGAATCAGCTTTCTCCCCAAACTGCATTAAGCATAAAATGGCATGTCCATGAGGGATGCCTGGATATTCCTTCAAAACTCAGTTGCTCACATACAGCTGTGCCTTGCAAGCACTACACTGGTGCTAACAGCTCTGCCCACAGAGCAGTTGGTGTCCAAACCAGCATGCAAGACATACCTTGCCATCTTCTGCCCATCGCCCACATAAATGATTCGAGCCATAGAGGCCCTGAGAGGATCTCAGATGGCTGACAGGAATTCACTGGCCATATTCCATAAAGCATGGCTGTGCCTGCCCAGAAGGCACACCATATTTAATGTTTTTAAGATCCATGTTGTCGAAGAGAATATTCTCTTTCTGTTGATGACTGCATAACTAGACTTTCAGGCACAGAGTGCTTTGTCAAAAAATTGGGATCGGTGGAAACTGGCCTATGTCACCTGCCAGCAGGTTGACTGACAAGAGGGCCCAAGCATAGCATAGATCAATAGACTATAGGGATGTCTGTATCAGTTTTGTTGAGTGGCAATAATGGGTCAGAAAAAGTTGGATCAGACTAATGAATCTCAGTTAAGAAGCTGACCTTGCTTTCAACAGTAGGCAACTGTAACACAAGCACTTCCAACCCTCATCACACAAATACTATGAAAGAGACACTTTCTTTTGTTGGTGTCCCAAGTGGTGAGTCTAGCTCAGCCTTTGGGGATGTTTCTAGCCCACTGGCATTTTGCAACTCAAGTTGTAGCTCATCATCATGATAGAGTGGGAGAAGCAAGTTGTCCGCCTCTTTGCATCATCAGTGTAATGGGAACATTTTGCATTCCCTGAACTGCATCAAAGTCAGATCCAAATAGGGCATAGCCTCTGATAGTACTGGCATTGAGGCAAAGGTTGAGGTTAAGAGTCTCATCACAAATTGAGTGTCTGCA
The DNA here is from genome assembly GCF_964204655.1 of Triturus cristatus. NCBI lineage: Eukaryota > Metazoa > Chordata > Amphibia > Caudata > Salamandridae > Triturus > Triturus cristatus. Next base: position 655,095,789 of record NC_140584.1, read on the forward strand.
CCTTTGTGAACTCACGGTGTGACATAGGTTTGGAGCAAGTTAAAAAAGGTTCAGGGTTGGACAGCAGCAAAGTCCCGTGCTGGCAAAGTCAGAAACAGCATGGAAGGTACTGGTGTTGACTCTGTGGCTGGTGTAGAAGTAAGAATCTGCACCACAACAGGCCAGGTAGGGTCCCTCTGGGCCAGTTGGTGAGGGCCCTCCAGCACAAGTCCAACTCGGTAGCACCTTGCAGCTCCCTCAGGCAAAAGGCATGCCAGAGAGAGCTGGAAGAATCTTCTAGAGAGGCAGCTCCTTGTAGGCCATGGTTTGCTGCAGAGCCAGCAACTGTGCAGGGAATTTGGCCCATGTTGGGACTGACTGACTGCAGGACTGGGATCAGAGTCGGAAAAAACATATGTGGTATGACCCTTTGAAGAACACCCTCATGTCTACTCGCTTAATTTTGAGTGGCAGAACGGAGTTGACTCCCTCTTCACCTTCTCATGCTTATGGTACATCTTCAACTTCGACATACTGAAAGATAATGAGCAAGAACACTACCACGGGCAGTAATGACTCCTTGAACTAGATCATGAACGGCCCAGTGATTTAGAGTGGGAGAGGAATCTATTTTTCAATCACAAGCTCTTTGAATATTCAAGGTGCTAGAGTTTTGCATCCCACTCTTCGATCATCTTCAGGAGCAATTTATCGTATGACTTTAAACTGTGACTAGAGCCCTGGTTCCAAAGTAATATGTTGTTTGGGTCCACAACCCTTCATCTGCTTCCTGCTGTAATTGCACTTGAAATCAGTAATTTTTGTGAAAAACATCGTCTTTTTTACACTGTCTAAATCCATATCAAAGTGTGCAGAAAGAAAGAAACTGATGTCAGAGTAGGAAATGCCTCTTTTAGTAAGGTCACACCCAGGTTTTTGGACTGAGCATCCTGGTTTTTCGACTCTGAGCGTGCACTGAGGCCTGCATCAGACCTCAGTTCCAGTGCCCTGACCCTAAAACGTGTATATTACATTGGCTATACCCAATTGGCAAAGGCTAACTTACCTACTAGTCCCTGCTATATGATACTCGGGGTACACAGGCCATGTAAGTAAGAAGGTCACCCAAGGGATTGCAGCACTGGTTGTGCCACCCTGGGGGCACACAAGTAAAATGAGCCTCCCGGCCCGCCACTGCAGACTGAAAGAGCAAGTTTTAAACAGCTAGCCGGACTTTGCCATTTAAAGCAATGGCAAAGCCAAACCTCCCTCTGTATTATGTGTAAGTTGCCACTATGGCAGGCCTACCGAGCCCTAAGGCAGGTTGCAGTATAGTTCGCTGTCAGAACATGTATTCTACATATTCTGGCAGTGAAAAAACAAAACTGTTGTTTTTATTGTAGAAAGACTTGGTTGCCCCATTGGCGAGTACAGTGTTACACTCTGAACAATTAGCTGTGCTACCTCCTGAACGGTGCAACCAAAGATGATACTCCAAGGTATTAAAGAACAAGTTTCTTACCTTCGGTATTGCATTATCTGGTAGAGAAAATATCTAGCTGCAGATTCCTTACCTTTGAATTTCCCAGGTGTCAAACTGGACCTGGAAATGTTTGCGTGAGCAGTACCCTGCGCACCATCAGGTGGCTCTGTTTGGTTCTGTGAGGCATCGTTGGCGCCATATGTGATGTCACAGCCACTTTTATAGGCGCCACAGAGGCAGGCGCACATCAGTTACTTTTCACGACTTTCCATGTCAGATGAGCAGAGCCATGAGTGAACTGACTAATGTGTGTGCAAAGTAGGGCCCTGAAAAGGGAGAAAATTGTCTTAGAAATGTGTCAGCAGAGCGGGAAGGCATGGGTGGGTCTGTATGGTACCTGCAGAATCAAATGGGTAAAAAATGACTGTCCTTGCGGACCTGACAGTCCATGCAGTAGTGTTTGGAAAATGTGTGCAGGGGAGCCCACTTTCCTGCCTGGCAGAGGTCTAGTACTGGAACTTCACGAGCTAACGCAGTGGTCGCAGCTTTTCATCTGGTGCAATGGGCCTCTAAGCCCTCAGGAGGCTGTTTTTAGCCAGGGTATAGCAGATCTTCACACAGAGAATGACCCAGTGCTAAGTGGTCCATTTCTGAACAGCCCAACCTTTTTTAGCTCCCACTTAGCCCACAAAGATTCACCCGGAACTCTTTTGTGCTGTCAAGTTAGGACGACAACACTCTTGTTTGGATCCAAACGGTGGAGTCCTTCCTCCTCATAGGGATTTGGTGAAGCATAAAAAGTGAGCAGGGTGAGAAATTGTCCCAAATGGAATGAGGACATCACTTTAGGAAGGAAAGAGACCCAGTTGCAAAGCATCACCTTATCTTATCGTATATAAGATATCAAGGTTTAGATGATGAAACTTGCAGCTCACTCACCCTCCGGCCACTAGAAAGACTGTCTTGATGGTAAGCAGCCAGAGAGTACAATTGTGTAACGGCTCAAAGGGAGCACAAGTGAGGTAAGTGAGAACCAGGTTCAGATTCTACTGAGGCATAAGGAAGGGCAGCTGTGGAAACATATCTACCAGCCCTTTCAGAAACGTATGTAAAATAGGGGACCTAAATATAGAGGGTTGGTCAGGCAGGTGCAGAAAACCGGACAGAGCACAGAGATAACCCTTGGGAGTGCCCAAAGCAGAGCCCTGCTAGGCAAGAATAAAGAGAAGACTATCAGAAAGAGAGGCAGAAAGAGGGTCAATTGACTTTTCTCTACAATATTTTACAGATTTTTGCCAGAGGCAGGTGTATACCGTTCTGGTGGAAGGATGCCTGGCTGTCGAGATAACTTTGCATACTTTGGGAGGAAGGTCAAAAGTCATCCACTGTCGGCACTCAATCTCAATGCATGGAGGTGGAGAGATGACAGGTTCAGGTAGAGGACCCTTCCCTGCTGCTGCAATGGAAGATCCTTCCGAAGGAACAGAGTGTTCGGCGGGTCGATGCTCATTATCAGAATCTCGGGATACTAAACTCTCCGTGCCCAGTCCAGACTCACAAGAATGACTTGGGTCCAGTCGTTCTTGATCTTCTTGAGAACTCTGGGAAGAAGTGGTATAGGCAAAAAGTAGTACAGGGGGCCTGAGTTTCAATTGCGATGAAAAGAGTTGGTGAGCGAGAGCCGATTTGGAAACTCCAATGCGCAGAGCTGCTGAAGTTGCGCATTCTCTCTAGAGGCAAACAGATCTAACCAAGGCTCTCCCAATAGCTGAATGCGACCTTGCGCCACCTCTGAGTGGCTACACCATTTGTGATCCACAAGTAATTGATGGCAGAGTTTGTCTGCCCTGGCGTTCAAGAACCTGCCAGGTGTTGAACCATCAAGGTTATGCCATGCTGTTCCAGCCATGTCCAGAGATGCAGGTCCTCTTGGCAAAGAGCCCACAACACCACCCCACCCCACCCTACTTGCTGCAGTACCACATGGCGTGGTGTTGTCCGTTGACCATTGCATCAATGCCAGTCGAACCGCTCGGAGCTCCAACAGGCTCATGTGGAGTCTGAATACCTACAGAGAACAGAATCCTCTGATCCCCACCTCTCCCAGATGACCACCCCGTACCAGGAGTGACACATCTGTCACTACTATAAGATCTGGTTGAGAAAGGGAGAGGGGTCTGCCTCTGACCCAATCTCGGTTTGTTAACCACCACTGCAGGTCCATCGCAGTTCCCTCGGAGATCTGGACCATTCCCCTGATGCTGTGCCCACTCGAACTTCAGGTCCTGCTACTGAACCCAAATATGCCATCTAGCATGATTTACCAGTAGGATGCAGGAGGCCATGAGGCCCAGCAGCCACAGAGTCATTCTCACTGAAATCCAAGATAGAGGCTGAAACATCAGTATCATAACCTGAATATTGTGGGCTCGCTGCTCGGGATGATAAGCCCAAAACTGCACTGCGTCCAGAACAATTTAGCGTCTGCGAGGGAGTCAGTTGTGATTTTGGCACATTTATAGTGAACCCTATACCCGACCACATCACATCTACAGCCTCCTTGAGCATCTTCAACATCCTGTATCCCTTGCATCAGGGCTACTTCCATAGGAACCTACAGCAAAAAATAAAAGTGCCTGGTACTGACTGATGCCTGCTTCACTTGCTTAGGTAATTATTTCTGAGGGCCTAACTGGTTCCTCTGTCAGGCTCACTGTCTGAGTTTGCTGCCCAAAGTAACTCTAATTGACTGCCATTCAACTGGCCAAACGTTTTTGCCCAAAAAGTTTCAAAGTGTCAAATTAGTTGGATTTGCCAATTCTTGCTCACGGTTGAGTAAAAAGTTCATATTTACTGTAGCTTGTAAAATCTATATCTCTGGCACCCTCCAGTGGATCTTTTCCATTGTGGTGTCTAAAAATACATTAAAATGCTGTCTAGTTTTATAAATTGGTTCAGAGTGTCTTGTGTATTTCTTCGTCTATTGTTGTGGTGCTGTTTAAATGCTTACACTTGTTCCTTTGTGTAAGTCTTGCTGCTCAGAGTCATGGCTACCCAGGGTTGAGCTGAAGGTTTGACAACTTACTGGGCCTAAAGGGATTGCTAAGTGTATTACACGGTGAGGTTGCACAACCACACCCTATATTACAGCTCATTTCTTCATATTTAGCGAGCAGGGAAGGCACCAATATACTTATATGTGGCTCCACTCACTCACTTATGGGGAGGAATAGAGTCATAGCAATGACAAATGGCACTACATATCAGCACAGACAAACATTGTTGAGAATATTCTCCGGATCCAGTTTGGTGCCTGGGAATATTCTTAAGCTTACCTTTCTACAGTTAGAAGAATACAATATAATTAAACTTACCCTGCATTCATTAATATGGATGTAAGGGAAAGAAAGTGAGAAATGTGTATGGAGTAGTGTTGTTCATGAGTCACAGGACTAGAGGAACAACAAGCTTCACAGACTGCTTTAGTTTTGGTTTCTTGACTGTAACAGATGTCTCAACTGGCAGAGTGTAAATCTACATTTAGCTTATTTACTATTCTGTTTGAGACTTCATGGGAAGCAGCTATGTCATCCACCAGAGAAATCCTAGATGGCATGGACTACAGATAAAGAGGGGGAAGAGAACTCCAGTAAGAGTAACCGCTCAGCCACAGTAGTTTCCTGGAAAAAACACAGCCTTGGTTCTATTGAGATGAAAATAAATGAAATGCATGTGCTGCAGTAACATTGTCTCTTCAGTCGAGGAGGCATTGAGAAGCAGAAACAACATAGGGTGACCCATCTGCTCTTTTAAATGAATCAGAATATTGACAATAAATATGGGGTCAGTCCTTAAGATCAAACTGACTTGATACAGTACAGTATAAGGCGCCTAAGCACTTAGGGCTTGCAGCTCACATATGTATATGGCTACAGTTATCATGACCAAGAAAGGCCACCTCCAGCAGAGGAACCTCATTTCACATGAGGCCGTAGGTTTAAAGGGTCCAAGCATTAGTCAGGCTAGATCAAATGACCAGGTTGGAGTCAGCAGAATAACAGAATATCAATTTTTGATCTCTTGCAGAGCCTGCGGAATCAGAGATTCACCTTTTGGACATGGACAACTGGAAGGATCGGGGCAAAGTCTGTATCTTGAACTAACTTTGATCTTAGAGATCTAAAATCAGGCAGGGTCCTCCATTCTTTTCTTTTTTTATTTTTTTTACCAAAGAACTGGAAGGAGTTACACTGCTGTCCTCTTTAAGATAGCAGGTCTAGCTCTATAAATTGAAAAAGGAAGAGCATATTGATGCCCTGTCCAGGTTCCTGGGATGCTAATAGGAACACAGTTGGCTTTTATTGGGAAACAAAGCCATTCTGAACTAAAAAGAGGACTCTGACTTCAGTGGTAATCTAGGTATAGTGATGACAGTGATGCCTCACATGGCAGTTGTGGGCATTCAAATCTAGAGATGATTGGCCTGCTATATTTATGTACTGGTGGTCCAGGGATAGCCTTATTGCAAGGTGAATGGTTTTCAACAACTGAGCCAGCTAACCTCCAATAAAGGAAACCCTGCGGGTACCCCACTTCTCATTTGGGAGTGCAATTAGGAGTTCGGCAAAGCAGGAGCACTGCTGACATGGTGCTGTCCTCCCTTCCACCAATCTCTAAATGACCCAATTATTCAGAAGCAGTAAAGCCAAAACTTCTACAGCTTGGACAATTGATTGATTGGTGTTTATCATGACTAAAATCCACATACTAAAAGATGTGTAAGCACCCTCGTTCCCACAGTACATGTACACTACTCACATTTCATTAAGTGGAAAATATACACAAGTGATAAAGTTCAATTGCATTATCGTAGGACAGCCCTTGAAAATTGATTAGATTACATTCTTACCCATGTAAACCCCTACGCCCACTAGCCGTAACTGAAAATGATAATGCTCCATGAAATGTTGAAATCGTCTATTTCTTACAAAAACATATATTAACACCATTTTCTTGCTGACTCTGATTTCTGCAGTTAAAGATTTTTAGAATGTTATCCGTAGCTTAAGATACAGTTGATTATAGAGTGTGCAAAGAGATTTCTCTATTGATTATAGAGTTTAGTATTTATGAGGCAGTTAGATTACAACACGTAAAGATGATGTACAGTTGAGACATATTCATTTTATATGATCTTAGCATGTACCTGTAATGATGTTTCTTATTGGCTTGACTAAGGCTGTAAAGGCAGGTACATCAGGATGCCTGTGCTCCCACATTGGTTGCCAAATGACCAAGCCGCTGGCCAAACGAAAGTTCAGGTCAGACTCCTAGGAAAAAGACATTATTTTAAAACAAAGAAGTTATGCAGGTTTGAACTCTAATGTACAGCATGGAAAGAATCCGCACTTAATTAACTAGTTACATCATTGGCTTCCCAAATAACCAGGCTATTTTGCAACCTTTAGAATTAACGTTGTTAATTTCTGATTTCGTGCTTCACAAAAATAGAACTTGTTTGTAAACCTTAGCAGCCCTGTTCAGATTCCAGAAACTACGTGATTAATAAGAACACGTATCTTACCTTTTCTTGTGGATACTAAATATTCCACATATACTGACTGGATCGCAACTTTTTACAGCAACACACCGAAACTGAGACTAGGTGGCACAATCATGGTGTCATCCATGTATTTGCTAACATCACATTTCGGTGGTGATATTGCAACCCTGCCAAATGCCACGCATCAGGCGTTAGACATATGCATTTCAATAAGGTGGTCTGCATCACCGCACTGACAAAGGAACTCACGAATATTAGCGCCCGTGCCTGATTGTCAAGCGCTGTGGCCCGAGCACTGACTGTTATTATAAAAATAGTCAAGTCAGTGGCACGGGCAGGCAGTGAGCTGTACGCCAGGGGCTGCTCAGCAGACTTCTTAGGGCCTGGACTGCGCTCGCTACAATGTAACTGGACTGATTCAATCACCATGCGGGGGCCCGTCATAAGATAATTTTAATATGATGTCAAGCCATGCGGGGGCCCGTCATAAGATAATTTTAATATGATGTCAAGCCATGCGGGGGCACGTCATAAAATAATTTTAATATGATGTCAAGCCATGCGGGGGCACGTCATAAGATAATTTTAATATGATGTCAAGCCGTGCGGGGGCACGTCATAAGATAATTTTAATATGATGTCAAGTCAGCGTCTCCCAATGGGTACCTCCGTGACACGAGTGAGGTCAGGAGTCAGTGAGAGTTCTGTCACACTCACAGTTTTAGGGCAAGTGGGTCGGTTGCCGCCTTCCTAGATGGGCAGCATTCAGAATAACCAAGTGTGACCAGGTTGCTGTTGTTGAGCTTGCGGCGCCGTGGTAATCATGAATCCCGTGGACAGTGTCGCACTCGCAACCGGCACCAACCTGGCCGGGCCCACGACGGCTGACTCACACTGCGTCGGCCTGGTGGTTCGTTGGCAGCCCCAGAGGGAGCACCGAGACCCCAAAACTGAAGCTGAGCTGGCCCGGAGCGAACTTAATGGGGTTGGACGGCACAGAGGGGCATATCAACAACAACCGGCGATAATTATCTCTAAGCGCACTTAGCGCTAGGATAATTATCGCCGGCTAGCGTGAATTTTTATCGCTGAGATAGCGTGCTATTAGCAACGCTTATCTCAATAGCGATAAGAATCCTCACGCTAACGTGAGATTATCGCTGGAAACCCAGCGATAATCTCACGTTACCTTGTTGATAGGGACAGGCAAACTTAGCCATGATATCCTCCTTCCATAGGATATCATGGCTAAGTCAGAAAAATACCAGACGTAAAAAAGCAGCGTTAACCGTGGTTAGCGCTGCTTTTTTTGTCTCTAACAGGGTTAGCGACATTCTTGATAATAGGAGAAATGTCGCTTAGCGACATTTCTCCTATTATTTTACTCTGGAACGCCCCCTTTGCATCTCATTAGAGATGCAAGGGGAAGCGTAGAGTAAAAGGGTGCTAACATGCAAATTTGCATGTTAGCACCCTGTTGTTGATAGGGCGCTAGTTTTATCTCTCCTTTTTTGGCTTTTAAAGCCAAAAAAGCAGAGATAAAGCCCTTGTTGATATGCCCCAGAGAGAGGTGAGGCGGCCAGCGTTGTATGTGGAAATGTAGCTCTCGCTGGCCGATGCCAGCCATCACTGAAAGTTCAAGCAAGTAAGTGTGTGCTTAGTCCTGGAGTCAGGGGCGTAAATTAAAATCATTCAGTTCAAGTTGCGGGTAATAAAGTTCCAAATGTGCTTCAGCTTGCCTGGCCTTCCTCCAAGTTCCACGCATGACATGACACACCCGCACCTGCAGCCATACACAGACTTCTTCACTTCAGGCACTTGACACGCACAGACAACACACACGTAATGACACCTGTCTCAGGCTGACAAGTGATGTAACATTTCTGTGCTCACCACTGTCCTAATTGCAGTGACAATTCTACTAATGCCACTATTATCTTCCACATAATTGCCCGCATCATGCACATTAAAAAAAACTTGTGCATTTAATTCACGGTCCCAGCGGCATGCGTGTGGCTCTGTTGGGTAGCCTCTGGAAAGGTGGAGCTGTGCAAGTCTGGCGGCCGGTGAGAGCCTGCGAAGGCGACATGTGCAGAACCTGGGACCAGGAAGACCAGCCCTGCAATGGGAGACACATGACTGCTGCAACCACCTACGATCAGGATCGTCTTCGTCACAAGAGAGAGACAGGGCCATTAGGGTATTTGGGAGTCTGAAACCCAGTCTGCAAGGTATCCCTTTGTGACGTGAGCAACAGTAACTCCATCAGAAAGTGTCACTCAAAGTCTTTGAAATGTCATCCATAATTACACTGAAATTAAGAAAATGTCACTCATAACAAGCTGAAACCTTGGCAGCTATGATCAAACATGTTTTACTTCTAATAAGTAACATTTTACATCTGATAAAAGATAACTAAATCCTTCATTGTACCCCACTACTCCAGCAGAGACCTCAAGTCTCACATAGCTTTATTTACACATCGCAGCTCTGTGTAAATGAAGCTAGCTGGCAAAGCGCTCAGCTTTGAGACACAGTCCCAGGCGCTGGAATGGTAGCACCCAGGTGAGTCCAGTACCCAGTCTACTGTTGACATCTTCCCAAGATAAGTTTACTTGTTGCTTCAAGAGTCTGCAAATGCCTGGATGTGATACCAAATAGAACTGAAAATAAAATTGCATTTATTCATTTTTTTCATTTTTACCATGCCATTTCTGTACTTGTTTACTTTACGTATTAGTCATGGATCAGCGCTAGAACACATTTAAAAGTGCTTTCTATTTATATTTGGTGTTTAAAGTAAGTACAGATAAAATAAAATATTTAGCAGCTTCAGATGATTTTTTTTTGTACCCACTGGAACAACAAAATATCTACCCTCTGTTAATTTCAACTCTGTAGCGTGTGCTTACCTGTGGGGGTGCAATAAAGTGCAATAGAATGGGTGAGTGTGATATTTTATTATGATTTATTTACTTTTATATCTTCTGGGCAAAAACATTTTTGTATCAGTATCTTAACATTACATTTTAAGTGTTTTCAAGCTGTTTCAAGATATTTTACGGCTTCTCGTTGCTCAAATGGGGGTAATTTCTGATATGTTTTGATCGTCTTCATTGCTGGATTTTGCTTGCGAAAAAGTGTCACTCTTAGTCATTGAATGTCACTCATTATTACAATGAAATTATGAAAATGTAACTTATAAGCAATCTGAAACCTTGGCAGCTATGAGAGGAGGTGATGATCAGGAAGATGCGGATATCTTGAGCTTGGGTGGGTTTGCACAGGGTGGGGAACATAGGGTAGAAAAGACAAACAATGCATCTCAAAATAGGTCATCATCTCATCGCTGTAACGATGAAGAAATTAATATCAAGGCTTCTGGCAGTTTCGACTGCCCAAAAGAATTGAAGTAAATGAACAGTGAAATGGTAGAAGTAGCAAACTAGAATGGCAATGGCCTCTGCACAAGGTAAAAGGAAAATTTAATTCTGCAATGCTTACAGGTTTTATAAGCACAAATGATTTCTATTTTTTAAAATATATATTTAAAGCGCTTGTTTAACCTGGGGTGTCTTGGAGCTAACTCATCAGGAACATAAGAGAGACTGTAAGTATGCTAGTTATTGAAGAGCCAGGTTTTCAGGAGTTTTCTGAAAGCAAGCAGAGAAGGAGCAGACTCGATGTTTGTCAGTAAAAGGTTCCAGTGCTTAGTAGCTCCTGAGATAAAACTGCTCCTTCCCAATGTTGCTTTTTTTTCAATCTGCAGGCAATGGCAATTCTATGGAAGGACCAGAGGCTTCGGATTATGCTATCACTTTCTATGCTTTATTTGCACAGCAGCCATTTTAAAATTCAAACTTGGACCACCTTTCCCAAACACCCTCGGTGAAAGTGGTCAAACAAAACAAAGAAGGGACAACATATCCCTCAGTCCATAGTAACCAATCACAGTCCGGGACCCTCTCCTAGTCCCTCTTCACTGCTCTGTTCCTCCTCTTTCTTTGCTGCTCAGCAGCCGGAGATAAGTGTTTTCCGTTTCTCTGTTATTATTGCTGTGTGATAATTCCGGTGGTCGCGGGATTGACTTTGGCATCCCGCGTCCGTTATTATTTTGTTTATGGGCTGTTCTTACTATATCACGTGTGGTGTTGTGGCCCTCAGCGTCAGCGCGTTCCAGGGTTCACCTCGGACTTTGTGTGAAAAATTAGTCCGCTGGTGAGCGCCGCAACGCGCTTCCGCTGTCTCCCCACCGAGGCATTGTTTTGTGTGGAAGTGTGGCACTGGGACGGAGCTTCGGCTCCTTGTTGGCAGGTAGAGCGGCCGCGGGTCCGGTTTCCGGGCTTACGCGGTCCTGCTGACATGACAGTCAGTGAGGCGCGGTCAAGACCCCCGACCGCTTGGGGAGCTGCTGCGTCTCTCTGACGTGAAGGCTCCTCTCGCTGGCAGCGTGGCATGCAGAATTTTCGATTGGCATTCTTTGTATTCCGCCACTGTTGTCAGCCTGCCTCACGCCCCTGGAGACGAACGCCCTTTTTGAGGGTCTGTAGCGCTTCGCTCCCACCTGCCCGACGCTCGTTTTCACGAGCAGTAGAGTCTTGGTTGTATGGACGCCCGCTGGGTGTATTTTGGTAGTTACAGCACGCAGGCATTTTCCAGGTGAATTGGGGCCTGGAGGGGGCACATCCCAGGGTGTTCCGTGAGCCCTTCTCCCTCACGCCTATTGTGTCCCTCAGGTCTTTGACCGTTGTTTGCATTCAATAAAGGGTTCCACCCTGTGAATCTCGCTGGTCCCCAGCATATTGACTTCAGACAGACTGTTTTGGGGTTCCCACTGGTTTCTTTGCTTTTCCCGTCCATCCAGTGGTCAGTTGGGTTGTTCAGCATGTATCAACAGGGAGACAATAACTGGGGAGAGGATCCCCTCAATCAGCTACCGTGCGATGATGATTTCTACGACGCGGTTGATTCTTCTATCTACTGCGCCGTAGAAGAGGCCATGGGCCCTATTCAAGAGCGCCTTTGTAGACGTTTGGAACAGTTCTGTGCTCGGTGGGCTCCTCCTACACCCTTTAGTCAGCAAGCGGTCCCTTCTGGCGACCCGGTACCTGCGAAACGCCCCAAAGTCGTTGGTGTGAATCAGGATGCCTTTGACAGGCTGCGGGATGCTTTCATGGCCCACAAAGCTCCGCAGCGCCCTCCTGTGATCCCTTCTCCGCCGGCGCCGCCCACTGATCCATCCAGCCCAGCTCCAGACACAGGTGATGATGTCAATGGGGATACGGATGAAGAGCCGGGACCTTCTAGGCCATGGCTCAGGTTCCCTCCGTTAGCTCTGATATGCTAGATCCTGAACTGGTGTACATCCTCGTTCCTCTGAATGGACGCCTTTGGCCAAGGTGGCCGATTACGTGGCCAATAGGATTCGCACCCCTATGGGGAAGGAGGCGCGTAGCCGGCTTCGTTCGGAGTGTCCCTGCCCCTCCCTTGACGGGAAAGTCACACAGACCCCTGAGCTGGATCCCCGGATGGTGACTTTTCTCGCTAAGTTTATCAAAGATCCCAAAAAAGGGATAGATCGTTCCTGGAGGGCATGCCAGGATAAACTCCTGGATGCCCTCGGGCCCATGACGATGGTGTTGGATATGGCGGAGGAAGCTAAGGCTTCAGGTGCCTTGATTTCGCCGGAGGCCCTCTCGGGATGAGCGCAGAGGGCGATAGTCTTTTTAGGAAATGCGAACTGCCCGCTTTACACAGAGCGTCGTCGTTCTTTCCTTATTAAGGTGGACCCTAAGTTGGGGGACTTGGCGGATTCGGAGGCCGGAGCTGTAGCCCAAGGGGGTTTGTTCGGGGAACCCTTTATCAAAGAATTAGGCAAATTCGTAAATACATTCACCTCCTTGTCTATTAAAGAAGTCTTTCCCTCATGAGTTTTCCGTGGGGCCGGTCGAGGCAGGAGCCGCTCGACCGGCCAGGTCCCTGCTACCAGCACCAATAAGGGGACAAGGCTCCAGGCAAGGGCAGTACCAAACGCAGGCACGATTTTCCAATTTTAACCCGTTCCGCGGCAGACGTTCCAGAGGCAGAGGTTTCTGCGAAGGGGACAACGCTAATAACACCGGTAAGTGTTTCTTCCCTGATGGGAGTGGGAGGACGTTTGGCCCGCTTTCTGGGTGTGTGGAGGACGATCACATCCGATATCTGGGTCCTCCAAACGGTGCAGGGGTTTTGAATAGAATTCTGTGGCGAACCTCGGCAAAGCTTCCTGCCAAATCCCATTCGTTTTTTGCGGTTAGAAGAGGCCCTGATAGGCACGGAAATCTCCGCTCTCTTAGACAAAGGCGCGATTTGCCGCACTGCTTTAGATCCTCTCGGTTTCATCAGCAACATGTTTGTAGTGGACAAGTCGGATGGGTTGACAACGTCCGGTCCTCAACCTGCGGGATTTCAACGTTTGGTTGGTTTACCGTCCTTTCAAAATGGAGGGTATTCACCTCCTCCGGGATGTGCTCCGGCCGGCGGATTGGATGTTCCGGTTGGATTTAAAGGATGCTTACTTGGCCATCCCTATTTTTCCGCCTCACAGGAAGTTTCTTCAATTCCTTTGGAAGGGTCAAGTTTATCACTTCACTACAGTTCCCTTCGGGCTGGCCTCCGCCCCCTGGTGCTTCACAAAGGTTCTCAAACCAGTGGTGGAGTATCTCAGGGCGAGAGGAACACATCTCATTGTTTACCTGGACGATATGCTCTTGCTGGCCCAAGACCCGGTTTCTCTTCGGGATCAGTTGCAACAGGCCATGAGTCTGTTGGAGGGCTTGGGTTTAGTCATAAATGTAAAAAAGTCCCTCTTGGTACCGGCCCAGCGCATCACGTTCTTGGGTTTCGTGGTCGATTCCACGACAGCAACTCTCAGTCTCCCGTCGCGGAAAATAGCAAAAATTCGCCACGAGCTCAGACAGACGCTTGCCAAGGGCACGGTTCCCCTGCATCAGATAGCCCGCATCGTGGGCTTACTGTCAGCCTCGATCCAGGCTATCTTTCCGGGGCTCCTTCACTATCGGGCGTTGCAACGACTCAAAGCCAAGTTCTAGCGGAAAGGTCTCCCGTACTCCCATCCAGTGACCCTGTCAGGGGAAGCGGTGGAGGAAGTTCGTTGGTGGCTCTCCCACATGGAAACATGGAACGGGAGAGCGATCTTTGGCTCCGCCCCGGACCTGGTCATAGAGTCAGACGCAAGCTGGTCATGTTGGAGCGCTCGGTGTGGAGATTTCTCCACAGGATGTTCGTGGTCCCCACAGGATTGGAGCTTCACATCAACTGCATGGAGCTTTTTGGCAGGCTCCTTCGCTGTGCGTTGTTGGACCAAGGACAGAGTTCAGTCTTGCGTCCTATTGAAGATGGACAACGTTTCAGCGGTCAGGTATATAAATCACCTGGCCGGTACTCGCTAAAAGGTGCTTTCGGACCTGACAACGAATTTGTGGAAGTTTTACCTCGACGATCACATTTCATTGACGGCAGAGTATCTCCCGGGTCGTCAGAATTTGGTGGCCGACTGGAATTCGCGTCATTTCAGGGCTTCCAGTCTGTAGAAACTGCATCCGGACGTGTTTTGTCGGGTGCGGGACTTTTGGGGTCCTTTTTTTGTGGATCTTTTTGCCGCCAGGTTGGACCACCAGCTGCCTCGTGTCTTCAGCTGGAGGCCAGACCCCCTGGCGGCGGCCACGGATGTGTTCCTGCAAGACTGGACGCAGGAAACGGCTGACGCGTTCCCACCCTTCGCCATGATCACTCGAGTTTCCGCTCAGATTCGACGGCAGCGAGCCAGCATGGTTCTCATTACACCAATTGGGAGGTCTCATGTGTGATTTACGGTTCTTCTGGAACTTTCTTGGGATTTTCCAATCCCACTCCCCCACTTTCCAGAGCTTCTCCTCAATCCGGACAGTGTTCACCATCAAATGGTTCTCAAGGGCTCTCTCCACCTCATGGCGTGGAGGATTACAGGGGACGATGGGTGCTCCCTGGCCTTTCGCAGTTCGCTGAGAGCCTTCGGTCCAGGGCTTGGTCAGACAGCACGGTCAAACGTTATCGCTCCGCCTGGACAAGGTGGTGTTGTTGGTGTGTGCGACGGGGTTGTGATCCCGTGGTCGCAGACGTGGTCGAGGTCTTGAATTTTTTGGCGCACCTCGCTCAGCAAGGCCTGGCTTATCGGTCGGTCAACACCTTCCCCTCCGGTTATCGCTTCCTCTGGAACCCCGATACTCGGCGCTTTGGGATTTAATAGAGTGCTTAATCTTATTCTGTCATGGCAACACAACAAGTTTCTTTCCCGTAAAGAAATATCAGCGAAGCTTGCGATGCTTCTTTGTTTGATTTCATGTCGCAGAGTTTTGGACGTACGAGCTCTAGACGTCACGGGCAGAATTTTTTCTCCTTCAGGAGTGTCTTTCACTATCTGTCGCAGGACTAAGACTCATACTCGGACTATTGAGTACCCAGCGTTCCCGGACTCTTCTAAACTGTGTTTCATCCCCTACTATCACACGTTGGGTGCGTTGGGTCATGCAGGAGGAAGGCAGTAGCCTGCAGCAGTTTGGGGCTCACTCGGCACGGGAGGTGATGGCCTCTAAAGCTTTTTCTCTGGGTGCCCGTTTAGAGGACATAATGAATGCAGCTAACTGGTCCTCCGATTAAACTTTTAAGAGGTTTTATTTTAAACCGGTCATTGATATGACCCATTTGGTGGTAAGTAAGCTTTGAAGCAGCATAATCCGAAGCCTCCGGTCCTGACATAGAATGAAAAATTTCCTAGCTAACGTAACGGAAAGTTTCAATTCTATTAAGGACTCGGAGGCGAGGATTATCCCACCGCAGATCGATGCAGCGATTCCCACCCTTCGTTGGAAGTAAGTATCAATTGGATTTCTTGATCTGGTTTTTGTGGGAAGATGTTCGTGATTTAGCATGGTCTTCTTTGGGTCGAATTTAAACAAGTCAGAATGTTGTATTTGATTGATGATGCTTATCTCGCAGTTTCTTGCTTTGTACTCGCTTTGATGCATATGCATTCCTTCTCAGACTGGGTCCTGATGGTTTTCTCTTTGGTTTCCAGGATCGGATTCCCAAAAGCAGGACACTTGATCGAGGTTGAGACGCTTCCCAGCAAAGAAAGAGGAGGAACAGAGCAGTGAATAGGGACTAGGAGAGGGTCCCGGACTGTGATTGGTTACTATGGACTGAGGGATATGTTGTCCCTTCTTTGTTTTGCTTGACCACTTTCACCGAGGGTGTTTGGGAAAGGTGGTCCAAGTTTGAGTTTTAAAATGGCTGCTGTGCAAATAAAGCATTGAAAGGGATAGCATAATCCTCTCCTCCGAGTCCTTAATAGAATTGAAACTTTCCGTTACGTTAGCTAGGAAATCTTTCATTCCTCTCGAGTGAAGGTTTCTGCTGGGTTCATACCAGGAGAAAGGCTGTTTCAGAAATTTAGGGCCAGTATCATGCAAGGCTTTATATGCTATGCGCAGAGTTTTAAATCTGATGTGGTTCCTATACATCAGCCAATGGAGGTCCTTTATTGCTTGAAAGACCGAGTGATGTTTCGGAGAGGCCTAGGAGTAATCTGGCAGCAGTGTTTTGTAAGAATTACAATTTTTCAGGTATTGCTCTCAAGGTTGATTTACAGTCTGCTGCAGTAACCTATCATAGATAGTACTAACAACGAGATCACTGTTTTCCTGGTGTTGGTGGGAATATACGGGAGAATGTTTTTAATTATTCTCAGGGCGTTAAAGGATGAGAAAATGGCAGCGTTGACTTGCTTACTGAAGTTCAGTTTGTCATCGATTATCACCCCTAAGCTTTTGGCTTTCATAATTGGCAAAGGGAGAGGGCCCATTTCTGAGGGTCAACTAGTGGGAGTCCAAGATTGAGGGCTATTCCCGAAGAGGATGACCTCCAGTTTAGTTTTAGACAGTGATTGCCCATTCAGACATCCATTTCTCTCATGCAGTTATGTAGCTGAGAGCTTGTGTGGTTTACAACGTTAAAGGCTAACAACATACTTTGTGTGTCGTCTGCGTAGGAAGTAAGAGAGAAACCAAATTATTGAAATAGAGAGGTGAGTTCTGTGATGTAGAGATTAAAATGTGTTGGACTGAGTGAGGACCCTTGTGGGACCCCAAAAGGAAGGGAGAAGTTGTAAGAAATGAAGATGTCCAGCTTCACTGTGTCTTCCTTCCCCTTCAGAAATTATTTAAAGAGCTCCAGGGCTGTGTTTTTTATGCCCAGTGTCTCCAGGCATCGGAACAAGATGGTGTGATCCAGCGTATTGAAGGCCGCCGATAAGTCTAGAAGGACAAGAGCTTCCGTGCCTCCCTTATCTAAGATGCTCTTTAGCTCATCGGTGGCTTTAATCAGAGTGGTCTCAGTACTGTGTTCAGGTCTAAACCCAAACTTAGTCGGATCTAGCAGGTGGTTTTCTTGAATAAAATGAGCCAGTTGGGTGTTCATAATTTTCTCAATGATCTTTGCTGGAAATAGTAGCCTGGAGATAGGTGCGATAGTAGGCCGAATCCTCTAGATCCAGATGTGGTTTCTTTGGAAGAGGGAGAACCGAAGCACTCTTCCAGATGGTAGGGAAGAATCCAGTTGTAAATATAGAATTAAAGATACTTGTCAGAGTTATTGCTATAGGCTCTGGAGTTTGTTTTAGTACAGACGACTGACAAGAATCGTAGGGAGATCCTGATTTCGAGTGAATAAGCCCCTCCACCTGTTTAGTGGACATTGGGGCAAATTTGGTCAAACAGGCTATAGCGGTATTGTTTTGAGCATTAAGGATATAGGCACGATCAAGATTGTACAAAGAGACATTCCTACTCACTGAGGGGTCAGTGGTTGTGAATAGATTATAAATGTGACCTTCTTTGTTGCAAAAGTGTTGGTCTGTGGTGTCACAGACTACTGTTGGTTCCTTCATTTTCAAGGTGTTTGTTCAGTGTATTTATCACCTGATATAACTCTTTAGTGGAGTTCTTGGAGGATTCCATCTGTAGAGTAAAAACCGCTGTCATTTATATTTTGACAGAGAGAGTTTGAATGCTTCTTTCTCATGAGAGTCGTAGTTAGACCTCCATTTCCTCTCCTGCCTTCTACAGTTGTGTTTTTCAAGTCGAAGGGTTTCTGCGAACCAGGGAGCCAATGTTTTTTTCCCCTTCTTGGTTTGGTAGTTTTGGTGTAAGTGTGAAAAGGCAGTGTCTAACCAGTTCAAGTATTCATGAGTAGCTAGCTCAGGGTCTTGGGAGAAAGTAGGCTGGGAATGAGTGAGCTGTTGCTTAAGTAGACTATAATCAAGGTTGTTCCATGCACCATAGGTGGTGGAACTGCTATAATTCTTTGTATCAGGGGTAAGACTGGGGTATTTAATTCAAAGACAATGGGTGAGTGTTCAGACCAAGATAGACATATTATTTGAAAAGATTGCATCTAGATTTGTGGCCAGCAGAGTGAGTGGCCTGATGTAGCAGTTGTGGAAGACCAAATTCGCTCATGGTTTCTAAAATAGCCATGGTGTCTTTATCATCAAGAATGCCCAGATGGAAATTTAGATCACCTAAAACGGTGTGGTCGTTATTACAGATCTCATTTTTTAAGAGGGTGCTGATAGAGTTTAAAAAGCCACTCCTGGATCCAGGTGGGCGATATATGAATGATCCTCTAAAGGATTGTTTCTTGGTTAACTCAAAGCAGAAGGATAGTGGTTTGCGCTGTGTGTTAGATGTGGGCACAAATCTGTCCTTAAGCCAGTCTCTATAAATTATTCCAAGCCCTCTACCTCTTTTAGAGGGTCTGCCATGTCTAAAAATGGAGTAGCCTGAGGGAGTTGCATTAGTTAGGTCAGGACTGGAAGAACTATTGGCCCAGGTTTCAGTGACATAAATAAGGTCCAACGGGTAACCATCTAATAATTCTGCCATTTCAGTTGCATGTTTCGCCATGGAGCGGGCATTTATAGGAGTGCAGCGAGATCTCAGTTGTGGGTATTTTGGAGTGTTTAAGGTGGGGTGTTTGGGAGCCTTGAGACGGGGGTGGGGCTGGGATGGCAAATCCACATTGATTGCACAAGGCATTAAACCCTGAGCAGGTACAGCTTAATTTAACATGGTTAAATGTTTGTAGTCGTTATCTGAATAAGAGATCATGTTGGCGTGATCTGGATTGAAACCGGCAGGGGTTCCGGCCCTCAGCGTGATTCAGGTTCGGGTGGGCGTAGACGGGCTTGCCGTTGCATGGACGTGCCCAGCTCAGATTTTAATAGCCCTTCATAAGAGGGTGGGCATGTCTACATGCCGGCAGTGGAGCACTAGTTCTCCTAAAAACGAATTGGTCAAAGTAAATGGGGCAAATCCAGGGCCCGGCAGCCCCGCTAAACCTACACGGGTTCCCCATGCAAGGGAAAGATACTGGGAACTAAGTAAACTAAATAAGAAAGAGAGAAAGTAGCAAATAAAATAAATAAAACAGGGAACAAACCTTTTCAATATGGTGTCCAAAGTTGAGGGAGCCAGGCAACTCCGAAAACCGGCACCGTGTGTCTATTAAACCCAATGCCTACAAGGAAATGCAAATTCAATTCACAGTGACAGTTTCAAGGATGATCAGCTGAGCTGCACAGACGCACCAAGCTGAGATTTAAATAGCCCTCCATATGAGGGTGGGCGTCTTTACACGCCGGCCCTGGTGCTTGAGTGCTCCAAAAAACAAATTGGTCAAAGTAAATAGGGGCGAATGCAGGGCCCACAAGCCCCGCTGACCCTAAAAAGGCTCCCATACAAGGGAACAATACTGGGAACTAAGTAAACCAAATAAAAAGGTGAGAAAGTAACAAATAAATTGATAAAACAGGGAACAAACCCTTTTCAACATGGCGCCCAATGTGGGAACCAGGCAACTAAAAAAACTGGCACCGAGTGTCAATTAAAGTCGATGCCCACAAGGAAATTTAAATTCACTTCACACAGTGACAGTCTCAAGGATGCTCAGCTGAGCTGTGCTGACGCGCCAAGCTTAGATTTAAATAGCCCTCCATATGAGGGTGGGCATGTCTACACGCCGGCGCTGGAGTGCTAGTGCTCCTAAAACGAATGGGTCAAAGTAAATAGGGAAAAATCAATCCAGGGCGCACCATTGTAATGCCTCACTGTATTGCAGGAAGCACATCTGGAAAGTTGGGAGTGTAGAAGCCTTATCGCACGCCGTAGTTGCGTTCATGATATAATCTGTATGGCTCAGTCGAGAATTACAAAGGCAGTTGCTATTTTGACCAATAGCAACTTGGATGTCAGATTGTTCTATCAGAAAGATGGATGATAGCAGCCGTGGTAATTGGGCAAACTACCATAACCTATGCAGGATTCTACAGCCCTAATTGTGATGATGGGTCGCCTCTATTAAATGAAGATCTTGACAAACAAGCAGGAAAAATACATCAACAACGAAAATCACTAGGAAAATAAAAGCCATGATGCAGGATGTCAGGCTTTGTGACATCTGGCATAGAAAAATAGGAAACCAGAGGGAATATACACACTACAATAAAAAATGCAGACATTATTTAAGAATCAACTACTTCTTAGTAGAGCTCACACTGGCATACTTAGTGGTAAAAATAACCCATTCCCCTGCTCATGGGTCAGATCACTCAGCTGTGGTTTTGAAGTTAGAACTTGTGGGTAAAAGGTACAACTAAGGTGGGCTTTTAATAGGATTCTGCTGGCACATCAAGAGGCCATTCAAAATATTTTAGAAAGTACTCAATAATTTTTAGATTAGAATGTTGACTCAGCACATATAGTCATGGTGTGTAAGGCATAAAAAGCATATATCCAGGGAATAATAACAAAAATAGGACATATTTTCAATACGGAAGCTAAAAAAGAGAAAGAACTCTTTGCTTGTAATATGAATACCACAAGTAATTTGCAGGAACTGGGTTGGATTTGGCTAATCTCCAGAATGCGTTTAAAGCATTATTTGAAAAGGAAAGTCAGGATAAATGGAACGCTAGCAAGATGAAACAGTTTGAATATAGAGAAAGATGTGGGGTACGTTTATCTTGGAAAGTAAAAACCAATAGCACCAAGAATTTTATAAACTCAGTGACAAGAAGAAACAGGGAGGGAATCAACCATAACTCAAGAAATAGATGGTTAACTAATTACAAGCTTCACCTCCCTATATGCAGAGTACAACATTTTAAGTCCCGAAAATATAAAATGTTGGCTTGAGCAGAGTAGGATCCTGAAAATGTCAAAGGAGCAAACTATATCATTAGGACAGGAGATTACGGCAGAAGAAATAGCAATGCAAATAAGGAAACTAAAACTGGGCCAGAAGTCATGCCAGCAGAGGTTTATAACATCACCTTGGAGATGGTAATACCAACTTGAAAAGAAATTTTTAGTGCTATATATTGTAAATGAGCACCAATTCCTGCTTCCTGGAATGAAGTTAACATTAAGCTAATCTTGAAACCACATAAAAACCCTAAAAAGAGCAATTAACATCGGCCCATTTCAAAGTTAAATTGAGTTTACAAAGTCTTTACAGGTATGCTGGCAAAGAGTCTTGGTGACGTAATCCCCTACATCATAAACCCAGATGAAAAGGGCAGATATTTACTTGAATTAACACACCTCTTGATAGGCTCTATAGAGTTAGCCTAGGGAAATAAAGACCCCTTAGTTATTATAACATTAGATGAAGCCAAAGCATTTGACAGGGTAAATTGGACCTATTTTCGGGAAGTACTGAGATCCTTTGGGATGAGTGATAACTACATTGACATCCTGATTATTACGAGCACCCTACGCGCAAATCCTAGTGAACGGTTCATTAACTGAGAAGATAAATATTTCTAGGGGGAGCCAGGCGGGGGGAGGGGAGGAGAGGGGGACTTTTATCACCTCTACTTTTTTGTGCATTGTGAACCTTTTAACAAAGTAATAGGGAAAGACCATTTGATAACATCTCTTAAGTCCTCTGGGCTGTACACAAACATTGCTCTATATGCCAACTTCATTATTCTGTATATAGCTAATCAAACGAGCTCAATAAGAAGGGTTGAGACTTTAGCAGAGGAGTCGGAATATGTCAGGGTATCAAAATAATAAGGATAAAACAGTGGTGATGATATGGGAAGTAAGTTGCAAAAGGAAATAAAATACTTGGGGGTCACAATAACACATCGCCTCGCGGTTTTACCAGAAAGAAACCTGAAAAAAACAGTAGGGGAAATTGACACTTTATTCATAAATGGGGTAACTTACCTGTATCTATAATTGGCAGAACAAACTTCATCAAAATGATTATTCTCCCTAAATTGACCTTCTTGCTTAATTTAACTCCCTTTATTTTTCGCAAAGACAGTATCTTTGGAGTTCAGGGCAACATAGAAAGTTATATGTGTGCCTCAAATGTGCTAGAACTGCTAAAAAACAAAAGTCAGACAGAAGTAAGAAATTGCAGGGCTTTCACTACCAGACTTAAAATGTTATTGCCTTGCATTTGACAGAACAGCAGGGCTGAAGAATCATCCTGCTGGGACACAAGCGTTCAAGACCATGCTAAGGGATTGCGGTCAATAATTTATTTTATATAAATTCTATAACTATAAATATATATATATATAAATTTGGCGTGCCAAAATTCTATAAAAAAGTCTGATTGAAAGTTTTGAAGGCTCGCCTAGATACCTGGGTTAAGATAAGGAAGATACTGGGCATACAATATTACTCTCATTTGGCCCCTCTATGAAATTCTCTCTGAACACCGATTTGCTTATTTAATAAACTTAGCTTGTCTTTTCGAAATGCAGGTTTTAATACCTGAGGAGACCTGAGGGATGGCTTAAACCTGGTTAGTTGGGACACGATTTTAGAGAAAACATCAAGAAACCTTGTCTGTTTTAAATATATTCAACTCCACTCTTGGTAAAGAACCCACAAATGACAATCAGGAACTGAAAGAAAAGATCTTAGGAGGTGGGGCTCTAAAGAAGGAAACATTGTATTGGGAATTTGTTAACGGGGAGGGTTCTTTAACTGGAGGACAGATTGTAGATCAGCTGAACTAGCACTAAGCACTCCATAGATGTCAACCGACTGTCCGATTTGAAGTTCTGATCAGGGCTGGGTAATATTGTGATGCCAAAAAATACAATCAACATTATATGGGACAAGGCTGTGGTATAGCAAACAGACACCAGTTGCGCAAGACTCTGAGGGCATCAGGCAGAGGACTGAAATCCAGGGGCCCGATTCACAAACCAAACTTAAGACAAAATCCTAAACTTAGTACCATTTTGGTATTCACAGAATGCACTTACTACTTCTGGTATTCACAGAATGAACTTACTATTTTTGCGATTCACAGAATAAACTTACTACTTTTGCTATTCACAGAATGGATTTACGACTCCTAACTTTACGTCCGCACTCGGGCCGGAAATTCCGGCCCAGAGGCGGAGCTTCCGGGCCGGAGGCGGGGCTTCCAGGCCGGAGGTGGAGTTTCTGGCCCGGAGGTGGGGATTCCGGCCAGTGGCGGATTGGCCGGAATCCCCACCTCCGGGCCGGAAGCTCCGCCTCCGGGCTGGAAGCTCCGCCTCCGGGCCGGCATTTCCGGCCCGAGTGCAGACGTAAAGTTAGGAGTCGTAAATCCATTCTGTGAATAGCAAAAGTAGTAAGTTTATTCTGTGAATCGCAAAAGTAGTAAGTTCATTCTGTGAATACCAGAAGTGGTAAGTGCATTCTGTGAATACCAAAATGGTACTAAGTTTAGGATTTTGTCTTAGGTTTGTTCTGTGAATCAGGCCCCAAGTATCTCCTGGCACCTTTTCTCTGACTCACAGTTCTTGTAGAGCTGGATTAATAGGTGTTTCAAATAAAAAGTAATGAACCATTTTCCATCTCTCTCTCGCTCTCTCTCTCTCTCTCTGTCTTAAGCATCATAGAATCGCAGCAGTTTCAACTGCCAACATTATGGCTCTCAAGTAAGCTAAACAGACAAGTGCTCATCTCCTTGCTTACTGGTTTTCTACATCTATTGCAATTTCTAATTGCTGCAGACATTGCTTAGACCTATTCTCGAGAAGGTAGGCGGAAACGACAAAGGTATTGTAGGGAGGGGCAGGGATCTGTTGGTAATGAAGGGTTAGTCATTTTAAAATGGTAGCACCATATTTCCTGTGCAGCATTTGATTGAATACAATGCTTTAAAGCATTTTTAAATTCTTCCTCCCACTGATTTTCTCAATTTTAAAATATATTTGTAATTTAAAAAATAAGCATTTAAGGTTTCAGTTCGACTCACACGGATTATTCTGATAGTTAAATTAAATAAAGATCTAAGGAAAACCTATAAATCTTTGCAGATCCTGCTGATTATGGTCCATATCAAAAGCTGGAAATTCCAATAGGATATCAGGAATATCAAACTTAGTCTGGTGAGCATTTACCACATGTAGTGGGGGATGTTAGAATGGGTTCCTTATGAAATCCAGGAGCTACTTGGTGCTTGTGGGCTGGTTATATACTCCCCTTCGGGATGTAAGACTTCTGACTGCTCCACAATTAGGATATTTACTGAATTAATTAATGACTATACAAAGACGACTTCAACACCATGTACTACAGATGGTAGGGACTGGTATTTTAGTTCCTGCAGCTGCACAGCCGGATGCTCCATTGAAGACAATGAGTTCACAGACTATGACTATTAATGAGATTATCTGCAAAGTGCCGACAAGGTGAGCTGAAATTCTGTTTTGTATTTCTTGCAAAACAAACCAATTGGAAGCAGTCTATCCCCACACTACACCCCAAGAAAAGGATAGAATGTTAACTACGCGTGTTCCACTTGGCCCAGTATCAGTAGTACAGATGGCACACCCTGTTTGCAGTATTACTTGAGGTATTAAAACAAACAGAAACTGAGAATGGAGCAGCTCTGGCGGTTGATTGTAGTTGACATCAATTGCTAACTTTGAAACTGTCTCTTCCATAGTTCTTAGCAATGTTCAAAGGGAAGTGGCATTTTGGCCATGCAGCAGTGATTGGCTGCTATTCCTGTGCAAGAACAGAATGTACCTAAAACTATTTCTTATGCATGTATGCATAGGTCAAGATGCTTTACGTACTTGTGTCTCAAAACCACAACTCAAAACAAAAACTGAGTCTGAGGGTTCTATGAAAGTAAAAGCAAGAAAAAAACTGAAAACCACAACTGGCACTCCAAAGCAGGCGTCCAGTAGGCGTGTATACAATTTGAGAGACAGTGAAAAAAAAAACAAGGTTAGATCCTTATCAGTACAGTGATAGCCATTCGTCCTGTTCTTTGCAGGACTCACAGGAGCGAAGAAGGGCAGAAAGGAGCAGACAAACTCACAAATGCAGGAAAGATGAATATGTCAGACAAAAAAGTGAGAAAGAACAAGCAAGCGATGTTGGGGTTAGCATGAAGAACAAACACAAACTTTGCCAGACTCTCAAAGAGCATCTATTGGTGACTCCAACTGCACAATACATACAAGTAGAAGGACAAGTAAAAACTCCTGTTAGAGTTTCAGATGTAAAAGGACAGATTGAAGAGGATGTATTGCATTAAAAAAAGCAATATTTAGATCACATTTTATCGGATAAATATGACATAATTCTTGCGACGTATGACTGGCTTCCATCTTTCAAAAGGGACACGCCTCATGAGAAGGAGGTAATGTGAAGCAATTTAGTTCTCAGTACTTGAAGATCTCAAGGAAAAATATGCATGTGAGTAGGGATTTAAAACAGACTCTGGTTTTGTATAGAAAGCAAGAAGGGCGGGACAAGGACTGAATGAGTCACAGGTGCAAGTTCAATATCCATTAAAAGCAGAAGCTAAGTGCCATATTAGGGCAATCCTAGATCAACTATAGATTAAAGGTGAAGTATTGTCTTGTAATTCAAACATGAACACTCCCCTTTTCCAGGTGTTGAACAAAGCAAAACCAAAGGGGTTGATGGACGGAGTTTAGTGAGCAAGGAACCCAAGTCTGGGCATACCCTGCCAACTTAGGGCGAACAAAGCAAAACCAAAGATCAAGGTCAGACTGATTTGCATATGGCCATGTCTGAACTGGGGTGGCGGAGTGAGCTAAAGAATGATGATGGATTAAACCCATATCAGTTGACTGTGGGTGAGTGCTTGCAATGTTCAACACTCCGTCCATCATCCCCTTTGGTTTTGCTTTGTTCGCCCTAAGTTGGCAGGGGTATGCCCAGACGTGGGTCCCTTGCTCACTTTGCCACTGGATTCAAGCTAGTCTGGCTGTGACGGCTGATTAGCCAGAAACCAGTCCCAGGATGCTTGTTTCCTGTCCAGGGAAGACATGGCTTGGCAGTTCGGGCTGGACTGTTCCCATGAGGCACAGGGTCAGACTGATTTGCATATGGCCATGTCTGAACTGGGGTGGCGGAGTGAGCTAAAGAAGGATGATGGATTAAACCCAGATCAGTTGACTGGGGGTGAGTGCTTGCAATGTTCAACACTCCGCCCATCATCCCCTTTGGTTTTGCTTTGTTCGCCCTAAGTTGGCAGGGTATGCCGAGACGTGGGTCCCTTGCTCAGTTTGTCACTGGATTCAAGCTAGCCTGGCTGATGACGGCTGATTAGCCAGAAACCGGTCTCAGGATGCTTGTTTCCGGTCCAGGGAAGACATGGCTTCACAGTTCGGGCTGGACTGTCCCCATGAGGCACAGGGTCAGACTGATTTGCATATGGCCATTTCTGAACTGGGGTGGTGGAGTGAGCTAAAGAATGATGATGGATTAAACCCAGATCAGTTGACCGGGGGTGAGTGCTTGCAATGTTCAACACTTCGTCCATCATCCCCTTTGGTTTTGCGTTGAACAATGCAACTCATATAGAATCATATTGGATTATAGAAATTTGAACGCACACATGCAGTCCAAAACGCTGACAGTACTGGACAGATGACAAATGTAAAAATACAAAAAGGTTTTGGATATCTAAAATGGGATTCTTTAGTCAAAATATATCTTCTGAATCACAGTATCTGATGGGCTTCTTGTTCGGCTGATAATCTCACCGCTGCCACCAATGTTAGAACTGGGGGTCTATGGTTGGCAGAGGTAGTTGCCTTTGACTAAATAGGGACCCTTGCCAAGTCAGGTAAAGGGGGAAACACACTGTAGATAACCCTTGCTCAACCCCTTGGTAGCTTAGCACGAGCAGACAGGCTTATCCCCAAGGCAATTTGTAAAGTATTTGCTCCAGCACCTACAGTAACCCAGGGAAACACCACAAATGGACACCACACAGGTTGTTATAAAAATCAAGGTTTTTAAATCTAAGTTTAGGCAAGACCAAGAGGTCACAAATTCCATATACACAATTAGCTTTTCTTTAGAAGTGTATTTGGGAAGGTTCTTTGCAAGAAAAAGGAAGATAAACTTGTAGATTCGGTATGGAAAGTTACTTTGAAACAGGCTGCGGGCTTAAAAACGTGTTGTTCTCAATACTGGCCACTTATCCCTGGTGCGCAGGCCCCTCTCACCCCTCGATCGGGTTTAGGCAAATTACTGACTCTGGGGTCAGTTGTGGTAAAAGGGTGCCCCCAGCTGCGTTGTCAGCCAAAATGCTGACTCCGTCGTCAGATTTGGTAGCAATGTGCCCCCGGGATTGTGGAGAAACAACAGGCTCTGTGGAGCGTGGCCCTGGTACCGCAGCACGTCGGTTGTGCCAGTACGGGCCGTCAGGGAAGCCCCTACCATGGAGGCTTCACTTGGGTGGTGCCGATCGGTGCACTCTCTCACTCCCACCCCCCTCAGTTAGTGACACACAGCAGCGCTGGACCGGAGTCCGAGCGTTTACCTGGGGTGTTACCTCACTGTCCTCTGTCCTCAAGTTGGACATCCCACGGAGCAGCTCTGGCTGCAGCAACTATTCCTTCACCGAGGGGAGACTCCGGTTGCCAGGCAACGCGCTGGAGCCGATCGGGTCACGGCTCTCTCGCTCCCTCGGCAAGTAACTCGGGCGGGCGGCGGTGATGCTTCCTCACTGGGAGCACGATCAGTTCCCCAGCAGGTAACTCGGGCCAGCGACGGTGATGCTTCCTTACGGGTGATCACGCTCAGTTTCCCCAGCACGATCACACGGGCCAGCGGCGGTGAAAGCAGGCACGCAGTACTCTCAGATTCCTCACGGCCACAAGCTGGGTGCTGGAACACGCACTCAGCAACGTAGAGGTGATCACGAGGAAAGCTCCTCTCAGCAACACGGGCTTCATGCAGGACTCAAGCTGGGTACAAGCACACACACAGCAGTGACAAGATGTTCTTTGGAAACTTTTGTATCCCTGAGTTTCAATAACAGGAGGCCAGCTCTTCTCAGGCTCTTGAAGACGTTTCACTTCAGGACACAGCACACAGCAAAGTCCTTTGTTGCAAGCAGGGGGTACACAGCAAACAGCAAAGTCCCTTGTCCTCTCCTTAGTAGAAACAGCAAATTGTAGGCTAGCCCCAGACACACAGCAAGGGCAGTTCTTCTCCTCAGTCTCTTCAGCTGATCTTCTTTGGCAGAGATTCCTCTTTATCACGAAGTAGTCTGATTACCAGGGGTTTCAGCTCTCATAGTTATACCCCAAAAGTCTTTGTTCTCTATGTGTGAGGGGTCCTGGACCCAGTCCAAACCAGTTCTGGGTGCACTCTGCCAGTGCACAACTTCTTCCTTTGTCAGTGTGGGCCAGGGTCTTCAGACGCACCGCAGGAGGTGGAGCCAGCATTGTGGAAGGCTGGATCAGCCCTATTCAGGCCCAGGTGCTACTCCTACCACCACTCCAAATGCAGATCTGTCTATTCAGCATAGTGCTGACTCACCCAGACTCCTGGAGCCACCCCAGCCCCTGTCACTCTCTAACCGGACAGTGAATCCACAAACAGGCAGAGGCACACAGAAAGGTTGAACAAGAAAATAGCCACTTTCTAAAAGTGCTATTTTCAAACACAGAATTTAAAAACCATCCTTACTAAAAGATGTGTTATCAAATTCTGAGTTCAGGGAAACCAGACTCCAATTTTCTATCTTAGTCCTATGGGAAGATATGCTTGTAAAATGTTACACAGCATTCCCCATTCTGTCCTATGGGCAAGTTAGACTTTCAATAGTGAAAAACAAAATTCAGCAGAGTTTTAAAAATACAGGAGGCAAAGGCAAAAAGTCAGGGGAAACCACACCAAGGATGCCAGGTCTAACAGTATGCCTATATGAGAATCCCACAAGTGTATACTAACAGCCCTGGGCTTTATGCAACAAGAATAATGTAGATCTTTCCAGAAGATCCTGAGGTGTTATCGTACATAAATGACATATACATTACAGACTATGAGTTAACAGAGCACCTGGGTAGGGTGGACAGAGTAGTGACTTTTTTGGCTCAATACAGATATAAAACAAATGTTCAGAAATCTAACATTTTGAATCTTTGATTTAATTATCCAGTTAGGGTTAAGGATTGGAACCGGACTTCCTACAGAAGTATTCTACTTTAAAACCTCAAACTACATGAGAACGCTTCAACCCCTAATGAAGTTCTTGTACTTTGGAAGAGCTGAGCAAACAAATCCCTTATTTGAATTACTCTGACATTTTCTGATAATAATTGAATGAACACTGCTATATAACACAGACTGCAAGCAGACATTGTTTTTGTTGTTTAATATTTCTTTATTGCTTTTTTAAGTGGTAGAACAGATCTCCAAAACCAGGAGGAATTATATATTTGCACCGTGAATGTACACAATACAATGGTTTCATAGATCAGTAGATAGGGGTGTAAATATAGTAACAAATCCTAGTGTAAGGTAATGCATTACACTCCACATCAATATAGTGACAAGAATTGTGATACATTTCAAGAAATATTTTGATTAACTAACAAAGAAGAACAAGCGGTACAATCAATTTGTGTGATGAGGTTATCCTTTTTGCATATAAATTATTCAGGTTCCCGCTTAGTGAGTGTGTGTGTTGTGTCTCATCTTGGGTGATGGGCGGAGAGGTTCAGCTGCAGGGAGCAGGGCATGTGTTGTGTTACGTCTAAGAGGGGTGTGATGTGGTCGGTATCTTATCAAGGGCTGTCTTAACTGCTGTTTGGTTCTGAGGTGTTTTGCAATCTTGCAGGTGCACTTGACAGCTTTGCCTCAACTACCGTGAGATAGTAGGTTTTCCAGTCGGGAGGGTTAGGTGTCAACGGGTGCCCCTGTATATTGCCACAGGATATCTGGAGTTCGGATGCCAGGGCCTTGCGAAGGTCAGTTAGCCACATTTGAGAGGGACGGGCCGTGCTGGATTTCCAGGACATGGCTAGCCTTCGTTTTAGCTAACCCCAATGCGAGGTCTAGGAATTTATTGAAGGTTTTGCCTTTGGTTGAGCGTAAGGTGATACTTGGGCGAAAGTGTATGGGGTCCAATGCTACCACCCTACCCGTTGCCTCTGTGAGAGTGTCCGCTATCATCGTCCAGTATCCCACCAGCCCATGGCAGTCCCACACCATATGTATAAAGGTGGCCCTGGGGACAGATATCTGTGGAGTTCGGGTACATCTGTGCAAGTCTGTGGGGGTGAGATACGTGTGATGAAGGTAATTAAATTGAGTGTACTTAAGTCTAGCGTTTGTCGAGATTATCTTGGGGACCCCCAAGTACTGTTCCCATTATTTGTCTGATAATGTCACTGAGAGTGCAGTTTCCCAGTAAGTACGGAGCGAAGTCAATGGGATTGCGGTGTCTTGTCTCATAGAACTGTATGATGCAAAACACAAGATATGCCAATACTGATGATCTTTCATTCAGTCTTTCATTCAAGGATCACATAACGTAATCTATATGATCTGAGAAACTATTTTTATTCTCTTTCCTTTTGTTTGTTTGGTATATATTCCAAAACGTTTCATTTTATGAAAATGTTTTCATTTTTGTTTGATACGTTCAACATTTGTGTAAAGATTTCAAGCATACACTGAAGTCACAACGAAAAAATAATAATAATCAATAAACACATTGTGTGACACAATGAAATCATAGTACACAAAAACATCACATTACACATACATAACAAAAATCACATAAATAGCTCTGATTCTGTATATTTTTATCAACCACATTGATGTTCACAACCAATATCTCTGGGTATTGTCTTACTCAAATGAATTTTGATTGTTTCCAGAGATAACGACCAACTGGTGACCCTAATATGCTCACCCAGATTTGATTTGATTTGAGAAATAATCAAAAGTAAGATTATTGTGATTATTTGTGAGCAAAAGGGGTATGAACATTAGCCTGAATACCTATTTGGTCAACGTAAAAGCTGTTGACGCGTTTCAAACCCACTGAAATTTCTTGAGGGGTTCTCCTCAGGACACAGAAAACTTGAAGAGCTAGGAATTGAAAGAGAAGGAACAATAATAACATTTAAAAACAAATCTTTGTTTCATTCATTCTCATTACATGTATACCAAAAAACCGTCCATCATCCTTTACCTTTGTCTCTTTTGAACTTCAAAAAATCCTTGCTTTTTTGTGTCCGCTGTTCACAATTCAGTGGCATCTTATGTCAATTATGCCACAATAAAGTCAATAAAATGTCAAAAGATAACATGTTAGGGTGAGATCCTGTGCTATGTTTTCAAAGCAATTATATGTTTCGGTTGTCAGGACAGAACTTACTTCTGTGAAGGAATTCAAGCATTCTGGGTTGCCTTTGATGTGCTATTGTTCTGCAATATATTTGATCTGTTGAAGGGACCAAACAAAAAAACCTTGAGTGGTTTCTTCGGCATACCGCATTTACAAAAACGGAGTGTGTGTCCTCTGTCTCTCTAAGCACTAATGCGAAGCAACAGAACGAATGCAAAAAATTGATTAGGCTAAAAAAGAAACAAATTAAGACTAAATTACACAGCCTTTTTCATTTAGAAAATCTTAAGGCAGGCATGATCCCTGCATGATTACAGATACGAAATATACCAGTTATTTTTACTGAAGATGCAACTTACAAGAAAGGGTATAGTTGCATAGGCACAAAATGTAGTAGAGATCTGATGGTGCTCAATAGAAACTGCGAAAACGGCTATAACAAGATCAATTGCGTGAAATAGCAGCATTAGAACAAGAAGTGAAGGATAATCAATCAGTCTCGGATGCAAAAGCACTCCTGGCCAAAATAGAAAAAGAGATTTGGGAATTCAAGGACTTTAAAATTAACCAAAAGAGCACCAAATTTGAGAAAGATAAAAAGAATTTCTCACTGGAAAGTGCATACCCGTATTTGCAACCTGATTTTTATTCACGCCCAGAATAAAAGACATTTCTAAAAGATTATTTTGCAAGATCACGGCGAACTTTCATTTCTTTTTCAGACACCTCCTCCTCCTCCACAGGAGATTCAGACTCTGGAGAAACTAGTGGCAATCAAAGCAGACAAGGACGTAACCAACAACAGCAGCAACAATCTTTTTTAGGAAGAGGACATGAGCGGGCCAGAGGACGCACACGATTTGTCAATCAGCCATGGGAAATGACAACAAGATGACAATTTTACAAGACTTAGACGCCTCTCCCATTTTCAACCTGTCCAGTAGACAACTGACAGAAATGGAAACTAAAAATACCGACTTTGCCAGGATGAAAACTGAGACAATTAAATGATGTCGCAAATTAAAACTCAAGGCCTACTTTTCCCAAAATGTATTTCCCGTAAGCTTGGAAGCAACAGGACTCAGAAACAAATTGGATTTCTGTCCTTCAACTAATAAGATACCCAAGGAAATTTTCACATTTGAGTAAACTGTTCTATCAGCTATAGGCGACATGAAAAAGAAAAACAACTATGTTAAATATAACTTGTCCAAAGGAGAAATATATGCTTTAAAGAAATTGCAGAATGACTCCTCAATAATACTAAAGCCTGCAGACAAAGGCGGTGCCATCGTCATCTGGTCACTGTCTGAATACCAAAAGGAGGCGCTGAGACAGGTTCAAAACATGGAACAATATAGGAAACTTGCGGGTGATCCAACAAGAGAAATCCAAGGAGAAATAACTACACTTATACAATTTGGTGTAGATGCTGGATATTTGGGACCCAAAGAATGTAAGTTCTTGATATAACAATACCCTTGAATTCCCATTTTGTATTTGTTACCTAAAATACATAAGGAGGAAAAATTTCCAGCAGGCCGCCCGATAGTTTCAGGGTGCAATTCGGGTTTGGAACTGGTTGCGAAATACGCGGATTTTTTCCCAAAGACATTCTTGGAACATGTTCCCTCATACTTGAGGGACACCATGGATTTTATAAATGTAATCAAAGACATTGAATTTACGGAAACAACACAGAGACTCGTAACATTTGATGTAGTGTCTCTGTACATGGAAATTCCTCAAGAAGATAGACTAGAGGCGATAGAATCCTTTCTCTATTTAAGATCCAAACCAAAACAAGTGCCTCCCGAGTGTATCATGGATCTGGCTAGACTTTGTCTTAAAAGAAACTACTTCAAGTTTGGGGAAGACTTTTATTACCAAGTCAAAGGAACTGCGATGGGGTGCCCATTCGCTCCAGAATTTGCTGTACTGTATTTTGCTAAATTCGAAGAAAGATTTGTCTTCGATAATAACCCATTCGCACATCACATCTCAGGGTGGGTAAGATAAATAGACGATATATTCTTTGTATGGACAGGCACAGAGGACAAGCTGTTGCAGTTTCACAGCTGGCTGAATGAACGCACATCAGACGTCAAATTCAGCCTGGACGTAGAAATGTACGCATCCGAAGGAGGACTTAAAACAACATTATATGCAAAGCCGACTGATAGACATAAGGCCTTACATTATGCCAGTCATCATACTTGCATCTTCAGAGACAATTTGCCATACGGACAGTTTTTAAGGATTCGCAGAAATTGCACAGAGAAATCTGAGTATCAGCTCCATGCTAACAACCTAATCACAAAATTGAAAGACCACGGCTACCCAAAAGGACTCTTAAAAAGGTCAATAAAAAGAGCCTGGGGGACACCATGGGAGGCATTACGAACCAAAAAAATAAACCACAATTTGAGCAATTGGTTTGCGTGTCAACATTCTGCACAAAATGAAACCAATTAAAAAAACGTATCGATCAAAACTGGCATCTGATTACCAACTGGGACAACTCTTTTACCAAACCACTTTTCGCATTCAAAAAGGAGAAAAGTGTGGGCAATCAAATAGTTGGTGCCGCCCTCCCAAAGACATCCCTAAAAATAAATATGCGCTAATATTTAATGCTACCTCCAATCCAAGGGCACCATAAGTGTGGCACCTGTGTATGTTGCAACTAGACGATAGAAAG
Source organism: Triturus cristatus (assembly GCF_964204655.1). Lineage (NCBI taxonomy): Eukaryota > Metazoa > Chordata > Amphibia > Caudata > Salamandridae > Triturus > Triturus cristatus. The sequence continues at coordinate 655,130,271 of NC_140584.1, forward strand.
AAATATGTTTTCTTTTGAGTCTAAGAACTGGAAACACAATACATTCACAAATTGCAAAACAAAAAATGTCATATATGGGATCATTTGCCCATGCAACAAGCTGTATATTGGTAAAGCTAACCAAGAAATACGACAACGTATTTCCAAACATAAATCGCACATTCGCAAAAAAATTGCTGCAGCACCTCTAGTCAACCATTTAATGGAAAATAACCATACGCAGGAGCATCTGAAGCGGACATTGATCTCATCTGTTGAAAAAAATTACAGAGGAGGAGATTTGGATCAGAAACTTGTGATCACCATCTATCTCTACAGCTGAGCCACAGCATTGAGCACATCTAGACATTCACCAGAACGGAATTTACAGGTGAGATCGTTCATACCTCTGACTGATCAGAATGACCTTCAGTACACGAGGGATCCTGATGTTTCATAATAACACGATATACAAGAAACAAAATCCCTTCATCTTTCTTGCGTGAGTAACATTTCATTTTTTACCCTCGTGCCTGGTGTTTCCGACACAAGGAGCATTATGTTCTGGTCACAAATTAACTTGCACTGTGCACTCATTCATAATTGGAACATATGGCTATGGTACCCCTGGTTATGCGATATACCATCCAGCACTTGGGCAAACTCATGCTGTCTTACACACAGCAGAACTATATCACCCATAAGTAAATTGGATTGGCTCCGCTTGCCCTTTGCGTGATGAAAGCTTAGCAGCAACACGCGCCAGTCTTTCAGTCCCATGCGCATAATTTCAATAAGTAACTGGTCATTCATTGTGGTTACTAACGGCTCACGTCTTGATGTATTTTCGAACTTGGAGGTAGACACTGGACCTCCATTTCAGCGAGTCCCTGCAACAAAGATCGTAATCGGTGAATAAAAGATTAATTACAAATTTATAACCAAAAGTAACTTGCAGGACTTCAGCCTGAGAATAAGGACAAACTACAGACAAACTAGGTCACACACTGAATTTCAATAAATTTTTTTTCAAATTGTCCTCTTTTTGAAAAAATAACATTGTGACCCGGAAGTTCACCGGGATTTAAACAGCCCCGTGAGGACCAGTCAATACTCGCAATTCATGCCATTCGGAGGTTCAACTCTGAAGGACCTCTTCAGGCTGCCACAAGTAAGTTCTGTCTCGTCCCTTATTGTTGCGCATTTTGGTAGCTAACAGTTGGCAAATAGACGGCGAATGCCGTAACTTAATTAGTCGTGTCAAATTGTTCCGTGCGCGCCACACATAATGGGTGTTTTAGAAGTGATACACTGTAACGCAGCTGCACTGTGAACCAACTAATGCATCTTGGCTCGCAGCCTTTTGCAACACAATAACGAATACAACAAACCAAGGACAATCGGACATGCGTTTTAAAAAAAAAACACAATTTCAGACTCGCGCAGGGCCAACCACTCAGCTAATACGGACTGTAATTATCATGTATGTTGGGTCCAAAGGTTCCGCAAAAGAACCATAGTTCTGAATATAGCGTGCATAGTGCTGGTAATAAAACAGGCTGCAGTGGACTGCTCACACAGCCTATCGGCCCCAATTCTAATTAATATGTTTGGACTCAATATCCTTCTGGTCCCAGCACACAGACTCCATTTTTGTAAATAATTTTTCCTGGAATACTCAAAGATACACAGTTTCATACCAATGCGGTAGGTCTAATAAAACACTCAAGGTTTTTTTGTTTGGTCCCTTCAACAGATCAATTATAATGCTGAACAATCACACATCGAAGAAAGGCGACCCAGAAGCCTCAAATTCCTTCACAGAAGTAAGTTCTGTCCTGACAATCGAAACATATAATTGCTTTGAAAACTTAACATAGGATCTCAGCCTAACATGTTTTCTTTTGACATTTTTCTTTTGACATAGGGTAAAGGATGATGGCTGTTTTTTTGGTATACATGTAATGAGAATGAATGAAACAAAGATTAGTTTCTAAATTTTAGTATTCTTTCTTCTCTTAAAATTCCTAGCTCTTCAAGTGATCTGTGTCCTGAGGAGAACCCCTCAAGAAATTTCAGTAGGTTCAAAACGCGTCAACAGGTTTTACGTTGACCAAATAGGTGTTCAGGCTAATGTTCATACCACTTTTTGATCACAAATGATCTTACTTTTGATTATTTCTCAAAAAAATGTGAGCATAGTAGGGTCACCATTTGGTCGTTATCTCTGGAAACAATCAACATTCATTTGAGTAAGACAATACCCAGGGATATTGATTGTAAACATCAATGTGGTTGAGAAAACCATACAGTACCAGAGCTAATTATGTGATTTTTGCAATTTATGTGTAATGTGATGTTTTTGTGTACTATAATTGTATTGTGTCACTCATTGTGTTTATTGATTACTATTATTTTTTCGTTGGGACTTTAGTGTATGTTTGAAATCTTTACACAAATGTTGAACGTATCAAACAAAAATGAACAATTTTTCATAAAATGAAACGGTTTGGAATAAATACAAAACAAACAAAAGGTAAGAGAATAACAAATATTATTTCAGATCATATAGATTAGGACATGTGATCTTTGAATGAAAGACTGAGTGGATGATCATCAGTATTGGCATAACTTGTGTTTTGCATTATTTAGTGGCCTGGCCTTACTGATTGAAGGCCAAACCCCTTCTGTGGTTAGCACTCATAGAACTGTATAGCATTGTGATGGCTCAGTGACCATAACCGTGGGTGAGCAGCATTTGGAGTAACTTGGATGTCTCAGGTTCCTCGTGTTTTCTGTCCCATGTCTTATGTAGTTGGTGTGTGAGGGATGCATATAATAGAAAGGAACCAGGAGATATCTTGTAATCATCCACCAAGCCCTCAAATGTACAAAGTCGCCCCATGAGGTGATGCCTGCCCCAACCCATTCCACCACTTCCGGTCGAGGCGCCATTCTCATTGTACCAGGTATCACCCAGAGAGGTAGGTCTGGGACATACGGTGGGAGGGTCCGCAAGTAGCTGGACCAACAAGAGCGAGCTGTGTTCATTAAGATATTTCCCGTTTCTGTTTTTTGGGATGGAGGTCTCCGAGCCCATCAACCATTCAAGCACCTTATGCTGGCTTATTCCTGATGCCCAGTGTCCTAGCTCAACCACGTTGTGGCCAGTCAACCCTCACATTGGCCATTGTAGATGGGCTGCCGCATAGTAATATTCGTAATTGGAGGCACCAAATCCTCCTTCGGGCAGTGGTGCGTAAAGTTTTGCAAGAGAAACTCAAACCCTGTTATTGCCCTATATTAGTGATGTCAACAATGAGACGATATCTTGAAAGACTTTTCGTTGCAGAATGAAGGGGAGAGCAGCGAAGTAGTATAACAATCTAGGCAGAAGTAACATTTTAGATATGACTATATGCCCCATGGGGAAGGGTGGTAGTTCTGTACAAAACGTCAGGGAGGACCGAGCGTTAGTGAGTACCCTGCCTATATTACCTTCTAGCGGGTCCGTTGGTGCATGATATATTTGGTATTTAAAAGTATTACAGACCAGAGGAGTCGAGTCGGGTGTAGGATCCTTTGTTGCTCAGGCCTTTGCGGTTTCATAGGAAATAGTAGTGATTTGTCCCAGTTAACCCTTAAACTGAAATCTGCCCAAATCGTTCCGGTAGTGGAATCAACTCGTTGAGTGCTGTCGGATTAATGCGCAAGTAGATTAGAGCATGGTCCGCATATAGGGAGACCACATGCCATCGATCATTTGCCCTAACACCCCAGTCTGTGGTGCGTCGACGTAGAGCGCATGCCAGTGGTTCCATTGCCAGTCAGAGCAAAGAGGATTGGTGACAGTGGGCCCCCTGCCGGGTGCCACCCCCTATGTCAAATTAGTCCAAAATTACTGTGCCCATCTTGACTTGTGCTGTAGGCGAGTTGTACGGTAGTATGATCCATTTCAGGAAGCGTGGTCCCAATCCATAGCTAACGAGCACTGCATGTAAGTACTGCCAACCTAGAGTATCAAATGCTTTCTCAATATCTAGGAAGGCTATCCAGGACGGGACATCCGCAGTCTGTGCCAAATTGAGGAGCAAGAAAAGTCTGCGTAGGTTGAGGAAAGTATTTCTGCCGGGTATGAATCCATTCTGGTTCCCATGCACCAGCAATTGGGTTACTGCACTAGACGATTGGCCAGAATTCTGCCCAAACTGCAAGCAGACATGTTAAACAAGATAAACCTCATAATTAGGGTTGCTCCAAGCACATCAGGATACACATATGCGGTATTCATCCCAAGCAGAAGATTGCAGCAAATGCAACCCCCTTAAACACTCATAGCTCACAGATCACATGCGCATTCTACTGCAGAGGAATGATTCACTCTGAGTGACAGAATTCTCACAGCAGTTCTGATGCCCATTTTAAAGGAGAGCCCTCTGACACAAGGAAAGCAGACTATTGTAGTTTCCCATGTCAATAACATTGAGGTGACTAATAAAGCAAGAATCCCCAATATGAGTGCACTACGCCTATACTGGGTGCAGTGGATTGCAATGCTCAATTTGATTAACTTAAAGTTTGAGTACAATAGGAGCGCAGTGTTGTGGGCAAGGGAGAGACAGCTCTTCACTTTCTCAGACCTATAACCCGAGGATCGCTTCATCCGCGCTTTGCGGCTACGTCTACCGAAGCCCCAACCTTTCTAGACACTCTTATTTATTATCGACTTAGAGCTGCCTGCAGCACTATTCACTAGACATTTCTATCTCCCCCCTACTCCTCTCCCTGACTTGGAGCTCATTCATGCCTCCCTATCACCGTGCAAACTAATCACTCACTTATATAACAATGTGCAAACCACTTTACCTATTACCACCCCGACTGCGCACAGGGCTTGCGAAGCGGATCTGGGAGTCATATTGATAAATAAAAAATGTGGGTTTTGCTGCGGCCAGCTGTTTTAGCTCTTCCCCAACTATAAACTGAGGCTTATACACTTTAACTTTTTACACTGTACTCCAGTACAGCTTTTAAAGATGGGACTGGTCCCCAACCCTCAGTGCCTCTGCTGTGGATTCCCACAGGCTACGTATATACACCTGACATGGCTATATTCGAAGGTGGCAGAATTTTGAGACAAAGTTTACATGGCGATGCACCCTATAACTGTCTAGCTGCCGTCTTTCTTCCCCTGGTGGGACTTCTGGGGTATGTGGCAGACGCACCTGTTTCATCTTGATGCCTTACTGCTATGCTCTTATTACCAGCTAAAAGAAGGGTGGCCATACACTGGGAGCGGCAGCTGGGGCCTGCATTCAAGGCGTGGTTGTGTGATGTCACGTATTGTCAAAAAAAGTTAACATACTATTGTGAGTTGATGGCCATACACTCCCACCCCAAAGACATATGGGAACCCTTCCATTCTTTTCTCAGACAAAGTAATCCCTCTTTGTTGGGGACAGTGAGTTGGAACCAGAATCTCATACTGTATAAAACGGGGATTCAACAATAGTTTTAGCCTCTCAGTAAGGCTGATGCACTGATACCACTATTGTAATGTACGTGTGCAAAGCCAACATGGCAGAGCCTGTACTGTATTCCTATGGGACTGACGGTGGACCAGTACACAAGTCACACCATAATGTATCTTATCGACATCTGTTTGCCTGTCCTGGCCTTCATATCGCTAATACTATGGATATTATCTAAATAACATTCCTTTGCTAAGTAGACCACCCATGGCTCCCGATTCCAGTCCGCAGCTTGCCACTGACCGACGCGAGGAGAACGTGGGAAAAGACGCTGTGACCACAACCACTGTACCGCTGCACCGCTGAAGCACCCGGCCATCCCCCGGCTGATTTTTACACCACGAAGGGGGGCTCCCAGCCCCTGGTCCCGGTTCCCGATGTTATCTTGATTCCACTCTACCTGCCTGGACAGGAGCGGGAGCAGGAGCGGTGAGCAGGGTGCAGGGTGCAAGAGCCGTCCCGCCGAGCCGAGCCTCCCCGAGCTGCTGAACTTGGAACTGGTGGCAGCCTGTGGCGGTGAGTCCTGCGGCAAGTGCTGCGAGCAGCGGGAGCGAGGGCTGGAAAGGCTGTATAGGCACTGTGGGATCAAGCCAGGCCTAAGACCAAGTCAAAAGGAGTGCTACAGCAGGGGCGGTGCACAGTGGCACTGGGTCGCCGAGCAGTGGCAGCATTAAGGCATTAAGGTGCGTTAATGCGCGGTTAGATGTGGTCAGGAGCGACAGGAGCCAAAGGAGCTATAGGAGCTACAGGAAAGAGAGACCATCGAAGCATAAGCATAAGCCACACATCACATTGCACAACCTGACATATCTTGCCACGTGCACCCAGCTGTTGGCCCGCTCCTGGTACGGGCGCTGTCAAAGCTGGGACAAAGCCAAGACTAAGCCAGGGCCAGCTTGGACTATAACAGGCAGCCGCTGGTCGCTGAACATCGACAGTAAAAAGAGCTAAAGCCTTAATATAGAACTCGAAAAACCAGAAGGCAAATCTGGAGAGAGAGCCGGCAGCAGCAGCGGAGTAGCGCTGAGTGGAATGGCACGGCAGTGAGGAAAACGAAGACATGCCCGACCCGCCTGACGCCTTCCATACCTGCTGAACTGCTGTGTTGCTGGTGTACGTGTTGTCCCTGCGGCGCTCCTGGTGGGGAGTGTTTGCCTTGCTGCTCCTCCATTGTTGTGCGGCGGCCGGTTTTACCGCGTACCCACTGTCTGGCTTCAGTTGGGGGCGCGGCAGGTTACCTTGGGTCACAGTGGGAGCTGCCCGGTCGCCTATCTGCCTATCTGCACCATTTGCTCGACGGAAGATTGTTCTTCGGCCCGCTGCCGGACTGTCAGACTGTGGTGGAGGCGGTGGCAGGAGCACGGAGTTTTGTGTTTTGTGATTTCATTGCGTGCCACTGCCGTCTGGACTTCCTCTCCGCTTCTGTGACAGCACCCGAGCCACCTTCAGCAAGAGTCAGATAAGTGCTTGAAGCATGGGCTCGGTGCTCCTGATTCTAATCTAATTTAAATTACTTTTATACCTTGACTTTGACTTGACTTGACTCTGACACAGACAATCCGCTTTGCACAAACCAACCTTCAGCATGAAATTGTGACCATATCCAGGAATTGTGACTTGTTCTCTGGTGCCTCCTTACCTCACCACCATTGCCAGGGCTTTGGGTCCGCGTTCGCTGCTTGTCTCCCTCCTGCCGCCGCCATTCCAACGCGGCCGCTGCTTGGAGGGGGACTACATCCCCCAGCATCCCTAGCGGTGGAAGAGGAAGCCGCTTCCTGCAGTCTCGCGCCTGGAGGCGCATAAATAATAGCTGGGCTACCGCCTCGCGGGCCCGTTTAAGCCCGTTAAAGACCGGGTAAGACTGGACTGGGCCCCCCCTCTTATATTTTCTTAAAGATCTACTGCCCTGCCACTTGCTATATTCCCTTCAACTGCTGAACTGTAATCTGCTAACTGTTTGGATTTGCTTCCTGGCTGTCCACATTGTTGTATCCTTGACATGATGACTAGGGGTAGTAGGAGCAAAACTACACATGGGGCAGTGCACGCATCTGGCCCAATCGATCAATATATTACTAGGGCAAACGAAGCGATTAATCAAGGTATTTCACTCTTGGAGCGTAGGGTTTCCCAGGATTTGGCTTTAGCAAGGCGATCTTCTAGAGGCCCTTTGGCACTAGCCAAGACACCCACAATCCCAAGGGATATTAGGCCCCTAATTGAAGTTCAGGCTGAAACTCATGGTGTGCCAAATATGGTTGATCTTTCGGCATCTCTGGCTTTCTCGGACATGCAATCAAGTGAGGCACTTGAGAGGACGCCTGAACTTTTTATGAGCCCAAGGCAGGAGGTCCCCATTATCGATCACTCAAGGGGAAAGAGGGAGGGTGCCATCCCAAAACGGAAGAAGCCTAGGGAAGGGAAAAAATGTAAACGCAAACCCAATAAAAAAAACACCACTAGTCGGACGCAAAGCAAAAGTGCATTTACACAGAGTGGCTCAACCAACATAGCTACGGATATAGCAGCCCCCTCCTCGAATCCAATCGTTCCCAGTGAGCTTGTTAGTTTGGGTGAGGGATGCAAAGTCTGTGAGGCTAATAACCTACTTCTATCTAGATTAGGAGAACTTATTAAAGTTTATATGCAACCCATAGAACTATCTCTTTCTAATATTGAAAAACAGATAGCCTCTATGAATGCATCTCCTAAGGCACAGACGGGTGCTGGGTTGGCTAAACCTGGGGAGCCGAAAGCAACTATTTCAACTCTAAGGTCGGAGCGGATAGTGTCGAAAGCACCCTTCAATGAACCGAATACAAAATCTAAGCCACTGCCAGCTGCATTGAAGAAGGTTGTAGAGCCATCTAAATCCCCAGTCCCTGCTGAAATTACGAAAAATATACCACCTAAACCATCAGAGCCAGCGTATAATAACGACAAAAATAGGGGTGAGAGTGGGCACCACATACATTTACCAGTAGAAGCAGACCCATATGTTGTGATTATGACCGGTGTTCCCGAGTTAAGGCCAAACACAGATGAACCAACGTGGTCCTTAAAAAATAAGGTACAGTATTGGCTGACTACCAATAGACCGCTCCCACCTTTATGCGGTAGTAGGATCCTAATGGTGCGTAGGGTGCCCTGGTTAGGAAGCGAGAAGAAAACGACTCGGGGGAACTGTGTCATAGTTAATTTTGACGACCCGCGTACGGCTGATTATATTTGCCGTCGCGGTATGTGGGCCAAGTATGATGGAATAGAGATGAGAAGGCTCTCCTTCTTCTATCCCCCTACAAATTGTTGCGCTGTTACCCCTGATAGGAGCAGGCCGCAAATAAGTAACTGGAATAAAAGAAGGGAGTGGGATGATTGGCCAGGCCACGAGGGTAGAGATACAGCTTCTTCTGTAGGTTGGAGAGGCATACCACTTGCCAATAGATTCAGCTGCCTAGAAGCAGTGGATTGACCATCATCGTGCACAGGATATGGCCCTGAGGGTACTGAACATACCAGTTCCAAACCATCTCAATCTTCAGATAGCTCTATGTCTGAAAAAAGCATAGGCACTAACCATATTACTCCAACCCTGAAGACAATCGATCGAGAAATCTTGCAGGCCCCTGCCCCATGCCCTTGCCCCACTCCTGTATCAGGGCTTAGTATTGTACTGCCTATGTCCTCCACTGATTTTACGTCCCCCGTTGCATCCATGCCCTCTATTGAATGCCCAAGTTCCCAAAGAAATGATGCTCATGATTTTTTGGGCACTTTAAAGATCTTAAGCTGGAACCTAGCAGGCATCCATAGGAAATTATGTTTACCAGAGTGGAATGCCTTAGTGGAGGCACATATGATCTGTTTATTCCAGGAGACCTGGAGTACAGAACCACTTTATCGGGTGGGATATGTTACCCACTTTGTCCCTGCAGTACTTCCCAGAAATGGGAAGGGTCGTCCCTCGGGAGGCCTACTCATTTGGGTAAGCATTGCCTTGAATTGCCGCATAGAACCAAAACAAATTAACTGCCCTGATATTTTAGGAATCTCCTTGAGAGGTCCCCAAAGGGGACCTACCCTTGACTTGTTAAATGTATATTCCAGAGGTACTAAACATGGCTCTATGTCCCCGACAGTGTCTATTCTTGAAGCGGAATTTAGAGAAAACTCAGCTGGAGCTCAAGTCTTGGTTGCGGGAGACTTTAATTGTACTTATGAGCCTCTCACATCAGATGATATTCTTGACCCGGGTGAGGATGATGCTAGATGGGGTATCCCAATTCTAACCATTCCCCCGATCAAAAAATGGTCTCAAACTGCGATCCAGCTGAATGCCCTAACGTTGGAGTTTGGTCTAAGAGCTACCAACGGCCGTACAAGATCAGACCCCACGGGCGCGGCCACATTCAATAGAGCTAACCATACCTCGAGGATTGATTATATCATGCTAGATTTTTTCCTTTGGGGCTTGGTTCAGGATATGGTAGTCCTGCCTACCGTTGAAAGCGACCACAATTCGCTCTCCTTGTCCCTCAAGAATCCTTGGCCCAATGAAATGATTAAAACATCCCCTAAGCTAGCTCATAAAATCTCTGTCTCCTCCTGCGGAAGACGATTGAAGTGGAATTTGGTTTCAGGGGACGAAACCAAACTTAACACTATCAATGCATTGCTTATTGCCTCACAAATGGAGTTGGATATCATCGACCCGGCCCCTCCAATTTCTGGAAGGGTCACATCCATTTTTGAGGGAACCCTTAGGACTATTGGGAATGTATTTTTGAAAAAGGAGCGTGTGGGCAAGAATATGGCAATCCGTAACCCTAGGGGTAAGCATTATTGGTATACATCTGCTTGTAGGCACGCAAAAACGCTTTTGATTAGGGCCATCAAAAGTAAATCCCAAGTAGCGATACAGGGAGCTAGGAATAATTATAAGGAAACCCTGGCAAGTGCAAGAAAGGAGTGGGAACAAGAGTATTGGTGTACCTTAAAAGAGGCAAGCTTAGGGAAAGATTCAAGGCGCTTCTGGGACACAATTAGAGCCAAAAGTAGACCTGATAGCGACCTTATAACATGTAATATCACCAGTCAAGCGTGGGTCAAACACTTCTCTAAATTGTATACTCACCAAACTGGTGATATTGCTATAGCTACTTCTAATGATGAACAGGCCTGGGAGGTGGCCCTAGTAAATCCCGACCTTCCAACAAAGAGAGTAGACCATGCAACTGGCACCTTATGTACTATCACGTCCCTTAAAGATTGGGAGGCAGATTTGGCAGATCCCGTTTTGTCTATTAAAGAAGTGGAGTATGCAATCAGCACCATCAGGCCCCAAAAAGCAGCTGGCCCAGATGGCATCCCTGGGGATCTGCTACGCTCAGATATTCCGAAACGGGGTAAATTTATCCATTGCCTGCTTAATGCCATCTATAGGGGTGCACCTATTCCCGCATCTTGGAAAGGGGAGGAGGTTGTCCCTATTTTTAAAAAGGGGGCTAGGGACGACCCGTCCAACTATAGACCTATAAGCCTGCTGGACATAACCCAAAACGTGGTCGGGAAGGTGTTGTTGGTCAGATTACTACAATGGATCGGTGAAAACAACATCCTTTCCGACTACCAGGCAGGCTTCAGAGTAGGGACTGGCACAATTGAACAAGCATTTAGATTGTTGCTAGTGTACTGGAATGTGGTGGTCCTGGGCAAGGGCAGTCTCTATCTCGTATTTATCGATTTAAAGACTGCCTTTGACCTAGTTCCAAGGGAGACTCTTTGGAGAGTTCTCGCTGACATGGGGGTACCCCACTACATACTATTGCTAATTGTAAGGATGCATGAAAACACCTTTGCCCAGATTAGATGGGGCAGGGACGGAGAGAAAACTAGCAGAATCCCGGTAGAGAGAGGGGTTTGCCAGGGATGTGTTCTAGCTCCCACCCTCTTTTCTTTATACGTCAACGGTGTGGTCGAGCATCTGCTGAAAGATCCTTCAGACGAACCATCCCTGGCGGGGGAACGTATCCCTACCCTCCTCTTCGCGGATGATACACTCTTACTCTCCAAATCCCCAATGGGCCTCCAAAAATTACTAAACAACTTCCAGCTTTTTTGCGTAGAACGGGGCCTGGTAATCAACACTGATAAAACGAAATATCTTGTGATGAACCCCCCTAAAAAACCCGTGCGCCCTCCGAGGTTGAATGCCGTACCTTTGGGGAGGGTGGATGTGTTCGATTACCTAGGGATCCGCTTATCTCATAATATGCAGTGGGCTCCTCATCTATGCAAGATGCTGCTAACCCACAAGAGGGTAACAGGGGCTCTTTTGAAGGAGCAGCGCTCCTGTGCAATCAGACCTATAGCCCCTGTTATCGAAATCTATGCAGCAAGAGGAGTAAGCTCCGCTCTTTATGGGGCTGAGCTGTGGGGCTCATGCAATACTAGTGAGCTGTCAAGTTCTGAGAGGAAGTTCTGTAGGGCCATAATGTCACTTCCCCAAGGTACTCCTATGACTCCATTAATGCTTGATTTAGGTTGTCGTCCAATTGGTGATCTGGCGAAATTTCGCCCCCTACTATTATGGGCACGGTTGTGGCGAGTCGCGGAGCTAGCTAAATATGCTAAAGGCCTCTCCGAAGTTATGTCACTTCCCGGGTGGCATAGGATAAAATGGTTGAGAGACATGAAAGCCCTCCTGTGCAATCTGGGGCTAAGTACAGCATGGGAAAATAGGTCTTCCCTTCCGAAAGCAACACTTAAGTCTTTATACTGGAACTGGATTGCGACCCAACGGAACACTAACTGCACATTGGGCAGATTAACGGAGGACTTTCTGAAATTCAAGGACTTGCCGATCCGGGAATTATATCTTGATATCATAGAGAGACCTTTTGATAGGACCCTCTACTTTAAATTTAGGTCCGGGACTCTACCACTTCATGCTTTTACATCTCGGTGGAAACCCCCAGCCCAGAGCATAGAATTTTGCCCTTTTGGCATAGCTAGACAAGAGTCTGTGGCGCATTTTTTATTTGAATGCCAGGAGTATGTACACCCAAGAAGAAGATGGCTTAAGCAATTGTGTCGTTCGTTAGGAACCAGGCATCACGCTGAGGCGCTACGCATTTTAATGTCAGACTCTCGCCCTTTGTATGCTTGTGCCCTTTCAAATTTTTTATCATGGGCATGGTCCATTAGAAGCAAAAGGCTTAAAGAAATTGTTTAATCTGTTCTTAATACCTATTTATGATGTGCTTCTTTCTTTTATTGTAAAAATTGGTTTTTAAGGTTAAACAAAATCAAATTCTTTAACTGTGAAGCTTTTATGATATGTTTTTATCGAAATAAAGTCTTTGACTTGACTTATAAAAACTGAAAATGTGTAACATTTATATATATTGTGCAAATGTGACTATGCTCCCTTGTTGCTGTATGTTCTTGTTTAATTGAAAATGCCAATATAAACAATAGAAAAAAGTTTGAGTACAATCCTAAACTTAGGGCACAGGCTCTTTTACAGTTTCCACAAATAGCCTCACATACAATGTGGACTAACTACATTGGAACCTGAATGGATTTAGAGATTCAAAAGGTAAATTGATAAAAGCAAAACAGGAAGGTGGCTGTTCTACACTAATCTGACTGTGCAGCTGATTCAGCTCTGAAGACAACAGTGCAAACTTTAAACTGGCTGCTGTAAATCTGTTGCAAAGATCAATGCAGACATAATGGAGGAACTACAAGCAACACTGAAGGGGAAAAGCCTTCTAATGGTTTCCCTTCCAAATATTCTTATACCCTCACCAAAGAAAATGTTCCTATGGTTTTTATATTTGGGGTTAGAGGCAAGCATATAGCTAATGATAATGCTTGATTAGATCTGAGTAGGGGAAAACATGAAGGGTTAGCTTCAGATCATGCTGGAATCAGTGCCACTGAGTCAACGATACAGCAATAATACTGGTGGCCTTCTTTACCACAGACAACAAAATAATATGTGCAGGAATGTAATGTTTGCCTACAAATGGAGTATCTACTGATAAATAACCAGCGCCCACACTCCTCACGATATCCGACAAATCCTTTGATGTTGTTTCTCGTGATTCTTTTTGCCCAATATCAAGTAAGTTAATTTAAGTGCAAATTGGTTGTGGTTGATTCTTGCTCTAGATTATTTTGGATGTGGCCACAAAAGATTGCCATTACTCAAACAATTATAAAGACTTGCAGTGCCTAGAAGCACTGGGAGCAGTTCATACTTTTCATTCAGACAGTGCTACTGCTTAAGGATGCTATGTCTGCTCACGGCCGTGACTCCTACATTTCCTCCCTTTCTGCCAGAATTGAATGGTGGGTCAAGAGAGCCACAGTAAATCAGCAGCTAAAGCAAGTCATAACTGGTAGTGTACTGGACTCAGGATTGTTGTTATTTCATAACTTGTATAGGGTTCAGCGAGCACTCAACGACTTACCTAGAGGAGCATGAAGCAGGGCCAAACCCCTTACCATATGCTTTTTGAAGTTCCAATGTATGCATCTGACATTGATCTTCCTGGAAGAAAGGCAGTCTGAAATTGATTCATCTGACCCTATTTAATGACTGAGGGCCTGATTTGGTGTTTGGTGAAAAGATTACTCTGCCACAGATGTGAAGAATATACAACCTGCCTTAATACAAGTTCATTATATCCTATGGCACTTGTAATAAGATGGGCAAAATATCCGCCATGTTTGGGACAGAGTAACCCATGAGCCAAACCCTAAAGCAAGCCCTTAATGTGTTACAGAATATCTAAGTGTTTTCCACTATAAAAGATTCGGACTGGTGATAACGGTGCTGATAGGTGGCTTCCCAAAGTAAAGGAGCCAGTTCAGGGACACATTCCTGACATGCACGTCTATGCACCATCTTACAGACCACTTGTTCCAGTTCTTGAGGTAGAAGGCACACACACTATAATGCTACTGCCATTCCCTAGTGCGAAGAAAAACAGGAATGTGTTGATAGACCACATTAACCTGTGGTTCAGAAATTGTAACCACAATCGTCTTCTCCCAAAGCAATAGGAACGGTCATGCTATCAGCATCACTGTGAATCCTTTGCTCAATGGTGGTCTTTTGGAAAAGGTGTCTTATCAAATTTCGGGCCTTACAGAAATTATTCCAATTCCTTATGTTTTGAGGAGCTCATTGGATTAACACTGCTACTACAGGTCCTTTTGCAAGTTCATGGCACATCAGTGCTGTTAACTGATGACTGACTTAAGATTGTATGCGTCATTGGACAATGAATAGCCATATCTTGTTGCAGATAACCTACAGGAGCTATTCTGTTTCAATCATTAAGGACTCCACTACATTGATCGATCAAGCAAAAGTATACAATGTTACACAATGGGAGTATTGCTGCATCTCACCAAATAGTCCTAACATTTTTTCAGAAAAGATGTTTGTATTTTAATAATGATGATAGATCATACCTATCTACATGTTATTATTTCCCATGAGTCTGAAAAGTTTAAAAAGATTTTGGTTATAGATTTATATTCACCACAATTTATTGATTAATTTCTAGAATAAAGTTATGTGAACTGGAAGGAAAATATCAATAAAATAGTGTTTGGGGTTGGTTCAGTTCGGGCGACAGATGCTTCTGGTTTTGAAGTGTAGGGTGGGGGGTGGGGGGTTGGGGTTTGGGGTTCGTTTGGGGTCTTTTTTGCCGAGACTGTTCTGTTTGGGTTTGGGTTGTTACTTGCTGAGCCTTTCACACAGCGCTGCGCGGCGCCCGGCGTCGTGCCCCCGCATTCAGCTCCACCTGTGCGCTCCACTGCCGCTCACCTTTTGCCACCGTCCGCTCGCTTCCCCGGGTGGGAGTTCTGTGCCCCCTCTGCTGGCGTCCGGATCCAGGGGTGTCCCCCCGGCGCTCCCTGCCTGCCCCCGTCCCGACACGCTCCATTCCCACTGCTGCCATGGCTGATTTAGCTCCCAAGGCCCAGGTGCGCATCCTGTCCTGGAATGTGAATGGCCTGCTGGACCGGCTCAAGCGCACTGCCGTCCTCAAATACGCCCAGCGCGCGGGAGCAGACGTGATCCTGCTTCAGGAAACCCACCTCCTCGGTGAGAACTGTCCCTTTCTGGCGCGCTTCGGATATGATCGAGTGTGGCACTCCGGGTTCTCGCGCGGGTCGCGGGGGGCTGCGGTCCTCCTACGCCGTTCCTTCCCCTTTGTGTTGGCCCGGGTGGTCCTTGACTCCCAGGGGAGGGGTGTTGCGGTTGGTGGCACGCTTGAGGGCCGACCGCTCAGTCTCGTATCACTATATGTGCCACCCGCGGGGTTGTCCTCGACCTTATCTCTGACCGCATCCTGGCTAGCGACTTTTCCACCAGGCACCGTTGTTCTCGGAGGGGACTTTAACGCCGTCTCGGCCCCACGCCTTGACTCTTCGGGTCCGGTCTCCGACACCCGCGCGGCGCAGGCGAAGCGGCTGGCGGGGTGGGCGGAGGCACAGGGCCTCTGTGACGCGTGGCGGCTCTGGCACCCACACACACGACAATATACCCATACCTCGGCCGCCCACCACACTCAGGCACGCATAGATGCGATCTTTGTCCCCCCGGCCGATTGTCTGGGTATCCAAGACGTCCGTATCCTTCCTCGGGGGATATCCGACCATTCTCCGCTTTTGCTGGGATTGGGCCCTCCGCCCCACGGGGCTCGCCAAATGTGGCGCTTTAATGCGTGGTTCCTGCAGGACAAGATGCTCCGTAGGGAAGTGGGATCCGCGCTGGCACTCTACTTTGGCGACAATGACGGATCGGTCTCCTCGGCGGGCACCCTCTGGGAGGCATGCAAGGCCACGGTTAGGGGGGTTGCTAAGGCACAGGTGGTGAAACATCGCCTGGCGCAGCAACAGCGGCTCACGGCCTGCGAGGCTCAGGCGCTGCGCCTGGAGCAATCCGTCGCGGACTCTGGCGACCCGGCCGGGACCCGGCAGCTACAGCTCCTACGTGAGGAGATTCGTCAGCTGTCGCTTGACGCGGCCAAGCTCCTTTGGCAATCCTCGCTGGCGCGGGTATACGGCTGGGGCGACAAAAATGGGGCGCTCCTGCACCGGCTGGCCACTTACCCCAGGGCATCGCGCATCATCCCGGCGGTGACCGACTCGGGTGGCACGCTTCAGTCCTCGTCTGTGGCCATAGCGGACGCGTTCGCTCAGTACTACTCACAACTCTACCGGGCGCGGGCATCGGATCTGTCTTTGGCTTCGTTGCTCGCCGCGGGTGAGTTAGGCCTTCCCCGGTTGCGGCAGAGCGATTGGGAAAGTCTGGAAGCTCCCATCTCTGCTGAGGAGATTGGGGACGCGATAGGGCGCGCGTCCGCCGGGAAGACCCCAGGTCCGGACGGGTTCCCTCAGGAGTTTTATGCCACCTACAAGGAGCACTTGGTTCCACGGCTGAGTGCCCTGTACGCGGAGGCGGTTGAGAGAGGCTCCTTCCCCCCGGAGGCCGACATGGCCACGATTGTGGTCCTACCTAAGTCCACTCCGCCGCCCAGTGATAGGTCGGCCTACCGGCCGATCTCGCTGATCAACACCGATATCAAACTGTATGCCACGGTCCTGGCCCAGCGGCTCCGGCCCCTCCTGTCGTGTCTAGTGCATCCGGATCAATGCGGCTTCATGCCGGATCCGGGCTCGCGCCATTGCCTCCGCCGCCTCCACGTGGCTCTGGCACACCGCCACCATATATCCCCCTACCTCACTCTCCTGCTTGCCGACTTCGAGAAAGCCTTCGATTCGGTGGGGTGGTCCTACATATTCGACGTCTTGGCCCACATGGGTTTCGGTCCCAAGTTTGTTGGGATGGTGCCGGTTCTGTACGCGCGCCCTCGCGCCAGAGTGCTGGTTAATGGTGCGCTGTCAAGAGCGTTCCGGATCGGCCGGGGTACACGGCAGGGGTGCCCGCTCTCACCCCTCCTTTTTGCGCTCGCAATGGAGCCCCTTGCGGCCCTCATCAGATCGGACCCTCTCATTCGGGGATGGGAGTGGCCGGGCCTCGAGGCGGACAAGATCGCCCTTTACGCGGACGACGTTCTGCTGTACCTTGGTGACCCGGCGCGCTCGGGCCCCCGGGCTCTCTACATCTTAGGCCGCTTTGCCCGCGCCTCTGGCCTCCGCCTCAACTCGCACAAGTCAGTCCTCGTACCTCTTCACCCCTCTCGAGAATGCTTTGATTGGCAGACCACGATTCCCCTCCGCAGGCTGTCTTTCAAATACCTGGGCATCTGGGTCTCCCTCCTCCCGGAATTGAGCTGGGCGCTCAACGTGGCCCCTTTGGTCAAAAAAGCCAAAGCGGACCTCACTCGGTGGCACTCGCTCCCGCTGAACCCGCTGGGGAGGGTGGCGCTCTATAAAATGATGATCCTCCCTCGGTTTCTGTATGTATTGCAGAACACTCCGGTGTCCTTTCCGAGGTCGTGGTTTCGCGAGTTGGACGGGACGGCCACCAGGTTCCTATGGGGTGGTGGTAGGCCACGGTTGGCTTTGCCGCTCTGCCGCCTCCCCACCTTTGACGGGGGGCTTGGCATGACTAACCTCTATCTTTATTACCTGGCCACCCGGCTTCTAGTCATTCACGACTGGTTTGGGGGGGATGGTCCGATCCGGCCTACAGGGTGGAACTGGAGGCCCTGGGTCTCTCCAATGTTCAAGACCACATGTATGGCGCCCCTATCCCTGCCTCATGCCCGGACATCACCAGGGCGGTTTTCCTGGCCTGGCGGGCCGCGCTCCGCCACACCGGGTGGACCGGGACGTTGACGCGCGCCACCCCTCTCTGGCATGGGACATGGTTGCGGGAGGTTGCGGGGTTGGAGGGTTTTGAGCCGTGGGATTTGCTTGGCATCTCCCAGCTGGGGGATGTATGGCGGGGGAGTCGCATGTGCTCCTATTCAGAACTACAGACGCGCTTTTCCCTCCACCCATCCCAATTCTACAGGTACCTTCAATTGCGACACGCCATACGGGTACACACCCCGCTGGACATCCGGCTGCCGGATCATAGCCCCCCGGAGGCTCAGGTTGTGCTGGGTAACCTGGGAAGGGAAAGCATATCCAGGATATATCGCTCCCTTGTTAACAATACCCCTGTACCCCAGGAGGGTCTGAAGGAGCGCTGGGAGGAATGGGTGGGTCCCTTGAATGAGATCGACTGGAGGGACGGCCTTATGGCTCCCAGGCTGGTGACGGCTTCCGCCAAACTGCGGCTCATTCAAATCTATTATCTTCATACGGCCTACCTTACTCCAGCGCGCATGCGCAGCGCGGGTCTTTCCACCGACGCCGCTTGCCCCTGTTGTAGCTTTGAACCGGCCGACTTCATTCACATGGTATGGTCCTGTCCAGAATTGGAGGGGTACTGGCGTGGCATCGAGGCTGACTTGACGGAGGTCCTGGGGTGGGAGGTACCGCACGACCCCAAACACATCCTACTGGGCATCACTGATGGCCTGGATGGCACGCGCGCTGAAAAAGTGTTTCTTATGACAGCGTTAATGGTGGCAAAGAGGGACATTGCGGCAGCCTGGAAACAGCCGCAGCCGGCCAGTCTGACAAGGTGGAGTGCGGGAGTGGACTGGTGTGCGGCGCAGGAGCGGACTCTGTACCAAGCTCGGGGCTGCCATAAAAAGTATCGTAGGGTTTGGGGGAAATGGTTAGGAAATGTATTATGATTTGGCGGGGCGGGGTGGGGGCGGGGGGGGGAGGTGGTCCGGGGGGGGCGGAGAGGGGGAATGCTTCCCAGATGGGAGGAATGTATGTGGCTGGTCTGAAAGGCTCATTGCTTTTGTTGCACAAGAAAACAATAAAAACTTGTTTATCAGAAAAAAAATAGTGTTTGGGAAACCAATTAGCAAATTCAGAGAACTGATACTTTGTTCAGAGTACGTATGAATCAGAGAGATATTTTTAAGTTAAACTGAGCATCAATCAACCTGCATGACTTTTGCTTCTCAGTTTTTAAGACACCATCAATTGTGAAAAATAATTTGACTCATTTGAACTAAATGAAACAGCTTAGAATGGAACACACAATATAATATTGTTTGGTTCAGATGGGATAGCCCTATGAGCAACAGATTCTGATATGTGTATATACAGGTTTCTGACTATAGCTACAGGTTCACTAGTAAATAGACCAGTTTCTAGGTATAATACATTTTCCCCATGACAGTGAATATCTGAACTGTAGGAAAGTTGTCTCAGAGGTGGCTGACAATATCTAGCCTGAAAGTTGTAATAATTATATGTTGAAAATAAGTGAGGATATGGATTACCGTGATTTTCTTTTAGAACCACATCCTGTAAAGAATAAAAGGTTTATATCTACCCTAATCTATTTAGCTATACAAGATAAACAGACATAGTTAGAGCGAGAAGAGGCAGAAAGGACCAGTGAAGGTGAAGGTTAATGATGCAAAGGAAATTTAAAAGTTATTGATACTGGCTATCAAACTCTACCTGCTTTATATCTTTCAAAAGAAAACTTAAACTCATTGAAAATTGAGCAAGTTTAAATTCCTACACTAGCACTACCAACACTCAAAATTCACAAAGTACCCTGATGATTGATCAACTAAACATCAATCTTTCTTCCTATAGTCTTCTCTCGACCAAACAGATAGAGATCATGCATTTTTCTATCTCTGAAGATCCATATCTCATGTGGCAGCTGCATGGAGTAATTTCTTTGCCAATAACTGCTTTTTGTTTCATTTCAGAAATATACATCTCTTGTAGTATAAATGAATACACAATACAATTCTACAACCCAATGTCAAGTTTCAGGGCCAAAGCAGGCAGTAGAGAGAAAGAGGTATCTCTGCAGATGAGACTTTTGTTCTTAAAACAGCCTATTCTGCAGCTGAGATTCGATGGCTTTTGCAAACTCATTACACATTTGTTTAAACTATTAGATCTGGCTTCAAATCTATTTCAAATAATTCCTTCCTTTGTGGTTCTTTGTTTTGAAGCCTGTTTGGCGGATGTTAAAAATGGGGGTCTCTAGTTGGCAGGTTGTTACCCTGTCCAAATAGGGACCCTTCTTCCTAGTCAGGATAAGAGGGATACACTTCTAAAATAAACCCTGCTCACCCCCTTGGTAGCTTGGCACGAGCAGTCAGGCTTATCTCAGAGGCAGTGTGTGAAGCATTTGCACAGTGATACAGTGAAAACACAACAAAAAGAGATCACACCAGTCCCAGAAATATCAATAATCAAAAAGAGACTTAAAATACAGTTAATTGAACTTGATAGCTCCGTCCAGGGCTATCACGGCATCGCGAACAACAAATCCAAACAGTTCTGGCTGATCGTGGCATCAGGGAGACCGGTAAAACAGTACTTTCTGAAATGTAGGGCGTTGGTGACCTCTCGTTGAGCTCCGAAGAGCTGGCGTCCGCAGGCGTTGGTTCCGAAAATCAGTGCAGGAGTTGTCGGGCCCTTGAAGTCACACGCATTGCAGATCGAAGTTCTCGCGTTTGAAGTCAGGAGCGCCGCTGTCGGCAGGCGTTGGGGCTGCGGTGTCAAGTACAGTGGTGCGTAATGCAGTTCCCCTCAGATTGCGGGCAAACATCGGCTTGGTGAAGGTCGTCCAGCGGCTTCGGTGAGACCAGGGCAGCCGTGCAAAGTGATGTGGTGCTTGTCGCGGTGCTGGCAGGTCAATGTGCAAGCAGTGTCCTCGTCGTTGCTTAAGCACTGTCGTTGGCTGACGAACTGAAGTCGGTGGCACCGACGTTGGTAGGCCAAGACGGCGGTATGGGGGTGATGCATCATGTAACTTATGAGCAGAGTCCTTAAACCACTGTGCAGGCAGTAGCATCGATGTCAGCGTGAAGCGTGGTCGTCGGGGATATCAGGGCGGCTGCGTGAAGTGAGGCAGTGCGAAGTGCGGTACCCACAGGTCACGATGCAAGCAGAGGCTCTGTGGCAGCGTCAGACGGCGTCATCGGTGAGACCAAGGTTGCAGTGCGGAGTGTGGCTGTGCCCTCTGCGGTGCCTTCAGGACACGGAGCCGGCAGCTGCATCAGTGACAGCATCATGTTGATTTTTCTTCTGTTGCAGCACAAAACACACAGTTCCCAGTGTTGGTAGCAGTCACTGCAGTGGCAAGTCTGAGAATCATTTTAAGGGCTGCTTCTGTGGGTGGCACAACCAGTGCTGCAGGCCCACTATCAGCATTTGATTTACAGGCCCTGGGAACACACTGTGCACTGTACTAGGGACTTAACAGTAAATCAAATAAGCCAACCATGGAAACACTAATCCAGAAAAACAAGTTACATGGAGAGCAAATGCACTTCAGCACTACATAGCAGTGGTAAAGTGTCCAGAATCCCAAAACAACAAAAACAGGGTCAACAACGGGAAGCCAAAAAGTCTGGGAGTAAACTCGCTGAAAAAGCCATGTCTAACAGCGGAATATCAACATTCTCATGTTAGGGTGCACCCTTTTCATTTCTGTTTTGCTAAAGCAATCAATATCAATATGAATAGCAACATACCCTATCCAACTGAATACCAATGTTACACAGCTATTGCATGCTATTGTGGAGGAAAACTGCTTGCTTAGCTCAGTGCACATTAGACTATATGTTTCTGAAAACTTCAACATCCTCAAGAGACCTATGTTTCAATACTTGAACTATTTTGAATTTGTCCAATTGAAAATTCTGGTGGCACAACAATCTGTGTTCCCTATGGATTACTGGGAACTACCTTGATCTATCAGGGAGCAGCAGGTGTTTTACAGTGCAGTGCAACTGCCCATTGTCAAAGCTGCTTCCTTTCAATCTTCACTTGTGCTGACACATGTGGCGACTTATGTTGGGCTGACAATTTCACAATGTTCGGATGCATTCAGTATCATTTATGAAGTGATCCAACTGCTATGGCTGTACCTCTGTATCTGCCTTTAGTACCATATTCACCTGTGGCTTCAACAGCTTCTATCTTCAATCATATCCTGACTTCATTGTCCAAAGTTGGTGAATATCGGTATAACTGCAATTAGTCTCAACATCTCTGACTTTCCGGCTGCAAGTAATACTTGTTGTACATCACTGTCTTCACCGATGGATTCTCTCTGCAGATTTGAATGTTTCTATTTTGTTTTCAGAGTGAAATTCTCAATCCAACAAGAGAAAGACAGTCACAATCAGTAGCTTCTACTATTTGTCTTTAGAGAAGTCTTAAGCCATCTTTTGACTTTTATTTGCATATTTTTATTGAGTTTTATATGAGGATTTACTCAATAGCTGTAACCAAGACATTATAAAAGGAAAAACAGAAAAAAGAAGACAAATTGTAGCACAATGTTCCATACTGACTGTTTCATAACACGTTATTACACTTATCCCATTTTCAAGGCAGATGTCTAAGGATGCACCAGTGTATAGTGCAGCAGTGGTATCCATACTTCCCACTAGAATACGCTCTCACTCTTCCCTTGAGCAGAAGCTTAACTTGTTTGTGGCAGAAGGTGCTGCAGGCTGACAGCCAACGTGCTATCCCCAGCTTGGAAAAGGGTTGATCCATTCCTGACTGGTTGAAGGACAGAAACCGTATGTCCTTTGTTTTGTCAATTAGAAATTGAATATATCTGCATACATCTAGTGAGTGTAATGATTTTAATGCTAATGATGTGGGATCAGAGAAGAATGTCAGTAGAGACTTTAGGTATAAATTTAGGGTTTGTCCATAAAATAACTTTGGTCCTTGTGATTCACCTGCATCTCTCCTACCCCCTTGCTGATATAATCGGTAGAAGAAAAGCTGAACTTTAGCAGTGCCTTGTGGATTGTCTCAAAAGAAGGTAGCATTAGCTGGATCATGACAGTGTTCAGGTGCTGGTGGGTATTATATAGGCGGAAATGCTGTACGAGATCGTTTCATTAACTGTTTTATGATTTTTTGACAGAACAGAGTAGATGAGTTGTCTCCTGATGGGCTCGTATTGATTAGTATTTGAGACTGCTCTTGGCTAGTTCCAAAATATAGAAGCATTTTATAAGGTAGGATCTGGAGTGGGAGAAATCCTTTGCTTATACACCAGAAACAAAATCACTTCCACTTGGTGTTGACTGGCAGCCTTGCATGTACTAGGATGTTTCCACATTCCATGAGCAGATCCAAGTGACCAAACTCAAAGTGGTCAGGTGCAATGTTGTCAGGCTCAATAACTTGAGGTAGTGATGGAGTATCTCCCCCTTGTGTCTGAAGAGGAGCCTGAAGTATGGTTTCAGTGGCATCACTGGACATGTGGACAGCTGAAGGATTTTGTTGCATCAGTATTGGCGTGGCCACGCTGTGCAGATAAGAATCAGGGTTCAGTGACCCGCCTTACACTTCCTCAGAACCCTAGGCATAAGCAGAATGATAGAAGGGCGTATGCAAAATTGTTGGACCATTTGATCAAAATTGCATTGCCAATTGTTCCCGGTTGCCATAATCAGATGCTGTGTAGCACCAGCATTTCTTGTTGCCCTGGGTGGTGAACAAATCCAATGTGGGGTTGCCCCACTTCTGGATGACGTAGTCGACTGGGCTCCTGGTGGAGTTCTCATTCCTGACAGTGTGACAGTGTTCAACTGAGTGCACCTGCTTTTTCATTGTGGCACCCTGGTTGGTGTTCTACAGTAATATCAACTTGATGAGAAGAGGCCGAGTTTCCACAGCTGTTGTGCCTCTTCCAAGGGAGGTCAAATCTTGTTCCCCCTTCCTTTGCAATGTAAAATATTGACCTTTAATTGTCCACCCTTATGAGGACTGGTTGAACTGCTAGTCTTGGGAGGAATGCTAGTAGGCCTAGTCATATGGCCCGAAGCTCCAGGACATTGATATGGAGCATCTGCTCTGCGTCTGACCATAGTACTCTGGTCAACAGCTCTTGCATGTGAACTCCCCAGATGTTCATGGATGTATCCATTGTCAGCACCACTGTGACTGATGCAAGATGGAAAGAGAGGCCCACATTGAGATTTGCAAGGAATCTCCACCATAGCAGCACCTGCTTCATCTGTCCTGTAACTTCAATTGTGTTGTCCCATAAGCCATCTATTTGTTTCCATTGATTGTCCAGCTCTTGTTGGACAGGTCTCATTCAGAGCTTGCAAAGGGGTGAAAGGCCTATGCAGGATGACATCAGGACAAGCAGAGACTTGTACTGCCTCACTGTGACTGTTTGTCTGGTGGTGAAGTCCTTTGCCATGACTTGAAGCTTCCTAGCTCTGTCATGCAGGGAAAAGCCTTTCCCATTTCTGTGTCTGGTATGTCTTCCCACAAACTGGAGTTTCAGTTTTGGTTCCATAAAGGATTTGTCAATGTTTAGCATCAGTCCCAACCTGTGGAACAGACTGATTCAGGAGGTCATTGAAATTTTTGACTCTTCCCTTGTTGGAACCTTGATGAGCCTATCGTCCAAGTATGGGTAAACCTGGTGACCTTGTCCTCTGAGGAAGCTACAACTGGCACTACGCATTTGGCAAATATAGAAGGTGCTGATCTAAGGTCAAAGGGAAGCACCTTGAATTGGTACTGCTGCTCTGCCACTGAAAAGCAGAGGTACTTCCTGTGCTTCTGGTGAATAGGGATATGGAAATACATATCTTGAAGATCTAGGGAGGTGAGGTAATCTCATTCATGGATCACCATCTTGGAGCATAATCATGCAACTTGTTCTCTGAGGTCTAGAATCGGCCTCAACTGTCCAGTATTATTCTATGTTAAGAAGAAGCTGGAGTAAAAACCCTGGTTTCTCTGGCTGAGGAAAATTTGCTTTTGTAGCTCCCTCATTAAAGATGATGATCTTACTTGGGCAGGCAGATAGGTGGTTTTGTAGAAACTCCAACATATGTTGTTAGTGTAAAATCTGATTCACCTATCAGTCTGAAGTTATGGCTTGCTATGCAGGGCAAACAAGGAATTTCTCTCCCCACCTGCGGAGATTGGGATGGTGGTGGTGGGGGGAGCAGCTGAGGTAAGTCAAACTCTTTTGGTGGGTACTGGAACCCATTTGATCGGCGTTCCTCTTCCATCTGGATGATATGTAATTCCCTTGCTTTTTCGTTCCAGTTGGTGTGTATGCCTGGTCATATTCGGTTTTTAGTGGGTAGTAAAATGGTCTGCTTTGACTCCCATACTGATTAAAACATCCCCTGTAGGTCTAGAATGTATGTGAGCACGAAAAGTGGCTGAGTCCAGATGCCGCTACTGTGGAGCTCCTAGGGATTTTGCAGTATCCATATCTGTCTTAAGGTTCTGTAGGGCATCATCCACATGTTTTCAAAACAGAGTGAGACCATCAAAAATCATATAGATGATTTTTGCTTGAACCTCTGGGTGGAAAGCTGCAGACCTTAGTCATGCCTGCAGTCTAAACACTGCTGCTCCTTCCAGCTGATGGAGGCCTGCATTTGAAACGTCCACTGCAACATCAGTGATTGCTGCAGAGGTTATTGTGCGCTCTTTAACCATCGCTCTTGCAGCTTCTCTCTTGTCATCTGGAATGAAGAGTAATAGTGGAGAGATGTCATGTCAAACCTAGCGATCATGATGGTCTAATATTGCTACAGTATTGTCAGCTTTGCTGCCACTGATCTAACTCTCAGGCCCAAATGATCATTTAGGCGGCTGTCACTGTCCGGATGCTGATGGCATGATTGGGTTCTTTGATCACTTTGGGCCACTGATGCTATTACAAAGCTTGGCTTCAGGTGACTCGTAAAGCAGGTGGGAATGGAATCCAGGGCCCTGTACTTTGTTTCTAGACGTGGTACCACTTCTTAATCTGTGGCCAGTGTCCTCATAAATTTTAGGCCTTCAAACCAGACAAAGTATAGCATGGGTATGAATGATGTAGATTTACGTGGCTGTTCTTTAAAATCATAAAGAAAGAATTGCTGCTCAACTCAAGCCATTGAAAGATTGAAGTTTTAGCGGCTATTTCCATTACAACATGAAACTGGACTATGCTGTCCAGAGGTAAATCTGGTTGGGTGGGTGTTTTTTCAAATTCCTTGGGTAAGATGTTGTCATCCCAATCCAGATCACCTCCATCATCTTCCTGTGGGAGTTCATCTTCTTCCTTTAAATCTGAATATATAGAAACCGCTGAGTCTTCATCACCCAAATCTTTGGTGGTTGGCGGGACCAGTGGTATTTGAAAACTCTGAGAGGCATGTCCACTGGCAGTGGTGAGTGCTGGAGGAAGCATAAGTGGTGGAGGTGAAGGAAGAGGTAGAGTATGTACATTAGGTACCAAGTTTAGGGCTGCGTAGGTCGCAAAGAAAGTAACTTTTCAAATATCTCCATCATTTGTTGCAAAGCTGACAAAAATGCCATAGGCACCTGCATGACCTCTGGTTGTCTATCAGGACTAGTAGGTCCATAAGAGAAGGGAGGGTTGTCAACTATGAAGGTCTGGGGTTGATACTCGTAGTCCTGATTATTTTCCTCTTCATCTAGGGCTTCATGCTCAAACTTGGAGATGTAAGGCACATCCATTTGAGTAGGACTGCAGACAGACTCTGGGGTGTTTTGGTCGCTAAGATCTGCCTCCAATTTGGAGTACACATTCTGGGTCGCAAGGCTTGCCCCCCTCCATGGATGAGAAGGAAGCTTGAAAAGGAAAATCCATTGTCAATGGTGCTATTGTCATAATTTCCGGATTTGTCATTGTCGGCGGTGTTGTTTATGTCGAGGGTGTCATTCTCAATGTCGTTCGTGTCATCTATGAAGGATGGCGAGACATTCTTGGAATGGTAGTCGATTATGTCACTGTCAAGGCTTGTCCCATGATTGTCAATGGGAACGCTGTTGGTTGACATTAGTTTTTTCTTCAAACCTGAGCAAAGGAACCGGATTTTACACCATTTCTTAGGTAGGTTGGAGCTTGTCCTTCCTGAAGTGTTTTACAGCTGAAATGCCAGTAGTTTTTGCATGCGAGGAGATGGCTGCAGATGCTTTGGATTGCATGCCCATCTCAGCAAACTCTATCTGTTTCCTATTTTGAGCACTTTCCACTAAATCATTCCCAGATTAGTCAGCATGCCCCTTAACATGACGGGTTTATTTCCTCCTTTCAAAACATACAGCGCCAAAATCCTCTCTCTGTCACTTCAGGGTCTTAGATGGAAAAGTCTGACAAATGTCACAACACCTAGCCCTGAAGGCTGAATGAATAAAGGGAATAAATACATTGCTCATGTGGAGCATCAGTATAGATCTTTTTCTGCCCACAGGTAGTGCAGGATTTTGAAAAGAGAATTCTTCTCTGTCGGTCATGATGACAGTTGAAGATACAGGAGGTATCCCTGGCCAAGAAACTTGAGATTATCTAGAAAATGTACCTTAACAACAACTTACACTATTCTGAAAGTAGAAGGTAGGGCTAGTTCATATCCAGGGTAGACCAGAATGGTAACAGGATAAGGTCACTGAGTGGTTACAGCAGACCTCTCCTTGGGGACCCCCTCACCTGGTCTCTAGAGTTAGTAGGAGAGCTCGCACTTCCACCTCATTGGCTGAAGTTTGTATTGTTTTAAAATGTGGTGGATGTGCTACCAAACAAACACTGTTATTGAGGCCTATGGCTATTTTAACACTGTCTACTGCTTTTTAAAATGACTGCGGATTCCCAACCTAATGACGGGGAATGATCCAAGCACGTGAAAATATGAAAGATCCAATGCTAGAGAAACATATAAATTATTCCAGCAGAGTGTGGAACCTAAATTTATACCTCTAGTCGGTCAATAAATGTCTTGTGATGGATTCTTATTTATAAGGATGCAAGCCCTCACGGTCTTTCCTGTCAATGCATTTTACTGTTACGCCCCATGGACCTCGGAGAAGTTGGCCGCGGCAGAGACAGAGTAGTCTCTGCTGTGGCCAAACTTAAGGTCCGCCTGCGAATAACTTCAGCAGGTGGGCCACTATATTGATGGGGATGGAACTCCGTAGTCGTTGCGACAGAGTACTCTCTATGGCAATATATAAATCAGGCCTTAAGTTGCAAACAACTTGGGCAGACGAGGAGCTGGAATCCACCTATGCACAGTTTTGACTAAGGATGGAAGAAGTGGAACAGGTTTGCACTGCGAGTCCAGTCACTGGTCCTAACACACACACACACAAGCACAAACACACACACACACACATAGACACACATACAGACACACACACATAGCATGTTAGAAATAAATATTGGCGGACTACGGGGCAGAAAAAGGCCAAGGGGCAGATTTACGACTTCTG
The DNA here is from genome assembly GCF_964204655.1 of Triturus cristatus. Classification (NCBI taxonomy): domain Eukaryota; kingdom Metazoa; phylum Chordata; class Amphibia; order Caudata; family Salamandridae; genus Triturus; species Triturus cristatus. Next base: position 655,159,100 of record NC_140584.1, read on the forward strand.
GCACATCTCTGCTAATCAGCAGAGATGCGCCAGAAGAGTTGCGACGCATCTGCCCACCCGTGCGCCACCACTGATGCGCCGCATTTACAATGCGGCGCACCGTGGCGCTCGGATGGGCAGATGCATGACGCATCCCCGTGGGAAAGGCGGCGCATTGCTGGTTGTGCTCCAGCAAGGCTCGGGGGTGCCCAATCCCTAACATGCTGCGTCAATCCTTATGCCTGCTTCAAGCAGGCGCAGGATTTTGACGCAGCATGGCCTTAAAAGTGACTGAGTGAAATATTGTAGATTTCACTCAGCCACTTTTAGGAGGCGTTCCTGCGCCGGAACACCCTCCCCTGCGCCGGAACGCCTACATGTGGCGCAGGGCTTTACAACGTGACGCATCTCCCTGATGCGTCACGTTGTAAATACCCCGCAGCTTGGCGCTGGCTTTACGCCGCCGCTGCGTCACAAAAGTGATGCAACGGCGGCGTAAAAGAGGCGCAAGGGGCTTGTAAATCTGCCCCCAAGTCTTCAAAAGTTTCATGAAGTTAGTAAAGTATGATTCATTTTATAGCTTCTTGGGCATCTTTTTTCCAGAGCCTTGCTGCTGCAGCTGCAGCTGAAAATGCTTTGCCTCCAAGGTGACATAACCGAAGTATTTAGTAAATATAACTTTCCTGATTTCAGTGTCCGTTTTTGTTTGTAGAAAGAAATCTGCTAAATAGAGGACAAGAGGTATCATGAAAGGATACAAGACAGAAAGATTAAAACATAGAACTTTAGTCGGAGCTGGTTTTATCGAGTCAAATTTTCTGAATATCAATATTAGGCTAGCAGCACGTTTTGTACTAGCTGGATCTTATTTATTGTCTTTGCTGGTAGTGCGAGATAAAGGGAATTACAATAGTCAAGACTTGCCAGGACGAATGCGTTCATGATATGAATTCTCTGCTGTGTAGTAGAAAAACGGACAATTTCCATCAGTACTCGTTGGAAAAAGCAAGACTTTACTACTAAATGTACATGATCTTATATTGTCAGGTATTGATTGAATTTAACATCCAGATTATCAACAAGCACTGGTTTGGAATTCTGGTCGATTGAGGCAGGCCAAATGGAAAAATTCCAAACTGATGACTGACAGAAGGAGGCCCGGATTTCAGTTTTCCCTCCATTTAATTTGAGCTGGTTTTGTGGCGTCTATTCTAGGACATTCAGCATAAAATATGTGAGTTTTCGGCATTTTCTTGGTGTAATGTCTACCGCGAGAATGATTTGTATTTCATCTGCATATATAAAGGAAGAGAACTAATCCAAATGGCTGCTTCAAGTGCCGCAGTTGGACCATATGCCGATTAAAAAGTATAGGGGAGATCACTGGCTCATGTGGGACTCGTTGTGACACATGTTTTAATTCAGATACATTGGGGCCCATCTTTCTTTGTAGAACATGGTACGACAAAACAAATAAGGACAGTTCTACAGATACTGAAGTCCTCCAGCTGTTTTAATAGCACCAAGTGGTCAACTTTGGTCTAATAAAACCAAAGACCTGGGAACTTCTTGAGCTGCACAACAGGGCAGATGATCAAGTACTGCTGTCACCATGTCACTTGTGCTGCTACTGCCTGCACAGAAGCTTGCCTGCATCTGATTAAGTAAGTTTTTAGTTTCAACAAAGTGAGATAATTTGTTAAAGACGGCACGTCCAAGTAACTTGCCCAAATATGGAAAATAGTGTATAATTCCCATCACAATCAGGGTTCATGTTGGGTTTTGCTTTTAGAAATGGTACTACTAGTGCTTTTTAGATCACCTGGTATGGTGTTTGGACAAAATATTGATTTAAAAATATTGGGAGACAGAAATCCCCAAATTAATATATCGTGACACACAAATATCAAGATGCAGAAATATTGTTGACAACACTATTGTTTTTTGAGGTAAGTAATATCTTTGATATGTTATTTTATGAGGATCTGTAGACCGCGCTTATCACCAGAGGAGTATCCAGGTGTAGGTGGGTAGGCTGATCACAAGGGCTCCCATTGACCTTGGTTTGATTCATTTCTGTTGCGGGCACATGGCTCAGCCACACAAGTGTCACAGCGTTTATATCGGCACATGTGTGGTTATGCTGGATGGTACAAATTTTGTAGATTCCTGAGATTCTGGATGCTTCCATCACAGAAATGTAAAGAAAATGCATGACTTTAAGCAAAGTTTGATGTTTGCAGAGCACTCTGGGTAAGAAAACCTCGTAGCATCCACACAAGGCACACCACGCAGGAGTTCCCTTGTTGTCTAGTTTTCAAAAATGTCTGTGATTTGTAGGTTTGCATGGGTGGCACCACTGATCAGCCCCAAATACCACAGCCACACCTATTGCTTATCTGCCAACAAAGCCACACAAGTCACCCCACCTTGAACTCCCCTACTTCTCTTGTTTTAAAAAATGTGCAGCTTTTCTAGGTTTCCCCAGCTGCCGGCTGAGCTAGTACTCACATTGGAAAAAACGGGTCAGTTTTCAGTGGAAAAATGTGATGTGTCCATGTTGTGTTTAGGCCTTTTCCTGTTGTGGGCTCTAGGACTACCCACGCAAGTGAGGTACCATTTTTATCGGAAGACATGTATCAGCATAAAATAGTAGAACATTGGTTATTACCATGTGGATTTTTGCTGCGTTTGTGCCTTTTAAATCCAAGCCAGTGTGCAAGAAAGAAGACATTTTGAAAAATACAGTCTAGCCTAAATCATATGCTAGTATGCATGCTCACAAATTCAGAGATGTACAAATAGCCAAGGATCCTAAACTCCATATTCTGCGCCCATACCAGAAATACATATCACTTTTAGGGCAGTAGTGAAGTCATAGTGGAGACATTTTTGTAGAGCGCCCATTAGTTTGGCCCTCTCCTACGGCTGTGCTCGTGCCCGCCCATATGCTTATGCATGGCACGTGCCTGAGGAGCTCACTGGCAAGAATTTGCAGGTTGCTGTGAGCCCATGGGAGCCCTGCCCAAGATTGGTAAACACCTCTGTGGCCACAATCAGGGCTTAGCTAGACTGAAAAGGTCCCGCCACAGATTCTTTGAGGCAGTGTGGGGCAGTAGTAAAGACATTTCAGTGCGTGCCCTTGTCTCGAGCTGCAGTTGCTCCCTTTCTGGCACTCTGTTGCTGTCGCCACCACTGCTAACTCCATCTGTCTGCTGCCAATGTACCCGGCTTGCTCATGGAGACGGGCAGGCATGGGAGTACGGCAGGGCAGCATTACTGTAGTTTTGTGGTGCTGCTGGTGCTTGTAGCTGGTTGCTACATGGGCATCTGAAAAGAGAGCGCAGAGTAGGACCCTTCACCAAGAAGCAGAGCCTCAGGGCACTGAGTCCGCTCAGAGTCTTCACTGAACCCGTAGTGGCGTGGCTGTGGGTGGAAGGAGCAGCATTCAGCAAGACCAGGGGAGGAGAAAAGTGTCTGTTGCTGTCGTTGCCCGGATACCATTTTGGGCTGCTCCTTTAGAGTGCTACCTGTACAACCTGTCTTTGCACCTACATTTGCACTGTATCTACCTCTACTTGTTTTGCTTCCTCATATAGTCTTCTCTAACTGCTGCCACATGCCTGAATTTAACAGGTCTAGCAGAACTAACAGGTTACAACAGACTAAAGCTATAAGTCCCTAATTGAATCACACAAAGTGGTGAGCAGGGTCTGTGCCTCCCCTTCAAACAAAGACCTGGCCTGGCAGTTCGGGCTGGACTGTTCCCATGAGGAGCAGGGTCAAGACTGATTTGCATATGTCCAAACTGGGATGGAACAGTGAACAAAAGAACAGTGGATTAAACCCAGATCTCTTGACTGGGGATGAGTGGTTGAAATGTTTCAACACTCCGTCCATCATCTTATGTTTGCAATGTTCACCCTAAGTGGCCAAGGCTATGTTCAGACGTGGGTTTCTTGCTTGCTGTGCCACTGGATTCAATCTTGCCTGTCTGATGAGGGGTGAAACCCTGAAACCGGTCCCAGGATGCTTGTTTCCCGTCCAGTGAGGACCTGGCCTGGCAGTTCGAGCTAAACTGTTCCCACGAGGAGCAGGGTCAAGACTGATTTGCATATGGCGGGGTCTCAACTGGGGTGGCTTAGTGAGCAATAGAATGATGGATTAAACCCAGATCTCCATCCATCATCTTGTAATTTCTATACTCCCCTTCAAACAAGGCAAGAGCAGAGGAGTGGAAGCCTTTCTGTCCAGCTGTCAATAAAGACTGCAACTAAATAGCACCTGGGCTTGTTAATGGATTCTTTGTCACGAGCTCAACACCATTGCTGCCCCACTGTTGCCCTGGCCAGTGATTTTTCCTAGGGGCACCTGTCTTATTTACCTCATTGATACCTCCTACAGTCCTTGAAGTAGGATTACAACACTGTTACGAGTGTGGAGGAGGGGCAGGGTGGGCCCCTTCTCTTTAAGTACCCTTCAAGATGGCAACCTATATCCTCTGCATATAGCAACTTAGTCTGATCCTGAGAACACCAGCATAATAGGAAAAAGAAAGGTGGGAGGAGGCATGGGCACCTTTGAGCCCTGGTCACAACTACATCAATTGATCGAATGATCCAACAAGCTGTGAGTGTCATCAGTAGCAAGATTGATATACCCAAAAGTAGACTCTCCCTTGGCTTTGTTAGTACATTAGGCCTTAGCAATAAAACTCCTGCCCACTCCACCACATCTACTGCTCCACCTGACATGTCTGGTCACCCACAATTGCTTTGACCCGTGCTTTCTCCTGAGCCTAGTCCCGGCCTTGCTCCATTGGTGCATTCGCTAAGTAGCCTGAAACCTTTAGTTGCGGCTAAGCTCTCAAAGTGGGCACTTATAAACAGAACAATAGAGGTAGCCGTGCAAAAAGATTACATCCTTCCGACTCCTGCCTCAGTTCAAGCTCGGACAAAAATAATGATGATGATGGAGGAGGAAAAGGGAGATTTCCCTTTTAAGTGTGCATGGGAAAGGAGACTGATGAAGGGTTGTCTTGATAAAGTGAGACTCCCAAATGGTGGGACTATCTCCTGTCCTTTCTCGCTTGGAGGACATTGAGCATATGATAGAGGCCATCAAACAGACTCTGCCACGCAGGGCACTAGATCAAGCCTTGTCGCAGCCCATGTCAGAGGGTTGGCCAGAGCCAGCTAAAAAGCAATCCCACCAAGGGTCTCCTAATGCAGAGTCTTGCTTTAGACTCCCCATCCGGATTTCAATACAACAAAACCTAAGCTGTTCTTCCTCTCAACACAAAAGCCCATCACAGCCAAAGTCTCATTCTCTCCATACTCACTATATTCTTCAGGAAACAGGGAGCACGGTGATCAGAGTTGTGTCCAAAAAGCTGTCCAGCCGGTGATAAACCTGCCCCCTGCATCCTGCCCGTAAGTGGTGGCTTTATCTGGAGTACCACCTTTGCGATTGAACAAAATGAAAACCCACGAAGAACTATACAACAAAACCCTGAACTGTCTGGGATGGCATATAGACTTCTCATTTTCCATAGCCAATAATATTTTGTTGACAAGAAGGGTGTGTGGGATTGGTACAGGGCCAGTGGATCGGCAAGGGGATTGTATGAATTTTAGATTGCCCCTGATAGAGCAGAGCTTACTCTCCGAGCAACTAAGTCACTAAAAAGGCAAGAGTTATATTACAATGTTACCTTTAAGTTACTTTTATAAGCAGGGCTCATATTTCTGGGTAGACAGTAACTGGGTGCAGTTAGGGGTTCCCAAGACATCAGAGCCTACCCCTCGTAGTGCCATTAATACAGGCGCTACCAGCTCCCCAGGGATCCCGACATCTAATGGCTTTGAAGCCCTGGCAGAAATAAATAAACTTGATCAGACCTTTTTTTTTTTTGTTGAAACATTTTTTAATTATTTTTGTACCAACACCCCAATACAATTCCACAACAGCCCCAGCCCGCCACCGGAGAGTGTTACACATGACATTGCAACTAGTTGTGCATAAGAAAAGTCACCCTTCCCGCCTGGGCTCCCCCCACCCTCTCCCTCCCTTAACCCATGTCAGTGTGCCCCATCTACCTATCCTCCCCCTGATGCGACCCCCCCATTACTATGATTCGTGTATGGGTACTCAAACCTATCTCTGGCAACTTGATCAGACCTTAGGATCTGATTCTGTTCATGACTTTGCCCGGGAGGGTGGGTGCCTAGTCAGTGAGAGTTCGGTCATTTCTTACAAGTTGTAATGTGGCAGGGCTACAGCCAAAGTTGGCCTGAGCCGAGTGGTGCACCTTTATTGACACCTATGATGTGTGTCTATTTCAAGAAACCTGGTCACTTACACCTTTCTTTCGTGTAGGCTTCACTACATATTCCTGGGAAGCTGTTACTTCTATGAAAGGTAGACCATCGGGAGGTATCACAATTTGGATTAAAACTGCCATATTATGTTAGGACTAAGGAAATCAAGTTAAACTCACCTGACTTGATGGGCATTAGCATGGCTCTTCCGGAAAATGTTTTTTGTAATATCTATAATGTTTATTGTAGATCTGTAGGCAACAAAGCAAAGGCAGAGGTAATTGAGATGTTATTGTTATTGTTATTGTTATATTAGATTTATATCGCGCCCAATCACCTACAGGTCTCTAGGCGCTCGGAAATCGGTGGTAACAACAATAAACTAGGCAAACACAGAATGAAAGGCAATTCCTGGTCTAATTTACACCCAGGGTTCTTTTAAACAGCAATGTTTTTAGTATCCTTCTAAACCGCAGGAGGTTCCCCTCCCTGCGCAGCACCTCAGGCAGTGTGTTCCATAGCTGAGGAACTAATACAGAGAAGGCTCTTCCTCCCTTAGTTACAAGTTTGTAACGGGGGCATGCCAATAACTGAGAATCTGAGGATCTAAGTGTTCTCACTGGGCTGTACACCTCCAAACGATCTGTGATGTAAGCTGGTGCCTGACCGTAAATTGCCTTATGAGCCGTGCATAAGTTCTTAAATTCCACTCGCTCTTTAATGGGGAGCCAGTGCAGACTGTGGAGCAAAGGAGAGGCCTTAGTTCTCCTTGGGAGTCTAAAAATTAGTCGTGCAGCATCATTCATCACGACCTGCAATCTGTTAGTGAGAGTTTTAGGTAGGCCAAGATAGAGAGCATTTCCGTAGTCTATCCTTGAGATGACAGTTGCTGCTACGATTGAGCGCATCATTGATTGGGAGAGGACAGGGGTTAGCTTCCGCAACTGTCGGATGATATTTGTACACCTACCCACCACAGAAGAAATTTGACTGGACATTGATAGATCACAATCCAGTTTGATCCCCAAACTTTTTACATTCATACTTGGTTTTGGAGCAGGGCCCAACTCCGCTGGCCAGTAGAGGTCACTCCAAGGTGAGGCATTGGATGGGATCACCAATACCTCGGTCTTATCTGGATTTATCTTCAATAGATTTCCAGTCATCCATTGTACAGTGTACCTCAAGATGTTCTGAGCATTGAGTTGCGCGGTCCTTGAATTGTCAACACTCAGCAGCAGCTGAGTATCGTCCGCATAGTTAAAGACTCTACAGCCCCTGCTGGCCAGTGATGCAATCAAAGGTTGTAAGTAGAGATTAATAGCAGTGGGGACAGGGCTGAGCCCTGTGGCACCCCACATTCCAAGGTCCCCACCTCAGATGTTTGATCCCCCAGCTGTATCCTTTGTGTTCTTCCCGAGAGGAAGGATTGCAGCCACTTAAAGGCCAGGCCTTTGATCCCAAAGTCATTCAATCTCTCCAAGAGTAAGGCATGACTGACCGTATCGAACGCCGCTGATAGATCTAACAAAATCAGGGCGCTCGGTTTCTTACAGTCAGCCATGCCTCTTAATTCATCCAGCACCGAGAGCATCACCAACTCGGTGCTGTGATGAGCTCGGAATCCTGCCTGCCGCTCATGGAGTAGATGGTGAGACTCCAGATACAGGGACAGGGATTTTAATACATGTTGTTCCAGTATTTTAGAGAGGAAAGGCAATTGGGAAATAGGCCTGTAGTTCTTTAACACTGCAGGATCTGCACCGGGTTTCTTCAGTAGAGGTCTTACACGTGCCTCCTTGAATTCCACCGGTAGATACCCTGTTGCCAGAGATCTATTGAGGAGGGAAATAATACATTTCTCAAATAAGGGACGAGCTGCACGAAAAACGCTGGGTGGGCATGGATCTGCTGGAGAGCCAGATTTGATTTTTCCCATCAGTTTCTCCAGACTCCGCTCATCCAGCTCTGGAAATGCTGTAATAGTACAATCAGCTAGATTATACTGGGCCGAAGTTATGGCAGTTCCATTTGCCAACCCACTCTTTATTTCCGTGATAATGGCCTTCACTTTTTCTAAAAAGTACACCTGAAAGGAGTTACAATTTATAAGGGACTTGGAATTTTCAGGTTTTTTACTTAACTCTGACAGAATTTTAAACGTCTCTTTCTGGATATTGGCTGCCTTACTCAGGCGGGACTCATAATATTCCGCTTTAGCTAGGACAATGAGCTTTTTATATAGGTTGAGGGAGGCTTTATAGAGATTCCTAGCTGTGTCTTGCTTGGTTTTCCTCCAACCTCTTTCCAAGGCTCTGAGCTTTCTTTTATGATCCCTTAATGATGGCGTAAACCAGGGGGCCCCCTTACCAGGTCCCCTTATCAACTGTGATTTTACTGGCGCTATCTGGTCAATAGCCTGAGCCAGGCTCTGTGTTAGATCCGTGTATTCTTGGTCCAGGCTACATTCCAGGTCTGAGGACTGATTCATTGGCGATAGCACCTTGGTCAGAGCTATTAAATCAACCTCAGCCCATTTCCGGGTTCTCCTGGTTTCCAGCGACGTGTTATGTATATGGCCATTGATAGGTATCATGCAAGACACTAGATGGTGGTCTGACCATATACATTGTGTAACATCTTTAAGAGTGACATTTGTGTCTGTTGTCCACACAAGGTCAAGAACATGGCCTTTAATATGTGTGGGAGCATCCACAAGTTGTGTAAAACTAAGGGCAGTCATTATGGTATCCAATTGACGAGTGGCTAAGTCCCAATGGGGGTTATCCCAGTGCAGATTAAAATCTCCTGTCACCAAGATTTTCGTGTATCGGGTACGTAGGTCCGACATAATAGGTCCAAAGAGCTCATAAAAGAGTGGGGTAGATTTTGGTGGGCGGTAGACTGACAAAACCACCCAGCAGACATTATTCGTTGTTATCTTTACCCCAAGCAAGTCAGCTAAGTCTACTGATTCAGATAACAGTCTCTCAACTGATAGGCTCTTTTTAAAGAGGATTGCTACCCCTCCCCCCCGAGCACCTCCCGGTCGGTTCTGCCATATGGCATCATAGCCCCCTGGGAGAGCGGCAATGATGTCAGGCATCGAGTTATCGTCCAACCAGGTCTCTGAGAGGGTCAGGACATCAATGTCATTGTCCTGGAGTAAGTTATATACTTCTATATGATGACAATGGAGTGATCTAGTATTTAAGCTAGCAATCCTCAATATAGAGTGCCGGCCTGAGGGGGTAACCTTATGAGGGCGAGATATAGCATGATTCTTAATAGTCATCAGGGTTACGCAGTCCGGACACCTCTCACCTTGAGATGTTGTCCTCACACCTGACAGGACTCCCAGCTGAGGTTTTGAAGATCGTGGGAGGTGACCTCAATTGTCAATTTGAACTGCTTGACGCTAGTATAGACCACCACAAAAAATGTTCCTCACTGGGACTCAATGCATTTATGTTGAATCAGGGACTAAGAGCCTCCGATGGCATAACTAAATATGATAGGGAGGGCAAACATATGTTTAATCACCTGCAGAGCACAAGCCACATAGGTTATTTTTTGGTTGATGTAGGACTTTGGCTGAAATTAATTGATATGGACATTATACCCCTGGCAAGACAGTGATCACAATGCTTCAGCCCTTGACATGAGATCATTGGTCCCTGTTGCTCTAGCTAATCATGATGAGCCCTTTAATAGAATGCTAACTATAACCACTAACAAGTGCAGGTTCAAATGTAGCACTTTGTCTCAATCTAAGGAATCACTTAAAGAACATATAGATGAGTTGCTGATGGTAGAGGGGGTTGATGCGTCTACAAGAACTGCCATTGGAGAAGGGGAAGGTTCTGACCGACATTAATACCCTCCACAATCAGTGGTTTGAGAGTCTTAGAGATTTCTTCTCTGTGTGAATTACTCAGTCAGTTACAAAATGCACCCCACCCACCTGGTACCAATTCAGTGCAACAGAACTAGAGTGGCCCTGTGAGAAGCTGGCTTAGTATATGGTGCTCACTTATGTAAGTGTAGCAACCTGCACTAATCCAGATAACCCTTATGGTGATTTTAGTGGTCTTTGACAACTTTAGAATGCTCTCTAAGTGGTAGCTGTGGAGAGCAGCCTTCAGGCTCAGTCCAGAAGGAGTGTAAAGCAGCTTGTTTTACCAGTACTTAATCTTAGGGTATAGGTTAATTGAAAAAGAACCACATAGCATAGTTATAAAAATATGTATTCATTATTAGCACTCACTAACAATGTATTATCCCCTATCCGTAGCTACAACACATTACATACAAGACTTTGTCAATAGAATATGTAAATAGTGAAATGCGAACAACGACCTAAGTCAAGAATTGACTCAGAAGATGTAGAAGAGCCGGGGACCCAAGGAACCACCCAAGGTGAGTATCTAGGAACCCCACAGAGGTTGTGTGCAGAGTGGGAACACAACTGCGTGCTCAATGTTAGTCAATAGGTAAGTCGCAGTTGCAATTTTAAAGAAGAAGAACTCTTCCCGGAGGACCTTGAAGAAACCCGGTGGAGGACGGAAAGTCAGCCCACCCGCAGATACACCAGGGTAACCGGGTGCATAGGTGCGAAGTGGCATCGGAAACCGCTGTAGACCACAATAGAGGAGTTCAGGAAGGATGCTGCTGCTGATGAAGAAGGTGAAAGTGTCTGGTGGAACCCAAAGGTGGATTCAAGATGAGAGGTACCTGCAAGCAGAGGGGACAGAGTCTATGCCACTCATTAGTGTCCAGGAGGCACGGGAGCCAAATGCCCACCGATGTCAGAGATGCAGGATAGGTTGCCGGTGCCTTTGAAGCTGCAGCTGTGCGGGCTAGGTGATGCTGTTGAAGACCAGGAGCTGTTCACGAGCTGTTCCACGTCGGATGTTAAGAGCCAAGGGGTCAGTGTCCGGCAGGGGCACCAACAAGCCTTGGCAGCAGCAAACAACATAGTCGACGAACAAGGTGCAGTGTCAGGACCAGCAAGGTCCAAGTGACTCACCATGAGCAGGTAAGACAGAGCAGGCCCGCGCAGGTAGGAGAGCCCACAGGAGTGGAAGAAGACCCTTAAGAGAACCCACAGGTCGGAGGCACCGGAGTCGCAAGAGGACCTCAAGCAGCTCACCAAAGGATGAAGGCCCACGGTGCAAAGGATTTGGTGCAGGCGAGGATCTTGGCTGCAGGAGATGCTTGAGGCTGGAGCTTCTGGGAGCCCGAAGAACTCTGGAGGAGAGAGTCAACAAGCCTTGGCAATGGCAAGTCGACGCGGTGCACAGAGGTTCTGTTCCAGAGGTTCCGACGAGGGATACTGGCCTTAAACTCGGTGGGAAGACTGTGCAGGTCTCGAGGGAGTTGTAGAACCACCACCTGTGTTGTTGTGCCTTTCGGAGTCCCTGGGAGCCCAGGAGCAGCAGACCGGTCAGCTGTGTTGCGGTGCCTGCAGATGCAGGGAAATGACTCCTTCACTCCAAGGGAAATTCCTTCAGGTGTCTTGGATGTCCACAGGTCCTTTGAAGAACCTGTATGGAGCACAAGCGCCGACGTTGTAGCAGACTTGCAGGACGACAAGACCAGGAGCAGCAGGAGTCTTCCCAGTTGCAGTCTCAGTTCCCGAAGTGAAGTCCAGGAAGATCCAGAGTGATCTGAATCTTGTCCCACAACGAATCTAGGAACCCAACCACAGGTAAGCCCTTAAGTACCCTAAGGAAAGGGTTGGAACAATTCAGGCGTCCCTCCTGGAGGAGGGGCTGGACAATGGGGAGAATACTCCCATGTCCTTTGTCCTGTTTCGTGCCAGATTTCGTGATTTGAACTGAAGTATACGAGGAGGGCACCAAATGTGCCCTTCAAGCAGTCTCAGTGGCGCTGGCAAGTGCCCCCACCCTGTCCCAGTACACCAAGTCCTGTCTGGGAGGGGGTCAGACCTCACTTTGAGGGGAAATCTATTGACCTACTTTCCTTTGCTCCAGCTTGGCTCAGCAGCAAGAGGGCAGAATCGTGTCTCTGGTTAGCAGCAGCCATAGTTTGCTGTCCGGGTCTAGAAGACTGGTACCGTGTGAACTAAGGGCCTCCTGGAGGAGCTTTAGAGTGCATAGAATCATACCTCCCACACAATTTACGGTGTTGAGGAAATATGAATTTTATGATCAGTTATGTCCCCTATCTTAGACCCCAACGGCTCCATGTGCATGCTACAAGTACATGTATGTTCCCTCCAGTTCCAGTTATGAAGACGCAAATACATGTGCGTCCACCGTCAACATGTCCTCTTTCAGATCCGCCATGAATGGGTCGGATATTCCATTCCTAAGTATGAAAGGCCACCGACTTTATGTGGTTCACTTTCCACGTTTTACAGTTCAGGCGAGTAGGCCCTGAATTCTGCCATCAAGCCTTTTCCTGCCTTCTGCCTCTGAAATCTCCAGTCTGAGCCCGCATCTGTATCCATGAACTTTGTCCTACTCCCTGCGCGGCTAACGGTGCCTGATCCGGCCTGTTGCCTGCCAAAAACTGTATTTCACCTTCAAGATTATCTGCTCCGCTCCTCATCCAATGCATTCCTGTCTAGTAGTTTAGGTAAACATTCTTCCAGCTACCGAGCAAAGGGCCAGGCCTCACTGTCCTCATGCAAGTAATTCATAGCCCCTGTTACCATGGAAGATTCCTGCCCCCTCGCATCTCATGTAGACACTTAGACGCTTGTACACGCACTAACAGTCAGTATAGAATAGATTCCGTCCGAGAGACCTTTCCTTTTGGATAATACAGTTCTTTAAACATAAGACATTAGATATGATTTGGGATTAGGTTGACCTGACCCCCCAGACTTCTGTCTCCACATGTAGAGCTAAATGTCAAGTCCCCTTCACCCTCTAGTTGCACGTCAATCACACGTCATGCGGCTGCGCACGCATCTCTGCCAAGTATTTCTGCTGACACTGCAGGATTCTCTTATGGATCTACCCACTTGTGACATCATGTTTAAATGACGTTTCTAGTCTACGCCTATGTTTACGCCTTTTTCATTACGTATGTGTATTATTATCTGTATTATCAGCTGTTACGCCTCCTGCATCTGTCTTAATGTAATGCTTTTCTTATAAATATCTTTACTTGTCAATAATGTAAGGCCTTCCCTTCCTGAACCTTCGTGGTGATGGAATAAGATGCCTATGGTTCGAACCATAATTCCTTGTAAGGAATAAAGCCTTTCAGAACCTCTAATACCACGGATTCTGCCTCTTATTTTTACTGAGTTATTCTTACTAGACTTTACCGCATAAAAAATAGTACAGGTAATTAAATATTTACCACATAAATTGGCGCCCGAATTGCACTAGCACACACGTTTCTGAATCTTAACCCAGACGAACAACGATTAGCTGGTATATACATGATTCAACACCTCCTTATATTATATAAAAGCCAACACTCCGATCCTGGACCCCTACCTGACATATTGACAGAATTACTCACGAATAAATGGAGAGGTTCAGGTACTGATTTAATTAAAGAAATTCTAGAATTTCGAAACCAGTATATAATTTTCGTATGCCCAGAACATGTTCCAGTTCCCACTATGGGAAAATGTATCACATAGATAGACAGAATCCGTTACGCGAAGTGCACCCAATAAAAGGTGACGACAATAATTTTAAACTCGTGTTTGTGTACACGCCCATAACTAAAATTGAATTATTAGAAATGAAGAAAGTAGTACCCAGCCATGACAAGGATCCAGCAGGTTTCCACCGTGAGATAAAAGACATGTTACTCATGGGAGAGTATACCTACCCCGACATTATGAAAATATTAAAAGTATTAATGCCTGCCGGTATTTACGAGAAACTCAAAGAAAAGGAATGGGAGGTGGGAGACCAAAAGATAGATTGGACAGCATTAGAAAACGAAGAAAAGGCCCGAGCTGCAGGATCAGGGCTTGGGGAAAAGACTACAGCACTACCAGGATTACTAGTGCAGGTACTGCCACGTTTATTAACTACGAAAAAGGAGGACTGGGGTGCAATCTCAGCCTGTAAACAAAAGCAAGATGAAGACACTAGTGATTTCTATTCCCGATTTGAAAAATGTTTTGGTATTAATAGTGGCATAAAAGCAAGTAGCGAGTCATATCCACATCTGTTTGTGACAAAATTAGTTGAAAATTCCCTACCGCAAGTTAAGAATAGAGTATTGAAATTCGAGAGTACCTGGCAAGGTAACACCCCGTCACAGATGTTACAGATGTTACAATATCACCACAATAGAATTAGAGAAGAACAAGAACATGAACAAAGACGTATGAAAGACACGAAAATGAAAATGCTTGTTGCCTAGTCAGTTCCAGCTGACAGTCATAGAAAGGGTACGACACAGTCCAGTGATCCAGTAGGTCCTGTAAAAGGGACATGCAACTATTGTAAACAGCCAGGTCATTATATACACGATTGTGCAGTTCTGAAACATAATATCTCCACGGGTAAAACCCAGGAGAGACCACGTCCACCTAGACAGGATCAGAACCAACAACAAATCCCTCAGCATACACAATCTAGGCCAGCTCCGCAACAGGCAGCTCCACAACAGACCGTAGCAACATCACAGCAGCAGCCTATTGCTGCCACACAAGCAACGACACAACAGATGTACCAGTATGCACAAACTGACTATCCCGATTATCAGCGATACACATGAAACAGCCTAGAGAAGGAATGTGGCTTACCCCTTATTGAGGTTCCTGTAGATCAAGAGGGACCTTATGTACATAGTGAAGTATTAGGGAAAGACAGAAAGTTTTTACTCGATACAGGGGCAAGCAGAACAACTATAAGTCGCAGCGAAGTTCCAGGGGCACCCCTCTCAGGCTCACAGAATATTTCCCTTGGATTCTCAGGAAAGCCTATCATTAATGAAGTATCGCAACCCCTTCCACTTACGGTTGGTCCATTGACACGAACTACAGATTTATTGCTTACTAAATCATGTCCAGAAAACTTGTTAGGTATAAAAACATTGAAAGCTCTAGGAGCTATAATATGTTGTTCTCCGGAAGGAGTACGATTATTTTTACGTGACTTCAAAGGTCACTACGTGTCCAGAGACATGGATCACCGGCTGCAGAATTTACCTACACATTTATGGGCACAAGGCCCTACTGATGTTGGTTGCATGAACATTACACCATATCGAGTCACACTAAAAACAGGAGTGGTACTACCACGAATGCGACAATACAAGTTACCACCAGATGCTGTTGTGGCTTTGCTGCAAATCATTGACGAGCTCATTGCACAAGGAGTGGTTGTGGAAACCGACTCCAATGTATGTAATTCCCCGATAATTCCGATTCTTAAAAGAACGGATGCAAAAGCACCACCAGTATATCGATTAGTTATTGATCTGCGCGAATTAAATAAATGTATTGTACCACAATACCCTGTGGTCCCAGATATCTCCTCATTATTAACAGCTATTGATTCAGAAGCAACGTTCTTTACTGTAATTGATCTCAAGAATGCCTTCTTTAGCGTCCCAATAGATCCGGAAAGTCAATATTTGTTCGGATTCAGTTTAAATGGACGAAGTTTTAAATTCACACTCGCACCTCAAGGATTCACAGAAAGCCCCAGCATCTATAGCCAAGCACTGAAACAAGAACTTGACAGTATCCACATGCCAGTTAACACTACCCTGCTTCAATATGTCGATGATCTATTGATCACCGCCCGAAGCGAACGTGAATGTGAAGAAGCGTCACTGACGGTTTTACAATTTCTGGCCGACAAGGGGCACAAGGTGTCCCCTTCTAAGCTGCAATTCTGTGTCCAGCAAGTTGTTTATCTTGGGCACTTGCTGTCCAAGGAGGGAAGACAGCTTACACCTGACCGCATCCAGTTAATTGCTAACATGCCACCACCTAAGACACAAAAGGAGGTGCGGGCTTTTATAGGCCTCACTTCATACTGTAGGCAGTGGATCCCTCAATATGCATTTCTAGCAAAACCACTCATTCAGTTGACAACACAGGAGGCAGCCATATCGACTGTCCTCCCTTGGACTCAAGAACATACGCAAACCTTTGAAAGCTTAAAGAAAGCCTTATGTCAAGCACCTGTTTTAGCAACACCATGTTACAGTAAACATTTTACACTCTTTGTTACAGAACGCGAAGGTACTGCCTTGTCAGTACTCACTCAGGAACAAGCAGGATCACACAAACCATGTGCTTATTTTTCTAGTACATTAGATCCCGTAGCTCAGGCTCTTCCTGCGTGCCTGAAATCAGTGGCAGCAATAGCTTTAGCAATCAGACAAAGCGATGCCATAGTGTTAGGACATCAATTGACAGTACAAGTACCACACGCAGTAGAGGTTCTCTTGAACCGAACGCAAACACAACACTTGACTATAGCAAGACTCACCGGTTATGAATTAACATTGTTCCAGCCACACATAGAAATCAGACGTTGTAATACATTAAATCCTGCCACACTTTTGCCAGTAAATGGAACAGATCCATTAGCACATGATTGTATTGAACTCATTACTATCACGACGAAACCCAGACAAGACTTGACGGATATCCCATTATTAGATCCAGACCTGACGTTGTATGTAGATGGTTCATGCATGAGAACAAATACAGGAGAGTTGGTGGCCGCTTACGCAGTCACAACAGACACTGAAGTGATCGAAACAAATTGTATTAACACTTTGTCAGCTCAAGCAGCAGAGCTCATCGCTCTGACACAAGCCTGTATTCAAGCCACAAATAAGAAAGTCAACATATACACAGATTCACGTTATGCATTCGGAGTCGTCCATGACTTCGGCGTGCTGTGGCGAGAGAGAGGTTATTTAACTTCTCACGGTGCCCACATCCAACACGGACCCCTCATTCAAGCTTTATTAGACGCAATTCATCTACCTACTGCAATATCGATTATGAAATGCAAAGCCCATACAAAAGTTACCGACATCATTTCTCAGGGTAACGACCTAGCTGACCGAACAGCTAAACAGACTGCTCAGAATCAGACTCATACAACTGACATGACAAAGACAATAGTTCCGACACCAACACATTGCATGACAGTTAAGGATCCCGCCCTTGATGTAATTGACATACAGACACATGCTACACCAGAAGAAATAAAGAAATGGACTGAATTAGGAGGGATCCAAACGGATCAAGGATGGATGACGAAGGGAAAATCTATATGGTTTCTTCCCGACTCCATGGTTCAAGTCATCATTAACACAATACATAGTCCAGCGCACCTAGGAGAAAAAGCTATGCTAGATAGCATTCAACACATTTGGTTCAACAAACACTTACGAGCAGCAGCTAAACAAAAAGTACGTACCTGTATGATATGTTGTCAGTTCAATCCCGGTAAAAGCATTCCCGTAGAGCAAGGTGGATTTCAACCTCCCGATCACCCTTTTGAAGTCCTCCAGATGGATTATATCCAGATGGAACGATGTCGAGGATTCAAATATGTTCTCGTAGTTGTCTGTGCTCTTTCCCGTTGGACAGAAGCCTACCCGGTTTCAGATTACACTGCCCCGACTACTGCCAAACAGCTAGTTCGAGAATTCTTCCCACGGTACGGTTTGCCCCGTGTCGTGTACTCAGATAACGGCCAGCCATTCTCATCCGAACTAATGAAACACGTTTTACTTCTGTTAGGTTATCAATGGAAATTCCACTGTGTCCGACATCCCGAGGCAGCAGGTCTCGTGGAACGTCATAATCAAACTCTGAAAATTAGATTGTCCAAAGTATGTAGAGAAAAAGGTGTCGATTGGATAGTAGCCTTACCAGTTGCGCTCTTTTACATGAGAATGGTAGCACATTCTCGAACAGGGCTATCCCCGTATGAGGTGATCTTCGGTAGACCACCAAATATGTGGGGGACGCCTATACCTCGTAAAATCACTGATGTTGACTGTAATATGCTGACAGATTACCTGGCTTCCTTGATGTCTGCACTACAATCTTGTCGTTCACAGGTAGCTGCAGCTTTTCCCGATAACACTGAGGTGAAGCCCCATGACGTGGTTCCAGGTGACCTGGTTCTTGTGAGGAATTTCGACCGGAAGACCCAGCTGGAGCCCAGGTGGCAGTCGCCCAAGCTCGTCTTGCTGACCACAAGGACAGCCGTGAAGATTGAGGGACGTAAAGGGTGGTTGCACTCGAGCCATATAAAGAAATTTTATGGACTACCGTCCGATGTGAACACTCAGCCCTGCATTCCCTCACAGACAGACTCAAAGCTCCCCTTGGTTGAAAAGACGGAGAATGAACTTTATAAACTGAAACTAAGGTCTAGCAAGTCAGACAATTTGATTGTTTAAGTCCTCTCCAAGGTGAATCGGTTGAATTTGTCTCTGACATGTATCCTCTAGACCGAAATAGAGAGAGAAATAGACAGATACAGCTTAAAAAACATGCGTACTGTAAATCGCTTCGTAGTCACTGCATAGTGACATTATTAATTTTGTTTTTTCTAAGTCTTCTGATCATCATTTCTAGTGTATTGCTACATATGTATTACCCTATTTCTAAGCGTGCTTACAATGCTACTGCTGAACATTCTTTTAGCGAACTACCTCCGCATGAGTTGTCTTATAGATTTGCGCTGCGTAACAACACTTTTATTAGTATGTTACATCATTCCCATCAGACCAACAATGCTACCAATTGTTGGATATGTGGCCGACTCCCTCCCTATCAGAACTATAAGGGAGTTTTGCCTCTCTTTCCGTATCCGTTCACACACAATGGCTCCTGTGGAGCATGGTTTAGTTTGATTAATTCCCTAGATTCAAATTCAGTAGTTTATCAAGACAACTGGGTATGGGGAAACCTGAACCTAGTTTTGCTTAAAGTCTGCTACCCTAACAAGGAGGGACTTACCAAAAGAACAGGAACTGATCTAGAAAATGAAGTATATGGATTAGGTAATTTTACACTTAACCTCATGATTCTGAATGTTGAATCCGAAGCTACACCAATCTTACCCGCTATGTCAGTATTTCCAGTTAAAGGTGAATTATGTGTAAGAAAGAATGGTTCCATACACATGGGCCATAGTAAATGTACCACTGTAATAAAATTCAGTGATCAAGGCAAGTCTACATTCAGAGCTTCTCGTCATTCCTACTTCATATGTGGCCAGACTGCATATATACGTTTACCTCTAGATTGGGATGGTACCTGTTACATTGCATTCCTTCTGCCACCTGTTTTCCTAGCCCCTCCTGATTATCACAGAAATACCCATTTAGTACACAATAGACAGCAGAGAGATCTCCCGATTGTCGATTACACTGAAACGGCATGGGAGCAATACACAGATTTCAATAAAGGTTTCTTTCCCTATATAGGTACAGTCACTAATAGTAAACTGATACGTAGATTAACTAGAACTCTTGAAGCAGTAGTGAATGAAACTACTTCCGCCTTAGGCAATTTAACAGAGGAGCAGTCCGCGATGCGGATTGTTGTTCTTCAAAATCGTCTTGTCCTTGACGTCATCCTGGCCGATAGAGGCGGAGCTTGTAGGGTCATCGGATCAAGTTGCTGTGTTTTCATACCAGAAAACTCGCCGTCAGTATATAAAGCCATAACTCGCCTTCATAAGATTATAAGCCAGATACACCAGAGTCCAGGCACCTGGACTTGGTCCGGTTGGTTCTGGAGCGTGTTGTCAGCCTGGGGATGGAGGATTCTATCCTTCCTAGGTATTGGCTTTCTCATACTATTCAGTTGCTGCTTATGTCTACAATGTGGGCCAGCGATTTGTGGTTTGTGTGCCACATCGTGTATTCCGCATCCAAGTTTTCGTTTAAGATCCCGGAAGAAGAAAGAAGAACAAATGATGCTATATGAACAGATTGATGGATTGATGAAGATCGATATCTCCTAAGGGTCCGTAGGGGACAAGGAGGGAATGAGGAAATATGAATTTTATGATCAGTTATGTCCCCTATCTTAGACCCCAACGGCTCCATGTGCATGCTACAAGTACATGTATGTTCCCTCCAGTTCCAGTTATGAAGACGCAAATACATGTGCGTCCACCGTCAACATGTCCTCTTTCAGATCCGCCATGAATGGGTCGGATATTCCATTCCTAAGTATGAAAGGCCACCGACTTTATGTGGTTCACTTTCCACGTTTTACAGTTCAGGCGAGTAGGCCCTGAATTCTGCCATCAAGCCTTTTCCTGCCTTCTGCCTCTGAAAGCTCCAGTCTGAGCCCGCATCTGTATCCATGAACTTTGTCCTACTCCCTGCGCGGCTAACGGTGCCTGATCCGGCCTGTTGTCTGCCAAAAACTGTATTTCACCTTCAAGATTATCTGCTCCGCTCCTCATCCAATGCATTCCTGTCTAGTAGTTTAGGTAAACATTCTTCCAGCTACCGAGCAAAGGGCCAGGCCTCACTGTCCTCATGCAAGTAATTCATAGCCCCTGTTACCATGGAAGATTCCTGCCCCCTCGCATCTCATGTAGACACTTAGACGCTTGTACACGCACTAACAGTCAGTATAGAATAGATTCCGTCCGAGAGACCTTTCCTTTTGGATAATACAGTTCTTTAAACATAAGACATTAGATATGATTTGGGATTAGGTTGACCTGACCCCCCAGACTTCTGTCTCCACATGTAGAGCTAAATGTCAAGTCCCCTTCACCCTCTAGTTGCACGTCAATCACACGTCATGCGGCTGCGCACGCATCTCTGCCAAGTATTTCTGCTGACACTGCAGGATTCTCTTATGGATCTACCCACTTGTGACATCATGTTTAAATGACGTTTCTAGTCTACGCCTATGTTTACGCCTTTTTCATTACGTATGTGTATTATTATCTGTATTATCAGCTGTTACGCCTCCTGCATCTGTCTTAATGTAATGCTTTTCTTATAAATATCTTTACTTGTCAATAATGTAAGGCCTTCCCTTCCTGAACCTTCGTGGTGATGGAATAAGATGCCTATGGTTCGAACCATAATTCCTTGTAAGGAATAAAGCCTTTCAGAACCTCTAATACCACGGATTCTGCCTCTTATTTTTACTGAGTTATTCTTACTAGACTTTACCGCATAAAAAATAGTACAGGTAATTAAATATTTACCACAGTGTGGGGGTATGATTCCAACACGTTTGATATCAAAGACGACAGGGTTTGTTACAGTCAGTTTAGAGATGGTCATCGCATAATGACGCATGGCCACTCTATGTATCATAATGACTGATGCACTTATAACTCAGGAGAATGGAGTCCGAACAATGTAGGGGTGTCATGCTCATGCAGGGGCACCCTTCACACTTAGAGCCGAACACACTGCCTTCAGGATTGAAAGGCCTGCCTTAGACTTATAGGTTTTAACTGCAGTGACCTCAGAGATAAGGAATCTTATATCTGCTTACACAGGCTGCAATGGCAAGCCTGTAGTCACAATTTGAGTGGTCTCTCGCGAGTGGCATAATATATGCTTCAACCCATGGGAGACCCCTGGTGTACCTATGCCCTGGGTACTTTAGTACCATACTAGGGACTTACTCAGGTACACTAGTAGCCCATCTGGAGTGTACCTAAGTACTCACCATGTCCAATGTAGGTGAGAAGCACACAAAATGGGGTCCTGATTAGCAGGATCACAGTCAGACTAGTCATAAAACAAAGCAACACCAGGCAAAAAGTGAGGGTAACCATGCAAGAGGATCCTACCTTCCTACAGGCCCTTACTGATGCCATCAAACAGCAGGATAGGCCGGTGATACAAGCAACACGGAGGGCGGTCAATGATGCCATCAAACAACAGGACAGGCCGGTGATAAAGCAACATGAAGGGCAGTCAAAGATGCCATCCACCAAGCAAAGAGAGAGTGGGAGCTCAGGAAGTGGGAGGGTTTGTTGGCCACAGAAAGAAGTGGCGACCATCGTTCTTTTGACACATTGTCTCTACAGACAGGGTTGAAGGTTTTTGTCCTGTCAAAAATCACATTTCGATGTATGATTAGGTTGCTCACTTTTCAAAATTGTACTCTGCTGCTAAAGGTACTAAGTAACTCATGCATCAACAGTCACGATGGGACCCAACAGGGGATAGATCCCGCTTCATTGCTGATCGACCAATCGGGTGATGTGGGATTTAGACAAGCTATATGTAAAAATCAATAAAGCACCAGGGCTTGAGAAGATACTGGGAGATCTCTTTTTGAAAGATCTCTTTTTGGACAGGATTGATATCTGGTGCCCCTATTTTTCCTTAATTCTTAATGCCATAATGAAGGGGGTGCCCATTCCACCAACCTGGGCCGGGGCAGTGATTGTTCCCATATTTTAAAAGGACTTGCGTGATCTCCATTCTAACAATAGGCCTATAAGCTTTATTGATAGTTCCCAAAACCTCTTTGCCACGGTACTTTTGGGCAGACTGCAAGACTGGATGACTGCCAAAGAAATATTGACCCCATTACAAGCTGGCTTTAGAGAATGCACCAATCCAATTGACCAGGTGTTTTGACTTCAGTTGCTGTACTGGTAGACTGTTCTAATAGGGGGTGGGCGCCTCTATGTGGTCTTCGTAGACTTATGGTCTGTGTTTGACCTCATTCCTTGATCCAACCTCTGGCAGATCTTGGGTGACATTGGGGTCCCAGGTCACCTTTTGGATATGATTAAAAAACTTCATGGCAATTACTTTGCACAAGTGAGATGTGGGCCAGCAGGGAAAATGACAGATCCATTCCCAGTTAACTGAGGAATCAGACAGGGCTGCGTTCTTGCTCCCACCTTATTCACCTTGTTTATTAATGAACTGGTTTCCTTTGTGGACCACTGCGACTCTAACGCCCCACGTCTTGCAAACATCAGGGTTCCTGCCCTGATGTTTGCAGATGATACACTGCTACTTTCCAAATCTCTTATGGGGCTACAGAGAATCCTTGACTGTTTCGACCTCTTTTGTAAGTTAAGGAGCTTAGACATTAAAATTAACAAAACCAAATATATGGTCTTTAGCCCTTGTCACTTTACCCGCTCTAACCTCATACTGAGAGGGGCTCCCTTGGAGCGTGTACATACCTTTGTTTACTTGGGCGTTACCCTATCAGAGCATTTTGACTGGCAAACTCACATTGCACAGTGCAGACTCAAAGTAGAGCAAACATCTGGGGGTATAGTGAAGACAAATAAAGGCTCACAATTTCACTCAATCTCCCTAGCACTTCAAATTTATAATAGTCAAGCCCTGGGAACTGCCTTGTATGGAGTAGAGCTATGGGGCAATAGGGAAGTGTATACAGTTGAAGCGGTGGGATGCAGACCTTTGTTTAAACATATAATCCGTGTTTCTCCAATGTTTGTTCTGTAATGCGTGCGTATCGATTGGGTGTCATGCCCAAACAGCACCATAGATAAAGCAACACTGGGTGGGACAACATCCTGCCCCAAACCGATCGCACAGCAAAGTTTTGCCTCAAAAGCTAGAAAAATTAGTCCATATTAAACTTCAAATTTCTTCCATTTTAACCATATTTTCCAGTTATCATTCCTCTATTATTCATCATCTATAAATTTCAATCCACACACGTGTTATTCTGCCATTCTCCAAGTTTCTAATGCTGAAGCTGTGCCCGACCGGACCTCTTGCTAAAGCACGACCAATGCAGGAGTTCGTTCAAAGCAGCATTTATTTAAAAAAAGAGACCCAATGCATCTCGGGCTGTCAAGCGCCCTTCGTCAGGGGAACTGCTTTGCACTCGCAAACTAAACCTTCGTCATCTTCGTTCAGAAATATGTGGCAATAGGGAAGTGCCCACTATGGTTGCAGTCGAAAGACGCTTCATGCGCCAACTGACTGCTCTTCCAATTAGTACACTACTGCTCTCCCTTGAGGTTGGACCTAGGGCTAAGAAGCATTGCAGACAGGGCTAGTGTAAGACCAGTCTTGTAATGGAAAAGGCTCTGGGCTACGCCGGAGCGTCCTGCATACTAGTTAGGCTTAGCCGAGGTTCTACATATACCAGGAGCAAGTAACATACCCTGGCTTAAGCATATAAAAACAACTCTCACAAGGACAGGGCTGGAGAGAATGTAGGATATTCCAGAGGAGGACCGTTTGACCCCTAAGTAGGTAATAAAGAGAACATATTGGCAGCATAAACAGAGCATAATGCCTAGCCAGTCTAGCCAAGCCCCCTTGATGTCTAACTTTTTAATGATGAAAGATTGTTTTGAAGACGAGAGATCCTGTATGACTTAGAACCAGTAACTATCATAAAGCTCTATCTGACATTCAGGAATGGAACTATGCTGCTGCTTTCTTTTCTAGGGAGGTGGGGGGGGGGGGAGACGAACAAGGGCCAAGTGACAGACAGTATACTTTCTGTACCAATTAGAAAGATTAAATACAACATGTTATGCTCTTCTACCCCACTTACCACAGTAGTACGGTAAAATGTCAGAACATAATGGTCAGGGACTATAGAGAGGCTTTGCTAATTTTAAAAACCGATACAAGTCAGTGTGTAGTATTTGTGGTCTCTAAATTCTTGCTGGCACTGTGGAGGATTAAGAGGAGAAATATGTCCTAATTTGTCCGTATGGTTTTTTTAAGTATATAATAATCTGAGCCCATCTTTAAGCCTTTTTAAGCTCCTATATGTAATAGTCCAGAGCAAATCCCAGATTGCTGCAAAGGCATTTGTTTGGTTTTAAAGTTTTATGCATATTTATATTTATTGTAGTTTATATCTTGGTTTTTACAACTGTACAGTGAGGATTTATGCACTTTGATGGCAATTTGCTGGATAACATATTCTGAATCGGATTCTGAAATACATAGGCTTCCTTGATACCCATTTTTCACTCTACATATTTCACCAAACTGTTCATCATAGGACAGTACTGGAAATTATTGACCGACATTGAGAAAGGAGTTAAATTAGGAGTAAGGGAGTCTTTCATAGCCTGATTATCTTTTCTCGAAAAAACCTGCAAGATCTGCTAGATGAAGCTACAAAGGGAACATGTGCAACTTGGTATCAAGGAGCACCACCATTCCTATGAACGGTACCTGTATTCCCAAACGCCCCTAATATCACCACGCTGATATGCTCTTGCTGTCTAACAAGTGGTTCACTGTCTGTCTGACACGCCTTACCCTTTGGAGAAGGGAAAGCCTTTTTAAAATTGCAGCTACTGGGATAGGATTGAAGAAATGACTTGAGGCTGCACTGAGATTAAAAGAAAATGGCTGGTACTGTTAGTGTTGGTTTCCTACAATTAATTAGAAGTTTCTTCTATGCTCCCTCGTGGTGAGTAAATGGAAGAAAGCATTACGCCAGTCCAAAGCCACAGCCAGCCATTGTTTTATAAAGGTTGTCAGAACATGAACAAAAGATAGCACCTTGAACGTCTATGGGAACAGGAAATGTTACAGATAAAGAAGCTCCAGAATGTTGCAGTAATACTTTAGGTTGCAAGGATACAGGATGGGGTGGAATATTACTCACTTTATCTGAACAGGGAAACTATGGGAGTTTTAATGGAGTTTTTATGTGTAGAACCTAAAAAAGTCTCTGTAGCTCTTGCAGAAGATATAAAGCAGAAGTGGCTTAGCTGCAGGCGGTAGCAGAGACCAGCAATTTGTACCTACCAAGATGATCCTTGCATCAATGGTAATATGGGTTTAGTGATGGTAAGAAGATGAAGGCTTTTCCCACAGTGGAGTACAAATGGCACAGAGGAGTGCAGAGAATCCATTAGGTTCATTGGTCTTCTCGGTATCTGATGAGGGTGTTACAATGTGTACTACATTTGCTCTGAAGCATCTCCCGTGGAACGTGAGTAGCAGAGGGGATGGGAAGAGAAGGCTCCTCCAAGGGATTTGCAGAGAAAGCTGGTTTTAGGTCCCTCCTGAATCACATTGCTTGTATGCAGAGGAGCGATACACCTGTCACACTGGAGATACTGGATATTATCATTAGGAAGTAGAGTCAAGAGAGTAGTACACTTTCTGAACCACCAAGCTCAGCTCCCGAGAACCAGTTCTATTGGTCAATGAGTGAAGTACCCTACTATAAGACCCTGCCCGTTCCGTGTGGAGGTCACACAAAGAGGCCTTATGCAAGGTGTATGAGTAACCTCAGCTGAGGTAAAAGCACTGGGTCACACAATCATATTTGCCTGGGTGTTAGACAACCCTAAATATAGGGTATCCAGTGTAAGATCATGGATGTGAAGTTGAGATCATAGTTTAGTTAGCCTGTTAAGAGAGAGTATGTAACAGGTATATTAGGCAAAATTAACATGCAACACATTGGCTTCATAATACTTACCTATGAACAAACCCCAGAGCATGAACAGGTACTGATGTGTATTAATTCCAGCTCTCAATGCATTTAGTTTCATGCAGTTTACTTTGACTACTAGTACAAAAAAGCCGACATAACAATTTCCAAACACATACAAACTGAAATTTCAGACCCACATACCCTATAATTAGGAATTTATGGGATGGAAGCTCAGGTACTACTAAAGTGGACTATTTTTGGCTGACTTGGATCTAACCTTCCCGCATTAGTTCTCTGTATCGCATGGAGTTAAGTGCTGCAACTAGAATTGCTTTGCCCAATCAGGATGAGGGAGTCTCATTACACTATCCAAAGTAACGCACAATCAAACTGCTTGCAATCCATTTATGCCAGTAGGTTATCCTGTCCATACAGTGATAAAAAGTAGGTAGCAAGAATGACCCAGTGTAGTAAGTACTGTGTACTGCCTAGTACGAAATCTGACTTTCCATTTTATATCAAAGAGAGGAGAGGCTTCTGCCAGAACATAGGTGTTGAGGGATCAATAATGACCAAACAGAAACAAAATGCAGCAATGATAACATGCACCCTTTTACATAGTTGTCGTAGAATGCAAATCAATCTGAAAAACAGTCTATGTTCTCTGCCTGCTGCAGAGTGTTCATTAAAAGGTTAATGGAATCTTACATCAGGTTGGCAAAAAGTGCCATATCTTCTATTTACCTTAATTCGGTGAACCAGAGGAGCAAACAGGAACACAAAGAGCTCAACGGTGGCCATGGAGTTCTGCAAAAACTTTCTTCGGTTATTTTCATCCTCTTCATTGATGTTGGTGTTACTCTGCCTGCGCTGTCCAGGAGAGCCTTGATTTTCAACTTGATGGATAAAAGCACTACTGCTCCCACCCCAACTGGAGCCCCTAGCACCACCAAACCTCTCACTTCCACAGTCCTGGGGGGCCTCCAGCAGCATCCAGTGGAGCGTATGAAGGAGTTTAGTTTCTGCTACTCCAAGCTTGTCCTGATGTCCTGGATGAAAAATATAGCACAGATTTTGTGGTGTCTCTATTTACACAAATCACAAAAGAAATATAAGAAAGTGTAAATATAAGGGCAGCTACTTGTGTGTACATATATTACATTTTAAATGAACATAAATGTCTCTATATTGTTTACTAAATACTTTCATGTAATATAAGCAGAAAGAAATGGGCATACACTTTATCTTTGAATTCATTTTTTTAGCTTCAAATGCAGATTATCTTAAAATTATTTACTGACTTTCTAATTTTCCGACCAGCCCTGAGGGTATTATAACACTATACATCAATTATAAAATAAGTAGTAACATCGAGGAAACACAATATGTTCCCATAGAAGGATACATTAATGGGTTTTTTACAAGTGGCATGCAACATGTAGAAGCTTAATGAACAAGTTACTTACCTTCGGTAACGATATATCTGTAAGAAACATTAGTTAGTTAGATTCCTTACCTTAGAATATCCCCAGGCGTCAGGCTGGATCTGGAAAGATTTTTGTCAGTAATACCCTTGCGCGCCGCTAGGCGGGGTCTGCGGCTCCGCATCCGTCGTTGGCGTCGTGATCGCCGGGATGACATCATCGGAGTACTTAGACGCCGCCCTCGCGAGCTGACGTCAGTTCTTGTACATATCTTACCGCGCCAGGAACGCTGAGCCATGCAAGAAACCGACATTGGCGCCATGAATCTAGGGCCCTGAAAGGGATGGCCTTAACCCTAGATATCAGTTCGCAGAACGGGGAGGATGGGTGGGGCGGTAAGGAATCTAACTAACTAATGTTTCTTACAGATATATTGTTACCGAAGGTAAGTAACTTGTTCATCTGAAAGAAACACGTTAGTTAGATTCCTTACCTTAGAATAGATACCCCAGCATACCAACCGCGGTGGTGGGTCTGCGAACCAAGATCACACCAGGAAGTCCTGGAGAAAGGAACAGCAAAAGAAGCCGTCTCTCCGGACTTGGCTGTCCAGGCAGTAAAGCTTCCAAACGTGTGCAGCGAGGCCCACGTTGCTGCCTGACAAATGGCCTGTAGAGGGACTCCCCGTCCCAGGGCAGTAGTAGCCGCTGTGGCCCGAGTGGAATGGGCCCTCAGCCCCACAGGAGGTTCCTTCTTAGCCTTCTTAGCCAAGGAATAACAGGCCTTAATGTACAAAACGACCCACCGAGAGATGGTCTGCTTGTGCACTGCCAGCCCCTTCTTAGCGCCCATGGAGCCAACGAAGAGTTGGTCGTCCACCTGGAACTGTTTTGTGCGGTCCAGATAGAAGGAGAGCGCACGTTTTGGGTCCAGACGGTGGAGCCTCTCTTCCTCTTTCGAGGGATGCGGAGGCGGAAAGAAGGTGGGCAATGTAACAGACTGGCCGATGTGAAAGGCAGTAACCACCTTAGGGAGAACAACCTTGTCCGGATGGACCGTGAGGAAAGGAGGTTTAGAAGAAAGAGCCTTGAGCTCACTCACTCTTCTGGCAGAGGTGATGGCAACCAGGAAAGCAGTCTTAAGAGTCAGAAGACGAAGAGGACAATTATGAAGTGGCTCAAAAGGAGCACACATCAGATAGGTTAACACCAGGTTCAAGTCCCACTGAGGCATTACGAAAGGGACAGGAGGAAACATGTGAGTAATGCCTTTAAAGAATCTAGCAACAACAGGGGACTTGAAAAGAGAAGGCTGATCAGGAAGCCGTAAGAAGGCAGAAACAGCTGAAAGATATCCCTTGAGGGTGCCCAGAGCAGAGCCCTGCTGGGCCAGGGAAAGAGGAGAACTTCAGAAAGAGGGGCGGAAAGGGGATCCACAGCCTTTGCTGTGCAACATGCCACAAATGTGTTCCACCTGCAGGCCTATATCGTTTTACTGGAGGGACGCCTGGCTGCCAGAATGACATCACAGACTTCAGGAGGCAAGTCAAATGGCATCAACTAATGTCGCCGCTCAATCTCCACGCATGGAGGTGGAGGCTGGACAGGTTCGGTGGAGGACCGTCCCCTGCTGCTGTGACAGAAGGTCCTCCTGAAGAGGCAGTCGAATCGGGGGATCGATTGACAGACTGAGTAGCTCACGATACCAGTATCTTCGTGCCCAATCTGGAGCCACAAGGATGACTTGGGCCCTGCCGCGCCTGATCTTCTTCAGCACTCTGGGCAGAGGTGGTATAGGCGGAAAGGCGTACAACAGACCGCAACTCCACTCGTGACGAAAAGCGTCTCCGAGCGAGTGCCGCCTTGGAAATTCCAATGCGCAGAACTGATGACATTGCGCGTTCTCTTCGGTAGCGAATAGATCTAACCAAGGCTCTCCCCACTGCCGAAAGAGGCCTTGCACCACGTCCGAGTTCAGACGCCATTCATGATCCATAATGCACCGGCGGCTGAGTTCGTCCGCCCTGGCGTTCAGAGAGCCCGCCAGGTGTTGAACCACCAGGGTGATGCCCTCATGTTCCAGTCATGTCCAGAGGCGCAGAGCCTCCTGACAAAGGGACCACGACCCCACCCCGCCCTGTTTGTTGCAATACCACATGGCGGTGGTGTTGTCCGTGAACACCTGCACTACACTTCCCCGAACAGAGGGAAGGAATGCCTTCAGTGCAAGCCGGATCGCCCGCAGCTCCAATAGGTTAATATGGAGCCGAGACTCCCCCGGAGACCAGAGGACTCTGATCTCCGCCTCTCCCATGTGGCCCCTCCATCCCAGGAGGGACGCATCCGTCACCACTACATGCTTCGGTTGGGGTAGGGAGAAGGATCTGCCGCTGACCCAATCGCGTTCCGTGAGCCACCAGTGCAACTGTCTTGCAGTGCCCTCCGAGATCAGGACGTGGTCGGACAGGTTGCCCCGATGCTGAGCCCACTGGAACTTCAGGTCCCACTGCAGAGCCCGCCTCCGCCACCTGGCGTGATGTACCAACAGAATGCAGGAGGCCATTAGACCCAGCAGCCGCAGCACCAACCTGACCGAAAATCGGGATAAAGGCTGAAAGATCGGAATCAGAGCCTGAATATCCCGAACCCGCTGTTCTGGAGGATAGACCCGAAACAGCGCAGAGCCTAGAACCGCTCCAATGAAAAGATGCTTCTGAGAGAGACTCAGATGCGACTTTGGCGCGTTGATGGAGAACCACAGCAAATGCAGGAGGTCGGCCGTAGTCTGGAGGTGGGAGATGAATGCCTGGGGCGAGCCCGCCTTCATCAACCAGTCGTCGAGATAGGGGAAGACTGGAACCCCTAATCTGCGCAGATGAGCTGCGAGCACCGCCATCACTTTCGTGAACACCCGAGGGGCACTGGTGAGGCCGAAGGGGAGCACAGTAAACTGAAAGTGCTCGTGGCCTACCGTGAACCGCAGGTAACGCCGGCAGGACGGGGATGTGGAAATATGCGTCCTGCAAGTCCAACGTTACCATCCAGTCTCCAGGGTCTAGGGCAGCCAGAACCTGAGCTAAGGTGAGCATCTTGAACTTCTCCTTCCGGAGGAAGGCGTTGACGCTCCTGAGGTCCAAGATAGGGCATAGGCCCCCTTTGCCCTTCTTGGGAACCAGAAAGTAGTGGGAGTAACAACCCCGACCTACTTCTGGGCCAGGAACGCGCTTGATGGCCCCATTGGCCAAGAGAGCCGTAACTTCCTCCTGCAGAAGTTGCAAGTGATCCCTAGACATGCGGTGGTACTGCGGTGGCATGGTTGGAGGGGTCGCCTCCGAGGGTAGGGAGTAGCCCCTTTGGACGATTTGCAGCACCCACCTGTCCGACGTGATGGTACGCCAGTGGAGCAGATGATGGCGAACTCTGTCTCCCACTGGCGTGGAATGGGCCTGAAAGGTCGGACTTGGAAGGCTTTGAGGCAGATGCTGCAGGGGCAGATGTGGGCTGACCGGCTCTCTGTCCCCCTGCTCTGCCTCGGCGGAATCCACGTCTGCGACTGCGTTGAGGACGTGTGGGGGCGCCCCTTCCTTGGCCGCGAAAGGGGCGAGAAGCGTAAGTTTGCGGGCGCGGGCCGAGAGACCCAAGGACTTGCCCGTAGCCCTGGAGTCCTTAAAGCGCTCCAGCGCACTATCCGCTTTGTCGCCAAAAAGGCGACGGCCATCGAAGGGCAACGTATCCCACAAGGAGTGGGTGTAACGGTCCAAAAGACACGCGGTTTTAATGGACCGCAAGCCCAAACTGAGGGAGGAAAACAGCTTCTTCCCAAACTGTTCCAACCTTTTGGATTCCCGATCCGGAGGAGCGGACGGGAAGGCAGTCTGGGACGTAGAGGCCTGGATAAACAGGCTCTCAGGGGTGGGGTGCACTAACAGAAAGCTGGGGTCACCCGGAGCAGGGCGGTGGCGCCAGACCACGTTCCGGTCCACAGGAGTGACTGTGGAGGGCTTGGACCAGGTGCCCATCAGAACGTCAGTGAGTGCTTCATTGAACTGCAGTAGAGGCTCCGAAGAGCTTACTGGCGGTTGAAGCACTTCAGTGAGGAGGTTAGTCCTGCTGCTGCAGGGAGCTCCAGATGAAGGGCTTCGGCAGCCCTGCGCAGCACCACGGAATAGGTTGCACCCTCCTCCGTAGCCACGGAGGGAGGAGAGATGAAGCCAGTGTCAGGTGAAGTATCGAGACCACTGGCATCCCCCAGCTCTTCTGCCCAGTCCTGATTAAACTGGCACTGCTGTGCCAGAGGGTCCTCAGACCCCCCACAGTCTTCCCTGTCATCCGACTCCCGGTAGACAGGTTGAAAGGACCGAGCCGGGCGGTAGATGAATTGCGCCGCTCCGACGCCGGGCGGCGCCGCTCCGACGCCGGGCCCGGACCGGGGCTAAAACTGGGGACAACGTTGTCCGAAGACGGTGCCGGGGGCGGCACCATAGGGGTCGGTGCCGGCGGAGGGGTCGTAAGGTCAACCGGCATCGACCGGGATCCAGGCCTGGATCCCACAGAGGCCTGCGGCATCGGGACCCAAGTCGACGACGGTGCCGGGGCCGAAGCCGCCGGCTCGCTAGGCCTCC
This sequence comes from Triturus cristatus, assembly GCF_964204655.1. NCBI lineage: Eukaryota > Metazoa > Chordata > Amphibia > Caudata > Salamandridae > Triturus > Triturus cristatus. The sequence goes on from NC_140584.1 coordinate 655,191,785, forward strand.
CAAGCGGACCCGCGGGGCCCGAAGGCGCGACAGCGGAGCGAGACTCCTCATGGCCACGAGGAATTCTCGAACCTCGTCTGGAGTCGCGTTACTCTTGCGGCTCCAACAGAGACGCGCGGGTGATGCCACCCGAACCCTCAGCCGAGTCGCGCAACCGGCGAGGGGAGTCAGAAGAGCGATGTCGCCTCTTCGACTTCTTCTTACTTTGAATCGACTTACCTGAATGCGAGGACTTCGAACCCGACGAGCGGTGATGACTTCGGCTCCGTGACCGGTCCCTCGACCTCCTGCTCGACCGGGACCTCGAGCGGCGCGGAGCCGACTGCCGGAGCACGACTGGGCATCATGGTCGGCCCCAAGGCAGTAGAGACACCGACGGTGGTGATCCGTAACCGACATCAGTCGGTTACAGGCGTCGAACGGCTTGAAACCTTCTCACTCTACTACTCTCTCTACTACTCACTCTCTACTACACACTCTTTACTACTTGCTCTCTACTACTTGCCATCTACTACTCTCTAGTACTCACTCTACTACTCACTCTGTACTACTCTCTACTACTCACTCTCTACTACTCTCTACTACTCAGTTTCTACTACTCCACTACTCTCTACTACTCACTCTCTACTTCTCACTCTCTACTACTCTACTACTCTCTATGACTCTCTCTCTACTACTCACTCACTACTACTCACTCTCTACTACTCTCTACTACTCACTCTCTACTACTCTCTCTCTACTTTTCTCTCTCTACTACTCTCTACTACTCACTCTCTACTACTCACTCTACTACTCACTTTACTACTCACACTCTACTACTCACCCTACTACTTTCTCTCTACTACTCTCTACTACTCACTCTACTACTCACTCTCTACTACTCTCTACTACTCACTCTCTTCTACTCACTCTGTACTACTCTCCACTACTCACTCTCTACTACTCTCTACTACTCACTCTTTACTACTCTCTCTCTGCTACTCTCTACTACTCACTCTCTACTACTCACTCTACTACTCACTCACTTCTCACTCTCTACTACTCTCTACTACTCACTCTCTACTACTCATTCATTCACTACTCTCTACCTCTCTCTACCTCTCTCTACACGCACACATATGCACGTATATATATATGCATATGCATTTATATATATGTATGTGTGTGTATATATATATATATAAACAAACATATATAATCTGCATATATATACAAATACAAATATAAATGCATGCATACATATACATATATGCATAAATATGCATGTTATGTACATGACAGTTTGAAAAACACTAATACAAGCAAAACTAAAAAGCCACCTAATTACAAACAGAATTGTGTTAACTTAAATGAGGGCGAGACCTATTGCATTTTCAATGCTTGTTTACTTTGGTTCCATCAAGAAGGCATTCAGATGTGTCACACATTTGCCATAAATTCGGAATGTTAGCACTCTAGTTGCTTATTAGATCACTGTAGTAAAGCTACTGCTCACCAGGGAAGTCAGCTGCTGGTATTGAAAGTGCATGTTTCAGTCTGCATATCAGAATTTTTTAATGAAATAGAAGAGGATTTGAGAAGTCACTCAAAATGTGCCCTATTTTTCTTTCTGCAGCACTAATCATACTTTATATGGCAAAATGAACCCCCTCATGTTGTTCCTTTTTAAATTAAATGTTTTAAGAGTTACCACTTTATTCCAATCAAGATGGCTTCAGGTGTGCCATACGTTTATCATAAGTAGGACTGTTAGCGCTCTAGTTGTTCTTTGGAACACTCTGGGAAGCTGCAGTAGAACACAAAGGAATCAACTGTCAGTCTCTGCCCTTGTTGGATGTACATGTTTTACTGAGAATATCAGACTTCATTCTCACATGACTGAGAAAGATAATGTGAATTTACAGAAAATATGCTGTCAGTTTAGCTTATAGATCACCTTCCAAACCTCTGTGGGAAAAGCATTAGAAAATAGTTTTCTCTCAAACATGATTCATGATATCCCAGCAGAAGGCTTTTTCACATGGTAAAATCACCTTAAAACATACCACAATTCCTAAAATGAGTATGGTACCATCAACAAATGATTTATAATGTAACTAAAGTCTTAAAACCTTCTATTAACTGCAATGCTTTTAAATGAGGTGCTATCATGTATATTGGTCCCAAGATGGCTGCCAACACTTCTTGGATGAGGTGCTGACAGCCAATCAGATCTCATGATGTTATGTGTTGTTAGGCCCCGCCCAGATATATATGTGATTTTACTTTTGATTTTCTCAGGAACTACTGAACGGATTTACACCAATAGGCACGACTCTGAACCAAGGTATACCTTTCTGCCAAATTTGGTGTAATTCCGTTCAGCAGTTCGGGCTGTAGCTGCGACTAAAGGTCCCTATGGAAAATTGCATGGGGAAAACATATTTTGGGACCCCCCTTTTTTCTCGGCCCGTGCTTGATGAATCACCCCGACCGGAGCGGGTCAGAGGTGACCCGCCAGTAGGTAATCTATATATATATATCCACACAGCGAAATATCCAGGAAATCCAGAATAAATCAGGCGGCACACCACAAAGACAGCACAAAGGTTTATTTTGCATACAATGACGCATTTCGGCGAAGCCTTTTTTCAGTTGTGTGACCTGCGCCCAACCGTCCATAGAAATACGGGTTACAATGCATAGACATAGAAAAAATATTATTTACAATTTCTAGTGCAACTTCAGACAAACATTATTAAATTCATAATGCTTTAAAATTGGTGCAAGATTACCTTCAAATGAAATCAGATAAAAACGCACAAGCAATTGCCGAATTTCAGAATGGATTGGGAAGGTATTCTTTCGCCATGTGATATCGATGTTCATAAACATAAAGGACAGACTTTACTGATCGTATCCCTTCTCAGTATTGCCATTAGTTCACCTTAGAATAGAGAGCGGCTGAACTCTATATGCGCACTGCCTTTCCCGCACATCTAATTCATGTCATTAAAATTATACACATATGTACATAGTATCCATAGTAATTACGTGAGCCAATGCGCACAGAGCTGCCATGTCAAGGGTAATGTACCCCTTAGAAATTACATCTCATAGGTGAACAAAGGCACAGAATTCTGTCATACTGGCACAATTAATCCAGCCATATCATGGATAAAGTACCCCTTAGAATATACGTTTTAAAAGTGAACAAAGGCACAGAATTCTGTCACACAGGCACAATTAATTCAGCCATGTCATGGGCAATGTACCCCATAGGAAATACGTCTCATATGTAAAAAAAGGCACAGAATATTGTCACACAGGAATAATTAATTCAGCAAATGCTGTGCAATCATTTGTGTTCAGAAACGCATAAACATCATTGCGAAAGATCACAAAACCAATGATAGCAATTTGTTAATGAATAAGTCAAAGTTGCATAATGACTGACTCGTAATAGTCATGATCTATATCTAAATCAGGCAAATAAATGTGATGCACCTAGGTGAACATAATCTAAATTAAATCTTAGAACAGGAATTCTACTGGAAAGGGATGTGACAACACGCAATATCGAGGGAATATAGTTACTAGGCTCAATTTAGCATTGAAGAACTTTCCATGGGAGTGTGATAGGCCATTGCCAATTATATCACAATTATAAATTTCATGGAATGTATTCCCTACTGAGGATGCTTCATCATTCCTCCCATACTAAAATGAAGTGAAATTAAAATCAGACAAAAACTGAACAGAGTCATACGTGTGAGTAGCCAGGAAGGAATATACATGTAATCCCATCATTTGGATCCAAGGTGGGTTGCTAGCTCTTCTCCTGAATTGAGCCCATTTGGCCACTTCATATTGAGCTCAATAATATACTTAGATTCTGTTATTCTTAGGAGTTTTTCCCGACCACCTCCTCTTGGGTGTGGAAAGATTCTGTCGATACCGAAACACTCCAAGAGATTGTAGTTGCTTTGGTGTTTCTCTTGAAAATGTCTGGCCACTGGATAGCTCAAATCGACTTTAGTGACGGCCCTCATGTGCTGCAAAACCCGGGTTTTTAATTGCAACGTTTTGCTGCCAATATACTTCAGGCTGCACGAGCATTGCAAAACATAAATAACAAAGTCACTTGTGCATGTGATGAGCTTGGTGATTTTCTTAATTTTGCCTTTACCTGCCCTATAGCTGTCTTTATTGTGGCTATGTTTACAAGCTTTACAGGAATTACATTTCCTGAATCCCTTCAGCATTCCTAGCCAGGTAGTAGAGCTGGGTGTACCTCGATAGCTATGAACGAGGTGGTCTTTCAATGACTTAGATTTCCTGTAGGTCACCAAAGGTGTTGTGCCCACAGACGACCCTATGACAGGATTAGTTAACAGCAGACCTCAATATTGTTTCATCGATTGCTTCAGAGCATTGGACTGGGTGTTATATGTAGTGATCAATCTAGGCGCCTTCGTTGCATTCTTATTATACCTAGCTTTTTTTCTTTCTACTGAGAAAAGAGCCTCATTCTGAGTGATGTTACTGGCTTTGTCGCTAGCTGCTGTAACTACTTTACTCTTGTAACCACGCTGAGAGAACCTCTCTTTCATAACCTGTTTCTCCATCGCAAAGCCCTCTTCTGTGTTACAATTTCTACGGGCCCGAATAAACTCACCATACGAAATGCTGTTGAGTAAGGTAACAATTGCTTGTGCGTTTTTATCTGTCTTCATTTGAAGGTAATCTTGCACCAATCTTAAAGCATTATGAATTTAATAATGTTTGTCTCAAGTTGCACTAGAAATTGTAAATAATATTTTTTCTATGTCTATGCATTGTAACCCATATTTCTATGGGCGACTGGGCACAGGTCACACAACTGGAAAAAGGCTTCGCCGAAACGCGTCATTGTATGCATAATAAACCCTTCTGCTGTTTTTGTGGATTTCCTGGATATTTCGCTGTGTGGATAATATTAGAAGGTGTCATTACCGCTGCTGGCACCGACGTCGAAAGGAGGAGGAGTGGCATCAGTGACAAGCTGTCTAACATATATATATATATATATATTACCTACTGGCGGTCGCCAGTAGGTAGTTATAGTTAGGACCCCTTTTCCATAGGAAATCCGCAACATTCTATTTTGAATAACTTTGGCGCCGGTCGATGAATCCTCGCGAATTTCTCAAAATAGGTGGGGCGCTACGCTCCGCTCCTACCCTGAAAGTCTCGGGGGGATTCGTCAAGCGGGGGCTGAGATAAAAGGGGGGTCCCAAAACGCGTTTTTCCCATGCATTTTTCCATAGGACCTTTAGACAGAGCTACAGCCCGAACGGCTGAACAGAATTACTAGAAATTTGGCAGAGAGGTAGTCCCTATGTCAAGGAAGTGCCTTTTGTAGGTTTGGTGTAAATCTGTTCAGTAGATTCTGAGAAAATAGCCTTTAAATCAATATATATATCTGAGCCCGCTTACGGTACGCTTACCGTACGCTTACCGTACGCGTACGGTGGCGTGCGCGAGCGCGATTCTGATTGGCTCTTAGATCTTAGTAAACATTCGAATCGGCCGAAACCAGGAAGCGGCGTCCGCCATTTTGTCTCTCGCACTGAGTGTTATTTATCAAACATGATGCCCAAAAACATGTTACGGGGATGTTTTGACAACTCCCTCCCACATAGTCATGTTGAGGGAGTCCCCAAACATCCCCCAAGAGCAAAAACGGTTTTATTTTTTTTTCGGCAATTTCGCCGAGTACGCTTACCGTACGCTTACCGTAAGCGTACGGTAAAAAACTAGAAAGAAAACAAACACTATCCACACTTACCACACCCCCTGTGCTTTTGGTGGCCGTAGGCCACCAAATGTACAGGGCTTATTACATCAGTAAAAAAACTATATTTTGGCAACATGAAATTATAAAATCGAAATAAAAAAAACACTATCCACATTGACCCCACCCCCTGTGCTTTTGGTGGCCGAAGGCCACCAAATGTACAGGGCTTATTAAAGTTGATAAAAACCGTGCACGGAACGCACTGCGTTAAGTGGGCGCGCACGCCTCGAATGGCGTAAAGTAACTTAGCATTTAAAAAACCGTACAAATTCACTGAAAAAACCATAGGTTTCACACACGTTATAGTTAGGAATTAGCATTTAAAAAACCTTGCAAATTCACTGAAAAAACCATAGGTTTCACACATGTTATAGTTAGCGGAAATTTTACTGATAAAAAACCAATGAAATTGCCCCGTTATAGTTAGTGCTGGCAACTATAACTCACGCGACCGCAATCTTCTGCTGATGACATATGTGTCTTTATAAAAAAAAATATTTGTAATATATGTATAGCTAAAAATGTATGGAAGAAGACATGGGCAAATAAGTGTCTAAATACAGTATTAGCATCAGCAGAGGATTGCGGTCGCGTGAGTTATAGTTGCCAGCACTAACTATAACGGGGCAATTTCATTGGTTTTTTATCAGTAAAATTTCCGCTAACTATAACATGTGTGAAACCTATGGTTTTTTCAGTGAATATATATATATATATCAACACAGTTCTCCAAGTACACGGAGCCCCCAACTCTTCAGGGCGGCCTCTGTTAAACAATGGGCATGGAGGAGCCCATCAAATGCCAGCAGCAAAACACAACTCAGAGGCCCATTTCCAGGATAGGAGCATTTAATCCACAGGTGACCGCACAAGTTTCCATTTCCCTACATGTTTCGGCGTGAGCCTTGTTCACGGGAGGAAACACTGTAACAACAAAGTGCGTCGTGCGTGCCAATTTAAATTAAAAGTCACATGACCACAAGTAAAACTTCATTTCCCATAGTGCAAGATAATATGAGTCTGTTATTATATTGGGATTTTCAATAAATTTTTATACTCCGCTTAGTGCTTTATTTACAAGTTAGTCCAATTAACTGCACAATTCGTAAAGGGTTTGATCATTCGGCCTGTGGCTTTGCTTACTTGCATAGTGCTTGTTGTTTTAGCAGCCTCTGGAAAACGCTCGTCACCCAGAACGGTCAGAAAGAGAGGTCATCTCTCCTGACTCCCTTCCAAACATCGGACACCCTTTCACCACATTTGGCAGTCCTTAGTAGGCGGGTGGCCGCGAGTGAGTCATGCTCCGAGAATTAAACATCAACACAGTTCTCCAAGTACACGGAGCCCCCAACTCTTCAGGGCGGCCTCTGTTAAACAATGGGCATGGAGGAGCCCATCAAATGCCAGCAGCAAAACACAACTCAGAGGCCCATTTCCAGGATAGGAGCATTTAATCCACAGGTGACCGCACAAGTTTCCATTTCCCTACATGTTTCGGCGTGAGCCTTGTTCACGGGAGGAAACACTGTAACAACAAAGTGCGTCGTGCGTGCCAATTTAAATTAAAAGTCACATGACCACAAGTAAAACTTCATTTCCCATAGTGCAAGATAATATGAGTCTGTAATTATATTGGGATTTTCAATAAATTTTTATACTCCGCTTAGTGCTTTATTTACAAGTTAGTCCAATTAACTGCACAATTCGTAAAGGGTTTGATCATTCGGCCTGTGGCTTTGCTTACTTGCATAGTGCTTGTTGTTTTAGCAGCCTCTGGAAAACGCTTGTCACCCAGAACGGTCAGAAAGAGAGGCCATCTCTCCTGACTCCCTTCCAAACATCGGACACCCTTTCACCACATTTGGCAGTCCTTAGTAGGCGGGTGGCCGCGAGTGAGTCATGCTCCGAGAATTAAACATCAACACAGTTCTCCAAGTACACGGAGCCCCCAACTCTTCAGGGCGGCCTCTGTTAAACAATGGGCATGGAGGAGCCCATCAAATGCCAGCAGCAAAACACAACTCAGAGGCCCATTTCCAGGATAGGAGCATTTAATCCACAGGTGACCGCACAAGTTTCCATTTCCCTACATGTTTCGGCGTGAGCCTTGTTCATGGGAGGAAACACTGTAACAACAAAGTGCGTCGTGCGTGCCAATTTAAATTAAAAGTCACATGACCACAAGTAAAACTTCATTTCCCATAGTGCAAGATAATATGAGTCTGTTATTATATTGGGATTTTCAATAAATTTTTATACTCCGCTTAGTGCTTTATTTACAAGTTAGTCCAATTAACTGCACAATTCGTAAAGGGTTTGATCATTCGGCCTGTGGCTTTGCTTACTTGCATAGTGCTTGTTGTTTTAGCAGCCTCTGGAAAACGCTCGTCACCCAGAATGGTCAGAAAGAGAGGTCATCTCTCCTGACTCACTTCCAAACATCGGACACCCTTTCACCACATTTGGCAGTCCTTAGTAGGCGGGTGGCCGCGAGTGAGTCATGCTCCGAGAATTAAACATCAACACAGTTCTCCAAGTACACGGAGCCCCCAACTCTTCAGGGCGGCCTCTGTTAAACAATGGGCATGGAGGAGCCCATCAAATGCCAGCAGCAAAACACAACTCAGAGGCCCATTTCCAGGATAGGAGCATTTAATCCACAGGTGACCGCACAAGTTTCCATTTCCCTACATGTTTCGGCGTGAGCCTTGTTCACGGGAGGAAACACTGTAACAACAAAGTGCGTCGTGCGTGCCAATTTAAATTAAAAGTCACATGACCACAAGTAAAACTTCATTTCCCATAGTGCAAGATAATATGAGTCTGTTATTATATTGGGATTTTCAATAAATTTTTATACTCCGCTTAGTGCTTTATTTACAAGTTAGTCCAATTAACTGCACAATTCGTAAAGGGTTTGATCATTCGGCCTGTGGCTTTGCTTACTTGCATAGTGCTTGTTGTTTTAGCAGCCTCTGGAAAACGCTCGTCACCCAGAACGGTCAGAAAGAGAGGTCATCTCTCCTGACTCCCTTCCAAACATCGGACACCCTTTCACCACATTTGGCAGTCCTTAGTAGGCGGGTGGCCGCGAGTGAGTCATGCTCCGAGAATTAAACATCAACACAGTTCTCCAAGTACACGGAGCCCCCAACTCTTCAGGGCGGCCTCTGTTAAACAATGGGCATGGAGGAGCCCATCAAATGCCAGCAGCAAAACACAACTCAGAGGCCCATTTCCAGGATAGGAGCATTTAATCCACAGGTGACCGCACAAGTTTCCATTTCCCTACATGTTTCGGCGTGAGCCTTGTTCACGGGAGGAAACACTGTAACAACAAAGTGCGTCGTGCGTGCTAATTTAAATTAAAAGTCACATGACCACAAGTAAAACTTCATTTCCCATAGTGCAAGATAATATGAGTCTGTTATTATATTGGGATTTTCAATAAATTTTTATACTCCGCTTAGTGCTTTATTTACAAGTTAGTCCAATTAACTGCACAATTCGTAAAGGGTTTGATCATTCGGCCTGTGGCTTTGCTTACTTGCATAGTGCTTGTTGTTTTAGCAGCCTCTGGAAAACGCTCGTCACCCAGAACGGTCAGAAAGAGAGGTCATCTCTCCTGACTCCCTTCCAAACATCGGACACCCTTTCACCACATTTGGCAGTCCTTAGTAGGCGGGTGGCCGCGAGTGAGTCATGCTCCGAGAATTAAACATCAACACAGTTCTCCAAGTACACGGAGCCCCCAACTCTTCAGGGCGGCCTCTGTTAAACAATGGGCATGGAGGAGCCCATCAAATGCCAGCAGCAAAACACAACTCAGAGGCCCATTTCCAGGATAGGAGCATTTAATCCACAGGTGACCGCACAAGTTTCCATTTCCCTACATGTTTCGGCGTGAGCCTTGTTCACGGGAGGAAACACTGTAACAACAAAGTGCGTCGTGCGTGCCAATTTAAATTAAAAGTCACATGACCACAAGTAAAACTTCATTTCCCATAGTGCAAGATAATATGAGTCTGTAATTATATTGGGATTTTCAATAAATTTTTATACTCCGCTTAGTGCTTTATTTACAAGTTAGTCCAATTAACTGCACAATTCGTAAAGGGTTTGATCATTCGGCCTGTGGCTTTGCTTACTTGCATAGTGCTTGTTGTTTTAGCAGCCTCTGGAAAACGCTTGTCACCCAGAACGGTCAGAAAGAGAGGCCATCTCTCCTGACTCCCTTCCAAACATCGGACACCCTTTCACCACATTTGGCAGTCCTTAGTAGGCGGGTGGCCGCGAGTGAGTCATGCTCCGAGAATTAAACATCAACACAGTTCTCCAAGTACACGGAGCCCCCAACTCTTCAGGGCGGCCTCTGTTAAACAATGGGCATGGAGGAGCCCATCAAATGCCAGCAGCAAAACACAACTCAGAGGCCCATTTCCAGGATAGGAGCATTTAATCCACAGGTGACCGCACAAGTTTCCATTTCCCTACATGTTTCGGCGTGAGCCTTGTTCACGGGAGGAAACACTGTAACAACAAAGTGCGTCGTGCGTGCCAATTTAAATTAAAAGTCACATGACCACAAGTAAAACTTCATTTCCCATAGTGCAAGATAATATGAGTCTGTTATTATATTGGGATTTTCAATAAATTTTTATACTCCGCTTAGTGCTTTATTTACAAGTTAGTCCAATTAACTGCACAATTCGTAAAGGGTTTGATCATTCGGCCTGTGGCTTTGCTTACTTGCATAGTGCTTGTTGTTTTAGCAGCCTCTGGAAAACGCTCGTCACCCAGAATGGTCAGAAAGAGAGGTCATCTCTCCTGACTCACTTCCAAACATCGGACACACTTTCACCACATTTGGCAGTCCTTAGTAGGCGGGTGGCCGCGAGTGAGTCATGCTCCGAGAATTAAACATCAACACAGTTCTCCAAGTACACGGAGCCCCCAACTCTTCAGGGCGGCCTCTGTTAAACAATGGGCATGGAGGAGCCCATCAAATGCCAGCAGCAAAACACAACTCAGAGGCCCATTTCCAGGATAGGAGCATTTAATCCACAGGTGACCGCACAAGTTTCCATTTCCCTACATGTTTCGGCGTGAGCCTTGTTCACGGGAGGAAACACTGTAACAACAAAGTGCGTCGTGCGTGCCAATTTAAATTAAAAGTCACATGACCACAAGTAAAACTTCATTTCCCATAGTGCAAGATAATATGAGTCTGTTATTATATTGGGATTTTCAATAAATTTTTATACTCCGCTTAGTGCTTTATTTACAAGTTAGTCCAATTAACTGCACAATTCGTAAAGGGTTTGATCATTCGGCCTGTGGCTTTGCTTACTTGCATAGTGCTTGTTGTTTTAGCAGCCTCTGGAAAACGCTCGTCACCCAGAACGGTCAGAAAGAGAGGTCATCTCTCCTGACTCCCTTCCAAACATCGGACACCCTTTCACCACATTTGGCAGTCCTTAGTAGGCGGGTGGCCGCGAGTGAGTCATGCTCCGAGAATTAAACATCAACACAGTTCTCCAAGTACACGGAGCCCCCAACTCTTCAGGGCGGCCTCTGTTAAACAATGGGCATGGAGGAGCCCATCAAATGCCAGCAACAAAACACAACTCAGAGGCCCATTTCCAGGATAGGAGCATTTAATCCACAGGTGACCGCACAAGTTTCCATTTCCCTACATGTTTCGGCGTGAGCCTTGTTCACGGGAGGAAACACTGTAACAACAAAGTGCGTCGTGCGTGCTAATTTAAATTAAAAGTCACATGACCACAAGTAAAACTTCATTTCCCATAGTGCAAGATAATATGAGTCTGTTATTATATTGGGATTTTCAATAAATTTTTATACTCCGCTTAGTGCTTTATTTACAAGTTAGTCCAATTAACTGCACAATTCGTAAAGGGTTTGATCATTCGGCCTGTGGCTTTGCTTACTTGCATAGTGCTTGTTGTTTTAGCAGCCTCTGGAAAACGCTCGTCACCCAGAACGGTCAGAAAGAGAGGTCATCTCTCCTGACTCCCTTCCAAACATCGGACACCCTTTCACCACATTTGGCAGTCCTTAGTAGGCGGGTGGCCGCGAGTGAGTCATGCTCCGAGAATTAAACATCAACACAGTTCTCCAAGTACACGGAGCCCCCAACTCTTCAGGGCGGCCTCTGTTAAACAATGGGCATGGAGGAGCCCATCAAATGCCAGCAGCAAAACACAACTCAGAGGCCCATTTCCAGGATAGGAGCATTTAATCCACAGGTGACCGCACAAGTTTCCATTTCCCTACATGTTTTGGCGTGAGCCTTGTTCACGGGAGGAAACACTGTAACAACAAAGTGCGTCGTGCGTGCCAATTTAAATTAAAAGTCACATGACCACAAGTAAAACTTCATTTCCCATAGTGCAAGATAATATGAGTCTGTTATTATATTGGGATTTTCAATAAATGTTTATACTCCGCTTGGTGCTTTATTTACAAGTTAGTCCAATTAACTGCACAATTCGTAAAGGGTTTGATCATTCGGCCTGTGGCTTTGCTTACTTGCATAGTGCTTGTTGTTTTAGTAGCCTCTGGAAAACGCTCGTCACCCAGAACGGTCAGAAAGAGAGGTCATCTCTCCTGACTCCCTTCCAAACATCGGACACCCTTTCACCACCCACATTTGGCAGTCCTTAGTAGGCGGGTGGCCTATTCATATATATATACACCTATATATATATATAAATATAAATATATATATTGTACTCCACTTCTACGTAATTCACAATGATACTGCACTCACAGGATACCAAAAAAAAAGAAAATGTTTACTTATGGCAGCAGCAGTAACAACTTGACATGTTTCATCTCCCAGCTTGCTCACTAAGATCGTGATAAATCAGAAAGGAGAAAAATATCATGTCTGCTGCTGTTGCCATGATTAACTCAGGAGGAGTGGAGTATTACATGGCACGGGTTGGTATTCCCTTTTAAGACAGCACCAAACCTGTTAGGTGCATACTGATTTCCAGACGCTACACTTTAAATATATAAAACACACACACACAAAACACACACACACATATACACAAACACACACATATGTTTACTGAAAAATTTTAAGGTTAAAGTGGTGTTGTAGATAGGTGAATTGTGAGTTAAACATGCTGTTTTAAACAAACAAAATCAAAGAAATTCCCCAGTTATAGTTTATCTCAAGTAACTATAACTCACGCACTCGCCGTGCACAGTTTTTTCATCAATAATTTCAGAGCAAATGTTGCAGTGATATTATCAATGATGTTATAGAAGATGTCACAAGTGATGTAAAGTGTGGGATTATTAGCAGAGTATGGGGAGGATGCGGGTTATAGTTACCTTAGGGCACGAGTTATAGTGACTTGGGATAACTATAACTGATAAATTTAAATGGTTTTGTGCATTTGAAAAGGCATGTTAGAACTCACATTTCACCTAACCATAGCGTTACTTAAACCTTTACTTTCTCTTTCAGTGAATTTCTAGGTTTTGTTTTACGTAGAGAAATATTTTATTACCAAATGTAAATCCAATCTCTTGCCGTACACGGCAAAGGGCCATACATCCAGCACCCCCGTTGGCAGCCAACCTCACACGGTGCGAGGCCCAAGGCGTGTGGTTGGCTGCAGGGCCTGGCCTGTGGCCAGGCAGGCCAGGCCCTGCGTCCTACCACTGGCAAGCAGCCAACCCAGTGCCATGCAAGGCCTTCTAAACAATGTAGAAACCACAATGGTTCGGTGATAAGATTATAAAACAAACAACAAATACAGGCGGATCAAACAACAGATGTAAAATTCAGAATAACAATAAAAATAAAAATAAAAAGCAGAAAACAATATACCCACAATAGAATTTTGTAGAAAAGTTATTTTGTGATTTGAATTATTCTTTATAAAACAAACCAAAGGAAACAATATATAGTCCAATACATAAACAAACAAACAATTGGTGCTGACAGGGTTACACTAAACAAACATATAGAACAAATCACAGTGTAAACATAAACAAGAATTGGCATAGCCAATGGGTCTCGCCTTTGGGACCTTATAAGTGTTTAGTTATCCAGCACAATATCCTTGGTGCAACAACATTAACTGTTGCATGGATAAACACTTATAAGGTCCCAAAGGCGAGACCTGTCTTCGCATTCACGAAATTGTTTTCATACTAAACTACAAGTCCCAGAGTGCTATGCGGTTTGGTGAGCAACACATGCTTCTTGAGCTACAAATCATGCTTCTAAATCTTCTAATGCTTATATGAGTGTTAAAGATGGTTGTCGGGCAGTACCTTGACACGGTGTTGCAATTTCTGTTTTTATATTTGTGGACGTAGGGCGGGTCACAGGCATAGCACATGGTAGCACAACTGCACTGCTCCTGAAAAGCAGAATTATCACCAATATCGGAAACAAAACTGGAGAAGATGAGGCAGATAGAGCTATTGAGAACTGTAGAGCCAGGCTTGAGTCTCGGCGCCGGGTCTACAGCCTGTGATTCTGGTCACATCATATAATTTCCCCGTTACAGCTAAGACAGGCGCATGAACATAGGAAGGGGGTTGGCGGGGCAATCCAAGAAGACAAAACCTGAGAATGTATGGGTGCTGACCCCTGGAGACACGGGCAAGAAGAGCCCTCATTAAGAGGGGGACTTGGGTGTCTGTAGAGCCGACCACTGAAACCCTCAGTTCGGATGTGCCGCCGTCCCTGCCCGTGGGCCGCTGCCTTCCACTGGTGAGTTCCACGCGCACCGGCTCTCCCTGCCCCAGCATGTTCTTTTAATCACAAACACATTAAGCACACTGTAGCAGGCATGATGTGGACCGGCCTTGCTGTAGGAGAGGGGGAAGGGAGCGATCCGCCACATCAGAGCGAGCTCTTGGCAGCCTCTGCTCGCTGATTCGCTCCAGCTGGGCCGGGATGGATCTGCGAGGCGGTGCCCAGAGCAGATGAGGAGGCGAGGAGATCTAACAGAAAGGGACGGGATCCAAGGTGCTGGAATGACTAGGGTGCTTGGGAGCGGTGGATCGCTGTTCTCAACACACCCCACATTATTGGGTTTCATTGAACTGTACTCTACAAATGGTACCCGTAGAACTGGCTGAGAAGTACCAGAGGTGCACTGGCCTTGATGACAATCCGACGACTCTGTAAGGCCAGAGGGGCAGAGACAGAATCAGTCACATTCACCCTTCCAGGCACCCATTAGTCTCGTGTGTGCCAGTCCAAGTTCAAACTCCAATTACAGCTCAAAGTTAATGGAGGAGCCAAAACAACATAACTTAGGGAGTAATTGGGAAGAGATAGTGAGATAAAACATACTCTAAGAGATAGAGGAAATTTGAGTGGATGGGACAAGACAGTAAACGAACAAGGCTTGAAGTGAGTCAGATGGAAATAGACAAAAAGACAGACGAGCGAAGAAGAGAACTAGGCGAGATATTCAGAAAGGGAAAGTAGGAAAGAGACAAAGCCAAAGAAAGAGTGATAAAATGCTGGAAATGCAAAAATAAGTTAAAGAAAGTTAGGTTTTGAAGATGTGTGTGAGCTACTGAAAGTAAGGGAAATGGGGAAAGAGACTGGCAAACAAAAACAAATCGTGAATGAGAAAATGATACAAATGGGAAAACAAAAGAAGTTGGAGAAAGGTAAGGACTGAAGAAATATAAGGATAGAGAATGTAGAAAGAATAAACAACAAACAGGTTTTGTGATACACGAAAGCAAAAAAAAGGCAAGTTAAAACAAGTAGCGTAAGAGATCTTACAGAGCAGATGTTTTGCATTGCCTCACGGAGAACATCAAAGCGGCCGTACCGCCGTGAAAGTGCAAGTGATCGCCATCGCGATCAAACATCAAAGTGGCCGCGCGGCCGCGAAAGTGATCGTGATCAAGCGCGGCACGCGCCCGCGCACATGCACTGTAGCTCTAGGCCGGCCATGGTAGAATTTTTTTTTGCCCTCACAAAAAGTCTCGCCAGACCAGCGCATGCGCTGGGTCAGGCGAGACCTAAAAACAGTGACAGAGGAATAATTATCCAAATGTTTGTCCGTATTATAAAAACAACATAGTGCAGTATATGCTTCCTCTTGATTTGCCAAAGGAGAACGTTGACTGCTGTTCGACCTTAGTGATTTGTTAGGTCAACATCAGGACATATAATATCATTGAGAGCAACCATAAGATTTAATCTGAAAACACATAATAACATACACGAATATGAGGGTCCCAAGAAGAAAGTTGTTTACAAGGAGAGGACCCACACTAAAGGTCAGACTACCTTCCGCACAATAGTACTTTACGACTACCAGGAGATATTCCAAGACCAAGACGGCATCCAAAGTAGCACTGATCACCATAGAAACCGAAAAAACACTATCGATCAATCGTGTCTCTTAACCTCTTCAGTGCCCCGCCCTTTCCACGCCCTGTGCCGGGCGTTTCATTAGCGGGCGGGGTTCATGACGAGATAGGCTCGTCATGGGCACAGCGCAACCGCGCTCCATGACGAGACTATCTCGTCATGGGCACTGAAGGGGTTAACCACATATCAACAAGCTAAAAATGCTCAAGTTGAAATTAAATTAAAAAACTAAATCAAGGATGTTTTAAACTTACATAAATGCAATTGAAAGTTAAAAAGCAGAAAAAGTTTTTAAAAATGCAGGCCGTGGAAAAGTGCGTATGCGTGGACGTTAGACACTTAGGGCCCGATTCACAGAACTGACTTAAGACAAAATCCTAAACTTACTACCATTTTGGTATTCACAGAAGGCACTTACTCATTTTGGTATTCACAGAAGGCACTTACTCATTTCGGTATTCACAGAAGTTAGGAGTCCTAACTTTAGGACTCCTAAATGCATTCTGTGAATACCGAAAGTCTTAAAATTAGGATTTTTCTCAGTTTGGTAGTAGTATGTTTAGGACTCCTAACCTTAGGACTCCTAAATGCCTTCTGTGAATACCGAAAGTCTTAAAATAAGGATTTTTCACAATTTAGTAGTAGTAAAGTTAGGACTCCTAACTTTAGGAATCCTAAATGCTTTCTGTGAATACCGAAAGCCTTAAAATTAGGGTTTTTCTCAGTTTAGTAGTAGTAAAGTTAGGAGTCCTAACTTTAGGACTCCTAAACTGAGAAAAATCCTAATTTTAAGACTTTGGGTATTCACAGAAGGCATTTAGGAGTCCTAAAGTTAGGACTCCTAACTTCTGTGAATACCGAAGTGAGTAAGTGTCTTCTGTGAATACCAAAATGAGTAAGTGCCTTCTGTGAATACGAAAATGGTAGTAAGTTTAGGATTTTGTCTTAAGTTAGTTCTGTGAATCGGGCCCTTAGGGCCCGATTACAAGTTCGGCAATGCGGCGCCGCGTCCGCCCCACCACCGCACCACCAAACGTGTGATGAGACCGCCCACCAGATTACAAGTTATTCTCGTGTCTGGCGATCATTGTTTTTTTAAGTTCTCACAGCGGTTCCCTGGAAATGGGCACTGTATTGGGAACGCCAAAAACAGTTCCTGCATGGCATGGACTGAAAAGTCCATGCCGTGATGAACTGGGGTACATGCACACAAGGGGGCACATGTTGTGCCCCAGGTGTGCATCTACATGCAGAGGAGGTACAGGGGGCCATGCAGAGCCCCCTTTGTTTCCTCTCTGCCGTGGTATACATGGAGTAAGAACCTCCCTGACACCGCCGGCGGAGAGGAAACTTGTATATGCTTGGCAGGACCGCCGCGGTCCCACCAAGCATATTGCAGTCTCCTGACGACCGCAACACCACCAGGGAATGGTGGTTCCCTGGCGGCTGTGGCAGGGCTGTGGCGGTCTGACCTCCGGACTTGCAATCAGGTGGATGGGAGACCGCCACCACTGCGCCCCACGAGTCCGTGGGACGCCAGACTCGTAATCGGACCCTTAATCCAGTGAAGAAAAATGTGTGAAGAAATACTGATCATATACTTCACCACATTGTCAGTGGGTAAGAATTAGTAATTGCTTACCTAATAACGATGTCTTTTTATGGCTAACCACTTGTATACTGTATACTTACTCCCTCATATTCAAACGAGCTCGATATAAGATATAAAAGTGCGTGTCATACGAGAAATTAAGCGCACTGACACAAAAGGTAAATAAATAAATCAAATGTCCAACATCACTCTCCCAAATATCGCTCATGCACACGAATTAGAGAATACCAGTTTTTTGTCAGTAAAAAGCACTAACTCATTCAACATCCAAATCCAGGCAGTAATAGCCTATAATGGTAGGCAAGTACATATGGTGTATTTTCATACGCTCAATCACAATTGAACGCTTTGAGTGATGGCATTAGCAGGTCCTGGCAGCACTCAGGTAGATAGTAGACTTACAGACTTTGCCAAAGAATCAGAACACCAAAATAAAAAATGCAACTCTATTATCATCTTTCTCCAAATATCATCAATATTTTTAGGTCTCGGCTAGACAGTGCTTACACTGCCTCGAAGAGACTGCTGTATCTACTTTGTGGACTTTAGCCCACCCATAGGCTTCCCATTTGCTGGCTCAATCGTCACTCTCCTATTCTTTCTTCCCATGCGTTTCAAGCCATGCATTTGTCACGCCTCTTCCTATGTTTCGCTGTCCCCAAGAGCAGGGACTAAGCACTATATCCAACATCTGATAAGAACTAATTTTTTCTTTCCTGAAAAGCAATGCACATTATAGGTCCTATTTTTACCTGCTCCAAGCTCTGGTCTGTGTTTTTTAAACAGACCTGTAAATCTTGTTGTTTTCTAGTCACATTTGCTGAGCATTCAAAAAATGAGATTAAATGTCAGACGCTGTTTTCTGAGGGCGTCTGTTTATTTTTCACCCTGTTTGCATTTTGCTAAGAACACCGTAAAATGTCAATTAAAGTGTCCTTTTTCAGTTGCTGCTCCTGTGGGCGTGTCCTCCAAGTGGAGCCGGTGGTGATTAGAGTCACCAGCTGTTTGAGTCTTCGGATTCAGTTTCCGTTTCCTGCTCCAGTGGCCAGTGCTCACATTGCCTAGTTGAGTTGCCTGCCTCTGACGGGAACCCGGGCAGGTCACTCTTTCTCTCACAATGTGCATATAAGGACCTCCTGCTACTTATACCCATTCCTAGGGCAGGGAAAATACAATTTTAGATAACAAATCCCTAGGCAACTATTATTCTACTTCGCATTATGTAACATAATTGCTGAATGATGCTGTAAAAGGCTAAGTGATCACATAAATGTAACATGTAAAACACTTTTATTCATACAAAGGGGCCAATTCCGATCCGGGTCGGAAGGGCACCGAACGCGATCCGGCTGGAAAAACTACGAGTCGTACGCGTGTTTTCCGGCCGACTCGTACAGCTGTACGAGCGAGCAAGTACGATGCGAGCTACATGAAATTCACCGACCAAGTCGTTTCCGGGTCCGAACTGCTCCGTACGTCTCTGTCGTAAGCTAACCGTGGCCTGCAATGGATGCGATTCATGACCGAGCCAGTATGATGCACGCGTCGGACAGCCTGTGCGAGCCGGAGTGTCCGGCTCGCAAATCGTCCGGGTGGTTGCCTTTAGGGTCTGCATCGGACCCCCTGTCACCCGCAGCCCTACGACTCGGACACAGGGGGACACCCATGGGTCTCCCCAACACAGGCATATACGGTGCGGATGGCACCGACGCATACCCACATTAGGGGCGCACTTGTCCGCGACGTACCCATTCAGTCAATGGGAGCCCATGTATGCGTCGTACGACCGGCTCCACTGACTTCTATGGGAGTCCGACCGAACCGAGTCTGGCAGCATACGGCCGCATCATACTCGCTCGGTCGGACTGCAGGACTCCGGCTCGGTCGGAAAACACTCCAGATCTGGCTCGGTCGGAGTGCTTTCCAACCCGGATCGGAATCGGCCCCTAATTGTCTAAAAATCTAAGATGCATCGTGCCTCTACTGTTACATTGCAAAAGTTAAAAAACACATGATCAACCATCTAGGTGTCTCTTGCTATACAACTGTGACAAAATGATGATTTGATATGTATAATTGCGACATATGGTTTAATGCGAGAATGATATTACAGAATTATTAATCAAATTAGAAAAACACTTTCAAATCAAGTCATAACAATGTCACCCATAAATATCTAAATATTTATCAAAAAACAGTGATATATAATCAGAAAATTCTAAAGTAATCCATGTCCAAATTAAGAGACTATGAAGTGGCTTTGATCATGGATGGATGGATCATGGATCATGGATGGATCCTGTCGTGTACTGGGAACCAAAACCGGCCCTGGCTAAGTGCTCGGCAGGCCCCCCCTGGGGGGTTGGGGTTGCCGCCGAGATCTTTGCCAGGGCCGGTTTTCGGCCGATTTTGTTAGAGGGCCGATTTTGCAGCTATGCTGCAAAAACGGCCCTGTAACAAAAACGGCCCCAAGGGGCCCAAAACCGGCCCCCATAATAATAATAATGAAGCTCTGGTGAATATAACTCAATGTGTGAGGAGAAGGGTGGAAAATGTTAACAAAATTGGCTAGTTAAAACTTGCATATTTCTTATAGGGTGTAGAGACCAACCAGAGGCTGGAAACCCCACTTGGCTGGATGGTAAAAGGATGAGAATTAATTCTAAATCATCCAATCTTGAGAAGTTAAAATGTTACGAATCCGTAATCTTGTCAGTAACAAGCATTTACAATGCAATGGTCTCGGCATTGTTAAAGTTAGAGCTATTGGCATTGCTCTTGACATTATTTTTGTTTTTAAACCATCTCTGTCTCTCTCACCAAAATAAGTCTTATTTTTGTGAGAGAGAGAGAGATGTTTTAAAAACAAAAATAATGGCATGAGCAATGCCAATAGCTCTAACTTTAACAATGCCGAGACCATTGCATTGTAAATGCTTTTTAAGATCTCTTTCAGTAGCCTATAAACACTGTCCCATCCACTAAAACATGTTTGTTGTAGCTATATCAGGTTTAGTCACAATTTATCACTCCAGATTCATGAAGCCGCTTAGAGCCACCCAAGGGGTCCTTGCACGGCTTCACAAATCGCATTTTTGGCTTGTTTCGTGCCTGCACCATGTTGGTTGGTGCAAGAGCCAAGCAACTCCCCTTGTACACATGGCCCTAAATGTGAGAAAATGTTGAACAGGAAACATCTGCTGGTGGGAAAGTAACAAACGATAAAGGTTCGAGGGAGAAGCCCTGGAGATCCTACTGCTAGACATTCAGCCAAACTGTGCTGTGGGGAGAAGCTCTGGAGATCCTACCACTAGACATTGAACCGTACTGTGCTGTGGGGAGAAGCCCTGGAGATCCTACTGCTAGACATACAACCGTACTGTGCTGCCGGGAGTGGGCTGATTTACATGAACCACTCCACCTCAGAGCTTTCCTAGCATATGATTGAATCGCACACATATCAAGCAACCTGCTTAGGAGCCTCTCGCAGCTGCTCATAGAAAAAAGCCACGCTGAATTTAAATCATCAGGAACATGATTTTTTCAAGGACCTTTTTTTCTGGATTTGGCTTCAAAATTAAATATTTCATAAAACAGAAAAAACATAGAACCTTAACATTAGAATAAAGTGAGCTGGGTCTTCAAATAAAACGGTATTCTTATTTGTAAGTCTAATTCCAGCAAAATGATTATATGATTGTTATTTTTATGCCACACCTCTACCCTCAGCACCATTGCCGTCAGGATCTCTGGTCTCTTGCTGAAGGACGGGCGAGGAGCTAGGTGGATTTGGTATTGTGGAAGTTCATAATTTTATCACTACCCAATCTTCCTGTGCTGCCTTTTGTCAAACTGACCTCAGCATGACCCATTAAAGTATTTCGGTTTTATACGCATATTGACAGGCCTGCTCTTTAGGGGGGAGGGGTCTCTGCAGTGAAAAGCTGAACCATCGAAACTGTTGCAAAGTAAACCACCGGTCAGCTGCAATGTGCAGACACCACGGGGTGACACTGAGCAGCACACGACAACATAGACCTGACAGGCCCAACCAACAACTTCTGTGACTACGACTACTTCTGACCCGATGCCTTGGGTCTTCTCTGACAGACACACTGCCCTCAACCACCATGAGGAGGGAACTCTTGGTGCATGGACCACATGGCCTAAAAAGCCCACCTTTTTGACTCAATCTCAAAAAGAGTCAGGAAAGCAAAGACCTTGCAGTTGCACAAGCATATAACCCCAAAAACTAACTTCAGACCCCCCATGCACACAAAATATCACATGGTCAGCTGTCTCAGCGTTCATGATATGCTATCACATGTTGGTGAGGGGCGTGGTCTGTCCGCACAAATGCATGATGAAAGAGACAAGTGGCCGCCCCAGCAGCCTTCATAGCTTTAAAGCGGCCCACGTAACGTGAAGCATAAAGCAATCTGGGATTGGTAGTTTCTCACTCTCATCACACATACTGCTTTGCACTTTCATTTGTGAGGTGTGTTTCGCTCCTGACGAGGTGCTAGCCCTTATGTAAATATATGCAGAAGAGTGAGGGGAGATCGTTAAAAGAAATTTTTCCTACAGAAAGCATCTGCTGCACCACCCCCTGTGCCGAGTGCAGACCCTGGGATCCCCGAGCTATCTTTTAAAGTGCTGCTCTAGGTGTGACACACAGCAGACCAGGGCTGTTAATGTTTAAATAATCAGTACCCTCTGACTTGAATGTCTGAGGTGTCTGCCCGTATACGGGGTGTTATGTATATAATGTATCTTTCTACTGCTTACATCCACAGATTGATGGCTTTCTCGTTAAGAAATTCTCTAAAAGCCTTCATGAAAACTTGACCTCGACTTACTTCCGTTTGATTCCTGTCCTTTCTTGATTCATGGCCCCTCTCCTCGCCTCCCACCCTCTACTTCCGAGTGTAGCCTTCTCTCCGTTTCATGTCTGTCTGCCTTAATGTAATTCTGCAATGGTTCACACATCATTTCATAGACGGCAATCCGTTCCATGCGTTTGTGATACATGCCCGATTGTTAAAGTATGCCTGTGTCGGATAGCTTTGGCAACAATGCGTAACTACATGCTTGGAAGCTCTGCTGTGTACAAAACAGCTGTGATCCCGGCCACCCTTGAATTCAGGGGCCGGGCTAGTGTTTAGAAGCGCTGGGTTCAAGCTGAGCACGTGGTTCGGAGCTCTGCATGTGTTCAATGCACGAAGCTGCAGTGCACTGGTCTGGGTGCGATGCACGCACATGAGAGCATTGTGAGCACGTGGGTAAGCGAATAGGCTGTGCCCCAGGCTTGCAAAGTGCAGGCCTGCGGCGGTTTCACGCTCCCGCTGCAGACACGCTCTGCTTCCTGTCACCTCGCCGTGCCCTCCCTGCCCTGCAACCCCACACTCACCATCGGTAGCAGCCCTCCGTGGCCTCCAGGGTGAAGTTGATTTTCGTCCCCCGGGCGTAGGGCAGCAGCACCTTGGGGATGTTCAGCTTGGAGGCCAGTGCCAGGGAGAAAAGCGGGAGCAGATAAAGGGGAAGCCAGCGATGTGGCGGGGCCATGCTCCTCCCAGCGACCGAGCACCCAAACCCGCTATCCTCGGATGACAGGAGTCCAGTGCGGTGGAGGGAGAGCCGCAGCCGAGTCTTTGTACAGGAAACGGGATAAATGGAAGCTGCCGCACTTGTCCCTTCGCTTACAGTGGTTGTTCCCGGGGCTCGGAAGGTCAGCCGGGCTGCAGAGAGGGTTCAGGGGGAGCATGCCGGGAGCCACTATATTATTTTCAAAGCTGTTCCAGCAGGAGATG
Organism: Triturus cristatus; assembly: GCF_964204655.1. Lineage (NCBI taxonomy): Eukaryota > Metazoa > Chordata > Amphibia > Caudata > Salamandridae > Triturus > Triturus cristatus. The sequence goes on from NC_140584.1 coordinate 655,215,418, forward strand.
GGTTCCCTCTCGAAAAGAAAATACCCGCCTTTTGCTGCTATTAGAGCGATGTCAGGACCAAGGCAGGGGCAGGAAGCGGGGAGGCGGACGGGGGTTAGAGAGTGGGAGGTGCCTGCCCGGGGCTGTGCGCGGCTTATCAAGCAGGAGGGACGCGATTACAACCGGTGAGAACGATGTGCCAGCTGCATTTAGGCTGGACAGCCATATGGGCTTTCTGGGCAGGCCCTCCTGGGCAGCTGTAAACAGGGCAGGGACTGGCTGCTCGCAGCACGAGACACATATGGGCCTCGAGGTACAACAATGAAAACTGTAGCAGCATGCGTTTGTGAAAGCATATTGTTCAAATAGGAGATATTCCCATGAGCCGAGAGCAGGGGGAGAGGACAAGCACACCACCGCCTTTCTCCGAGGCACAGCAGAAAATGCCTCGGAGAAACGCCACGTCCTTTTCGGATTTGGGGGCGTGTTTTGCTGTTGTCTCCTCCCTGAGACTTCTCGCAAAAAACACGCCCCCCGATCCGAAAAGGACGGGGCGTCAACGGAGTGACTGGACCTCTTCTCCAGTGGCTGGCCAGCATTTAAGAGGCCAGCCAATGGAGAACAGGAGAGAAGAGGGGCGGGTGCAAGCCCCTCTTCTCAAAGTCACTCAAACTCATTAAATCTCGGAGCGAGACTGCGCAAGCGCAGCCTTTCGCAGCCGAGACCTAAAAATGGCCTCCGGTTGTGAATACGTTAAGGTCTTGTATGTGTATCCATTGACTCTCAGTATGGATGCAAGAAAATGTAATTTTCCTACGACAGACACGGGGTACAGACTGGACAGGATATTTACTTGTCACTGTATCCAAAGCCGATTTGAAGTGGCATTCCCCCAGTAGAAACCTTCAGCCTGCTTACTCTCTTCCATCCAAGACCTTAACAGATTTGTTTTCACTCTTCCTCCCACTGCAGCTCTCCTCAGCTCCTCCGTATCATGTTGGCTCCCGAGGGCGGCAGTAGGCAGCAGTCCGAAGAGATTGCAAGTCCTGCAGCACTTCAGCCGCAACCTCTCTGCAAACTCCTCAGCTCTCTTCAGCAATGCGTTTATCGTGTCTGCAATCCTCATATGTAAGGGACCATGCTTTCAGCTTGTCCCCTTGCACAAGCTGCGCCTGTCCTGTTGATAACTGTTTTTTTTCGCAATAAATTTCATTGCATTTTCTTACATTATTAGCCAGCTTGAACCGGAGACATACTGATACACAGAATTGTTAAGAATACCATTAACTGTTCCGGTTCCCCCACCGAGAAAGACTGTTACATGTTTGCAAACATAAACACAAACAACAGATCAACTATAATTAGAATTGCGCATCGAAGACAATTGTTATTGGCCCATGTTCCATCCTCCTATCTCGTTTTTAAGTGGCCCTGACCTACGAAGTGTATTTTTGATTGTGCTCAGATGAACTGATTTCATCTTCTCATCGTTGTTCTGATGAAGGGTGGGGTTCCAGCGTTAAGCCTTGATAGCCTGCTAACCTCTGCCATATTTTACTGTGTTTTTGTGGACAGCAGTGGCCTTAAAAATGGGGAGCTCTAGGCCCATATTGAAATCCATACCTTTTCCAAATATGCCCACGCTGGGCTCCTCTGCTTTCCACAGTCTTGCTATGTCAGTGCTTAGTTAGTGTTAGGCCCAGAAAGAATAAGTGTTGTTTATCTCTATTTCCCCCTATTCCCTCGCTGTGTAGTAGTGTAAGTTTGGGAGATCTAGGGAGTTTCCACGCCAGTACTTCCATCAAACACTTTAGTACACCGTTCCAGTAGCGGCCTAATGCGTCACAGATCCATTTCGATTGCAGGAATGTCCCCTCGCCGTGATGACAGCGAAGGCACATTGGGGATGCAACCATGCCCGCCCTCCACAGTCTAATAAGCGCTGTGTAGGTATTTGAATTGTATGAGCCTCAAGCGGATTGAGATTGCGATTGTCGCTCCTCTGGGTGATTCAAGGGTCAAATCGTCTTCGTCAATTGGGCCCACGTCTGTGTCCCATGTTGCCCGCAGGGTCTCCAAAGTGCTAGGGTTGTTGGTAATCAGGGATTGATACATTTTTGCAATTTTATGATCCCCCAAGTCTCCCATCAGTATTTTGCCTTCCAATGGGCTAAACTCGAGGAGTGAGGTTAAGTCTTTTATATATGGGTAGAGGGCATGTCTCAATTGGAGATATTTATAAAATTATGTATGCGGCATATATAATTCTATTTGGAGTTCTTAGAATTTTTAGGATGGAGGTCTTCATCACATCCCCGCCAAAGAGATCTCTATGTGATCCCACTAACTGAACCCCAGTAGCTCCGCAACCTGCGATAGTAGGCGGTTCCACCATAGCGGGGTTTCTCTGGTAATACGGTCCCACCACCCCATCCGACAGAGAGAACTTTGCCAAACCCTGATCACCACACTAGGCACGGGGGTAGAGTTTAAGGATTCATTCTATTGTAAAGATACGTAAATAGAGAAGGGTCATTCATAATCCATTGCTCTATCCTAAATGCTGGATCCTGTCTAGAGCCATACCACCACTCATTTATGACCTGCAGATGAGCTTCCGTATAATAGGACTGTATATTGCCAGGAGCTAAACTGATTCAGAATGCAGACTGGAAGCATGTGCGCAGTGCAACTCGTGCCATACCCCCCCCCCCCACCAAAAAAAACTAGCCTAGTATCGTATTTATTTGCCGGAACCATGCCTATGGAATCTGGGATGGGTTATTGCAGTATGTCAAACAGATTTATCTTCGTGTTACCATAAGAAAACTCCACTCCATCTGTTCAATGGAGAAGGGTTTGATTTCTCACCAAAAAAAGTATGCACCAACATGATCACTAGTTAAATGTGTGACAGAATTGACACCTAGAGGCTATGCCCAAATTATGACTACAATTCAAATTACTACAAGCGCAACAGCTACGTATTGTTTGTTTTCCTCAGAAATTGACGAAAATACATTCAAAGTACTTGTATTTGTGGGTAATAACTTACAATTAGGGTTTGAAAAAAGGAATTGGAACTGGAACAGAAGTTGTTGTTTTCAGTCAAAGGGTTGGATCAAGGAGTGCTCTGCATATTACAATGAATTATAAGCATGCGGGCTGCACCCACAGCATAATGTATGTACCAAGTGTGAAATATGTGGACATGAATTAGGCCTATGAAGAGGTTTGGCATTGTGTGGTGCCTGCTGTTTTGAATTCAGCCACAACCAATGAATAATGGGATGCAAGAAAAGATGAGGATAACGCATCGACTCCCCATGACATGCTTTATGTACTTTCATCAGTGGTGCTTGTCTGTCAAAATACTGTTTCTCGAATATATATTAGTTATCCCTTCTCCATTGTTTACCAGTCTATTCTTGGGTCACCACTTCCTGTCGCAGTAACTTTAGCTGGTGAGGACGAGATCTTTTCGGAGGGATGTCCTTTGGAGACACACGAAAACGTAGTGCGTATCCATTGCGTAGTATACTGAGTACCCAACGATCTTTTGTTATGTTGCACCACTTTCTCAGATGATGTGAAAAACTTCCTCCCACAGGAGTGGGAAACAGCACCAGAGGAATCTCTTGCTCATTGCTTCCCTGCTGATCTAGCCGTGGTAGAGGACTGCTGCTGATGACCTCCTCTACCTCTGTTTGACTTACGGCTTTGGAACTGCGACTTACCTTGATTTTTGTTTTGGGACCACTGAGGGGTTTGAACCCTCTGTAGGTAGCCCTTGCACTGGTTGGGTCTGTATCTCCGCTTGAACTCTTTTTTCTTTTCTAATCCCACCGCCTTCAGAGTGTCTAACTCGGCTTTCATCCTAGCCATCTCCTCATCGGTATGGGTGCCAAACAGTGAGGAGCCAGAAAAAGGCAGGTTAAGGATCCTCTGTTGTGCATCTGGCTTGGGAGCTGTTAGTCTAAACCAGGCAGACCTCCTAGCGCAAATCCCATGGGCATAAGAATGCGCCAACGGTGTGGCACCATCCGCTGCCGTGCTAACCACTTGGTTGGCTACAAGGGATCCTTCCTTGATAACCTCTTCAAAGTCACTTTGCTCTTCCTTTGGTAGCTTTTCCTTGAAACGGTCCAAGGAGTCCCATCAGGCTCTGTCACAGCGGCCTAATAAGGCTGCTGCGCTCGATACTTTTAGCGATGATGCTGCAGACCCGCAAACCTTCCGCCCCCAAGAATTCTGGGACCTACTTTCTTTGTCCGGGGGGACCAACGAAGTTGCAGTCACTGCGTGCGCTTTTCTTGCCGCCGCGACGATAACAGAATCCGCAGGTGGGTCTGATTTCAAGAATACTGGGTCTGCTTCAGCTGGCTTGTATTTCTTCTGAATCCTAGCCGGTGCGGCTTTAATTGTAGAGGGAGCTAGGCAAATGTCCATCACTGGTTACAGAAGTCCAGGAACCAGAGGCAGCAACGGTCAAGACGCAGATCGCTGATGTAGTGTCTCAAAAATCACTGTTGTTGCAACTTGAGGAGTCGACATCTCGATGGAAGGCCTGCGCTCCCGCAATCTGTCAGTACGGACCTGACGTGTAGCTGAAGGTGATCTATCCACCTCTTGCACCAACCTTTGCAGAGGAGATATGTGGATCGGACTGGTGTATTCCTCCTCTCATCGTGATGCTCCTGTCGGATTCTTACTCCAGTGATGGATGGGAAGAAGCCACCTTGGAGAAAAGTGAACAGAAGGGGAAGCCCTCCTGTGATGTGAAAGAGATCTTTGATGCGACCTCCCCGAATGTCGCTCTGGGGAAGCAGATGGTGAATGCGTTGAAGGGCGTCTCGAGGAATGAGAGGATGAGTGTCGTGACGCTGATTAAAACTACTGAACCTTCTCCAGACCTCACTGTTGTGGGTCTCGACGTCAAGCGTATGACCTGCTCTGACGGACCCCTTCTCGACGCCGATCTTGACCTCCTTCTCGACGCCGATTTTCGGCCAGGTGTTGGAACCGATTTCGAGGTCGACTTTCTGTTCTTCGACGTCGAATGCCTCACCGATGACGTCGGAGTACTTCTGCGCCTCGACGCCGATTGTCGTCGGGTTGACGATGGCGAAGGACTTCTGCGCCTCGACGCCGATCGTCGCCGGGTTGACGACGGCAGACGTCTTACGATCCTCGACGCCGATCGTTGCTGGGTTGACGACGGCGGAGGGCCTCCGATACTCGACTCGATCGTCGCCTTGTTGACGATGGCGGAGGGCTTCTGATCCTTGACGCCGATCGTCGCTGGGTTGATGATGGTGGAGGACTCTTGCCTCTGGAACGCCGATCATCATTGGATTGACGATGGCGGAGGGCACCCAGCCTTCGACGCCGAACGTCGAGATGACGACGGTGGAGGCCTTCTCATCCTCGACGCCGATTGTCGCCGTGTTGACGACGGCGGAGGACTTCTGCTCTTCGATGCCGATCGTCACCGAGTTGACGTCGGCGGTGGACTTCTGCTCCTCGACGCCGGTCGTCGCCGGGTTGACGATGGCGGAGGTTCACGACTCTTCGACGTCGACGGCGAATGAAGCGACGTACCTGTATGTCGGTGTTCTCTTGGCGGCGAGCCCGCCGTCGAAGGTCTTTTCTTGGACGTATGTCCCACCGGTGGTAGTTTTCTCAGCGCCGAGCCCGACGCTGAAGGAATCTTGCTTCTAGAAGAAGATCTGGCCCTCTTAGAGCCCTTTCTCACCGGCGACCTGCCTCTGGAAGGTGATTTATCCTTTTCTGCCAGTCCATAAAGACGGATACGCTCTCTGTCTTTTAGAGTTCTATTAGATAAAGACTGGCAATGAGGGCAAGTCTTGGGGACATGGTCCTTAGGTAGACAAAGAATACAGAATGCATGAGAGTCTGACCTGGCCTTCTTTTTTCCACAAGAAGGGCAGGGATCAAAAAGAGATGGCATTTTGAGTGGAAAAAGTGCCAACATCAGCCAGAAAAAGATAGTACCTTACTTGACAAGTTGAAAAACGTCGAAGTAAGATACATTTTTCCAGAAAAATGAAGATTATTTCTGACTAAAATCAGAAAGAAGTGGAACTATGTAACCAGGGTCCTGCCTGAAGGAGCCGGAAAGAACAACTGACCTAACTGTCACCCCTGAGGCATGATGGGAAGCTGGGGGTCATGGCTGCCTTAAAGGCACGGTGCCAGTTTATCCCTATGTTGCTATGAGTTAGCTTTTCAGCTTTTCTGGGCTATGTTTTTTGCAATTCAGCCTGTGAGCTGTCAATGCTTTCAGTCCTTGCTGAGAGATTGTGCTAAGTGCTAAGCATTAAAGCAGTTTTCAAACATGCTTTGCTGTCGTTTTTCCCTGGTTTTTAAGGTATTGTTCATGATATACAGGGGAGTCCTTACATCATTATTCAACTCTGGTTATGAAAGGCTGCATTTGCTTTTTTATTTTATATATATATATATATATACTTTTCCACAAGTGTCCAAAGACGAGACTCACTCGCACCAGAAATCATCACTTGCAGCGCACCAAAATCAACGTGTCAATTCCTTTAATATCTGTGCCCAACGCGTTTCAAATCTTACATCCTTGTTCACGGGCCAGCAGCATTTGAATACAAGTTCGTATCAAGGGACTCACCATAAAATACCCACACGTAAAGTTCATTCTCCTCAGGTGACTAAATGAGATAAGATGCCATGCATTATGGGATTGGTAGTCACTTTGCAATAGTTCTCAAACGTGGCTGATTTTCAAATACAATGTTGATAACCATGATAAGTATGGAAAGGCACGATGTTTAAAATGCGCTAAATATCGCAATCTGGTGCTCTGCCAGGCTCCATATTCAAAGGGCCCCAGAACCGCCTTCACAATCATCAGCAGCGGTGCGACTCCACGGCTTGGACTGCCGTCTTTAATACTTTTCCACAAGTGTCCAAAGACGAGACTCACTCGCACCAGAAATCATCACTTGCAGCGCACCAAAATCAACGTGTCAATTCCTTTAATATCTGTGCCCAACGCGTTTCAAATCTTACATCCTTGTTCACGGGCCAGCAGCATTTGAATACAAGTTCGTATCAAGGGACTCACCATAAAATACCCACACGAGACTCACTCGCACCAGAAATCATCACTTGCAGCGCACCAAAATCAACGTGTCAATTCCTTTAATATCTGTGCCCAACGCGTTTCAAATCTTACATCCTTGTTCACGGGCCAGCAGCATTTGAATACAAGTTCGTATCAAGGGACTCACCATAAAATACCCACACGTAAAGTTCATTCTCCTCAGGTGAGTAAATGAGATAAGATGCCATGCATTATGGGATTGGTAGTCACTTTGCAATAGTTCTCAATATGGAGCCTGGCAGAGCACCAGATTACGATATTTAGCGCATTTTAAACATCGTGCCTTTCCATACTTATCATGGTTATCAACATTGTATTTGAAAATCAGCCACGTTTGAGAACTATTGCAAAGTGACTACCAATCCCATAATGCATGGCATCTTATCTCATTTACTCACCTGAGGAGAATGAACTTTACGTGTGGGTATTTTATGGTGAGTCCCTTGATACGAACTTGTATTCAAATGCTGCTGGCCCGTGAACAAGGATGTAAGATTTGAAACGCGTTGGGCACAGATAATAAAGGAATTGACACGTTGATTTTGGTGCGCTGCAAGTGATGATTTCTGGTGCGAGTGAGTCTCTTCTTTGGACACTTGTGGAAAAGTATTAAAGACGGCAGTCCAAGCCGTGGAGTCGCACCGCTGCTGATGATTGTGAAGGCGGTTCTGGGGCCCTTTGAATATGGAGCCTGGCAGAGCACCAGATTGCGATATTTAGCGCATTTTAAACATTGTGCCTTTCCATACTTATCATGGTTATCAACATTGTATTTGAAAATCAGCCACGTTTGAGAACTATTGCAAAGTGACTACCAATCCCATAATGCATGGCATATTATCTCATTTACTCACCTGAGGAGAATGAACTTTACGTGTGGGTATTTTATGGTGAGTCCCTTGATACGAACTTGTATTCAAATGCTGCTGGCCCGTGAACAAGGATGTACGATTTGAAACGCGTTGGGCACAGATATTAAAGGAATTGACACGTTGATTTTGGTGCGCTGCAAGTGATGATTTCTGGTGCGAGTGAGTCTCGTCTTTGGACACTTGTGGAAAAGTATTAAAGACGGCAGTCCAAGCCGTGGAGTCGCACCGCTGCTGATGATTGTGAAGGCGGTTCTGGGGCCCTTTGAATATGGAGCCTGGCAGAGCACCAGATTGCGATATTTAGCGCATTTTAAACATCGTGCTTTTCCATACTTATCATGGTTATCAACATTGTATTTGAAAATCAGCCACGTTTGAGAACTATTGCAAAGTGACTACCAATCCCATAATGCATGGCATCTTATCTCATTTACTCACCTGAGGAGAATGAACTTTACGTGTGGGTATTTTATGGTGAGTCCCTTGATACGAACTTGTATTCAAATGCTGCTGGCCCGTGAACAAGGATGTAAGATTTGAAACGCGTTGGGCACAGATATTAAAGGAATTGACACGTTGATTCTGGTGCGCTGCAAGTGATGATTTCTGGTGCGAGTGAGTCTCGTCTTTGGACACTTGTGGAAAAGTATTAAAGACGGCAGTCCAAGCCGTGGAGTCGCACCGCTGCTGATGATTGTGAAGGCGGTTCTGGGGCCCTTTGAATATGGAGCCTGGCAGAGCACCAGATTGCGATATTTAGCGCATTTTAAACATCGTGCCTTTCCATACTTATCATGGTTATCAACATTGTATTTGAAAATCAGCCACGTTTGAGAACTATTGCAAAGTGACTACCAATCCCATAATGCATGGCATCTTATCTCATTTACTCACCTGAGGAGAATGAACTTTACGTGTGGGTATTTTATGGTGAGTCCCTTGATACGAACTTGTATTCAAATGCTGCTGGCCCGTGAACAAGGATGTAAGATTTGAAACGCGTTGGGCACAGATATTAAAGGAATTGACACGTTGATTTTGGTGCGCTGCAAGTGATGATTTCTGGTGCGAGTGAGTCTCGTCTTTGGACACTTGTGGAAAAGTATTAAAGACGGCAGTCCAAGCCGTGGAGTCGCACCGCTGCTGATGATTGTGAAGGCGGTTCTGGGGCCCTTTGAATATGGAGCCTGGCAGAGCACCAGATTGCGATATTTAGCGCATTTTAAACATCGTGCCTTTCCATACTTATCATGGTTATCAACATTGTATTTGAAAATCAGCCACGTTTGAGAACTATTGCAAAGTGACTACCAATCCCATAATGCATGGCATCTTATCTCATTTACTCACCTGAGGAGAATGAACTTTACGTGTGGGTATTTTATGGTGAGTCCCTTGATACGAACTTGTATTCAAATGCTGCTGGCCCGTGAACAAGGATGTAAGATTTGAAACGCGTTGGGCACAGATATTAAAGGAATTGACACGTTGATTTTGGTGCGCTGCAAGTGATGATTTCTGGTGCGAGTGAGTCTCGTCTTTGGACACTTGTGGAAAAGTATTAAAGACGGCAGTCCAAGCCGTGGAGTCGCACCGCTGCTGATGATTGTGAAGGCGGTTCTGGGGCCCTTTGAATATGGAGCCTGGCAGAGCACCAGATTGCGATATTTAGCGCATTTTAAACATCGTGCCTTTCCATACTTATCATGGTTATCAACATTGTATTTGAAAATTAGCCACGTTTGAGAACTATTGCAAAGTGACTACCAATCCCATAATGCATGGCATCTTATCTCATTTACTCACCTGAGGAGAATGAACTTTACGTGTGGGTATTTTATGGTGAGTCCCTTGATACGAACTTGTATTCAAATGCTGCTGGCCCGTGAACAAGGATGTAAGATTTGAAACGCGTTGGGCACAGATATTAAAGGAATTGACACGTTGATTTTGGTGCGCTGCAAGTGATGATTTCTGGTGCGAGTGAGTCTCGTCTTTGGACACTTGTGGAAAAGTATTAAAGACGGCAGTCCAAGCCGTGGAGTCGCACCGCTGCTGATGATTGTGAAGGCGATTCTGGGGCCCTTTGAATATGGAGCCTGGCAGAGCACCAGATTGCGATATTTAGCGCATTTTAAACATCGTGCCTTTCCATACTTATCATGGTTATCAACATTTTATTTGAAAATCAGCCACGTTTGAGAACTATTGCAAAGTGACTACCAATCCCATAATGCATGGCATCTTATCTCATTTACTCACCTGAGGAGAATGAACTTTACGTGTGGGTATTTTATGGTGAGTCCCTTGATACGAACTTGTATTCAAATGCTGCTGGCCCGTGAACAAGGATGTAAGATTTGAAACGCGTTGGGCACAGATATTAAAGGAATTGACACGTTCATTTTGGTGCGCTGCAAGTGATGATTTCTGGTGCGAGTGAGTCTCGTCTTTGGACACTTGTGGAAAAGTATTAAAGACGGCAGTCCAAGCCGTGGAGTCGCACCGCTGCTGATGATTGTGAAGGCGGTTCTGGGGCCCTTTGAATATGGAGCCTGGCAGAGCACCAGATTGCGATATTTAGCGCATTTTAAACATCGTGCCTTTCCATACTTATCATGGTTATCAACATTGTATTTGAAAATCAGCCACGTTTGAGAACTATTGCAAAGTGACTACCAATCCCATAATGCATGGCATCTTATCTCATTTACTCACCTGAGGAGAATGAACTTTACGTGTGGGTATTTTATGGTGAGTCCCTTGATACGAACTTGTATTCAAATGCTGCTGGCCCGTGAACAAGGATGTAAGATTTGAAACGCGTTGGGCACAGATATTAAAGGAATTGACACGTTGATTTTGGTGCGCTGCAAGTGATGATTTCTGGTGCGAGTGAGTCTCGTCTTTGGACACTTGTGGAAAAGTATTAAAGACGGCAGTCCAAGCCGTGGAGTCGCACCGCTGCTGATGATTGTGAAGGCGGTTCTGGGGCCCTTTGAATATGGAGCCTGGCAGAGCACCAGATTGCGATATTTAGCGCATTTTAAACATCGTGCCTTTCCATACTTATCATGGTTATCAACATTGTATTTGAAAATCAGCCACGTTTGAGAACTATTGCAAAGTGACTACCAATCCCATAATGCATGGCATCTTATCTCATTTACTCACCTGAGGAGAATGAACTTTACGTGTGGGTATTTTATGGTGAGTCCCTTGATACGAACTTGTATTCAAATGCTGCTGGCCCGTGAACAAGGATGTAAGATTTGAAACGCGTTGGGCACAGATATTAAAGGAATTGACACGTTGATTTTGGTGCGCTGCAAGTGATGATTTCTGGTGCGAGTGAGTCTCGTCTTTGGACACTTGTGGAAAAGTATTAAAGACGGCAGTCCAAGCCGTGGAGTCGCACCGCTGCTGATGATTGTGAAGGCGGTTCTGGGGCCCTTTGAATATGGAGCCTGGCAGAGCACCAGATTGCGATATTTAGCGCATTTTAAACATCGTGCCTTTCCATACTTATCATGGTTATCAACATTGTATTTGAAAATCAGCCACGTTTGAGAACAATTGCAAAGTGACTACCAATCCCATAATGCATGGCATCTTATCTCATTTACTCACCTGAGGAGAATGAACTTTACGTGTGGGTATTTTATGGTGAGTCCCTTGATACGAACTTGTATTCAAATGCTGCTGGCCAGTGAACAAGGATGTAAGATTTGAAACGCGTTGGGCACAGATATTAAAGGAATTGACACGTTGATTTTGGTGCGCTGCAAGTGATGATTTCTGGTGCGAGTGAGTCTCGTCTTTGGACACTTGTGGAAAAGTATATATATATATATATGTATATATATATGGAGATACATATATGTTTGTCACATATATGATTGTGTTTCCGGGGTCCCGCACATGGGCGGGAATATTCTAGTGCTTATGATTATTGATGAGGATCCCCTGGAAGAGAAGAGGACAGGACCCTTCTGGTGGCCTCTGCTGGAATGAGTGCTGACCCAAAAGTGCAGTTCCTGAGCTTCTGGGTGCCTTTGTTTTGTTTGGAAGGACTTGTTCTGAAATCTTAGAAAAATGTGGGCTTGGCAGAAACCGCCCACAGCAAAAGCTTCCATTGAGAAATGAGAGTTTGTGAACATCCCTGCACCGTGTGGCAGGCACCTCCCTGTTGTGTCATATTAACTTTCTAAAAGTAGCATTTTCAAAATTGTAATTACAAATCCAACTTCACTATAAGTTAGGATTTGAAATTACAATTTCAGAAACACCAAACATGAAGGGGATCACCTGTTCCCATTTGGAAATTACACATATAAAATATAATGAGGTAACTCCAAAGTCATCCTATGAGAGAGGTAGGTCTTGCAGTAGTGAAAAACGACTTTAGTAGTTTTCTACTACCAGGACATGTACAACTTAAAAGTACATACCAAACTTTTTAAATATATTGCACCCTGCCCTCTGGACTCTCCAGGGCCTACACTAGGGCTGACTCATATGTACTAAAAATGAAGGTTTAGGCCTGGCAAAAGGTTTATTTTGCCAGGTCGATATGGCAGTTTAAAATTGCACACACAGGCTGCAAAGGCAGGCCTGATACATGTTTAAAGTGCTACTTCAGTGGGTCACACAATCGGTGCTGCAGGTCCACTGGTAGCATTTAATTTACAGGCCCTAGCAAAAGGTAGTAGTGCCTTCCTAAGGACTTACAAGTAAATCAAATATGCCAATTGGGTATAAGCCAATTCTACCATATTTTAAGGAGAGAGCACAAGCACTTTAGCACTGGTTAGCAGTGGTAAAGTGCACAGTCATCAAAAACAAGTCTGAAGGCAAAATGTTAGGGGAAATCCACATCAAGGATGCCAGGTCTAACAATGCTTTTGTCAACCAGTCATTCAGATATGGGTAGATGAAATGTTTTATGTTCTCGTAGGTGAGCTGTTACCACTGCCATACACTTTAAAAAGTGCAAGGTCCAGACTTGAGGCCGAAGGAAATAACTTTTATTTGGCAATGTTACCTCCCTGCCATGAATCCCAGAAACTTCCTGTGCTTCTTTATTATTGGAATATGAAAACAGGCATCCTGCAAGTCTAATTGCACAATCCAATCGCCTTGGCGTAACTGTGGATAGATTTAGTGTAACCATTCTTCCTTTAGTCATTTGTTAATTTCAGGTTGAGAATGTGTCTGAACTTCTTCTGTCCCTTTCCTTCGTACCAGAAAGTAACAGGAATAAATGACCCTTCCTTTTTGGTAAGAAGGCACTTCCTCCACTGCATCCTTTTGCAACAAGGTGTTCACATCGTCACAAAGTTTTGTTGTAACTGAAAAAATGTCTTCAGTGAAATAGAGGGTGGAGGAGATCTGAACTTCCATTCAGAACATTATTCAAGACCCACTTGGCTTTTGTTATGTTGTGCTGCTCCTGGATATGGTGAAATTCTATACCCCACCAGAGTGACTAACAGAGAGGAGGGAAGAATAACCTCATTCTTTTTTACTAAGGCTTTCCTGCAGTGCCCGATGTTTGCTGGCCTCCTCTGCCTCTAGAGAACTTCTGTGCTGATAAGGTTGTCTGCGTTGTTGCTGCAATTGTTGGTGAGGCTGCCAATGAGGAGCTTGAACCCTCTACAGAAAGATTATTTTTTCATAAGACTTGTAGCAACTTCTATACTCTTTCTTTTTCTCTAAACGACATCCTTCAGTGTGTCATATTCTGTTTTCATTTTGGCCATCCCATCATCGACATGTGAACCAAACAGAGAATCACCTCAAAAAGGAAGATTTAAAGTACTTTGTGCTTCAGATTTAATGCTGTAAATCTCAACAAGGCAATGGGCCTGAGGCATATCTATCACAGTAGGCCTGTGCTGGCAGGTCAAAAGCATTAGCTGCTGCACATATCACTTTTTGAAACCATCATGACCTCTTGTAAGACTTCCTGAAAATCTTGCTTGTCCTTTTTGGCAGCTTTTCAGTGAATCTCAAAAGTGAGTCCCATAGAGATCTTTCATAATGACCCAGCAAAGCAGTTGCACTCATTGTTTTCATTGAAGTGGCTACTGTATCTCATATCTTTTTTCCTACTGATTCCATAATTTTGCTTTCTTTTTCAGGAGAACTAGTGAAAGAAGCAGCCACTGTGTGTGACCTTCGTGCAGCTGAAATAATCACAGAATCCGGAGGTGGATCTTATCTTGAAAAGAGAGGCCTAATATTTCTTGAACAGTCTTGAACAGTCTGGAATTGCATGGATGGTTCTGATATACCTGGAATTATTGGCAATAAGGGTCTTGAAGAAGCTCTGTGATGTATGGTCTCAAAGATCACCAATTTAGATGTAGTAGGTGTCTGAATAGGTATGCCCAATTTTGAAGCCCTCTTGACCAAAACATCATTAAAAGTGTAGATGTTATCTATTGGGGACACTCTAGTAGGCGGGACTCTGATAGCATTGGAGAACAATCTCTAATCAAAGACCAAGTGGATGGATCTATGGGAAGACAATCTTCCACTGTAATGCCTGCGACGCCTTGAAGGAGATCTGGCTCCTCTTCGGTTTTAAAACTTCTAGGTGTTCTAGATTTTCTTGGAGACCTAGACTTGTTACATTTCCTTTTTCACATAGCGTCTTTGCTTGCAGATGTAAGTTGGACCTGAGGAGTCACTTGTGTAGGTATGATTGGCAAAAACTGCAGAGAATCAGATCACCTTGGTGAAGGAGTAGCCGATAAACTTACTACTGGAGTAACTTCCCTTGTGAGTGATTATGTCCTAGAATGTTCAGAATCTGAAGAATATGGTCCTAGTCTTCTATTTAGGTGACAAAGCAAGTCTGCTGTGTGTCTCTGTGATGGTAAAGCAAAGGATGGAGGTTTTGATGCTGAATGGAACAGCTCTAGATGTTTATGTTAACATTGAAAGTGGCTGTCTCAACGTTACCAGTGATGTTCTCGATGTCTATGGAGGTCTCGACATAGATGAGGGTCTCTGTCTCAATGTCTGCCTCAATGTCGACTTACTGTGATCTCTCAGCGCCGAAGAACCTCGTCTTGACGGCGAGCAAGTTGCCACATTATCTGTTTTTGACGTCAAAAGTCTCGACATTCTACGGGATTCATGATTTTTATATGATTTTTTCCACTCTTTGCGTCTACCTCTTGGGTAGTCTGTAGAGCAGAAAGAGTGCGCAGAGGTAGGTGGTAAATGCCTCCTTGCCTTTTCTGACGTCCTGATGCTGAAACCTGATGCCTCTCTTGAAGCCCGAGCAGTTTGATCCTCTGCCTGTCCTTAAGGGTTCACCTTGACTTTTTCTTGCAGTATTTGAAATCTTCTGGTTGTCTGGAAGGCATACTATGCAGACAGAGGCTGTGAGGGTTTGTCCGGCCTTTTTTCTTGCCACAATTGGGGCACTTCACAAAGAGTGAAGGCAATCTTGACAGGAAAAAATGAGACATTTCTGACAGTAAAAGCCGAAGGTTCATCTTGTCCTAAAGAACTATGAGTGAAGATGTTTAAGGTAGCTTTCAAAAAGAGTGCTGCAGGATCCTTCTGTCAGGAGCTGCAAAAATGCTCTAGCCTAACTGACACCCCTGATGCATGATAGGACATTGGAGCAAGAGTGAACCGTTAAAGGCACAGTTTCATTATAATGCTCTAGCTGCATTGTCTATGTTTTAGAATGGGCCTGCGTTTCCTTCAGTTTTTTTTTAAAAGGTTTGTGAGATATTTCTAATCACTTCATCATATCTGTATTTCTACAATTGGAAAATATTTCTAAAATGAAGCATAAATTAAATCTTGCCATTTTTACTAAGCCTACTATTTCTGTATGTGTATTATATATATATACCTTGGGTGCTCTGATTGGCTGCCTGCAACACAAGAAAAATATTGCTGCCAGCCATGACAGGACTCAGGGACTTGGTTCCCTGTCCTGAAGTTCTAAAAAAAAAAAAAGAAGATATATGGGGGCAGGGTAGGGCTACAATGATACCCTACGCTCCAACGGGGGACCCAGATGGACCCCCCCCCACACCCTGAGACAAAAATGAAAAACAAAACAACCAAAAATGTTGCGTTCCCGCAAGAGTTTTGCAGGATCGGAAAAAAAATGGTGGCCAGGACGCATTTATTTATTATTAACCCCGGGGAGCCTACCCCTGGGGCTGTGTTGATAAACAGGAGGGGGCTGGGTGGTCCTCCTCCCTGAGCTTCAGAAGCCCCAGGAAGCCCATCCACCGGGCCAAAAATTATTTTTATGGGGATGGGGGACATTACCCCCCCCCCCAAGCTATTAGATGCCCCAGGTAGTTTACCCCCGCGGCCAACAATTCACAAAATGGGAAGGGGGCTGTGTGGTCCCACTCCCCGAGTTTGAAAAGACCCCAGGGGAGCCCACTTCCAGGGCCGATGTCTCACAGCCCCCTCCCTGAGCCATTAATGGCCCCGGGCTATGTCCCGGGGAGCCCACCCCCAGGACATATCAGTTTACCTGCCCACAACAGTGGAGGCAGGGAAACCTGTGTTTGAGATAGCTTGGCGGAAGCATTTTTAGATCTCTTGCCAAGTAGTAGCAAACACCAAGTTTGCTCCCAGCTGGCAGGAGCTTTAAAAATGCTTGCACCCCCTAGGAGTAAACTTTAGATCTGTCTCCCTGCCTTCAGTGATGCGGGCAGTGAAACAGATCTAAATATTGCTCCTGCCTACAAGGAGCAGAATTATTAGCTGCTCCCTGCAGGCTGGAGCAAAGCCATCTCCAAGTGGATGCGGGAAGCTAGCTAGGGCTGTGGGTGCCTGGGGGCTGCCCCCGCAGGGCCCCAATGACGGTATGGTGGGTGCCCTGGTTGGGCACCTGCCAACCCACCTTTTATTGAGCCGAGCCACAGAGATGGGGTCTCCAGAACTGAAATCAGCCCGGGGAGGTGGGCCATGTGCCCCCTTCAAAATGGTGCTTGCCCCTATGGGATAGGTTCCTGGGGGCTAAAATTGGCCCTGGGAGGATGTCACATGCTCCTTTCCCCCTTTAAAATTGCACCTGGCCCCGGGGGATAGGCTACATGGGGCCAAAATTGGTCTGGAGAGGGGGAGCTGTGTGCCCTTCTCACGCTACAAATATTGCCCGGCCCTGAAGGATGGGGTCATCAGGGCCAAAATCAGCCCAGGGAGAGAAGGAGCAACGTGGCCCCCTACACATAAAAACTGCGGTCCAGGGAGGGACACTGCATGTTCCCCTCCCCATAGAAATTGAGGCCCAGGGAGGGAGGTTGCCCCCTTCAAAATTGAGCTGGGCCTCGGGGATGGGGTCACTTGTGTTGAAATCAGCACTGGGAAGGAGACCGTATGCCCTCCCTCCCATAAAAATTGCACCGGGCATAAGGTCCCCCGGGGATAACATTTGCCCAGGAGGAGGCCTTGTGCTCTCTTTCCCCTACAAATATCATCAAGCCCCGGGGGTGGGGTCCCCAGGGCCAAAATCGCCCCAGTGATAGTGGCTGCGTGCCCCTCTCCCCCAAAGAAGCATGCTGTGTCCCTCAGGGCGGGGATAAGAGTGGCCCTAGGGTCAAAATCGGCCCAGGGAGAGGGGTTGCGTGTCCAGCTCCACCCAAACAAGCACACCCAGCCCCTGGGGATGAGGATAAAGGGGTGTGTGGCCCTGAAGTATGGGGACCCCAGGGCCTAACAAGACCTGGTGGAGGGGGGAGCACATGTCCCCTCCTCTTTATTTAAGTACGTGGCCCGGGAGAAGGGGGTCCCCGGGCCGATAATCACTCAGGGAGGAGAGCCAGGTGGCCCCCAACCCCATTAAAAAATAAATGGCCCTGGAGGATGGGGTCCCCAAGGCCAGACCCTATGTCCAAACCCCACTGTGCATGGCCAAAGGCCATGCGCAGCGTTGGGGGGGTGTTGGCTGCAGTGCATAGCAGGAGATCGCATTTATGTATGTTAATGAAGTACTACTTCACATTAAAAAACCCTAGAAATTTACTAACAAAAACAAAGGTTAAAGTAACGTTATAGTTAGGTGTGATTAAAGGATCTGCTGTTTTTTTTTTGTTAGTTTTGTAAGAAAACCTTAGGAATTCACTGATAAAAACAAAGGTTAAAGTAACGTTATAGTTAGATGAATTTGTCAGTGAGAACATTAATGTTTTAAAGTAATAAAAAAACACAAAAATTTGCCAGTTATCATTAGCAGCTCTAACTATAACTTGGGCCCCCGCCATGCACTGCTCATGACATCATTTATGAGATTACTGATATCTCAAATGACATCATTTATGAAATCACTGTTTACATCATCCAATGAGTGTGTTAGTTTGATTTACAGTTTTCATTGTGGTGAGTAACTACCATATTACTTTTCTACATAGTATTGCACAGCTTGGGTCCGGATAATGGGAGTAAGTGTTTACAAAACGCATGTACTCATAATGCACCACAGCTGTGTAAAGGTATAGAACATGTTATAAATGCTTGCATTCAAGAGTAACTCGGTGTGGCTGATTGAATCAAAGATACAGCATACTACCAGGAGGAACTGAATGCCTATTGGGAGTTTATGCTGGTGCGTGCGCACCCAAAAGATATCTGGTCCCCTTTGGAGGCATATCTCAATGCCCAGTCGGAACTGGGTAAGGCTGTGAATGCTGATGATGAGACTGCTCCGCTTGAGCCACTGCTGCAGAAGCGTGGACACAAGGGTTCTTTTTGACACCAGGGGAACATGTTGACCGCTGAACAGTCAGAGCCAGATCTGTACTGCTAGGGCGTCGCACCTGTCTCACTCCTCCACTACCTGACTGGCCCCCATCCCTCTCCCTTCCATCCTCCCTGTGCCCCTACAGATGAACTGTACGGAATAGAACAGTAAATATTGATTTTACCTGCAGAAATGTAGCAATTTAACCATTATGAACCGCATATGCTGTACACTGTGCATTCTTGATATTCAATGAAAATATGTTTTTTAAAAGAGTAACTGTGTGTCACAGTTGGCTTGTATTCATTATGCTCTTTACAACTTTTTGGTTCTGCAGAAAAAGTTTCACACACACACTCAAGATGTATATAAATATATATATGTGTATTCCTTTTCAGTATATTAAAAGACCGTCAGTATAAATAATAATTTATATTTTTTTTTGCGAAGTGCTCCAGGAAGCCGCATGTGGGTGGGAAACATTAATTGCTTATGCCTATTGATGAGGATCCCCTGGAAGAGAATAAATTACTTCCCTGATGTGAGCCGTGAAAGGATACAAGTCATTTAATCAAAAGGATGGTAAAGAGACTTTGCTTCAAGGGAGGGACAAACACAAAAAGAGGAAGTAAAGAAGAAACAAGCAGATGTATTGACATGAAACCCAACCAATGATAAGTAAGGGGCAAACCCAAAGCCCACTGTGAGTATAGTGAATTGTAGACACCAGTAACCCGACAAGTGACAGCTAAAGCTGGCTGTAGAAAAGACTTGAAAATTGAATAATTTGATGTTTCCTACAGAAAATTACTTCAGAAGAAACTTTACAAGCGATTCAAAAGTGACATTAGAAAGCAGACTACGGGAACGGTATAACAGAGAGATCCCATACAGAGGTTGCATTAACATGGCAGCAAGTTGTGTTGATTGAACCGAATCCATCAGTAGCTTTCGCACACCAGAAGGTTTTCAGCTGCTTTAGGAACCATAATGACTTTGGTAAGGGAAGCATGAAAAAACCTATCCAAATCCTCAGCTTGTCGATAGATTCATGAAATCTAGTATAATGGTCCAATAGTTTAGCTAGCAATACTGCAGCAGGTGTAGTAGCACCGGGGCACAGCAATGTGAGGGCCCCGCTGCACCATAATCATGGCTGTCTGCAACCATCCAGCCTGAGACCAGAGGTGGAGATTAGACTTTCCTGCTCAAAAGGGCTCACAGCGTCGCTGCTACATATCACTCTCTCAGTTATCAATGCATTGTACAGACTTTGCCAAAATGTCTAGGAAGAACTCTACAGCAAACAACCCTTCCTTTGTTAGTGATGCAAAGTTCTCCTGGCACAGAAATGTGTACAAGACCAGGCTTTGTAATAAAAATAAATGGGCAATTTAATGAGAGACTTCAAAATACTTATGAGTGCATTATCTATACTGGGCACAGTACATTAATATGAGACTAAACTCTAAGTAACTTAGGCCCACCCTTTAAACTGAAGCAGATCTCATTATGGATCATGCACTTGAGGGTCAAAGCAGATCGGGGAGGCATTACTTACATAAGTATCTTGTGTGTTCTAAACATTGTGATCTTTCTGGGGCACAAAAAACTGGGCAGCAGAACCCCAACAGTGAGCGAATCCAGTCAGGAACTGCAAACCCTCTTGGGCGATGTCCCAACGAGAGTAAAGCGGGCAGAACCAGAGCCATGCCTTTAGGTGCATCTCTATCGCTGCTCTCCAGGGCCAACCTGATGGGTGCACACCCTCAGAGGTGACAGCCAGCCAGAACATTCACAGGAAAAATTTGGGCCAAGTGCACTTTTCTTTTCAGCAAGAATATGGCTTTTACGTAGGGTTCAGACTAAGCTCACACGTGAATTGAACCATTCAATTCCTTGTTCAAAAGTCAGAACTATCCAGGAACATGACCCTGGAGTCTTTACAGTCAAGCTTAATCGAAATCTCCTCATTTGCATTTGAACTCCATACAAATTTTTTATATTTTCATTCAATTGGACTGTAGAAACTGGGCAAGTGGATGCTGTTAAAGGCGAAAAAGGCTCTGCATGAAAGAGAATGGAACAAAAATGGATAGATGCTGGGTGGACCTGCAAGAAGCGGTGCGTACAAAAACCTCTAAAGCCTTTTGGGATATAGTTGCAGAAACTAGTGGAAATAAAATACCACATAGAGCTACCCCCGTCCCTCAAAATGAATGGGCTACCTATTTATCCAAACTATATGAGGAAAATCTACCTTCTATTGACATTGGGCAATCCCTATGTGAAGGCACCGACAGCGAGATCGACCAGCAGATGAAGCCACCTACAGATCAGCAAATGGTTGTGTGGATAAGGAAAGCGAGAGACACAGCAGCAATGGGACCAGACTGGATTCCGGTGAAGGTCCTAAAAGAAAATATTGAAGGATGGAGTACATTTTTGGCCCCCCTATTTATGTACTGCTATCAGACTGGCCAAATTCCGAACTCATGGTAGGGCAGTATAGTAGTTCCCCTTTTGAAAAAAGGTTCTCGCTTTTCACTGAGTAATTATCGTCAGATTGCCCTCATTGATGCTACAGAAAAAATGTTTGCGGCCAGCAATTTGCAACATCTGAACGACTGGGCCACAGCTAGGGTGGTAATACCCATGGTACAAGCAGGCTTTCGTCAAAAACATTCTGTGATTGACAATATTGCCATCCTTCAAACTATCATTGATAAATATGTAATTTAGTAGAGCTCAGGTAGTTTATAGTTTATTTGTAGATTTTTCTACAGCTTTTGACAAGGTGGATAGGCGTTCCTTGTGGAGAAAATTATTGAAGTTAGGCATTCGGATAAGTTTGCTAAGAATAGTAGTAGCACTTCACACAACCACATGGTGTAAGGTACAAATGGGATGAGATAAGGGCTTAACCCCAGAGATATCTACTCAAACAAGGATGTTTACTTGCCCCCCTCCTTTTCTCACTATTCCTTAGTGATTTACCAGACTGTTTCCAGGCGTTAAATAATTTCCCACCTCAATTATCATCACAAAAAATTCACCTTTTAATGTATGCCGATTATGTGGTTTTATTCGATCTGACCCCAATTTGGCTGGAGCGTAACATGGAGGCTCTTTTTAATTATACTGAAAGACACTTTTAAAAAATAAATATTTCAAAAAAAAAAATAGTACCATTCAGGGGTAGGAAAAAAGCTATACCTTTTACCTGGAAACTAGAAGGAATAACAGTAAAAATAGCATCTACTTACATCTATTTAGGGAGAGTTTTCTCTCAGTCCACCGGTACTGCCTCGCACTTTCAGTGGACTGAACTAAAGACAGTATCTCATGTAAGTGCTATAAAAAAGTTTTATCTCTCTACCGAGAGGCGACATTTTTCAGCTCTCCTTGAAATCTCAAGGAGGGAAAACTCTTGCACATGCTTACGACTATAAGCCAAGCCACTGCATCTCATGCACTTTTAATGGAATTAGGGGTAGTGAGTGCATACGTGAGAGCTATGGCAAACCTTGTTAGATGGGCATATAACATACTACATGCACCTGACGGTACATTAAGAGCAATTTTCGTCAGGAAACTTTTAAGGCTAACCCAGAAGTATATACTTTTAAACAAAATGTAGAGTTCTCTCTAGAACACTTTCAATGCTCAAAGAGCCTTTTACAAAGCTGGTCCCCAGAACTATTGAAGTTCTTTTTGAAAAAATCAACCCCGAAGCTGAGCTTTGAAATGGATAAATTTTATTGTCAACAGTTATCGTATTACAAGTTGGCATTAGCTAGGATGGAGTATAACGAGAGCCCAAAATATTTGAATTTCACATTGGACCACAAGGTTAGGTGTTGCATTTTGATGTCAAGGCTGAGGATACTCCCGCTTAAAGATGCAACAAAAAAGTGCGGCATCAACGTTAACAAAACAGGCCAATGTGATCTGTGTAATGGAGGAATGCAAGACTTGGCAAATGTTTTATTTGTCTGTCCAAATAGCAGTTTGGTTGAGGCGCGTTCACGATTTTTTAAACCTATCTTTTTAAAATATAATATTCTTAGAAATACGGATCTTATTGAGATCATAAGAACCCCTCCTGATGTATTTGTATGCTACAAAGTTTTTTACTTTTTTAAAGTGTTACTCCCGCTATTTTAGAGATATATAAGCTAAGAACAATAAACAATTTTACTTATAAAGAATTTTATGATATATTGTGATACAATGGGATTGGAATCTTGTATATATTATTTTATTATATTGTGGATCTCAGATGAGGTCTATATCTCTCAATAAAAATCTCAATTTCAATTTTGATGCTGTTAATGTACGTACCAGTACACCAATTCTAAATGAAAAGTACCAGTGAACCTACTGTTACACAAACACTATGTTATCCAGTCAAGTAAGATGGGTATGATTTTTTCTGTCCCCAGAAGAACTAGGGGGCATATCTACAACGCGGCGATAGAAAATTATCGCCGCTTTTACGGCCGTTTTCGTCCGAAAAGCTGCGATAATTTTATCGCCTAATTAGCAAGCTCACGCTAACGCGTGAAACCTTGCGTTAGCGCAGGAATTCGTAACGCCCAGCTTTGCATCTCTAGGATGCAAAGTGGGCGTTCCTGACCTGACATGACAGGAGAAATGTCGCTAAGCGACATTTCTCCTATCATCAAGCCCCACGCCATGAAGCATAGCGGCAAGAAAAGTAGCGATAACCCCTGTTATCGCTACTTTCCTTACGCCTGCTTCAGGACTGACTTAGCCATGATATCCTATGGAAGGTGGATATCATAGCTAAGTTTGTGAGGCCCTATCAACAAGCTAACACCACATATCGTGAGATTATCACTGGGTTTCCAGCGATGATCTCACGTTAGGCAGTTAGCGCTAGGATTTTTATCGCTTTTGAGATAAGCGTTGCTAATAGCACGCTATCTCAGCGATAAAAATCCACGCTAGCCGGCGATAATTATCCTAGCGTTAAGTGCGCTTAGCAATATTTATCGCCGGTTGTTGCTGAAATGCCCCTAGGAATGCCATTATTCAGACAAAATATTTATAGTAAAATATTTACTTTTTTGTTCCTCACCAGTTTTTTCATCAGGATCAGTGCCCGAATATATATGTGAGAGTGTGCGTAACGGTTTACAGCATAGGTTCGACATTCGAAAATTAAAATGATGGAAACGTTTACTCTGGTCAATTCCTTTGGCAGCCTCAGCACTGGACGCTAAAAAAATAGTATTACTTTCAGATGCTTTGGGCTTGCTGAACACTCAGTTCTCGAGTTCATACTAACCTTAGGTACCTGAGGAATCCTAGATATATATATTTTTGTTTCATGTGTGGACTATCTAATGGTATCATTCTATAGCCTGTTCCAAAACCCTTTGAAGCTTCCACATCTATATTATGTATTAGGTTATTTCTTATTTGTATTCCCCACTCTTTCATTCTATGTGGCACAGCTGACTGCAGGTTTAGAACACATTGTGGATACACTGGGGTCTGATTCACAGTTTGCCAGACAAGATACTCTGTAACAAATGGCATGGAGAACCCTTGATCAACTCGTCTCATTTAGACAGAGCTCCCATTGGCTCTGTCGATAAATACTTTCTCCGTCGGCCCTCGGAAGAGGGGCGTTTGAGGAAGGGCATTAAACCATCCACTCTATTTAGGGTGGACAATGTTATGCCTTTTTTTCCCTATCTGTCACCACCAGGAAAACCTGGAGGAGAGGGACAGAAAAAAATCAAAAATGCTCCTCACACCCTGAAAGGAAGTCTGTGTTTGAAAAACAAAAATAGTTTGAAAAATGTGATGGTCACCACCATGGCTAACGTACCATCCGTCAAAGGTTTCCTACAATAACAAGAACCACCATGATGGCGGTTTCTGTCAATGTAGAAAGATATCTGTGGGGCCAGCAGACATCTTGCTATAGTTTCTCTCTATGTAGGCCATGCTGCACTCCATCTTGTCCCCACCCAACTGATTAGCTCTAGGAGAGGAGTCCCTTGCAGATAACGAACTACAACAAACTCTTGTTTTCTCTCATACTTTCTGGTTCATCTTCATGAAAAGAGGTTTGGCTCTTGCTCAACTATAATAATTTGCTTAGAGCGAAAATAGTACTACAGTCTTCTGGCTGGGCTATATAACACTGCAAAGAATTATAGCAATTTAATCCAGTTACTTTCTGAACCAGAGAGTGCTGCTTTGGGCCTGTTGAAACAGGAATTAACACAACCACAAACAGTTTTTAGGTCTCGCCTGACCCAGCGCATGCGCTGGTCTGGCGAGACTTTTTGAGAGGGCTCCAAAAAGTGCTACCAGGGCAGCCTAGAGCCACAGTGCATGTGCGCGGGCGCGCGCGCCGCGCTTGACCGCAATTACTTTCACTTTTGCGGCCGCTTTGATGTTTGATCGCGATCACTTTCGCGGCCGCAAGGCTATTGTTTGTTGTTACTTCTGAGGCTTTTAATTCTCTAAATGGCTTCGAGAAGCTGATTGCTTGAAAGCTGCTTGCCTCATGGATGCAGGGCGCCTGGATCTTTTTTGGCAGCAAGACTGAGAATCTGTCCAAGGACCCAATTGAGGCTTTGCCCTCTGATTCCCTGGTCTAAATCTTTAGAGCCTCTAACCACGACAACACAGAATGGTTACAGTCTTGGCTTGTGTGACACCGACCTCTTTGTTGCATTGCAAGAGAATACAACATCGAGGAACACCCCCAACTCCACCACTCAAGAACGTTTATCTTTCTTATACTTCCTCACAAAGTAGCTCACACGCTCACCATATTGAATGCTAGCAATGCTTTTTAGGTCTCGCCTGAGCAAGCACTTTAGCGCTGCTCTCGCGAGAGCTTTTGTAAACGGGGATCTGGAAGTGCAAACTAGTGCTTTTCAGGCCTCCAAATACAGTGCATGTGCGCTGGGCGCGCGCACCATTTGGCAGCCTGCCTGATAACTTTTGCGGCCGCTTTGATGTCCTCAGTGTGCCGCGCGGCCACTGAGGACATCAAAGCGGCCGCGAATGTGCACACCATTTGCCACCCCCTCCCTTATCCCACTTCCTGCTTCTTAATGCTTGTTTTCTCTTTATTTACTTTGCTTTCAATCGCGGTATTCGTGCTTTGGTTGTAAACATCTTAAGCTAAAGGGCGGGTGCCCGGATTGCTTTAAAAGTAAAGAAATAGAAAAAAAAGTTTTTTCTATTTCTTTACTTTTGAAGCAATCCGGGCACCCGCCCTTTAGCTTAAGATGTTTACAGCTAAAGCACGAGTGCCGCGATTGCATTCAAATGCGTGTTGTTAACCCTGCTGTACTCGCTGCCGCTCTCCAGTAGGATCCAACAGCCATTATTTAGTTGAAGACCTGAACACCCTTTCCACTGTAGTTATCTCGTGGACACATGCCTGCACCCTCTAACCTCCATAGTTGTTACAACAATACGCAGACACTTTTAGATGCAAGGCCGTTTTCTGTCCAGGCATATTGAACATCCCCCTGGGGGGGAGGGTACCCTGGGGGTAGGAGTATGCAATGGTACGAGACAGCTCTTTCTGCTGTTTTATCTCTCCCTACAATCATGTGATGTAAGAATGCCAGGCGGTGTGCAGGCATGGCAGATGTTTCTGCCGCGCGCAGGCATGACTACCGATCGAAGACAGATAACGGGCATTCCTTTCCTACCACCATACTGCTCAGTTCAAAACACATCTTGCAGGCGCACGTTCTGTCATATAATGCCACCAGATGCTTCAGCTCTCAACGCCTAGGAAATTATAACGGTTCACATATAGTCATCCGTCCACCCGTGCATGCAGGCTGTCACCCGTCCACCCGTGCATGCAGGCTGTCATCCGTCCACCCGTGCATGCAGGCTGTCATCCGTCCACCCGTGCATGCAGGCTGTCATCCGTCCACCCGTGCATGCAGGCTGTCATCCATCCACCCGTGCTTGCATGCTGTCATCCGTCCACCCGTGCATGCATGCTGTCATCTGACCGCTCTGGCACAGACAAGCCCTTTCCATCTCTCTTGCTGTCTCTCACTGTGATTAATCTGTAAGAAAAATACAAATACTCACAGGAACATGTTGCCGCTAGGCCGAGGACCGCAGAGAGAGAATTTAGCACGATACACATTTTTCTGCAGGAAGGCATTGTATCTTCGGTCTAGTCTGCAGGGAGACTTTCCAGAGTGAGGACTTAAACATCCTTTCTAGCTCCACCATTGGGCCTGGTGACCGCTTCCCACACATCCTCTGAAAGCTGCCCGAACACGTTTACTTGTCAACTTCGCTCCCAATTCAACCGAAAAATCTTCTTCAATTTCAAAAATAGCAGAATGCACAGATGAATCGGACCTCCTCTCTGGCCACTATGTCGCATGTCACACAAGAAAGGAATAAGTGCATCCATTCCCTTCAACGTGGGATGATTATACAACACCGCACAAGCCCATTGCCCAGGCGTCAAGCCTGGAATCCAGCAGCCTTCTCCAGGACAGTCAATGATCATACAGTCTTATGCACCGGGGCACTCAGTGCTGGGGTGCTAACTGAGGCTAACTGAGGCATCTAACAATGAAAGCTGTGCATGTGGTAAACACACACACATAAACAAGTACACATGCACACAGATATGAACACAAACACACACAAGCACATACATACATACACATGTGCACGCGCACACACCGATATGCGCACACACACATGCACACACATAAACATATGCATGTATGCACACACACAAGCACATATGCATACACATGTGCATGCACACACACAGATGTGCAGACACACACACATCTTCCTTATTGACACTAGAGGTAGCTCTAGGGCAGGTATGTTCTGTGCTTAAAATGGAAAAATATAAATGCAAGTACTCTTTACCAAAGTCCCTGCTTGTTTCTGAAAAGCGCCTGCACTCTCCAATTAAAAGTATTACATCTGTCATGAGAATTGCTGGTACTCTCCCTCTCAAAATACAAAAAAGCATTTGCAATGCAATAGGTCTCGCATTTGTGAGAGTTTAAGCCATTAGCTTTGCAAATGACAATGCCTTTTATTTATGTTTTAAAAACCAAATAATAAATGAAAGGCATTGTCAGTCAGTCAGTCAAAATTACTTTATTCGGCTCGAATCAAGAACCATAAAAGTACAAAACATCACATATATATACAATAAATAACATTTAAAATAAACGTTTACAGATAATTTTAAAACAATACTAAAATAAGACTAGGTCAAGTTTAATCAGGATTCACAATTAATTATAAACAACACTATGTCCACTTGATTTTTTTTCTTAATCTCATCGCAATAGCCAAAAAATTTGCTATGTTAAAAATCTCCCAGGTAGTGCCTAGCAGCTGGAGATACAAAAGAGCGGGTTTGACCTGTCTAAATCCTTTGTTCTTAATTAGTGGGATGATGAACTTTTTACGGAGGGGGGACAAATGTTTACAAAAAAAGAGAAAGTGAGCAGTATCCTTAAGGGAGAATCTGTCACATGAACAGATCTCCAAGTCCCTGTCCTTCACCCATCCAACAGAATCAGTGAGCAAAAAATGGTATTTGTTCAGTCTAAACCTGGTCAATAAAAAGCGATGATTCATGTTATTCACTATGGTCAAGTAAAGTTCTATGCTGCCTGTGGTTATTAATAACTGATGGGCCTTTACTGTGGGTTTTATTAACTCCTTTTCTTCTCTAGCTAGAGTTGTTCTATGCTTGTGTGTGTCTTTTACCCATTTAAAGTCTCCCTTTAATAAATTGTTAGGGCTATCAAATATATCTGGGCGACCTATTTCGTCACTTAGGTTCTTAACATAGCGCAACCAAGGAATAGCCTTTCCGAACTCTAGCAATAAGCAATCTTTTATAATTTCGCGGTTTAGCTCAAGTTCCGGGTTTTGCCAGATTGATAACCATTTTAATAGGGGGGCTAATGCTATCCGGTCAGTTAAATAACCAACCCCACATTCTTGATGTACAATATAACCGGAGGTTGCCTGGGGAAGTGATAGAATGGTTTTTAAAAACTTATCCTCTACCACCTGAAGATCCTTCACATTTTTAAATCCCCACAGGTCCGCACCATACATAGCTATAGAGATACATTTAGCTGTGTAAATATTCAATATAGCTTGCATGGGTTTCACCGCCAGTTTGCGAGCAAAGTCCAGCACACCTATGATTGATCTGGCAAAGGCGTTTCGTTTTGCAGCTAGTTGAGGAACCCAAGATGACTTGTCGTCAAAAATAACCCCCAAGTATGGAAAACTGGTGATTCTAGTTAAGACATGTCCCTCACAAAGCATAGTCTTGGTTTTCTTGGGTTTACAACCTACAGTCATAACATGAGATTTAGCGAAATTCACGCTTAAATCAAGTCTTTTCATAAAATCAGCAAATGAATCTAAAAGACTTTGAAGCCCTACTGCCGTACGCGCTAACAATGCAGCATCGTCTGCATATAATAATGCAGGAATATGGTACTTCCCTGCCCTAGGAATTTCCTTACAGATCTTAATTAAGGCAGTGGCTAGGTCGTTAATATAAAGTGTAAAAAGCAGGGGAGCTAAAATACAGCCCTGCCTAACACCATTTGAGATTCCGATCTTGCCAGTGCAGTTACCCAAACGGTCGAATCTAACAGTAGCAGAAAGATCTCTGTGAAGATCTGCTAAAAAATAGACAAGATTTTCATCTACTCCCTGCTTGAGAAGGAGTTCCCACAGTTTCGACCGGTTCACTCGGTCAAAAGCCGAGGATAAGTCCATAAAGGCAAGATATAACGTCCCTTTCTTAGCTATGGTATATTTACCTATCAAGAGGTAAAGATTCAAGCTTTGGTCTATGGAGCCCCGGCCCTTACGAAACCCATATTGTAGGCACGAAAGGGTGTTGGTATCCTCCAACCATTCTGTTATTTTGCCCAAGACTACTCGCCCCAGGACTTTTACTGCGGAATCAATGAGTGAGATAGGGCGGTAACAACAAGGGTCCCCTCTGTTACCCTTTTTAAAAATAGGTATGATCACAGACTCGGACCAAGTGGCCGGAATGCCTGCAACACAGACCCTGTTAAAAATATTCATTAAAACTGTAGACCAAGTCTCGATATCAGATTTAAAAAGGTCCGATGGGACGCCATCGGGTCCTGGAGCCTTATTGCTCGTCATCTTGCCGATGGCCTCAACCACCTCGCCCATGGTCACAAATAAAGTATATTGATTCACAGTGGGAAGAGTGGAATTCAATCCGTCATTCATACCCACTTCGTAGACTGACTTAAAGTGAGAATACCACTGGTGTACCCCAATACCGCAATCTAATTGGTTATTACAGGGATCACGAAAAAAAGGTTTATTAACAACAGACCAGAACTTTGCACTATTTCGAAGGACATCAACGGAAGTAAGTTCTTCCCACGCGTCCTCCCGGATTTCCTTTTTCCTGGTTTCCAGAGTTTTAGTATATTCTTTCCTAAATTGGGCAATGTTAGACCGATTCAGAGGTTTACTGCTCAAGGCCGCCCTCAGCTTTCTGTTGGCCAATGAACAGTTTTTGGCAAACCATCCCAACTCAGCCTTGTCCTTTATTTTAACAGGGAACCGAAGATCTGCAGAGATCTGGGAGCAGATTACAGAATACGCCCCTAATACCTCCACGTTCCCTGCTTCTAGGTCAAGGCATGTGGTCAACTCTGGACCAACCTTCCTTTTTAAATTAGCAAAAAAATCCTCAGGAATAACTTTGTTCCATCTGATCCTGCGATCCTGATCTGTGGGGCGAATGTGAGATTTGTCCGTTCTATCAGGGATCATAACGGGTTGTGAAAAGAAATCAGACAAAATGAGGACCACAGGATTATGGTCACTGAAATGTGTCCAGGCTGCTGAATATCCAATAGTCCTGTTCCCCAGTTCTGTGCTGATAAAAATATAATCAATCACAGAGTTTTTCCCGTTCCCTTTAAATGTTGGGATGTTCTCATCCACCATGGCGGGGAGTAACAGGCCATAGTCAGCAAGGATTATTTCCAAAAGAGCACCCTGAGTTGAGTGCTCAAAATGGGCCTCCCGTGATTCTATTGGCCCAAGGGGATCCGTCAGAAGACATTTCTCTGGACATCTATGAATATTAAAATCGCCCATAATAATGATTGGACAATTTATTTCATTTTCCTCCTTAAATTTTACCAAGAAACGATTTAAAGCGGTGAGATGATCAACCGTGGTATCTCTATAATAAGAATTATAAAAATTGACAATTAAAAAATTATTACTGCCCCCGTTGAGGGAAATTTGAACTGCCAGACAATTGCATGAGCCTGTGTCAAGTTGAGTCAGCGAGCCAGAGATGCTAGCTGAAATCAAGGTAACCAACCCCCCCTTAGCCCTCCCCATATTAGACGGTACAGCAGACACAAAAAAGCTTTTATATCCATCAATACACAAGGTGTTATCCGTATCCCAAGTCTCTTGGAGACAGATTACTTCACCTGAACAGATAAGGTCTCTCCAGGCTGGGTCATCTGTTTTATTTCTCAGCCCAGCTATGTTCCAGGTAACCAATTTAGTTAAGGGACCCATGGGACCATGACTAGGGCCATTGACTATCGGTGGCGCTATATCTGGAACCGCAGGCTGAATATCTGGCGCTCTAGTTAAATCTTGCAGCCCTAGTCACTCATTCTCATCCAAAGTGGATAGGGCAGAATATCTATTAGAGATAGGGACAACATAATCATGGGGGGCACGACTCTTTGGGAAGTTATTGGTCATCCTCTTGTCAAAAGCTGGGGGATAGAAGAAACCCAAAGGGAGGACATTAACATAGTCATAGTGAGTTCTAGCAGAACCTGCCTGCCTCAAAATGTCCTCGACCAACCTAGGGGATCTAAAACTTATGACAATACAGTCACCATCAAAACACTTATTAATCTTGCCCACCCAAGAAACTCGTCTTATCATCAGAAAATTACTATGTAGATGTTGCCCCAAAACAGTTTTGTTCGATAAATAGTGGAGGGCTTTGTTTTTTAATGAGGACCAGTGTTCCCTATTCCCATCCTCGAGCTTTGGGACATTGGCTAAGATGATAGAGTAAGGGCAGGCCTCTGGTGGTAAGTGTAGTGTCGAGTCCCTCCCTAGGGGCCGATCCGGAGAAGAGATCCTCCCCCTTGGGTTCTGCATACGTGGTTCCCTACCCTGAACTATTTCTGCAAGATTTGAGGGTCTGGATGAACTAGTAGGACCTCCAGCCGGAGTAGTGCAGGGAGATGTTGGTTGTTGATGTGTAGTGATCATTGAATCCAACATATTGTCAACTGTAGCTGTACACGCAATTAGAGGATCAACTGCCGCGGAGCTTGGCTCTACGATTAAAACCTTAGCTTGAAGGTGTGACTCAATTTTAATAATGCGATCCTCTAATCGTTTCAATGTGGCCATTAGCGGTACAGTCAATAGCTTAAGACGGGCATCGATAATTGTCGCTATTTCAAGCCCTATATTTTTATTGAGAATATCGGGGCCCTGAGTTGTACAATTATTTGTTTCCCCACACATTGTCTCTCCAGCTAATTGGGGAGCACTAAGATTAACCTGGGCCGACCCCTGAGCGAAATTACTCTTTCTTGGAAATTTAGCCTGTTTCCGCGCTCCCATGGGGTTGTTTGCCTTTCTTTTACCTGCCATGATTTTACCCCCGTATGATGTCTGGTTTGAATTACCTCTTGATTGTCTTGTTCTGACACCCACAGAAGAGGGTGCAGAACTCGATTTAGATGACAAGGCAGGTGTGACTATAGAAGTCTCCACGATGCCTAACCCATTTTGGGACATACAAGGATGTGCAACATCGGGCGGTACACCAACAGCAATGGTCGTGGGAGGGGTACGAGACACATCTAGCCTAGGTGGTTCTAATGAGAGTCTGCGTTCCACTGATGCAATTTCTTTAACAATGGCAGATTCAGCATGTTTCAAGTAGCTATCGAGAGTCCCCAAACCCATAGTCCTTTTGCCTGTTTTGGAATTCATTTCTGCTATGATAGAGTTAGCTAGCGTACCGTGGGAAACACGACCAGCCCCCCTAAGATCACCACTTCAGCAACAAACCGTTCTCCAATATCAGGTAGTGTCCCAAAGTCACACACCAAAGAGACAGGGCCCAGCCCAGCCTCACTCGGCCTCTGAGGGCCTAAGAGGGCCCGCCCTTTGCCCGGGCTTAGCCCGGCGCACGCCCGCGCGCGTCCCGCGACGCGGAGGGAGTGGCGGGCTTTTGAGCGCCTCCGGGCGCGTAGGTCACGTCAGGGAACGCTAGGGCGTCTGGGAGCTGTAGTTCCCCCGCTTCTGATCAGCGAGGTGATGTGGGGGCAACAGCGGCGTCCTGCTCGGCGGAACAGCCCAAAGAAGCAATAGCGAGACAAGAGGTAAGGAGGGGATAACTCCGGCAACTTACCCAGACCAAGTATTCAGCGTCTCAGCGTCATCAGGGCTCAAGATTCAAACTTCCCGCTCCACCGAGGGAGCGGCCGGCTTTTGAGCGCCTCCGGGCGCGTAGGTCACGTCAGGGAACGCTAGGGCGTCTGGGAGCTGTAGTTCCCCCGCTTCTGATCAGCGAGGTGATGTGGGGGCAACAGCGGCGTCCTGCTCGGCGGAACAGCCCAAAGAAGCAATAGCGAGACAAGAGGTAAGGAGGGGATAACTCCGGCAACTTCCCCAGACCAAGTATTCAGCGTCTCAGCGTCATCAGGGCTCAAGATTCAAACTTCATTTTCAATGCTAATAGCTCAAACTCACGTAAATGCGAGACCTATTGCATTGCAAATGCTTGTTTACATTCTTCTTACTCCCTGCCAATTTAATTCGCTAACATGAATTATAGATCTCATGAAGGTCTGCTTAGATTGTTGGGGACTACAAGGCTCTCAAATGGGTTTTACTCATGTCTACCTTTCTTCTAATATTATTCTCGAACATCACATTAACTAAGCAGCATAAGATAATTCAGCAGTCCCTGACAGTCGTGCCTCACTCATGTTCACAACCTTTTTTTCAGTCAGTTTTCAAGATGAACCAATCTAGTCTTCCTTCGCTGTACAAACATGTAAAAACTTCAAACATAAGATCTCAAGAGAATTACCCAAAACGCTGAAAGTTGACCAGTATCACTGTGCCCAGAATACAAACCTCAAAACATA
The DNA here is from genome assembly GCF_964204655.1 of Triturus cristatus. Lineage (NCBI taxonomy): Eukaryota > Metazoa > Chordata > Amphibia > Caudata > Salamandridae > Triturus > Triturus cristatus. The sequence goes on from NC_140584.1 coordinate 655,249,402, forward strand.
AAGTTCTCAATTTCTCTTTTACTGTTAATATTCCATATGGACAAGAGCTAACTATCGCCCTCTATGACTTTCAGCTGCATTTCCATCACAACGGGAAGATCATGGTCCAATGGAAGGGCAAAAATCAGACTTTGTTCGATAGCCCCTACCAACCTCTCATCCTTCTCCCTAACAACTGCCTGCACTATATTCCTCCAACCCAAAAGGCCCTAATGAGTTTTATTCTCCCCTTTAGTTGCCACCTGCTAACATTTCTTCCCCTTCCTAATCCATCATTTGCTCATTGTTGACCTACCCACATGCATCTGTGGGCAGCTCACAAGTGGCTGACGGTGTTATTTTCACACACCCTTAGAAACCATTTACAGCCTTTGACACAAATACCCATGCTCCCTTTCCACCACATTAAACTCGATCAATCCCCCCCACCAATATTTCTCCAAACACACCTCAACTGATTTCCTCAGACTGAACCCATCCCTAGTTTCCACCCTGGTAAAATTTCTTTTCTCAGCCATTACCCTATAACCTTCCTTCCCATTTCATTTTCCTACCCACCTTTGGTTCTCTCTCGAACCTCTATTCAACTTAATGTATTAGTTTCTTGCAGCCCATACATGGCACTATGTGTACTCCTCATCTAGCCCGTTATCGAACCAATAGATCTATCCTGAACTTTACTAACATCCTAGACTATCATTCCGCGCTCTCATCCCCATCAAGGAAGGCACTCAGTCACAACACCCCAACTAGTTCATCAGACCTGACCCAGAACCTAATGGACTGATCTTGATTGCCATGCACAGGCAATAAATCAAATATCTTGTTTCATTGACAACCTCAACAACTGCCTTTCACCAGTTTCCAACTTAATTGTTTGCCCTTGAACAACAATATTCGGCGGGACTAGTTACCTAGGAAGAGTTGAGACCCTCAAACTCTGAGGCTGAGGTCCTATATTGATGATGGGGAAGATCAGAAACTCTTGAAATGTATGTAACCCAACAGTTGGCTCCCATGCCTGTCTGTGACCAAACCCAAAGCAACTTACCCATCTTCACAATCACTAGGAACATATCAGCGCGTAGACATCCGTCAATTAAGAAGGTGGAGCATAGCAATCTTATTCAAATACCTTGTAATAATTGATTGCTCGTTTATATTAATAACTTCTACTGTTCTCTGAATTGTCTACTGCACATCTGCCACTCAGAAATTAAGCACTGTTTGGAGATCTATCACATTATTCTCAACCTTGACCTGGATGTGCTCCTTCTGTAACTTGGTTCAAATTGCAGTTATTTATAAAAGGGTGATCTGCTGTAGATGACTTTCCACTGAACAATCTGACTCCTTTCAATGCTGATGTGTTGAAGTTTCTGCACTAAATGCCCTTACTATCAGATTAAAAATCATTTATAGCTCTCAAGGTAAAAACAACAGTCCCCAAAGAATGCATGGATTACATCACGGCCCAACGGCTAATCTCTGCTGAGACCAACATCTTCCTAGGGCATTTCAATCTGCTCTGGGGTAATTATAACAAACCAGTTGACAGCGATCTCTGCCAACACTGTCAAAAATCTCTGTACTTCAAAGGGCCGATACTTGACCCTGTCATTGCTAAAGATCTCCTACTGACAATTGATGACCAAATATTAGTCGATTTGGCGGGACGTCTGGAGGAGTTGGTAGTTTCTGCGGTGCCTCTCAGGACTCTTGGTCTCACAAGCCTGGTCTGAGGAGAAGGATGGTCCAGTGACCAGTTTCCCTGTGCCATGTGCTACCGCGGCGCAGGGCCCCTCCGCGCCCGTCAAAGTACGGAGAAGGCTGGGCTGCCCCCACCCCTGCTTCTCGATCTGGATATGTGTATACTGATTTCATGTTGTCACACTGCCTGCTTCGATTGGTGTTCCAGTAATCACTATATAGTGGAAGAGTTCTTTGTTGGCAGAGTGGACATTTTTCCCAGTATTTCGTCTTGAGCCTCAGAGACCCATCTAAGGGTACATTTCTCCTTGTGGTGTTTCGTGTGCATTGGTGAGTTGTGCGGCAACCCATTGTTTTTCTTAGTTTGCGCCGTGTGACAGTTTGCACTTGACAGTTGTTCCTAGGCATAGTTTCCGGGGCTTTTTTCTTTCCCCCCCACTTTTATTCACCTTGATGGGGAAACGGAAACCACGCATGCGTGCTATTAAGTCCCAGCCTCAGCCCAACACAATTATGGATGCATTTCTGTCATGAGCAGTAGGCATCCTTGATAAGGAGATCCAGTTGGCAGAGCGATGCCTTTCTCTTTCCTCTTCTACCTCTCACATCCCTGGACCCTTGGTGGCAGGTCGGCCAGGTCCTAGTCGGAAGTTCGGAGGCTGTGATGCTGGCCGGCCAAGAGAGTGGACAAGAACAACAGCCCTTGGAGACTGTAGAAGACCCCTCCTTAGTCACAACAATTTCCTTAGAACCCGAGGTCACAATCATTCCCAGTGAGGAGAGGGGACCTTTGGTAAAATAAAAAGACAAGAATTCGGCAGCAAATCAAAACGACCAGGGGTTAATATGACTCAGTCACCCAGAATGAGGGATTTGTATACCAAGGTCAAGGGCGGGCTGGAAATCTTATTGGACTCTTTTATTAATACCCTGATTTCTGCCACTGATGTGAGACTGATCCTGATTTGAGACAGGTTGACTGCAGTAGAGTTGGAGCTTATTAAGCAAAATCAATTAGTTCAGGTTCTGGGTGAGTGTATTTCCACTCGTGCCCCTTCTCTCCCCTGTTGTATCCTGTAAGAAGGCCACTCTAAGTACGACAGGAGTAGGTCAAACCGACAGGTTTTGTGCAGGGTGAATTTTCATCTGGTACCACGGAGTCCATGAGTGTGCAGCCTTGTCTTAATCCATGTTTAAGGGGAGCTAACTCAGATCCTGTGGCTCAAGTTGGGGCAGCAGGGGCTAGGGGGTGCTGAGGGTCCTCACGGCCCTGTGCACAATCAAAGAGCAGTGGACTGAGCCATACCCCCCAGATAGAAGGAGGAGGCATTACATGTTGCTGCAGCCAACCCTACTTTGCCCCCAGAAGCTACGACTTATGTTGTCGTTCTGGCCAAGGTACCTTCCCTCCAACACGGGATCACAGAAAGTTTCAGCCACCTGGAAAATAAGGAGACTCATTGGCTGGACTCACATTTTACACTGTGGACCTCATCGGGTCAATGGATTAATATGGTTTGGAGGGTCATATGGATTGAAAAAGGAAAGAAAACTTTGGACTTATTATTAACTTTAATATGCTGTTTATTGTAGGAAGAATCATTGCCTCTGTCATATGTACCGTTACACCTTCTATTTTGACCTCCACCTGAGTTTTATTCTACAGGTCTGAGCCTGTGGAAGGTGTTCAAGAGTCGAATCAGTGGCATACTAAACAATGACAATCCTTAGCCCAGAATGATTGTCTTGTGGTCCCACGTAAGTTGGCATTAGGTAATAGATTTGCCTCCTTGTCTAATTTGGATGGCTGTGATTGACTTGAAGGGCCTGTTGGCGGTAGATAGTCTATAAACGTGAACAATTATAAAGTTGAAGTTTACATACCTGGCCCTAGTGAGATGAGCTGAAACACTGTGGGGCTTGCGGGCAAGTTTAAGGACCCTAAGTGGATGGATTTCATTAGGGGCTTTGGTGTGATTTGTTCGAAGGAGACTTGGGCACTATCTAATAGTTTTTTTTGTTGAATGGTATAAGACTTTTTTTATTCCAGCAATGGAATCTTGGTCGGGAAGGGCAAAGGGGGGCTTGGTCACCTTTCTATTGTTGGCAATAAAGGGAAAGCCGAATGTGATAAATACAGGTGTTTCTGTTATCCAGGGTTTAATATTTGTCACCGGTGGTCATTCAAAGTTGAGATAGTTGAATTATTACAACGCTCAGCTGCATTCAAATGATGTTAGTAACATTCAGGCCCTGGGATCACTACTAAAGAAAAATTGCAGAGTTCTAACACTCTAGCAGTGAATATTATGGACGCAGGAGATTTCAATGTTCACTTGTGTGGGGGTCCCAGGGTGGGGGGTGAACAGGAACGGGGCTGTATGTTACTGTCAGGTCACCACTTCAAACATTCACCCATAGACTGTTATTGAATGCTTTGTTGAGTGAGTTTAATCTAATGTTTACTTTGGAGAATTTTTCCTCTAGTGTGAGCGTCTTACTTTTATTGGGCGGGGTTGTGAGACGTTAATTGACTTTATATGTGTTTCAGCTTTGCTTTCCCATTTATTATTAAGTCAGAGATACCTATGAGCCCTTTTAGCGACCACAACTCAGTGTGTATGTTTTTAGGTTGGTCCCTCATAAAAGTGCATTGTAGGATCAGGTGGTATTTCCACCATTGTGTCGCAGGGAAGGACACTAAGATGGTTGCAGTTGGACCCTCAGGCATTCTATAGTTCATTGTTTAATAGCTGTGATAAGGAATTCAGAGTATTATTACAGGATAGTGGTCTGCCTGAAGAAATATTCAAGGTTTTTGAAGTTACCTCTAACTTGGCGATCAGACTTCTGGAGGCCCAATTGCTTCCTGGCACCAAGGATGGGCCCAGATGGTTTGATAAAAGTTGTACCCTGGCGCAAAGGTAGCTTATGTATGCCGTGAACAGCCGCGGCTGCTGCAGGTATGAGCGGTAGGGCCGGCTGTGGGGGGGATTTATTTAATTTTCCCTTGTGGTTGTCTCTCGAAATCCTCCCCCAGCCGGCCCCACCGCCTCACCTCTCTTACCTGCAGCGGCCGCGGCTGCCCGTGAATGCCAAGCTTAAGAGGAGGAAAATGCTTTCAGGGACATGGCATGGGGAGATCTGCTTGAAGTCATGTCCCTAAAAAAACGCTCTAAATTTGGGAAATTAGTAACCAGTCCATGCTTGGCCTCAGAAACCACAGCATCTCTAGGGTTGCATATTACAGAGGATACCAGGGTTTACTTTTTTGCAAAGTGCTTTGAGACCTTAGATTTGGTGGAAGGAAGAGAGGAGGGGACGTTAGCGTGGACCTCAAAAGTGGTATTCTCCCTTGAAGTGAAGACTGGAATTGCAGGCTAACTAGGGGGAAGGCCCCGGGACCCGATGGCATCCCCTGATATGTATATTGGTGACGCCGAGGTATGGGCCCTGGCGTTAAACTCACTTATCAATGTGGCGTGAGGGAGAGTCCGCCGTTGTTATGGAGTTCTTTTATTATTATCCGCGTCTTTAAAAAGGGAGATGTTACAGACCAATTTCCCTCCTCAATTCTGTTATGAAGGTAGTTGGGCACATGCTTTTAGATAGACAAGGAAAATGGGCTGAGGACAATGATGTCCTCTCAGACATGCCGTATGGTTTTGGTGCTGGGAGGTCAACAGTTGACCAGTGTTTAAATCTGTATATGGCTTTATGTAAACACACAATAGCGCGTCCAGGTTCTATTCATTTAGGTTTTATGGACCTCACCTCTGCATTTGATTGAGTTAATTGAGAGAAATTATGGCAGCTCATGTTGTTCATGGGGGTGGACCGTGACATTGTTCTTTGTTTAATAGATTTTCATATTAACACCATTGCTTTAGTTCGTTTTGCTAATAATCTGAAATGTACACATAGTTTTTGCATTGAAAGGGGGGTTCACCAGGGCTGTATTTTGCCCCCTTTCTTTTTAATTTATATATTTACAGATTGGACCAGGCCCTGATTGACAAAGGAGCAGATTTCCCACATGTGGGAGCCCAGCGTTTGCCAGTGCTCTTATATGCGGACGATGCTGTTCTTAGTGCAAAAACAGCTAAGGGATTACAGTCCATGTTGGACTCCTTTTCCAATTTTATGGAAGACCTGAATCTGACTGTAAACATTCAAAAACCCTATGTGATGGTGGTAGGTCCACGCAAGACTAAGACCTGCAAGTTTATTTTGGGGTCCAGTGCTATCCCAAAGACTGAAGTTTTTTCCTACATGGGGTTGCTCTTTGACTACCTAATAAGTTGGCGACTATTGATGAATAGGAAGAAGGAGGATTTTATTAGAGCAAACTCAGCAGTGTTTAATTTTGTCTCTAGACTTGGCAGAAGACTGATTCAGGCCCTTTTACAAGTTTACTGAGCAAAGAGTATTTCTATAGTAGTGTATAAAAGTGAGGTATGGGGGTTTGTCGATCAGGCTGGCCTCCATATTGTGGAAAATTCATTTTTAAGACGTCTCCTATGCGTCCTGCATTGTGCTATGATTTGTTTCAGTGCACAAAGAATTAGGGATGGCTACATAAAAGATTTAACGGCATTTTGCCCACTTTCGCTGTGGTTACACATTTGGTCAAGACCCACGGCGAAGCTAACCAAGGAGTTTTTAAAAGATTGTATGCCCCTGGATAGGTCTTTGCAAATTCCCTGGCTCAAATATATAAAGGATCTTTCCCAGAGTTTAGGAAGGTGTGAGCTATGTAGCTCACTGGAGGGAATCATGAGGTCCGATCGAAAGTGGCCCAAATAAAAAAAGAATTGTCTTATGTGAGAGGAGGGTACTCTTTTGAAACTCACGTGTTAATCTTTTATTGAAGTCCATCCCATTTATAGAGCCTTATCTTGTTATATTCAAAAGCACTTATGAGCGATTGTTGCTGACCAGATTTAGGTTGGTTCTTTTACATCTTAGGTTGGCTTATCCACGGGTAAAGAACTGGTGTTATCCTTTGAAGCCCTGCAGCTGCGATGGATTGTCTCTGCAGGACAATCTGCATTTTTTAATATTTTGAAAGTTTTATAAGTTCCCAAGGAAGGCACTTATTATACATTTCTTAAAAAATGGAACTTCCTTCAAGTGTGTCCCGCTCTTCTTGTACCTGCAACTGCTACCTGAAGAAGTCACCTTTAATGTGGTGTGTTTTCTAAAAACCGGCATGAGATTAAGGAAAACCTGTGATTGATTATATTATTGTTGGGTTGTAAGAGTCTGGATATTCATTCATTTTTATAAATATGTATTTTAGGTGTGAGATCTACTGTCTTTGCTTTCACATTTTTATGGAATTACTGCTGTATTGTGCTTTTAGGTTTTTTTATGCAAAGAACCGAATAAAGCTTGTTTTGAATTTAAAATAGTCGACTTGTCTGACCACCTTAAGATTTCTTTCGCTCTAGCTTTTGCCCACTGTTTGGTCAGCAAAATAAGCAGACTGTATGGTTACATTAACATTGACACTCTCACAAAAAAAGGCCTTTGGAATCCTTCCCTTCATAGTATTGCAAAAAGGCATCAATATTCCCACAGCTATTTACAATGACTGCATGAAAACCCTGAATGAACACTGTGCTCCTCTCAAAAGCAAGAAGAAAAGGCTTAACTTTCTTTTGCTTGTTTCTTGAAAGAATTATGGGCCAGATGTATGACCATATTTTGCGATGGCAAATGGGAAATCGGACTGTTTGCAACTGCAAATTTGGTCTTCCCCATGTACGAACCCTATTTTGTGAGTCGGAAACCTTTTACCGACTCACAAAATAGGGTTTGCGACTCACTATTAGGAAGGGGCGTGCCAATGGCATCCCTTCGTAATAGCGACTCGCACTGTGATATAAGATTGTTTTACGACTGCAACTGCGGTCACAAAACACTCGCAGTTTACCACCTACTTCAAATAGGTGGTAAACCACTCGCAAAAGGGAAGGGGACCCCTACCCTTTGTGAGTGTGTGCGAAAATATTTTTTAAGAGCAGGCAGTGATCCAAGGACCACTGCCTACTCTTAAAAAATTAAACTGAAACATTAAATTTTTCTTTTTTAAAGGCATCCCGTTTTCCTTTAAGGAAAACAGGCTGCATTTGAAAAAAAAACCTGCTTTATTTAAAAAGCAGTCACAGACATGGTGGTGACGATCCCTGGGAGTGCTAACCATTCCTAATGGGGTTGCAAATAGCACCTGCCTCATGAATATTCATGAGGCAAGCACTTTGCGACCCCATTAGGAATGGCAAACAGTGTCTGAGACACTGTTGAAAATTACATTTTGCAAGTCGCAAATTATGAGTTGCAAGATGCAATTTGCAACTCGCAAATTTTAAGGGGCGTTCATCTGGCCCCTATAAGTAGAAAGAAAATCCTTAAAACTTGAAAACACATGGAAACAATCCCCTTCTCCCTGGAATCTTACTCAGCTAAGAGTTGCTAGAAAAAGCTACAAAAATCACACCTACATGTCAAAATCCTCACATATCAAACCGATATTTAATCTCTTAGAAAGCTGCCAAAGGCATTTGCTTGAAGTAGATAAAAAGACCGATAGCCAGTGCATAATGCTTTGACTGGCCGCCTTGAATCCAAATGTGAGGACATTGTGACATTATTCACTGACAAGGTACATTTTATTGAACGCTTCTTTCCTTCAGTCTCTGATGCTCTGAACAATGACAATCTCAATCTGAAAGCACAGTAAACCTATCCTTGTTTCACAGAAATACCAGAGTTTGAGCTACTCAAAATTGTATTAAAAGTAAAACCATCAAACCACTTCTTTGATGCAGTGCCTGGTAATATTTGAAAGATCTGTCCAAAGGTTTGCCACCATAACAAAGCAATGTAGTGAATTTCCCAACTGTGTGAAAACTAGGCAATTCTCATAGTTTCTGAAGAAATTCTCAGCTGATGCTAATGACCTCAACAGCTTCTATTGTGCAGCACACCCAACTGTCTTATGAAAGGTGATGGAAAGCTGTGTATGTTCCCACCTTTATCTCCACATTCTATCAGTTACATAGACAACTTTCAATCTGGGTTTAGACCAGGTCATAGCACAGATACTGCACTCCTACAAATTGTTGACAATGCGCTCTGCTTCCTCGACATAGAAAACTCTTGAATGTGTATACTTCTAGCTCTATGAATTGTCTGCGATACTGTCCCCCTGATCAATATATGCACTGAAGGTTTTTGTTAGACTGGTTCACCTTCTATTTGTCAAACCGACTCCCAACAGCTAAAAATTGGCAACACTGTTTCTATTAGATTGGTCTTCGGGCATCTCTCCCTGCGACGGTCCTCCTGTCCATATTACCTGCAATATGCTACCCTCTGCTGCCTTTAATTTTGTGCTTTCTCTGCTCGTTTTCTGCTTGTTTTTCTGCCTCTTCCCTGCTCATTCCTGCCCTCTATTTTGCCTTTTTCTGCTTATTTCTGACCTATATTCTGAGGTCGCAGCCACAACCCCCAGATACCCCTAGGGGTGATTGATTGATTAGTTTGCAACAATGGTTCCTCAAGCACCATCTTTTTTTTTTTTTATGTATTTTATTGATTTTAAAACAAGCTGGACAATCATAGTACAAGCCATTGTAAACAATAGAATCTTTGCAAACCCACAGGTCCCCCCCACCCCCTCCCACACCCACACCAAGGCAGAACAATAGCAGAATTACAGTACATTTCGGACAAAGAGACATCTATTCCTCAAGCACCATCTGATCACTGTCTTAGTTAAACTATTAGATACAGGATCATCGATATACATCACCCTCATTATGATGGAAGGTCATTGGCTTCCCTGTGCATAGGCAGGTTATATCTCATTATGAGTTAAAGGGGCCACGTTGTTTTTTTCATGTTTTTCAGAATTTGTTATGAATAGATTCCCAAAGTAAAAAAAAATGCGATTTCAATTTCTTTGTAATAGGATCCAGTAGCTGTTCAGAGTTAAAATACCTCTTAAACATTTGTTTACATTAATTTGATCTCTTTTCATTTCCAATTCACTTTGTATTGAACAGCTACAGGCAGCTGCTGAGAGGTACCCCAACCCACATCACACATCTCTGATTCAGTGTGGCATGAAGAGCTTCTCTGAGGTAGGTGCTGAGATGTTCATTAGTCCTGAGTGAAATGCATTGCTTGCTGTAAGCACAACAATATTTTATGAGGTGTGCTGTCTCCCTGACAGCTAATGTGTTTATCTTCATATTATCCTTCTTTGTTATGTGCTGCTTAGTTAAGACATTTATAATTATAAAACCAACCCAGGACCTTTATGCAGCTTGAAAGATTCTGGTAGAACATTTAATTTATCACACACTACAGAACCATCTCTGATGGTACAATGGTACATCGCATTTATTCCTCAATTGTTCATTTTTATGCAATTTTAAAATATATTATTTAGATTTTGTGGGCCATTCCTACGTGTTTGCTAACACCAGCCTCTTTGTTCAGCATATTTCCTCCTTTTGGGACCAGCCTTCCACCGCCAGGAGCATGTTGTCCTTGTTTATGTTTTGGTGCTTGCTAGCTGCCAGCTCTAACGCAAACAGTTCTCACTGTCCGGGTCCGCTGAGAGAAAGTCTTGTAGATAAACAATATTTACCCTATTTTTACACAAGACTAGCTCACTTTCCATCATTTTGCATGCTGGATTCTCCAGAGGAGTTTTATTTTATATTCTTTTTATTTTTTATTGGCATTTGTTAGAACGACATAAACAACACAACCATACATCACATTAGATCATGAACAATTGATTACATTCCACCATGCAACCTCCTCATGGAGTTTTGTTTATGCTGATTCTGCCACCATAAACTTCAGCAACAGGTACAAAGCAAGGAATCTTCAAGGAATCAGCTTGAGCAGAGGGCAAGTGGGACACTGTATCCTTTTTGTATGATCTCCTGGCAGTGTGTCTGCGCTCAGGCCCTGTGGGCCCACTGCACTGACGTGTTACGGAAAGCACTGTCATATCTGTGAGCCCAAGAGCTAGAGTAGTTGCTGCTACTGCGGGGATCCCTCTGGGAACAAGTTGCCACAACTCCGATATTGGCCTCTGGGTCTTCATATACGGGAGCTTCTTTGTGCCAGCACCTGCTGCAGCTGCGATCAGGACCCTCACCACAGATCCTATAATTCCGTCTAAGCGAGTTGCCAACCACATCCATTCCTGCCTGATTGTACACAATCAGGCACATATATGAAACAAGCACAACAACCAGGAATCTTTTGAAAAATATTCAGCTGCCCTTGATTGATCACTGAGGTAGTAAAACCTTGTAAACAGAGTTCAGTGAGGGGTGAGATGGGGCGGCCCACAGTCAGCTGCCATCTTTTTCTCCATAGTCTGTTGAACCAACTAGCCAGTAGAGGAGGGGAGGTCAGGAAACAACACCAACGGCAAGAAACGTCTAAGAGCAATGAAGAGATCCCCACAGTCCAGTCCAAGGAACCTGTAACAAATGTTTCAACCACTTATTTTGTTTGTTTTAATTTCTCTCATTCAACCATCAAACGAAGATGGCAGCTGCACAGGGTAATTGATCCCTTTCAGGAAATGGGTGCTCCGGTCTTCAAACAAGAACCAGCAAAACATGAGATTTTAAGGAAAGGATGCATTAATTTTTGTATTTCTAAAATCAAAGGGAGTGATCTACTGGAGAGATGAAAGGTTTACTAACTAACTACAACAATGCAGACAATGTTGATTAAGCTATCAATAGGGGACACTATTTTATTATAACTTTTGTGGCTTGAAATATGAATGTGCCGACTCCACTGTTCAACAAGAGGACATATACATATTAGTTAAACAGTTGCTTATTCAAAGTTTTATAGAGGCCACAAAGGAATGATTGGAAGGAATAGGCTAGCTCTATTGATGGGAGAGTTACTTATCTCATTGTTTATTATTATTGTCATGTTGAGAGTGGTCACAGGCAAAAGCATCGCAGGTATCATCCAATGAGCGTTAGTGAGAGCTATGACCCACCTAAGGGGAATATTGCTCAGCAGTGGTGGTGGTATGGGTGGCGATCCCTTGCTACTGCCATCTATTTTGATAGTTAGAATGGGGTTGATGGCAGGGGCGTAAAACAGGCCCCCGCATCCCCCGCGGTGCGGGGGGGCCCCCCAGCTGCAAGGGGCCACCTCAGCACAGTAATCAGGTCTGAGCGCTCCGGATAAAATCCGGAGCGGGGGCCCCTCCCTGTACATTGCAGGGGGTCCCCTTAAACTTTCGCTATGCCACTGGTTGATGGGGTTGAAAGAAGGAACAAGCATTGGCATAGCCAATAGGTCTCGCCTTTGGGACCATTCAAGTGGTTAGCCATGCAGCACAGAAGCTGAGTGTTTACAAACATCAGAAAGAAGACAGAGCAACCAGTCACATTTTGTTTAACAGTGGTAGTCGTTCTTGACAATTTTTTAACCACATGTGCTTGAAGTTTTGCACTTATAAATTGATTTAAATTGTAATTATAACATATTCAGCTGTTGTAAGGCAATTTATTTCCATGAGGGCATTGGTAACTTTTAAAGATGGTGCCTGTAAAAAGCAGTGGTGCACCATATTTCTGACCTTAATGCAAAAGTATAGTCTGCTGGAAGCCGGCCACCCCTTTAATTATTCTGCAGACATATGCAGTAGAAGAGCTATGTATTTAAATAGTCGATACTAGGCCTTCCAAGTTCCTGCTTAGCCCACATATGTCTTGCTTTGAATGGATTGAGAGCTCCACTAGACTATAGAGTTTTAACAAGAATCAGTGGCATTCAGCATAAACACAGGTTTGAACAGCATGTATAATTTATGTACATTACGTCTAATTATGTAGTTTTCAAAAGGCAAATAAATGAAGCCTGTAACTTTTACTTTCAGGTTGATTAGCATGCTGACACGAAGTTGTGTTCATGCCGTAGATAGTGCAACACCTGTGAAATTATAGCAAGACAAAACATGGAGAAAAAAAACCAGGCAAAAGCAAACAGCTGTTTTCAAGCACTTGTGCTTGTGCTGGCGTCCACCTTGTGGGAGCGAGCAGCGACACGCGGCCATCCGTTTTCAATTAGCACGTGCGCTGCTGACCGATTCCTAAAGGTCACTCCCAGCTGCGCGCTACGCTCTAGGCGAGACCTAAAAAGCACACGGGCTAGGTAGGCAGGGAGGGGTGTAATGGGGGGTAGTGAGAAATAGTACCTCAATCAAGTCTGGAGCAGCTGATGTGCACAGATTTGCTTGAATCAATCTGTGCTTGGTACCTGCTCCACGCCAATGATCGGAAGTGACGTTTTCCCCCTCATTGGCCAATTAATTAAGGGGGCTGTAAAGAAGAATGACTTGAAGCCAACAAATTGTAAAGCAATGGACAGGCTCCAAGCCCTTTCTGTATACAACAGTGTCTCGCAAGCGAGACGCATGCGCTACCGTATGAACGCGCAGGCTCAACCCGAAAAAGGTGCTGTACTGTACAGAAACATTGTATTTCTCTGCTATTGACTGCCGCTCCAATTCAAAATGAACTAGGACAAACCCAAAGTAGAATTCTATCCCATACACAGACACCTTAAACTTACGCTTCGCTTCTGTATATTCTTGTATGCTCTTATGGCACATTTTAAAAGGTATGGATACGTTGCAAGACAGAGTATTGTATACAGGAAAATACCCACAGACAAATATCGAGTTTGAAACCTTCTTTACAAATAAATATCTTGACCAATTGGGAGTAGATTTTCTATTATTAACTCCAATGGGGCAGTATTTTATCTGAATGTTATTTGGAACACATTTATGTCAGATAATATGCATACATGCAGGCTTTTCTCCCTTTTTATTGTTGCCTTTTTGAAAAATGTAAAAGTGTGTGTGGTCTATGGAATGCTTTTCACCAAGAGCCCGTGACCCTATATGCAGAGGTGGGCTAACTTCTTCAAGGAGACTCACTCAAGCTCGGGGGACCTGTGCTGTCTCCTAAAAGGAAGGCTGCTCCAGAAAATACCCTACCAGTTTCATTTACACCTACATGCAGTTTTCTCTCGTATTTCACACAAAGTATACTACAAAGAGCGGAGAACAAATACGAAGGAATGCAGTCCAACATACTCCACATGAAATCGAAGGAGAGGATATGGGGAGGAACAAAATCAATAAGTACTCTTACGACAATGGTTTATTTTAGGGGAGCTATGTATGCTGTGGTTGAGGTTACATCTGAGTGTTCAAATGCCATTGGTAGGATTCTGCATAGTACAAGAAAAGTTGCAAATAAAGTCCCAAAAATTCTCTCTACTTCGCCTGCCTGCTGAATAACGTCTTGTGGCTCTTATTTGAGTGGAGAGAATTTCTAAGTGAAATGAATGAATCCAATAAGGACACTGTTTTACCTACTTAGAGGCCTGAATTCTGGCAAAGTCATTAAAATGTAATTAGTGCAGTACCAATCACAAACTTCAGTCTTTCATTTTTATGTGCAAAGGCGCCCATATTAAGAGAAATGTATTAAAGTGGAGCTTTACGCAGGTCTGCAACAACAAAAATATGGGTGGAGACCTTCTAGAAAGTAAGCAATAAGATCTTTTTTGTTGAGCCCAACTTTCACAAAATTCAGCAATGGAGTTAAATCAACACTTTCACCTGGTCAAGCCGACCAGCAGGGTAGTACGGTTGTGGTGCAGCAACCCACTGGCATTTAGTGCTGAGCCTGGCTCACAGACCTCAAAAAGCTCCTTCAAAGAGCGCTGCAAATGGCAACGTCCTTGTTTAGGTCCAGACAAACACCCATACGCACATCCCTTCTGTACTGTATCGTTACAACCTTGATGGCCTCTATGATGGGCAGGAAATAAAAAAATGTGGAGAGCAAATTCTACAGTATTTATTAAGTTACAAGGGCAGAATTTAAAACCCCTGTATGTGAAACTTTTTCCTGGACTCTCACATTTCCAGAAAGAGCTCAAAGCTACCCAGTCCCAGAGACCTAACCAGAAACATCAATTAATTCCCGCATTGCTGCGAGCTTTCATATTAGTTGTGTCCTAACATCTAAAGAGAAGACTTTACTGTGCTCACATATACCCGAGTACCGGAAATGTCAGAAGTATAGTTCTCCACAGATCTAACACAATGATTTTTAGGTCAAGCCTGGTCAGTGCACGCTCTGCTCTGGGAGGCATGCAGTATTCGAGAATAGACTCGAAGCCCCGCCCACTCTCCACCAATTTTTCATTGGCTTCTGTCATTGTCCTTAGTAATGCTGGCTTCTGATGCGTTAATAGGCTTTTAGCCCCTCCTTCGTACCGCTTTGTCTTCATTTGTTACCTCCCATGAAGCCTGGCCCTTTTACTTCTGTTATACTGTATGTTTTATTTAGTCTGTAAGAACTATTTTCTTTAATGAGTTTCTCTTATTGTAGGCACGACATGCTCTCCTGCAACATTCAGCGCCCCATGCGCGGTTTCACATTCCAAGCAGCCTGGGACAATGGCGGCCTCTTCGTTGAAGTTAAATAGTTATTGCATTTACAAGAGCTTGAGCTACTGGCATCGTAAATGACAATACTTTTTATTTATGTGCTATAAAAACAGATAAAAAGGCATTGTCATTTACAATGCCAACAGCTTAAACTCTCGCAAATGTGAGACCTATTGTATTGCAAATGCTTGTTGATTGTGCTGCGCAGCTTCAGGAACTAAATGAACCTGTACAGCAATACTTGAAATCCAACATATAGAAATCAATGACAACCTATTCCACAACAGAACATTTAAAACCGTTTACCAAGCCACTGGAACTATGGACTCTGTAGCTGGGGCATTTTCCACATAAGTATGGATTTACCATATTTGCCACATAATACGTCGCTGCATTATCTGCACATTTTAACAGACAAAAATGTTTTTAGATCAAACAGATAAGAAGTTACTAATATATGGTTACATGTTTCTGTGCAGAGGAAGGCCCTTTTCAAAAGTTTACTAGTCAACTTTCAGTCGATTTTGCTGTATTTTGGTGTGAAACTGATACTAATAACGTACTGTTTTCCGAAAACAGTGTTACCACGTGCAAAAATGACTAAATTAAGTAAGCCATCACAAAATTTGACCAATTACACCGCATAATGTGCATGTTCTTGATGCATAGTTTAGTGAACACGAACGCATAATTTGGTCCGCCCCTGCCGCCAATTCCAGTGGCCCTGCCTACAAGTGACAACTAAAGGACATGGCATGGTCTGTGGTTTGATTAGTCAAATGCCTAGATTTGTTCTGAATAAAAAAGTGCATTCCATATACAGCAGTAACCAACCAACCTTTGAGAATACAAACTCGACAAAGGACTTGATCAGTTATAACTGACGTGTTTTCAAAGATTTTGTACATATATAATGTATTGCTGGTGCATCTTACATATCCCACACCTTACACACGTGAAAAGAGGGCAAAGAACCTTATGTGCCAACTTTAGTGGCTCGCTAGAGGGCAAACAAGTTTGCTCATAACTGAACAGTTAATAGGAATTGAGAAATCTTTCTTTTGGTATTTCAGGACCTGGCCATAAAATGCAAACTGTCAGCTTCTTTAAGTTAATACGATCCTGCCGTCTAAATCAATATAGTTAGTTAAGTACTGGAGTAACATGGCTCCACTTTGAATGTCAGTGTAATCTCAGATGCATGATTTGCTTTTACTTAACACGCAATTTAGATAAATCTGCCACATAATCTAGTTCTCTGTTGCCGCTTAATCATAATAACCCTGATAATGGTAAAGATTTGCAGAACTCTTTGGGCCTGTCATAATGATGATAAAACATATAGGCGCACACGATATTGCACAAGCAAAGCAAGTGAAATGTATAGAGATATATTTGTGGTCAGCAATGCAATAGTGATGCGCTCAAAATAAATTCACACGTATTTCTATTTTAAACATCTGTTCCAATCAAGCTTTGCTATGCTAAGTCGTACAATGAATAGATTTTGTGCACTTTAATGCACGTGCACACGATATACCGTCGGCCCATTATGCAACTGTAGCAGAGGAGTATTCGGACTCCAAGGATTCCCTGCGTCTCTTCCTCCTCCTCCAGAAACCATAAATCACTCTGGCAGGTAGCTGGGAAGCAGCTTCTAATGATAGTTTTGCTCTGGAGTACAGGAAGTCACCCTTTAACCCCGCCTGCTGTTGTTTGTCTCAGACTGGTGACAAAAGAACAGTTGTGAACAAGATGCCAACTGTGGGTCTTGTCACAGAGATGCAAGAAACCGGGAAAAGCGGAGAGGCTGCGACACACACTGTCGAATGAAACTCGAGTTCCAGTCTTTTCACAAAGCTTCACAGGCGAAGCGGACACCCAGGGGAAATATTAGAGGCACTCATCGCCATTTTTGCAGTTTTATATAGCGCGAACTCGACCCTCAGATATTGGAGTGCTTTACACGAGCACCAGTTGCATTTACACAGTGTTGGTTTTTTGTGGGCGAGTATTCACAAGTTTGTTGCGGAGACGCGAACCAGGTTCACCAGCTCCAAAGTCGGCAGCTCTGCCAGTGCTCTCCTTCTACTTTCCAGCCAACCTACTGAAATACAATTTATAACATCCCTCGTTTTATGTGGCATACATACCTTTTCTTCATTTGCACAAGCGGGTGAGGTGGTATTCACAGATTCCCTAAGGAGCGGGAGTCCGAATGAATGCAACATCTTTGCGGGTACTGGGTGTGACTATGAAACGGCGCGAGGGCCAGGAGTGACAACACCCACCTCTCCCTAAACAGGCAGTGTGCACTTTATAAATGTAACTTTTTAAATAGCACTTTACAAGCCTCTGTGAGGGTCGAAGTACATACTACAAAACGTGCATCTTTAAAGTGCACGCTCGCCCTATCTCTTGGCAATATTATTGACACAAAAGGGATGCTTGTAACTCAACTCATTCGGACTTGTACCCAGTTCAACCGCCAGGACTCGAACCTCTGACCACAGGAATAAACAAGCATTGTCCGCGCAGCATTAAAAGTAACGCCGCACGGCCGTAAAAGCGAAAGTCATTGCGATCGCTCTGAAAGCGAAAGTGATCGCGATCACGATGATGCACTAAAGCACGAGTTTTCAAAGTGTTGCTGAAGGCTAGCGGTTCGCGCGTGCACGCTCGCGTGAACGCAAGCACTAGGCCAGCCAGCAGCACTTTGAAAACTCACCTCCAAAATGTCTCTCCGAGCCAGCGCATGCACTGGGCTCAGCGAGACCTAAAAAAGGATGGGAAAGAAGCATTGCTAAACATGATAGGAGTGTTACATGCGGAGCAGAGAGTGTTCTATGGCCAGAAACCAAGTGTAATGAGCAGCTGGTCTAATGATTAATTCAAACATTTTAAGACGGAATATATTAGGACTTAATGGCCCCTCTAAATTGAGGTTGTAGTGAGTAGCTTTATCAATGCAAATTGGATGTGTATGTTTTTTTATTTAGATTTTTTTATTAGATTTTTATTTAGTTGAACATAGCATGGCCTTTTACATGCAATTGTCCAATCATGGACGATCGGTAATAATACACTGCCGAAGTGCTCCAATGCATTAACATTGTACAATAAAACAACCTCAACAGGCATATTCTCCCACCTGACTGTTTGTGCCTCCCAGTATCCCACCACCCTCCACATCCCCGAAGGATTCTTTCTCTGAACTCAGCAGTTGGCACATTTTCATGTACAGTGGACAATGTTGGGGTCAAGTTGTGTAATCTACGCCTATATTGCGCCAGGAAGTGTTGTGTCTATGGGTGTTGTGGCTGGTCCACAGGCACGACTTCTGAGATAAGTTATATCTGGTTCCCATATATCATGAGGGCGACTACCTTGTGGCTGCAGTTCCCAATACGCATTTAATTGTTCTTGGCAATATGCAATGTCTGTTAGCCAGTCTTGAGATCTGGGAGCCCGCGATCTCCCCCGTGCATAGCCACCTGACGATTTGCTAGAAGGAGCATTATCGCTACCAATTTCCAAACCTGCCGGACCACCTCGCCCACATACCCCAGCATCCCCACTAATGGAGTAAATCCGATAGGCATCCCCGTAATCTCTTCTATTATGTGAAATACCTCGCCCCAGTATGCTGTAATGGCAGGACAGTGCCATGCCAGGTGGATAAAGTCTGAATGTGGTGCATAGTAGAGTTGGCACCGGTAATCAGGAATCAACCCCATTCGGCATGACTGCGCCGGTGTACGATATAGTCTGTGTTAAAATTTAAAATGAATCAAGTGCAGTCGGTAATTGGAAGACAACATCTCCAGCTGACCACAGCAAAACGACCATTGTGCGTCTGTCAAGCTAATTGGTATGTCAGCGTTCCAGGCCTAGCGTGTCATCTTAGAGGTCATGGGTGCGTTCTGCAGCATGTGTCTGAAGGAAGGTAATTTATTCACCTTCCCACCGCTGTGGCAAGAGGACACGGATTGTTTGCTAAATGGAATCAAGTCTGGTTCCCAGTTGGAGTCCTGTCCTTTGAAGATTTTGAAACTGGGAAGGGAGGTTATTGTCCCTCACCTGACCTCAATACTTAATGTGGTTATCACATCTGGGCAGAATCCTATCTCCTGGAAAACTGCGGTGGTTAAACCGCTTTTAAAAAAGCCCTCCTTGGACCCCGCTGAGTTAAAAAACATATTGTCCTATCTCCCTATTACCGGTCCCAGCAAAGATTTTGGAGAAACACCTGTATTTTTATCTTAGTACCTTTTAGGAGGAACACCAGCTGCTCGATGGCTCTCAGCATGGTTTAAGAAGTGAGCACAGTACTGAGACGGCGTTAACATATGTAGTCAATAACATGCGATGTCAGGTTGATGCTGGTCATATAACACTACTGATCCTTCCGGACCTTATGGCGGCCTTCGATACCATCTCTCCTTTGAGTAGGCAGGCGTAGGGAAATGGGGATCAGGGGTGCCGCCCTGAACTTGCTCACCTCATTCATTACGGACTGGTCACAAATAGTTAAGATGGGCCAATTTTACTCAGGTCCCAATCAGTTGTTCTGTGGAGTCCCTCAGGACTCCTCATTGAGCCCGGCCCTTTTTAACATTTATGTTGCCCCTCTAGCCAGGGCCGTAAGATCCTTTGGACTGGAGGTGTTATTTTATGCTGATGACACCCAAATTATGGTGTCTATTACCAACAACATAGAAGCATCGGCAACTAATTTTAAAAATTGCATGCAGGCAGTGGCCTCCTGGATGGTTGAGAATTATCTTAGACTCAATGGGGACAAAACGGAGGTTTTAGTCATTGGAAACCAACAGGACATCTTGTCAGAAGCCTGGTGGCCTGATAGGCTTGGCTCTTGCCCGTGCCTCGGGTCCAGCACAAAGGACCTTGGCATCTTAGTTGACAACTGCCTTTCCCTGGGCCCCCAGATTAGTAGAACGGTGTCCACCTGCTTTGGGATTATTAGAACTGTATGGAAGATTTCCCAATTTCTTTCCTTTTCCTCCCGAAAACAGGCAGCTGTTGCCCTCGTGTTGTCCCGATTGGACTATTGTAATGCTCTCTACTTGGGTATCAACAAGGGACTCGTGCATCCACTACAGCTGGTGCAGAATGCTGCTGCCAGGCTGGCGATGGGCCTTCCAAATACCACCTAGTTTCAGCTACTATCAGTAAGCTGCACTGGCTCCCCTCTGGCTGAAGAATCCTGTTTAAAGCCCTTTGCTTCACTCACAAGGCTTTCTATAACACTGGGTCGGAAGGCATTAAAAGGCTCTTTCAAAGATATGTCCCTACCAAGCAGTTAAGATCTGCCAGTAAGAAACTGCTGGTAGTCCCAAGGTTTAAGATAGTTAGATGGGGGGTAGCGCCTTTTCTTCTGCTGCGGCCAAACTCTGGAATTCTCTTCCCTCCTCAATCTCTGGACTGGAGTCTCACTCTTTCTTCCGTAAGGCCCTGAAGACTTGGCTTTTCACCCATTCATCACCGTGAGCCCTACTCATTATCGTCTGTTGGACCCTTTCCGCAGCGCCTTGACGCCTCTGGGCAAAGCTTTATAAGGCTAATATTCATTAATTAATTTATTCATTCATTGATTCATTATACGGACGTTATCAACTTGTGCTGCAAGGAGGTGGCATATGTGTGCTCTAGGGCTTGTATTGTCTTCAGGGGGGATGGGAAGGAGTAGTGTAGCGCACCGCATGTGGCTCGTAACTGGTAATAGAGAAGAGCATCCAGCGGGGCCAGCTCTTTCCCAGTAAGGTTGAGAAAACAATTGCCTGGATATAAATCCGTGAAGGTGGTTATGCCTATTCGTTGTGTGCGGTTAATTGCACCTTTGTCCTGCAAAGGGGGTAGCGCGAGGTGATTATCTACAGGGACCGATGGGGCATGGAGGTGCATAATGCCTGCTCGCCTCCCAAGGTCCACCCATGCCCAACGCATGCACTGTGTAGTGTTGATTTCTGAAACAGGTGATTTACATGGGAGGAACATCGCTGTGGTAAGAGGCCAAGGGGAGGCTCTGTCCATCTCAGTCGCTACGTGTGGCTGGAAGGGTGTGGGGTGTGTCCAGAAATGTAGGAAATGCGTTTGGGAGCAAAAGTCCAGGGCGCCTAGTCTGCCCTGCGACTGCGCTAATGTTAAAAGTCCATACTTCACATGTGGCTGCCTGCCAGCCCATATTAGTGTTGTGAAGTTAGAGCGGCGCTGCTTAAAAAAAGCTAATGGTGAGCTGCAGTGGAACATTCACAAACAGATAGAGAAATTCGGGTAACACTACCATTTTGGCAATGGCAATTCGTCCTGCTATAGATAAGGGAAGTTTAGACAAGATTGGAATGTGTTACTCCAACCAATCCATAGCCCTGCCAAAGTTGCACCACCACATCTGCTCGATGTTCCTACTTATCACTACCCCTAGGTATTAACTGGACCCATAGCCCACTGTAATGGGCAATCCGTGGCAAAAGGGGTCGTCTTTTCTGTGAGTGGGAAGAGTATAGATTTTGACCAGTTCACCTGGATTCCAGAGATGCCACCAAAAAGGACCACCTCCCGAATCAGTGGGCTCTAGTTGGTCACGGGTCATTAATGTATAGGGCAACATCATCAGCATAGAGGGATGTAAGTAGTCCTCGGGACGTAAATCCCAACCCCCTATTGGCATGGTGCTGCCTTAGCTGTGCTGCCAAGGGCTCCATGGCAATTGCAAATAGTATGGGCGAAAGTGGCCAGCCCTGCTGCGTCCCTCTTGCTACTGGGAAGGCGTCTGTTAGTAGGCCATTGAGGAGTATCCGTGCAGTAGGTAAGGTGTATAATAAGCGTATTTGCACTATGTAACAGGGGCTCAGCCCAAGCCTCTGCAATAAGGGGAATAGGTAAGTCCATTCTAGAGAATCAAAGGCTTTAGTCGTGTCAAGGAGTGCGACTGCTGCGAGTATGTCTGGGTGTAAATAGTGCATAGCTGCAAATAACGTACGGAGATTGTGAGCTGTTGACCTGCCAGGGATAAAGCCGCATTGATCTGGTCAGACCATTACAGACAGCACCAGCTGGAGGCAGTTAGCCAGTGCTTTGACAAATATTTCTTTAGACGTGTTTATTAATGAGAGTGGCCGGTATGAATTGCATTGGTCTTCCGGTTTACCGGGCTTAAGTAGAGTGATTATGACTGCTTCCCGGAAGGAGGAGGGCAGGGCACCAGAATATATAGAGTCTTGATACATGTCTAGCAACTTCGGTGCGAGAAGTTGGGAAAATTCTTTATGAAAGCCGACAGGCAGGCCAGTGAGGCCAGGGGCCTTATCAGGGGCTAAACCCACAATTGCTTGGTGCACTTCTTCTAACGTGATTGGGCAGTTCCAAAATTCCCTATGTGCATCAGATGGCCAAACCAGCTGCAGCGACTCTAGATACTCCTGGAGATCAGCAGCATCCGCCTCGGGAGTGGTGGATTATAGCTGTTCATAGAAAGATATCAGCAGGAGATGAATGGCAAGATGGCCGCCGTGGCTCTGTAGAGGGAAGTCGCATTTTTTACTCTCTCCTATCCTAGGATGATGGAGTATTGGTGAACCCAGGGATGTGGGGTCTGACTAACCGGATTTTTCTTGACACAGTGGATACACTCAACCCAGACTGGTTGAGGGGCTTCCCTACAAAGAAAGTGATAAAGAAGGTGATAGACTGGCTGAACTGCTGGAGAAGTCTGTTTAACGACGTGAAAGTGCCTCTGAAGATGTCCCAAAGGCTCAAGGCGGATAGAGACAAAATATCGTCAGCAGGACCGATTAAACCCTCAGGAGTTGCTGTGAGAGAGGGGGCTATCCCAAAAACAGCCTCTGTGAGAAAAGCGGCGGAATTTCCAAATCGGAGTTCGAAGAACACAGCAGCAAAGAAAGCGGAGAAGCAGGAGAAGAAATTGGAAGCAGGTCCGGAGACCCGCTCAGCGATGTATAAGTCGACGAGGGACACTGCACTAGATGGAAAGCCCCAGCGAGTGCATGCTGCGCAAACGATTGTTAAAGATCAGAAGCGGCAAGCGACCTTACCAGAGTCGTTTACCACAAGGGTTCCTCCGTCTGTTCCACGAATAGAGATCCAGGCAGATGGTCCGCAGCAAAAGGAACGGCAGGATGAGAAGCCGCCGACGGCTAACGGCGCCCAGGGAGACAGCTGCGAGACAAACGCGGAAGCAGAATCAACGGACCGCGAGGACGCAAGCAGCGGAGGCCTGGTTGCTAGGCAACCGGGAAGCGGTGCAGGAGATGGCGCGGTGAACGCAGAGCGGCGTGTAGAAGCTCCAGAAGCCGCGGGAGGCGAGGAGGCAGAGGTGGAGGCTGGTAAGGAGTTGGGCTGTGATACCGACATCGACACTGCTTCTAAGCAATTAGAAAAACAAAACAACACGCAGATGTTAGACGCTCTCCTGTCAGTAGAGGCAGGGTTATACAATAAACATTCGAAGGGCACTGAGGCAAGCTGGGGCAGCACGCAGAGTTTAACGGAGCAGCATGGGCTACACTTGGATCAGGACTTGAGCAGAAATAACAAAAGCATAGATAGAAGTGTGAGGGGAGGCTCGCCTGAGTTTTTTTCGGTCAATGAGGGCTCGGATTCATCAAATCCGAGCGAGGTGGAATCAGAGGAAGAGGAGAGTGGAACTGAATGTACTTCTGACTCAGATATTAGCAATGGATCTAGCGAATTAGTCACAAAAAAGAAAAAAGGTACTGTGGGAGTAAAAAAAAAAAGAAGCGGAAGAGGTTCAAGAAGCAGTATGACTAAGAAATTATCATGGGACTACTCCGCTACTTCAGAGACCTACAAAGAAAGTGAGCAGGAAGGAGGGGAGAAGGAGGGGAGGCAGAATAACCAAAATGTAACCCTCGAAATGCTGTTTGGGACCTTGAAACAGATGCAGAAGGAGGCAAGAATGGAGAGCAGAAGGGCGAAAAGAGACATAAAAAAACTGCAAGCATCACTAAGGAAAGTAAGTAGAAAACAGGAAGAGGTTGAAGAAAGAGTCTTACAAGTGGAGGAAAGGACAAGTAGGGTGGAAGACGAAGTGACAGATTGGCAGACTTTTAAAACGGATCAAGAGAAGGTGGTTGAAGATCTTCAGTGGAAGCTAGAAAGCTTTGAAAATCGCCAAAGAAGGAATAATGTGAGACTTTTGGGTCTGGAGGAGGGAAAAGAGGGGCAGGATCCCAGAGGTTATGTGGTTAAGATTTTGGAAGAGGCCTTTCCTGACTCAAAATGGCAATGGGATGTGGAAGTGCAAAGAGCACATAGGTACCCACTGTTCAAAAAGAAAAATCGGGGAGGGCAGGATAAGGAACTCCCAAGAGCAATGTTGGTTTTTTTGGGTAATTTTCTAGCAAGACAGGAGATAATTGATAAAGCTAGACCTGACTCAAGAATTACAGCTGATGGAAATACTTTTTTCTCTAGGCCAGACTTCTGCCACGTTACCGTGGAAAGAAGGTGGAAATTAAGACAGATGATTGGGCCTTTCCAAAAGCAAGGGGCAGAAGCATATCTCTTGTTCCCGTCTAGGTTGAAAGTTATCAGGAAAGGTTATACCAAAATGTTTACATCCGAGATAAAAGCAGCAGAATACCTAGCAGAAATTTCGGAAACTAATAAAGGGAAGGAGAGTAGAGATAGAACCAGAACCCCATCACAGTCTCCCCGGAGAACTCCACCAAAAACTCCGTAAGACGGTTAGATGGTAATGCCAAATAGCCTATTTGGCAATACCGGACAGAGGGGTAAACAGGATGGGAGAGAGTAGCGACGCTGCAGAGTACGGTCGGCTACACATAGGCCAGGATTGGCCTATTTGCCTGTAGTGAGGGGGGGGGGGCTCCCAAGGGGCGGGGGGTAAAGGGGGGAGGGGGGAGGGTGGGGGGGGGGGAGACATACATGCTGGTTTTGGGCACAGTTATGGTGTAGAAGAAAGAGGTAAAAAAGACTTAAAAAAAGATGCAGGGATCAAGGTACACAAACAAACTAAAAGGGGGGAGAAATTGTTTTGGAAAGATCAAAGTCTAAAGATAACTACTAAATCCTGCTGGTTAAATTGGAAAAATGGAATAGGGAATGCTATGAAATATAAATGTCGTGTAGAATAGTATCAATAAACATTTGTGGACTCAATGAGATCAATAAGAGGTTAAAAGCTGCGTCACTGTTAAAATCTTTTAAACCGGATTTAGTGTGCCTTCAGGAAACACACATTGAGGGCACTAAGGTCTACTTACTTGATCAACTAGGTTTTAATGTTCTTGCAAAAACTAATCAGAACACCAAGACAAGAGGAGTGGCGATACTGGGCAGGAAACAGGATACAATAGTTAAGAGAAAGCTGGAGGATAAATGGGGAAGATGGGTTATAGTAGAATTATCGTTTAGGGGGGAAACCTTTACGCTTGTTTCAGTCTATGGCTCTACTGGAGATGACCCAGACGTTCCTCAATTTCTAGATGCAGAACTTGCTCAGTGGCCTGAGCCTATTATATTATGCGGCGACCTGAATATTCATGATTCAGATAGTAGTTTTTTAGACCCTAACAGGAAGTATGCGGGGAGGAAAAAAAGAACCTATAGGGCTCTAGCAGATTTAGCAAGGAATAACTCTCTAGAGGATCCTTGGGTACATTGCCATCCGAATCTCGACGGGAGTACTTTCTTTTCAGCGCCCCATCAGATCTTAGTCAGGCTGGATTATTTTTTAATTACAAGAGGGCTGCTAGACGGTGCAAGGATAGTAAGAGAACCAAGGATCATATCAGATCACAGTCCGTTAGTGTTAGATGTAAATATTGGGCAAAGGAGAAATAAGGAGCCGATGCAATGGACATTTGACAGAGCACTCCTTCAGGATCATAAATATAGGGAAAGAATGGCTGAATGGATTAAGGAATTTTGGGTAATTAATAGAGGTACTTCATCACCAGGGATTGTGTGGGACGCTTTTAAAGCTGGAATACGAGGAGAGACCCTTAGTTATGTTATTAGAACGCAAAGAAGAGAAAGGGAGGAACTAGAAAGAAATAACGAATCAATTAGAGAGGCAGAGGAGGAACTCATGTTGGCTATACATGCGCACACACCAGTTGAGCAGATATTGTTAAAACTAGTCGCTCTCAAAGCAGTGGTCATGGAAGGGATGGCAAAAAAGACGGTGGAGAAATATTTAGCCAATAAAGAAAAGGCGTATGAACTTAGCGAAAGAGTGGGTCATATATTAGCGGTGCGAGCTAGACAAAGAGAGGGGATGGCTGATATTAAGGAGATCAAAAATGGTCAAGGAATTAAAGTTAAGGGTGCAGAACAGATTAGAGAGGTTTTTAGGCAGTTTTATACGGAATTGTATCAGGCAGATGGGCATGGAAGAGAGGAGGACATGAGGGCTTATCTGAGGGATATTGAGCCATCAAACTTGGAGGAGTCAGACAAAATAGAGCTGGAAGAGAAACTCAAGGTGGATGAACTTGTTGAAGCGTTGAGGGAACTCCCATCTGGGAAGGCTGCTGGCCCGGACCAGATTCCAGTTGAATTTTATAAGGTCTTCCAGACCTCTCTGCTAGCAGACATGTTTAATATAATGGCGTCAGCACAACTGGGTGAAACTGTTCCATGTTCCTGGGGTGGCGCAGACATCATTGTTATCCCAAAAAAAGGTAAACCGCCAGATGTCCCAGGCTCCTACCGACCCATCACCTTAATGAACGCCGATGTCAAGGTGTTTTCAAAAATATTGGCAAAAAGATTATCTAAGACAATTGAATCTTTAGTTACACCCTCTCAGCATGGATTTATTCCAGGGAAAGGAACAACCCACCACACCAGGCAGGTAATTACGGCATTTGATGTAGCAGACATCCTGGAAGATCCAATGGCAGCGGTGTTTCTTGACGCTGAAAAGGCTTTCGATAGGGTCTCATGGGGTTATCTATGGGATGCTCTAAGGTGGCACGGTATAGGACCAGGATTTATAAAGGCTCTGCAGACGCTATACATAGCCCCGACGGCCAAGATAAGAGTCAATAGAGGTTACTCAGCCGCAGTTAACATCCAGAGAGGTACAAGGCAGGGTTGTCCCTCTTCTCCCTTATTGTTTGCTCTATATCTTGATCCCTATATTCGTAAATTGGAAACGAATCAACAAATATTACCATTAGTACTAAACGGTTGTAGACTTAAATCACTAGCCTACGCGGACGACGTTGCCATCTTGACTCCAGACCCTGTAGCCGCCATCAGGGCAATTGAATCAGAAGCTGAGAGGTTTGGTCAGTTCTCTGGGTATAGTTTGAACACAACTAAAACACAGATAGTCATAAATCAGTGGGTAACGTGTAACGATGTAAGAGTGACAAATACGGCAACTTATCTAGGGGTGCAAATGACGGCAGAAGTAAGTAAAATTGTGGAAAAAAATATGGATCCCTTGATAACTCAAATGAAAAAAGATTTAGAAAGAATGAACAATTTACACCTGTCGCTAGTTGGTTGCACAAATACTATCAAAATGATGATTTTACCCAAATTTTTGTATGTATTCAGGGCTGTACCATTGTTGATTGAAGCCAGCTGGTTTAATTGCATAGAGGCTATATGTAATAGGTTTATATGGGCCCAAGGTAAAACCCGGAGAGCTTATAGGTACATGACACTCCCTAGAGAAAAAGGGGGATGGGGGGCACCAGATTTTCGCTTATATTATATGGCCTCTGTGCTGCAATATATTCAAGGTCTTATTGGTGGAAGCCCTGACGATGTTAGAATGCAGAAAATGTCTACAGATGTGTATGCTGTCGCCTTAGGGGTAAATGCTGAGAACTGCTTTTTGAAGTGCATTGATTATAGCTATTTTAAGAGGACTAAGTTTAAAACTGTTAAAGCGGCAGTTACGACATGGAATGCATTCTTGAAGAGGGTAAAACTTGGGAGGTATAACAGATATGTCTTATTAAGTAACAATAGGTCACTCCCCAAGGAAATTTTTGGAGATCATACTATGGCAGAGTGGGCACTAAAGGGGGTTACGCAAATTGGAGATTTATATACACAAGATGGCTTTATGCAATTTTCAGAGTTGAGAGGAAAATACGGCTTAGATAATAGGGGATTTTTCAAATATCTACAGGTTAGAAGTTTCCTTAATAATAAAGTTGGGGGCCCGGCAGGTTTTAATAAAATGGAAATAATGGAGAAAATAAAACTGTTGGGGGATTGTACCATCAAGTCCTTTTATGCAGCATTGGTGAAAGACAAGCAGGATGATTTAGTTAAATTTAGTAAAAAATGGGAAGATAAACTGGGTATTGATACTAGAATTTTTTATGATTCTTTGAATTTTGGATCTACGATATTATGTGCTGCCCCGCTGCAGTCGCAGCATTATAAAACATTGTACTCTTTGTACTTTACTCCTGCAAAGATTGCAAAATGGGGAGGGAATCAAGGAATCAATTGTCCCAGATGTAATGAGCTGGAAGCAGATAGCGTACACATCTTTGCTACATGTCCACAACTAAGAACTCTGATTAGGGAAATTGAGGGGTTTTTGGCGAACTCACTGGATATTGAGATATCTCTTACACCAGTTTGGATTATGTTAGGGGTGAGCGATGACGAGCAGACTCAATATGCTGAATTCCTTTTTGTAGTAATGGCTGTCTATAGACTAACAATAGCTAGGGCATGGCTAGATAAAAGCCCTCCGAAAATGCAATGTTGGCTGGCAAATACCCTATATGCATATAATATAGAGGAAAAAATTTTTGCCCGAAAGGGGAGGAGTGGAAGACGTTTGGGGAGAAGAATTTGGGAGCCATTATGTAAATGGAAAGAGAGACAAAGAAGGAATAGCTAGGGGGAGGGGTTGGTAGTTGCCTTTACTTTGATGTCGAGTTTTTATTTTTTTTCACTGATTTTGGACTTTGCTCACTAATTATAGCTGATTTGTATAAATGTGTACATTGTGATCGGTCAGATTTATTGTATAATTTATTTGTTAGTATTTAAGGCTTGTGATATAGGTAATGCTCATAATCCATTGTTGTAATGAAGAAAAATAAAAAAATCTAAGAAAAAAAAAAAAAAAAAAAAGGAGATGAATGGCATTGGCCCTCGGAGTCTGAAAGGGCGGGCATATAAGTAGAAGCGTGTGGTTTCTGAAGGAGGCGAGCTAAGGTTCTGCCGGGCCTGTCTCCTTCCCCATAATTTCGGGCCTGCGTGTCTTTATGTAAAAAATGTGTTTCACAAAGGGCTTCTTCCTGATAAGTAGAAATTTTTTCCCGGATACTGGCCAGCATGTTCAGATTGTCCATATGGGAGAAGTCAGATTTCAAGGCTGTAATGTCATTTTCTAGTTTTGACAGTGTGCCCCAAATGATTTTATATGCCATGGCTGTTTAGTTATGCAGACGCCACGTATGACAGATTTAAATGCGTCCCATAACACGGAGGGAGAGTCTACTGATCCTGTGTTTAACTTAAAATATTCACATATAGCTGCATGTATTTCTGCTGTGAAGGCGCCGCGCAAAGGCGAGCGGTAGAGCAAGTGGGGGCAGTATGGTCAGCAACACCGGGGCATGATCTGAGAGTGCATGTGAGAGATTTGTGACCGATTGTGTCTATTGTTGTATGTCTTTGGTAGCTAACCAGTAATCTATCCTGGACTAGGTTTTATGTTGTAGAGATAAGCATGTGCCCTCAAGGTTCTCCCTGTGTGTGGCCCACCAGATGTCAACTAGATGATTATCTGTGATTATGGCATGTAAAGGGGATGATGCTGCTAGGTGTGGGCGCCTAGTGCAACCCCGCCTGTCCAACATGTCATCTACTGGGACATTAAGATCACCGCCCCAAATCACTGTCCAAGAGATTGTATCAGTGATCAAGTGCCATACCTTGGAGAAAAACTCAGGGTCGTCTACATGTGGTCTGGAAACTGTGGCCAGCACTATGTGGTGGTTGTGCAATGTGCCTGTTAATTAAATATATCTGCCCTCAGTATCGCTAATGGATTGGGACGTTTTCCAGGCAATGCCCTTGCGTAGGAGGATACAGATCCCTCTTGCGTAGTTGGAATAGGTAGAGGTGTACGTCATCCCCCCACCCTGTGTCAGCAAGTTAGGGATACCCGACCTAGATAAATGTGTTTCTTGAAGTACACATATGTCTATGTGGTGCCTGATCAAATATACATGTACAAGATGTACCTTCCTGCCGTCGTTTAGCCCGTGTATATTCCACGTGAAGAACTTAACCATGGCCATTTATTTCACCGCTGGGGAGTTGAAAGGGTACCTCTGCACTAGTGAGATCGTGCTCTAATATATGTGGGTGTTGCATAGAATACTGATCTGTACCGAAAGTCAATGTCTATGCATCTACCTGTAAATATAGGCCAACCACAAAAAACAAGCCTATCTACCCCCTCCCACCCCAACAAATTAGCAACAGTAGAAACACAATCCCCCCACCCTCTTCCACAACAACCCCCCAATCAGGTTGTGATACCCGCAACAACTTTAACTGGGAATAATCCCTTGGGAGCATGGTGCCCCCGAACTAACTACCCACTGTGAAGGCTGGGTAGCCGAGTTTGTGTATATTGGGGAATCTCAATTATGTCAAGAAACAGGAGACGTGGGCACTGTCCTGGGGAGAAACGAGAGCCCAGGTGGACGCACCCGCCTGAGCCGATGTATCCAATAGCCTAGATGTATTCTTCATGAACTATGTAGAGCAAAGCAGGCATTAAAGCAACATATCTGTGACAATATGCAAGCTATATTTTGTATTGGGTACTAGTGGATTCAGAACTTAGTTACTCGTTATTGTCACTTAAATGTGTCTCTGTCGAGGAGTGTGGTGAGCCCACCAGGGATCTCGCTGGTTTTATTTTCTGCTTTGCGTACTTGAGGGCCTGTTTTGCGCCTGTGTAATAATGAGTCTTGCCATAGTATGTAATCTTCAGTTTGGCTGGTTAGAGGAGGACGTATTGCACACCCGCCTGCTGTAGTAGGTGCTTAGCAGGTAGAACGTCCCTCCGGGAAGCCTGCACAGCCACCATAAAATCAGGATAAAAGGACAATTTATCACCTCTGTACTGGATCTGACCTCTTTCCCTGGCCAGCATAAACACAGTGTTGCGGTCCTTAAAGTTCAGTAGGTGCGCCACGATGGGCCCAGGGGAAGGGGTCTGGGGCCAAGGGATCTGATGGCCCTTTCTACGATGAAGACTGATGACAGGTCATCGCCAAAGAGATCCTTGACCATGGAGTCCACGAAATCCTCCATTTTGGCGATCGCCGGGCTTTCTGGCACCCCCACGATGCGAACGTTGTTTGGTCGCGAACGGGCTTCGAGGTCTTCATTCTTGAGCTTGATAAGTTCCAGTACCTTGTCCATATGCAGGAGTTGTTCCTTCGTTACTGCCTGATTGTCGTCGATGTCTAGCACTCGAGTTTCCAGCTGGTCTATTCGGGTATCATGCTCATCCACTCTCCCTTTGACCTTGTCGAGGCACGATGTGAGTAGGTCCAGCTTAGTGTCTATGGGCCCGATTCACAGAACTAACTTAAGACAAAATCCTAAACTTACTACCATTTTGGTATTCACAGAAGACACTTACTCATTTTGGTATTCACAGAAGGCACTTACTCATTTCGGTATTCACAGAAGTTAGGAGTCCTAACTTTAGGACTCCTAAATGCCTTCTGTGAATACCGAAAGTCTTAAAATTAGGATTTTTCTCAGTTTAGTAGTAGTATAGTTAGGACTCCTAACTTTAGGACTCCTAAATGCCTTCTGTGAATACCGAAAGTCTTAAAATTAGGATTTTTCTCAATTTAGTAGTCCTAAGTTTAGGACTCCTAACTTTAGGACTCCTAAATGCCTTCTGTGAATACCGAAAGCCTTAAAATGAGGATTTTTCTCAGTTTAGTAGTAGTATAGTTAGGACTCCTAACTTTAGGACTCCTAAATGCCTTCTGTGAATACCGAAAGTCTTAAAATTAGGATTTTAATCAATTTAGTAGTCCTAAGTTTAGATTTAGGACTACTAAATTGAGAAAAATCCTAATTTTAAGACTTTCGGTATTCACAGAAGGCCTTTAGGAGCCCTAAAGTTAGGAGTCCTAACTATACTACTACTAAACTGAGAAAAATCCTAATTTTAAGACTTTCGGTATTCACAGAAGGCATTTCGGAGTCCTAAAGTTAGGACTCCTAACTTCTGTGAATACCGAAATGAGTAAGTGCCTTCTGTGAATACCAAAATGAGTAAGTGCCTTCTGTGAATACCAAAATGGTAGTAAGTTTAGGATTTTGTCTTAAGTTAGTTCTGTGAATCGGGCCCAATATTCTTGAGGCTTGTTTTGAAATCCAGGAGTCCAGACCTTGCTCATCCGAGTCCTCCACGCAGTCATGCACAGTTCGACTGCCCTCTGTATGATCTGCCTGTCTGGCACTTTGTTTTCTCTCGAAGGACAATTTGGTTTGCCGCCCTTCATGTTTGCCCATGGCGACTGTGCTGGAGGTCTGTAGCAGGTGTCACAATGATGCAGGTGCGGCGCACAGGTCCGCCTGTGAGTGCAAATCTGCCAGGCCCGGTGTCACACTCTGCACCCCCACCGTACTGAAGCATACGCCTTAGATTATGTCTGTTGTGCCAGCTGGAATAATGGACTTCACAAGGTCTTGGCCACCAGTACAGTCCCATCCGCGCCTCCGCCTCTGCTGCGTCACAACTGCCGATTTAAATAAAAATGTTGTCTTGCCCGTGGCCGCTAGTGCTGTGCAACATGTGTATGAGTCTTTTTTGATACAGGGGACAGTCTCTCGAGTTGGCGGCCTCTCTCTGGCCTAAGCTGTCAGGCTGGTCCTCCCGCCTGCGCCAGCCGAAGGCAAGGTCTCATTCGTGTTGACCCAGGGCATGGGAGGCGGCAGGTCCCTCCCTCCAGTGCAACCACGGAGGGGGACAGCGCGTGTCGGCTGCACCAGAGCCAGCGCCGCAAGGATCGTTATCAGCAGGCGCGGTGCACTGGGCTTCCACCCACAACGTCCCCCCCATTCACCAGAGCTCGCTCCTCAATGGGAAAATGGCATGATGGCGCTCTTTCTGAAGCTTTAGGCGATCGCGCTGGGTCGTCCCCCAACTCAGGCTCCACGCAGATAGTGTCGGCGGTGGCAGCCCGGGAGTGAAGGTAAAGCCCCGCGCCGCCACAGGCGGCGCAACCGCTAGGGCGCAGCCGCTCGTTGCTGGCCACACCCACGGGCACCGCGGAATCGGGCCTCTTTCTGTCAAAATGCCCCCGCACATGGCTGCCGAGGATCTTAGGCACACGTTGTGGGTCAGTGCAGCGAGTGAGAGCCTCAGATGCGGAGATTAATTGTCGGATAAAATACTCGGCCGGCAAGGCTCACCTACTACGTGGCCATCTTGCAGTAATTCGAGACCACGCCCCGATGTGTATGTTTACTTGAAACACATATTGACTGTACCATGTTAGCTGCTGCAGTTCCCCCTGTGCTAAACCCTTTTTGATATTTGGGGCACGTTAGGCTTAAGACTTAATAACTTTTTTCACAAAAGGTATCCACACCAAATTCATGTTTTTCACCCCATGTTGGAAATTCTAAAGATACCCAGAACTAGTGGATTGCCCTGGAGGGACCCAAGAAAATAGTCAATATATAGCAAAGTGTTCTGGGTTTTTTGAAAATTGGAAAAAAGTGCTGTGCAAGAAAGCATATTATTTTTTCTAAAAAGGCAATCAACAAAAGATTTGGTTGTGTACCTGGACCTATCCTCCGCAACAGAAACGGATGAAACATGTGACCATATGAAGTCAATGAATCCTTTGCATGGTCTATGGGTTAGTCCGTTCTGTTCTCGTGTAATTAATAGACTTAGACACATAAGGATGGTAGTCTTTTTATCAGGGGAGGGCAGAAGCCCTGGGTTATGGGAATTGTGGGGATCTCCAGACATTCAGAAACTTTGCTGCACAGAAATGTGAGGAAAATGTGTAAATTTTGAAAAAAATCAATGTATACAATGCATTCTGGGTAAGGAAACATAAACCCCTAATCTGCCCTCCGTAGAGAGGCAGCAAGACTGTGGGGCACTTTCTGTGCGGGTCTCAGGTCTGATGCCTATTTGAGGTGCCCCCATCACATATTAAAACAAAAAAATCCCTGGTGTAGTGGACGTTAGGCCCCTTGGGGGAGAATGGTGGTCAGTACCCCCGTGGTGGCAGAAAGACTGCTGGGGCTGTTATGCAGAAGGGGCTTCTACAGATGCCTGGTGAGTAGCATATAATCCCATGGGGTCTAATATGTAAATGGCACACTATTAATTTGTGTCATGGGAAAAGAGATCCACCTGCAGGTGGGCGCAGCAGGTGATGGTACCCACCTGTAGTGGGTTGTCTGGGGGTTCCATGAGATCCTCTTTTTAGGGGCCCCCCTTGGGGCACACTGACTGTGCACCACCGCTTTGTGGTGCACAGTTAGTGCACCTACTGATGGCCTATTTGCCTTTATGTCTGCATCCATAATACAGCGTGGACACAGAGGCACAATATTTCCCTCATATACATGGGAGAACGCCCCCTGCAAATGAGGGAATGCCTTCTCAGGATAGCACTGACGCTACATGTGTGCCAGTGCTATCAATATTACAGAAGGGGTCATGCAAGTATCTGCAGCCCCTTCTGTAATATCAAAGGTCCTGAGGGTTCAGAAAGTTGGCGTATATGCCCGTTGTGCCCCTTTGCCACTTTAGGAAATACAGCCCTGATGTTTAATGGGCTTTCTACATTTCCCAGAGGGACAAATTGAGGGTAATGAGGGGAAGCAGAAGGACTGTTGTGTCCATTTTGTGGTAGGCACATGGGCTTTCTACATTCCCCAGGGGGACAAATTGCGGGTAATGAGGGAAAGCAGAAGGACTGTTGTGTCCATTTTGTGGTAGGCACATGGCCTGATGCCAGGGTGGGATACCCCACCACCTTTTTAATACAATCCCTAGTGGTGAAGTGGGCTTTCTGCCCCTCCGTGGAGGACAACATTGGGGTAACCTCTGCAATCTGCCACCCAGGGAGGCAGCAAGACTGTTGTGTCCTTTTTGAGGGTGGGCGCATAGCCTGATGCCTCAGTGGGTCGCCAAAACAGATTATTTTGTAAATAAATACCTTGATGTTTACTGGACTTCCTGCCCCACTTGGGAGGGCATAGGTAATCCACCAAATCTGAAGCCCTGAAGCAGAAATACTGCTGTCTCTCTTTTTAGGGTGGGAGCATTCCCAGATGGTAGTCTAGTAGGCTTTCTGCCCCACAGGAAACACAGATTGGGGGTAAAGCGCCCCAATCTGCCCTGAACGACTTCTGTGCCGATTTCTGGGTGGGGGCATGGCCCTATGCCAAAAAAGGCTGCCCCATCCATCAAAAAATAGAAAAGAATCTTGAGTGGTCTAATGGGCTTTCTGCCCGCTACCCTGGGGGTAAATCCTCACCAGTCAGTCACCTGAGGGGAAAAACGACTGTCTAGTAGGTGTATCTAGTGGCAGCTCCTCGAGGGAGTGCTGCGGGGCTGTGGGGCGGGGGAGGGGCAGGGTGGGGGGTAGTAAACTCCGGCAAATTGCGATTCCTTAAATTCGATGTAAAAAGCACCCAAGTTGTGCGATTTCTCCTTAAGCAATCGCAAATTACCACCAACTTCAAGTTGGTGGTAATTTGCGATTTCTTTGAAAAATTCCCTTTTTTGCATTTTTCAATGTGCCATGTGGCGCATATACATGCCCACAGGGCATGTTTTTGTGCCACATGTGCACACATGTACATTTCAGGGGTGCAACAGGGTGTCCTTTAGACACCCTGGCACCCTTGAAATTTCATTCTCAATTTGCGATTCTCTAATAGAGAATCGCAAATTGAGAATGTCTTCCCATTCATTCCTATGGGCCTCTTAGGCCCATAGGAATGAATAGGGAGGTACTCCTTAATTGCAAATCCCAACTAAGGAATATGTAGGATTCGCAAAATTATTTGTAAATCCTACATACATAGCGTTTTGCGATTCTCAAATAGCGATTGTCTAAAAATCGCTATTTGAGAATCGCAAATGCATCCTTTGATACATGTGCCCCTAAGTGATTTGCACAGAATCACAGGATGTTGAGCGTCTCTGCCGAGATTTAATCCCGGTTCCCCAGCTTCGAGGTGGACCCTCTAGCCGTTTGCCCACAAATGATTTCATTTACATGCTTGACCCCATCAGCTGTGTAGCTTGATAATAGGCATTTACATATTTAAACAGTGATGAGGACTCCAGCTATGCATAATGCCTTTTGCATTTGTAAATTACATCAATATTTATGATTCATAAAACATGTTGTGCTAACAATGAACAATTTGTTTTCACTTCAGTTTGATAAACACCACAGCACCTGCCTCGGTCTTCAGCCATACTGATTCCAAGCTGTGCAATGGAGCCCTTACCATCAGCAGCAGGGGGGGCTGCTCAATGTAAAGTGAATGGAAAACAAGAGATACCGTTCATGTAAATAAAGTTATAAGAGGCAATCTTCAAGATATATGGGCTCCAATACAAAGAAAGTTGAGTGGCAGGTCGGTCCTTTAACTTAGTTAACCGCTTGCCAACCCATAATTTAAACTTAAATAAAAATACACTTTTAAGAGTTGAGTTCAGGCACTTGTTGTTTCCAGACTGGTTTACTGGAAAGTATTGCTTAGTGGCCTTCCCCAAGTTCTCCTAGCCTTCTTCTACATGCTGCAGCTCGAATTGTCTCTAGATGTAAGAAATGTGACCACTTTTGTTCTGTCTTTCTATCACTACAATGGATTCCCATTAAAGCAAAAGCAATTTAAGATGGCCTGCATCACTCAGAAAGCCCTATATAGATAAACTCCTCATTATTTGACGGAGACAATCTCTGCTGGCTAACAGGCAGTGAACATGCAGATTCCCTCTTACTCAGGTCTCCTACATTCAAACAAGAATAGTGTATGAAGTAAACCCACATGGCAGGGCCACCCAATCTGTAAGTCATGTCGAGATCTTCAAACCACTCCATGTCTTTCAACTTTAAAAAGGAATGAGAACCTCTTCTGTTCATAGACACTTCCACTGTGACTGAGAGTTCGAAGGTGACTGAGGAACCATGAAACACAACCTACTTCTGTCGTTAGTCTTTACCCTGGATTAGACTCATTTTATCAAGTTTGTGCAATAGTATTTGTAAAGTACCCTGGTTCTGTTCGAAAGCGCTCTAATGCTCTTTAGAAATCATTGTCCAACAGAAAACTGCATAAATAAATACATGACAGTTGAGAAAGAGGAGTAAATACATTTGTATTAGTAGTCAAAAGAGAATAAGCACAAGTACTAACCAAGCTTGTTTCTGTTGGACAGCAACGTGGCAGTGCAATGCAGCACATGTGGCAAAGCAGCCTGGACCAGCTCCCAGCGAGAAATGCTCTGGATTGCTTCGGAGAGTGCAGGTGAGAGACCATGAAGTTTGTTTTCCACCAAGACTCGTTCAAATGACTACATAAAAAGAGATAGAATGAATAACTTTAGAAACAGAATTACATAAACTAGCTAACTTTAGCGGCTCCTTCGCTAAGGCAGAGGAGCGTCGCCCCACTGCTCTTGGTGCAGTGTAAAAGAAAAAAATTTATTATAACAGAAGTTATTTCTATTATCATTTTACTTCTAGTGTCTGCAAGGTTAGACGGGCGGGGCTGGGATGGGCTCCCCTGAGTGTTGCTGCACTCCAAAGTGTGCATGACTGCTTGGCCGGCCCTCTAGTGCCGGCCTAACAGTCCTGCGTACTTTGCATGTTCCCCACCAGGCTGCATTACACAGCCTGGTGGGGAACATGCCCAGTCTCCCATTCCCTGTCTGAGCGCTGAGCCACAGCGCTCAGACCAATCACAATGCTGCATTGCAGCGTTGTGATTGGCTTAGGGGAGGGAGCCTGTGTGCTTCATGGTTCTGGCCGGAGAGACAACAAGGGACGCCTGAGGAGAGGAACGCGGCGAGGAGGTAAGTGGCTTTTTTGTTTATTTGTTTTTTGTAGCCCCCCCAGCAACTCCCCCTGCCCCCTCACTCTCATTCCCTGCCAGCCGCTACTACTAACCAAACTTCGCTAGTGCCCCTTCGTGCGGGACAACAGGCCCTCACTGAAACACACATGCTGCATGCAGAGAGGTTGCGCATGCCGCTCTGTCTCCTGAATATCTACTCCAACATATCATTTGATCAAAATATAGTGACTATAAAAATATCTAGGTACAAACTATTGCGACTATACCTTTTTTAAAACAACAATGTCAATGTTTAAAGAAAGTTTACTAACATATTGTGATTTATAATATCGTTTTAATGTACTTTTCTTTTGGGTATATTTTTGTTATAATTTTATATAAACGTTTATGTTTTATATTACATAGTGTATGTTATTTTTTCGCATTGTGTGGTTATTGGGGGGATGGGAAGATAGTGGTTGATTATAAAGACAGAGGGCTTTATTTAGAGTTTGGGGGACAGTGTACACGACCGAGTACCCAGTCCACCTACCTCATTTGGAGGCGGATGAACTTTAAGGTGTCCTTCTGTGGAACCCCCATTGGCTTTGTTGATGCAAAACGTGCCACGATGGCCGAGTGGAGCAGGGGACTGCCGGAGGAAGGCCATTACAAAGTCCGCCCTGTTAGGGTGAATGGTGTAATGTCTTTTTTCCCTCTCCGTAGTCATAAGAACCACTCTGAACGTTTGAAAAATTTGGTGAAAGGCAGTCAAAACCGATGATGTCTGTCCACCAAACATTTTCAATGTATAGAGATGACTGTTTGGCCAATGGTCATTTGTAAATTTGACAGACGGGTGGCGGAGATAATGTCCTCTATCATCCTACTGACACAGTACCGTCCATAAAATGCTAAATCAGGCCCATAGTAATTGATATTAAATTATATATGTTTAATTATGATAATTTTTATTGTTATTCATTTCTTTACCAGATTATTTACATGTTGACCATAATTGTTTCCTGGATGCAGGGTCTGTTTAGCAGAATCCATTAGTAAATGTTTTTATAAAGATATATCAAATAATATTTAACCACTCTCGTCCTTGTTATCATCAGAGGATGAGGAGTGGGGAATTCCAGATCTATTGGCAAATCCAGCCAGAAAATGGTCAAAGGTCACTAACCAGCTCTTCCACTTAACATTACAATATGGGTTAAGAGCAAGTAACAGGGGTTCTATTTCTGACCACCCAGCCATACCTACCCTTGAGAGGGGCAGATCTTTTAGTCATATTGACTATATACTCTTGGGGCCTTATCTACAAGAAAGTGACTCAATGTGGCATCGCAAGCCATTTGGCTGTGCCGCACTGAGTCACTTTCAAAGCACAGGGATGCAATATATTTGCAATAATATGTTGCATCCCTGGATTTTCCCCTGTGCTGGCGCACGATTGGCTGCCATGCGCCAAAGCATGCCCCCTTGCACCATGGTGCAAGGGTGTCTGCATTTCAGGGGAGATTGTTTTTGTGCAGGAAAAGACACATTTCTGCACAAAAACAATCACGAGAGGGCTGATTTCCTCTTTCTATGTGTCCTGCAGAATGCCGCATGCATAAAAAGAGGAAAAACAAGGAAAAAGTAAAACAATTCTCCTCATTGCACCTCCCTACACCTCCCTACACACCCCCTGGGGAGGCATAGAATTCTGATGAATTCACAGGTTTACCAAAGGTTGTAAATCTGGGAATGCGACAGAAGCCAACGGTGTTACGTGGGAACACCCACAGCAACACCCATGGCACGCCCCTTTCACTCAAAGTGCTACGTGAAAAGGGGCAGCATTTACAAGGACACAAACTCCTGTGTGTGACCCCAGATAACACAGAATAAGTATCTAAGAGGGGCAGTGCATCTCAGATCTGCTGCTTTAAACTAAACGGTCCATGCTGAGAAGTTTGATTTGCACCAACCAGGCCCTGAACTCAGATTGACTGCGCCAGCTGCACAATCTGGAACTACAGCCTTTTGGACCTTACTTGCTTCAAAAGAACTAAAGAGTGGACTCACTGCAAGCTCAGGTTAACAGAGCTCACCTGAAGCATCACCACCAAGAATCCCCAGCCTCGAGTACTACCAGTGGAATTGTAAGGGTTTTGTCCAAGTGGATTGTGGGATTTGAAGTCCCAAACTTTCAAAGACCATCTTTGAGCTTCCAGGCCCTTGGACACTTTGGGACCCTCAAAG
Organism: Triturus cristatus; assembly: GCF_964204655.1. NCBI lineage: Eukaryota > Metazoa > Chordata > Amphibia > Caudata > Salamandridae > Triturus > Triturus cristatus. Next base: position 655,290,002 of record NC_140584.1, read on the forward strand.
GACTTCAGGAAGAAGTTTCATAAGTTTGGAAAACTTTGGAGCAATTTTGAAAAAAAAAGCTCCATAAGTGGACTGACTCGACCTGGCCAGCCTGGTTATAAATGGACTGCTGAGGTGGATGAGTGTCTTCTAACATGATGCCACTAAATTAGCAAACATCAGCACCCCTGTTCAGATGTTTGCTGATGACACACTACTCATGTCACGTACCCCTGTGGGTCTCCAAGTTTTGCTAGGAGAATTCCAGATGTTTTGCGCAAATAGAGGCCCTGAAATAAATGCTGGGAAAACAAAGTTAATCACCATAAACCCTCAATATTCTTTTAAACATAAAATGGAGGTTGATGGGTTATTGATTGAGGGATTTAGGAGTTTTAATGATCTAGGTGTCAGACTTTCAGACCACCTCTCCTGGAAGCCCCAGCTTGAGTAAATGTTTGTTACAGCACAGATCTACAGCAATTCAAAAAGTATAAACTCACTTCAAGTTGGGCTCTATCTCCAGTTCTTTAAGTCTATAGAGCAGTTGTTTTGGGAGGGTCTCTCTATGGGGTGGAAACTCTGGGGTTATAGTAATACTAGCTTATCAAAAATAACGGAAAATATATTCCTAAGGTCACTAATAAATTTGCCTAGCAGTGCCCTTATGCTTCCACTGAGGGTGGATCTTAATATTCAGAGGGTTGATTGTATTGCCCATTTTAGAATCCTAAAGTACTGGATTAGACTATGGACAATTCTTCAGCTGGTTTCCTATAGAATGGCCTTAAAGGAGTTGATTGCGCTTGATAAGAACTGTTCCATGCCTTGGCTTAGGGCGGTTAAAGAGCTCCACCTTAGTTTACATCTATCTGACATGTGGGAAGACCCAGAAAATATGAGTAGAAATCTAGGTACTCAGATCAAGCATGTTTATTGGGACCACATGCTTTTAGAAGTTTGGCATGAACCTTGTATGTAGGGTAAAATTGATAAGATTTTAGCCCACAAGTGTTCATCTAAATCTAAAATATTCATGGATAGGATTATTCCCCATACTGCTAAAACTTTGTATTTTCCTTTCAGAATTGGTTCCCTTCCTCTAAACAAGTTGACCGCCAACTGGACAGGGGAGAATGTGATGTAGGGGAATGTCCCTGCTGCCCAGGGAAACTGTGACTCAATTAATATTCCGCCCAATGTACACCTCACCAGGTACCAAGTGGATTATTCCAATCTGTCGCCAGTTGGGCATTGGGTATTGTATGGAGGCATTGCATTTTCTTAGTCACATGCCATACAAACCGATTGTGTTTGCGACTTCAGGATTTTTTAATTTGGGAATGGCATATAGGGCCTAAAAGTCTTAAACAGTCTATTAGCTGTCTATTATCTCCCCTGTGGTTTGTGGTGATATTAGTGTGATGTGTCAGCATCAGGTGACATTTATATTTTACTGTTTAGATATTTATAGTCTGATATTTTTCATTCCTTAATAGCAGTCTTAATTTAGAGGGTTTCATCCATGCAACCTCCTATGAATTATACCCCTTAGGATAAAGCACATGCCACTTTATTATATGATTATTGTTATGGATGAGTAACTTTTGTTCCATTATTAGACTATGCTGTGAACCTTTTAAATGCCTTTCCTTGCTATGGAAACTCTGCGAGCTCCCACTAATGTTAGATATTAAACAAGTATGCCTTTCTGACTTATCACACTTTTTTTCACACTATGTAACTAAGGTTGAAGCCTGTGCCACTTCAATGTGATTCTAAGTCCACTGTTACATACAGTTGGTTCATTGTAGTGGTGCCCGATCATCTAAAAAGTTCTATTTATCTATGGAAATTTCTTGTTGTGTAAATAAGGCTAAGCCCAGTGTTTTCTAATTTCCATGGAAACCGTATGTTTTGTACACTATAACCTCTATTGTCTATGGAAATTGTTGGAGCATTTTCCCATGGCAAGTTCTTTAACAAGAGTTCTCTTTAGCTATATGTTTTGAAGCATTTCTCATTCTAAGATAAAGCACAAATTACTTTAGTATGGTTTTCTGATCACTCTTATGTATCAAGGGGTCATCTTAGTAGCATCTGATTTTCTAAATGCTTAAATTATTTATGAAAATTCCTTGTTGTTTTAACCAGGCCAAGCATATATATAATGATTTTTATGGCGTTGCCTTTTTATCATGTTTTATTGGGATTCTGTTTTATTGAAACTTTAATTGTACTTTTATGGAATGGTTATATCTGTGTAACCGAATAAAGTTATCACCACTAATATTCATGATTATTTGCTTACTTAAATTATTGTTTTATTTAAGGAATTAAACTAAATCATACAAATATGTATTCAATATTGGAATTCATTTTTGTTTATCTTTTCAATCAATCAACATTTGTAAAGTGCGGCAAATCATCCGTACGGGTTTCAAGGCACTGGTGTTGCATCGTGGTGCTCTGTTCATTCGAAAATCCAGGTCGTAAGTCCTTTCCCGAATTCTCGGAGCAATAAGGCAGTCCTGAGGTGCAGAGGAAGGTTGTTCCAAGCTTTGGCCGCCAAGTGTTAAAGGAGTGTCCTCCGCTGTCAGATCTGGAAGGGTGTCTGAGAAGAAGAGGGCGGTGGATCGTAGGTGTCTGGTTGGATGGTGGAACGTAATGCATTTGTTGATGGACTTTGTATGCAAGGGTCAGCATCTTGAAATGGCATCTTTTCTGGATCGGGAGCCAGTGTAGCTTCTTGAGGTGCGGTGCGATGTAGGACTGTCTGGGGAGTTCAAGGATGAGTCCTGCCGCTGAGTTTTGTGTTGTCTGTAGTCACTTCAGGAGTTGTGTGTTCCCGTAGTCCAGCCTGCTGGTGACGAGGGCCTGTGTGAAGGTCCTTCTGATGTTGACTGGGAGCCACCTGAAGATCTTGCAGTGCATTAGTAGGGTGTACAAGCAGGCAGATGAGACTGGTTTTACCTGTTACTTCACAGATAGCTTGCTGTCCAAGATGATGCCGAAGTTGCAGGCATAGTCTGTCGGGGCAGGGGATGGGCTGAGTTCAGCAGGCCAACATGCGTTGTTCCATGGCGAGGTGTTGTTCACAAAGAAGAGGACTTCTGTCATGTCCAAGCCGAGCTTGAGACAGTAGTCCTGCATCCAGTCTGCGACGTTCATTATGCATCTGTGGAAGTTGACTCTGATGGTGTAGGGGTCTTCTGACAGCGAAAACATGTGCCCATCACAGAAGAAATCTCCACTAGTGTCTAGGGCAAATTTCGTCAGCGTGTGCTGAACCAGTATTTCTTGAGTGATGGGGAGCCAGGGGTTGCTTGCTAGTGGGATTGCAGGGGAGTATAATGTCAGTCCACATAGCATCCAATTTCCTCCAGGCCCAACTGGTAAAAGCCAGTGGATGTATGTCCCTTGGGTCTTACGGAAGGTCTGCTGGTAACAAAGCTTTCAGTGGCATTGAGGCAGCAAAATCTTGTTCAGGTTTGGAATAGAGTATAAGTGCATCAGTGTGGTACCAATGATGAGAAAAGTGGTACTGTGCGTCCAGATAGTATAAATGGAAGTTTGGGATTCCAAACCCCCCTCGTTCATACGGTAGTACCAGGGTGTCCAAGCCTATTCAAGGCTGTTTCCCTACCCATATAAGTTGCAGCAGTGTAGTTCGCAAAGTCGCAAAAAATGTATTAGTAAATGGGATAGGAATCATTTGAAAAAATGTATTAGTAAATGGGATAGGAATAATTTGAAAAAACTACAAAAAAACGAGGGAGCACTACCATTTTGACAATAGCAATACGTCTTGCCATGGTTAATAGAAGGCAGATCCACACCTCCACCTAAGAAGTCAGCTGATCGATTGTTAGGCCATAGTTTAAACGTATTACCTGCTCCCTGTCTTGTGGATTTGAATGCCCAAATATCAGACTGGACCTTAGCACCAAGTCAGGGGGAAGTCAGAATGCAGCTGGGTGGTGGCATCCATGAGCGGAAATAACTCGGATTTAGTCCAGTTGATGTGTATGCCGGTTAGCAGTCCACATCTAACTATCTCACGGAGTATCGGATCTAAGTTTTCACCTGAGTGTCGTTTGAAGCGTAATAGTCATCCTCCTATAGCGGAATCAACAGTGGGCCTGGTGTGAATTGCAAGCCCCTATGAAGATGTTTTTCCTGCAAATGGCGCACTAGTGGGTCCATTGTTATTATAAACAGCAATGGTGAGAGGGGACAGCCTTGCTACATCTCCCGGGTGACTGCATATGAGGACAATAGTGCATCGTTGATCCTAATTCGAGCTGTTGGTTGCATGTAGAGAAGGAGTGATCAAGGAGGAAAAGTAGCAGAGGAAGCACACTTTGCGGAGTATAGCATATGGCCATTCTACAGAATTGAAGGCTTTATCCGCGTCCAACAGTGCAATCACAGCAGGGACTGAGGGGGAGATTCTATTAAGTACTGAAAAGACTGTTCGTAAATTGAGGGCTGTTGAGTGGTGTGGGACAGAGCCCAACTGGGCCGGGGAGATGATCTGCCCCATTAAGAGGGCAAGTCCTGTTGCCAGTACTTTGGCCAACATTTTATTGCCAACATTTAGGAGTGATAGCAAACGGTAAAATCCACATTGCTGTGAGTTTTTAACTGGTTTCAGGAGTAATGTAAGCACTGCGTTGCGTAGTGTGGGTGGAAGCACACCAGCCTCCAGGGCCTCTGAATACAGAGCAAGGAGATGCGGTGCTAGTGCATGTTTGCAGGCCTTATAAAAATTGCCTATATAGCCATCGATGCCAGTCCATGGACTCAAATGCTGCAATGATTTCCTCAGCGGAAATAGGTTCACTGAGGAACTGTTGATGTGCAGTAGTAAGCCAGAGCAGAGCCACTTCATCAAGATTTATCGCCCTCCCAGTAGGATTGTCATTTAGTCGTGTGGAGTAAAGGTGAGTGTAATAGTTAAATAGTATAGTCTGTACGCCCATGGTGTCTGTAACACGAGTGACATCTGATCGTTATAATTCTGATCTATAGGATGTTCCCCTGGGTGAGCGCAGCAGTCTTGATAGTGTTTGTCCCGGTCTTTTGCCCTCACCGTAGCAGCATGTTCTAGGGTATTTTCTCAAGTACTGTGCTTCTTCTCCACGAGATTTCATAACTCAGCCAGAAAAATAGCTTGGTGATGGGAGTAAGCCCCTATGGATTGGTGAGCTTTTGTGGGATCAAGGTCTGCTAGAGCTTCCGTGACGCAGGACAGGCTTCTGCATATCTCATGCAGCACACCAGAATGTTTAGCCAAGCATATGCCCCTGATATAGGACTTATAGGCCTCCCACAGTGCAGCCTGGGAGCATACAGACTCTTTGTTAAGTTCAAAATATTCGATAATAGCAGCACGGAGTTCTGTGCGAAACAGTTCATCATGAAGAACCATGTTGGGGAACCGTCATTGGTGTTCAAGACCCCCAACCACCGAAATGTGCAAGGACATTACCGGGGCGTGGTCAGAGAGAGTCTGTGGGAGGTGTGTGATGGAGTGAAGCCATGGCATGAGCATGACCGATATCAGCCAGTAGTCAATTTGTGTCAATATGATGAGATGGCGCTTAGTAGAAAGTATAGGTAGATGAGTTGATGTGTCGCAGATGCCAGGGATCTTTGAGCATATATGTGTCACAAAGATCGTGGAGTACACATATGGAGAGAGGTTTCCCTGCAGGGTACTGAGCAGTGGTGTCTAATAAGGGGTCCAAAAGCATATTAAAATTCCCCCCATCCCCCAAATATAATGAGTTCCATTTTCCATGTGGTCTATGAGGGTCTGTAGTAATTGAAAAAATTCCGGGTCATCAGTGTTAGCGACGTACAAATTAGCAAGTAATACATGGTGCCCAGCTAAGTGGTCTGCTACCAATACATATCTGCCTCCCTCATCGCCATAAGGCTGAAAGGGTACGCTTTTGTGAAACAATATGCATACCCCTGTGAATAAGTACTGTAGCTAGAAAAGAAAAGTTGTGCCACAGGCATTTGCAACTTGTGAGATGGCCTAGGGAATAGGTGGTTCTCCTGTACAGAATTAATATTAACGTTATGGCAATGCAGATATTTTAGTACTTGTTTGCCATACTGAGGGTTGTTAAAGCCCCGGATATTCCAGGACAGAAAGGTGATGTCCGCGAACGGGTGTATAACATTGCGTGTAGATTAGCTCAAAAATCATAAATATACTGAAGCACATGTTCTTGTATGGCATACATGCATTATGGTTTGGGAAAAAGGGGGTGGTGATGGACAGAGTTTCTGAATGATGCAGAATACTCTTACCAAGTCAAGAGATCATGGTTTTAATCCATCACCGTTTTTTAGCTCACTGCACCATCCCCGCTCAGAACCTGGCTACATGCAAATTAGTCTGTCCCTGTCCCAGTGCATGATGGGAACAGGGCAAACCAAACTACCAAGCCAATTCTTATACTGGGAAGGAAACAAGCTTCCGGGGACCGGTTTCTGGCATCACAGCCAGAAACCGGTCCCCAGAAGCTTGTTTCCTTCCCAATATAAGAATTGGCTTGGTAGTTTGGTTTGCCCTGTTCCCATCATGCACTGGGACAGGAACAGACTAATTTGCATGTGGCCAGGTTCTGAGCTGGGATGGTGCAGTGAGCTATAAAACGGTGATGGATTAAAACCATGATCTCTTGACTTGGTAAGAGTATTCTGCATCATTCAGAAACTCTGTCCATCACCACCCCCTTTTCCAAAATTGATTTTATCCACACTCAGTGTGGGAGGGTATACTCAGACGTGAGTCCCTTGCTCATTGCACCATCAGGATTCAAGCAAGCCGGGCCGACGAAGGCTGTGATGCCAGAAACCGGTCCCCAGAAGCTTGTTTCCTTCCCAGTATAAGAATTGGCTTGGTAGTTTGGTTTGCCCTGTTCCCATCATGCACTGGGACAGGAACAGACTAATTTGCATGTGGCCAGGTTCTGAGCTGGGATGGTGCAGTGAGCTAAAAAACGGTGATGGATTAAAACCATGATCTCTTGACTTGGTAAGAGTATTCTGCATCATTCAGAAACTCTGTCCATCACCACCCCCTTTTCCAAAATACATGCATTATGGTGCATTAATGCAAATAAACAATAACAATCAAACAAACAACCCAAAGAAAAGCATACCTTCTCCCCCTATCCACACCTGGCAGAATCATGCCAATAAACCCCCAAAACGTTTTCCCCAGTACAACATTGGTAATAAACCTCAGGGTACCAGGAACGTCACAGTGGCGGGGCCTTGTTGACGGAGAAAAAAATGCACATCAAAGGGATCAGAGAGGGGTCAATGTAACCATGTTTGTTAGAATCATCTTTGGTATAGCTACAACAGAAACAGGTGGCACGGGGGCACAACAAGTGCCAGGAACCTAGTCAGTCTTGCAGCTGGTTTGCACTTCGGAGAAGTGTGGCTCACTGGTTAGAGTAGGCAGACCTGGAAGCAGAGGTCAGCCCGGGACCAGGGTTCAATGCCCGGCTCGGCTGGGTCTTGAGTCCATAAATTGTCCATGGACTCGATAATTCTCGCTCCAGTGCATACTCGATTCATGGGTTCACACTCTGCGACTCTGGGCAATAGCTTGCTTAATCTCCACAATGGCCCCTCGTGGCGGGATGCCTGGCTTTCACCTTGTGGATGCCCTGCTGGGTTATCTCACAGGGGAATACCAGGACGGGTTCCCTAAGCAAGCGCTTAGACACCGGTTGGTGATTTGCGCTATATAAATATCTGCACATTTACATTTACATTTACAACAGCAATATGTTTCAGTCTGGCAGGAAAGGTTCCATGTAGCCAGGGAGTTCTGAGTTTGAAGCGGAGAGATCTGGTGGTGTACACCCGGGGGATACGCGATTCTGCACTCATTGCTTACAGAAAGACAAAGTGTCCACTGGAGCGTTGAAGAATCTGGCCATCGCCGTCCACGCAGAGCCGGGCAGGGTACAACATTCCATAGCAGAGTCCCTGTTTGCGCAACGCAGCCTTGGACTCTGTAAATTTCCGTAAAGCCTCCTGGACTGCCACGGTAAAACTAGGAAACAGAGAGAATGCCTAGCCCTGATACTGGAGTAGACCGAGTTCTTGCCCCCGTCGAAGAGCCACATCACGGTCTCTGACATTAAGGAGCCTAGCGGCGATCCGTCACGGCGGTGCCCCAGGCACAGAGTGAGAGCCAAAGGAAGTGATGTGTGTGCTTTACGACAAATGTAGGAGTAAAGTTCTGGCATTCCAGTAGATCGGAGAACAACTTCTCGACGAACAGGTCAAGGTGGCCAGTGTCTGTCGACTCCGCAGCCCCCTGAATGCGAATATTATTGCGGCGCCCTCTGGCCTCTAAGGAGCATATGTATAAAATACCGTATTTGCAATTCTCAAATAGCGATTTTTAGGGAATCGCTATTTGAGAATCACAAACGGGATGTAACAAATAATTCGCAAATGTTTTGCGATTCCTTGGCATTCCTTAATTGCGATTAGCAAATTGCTAATCGCAATTAAGGAATACCTTCCCGTTCATTCCTATGGGCTAGGAGGCCCATAGGAATGAATGGGAAGACATTCTCAATTTGCAATTCGCAATTCGCAATTTGAGAATCGCAAAATGAGAATGCAATTTCAAGGGTGCCAGGGTGTCAAAAGGACACACTGATGCACCCCTGAAATATGTATGTGTGCACATGTGGCGCACATACATGCCCTAAGGGCATGTCTGTGCGTCACATGGCACTTTGAAAAATGCCAAAAAGTGAATTTTTCAAAGAAATCGCAAATTACCACCAACTTGAAGTTGGTGGCAATTTGCGATTCCTTACGGCCAAATTGCACTTTTTCTGTGGTTCATACATTGCATTTAAGGAATCACAATATGCGATTCCTTAAATGCAATCGCAAAATAGAGAATCGCAAATTTTGAGATTCTCTAATTTGCAATGCCCTTTTGAGATGATACATCCCAAAAGGCCTTTTCCCGTTCACAAACGGGCCGATTCTTTGTGAATGGGAAAAGGGCTTGATACATATGCCCCTAAGTCTTTGTTCTTGACTGCCACTGCCCTGAGCGGGGTCTCCAGCCTTTCCAATTGCTTAATTACTGTGGCGGAGGTGTCCTCTACACCGGAGATGCATTCTTCAACTCCCACTATGCGCGTGTCCTGCCTTTCCATTCGATCCAGGCGATTTGCGAAGGTATTAAAGCGAGCGTCAATAGCCTGGAAGCCCGCTTTAAGTTCAGTCATGTAAGCATCCATGTTGGCCGATGGCTCAATCCCCAGGCCTTCTGTTGTTCTGCCCTCTATATCTGATGCAGTTGCTGAGTCTTCAGTGGGCTTGGATTTTTCAAAAGGCAGCTTGCGTTGTTTTGGGTTGCCATGCACCATTTCCACAGCATTTGCGATCATGTCTTCCCTCGTGCAAACGGGAGCAGTATGTGGAAATGAGGTCCAGAGGGTGGCAGTGTACAGTCTGTTTCTATTTCCCCAATGAGGTGGCGGGCCCACAGGTGTCGTTGGGGGGAGGGGAACTTGCAATCTGAGGAAATAGGCAGGTGATATGCAGCCCAACTGGAGGAAGTATCCCCTGCACAGGAGGGTTCAGACCCATGTGCAATAGGCCTTTGAGAATGCTCAATATTGCAGCACAGTCACTGTTGGGCAGTAGGGGCCTCACTCATAAAGGTGCTGATGGCAAGGACAGGGCACAATCGCAAGATGAGGGCACTGGGCCCTTGAGCAATCTCAGGTGTCAGGGTACAAAGGCAAAGGAGACGTGCACAGGTAAATCAGGCTATCGTGGCACCCTACTGTATATTGGCATCTCTCTACTTTATACCGGGCGGGGCCCACGCCAAGGCCTCACTACTCTGCAGAGCTGAGGGCCAGTGTTTGACCGTCCAGCCCTGGGGAGATGCCACAGGGAGGCGTGCGGGCTTCAGGAGCAGCAGCCGGCCAGGGGTATTATCACTGTACTTCCCCCCCTTCACCATCAGGGCAGTCTGGATCACCTATTATCGGCACAGGCAGTGCCGTGCGGCCCATCTGCCCCATGCCTCCGCCTCACCCGAGGCCCCTGGTGCATCGGGGCCTCCAAGGCAAGCGGCAGTTGCCAATCGAGAATCCACCGCCTGGCTCATCTGCAGGTTCGGCAGCATACAGCTTCGCCCCCCGTGACCACGAAATGTTATAAAAGGGCTTTGTGGCCCATGTAGTGCATCACGGAGTGATCTGACTGAGTTTCAGGCCTTCGACCACCAGAGCTTCTAGGCCATCTTGGTCGCCGATATGGCCACGCCCCATTTAGAGATATGCTTTATACTTTTGTCGTAATTTTCCTTGATTTTTTTGTTCAAATCTTTTTTATTGAATTTTTTCAGATACGTACAAAATAAAACGTACTTTCACGGTTTTCATGCATGTTGCCACCTACCAACCATAAAATCGTGCTTTCATTGCAGGTTAGCTGAGCCCTTTAACATACACGGCGCATTCGCCGCTCTGAATTGATTACAAACACAGCTTGCAGCTCCTTACAGTAGTGCGATGTTGCATGGGTCGGTGTATGATTAGTTACGACAACCCCACAGGTACAGTCTTTCAGTTATTTCAGCGTGGACTTCAATACAGACAACGTAGAACCATAACAATTATAAACAACGAGCCAACTCAAGGAAGACTGGTGTGAGCACCCCATTTTCCTTTCCCCCGCCCCTTCCCCCACCTCTCTCACCACACATCACAGTATTTCAGATTGACTGTTACTATCTGGCAATAGCGACCACCGTTGTCTTCACAGATAACTATACAAATCAGCTCTCACATGAGAACACCACAATTGCACACGGTGAGAGTCTCCAGTATCCTCCCTGTGTCCCCGTCCTCCCCTTCAATCTGGCCCCCTGTTCACTCTTCCCCGGCTCTCTGTAGTGCATGAATCAAAACCTCCCATTTGTCAGCTATGGGTTCCTTCCGCAACCCCAACGTCTCCTCCCTCCTGATGGCTGTTCCCTCTGCTCTAGCCCACGCAAGCAGTGAATTTCTCCATGCCTGCGCGTGAGGCGGATCCTGCGCCTTCCATCTCTTGGTGAGCAGTCTCTTAGCTACTATTATACCCAGGTCCATAAACCGGGACACTACCTTCGTGGCCGGAGTTCTGCGGAACAGGTGTAACAGGTATACGGACCATTCAAACGGTAGGGCACTGCCAGTGCACGCATGCAGTAACCTGCTGATTGTGTGCCAGTACGTATGAAGCTGGCTACAGCTCCATAGCATGTGGACTATACCCACCCCCATCTCGGCGCATCTCGGACACTCCGCATCAGTGCTGTGGAAATACCTATTGACTGCCTCCGGCGTGAGGTACGCCCTGTGTAGAATGAACAGCTGGATCTGCCTGAACCTCATATTTCTGGGTATGCACACTGGGCTCCCCAACACTCTCTCCCATTCCTTATCCTCCAGTGGCCTCCCTATGTCAGCTTCCCACTTATGTCTGAGAGGTTCCAGTGCAATCGCCGTGTGAGTGCGCAGCGACGCCGCGAACCAGCGGATCAAATGCCTACCACGCCCCATAACGTGAAGGTATTGTATGGTAAGGTGCTGATGAGGCTCCGTGGACATGTCCCCCCATTTCACTGTCAGGGATGCAACAAGGGAGCGATGCAGGAGGAACTGGCCTGGTGGCAATCCCTCCTCTTCCATCAGGAGGTCATATGACCTAAGGGCACCGTCTCGGTACAGATCTCCCAGGGTCCATACATCAGCATCCTGCCAGTCCGCAAGCATGCGGGTGGTGAGAGTCCCCACCCCGCTTGGGGATCCCTCCAGCGGCAGCGCCGGTGCGTATGGGGTTAGGGCTCTGGTGAGAAATAGGCTTCTGCGGTAACATTTATATGCCACACGCAGAAGAAGTGGCTCTGGCGCCGCTCGCCTGACAGTCGGGTGAAAGAGCTCAAGGAGTCGCTCCAGTGAGTAGGGGGGTAGCACTGAGGTTGTGTCCTCTCGGTCTTTATCCGCAAACCAGCGAGCAATCCATTGTAGCTGAGCAGCTAGATAGTAGTGCTCTAAGCAAGGCGCCGCAAGTCCCCCCTGAGCGGTCGGAAGGTACAATTTTGCTAATGACAGCTTATGCCGACCATTCCCCCAGATGAAGTCCCGAAGCGTTCTGGAGAACGTGGCAAAAAATGCCGCAGGGACATATAATGGCAGGTTGGCAAAATAATACAGGAGTCTGGGTAGAACCATCATTTTGGATAATGCCACCCTGCCCGTGACCGTAAGTGGCAATGTGCCCCAGAACCGCATCTGCGACTGGATGGCTGTGAGAGCCCTGCCCAGGTTTCCGTCGAAAAGGTCCGATGGCCGGCGATATATCTGTATCCCCAGGTATCGGAAGGTATACCCTTTCCACATCACCCTTGCCCCATTGAGAGTGTAGCCCGGGTCCTGCCGCCCCTCCCCGAACGCATGAATACAAGACTTACTGGCGTTTACCCGCAGCCCTGACACAGTAGCGAAATCCTGCAATATGCGGTCCAGCTGTGCTGGGATATTTTCGATGTCCCTCACATATACTAGCAGATCATCTGCATGCAATGACACTTGGTGAACTGTGTCTCCCAATGGTATGCCGTCTCCCATCAATGCGCGCAGTGCCACCGCCAGGGGCTCGATCGCCAGCGCGAACAGGAGCGGCGATAGTGGGCACCCCTGTCTGGTGCCCCTGCAAACAGGCACGGTCGCCGATATATATGGACCCAGGCGTACCCGAACCGAGGGATTCTTATACAACAGGCCAACCATCTGCAAAAATTCCAACCCCAGATCACATCGCTGCAGCAATGCTGACAAGTACCCCCACTCCAAACTATCGAAGGCCTTTTCCAGGTCCAACATTAAGCAACCTGCCCTAGGCCACTAATTTATGCTATCCGTCGCCACTCTAAAAAACCTCCTCAGGTTCAATGACGTGGATCGCTTGGGAACAAATCCATTTTGATCCCTGTGAACCAGAGTTGCGACCACTGGCGCCAGACGATCCGCTAGAGTTTTAGCCAGTATTTTATAGTCTGCGTTGAGAAGCGCCAGCGGTCGATAAGATCCCAAGGCCATTGGGTCTCGGCCAGGCTTCAGCAGAGATACCAGATACGCCTCACGCATCGAGGGGGGCAGCGTATTTTCCTCCATCGCTACGGCGAAAAGCGCGTGCAATTGAGGCACTAGGGTCTCCCGGTAAGCTTTATAAAATTCGGCCGGTAGGCCATCCGGCCCCGGCGTCTTTCCTGACCCCATGGACGCAATTGCCTCCCCTATCTCATCCAGGGTGAGGGGCTGGTTAAGTTCCTCCTGTTGGGCAGCCGAGGCTGTAGGCAACAGGAGCTGCTCGAGAAATTCCGCTATCTCGAGGTTCGTACCACTAACCCCGGATTGATAGAGCCTTGCATAGTGTCCCACCATGACCCTATGAATCTCCCGCTGCGTGCACACCAATTCTCCCTCACGTGTACGCATGACAGCGATCGGAGCGCGGGGGTCATCTTATCTTAGCAGCCAAGCAAGTAGGCGGCCCGCCCTATCTGCCGTGGCAAGTGTGCGGGCCGTGTGGGCTGCATAATTATGACAGCGTATACGGTCCAAGAGCGCCGCATGCTGCGTCCGTAGCTCTTCCAGGCGATGGGAGTGGCTACCCCCACCCTCGCCCTCGCATTCATGCTGCAGCAGCTGGGATTCAAGGCAGGTGAGATCCTTCGATAACTGCCTCCGTATATTCCACGTGGCCCCCAAGCAATGTCCTCTGAGTGTTGTTTTGAGGGCGTCCCATTCCACCAGTACGCTACCTGCCGTGCCTTCGTTAAGCTCAAAGTATGTCAGTATGGCTGTTCCCAATGAGGAGCGGAATTCAAGATCTTCCAGCGCAGTTGGTTGAAGGCGCCATGTAGGGACAGGGGGCCGGTCAGCTTCCCACCGGAGCTGAATCCGTAAAGGGTTATGATCGGAGTGTGTTCGTCCCAAGTACTCCGAACACTCCACTAACGGTAGGAGGGAGCGAGATCCCACCACCCTGTCCAGTCGGACATGCAAATCGTGCGTCGCGGAGTAGTAAGAGTAAATACGGTCAGTTGGATACAGGACCCACCACACATCCAATAACGCCCAGTGCGAGAGCCAGTCCACGAGCGCCTGCGTGTTGGACACTGCCGACGTGGCACGAAGGGGGGGAAAGGATCTATCCTTATGTACATCCAGCAGAGTTGAAATCGCCACCCAGCAGCCAGGGGAGGCCAGCGTACGGGGTGACCGCCAACGATAGCTGTGTCAGGAATGACGGCTGATCAACATTCGGTGCATAGATCGAGGCTAACCGTATGTGCTGGCCATTGAGTGTTCCCCGGACCAGAGTGTGTCTACCCTCCGGGTCCACTACCACCTCTGAGCTAACGAACGGAACTCCCGCCCTCACCCATATGAGCGCGCCCCTGGCATGGGCGGAGTACACCGTACCATACACCTATCCGCGCCAGCGCCTGCGCAGCCTCTCCAGCTCAAGCTGTGTTATGTGTGTTTCCTGTAACAGGGCGATTCCAATCGAATGTTTGTGGAGATAGGCATATATAGAATATCTACGCGTGGGCGTGTGCATACCGCGGATGTTCCACGTGATTATGTTAACGTGCGTCATTGCTAAAGTGTGCAGGTTGGCGGAAGGTCTGGGGCAGGACGTGTTCTAGTGAGTGTCGGGCACGCCCGACCCTAAATGAACCGGTCTGTCGTAACCATAACAACTTGTAAACTGTGATCAACATAACCTTGGGGGCGAACGGTGCTCGTCCGTTCATCCAAACTGTGCAACCATGCATAGACAGGAACTAGGTCAGCGCGTAGCCTAGTGGGGTGTGTGTGTGTCCAAGCCTCTGTTATGGCCATCCCTGTCTTACCACTCGCATGCGGTGTGCCACCCAGATTACCTTTGGTGGGACCCATCAGAGCGGCGGCACTCCACTGCTACCGCGAGCCTTCTAAACATGCATGTGTGCCCACCACACTAGGACCCAGTGAGGTCTGCAGAGTCAAATGCAGCCTGCCACGGGCATCAGTCAGTTAAATGCGCACACATAGTGTCCCCGCTTACTTAACAAACCCTTATGACCCACAGTGCAGTAATTGCGTGCATGAACGTCCACAATGTCCATTACAGCAGCAACATCATCCTAGGATCTCATCCGCCATTTGCGGAGTAACTACTGGCATGCGTAACTCCTCAGAGCATTCGGATGACGGAGTCGACAGTCCGCTCGATGCTCCAGCACGCTGTACGGGAGAATCCAGGTGGGTCGGATCGCTCAGGGAGCCAAGCGTCGTGACCGCTTCCAATACGTTCTGGCGCTCCAGTTGTATCTGCTCCGGACTGAGGGCTACCCGCTTGGACGCTGTCTCTCGGGGCGCCCTTTGCCTCTGGCGACGCCTGCCTCTTCTGCCCGGGGCCATGCCATCAGCCAGATCCCGCGGCCTCAACCCCGTCCACAGGCCCGACTCTTCCAGCCAGTCCCACGCCTCCGCCGGCGTGTCGAAAAAGTGGGTTTTTCCCTTCGCAGCTACCCACAGCCTGGCCGGGAGCAGCAGCGAATACGGCAGATCCAGCTCACGAAGTTGTCGCTTCACCTCCATGTAGTTGTTTCGACGGCGTTGCACCAGGGCGGTATAGTCCGGGAAAAGCATGATGCGGCTGCCATTGACCGCCAGGTTGTCCAGCTTCCGGGTTTCCCGCAACACCGCATCCCGGTCCCGGTAGTTGAGGAGTTTGAACAGAAACGGGCGCGGGCGCGCACCTGGCTTAGGCCTTTGGGCAGGCACTCGGTGAGCCCTCTCCACCGTGAATTGTTGTGAGAGTGTTCCCTGCAGCAAGAGGCCTCGTAGCCAGCGCTCGACGTATTGTTCAGGATGCCTCCCTTCTTCCCCTTCTGGCAAGCCCACTACTCGTACATTGTTGTGGCGTGAGCGCCCCTCAGCATCCTCTGCACGGTCCTCAAGGGCATGTATCCGCTCCATCATGTCCTGTAATGCGGCCGCGTGGCTGTGAGTAACCGGCTGGAGATCTTTAAGCACCTGCCCCTGCGCAGAAACCGTCTCGGATAATTTGCGGTGATCCGCATGTAGGAGTGTGAAGTGAGACGTGACTATATCAATCCCGGTTTCCAGGGAGGTCCTGGTGTGTTCCAGCGCGGTCCCTAGCTTCTCCACCGCAGCGAGGACCATGTCCATTTTGGCAGCGAGCGCCATGGTCGAATCCGTTTCAGTCGACTCCCTAGGATGTGCGGGGTCCGGGCCTCCAGCACGTAACTGTCCCTGTTGCGCCTTGGCCCGCATACGGCCCATCACGAGTTGCTGCGCCATGGCATTCACATCTAGTGTCCAGCATAAAGTGAGGGAGGAACTGTTAGCTACGTGTGGCAGCGGCCGTCACCCAACCGCCCGCCACCTCCGAAGCACAGTATGCCGATCCAGGTCAGGCGTCAACGACGCGCGGCAGGGCGACAAGTGCAAGTCTAGGCACCTCCTTTGGATTCAGTCCATGTGCCACGTAGCACACTCATTAAGCAACAGCACGGGGGGCCGGGTGCGAGGCCGCAGCAAAAGGAGTGCGTGTCCCCTGTACTCCTCCCTGGTGTACTGTTGGGTGCCCTTCGTGTCTTTCGATTTACCCATGCACTAGCTGGAAACTTCCCGAGTTGCTCCTCCTCACATCCAGCAGTCCCCGCACTTCTCCAAGGCTGCCGTTCTCCCATGCACTGCCCAGCTTTCACCTCATGCCATCAGATGAGCCGTCTCTCTCATCTACTTCCTTAATGCGGAGCATTCGGGCTTCAGCGTTGCCCCGCAGGTTGTGCCGCTGCACCCACGCCTTGTCAGTTCGGGCCTCCACAGACACCCCCCTGCACCTCTTGGGCCGTCCGCCCATCCAATTCTGCCACTGATTCCTCCTACGGGCCCATCCCACAAGTGTCCGCTCCTCAGGGTACAAGCGGCAGTCGCTCGTCACGGCGCTCGGGAAGGGCCGATTGTGCAGCTTCGCCGGTTCCCGCAGTCCACAGGGACCCACCTCGACTCAGGCCCCTGCTCACCTCTTCCACTGTCTCCACGGTGCTGCACCCCTTCACCGACCGTTCTGGGCCATTGCGGGAGGAGGGAAATCGTTGGGTCTGTTGAAACGGGCTCCTCCAATCACCGCCTCCTCCGTTTGGTCAGCGCAACTGCCGCCGGGGCCCCAGGCGCAGCCACAGGTGTGCGCATTTGCCAGTTAACTGAACGGTGGCGCACACATGTCTGCGTTGTTTCCCGACCTGCCTCTTAGTGGCGAGCCACTGGGGGGTCTGCAAATGAAATGCCCTCCTGTGAGGTAAACTCAGCTCTGTTGGGGGCCGCCGCTCATAGGCCCCCCGCCACTTCTGCCTCACACTCCCCAGGGTCCCTCTGGGCCGGGATGGGACCCATGAGGGTCGCGCAGTCAATCGGCGTTTCAGCCCCTCCTACGCCACTCAGGCCCGTTCTGCAAGCACAGCCGGTTACCGCCCAGGGAGCCGCCTGCAGTCCTCACAGCTACGGATCTACGCTCCGGGTCTCCTCTCCTCCGGCTGTCAGCAGTTCGCACGCCGCATACCACCTCGCTCCTGTCCCGCGGGCGGTCCCGCCAGACGCCGCACCCCGCGGCGGCAGAACAGGCCCGTCCGCCTCACGAAACGGGGCAGGGACCACAGGGAGCCCGCCACAACCTCTTCATCGCTGGGCTGTATCTCCAGCAACAGTCACCTTCCGTGCACAAGCGGCCGCCACCCAGCCGGGGTCTTCGTCAGCGGCCTCCCCACACACAGGCCGCGCCCGCCTTCATGTCGGCACCCGTGTCCTCAGCTGTGAAGACGACTCGATAAAGAGTCTCCTGGCCTCCGCTACACCTCTGCTGTCTGGCACCACACTCTGCAGGCTTGGGTGGCGCACTTCAAGGATAATTACGTCGGATTACCGGGCATCTCGGCCAGAGCACTAAGAGCTCGCGTCCGCCATGCTGGCTGGCAAGCCACGCCCCCCGTCGTAATTTTCCTTGATGACATTGTTTTTTTTCTCAGAACTTATAAGAAGAATATCAAGATCCTCTTTGAGAAGCAATACAATGACTAAGACAGAACAAGGACAAAAGCAGAAAAATACATATTTAAGACTGTAGGAAAGTGCCGACATCTGATGCACCCTGACTTGATGTGCCCAGGGTCCCTGTCAATCAGGTTTCCAATGTGTGGGTTCTTTCCCCAAACTGTACCTTTGTACCCACAATTGCCACATCCCTGGCCACAGGTAAGCCCCTTGTAAAAGGTACCATGGGTACCAAGGCCACTGCGGCCAGGAAACGCCTCTAAGGTCTGCAGCACCTATTGTCCCATCCTTAAAGGCACTGTAAATTTAACTCCCACACAATGCCATTGCAGGCTGCGTGTTTTGGTGCAAGGAAAAGGGAAGAGTCGACATGGCACATATTCCTCTGTGGCATGCTTGTAACTCACTGCCTGTGGCCTAGGTAAGTCACCCCTCTAGCATGGTGCACTAGCCCTAAGGTGAGGGTACAGTGGCATGAACCCAGTACCCCTACAGAGTCTATGCCCATTCTTAGACATTGTAGGTGTAGTAAAGCCATAAAGAGTATATGGCCAGGGAGATAGTCATTAGGAACACAAAGGCTCCATAATAGCTTTACTAAAAACTAGGAAGTTTAGTAGCAAACTTCTCAGCACATTAAACCCACACTGATGCCAGTGTTGGATTTTATGTAAAATGCACTCAGAGGGCATCTTAGAGATGCCCCCTGAAATCAACCAGCCCTGGTGTGTTTCTTGAATGGCTGCTCGCCATTTGCCACCATGATGAGATGGGTCCCCGAAGGTAGAAGCTTCAAAGGCCTGCCACCTTTGGAAGCTGACCCTGCCTTTTGCTGCCCCCAGCAACTGGCTCTCACCAGTCCTAGCCCCCACTTTGGGCGAGAGAAAAGGAGGGAAAACCAAGCAAGGAAGAGAGCTGTGCCCGCCTTTTCCAACCCTACCCCTCAGGTGGGGGCGGCAAAGTGAAGTACACATCTCAGTTGAAGAAGGGGACCAATTAGGGAGAGGCTTGTGCCCACGCCCGCTTGAGGGTGGCATAATAGGGGTATACCCACCCTAAGGAAGGGATCCGTTGGTACCGACCTGCACACGCCCCTAAATCTAATATTTAGGGGCAACCCTAAACCTTGCCTCCTCAGATTCGATGAAGAAAGAAGAAGGACCGTAGAGCATTGCTGACCCAAGAAGAAGAGGGCACCAACTGCTTTGACCCCAGCTGTACTGGCCTGTCATATATGACCTGCCTACAGCAAGAACACTGGTAAGTCCAGCAGCCAGCAACCCCCAGAGCCCCAGGAACTGCCCTACACCCCTCTCTAACATACTCTGTCTCCCGTGAGCACCGGATTTGATCAGGCAAAGACTCTCCCACAGAATCCAGATTCTGGCAACTCCGCAATTCTGCACCTGACGCCCGCGGCCCGAGTTCGAGTGGGCCAACACCCCAAGGAGGTCTTCCCAGCGATCCTGACCTGGGGTCTGGTGATCCCTGACCTCCATCAAGCTTCGAGAAGATGCCTGCAGCCTCAACCTGAAGGGTCCCCCGACCGTGAAAGGAGCTGGTAAGAAAACCCTACGCCAGAAGACACCCCTGCACCCGATGCCCTACTGCCTTGGGGGGCCCAACTGATGGTGTTCAGGCATCCCACAAGAACCCAACTCATCTCTCAAGCAAGTGATTGCCTTCAGGATGTCTCCCTGCCCGAAACTTCAGCAACTTCACAGAACCGAAGGTCTCCATTGAAAAGCACATGATCCCCGATGTCTGTTTTGCACCCTGCACCCCGCCGCCCCAGTGCCGCCCCAGTGCTGCAGGTGGTGCAGCTCCTGTGGTGGCTGCTGGCCCCTGCAGTGCTGACCTTAACCACAGGAGCTTTGCTCCCACACCCAAGTGGCCTGATTGCCAGCAGTCCCTAACCGAAGGCCCCCTTAGTCCCATTAGCTAACTTTTTGACCCTGCATTCTGCATCCGGCCGCCCCAGTGTCGCCGGTGGTGCAACTCGAGTGCCCATCTAGACCTTGGGGAACCTTGATCCTAACCCCCAAAACTCGTATTCATAAGTTGTGTACTTACCATGTTAAGAGATTTTGGGCCTAAAAATGTTCTAAATGTTGAACTAATGTTTGTATGGACAAAAGAGAACTAAACTGCAAAGTATAAAAAGTCTTACTTATCGTGTATGTTGAGATCCTAAGGTGTGATATCTAGGGCTCCCAGTACTACCACCCCCAGTACTCAAAGTAATCCAAGAATAACTAAAAAGTAATCTGAAAGTAATTACTGTGTAATTCCAACTGCATTTTAAAGTGATACAAACCTGTAACAACTGCACATCCATCCTCAATTGCATTTCTGAGTAAAGGTTTAACATTGAAAGTATATTTACATACCTGTACCAAGTTCTGCTTGGTTCTAGTAAAAAAATACAAGTATGCCTTGTTTATATTTACCCAATTGGTCTGAATTCAGTCTCTGAGTGTGTGTATCAGTCTTGATTGAGTGAATACAATAAATCCTTAACACACCCTCAGGATAAACCTAACTGCTCGCCTGTACTACCACAAAGGAGCTGTTATTACTTACCTAATTTAGCCTTTGCTATACCTCTGAGGACTTCCAGGACTCTGTGCACACCATACCTCATTTTTGTATAGTATATAAAGAGCAAACTTCCCACACAGACGAATACCCTTGACTTTATCATATCTCCTCAGGGAATTCAGATGTACCCATTAAAGTGAGAGCAGTCGTGGATTAGCCTGCTCCAAAAACAGTGAACAAATTCTGAAATTTTTAAGATTTGCCAACTTTTACCAGCATTTCATTAAAAATTCCTTGCATATTATCAAACCGATAACCAAGTTCATTAAGATTAATCACTCGTTTAGATGTGGGAAAGTACAAGAAAAGGCTTTCCAGACTTTGAAGACTGCTTTACAACTGTGCAAACCGTAAAAAACCCAGATTGGGCCCAACCTTTTTTGGTGGAGTCAGGTGTTTCCTTTTTTGATAATCATGTCATTCTATCATAAAACCACCCAGAAACACATGATATTCACCCTATAGGGTCTTTATCCCACACTCTTTCAAGTTCATATTAAGGAAGTGTTTACGCACTAGAGACATTACTTGGAAGGTTCACCACATCCCAGCACAGTGTGTAACAACTGCAAAAACTTGAGCTTTCTGAAAAGCATATATTGTGCCAATGCCCAACATGCCTGTCGGTTTATTTTCTATTCCTGATTCCCATATCACATTACTTCCGGACCAAGCTCTCTGTAGGGAAAGGCGGGCACACTGTCCTTAGAAACTTCTGACTATTTTAGCGTTGCAGAAAACATCTCTGGTTACAGAGAAACAGCTACTTCAGCAGATAAAAATGGGACAAGAAAGGTTACATCAGGAACAATTGTTGCAAGAGAATGGCCAAATCAGAAAGATAAATCACAAACATTTATTTCATGGAGAGAGCATCATTGTTCCTTGTGAGGAGCTACAAACCCAAATTACCAGTTTATGTCATAACGCCCCATTGGTAGGCCATCACAGTACAAAAAAGGCTAAAGACATATTTTCAATTACCTTTCTGTGGTTTAATTTAAAGAGGACTGTGAAGGCATGTGTAAAGCAGTGTGCAATCGATACTCCAAATAAAGGTACCCTCAGAATTCACTATGGGTCTATTGTAACCACTTCATACACCTCAGAAACTGTGGTTCCTCATTGCCATGGACTTTGTGGTAAAAGTTTGTAGTTCTGAATGGTAAACAGTACTTTGGGCAGTAGGTGACAACGTGACTAAATTGGCACACTTAGTCCAACTATACAAATTACCCCTTAAAGTTGAACTGGCCAGATATTTTTAAAAGGAAATAGTTATTATCCATGGATTACCTGAGATGATTATAACAGATAGGGAGCCCAGTTAATTTTGGGAAAATTTATTAAAACAATTTGATACGATTACCTTTAAAAATTAAGTTATTGTCAAACCAATGGACAGGCTCAGAGACTCAATCATACCACAGAGCAATATTTGAGCTGCTATGTAGCAGAACATCAAGAAGATTGTGTCGATTGGATACCTCTAGTGTAGTTTACATACATGCATAGCTTCCTAGGGTTTTAGCCACATTTATGTACACATGGTTTTGAAGCTTGAGTGTGGACGTCAGTACAGTTGCTGGTATAATCCCTCAGAGCATTACACCAGTCTGCAGTCCAGAGTCTATTAAAGACCAAAGTATCATATAAAAGATTTGCTGATTGAAAATTTATTTCAGCACTCAACTATTGGGAAGGGGAACAAGTCTGGGTATCAACAGACCATTTAATCATCCTGTCTTGAAAATATCTTCATTGGCATTTATGATATTTAATACAGTGCAAATTATGCATTTTCATATCAATGGCAGCAGGTGCTTGTTCATAGACATTCCACATTATTTATAACAATCTGCAGAGTTGAACAAACCTTAATCTGTCTTCAGGGAACAAATCTTTACAATAACCTTTCTTCAGGGTGTAATACTTCCTTAA
The DNA here is from genome assembly GCF_964204655.1 of Triturus cristatus. Lineage (NCBI taxonomy): Eukaryota > Metazoa > Chordata > Amphibia > Caudata > Salamandridae > Triturus > Triturus cristatus. The sequence continues at coordinate 655,312,720 of NC_140584.1, forward strand.
CTGTCGGTTTACACGTCCAAGTCCTGCTCTGTCAAGGAATTGAATGGGGAGTAATTATGTCCACTGTTAACCTTGTCACTGTCGCACATGAATGCCCTTTAAGAGTCTGCCAGTATATTATTATGTAAAACTGAAGAAAAATAAATCAATGCAACTTTCAGGGAACCATAGATACCTAACTAGTGTTAACTGCTAATAAAACTACTAAGGGTCCACTGTCTGCACCGTATGGCACCTCACTTTCTTTTCTTGCCTTGGGGGTTAGTCCACCCAATAGGCCAGATTACTCCAGGGGGAAACGGGGGAGGGAAGGGTCCCGGAGGAGGTGGCAGCAGCGGCGGGGTGAAAGGATGAGTTGGTTGGAGCATTGGCCCCCCGAAGCATCCCAACGCTATTATGTATCTAGGGATGGTCCCCCAATGAGACTAATCTGTTCCATGGCCACTTAATAGCCTTTAGGCCTGCACTGGATTATCCGCCACTCCTCCCACTGCTTCGGATTCTGAGTTATCCGTCTACACATTAGAGTTGGTCGCCCCCAGTATTTCTGCCCATGGTTCTGCCAAAGGTTTACGCATCTTTGTAACCTTGTCCTTCCGGATCAGTGCCCTCTCCTCTGCTCTGGCCCAGCAGTCGTTTTCCCAATCTACTATGAGGGGGCCCTGTGTCGTCCTCCATCCTGGAACTATTCTCCGCCTAGCCAGCAAGAAGACCAGATCCACAAATCTATGTCCCATCCGTTAAGCTTGGGGTCTTGGGAAGAGTCCCAGCAGACATACCGCCGGAAAGCATGTCATACTGTGGGCTAAGACCCTATTTACCGTCTCCACTATTGTGGTCCAATACCGCTGAAGCTCTGGGCAGGTCGACAGCATGTGATCGAAATTGGCATCCGTCATTTAACATCTGGCACAAGTCTGGTCATCTCTCTTATATATCACATTCAATTGATGCGGAGTGAGGTATGTCCTCCCATCTCTCTTGCGTTCAGGGCAAGGGTGTCAATGACATCACAGTAATTTCCAAATGGAGCCATTTCACCAGGTGTCCTGCCGATCCCAGCGTTACCATTGCCTGGAGGGTCCCGTGAGTGGCAGGTTCTCCTGTGCCGCCACCCCATAGCTCAGCCAGAGCCCCCCTTATCTTGTGATAATTTAAAAACTGTCCCGGGGGTAGGTCATGATATTCCAAAAACTCGACCAGTGGGAGCAACTCACCATATTGATGACAATCTCCGACAGACAAAATTCCTGCTTCCTCCCAGTCCCGCAGCTGACCTTGTGTGAGAGGAGGGCCCATTCCTATCTGTGGTAGTCTTGTATATTTGGCGCATATAATAACATGTCTGGTGTCCGTCGGACACATCTGTCCCAGCATGCCACAGCCACCCCGAGGAGTACCCCATATTTTGGATCTTGAGTTTGGGATTGAGCATCCTGGCAAGCAAGGTTCCTTGAGAGGAATGAGCCGGCACCGTTAATGTCTCCAGTCCATTTCCATCAAGCCATCTAGCCAGCCACTTGAGTTGCATCGCCAAATAGTAGGCCTCGAAATCAGATGCTCCTAACACCCCCGTTAGAGGCAGTCTTAGAGTCTGCAGAGAAACTCTATTGCAACGACCGTTCCACACCAGGTCTCTCAAAAATGTGTCCTGGGTTTTAAACCAGCTCCTCTGGATCACTACTGGAAGGGTGACAAAAAAAACACAGTAGTCTTGGTAGAGTTCCCATCTTAGATAATGCCACTCTGGCCATGACTGGCAATTTGAGCGAGCGCCAAAAGGTCACATTCGACCACAGGTATCTCAAAGCTCCTCCCAGGTTCCCCTCCAGCAGGTCGGCTTGCCGACGATAAACCCTAATTCCCAAGTACTTAACGAAGCCCGGAGTCCGCTGTAGGTCTAACGGGAGATCCAGTGGCCTATTCGAGTTTTTTTGGTGTTGACGCGCAGTCCCGACAGTTCCGCAAATTCCTCAGCACTATTGGTATCCCATGAGATCCATTGCGCAAGTACACCAAGATGTCATGGGCGTATGATGAGACTATATGTTCAGTCCCGTCGAGCAATATTCCAATGTTCCCGCTCTCTTGCCTAAGTCTCTCCGCCAATGGCTCCATTGCTAGGGCAAAGAGCAGTGGCGACAAAGGACACCACTGACTAGTTTCTCTGTAGATAGGGTATTGGTCAGACATTGTGCCACCCGTACCTACTCTACCCATTTAAGCCAGTCATCACCCAACCCATCCGACCCATCACTGCCTGCAAGAAGTCCCATCATAAGGAATCAAAAGCCTTTTCCAGGTCTACCGCCATCACTACCGCATCTGGGAACATCGCTAAGTCTCGATGGAACAGCCCGTGATACAACCTCCGCAGATTAGCGGATGTTGAACGCAGGGGATAAATCAGTTTTGGTCAGTGTGGACCAGTCTCTGTATCTGAGGAGCCGGACTGAGAGCACCTTGCTAAATATCTTAAAGTCCAGGTTGAGCATGGAGAGCAGCCTGAAGTCTGCTGTGCTCGCCACTTCCTTCCAGGTCAGAAGTCAGTCTGACCCTCTGTACCTCCCCCGGTTTCCCGTAGAGCCGCTCGTAGTACCCTCTAAGCGTGTCGTTAATTCCCTTTGGAGAATATATCACTTGTCCGCTAGGGTCGAGGATGTTTGCGATCGGAGCAACTCTGCCCTCTGGCCTGATCAGCCACACCAGTAGCCTCCCTGCTCTGCCACCCTCCACATGTTGCTGTTCACGGTAAGCTTGGGAATCCAGCATCCTTAACCTATCCCATGTGGCGCTATAGACACTACTGACCTCAGCAAGACGACTCCGGGTAGCAGCCCCCCCTCCAATCTCCCTATCTAGCAATGGTATCTGAGCTTCCAGAGATGCAAGTTCCTGGTTTATTTCCTTTCTGGCCCTCAGTGTCTGTCCCATGTATTGCCCCCTGACCACTACATTAAAGGCGTCCCACTCTATCAGGGAGGAGCTAGCCGTTCCTGATTCTCCTCAAAATATGTTGTTGTAGCCCCGGCAAGCGTTTGTCAATAACTGTCATCGTCCAACAAGTTGGGGTCCAGTCGCCACAGTGGAATGGGAGCCCTGTCGGGGTGGGGGCAAATCGCATCAGTAGAGGGCTATGATCAGAAATGGACCTTATCAAGTATTCCGCCCCAGTTAGCATCGGGGCTAACCTGTCAGGACACAGAAACATATCTAATCTGGTATGCAGGTCATAAAGGGTGGAATAGTAGGAGTATTCTCTCGTCTGCGGGTTGTGTACCCTCCAAACATCCAGCAAATCCCACCCTGTGACTCAACCTTTCAGGCCCTTTGCCATGGCTGCCGCTGTTGTGCTCCTCAGGGGGGAGTGGATCCGTCCAGGGCCAAATCACATACACAATTAAAATCACCCCTAAAATAAGATCACCCTCCGCCAGCCCCGACAGTGGTCTGTAAAGACGTGCCAAAAAAGCTATTTGATCCTGGTTTGGTGCATAAACACTCCCCAGCGTTACCTTCCTACCTTTCAACCTGCCTTTCACGATCACAAACCTCCCTTCAGGGTCAATTATTGTTCGAGAGGCCTGAAACAGGACCCCAGGTCCGCACAAGCGCCCCCTTGCATATGCAGAGTACCCTGTTACATACAATTGCCCCCGTCATCTACGCCGTAGCCGCGCAGCCTCCCCCTCTGTAAGATGGGTCTCCTGTAGTATTACTGTGCGCGCACCCCTACGCTTTATATAATTAAGAATGATATACCGTTTTGAAGGAGAACCCATACCCTGAATATTCCATGTCAGGAGCTTGAACTCCTCAAAATGCCCATGGTTCCAGACCACTACTCAAGTCGATCATCCCCCCCACAACCCCATCCCAATACCCCCAATCAATAGTTGGAGTGGACCCCAAAATGAGAAACAACAATCCCACTGTAAAACTCCCCATCCCTTGAGCGGCCTGACAACGGTCAGCTGCCCAAACCTGCAGCAACACATTACTCCAGTGGCGGTACCTTATGGTAGGGGGGTTCAAACCAAAAGGGATCAAGTACTTTTAAAGGTTGTGGAAATGCTGTCCGGTCCGACTTGCAGTGCGGAGGCAGACCCTCCATCCCTCCCCTTCAACCAAGTCTTCCACTCAAACACGGTGTCGCCACTTCATCATGGTGAGATGCCGGCTTTAAGCAATGTCATCAGCCATGCGTGGGGTCAGCTTCGACAACTCTATATCATTTGAACAATGATGGCCAGGGGAACATACTAAAGCACCGACTTGTGTAGTTTTAAATCTTCAAAAAAGACACAAAATGGTTCATGATTGCCCACCTCAGAGTATGGTTTGCCACCAATAAACCACAAATATTAGGCTATAAACAAAAGGCTCTGAGAGGCAACATAAACATTCAAGCAGAATATATACAGCACAAATGTCAAGCGCAAGCACTTAGAACGAGAGGAGATCCTTAAATTTCAAATCCTTTATTTCGGGGAACAACCTTTACAACGCAACTTTTACAACGCACTACCTTTACAACGCATTTTTTACAACGCATAATCCATTACAACGCATGACATTACAACGCATGACACTACAACACATTTTTAAAAACTACCTTTACAACGCATTCCATTACAACGCATACTACCATTACAACGCATACCATTACAACGCATAATATTACACTACACTATCCAACACTTACCCTACTGTTGCACCCCCTGGAGTTAGAATAGTAATTTTTACCCCTATACTATCCAACACTTACCCTACTGTTGCACCCCCTGGAGTTAGAATAGTAATTTTTACCCCTATTCTATCCAACACTTACCCTACTGTTGCACCCCCTGGAGTTAGAATAGTAATTTTTACCCCTATACTATCCAACACTTACCCTACTGTTGCACCCCCTGGAGTTAGAATAGTAATTTTTACCCCTATACTATCCAACACTTACCCTACTGTTGCACCCCCTGGAGTTAGAATAGTAATTTTTACCCCTATACTATCCAACACTTACCCTACTGTTGCACCCCCTGGAGTTAGAATAGTAATTTTTACCCCTATACTATCCAACACTTACCCTACTGTTGCACCCCCTGGAGTTAGAATAGTAATTTTTACCCCTATACTATCCAACACTTACCCTACTGTTGCACCCCCTGGAGTTAGAATAGTAATTTTTACCCCTATACTATCCAACACTTACCCTACTGTTGCACCCCCTGGAGTTAGAATAGTAATTTTTACCCCTATACTATCCAACACTTACCCTACTGTTGCACCCCCTGGAGTTAGAATAGTAATTTTTACCCCTATACTATCCAACACTTACCCTACTGTTGCACCCCCTGGAGTTAGAAAAGTAACTTTTACCCCTATACTATCTAATACTTACCTTAAATGCAATTTAATATTATGCGTTGTCATGGTATGCGTTGTAAAGGTATTATGCGTTGTAATGGAAATGCGTTGTAAAGGTAGTTTTTAAAAATGCGTTGTAGTGTCATGCGTTGTAATGTCATGCGTTGTAATGGATTATGCGTTGTAAAAAATGCGTTGTAAGTGCATGCGTTGTAAAAGTGTGCGTTGTAACGTCATACATCCCTTTATTTCAAACGTTTTGGTGAAAAAGCAAGTACAGCCAACGCGTTTCACCCGTGGCGGGCTTCTTCAGGGCATCTAAGGCGGATTTCAAGTTGGAAGCCTGTTATGGCTGATGTAGGGCCTAAACAGCACTGGAGAATGTGGAACCGTCCTCCACATCTCAGAATATACATTGAGGCTTCGGGCAATAAGTCACGGTCAAATTCAAAAAAAGTCAACACTTGACTTTGAAAATTCAAACTTTCACGGCTATTTCACGACGCTCTTCATCCAAAAGGACAGTTTGTTGTTTACGCTTGCTCTCACTTGGTTTGGTTTATATTAAGAACTTCTCCAAAACATAAACAGTGAGCTGTCCTTGTCTGCTCCTGTAACTGCCAAGAAAATAGGACCTATTCCTCCATAGGAGTATCGCCTTTTGTTTATAACTTTATATCATTCCCAGAATTGTCATCCAAGTTGGAAGAGTGGTTCACTGGATCCGAAGAGAAGTCCTCATTTTGATCCTTTTCCTTGGGTGACAGCAGATGTGCCACTGCCTGTACCGCAGCCTCTCGCTCTTGTTGTGTCTAGGAGGTGGTAGGCTTCTGCAGCGCTCTTGGCTTCTTGGGGCGACGATGTCGATTCTTAGTACTGCTTTTCTCCCTTTTTGTGCCCGGTTGTGATTTGGGCATGGGCGCACCTTTACCATACGCTTCCAACCAGGTCCAGGCGTCCAGTGTATTGCAGAAGTGGGCCTTGCAGTCTATTATAACACGGAGCATTGCCGGAAACAGCAGTGAGTATTGCAGCCCTACCTCCCGGAGGGCCTTCTTGACTGCTATGATGAAGGCTCTCTGTGCCTGTACTCTGGCAGTAACGGTTTGAGAACATGGAACTTTGCTGTTTTCCAATACATATGGACCGTGGGATCTTGACTGTTGCAATATGGCATCTCTGCCCCTGTAAAGTAGTAGCTTGGCTACCACAGGACGTGGTGGCCTCCCAGGGACTGGTACTCGTCCTGGTACTCTGTGTGCCCTCTCCAATGCAAAGAACTGAGTAAGTGTGCCGGCCGGCATCACCTCCTTAAGCCACGTTTCCAGAAAGGACAACATGTCTGATCCTTCCATTTTCTCCCGAATCCCAACTATCTGAATGTTGTTGCGCCTATTTCTCCCTTCAGTCCTCCATTCAAGTTCTGTCACTCGCCTGGTAAGTTTGTCTAGCCATGCTGCTCCTCGCTTGTGCTCTGGCGCCAGCTCCATAAGGGAATTCTCCACCTCCGCAACCCTATCCACAAGTTTACAATGTTCTGCCTGTAGAAGTCCCAGTTCAACTGACACAGCTCCGATATCCTGCTGGGATGCCGATTTGGTATCAGAGATCGCCGCCAGTATTTTATCTAGATGGAGATGCAATGAGTGGTCTTTGTCGGTCGCCTTCCCATTATCATGTGCACTGTGCTGAGGAGAAGGCTTCCGGGTGTTGGGCTGGGTAGACTCTATTTTGGACTTCGTGCGTCCCATTTTGTTTTACAGGTGGTATGGTCCGGGCACCAAGTACACGTCACCGATGCCTTCTCTGTCGCCTCCTGCCCCTTCAGGAAACCCACAGCCCCGTGCAAGCGAGAGGCCAATGGAACACACCACTGTCTTCCTCAGTGCTGCTGCACCACAACTACCAACAGGAAGGGGACACCTCCTCCAGCGGTGCAGGGACATCGCAGTCAGGGCGGCCAACGTCTCTGTGTCCCTTCACCAGGGAAGACTGTCCCGAAGCCTTGCGGTTCCGCACCCCACCTACGTCTGGGTGACAGTGGTTCCGCAAGGGCCAGTAACTGCTATCTCTGTTTCTCCGGTCCGGCCGTGCCTGGCTTCAGGCCTCTCAACCTGCTACTGCGCCACTCGGTCATGTCTTTCAATGCCCGTGGGCCTTCCTCTGAGTTTTCACCCGCAACACCTTAGGGCGACTGGTTCCAGGCTAATTCGCCATTTCCCCTGTCTCCAGTGTTCTGCTTTGTAATGTTATAAGCCCAGCTTGGGAGTGTATATCTGGTCCCCCGCCCACAAGCTTACTTGATCGTTCCCCCGCCTGTTCTTATTCCAGGGCTGCAGGGCTTCTGCCCTCCGTCACCCCTACTTCAGGTCGCACTCCTGTCAGGTTTCAAGTGACCTGCACTGCCTCGGGGTGAGCCAGGCCCGAATATCCCAGGGCCTCCAATTCCACTCTCCCCTCCAGCGCAGCAGGGCCCCCACCTCCGGTCTCTCCCACAACCGAGAGGGTCTGCTTACTCCGGAAGTCGTCCTTGCCTTGCCTCAGCAGATCAACACATCATCGACTCCGGTCCACACTGAGAGCAGGCCGCAACCAGTCTCCACTTTCGGCCGCTCTCCGCCCAGATGGCGCTCTCCCTTCTCTGTTGTGAGGCCCCCGTCAGGTGAGCACCCCTCCCACTGCTGTAGTGTTTCCTCGTGTCTATACCGGCTTTTGTTTTCAGTGGCAACCAGACGCCGCTCCACGCCTCTCCCTTGGTCTCCAACCGTGGCCTCGCTCTTGCGCCGTAGCATCGCTTCACAGGACCCACTCCGGCGTCTCTCCTCTTCTCGTCCCATGGCCTCTCCGAGCTCCAACTTCGGGTGTTTCAGACGGCTGAGAGTAGGCTGTCCGATCATACACATAATGCAGGGCTGCAGGGACGCCCCTCTCCGATTGTAGCAGGATTATATCGGGATCATGCCATAGCATGATCGCGGTCCAAGCCACGCCCCGACCATTTAATCATCCTGGGACACATCTAAAATTTCTCCCTCACTTTGTGTGCCCTTTCCCATACAAGAATTTGAGGAAGAGGTAATTCTAAGCTCAAGAATCAGAAAAGGGTCTTCTTCAATACTTCATAGAATGGTGGGGTTATGATGCCTCTAATTGGTCCTGGGAGCATGACTCTTTCATATATGCCCAAAAGAATATCCACTGGATGCCTCATCCGTGGTGTCTACCCGACTCTGCGACGGAGAGTACGCCGCTGTCATGACTTGCGCACTTCAGTGGACTTGGCTGGCCACCTGCGGCCTTTGTGGGAGAGACCATAGGTGCCTGGAGCACTAACATGTCCCGCCTAGCTGGCAAAGAAAAAAGGTAGGTGGCCGAGAGCGGCAGCACCAGCAGGCGATGGCATCTCGCTGCTGACAGGCTGTGATCTGGTGCCCCTTTGCCAAACCGCATCCCTGCCCACCGAGAATTTCATAGTCTTGAGTGGGAGACGACCACGGGCCCTGCATCAGCTACTGCCAGTCTGGGATGGCAGCCAGAGAGATTGCATGCAAGGCCTAGTGAGGCCAACTGAAGAGGCACTGTGAATCACTGTCTCATTGCCTGCAGCCGGCTATTCCTCTGCCTGCTTGGTGCTCCTCCCGCGTGGTGTGTCACTACAGAGGTAGGTGCTAGCAAGGTGGGGGGCTCTACTGTCAGAGACTGCCTGCTAACTGAAAAACCAGTATCCCTACACATATCAGGGTGAAGGTGCAGTGACACTCCTACACCTCGAGGAGCCATTCCATTCCCGGGGTCAGGCATCCAGCATGGGAGGGCCTGGAATAAGTTACTCAGTAGTCTCCTTAGCACTGGGGTTAGTCTGACCGGCACCTCTCCTGAACCAGTTTACCATACTCATGCAGTGAAAAGAGGGCCACACTTAACATCACTATGACCTCTCAGGCAACACAAAGAAGGGCAACACCCTGAAGGACATGTTCTTCAAAACATCGGCAAAAAAGATGTAAATGTCCAGAGAGGTGCCCTCCACTTTGGCCCGGACTGGGGGAGCTGGAGTGATGGGATCGACTGGAGAAGACGCTCCAGAGACAAGCTCATTTCTGGAACAACTAATTGGAGTCCTGCAAGAGGACTTTGCAACCCTTAAACAAGACATAGCGTCAGAAGTCAAGGACCTCAGAAGAGAAAGTGACATGGGTCAAAGAGTGGACTCCCTTGAACAAATTTACGACTCTAGTGTGGAGAAACTGGATGGCCACTGCCAAGAACTTCTACATTTGCGGGACAAGAATCTGGAGTAGCACTACCAACTAGAGGACCTCGAAAATCGATTGTCGTTGCTCTATTATCTGGATCAAGGGGGTCAATCTGCTGGTGCTCTCTAGGCCCTTAGAGGACTTCGCTGTTCATCTTTTCCATCAAACAAGACATTATCCTCAACCGCATCCATACAGCAGGCCACCCCGCCCACTTTCCCGTTCAGGCACAGGGCATACTCACTTGTCTGCATTATTATAGACAGAAGGAGACCATCCTCACAGTGGAACCTGACAAATCCACCTCTGACTTTGAAGGTCTCAAGACAGGGCTGTACCAGTACCTCTCACATATAACACTGCAGCACTGCCGCGCCCTTAGACCCCTAATGAATTTCCTCTGGGAAAAAGGCATTAGGTATAAATGGAGGCACCTCTTTTGACTATAATTTGTGTGGAACAGTGAGACGCAGAGCCTCCATACCCTGGTCGCTGGTGGACATGCCGTCGCTCTCCAGAGATGCCTCAACCCAGCAGACCGCATGGGGCCCGATCTCCCCTTCCGCAGGCCCGTGCTGCTCCACGCTCTTGAGGGGGAACAAGCTCCACAGGTTTTCCGAGACTGAGAGTCGCAGGGAATGGGTGGCCCTGCTACGCCAGCTACAACGCCAGGACAGTGCCTCTGAAGCCAGTAGCGACCATTGAGTTGGCGTGGGACCAGTGGTCACCCCACTACTGCCTGATTCTAATATTGATCATTCACGATGGTGATCCCATCTTTGTTCTTTCTTGCTGATAACAGGGGGTCTTGGGTCGTGGTCCCTCCCAACGTAGCTGCTGCCTTTACTGGCGAAGTTCCCCTTCCCTTTTACACCACGATGGAGACAAAGAGGCCTGAAACTGATGCCATGGAGTCTCAAAGTTGGCCTATTTGTGTATTTAGGCATGGGACTGCTTTGTTAAACTGTTCTTTGTCCCCCCTTCCCTTTCCCTGTGACAACCCATGCATGCTCACCTATATTGTAGACACCAGCTCATGGCCATTTGGGTAAAGACCCCTTCATCACCCTCAGCTATTTTTGGCGTTTGTTAGACCCCTCTCACCGACATATCAATGGTTAATGTACTCAGCCTTAATGTTAGAGGGATCAATGACCCTGTAAAGTGGTTAGCGCTTCTTTCCCTTCTACGGTAGGCCAAATCCAACATTTGTTTTATACAGGAAACACACCTGCTCAAAGCTGATTGGAAGTGGCTACAATCCCGATGGTCTGACCATCAATACTTTTCATCGGGTCCTGGGAAGAAGGCTGGGGTGGGAATACTTTTGGCAACTCATTTTCCCGGGAGGGTGATACAGACATATGCTGAGATACCTGGCAGACTCTTATCATTATGTCTCGATCTAAAGAGACATAGAATTACATTGGCGAACTTCTATGGCCCTATTGAACGCCAAGAAACCTTCCTTAAGGACGCTTTGAGTCGTGTTCTCACCACACCAGAGGTAGATGGCATCGTGGGTGGTACTTTAACCAAGTCGCAGATTCCCATAGGCAGGGACAAATTCCTATAGACAGGGAAAGGCAGGAGCACTGTCAACCGCTTACAGACACTGGCTGAGTGAGGTGAGATTGATGGACGTATGGCGACATGCACACACAACCGCTCAGGTCCACACCTTCTTCTCCGCAGCACACCAAACGTATGCTTGCATTAATTTTTTTCTCACCTCACCACCTTTTACTAGCGCCACTACCGCGGTCATCATTGGAGAGCCTGCCCTATCGGACCACTCCCTTGTTACCTTGTGATTCACCCCACTTAACTCCACCGTGTCTCCCTGAGCTTGGCGTCTCAATGCCAGACTCCTCACATATGAAAACATAGATCAAATAGATCCACAATAGAATCCTTTTTAGCTACAAATGACATACAAATGACATATCAGGTACTCTTATCACGGTATTGTGGGATACACTAAAGGCCGTGGTGTGGGGCCAGTTTATCGCTATAGCTATGCGCCATAATGCAGATAGACATAAATAGAGAACACAGCTGGAGACCACGATTAGAGGGCTAGAAGATGCCCACAGGCGAACCAGTTCACTGGTAGTCCCGCGTCAACTGGCAGTGGTTCGCAAGCAGTTAAAAGCCATAGACATGGACAGGGCAGAATACGCTCTGTTAGGTGTAAAGCTAAAATAGTACGTGGGATGGAATAGGGAGGGACATCTACGTCAGCTGTGCAACACAGGGTAGATGGCCTGGTGAGGTCAGACAGTACCCTGACTCACCGGGGGGAACTGATTACCCAGGAATTTCAGCGTTTCTACACAACACTATATTCGGCAGAGACCCCTGATGTCGGGGACATTGCGGCGTATCTGTAGTCGGTCCCCTTAACTTGCATCCCCCCGATGGCTTTCGATAACCTAGACAAGGACATCACCCCCAACGAGGTTTTTAAGGCAATCCGGCACCTGGAGGCTGGTAAAGCCCCTGGTCAGGGTGGATATAGTGCTGACTTTTATAAAACATTTACCACACTCCTAGCCCCCACTTTGGTGAGGCTATCTAACGATTTTGACACTACTGGCTCTATAACACCCACAATGCAACTTGGCATGATTACTGTCATTCCCAAGCCTGGGAAAGATCCTGAGCAGTGCTCCTCATATCACCACATTTCACTGTAAACGTAGATGCAAAGATCTTTATGGGTATCTTGGCCGACAGACTAGCCCCCTATGTGCAAGGTCTGGTCGACCAGGACCAGACTGGGTTTATACCCCAGAGAGGCTGTAGCAACAATACCAAACGCTCCTGTCACTTTCTGGGTAAGACACAACGCTCACGCACACCGTCCCTTCTCTTCTCTATTGATATACAGAGGCATTTGACCAGGTAATTGGCCATATCTCTGGGAGCTGCTGACATGGTTTGGTCTCAGCCCAGTGTTTCGCTGGTGGGCCCAGTGTAGCGATGCCTCCCCAAGGCGAAGGTAAGAGTTAATGTATTCTTATCCCGAACCGTCCCTATTGCTAGAGGCAGCAGTCAGGGCTGCCCCATGTCACCTTTATTGTTTGCGTTATATATGAAACTCTTTGCTGAATGGATGCACAGTCACCCTCAGATCTCGGGCATTGCAATGGGGGGCAGGACACATAAAACTGCACTTTACGCTGATGACGTTTTATTCATACTATCGAATCCCTGTAGCTCTCTGACTGCAGTGAGGGGAGAATTAGAAACTTTTGGGGCAGCCTCTGGCCTCAAAATCTCCAAAAATCATCTATATTAAACCTCACCATTCCTAAGACTGCCGGAGCTCAGCTGCAGGCCAACTTTCCATTCACCTGGGCTTACAGATACACTCCACTCCTCATAAAACTGTAGAACGTATTTATGCTACACTTCAGGTGATTGCCTGTTCAAACTGGTCAAGGTGGAGGGGTATGGCCTCTCTTGGCTGGGCTGCCTGGCTGCGGTCAAGATGATGCTCCTATCAAAAATGTTGTACATCATGTAGACAGTACCAATTCAGCCTCCCCCGCAAATGTTAGATACATTACAGAGCCTTATTTGGGAATTTCTTTGGGACTGGAGGAAAGCGAGTATGGCAAAAGCACAAACAAACATACCAATGATGGCAGGGGACCTTGGGGTACCCAACCTAATAGGCTATTATCAAGCAGCTAAAATGTGCTATGTGGTGGAGTGGTCCCCATCCATAAGTAAAAAGCATTGGTGCTTTATCAACCATGCTGTGGCAGGCATGCATATCTGGAAGGTCCCGTGGTTGCTGAGGATACATCAACCATCTGGGGTGTCTTGCCATGGCTCCGCGCCACTATAGGGGTGTGGGTCAAGGTACAAAATCAGAAGGGATTGTCGACTTCCATCTCTCCACAGACACCAATAATGGGCAATCCAGATTTCCCCTCTGCACTGCTTTGTTTCTCTTATAACACGGGGCAGGAGACTAAGTGCAAAAGGATAGGTGACTTCTTTGACGCTGATGGTTTTATGGATTTCCCCCAACTCCAGTCCCACCAGCGGCACAATAGCAGTACATAATCATTCGCCATGTCGGTAGGCCACTCACCCCATTTGAAAGGTAGCTCCTCACCCGCTCATCAATAAACGTCTTCGTTCTGACATTTACACATTTCTTATTAAACTGCAGAAGTCATCTAAAACCCCTGCACAGCATAGATAAGAGCGGAATGCGAGTGCACTTTTTCTGACAGAGAATGGTGTGACATCCTTCACCACGACCGGGCCTCAGCAGGCAGCACCTCTAGTTAAGAAATGTTCCTCATAATAGCTCATTATTGGTATTATAACTCAGCTAGAATTGCACACTGGAAAGTAGGCAGGGACAGTATATGCTAGCGAGGACGTGGGCAGATGGACAATCTCACCCATGTTCTCTAGCAGTGTCCTAAAATAAGTTCCTTTTAGCAGGCGGTACTGGAAGCCATAGATGTAATATATGAGACTGCCATCTCTCGATTTCCCAGCTATAACCTGTTGGGACTGCTGAACTCCCTGACGTACTCACTAAAGTCAGCTAGGGACGGGCCATCACCTTACCTCTAGAAGCTGCCAAATAGCTTTTGCTTTCCCGCTGGTCCTCGGAAGCGAGCCCAACTCACATGGCCTGACTACATAAGCTATGGCAACTGCTGGGATTGGAAAAGCTGATGGCAGGGCGACACACACACTACCATTATTTGTCAAGACATGGGGATTTTTCCTCTGGTATCTCTCTGATGAATTACATGAATTGACTTGCCCGATAAACCTATGAATTCTTCGCCTGACCTATATGGCGCATGACCGTGCTTAGATTAGTGGAGGGTGGCTGCATACAAACTGGTTTGGCCCCCCTCCTCAGATCTCATCATTCTACCCTTGCTGTCTCATTTTTTCCTTGGTTGTCACAATACACACCAGCTCTCGACTGTCCTACCAATTCTTCCTTCATGTACTTCCCTACTTTTGTGTTCTTGTTAATGTTACTTAAAGCCACCCTATCGGCCGGTGGTTTTAGGTGGGATGATTGTTGTATCTTACTGCACACTAATGATAATAAAAGAGTTCTTGAACCTAAAGATTCCTCTATATTGACAAAATGAACTCTATTGTAATAAACAAGCAGTCCTTGTTCTTACCATTGAATTAGAAATGGATGTAATAAAGATGTGTCTTGAATGGCAATGTCGGGGTTGAGACTACTATGGATTTACTTGTGTGATCGTTTTGGCAGCTAACACTTCATACTGATATTTAGGATTATGTCCTTGTCACATTTATGCTCAGCAGAATTCTTTACATTCTAAACCCAGTCTCCAGAATCTTAGCAAATAGTCTCTAAAGATTTTATAATGAACCTTCCATCTTTAGAAGGATCTTATGTGACAATGGTTCCTTTAGATACCTATTAAACAATTGTGAATTTTTCCCCTTTGCCCAAATTACCAACAGCTGAAGTAATAGCACAATATTTTTTGACTGATATTTTTTGACTTGATAAATTGCCTTACACAATCATTTCTGATAGAGGTACTCATTCTAGTTGATGCTTTAGGAAAATTGTGTCCAAAGCATTATGTGTTTAACAAGCTTTTTACCATATTCAGTTGACACTGAATGAATAAAAATATCGAACTATTATCTGCATTGCTACTGTGATGCTACTCAAGATAACTGGGTCTCATATTTGTACACTGGGAAATTCTGCAACACTGCAACTAATTATGCTCTAAACATTTCAGACTTTTCTGTAAGCAATGATTTCTTCCAAGAGTTTTTCCATTTTCTCATCATGTTGATCCTTTTGCTTCTGCAACAGCTGAATAATTGAATCAGTTACAGTTTTGGTTTCTGGAAGGAAGGCTTGTCTTCTCATTAGAACTTAGAACTTTTTGACCCTCAGATGCTTTGGGATTAACTTCAATACTTAATCCACTGGTAAGATTATCCCGCTAGTGAGTTTTCTCGGAAATATCCTTCTTCAGTCTTTGCTTCTTTGTGGGTTTACCACTTGTTTCAACATTTCAGCATATTGTTACACTTGTGCTGAGAAAGGACTTTAAAACTTACCACCGTAGAGTCTAAATGCTTGTTGTCCCTCTGAGGTGTGTTCCGTAAACTGTTTAGAGTTCAGGGCAGGAATAGCTTCAGTGCAGCATTGGCCCATTAATATGAGCATAGAGGCCCCACCCTGCCCATATTTCCTACCTTTTAACTCCTTTAACTAAATGATTCCAATTATGCATCATTCACACTGACTCTTGCTTTGCACGATTGTCAGGCAGAGTCATAGCTCTTTTTCTGGGACATGTGATAGTGCGCATGTGCCCAATATTGCAGGCTTTTCAAGGCTCACCTCATTCCAGCCCTGGCTTTTGTAGCCCTCTACAGTGTAGGGCCAAAAGCACCTGTGACGAAAGTTATCCTCTGTAACTGAATACAACCTGGGCGTGTTAAATTTCAGCTTTTCGCTGCCCGACAGTACATGTCAGTTACCGAGGATTTCAGTGCACCCAACCCTTGCCTAATTAGTCACATGGTGATGTGGGATCAGACAGCACCACTGACCCACCTTTCTTGTAGCAAGTTGGGAAAGGGGTAGGGCTCACATGAGGCTTGTGTTCACATGAGGCTGGTTAGAAACCCTCTCTATGATGATGTGGGCACAGTTAAGCCACTGTGCTGTGATTGCTGCAAGTGTCATCAGGCCTCCGTTATGGACCAGCCCAACAGTGTGACTCCAAGCTCTACCTCATTGTGCAGCCCGCTCAGCACACAAAAGATCTGCTGCCCTGAGCCTGCTTCGAAGCTGAGGGTGAGAGAGAACAGGTCAGTGCAATTCGTGTAGCCTTCATGTACCTTATCATGCATAGGTAGCAATGGTGCAGCCAGTGCACTGGTTTCAATAGTGCAAAGAGAAAGAGGGGGCCCACTGAATCAGCTGCTGCAGTTTGCTCTAGATTATGAGACTAGCATGGGGGTGACAGACGGCTGTGCAACAATTAAAGAGCTATGGGCTCTGAAGAAGAGTCACTTGAAGATATGTCCCCATCCACTCTTGTGCCTTCATCGACTGGATTCCAGAATAGGCTCAACGCTCCGGAACTGCTGAGACAGACTCTTCTTTTCTCGATCTCTTCCACCACACTTCCGCTTTCTCTTTTCTCTCCCTCCTCCTCCCCATTCACCCCATAGCCTGCAGATGAATGAAGAGCAACTTATGGCACTGCTGTCACTGATATTTATGATATCACATAATCTGATCAGGCATGTTTTGTGATTTAAGCCGTAAAACACCTGTAAAAGTGCAGGAAATATTCGGAGGAGTTTTAGAAGAGGCCAGTCCAAAGTTGCAAGGCACCAATTGTCAGGGAATAATAATAGCACTGTCAGTTATGGCTACGCCTTCCCTTTGTAATACATGCCACCTGGCATTTTCAATGAGAAAAGGGAAACTGTTTGGGCCTGCATGCAATGCAAAAAGCAGAATGGGATGAGCTACTCATTGCTGACATGGTAAAATTTGCGACCTATGGGGGCGCGTGGCTTGCTGGCGAGCGCGATGGCTGCCACCTAGGGAAGCTCCAGGGACTCAGTCACTTCCCCGAGCAATCCGGTATGTAATCCAGACATAATACTGCTCCAAAGGACCCGCAACACAATCCGGAGGCGCTAGTGTCCCGATCGCGGCACTTGCGCGGCGTGAAGTCAGTCCAGGACGACGGTTAGACCACGGGGCGAGGAGCGGCCTAGACGAGCACCGGGTGCCGGGGACTGGCCTGATTCTCGGATCCGGCGGTGCGGCGCTCCGCTACGCTACGGCTCTGTGGGGCGTTCTGTGCGGACCCGGTGGCTGCTCTTGGAGGCGGTGGAAAAGTGTGGCCCTACCTGTGGACATTCCCTCCCTCCCCCCTCTGTTATTCGGGTGGCGTAGTGCTGCCCGCCCGGGTCCAACTGCTGGCGAGGTGAGAGCCCGGAGGAGAGAGACTGGTGCCCACGCGGGGGGAAAGGTGCTGGCTGTCAATAAGACCACAGGGCCCCATCAACGAGATGCCCGCGGGCGGGGGAGCGCGGTCCTGATTGCCTTGCGCCAGCCGTTGACGGCCTGGTTGGATCGACATGTGCCCTGGATGCCAGCACTGAGGACAGCGTGTGCAGGCTGGGGAGGCCCTTCACGAGCCCTGAGCCCTGTTGGCGCTTTGCGGTGAAGCACCGAAGCTGGAGTGTGCTGGGTGGCTCGGAGCCAGACGGCGGCGCTAACTCTGCCCCCCCCCCGGAGCTGCGCTGGGTGGTCTGGGGTGCAGCTGTCCTTGAAGTGATTGTTTGAAGACCCACGGCCTCTGGCGGTGCCCGATCGGCATGGTGTGGAGGTGCCCGGGATCCTCGTGTGCCTGACAGGAGTGAGCCCGTGGCCTCAGAGCCTTCCAGGTGCCTCCGTGGCAGGAAACCCGACAGGCTGCACGAGGGACGAAAGCCCCGTGGCTGGTGGCGGCAACTACCGACTGCAGCAGAGCTCATCACGCAAAATGGGAGGTAGGGGCCCACGCGCGAACACCCAGGGCAAACTAGACAAGTATGCCTACACAAAAGAAGCGCCGCCTTTCATGACCAGCAAAGATTCGCAGGAAAAAGTGTTGAACCAAGGGGAAGCGAATAAGGTGACGCTTGATGATATTATGACCGCGCTTACTCAGGTCCAGTCTACGGTGGGCACCATTTCTACCGATGTGTCTTTTTTAAGAGCTGACTTTCAGAAGATGGCGGCGCGAGTCACGGAGGTGGAACACACAACGAAATCCCTGGTTGGAGATACCACCGCACTGCTTCGGAGGGTGACTCACCTTGAGGCCAAGAACAAAATTATGGCGGCGAAGCTCGATGACCAGGAGGGGCGCTCCCTCCGCAATAACGCCGAATTACGGGCCTTCCAGAGAGTGAAGGGGGTCAGGCCATGGACCTTTACGTTGAAGAACTCATCAAGACACGACTCCAGCCGAGAGGGTTATCCACCTTCTCCTCGGTTGAAAGGGCCCACAGGGTGCCGGGTGGCAGGCCTAAATCAGGGGCGCCCCCCCAGGCCAGTGTTGGCACGCATCTTTAACTTCCGTGACCGAGGTGCCATTTTGCAGACAGCAAGAGTGGCCCCACCGATTCGAGTACATAACTCGCTTATCTCCTTTTTTCCGGACTTCACAGATGCAGTCACCAAATGCCGCAGAAGCTTCCTAGAGATAAAAAAGGATCTCCGGCGCAAGGAAATTGCCTATTCAATGCTATTCCCAGCGAAGTTACGAGTTGTAGCTGATGGAAAAACGTGGTTCTTTGATCGCCCGGAGGAGGCCCGAGAATGGCTTGAGGGGTGGCGACAAGTGGAAGGGCGTAGGCGACCGGAGAAACACCAGCAGCGGCGACGAGTGGAAGAGGGCCCCGAGGATCACGAACAGGCACGAGAAGGAGACACGGCGCAAGGGGCGGAGACAGAGAAATGAGAAGAGATCACGCATAACGGCACACAGAGACAGAAGACAATGGTAGTGTAATGCTACCCAGGTTGTCGGTTGGTGGGGGCCTCATGTGATCTTCTATACACACTAAACGGGTGGGCGAGAAACCACTAGTGCAAGGTCCACGCGGCGGCCGCGGAGCGGTCTCGCAGAACAATGGTCCTAAGGAAGGGGATGGACTAAGGTGATCACCGGACTTCTCACCCCAACACGCAAGTACTGTTACTGGAAATGGGTATAAAACACTCTGCAAAGTTGGGGTGGCGGGTAGTTGGAAGTCCGACTAGCAGGTGGGGGGTGGAGGGTGGGGTTTTGTTGTTGTGGTTTGGTTTTATTTGTTCACGTTTTGTATGCAGGCACTTGGAAATGATATGTCCTCACATGGGGATGGCAGAGACTCCATCCACGCTCATCCGTCCTATTGATTATGCGTCTTGACGATCATGACAATATCACACTCGCAGTCAACTGAGCGGGGGCAGAGGCCGGACTCAAAGGAGAGATCCCTAACACTAATGACGTGGAATGTGCGTGGCCTTGGGGATAAAATTAAGAGGGGTCTGGTGCTGCAGTGTATTAAGCGAAGCTCCCTGGCTGTTGTCCTGCTGCAAGAGACGCATCTCACTGGGAGTGCATGTCAGGCGCTAGACAGATGGGGGTTCAGGATGGTGGCCCACTCAGAGTTCACGTCAGGGTCCAGAGGGGTGGGTATCTTGGTACGCAAACAATCGCCACTCATAATACATAGAACGAAGACGGACGCACATGGCCGCTTCGCGGCTCTGGTGGGACAATGGCAGGGACACTCTATCAACATAGTGTCGGTGTATATTCCCCCGGCGCTACAGGCAGTTGCGCTTCCGGCCCTGAGTGACTTCCTCCTTGATCTCCCGGAAGGGGAACTGCTGATTGGAGGAGACTTTAATGACGTGGTGGACGGGGACATGGACCGGCATCCTGTGAGGGTGCGTGCGATGGGGGGGTCGCGTCTCGGGGGTTTTCTGGAGGCAATGGAGCTGGTGGACGCCTGGCGGCATCGGCATCCCATGGTGCGTCAATTTACTTTTCATTCTGCGGTACATAATAGCTTATCAAGAATAGCCTATTTTGTAGCCTCCTCAGAGAGCCTCAGGCACGTAGACTCAGTTGACATTCAGCTTGGAGGTATTTCAGACCACTCGCCAGTGGTCTTAACGTACACGTATCACCAAGGGTGAAGGCGGCGAATATTCCCCATATTCCCGGGATACTTGAAAGTTCCCAAGATCATGAAATCCATACGCACCTCGACCCAACAATACTTCAGGGAAAATGCCGGGTCGGTTCACTCCCCGTCCACCCTCTGGGAGGCCTATAAGACTGTACTCAGAGGGCAAGCTATCTCTTCTATAGCAGGCTATAAGGAAGAACAGCGGCGAGAACTCACTGCCCTGGAATCGGAGCTCCAGAAGGCTGACACACAACATTCACAAAACCCGACTCCCATCACGGCCCGCACCCTACACCTCCAACAACAATTACATAGGGAACATTTGAGGGGGGTGGCTGTACTTAGACTTTCGGCAACGAGTCATAGGGTGTACGAGGCCGGTGATAAAGCTGGGAAGCTGTTGGCGTGGCTCGATAAAAGGGAGCGAGATAGAAAGTGGATAGCGCAGCTTAGAATGACAGATAATGCAATGGACTCTGACCCACGGGCCATAGCACATAGGCTAGCGCAGCACATTCAGCAGGTGTACACATCACAGTCAGTGATGACAATGGAAGAGGCACTGACCTATATCAGGGATATCGCGATGCCCAACCTTGCGCCAGAGACAGCCCTCACATTGGAGGCGGATCTGACGACCGAGGAGCTACAGGTAGCAATTGGCTCCTTACAGACAGGGAAAGCGCTAGGACCGAATGGAATCCCGTAGTACTTCACAAAAGGCTGTCGGGGACAGTGGCCCCGCACCTACTCAATATGTACGGGGACAGCTTGGTGAAGGGAGAACTCCTGTGGGATCAGCGTGTAGCCACAATGGTGGCGATCCCGAAACCCGGGAAGCCCCCGGAAGAATGTACATCATATCGCCCCATTTCCTTAATTAATGCTGAAGCCAAAATATTAGCAAAGGTCCTTGCGCTGCGGCTTACTCCGCATCTCGCAACCTTGGTTCACCCGGATCAATCAGGGTTTATGCCTAGTAGAAACACGGCGTTAAATCTGAGGCGACTGCATGGAGTAATGGCCCGTATACCTTATCTTCGGGAGCCAGCCGTTATCCTGTCATTGGATGCCTGTATGGCGTTCGACATGGTGGAATGGTCCTTCTTATTTGCGGTTTTGACACACTTGGGGTTTGGCCCCAGGTTTTGTGGGTGGGTGCGCCTACTCTACACAAAGCCATTGGCCCACGTAGCGGCTAATGGGCAAATATCCAAGGACTTCCCACTGTCACGAGGCACACGTCAGGGCTGCCAGCTGTCGC
Organism: Triturus cristatus; assembly: GCF_964204655.1. Lineage (NCBI taxonomy): Eukaryota > Metazoa > Chordata > Amphibia > Caudata > Salamandridae > Triturus > Triturus cristatus. The sequence goes on from NC_140584.1 coordinate 655,334,359, forward strand.
CGTTATTGTTTGCGCTGGTGCTGGAACCACTGGCGGCATGGATCAGGTGGGAGCCCCAGATACGCGGACTGCGATGGACAGCAGACTGGGAAGATCGTATATCGCTTTACGCGGATGACGTTCTGCTTTATTTGGCCTCACCCAGGCGCTCCATCCTGGTACTTCTCAATATATGTGACCAATTTGGTCGTGCATCGGGCTATACTATCAATTGGTCCAAATCAATACTTTTTGTGCTCCGGGGCCCGCCGCCACAGCTCCCAGAGGACTGTCCACTGCAGATCTCAGTGGCGGGATTCCGATATTTGGGAATCTACATCACGGCGGACCCAGATTAATTCTTTAAGAAAAATCTTATGCCTCCCCTGGAGCGTCTAAAAAGAGATGCCACCCACTGGGGGACACTCCCCTTAACGCTGCTGGGGAAGGCAGCGCTTTTTAAGATGATGGCATTGCCTCGATTCCTGTATGCCCTCAAAAATATGCCATACTCGGTGCCGCCCACCTACTTTAAGCACATTGCGGCTCAGGTCACGGGGCTCATGTGGGGGAACCAACCCGCACGCACCGCACAGCGCAAGCTCACCAAAGGGTGGTATGATGGGGGCATTGCACTGCCGGACGTACAGCTATATTATTGGGCGGCGCACTTGAAAGTTATTAATCAATGGGTGCATGCTCCACAGATGAATCCCGCCTATAAGGCAGATAGATATGGGCTCGGGGCTGAAGGCATGATGTCCGCACTTTACAACAGAAAGAGTACACCGATATTACTCGGACCCACTAGGCAGACGGTCGACATCTGGCATGCAGCACATGCTAAACTGGGATGGGCAGGAAAGATAACCCAGCTCACCCCTTTGTGGGTGACGCAGCGGCTGGGCGGCTTGAGGCACTGCAAGGGCTTTGACAAATGGGATGCAATTGGAATTTCGACAGTGGGTGATATGTGGCATAAGGGAGGAATAGCCACGTTCGAGCACCTCCGGGCGCAATACGACCTGGCTCCCTCTGAATGCTTTAGATACCTGCAGATTAGACATGCGCTGCAGGCGGCCCTACCACCCGGCACTGAGGTCCCTGAAGCCACCCCCTTAGAGGATAGGCTGTTGACAGACTGCATGTATAAACGAGCTACCTCTTTCACATATCGAAAACTAGTGAACAATTTCCTGGACCCTCACGGGGCAATCAGGGGAAAATGGTCACGAGATGTGGGCGATTTTGACGACTATGAATGGCGGGAGACGCTTGCCTCACCACGGGAGGTGGGGATACCCTTCAGATTTAAACTAGTGCAACTAAAAATCTTACATAGAACTTATTACACTAGATATAGCCTGCACACAATAGGGTCGGCACCACACCCGTACTACCTGAGATGCTGTGGGGAGGAGGGTACTTTCCTTCATACCTTGTGGGAATGTCCCAAGATAATGGAATACTGGGTAAAAGTGATGAGGACTATGTCAGAGGTGGTGGAGATATCGCTGGCACCCGAACCTAGGAGATGCATTTTAAATGTGTGGGAGCCGAACGATCTTACACGCCCAGCACAGGAATGGGTAACAATGGGGATAATGGTGGCAAAGCGCAACATCGCACAAAAATGGGGTGCGAGAGAGATGCCGTCGCTTGCCGCCTGGTGTGGGGATCTTGATATCGCCATGGTGGCAGAGAAAGCAGTGTTTATAAATCGTGGCTGCCCGAGGAAATGGAACAAGGTATGGGGGGCCTGGAATAAGTACAGGGGATACATCTGTGAACCCCCCGACATAAGAGTAGAGGAGGACTTGGACACGAAAACGGAGGGGAGCTGGAAATGTAATGTGAAGACTGTTTTCATTTTATCGAGAGGTTTATGATTCTATAACACCAAGTGCCATAATTTTCAACAATGCAAAGGTAATGTTTATAAGTATTTGGTTAAAGTATCAGAATTGTCTATGCCTTGAATATGAAAATAATAAAAAAAGGTTTAAAAAAAAAAAGAAATTGCGACCTATGACAGTCATGACATGGTCAAAATCCTGCCAACAAATAGATAATGGCCAATTTTAAGCCTGACCTGCAAGAGAAGTCCTGTCCTTGGTATTTTCAGTAAAGACATACAGTTAATTTGGTGTACATGCACCTTGCTCCTAACTTTAAAAGGCGATGCCTAGAAAACTGTAACCTTCATTATGATCTTAAGTACTACTTCAGTCTAGAGACCTACACATAGATCTGAAAATAAACCTCCTGCAAGAGACTGAGGGGGTGGGACAGAGGCAAGAATGTGTGTGTATGGCTCAGTGTGTTTGTGTGTGTGCTGCCACTGCTTCAGTGGGATCACAGAAAACAGCACTGGGTGAAAGATATCGAACTTGGGCTTCTTCACTTCCCAGATGAATGCCATGATTTCCAGAAAGTACAATAAGGGATGGTCCCAATAAACAATACTATAAACAAGGAATTATGATAAACAAGTACTCACAATACGTAAAAAACAATACATACAATCAATAACTGAGCAGTGTTATTTAATCACACCCTCATATTTACAAATATATATAGAACACATTTAGGTTATATTGACATTGTGCCCGGAAGACGAGAAAGGTGGATTGGGGAAAGTGGGTGATTTTTGTGAGGATGGAGTGTCATAGACAGGTAAGAGAATTGGTGCAATCAACCGATTCACATTAGGCGTCCAATTGGGCTTATTATTTCGCCACTATTACACACAAGTTTGCACAGTTGTTACTAGCTAAGCCACACAGTGGAACACAGTAAGAAATATCCATTGTTTGTAGGCTGGTTTTAAACAGAAGTGCCGACGTTGCGACCCCAGAAAAACGTAGGTTATTGTCCAGCTTACAGAGGGGTCTTCCACAGGACTGTGAAGGGGGAAAGGGCACCATATAAAGCCCTACACGGAGGGCTGAAGCATGAAAAAATCGGGCACGTGGGCTCCGAAGAAGAGAGGGCGCGGCAACTGCACATTCCCCAGATGTAATCCGGTATGTCCCAACAAGGTTATATAAATCAGATCAGCCGTATATGTAATGATTTCCAGAAAGGCGTTTTCAAGCCTTATAACATATCCTTTCCGAGATGGTGGTAAGCTGATATGATGCTATCAGAAGCTCTCTATCCAAGATGAAGTAAACTCATTCTCTTGTGATGTCAGTTCTTGTTAGATCATACTTCAGGCAAGAGTTCTATCACAATGGATTTGTTTCCTCTTCCATTTTTGTCCCCACTTTTAACTCTTTGTAGTTGCAACCTCTAACTGATCCTTCTCCTAATATTTAGTCTGGCTCGTTCATCTTCCCTCTCCCAAAAGGAGGAGTTTTGGTGTTTGCCATTTTTATTAAGATTCATAAGATCACCAAGGAGTGTTTTCCTCTTTGAATGTTTTTACTTGCATTTGGGACCCTCTAAAGGAGATACGTGACACCGTTCCCATATCCTGTACGGGAGGCATAGCAGTTACTGGACAGAGTCGTCTTTTCTTTGGGTTATCTAAAAGGGGACACAACAGACCATTTAAGTGTTCAGTCCTTGACAGTTTAAAAAAAAAAGATTTTAAAAAAGCATTCTAAAAAATTAATTTAAATCCATGTGTATTTAATCTAATGTTATTAGTATATAATAATACTACAAGTTATAGGATTTTTGTTAGAATAGTTGTTTTTAATTTGCCCATGAAATGTTTAATTTTCCAAAAATGTTTTGTGTTTGTTTCAAGAGCTGTACGCGATGGCAGTCTTCGAATCCTAGTCAACTTTACTCTGAGGTAGGGGCGTTTCCTTTCTGCACCCACTATATCAACTGGTGGATTAACAAAAGCAGCAGTCAACTGTCCTTATAAAAGAAAACACCACTGAGGAGGTAAAAATCTATGGCAAAAACTTCTGATGAACAAGCAGGAATGGAGAACAAACACTGAAATATTGAATATCGAGGAATCCTAGAAGGCTAGGAAAGCATAAGAATAATCATACACAGGACTAGCAACCCAGGAGAAGCAGCTAAAGCATTGCGATGCACAGGTCCTATCACTGACCACCCTTAAATAGTAAAATGTGAACTGGAAGTAGAGGAGGGAAACGGGAACTGAAAACCCACCATCCAAGCCTAAATTAACACTGGAGGTACAATGCGAGGCTCCATCTTGAGTTGGGTTCATTATACAAACCCAGGATGGCGCACATGCATGTTGAACTCTGTCATGGAAAGACCATGTTGCTTCCCTCATGGTGGCGCAGGAAAGTGACTCCCCTAGTCAGCCGCCACGACCCCAACTGACCAGGAGCCTACAGCAGATAAGTACTGGGTTTACCCTGGGACTCTGGGCCAAAGCACCACATGACAGTTTGGAGTTGGGAGATTAAATCTAATACCCCACCCCCAATTTATGAGCCTACCCCAAGTTTTGTGGGATTGGAGTTAGAATAGTAACTTTGACCTCACCAAACATATACACATTCTCCAGTGTTCTATTCTTTCAGAGCTACCGGTAGCCAGGGAGAACATGAAAAAGAAGGGACAACCACTTACCACACAGGAGGCTTCATACTGTTTCCCCAGCTTTGGTCTCAGAAATGCACTAATAGAAAAAAAAACATAACAGTGTTTTATCAAATCAGTACTTAGTATACAGAAGCAATACAAAAAGCTAACAACCACATTGCTATACTTTGCGTGCAAGTGTCTCTTTCAGAACTCCTTCCACATTTGGTACAAGTGAAGTTTACAGACGACATCGACTGAATGCTGAACTGTAGTTCAGCACGATGACTACTTTCCACTCATTAGAACTGAGAAAGAAAACCTGATTCACATTTTCGTCTATGAAGTATTGTGACTTATTGTTCTACATATCATAAGTAATTGCTTGGAAAGTCATATCTGATCAAACTTTCACAATGATGGGAAGGTGCTTTTGTTTGGCATAATAAAGTTTGATAAGGCAGATCACTTCCCATTCTACAAAAATACACAATAAACGAGTCAAGCAAAAAAATTCTGAGATAACTCAAATTATGTGCAAACATCTTGAGGACATTGGGCAAAAGAGCAGGAGAACTTAATTAGAACACATTTATAAGAATTACAATGGGAGACATGAGATGTTGAGATATTCAGCTTGAAGCAATTAATAAAGGAAAAACTACTGAACAGCCAAACAACTTCATTCGCTCACGCCCCATCAACTAGAGACTCAGATATTTCTGAAAAAACACTAAACAGAAACCATGCATAAGTCTCAGAAATGTCTCAGAAAAAAATATACCACTGAAACAGCAGTGTAAATCAATTGAAAAAAGGTAGGAACAATTCAAACTTCAAAATAAGCTTGAGCCAAAATTAGAAATCTAATTCACAACCAACTCAGGACAACAAGCTACCAGAGTATGCTTCAGGAGAGCAATCAGACAAAATATTATCTGTAGCCTGATAAACATAAAAGACAGACTTAACAAATCTATAATACAACAAAAACACAAAGCCAAACCTATTTAAAAAACATAAACACAAGAAATACTCAGCCACTGTGGTAAAAAAAACATCCTATATAAGAACCCCAAACAATGAAAATAAAACCCCTGTACCCACCAACACCATGGGAGATAACCCAAAATCCAGCCTCTATGCCAGTGACCAAAACATACAAAGTATTAAACAAAAACTACAGTGACACTCATGAATCAGAGGGAAGTGGAAGGTACAGCAATTAGACAACACTAGAATTACACGAGGACTGGTTTTTAAATTAGAGCAATGCCATAGGCTTGTGTCGAACCATAGCCCACAGAGGATGGGAAGGAGAACTAGATAACACCCAAACTAACACACGCTCAACCATTCCAGCTCCACAGTGGAAATAAATCCACACAATGAAATCAAATTACCACCTGCTCAGAACAGAAAAATGCATGCATTACCCACAACATTATCAGGGAACAGGAATGTCTAATTACATACTTTGTAGAAGCATGGCTCAGAGACAATTAATGTTTTAAGGCAGAGTCGCAATAATAGGATCACACACTAATACAGAAAACCAAAGCCAGGAGGAGGTGAGGTGACAATATTCACCATATGCAGTGCACCGATAGCAAGTAAACATCATACAAATTGTTCAAATGTGTAGTGTACGCAAACGCACCCTTTGTTGTGATTGTTGTCACAACAAGAGATGCTTACTACAAGTCTTTTAAGGACAGACACTCAAACTGACACTAGATTGACAAACACTTTCACAGAACCTTCTGGTGATTGTGGAATACAATCCATGGGTTAAAAAATCAGAAAATAAGCAATGGGGTGAGACTGTGGACAAGATGGAGGTCCTGAGCAATCCCCCATCTGATGAATGGCCCACCATACAGTTTGTGATACCCTTGACCTTATTTTTCAGATAAGATTAAAACAGCAAATTTTGCAATTATAAGAGCTATGGTCGGAGAACCCATTACATTCTGTCTCTTTAGTTTGTGATACGTCCACCAAAATTGAGCAGACTATTCAATATAGTAGATGAAACTCACTTCCTAATCATATGCAATGTTGTCCAAAGAAAACTACAACATAAAACGCATCTGAGGCTTGCCAGAAACTTGTTATTGAACAAAGTCTTGACATTAGGCAAAAATGTCCCAAGTAAAAAGAAAAGACCAACTGGGAGTCTCAAGGGGTTTAACAAATGACCCAAAGAGGAGCCTGCTTACATGAAGAAGAAAAGAAAAACGAAAGAAGTAAGACAATGTCAAATATAAAGCAGAGAATACAAAGGAGAAGGAGGACAAAAGTTGTGTTCTTTGTGGTATTAAAGAGCCAACACTTAATTGAATCCTTCATTTTGAATCTGAAATAACAACAACAATTTTTAATTAAAGAATAAAAGAAATAACCCTAATAAGTGCACAAGGACTCCAATGAATCCAACAACACTTTAATCTTTCTTCTGTGTCATCAAATAACTGGAATAGCAGAGGTAACCCAACCAAAAGATATTAACAAAACCTTTACTTACCAGTGGAAATCTCTGCTTCGTGGTTCTTTTAAATACTCAACACAACATTGCAATGCTTCGATAACTTTTGGGATAGTGCCCATTCACTAGAAGGACGCTTTAATCACCCAACTCCTAATTTATAATCGCACATCACAACAAAGTCCTCCTAAAGGAAGAAATGGGATGACTGCAACAACATGTATGACAATGCAAATTAGTCAACAATCATCAACAAGGATTCAGATCCATGAGAGGGATGGGAACCAAATGAGACAAGATAATGCACGACCATTTTAACGCCCCAGATGAGGATCATCATGCAGCACTAATCCTACTACTCCTATCAATGGGAAATGATACAGTGGCCCCTACACCGTCCTAAAATATCCAAAATAGAAGAGTGTGCTGTCCTCACAAAAAACAGTCTCAGACTGGCCTGGATCCAGTCATTACTCCACAGACAGAATCATAAAACGAGTAAGGATCCACTGAACCTACAACTCAGAAAGTTTAATTTGGTGTTGCCTACGAGTTCATCCTTTTCATCATTATTCATTGATATGTAAAAGTGCTCATTGGCTCAATTAATGAAAATCACCAACAAATCCATATGGCAGTGGATAAAATTAGATTCGCCTATGCCTGGAATATGAAAACAGAAGCCAAAACAGCCACAAGGAAAGCCTAAACCCCATCTTTCATCAAAGAGTAGTAAACTTTAAATACCTTTATGACATCAAAACTGACTTCTCCTTTTGGGTGGCAGACAGAGGGCCAATCCTAGAACCAAAGTTGTAAGTTTTAAGAGTAATAATAACCATGTGCTTTGCAAATGTTCTCACTCACTCAAGTGCTCCAGCACCCTCTTCCTTAGATGAAACGTGCAGTGATGGATTGCTTCGTAACCTCTTTTCATCTTAGAAAGAAGGATTGGAAGAGGGACATTTTGTTTTTGTGTGCAAGGTGCAAGGGGGATATAGCAAAGAAGTGGGTATTAAATTAGTTCTTGTTATGTTACCCACATTAAAACTCTATCAAACTGAAGAGGTATCAACATGTTAGTATGGGCTGAATAAGGTGGCAAATACTGTGACCACAGGTCTTAGTCCCATAAAGATATTCAGTAGCTGATTGTTCAGACTTGTTCTCATATTGAGTCACAACACCTTGTGCATATCACTATATCATTCTACCTTTTAAAGCACATACTGCATGTGCCTCCTCGTGAACTCTCTACTTCTCTCATTTTAACCATCTGAATATGTAATTGTGCCCTAAGGGGTGACCTTCGCTTTTCAGTTCAGACCCTGCATTTTTTAATTTCTTGCTGAATTTGCTTTGAAATTTACTAAGGGCCCTGTTGAATTTCGACGGACCTCATAAAATGTAGCCTTTTCACCTGTGATGAAGTGTACAGTATGTGTTTGTATATAGAGAAGTACAAGAAACACCTATGTTTTGCCTCCTGTTTCAATTAAAACCCACTGAAAAGAAATCCACCTTGCTGTATAATTGAATCTGATTTGCTAGTAAGGAAAAGTTAAAAGAATGAAGCATATTGTGCAAAGTATTTCAAAAGTAATGAACCAATCTCCTTAATATAATCAGAGAACATATAGGTTAAAGTTTGGGCATCTTCAAAGTTGATTTAATCAATGCTTTTTAAATTGTGTCTGATATGAGAAAACAATGTTTGGTGAAAAAAGCATATTTGCCCAGTTCAACACTTGTCTCTCCTTCAGTTGATCATTATCTAGCAGTTCAATAATTAACTTGATATGTTGCCACTGAACTGGCGGCTGCAAAGGGAAGAGACGTGTTTCTGTAGGCTCAACACGTGCAAAATTAGAAAAAAAGATGATAAGAGCAGATAATGGTCAAACCTGTGAATAATTAAAGTGAATCAAGTATTTCAACTTGACCGTTGCGCACTGTATCCTTTTGCTTTTGCTATAAGATTTTCCAATGAACAACTCACATTTCAACAAAAATCAACTCAAAATTGTTGACAAACATTCCTAAAGTAAGACTCTGTTCCACTCCAAACCTTGCGTGGTAGTCACTTCACTTGTATTCTATTTAATACAATATATGCTGAACACGAAATCTCTTTTGATCATTCTCTTAAGGCGAACAATACATAATGTCCATCAAATCTACTTCTTATTTTTGCAATTCTATTTAACTCGCCCAATGCATTTCGGGCCCTCTTGGCCCTTCTTCAGGGGATGGATATCTGCAAATTATACAAACAATACACTTTTAATCATCCGTTACAAATAATGCACAGGGAAAACATACAAGCATCTTAACGTAATCGATTTGATATTTAAAAAATGCGTCACTTTGTTTATATTAGCCTATACAATTATTATTGTAACCGTCTACTCAGTCTGCAAAAATTATGTGAGTAGGAGAAGAGCCAGTATACAGAAAATAGAAAAGAACCCAGAACGTGGACATTTTAAAAGAAAGATATTTGGCAAAGGGATACCCAGAATCTGTTTTGAATCAAGCAATTTGTAAGATGACAGCGACATCTCGTGATGTACTATTAGAAATTCAACCAAAAAAAACACTCAATAGGCAAGTGTTTGTTTCAACATTTTCTATGAGTTCTGGTCAATTTAAAAGAATTATCAACAGACGATGGGAGATAATCGAACATGAGAGTGATTTCAAAGATCTATTCATGAACAAACCTATCTTTGCTTACAGAAGATCCATGAACATGAAGCAACTACTCAAATTTCAGCCAACATCACCTGAAGAAGAATTCAAAGGAATGCGGAGATGTCAGAATTGTGTACATTGTAATAATGTGATCAGTGGAAACATCATACAACATCCTCACACTGGGGAAATCATTAAAGTTAGGCACAATTCAGACTGTAATTCAACCAATGTGATTTATGGCATTAAATGTCCGTGTGGATCATTGTATATAGGTGAAACAGAAAGGAAAATCAAAACAAGAATATCAGAACATAAAAGTACTATTCGCAACAAAAATATTAAAAGCAGTTTATCAGCCCATTGGATTAAATTTCGCCATAATATTTCCCAATTGAAATTTTTGGTAATTGAAAAGGTCGAACACACACCAGGTAAAAATTTAACGAAAACCTTACTTCAAAGAGAAATGTTTTGGATAAGGAAACTGGAAACCCAGGATCCCAAAGGGATTAACGACAAAGTGGAGTTAGGGTGCTTTTTGTAATGCACCTGTTGTCTAAGCCAAGAGGCATATATTCCAAGAACTGATTGAAGTCGAATAACATAGATGGTCACTTGTTTTATATTGTAACATGGTATTAAGTGTAATCAGCATGAATATAGATGTTCTTATCTTGCAGCTCATTTATCAATGCAATACCATGTTTTTTCTTTTCTTCATCTTTTTTATTCCACCTGCACTATTATTTTCTCTCATTACCACTTTTTAAGCACATTTTTGATCGGTTCTGTGGGTGTCTAACACCGAGGGGTTCGTTTTCATATTATCACAAAATGGAGGCAAAGTAATAGGTTTAGATTACCTAGAGAAATATCTTCAGCGTTTATATATCTGTATGGGGTTTATACATAGTCATTTAGACCTTCACGTAAGGAGGCACGCAGTGAAGTTTTTTGGTATAAGCTCCATGTTTGTATGGGATAGATCACCTATTCAAGATGGTGCATTTTCGAAAACACATCACGCTCTGAGGAGTCCGTTTTGGCTTTCATGCACGCGAAGAAATCGACGTGCAAGAGATAGAAATAGCCAGAACGTAAGGTTTTCCTGGCGCGTCTTCAACAGATAACATTTTTGTATCGAGTCGGGTGAAAGCGGAAAAAGAGTTTAAGTTGGAGCGGACACACACCAAGGTAAGTTATAGACACGCTGCCGTGATTAATTTTTACCATATAGGGTTTATGAAGAGATGGTTGAGACGTATCTATATATATTTTTTTAGGAGGTTAAACCGAAGCAACAAGGCGAGGCTTTATTAGTCTATCGGAGGTCAACAAGAGGCTTGGTGAGAAAGGTTTTGTTGTTCATGGATGGTCTCTCTTCTTTATTATTACTTTGGGTGTCATATGGGCACTTTTGAAGTGCTACGGGTTAGCGTGGTTTTTAGCTTGAATATTTTGAATTTACTGTTTCAAAGCACAACAGTGGTGTTCTGTGTTCTTTTCTATTTTCTGTATACTGGCTCTTCTCCTACTCACATCATTTTTGCAGACTGAGTAGACGGTTACAATAATAATTGTATAGGCTAATATAAACAAAGTGACGCATTTTTTAAAATATAAAATCGATTACGTTAAGATGATTGTATGTTTGTAACGGATGATTAAAAGTGTATTGTTTGTATAATTTGCAGATATCCAGCCCCTGAAGAAGGGCCAAGAGTGCCCGAAATGCATTGGGCGAGTTAAATAGAATTGCAAAAATAAGAAGTGGATTTGATGGACATTATGTATTGTTCGCCTTAAGAGAATGATCAAAAGAGATTTCGTGTTCAGCATATATTGTATTAAAAAGAATACAAGTGAAGTGACTACCACGCAAGGTTTGGAGTGGAACAGAGTCTTACTCTAGGAATGTTTGTCAACAATTTTGAGTTGATTTTTGTTGAAATGTGAGTTGTTCATTGGAAAATCTTATAGCAAAAGCAAAAGGATACAGTGCGCAACGGTCAAGTTGAAATACTTGATTCACTTTAATTTGATTCATAACCTGTGTAGACAGCAGGCTAACCATTGCAGCACGCCGTGTTTTAAGCAAATCTAAGAGTTCATCGAAATTAGAGAACCAAAGGAGTGCTCCTCTTCATCAAACTATTTCACAAACCTGAGAATAGCCTTTGTGTAAGCCAATGATTTCTTTTGGTGTCCTGAGACAGGTTAAGCTGTGAAGGCAAGAGCAGTTTCTAGAAAATATGATGCCATAGAGAATGGTTTGATTGTACACCCCCCCCCCCCCAGCTTCATGTACAATTACCTCACCCACCTCTCCATCATAAAACTCCATCAATCTGAGTTTCCTTTTCTTGGAGGACAATGCTCTTTCCCTTGCTGGAAAAAGGGGAAAATCATGTTCTGTTTCTGCAATATTTTTAGGTAGCTTCCAGTAATTTAGAGATTATTTAATACAATTACCAGAGTATAGGGAAGGAAGTTACTCTTCTTGCCTTGTTTTATTCCTCTTTTGACTGTGGGAATTGATAGGTTTAAGTGTATCCCTGAAATGATAAAAACCATCCAAACTAGTATTGAAAGGTGTCTGGACCTATCCATAGCACCCTCAACACTGGTCCACTCATTTACTGATCTCTTGATGCACATAAAGGTGGCCTTTACCCGTAAAAGTAATAAAAAGAGTCCTACCAAAAAGGGATGGTTCAACTCCACCTGTAGCAAAGCCAAGATAGCCCTTACCATTGCTCTTAAAACTCGGCCACGTGATCAAACCCAGATCGTCCTACTGCGTACCCAGTTTAAATTTGCTAGAAGAAAAAGGGAGAGATCATTAAGGGAGGAAATCTGGGAAAGGCTCGCTCAAACCACTATGGCAGGAGATAGCAGACTGTTTTGGGGCATAACGAACTCACTGTACTCTATGACCCATAGGGACCCTTCGTTGGATACAAATGTTGGTGAGGAGGAGTGGATAGAACACTTTGATAACATCTTTCTCGCCTGCTGAGCCCCCTGCCCGTTCCCCATCTGTCCCTCTGAACAATAGAAAGGTATTCTTGTCATTCTCACTCACTGAGGTTAGGAGGGCCCTATCGTCATGCAGTACAGGAAGTGCTCCAGGTCCAGACGAGGTCCCAATAGACCTCTTCCAGGACAACTACGACCTTTGGATTCCTTTACTGACCAATGTTTTTAACAACATAGCAATAGTAGCCCCCCCTTCATGGAAGACAAGTATAATAGTTCCTATCTATAAACAAGCATTGGCATAGCCAATATGTCTTGCCTTTGGACCTTATAAGTGTTTAGCCATGCAACAGTTGCATAACTAAATACTTATAAGGTCCCAAAAGCCAGACCTATTGGCTATGCCAAGCGGCCGTGCGGCCGCGAATTTGATCTCGATCGGGATCAAACATCAAAGCGGCTGTGCGGCCGCGAAAGTGAAAGTAACCGCGAAACTCATGGGTCATCTGCTTTTAGCCAGGCTAGAAATTGGGCAGATGCTAAGAATATATTAATGCAAGCCCAGTATGGATTTCAATAGGGTAGGGGAACTGTAGATCAGTGCCTCAATCTCTCATTGATCATTGACAAATATACAAGGGTGGGAAGATCTATCTTGCCTTTATGGATCTTTCAGCAGCATTTGACTGCGTTTCCCACCCAAAGCTCTGGTATATTATGGAAGAGATGGGGATCGAACCTCCAATAATTGACTCTATCCAGCAACTGTACTCAAAGGCATCAGCATCGGTTAGATATGGAAAAAACTGAGAATGTTCCCGCCCTTTTAAGATCTTAAGGGGGGCAAGACAGGGCTGTGTACTCGCGCCGTTCTTATTTTTCATCTATATGAATGGGTGTAATCCCTCATCTCCCCGTGTCTCTCCAGCTCCCAATTTTGGCATATGCAGACGACGCAGTTCTTATCGCCAGAACAGGGATAGGGCCACCTATGCCGCCTTCATGGACTCTCTTGACATGAAGGTTAACCAGTCAAAATCTTTTGTAATTATTGCCGGGGGAGGGGGTACTCGAGGAAAACTATCACACCTCCACACAGAATCAAGGAAAATCGAGGCAGCGGAGCCCTTTCCCTATCTTGGTGTACTCTTCGACAAGAATGAAATGTGGTCTAGATTAATTGATGCAAGGACCATGGGAATGGAAAGGAGTTTGGGAGCATTAAAAGCATTTACCTCCAGGATGGGCATGAAAACTTTGGCCACTGTTAAGCAGATTTATCAAGCTAAACCGAAATCTGCGGCCACATATGAAGCGGGTGTGTGGGGTTTGGCACATCAGTGAACAACTCCAAATCATTGAAGGTAAGTTTTTTAAATCCTTGGTCTCCCTTCCCCAATCAACATCTAATTTTATACTCCATACTGAGCTGAGCTGAGCCTACCCCACATTACGGATTCAATTAGACTGGCTCCTTTGCGCCTGTGGTTCTCAATTTGGCGAAGGAAAACTCTCCCTTTAACCCAGAGTATAATAAAGGATTGCCTGAGCCTTGACAATTATAAGAGAATCAGATGGATTAATTATGTTGAGCGAGAATTGACGGAGTTGGGGATAAAATTATTGTTTACAGTCCCGATGTCTTGCAGGACAATCCCCAGGCAAAAAAGTCTGGTCGACACTTTTATGCTGAAAGCCCAGTATACTCGTAGGGAGGATAACCACAGGAAGCAGTCTATTTTGGTTTACCAACCACATTTACCTATTTTGGAAAGTGGATTCCCCTACTTAGAGGAGGTTACAATACCGCATCACAAATTTATATTACTCCGATTTCGGTTAAATCTGATCCCACTAATGTTGGGGTTTCCATCGAAAACGTATAACCATTCAGACCTGATTAATTGCCCTTGTGACAAGTCCCCTTCCCAAACAGATCTCCATATACTGTTCTTTTGTGGTCACTATTGTAAAGAAAGGAAAAAGTATATTGTACGAATTCTAAAGAGCCATAACTTTGTCCAATGCAGGGTTGCACTATTCTTTTTTAAATCATTACCAGAACATCGAGTGTGCTTCTCCCTAGCCTCATTTCTACCTTGTAGAAAAAGACGGAAGATCTTGGGAATATAAAACTTTTCAGGAAAATTCAGTTAACTATATTTACTCTGCATTTTAACTTATATTTGACATGGCAGCTTTTAGCACTTATAAACTGTAATGTTGTAAGAATTTGAAACTCTTTTTTTTATAAGAATCCAGGTGAAATGGTCACCATATTTATTTATGAGAATTGCTTTTTCTTCTTTTAAATGTATTGCTGTTCCTGTACTTTTATGATCGTACTTAAGAATGATCGAATAAAGGTGAAATTGAAATTGAGATTGACTGTGGGAGTCAAAATCCTCTCCGAGCTGACATTTGTTTTCCACTTCCTCTTCTCTACTGTTACTCTGTGCCTGTTCTCTCTTTAGTCAAGGTATAGGCACTTCTCAAACTACTCTCAACCCCATCCCACCTACCAACAAATTTTTTCTTATTCTGATGCCGTGCTGTCTGTCCCACTTCTTTTACAGAGATATGCTTACCACATTCTCTTTTTGTAACATTTTGTGTCCTGTTCCCTATAAGGACTGATGCATTCAATTCTACTTTATTGACACTATGCTCTTTGCCAATTTGCTGGTGATAAGATAATTGTGTCTGTATCCCACTCTTCCTCACCTCTGCTTGCAAATCTAAGATGTGCTTTTTTGCCACTTCCAATTACTTATTCCAATCGTATCCTGTGCTTTCCTCAACACTCTTTCCAATTCAAAGGTAAGGAAACTCTTCAACTGTTGAGAATGAGTATTATTTATGTGGATTTCAAATTGCAAAACAGAAAAACATATTATTCACACTAATTGTCCTTTTATGCAACAGGCATATAGGTGTGCTCTCATAAATGAACCAAAGATTATTAGACAATATACATAAATGAAGAGGTTAAATGTGAAGCAAAATTACATTGCCACTGTGGTCATGACTAACTTAAAAGTAGTGAAACATTACCAGTAAAGTTTGGCAGAACAATACCTAATTTCATTTTGTTAAAAATAGCATTACAAATTTGAAAAGCATGTGACACATTTATAGAATCCTGACTGTACATTTGAAAATTGTATCAGATATTATTGTCATTAGATAATGTCATTAGATGATTAAAAACTCTGGGTTAATACAAAATATTTTATCATGCAATACAGCATTATTAAAAATGCCATGTGTGAGATCCTGCAATTGACACACTCAAAATGCTTTCACAAATTGGTAATCCACCCATCTTATAGTTTGCAGAAAAATGCTGATCCTTGCCATCAATATTAGCTTGCAGATAAAATTGTATCTTCCCAGGTAGAACTACAGAACAACATGCAACATCCTCTTAATTACATAGCAATCACTGTAACTGTTTTCAAAACCTTTTTGCCTAATCAAGTGATTCAAAAGAGAATGAGATTTCATAGTAAGTTCCCTTGTTTCTGTGGATGCTATCTGGAAAATACTTTTTCAACAGCCTATTAAAATTAAAACCTTCCATCATATCTGAGGACAACTCCAAACACATGATACACTTCTTTATCCCAGAGAAGGCTTCCTACAAGGCATACCAATAACATATTATGTATGCACATGTCCAAAATTGCAGTCGAGCCAAGCCAGGATCCTAACAATTCCCTTCATTAAGCCACCATTCGCTTACTACAGTCTCCTCCTGAGTACGGAAGCCCACAGTTTTGATTTTCTTGAGACTGATTCTCTGCAGCATATTCAGATCATTTCATTTATTGTCTTGGGAGACCTACAGGAGGAAATTCATGACAAGATCATCAGCATGCCTGATTAAACAAATTGGGGGTCCACTGATCATTGGGGGAAAAGATCTTACATTGGCCAAGGAAGAGGGAAGATCTGAAGTATGCAACCAATGTAAAAGGAGAGCAACACACCCTTGTTTCGGGCCATTTAGGACCTTAATCATTTTAGTGATTCCATTGTTTGAACTGATGACAACCCTGAGTCACTTATCAGAATCAAAGCACTTATAATGTGCAGCAAGCCAATTGGAATTCCCAAGGTACTCAGTTTTGATCATAACATAGATTGATCCAATCAAATGCTTTGAAGAAGTTGATGAAAGTTGTACATGCTGTCGGTCTTATCATAATTACGTATTTACCCAAAACAGCAGGGCATTATCTGTGATAAAATATTGTTGCCTGATATCACTATTCTGGAGAGGAATCAAAGCAGTTGTTCTACCAAATTCTTAATTAGATTTTTTGCAAAAGGTTTGGTAGATGCATTTAAAAGAGCAATGGGTAGATAATTCAGTGTTTCTAGACTACAGCCTTTTATAGTAGATCAGTTCAGTTCAAATCTACATTTATCTAGACAATATGGTCTAATAAACTACATAATAAATATTTAAAAAATGAACCTGATAAAAAATGTATAGAAAACGTTTTAAGAGCAGTTCAAAAATGTGCTAGACCAATTGTAACATGTGAAAAGTTTATATTATCAAAAAGATTAATTGCTGTGTGCAGTGTTAAATTTGTTATCACAAAAAAGCAATGCATCCCAGATGAAAATGTAATACTTCTGTTATTAAGGTAAGATCAGATAGGAGATAAGTATAAGGAAACATATTTTACTTTTCTAACAATGCTAATCTTGAGGCAACTGATGTTTCACCCTGCTCAATATTTTTTTTTAATGGGAATCCCTAAGGCTGATCTATTCAGAGTAGCTTTAGACTGAAATGGTTCCCATTAATCTATTTTACCAAATAAAATATGTTGCTCTCTTTGGGCCTGATTCACAAAGGTAAACTTAGGCCAAAAGTCTAAGTTTAGATCTGAAATCTAATTTTAGACCTTAAGTGTAACTTTACTACTACTAAAGTTAGACTTTTGGCCTAAGTTTAGAACAAAAGTCTAACTTGGACCAAAAGCTTAACTTTACTACTATTAAAGTTAGATCTTTGTCCAAAGTTTAGACCAAAGGTTTAACGTTAGTAGTAGTAATGGTAGACTTTTGGTCTAAGTTTAGACCAAAAGTTTAACGTTAGTAGTAGTAAAGTTAGACTTCTGGTCTAAACTTAGACAAAAAGTCTAACTTTACTAGTAGTAAAGTTAGACTTTAGTCTAAACTTAGACTTCAGGTCTAAACTTAGAATTTTGGTCTAAGTTTACCTTTGTGAATAAGGCCCTATGATTCTACATCTTACTAATTATATTTTTTACCAAATACCTTTTTCTTGATAGAAACGCCTTCTAGTATATACATGACATTTGTTTTGTATATTCACTAGTCATCAAAAAAACAATGTCAGTATACACACACCTATCATTTCAGATGAAGAAATACGTTTTAAATCACATCTTACTGCCTGAATCGTGTCTTAAGGCAAATGTATGATCTTTTCAAACTATGACTTTCTAGGGACTCACAAACCACTCTAGGTTCAGATCCGACCACTGCTAATGAAAAAATCCCTCAGTGGTTGAATTCCACACTTAATCAGGTCACACCAATTAAAAATCACACCAGGAGAGCAAAAGATAAATGTGCCCCTTGGTATTCCCCTAATTTTAGGAAATTAAACCAAAATGTTAAAAAGCAGAAAGATTCTGGAGGAGAGATTATGGGGAGACAAGTAAACAGATATATCAAAACACTATTAGGGAATATCATATGGACATTTTTTAAAGCTTTTTAAAGCACAAGCAGCCTTTTTCGAGCAAAAAATTAATAATGCTGCTAACTTCCCTGGGAAATGTTTTGCATAGTGAAATCCCTTTAGAGCCTGTTTCCACTGGTCCCCCACCAGATCCAGCTATATTCTGATGCAATGATATTGCAAGATTCTTTCAGAACAAAATAAATACAGGCTATTTATTGTACTTTTCCACAGTCCATAGAAACCGGTTCTGTCCATCAGAAGGAAAATGTGGGCCCATGCTGAAGGATTTTACTCTTCTGATGTTAAAAGGTTTTATATATATTTCTAGTAAATCTGGCTGACCTAAAGATGCAGCCCCCCGTGCTTATTAGCCATGCAGTTGACCAGATTTCTCCATGCCTCCTTGAAATGGAAAATCTTTCTCTAACCTCAGGCTTAGTCCCGGCAACTTGGAAATAGGCTATGGTAGAGCCTTATTAAAAATTGAGCTAGGACATTATTGTCCTATTTCCCTGCTTCCTGTGATGAGTAAAATCATAGAGAAACTTGTAAATTCAGGCAATCCTGATACCATGAAATTATGCAGCCCACAAAGGCTGGATTTAGTCCCTACCATGGCACAGCGACTGCCCTTTTGACAGTTGCTGGTAGTAGAAGAAGCCAAAAGGTTGCCAGAGTGGGGTGGGTCAGCGGTTGTTATCCTCCTTAATCTTAGCTCTGCATTTGATACAGTAAATCATGATATTCTTTTAGAAAGATTGCAGAGCATAAGAATCTCAGGCATAGCTCTCTCCTGGTTTGAGTCTACAGATAGGTCTTTCAAGGTTTTTGATGGAGTATATACATCAGACACCCTCCGCCTAAACTGTTTGGGTACCCCATGGCTCTTCTTTAACCCTCACCCTTTTTAACATACACCTGAGGCCATTGGTAGATATAGTCTTGCAGTCTGGGATGTCTACTGTTTCCTATGCAGATGATACGCAATTAGTCTTCTCCCACATTCCCACCCAAAACTTCCTCTCTTCTCCGCTAGGTCCCTGCCTTGAGAAAGTTGCTAGCTGGATGATTAGTTCTTGCCTCAAGCTAAATGGAGACAAAATGGAGATAATGATTCTCGGTAATATCATCAATGCCCCCTTAAGTTTGGGGTGTCCAAACTGTATGGGCCTACCTCCCACCACAAAAACAGCCATAAAGAGTTTAGGAATGTGGCTAGACAATTCCCTTAAACTGGACACCAAGCATCAAAGTTAGCAGCCATTTGCTATGGTATGCTTAGGATATTAAGAAAGATCATCCCCCTCCTTCCCTTCACCTCAAAGAGATTGGCTGTCCAGGCTCTGATTCACTCACGCCTGGATTATGGTAACTCTCTTTATCCTGGAAGAGCCAAAGGCTACATACAATAAGCAAGTTGCAGGTGGTACAGAATTCGGCTGCCTGGATTTTGTGCAAAATTCCAAAACATCAGTCCGCCCGAC
The DNA here is from genome assembly GCF_964204655.1 of Triturus cristatus. Classification (NCBI taxonomy): domain Eukaryota; kingdom Metazoa; phylum Chordata; class Amphibia; order Caudata; family Salamandridae; genus Triturus; species Triturus cristatus. The sequence goes on from NC_140584.1 coordinate 655,354,238, forward strand.
CTACCTTGAGCACCCTTCATTGGCTCCCGGTGGCCAAGAGAATCAAATGTAATTCACACTGCAGCATTCATAGGGCACACCACAGCAAAGGGCCTTTGGTCACCCATCCCTTAGTACTACCCTACCTCCCCGGCAGAATTCTGTGCTCTTCCAATGCATATTTGGTCACAGTGTCTTTAATTCGAAGGGCAAAATATGGAGGCTTTTAATGCCAGTAAACTCTGGAACAGCCTTCCCAACTCATTGCGAACAGAATGTAAGGAACTCCCCATTCGTAAATCATTAAAGGCCTGGTTTCTCCAGAACAGCTCACTCTGTATCTGTCCTGTGCCGCACTATCAGCAACTGGATGTCTCTGGTGACTGTGGTTCAAAACACAATATTTCTGATCCATAAAAAGCCAATGGTGATATCTTATCTTTATAGACAGTTGCAGCAGAGTAAAACAAAATCCAACGTATTCGAGGTTAAATTTAACTAACACGACCGATGTTTACATGGTTCTGACACTGAAAGAATCAAAATGTACTTTCCACTTTAAAACCCTTGTAAATAACAACTCTAAATTCTTATATGGATTCACTTCAATTTTTTTGTCACTAGGTGCCATATAATGTATTTTATTTTTTTAAATGAAGACCAATATTTTTGGTTAATTGTCATCTATAGTAAAAACAAAATCACTTTACAGTAGGTATGAAGGACGTAATTTTTCCTTTACAGTGCCAGTGCATTATAATTTAATAATATCAGGCCATCCACGTACAATAAGAATGGGATGAGCACTCCCTTCATCGATGACATGACTTTGAACTCTCCTATCCAGACCACGATGTTTAAATGCCTCTATCCAGCCCACAAACTGATGAGCTGTGCCCTTGCTATGCGGGTAAACAAAATTGGGATATTTTCTTCGCTTCCTGCAGACTCTTATGTATACGATCAGCAACCCTACTTAGTCTTTGATGGTCTAATTTGCTAGACATATCTTCATGCTTGGTCAGGAAGACCCTGCTAAAACATTCATTTGGGGTCAAAAAGTCGAGTGTCATGTGTTAACCACTTATTCATTAATGAAAGAACGTATTTTAACCTAAACCTTGATTTAATTGAATTTGTTGTTTCTCCATATCTACGTTTTTTCCTGTTGGTTGCGACAAGTTTGTGTTATACACTGTTAGACCTGACAGCCTTAGGATGGTCTTTCCCCCAAACGTTTTGCCTGCATACCTCCAATTTTGCTGAGTTCTTTTTCTTGGCCTTAGGACTCTGAGTACTTTACCACTGCCAATTAGTGCTAAAGTGCATGTGCTTCTCCCCTACAACATGGTTTGATCCACTTAACAAAAAATTGCTTATTTAATTTACCTGTAAGTCCCTAGTAGAGTGCACTCCATGCACTCAGGGCCTGTAAATTAAATGCTACTAGTCGGCAAGCAGCACTGATTGTGCCACCCACACAAGTAGAACCTTAAACATGTCTCAGGCCTGCCACTGCAGAGCCTGTGTGTGCAGTTTACACTTCCATGTAGACCTTGCATTTAAAACCCATTGCCAAGCCTTAAACTCCTCCTTTATTAAATATAAGTAACCCCTAAAGTATGCTCTTGGTAGCCCGTAGGCCAGGATGATGTTTAATTAAAAGGTAGGACAATTTACTTTTAAGTTTTACATGTCCTGGTAGTGAAAACATTTCATTACTGGGAGGTCTACTGCTCTCATAGGTTAACATTGGGAATTCCTTATTACACTTTATAACCTGTAATTCCTGATTGAGAAGGAGTATATCCATCATATTTCATATTACTGGAATGTTAATGATAAATCCTCTGTGCTGGTAAAATCGAATTTATCATTACCCTTTAAAAAATGCCACTTTTAGAAAGATGGCATTTGTTTGCCCTTAGCCCTGTGTGCCTGCAGCCTGTCTCCAATACACGTCTGGGGTGGATGACAGCTGGACTTTGTGCATTTCCTCTAGACAGCCAAACATGAAGGGAGCTTAGACATGAATGAGTGGCCATGGGCGATCCTGGACAGGATGGGAGGAAGAAGCTGACACTTACACCTGAATAGGCTGTGTCCTGTCCCCGACATAAAGGGCTATATAGCCCCTGTAGTGAGGCTGGAGCCAGCGCTAGGAGGGAGAACCTCTGTGCACTTCAAAGCCCGTTTTCGAACTCACCTCCACTTCAAAGGAACAACTAGGTATAAGTACTGAGTCTCCGACCCCACCAAATCAGACACTACAGGACCTGTTACAAACTCTATCAGGAGGAAGGACTGCTGTGCTGCTACAAGGACTGCCACTCTGTGGGACTGATGCTCTGGAAGGATTGCTTTTCTGAAAAACATGGCTCTAAGATGACGGGGGCTGAAGAGGACCCTGGAAAAAGCAAGAGTGTCTCGCCAACAGATGGCCAGGATAATAGGACTCCTCCAATTATCCATACAGGTGATATTACAGGTGATATTACCTGGACCCCTTTGTTACAGTGCATTGAGGAAGGAAGCAATGCACCCCAGACTGGGGCTGGCAAATGCGGAGGAAGTAACTATTACCCATGAAGCAAAAATAGCAATTCAGTAGTGGTAGACCACATGGTAGCACAGAATTGCAAGGCCATTTTCGGCCTGGCATCAGATCCTGTGATAGAATCGGATGCAAGCTATTTGGGCTGGGGAGCTCGTTGTGGCAATATTACCACAGGGAAACCTTGATCAGAACAAGAAGAGAAGCTGTATATAAACTGTCTAGAGCTCTTGCCTGGTTCATTCACAGTGAGGAGACTGGCAGTGAACAAGGTTTCCGGCTCTATACTCTCGAAGATGGACAATATATCGGCGGTTGATTCCTAAAAAGATAAGGAGGGACGAGGTCCATGGCCTTAGCGACCTGGCCAAGAAATTAAAATACCACTGTCTGCAACATAAGATATCAGTGATGGCGGAGTATCTACCGGAAAAATTGAACTGTATAGCAGAGTGTAATTCCAGGTATCTGCGGGACTCCAGTTCTTGGAAGTTGGATACTGTTCTGTTTCAGATGTTGCTGAACAAATGGGCCCATTTTAGGGATAAATCTCTTTGCCTCCTATCTGGATCATAAACTTCCATGCTTCTTCAGTTGGGGCTTGGATCCCCTGGCAGATACAACAGGAGCATTTTTGCAGGATTGGAGTCAAGACCCGGAGTATGCCTTTCCTCTGTTTTCAATGTTAACCAGACTGACAACGCAGGTCAGGAGGGAAAAGGTAGAAATAGTGTTAATGGCACCGCTTTAGAGATTAGAAACTTGGTTTCCACTTCTTCTGGAACTTTCTATGGATTTTCCAATTCCACATCCCCAGACTCGGAACCTACTGAAGGATGCTCACAGCAACTTATTTAAATGGGTACAAGAAAGGACCTTTAACCTGATGGCATGGAGGATAAAAGGGGACGTTGGGACGTCCCAGGATTATCATGACAAGCTTCCAACCTCATCAAGATGGTACCACCAAACATTATAGCTCATATTACCACAGATGGTCACGCTGGTGTCTGGGACAGAGTCTTAGGGCCTAAGGTGTTTGGGGTTAGGGGGTGGGCATAGTATGTACGCAGAACTGGCAGAAGTGGGCTTGACTTATGGGACAATCAACGCCTGATGATCGGCTATCTCAGCAGGTCATCTCCCTTTACATGAGATTTTGGCAGGAAAGTACCCATTAGTATGTAGGTTTCTGACGGGCTCAAGCTGTCGAGGCCACCAGCATCTAGACATATGGGACATAAACATTTTACTTAGATTACTGGAATTCTAGCAAGATACCAGTTCTTATCCAGGAAGCAATTAACAGATAAACTGATGATTTTGCTATGTCTCATTTTCCGTAAAAGGGTATCAATGTAAGAGCACTGGATATCACTTTAAGAATGTTTACCCCAGAGGGGGTATCCTTTACGGTTTTTAGAAACACCAAAACCCATTGGCGGGTGGTACAGTATGCAGTTTTCACCAATACCTCAAGTTGTGCATGGTAAGGTGTCTCAGAGCTTATGAGACCATGATGGAGAACTTAAGACCTTCAGGTAAGGCGCAACTACTCATTGCCCTGAGGAAACTATTTAAACAAATGTAATCTACCATTGCACATTTGGTACGGTGAGTCATTGAGGAATAAGGCATTGATGCCCATGTTTGGTGTGCAATCCACCGGAGAGACTATGACCTCTAAAGCCTTCTCTCTGGGTAGGATATCTTCAATGCGGGGATTGGATAATCAGATTCTACTTTTAATTAGTTTTACTTCAAATCAGTGATGGGGTGGCCTCATTGTTGCAAGTAAGCTTTAAACTTGCATAATCTTAGCCTCCAGTCTTGACATAGAATGTCTAGCTATCAAGAAGGAAAGTTTTAACTCCATTAATGACATGGAGGTGCAGATTATCCCACCCAGGTAAGTACAGAGCTACATATCCGCACCCAGAGGATTCACTGAGGATCACAATGTTTGGTAGAGTATAATCAATATTTCATCTTTAAATGGATTTTGTGATTAGGCATTGATGACATGTGCAATAAGGAAAAGTGGATCATGGAGGCTTACATTCTCTTATTTTTTCTTAGGTTAGGACTAAAACAGGAATTTTAAAGTTGGATTAAGTGGGGTTGATCATTTGCACAAAGAAAGAGGAAGTGTTTTTCCTTTGTGGATTGCTTTGAAGGACATGGAGCAACGTTATTGGCTGCTGGATGTTTCAGGTTTTTAAGACTCGTGGGACATGAAGTCTCTTTATGCTTGAAATACATGAAGTCATGTCAAGCGGTTGAGCCAGAACCTTGAAACAGAAATGCATAATCATTGCCTCTGTATCCTTAATAAAATTAAAACTTTCCTTCATGATAGCTAAGAAATTTTACATTCTATCATTTTGGTCAGCTGATTCTTCTATATTTTTCATATTTACAGGGATCTGATCCATTTGTTAAATAGCCCCTGTGAAGTATCTTTATTTTCAGTATCTTTATTAACTGTGGTTTTAAAATGTTTTGTATACTGTTGTTAAGAGGAGAGGCGGTCGAAACTTTTCTAAGTGAACAAATTACAAGAGATGCCCTTTGTGTGGTAGTGCTTCCTATGTGTTTGTTTATTCTCAATTATTACAAGAGATGCCCTTTGTGTGGTAGTGCTTCCTATGTGTTTGTTTATTCTCAATTATTACAAGAGATGCCCTTTGTGTGGTAGTGCTTCCTATGTGTTTGTTTATTCTCAATTATTCCGGACTGACACCAGACTTTCTGGATCTGAGGAGATGAGGAGATAATGAATGTTTATGAGAATGTACACTCTTACCAAAGAACGGTTCTTAAAAATAATAATTTAACTGTTGAGTTATTCTACTTCACTTGGCCACACTGTTCCCAGTGTTTTAATGCAGAACTATTGGACATACTGTTCCCAGAGTTTTAATGAGGCAGCTACAGATCTACTAAATTAAACAACAGGGTAAAACAGTTTAATGACATGTTGGTCTTGCGGTAAGCAAGTAACAACAAGGCAGCTTTGTAATGCTTTGAAATTGAACTATATTATTGAGATAACTCTTACTGTATCCAGTAGTTAGCAGGCTTAGAAAGAAAACGAGACAAATTTAATAAATTGTTAACTTCTATATTTCAGACTGCTTGTACAAGTTGAGCAAGTACATGCCCACAGTATATAAACGTGTACAAGATATACACCTCTGAGCACTTGGACTGAATACACATACGGTTGAAGGAGAAAACGTCTGTGAATATGCAAGCTCTCTCACTCTTTAAATTAATCATGGCAACAGACTTTGATGTTCCAAAAAAGAGGAAGAGAACATATTTCTCCGAAAGGGAATAGTGTCCAAAACATAGGGGTAAATAAGAGGCAACTGAATGTCAAAAAGCGTGGTTGCTGAGAACAGCATTTCCACTCACCTCTGAAGTGACTAAAGCCTCTTTTTCCAACAACCCTTCTCTCTTGCTAGGGACTGGACCCATTTGCGTCGAGGCAGGCCATCGCCTTCTCATGTCAAGCACAAGTTCAGAGTGTTGTGATCCACTGACACCAAGCGCACCCTGATGTATGCCTCTCAAACCTCTCAGTTACGAGGGGGGTGAGCATATTGGTGCAAGTATCTTTCGAGCTCGGGGTCAGGGACACACAGTCATGCTGAAGATGCTGTTAATGCTCAGGAAGAGCTTCACGTCAGAGAGAGGACAAATATTTATACATTTGTATATATGGAGAGCATCAAGCTACCATGCAGAGAAGCAGACACATCTGCAGCTTTCTTCAATGTTTAGATAGGACAGATACAAATCTTAGCCCCTGATCTGTCTGTATCAAGAACATCTTATTAGTGTAGCAATAAAAACTTCAAGGTGTTACAAGTCAACATTAATACACGAATAAATCATCAATAGGGAGCAATAAGCTATAATGTATTCATATGTACCATATAGAGATCACTAAAATATAGTTCCCTTACTTTTTGAAAATAGGGACGATTTCTTTAGTCGTTCTTTTTCAAGCATACAGGCAATGCAACCCCATAAAGCTCCCACATATTGTCAGTTTGAAGATTCATCAATCATGTAGCAACATTTAGCTGTATTCTTATCTCTGGAGAGTCTGCTACCTATACATGCATGTTTAGAGTAGGTAGAAAGTATATACTGCTTCATCATCACTTTGCATGATATAATAATTGCCTTAATAATTCAGTCCACAGCGTGGCAATCAACGAAACCGAACCTAGCAACTATATCATTATAGTAGACAAATTGCTGCTTGTGCCCAATAACATATCAGATATAGAACTATCAAGCACACAGTCAAGTTTAATTGAGATTTATATATAACATGTATGCAGTCCCTAAGGCATTTTTATAATGAAATAACTGGTACTTGTCAAACACATAGCTAGAAATAAAGGGTGATCATCGCTACTAGCAAAACATAACATATATTAATTCTTTACTTGATCAAGGTCCATATAAGAGGTAAACAAGTAATTGATTGGCTAATTTGACCCTCTGTTACATCTTGAGGGCCCCAGGTTTACGACCACTCAGGAGGATGACATTTAAAATAGTAGCCCATCAAGAACAGTCTGAATTACGGAATTATGGGACATTTGAGTCTACATTTCCCTTCCGTGCACATTTTACTAGAGGTACTGGTCTCCATGACTTGGCTCTGCCATTTAGCCACAAAATTAGTGACTGTATTAATTTCAGGATTTGTGCTTTTCTCCCATTTATTTTAATTTGTTTTTGCATTCTCAGGAGGTCTACCAACCAGGAAGCTAGTTGGAAAGTTCAGGAGCTGGCTTTACTTTATTTTCCCCATTTTTTAAACACTGTGCCTCATTCAGTGGGATATTTTTTACTCGGTATGGCCAGGCGTCCCTCCTATGGAGGGATATTTAACTGACGCTGCTGTGCATCCAAGGAGCGGGTACACTGGCAATGGACCAGTGGCATGCCAAAGGTAAGCCCATATGCTCTTGTTCACGCTTGGATTGCATCAAGTGCTATGGACCCGGCTAGTTTCACTCCAAACTTTTATGCAAGAACGCCTACTCTGCCAACTAACATCATAGCCTCAATTAGGGTAATCCCCATTTATGTAGTGTACTAAGATCTTACTCTTTAGAAAGTTTTGTTAAGCTGTTACTTAAGTACATTTGTTTCTATTAACTCCTCTTCCATGGCGAACAAGGCACTGTACTCCAGCATGTTCCACTAGAACACTAGACATTCTGTGAATTGTTTCATCCGAACGTACGCTCCATACCCAAACATCAGAGAGATTTGGGAATACATTTCCTCAAATAACTTGATCTCCTATTCATGACCAAGGTTTGGTTATGTCCCAACTCTAATCCTAACATAGTTTCAGTTACTCTATTTGTCTTGTGGATTGACCCAACTAAGTTGGGAGCAGTCTTTCAGTCAGTCAAAACATACTTTTATGTAGACCATGGTCTTTTAAACATTTGTACAATAAAACCATCTTGTATCAAATACATTATAAAAGCGTTACGATTAAAGTCCAACAGATTTTGTAATAAGTACATTACATTATATACATTAAAATACTAAATTCTTCACTAAAATATTAACAGATAATAAAAATTCATTTATCAATAATACAAATCACCTCAATGCACAAGCTACCCCCAGATACAGCATGTTAAAAGATAAATTAAATGCTTGCTCCCTTTTTCCAATTCCATATATTCGTAAAATGTACCTCAGTAGTCTCTTTCATTGGACTATAAACGCCAGACAATCAACCAAAACATGCACCAAATCCCCCCTTTAATTTAGACCACATTTACAAGTTCTCTCCTTGTTTGAAAGGGAATGTTGTGCTTGGGAAGATAAAACCTGGCTAACCCCACATCAGAATTTTAAAAGACACCTTCTTAAGCATACATTTGGTAAGCTTTCCAGATAAGGGAATGTTTTGTCCTTGAGTCACGCATTTAGCAAAGGGGATACGGACATTTTATTCCTTAAATATCTCAAGTCATCTTTCCTGGCCATCTGTTTTGTCACCATACAGAACTCGGCTTTACTAATGCTTGATAGGTATGACATATGACCTTGTATTTCTAATTTCTTACCTACTTCTTGAATTATTTTCGCTGGCATATCTTACCCAGTATAAATCACTATTTATAATTTCTGTTTTACACTGTGTGGGTATTTTGGGGCACTCATCACTATCCATCCTTACACAGAATTTTAGGTTCTCCGCCGATGCTTGATAGCTCCATTTGGTCAATCCAATTTCTGTCCTATTAGCCTGTACCATGGTGGAGGGTGGTAAAGAGAGTAATCTTGTTTAGCACCTGCTCTCTTCCAAATGCCAATTGTTTCCCCACTGATACTGAGCACCTCCACACCATTTTGGAATTGAGGCTGTACCATAGACAGATATGCAGCCAGGACTGGCCTCAAGGTCAGCCCTCTGTACTTTTTGTAACATTTCTTAAGTCCCCCTATAGAGGAAAGGGCCTTTGTCTAAAGTGATTCAAGGTGCTTCATAACAGGTTCTTCATGAAACACAGCCCCAAATATGTATAGCTGCTAACTCTTTTAATTTTTGCCCCATTTAAGTTCAGATGAACGTTGTCTCCTTAGTTCTGAAAAGTAACACTTTACTTTGTTACAGATTTATCGTCAATTTCTTCTTATCACACAAATTACCAAAAACATCTAGTTTTCTCTGCAGGCCAATTTCTGTCAGATCAAGGATCACTACATGATATAGGTAAAGGAGACAGCTTACATGCACGTCGTTCAATTTAAGGCTAAAGCTATTAGGAAAGCTCAGAAGTTTTGGTATGTCTGCCAAGAAAATGGAGAATAGAGAAGGTGCTAGTACACAACCTTGTCTGAGGCCATCCTTAATTTCTATTTTCCTTGACAGCAACCCATCGACATCTAATTCCACTTTGGCCCCTTTGTTTCTATGTAATTATTGATGAATTAAAAGCAAGCCATTTTGGATATGATAACCTTTTAAAACTTTCCATAACAATGCCCTATGAACAGTAACAAACACGGAGCGAAAATCGACAAAACAGCAATACAGCCCTCCAGGTTGTTCTATACATTTTTTACTATAGCCCATAAACTAAAGCAGTGGTCTGTCGGCGAGTGGCACCCATTAAACCCACCTTGCTCTGTGGGAATTATCCTGTTTGTTGCTTTCCACTCTTTTAATATCACCAGGAGAAATTTGGAGAACACTTTCCCGCTGACATCCAACAAATGTATTTGTCTGTAACTACCAGGAGAGCCGTTATCTCCTTTTTTTGTACAAACATTTGATCACCGCTACCTTCCAACTGTCTGGGGAGACCCCAGTTGACAGAATTGTTTAGACCAGAGGGTGAAACAGACTAGGCCGTCAACCTATATTAGTTTTTATTATTATTGCAGGCAAATTATCGGGATCAGCTGCTCTTGTGAGCGTTAGTGTCTCAATTGTCATCTTAATTGCTAGAAGGTCATTTTGCTGTCTAATTTCAATAAGATATTCCATCCCACAATCAGTCACCTGACTCTATCCCAACCGTTTTAAACATTCACCCATGAGCCATAAATAAACCGAATGAGTTCAAACATTTCCTGAACGTCAATCCTCCAGATCATAATCAGGGATGGAAACTGCTGCCCAGATGTCAATGTCTGGGTTTCTCATCACCATTCTCACTGTAAGACTCCATCAGCCCTCTGGTGCATGATGAAGCTTAGAGAAAAGAAACAGCAATGTAAGGTCCTTGAGTGTGAATAGAAACACTCATACTTAGCCCCTTAACAAAGTAGTACATAAAGAGGCCAACAAATACTACTAGTATGCCATAAAATATGTATGCTTTTCCTGTTATTCTGATCAGGAGGGCGGTTGTAGCAATACTCAAAGAAAACTTTTGACATCCTTTGAGGAATTTCTGAACCGCAAATTCCAGTAGCAATACCATTCGCCCTTCTCAAAAGCTGTGTACAGTTCTGCTAAGCATTCCAAGGACAAAATGACCTCACCCAATGTAAATTTGGGCCTCTGCCTTCCCTTGACTCCTTAGACCTCTTCCAATCCAACTCATCTGTCCTAAACGGAGCCTCTCTGACCAAATGTGCCCCAATACCTATTTAGCAGTCTATCAAGATCCTTTCCACCATTAACTAAGGTTCATCATGAGACCCTTACCCTCCGGGTGCACTTCTTTCTGTTTTTGAGTCTACAGGACCAGTTCTTACAACCTTATGTAACAAATCCTTCCTCTCTGCTTCACTTCATAAATCTTGGAAACAAGCAGTAGGCTTACCTCTCCATAAAAAAACTTCTGCTGATTAGCTGGACCCCATTAATTACCATCTTATTTCGGTCCTTCCTCTACTCTCAAAATCTGTTGAGAGCAAAGTAAATAAACAACTTACTATCTGCAATTGACCTCTTTACTTGACCCCTATCAACCCGTGCCTCAAATAGGACAGAATCCACCCTATTTGCAATTACTGATGCTACCTTATACCCAGATGGCTTTCCTGCCCTGATCCCACTATCAGAGAATATATGATCCTCTAATGAGGCATTGCCCAAGATCCATTCCTGATAAGAGGAATATGATCATATACCAATGGATTTAAAAAGAAAGAAAGAGCCCCCTTCTGCTTCATTTACTGACTGTTCATAATTAGAAGGTAACCTACATGTGATAGGTGAATTATTGGTAATATGTCTTTCCCCAAGTTTTCTTGGCTTTGTCTCACAAGGGTCAATATTAAAAGTAGCAGAACCTTTAAGAGAGTTTGGAAGTGCCAACAATATTTCACAGTATTTAAGCCATTTCAGTCAATTCTTCACATGAGACTATGGGGTTAGGGATATTAAGACCACATTCACTTGAAATTTCAAAATCTGTTTATTAAAGTTTTCAAACGATATAAGAAAAGAGAAATAGGTACAAACAAATAAAGGTCAGGACCATAACACAGATGACAGTGATCAATGTCAATGGGTGGAAAGTTATTAAAAAATAACCGACAAAAGATATTGACATATTGGCACATATGATAACAGTATTTAGCCCATTCATGTAGACTTGTACACATGGTACAAATCCAGAGCTCACCTACACCAAAAGTCGTCTCCATTAAACTTAGCAAAAGAAACTGTACAGCATTATAAACCATCACCATTAATGTCCGGGGCCATCATCACATATGGGGAGTGCAGATCAGTTTATTTTTCTTCCAGTATATATTCTCTGAAAGGACCCCAAATATCACATGGGTGTGATCTTGGCAGTTACCAGAATACATATACCTTATGTTGCTCATTACAAAAGACTTCATCAAACAGCCAGTCATCAATCTTTGGTACGAGACCTTTGAACCAAGTTTTAGCTACTTGCCGCCATGCTGGGGGAGCCTGAACCACCATTCTTGGGGTCACTCCCAGGTACCTTATTTGGACCCTGGTGCTGACCCAGCGGTCCGCTTTCTTTGAAAGCTCTCTGGGGTCAGTGAGCTTACTATCAACAAGGTGTTGGCACAGATCTGATAAGCAAAGACTGAACAAATGCTCTGAGGCAAACAAATTAAGCAGCCCCTGATAATCTTTTACCTCACTGCCCTTCACCCAACTATCCAGTGCCTTGTAAAAAGAATCCACACAATCCACAAGGTCTGTTTGGAAATCTACTTACCATCCCTGCATTTCTGCCTATAATTCTCTGGAGTCAGACAAAACTTTCTGATTAGGGCCTCATTCATGGGGGGGATACCTCATCCTGCCACTCCGTTCTCGGGCCAATAGAGTGTTCCCCCCCTCACTAAGGATTTGTCTCCAAAGACTAGCCCCCCAATCTGCCTCAGGGACCATATGCATGTGGAGTGCAATTTCATAGGCCTCAAACCATCTGTCTATGTCATCTCCCACCACAAAATCAGACACCAGACCCTTGGGTATATGGACCCTCCTGTCAGAGGAAATGGAAGAATTTCCGCCACCATCACTGCTGGACTCCACCTGTCTAACTTTGATGTCCAGCTCTCTCAGGTCAACTCCTAAACCAACATCATCTTCTTTTCCTCTATGGCTAATTTGTTCTTCTCCAAAGACTTTCTTTTCCTCTAAGGCCTTCTCCAATTTTAATTACCTCTCCTCCATCCTGCCCGCCAGCTCCTCTGGAGTCAGGCCTTTAGAGGACATGCTGCTCCCTGGTCCAGGAGGCACCACTGCTTCTTGCAAGGTATCAGCAGCTGGCCCAATGGTAGTCTCAGATTATTCACTGAATCATGCTCCTCAACCTTGTCATCCTCTAGCTCCTCATCATCGTCCTCCTCAGGGATCCCATGTGCTGCATCCATAGCTTCTATCCAGGCCCTCGGTGCCTTTTGCAGCTCTACTTTCCTGGTGAAGCCTTTGGGAGAAACCTCAAACTCCTTGTAAAAATCCTTAAGTTGCTGTACTGTGCACTTCTCTAACTTGGACAACTCAAAATCCATGCTTGCACGTGTAGGTGCAGTTATGAGCCTCCAATCACATACATGATTTAGAATAAAAAGCAAAAATGCCAATCAGGGAGAATACAAAATAAAATAATGGCAATTGAAGAGTGTAGGAAAGAAAATGCCAATGGAGATCAGAGACAACTGAATCGAATTAGTCTAGATGGTCTAGATGCACAAACACAAGTACTATCCTCATCGCTGATCACCAATGTTAGAAACTGAGGTTTCTGGTTGGCAGAGTATACAGCCTGTCTAAGCAGGAGCAACAATCCTAGTCAGGATAAGTCAGATACACAACCCAAATTAACCTGTGCTCACCCTCTAGCTGGAGACTCAACTTAAGAGGCAATATGTAAAATATATGTGCAGCACTTAAATTACAGTAACACAGTGAAAACTCCACAAAAAAATCCACACCGGTTTAAAAAAATAGGGAATATTTATCTGAGCAAAACAAGACCAAAACAACAAAAATCCAATAAGTAGAACTCAGGGCGGCTCCTCCGTTGGAACGGAGGAGTGTTGCCTCACTTAAATGCCCCTGAGACGAAAAACCAAATGATAACTCATTACCAATTTATGTTTTATCCCCCATTCCAAGCAAAGCTTCAGGACAGGGCGGCTCTGAGCTTAGTGACACCAGCAGGGAGATGTGTGTGCTGCCAAATGCACTGTTTAAAGAGCGCATTTTTTTGGGCGGGCTGTCTTGCGATGGCCAGCCACACATGCACACTTTAAGCATCTCTAACCCAGCTATCTTAAAACAGCTGAGTTAGAGCAAGTGCATACCTCCAGAGCACTGTAGAGCACCAAGTGAGGTCACTCCCTCCAATCAGGGCGCTGCTCTCATGCTGGTGAGAACAGTGCCCTGATTCGTCAAGGGACTTTCCAGGTGGCCGGGCTACAGTAGCAACGAGGACGTCTGGAGCAAGGAGGTCCTGTCGAGTAAGTGTTTTATTATAATTTGTTTATTTTATAAGCACACGTGTTCCCACACCCCCTTCCCGTAGATGCCAGACACCACTGGTAGAACTTGAGATATATATTTTTAAAGATTAAATGTGAAAACAGTGCTTAGAAGTCACTAGTGGTTAACAGGTTTCTTTAGGTCGTGAGGGACCGGTACAAATTTAAAGTTCAGGCCGACCGAGATGGAGGAAAGGCTGACTACAGAACCTGTGCAGGGCCCGCTGAGAATGTATGGAGCAAAGTGTCAATGTCGAGCACACGATGCATCAGAATTGTAATCGCAGTAGAGTCACTGCATCCGAGACAAGCCTCGCAGAAGACATTGAAGATTCAGCGCAGCGTCGCTGTCGAGCTTCGCAGCCAGTGTAGGAGAACCAGGGCTGCATAGGCGTTGAGCCTCACAGTTGTGTCCCGCATTGTCATCAATTTGCCACTGCGTCAATGAGTGATGCATCGATTTTCTCATGCAGTCGGGTCAATGTGCCAGTTTTTGCAGAAAACCAGCATCAGAGCCCACTTCTGAGGCCCTGGAATGGAGGGGGCACCTCAGGCAAGGGTAGGACTCACAGATGGCAGAGTTCAGCTGTACCAGCAGAGTTGTAAGAAGTCTCTTCTGTTCCTGAGACTTCAGAAAACAAGATGCAAGCCAGCAAGCCCTTGGAGAATCTTGGATTCAAGGATGTAGAGAGTATGTCCAGCCTCTCTCATGTTCAGGCAAGAAGCAGCAGGATAACACACCAGGGCAGGTTTCAAAGTGGCAGTCCCTTCTGTAGTACAGCAATCAGCAGGCAGCAGGCCAAGACAGCAATGAAGGTATCAAAGTGACAGTCCCTCCTACAGCACAGCAGCTCCTCTTCCAGGCAGAATGTCATTGGTTTCAGCAAAGTTCTGATTTAGTGGTGTCATGGGTCCAGTGCTTATACCCAAAAGTGCCTTTGAAGTGGGGGAGACATCAAAGAGGACTTTGAAGATTACAAGGTCCCTGCCTTTTCCGCCCTGGCTCCAGACACACTACAGGGGAGTATGCAGCTCTTTGTGTAGGGACAGGCACAGCCCAATTCAGGTGCACGTGCCAGCACCTCCGCCCAATCTCCCTCAGGGAGACCCATTAGTCTGATGATGGGCCATCAGGATGCAAATGTCACACCCTTTCTTTCTTGTGACTCTCTAGAGGGAATGCACAAAGCCCAGATGTCATCCAACCCAGATGTGTACTCAGAGACAGGCAGAGGCTCAGAATGGTTAAAGTAAAAAAAAATGCAAACTTTCTAAAAGTGCCATTTTCAGACTTAAAATTTAAAATCCGACTGCACCATGAATTGTGATTTTAAATTGTGAGTCCAGTTACACTAAGTGTAAAGGTTCTACTTGCTTCCAATTGGAATTTACACTTAAAAGATTTATAAGGCAATCCCAATCTTAATCTATGAGAGACATAGGCTTTGCAGTAGTGAAAAACATATTTAGCAGTGTTTCACTACCAGTACGTGTAAAACTCGAAAGTACATGTCCTACCTTTTAAATGCACTACACCTTGGGCATAGAGCTGCCTAGGGTCTATCTTAGGGGTAACTTATATGCAATAAAATGTAACATTTGGGCCTGGCAAGTAGGCTAACTCTCCAGATCAAAATGGCAGGTTAGAACTGCACATACAGGCTCTGCAGTGGCAGGCCTGAGCCATGTTTAAAGCCTACTGAAGTGGGTGGCACAATTGGTACGGCAGGCCGCGGACCAGAACGCGAATACGCCGCGCGGAAGAATACCAGAGACGGCATTCCCGCCGTGATCCTGATCTCATGCCTGAAAGTAAGTAGACTTCTACTAGGCAATGTTTTGTTAACAGAACTCGGCTGGCGCTTGAGTCTCTAAATAATAATAATTTTTTCCCCCATCATGGGCCATTACGCTGGTTTCGAAACGGGTTGCTTTACTCCATATAACCGGTATAACCAATTCACTAACCCTTTTCTTCATAATATCAACCATTGGGCCCCCAGAACCTTCTCATTACCATAGGAAACAGAATAGAGGAGACAAACAAGGAGAATAAGACTGTAATGATTGTAATAATGGTAATAAATAGCCAAAATCTAGAATTCACATTACCGGATGGTCCTCTGTACGAATTAATGCATACTGTACAAACAACTTCTTGTCCTGACCCCCTCTCAATATGATTAGCCTGTTGCAATTTTCGTTATTGTACACATATATATTGTTTCATGCAGAGGCTGGTATACCTGTATTTTACAAGTAACCTGTGAAAAGAATGACGAGATAATGAAGATATCATGACCTGTTTGAGATGTTATATATCGAAAGTAATTTGAAAGCACATCCCCAGGTAAAAACCTGCTCGCACTCTTTTGCCCTAACCATAGCTCTTGGGTATTGGACTCTATACTTCACCAACTTCAACTAACTTTTTCTAGCGCAGCATTTCTCTCCCTGCATAGGTTGCTTAGTCACTTCATACGTGACCTCCGATAAGAACTGAACTAACTTTGACACATGTTAAGCACTATTAAGTCCTAATACTGATTAAATCGATGAATAATAGTTATTAACACTAACCTGCTCACTATAATTTCGAAGCGACTAGTCATATCCAGACTTACCTATAGACACGGGTTTTGTTCAACATCACGCCTTTATTCTCTTCTTTCTAAATACAACTTCTATTCACAGGGAGTGGTCACACTAACTTCTCTTAGCTCACTTAATGACTTCTCCTAGGATTAATTCCTTTTTGTCCTTTCTTCCTTTGTCCTCGTACAGCCTTGAGAAAGCCCCGGCCTCAACTGAGCCTAGGGGGCGAAACACGTGTTGGCTGTCCATGTTCATTTGATTTTTCATGTTCATTCAAATCACGAATAAAAAGAACTCTCTGTTTCTACCAAAAGCCTGAATATGGTTCATTACAAGAGAGAGGGTAGTTGACTCACTACTACAAAGACTTATGAATTTTTAAGGCCATAGAGGTCCAGTGCCTTGAGTCTATTCCCTCGAGAATATATTTCATTTAAATTGAGCAATACTCTCCAGGACCTGGGATCCTAGGGCCTCAGAACTTTAAATCAGACCCACTAGTAGCATGTAATTTACATGCCCAGGGCACATAGAGTGCACTTTACTAGGGACTAAAAAATAAAATAAATATGCAAATTGGGGATGAGCCAATATTACCATCTTTTGAGTACACAGCATATGCACTTTAGCACTGGTTAGCAGTAGTAAGGTGCCAGAATCCTAAAGTCAGCAAAAACAAATTCAGGAACAAAGGGGAGGAGGAGGGCAAAATCTTTGAGGGTGACCTTGCAGAAGGGGCCATATCCATCACTGTCATTTAAAAACTGCACCACAGATGTTAAAGTATTATATAGAGAATGTGTCACAGTTGGTATGAGAGGATCCATAATGTTGGGTTGGCGTCCATTATCAAACTTAACTGGAGTATATTCTATGTGAAAGGCCAAAGAATAATATTTCCAAAAAAAATGGATCAATATTAGATTCCGACCACACATTTCCATCCGGAAGTGGCTGTGTTTCTGCACATATATCGAATTTTGGTTCAACAGCTAGATCAGGCAAAATCAGGTAAAATCAAAAGCTTGATTACAGGTTTCATGATGTTTTTGCCATAGTAAGAGAAGGACACCTCAAATGATTCAGGGAGTGGACGAGATATCAGGAAGAGAGTAACAAATCATGTACTGGCTCTACAACATTGGAGAAACAGTACTATTAAGTCTTCAGGTATAAATCTGCTCTATAAATATCTACTCATTCATTCATTCATTCATTCATTCATTCAGTGCCCCAATCCTGTGTAGACCCTTCATGACTATATACATTTTGATCATCAGAAATTACAGAGTTCTTAATATAACAGAAAAAAAAAACCAATTATCTGCTTTTTGGTGTTTCATGAGACATTCAAAACGCCTTTGGCACAGCGAAATCCATTTTGCATTTGAATTTTTATTCGTTCCATTAATAAACAGATCATAAAAGTACAATCCCATAACAGATTTTATGATAAAACCATTTGCATATATACCAGAACATTTAAAATGGATTTTTAAAAACAATTAAAATCGGATTAAAACCATAATTGATCCCTCCTTAGAGATTCATTACGGCAAACTTCTTACCCTTCTATTTCTCCAACAAGCCCATAAAAAAGATGCTACCACAAAACAAACGTAAGTGTTAGGCAAGGCTTTTAGGAAATACAGTGCAACTTTACATTGAGAGAAATTTTGACGCCTTAAAATTGGGAGAAGGAACTTTTCTCTTTCGAGACAATAAAATGGGCAAAAGAACAACAAGGGTAAATCAGACTGGGGGGAGTGATTGTCACACGGGCATGGGCCTAGTTCTGAAAGCTTGAACCTTTCTTCTGGAAACCCCAGCATTAGTGGGATTAGGTTCAAGTGCAATCGCAACAGGATAAACCTATGCTGAGCCACTGTGACATGGTTAAGTTAAAAATAGCCTTCCCCCGTCTGGGTGAAAGTCCATTATAAACTATAAGCGACTGTGAACACCTGTTCTTTTCCCAACGTTCAGCAGAGGCCTTTTGTATGAATAAATCAATTATTTCCTGTTTGGATACCTTGGTACATAATAATAAGGGGTTCCTAAATATTTCTCCCTGCCCAATTGCTTTTAGTTCAGCCTGAACATAACTAAGCCAACCAATTCTACTGTGACCCTCAAGCCTCAAACAGTCCCTGATTATACATTGCGTTAAATCAACGGTATCCCTACGCCAGATTGAAATCCACAAAAGGATAGGTGCTAACCTGATAGAATCACACAGGTAAGGGAGGTAACGAGGTAACAAGGCCCTGGACTTAAAAAATGTATCTTCCGCTTTCTGAAGCTGATCTATTTTGGACATTCCCCAAACTCCCGCCCCATAGGTAACAGCTGCCTTTGGCTTTGCTTGATATACGGTCTTAATCGTTTCCAGTGGGCTGGCTCCTAATTTTTTTAGCAAAGCCTTTTATAGCTTGTAGGCCCCTTTCCATGCCCAGGGCTCTGGTTGCAACCAAGTTATTCCATGACTGTTTACTATCGAACAAAATCCCCAGATAAGGAAAGAGTCAACCACCTCGATTTTCTTAGAGGCCAGATGGAAATATGGAGCCTTTGTGCCTCTCGGAGCTCCTGCTATAATAATGAACGATTTTGACTCATTCACTCTATGATAGCAGTTTTTGGAGGGCTACCACAGTCCTCACGATCAAAATCGCGTCATCGCCGTATGCCAGTATGGGGAGTGAGTTGTTTTCAAATTTGGGGACATCTAAAGACAGTTCAGAAAGGGCCGCCTCCACCACTCTGAGTGTCGCAAAATGGGATCACCTATCCTTGACCAGCCCCTGTGTTCGCTCTCTAATATTGGGACCTGTTTAGAAAAGTAGTCTGATGATAGTGGTTTTATCTGGGTATTCTTTGTCTTAAAACAATCAAAGTTGCTCAAAAGTAACCCAGCTGTGTACGGGTTGTTAAAGATTATCACTACACAATCCCCGGTAAATGAGTTCAATTTGTTTCCCACCCGTTTCACCCTCCTGGCCATAAAAATGTTGTTGGCTAAATAAATCTTTCCCATGCCCCAGTCCATTGACTGGTTCAATAACCAGTGCGTGCATTTGTCCATTAGCTGGATAGTTGAGAAGCATCCGGAGGAAGATGAAGCCGGTGATGTAGACTCATTTCCGCCCTGGCCGCAGGGTTAGGTTCCACGCTGACGGATTGCGTAGCCTCTCCTGGTTTCCCAGGCCCTCGAAGCATCCGCTGGGGTTTAGGAGTCACATTTCTATTAACATTCAATGCTGGTCTTTGGGCCATCGGTTGGTTAACAGTTTGATGTTGAACTAAAGCTGCCGGGTCTTCCCTTCCTTGGGATCCCAAAGGGAGGGAAGAAAGAGATGGTACAGACTTGACCCCATCAACACCAATAACAGTCTGGTTATTGACCACGGGTGAGTTAGACAGGGGCAGCGTCAATACAGATGGTGCATCATTATGACGCTCCATGCCTAATAAACTCTTTACTTTAGTGACTTGAGCCCAGAAAACATCGTCCAAAACTAAGTCTCGAGTCTGGGTGCCTATACATCATGGCGGTGGAGCTAGCAAAATATCGGGGGCAGATGTCTTGGCTCGGGATGCCCTCTGTTTGTTCCCTCTCACCGTTTTTGGTTGTTTGGATTTAGCAGGACCACGACCCCTCTGCAGCTTTGGTGGCGAGTCGCTTGTCACACTAATACTGGGCACATCTCCCATATCCCCAAAGACAGAGGTGGTGGGGGAACATATATTTGGTGGCGTGGCCCCTTGCCCAGGAGGGATATCGTCACCAGATAAGACAATGAGCCTCGGGGAACTGGAGACCGGCTCATTGGTGGTTCCAATGGGAGATCTGTTTGCAAGGAGGAGTGGCTCCATCAAGAGACGCCTCTCAGTCAGTTCTATCTCGTGTGAGAGGACGCTCGCCGCTCTGACTAAAAAAGCGTAGAGAGTCGCAACACTCCCTTCTCCCGGTTTCTCCACGAGTGCCCTTCGCTTCCCCATGGGCGTATGTAAGTATCACATAATGCAATTAAATTAAATTAAAGAGTACCTGCTGGCCAAAAGTCATGAGGGGTGGCCCTCCTTCGGGCTCCGACGGGTGTGAACGGGCCCGCCCTTGGCCCGGGCGCGTCCCCGTGCGCGTCCCGCGCCGCAGGCCGACAACGTCCTTTTCAGCACGTTCTCCAAGCGCTAAGGACTCTGGGAGATGTAGGCCCACAATGAGAGTCCGGGTCCCAGCCTGCAAGCACTCCTCCGGTCTCTTCGTCATAGGAGTAACCCGACCCAGCACCTAATTGAGGTCCAGTTACTCCTGCATGTTGGAGTTTGGACGTCGGAGCTCCCTTTTCATTTTAGAGACGCGAGCTCCCTTTTCATTTTAGAGACGCGCTTTTTGGTGTTTCATGAGACATTCAAAACGCCTTCGGCACAGCAAAATCAAAATCTTTAGTGGTATGAACATTTTATCCAGCTATTCCACACTTCTGTGCTGCGGAAGCAAGGTATGGATCATTGATTTTAACATCAAGAGACTGAACAGCAGCATGACGTTGTTGAACTGGTTGTATAAATACAGTGACTACCATAACAACATTAGCTAGGGCATTTTCCAGCTATATTTCATCTGTACTTTCTGTAGGAATCAGCTTGGATAATTCAATTCAATTCAATACGCTTCATTCAATTTCATCAGTGGAAACCATAAAAGCAAAAATGCACATATATAACATGCAGTTACTGCTTACAAGTTAAAAATTAGCTAAGCATAAAGCTGTTTAACTTAGAAATTAAAACCTTCACAATATTCACCTGTGCTAAGAAATGTACCATAAAAAACAGACATATTTACTTCATCAGTAAATCAAAATTTGATATAATGTTTGCGTCTAGTCACCTTCTTTTAAGCTTTGCCATAGATTGCTTAATATACTTGTCATCTAATGACTAAAGGTGTAGAAAAGCAAAATTCATGAATATAAAATGCAGGTACTATTCACAAGATAAACGTTCATTAAAATTTAAAAACCTTTGACAATAGTCACCATTGTTTAAATAATGTATCATAAAGTATAGACATATTTACATCGTCAAAAATCAGAGTTTGATATCGTTCCTCCGGTTGATCACCTTCTTTAAAAACATTTTCATATATTGTGCAGTGTACATGTTGCCTAATGACTGAAGTGATATAAAAGCTGGACTACATAGTCTAAGGCTGTATGCCCTTAAAATCGGTAAAATCCAGGCCTTTCTTTGATTTACAAAGAATTTACAAAAGAGCACTACATGGATTGTTGTGTCCTGTGAGTTACCTTCACATGGACAGTTACAAAGCATGCTAGACCAATCATTTACTACAGGAAAGCTTGCAAGGTGAAGAAAAGTGCCTAACCTGAAGCAAATTAACACAAATCTATCCTGTATCCCTTCCATAAATTGTAAATAAGGCTGCAGATCAATGGTAGTCAAAATCATTTGATTATTACGTACAGCCGGCTTCCTTATCTCTGAGGATAGTCTTAATAACTCCAGTAACGCCATACACTCTTTTTTAAGGTCTTTCCTGCTAATGTGCTCTATGGATTCCAGCTGATCAAAATATTCCAGGTGGCCTAGGTCATTCATTAAGTCTTTAATATTCTTCAGCCAAGGTATGCTGAGTGCCCTTTGTAGCTTAAAACAATACCTTGTGTTATCCCTATTAAGGGTGGTTTTCTCTGAAGACCAGATTTTGTGCCATAATAAGATTGGCTGTATTTTGATTAAATCGGATAAATAGGGCAACCCAAGCTCAGCGTGGCATACATAGGTGGAACAGCCACCCGGGACAGCTAGAACAAATCTTAGAATTCGTTCTCTACCAGTTGTAGGGACTGACTATTATAATAGCCCCATACCCCAACGCCATACATAGCCGTGGTTATACATTTAGCCTCATATATGCTAATGAGTTCAACAGGTGTTTTTTTGCCCAATTGCCTTGAGAAGTTGGCCAGAGCAGCCGTCGCTTTCATAAACAATAACTTTCTAGATTTAATTGCCTGGTGACATGAGTTGTTCTGGTCAAAAAGGATGCCCAGATACGGAAATGTCTTTGTAAATTCGATCTTTTTGTCATTTATTATGATATCCCTGCACTTTGAGCTCCCTTTCCCACACATCTTGATAAAAGTCTTTGATCTATTAACTTGCGACCCAAATTTCTGCATGTAAGTGGTGAAGCTAGTCAGGAGGCGTTTTAACCCCAACTGGGTACGTGCCATCAGCACTGCATCATCAGCGTAGAGGAGGGCCGGTATTGAGCGTTGTAATATTTCTGGTAAGTCCATGGACTGATCCGACAGTACTTTCCCAGCCCGTTAATGTACAAAGTAAAAAGAAAGGGTGCCAAAACGCATCCCTGTCTTACCCCTCTCTCTATGCTGAATGAAGCAGTGCACTCACCCTTGACCCCATATCGGACCATTGTTTTGATGTCAGAGTACAGATTCCTCAAGAAGTCCTGGAGCGATTGTTCTACCCCTTCACTGGCCATTATGTTGCATAATTTATCATGTTCTATGCAGTCAAAGGCTGAGACTAGATATACAAATGCTAAAAACAATCTACCTTGTTTGGGCATGATGTATTTCCCCATTAACAGGTTCAAATTTAAACCCTGATCTACTGTACCAAGACCTGGTCAAAAGCCAAATTGCAGCTCAGATAAAATATCATTGGCATCAGCCCAGTCCTGGAGTTTGTTCAATACAATACAGCCAGCCACCTTAACCAAGGAAACAAGTAGTGAAATTGGCCGACAGCAGGCGATCACCTTTCTTGAATATAGGAACCAGTAGCAATTCCGACCAAGTATCAATGAAGCCTATAGTACAACAAGCTGCTATGACCCGTGTCAATAATTGGCCCCACAGCACGATATTGGCTTTGAAGAGATCTACTGGTATTCCATCGGGACTGGGTGCTTTCCCATCTTTACTTGCTTCAAGAGCTAAATTAACCTCTTCTAAAGCGAACTGTAGGTTCATGGGCAGGGTGTGAGGGGCAATGGTGCACATAGCTGAGCATTATCGTGACCTATCTTCTCTTCCGGAAGTTTAAACATTTTGGAGTGGGGGGACGTGGCCGCACTCTAAGTGGGCTCTGCTGGCCAAGCCGATAATCTGTAACTATTCTGCAGACTGCGGAGGTGCTGTCTTCCTCCACCGAGTCGTCTACACTCACCTCGCCTTGGGGCTCCTGTTGCTGTCTTCCTGTGCCTCCACGCACGCCGGATTGCCAAGAAATCTGTCCGCGACTCTGTGCTGCTCGGCGGCCCCAGCTGCTCCTCCAGCTCCTGGTCGCAGACTTCGGGACTCTCTCCTCCCTCTCCTGCCGGCCAGCCGCTCTGCTCCTACGGCCCGCGCCTCCTCTGCTGCCTGCATGGCCTGGCGCGGCCCACCACGAGAAGCGCATCCCCTCCAGCCCTGGCATGGAGCTGATACCCGCGGCGCCGTGCTGAATCCTCATCGTTGCTACTAGCTCGAACGATCCCCCACCGGGCCTGGCTCCACGGCGCATCGCAGGCGCTCTGCACTCAGAGACTATTACTTTGCTGGGACAGGTGCCTTTTCTCGCCCGCCAGCCATCTCCTCCACTGCTCAGGAGCCACCTGCCACACATGGACTTGCTTTAGTGCCTTCTGCCAGGAGAGCCCACTCCTGGAGGCACCCCACTTCTCCAGACCTCTCCTTTCTCATTCAACCTGCTGGACCTCCCCAAGATTTCATGGCGGTTCGCTGCGGCCACACCTACCCTAGCTGGCTCGGCTGCCCCAAACTGCCTGCCACTACCTTGCTGTGCTCCCCTCCTTGTTTGGCGCTGTGACTTTCCTCGTTGGCCTGGCTGGCCACATCGCACCTGCTCCTACTCTGCCCTGTGGGCCTGGCTGCCATCATCTCCCCAGGCGTCCTCTCTCTGTCTCCACCTCTCCTGCTTGCCGCGGACTCCACACAAACTGCTATGCCGCTTCCTGCCCCGCGGAGCGCGCTGGTGCTAGACCATGGGGCGAAGTGATCCGAAGCAACCGAAGATTGCGTTCGACCAGCGCAAATCGTCGCGACAGGAGGGGACGGTCACAGACACTGGTGAACTCGCTACCCAGCCCGAAAATTACCCTACTCGGGAGGACGACCTCAAAGCTATCATGCTGGATGTTAAATCTAATGGTACCGGTATCGCCGCCCAGCCTGACCAGCTCTCCACCCGCCTCGACACTGTCAAGGCACGAGTGGACTCTCACGATACACGCCTATCTCAAGTCGAGGCCAGGGTTTCTGATGCCGAGGATGCCGCTGCCCGGGATCACCATGCTCTTTCCCAAATGGACTGGAGCTCATCAAACTTAAGAATGAGGATTTGGAGGCGCGCTCCCGCAGAAGCAATCTCCGCATTACGGGAGTGCCTGAATACTCCAACATAGCCAAAATGGAAGACTTTGTTGAAACACTGCTCCGAGACCTATTCAGGGAGGTACTCTCCCCGGTATTAATCGTTGAGCGTGCCCACCGCTCTCTGGGTACCCGGCCTGCTCCTGGTCTTCCAGCTCGACCTATCATCGTCAAACTACTTAATTTCCGCGACCGGGATGCGGTCCTTCGAGCTGCCAGGGAGAAAGGAGAAAATCGCCATCAGGGGAACTTGATCTCCTTCTACCCTGATTATACTCTGGCAGTTCAGGCTGCCCGCCGCAAATTTCTCCCGGCCAAACGTCTCCTGCAACAGCACGCCATCTCCTACTCTCTGGCATACCCTGCTAAGCTGCACGTCCGACACGGCTCGCAGGTCCACACCTTTCTCGAACCCAAAGCGGCCATGGTCTACGCCAAGAAACTGGACAAATCCCGGCGCTCCACTCCGTCCGGCTCCCAAGCGGCCGCAACTGACAATCTTAGCGACAATGACTGAGAATAACCTCTACTTACCTACTCTGCTCTCCTGCTTGCCACGGCACGAAACCGTCCGTCCTGGACTTTGTTCTGGTTGTTATTCAATTGTTCCTGAGTTGACTCAAGGTGACTGCCCTTACGCCCTCCAGCTCTAGGACTCGGCTACCCTGTCCTGCTGATGGGACTTCCGTTACTATACCGCGACCCATTGACTTGCATTTTCTCTCCTCTTCTCTATGCAGCACTGACACTTGCATTGTATTTGTAATCTGCTAGCCTGGTTGACTCTGATTCTTGAGGAGTTCTTTCGAATCCCCGTCCCCTTCCCCTGCAGTCTGCTTTTATCCACAGCTTGGCCACCCTGTCCTAGTGGCAGAGGCGTATGCTGCACCGAGCCACATCTCTACGGGATAATTCCCCCCTGTGCTCATATTGCTTTTCCCCTCCCCAGTTGTGGGTTCCCTGGGTGGGTGGTCTCTCAACCTGATTGGGGGTTGATGTGGGTGGTGGAAGGGTGGGTCTTTGGATGATGTTGCCTCTCCTTCAAGGCCTGTTGTTGTTCTCTTTATTTTTCTTCTCGGACCTATTTTGTACCGCGTTGTCGAATGTACTGCTCACTGTACTACACATCTCATCTTGCACCTCTCAGGTTCCTATGTTGCACACGGCCCTATCCGGCATTCTCCTTCTTGGCACAGCTCTATGACAGCAACTACACTCTGGACTTAGAATGTCCATGGCCTGAATGATTATCGCAAGGCCCGTCTTGTGCACGCCCACCTCATTCGCCACAAAGTTGACATCTGTTTCCTCCAGGGAACTCATCTGCTCCCCGCAACCGCCTCCAGGCTCCGCTCCCGGCACTGGGGCGAAATTCACTCCTCCTTCTATTCTAGCTAGAGGGCTCCCATGGCGCACCATCAGGACCCCGAGGGGTGCTTCGTTATTCTCCTTGGGAACCTTCTAGCCCAGCCCATGATCCTTGCTGCGATTTATGGCCCTAACTCTGATGACCCCGACTTCCTTGCGCAGATATGGCAACATATATCCTCCCTGGGCCCCGCTGCGTTGCTGTGGGGGGGGGCGACTTCAATATTATGCCCTCTGCCGCTCTGGACCGGTCTGGGCCCCACGCTCTATACCCACGCTCCACCTCCCTCTTACACTCCATCCTGGGCGACAACACTCTGTTGGACGCCTGGCGCCATGCACACCCTGACGTGCGCGAGGGCACCTGCGTCTCTGGCGCCTCTGGTCCCGCCTGGATCTTTGGATCACCACTCGCGATGCATATGCTTGGGTTACATCGGTTGAGCACATGGCGTGCACCCTTTCGGACCACGCACCCGTTAGTCTCAGTCTACCCCCCGCCCGCATGCCCCGAGGCAAATGTTTGCTTGGCGTCTGCCCCCAACGCCCTCCGCGACTCGGTGTTCTGCGCCGAAATCCAAACTGCAATAGAGAACTATTTTGAACTTAATGCCGGCTTGGTGGACTCCCCCTCCACGCTCTGGGAGGGCTTTAAGGTTGTGGTTCGGGGCGAATGCATCTCTAAGCAGTCGGGTGTCCTGCGCTCTATCCGTGGCACTCTTGACCGCCTGAGGGAGAAATCAAGGCCCTTGATTGTTGTCATTCGGTTAGCCCCCACCCTGACAGCTCCGAGGTAAACTCTCCAAATTCGAACAAGAAGCTGACAGGGAGCTCTCATTTCTGGGTAGGGAGGCGAGGGAGCGTCAATACGGCAAGGGTGACCGCCCCGGTTAGACTCTAGCCAATCTTCTATAGCGACCTCATGCTGCCTCCTACATCACGGCATTGCAGGACGGGGGTCCGGAGCGCACAACATCTCCCACTGAGGTCCTCTCACGAGTCACCACCTTTTACACTCAACTCTACACCGCTGGACCTGCTCTTTCACATGACCTACTAGACCAGCACTTCGACACTCTTGAGCTCCTCTGGCTGGGCAACGGTCATCGGGAATACCTCGATGAACCCTTTTCTAAGGAAGAGATCCTAGCTGCCATTAATAGTCTGCCTGGGGACAAGGCGCCCAGCTCTGACGGTTTGCCCGCCTCTTTTTATAAAACATTTGTGCCTGTCCTCGTCCCAAATCTTACCGCCATGTATAACGACTCCTTCGAATCAGGCCATTTCCCTCCCTCACTTTGTGAAGCCCTGTTGACGCAACTTTAAAAACCAGACAAACCCCCCAAGCTTCTGGACTCATATCGCCCCCTATCACTTATCAATACTGACAATAAAATCTTCGCCAAGCTTCTGGCCTCCCGCCTCCTGCCCTTCGTGCCTCCGATTGCTCACCTGGACCAGTCTGGATTTATCCCCGGGCGTGTAACGTCGCATAACCTCCGCACGATCTTTGCTGTACTCCATCAGATCAACCCGGCTCTACCGGCCGAGGCAGCTCTTTTAGATGCCACTAAGGCTTTTGATACTCTCAAATGGCCCTTCCTTTTTTATCTCCTTCCCGGTCCTGGCTTCAGCTCGGTCTTTCTGCGCAAAGTTCATCTACTCTACGCCCTCCCAGTCGCCCGTCTTCAGCTCAATGGTCAGATCTCAGAACTCATCCGAGTCTTGCGCCCACTCTCGCCTATGCTTTTGCTGTGGCCATGGAGCCCCTCGCAGCTAGGCTCAGACAGCACCACACTCAAAGGAGCCTAGGCTTCGCGGCCCGAGCCTTGGTTATCTCAATGTATGCGGACGATGTCACGCTCTATGTCCGCCACCCACAGGAGAAGCTCTGCCCCATGGTCAATGAGGTGGTGGGGGCCGGGGGTCTGTCCGTCATTCAGGTTAATTGGAGCAAGTCCATTCTATTCCCCTTGACGGATGCCACTATCCCCTTCACCCCGACTACCCCTTAGTATGGGCTTTGGGGCCCACCAGATACCTGGGTGTCTGGCTCAGTCGGAATGTGGATGAACTTTGGAGGGCCAATTTTGGCCGGGCGGTTGACTGGCTGGAAACCAAGATTCCTCTTTGGCGGCGCCTACCTCTATCCCTGGTGGGGTGTATTGCCATCGCTAAGATGGTGGTGCTCCCAAAATTTTTGTATTTGTTTCTGAATGTGCCCGTCCCTCTCACAGCTCACTTTTTTTGCATTCTCCGTTCCCTCATCGTCTCCCTTGTTTGGGACGAGCGTCAGCCCAGAATCGCGTATGACATGTTATGTTATGTTATGTCATTTCCACTTGTAGCGCGCTCGGCTACTCAAGAGTGTCCCGGCGCGAACCTGAGGGCAAACAAAGACAATCAAGCGAAGAGGAATGTTTTGAGCTTCCTTTTAAAGACTGCGAGCTCCTGAGTGAGACGGAGATCAAGTGGGAGGGCATTCCAGGCCCTGCTGGCCCTAACCACCAGAGAGCAGCCCCCGATCATCTGTAGTTTATAACGCGGGATCAGTGCCAGGCCTAAAGAAGCCGAGCGCAGGGTCCGCGCAAGGACATAGAAGGAGAAGCGCCTCTGAAGATATAAAGGACCCTGACCATGGAGAGCACGATGAGCCAGGACCAGAGATTTAAATTTGATTCTGGCCGCAACAGGTAGCCAGTGAAGAGAGTGCAGATGAGACGTGACACTCTTCCTAGAGGAAATACCCAGTAGTAGTCTGGCCGCCGTGTTCTGGACCACCTGCAATTTCTTGATCAAATAGCCAGGAGACCCCACATAAAGGGAATTGGCATAGTCTAGCCGAGAAAGAATCAGAGCACAAGTAACTGTGACTCTGGCTGCATGCGGAAGAAGAGGAAAAAAATTCCTAAGGGTTTTGATAAGACCAAAGCAGCAGCCAGCAGTTTTCTTGATATGGGTGGAAAATGAAAGATTCTCCTCAAACCACACACACAAATTCTTGGTGGGCTGTCCCTCAGAGAGAGGAAGAGGAAGCTCCTGTGGCCACAGCTGTTGACGAAAATCAGATGGAAAAGTGCCAAAGAGCAGAATCTCTGATTTCTGCTCATTACACTTGAGCTGAGCACCTGCCAGCCAAGTGAAAATGGAACGAAGACACTGTTGGGCCGCAAGGACCGAACTGGGGGCCTTATCCCAAGTAAAGAGTAGCTGGTTGTCATCGGCATAGGCCAAGACCTTAGCACCAAGAGCTTCTGCCAGATGGATCAGAGGCATAACATAAATGTTAAAAAGCAAAGGGCTAAGGGAAGAACCCTGCGGGACACCCGTAGTGACCGGGTGGGGGGTGGAATGAAAGGGGGGGAGCAAGATCTGCTCCACCCTGTCGACTAAAAAGGACCTGAGCCAGCCCCATACGGCCCCAGACACGCCAATCTCAGCGAGACGGGTCAGCAGAAGATCGTGCGGGACCGTATCAAAGGCTGCCGAGAGGTCCAGCAGAATCAGAGCTGCTCTACCCCCAGCATCCAGGCACGTCCGAATTGCCTCCACAACCTCAACCAAGACCATCTCAGTGCAGTGGCCCGCCCGAAACCCTGATTGCGCTGGGTGCAGAATAGCCTCCGCCTCCACAAAGTCAGACAGCGATGGCTGGCAGGAGAGAGATGGGGCGCTTCCCCTTGTGTGCGACGGGAGGGGCTCCCCGGATTTTAAATGATATGCTCTCAGTGCCCAGGCCAGTTTCCTTCATTTCTAGCTCCATCCGATGCTGTTCCAGCCCCAAGTGGCTGTCGAAGCTGACCTGGTTGCCCCCTTGCCTCTGCAGACTACGAACTTTGGCCCCGCCAAGCCACCATGTGGAGAAATCAACACGGTGGAAACCCTGGGTTGGGCTTGGGACGGTCTTCGTAAATACTCAGGCTCTGGCTTTCTCTCCGCTGGTGCCATGCCTGTCGCATATCACCCGGCTTTCCCTACACTGCACACAGCAGGAATGGCGAGGCGGCCGGCTGCCATGGGTCTGATCACCCTCTCTGACCTCTACCCCAGTGACAATTTCTTCTCGCTACCGCTGGGTCTGGCCCTATGGACACATTGCTATATTATCAGCTTAGAGCGTCCTGTCGGAATATGCACACTACGTTCCCACAGCCTCCACCTTCGATGGCTGCCCTCGACCTGACATACACTTCTCCATCTCCTTGAACACTGGTCTCTAGGCTCTATGCCACCACGCTGGTGACCTCCTCTATCTCTGCCGAACGCACCCGCTTGGCTTGGAGCGAGGACTTAGGCATTGCCCTTTCTTAAGAGGATTGGCTGTACTTTTGTAAGTAGACTAAACGCCTATCTCCCAATTAACGCCTGCGCTTTATACATTTTAAATATTTACACCGGCTGTACCGTTCTCCTGCTCAGCTATTCAGAATGGGGCTCATCCCTAGTGATAGATGCCTCAGGTGCTCATCCCCTGCGGCGGACTAGTCTCATCTAGCTTGGGTGTGTCCTTAGGTTTCCACGTTCTGGCATGACGTGTGCACCATGATCACAGAGATAACCTCCTCGCTTGTTTTGCCAGATCCCCTGACTTGCCTACTCGGCCTGGTCAGACAATGCCCTGATGCCACCGGCTGTCTCATGGCTATGCTCCTCGTCCTCGCATGCCATAGAGTTGCTATGCACTGGGGTCAGCGGCCAGCGCCCAAGGCAAGTGCTTGGCTCGAAGATGCTGCACGTTGTCAGACGCTTCTTTCAGAATTTTGGGAACTAAAGCCAGCTACTGGACGGCCGCGCGATATTTGGGGCCCTCTTGTTAAATACCTCCTCTCCCGAAATGCCACCCCCTCTGCGTCCTCTCCCACGCTCCCCGCCGGCACCCCGCCCGCGGAGTCCGCCGGTGCTGGTCCATAGGTATCCTTCCCCCTCCTTCCCCTGCCTGCGGCTGTCCTCCCGCGGCCCTCACACCCACACTCTGCTTTGATTGTCGCCTCTTGCTGCCCTCCTCATGCCTCGCTCTCAGCTATTTTGCCCCTCACTTTATGATGTGCCACTTCTATATTATTGCCTTAATGTTGCCTATGATCGATTCAATGTATCCATATCCCTCCGTCATGTGTTGCAACACTATGTCTCATACTGTAACTTGATTTGCATGGTTTTCAATAAAGGTCTTTGAAAATTAAAAAAAAACATTTTTGAGTAATGATTCACCCATTCCTTTTAGCTGATCACAGTCTCTATGGATAGCTTGTCCTTGGAGTTCAGAAGGGGGTATTTACTGCCCTCCAGAACGCATTGTTATCCCTAGCCAGAGTTGCATCATGCAAAGCTCTCCATGCTTCCTCTCTCATGCCCTTCTTTTTTTCTCCCGGAGCTTCTTTGTATTCCTATCGACATGCTTTAATGCATGTTTCAGGTTCTTATAGGTCCTTGTACACCTACCATCAAACCACCCATGGTTCTTCTTTTTTATTTTTGGCTGATAGACCTTAATCCCGTGTGTTATCAATTGAAAGGCTTCTAAAGTTTTACCCGAATCCGCTTTCTCCTCCAGGCAGACTAAAGAGGCTTTGTAATATTTGCCTACCTGCTGCTTGGTAAACTCACCAGGATCAACCTTGGATCATCGAAGGGAAAAGCTATTAATTTTATTTAGAGAGATTTCGACACCACATGTGAGCACTTTCCCTTTCTTTTCATTACTTCCCTAGAAGATTGAAAGTTACACTCTGCGGGAAGTGATCATTTAGTCATTTAGGGATTATTGTGTATTTTAAAACCACCGATTCTTAATGAGTGCCTATTTTCTGTTATCACATAATCTATCGTTGTACTTGCACCTCTCCCATTAAAGGTACAATCGAATGGGACTGGAGGAGTACATAGTTCATTGGCAATACCTAA
This sequence comes from Triturus cristatus, assembly GCF_964204655.1. Classification (NCBI taxonomy): domain Eukaryota; kingdom Metazoa; phylum Chordata; class Amphibia; order Caudata; family Salamandridae; genus Triturus; species Triturus cristatus. Next base: position 655,386,554 of record NC_140584.1, read on the forward strand.
ATGAAAATCAAACAATATGTCATTCAACTTATCCCCAGAGAACAAGTGAGGAAAATGGGTACAGCCTATATCACCATCAAATGATAACCCAAAAGTCTTTCCTGCCTAATATGGACACAAGCTGATATTAAAGCCCCCACCCCAGAGTACAAATATATTATTTTTGTGCCATTGTATATGTACATAAATCATTGCACACTTGTCTGAGGGTCACATAGATCTGTTCAGGCGAAGCGTTATTATAATAATTTATCACCACTATGCTTCAGTACTTATCTATTTCAATTGTAATGATTTGGTAATACATTTCAGACATCAGCAACTTAATCTTGGGCACGTTCATGTAATTGGAAATGTAGGTACATAGCCCTCCTTTGGATCTCCCATGCACCGATGAAACGGCAAGCGTATGGAAGGTCTTTTACCCATTTATATAAATGGGATCCTCTGCCCCAGGTTTCTTGAAAACAAGAGTATGCTAAATTTAGCAACAAAATCTGACCATACAGGTATTGAGGCTTTAGCTCGCAAACCTGCGGCATTCCAAAATAACACAGTGCCCTGATCATCTTTAATATTATCTATATCTTTAAAGCCGTTTGCATTATGGGAGGGGAGAGTTGTTGTGTTTACAGTAGCTATAGCAAGAACGTTACCTGCATATTCTGCTATATCTGCCCTTTTCGTGGGCTAATGTGTATTCTATGCCCATTATATGCAATCTTTATAGGTTTTTTTACCAGGAGTCAATCTACACCATCTAGTGTAATCCCTCATAGCGATTGCTCACTGGGATAGTATACAGAGCCGTATGTCGGCCACTCTCAATTATATTCTCCCTGTTCTTTATTGCCTCCATATTGTCAGTCGGCTGGTGGAAAAAGTCTAGTGATACTAGATTAACGCTATGCCTGGAGACCATAGAGGTATCGGCCCTTTTAATTACCGTTTCTACCAGATGAGGTTTTTTAAATGATAGGACAACACAGTCGCCTGGTAGAGTTTTACAGTTTCTCCCAATCCAATTCACTCTTCTTGCCATTTTAATATCAGAGAAGAGAGCCTGTGTTAACCCCGTTTTAGTTCCCACCCAATGCAGGGCTTTGTTCCTCAAGGCATCCCACGATGCGTTCCCTCTATCTAATATGGTAGGGACATTTGCTAATACTAATACATATTGAATTACTGATGGTGGCAGGTCCAGTCGATCTATATGGGAGGGATTCCTATATAGTAATGAGTGCATTGTATCAGATCGATAATTATTGGTTATGCAGGGGCCTCCATCCTTCATGTAATTTCCCCCTGTCGTGTCTATAGATGCAAGATGGTGTGGAGTAGACATATTGCCTATTGTTGTATTTTTACATTTTCTCAACATACACTCTTTACAGTACCTTTCTAATCCGGGGTATCAGCTAAGTGACCCTGCTGGCCCACTAACCTAGTTGTTTCCTCACCTCTAACTATGACCTTGCTGTCTCCCGCTTGATTTGTGTTATATGCTTTCCCCTTTCTGGCTTTAGTGTATCCGTGCACATATTTAGTACGTTCTCCAATTTGACCACTCTAGATGTTAGTGTGTCTAGTGCTGATCTTATGAATGTGTCTAGCCCTTCAACAGCTGTAGTTGGTTTTATTAAATCGTAGTGGGGGATTATTGGGTTCACTGTTGTGCTAGATTTAGAGCTAGAAATTATAGCACCACTGGTATTGGCTTTAGCAATAACTTCCGGATTTCTAGGGCGTTTGACGGTGGTTGTAAATCAAGCTCAGGTTCACTAACAATTATATGTTCAGGATCAAGTTGTACTCAACCATTTTCAGCAGAATGGCTAGGTTGACTCCCTCCCCTTGCTCATTTGGTACTTCGGCCCCTTCCCCTCCTGAGCTCAAGGTCTTTCCATAGTTGAGATCTGTTAGATCTGGTGGTCTCTAGTTGGCAGGGTATGTACCACTGTCCAAGTAGGGACCCTTGCTTCTAGTCAGGGAAAGGGGGATACACTGTTAAGATAACCCCTGCTCGCCCTTTAGGTAGCTTGGCCTGAGCAGTGTAGGCTATCAAAGGCAATGTGTAAAGTATTTGTACCAACACTCACTGTAACACAGTGAAAACACCACAGATTTACTCTACACCAGTTTTAGAAAAATAAGGTATCTTTACTAAAAACTTCACAAGACCAAATACTACAGAAAAACCAACATACAATTAAAAAGGTTACTTTAAAGATAGTTCAAGAGTTTGTTGAAAGTACTCCAGGATGTAAAAATCAGTGTCCTGCACAATGCGACTCTCAATGCACAAAATGCGACACTCTCGTGCCCAACAGTACCTGTAGTTGCGCTAAGGTTCCCAAAAGCTATAACAATGAAGATGGCACAGGCGATGCGATACTCCTGAGACTTTGGGGAGGCTTTGCAGCAGCCCTGCTTCACGCAGCTGAGGTGGATGCTCTGGCTCCGATCTGTAGGGGGAGGATGCGATGACTTTGGATTTCGTTGCGTCGTTTTCTTAGGGGGAAGCTTCACGCACAGGTACGGTGCGACGATCGTGGATGGCGACGATCTTCGATGCGGCGTGATGCGCGGCGCAGCGTTGACTTCTGGTGCCGCAACCCTCGATGCGCCACGGGACGGGACTCTGGGTAGACGTACGCAGCGACTGGATACTTTGACGCACCGGCAGTGGTGCGGCTCGCAAACTGGTTCTGCGACGACCTTCGCAGTGTCAGAAATCTTCGCGCACCGGGACGATGCTCGACGCACTCGCCGATGCGGGGACTCTGGGTGCTGCAATGACGCCGCGATGAAATTCTTCTCGCACTCTCGATCTTGCGACTCTCAACCAGATGATGCGACCCTCAAACGAATGATGCGATGGGTACCAGTTACTCTTGTTCACGCTTTCTGCTTTCCAGCTCCCAAACACAGCAAAACGACCTCCTGAGGCCCCACGACTAGGCAAGCACTCCAAGGCAGGTCAGAACTCCCTCAGCAGAGTTCCAGGGGAGCTGGTGGTGAAGTCCTTTTGTTCCTGGGACTTCTTAACAGGGAGCCAGCTCTCCTCAGGACCTTGGAGATCAGAATTAAAAGAAGGGGACACAGCAGAGTCCTTCCCCTCTCCTTGGCAGCAGAGCAAAACAGCAAGCAGGCAGTCTTCTCCTCTTCAGTTCCTTCCAGCTTTCTCCTTGGCAGAAGTTCCTTCTTAGTTCCACAGTGATCTAAAGTTTAGGTGTCTGGGGTGTGGAAATGTGGATTTTCCTGGTCAGTTATGTCCCCTATCTTGGACCCCAACGGTTCTATGTGCATGTCACAAGTACATGTATGTTCCCTCCAGTTCCAGTTTTGATGACGCAAACACATGTGCGTCCACCGTCAACATGTCCTCTGTCAGATCCGCCATGAATGGGCTGGATATTCGCTTCCTAAGTATGAAAGGCCACCGACTTTATATGGCTCAGTTACTCCATTTTTACAGTTCAGGCGAGTAGGCCCGATTCTGTCCTCAAGCCTTTCCCTGCTCTCTGCCTCTGACAGCTTCAGCTTGAGCTCGCATCTGTATCCATGAACTTTGTCCTACTCCCTGTGCGGCTAACGGTGCCTGCCTCGGCCAGTTTTGCCTGCCTGCCAAGAAACCGTATTTCACCTTCGAATTATCTACTTTGCTCCTCAGCCGATGCATTCCTGTCTAGTAGTTTAAGTAAACATTCTTCCAGCTACCGAGCAAAAGGGCCCGGCCTCGCTGTCTTCATGCAAGTAATTCATAGCCCTGTTACCATGGAAAGTTTCTGCCCCTTGCATCTCATATAGACACTTAGACGCTTGTACACGCACTCACAGTCAGTATAGAATAGATTTTGTCCGAGAGCCCTTCCCTTGTGGATAACACAGTTCTTTAAACATAGGATATTAGATATGATTTGGGATTAGGTTGACATAACCCCAGACTTTTGTCTCCACATGTAGAGCTAAATGTCAAGTCCCTTTCTCCCTCTAGTTGCACGTCTATCACACGTCATGCTGCTGCGCGCGCATCTCTGCCAAGTATTTCTGCTGACATTGCGAAATCATCTCCAGGTATCCACCCACACATGACAAATTACCCATTATCATCAAGTGGACGCCCACATGGACGCCCACCTTCACGCCTACTTACACGCCCACATGCTCTTATCTCATTCTCTCTTGCTCTCTTGCTTACGTACAATTGAGAAATGTATATATACTGTACTCTGTGAATAATGTTTTGAGAATATTGAGAATACTTTTCAGCCCCGTCCAGATCCTTTTTGGTGATGGAAATATTCTCCCTTTGACTCGAGTTATTGGAATAAAGCCCTTTATGAATCTGATACCACAGACTCAGCCTCTTGCTTTATGCATGATCTTATTGATAATATAAAAGTCTGAGAGCGTAATATTTTATTTACCACAGAATGGCGCCCGAACAGTTTAATCTCTTTCCCCACACGCCGGAGATGAAGGTCCAGTTTTGCCCCCTTCCATGGCCGTGATGGACTTCAAGCGCGCACGTCGCGGGTTTTCCCGCCAACTCCCTCAGGCCAATGAAGGGGACAGACTGCGACCAGGCATCCATACGAGGCGGTGAGGAACGCAGATTGTCTACCCAGAGCCCACCTGCGAGAGAGCTGTGTCCGAGGTATACAGAGGCCCACCAGGTTTTCGAAGTCCCGATGTCCAGAGGGTCCGATGTCCGCAGTCGTCGAGTCCAGTCCATTCTCCGAGGCCTTCCGTTTCAAGGAGCTACCCGGTGAGTACCATCGCCGGGGAGGCGTGTTGACGCGCACATAGGTTGTGCCGGTCAAGACGGATTTGGGTACACAAATCCGGTCTGCACTGTTTAGCAGTGTATATGTACTGTTTAGCAGTATATCAAGTATTCCGAAGTATCTAGTTATTGTCAAGAATTCTGCTTGGTGATTAGTTATGCAGACTGTCATCATTGTTGGTCATTTTTAAAGGTTAAAATGTTTTATGTTCAATGTTTAATGTGTTAAAATGTCCTGCATATTGTGGTATGAATGATTGTTCATTATTGTGCTTTTTGTATTAAGTGTGTTCAAGACCAGGTGTCAGATCAGTTGTCAATATGCCGCTCTTTTCGAAGTTAAGACAGATTACTACTAGAAAAGGGGTGCTTGAAGAAGCAGTTCCTATTCCTCCTAGGGACACTCCAGGGCACTTTATGTATCACAAGCATGGCTTAGACGCCATATTATTCCTTGATCTATGGGTGGACTACACCAAAGAGTTACCAGAAAGTCAGAGATGGCCCGTAGCTGGGACCTGGGATGCCGAATGTATCATGAAAGTCGAAGAAAAGTTGTGGAAGAGGAAAGCTAGACAGTCACAGAAAGACGCTGTTGAATTATGGCGTAAAGAATAGCATAGACGCACAGAGTAAGCGCTCAGAAAAATAGAGAAAAAGTAGGGAGGATTCAGACAAAGCCCGAGAAAGCGTATTAGTTGAGGAAGGTATCTGAGTAAAAGCAGAACAAGTAGACAGACAACGAAACACTCTTATGAAAGAGGAAATGTAGACCAGCTTGGAAGGATGCCATTGAGTTTTTGGCGCAAGGAGTGACATAGAAGGACAGAGTAAGTGTTTCACGAAGCAGAGAGAAGTGGACTGGTGTCTGGAAAAGCCAAGGATGAGATGTTACAGGAGGAATTAGAGCTGGTAAAATGAGCGTAGGCTGACAGAAAAAGAAATACTGACGTTGCTGGTATTTATCCCGTCCTTTCAGAGGACCTAGCAAGAGTGGCCCCAGTAGAAAGACCAGTTATAATACATATAATAATTACATAGTAGCCCAAAGGTTCTTGAGCCACCCACCAAATGAACAGCGCATAGCTGGTGTTTACATGGTCCAACATTTGACTACGTTGTCAATAGGAAATTGAGAGGGGTGCAGCTAGAGAAGGAGCAACTCCTGTGATTTGATGACACCCCTAATGTACAAAGTGTTAACGGAAAAATAATTAGTGAAAAGTTTAGCTTGAAAAAAAGAATTGTGGGTATTTCGAATTTGCAAATTGTTCATGAATACAGGTTTGTGTTCTTGGTGGTCCAGTGAGCCAATGTGCTGGGTCAAGTCGGTAAGATTATGACCCCCTGAGTGCAAATTGTATGTAAAAATAATTTTCAATTGAGCGAATTATTGCAGTTTTTATGGAATTGAGTAGTCTTTTTGTCTTTGACAGCTTCAGAGTGAGGAGAAGGTGGGGGCCGTGTAGAGCAGAATGTGATACAGAAATCGGAGTCAGATTCTGACCTTGTAGCCAGTGTAGGTGGGGGCCGGTGAGAGGAGCAGAATAGGCACTGCTTAGAAGGCTTCTCTGACATCGCATCTGTGTAATGCCTGCAGCTGGAGAGCCTTGGGGCCAGGAGTAGGAAAAACAAAAAAAAAGATGGCTGGCAGCCCAGGCTCAGGCCGCGCTGAGGGGCTATTTTTAGCTTCTCTGATAAGACAGGGCAGCTGAGAAATGTAAGTCGAGAAAGATTCCCTTGTTCTATTCTGTGCAAAACAAGTGCCCCGAGGAAATGTCTATGGAGAAGATTTGTTTTATTTTTTAGCAATTGTTATATTGCTTCTGGCCAGAAAGTAAAATGTTGCTCTTGTTTGGAATTTTAAGGGCTATGTGCCTATATAAAAACGATTTTCAAATTCAGACATTTTTGAATTGTGGCCACAAGCTGCCACCAGTTGCATTGGATAAATGATCCAGTGGTTACGGGTCTGTGAGGAAAGATGTGAGATGCATCTTCGACTAGGACATGAGGGTACATTGTGTACAAAGAAGCATAGCACATTTTTATAAAAAATAAAAAAAAAAAAAAAGAGACAGGTTCGTGTGTTCGTCATTTTTTTGATTATTGTTGCTGATCCTGTGTGTCAGACTTGACGCGGTCATCATTGGGATGACCCACTGCCAGATGGGGTTGTATAGGGCAGGTAAATAAGTTATTGATTATAAGCCTGACAAATTAAGCAGGCCAGAATGTTGGCATCTGAGCTGTAGGTACTGTAATTGCGCATCGCTGCTCATTTATATATGTTAGTGTAATTGTCTATGCTTTCTGTGCCTGGTATACTGATGGCTTGGCATATGTATTTTATATATGTTTTGCTTTTGTGTTGTATTGACCAGTCTGTTTAGCGTTTAATACCAAGTTCTCCTGTGCAAGTACAGAGATAGTCGTGACGACGGCGATCTTTGCACAGCGCTTGGCTGGAACTTGTTCACAATTACTAAATTTCACAGACGTGATATTACCTTTATCATGCTGTCAAAATAGCAGACAACACGTTATCAGTGTATGTCTAATTGGTATTGGAGATGAATAAAAGAAGGAAAAGTTATGCAAGACTAAAATATGTATCACATGACTGCCTTTCTCTTATAGACAGGCAGCCTCGGTCATATGTTTCCAGATTGGACATTAAGGAACAATTATGATCTGTGCACTTGCATCTTAACTCTTGAAGGCCTGTTTTAAATAAGGACTGCCACCACAGAGTGACAAATGAGGCCCGGTATTTAGGGTAATGAGAAAATATCTGACAGAATTTCCTTTTTAAAGTTTGCTTTAGTAAGCTCATTCTTGTGAGTGGTGGCCCCAAAAGTTGACTTGTTTTTGAATTAGGCTATTTATTGTATAGGTGGAAATTATTGCACAATGACTGATTTCTTTAGCAGATAAATTATTAATTATCAACATTAACAACTGTTCTTAAACTTGGTTTTCCGAATATTTAGGTAATTTAGCATTCCTATTAGGGCCTCCTAGCATTAATATTGACTTCAGGTTGGTGTAGGTTCATGTAATAGGGACATTTGCATATGAGATGTCATTTGGCCAGCTTATGAGCTAACACAATGAGGTTTGTACATTAATTTGAAGGATTTCTCGCCGTTTCACATACGCTGTGTATCTCCTATAATTTTGCTTACGCCCAGTAGCTACACACAGGGATTAATAGTGTTGACAAGACACAGGGTTTGATAGTGTTTGACAGCAGTGAAATCTGTTTCAGATTTCCTCCTGTCAAAAAGGGGGGGAAGGAGGAGAATATTGGCTTTCTGCTGGCCCCTGAGGAGGTTCGCTTCCCGCTAGCCCCTTAAGAAATTAAGCCCCTTAGAAATTAGCCCCCTTAGAAATTAAGCCGAGGAAATAGGTATGGTGCTTTCCCCTTTTTCTCATGTTTTATTGTGATCTTTCAGGGGAATTAGTTGTGGGCACCGGAACGTATTCAATTGATTTCTGGTTTTTCACAGCCCAAGACACAAAAAGACTAAAGTCCTCAAGAACACACTGTGGCATTTGAAGAATTAAAGAGAGCTTTATGCCAAGCACCAGTTTTAGCAAACCCTGATTACAACAAATCGTTTATGCTTTTTGTGACAGAGCGGGATGGAACAGCACTATCTGTCCTAACACAAGATCATGCAGGAAAACACGAGCCCTGTGCTTATCTTTCTAGTACATTAGACCCAGTAGCACAGGCTTTGCCTGCGTGCCTAAATCAGTTGCAGTAACGGCCTTAGCCATAAGACAAAGTGACTCGATAGTGCTGGGCCACCCTCTGACAGTACAAGTACCACACGCAGTAGAGGTTCTCTTGAACCGGACACAAACACAACACCTGACTGTAGCTAGACTGACGGATTATGAGCCAACGTTATTTCAACCACACACAGAGATCAGACGATGCAACATACTGAATCCTGCTACCCTTTTGCCCTCCAGTACAGAAAGCGTTTCACCACACGACTGTGTTGAAGTAATACATACCGTGACTAAACCAAGACAAGACTTGACAGACGTTGCACTCCCAGACCCCGACCTAACACTATAAGTTGACGGCTCATGCATGAGGACAGGGGCGGGAGAATTAGTGGCAGCATATGCAGTGACTACTGATACTGTAATAATAGAGACTAAAAGAATAGACATATTGTCAGCACAAGCAGCAGAGCTCATCGCCCTGACACAAGCGTGCATAAGAGCTAAGCACCTGAGAGTAAACATTTACACCGATTTTCTGGCGAGAAAGAGGTTTCTTGACCTCTCATGGGGCCAAGATACAGCATGGCCCCCATATTCAAGCCCTTCTGGAAGCGATACATTTACTAACAGCCATAGCTATCCTAAAATGTAAAGCACATACTAGAGCCACAGATCCCATTTCCCAAGGCAATGATCTGGCAGACCGAACTGCTAAACAGACAGCTCAGACCCCACTAGACATGACAAAATCACAGATACTATCACTGTCCAAAGCCATGACAGTTAGGGATCCTTCCAGGGATGTACAAGACATTCAGACACATGCTACTGTAAACGAATTAAAGAAATGATCGGAACAAGGAGGGGTACTGACTGATCAAGGTTGGATGACAAAGGGCAAATCCACATGGTTTCTTTCTGATTCAAGGGTACAAGTGATTATAAATACCACACATAGTCCTGCACACTTAGGAGAGAAAGCAATGATAGATAGCTTACAGAATATATGGTTCAACAAGCACCTGCGTGCAGCAGCGAAACAAAAGGTAAGAACATGTATGATCTGTTGCCAATTCAATCCAGGTAAAGGCATTCCGATGGAACAAGGTGGATTCCATCCACCTGACCACCCTTTTGAAGTGCTCCAAATGGATTACATCCAAATAAACAGATGTAGAGGTTACAAATATGTCCTGGTACTAATGAAGCAGGTGTCCCTTCTGTTAGGGTATACCTGGAAATTCCATTGTGTGCGACATCCTGAAGCAGCAGGCCTTGTAGAAAGACATAATCAGACATTAAAATTTTGCGCAGACAAAGGTATAGACTGGATGGTAGCCCTGCCAGTTGCCCTCTTTTACATGCGAATGGTAGCTCATTCTAGAACAGGCTTATCTCCCTATGAAGTGGTCTTTGGTAGACCACCAAAATATGTGGGCACTACAATGCCTAAAAGATTACTTATGTTGACAGTAACATGCTGACAGATTACCTGGCTTCCTTGATGTCTGCACTACTCTCTTGTTGTTCGCAGGTTGCTGCCGCCTTGCCTGACAACACCCAGGTCAAAGAATACTCCATCGCTCCTGGATGGAAGGCGCCAAAGTCAGTGCTCTGGACCACGGGGACGGCCGTTAAAGTCAAAAGGCGGAAAGGATGATTGCACCTTCACCACTCTTTTACAAAGGAAAAAAAACTTTGAACTTGGATTTTGGATTTTGAACAACATTTTCTAGAGGAGAATGCCCAGAAGTTTCCACAAAGCTAAATTGTGATCCAAGAAGTCAGAACCCGTTTGATCAATTAAGTCCACTAGGTGGTGAAGCGGTTGAACATGTATTCTGGCTCGCATAAGATCTTGGACAATAACATAAAGCAAAAATAAGAGAGCAAGATAAGAAGCAAATAGATGTATAGTGACTGTAATTTTTCAATCTCTTCTGTGCATCACGATAATATGTATCAGCTTAATACTACATGCTATTTTTCCTCCTATTGCCTCACTCTTATACTCCTCCACTAATGATACCATAAAGCACACATTTAGTGCCTTACGCAACAATACCTTTATTCAGATGCTGCACCATTCACATCAGACTAGCAATGCTACAGACTGCTGGGTCTGTGGCCGACTCCCCCCCTATCAGAACTATAAGGGAGTTTTTGCCCCTTTTTCTCTATCCGTTCACACACAATGGCTCCTGTGGAGCATGGTTTAGTTTGATTAATTCCCTAGATTCGAATTCCGCAGTTTATCAAGACAACTGGGTATGGGGAAACCTGAATTTAGTTTTTGCTTAAAGTCTGCTACCCTAACAAGGAGGGACTTCCCAAAAGAACAGGAACTGATCTAAGAAATGAAGTATATGGATTAGGTAATTTTACACTTAACCTCATGATCCTGAACGTTGAATCTGAAGCTACACCAATCTTGCCCGCCATGTCCGTATTCCCAGTAAAAGGGGAATTATGTATAAGAAAGAATGGCTCCATACACATGGGCCATAGTAAATGCACCACTGTAATAAAATTCAGTGATCAAGGCAAGTCTACATTTAGAGCTTCTCGTCATTCCTACTTTATATGTGGCCAGACCGCATATATACGCCTACCTCTAGATTGGGATGGTACCTGTTACATAGCATTCCTCCTACCACCTGTTTTCCTAGCTCCTCCTGATTATCATAAAAATACTCATTTAGTACACAATAGACAGCAGAGAGATCTCCCAATTGTCGATTACACTGAAGCAGCATGGGAAAAATACACAGATTTCAATAAAGGTTTCTTTCCCTATATAGGTACAGTTACCAATAGTAAGCTGATACGTAGATTAACCAGAACCCTTGAAGCAGTAGTGAACGAAACTATTTCCGCCTTAGGCAATTTAACAGAAGAGCAGTCTGCTATGCGGATTGTTGTGCTTCAAAATAGTCTTGTCCTTGACGTTATCCTGGCCGATAGGGGCGGAGCTTGTAGGGTCATCGGATCAAGCTATTGCATTTTTCATACCAGAAAATTCGCCATCTGTATATAAAGCCATAACTCGCCTTCATAAGATTGTAAACCAGATACACCAGAACCCAGGCACTTGGACTTGGTCCAGTTGGTTTTGGAGTGTGATATCAGCCTGGGGATGGAGAGTTTTATCCTTCCTAGGTATTGGCCTTCTCATACTATTCAGTTGCTGTCTATGTCTACAATGTGGACCAGCGATCTGTGGTCTGTGTGCCACATCGTGTATTCCACCACCAAGATTTCATTCAAGATCACGGAAGAAGAAAGAAGAACAAATGATGCTATATGAACAGATCAATGGATTGATGAAGATTGATATCTCTTGAAGGGCAAGTAGGGGACAAGGAGGGAATGTGGAAATGTGGATTTTCCTGGTCAGTTATGTCCCCTATCTTGGACCCCAACGGTTCTATGTGCATGTCACAAGTACATGTATGTTCCCTCCAGTTCCAGTTTTGATGACGCAAACACATGTGCGTCCACCGTCAACATGTCCTCTGTCAGATCCGCCATGAATGGGCTGGATATTCGCTTCCTAAGTATGAAAGGCCACCGACTTTATATGGCTCAGTTACTCCATTTTTACAGTTCAGGCGAGTAGGCCCGATTCTGTCCTCAAGCCTTTCCCTGCTCTCTGCCTCTGACAGCTTCAGCTTGAGCTCGCATCTGTATCCATGAACTTTGTCCTACTCCCTGTGCGGCTAACGGTGCCTGCCTCGGCCAGTTTTGCCTGCCTGCCAAGAAACCGTATTTCACCTTCGAATTATCTACTTTGCTCCTCAGCCGATGCATTCCTGTCTAGTAGTTTAAGTAAACATTCTTCCAGCTACCGAGCAAAAGGGCCCGGCCTCGCTGTCTTCATGCAAGTAATTCATAGCCCTGTTACCATGGAAAGTTTCTGCCCCTTGCATCTCATATAGACACTTAGACGCTTGTACACGCACTCACAGTCAGTATAGAATAGATTTTGTCCGAGAGCCCTTCCCTTGTGGATAACACAGTTCTTTAAACATAGGATATTAGATATGATTTGGGATTAGGTTGACATAACCCCAGACTTTTGTCTCCACATGTAGAGCTAAATGTCAAGTCCCTTTCTCCCTCTAGTTGCACGTCTATCACACGTCATGCTGCTGCGCGCGCATCTCTGCCAAGTATTTCTGCTGACATTGCGAAATCATCTCCAGGTATCCACCCACACATGACAAATTACCCATTATCATCAAGTGGACGCCCACATGGACGCCCACCTTCACGCCTACTTACACGCCCACATGCTCTTATCTCATTCTCTCTTGCTCTCTTGCTTACGTACAATTGAGAAATGTATATATACTGTACTCTGTGAATAATGTTTTGAGAATATTGAGAATACTTTTCAGCCCCGTCCAGATCCTTTTTGGTGATGGAAATATTCTCCCTTTGACTCGAGTTATTGGAATAAAGCCCTTTATGAATCTGATACCACAGACTCAGCCTCTTGCTTTATGCATGATCTTATTGATAATATAAAAGTCTGAGAGCGTAATATTTTATTTACCACAGGGGTCCTCTTCTTATACCCCTCCAAGTCTTTGTCTCTCTTTGTTTCAGTGGGGGATTCCCCTGCTCAAACCGGTTCCTGGGTGTGCTCTGCCCTGGAGCACCTGGTTCCTTTCAGAGTGAGGGGCAGGGTCGTTAGATGCTCAGCAGGAGGTGGAGCCTTCTTTGTGCTGGCAGAGGCAGAGTCCTCAGCCTGGCCAGCAGGGGGTGGAGCCGGCATTGTGCTGGCAGAGGCAGCCCTATTCAAACCCAGGGGCTACTCCTCCCACCCATCTAGAGCAGATCTCCCTATTCACCCTGCTGCTGACTCATCCAGACTCCTGGAGCCACCTAGCCCATCACATGACACCAGTCAGCCAATCTGCACACCGGCACACAGGAAGGTTAAACAGAAGAATAGCTACTTTCTAAAAAGTGCTATTCTCACACAGTGAATTTAAAAACCATCTTTCTAAAAAGATGTATAATTAAATTCTGAACACAAAGCTACCAAACTTGGATTTTCTATCTTGCCTTTAGGGGAAGATAGGCAAGTAAACAGCCTCCCCCATTCTGTCCTATGGGCAAGATAGCCTCTCAGCAGTGAAAAACGACAATGGCTGTAATTCACTACCATGGCATGTTACACACCTCAGTACATGCCCTACCTTTCAGATACACTGTACCCAGCCCAGGGGGGTACCTAGGGCCACCATAGGGATGCCTTACATGTACAGAAAGGGAAGGATAAGGCCTGGTCAGTGGGCGCACTGGCCAGGTCGACATGGCAGTCCTGGACTGCACATAGGCACTGCAAGCAGGCCTAAGACATCATTTTAGCGCTACTCCTGTGGGTGGCACAATCAGTGCTGCAGCCCACTAGTAGCGTTTGTACTACCAGCCCTGGCACTCTCAGTGCACTTTACTAGGGCCTTACAGGTAGAACAAATATGCCAAACATGTATAGCCAATTACATCACAATTTCCCTAGGGAGCACTTGCACTTTGACACTGATCAGCAGTGGCAAAGTGCCCAATGCATCTATACCAGTAAAAACGACATCCAGCATAGCATCAAAAATACAGGAGGTAGAGGCAAAAAGTCAGGGGTAACCACGCCAAAAGATGCAAGGTCTAACACGATCTTTTCAAGTGCTCTCATTGCCACAGTGATATAGTTCATTAATGTCACACATGCTTAGCCTGGCGATTTTTTCTTTGGACGGTTTATAGCCTTTCTTTTACCCAAAATAAAATAAATATAAAGTAGAAGGGAGATAAGAGAGATATCAAATGTCCCTTACTCTCTCTGCAATAAGTCCACACCCTAGCAGATGTTCAACCTTTTGCGAGTCGTTGAACAATACCCGCATAGGAATAACAACTTTGTGTCCCACGGCCAAGCAATGGAGCAACAAAGTCAAGTCATACAGCACCTGCTGATCGTGGTCCAATGCTCATGTCCGATACCAAAGGATATGTTTAGATTGAAGTTGCAGGACAAAGCTTCCCAAGCAGGCCCAAGAGGATATATTTCTTCCTAGCAAAAAGCAATGGTGGTGGCCCGCTCTGCCTCTTCCTGGCAAGGACGAGCAAGGACAGGCCCGCCCTTGGCCTGGGCTTTGCCCGGGTGCGGCCCGCGTGCATCCTGCAACACGACAGTTATTGTGCATTTAAACGCGCTTCAGGTGTTTGTAGCCCCTCCTCCTGGGGCAGGAGATCTTGGGACTGGAAGTCCCTTGCGGCAGCAGGCAGCAGTCAGTAACAGGCTTGGATGATTGTACTTTAACAGTCTCAGGTCTCTGAGGAACTACCACTGAAGAAACATAACTAATCTGAGGGGATTTACAGTAGGTGATTGTTGGCAATAGCACCAAGACAGAGGTGTCAGCACTAGTGACATAATTATTTACTTTCACAGTATCTAATTTTACAACTTCTGATTGAATATTATGGGTTTTGAAGTCTGATAATGCCTTACCTACCCTTGATATATAGGCTGACATGGCTTTGGATGTTTTGCTATAATTATCATTTGCTAACTTTTTAATTAGCATTCTGAGTTTTTTTAAGGCTGCCTCTGTGTCTTTAGAGATCAAACTAGACTCCTCTATTTCATCGATCTGCATGGAGTCACGATATGTTGCATAAAAGGCCTCCAGGTTTTAATTTGAGACAGCCAGAAGGGTTGATAACTCTATAAAATATTTTAAATCAACCAATATTGTGTTCATTAATCATAATTTGTTCCAACATTAGAATAGACTGCTGAGCAAGCTTGTTATGCAACATAAAAAGATTATGGATGGAATGTTGCACATTGTCAAACATTCACCCCCAGTCACAGATATGGGTTTAATCCATCGTTATTTTGCTCACCACGCCATTACAGTTTGGACCTAGCCATATGCAAATCAGCCTTGACCCTGTTTCCCAATGGGATAGGCCCGACCGAACTGCCTGCCAGCTCCTCCTAGGACCTCTTGACTGGGGGTGAATGTTTGATTCATTTAGCATTCCGTCCATCATTTGTTGCCGCAGCACTTTTTGCCCTATGTGGGATGGGTATGCCCAGACCTGGGTCCCTTGCTCGCTGTGCCACTGGATTCAAGCTCGCCTATGTGATGATGGGTGTTACCCCGAAACTGGTCCCAGGATGCTTGTTTCCAGTTCAGGGAGGACCCGTCTTGGTAGTTCCCGCTGGACTTTTCCCATGAGGAACAGGGTCAATACTGATCTGCATATGGCTGGGTCCATACTGGGGGGGCGTAGTGAGCAAAAGAACAATGGATTTAACCCAGATCTCTGGGGGTGAATGTTTGATTAATTCAGCATTCCGTCCATCATTTGTTGCCAGAGCAAGCTTCTTAGACATTTTAGGAAGGGGTTTTCAATATTGCTTCCACAGCAGTTCAAATTCGATAAGAAAGTGGAATATTGTCTTCTAAAGTTTGACCAGGACCAGAACTATTGGTTACTAATTGTTTGGAAGTGTTAGGAACTGCACATATAGGAGGAATTTCAGATACAGGGGGACTAGCCAATGTAATCAGAAATTCAAGATGGACAAGGCAGTCATTTAAATCATCTAAAAAGTCATCAAGCAGAATATTTATGGATGCACTCAGTGTCTCAGAGTCAGGTTACCCATGATTGTTTAACCTCTACCTGTGACTGTTTATCTCTTGGTTCGTGCGCAATTTGTACTTTTAAAACGGCTGTTTCTTCTACGTGTGATTGTTTGAGTTTCTCTCCTGGTTTTCACCCAAACTGTGCTCAGGCTACTAGAAGCCAACCCATCCACCCACCTTTTTCAAGCCAAAAAGGCAAAATACACCCCTAAGCTTAACTAGGGTGTTTTTAAGAGACTATTTAATCTGTTTTCTGTTTTGTGGTTTAAATTGTGTTTGGAATGTGTATTTAGAACTCGTTTTTGGTTAATAACAAAGTGCTCTTTAATTGCGTTTTAGGGGCTTTACATTTGGGTCTTACTTGCAGGGTTGAACAGGAACTACAAAGTGTGTATTGAGCTTTTCTGTATCCAAGGAGATTCTGACTTCAAAGGTACCTCCTTGCTCCCTGCATACCAGTTTGTACTTTAGTGATTGGCCCACAGGCATCTGAGCAGGCTTGACCACTCCCCTCACACCTTTACAGGCCTTTAGGTTTCAATCAATCAATCAATAAGGAGTTTGTATTGCGCGGTTACTCACCCGTCAGCAATGGCGGCTCCCCCATTGAGGCATGGGGGTGTCGCCCCACTGCTTTCTCGTGGTGCGAGAAGGCAAAAACATAAATGGTAAAAACTACCATTTATGTTTCTGCCTTCTCACATTGCGAGAAAGCAGAAGTGCCTCTGTGCCTGGTTGGGGGCGGGCGGGTCAACGGTCCTGCTCAAGGGCGGTGGGGAGTGACTAGCCCACTGTTGTGGATACTGACTGTTTGGTCAACCCTGGAGCCGACCAAACAGTCAGTACCCACAACAGTGGATAAACCACTCCCCCCTGCCCTCGAGCAGGACCGCCCACTCTCCCTTTTTCTCTATGCAGAGAAAATGCCCCGGCTGGGGCGCTCTCCTGCTGCGCCTACCAGCGTTGTGATTGCCTGCTGGCTGCTTCCTGCAGCAGGAACACGCGGACCCAGCTGCCGCTGCACCAGTACAGCGTGACCGGCCAGGAGCGGAGGCGGTGCAGTACCCCGGCATTCAGGTACGTTTTATTTTAATTGTTTTATTCCCCACCTGTGACCCCCCTCCCTTCCTCGAGCATGCCGGCTGCCGCTGCGCGAGAGGAGCTTAATTATTCAAAGGTTCGGACCATCGTCCTCCAACAAAAAGGGCCTTTTACGACGCGCTGAACACATAGCTTCTTGGAGGCGTCACTACGCCCAAAATTTCGACTTGTTGCATCCAAAGACCGGGTTTTCATGCTCATACATATCTCCTGATGCACAGGCAGACACTTCGGGATTACCCAATGGCAGTGCAAACAAGCATTGAAAAAGCCAGTAGCTCAGCCTTTAATACCCAAGACCTGTTGGCTTTGCCAATGCTCTATTTCCCCTGCCGTCACGTCATATGAATCAGTGACTGCCATGGTGTGATCTTTGTGCGCTCTGTTTTTTGGTTTCTTGTTTTTTTAAGCAGAGTTCTTCCACCTTATCCAAAGATTATGCAAACCGTTAGGGTTCATGGAAAGGTCTATTTTTATCGTATTTGTTTTAAAACAGAGGAAATCCCAGATGGTGGTCATCAAAGCATTGTTTAACAGATTCTTGATATCAAAATAATCAACTATGGAGAATAAATAAAAAAGGGAAATACAGAAATTGCAATTTAAGTTAAAAAAATGCAGGTTTAAAAGGCAGAGCGTCATTTTGTTCGGAAGTGCAGCAAAGAGAGAGCCCGTCGAATCCTGTTCGGAAGACTTTCGCAATGGTGGGCCCCGGGGGAAGCACAGTCGCAGACTAGTCTTCCCTCGGGGTCTTTCGCGCAGGGGAGGACCAGGCAGGGTCAGGGGGTGAGGTCATAGGGTGGGTATAAGAACGCAGGGGAGGAAGGGAACTTCCTCTTCCTGCGTTCTCAGCACCATCGGGAGGGCAGCTTTGGAAGACCACCCACCCGCCCTGCAGTTACTAGGGTTTGGAGGTAAAGTTGGTGTAGTGTGCCAGTTTAGGACAGGCTGCTGGGTTGGCGATACTTGGGAGGGGTGGGGGAGTCAATAGCGGCGTACCCATCCCCCCGCCAACCCTGAATGGCGGGGGGTGACGGAGGCATGAGGGGAATGCCAGGTGATACCGGGGGGATGCTACGCGAACGGTGGAAATGGATGAAGAATGGAACGGGCATGGAGTGGTAGAAGTGAGTTCGGAGAGAGTAAAGAGAGTGAATGGATGAAGAGTGATGTTGGGGGGTTGTTGGGATTGTTGTTGCTGTTATTTTGGTTATTGATCATGTTGTGCAGCCTGGTCCTAATAAATGGCCTTTTTACGCTTAAATTACCAGTGTGGTCTGTATTGCGCGATCTACATTTGTGATTCCGGTTTACAGGCTTGTGGTAATTCACTTGTGGGTGGGTGAACAGTGAGAACTACGGATTGTATTCAACTACATTCACGTAGTTGGTTGTAGTAACTAACAGGCAGAGCCCGACTTGAATTATATTGTTGCTGCTCAGCTTGGAGCAGAGGGCGGTCATTAAACAGCATAGTATGTGCAGTGCAAATCCCGATTCCAGCAGGGAACCGAGCCACTCTCACTTCATGTGCATTTATCCCCTTCTCCCACCCTTGGGTCCTCAAAATAAATAAATAAAACACTTGGTGAAATGGGGTGCCAAAATAGAAAGATATGTGGCTGTGGGATCAGAAAGCCCCTTAAGAAGAGTTAAAGCGGCATCTACATACAGATCAGACGACGCAGCTCTGCTGCTCTGAGCTGCTGCTGATACAACGCAAAGTTGTGGCAATGTTGTCTGACCTTTCGGGAGTTTGTCAAAGACGAGCCTGCAGGGCTGTAAGATAAAGCCGACCCCTCCTCTCCCTGGTTAATTTACACGTCGCCTCCTGGCCCCCGTTAAACTAATTAGGTCTCATGATGAGACTTTCTTCATAGAAGAGGCACGAGAAAGAGAGCACCAGGGAAAGCTGAAAGAATGGAAGAGAGAAAGAGTGCACTACAAAGAAATGTGAGAAGGTGCGTGTGAGCATGTGTATGAGAGAGAAAGAGAATACCGAGCTGGGAGAGATAGAAGACAGTTGTGATAGAGATATGCATAACAGAGGTGAGAGGGGTAGCAAAAGAGACATGCAGGAAGGAGAAAGGAAAATAAAAGGAGAAAACAAGTAAGAGGGTGAAAACTAAAGGCGGCCAGTGAGATAGGTGTATTAAAATTGCAGGCTGGTGAGAGACAGCTCAGAGTGAGCGTGGGTGACAGAAGAGAGATAGAGACCTATGATAGAAAGACAGACTAGAAAGAGGCAACTGAGAGAGTTTGGAAGGATAGACAAATGGATAATATAGACTGGTGAGAGTGAGGTGCTTTCTCAAATTTGCTTGAAAATGCACCATTTGTCCACTCTTTTTTCAAAATTTTCTCGGGGGGCAAAACGTCCCGAACCCCCATAGGTTGTTCCAGCTCGCTCGCTCGCTGCGGTGCAATACGACAATAATTTTACGCCGCACCACCTCCACATGTCACCGGCCGCCACTACATGTACATTCATCCACCCTGCTGTACAAAATTGTATGTCAAAGCGTTTTTGTTCTATTAACACTGCCCAGCGGGTGGTATCTTTTCTGTTGTCTTGGTGGTCCAGTAGCTTTATTGAGACCCGCACAGTTACACATTTACTGAAACAGTATTTCCATTTTAAGCTAAACTGTGTAGTAGAGTAGGATCTGCTTCTTATGCTTACCCCCACTTTTTGTTATGTTTCACTGTTTTTCGACTTTAGTCTAGCTGGGGCCCTGCTATTCAGGACCCCAGCCTAGCTGCTTCCTCTCTAAATTGATTCCATGTACCTTAGGTTCGCCACAGATTGAATTCTGGGGTGCCCTTATAAGTCCCTAGTATATGGTATACTATGTACCCAGGGCATAGGTACCCCAGAGGCCTACCAGGGGCTGCAGCATGTATTATGCCACCTCGGGGAATCCCTCCAAAATGACACCACAGGTCTGCTACTGCAGCCTGGGTAAGGTGGTGCATGCACCCCTTACTGAGGTATAGGTTCACTATACCTCAGCCTATCACTGCACATATAAACCTATCAGTCACCCCTATGGCAGGCATTATCAATCCTGAAGGCAGGGTGCTTGGTTTTGAGTGAGAGGGTACCCATGCATGAGCAGAGAGTCACTCTGCAGCCTTCGCAATCTCTTCTCCGGGGTTGTCTGTGATGCAGGCTGACCATATACTCTTAAGTGCATTATAACTAAACAGTAAATGCTAACTTTGGACTGGCTGCACGGAAACATGTTGTGTTTGGTGTCAAACACCTTGGAATCATACCCACACACCAGTAACTCATGTGGGAGTATGATCCCACCCTTCTAGAGGGAGAGACATGACAGCACCAGTATACCCGGTACCAGCTAACAGAGCCCTGGCATCACAAAATGGATGCAGCCAGCCACAGACATGAGTCTGGCCTCCTGCTGCTGACCGAAACTCCGGCAGGGGAGGCCTGGACAATAGGTTTCCTGTCACAGGGAGGTGTTACCACCTCCCAGACAGGCATTAGTGGATTATGGCTAGGTGGGAGCACTCCAGGACTGCTTTGAAGTCTACACTGGGGGCACATTTGGTGTCCCTGTGTATAGTCCAGCTCAAACCGGTTGCAGGGACTACCAGCCCCTGCTCTGGCGTGAAACTGGACAAAGGAAATGGGTGTAGCCATCCCTCTTTCCAAACCCTCCTATAGATGGGTCCCCAGAGTAAGTACAACCCCTTCCTTGTGTATAAAGAAGGAACCCCTGTCCTTAGGACTTTATATTATACTTGGACGAAACTCTGCTACAGAAATCCCGGAACTTCGATGATCTACTCGACTAGATGACTGAAGAATCTCCCTTGGAGAAAAGGAGTTACTCCCCCGCTTGGAAGGCACCAAAGAATCATCTGTCCGGTCTGCATCTCCGAAGCTCCCGCCGGACGCCGAAGAATTTGCAACACAGGAGGTGGGTTTCCAGACTTCCCAGAGGCTGACCCGAGTCCTCAGCAAAGCAGAGACCTGTAACCCTCGTGGGTGCCATGGAACCAGAATCCCTGGACACCGTGCACATTTGCAAGTGCATCCGCTTCTTGACGTCCCCTGAGGCTGTGCATTGGGTTACTTGTAGCCCAGACCCTGAGCACCTTTTTCACCGAAGATTGCTGGCCTGCACTCCACGAGTGTTCCATGAGCCCGTCCTTTGTGTGTTTGCTCGAGGCTCCTTCGCGATCCCTGGTCCGTTGACTGGTGGGTCCCTGCAAAGGCAATCTTATTTTAATTGGGTTTCCCTGGTTGCTCCAGATGTGCCCTGACTCTCCATCACTTGGGGAGTCCCCACAACCTTGTTGGTCCGCACCAAAGCATTTCTTCTCTTCCTGCGTGGGTTGCTGTTGCCAAAGCTTGTTGTGTCCAATCCGGGCACCGACGCTGCAGCACTCGACATCCTTCGTGGGACAGCACGAATCCAGCTCCTGGTCATCCTCGATGCCTCCTGGTCCTCGTGGCTGAAGAGTCAAGCTTCCCCTCTTCACACCTGAAGCACCCGACATCGGTGGGCATTCGTCTATCGTGCCCCTGGTCACTGGCAAGTGACCCAGACTCTGTCCCCTCTGCTTTCAGGTTCCTCACATCTTCGATCCAGGCTTGGATCTCTTCGGACACTTCTCCTCTTCACGACATCAGCACTTTTCCGTCTCCTGCCATTGAAAACCACGACGCGACCCAACACCATTTGACACCTATGCACCCGGCTTCCATGGGTGAGGTAACACGAGTACTCCCGTGGGTGTTGGCCCTAGAACCATCTAAGTCTAATTGGGTTTGTTCCTTGTCCACTCCTAAGTGTCCTTAAACTTTAAAATTCTAACCGCGACTTTCCCCATAGAAGCTAACGGGAACTCGCGGATGTGTATTCACACTGCACACGTGCCCCGTGGGTCCCCTGTGTCACTACCTTGGGTGGTTCCTTGGGGTCCCAGCGATTCTACAGACTCTAGGCCTTGTGTCTAGTCAAGTCGTGATTCTTATACCACTTTCTTAGTATATGGTTTGGTCCGCCCCAAGGGCCTAACGTGTATTGTGCTGATTTACTGTAATATTGAAGTGTAACATATGTGCTTTTACCTCTAGCC
The DNA here is from genome assembly GCF_964204655.1 of Triturus cristatus. NCBI lineage: Eukaryota > Metazoa > Chordata > Amphibia > Caudata > Salamandridae > Triturus > Triturus cristatus. Next base: position 655,408,970 of record NC_140584.1, read on the forward strand.
TCATAAAGAGACTAGTAGGGTGTGTTTAGGAATAAATACATATATTTTATATATACCTGGTGTGGTCTCCTTTCATTTAGCCACTCAAGAGATTATAGACTGGTGAAACAAGCTGCTTTACATTCCTTCAAGACTTAGCCTGAAGACTGCTCTCCATACCTACCACTAGGATAGCTTTCAAATAAGGTTGTCTTTAACCTATCATCAATAAGGGGTTGTTTGGACTGGTGCAAGGTGTCCACTATAACTAGTGGACAGCACATACCAGGCCAACTTCTCACAAACTGCAATTGTCATTATGTCTAAGCTTGCATCCCCACTTATCCACACTCGTTTACAAGGTAGTTCTACTAACTGTATGTTACATTTAGGAACAGGGTTGTGTACTTAATTGGCCGGACATAGCTCATTTAGGAATGTAATGATGTATTTATTATATACTCAAATCATAAAAGACTTATAAAGAATATGCAAGCTACATTACCTTAGGTCTAAGTGAAAGGTTGCCTGTATAAAAGGGTTTTAGAAGAAGCGTTTAAGTTGGTTTTTTTAATTGACCTTATGTTACTTTTGTACACTTCCTTAGGTCTGACCCGCACCGAAGAGAATGTTGAAGGTTGAGCTAATTCTGACATACTGCAGATAATGACATAGGTAGTCTTTTCACAGGCACATAGTTACATCAAAGTTGGTTTGCAGTGTTGGTGATGGACACTGGTGTTTTATAGAAATAAGGACTGTTTATCATTGTTGTGTTTTATTTTGCAGATTCTTGTGGACCACACCAGAAGATAGTGCCACGAGGTTGACCAATACCGTGATAGTATGGTCGATTGGCTTTTTGCTTCTTAAATTCGGTTGTATTAGCAGAGTGACATACATCTTTGGTCCTGAGGAATGCCATGAACCTTTTCGTCAATTTCGGCAGAAACATGTTGACCAGACCATAGAATAGGGGATCATCCATATCCCTATCTCACTTAGCTTGTTTTTAATCCTATCCATTGGGGGTACCAGAATAAAAATAGTTTTACCCACCAGGAGATAGTTTTAATTCACATATAATTTATGCACTCTTCCCCTCCTCCACACACAAGAAATAGCACTTGCGTGACAAACCCCCCCTCCTCTCCTATGGGAGAGTAGTAGCCTATACTGGGTACCTTGTGGTCCCAGTTTGAAGAGGGGACCCAATGATGAAGCATGTCGCCTTAGGGTGAGTGAGGGTTCTTGCCTTCACACAATGGTGCAACCCGTTCCCTCCTTCCCTCCCTTTTTTGGTCACCCATGAACATAGTGTGAGTTTCACCTCACCTCAAAACCCCAGCGTACAAGAAAAAAACCATGGGTGGTACATCTTTCTCTATTCAAGCAGCCAAATTCTGGAATTCATCACCATGTGGTTCTGAAATACCTGCCTCTCAACAATTCTGTAATTTGTTAGCAGACTTTTTCGAGGAAAAAGTTGAGGCAATCTATAGGACATTTCAAAGGAATCAGGATTTCGCTACTTCCGGCCTCCAGAGGCTGCTTGAAGACAATCCTTACTCGTGCTGGGATAGGTTAATACTTCTGACATTAGATCAAATTTTATGTGCTCTCCAAAGCACCAAGTCAGGCTCTCCTTCAGATGTATGCCCTCGAAAATTGTAGCCTCTCTAGCAGCTGAATTAGCTTCACCTGCTCTGTCTTGCTTAATCTCGCACTTGGATTGACCAAGGTACCCCTAGTATGGAAGACGGCATTGGTGGTTCCCATACAAAAAAAATCCAAAGCAAACCCTAAAAACTTGAGTAACTATTGCCCTTTCTCTCTCTTTCCTCTATTAGGAAAAATACTTGGAAGTCATGTCAACAAACAGCTTATGTCATTCCTGGAAGATCATGCAATTCTAGTCCCCTCTAAATCAGGATTCCGAGCAGCCCATCGTACTGAGACTGCTCTGGTAGCAGTAACTGATCTCTATGGATGCTGGTGCTCTGGTTATGCTGGTCTTACTAGATGTTTTGGCGTCATTGACACCATGTCCCATGCAGTTCAGCCTAGGAGAATGTATGAGATCGGGGTCGGAGGTGCTGTCCTGCAGTGGCTAGCTGATTTTATAAAAGATCAATCCCAAATTACTACTCTTTTAAATCTCAGAGAGTACCTGTTACCAAGGGTGTGCCCCAAGGCTCATCACTGAGCCCAGCGTTGTTCAACATCAAAGTCGCTCCCATAGCACAGATTGGTAAAACCTATGATTTTGAAATAATCTTGTATGTCGACAATACGCAGTTGATCAAGTCTTTGAAACAGGACTTTGACAGCACTAAGCTCCGCTTCCAAGACTGTATGAGAGACATTGCTGCTTGGATGTCTAGGAACTGTCTTACTGTTCAGTAAGGCACAACATCTTTGTTCTTCATACTGTTGGCCTGCAGAATTAGGCACAGTCCCATGCCCCAATCAATCAGCAAAAAATGTAGGGGTAAAAATCGATCATGAATTGTCAATGAAAAATCATATATCCTCAACTAGAAGGGCATGTTTTGCGACTATGAGGACCCTTAAGAAAGTATTTTCTTGGCTCTCTGCTTCGGCAAGGAAAATGCTGGTTTAGGCACTGATTATCAGTCGCCTGGATTACATCAATGCCTTGCTTATGGCAGCCAGCAACACTCTCTAAACAAAACTCCTAGTCGTATAAAATACTGCTGCCCGATTGGTCTGTAACCAGTGCCTAATTTGAACGGGTGGTTTCTGGTGCTCAGGACTGGCATTTAATCATCAACACCAGTGCTTTTCATGAGCATCAGTTAATGACACCCTCATTTAAGGGGAAATTAAGAGATTTGCCCAGAATCACAGGATGTTGAGCAGAAGCTGAGACTTGAGCCTGGTTCCCCAGCTCCGAAGTTGACAGCTCTGGCTGTTACGCCACATCCGCTGCCCACTTTCATGGCTGTTAATTCTATTTTAGGTGGAGTTAAAAGGAGAAATGGGCTGGTGCAAGCTGCCTCATGACGAGAGCCCTGGCACTTATTTTTTTACAAATTCACCACTGTCTGTAACCTCCCCATGGGTTCTTCTATGGCCTCTAGCCTCAGATCGATTCACTGGCTACAGGTCAAGAAGGGCATCTTCATTAGGATCTGTTGTCTTGTCCACAAAATTCTCCTAGGAAGTTCTCCCCAATATCCAAAGGACAAATTAAGCTACTATCGGCCCGTGCGCATAAGGAGGTCTTTGACAAGGCTCTTTTAGTAATTCCTCAGATTTGTGCCTCAAGATATGGAGGCAGAACTTTTTCTTATACAGCTCCGAGTGCCTGGAATCAACTTCCTGTAGATTCACGAAGTCGTATGGACTTTATTCGATATAAGAGATGACTAAAAATCTGATAATTTTAAGAATTGGTTGCATTACTTGAAAAGGCCTGGCGCTCAGATACACCTTTAGGTGTGATTCGTTGCGCTCCATGAGTGGATATAACAACAACAACATAAGATCCACAGATAACTTCCTTATCCTCTGAAGACTACTCACGAATTGGCTCTTTCCTAAAAGACCACCATTCTCAAAACACAAATGTACAGCATATGTTTCTGTACTGTATGCAAAAATATATAATTTGATTATATGTATCAATTTAGATATGTGCATATATTTGTGCACACACACACACACATGTATATGAGCGCAGAAGATGGAAAATGACATTTTATTTGTTTCACAATGTGCACTCTTCAGATAGAATGTTAGACGTATTTTCAATAACACATGGTCATGTTGGAAGTAAAAAACTCACCTGTGATCAAGGCTCATTTGAGCTGAAATGCGTAAGGACTATGAGCAACCTATGCATATCTCTGTGTGAATTAAAAGTGCCTGCAGCTTTTTGAAATGTAACCTTGGCATGCTTCTTGAAGGAGAAGTGGTGAAGTGTGCATATATATATATGATTTACAAATATATAGATATTCTTATAGGTCTACTTAACAAATGTACACATTACTCATGGTATGGGTATGTATACATGTGAACAAGGCGGCTTGACCGCCGAAACGCAACAGGGTCCATATGGTGATTACATTTTGTGTTCAATATCCACGGAGTCAGCACCTGTTTTTATGTGTATGAACAGGACTGGAGAGTACATATATATATATATATATATATATATATATATATATATATATATATATATATATATATATGTGTGTGTGTGTGTGTGTGTGCGTGCGTGCGTGGGTGTATATGTGTGTGTGTATGTGCATATATGTATATATACCCTAATAAAGAGAGAGAAGCCCCACGTAGGGACAGGGCGTTACTTAAAAAACCCCTTCAGTAACCAAATGAAATAATTGTTCAACCAATCATCTCAAATATACCACAAACCTTTTTTGTCAATCATACAAAAAACCCACATACCTATATTTGCAATGCCACAAGACAACCACCGACTAATAATGGAATGCCACCTATATTTTTATTTAAAAATGTTGGAGCCGTTAAAAAATGTTCATTATACAGAATTCATTAGTCTTCATATTATAAAAAACATATATCATTACAAAATTGTATGTATTACATCGACAGCATATCAATTAATCAAGAGGGAGACGCAAAAATTCATCAAGTATCAAGAATAAATATTAGATCACATTTATAAATCCTACAAATAGTACATACACTATGTCCACTTATAAAAAACAATTAAAAATGTCTAGTCTAAAAGAAAGATAAAACAAAAGAAGAAGAGAGAGAGACAGATAGTAAATACGGCAGTACACTTATTAGTGGTTCGTGGACTAATCCAGGTAAACAAACTCAAATACCAGACATGTATGCAGTCCAAGTGTTTTTATCACAATGACTGGCCGGTACACTGGAATAAGTTTATCCCAAGCGTTGAGGCGTTTTGCTGGAATTCGCAGAGTAATGGCCACCTTTATGAAGACAAATATCATGTGCCTCTCCTTTTAAAATATTCAAACAAGCACCTATGTATATATAAGCATTCATTACTAGCTATAAGCAAAGGACTAAAGTTATCAGTTCCTTAATTTCTCTCAGTGTTAGGAACTCCCACAGTGAAGATACATAAACATACCATTATTTATATCCTATTATGCCCGTGTGGACTAGGATATGTGGGAGAGACTGGACGCAAACTGAGATTGCGTCTAACGGAACATAAGTCAGCTCTGAGGACTAATAAAATCAATACACCGCTAGTTGAGCATTTCATCAAGGCTAAACATAGTCATCTAGATTTTCAGTGGTTTATTTTGAAAATAGTGGGTAACAAACGTGGATCCAATTTCGATGAAAAGAGAAAACTGAGAGAGCAGTGGTATATTTCACATTTCAATACGGTCAGAAATGGGTTAAACACTAGGGAAGAATGGAACAAATTTTTGTAATCAGTATCCGGTCCTGAAAGCCTTTTTAAGACCCTAAAATTATAATTGTTCACTTCCTGTGATGCGTTATAACATTTTCACAATTTTTCTAATAATGCTATATCGGTTTATAAACAAAGGATATGTGAATTGACCCGCATCCTATTTCATATAGTAAAATTATAGTTTTCACATAAAGGATGTCATCCAATATATTTAATGAATGAGGTTGTAGACACTCTAGGGTTCCATATATAATGTTAATTGTGCCTATATAGGATTAGAAACTCCACTCCAAACTGGCCACTGTGAAACGATGGGTACATGGCTGGTCCTTCTTGAAACATGTGACATGAACGTAGGAGGTTGGACCAAGTCCATTTACAAGGGTTATGAATTCCACATGATTCGTTCTCACCTTTTTAGCTAATACATTTCAAAACACATTATTTATTTTCAATAAATTAGTGTGCAAATAATAGATATGAAAATATATCCGTATTCCATTTTAAATATAACATTAAGATTCATATTGGTTTTATATTAAAAAGTGTCAATTTAAATTTAATCAATTGACATGTAGACATTTTAGGTGTCCACACATAGTATTAGTCATATCTATATAGGAGTAGAAACTCCATTCCAAAATAGCTGGGCATATGGCTTGTTTCTTTCTAAACATGCGACAGGAATTCAGGGGGTTGTCCAACCATAGCAGGATATTTTTAAACCCTGGACGCGACCAGTGCGTGATCCACAACACTAGCAGATCGGACGCCGAAGGCTGGAAAAAACTATAGGTGAGAGGATGCGGCACTGTCCTGACCTTTACACCATTTGTGAAATAGTGAATTTTGGTCGCTGCCCTTAGCGACCCTAAATATTGAATACTTGTTGGGATCATTGTACCCTGGATGGAGATGGCGCTCACTATTTACGGTAAGTATTTGGTAGCTCAATTATCACTTTAGGTGCACATAGTACTGTTTCATCTACTTAAAGCCCTGAGGAAGTCGCGAGTGTCTTGTCCCGAGCGACGAAACACGTGTTGGCTGGAGTCACAACAAGAAAATCATAAAATTATTCATATTTTCTATGTATTTGCCTTGAAATTCAAGTTATTGACTTGTCATAATCATTGTGAATGTGTGCCAGGGCTTGATTTAGACCCTAAGGGCCCGATTCACAGAATTAATTTAAGACAAAATCCTAAACTTAGTACCATTTTGGTATTCACAGAATGCACTTACTACTTCTAGTATTCACAGAATGAACTTACTACTTTTGCGATTCACAGAATAAACTTACTACTTTTGGTATTCACAGAATGGATTTACGACTACTAACTTTACGTCCGCACTCGGGCCGGAATTTCCGGCCCGGAGGCGGAGCTTCCGGCTCGGAGGTGGGGATTCCGGCCAGTGGCGGAGATTTAGCCATGGCCAAAATCTCCACCTCTGGGCCGGAAGCCCCGCCTCCAGCCCGGAAGCCCCGCCTCCGGGCCGGAAGCTCCGCCTCCGGGCCGGAATTTCCGGCCCGAGTGCGGACGTAAAGTTAGTAGTCGTAAATCCATTCTGTGAATACCAAAAGTAATAAGTTTATTCTGTGAATCGCAAAAGTAGTAAGTTCATTCTGTGAATACCAGAAGTAGTAAGTGCATTCTGTGAATACCAAAATGGTACTAAGTTTGGATTTTGTCTTAAGTTTGTTCTGTGAATCGGGCCCTAAATATTGATCTTATATAGTTTATCCAGGATCCATTCGGGAGATTGCTGGTCTTGCGGCTTGAGATCCTGGAATATCCACTCGTAAGGAGGGTCAGGGTCAGTGTAAACAGATCGACCTGGAATCCTTGGGCACAATTGAATAGGTATGGTTATAGTGTGATTCATGCTCAGTTTTCTTCTTAGTAGTCAAACGACAATGATTGCAACGTAATGTTTCTTTGGGTAACTGCCAAGTAACACATTGCGGTGAGCTTACAGCCACGCATACTTTGTAAACTTTGCATTTATTACAAACTGTAATTCTACCAATTAGGTAACAGTCCTGACACGGAAAGTCGGGTGGACTTAATATATTTCCCTATCGTTTTTATATTTCTTAAAAATACAGTGCACTCACAATGGGATTTTTCATTTGGAATTATGGTATCCCTATAGTAAATGATGGCCCCATTTCCCTACAAGGACTATTCACGCCGGTAGGATACTCACCACAGTTGCTTGGGTGAGTTGCAATCCCGATATGCAAAATAGAATACTGGTAGTGAGCTGGTATATATGTATGAAAGAATGGGTTTAAGGCATAATTTGGTTGGTTGAATTGATTCTGGCAAGCCTGTTCACACGCTAGAATTCCATTGCTTATTGCGACATAGTATGCAACCTTCATAAGAACCAAGAGTACATTTGTCATGCAAAGAACTTCAAAAACAGTGCAGTTGTAATTTTATTGTTCTTCTTTAATCCCAACAGTTTCCCAGCTAACACGTGTTTTGTTTGGGGATGTACCCCACGACTTCTTCAGGGCTACTGGCAAGCTCGAAAAACCGAAAAGCTCTCTACCGGTTGTACTTCCGTCCCGGCTGGTGAATGAATAAAAACCGTCTAAATTGTCGTCCTGGTGATGGACGAGGTCCTGATAGGGTGAGTATTCCTGTAAGTGGTGTTTACATGGACATTGAAGGACTATTCAGAGGCCAAAGTACGGGTATTTGGAACAGCGAGTACACTGGGCAACGCCTCTCTGAGGTTTTGTATTTAACCTGGGTCGGTTGAATTGAACAGTGTAGGGGACACAATGGCTATGTGAGGAATCAAGAACAGGCAAATATGTATGAGAGAGATCACATTTTTGGTGACTTGGTGTCTGCACCATTTATATTTGATAGTGCAACAACATACTGCTTCGGCGATGTGACAATACACAGTATCTTTATCTAACTTCACTGTTGGAGTTCCTAACACAAATCAAAATGAAGGAACTAATAACTTTAGTACTTTGTTCATAGCTAGTAATGACTGTTTATTTATACATTGGTATTTATTTGAGGATTTTAAAAAGAGAGGCACATGATATTTGTCTTGCTAAAGGTGGCCATTACTTCTGTGAACACCACCGAAACGCGTCGACGCTTGACATAAACTAAATTCAGTGTACCGGCCAGTCATTGTGATAAAAACACTTGGACTGCATACATGTCTAGCATTTGAGTTTGTTTATCTGGATTAGTCCACGAACCACTAATAAGTGTACTGTGTATTTGCTATCTGTCTCTCTCTTCTTCTTTTGTTTTATCTTTCTTTTAGACTATACATTTTGTATTGTTGTTAATACGTGGATATAGTGTCTGTACTAATTGTAGGACTTATATATGTGATAAAATATTTCTTCTTGATACTTGATGAATTTTTGCATCTCCCTCTTGATTAATTGATATGCTGTCTATGTAACATAAAATTGTAAAATGATCTATGTTTTTATAATATGAAGATTTATGAATTTTGTAAAATGAAAATGTTTTAATGGCTCCAACATTTTTTTCATAAAATATAGGTGGCATTCCATTATTAGTCAGTGGTTGTCTTGTGGCATTGCAAATATAGGTATAAGGGTTTTTTATATGATTGACACGAATAGTTTGTAGTATATTTGAGATGATTGGTTGAACACTTATTTTATTTGGTTACTGAAGGGAATTTCTCTTCTTCTTTGACTGTATATATATATACTTGCATGTGGATATATGTATATATATATATTCACTGAAAAAACCATAGGTTTCAGGGGTGTTATAGTTAGCTGGATTTTTCACTCGTACAAAACCATTGAAATTCCCCTGTTATAGTTAGTTCAGCTAACTATAACTCGTGCGCCCGCAATGCACTGCTGATGACGTCACATATTACATCACTCATGACATGGTCAGTGACATCACTGATGACATCACTGATGACATCACTGATGACATCATCCAGTGAATGTGTGTTTTTCTGAAAATTACATATGTTTTATATATGTTTATCTCAAGGTCGATGGAAGAATAAATGGGTATATAAGTGTCTAAATGGAGGATTTGTGTTTGAAAAATTGATTGTATAACTGACTGATTAAGTGTATCTTAGTGAATACATGGCTTAGTGAGTAATGTTTAAATATGTAAATATCTGTATCAGTCTCTCACTTTGTGTATAAGTGGCTGCATGGGTTGGTGAGTAGCTACATGAGTGTCTATATAGGTTATTAGTTGGTTTTTTGAGTATCAGTATGAGTGTCTGAGTGTCTGTATGGTTCGGTGGGGGGTATTACGTAGTGCATAGGTGCATGAATGAGTGACTCACTGTTTGTATGTGTTGAAGACAGCATGTGTGCAGGCCTGTATGGTTGGATGAATGTGTGCATGGGTGTGTCAGTGAGTGAATGACTGTCTCAATATTGTCTTTATGAGTAACTACATATTTTTTAAACTAGTATATGTGACTATTGGTGTATATAAGTGAGTATATGTGAGAGTGAGAGATTGGAAGAGTTCCTGTATGAATAAGTATGTGTTTCTATAAGTGATTGTTTAAAAGACTAAGTATGTGTACGTTTCTGTAGAAGTAAGTGTGGTGGTGTGTGTATAACTGTATATGCAAGTAAAGGGATGTTTGATTCTTTATTAGCATGAGTGACTATGTGTGTGAGTAACTCTATGAATGAGTGGCGTTGTGTAACAGGATGTATAGGTGTATGAGTACATATGATGAGTGAGTACATGTATGAGTGACTGTATAGGACTGTTGGTGAATGAGTGGATGTGTATGTGGATTTTAGAATTACTGAATAGGTTGTTGTAACTGGTTTGGTATGTCCATTGTTTTTGAAAATTTTAGTTTCTATTTTTGAATGTGTGTATCAAAGGTTATATTAGGGGAGAGGAGGTCTGCCACTCTATCACAAGGATTATGTCATTAGTGATGTCATTTGAGATGTCATCAGTGATGTCATGAGTGATGTCACTGACCATGTCATGAGTGATGTAATATGTGACGTCATCAGCAGTGCATTGCGGGCGCGCAAGTTATAGTTAGCTGAACTAACTATAACGGGGGAATTTCAATGGTTTTGTACGAGTGAAAAGTCCAGCTAACTATAACGCCCCTGAAACCTATGTTTTTTTCAGTGAATTTCTAAGGTTTTTTAAATGCTAATTCCTAACTATAACGTGCCTGAAAGCTATGGCTTTTTCACTGAATTTCAAAGGTTGATTAAATGCTAATTTCTAACTATGCCTACAGAGATAGGACGTGAAGAAAGAAGAAAAAACGCACAAGAAAAAAAAGAAATGCAGAAAGAAGCAAAAGAAGTCCTCAAAGACGAAGAAAAGTGCAGGAAGAAGGATAACATGCAGAAAGAACAAACAGAAGAGCAGAAATGTATGTATAGTAAATGTATAGGTATTAATATAGCGCCGATCACCACTACGGGTATCTCAGTGCTGTACTCATACCGCTGAAGGAACCCTTCCTGGTTTTCCATGTGAGGTGTCCACTCCTGGGCACCCCCATGGTGAGGCCAGGCATCCCAGCGCTGTTGGGGCCGTTGTGGAGATTAAGCAAGCTATTGCCCAGAGTTGCAGCGTGGGACCCATGATTAGAATAGGCACTGAGGCGAGAATATCAGGTCCGCGGAATTTATAGCCCGAGACCCTGCCGCGACAGGAATCGAACCCTGGTCCCAGACCAGTGCTCTGCATCGAGGTCTGCCACTCTATCCATTGAGCCACACTTCTCCACTCAGAAAGAAGCCTTGTTGTAAAATCATCAACTTTTTCTGACAGACACTGGTGGTAACTGAGTCTGACTAACCAGTCCTAGTGCCAGTGCTATGTTAAAAGACACTCAGAATACAGTGAAAACACCGACATACACTAGGGAACACTATGCGTTGGGGTCCCCCTGTGATTAGCATGACCTCCTCTGTAAACCCCTAGTATATAATAGGGCAGGGGATTAAAACTACCTCTTACCGCCACAGGGCGTGTTTGCACACGCCACCTCAGGCTCCGTCCCCTCCCTTCACCACTGTGTAAACACACCCTGTGGCCGTGTTTAGATGGGACATTAAGTTCATTTGAATCCTGAGGGTCCCTAGGGTCCAACTAGCCCACTAGGTACCTCCAGTAAGCGCCACAGAGCTGCGTTGCAGAGAAGTGTAAAAAGTGGCATGGCCTGGACCACCTCTCTGCAATGCAGCTCAGTGGCGCTTACTGGAAGCACCTGGTGGGCTAGTTAGCCCCCAGAGGTCCTCAGGATTGAAGGGGAATTATTTCCCCAACTTAAAACGCGCCATAGGGCGTGTTTGCACACGTCACCTCAGGCCCGTCCCCTCCCTTCCCCACTGTGTAAACACACCCTGTGGCCGTTGTTTAAGTTGGGAGATTAAGTCCCCTTGAATCCTGAGGGTCGCTAGGGGCAAAATAGCCCACTAGGTACGTCCAGTAAGCGCCATTGCAGAGAGGTGTAAAAAGGGGCACGGCCTGCACCACCTCTCTGCAACGCAGAGCAGTGGCACTTACTGGAAGCACCTGGTGGGCTAGTTGGCCCCCAGGGTCCCTCAGGATTGAAAGGGAATTATTTCCCCAACTTAAAACGCACCACAGGGCGTGTTTGTACACGTCACCTAAGGCCCCGTCCCCTCCCTTCACCACTGTGTAAACGTGCCCAGTGGCCGTTCCAAGTTGAGAGATTAAGTCCCCTTGAATCCTAAGGGTCCCTAGGGTCAAACTAGCCCACTAGGTACCTGCAGTAAGCGCCACAGAGCTGCGCTGCATAGAGGTGTAAAAAGGGGCGTGGCCTCAGAACACCTGTCTGCAACGCAGCTCCCTGGCGCATACTGGAGATACCTGTTGGGCTAGTTGGCCCTCAGGGACCCTCAGTATTGAAGGGGAATTAATTCCCCAACTTAAAACTGGCCAGGGGGCGCGTTTGCAGAGTGCTGCAAGGAGGTGGCGTGGGCTCCGGCGCGATGCCGGTCTTTTATTTATTTTATTTTTTTAAGAAGGAGGGCTGTGTGGCCCCCCTTCTTTTTCTAATTTATTGGCCCTGGGGACCCCATCCCCCAGGGCCTGCGCGCTATTTTTTTTTGTTGAAAAAAATTAATTTGGCCCTCCCAAGGCCTTAATCGGCCCCGGGGACCCCAACCCCCGGGTCATGGGCTTTTTAAAAAAAATGTATTCTTTAGGAGGGGGGCTGCGTTGCCCCCCTCCTCAGGCCACTTATGGCCCCGGGGACCCCATCCCCCGGGGCAGGCCTTTGTTTTTTATTATTTTTTTCCAAAATATATTTATAGAAACACCTAGGACATGCTGGACAAACCGTATGTACCTATCACCATGATGATTTGCGTGATATTCATTAAAAGGCGACTATGCATACAATGAATCCATGTGGAATGTATTTACACCGCTAGTGAAGCTCTGACGTGTCTGACGCCCTACCGTGCCTAATCCCGGCGCCCCCGCCGGTGGGTACTCTCCAAGTAGACACCCTTGTCGTTTATTTATACAAACATGGGTAGCTATTGACGGACACATTTAATGCACACGCACACCAAGCCATTCAAAGGGAATTCGACAAAAATTCAACCAAACTATGCAAGAAACCCCCCTCACGGTTAATAAAACACACATCCACCGCCGGATGTGTAATACTTTTTATTTTACTCTCTGGAAAGGAGACGAAACTCACTTGAGAGTCACAGCGTGCTCCTGGCTGAGCCCAATGCTGTGTTACACCCACCAGTGCCCGCCGAGTGCCACACACCTATGTGTTGTATTCCACTAGCTAGTGCATATGCTATGACACTCTCTAGCCTATGTGCACTGTAACACCACCCCGTGAATATGTCATGCCACACTTGCCTTCGCACGGATTATATTGCCCCATCTAACGTGCCTTCCTCGATGCCTATGTTATAACGCACAGCGCTATGCCACAAATATTACAATCTGGGATCCATATCTTTGTCACAGTGCATATGCAACGTTACACTCCCCAGCACATATTTTATATTACAACTTTAGAGACTAGTTAGGTTACACAGTTTGGGCGCCATCTTGAGTGTCCCAGTGGTGCTGATCACTCGTGGACACCCTATTTAAGGCGGTGCATCAAGGGGGTCAGCTGGACAAGGTACCTATGATTACTAGTGCGCCATTGTTCTTAGCGCTGTGTTGTAGGCGCGCTGTGCATTTACTCCGATATTTTAATCGCTACCCGTTTTTTCATTTTGTTTAATCTTAATTTATTTTTCCTTGTTTTTAACCTGGGGAGTGCCCCTTACCTGCACTGTAATTTGTAGTAACACCGTTATTTAGCGGGTCCGGTCCCGGGGTTTCAGGCAGTTGGGAGGGAATCGGCCGCCATCTTGGGAGTGGACTGGGTGACACAGTTTGGGCGCCATCTTGAGTGTCCCAGTGGTGCTGATCACTCGTGGACACCCTATTTAAGCCAGTCCCTCAAGCGCGCAGCGGTGACGCGCAGCGGGGGCGCCCTCCCTTGCGCCTGAGTCGTGCCAGAGTCCTGCCCGTCTGCGCTCGTCCGCGCCGAGGCAGGGCCAGGGCAGGGCTCCGTAGCCTTTTTTCGGTTGTTGTAGTTTTGCACTTTTCTATATCATGCATACTAGATCTGCTGTGCTTAGTTTTCGTAACTCATCGCCCTGCACGCATATTCCGCTTCATCCTCTCTCTGGCCCTACTAATTGCCCTAAGTGTGTATTTAGACTTCCATCTCCTGTTCCTATCTCTGCATATTCTACGCCTCCGTTGGTAGAATCTCAGGATCCGTTTATATTTAAGGTCTGCCATCTTAATGTGAGGTCGTTGGTTAGACACCATCAGGATGTGCATAGTCTACTTACGGACAAAGCCCCTGATGTTTTGTTTATGTCAGAGACATGGTTGCATGATGATGCCTCGGCTGCGGTGAATTTGGCTCTCCCCCCTGAGTATGTGATTTTTATTCACAATCGTAACTCGAGAGGAGGTGGCATTGCGGCCGCTATTAAATCCTGCTACCCATGTGTATGGAAAGCTATGGATATAGCTGGCTGCGAAAGTGCGTACTTTCGTATTTCGGTTAATCCTCATTTTACTTTCTCTGGCTTACTTATCTATCGGCCTCCGGGCCCGGATGCCGCTTTCAGGTCAGCTCTTCCTGAAGCTGTCAGTACATTAGCTTTAAGTGCTGCTAACTTTAGCATCATTGGGGATTTAAATCTTCATTTTGATACTCCCCTTTCCTCTGCTGTTAGTAGCACTCTTGTTGATCTGGAAGCTCTCCAGCTATTTCAGCTGGTTAACCATTGTACTCATGTTGGCGGTCACATTTTGGACCCTGTTTTCACCAATTTATCTGCGGCTAAAGTGCTGCCTCCCAGGCCTATGGCCTGGACTGATCACCATCTTATAGAGCTACACCTTGTGATTAGGGACCTTCCTCACAGAGTAATTTCGTCTGTGTCTCTTAGGCGTCCATGGAGAAAGTTGAAATTAGATGAATTTCATCGGCTTCTTGTTCAATATCCTTTGGGTCCTTTTTTGGATGTTGAGTCGGGATATGACCTATCTTGCAATTGGCTGACTGGAGCCTTGGACTGCTTGATCCCTATTGCGGATAGTAAACGCCATCGTGCCGAACCTAGTCCTTGGTATGATGATTCGCTTCGCCTTCTTAGGAAAGCATGCAAACAAGCTGAAAGAACTTAGCATAAGTCTTATTTGGCCTGCAGGAAAGCGATCTACCGTGCCAGGATTAAGAAATATCACAGAGCGGTTAATAAAGCCCGGGCTGCTTACTATTCTCGCGAACTTAACACCAGCACCAATCCTACTAAATTAGTATTTAAGGTGCTTAAGGAGCTTACAGCTAGTAGAGCTCCAGCCGCTGAGATCTGTTCTGTTTCGCACTGTGAGGACCTGGCCGCCTTTTTTGTGGAAAAGGTGGAGGCCATTTATCGCTCCTTTTCTGTTCCATCTGTCTCTGTGGAGAAGTTGGAACCCTGCCCAATGACCACTATGTCTTTGGGCTCTTTTCCAGAGCTTTCAATGGAGGAGTTTAATAATATTGTGGCTAAAGTTAAATCTGGCTCTCCTTAGGATCCTCTTCGACCTGCCCAATTTAGAGATTCAGCGTCATTGTGTCTTCCTCCCCTGCGTGATCTTGTTAATCAATCAATCAATCAAGCTTTATTCGACAGATGAGTCATAAAAGCACATACAAACATGACACAAATAACATATAAATTATCTAAAATATTTAAGACTAGAATTAAATTCGATATTGCAACCGTCAGTAAAGCTAAAATCAGTTTAAAACCTATGCAAATATTCTCAAAGTAAAATAACACTTATATAAAATTACTATGTATATATTTCCATCCCTGGGATAAGCATTAGATACAATTAGTACAATTACGATTGCTTTCTACAAGTTGCCATCATGTCTCAAGGCTTTGGACCGTATGCCCCAGGCCCACCCTAGAAACTTGGCTACTGCTATACAGATGAAAGGAGCAGAGTCAGTGCTCAGAATACGAGCAGCTATGCGATAATTCCTAATACCCAACGATTTACAAGCGGGTTTTATCCAAGGTTTTCGGGGTAACATGTACATTGGGCAGAAAAACAACAAGTGTTCTACAGATTCACATTCCTCTTTACATCTATAGCATTTGTCGCTTTTGTTTTGGGGATTCTCCCAACTAGCGGTAAATTCTGCAACCGGTAGGGTGCCCACCCGTAACTGGAAATATAGTTTGCGGTCGGAGGGCCTCTCTATTAAATCCCAATATCTTTCGAGCAATGGGCTAGCTTTAAGATCAAGAAAACGGCCTGTTAGGTGAGAGGAAAGACCTTGCGTGGTTTCTATCATGTAAACCCATTCCCAGTAGATAGCTTTCAGTTTATTCTTGGAAGGGAAAATAGCGTTTTGTGGGTCATTCCATAATTCAATCAGTCCTATGCTGTTCAGGAGGGACTTGATGCTGCGCAACCAATGAATATTGTGTGATAAATCAGATTTAATTATGTCCATATTGTGGCTAAAGTTAAATCTGGCTCTCCTTGGGATCCTCTTCGACCTGCCCAATTTAGAGATTCAGCGTCATTGTGTCTTCCTCCCCTGCGTGATCTTGTTAATCTATCTTTGACGTCTGGCTCTGTTCCTGCTAGCAGGTGATGCCTATCTTAAAAAAACCTGCCTTGGACCCATTAAAGCTGGAGAACTATCGCCCTATATCTCTTCTTCCATGGGCTGCAAAACTGACTGAGGTTCATGTTAATACCATCTTATCTAATCATCTTCACCGTGCTAGCATTTTGGTTCCCTCGCAGAACGGCTTTCGACCCGGCCATAGTACTGAGACTGCGTTGCTCTTCATGGTTAAGCACCTACGTACTTTGGTCGACTCTGGTCAAACGGCGGCACTGGTGCTTCTCGATCTCAGTGCCGCCTTCAACACCGTCTCCCACGCCATTTTATTACAGCGTTTGGGTGAGGCTGGTGTCGACAATGTGGCTCTTGAGTGGTTTCGATCGTTTTTATCCGGTCGTACGTTTAGGGTTGTCACTCTTCCTTTTCAATCTAAACCCTATCCTATCACTCAGGGTGTGCCGCAAGGGTCTGCCCTGAGCCCCACACTTTTCAATCTCTATGTGCAGCCGCTGGCTGCTGTCGCCAAGCGTTGGAACCTGACTATGGTGTCCTATGCTGACGACACGCAGCTGGCGGTTGCATTAAGTGGGGCTTCTGACCTTGAGGTTGCTAAGTTCCGCGAGGGACTGAGCTCAGTGGCCCGCTGGATGACAGATAATTGCCTGCAATTGAACGCTAAAAAAACCGAAGTGCTCATTGTAGGCAAGCAGAGTCATCTCTGGGGCGATCATTGGTGGCCACCTGAGCTTGGTTCAACTCCTGTTCCTGTCACCGAGGTTAAGAACCTTGGAACTTGGTTGGACTCCAAACTCAGTTTTGCTTGTCACACTAAGAAAACTGCTGCCACGTGTTTTGGGATTCTACCTAGGCTCAGACCTATTTTTAAATTCTTTGATGCTCCAACCAGACAGCTCATTGTTCAAGCTACGATTTTGTCTAGGTTGGACTATGCGAGCTCTCTTTTGGTGGGGGCTAATCTGGCTGAACTTTCTAGACTTTAACGCGTTCAAAACGCTGCCGCCAGGGCTCTGGTTGGCTTACCGAGATTTTGTTCAGCCAACAATACCATTGTCAAACTTCATTGGCTCCCTGTTGCTCAGGGGATTAAGTTTAAATCTCTGTGCCTTGTGTTTAAAATTCTGAAGCATTCTTCTCCTCAGATTTTGGAGCACTTTATTCTGCCTTATGTTCCCTCGCGCTCTCTAAGATCTTCGGGTCTTCACTTGGTCACAGTTCCGCGCTTTAAGAGAGCTAGGACCGGCGGCCGCTCCTTTAGAGTACTTGCTGCCAGGCTATGGAACTCTCTTCCTGTCCATGTCCGCACAATTAACAAACTCTTTGCCTTTAGGAAGGCTGTTAAAACCTTCCTTTTTCTTCAGGATTCTTAGTGATGCTGTGTTCTTGTCTTTGGTACTACTTGTGTCCGGTATTTTGTCCTTTATAGCGCCGGGACGCCCCTTTGCTGGGGCAGCTGTGCACTCTACAAATCCGGATAACACAACATAACACAACACTGCCCTGTGCATATTACACTCCAAAGCGCATATCGCATAGCACGCGCTAGTGCCTGTGCT
Source organism: Triturus cristatus (assembly GCF_964204655.1). Classification (NCBI taxonomy): domain Eukaryota; kingdom Metazoa; phylum Chordata; class Amphibia; order Caudata; family Salamandridae; genus Triturus; species Triturus cristatus. The sequence goes on from NC_140584.1 coordinate 655,427,132, forward strand.
ATCTCGCGCTCTCCAATGAATTTGTCATTGCGCGCAATGTATTGCATATTATATTTCACGCCCCGGTTCATCTTATATCACACATTTTGGTGCATAGTTTATACCATATACTATATCTAGTTTTCATTTTCAATCGTGCTCTCAGGACTATGTTCTATATAACACTGCGTCCACCTACCCTTTTCACGGGCATTACATTTTGCGATGGGGGGTGGAGGGTCAGGGGGTGTTTCAACCAAGTGAGCCCGGAGTCACAGTCACAAACGTCCTCTTCTTCCTGAATAAAAGTGCGATTATGCTGCATACTTGTTCATATTTTAAGTAGTTCGCACAGACACACATTTTAAAAACAATAAAGTTCCTAATACCCACCTTCTCTGAACAGTTAGCTTGCTGCCCCATCCACCTCCTCCCTATCCTCTGTTGTCTGAATCCATGGACTAGCCTCCTCCCTCCTGTCATGCATGGTCTAATGTGCTGCCACTGCCCTTCATTTAGCATGATGTACCAGTCCACTCCTCCTGCCCTCCATTGCCCAATTCTATGGCCCATCATTGACCTCCTGCTTAGCCTCTGTGGTTAGCTTGCTGCCCCTATTCTCCTTCCCCCTGCCCTCCGATGTCTTTGTGCATGCCCCTGCTCCATCCTTTATGCCCACCATGTTCCATGGACCTGCCACTCCTATCTACTCTGAGTGTTCTGTTGAGGTGCCACTCCCCTCCCACCTGCCTAGCATTGTCAGATGACTGTAACCTGTCCCTGCCACCTCTACCCTGCCTGTCCACATGCCATGCCCCTATCCCCTTCCTCCTATCCTCCATAGTCCCTTTTACTGCCACACCCTTCTGCCCTCCCTGGTCTGTTGTGCTGCACCTGCTCCTCCTGCCGCCCCGCGCGGTCTATTGTGAGGCCCCTTCCCCTGAACTCTCTTGTCTGTGCCCAGGTCCTGACCTTCCCTTCTATCCTCCATGGTCCTTTGTGCATTCCCCTGCACCCTCCTTCTTGCCCATCATAGCCATTGTGCTGCCACTAACCCTCCCGCTTGCCATGCATGGTCTTCTGTACTGCCATGGCCCCTCCCACCTTCCCTGTGCGGTCAGCTAGCTGCCTCTGACCCCCTCCCACCTTCCCTCCATGGTCTGTGGGTATGCCATCATAGTCTCACTGTTGCTCTCCATAGTGTGTCTTGTTTCTAGTGCCCATCCTGCCTGACCTCCATGGTCATCGTGCTTCTCCTGCCCTGCCCCCTTGCCTCCAGCCCTCTGTTTCCATGTGCAGACCCCTATTCCCTCCCTCCTGGCTTGTCTGTTACATTATAATGCCCCTGCTCCGTCCCTCCTGCCCGTTATGGTCTGTTATGCTGCAGCTTTCTCTCCTGTCTGTCCATTATGGTCAGCTAGCTACCATTGCCTCTTTTCCCTCTGTTCTCTGTTGTCCAAGTGCATGGACCTGTCCCCTCCCTATTGCTTTCTATGGATTGTTGTGCTGCACTCCCGTCCCGCATGCCCTGTGTGGTGTATTGTGCTGCTTCAAACCCTGATGCCTGCCCTGTAGGGTCAGTTTGGTGCACCTCTCCATGTCCCTCCTGCCCTCTGTTATCCAAGTCCAATTCCTCCTGCCTACCATGATCCAATGTACCATACTTGCGAACATTTTGAACTTGGTCAGAGGGAGATTTTGAAAAAACACTGGGGTATTGATTTTCCCCTTTGAGTTACATTGAAAAAGAGGAGATTGTAGACAGGAGACAGATCAAATAAAGCCCATTTGAGCTTAAAAACATTGGACGTTTCCTGGCTGAAACGGGTCTGTTGGCATGTATGGTTGTACTACCACTGCCTCTTCCTTCTGCCCACAATGGTCTATTATATTGCCACAGCCTCTCTTGCCAGTCTTGTATTGTTGGTTTGTTGCCCCTGCCCGCTTTCCACTGCCCTCCATAGTCTGTTGTGCTGCCACTGCCCTTCCTGACTTCCCAGTGTGGTCAAATTGTTGCCTCTGCACTCTCCTACCTGCCTTCAATTTTCAGAGTCCGTGCCCCTGGCCTCTGCCTCTCAACAGTATCCCAATGAACAACTAGATTGCTAACATTCTATATTTATTATAAAAGTGTGGAATGCCTGACGTCATCTTGATGTAATCAAAACTGTAATACCTAGAGCATTTCCTTTAGAAATTACATATATGAGAGGGTCTTATTTGCATCACAATTATGGTTAGTGCTCTAAAAAAATAAAATGAGGACATATTTTCTGAGTTTTCAAATAGCAACAAAGAACTTTTAAATAATTTGTAATCTTTATGTTTTTTTTATCCAGTTCACCACTTGATTAATTGTTGCACCTAGGGGAGAGGCTGTGGTGTTACTTCCAGAGCTGCAGACTTTGCAACTGGGGAACCAGGTTGGAGTTTCTGCTTCAGCTCAACATTCTGTGATTCTGGTCAAATCACTTTATCTCCCCATGTCTGCAACCAAAATGAATTTGATCTTGTGTGATGTAACCAATGCTCATGTAAAGCACTCCAATACCTGACAAGTCTGCACTATATAAAACTGCAAATACACAAAACATAAGTGTTTTGCACACTTCTGTCATTGGGCTACATGTGGGCTACATCTGGGTGAAATTTGTGCTGCATCTTGGGAGATTTATTTCTTATGAAGTTTCCTAATTTCCTCATTTACTGCAGTCTCCTCAGTAGGAAATGCTTTTAGTTTTTTACTTTGATTCTATCAAGAAGGTATTCAGATATGTCACACATTTGCCATACATTCTGAATGTTAGCACTCTAGTTGCTCATTAGATCACTGTAGTAAAGCTACTGCTCACGACGGAAGTCTGCTGCTGGTATTAAAGTGCATGTTTCAGTCTACATATCAGAATTTTTTAATGAAATAGAAGAGGATTTGAGAAGTCACTCATGTTCCCTAATTTTTCTTTCTTCAGCACTAATCATAATTTCTATGGCAAAATGAACCCCCTCATTGAGTTCCTTTTTAAATTAAAATGTTTTAAGTGTTACCAGTTTTTCCAATCAAGATGGCTTCAGGAGTGCCATACTTTTGTCATACGTAAGACAGTAAGCACTCTAGTTGTACTTAAGAACACTCTGGGACATTCTGTCATTGGGCTATACTTGGGCTACACCTGGGTGATATTTGGGCTACATATGGGCTCTTTTGTCTCTGGTGACCATCTTGGGAGATTTATGTCTTATGAAGTTTCCTAATTTCCTCATTTACTGCAGTCTCCTCAGTAGGAAATACATTCAGTTTTTTACTTTGGTTCCATCAAGAAGGCATTCAGATGTGTCACACATTTGCCATAAATTCTGAATATTAGCACTCCGGTTGCTCATTAGATCACTGTAGTAAAGCTACTGCTCACCAGGGAAATCTGCTGCTGGTATTCAAAGTGCATGTTTCAGTCTGCATGTCAGAATTGTTTTATGAAATAGAAGAGGATTTGAGAAGTCAAAATGTGCCCTAATTTTTCTTTCTGCAGCACTAATCATAATTTCTATGGCAAAATGAACCCCCTCATGTTGTTCCTTTGTAAATTAAATGTTTTAAGTGTTACCACTTTATTCCAATCAAGATGGCTTCAGGTGTGCCATACTTTTGTCATAAGTAAGACTGTTAGTGCTCTAGTTGTTCGTTAGAACACTCTGGGACATTCTGTCATTGGGCTATACTTGGGCTACACCTGGGTGATATTTGGGCTACATTTGGGCTCTTTTGTCTCTGGTGGCCATCTTGGGAGACTTATTTCTTATGAAGTTTCCTAATTTCCTCATTTACTGCAGTCTCCTCAGTAGGAAATACTTTCAGTTTTTTACTTTGGTTCCATCAAGAAGGCATTCAGATGTGTCACACATTTGCCATAAATTCTGAATGTTAGCACTCTAGTTGCTCATTAGATCACTGTAGTAAAGCTACTGCTCACCAGGGAAGTCTGCTGCTGGTATTCAAAGTGCATGTTTCAGTCTGCATGTCAGAATGTTTTTATGAAATAGAAGAGGATTTGAGAAGTCAAAATGTGCCCTAATTTTTCTTTCTGCAGCACTAATCATAATTTTTATAGCAAAATGAACCCCCTCATTTTGTTCCTTTGTAAATTAAATGTTTTAAGTGTTACCACTTTATTCCAATCAAGATGGCTTCAGGTGTGCCATACTTTGTCATAAGTAAGACTGTTAGCGCTCTAGTTGTTCGTTGGAACACTCTGCGACATTCTGTCATTGGGCTATACTTGGGCTACATCTGGGTGATATTTGTGCTACATTTGGTCTCTTTTGTCTCTGGTGGCCATTTTGGGAGACTTATTTGTTATGAAGTTTCCTAATTTCCTCATTTACTGCAGTCTTCTCAGTAGGAAATACTTTCAGTTTTTTACTTTGATTCCATCAAGAAGGCATTCAGATGTGTCACACATTTGCCATAAATTCAGAATGTTAGCACTCTAGTTGCTTATTAGATCACTGTAGTAAAGCTACTGCTCACCAGGGAAGTCTGCTGCTGGTATTGAAAGTGCATGTTTCAGTCTGCATGTCAGAATTTTTTTATGAAATAGAAGAGGATTTGAGAAGTCACTCAAAATGTGCCCCAATTTTTCTTTCTGCAGCACTAATCATACTTTCTATGGCAAAATGAACCCCCTCATTGTGTTCCTTTTTAAATTAAATGTTTTAAGAGTTACCACTTTACTCCAATCAAGATGGCTTCAGGTGTGCAATACGTTTGTCATAAGTAGGACTGTTAGTGCTCTAGTTGTTCTTTAGAACACTCTGGGAAGCTGCAGTAGAACACAAAGGAATCAACTGACAGTCTCTGCCCTTGTTGGATGTACATGTTTTACTGAGAATGTCAGACTTCATTCTCACATGACTGAGAAAGATAATGTGAATTTACAGAAAATATGCTCTCAGTTTAGCTTATAGATCACCTTCCAAACCTCTGTGGGAAAAGCATGAGAACATAGTTTTCTCTCAAACATGATTCATGATATCACAGCAGAAGGCTTTTTCACATGGTAAAATCACCTTAGAACACACCACAATTCCTAAAATGAGTATGGTACCATCAACAAATGATTTATAATGTAACTAAAGTCTTAAAACCTTCTATTAACTGCAATGCTTTTTAATGAGGTGCTATCATGTATATTGGTCCCAAGATGGCTGCCAACACTTCTTGGATGAAGTACTGACAGCCAATCGGATCTCACGATGAGATGTGTGGTTAGGCTCCGCCCAGATATATCTATCTTTTTAACTCACATTTTCTCAGGAACTACTGAACGGATTTACACCATTTAAGCAAAAGGCACGAGTCTGAACTGAGGACTACCTCTTTGCCAAATTTGGTGTAATTCCGTTCAGCAGTTCAGGCTGTAGCTGCGTCAACAGGTCCAATGGGAAAATGCATGAGAAAAACGCGTTTTGGGACCCCACTTTTTTCTCGGCCCCCGCTTGACGAATCACTGTGAAATTTTCAGGATAGGAGCGGACCAGAGCTGGCCAAAAGTTTGGAAAATTGCACGAAGATTCGTCAATCGATGCCAATGTTATTCCAAATAGAATGTTGTGGATTTCCTATGGAAAATAGGTCCTAACTATAACTACCTACTGGCGACTGCCAGTAGGTAATATGTACACACACACACACGCATATATATATATTTATATAAGCAAATCCACAATTAGCACGCTCTCAGTAAAGACGGAATCCATATCAATGCAGGTTCACCACCGTGTTTATTCACAACTCGTTTCACTTCCTTAGAAGCTTGATCACGTGACTTCTGCAACCAATGCGTGCGATATATAATGGCTTGAAGTCATGGATATGAATATAGGACTGATAATCACTCTGTATCGGACATATTGAAATGGTTTGTGTCTCGTAACGGTACATATCAAAGCATGCATTGTAACTGCAAAATATTGTCGGCAAAGGAAAACAAGGTTTATGCTGCAATTTCAACAGACAAATGATGCGGTACTAAGAACAATTAATAAATGCTCTATTTGACAGAAAGATCTGTTGCTCAGTGATGTGTTGTTAAATGCGTTCTCGCCCCGTTGAGAGTAAATGCCTAAAACCAAAGTGGATGTTGTGGATCGTAAACAGTGTGAATGATAAAGTACCTTACGCACCATAGTGGTGTCATAGCGGAGGCTCGGAGGACATGCTCTGTTGTTTGTCAAGAACACAAATACCTAAATAAAGTTGTAAGCATAAGTAGTTGCCTCAGCAACATGTCTCCAATATGGGTATCAAGCCTTGTATAAGTCTGGTACAGCAAGATCACAAATGCTGCATAAGTCTTATGCACTTTCTGCAATTATAGACATGTGTTGACTCAGGGATCCATTGTCAGGCACTTGCCAAATAACTGATTTCTATACGTGCACGTTTATCTGTGTGGGCATCTGTGTATTAGATACACTTCATCATTACAGCTCTAAATACACACACTGCTGCGTATGGGGCTGTTCATGTTCAAGCGGTCCATGTTACAGTCACCGTGTCCTCAGGTCTAAAGTCTAAGGTGACACAGGGACTAATTATCAGGCACTTGCCAACAACTGATTTTCATACGTGCACTTTTATCTGTAGGTATCAAACTACACTTCACCTTTATAGCTCAAACTGCATACACTACTGCTTATTGGGCTGTTCAGGTTCAAGCGGTCCATGCCTCAGTCAGCATGACAAGTGATTCGAGGGACATTTGAATACATTACAGCCGGGTCCACGCTGCCACCTTGGTGTTGCCTTTTGGACGACGGCTCTAATATACTCATGCACCTTCTGTAATTACAGACATATGGAGCATTTGTGGTCTTGCTGTACCAGACTTATACAAGGCTTGGTACCCATATCGGAGACATGTTGCCGAGGCAACTACTTATGCTTACAACTTTATTTAGGCATTTGTGTTCTTGACAAAAAACAGAGCATGTCCTCCGAGCCTCCGCTATGACATCACTACGGTGCGTAAGGTACTTTCACATTCACACTGTTTACGATCCACAACATCCACTTTGGGTTTAGGCATTTACTCTCAGCGGGGCGAGAACGCATTTAACAACAGAGCTTTCCGTCAAATAGAACATTTATTAATTGTTCTTAGTACCGCATCATTTGTCTGTTGAAATTGCAGCATAAACCTTGTTTTCCTTTGCCGACAATATTTTGCAGTTACAATGCATGCTTTGATATGTATCGTTACGAGACACAAACCATTTCAATATGTCTGATACAGAGTGATTATCAGTCCTATGTTCATATCCATGACTTCATGCCATTATATGTCGCACACATTGGTTGCAGAATTCACGTGATCAAGCTTCTAAGGAAGTGAAACGCGTTGTGCATAAACACGGTGGTGAACCTGCATTGATATAGATTCTGTCTTTCCTAAGAGCGTGCTAATTGTGGATTTGCTTATTTGGACTGTTACTTTTACTGTCCGCCGGCGTGCACACCACTCTCCATGGGTCCATCAGAGTCTGGAAGGAGTGTTTTTTGTTTGTATATATATATATATATATACATATATATATATACACACACACACACACACACACACACACACACACACACACACACACCCACACACACACACACACACACATATATATATATCATATCAAAGTTCTTTGTCATCACAAATTTTGTAGCGCACGCTCGAGTCGAATTGAGTTAAAATACATTTTTTTCTCACCATAGCTGACAAACGTGTTTCAGCCACAAAGGCCTTCATCAATGTCGACACTGATAAAGGCTGTTGTGGCGGAAACACGTTTGTCAGCTATGGTGCGAAAAAAAAAAAATGTAACTCAATTCAACTCAAGCGGGTGCTACACACTCTGTGATGACAAAGAACTTTGATATGATTGAACTACGGTCCAGCACTGCAAAGTAGCACCTCCCGACTGGAATGTGAGTGGCGGTATCGGTGGAAGGCTGGAAATGCATATATATATACATATATATATTCACTTAAAAAACCATAGGTTTCACACATGTTATAGTTAGCTGGACATTTCACTCGTGAAAAACCATTGAAATTCCCCCATTATAGTTAGCGCAGGCAACTATAACTCACGCGACCGCAATCCTTTGCTGATGACGTCAGATATTACATCACTGTATTTAGACACTTATTTACCCATGTCTTCTTCCATTAATTTTTAGCTATACATATATCACAAATATTTTTTTTTCAGAAAGACACATATGTCATCAGTGATGTAATATCTGACCTCATCAGCAGAGGATTGCGGTCGCGTGAGTTATAGTTGCTTGCACTAACTATAACGGGGGAATTTCAATGGTTTTTCACGAGTGAAATGTCCAGCTAACTATAACATGTGTGAAACCTATGGTTTTTTAAGTGAATTTGCAAGGTTTTTTAAATGCTAATTCCTACCTATAACGTGTGTGAAACCTATGGTTTTTTCAGTGAATTTGTATGGTTTTTTAAATGCTAAGTTATGTATTTTTTTTGTTTTTTTTAAGGTTTTGCACCGTGCGCGTACCGTACGCGCACGGTGCGCTTCGTGCACGGTGCGCGCTTACAGATATATATATGCTTTTAAATGCTACTTTCTCAGGAAATACTGAACAGATTCACACCAGACCTGCAAAAGGCACATCCCTGACCTGAGGACTACCTCTCTGCCAAATTTCAAATAATTCTGTTCAGCCGTTCGGGCTGTAGCTTGGACTAAAGGTCCTATGGAAAAATGCATGGGGAAAACGCGTTTTGGGACCCCCCCTTTTTCTCAGCCCCCGCTTGACGAATCCCCCCGAGACTTTCAGGGAAGGAGCGGAGCGGAGCGCCCCATCTATTTTGAAAATTTCGCGAGGATTCGTCAATCGGCGCCAAAGTTATTCCAAGTAGAATGTTGCGGATTTCCTATGGAAACACGATCCTAACTATAACTATCTACTGGCGACCGCCAGTAGATAATATATATATATATGCTTGATTCTTCGTCCAATGTATCGCTTTAACATCCAAATGACGATCGCAGACCCAAGTTCGGTCTTAATTTATTGTATTTAGACGCCCTGCACCACCGCCATATATATATATATATATATATATATATATATATTACCTACTGGCGGTCGCCAGTAGGTAGTTATAGTTAGGACCACGTTTCCATAGGAAATCCGCAACATTCTATTTTGAATAACTTTGGCGCCGGTCGACGAATCCTCGCGAATTTTTCAAAATAGGTGGGGCGCTACGCTCCGCTCCTACCCTGAAAGTCTCGGGGGGATTCGTCAAGCGGGGGCTGAGATAAAAGGGGGGTCCCAAAACGCGTTTTTCCCATGCATTTTTCCATAGGACCTTTAGACAGGGCTACAGCCCGAACGGCTGAACAGAATTACTAGAAATTTGGCAGAGAGGTAGTCCTCAGGTCAAGGAAGTGCCTTTTGTAGGTTTGGTGTAAATCTGTTCAGTAGATTCTGAGAAAATAGCCTTTAAATCAATATATATATCTGAGCCAGCTTACGGTGCGCTTACGGTACGCTTACCGTACGCGTACGTGGCGTGCGCGAGCGCGATTATGATTGGCTCTTAGATCTTAGTAAACATTCGAATCGGCCGAAACCAGGAAGCGGCGGCCGCCATTTTCTCTCTCGCACTGAGAGAGATGATTAACAAACAAAGCACAAAAACATTTAAAGGGTCTGTTTTGACAGCTCCCACACACATAGCCATGTACAGGGAGTCCCCAAAGATCCCCCAAGGCCAAAAACGGAATTTTTATTTTTTCGCTAATTTCGCCGATTACGCTTACCGTACGCGTACGGTAAAAAAATATTTAAAAAAATAAAATATCCACACTAACCCCACCCCGTGTGCAATTGGTGACCGAAGGTCACCAATTGTGCATGTCTTATCACGATAGTAAAAAACGAAAAGATTAAAAAAAAAAATATTTAAAAAAAAAATTATCCACACTCTCTCCACCCCGTGTGCAAATGGTGCCCGAAGGGCACCATTTGTGCATGGCTTATAACTAATGCGAAAAATTCAAATATTACCTTTAAAAACGAAGTGCATCATATGTCCTCCATGTGCGCACGGTGCGCGAAGCGCATGGTGCGTACATGGCCCATCTAGCGTAACATGGGCACGCGGTGCGCGTAGTGCACCGCGTGCCCAAATTCACTGAAAAAACCATAGGTGTCACACACGTTATAGTTAGGAATTAGCATTTAATAACCTTGCAAATTCAGTGAAAAAACCATAGGTTTCACACATGTTATAGTTAGCGGAAATTTTACTGATAAAAAACCAATGAAATTCCCCCGTTATAGTTAGTGCAGGCAACTATAACTCACGCGACCGCAATCTTCTGCTGATGACATATGTGTCTTTATGCAAAGAAAATATTTGTAATATATGTATAGCTAAAAATGTATGGAAGAAGACATGGGTAAATAAGTGTCTAAATACAGTATTAGCATCAGCAGAAGATTGCGGTCGCGTGAGTTATAGTTGCCTGCACTAACTATAACGGGGGAATTTCATTGGTTTTTTATCAGTAAAATTTCCGCTAACTATAACATGTGTGAAACCTATGGTTTTTTCAGTGAATATATATATATATATATATATATATATATATATATATATATATATATATATATAATTCACTGAAAAAACCATAGGTTTCACACATGTTATAGTTAGCTGGACATTTTACTCATAAAAACCAATGAAATTCCCCCGTTATAGTTAGTGCAGGCAACTATAACTCACGCGACCGCAATCCTCTGCTGATGCTAATACTGTATTTAGACACTTATTTGCCCATGTCTTCTTCCATTAAATTTTAGCTATACATATATTACAAATATTTTTTTTTTATAAAGACACATATGTCATCAGCAGAGGATTGCGGTCGCGTGAGTTATAGTTGCCTGCACTAACTATAACGGGGGAATTTCATTGGTTTTTTATGAGTAAAATGTCCAGCTAACTATAACATGTGTGAAACCTATGGTTTTTTCAGTGAATTTGCAAGGTTTTTTAAATGCTAATTCCTAACTATAACGTGTGTGAAACCTATGGTTTTTTCAGTTTATTTGTACGTTTTTTTAAATGCTAAGTTACTTTACGCCGTTCGTGGCGTGCGCGCCCACTTTACGCAGTTCGTTCCATGCGCGCACGGTGCGCTTCGCGCACGTGCGCGCACAGTGAGCACGCGGTGCGCTTCGCGCACCGCGCGCCCACTTTTCGCAGTTAGTGCCGTGCACGCACGGTGGGCACGCGGTGCGCTACGCGCACCGCGTGCCCACGTTACGCTGGATGGGCCATGTACGCACGATGCACTTCGCGCACCGTCCGCACACGGAGGACATATTATGCGCATCGTCGTGAAAGGTAAACAATTCTATGTTCCTAGCATATAAAATATGCCATGCACATAAGGTGCAGGCACCTTTTGCACACGGGGGTGGGGGGAAATGTGGATAATTTTTTTTAAATAATTAATTTTTACCGTACGCGTACGGTAAGCGTAATCGCCGTTTTTTCGAAAAATTATAAAATTGAATTTTGGGCCTTGGGGGTTCTTTTGGGACACCTTAGTCAAGGCTAGGTGGTTAGGAGCTGTCTAACATGCCCCTTTACATGTTTTGAACCTTTGTTTTGCTTCCCCCCCTCAGAGTGCGAGAGAGAAAATGGCGGCCGCCGCTTCCTGGTTTCGACCGATTCGAATGTTTACTAAGATCTAACAGCCAATCAGAATCGCGCTCGCGCACGGTGCCGTACGCGTACGGTAAGCTTACCGTAAGCGCACGGTAAGCGCACCGTAAGCTGCCACAGATATATATATTGATTTAAATGCTATTTTCTCAGGAACTACTGAACAGATTTACACCAGACCTACAAAGGGCACTTCCTTGACCTGTAGACTACCTCTCTGCCAAATTTCAAGTAACTCTGTTCAGCCGTTCGGGCTGTAGCTGTGTCTAAAGGTCCTATGGAAAAATGCATGGGAAAAACGTGTTTTGGGACCCCCCTTTTTTCTCAGGCCCCGCTTGACGAATCCAAGTTATTCCAAATAGAATGTTGCGGTTTTCCTATGGAAACAGGGTCCTAACTATAACTACCTACTGGCGACCGCCAGTAGGTAATATATATATATATATATATATATATATATATATATATATATATATATATATATATATATATATATATATATATATATATATATATATATATATTGAAGTCGAAAATCTCTAGTGGAACGAAGCTGGAGGGTGCAGTTGATGAGGGCTCCACGAGGTTGGATACCCCTTTTGCAAGGAGCCGCTAAACAGGATTTGCTGCTACGGAGAATGTAGCCAGAGCTGCTATGAAGGTAGGCCGATCTGCGATGCACCTTGGACGGATCGGCAAGAGGGTGGGTTTTGGTCCCCTCTCACCTCTCAAAGCTCTTTTTGGCAGAAAAGTTTTTTAAGTCCCAAGTTTTGCTTTTGAGCTATCTGGGTGCCTACAGCACCACTTCCAAGCGACCAGGACAGGAGGGCCACTATGTGTAGGGTCAAGACTCACTCAGGTTGGATCCAGGTGTGGGTTCAACATAGATGGAGCCTTTTCTGTCCTTCCTGAGGCTCTGATCAGGAGGTCTGCCAACTAGCCATTCAAGTCACTATGGAAGACTTGGGGTCAAGCAGAAAAGCAGGTCTCAAGCATCAGGGCAGTCCTCTGAGGGCACAGGGCAGGATTCAGATAGAAGGGCAGTCGTCTTGTTGTAGCAGTGCATTCCTCTGAAATACACAACTGGCCACAAGTAGCAGGGCAGTCCCCTGAGACTCCTTCCACAGGTCTAGAAGTGAACTTAAGAGTGGGTCTGAGAGGCTTATTTTTCTACCTGATGCGGCCTTTGAAGTGGAAGAAACTTCTCAGGTTTTTCCCACAGATGTGTCTGGAATTTCCTGCCTCCCTGCTTGATTCCAGCATGCCTGTAGGAAAAACAGGCTAGTGTGAAGTTCTTTGTGTGTGAGTTGAAGTGCGAGTAGGGCTTGGATGGCCCATCATGCCGACACCCAGTCTCTCTACTGTGTGGCAGTCTGGGAGAAATAGACAAAGGCCAAAAGGCCAATTGCCAACTACAACTAGTTATGTGACCCAGGAAGCAGGTTGCAGGCACCAAATGGTTAGGACAAGAAAATTCCATCTTTCTAAAGGTATCATTTTCAGAATTGTGACTTAAAATTTGACTTTAGCATTCAAGAGGATTTTAAACTACAACTCACCAGACACCAAACATGAAATTTCCACCTCCTCCAAATCAAAAGGTATCACTTATAAAATGTAACAAGGTAACCCAATGTTATCCTATTGGAGAGGTAGGCCTCACAATAGTTGAAAATGATTGTGTGCGTTTTTCGCAACTAGGACATGTAAAACTAAAAGGTACATGTCCAACTTTTTTAATTCAATGTACCCTGCCCCATGAACTGTTTAGAGCAACCCTAGGGGTGACTTATATGTAATAAAAAGGGAGTTTTAGGCTTGGCAAAAGGTGTTTGTTGCCATGTCGAATTTGCAGCTTAAAACTGCATACAGTCTGCAATGGCAGGCCTGAAATATGTTTTAAGGGGCTACTTAAGTGCATGGCACAATAAGTGCTGCAGGCCCACTAGAAAGTAACATTTCATATATATGGTATATAGCATTTTACTAGGGACTTACAAATACATTAAATATGCAAATCAGGTGTAAGTCAATTTTACCAGGTTTTAGGGAGTGAGCACACGCCCTTTATCACTGGTTAGCAGTAGTAAAGGGCACAGAGCCCTAAAGCCAACAAAACCAAATTCAGCAAAACAGGAGAGGTGAAGGCTAAAGTTTGGGGTCACCCTGCAGAGAGGGCCAAGTCAAACGCATATAATGAGTCTGACTCAGAATAGTTAAAAGTGGTGGGTGCCAACATTCAGTTTACTAAAGCACTGGTAACTACAGTATTGCAATTTGCAGAGTCAGTTAGGATCATGGTATTCTTGGAATTAATAGCAATATCAAAACATTGATTGCTACGTGTGACTCTTAAGTTCCCTGATGTTTAAGAACCATCCAATTTATCAATGTCTTGAATGACTTTATCACATGCATTTCCACTGGCCTGCTAGCTACCTTTCAACCTTCTTTTTCCAAACAGCAGAGACGTTGAGAAAAATCAGCAGTTAAGCTATTTAATAAGAAACTCTGGAAACTGTAGCCACTGAAGCAATACACTTGTACTTCTCAAACTACACAGTAGTTAAACTCCAAGATTTTTTAAGATCGATGTGGCAACTCTGCCATTGGTTACCAGTTTCTCCCTTGTAATAATCTTGATACTTGTAACAAAATGATTTTAAGAATACAGAATCCTGGTGACCAGTTACTCAAAATGTTATGTAGAGACCACATAGAAGAGTTATCTCAACACAAGCCCCATCCATAGTGGCTGACTGTTAGCTTTCCGCTCAGTTTGAGTCAGAACAAATCATATCAGCTCAAAACACCCAAAGAAAGAAGACACCAATAAAAGAAATGCAAAGTGACAATTTATGGTAAGTCACCAAAGAGGCTTACCTCCTCCACTCAAAGCACTCCACTGTGCTCCGGCTTAAGTAGCAGTGTGCACCTCAACACCACATGCCTCAACAGAACTGCGAATTCCCACTGTTTACAGCCCTACTTTACAGAAACACTGCGTACCTACAGCTGGGGTCAATAGCTGCTCACGTTGTTGTTGGCTCTTCAGCCCGGGTGACTGACCAACCCAAGCAAACCTCAAGGGGTGGAAGCCCTCCTTGCACAAAGAAGACATGAGGCAGAGGAACGGCGAGCCAACAGCAAGTATGGCAAGAGTGGGGATGGCATAAGGCACAGAGCAAAGCGGCTTAAGGCATGCACACAATCATGAACGCAGCTTGCAAAGACACACAGTCGCAAGCAGGAGGATGAGCAGTTGTGTTTATACAGTGATCTTTTCTCAGCTTCCTTCCTCTTTAAGAGGAGAAAAATTGAAGTCTGTATAGATGTGGAAGCTTAATGCACATTTTGATTTGAAAAGTATCTATTTTTCTTACTTCCTTAGCAAAATATTCTTACTGGCTGAGAAACATCTGAAGTGAGTGAAATTCTTGCTTTGGAGATAACAACAGATTTGTTGAAATTGTAAAATAAATACTTTTGTCAAAGTAAATGTTTACAATGTTCTTCACTATACACCCAGCATGTGAGTGTGTATCTTATTTCAGAACCTTTCACACAATGTAACAGCTTGTCATATTAATGCTTTACTTACACATGGAGAGAAAATTGTCAAAAACGGTCATTGAGACCCTGACGTATGGTCCACCAGGATGGTACAGGCCAACCGGTTGACAATCGCCCTACATAAAGTTGAACCGAATATATGATGTTTTTTCGCATGCGTTTACAACGCATACCATAAGAACGCGGTTGTTACAACGACCGCGTTGTTATTTCGCATACCGTTACAATGCAAGTCGGAACAACGACTTTAGTTAGGGGGCGCTAGATGTTGGAATAATATAATTTACTATTCCAACTCCAGTCTGTGTGGACACTAGGGAAGGTGTTGGATTTTAAATCCAACACCTTCTGACAAAATCAGCCATGTAAAAGGCTCAAGGACAATACCTATGGGGCACCTTCCTGCAAAAACACATTCCCTTGAGGCATTGTTCACCTTCTATGTGTGCTTCACAATGCAACACATAAAAAGAGGAAAAAACTAGGAGAAACAAAGATATTTCTCCAAGTTACGCTTCACCTGGAGAGGTGTAGGTTTTTGGCACATTCCAAAAAATCTATGGATGTTACGTGGGAATACCCATGCAGCACGCCTGGAAATGCCTCCCTGGCGCAGAGTAACGCAACATAGCAATTTCCGCTGTGTTGCATTACTGGAGATTTATGAAGCCACTAAGGGCCACGCAAGGTGGCCTTGCATGGCTTCATAAATCTAATTTTTAAGTTGCGTGGTGCAAGAGCGACACAAAGGGAGTTGTAACTATGCCCTTTATTGTTTAAGATAATCAACTCCCTTGCTGCTGAGGCTTTTCCACTTCTAGTGCTAAACCTTTCTTTTGATGTTTGGGGTACTTTGTGCTTAAGCCCTCAAAACTCTTTTTTTTTCACAAAAGGTATCTACGCTAAATTTGTGTTCTGTTTTTTCCCACAACCAGGGGATTTTCAGGAAACCAGGGTTTATGGATTTTCTTGGAGGGAACAGAGAAATAAAGACAAAATATAGTTTTAAAAAATGTTAATTGGAAGAAAGCTCATGTTTTGTTTTTCTGAAAAAGGCATCAACAAAACGTATGCAGTGCTAAGATCGTTAACTTTCCGGTTTTTATGAACATACAAAGTTGTATAAGAAAATCCTTTTTTTACCACAGCTTTAAACTTTTTATTATAACTGGTAGTCAGTTTTTTCTAAAAAAAAAATCAGTTTCAACCTAATGGCAGTTTGTGGTGTAAAACAGGTGTGAAACCTAGCAAGCCATGCATTTCCGAAAACTAGAAAAAAAAAATCAGCACGGGATTGTTTATGTAGATTCCAAAGAGACTAATCTATCAAATAAAGAATAATTACATTAAGTATAAAAAAGTGATTGGAGACATTTTCATTTGTAATGTTTACCCCGGTGGCAGATTTACAAAAGTAACATATGGTTATGCCCGGCAGACCCTCCTGGTCATACGGATATATAGTGTTTGTTGGTTGTGTAAAATCAAGTGATACGTAGAGCAAACAACTGAGCTGCAGCTTGTAAAGATTTTTCATAATATACTGACCAGGCAGCAATTCATATAGTGAAATTTAATGAATGAAAAATGAATATAAAGGAACCCTTTGTTTTTATGAAAGGTTCACAAAATACTGAATTTAGGAGTAGATGATATTTGCAAAATATGATCTTTCTTGCACACTGGCTAACATTTGGGAAGCCAACTATGGAGAGAAATTTAATTCAAAATGACAAGTGTTACACTATTCTGTGTTTTCCCACTTCTCTCATTAAAAATGCTTCCCCACTTGTGTGGGTCAGCTAGGTCCTGTGACATCGGCCCCTAAACGCAATGTGGAGACATCCGCATCTCTCTCTTTTCAAAAACAAGACCTGTATTGGCAATGGTGGCAGCAGCAGTTTTTTGGGCCCGTACTTAGCCGCCATCCAAGGAAACCAGAGGGGAGTCCAGAGTGATGTGTCTACAGCAATTTCTTACACACAATGCCATGCAAACCTCAAACTTTGCCTAAAATCAATACGTTTCTTCAAATTTCTGTGTCTGAAAATTCTGGAATCTGAGGGTATCCACAAAATTCCTATTGCCCAGAGTTCCCACATTTCTCTCTATAAAAAATGCTACCCCACTTGTGTGGTTCAGCCTATCGCCTCAGATCAATAGGCTCAATGTGTAGACATGAACATTTTCTGTCAAACAAATGTCTTGATTTGGTGATTGGGGTAGTTGTGGTATTTGGGTCCTGGCTCTGCCGCCAATCAGGGACACCTACCACATCCAGACATTTTTGAAAACTAGATATGTAGGCTGGTGTGCCTTGCATGGATATCATGATGTTTTCCTATCCACAATGTCCTGCAAAACTCAAACTTTGGCTAAAGTCATCCCTCATATTTCTTTGAAGGAAACGTTCTGGAATCTGTGCGGATCCACAAAATTCCTGCATCCCAGTGTTCCGACACCTGTCCCAATAAAATACTACCCCACTCATGTGTCTCAACGTAGCACCCATGACACAATAGGCCCAAAAACACTTTATAGAGACATCAACATTTCCTGTTGAAAGACGCTACTCATTTATGTGGCTTAACCTAGTGCCTGAGATGCAACAGGTCCCATAAGCCAACATGTAGACATGAACACTTCCTGTCAAAGAAATGGCCTATTTGGTGGTGGGGTTAGCAGCGCTACGTGGGCCCTGGCTTGGCTGACAACCAGGGAAACCTACCAAACCCAGACATTTTTTTAAAACAGATACCCCGGGGAGTGCAGGATAATGTGCCTTGCGTGGATCCCATGACTTTTTTGTACCCACAATGGCCTACAAATCTCAAACTTTGCCTAAAATCCCACATTTGCCTCATATTTCAGTTAAGGAAAAGTTCTGGAATCCGTGGCGATCCACAAAATTCCTACCACCCAGAATTACAACACTTCTCTCTATAAAACCTTATTCCACTTCTGTGGCTCAGCCTAGCGACTGGGATGCAACAGGCCCAATAATGCAACATGGAGACATCAACATTTCCTGTTGAAAAAGAAACCTGATTTGGTGACGGGAGTAGCTACGGTATTTGAGCCCAAACTTGGTCGCCACTAAGGGAAACCTACTAAACCCAGATTTTTTTTAAAAACTAGACACCCACGGATGTCCAGCGATGTGTGCTGGTGTGGATCTCACAATCTTTAGTTCCCCACAATGCCCTGCATACCTTAAACTTTGCTTGAAATCACACATTGTCATCACATTTCTGTGAGGGGAAGTTCCAGGATCTACGCATATTGATGCAATTACTACCACTCGGATTTCTCACAGTTCTCTTGATAAAAACTCTACCCTACTTGTTTGCCTTGCATAGTGTACGGGCCAGGAACGGGTTAAACTAGGGACCATGAGAGTCTTATCATGGCCAAGGACAAGCCACACAAGTGGGGTACCATTTTTATGAAGCGAAATAGCCTGAACAGTGCAAACATTTAGTAAGGCAATTAAGCGGAAATTTGGATTTACCTCCATTGTGCCAGTCCATATATCAAAACTACACCCAAAAGAATTCAAATTTCCTCTCCCTAGCCATGGGGATGGAGTTGTTCTGCACTCCAGGGGAGTGGCAGAAAGACTGTTAGGCATCAAGGATAAGGGACAGACTTAATACCAGGGTATATTTTTTTCCTAAAGCAAAAAAGTATATCCCTAGTGTCTACTAGGTTTCTGCATTGCCCCCCACACCTTGGACAGGTTTGTCGTAAACCCCGGGATGGACCTTAATCGGAGTGACCCTGAGCTGAAAGACAATTTAGTGTTTACTGTGGGTGGGGGAGGGGCGTTGTGGTGGGATGGCAGGGGGAGTGAGGAAGATGGGAGGAGGGCAGGGGGTCGATTTGGAGCTAACAATTACACTGAGGTACATTAAGGGCTGATAACAAAGTCTTTAACAGGACCTAATTGAGACCAAGTGAAATGGACAAGCTACTGTTAGCATGACATTAAGTCAGGCAACTCCCTGCTGGGCCCCTTGGAATATTGGAGTCCCAGGCCTGGGCCCAGCTCACCCATGCCAAAGGCCGGTTCTGGGCCGCAAGCAAATCCCAGGAGGCAGAAAGACTGTTTGCCCCATTCTTGGGAGGTGGCTCAGCCCGATGTCTGGGCAGGCCACCCCAAACCTTACTCTTTTCTCTGACTATTTTTTTCTGGTGTCTGGTGGGGTTTCTTACCCTCTGCCCCTCAGACTGGGAGTCTGACCTATCTTTTTATGTGTGGAGTTCCCCGTCCTGACTGCAGATTTTCCGCAGTCGTAAGCTTACTATTAACTCATGATTTGTGAATACCAAAAAAAGTAAACTTACACAAAAGTGTAAGTTTAGCTTTGTGAATCAGGCCCCCTGTGCATAATCCCTATCCCATCCCCACCGATCTACAATGTGTAGGTCAAATATTCAGCAAGGCAATTTGAAGACTGAATAATCAGTATCATCCTCCTCTATAGCTACTGTGTGGTGCCTTCTCCATACAGCTTCTACATGTCTCTTTCCCAATTCATCCTTCTACAGGTCAGAACATCCAATTGGTGGCGGTGAAGGTGTGCCGCATGATAATGACTTGAAAACTATCATTTCTTCAGGTATTTACCTTAAACAGGAGGTAATCAACTGCTAACATCTCAATCCACACGCTAATTGCTGTAGTTGCTAGGTCACAGACGTACACAGATTACATCAGGCAGATAGATCGAGAAACAGACATAAAGACTTGCAAATAGATAGAGATATAAAGACAGAAATAAGATAGATTGATTAACATATAGCCAAACATACAAGAGAATATTTATGTGCCATGTTTAAAACTAGCACTCTATTTGGCATTCTTTGACAGTCAGTCCTCATTAGAATTCACTGAGGTTTTGTCTTTACATTAGATCTTTTCAGGGATAATCCTTTTAATAGCAGTGAAACCTATTTACTCACGTGTGGTGAATGAGCCACTTTTGTGGTCTGACACCCTATGATGACCCTCAACCACCACCATTTTGTACTGACTTAAGTGTGTTATGTTAACTTAGCCTTAATGTAGGATGGGTTTGCATATGCCTGCTTTTCTTCTGTCTTTTAGTGGAATAGTCTTTCAAAGAATAGAAGGTATGGGATGTTGAGGTGCAGTCTGGTGGGTGGTGGTGCACACATGTGCTCAATGTTGTATACTGAGGGATTAAGTGTATAATGTTATTTGGGTTAGGTGAATTATGACTTTGACCTATTGGCTTTGACGTGGTCTAATGTCATTCTGCCTTATGACTTTACCTTGCTTCAAACTTTTCTGTGTGCACAGTGGTGCTTGTATGTTGTGTGGATGAGAATTATAGGTGCTCCTTTGACATGGTTTCATGTCACCCTTGCTTTTCTGATTCCATCTTGCTTTGGGCCTTTCTGTGTGCATGGCTTAACTAACTCCATTTTCAGGCTGAAGCCATTTTCTGTGCCTGCACGAAGAAGAGGGCGTGTTTTGCTTTCCTTCTGTTTTTACTGACTAGAGAGAACTGGTTCTTATCAGAGGAATGCACATGGTCTGCCTTGTAGTCATAGCAAGGGTCTGATCAACCGTTGCTGTGACCTTGGAACAGGCTGGTACGGGCTCTCATGAGAACTAGGGGGCGGGGCTTGCTAGAAGCTTCGCTGTGTTTGAATGTGTATTAAAAAGGGGAGTCTATACTGGCCTGGTGGAAGTTCATCCGTGGAGCAGACGTGCTGTCACGCAAAAGTGGAGGCTGGTCTCACCTCTGAGCTTTCGCCCGGTTCAAGCAATGGACTCCCCTTGAGCAAAGCGGGGTGAAATGATGGAGCATTAGGTGAGGTGTCTCTGCTACTAACTGTCTCTCGATTCTTTACTGATTCTCTCCTTTCCTTCTTATTTTCTGATTCTTATATCCATACATATATATTTCTACATATATATTTGCCTTGATTGTGTTTCAATCATACTATTGATATGTTAGAGTCTGCTATGATTGGTGCATTTGGCTTACTGTGTGGTGCTATTTACTAATAAATACATCCCAGATATACCAATTCGTCTTTTCCTTGTAGCAGGAGGTGTGGACTCTTCTTGGCCAAGTATTCTGTTGTAGAAGGATGGGTGAATTCCCTTCTAGCAGGTAGTTGTGTTATAGGAAGTTGCTATACTCCTGGCAAGTGATGTGCAAAGTATATTGTTTTCTTGCCTTGCCTTTGGGGGAGTGTTGAAAGTTTGCCCACCTTAGGAAGTGCTGTGTATATGTCATATTCCATAAGTTTGGAACTGATATTCTCACCCTGGGAAAGTGACGGTACATTCCTTGGTCCAGGGGAGATCTAAAATTTGCCATTACATTTTTGGCGTAGTCGGTTGCAGGATGTGAACGTTGATTTAAAAGGGGAAGAAATATGTTTTTTAGAAATTGAAAGCAGACTCTTAGATATCAATTGATTTATTTGCATGGGGGTAGCCCATATGATATGCTGGCTCGAGAAGTGAGCTAATTGTGCTGAGTTAGAATTGGTGTGTGTGTGTGTTTAAGTGTGTTTTGTTAAAAGTTCTTATAAATAGCTTGCTACGTTAGGCAGAAAGGGCTGGATCCCTTTCAAGTGTTTGTTAAGGAATGCATATAAAATGTTTTCAGTTGCAAAGTGAATGTAAGATGTCAGAGCATACCCCTGAAGCGTGGGACTCCTTCAAGATTACAGACTCCGGAGTTGCGATGAAGGGTGTTAATCAGCAGGAGATTAATTACATTTTAGACAGGGACAGCGGTGTTATTTTAAATGTGTTGGTTAATATGCATAAAAAATGTGAGCATTTGCTAAAAGAACGTAGTGAGTTGAAAACAGAGCTGGTTGATGCCCAGTTTGAAAATATATCTTTGAAGACAGAATTAAACGTGTACCAGACTCTGAAGCTGTTTACTTTGACCAGCCAGAATGATTCAGATGTGATAAATGTAACAGAGAAGGCAGTCAGACTACAAGCTACACAGACGGTTTTAATTAATTCTTCTGAGGAGGTTGTTCAGCCAGAAAGGAATGTGCAGGAAGGTAAACAGACCAACGGTGAGTTAATTCAAGAGCAATGTGCCCTTTTTAGTTACAGGAAAGTGCAGGGAAATAAAAGGTTACTTTTAAATTTAGATGCTGGACAAATGCTGTGCTTTTGCGCACTAAAAGATACTGGACCGAACAGAATTGGAGAAACTGTGATTTGCCTGTGGGAGGAAGCAATGGTTATTAAGTGGCATGTACAGACAGAAACACAGTTTGCACAGGATTTAATAGAAGGTCCAGAGGTGGAATTTGAAAAACAAGATTCCCCAGTGAAGGTGCCCCCTGTTATAAAGGAAATTAATTTGAAACAGTACAGACTGCCAGATGGGCATGAAGGGATCAGTGAGATCATGCAGGGCTTGACAGATGCAGAGGTGGTGACCCTAATTGTGTAGCCTGTGTGCAAATGTGATAATTCTTGGAGCATGTCAGTTGATTATTGCGAACTGGACAAATATATACCTTCTTTGACTGATGCTGTCCCAGATATTGTTACAGAAGTAGCATGGGACTTGGTATGTGACTTCTGATATTGCCAATGCTTTTTTTCTTTTTGATATGTCAAGAGCAGTTTAGTTTTTTTTTTTCATGAAGTGATAGACTAATGACAGTTAAGAATTTGCTTGAATTAGTTAGAGAGAATGGGGGAGCATTTTCAGATTAAAGAATGTGAAGTCTTGCTGGAGGTCAGGAGAGGTTAAAGCTGTTTTTCCTCTCAGACATGTAAAGAGTTGTTCTGGGAGTGGCACACGGGAAGAAATGAAATACACTGTTGGTGCTTCATTTGAAAGCGTCTTTGAGATTGATGTTTGGGAGGCTTGCAGTGAGATCATCCAGCAACGCTGAGAAGAGCTCAGGCTTTCTGTGGAGTCTGAGGAGGAATTCCTACGGGAGGGGTCATCCCAGCTCCTCTCCCCAGTAGACAGAGACAGCTTCTTGGAAATAGATGTCTGGGAGGCTTGCAAAGGCACAGGTTCTCCCCCCCCACGAGGAGAGTCGCAGAGCAGATAGGTGCAGACGAAAGTTGGCAGGAGTGCAGAGCACTTCGACCTTGAAGGAGATAAGGTGGGAGCTAGAGGCAGCAGAGAAGTCTCTGCTTGTTATGTTTGGCGAGGGGCCATTTGGTGTCCGCAGAGATTTATGAAGGGGGGCAGCACCTGTGAGAGGTGCAGTGAGAGAAGTGGGAGAAGGCGACTGCCCCAGCCCTTCTTGCTGTGTAAAGAAAAAGAGAGATTTTACCAAGAATTCAGAGGCTAAAGCGTTGATAGTATTCTTAGACAATTCCCCAGAGCTTGAGGCGAGCTATATAGAAATGCAAGACAGAAAAGGTGTGCTTTTGAACAATGTTTTTTGCAAGAAGAGTGATGCTTGTTTCTTTTTCAGATTCGCCCAGTTCCCCCGTGTGTGTGGGACTCCCTTCTCCCGTGTGAGTGGGGCCCTCCCTCTTCCCCCCACCCCCTCCCCTTCCCCCTGCCCTCCCCCTCCCCCCAAGCCTGGAGTGATCGCCAGACCAGACGGTGGCGGCTGATGCCTGTGGCTGACCAGACTGGATGGGGTCCTCCCTTGTCAAGGAGATACAGATGCAGATATATGCCGGAGAGCATGATGGACTGCTTCTTTCCAAGCAAAGAGGGATCAGCAGAGTGTGGAACTGTTTCCTTCACGTGAGGCCGACTTTACATGCATGAAGGCTGTGTGTCTTTCACACAGGGAACTGCTTATGTAAATGTGAAGAAGAGGGCACTACAGGATGTGCTTTGCCAGAACTGTTTTATCAACGTGAAGTTCAGATGCGATGGGAGAAGGCTGTGTGTTTTTTCACGCAGAAGGACTGTTTATGTTTTTAGGGATGGAGACCAATAGAGACGCTTTGCTGCAATCAGAGTAGATATTTTCTGAGTTAGAGACTGAAGAGAAACAAGCATTTGCAATGCAATAGGTCTCGCATTTGCCAGATTTTGAGCTATTGGCATTGTAAATGACAATGCCTTTTATTTATGTGTTTTGAAACCCTGCAAGCGGTGCGTAAACACGCATTTTGAACTTATTGTCCTTGCTTACGAGAAGCAAGGCTTGCAGTCAAAGAGGCGCAGTTACTGCTAAGCCTTGCTTGTCGTAAGCAATGACTGTAAGTACAAAGCGTGTGTTTACGCACCGCATACAATGTTTTTAAAATACATAATGCGAGACCTATTGAATTGCAAATACTTGTCTAACGTGATAGTTACTGGAAGGTATGTCAAAATGATTAGCAATGGGCTAGGAATTCGAAAACAGGGCATTTTTGGCAATATTGGTTATAAGAACATTAGTAAAGGAAATACTAACGTTTAATTGTCAAAACTTGGAAGCTCATAGTCGGTTTTGCCATCAGGGTGAAGAAACTTTTTGATTTCTGCACAAGTTCTGTGCTGCGAAAATTATCGCATTCTGTGATTAATGGAGACCATTGTTTTTTATCCTTGGGAGACAGGATGTTTTTATTTTAACACATTTTCACTTATGTTTCAGAATGAGCGCATTGCTACATGATTTAGAGTCATTATGATTATGCTGCTATTCCTATAAGTATTGTTTATGAAGACATGAAGGGTTATTTGTAAAAACAAAAACAAAAAAACAGAACAGGCGTTAGTAAAAATGCAAGTGAAACCGCAAAATGCCTATTAGACAGTGAATAATGCATTGCAAGTAACGCATCATTGGCAAACTGAATGCGATCTGAAAGTTTGTTTTTGTTGAAATACATACCTAAATACTGCCGGCTATTTATTTATTTCGTTGTCGATAAGACGTCCCTTTGTGTTGCGACCAGAGGGCATTTATGTCACTTCGTTCTGGTAACTGCAGCACTTATTTGCGAACATGAAATAATGCAACTAACGCTCCCTATGACAGTGATTTGTAACACGGCAGCTTAGGGCAAGGGAAGCGCTGTCCTTATGAAGGAGACTGCTCTGGACACTTTAAAAGGGCAGATAGAATTCGGATTCCCCCGGTGGAGCTTTGTGAAGACCTCATGTCCACAATCTGTGAAATTGAAAATGTAGCCCGGTTGCTTTTGTTGATTTGCACCAGCGGTGGGTTTTGTGCTCATAAGGGTTTCAGCGGACAAATTGTATGTATTTTTTATGTTGCACCACTGTTATGCCAGTTAAATTCCCATCCCACCCTATGCTATCAGATTCATCAATAATATATAAATCATACCATTTGACGTGACTGGCAAGTGGCCCAAAGTTATGCAGCAGCTTCAGCAGGCTCTGGAGTTTGACTCTCAAGCTTGCATGCTGGCTGTACCCTCCAACATACACAATGACCAATGTCTACGGTACTCACCCTCTCTGACCCCTGTACTCTTATCTAAGCTTATAGAAGGGCTGTTGCACCGGAAGTGAAAGCAGGAAGGCCGTAGACGCTCTCGTCTAGCCGAAAGGAGAGAGAAGCAAAAGAAGAGATCTGCAGGGGTGTGTCCAAATATGTACACAGACAAATGACATAAAAATAAGCACCATGGCACGGCTCAAGCAGCGAAGGGACAGGGGGTTGGTGGGACGTACAAGCCAAACCTGGCAATCAAATAAAGAAGCCTGGGAAACAGAGGAGAATGGGAAACGATTAAAGCCCATTGGAAATACATTTTTAAAAAACGCATTTAAATATTTGTATTATATTCCTGCCGTTATATTTTAACACCTCACTGACCGAGCAGTGAGTGCAGCGCGCAACTGCAGGCATGTCATGGGAGCAAGAAAAAAAAGCATTGGCGTAGCCAATAGGTCTCGCCTTTGGGACCTTATAAGTGTTTAACCATGCAACAGTTGCATAACTAAACACTTATAAGGTCCCAAAAGCGAGACCTTTTGGCTATGCCAATGCTTGTTTTAACTGCTGCAATCTATTGAAGCCTCACGGAGAACATCAAAGCGGCCGTGCGGCTGCGAAAGTGATCGCGATCAAACATCAAAGCGGCCGTGCGGCCGCGAAAGTGTAAGTAATCGCGGTAAAGCGCGACGCGCGCGCCCGCGCACATGCACTGTAGCTCTAGGCTGGTAGCACTTTTTGGAGCCCTTACAAAATGTCTCGCCAGACCAGCGCCTGCGCTGGGTCAGGCGAGACCTAAAAAACCTGTAGCTGTTGCTACATTATATGAGTTTGGCAGGGGCGGAGCTTGCCGGCGTAGATGGCGGACGTGTGAGCGCGGCGCTCCCTGCCTCGTTCCTCACAAAATCCGTTTAATTATCCTCTGCTGCTGAGCTACACGGCGCTGTGACTTTGGGAACCCCTACGGGTGCTGGCGACCGAAGTAGCTGATCCCGGCTGTCCTCGGAGAAGACGACAGGAGCGCGCGAGGGAGGTGGAGAGCGGCGCGCGGGGCTGGGCCTCAGTCCTCGGCCTGTAGTCTGCGGAAGCCCGCACTGCGTGCTCCGGCGTACGGCAGAGCTGTGGGACGTGGACCCGGTCTCTCGGAGACCCTTGCGGAGGGGCGGCTGCGGGGATCGGCGGAAGTGGAGACGACATCGAGGAGCCCCCTCACGCTCTGGAGAGTAATCGTGGCCCCCTGCCCCTGGCCTTGTGGTGATTGGCGCTAGCGGAGCCGTCCGCACCGGACTGGGAGCCCGGGAGACATCGGCGACGTGCGGCCCTTGAGGCGCGGACAACATCGAGCGGCGAGGCTCCCTGGGGGTGACCTGGTGTGCGGTGACTGGGCTCCGGAGGAACAGAGTGGACCCCCCACGGCCGCGCGGGTGGCTCCCGTCGGTGAGTCCCCCAGGTACCTGAAGCAATCTGGCCTGGGAGACAGGGTGAGCGGGACCAAGCCGTGTGCTGGGTGAGGAGTCACCAGCTTGTTTGCCCCCCGGGACGGGACACCCTAGCGTTAATAGCGGAGCCGGGGAGCCCCGAACAGCGGAGTGGTGATTCTGGTGGCCGCTTGGAGTGACCTGCGGCGAGACCGCGCTCCTGCGTGGGATCTCAGTGGTGCAGTTGGCCTAGACGAGGGTCTGGTGGCCCTCCCCGGGTGTTTCCTTACATACCAGATCCATTTGAAGATCCCGGATTCTGCAGCGTCGCCCTGACTGAGGACTGCAGGCCTGGTGGTGTGGAGACTGAGAGACATAGCCATGGTGAAGGGCGATAAAACGCAGCCCAAACTCTCGTTTGACCCGCGCAAGCCAAAGGGAGCCACAAGCACTGGCGCGGGGCAGGAGGCATCTGCAGGCGGGGCAGGAGCGGAGACCTCGGCGGGCACGGACATCAGGGAGATGCTGGTGGCGATGGAGAAGGGCCTGCAGGGTAGCCTGACCGCTATTGACGCAAAATTGGATGCGCTCACCTATCGCATGGACCGTATGTCGGAGCGCGTTGACAAGAACGCGGAGAGGTTGGATACGGCCGAAAGCAGAATCATGAAGGTGGAAGAGGCCCAAACAGAGTGGGACGCGGACCGCAAACAGCTCAGCAAGCTTCTACAGGTTATCCAGGACAAGTCCGAGGACTTGGAGGCCAGGTCCAGACGGTCGAACATTCGCATAACGGGAGTAGCGGAGTCGACCCCGACTGGTAAGATGGAGCTTTTCGTCGAAAAACTTTTGCATACATTGCTGGGAGACGATGTGTTCTCGCCCATGTTTGTGGTCGAGCGGGCTCACAGATCGTTGGGCCAGCGCCCCCGGCTGGGAGCGCCGGCGCGGCCGATCATCGCGAAGCTCCTGAATTACAGAGACAGGGATGTGGCTCTCCGGGTGGCCAGGGAAAAAGGCAAGCTGCGATATGAGGGAATGGACATCTCGATTTTCCCAGACTTCACGGCGAAAGTTCAGGAGGAGAGACGACAGTTTTCACCGTTTAAACAACAGCTGCGGGACCTTGGCCTGGACTATGCCATGCTCTATCCGGCTAGGCTCCTGATTAACAGGTAAGGACATTCCCACTTCTTTACGGACCCGAGAGAACTCCAGAAATCCCTGAAGGTATGGTCTAGGGAGCGGCAGAACGGCCCCAGAGGCCAAGGGGACGCTTTGGAGGGGGCCTCGGGCCTGGAAGGGCAGGACTAGGTGCGGATGGGAGGCCTGACGCGGTTTGCAAATGGCCTGCTTAGCCTCGCATGCCGCTTGGGGGTGGCATGATATCCGGTGATACCCGTGTCCGGCTCTCTAATTGCCGTTTGACGAACTGGCACTTAAGTTCTGCGGGGCACCCCTCCTGATGTCTCTTTTGTTATTGCCACTAGAACGATGATGTTCCCATAAATTGCACAGGTCACTGATCTATTGGAGACTAGACGCTGGGAGGTGGCAGGCTGCCGGCTGGCCTACGTGTTGGGCGTGGAATAGATGGAGTCCTAATTGGGCCTGAGCGGGAGGGGTGGCTGTTGGGATCTGTCGTTGGGTGAAGACGGTGGGGGGTCCGCTGACATCTGGGAGAGAGATTGGGAAGTAGCTCACCAAGCAGCTGGGTTACCCGAGAGCGGGGCGGCGGGGGAGCGCTTAGGGCTGACCTGTTGCCTGATTGCGACTTTCGAAACGCCTGGCGACCTTGGCCCCAGCGCAGTTGTCTAATAGGATGAGGTGGGGTGTGATTGGCGGGATGTTTGCGATGAGTGCTTGTTTTGGGGGAGGGGGAGGGTGTTTAGGGGAACTGTCTGGCCAGGTTGGGGGAGGTCGGCTGTGGGTGGGGGGGCGGGTTGGAGTTGGGGTTTGGGGGATCGCACGCGCTGTGGAATGGCAGGCAGTTTGTTTCTTGGCGTTGTCTTTGGATAGATGTGTCTGGTTGTTATTGATGGGTGGCGCGTCTCACTGGATCGATTGGGATAAGTTTGCTGAAGCGCGAGGTTCCTGCAATGGGAGACCCTAGGGATTTGACTGGCGAAAATGACAATGCTTCCCTGAGGGCGCTGACATGGAATGTTAGGGGACTGAATGATTTCCGCAAATTGAGGAAAGTGCTGAGTTACTTGAATAGACATCATATAGATCTGGCGCTCCTGCAGGAGACGCACCTCCCACTAGCGAGTCATATACTGAATGCGAGGGGCTTGGCGGGCACCAGCGTGGCGGCCGGCTTTACCTCGCACTCCAGAGGGGTGATTACTTGGGTGAATCCCCGTTCCAGGTTGGTGTTGACAGTTCTGGAGGCTGACTCGGACGGGCGTTATCTGATTGCCAGATGCGCTGGGAAAGGTCATGACCTCATAGTAGTAAACGTGTACGGTCCCAACTACGACAACCCCGAGTTCTATGCAGCGTTGGCCGTCAACTGTCGCCGCTACGCGGGCGCCCGCATGGTGTGGGGGGGTGACTTTAACTTTACGTTTGACCCAGCTTTGGATCGCTCATCCGGTCCGACGCGTCGCCCGGCGGCAGCGGCATCACTCATGCAGGCGGAGCTCACCAGACTAGACTTGGTGGACGTCTGGAGGCAAGGGCACCCGGGTAGAGGGGGGTATACGCACTACTCTGCTTACCACGATGTCCACACCAGAATTGATTATTGGCTAGCGTCGCAGTCGATATTTGAGTTGGTCAAGAGTTGCGTGGTCCTCCCGCGTACGCTTTCGGATCACTCCCCGCTGCTCCTCATATTGGACACCCCGGTTAAACGTATCCCTCCATTTACTTGGAGATTTCCGCCGTATTCGCTACTAGATGAGGTCTTCCGGGGTGAACTGGCGGAGGACATAGAGACCTTCTTCGCCACCAATTTGGGCTCGGTTCAAAGTTTCCACACGATCTGGGACTCATTCAAAGCATACATCAGAGGCATGGCCATGGCTAAGCATTCCGGTGTTCTCAGATCTCTACGGGGGAGACTTAAGGAGATAGAGGCCCAGCTGGTGCAGCTGGAAGAGAGACGACAGTCGTCTGTCGATACAGAGGTGGAGGCCCAGATTCAAGCGCTAGTCTCGGAATACCATGAGGAGGCGGACAGGGAGGTAAGACATATGGGCAAGTACGCCACGGCCCGAGCATATGGGGAGAGCGAGCGCCCGGGATCGCTGCTAGCTAGAATACTGAGAAACAGCAGGAAACCCCTGGTCATCGACGAGTTGATCACTGGGGATGGTACGGTGGTCTCCGAGGTGGAGGCGATTAATGCCGAGTTCAAGAACTACTACGCGGGGCTATACGCAGCCAGGTCTACCCAGATGGAGGAGGAAATTGAGGATTACCTCAGTTACATCAAAATGCCCTTCTTATCCGACTCCCAGAGGGAATTTCTGTCGCTCCCCATTCAGCAGGACGAGATCTTGGAGGCACTAGAGGGAATGCGGGCGGGCAGCGCCCCTGGGGCTGATGGGCTGACTGTGGCCTTTTATAAGGCCTTCAAGGATAAGCTCCTCCCCCATCTGATCACCTTGTTTGAAGCAATATGCCAGGAGGGCTACATGCCGGACACTATGCGTGAGGCACTGCTAGTTACTATCCTGAAGCTAGGGAGGCCCCCTAACGAGTGCGGGTCATACCGGCCGCTCTCGCTTCTAAATGTGGACGTGAAGTTATACGCCAAGGTGCTAGCCACGCGTTTGGCATTGCTGGTGCCGGAACTTGTTGCGCCGGAGCAGGCTGGATTTATACCGGCCAGGAACCTTACGTATAACATCCGCACAGTACTGGGGACAATGCAACATGTGCGTCCGGACACCAAGGCCTTGGCCATTTTCCTTGATATGGAAAAAGCCTTCGACTCGGTGGAGTGGCCCTTTATGGTACGTGTGCTGCGCAAGATAGGCTTGGGTGAGCCCTTCCTGCAGATGCTTGGAGCACTATACTACCAGCCTACAGCCAGGCTCCGCATGGGCGATCGGGTAACAGAGGCCTTTGGGATCAACAGAGGGACAAGGCAAGGCTGCCCCCTCTCACCTCTCCTTTATGCCCTGGTGGCGGAACCATTGGCGTGCGCGATCAGGGAGTACCACTGGTACGAGGGCATTAATTTCCCTACATACCAAATTGGTATTTCTGCTTACGCAGACGATACGCTGCTTTATGTCCGCGACCCGGAGGAGAACCTTACGTCAATCTTGCGAGAAGTGGTCAGGTTCGGAGAGCTGTCTGGCCTCCGAGTGAATTGGAACAAGTCGCTGGCGTTCCCGCTGACGCCGGTAACGACCCAATTCCCGATGGAATTCCCACTGCAATGGACAACAGACTCGGTCAGATACTTAGGGATACAGTTACATAAAGACCCTGAGGTGCTTCTCAGAGAAAACTATGGTGTAGCCTACGCTAAATTGGTAGACGATGTCGAGTCGTGGAATCGACTGCCGTTGTCGCTGCTGGGCAGAATAGCCATCATGAAGATGGTCATCTTACCGAGATTTTTGTTCCTCTTTACCAACATACCCATAGTACTGTCTAAGGCCTTTTTTAAGCAGCTGACACACACCCTGATTAAATTGGCTTGGGGGGGCAAACAGCCTAGAGTACAGTGGAAGGTGTTAACCCTTCCGTATGACATGGGGGGGCTGGGTGCTCCGGACATGGAAAGATATTACAGGGTCGCGCAGGCGGCGCACCTCCACACGTGGATACATGCCAGCGCGGATGTCCCTCATGTTATTCTGGAACGTCTGTTTGCGGACCCGCTCCCATTACCTGCGGTCGTCTTCCAGCCTGCGGGCCGCTCGGTCGGGCGCCTGGACTCCCTCACAGCCACGACACATGCGTGGCAGGAGTTGAGGAGGGCGCACGGCTGTACATTGCTGTACTCACCTCTGCTACCAGTGGAATGGGCAACTTGGCTCCCGCCGCTGAGGGAGAGGGGAGTGATTCAGGCATTGAATGCGCTGGGCATCGTGCGGATGGAAGATTTATTTTTGGATGGGGTTGCCAGGACGTGGGACCAGCTTGAGCTGGCTCAGTCCACCCCCACGCTCCTGCAGCGTTTTCAGTTCCATAGGGTCCGTCGGGCGCTGTCGGTTGCGCTGAGTCCGGGCATGGTGGAGCCCCCGGTGGTTCCGGAACTTACCTATGTTATCAAAACGGTAGCTCCGCCAAAATTGATTTCGAATCTTAAAAGAATAGGAGACCGGCAGTTGGCGCGTCAGTACGATGTGGCGCGGCTAGCCTGGCAAGAGGACATACAATTGGAACTCACGGACGAGATGTGGAGATATTGCTGTGCTAGCACCAAGAAGATTTCGCTCAACGGCCGGCACAGGTTGGTGCATTTTAAGTTTCTACAGAGGGTGTACTATACCCCGGAACGGCTGCATAGGTATGGGCTCAGGCCGTCAGCGGAGTGTGAGCGCTGCCATTATCTTGTGGCCGACTTTATGCACATGGCTTGGCTCTGCCCGGGAACGGCAAAGTTCTGGACGGAGGTCTTTGCAGAGTTAAGCCGGATCTTGGGCACTGAGGTTCACCCCGACCCCGCTCTGGCGTTGCTGGGGTACTCAAGGCCTCTTCCGGTGGCTCAGCGACGCTTGGTTGACATGGCATTGCTTATTGCTAGAAGAGTTGCCGCACTTTGTTGGATGAGAGGGCCCCTCCCCACCATGAAACGGTGGGCTAGGGACATGCTGTACTGCAGCACACAGGCTGAGATATACAGTGAATTGCTGCCGCTGAGGAGTCGCCCTAAGAATTTCTGGGAATTATACAAAACGTACCTCACCTCTGCAGCTCCAGGGCCAACTGATGGTGGTGACTCGCGGGGGGAGGTCATTGATGCGCGTGCCCTTGATGAGTGCGCAGCTGCTTCTGATACGCTCTCAGGGTGAAGGTGTGGTTGTGCGGTGCGGTATGGTGAATTGGAGGGGTCGATTGTCTAGGGAGCATGCGGGAGGGCCTTCAGTTTGCCCCGGGAGGTCCGGGGAGCGGGAGTCCTAGGAGAGTAGTGGCGTGGGGCAGTGAGGCGGACGGTCTGATAGTGGTGAAGTGCTGCGCCTGGCTGACTTGGGCTGCAGTGGCAGCTGACACACTTAGGCAAGGTCGCCTGACCAGACAAGAAGATGTGCGTGCGAGGGGTGGGAGGGAGAGTAGGGAGTTGGGGTTTTGGTTGGAGTTACTGAGTGTGTGGTTGGGTTCGCCGATGTCGGCCGACGGCCTACGACGGCCGGAGTCATATGCAGACTATTGCGTGGGCCAGAAGTAGCGCAGCTGCAGTACGCTGTCAGGCGCGTGGTCGCACATTTGTCATGGGTTGGGTGTTCAAGACGCCGCCGGTCCTCCGGGATGTCGGCTGAATGGCTGTGTTATTGCTCTTGAGGGGACCCGCCCGCTTGGCAGCTCGTGGCCTTTGTATACTGTACGGTGGGCAACTGCCTTATGTTTCTCCTATATTGTCAATAAAGGTTTTTGAAACTTAAAAAAAAAAAAAAAGATATATATGAGTTTGGCAGTAGAGTTTCCAGTTTAACCATTAGAGGCATTAGGAGCATTCAAGAGCTTGATTCATTTATTTTGTGTATTCATTTAAACATGTATCCAGATATCTATGAGCTATTTCTAGATGCACCTGAGTTATTGCCTCTACATGTCTTTAGGGAATGCAGTCTTTATTTGGTCTAAAGTGATTATCGTATACTTTTGATGAGTTTTTCAGGTTTGCAATGTAGTATTTTTGCTCTCAATTGAGATATGCAGTGCTTCAATGGTAGTTTTGTTTTTCAGTTATGATATACAGTTGCTATTTGCTTTGCAATGATTCCATTTTTGCAGTTAAGAGATGCAGTGCTTCATTCATAGTTGTGCCTTTAGTTAAGAGATTTTGTTTTTGACATATGTGATCGATGATCGAGGGTCATGGGGTGCAATGTGGCGAATGAGCCACTTTTGTGGTCTGACACCCTATGATGACCCTCAACCACCACCATTTTGTACTGACTTAAGTGTGTTATGTTAACTTAGCCTTAATGTAGGATGGGTTTGCATATGCCTGCTTTTCTTCTCTCTTTTAGTGGAATAGTCTTTCCAAGAATAGAAGGTATGGGATGTTGAGGTGCAGTCTTGTGGGTGGTGGTGCACACATGTGCTCAATGTTGTATACTGAGGGATTAAGTGTATAATGTTATTTGGGTTAGGTGAATTATGACTTTGACCTATTGGCTTTGACGTGGTCTAATGTCATCCTGCCTTCTGACTTTACCTTGCTTCAAACTTTTCTGTGTGCAAACTGGTGCTTGTAAGTTGTGTGGATGAGAATTATAGGTGCTCCTTTGACATGGTTTCATGTCATCCTTGCTTTTCTGATTCCATCTTGCTTTGGGCCTTGCTTTGGGCCTTTCTGTGTGCATGGCTTAACTAACTCCATTTTCATGCTGAAGCCATTTTCTGTGCCTGCATGAAGAAGAGGGCATGCTTTGCTTTCCTCTTGTTTTTACTGACTAGAGAGAACCGGTTCTTATCAGGGGAATGTACATGGTCTGTCCTGTAGTCATAGCAAGGGCCTGATCAACCGTTGCTGTGACCTTGGAACAGGCTGGTACGGGCTCTCATGAGAACTAGGGGGCGGGGCTTGCTAGAAGCTTCGCTGTGTTTGAATGTGTATTAAAAAGGGGAGTCTACACTGGCCTGGTGGAAGTTCATCCGTGGAGCAGACGTACTGTCACGCAAGAGTGGAGGCTAGTCTCACCTCTGAGCTTTCGCCCGGTTCAAGCAATGGACTCCCCTTGAGCAAAGCGGGGTGAAATAATGGAGCATTAGGTGAGGTGTCTCTGCTACTAACTGTCTCTTGATTCTTTACTGATTCTCTCCTTTCCTTCTTATTTTCTGATTCTTATATCCATACATATATATTTCTACATATATATTTGCCTTGATTGTGTTTCAATCATACTATTGATATGTTAGAGTCTGCTATGATTGGTGCATTTGGCTTACTGTGTGGTGCTATTTACTAATAAATACATCCCAGAAATACCAATTCGTCTTTTCCTTGTAGCAGGAGGTGTGGACTCTTCTTGGCCAAGTATTCTGTTGTAGAAGGATGGGTGAATTCCCTTCTAGCGGGTAATTGTGTTATAGGAAGTTGTTATACTCCTGGCAAGTGATGTGCAAAGTATATTGTTTTCTTGCCTTGCCTTTGGGGGAGTGTTGAAAGTTTCCCACCTTAGGAAGTGCTGTGTATATGTTATATTCCATAAGTTTGGAACTGATATTGTCTCCCTGGGAAAGTGACGGTACATTCCTTGGTCCAGGGGAGATCTAAAATTTGTCATTATATCATGGCATTTCAGAGAACATAAAAACTAGCAATTGGAGTCACCTTTTCAGTTGAGTGCACACATTTCAAATAGATCACTAGTATCACACATTGAATTAAATATGCAGTACAGATTCCCCCCTGGAGGTAATCATCCAGTAACAAGTAATTAGAAGAAGCCTGTGAACTCCCATGAATGCGGAGTTATTGCTAGGTTGCCAAAGTTCATGTTTGAAGTTTTTTTTAGAACATTCCAGTTTTTTTCAGTCTATTTTAAAGGGGTATTTCACTTACCATTTGCCCCGGTCTCTTTATGTCACTCTACCCTGATCTTTATCTCTTTGCTTTCATTTCCTTTTAAGCTTTCGCTCCATTCCCTTATTGCCCTCCCCTGTCCCTTACTAATCGCATCTGTGTGTTAATCTCTTCTCTCCTTTCTTATCTCTATCTACTTCCCTGTAGCACATTCCCTTCACCTTCACTATCACTCTGTCTCCCATGTCAACAAAAGCTGCCCGGCCCTTACCTTGCCCATGCCTTGGTCCCTGGCAAACCTCAATCTCTTCCTCCTATTCCCATTAGATCTAACTTTCTCCCTCTCCCTTGCATGTGTCTGTCCTTTGCCTCTCAGTCATTACCTCCCTCACTACAATATGACTGGGACTCGGGATGAGGAGAGCCCTATGAGGTGGCAATGCTACATGTGCCTCATTACTTTCTGTTGAGCCCTGGCTATCAAGTGTCTTAGTCTCATCTACATGGAGTAAAGCTCAGCTTTTCCTACTAAACACCATCCACGGCCTTTTCTGTCAATTTCAACATTCGCCACGCCTCTCTTCCTGCTTTTAGCTCCATCTTTTCACCCAAGAGCCCCTTCACCACCTTTGCTTATCCGCCTCTTTCTTGGATTTCTTTCCCTGTTAGAGAACACCAATTGCACACGCAATACCCGGCCTTTCTCAGCTCCCCTCCAGCTTTTCATTTCACATAAACAGTAATTATGTTACCCACTGCATGACGTGTTCCATGCTCGGCAGCACATTAAATACTGTCTGTGCGTAGGGAACCATTCATTTCTCATACCCTCAAAATGTTATAATCCTACAGCCAAATGGAGCACGGCAATGGCGGAAACACAGACAGCAGATATACAGAGATGGAGAGGAGTGAAAAGCAAAAATCATACAAAGGCTGTGTTAAGAAAGTGGGTGTAACGCGACAGCGAGGGGGGACACAATGGGAGTTTTCACAAACCATTTAAATAAAATGGGTGGAAAGACGAGAGGTGCAGAGAAATGACTTAAGAACAAGTCCTACATCAGACAAACTCCTCCTTCCTGTATCCCCTATATTGAATTCAGAAAAATGGGGATACATATTACCATAGAAAACGCCTGCTCACCCAGCTCCCATACAGAGCACTTCTATGAAAGGCAAATTGTAAAAAAACACACTGTTTCAATTTCAAACACGCCGTGTGATGCGAGCTTCTCACCCTGGAAGGAATCAGTACCTGTTGAGCTAATGATAAAAACACGACCACCCTCGGTACATTTCCCTGCAGCGGGTATTTACAGCCCGTTCACACCACACAGCCTGGTCAGTCATTGCTGCTAGTAGATACACATCTTTAAAAGCTTCTAGAACCCAGAATGTTTTCGCAGTGGCAGAGACAGCCTGGATGGCTGCCTTTTCCCAACAGCCAAACAAAATATAAAGGAAAATTCCGATGTATCTCGGGATTTTCTTTCGAGGTGAGCATTGCTGATTTTCCCTCAATCCTTGCATCGTAGGAAGCCATTTAGTTAAGGAAGACATTATGTATATTCATTCATTAATTTCTGACTCCGGGAAACAATTCAAAGCATGCAGAGGACAAGGAAATGGCGAAGGCATATATATCTTCTTTCTTAAACCCTCGAGGCCCAGCTTCTGGCTCTATCTGGAATGACCCGCTCTCATGAAACATTCCGTCTACCACCACAGATCGCACAATAGGCTGTAAACAGAACACTTAAAAGCCACAGCTGGTTGGAAAAATCGTACTGGATAAACATATAGGCACCGGCGGCAGGTCAGCCCAGCACCATGTGACTCTGGGCAATAGCTCGCTTAATCTTCCCGAAGGCCCCCAGCGCCGGGATGCCTACGGGTAGCTGTGCGCTTTACAAATACTGGATTTACATTTTTATCAGGACAAACTGCTCATTAATGAAATCAGGCTTGCACAGACTAGGGAAAGAGAACTCAATTTTTAAATATGGAACTGGTGAATATAGTCTCTTGGAATCTTGCTAACAGGTGCCCAGCACGAGTACCTGAATCAGTGCAGGATTGCAATAGAGGGTGAACGCATGCAGACTGTAAATGTTTTACCGCTCTGTAGTTCAATGACACTGCTGAGGCTGAGAGAGGTTTCCTTCGCAGACGAGCACACAGAGATAGGAGCTCCTTGACTCCAAAGGTAGTGAATGCCTGATCCCTATGCATAGCACCCTTACAACAAGCGCTCAACCCCTCCCCCCCACCCCAGTCCCCCATAAATACCTGGATGTTCAGTACTCGATATCAGATATCTGGACGCTTCCATTAGAAGGACTGATTTTTCTGCCCTCCCCTTGTCACCCCAAAAGCCCACATCTTGATTTAACTTCCCCCCCCTCTCAAAAATATTTAAATCCTTCAAAATAATTAAGTTAATATTCATCCTCTATGGACAGGAACATTCGTATCAGTCGTTTGCCTCTTAAATTCAATAGTCACCTTTTCCTTCTAACCTCTACCATCAGGTTCCCTTCACTGGACAGGTTTTTAACCCCAGGCATCTCATATGTCTGCACCACTGGCCATATGACACCACTTGCACTTCCCTTTAATCCACATGTTCACCCTTAGTGCTTGGACACCCTATTCATCCATTAGAGTGACTCTTTCCCATGCTCATCATACCGTGTTGCTCTTCCCCATGTTCATCACATTGTGCCAGTTTAACACATGTCCAGTTGATTGTGCCATTCTGCCATTTCCAGCACACCCTGCTGCTCTTCTCGTGCCCAATATATTCAACTGGTCTGCTTTGTTTCTAATACTGTTCCACTGTACACCTTTACAGTCATATTGTGCCACTTGAGCAACTGTATTGTGACACTCTGCTCCCAGTCGATTACACTGTGTCACTTTATTCCAGTTATATTATACTATGCCATTGAACTCAATATACACCACATTGTGCCACTCTTCATCAAGTTTATCATATATAACCATTCTAAAAAATACCACGTGCATTGTGCTACTCTACACCATGACTAGCGCACTGTGCCACCCAAACCATATTCATCGTATTATGCCAATCTACACTATGTCCATTGTAATGTGCCATTCTAGACCATGTCCATTGTATTGTGGCATTCTACACCACACCCATCGTATTCTTCCACTCTTGACAATATCGATTGTATTGTTACTGTACACTATGGCTATTGAATTGTGCCACTATAGACCATGTTAATTATATTATGCCACTCTACACCATGTCCGTCATACTATACAAATAAACATCAAACCACCAGATAGTGCCTTTAAATCACGTTAGGCATAGTATGAAGGGATACGCCATGCACAGCATACTGTAGAACTGTTCCCCATGTTGATCATATTGTGCTATTTTACTCAATGTCCATCATACTGTGATCCTACATCCTAGGGACATACACTTTTTGGTCCTGGAGAGTTTGATCTTAAGCAGATATCCTAAATATCTGGCAACGGTGTGCCCTCCTGTTGAACTTCACTGATATACCGCAGGGCCACCATGCTACACTTGCTATGTCTAATATACTTGGTCACTTAAGGTAATTTGTATCACCTTGCCATCCAATTGCGCTATTCTACACCATGCACAATAAATTATGCTGCTTTATTGCACGCCCAACAAATGGTGCCACTACAGTCGTTGTCCAGCATACTATGGTAGTCTATTTGATCCCCACTCTATCATGTCACTCTAACTTATGCTCATAATATTGTGCCACTACAGCCAATGTATGGCTCATTGGGACACTGTGGGCCCGATTCACAGAACTAACTTAAGACAAAATCCTAAACTTACTACCATTTTCGTATTCACAGAAGGCACTTACTCATTTTGGTATTCACAGAAGACACTTACTCACTTCGGTATTCACAGAAGTTAGGAGTCCTAACTTTAGGACTCCTAAATGCCTTCTGTGAATACCGAAAGTCTTAAAATTAGGATTTTTCTCAGTTTAGGAGTCCTAAAGTTAGGACTCCTAACTCTACTACTACTAAACTGAGCAAAATCCTAATTTTAAGGCTTTCCGTATTCACAGAAGGTATTTAGGAGTCGTAAAGTTAGGAGTCCTAACTTTACTACTACTAAATTGTGAAAAATCCTCATTTTAAGACTTTCGGTATTCACAGAAGGCATTTAGGAGTCCTAAAGTTAGGAGTCTTAAATATACTACTACTAAACTGAGAAAAATCCTAATTTTAAGGCTTTCGGTATTGACAGAAGGCATTTAGGAGTCCTAAAGTTAGGACTCCTAACTTCTGTGAATACCGAAGTGAGTAAGTGTCTTCTGTGAATACCAAAATGAGTAAGTGCCTTCTGTGAATATGAAAATGGTAGTAAGTTTAGGATTTTGTCTTAAGTTAGTTCTGTGAATCGGGCCCTGTGTCTCTTGTTCACCTCCCTGTGCCACATTCATAATACTATGCCTTCTACCACATGACAGTTATACTGTGTCACTGTACTCGATGCCGATCATACTTGTGCCTCTCTGGCTATATCTATAATGTTGTGATACTCTTCTACATGTCAATTATATTGCTATTAATTTACATGTCTGGAACATTGGCCTACTCTACCATAAACCCGTCGTGTTGTCTCCCACTAGTATGCACATTAAATTGAGCTGGTGTGCCAAATGCTCACAACGTTGTTCCTATCTACTCAGCACCCCTCATACTGCAGCCATGATGTAGTGCTGCTCTACCCTCTATGCATCATAATTTGCCACTCTACCACACGCCCACCATTTGGTGCTACTACAGCACATGGGCTTTATTTTCTACAACTCCGCTAAATCTCATCCCCATGTAGGACTCAACTCCTTTTCCATCTTACGATGTCAATGTAGCCCAGGTCTATCATATTTAGCCAGTCTACTCATTGTATGTATTATGTGTTTACTCTGATCTGTACACATATTTTTCGAAAGGATACATCTAGCTCCACTGCAGTCCATGCTCGAGATATTGTTCCTTCAAACTTTTCAAGTCCTCAGCTTTCTACTCCGCTGTATTTATGAGCATATGTTACTCCTCCATTATATTCCAGGTTGACCATCCAGCTTGCAATTTATATCCA
This sequence comes from Triturus cristatus, assembly GCF_964204655.1. Taxonomy (NCBI): domain Eukaryota; kingdom Metazoa; phylum Chordata; class Amphibia; order Caudata; family Salamandridae; genus Triturus; species Triturus cristatus. The sequence goes on from NC_140584.1 coordinate 655,468,052, forward strand.
AAGAGGTTAACCTCCTGTGCACTAACTAATGCCCTATACCTAACTGTCTACAAATAATGATCAGCCCCTAAGAAAACACATACTTCAGTCATATGTCTTCTGTAAGAAGATCCATATTTCACTAGCCTATCTGTAGATCACTTGTATCACAGGAGCCCGAGCGTGGTCTGATTCTCTGTTCAAATAAGAGTAAACTGAATCTTTGGAATATTGTAGCAATACCACCACTATATAGATGTGCCTTCAGGTATTCAACCTTCCTTTTCCTAGCCTTCATGGATCATACCTTGTTCTACTTCTTAAGGAATGAAAGCCTTTAGCACTGTACTTGCATTGTTGGCGGCGAGGATTGTCCTTACACTTACCAGCATTTTGGTGTTATTGACAAATACATTTTAATTGTTTACAAATACAACCTCAACATTGTTAAAAAAACACATCAAATCAGAAAGTATCTGGAAGAGAACTGTTATATTATGAAGAGTCAACAGTCATGTGTTCTTATTATCAAGCATATTACAGAGGTTATAATATCAGCATGAGTTCATGTTAGTATGATGGTTCTGTCCCCAGCTTATAATTTGTGTAGTTAGCTATGAGGGTTGTCCTTAAAATGGCCAGTTCATGAGGATATCCACAAATAGATTTTGATTGTTTTGATATTATTTTGATGAGATTGATATCGTGACCCGAATACATTAAGAAACACACAAAACACTCAACATCATAAACCTGTCCTTTTTAAGACAATCACTGCAGCTAACTAAGTAATTAGAGTGTTTAAAACTCACAAGTAAACGTTTCACTGAGTGGGAGGAGGATCACACCCAAAGAGGTCAAACTGCACCTGTTCCAAGAGCTTCATATCATCTGACTGCTTTAATAGATGTGGCAACCATTCGGTATGCCAAGGACTTTTCCCTTTGTGGTATCTTGTTCTATCTGGAGCCAATGTCCAGATCTTATATTTCATCTAGCTGCATGGTCACAATTCTATATACTACTGTTTAAATCCAGCCATTTGATTCACCTTTGTCTCCATTATTTGACTGCGGTCTCAGTTACCCTTCATGCCCTCGAGCTTCTCATCCTCTGATGAGAGTATCTCTCTATCTTTGAAGTCATTATCTTGCTAGTGTTTACCTTATTATTCCCCTGGCTACATTCAACTCAATTACCATCGTTTCGCTAACCCCTCCAAATATTTTGAATAAGTTCTTAAAAACATCATCCCAATAACTTTCATTCTTCTTTACTCACATTTTCGCATAAGAATCCTTCATTCCCTAAAATCACACATATTCCATCTGCAGTTCTACTTTGATCCATTTTGCTCTTGTTGCACAATCACTTTCTTTTGATTTCTTTCAGCTCAGCCCATCACCTATTACTTATCCCATTCCATAATACTCTGACCTCAACTCCACGTTCTTCCCTTAGTTTTCCTTCCTCCTCTAGTTCTATGTTGTAGGATTTCGTATATCAAAGTATATAACTCTTAAATGTCACAGATCACTAAATAATGCCTTTCAACTTTCTTCTCAAATTAAATGTGTTTCAATATTGACCCCAGTGTAAAGGGCATGTTTCTACCTAAATTACACTTTAGCCACGCAAGAGAGAGAGAGATGACTGGCCTCAAAGACCTCAACCTGCTTCTCTTTCTTCAAACACTCAATACTGATTTTGGAGTGGCCATAGCTCTCTCCTGGCCCAAGTCCATTCTCTATCATAGGGGTATCCCATTTTACTTAAGGAGGATATGAACTAAAGCTGAATTTCAGTACAACCACCATATAATTGAGTTTAGTTCAAATTAGTTGTATGTAAATTCATCTTGTAAAGATCCAGAAAAGCTGACATTGATCTTTCTTTCCAGAACCTACACTTGAATTTATGTGCTCTATTGTCTTTTTCTGATGTGTGAATTGAAGTAATCCAGTACCTTCCCTATTCTGTAGCTCATATAACCGCATGGGGCAATGATTTAATATACAGAGCAATGATTCCATAAACACTTCTAAATTGTGCATAGGCTTTTTAAATCAAATATTTTTTAAATACGTACAAGGAATCCAAACACCATAGCAAAATCGTTTCATGTGAATGCAGAGAAAGAGCTGTTGAGAGGTAGGATTATTTTTCGTGATAAAAGAGAGAGAAAAGGAGGAGGAGCTTGCATAGTTAGGTGATTGGCTGTGTGCACTGTCTTTACCAAAAAAGTGTAGTTCTGGTCGTAAAAACAGCCTAAAAATGGGAATAAAATTAATTAAAAGAATGTGTATGCTAAGGTTAGCACACGTTTCTCTTTGAGAGATTAGCTAGTCGTGCTACGGCACAGATGCTCTATTAACATCCATGCCTACATGCCTCCAGCAGTTACTGGATCTTTTGGTCCAGCACTGTTGTACCGATTCCTTTGAGAACAATAGTTCAAAAACTAAGAGCATGACCTTTGGAACATTTTGCTTGGCTAGTCAGTTCTCCTACTGAAAGAGTATGGAGCTTTACAGCAGCCCAGGCCACGTTTGCAAGGTGGCCTTAAACTGCCTTAGCCCCAGATCTAGGGGTCATCTCTTTGGAAGATCTGCTTTACTTTTTCTGATGGTGATGATGTATGGCACCAATGAGCTTATGTGTCTTGAAGGACCTCTATTGAAACTTGTCTTAGGGATATGTATACTTAAATAAAAAAACAATCAGGTTTGAGCCTAGACTTCTCTCTTGTGGTGTCCATGCCCTTCAGGTTTCCGAGTTATTTTTGTTGCCATTGTTTTGTGCCTGTTCTAACTCTCTACTTTCTAACCTTCTAAAGGGCACATGATCCATAAGCAAACAGGTGGAGCTTTGAGCCTCTACATTTTTGTGTTTCTTGGATTGCCGGTTTTGAATAAACGTCAGTACTGCTGAGCTTAGGGATCACAAAGGCTGCCTTCAAAGCTGAGGGTTATTCTTGAGGTGGGTAGAATTCCTCATTGGTTGTGTGTGATTTTCTTCTGGATGTTCTTATGAAGCTATTAGATAATATTTTATTTGCGGAGCTAGGGTAGGGTTCCTGTGGGGGAAGGACTTGTGGTGTGGTGGATGCATAGGACAAGTCAACGGTGTGGGAGCGGAGGGGCAGGACTGACTGCACCTTATAAGCCTCCTGTAAAAGGTCTGGTTGGGCAGCAGTGGCATGGAAACTCACGACTGGGCTGGATTGGTGCAGTAGATGCTTTCTGTGGGACTCTTGGATGCTACACATTGTCTCTTCCACACAATGACCTGGATGCGCAGTTGGGGTTTATGGTGAAGAATACTGTGGGTGGACATGATACCTGGAATTTTGTGATTTGGATACATTGAGATGGTGGGCTTTGGAATGGTGTTGTGCTGCGGATGGTGGTTGCTGTCCCTGGTTGGACTCAATAGGAAAAGCTGGATCGGTAGGTGGCTGTAGATCCTTAGATTTGTGGGTAGGATTGTAGGGAGTTGTTGTGGGGGTAGTCCTATCTGAGGATGCTTTCGCAAGGGGCTGATGTGAAAAGGCTTTTAGGGAGTGGTGGTGCTCTGTTGGAGACTATGGAGGGTAACTCTCATGCAAGAGACTTGTGTTGGAAGTTGTGCAGAGGGGTTTGGTGTATGACTTTTCATAGAGGTTGTGGCGTGGGTGATTAGTGGAGGCTGCAGAGAGGGTATCTTATGTGGGCCAGGAGTCTATCAAGGGACTATAGTGGATGCCAAACTTGGGGCCAACTGCAGCAGTAGTACCTCTCGTAAGGGATGTGGAGTGGGTCAAGGTTGTGCAACAGATGTTTTGTAGGTCTCTCAAGGAGGCAAGGTTAGATCCTTGAAGAAGTGCAATGGACTCTCATGGGGCTATGATGGAATGGTGCTTCTTGTGGGTTGTGGTAGGGGCGCTCTAGGGAGTTTTAGTTACATTTTTATTTTGGCTGTGGTGGAGTCTATCATGAGGCTTTACTGGGTGCATATTTTTGTGAGGTGCCTTGTAGGGTAACTTGTGGAGGATATAGGAAGTGTATTATGTGGAGTGGCGTGGGGGTCTCTAGTAGGGGTTCTTATACAGGATGTTGTTGGGGTCTCTTGTGAAGGCTGTGGTTGGGAGTCTCTCCAGTGGATTATTTTAGGAACAGTGTCTCTAGTTAGTGCTTTGGTGACATCTGTCATTGGTGCTGTAATTCGCTCCTGCACGACTGTGTGGGGTGTCTATAGGGAGTGTAGTGTGAAGATCTGATGTGACTATCCCGAGAATTAGTTAGCCGGCTTCTCCTATGGGCCTGTGGTGTAGTAGTCTCATATGGGATGCTCTAGTGCAGGTCTCGTTATGGGTCAGGTAGGAGTGTTTATTAGGAACTGTGGTGATTGGTCTCATGATGGGGTTACGTTTTTGGGTGGGCTGATTTGAATGGTGTTCCTGAGGGCTGTGGTAATGACCTATCTTGCGGGGCTGTTGTGAAAGTGAGGTAAGGGGCTGGAGTGCTGAAGGTCTGTGAATGGGTGCATCCGTGGTTAGACTTTTGTAGGAGTGGGAGGCTATTTTTGGAGATTCTATTATGGGGATGTGGTAGAGGTCCCTACTGGCGGTAGATGTAACGGGGTACAATACTGATTTTCGGCAACTGCTCTTGCAGTGTCTTGTGAGGTAGTTAGTGTTGGCGGCTGCTGCAGTGTTGTTGGGGTTTGTGGTCTCGGTTGAGGTCTTTGGGTGGCTTCACAAAGGGGCTGTTTTAGGGATCCCTCGTGCCTCTGGTGGAGGTCTTCCGTGTGAGGGAGGGGCTTTTATAAGGACCCCTCAAGGAAGGAAGTGTGAGGACGTGTATTTTTCGTTTTTGACGGGGAGGGTTTTCTTTACCTTGTCTGCCTCCATAGGAAGATCTGGATTGGCAACGGCACACCGCGACATCCGCGCTCCTGCTCTGGACCCTCCGAGCTCTTTCGCTTCACCATTTCGCTTCAACCCTGGTCCGCCTGCTCACGCAGCTTCTGCTCTCACATTCAGCACCGCGGACAGCTGAGCCAGCTAGCTAATACGTGGTGCGCATGCGTTCCAGTGCGCGCCTCCGACAGTCTAATGAGACTGTTCTGCGCGCTCTCGTCATGTTGGAACGCAAGGCTTGCATTGGTCCAACGTCGACGTTCACGCGCAGGACGTCACATGCAGTGTAACACAAGAGGCGTTTTCCTACTCCATGCCCGGTAAGTGGGCGCGGTTATATGTAGATGGCGAAATCTTGCTTCCAGTTAGAGTCGCCGCCCCCGTCATATGTTTTGTTTGTAATTCATATAGCTTTGCATACGGTCCAACTACTCGTGGCAAGCAGGAAATTTGACAATCTAAAATGTACGTCAAGGCCGCCATTTTACATTTAACATCTGCATTTTACTCAGCAAGGTTTTCAAATAATGTTAATATAGTTTAACTGGGATTTCAATACACCCTCCTGTTAAAGCTAGCCTCTAAATGGTTTTTATTAGATCTCGACAAAAGACTGCCTGAGCGGCTTGTTGACAGCTCAAGTTGTCTTGTCACTCTTCACCGCGCTTACAGATACAGAAAGAGGTTTTTCTGGTTGGCCCCTCCAGCTATTGGCTACTGTATCAGGTGGATTTAGGCATTGCCTTACAGGGTTGGCCATCAGCATTTGTGTGAGGCCACTGCAGTACGCTATGCGGTTGAGACACCTAAAAACGTACTTAACTTGTTTTTATGAACACTTTTTATTTGAGGGAGGGGGGCGTCCCAGCCCTCTCTCTGTTTGCTCATAAATTACGATTCCGATGAATGAGGAAATTAGTTAAATAAGCATTTGCAATGTAATCAGTCTCGCCTTTGGGACCTTATATGTATTTAGCTTTTTAACACATTAGCCTGGGTGCTGAAACATCTACTGTTCTTTAACATGGAGGGAAAGTATTCACCAAACTGTGTGACACGCTAGGTATGGGAACACATGGAGAAAAATATTGCCTTTCAGCGGGAAATTGTATAATCCAAAGCTATGTTGTTAATATAAAAGCAGAGCCTTCGGTGGTCATATCACTGAAAATACAAGATTTGAAAAAAATAATATTATGTACATGCAGATTATATAGTGGTCCTGAGCCAAACCCCAATCGGCTTACAAAGAGTTATCAACCACCTGACAAACTACTTTGACAATCAAGGGCTGGAGATAAACAGGAAAAAAACAAAGGTCGTACGACTGGTGGGTCCAAGTCTAAAAAAATTCAGGTGGTACGCAAAGGGTAAACAAATAGAGGATGTCGGCACTTACAAGTATTTGGGCATCAGTTTAGGGCGATGTATGTCCTTTACTGGTCAAAAATGTGCAATAAGAGCAAAGGCTCAAACCCTAACCTATGCCTATAAACAGCTACAATTGAAATTGAGTTGACCTTCATATAGCCATCTTTTAAAAATACTGGCTGCACAATTACTTCCAGCGCTGGCATACGGTTTGGAAATATGGCATGGCCGGGAATTCGGAATTTTAAAAGATTTACAGACAAAGGTATATAAAGCTGTTTTTAACCTTCCAAGAGCAGTGTCACCAGCACAGATTTGCCTGGAACTAGGACTTCAAAGCCAGAAATTTCAGAGACAATCTGTTTTTGTGAAACTATGCTGGAAACCGCTCCTCGGAACACGGCTCCTTGAACAAACTATGCTGGACAGAAATAAAGGCCCAGTTTGTTAAAAAAAAACGCACTCATGGGGTTAACGTCTAAGATCAGCTCTGGTGGAACTGGACATTCAAGAGGCATGGGACGGTAAAATGGAGAAGGTGGCATTCAACTGAGTGTGCAATGGCGCCGTAAAGAAATTATCTTTTTTAGACGATAAAAATACAGTGGCAAAACGGCGACATTCTTGGATAGTGATAAATTCTTATGTAAAACTAAAACCGCAAGACTACTTCGCAGCTCACTTCAGATTGTTACTAAAAAAGAAGTATATGCTGGATTTGCGACCAACATGGAAAGGGAAATATCAAAATGCAACTTGTCGTCTATGTGGATATCATAACTAATCCCTATGCCACGTGATGTGTGTCTGTCCTATAGTCAATGAAGCTAGAAGGACGCTTTTAAAACCAATTTTGAAAGAAAGTAACATCCGTACCTGTAGGCACGGGGTTGGGGATCATCAAACATTTTAATTTGTCGTGGAGTAAAGCTTTTAACTTTGATTGACTCACTTTAAAAAAAAAGCGGACATTGAACCTGCGATTACAGTTACTAATGGGTTGGAAAATCTTGTACATATCCAGGAAAAAAGTTGCACTTTATTGTCAAATTATCTTTAATTTACATTTTGATAATTTTTAGTGTCATGATTTATGGTTGTAAAAAACCAAAATAAAGATTTCTTATTATTGTGTACAGGTGCTCGTGGAAGACAATTTCTATGCACTGGAATCGAGAGAATGCTAAAGTGATTCTGGTATTGTTCTGACCTCTGCTGGTCATTTTCTATCAAAATAGTTAAATAGAGGCAGTTGCCAGAAAAATTTAAAAAAAGAAAGTCCCTCAGCAGAAAGCAATTCTGTAATTTTACGGACCTTTGCTGGTCGTTTTCTATCAAGACTGTTAAATAGAGGCAGTTGAACAGAAAAAAAAGTCCCTAAGTAGAAGCAGACAAGTCCTAGGGCTGATCTCCAGAGCCCAAAAAGTACATACACATATAAGTATATACTAAAGTATATACAAGAGGTCTTGAATGCTCGACCTGAAAATGGAGCTACATTCAGGTCAGTTGGTCCTTGGAACGTAGAAAGGGAAGATTTTGTGTTCTGTTAGTGGAAATCACTGCACAATTGGCTTGCAAAGGCAGATTTTTGGGGTTCAAGGTACAATTTCCCTCTATGTTTCAAACATGTATAAATTGCTGTGGCTGAGGGAAAACGCCTGCCTACTTACCAGTGAAGTACCATTTGCTGTGTTCCTGTCCCTGTGGGGGATGGTGGTGGTTGTAGCGTTTTCCCTAGCCCTGGAGCATGCAGATAGATTACGCCAGACACCAGAGCTGCGGTCAAGTATGTTTATTCTCCAACATTCACTCACACAATCACACATTACATCATACTTCCTATAACCACACCCAGCCTAACACCTCCCTGAATAACACATAGTTCCTGTTTAAAGTCCACCCAGAACCACAAGAGTTCTAGTGGTTACAGCATCAATATGCTATATCTCCTCCTTTGTTAAATAAAAAGTGCCAAGCATCATTCGAAATAACATTTCCTCGATTAGCCTACGAGGAGCTTGCACTTGTCTGCCGGCTTGGGTGATCCGAGTTGCTCAAGGCTCATCTTTATCAAGCAACGGAGGCACAGGCTCAGGCTCATGAGCCGAACCTGCAGGCTGGGTCGTCTCCGACGTGGTTTTAGGAGCTGGCGAGTGTCAAAGTAGGTGTTTAAAGTGTGATGTGTCCCGATTGATGGATTTCCTAGGACGATGTGCCCTCATCATGTATCCCTTGCACTCCAAAACCTGTAAAGGATCAGTGGTGAATGGAGTGCCTGTCGTCCGCTTTTGTCTCTGCTTTACGACTACCCAGTCTCCTTTGTCAATGACTGTTTCCTGGGCGTGGCGGCAATGATCAGCATACACATTCACTTTTCTCTTACGCACATTGGGCCCATGCATAGTTATCAAGCGCTACTAAGTATAAAATGCCATCCCAAATGCCACACATACAATCAGAAGCAGCAGCGATACGCTTATTTTAAGTCTGTGGCCTGCCGGGAGCACGCACCATGGAACAAAGCTTTTACATGAAGTGCTGGGAGCAGCAGGGCGATACAGGACAACTCCTGCTGCAGGTAAAAACAATGCTAGCTTATAGCATTTACATGTTTATTTATCTTTAAAATGTATTGCATTTCACTGTGTCTGCTTTTTCTTTGTTTGGAAAAAAACATGTCTTAGCTGAACCATGTCATCTGTTTCATGGTGTTGCATTGCTTACGTGAAAATCAGTGTTTTTACAAAAAATTACAAATAAAATCTATTCTTTAAACCAAGGGTTTGCCAGGGGTTAAAGGTCAGCAGCATGCTTTGATGATGTTTTTAAAAGCCCTAAGCAACAGGGGCAGGAGGGGGCTTAGGTGGACAAAGAAAACTATGTGTTTAGTGCAAGCGTTGATTAGGAGTTATTTCTAATATGCTTTGAGCAAGTCTGTAACAGGCTTGTGTAAAAGTGTACATTTTGACAAGGCAGCCCTTGGTAGCCTGTCTGTAATCAAGAAAATGCAAGTGTAAAATAGGGGTTAGAGAGGGACAGCTATTTCTTTTTTTAGCTGCAAGGGTTCAAGGTCCTCTGTCACGGATGAGTGGACGGTAGCTGACCCATGTGGTCTGTGTCAGTGCTTTTTTACATAAATATACAAATAAAATCTATTGTTTAAACCAAGGGTTTCCAGGGGTTAAAGGTCAGCAGCATGCTTTGAATGTGTTTTCAAAAGCCCCGAGCAACAGGACCAGGGCCAAGAGGGAGCAGAGGTGGAGAAAGAAAACTGTTTGTGGTTAGTGCAAGCATTGATAAGGAGTCATTTCTAATATGCTTTGAACAAGTCTGTAACAGCCTTATGTAAAAGTGTACATTTTGACAAAGCAGCCCTTGGTAGCATCCTGTAATTATGAAAATGCAAGTGTAAATTAGGGGTGTTAGAAGCACAGCTATTTCTTTTGTTTTTCACTGCAAGGGCTCAAGGATGTCTGTCCCTGATGAGTGAACGGTAGCTGACCTATCTGATCCGTTTAAGTGTGTTGCATTGCTTACATGAAAATTGTATAAATACAATCTATTGTTTAAACCAATGGTTTGCCAAGGGTTAAAGTTCAGCTGCATGCTGGGAATGTGTTTTCAAAAGCCCTGTGCAACAGGACGGGGGCAGGAGGGGCAGATGTGGAGAAAGAAAACTGTATTTGCATATTGCAAGTGTTGTTTTGTAGTTATTTCTGACATACTTCGAGCAAGTCTGTAACAGGCTTATGTAAAAGTGTACATTCTGACAAAGCAGCTCTTAGTAGCATCCTGTAAGTAAGAAAATGCAAGTGTAAAATCGGGGTGCCAGAGAGACAGCTTTTTTTTTTTAACTGCGAGGGCTCAAGGACCCCTGTCACGGTTGAGTAGCTGAACTATGTCGTCTATCTATTGTTTTTTCTTTAAAGCTGTTTTATTGGCATTTCTTAAACAGAAATAGCTTACAACCTGCGTCGAAAGAGGAAAAGAACAATATTGCACAACAGATAATACAGCAACATAGATCTTCAGCTAATATAAGGTAGGTGAAAGAAGGAGCGGAAAAAAGTGAGAAAAAGGGCAGCGATTACATTCTTTCTTAAGACAGTAGCAAAATTGTGAGATCCACATCATAGTACAGTATGCATATATACCTGGAGGAGAGGTACCATTTATAACAGGCTCAGTGCCGAATATATGACGTTACAACGCATATATTTACAATGCATGCCTTTACAACGCAGTTTTTACATCGCATCATCCTTTACAATGCATTCTTTTACATCGCATGCCATTACAGCGCATTTTCAAAAACTACCTTTACAACGCATTCCATTACATCGCATTATACCTTTCCAACACATACCATTGCATCACATTTAAGGTAAGTGTTGGATAGTATAGGGGTAATAATTACTATGCTTATTCCAGTGAGTGCAACAGTAGGGTAAGTGTTGGATAGTGTAGGGGTAAAAATTACTATTCTAATTCCAGTGAGTGCAACAGTAGGGTAAGTGTTGGATAGTGTTAGGGTACTATGCGTTGTAATGGTATGCATTGTAATGACTTGCAATGTAATGCCTGCGTTGTAGTGACATGCGTTGTAATGACATGAGTTGTAGTGACATGTGATGTAATGACTGCATTGTATTGACATGCAATGTAAAGGATGTTGCGATGTTATGACTGCTATGTAAAGGTAGTGCGATGTCATGACTGCGTTGTAAAGGTTGTTACCCCCGAGAATACCCCACAAACAGCAATGTGGCATGAGTCCACCATAGACAATAGGATATAATCTCAACCCAGGTCTAGAATCCTTAGTAAGTAAAAGGATATTATTGAACAGGCAGTGTTGGGCCGCAGATGATGGAGCAACAGGAGGGGAAGGTGCAGGTGTGGCATTAGTGTGTAGGTATGCCAGTAAAGGTTCCCAAATGTCCTTAGGTCTGGACTGTGGTGGCATCAGAACCCAATAAAGTGTTAATTGCTCCAAACAATATGCCAAGCTTCCCAGCCATGCAGCGATTGTGGGTGCCGGATGCCTGCCTCAGTGCATGGCAACTCACTGCTTCACCAAGAGAAGCAGCATGGCATGAGCCTGCGGTCTGTAGGCAGCAAATCCCTCATATATCCCAGTAGCCCAATCAGAGGGGTGTTAGAAATGCGGTGCCCGGTGATGTCATGTATGATGGAAAAAACCTCCCCCCAAAACTCCACCACAGCAGGGTAAAGCCACACAAAATGAAGAAACGTAGCTTGCGGTGCAGCACATCGAAGGCAATGGGGGATGGGCTTTAAGGTAATTTTAAAGAATTGCAGGGGGACGATATATGCAATGCAAGAATTTTTTATGTATGGGGCAGAGTCTTTAGTTGGGTGAGAGTAGTTCTAATTGCCCACAGCAAAATGCCCACAGTGGGTCTGACGAAGGGGCGCCCGCATCTGCCTCCCAAGTGACACGAGAACTCAGGGTCACAATCGGGTAGAAGGACTGCATGGTGTTATAAAGGCGGGTAATTATCTTGCAAGGAAAAGGTGTTGTCAGCACATGCTCTAGTGTCTGGAATATCGGGGGTTGCACTGGGAAAGTGTCATGGAGATTTTGGAAGGTGGCTCTGAACTGATAATACAGAAAAAGGTCCAGTATAGCTGGTGTTGATGGAGGTGTAAGAAAGTGCTCTCTGGGTAGAGGTCCGAGAATGTGATTAAATTCTGCCCGTGTGCCCGCGCCTGAGCGCCTCTGTCGTGCAGCGGCTGCATAAGGAGATTGTGACCTAGTAATATGGAAGGTGTATATAGAGCGGTCAGTCTGGCTTGCTTCCTTAGTCTGTCCCAAGCCCAGCACACACTCTTCACTGTGTCAGCCTCTGCTCGTGATGTCTTTTAGGGGGCAAACAATGTTGGAGATAAAGGCCAAGGATCTGCACAGTCACTCTCTGCAGCAACATTCGGCTAATAGGGCATCAGGGGTACCCAGTGATATAGAAATTATGCTTGAGTGCATGGAGCATAAAGTGTCATGTCTGGTGCTGCCATGCCACCCTGAGAAACGGGCAGTGTAAGCACAGCCCAGGAGATGCGAGCCTGTCAACCTGCCCAAACCAGGGAAGCCAGATTAGACCGTAAGTGCTTTAGAAATTGGGCAGTGAGCGGGGTAGGGATATTGGAAAAGAGATAAAGAAATTTGGAAAGGACCACCATCTTTGCAATAGCAATCCGCCTGGCTAGGGAGAGAGGCAATCCAGGCCAGACAGGAATTCTCTCTTCCAGCTAGTGCATCCTAGCGCTCCTCCAGGTCTCGGCTTAACGAGACTCCCAGGTAGTGAACCGGGTGGACGTCCCGCCCAAGGGGTATTATGTATGGAAAAGGCGTGTGTTGTCAGTTAGTGGGAAAAGTATTGACTTTGCCCAGTTTATGTGAACACCAGAAAATTCCCAAACTGAATGACCTCTCGAGTAATGGATGCCAGATTCTTGGGTAGGTTATGCACATAGAGGGTAATGTTGTTTGCATACATTGAGACTATCAAGCCCCTTGAAGTGAATCCCAACCCCCGATCAGGGTGATGCTGCTGCAGACGGGCAGCCAGAGGTTTAATCGCCATCACAAATATCAATGGCGATAATGAGCAGCCCTGTTGTGTACCTCAAGTAATTGGATAGAGGTCCGACAGCACTTCATTAAGACAAATTCGGGCTGTAGGGAGGGTATACAAGAGGCAAATATATTGTATAAAAGTGGGGCTACGTCCCAAGCTTTCAAAGGCCTTGGTGGCGTCTAGCAGTGCTGCCACCGCCGACACCATGGAGTCAAGATGATGCATGACAGCAAATATAGTTCGCTGATTGTGAGAGGTGGGGCGTCCATGGATAAATCCGGACTGATCCGGGTGTATTATGTGTGGAAGTAATGGCAGCAGACGATTAGCTCGGATTTTTGCCAGTATTTTATTATCAACATTGATCAGTGACCGCCGCCTATAGGAGTCGCACTTACATGCAGATTTTCCCAGTTTGAGAATGGATACGATAACAGACTCTTTAAGCAAGGGAGGCAGGAGTCCTGCCTCCAAGGAGTCCTCAAATACCGCTAGAAGGTTGGGAGCTAGCAAAGACGCAAACTCCTTGAGAAAGCCATATCTAAGACTGGTGCTTTGTCCCCGGGGAGGGAATTAATCATCTGGACAATGTCTTCCGTTGTAATAGGGGAGTCTAGATATTCCCTGTGAGCATTGTTCAGCCATAAGAGCTATATGGTATTGAAATAGTCTGTAAGTTCAGGCAAACTATGTATCAGAGCGTCCTAACAGAGTTGGGAATCGAAAGAGGATATTGTATGTAGTAGGCTCTTGGAGACATCCTGAGTAACAGAGTCATCATCTGCCAACTCAGGCACATACGTGGAGGTATGTGGCCTTCGCAGTAAACCGGCCAAAGTTCTGCCGGGCAATCTCCCTCCCCATACCATCGGGCCCTTGCGTCGTGGCCTAAGTAGGCAGTCTCGCAGTCTGCGTACTCGGCATATGTAGAGATTTTTTCTCTGATCATGGCAAGTATAGCTGTGTCATTGGTCTGGAAATAATTGGCCTCCAAATACGTATATCAGTCTCTGCTGGATGCTACACTGTTTAGTAATGCAGACGCTGCATATCACAACCTTAAATGTCTCCCAAAGCACCGATTGGGAGTTCACCGAACTCTCGTTGTACATAAAATAAGTGACTATTTCTGCACGGACCTCCTCGCGAAACACCATTTCTCGCAGCGCACCTGTTGGGAGCCTCAAAGAGAAGGGGGAGCCTGGGGGGCAGTCAATTCTAAAGTCAAAGAGGATGTGTTGCTTTCACACTCCACTTCTGGACATCTTTGGACACCAACTACAGGTCTATCCTGGACCAATCATTGTGAGGTGTTGTGAAGGCTGCAAATCTCCGCTGAGGCTGCGATTCGGTAGCGAGGATATCTGTTGTCCTATGGCCTACCAACAGTCCAAGCTTAGCCACAAAGGTGCAGTTACATTCACACTACGTCCAAAAGAAAAATGTGAGTGTGTCAGGCCCGCTGTGCAGAGAATTATGCTGGACTGTATATTCCAGCCAACAGAGCCTCTCTAGAGAGCGGCCATCTTGCAGCCCAGCTAGGCTCCACCCTATTATAATCTATAGTTTAAACCAAGGTTTTGCCAGGTGCTAACCGTCAGCAGCATGCTTTGAATGTGTTCTCAAAAGCCCTGAGCAACAGGAACAGGGACAGGAGGGGACGGAGGTGAAGAAAGAAAACTGTATGTGTTTAGTTCAAGCGTTGAATAGGAGTTATTTTTAAAATTCCTTGACCAATTCTCTAACGTTCTGGTTAAGGATCTAGTGCAGCGCAAGTGTTTAGATGCCTGAACTGTTTGGCACAGGTTTAAAGCGCCTGCCTTAATTAGCCCTTTGTGTTACAACGTTCGATAAGAATGCCAGTAGCAGCAACTTTACAAGATTGATTATATTGTGAAACAACACGTCTAGAATATTTTTTTTAAACTACTCAACCAACTATGACGTGTGCTGTTTGTTAGAGTTGTCTTTAAAGCAAATCTGTCTGCTCTGCACACAGGATCTCCCAGAATTAACATGGAGCCATGGGGAAATGGTTGAATTTCAGCAAGGTACAGATATTTAGAGCGCTATAGTTCTGAGACCATTGCTAACCATATTGTCTCAACATTGCAGACTTAGTTTAAAAAAAAAAGAATTATTCTTGTGTGTAGGAAGCTGGCTCTAAATATACTATACCAAAGTAAGATATAGTGTGCACAGAGTCCAGTGGATCACCAAAGGTAGGCAGAGGTAAAAGTAGACAGTACTTTACTCTCTATTTGTGGTAGTGTGGGCGAGCAGTAAGGCCTTATCAGAGGGTAGTGCTAAGCATTTATTGTACAACTCCGGCAAGAGATGATTTCACACACTCAAGGACTGAACTCTGACCAATAGGTTTGTATACAAATATTATCTAGCTATATTTATTTTCTAGAACCAAGCCAGGCCTGGTACAGGTCAGTATAGAAATTCTTCGCAAGCATATGCATTTTAAATACAGATTGAATGCAATGAATTAGTTGCAGTATAATTACTTTGTATTTACAGGCAGTCAGAGTTACTTTGCAATTACTTTTCTTGCGCAGCCAGGTATCTCTAGATGCTAGGCTGTTGCCTTTCCTGAGGAAAAGAAAAATGAGTCATTACGTTTTGCAAACTAAACACAAGTTTAAAGTACTACTCACGATCCATATTTAGTCCTGAGATGGCAAATCTGAGCTTACTGGTCCGCAGGTAATTTTCGGTCAAATGGGCACTCGAGTCGCACCTCCAGCGGCACAAAGGCGGCCGGGTGCTGAGTGCAGGAACCATATGTTAGCCAGTGGGTTAAGTATGGTCATGGTCTTGGGGACTATATCAAGCAGGCCACCAGATTGGGGAACAGAAAGCTCCTGGGTCGAGGTCAGCACTGAAGGGTCCAATGGCCAGCATAACTACACTACCAGCGGCACAGGGGAGGCTGGGTGTAGAATGCGGTCTTGGCTGATGATGCAGATTCGGTGGCGAATCCCTCGGAGACGGTCAGCTGCTGTTGAGGTGAATGGAAGCGTCGTCATCCTGTGTCTGCAAAGGTTCGGTGACAGAGTCGGTCGGACAGTCGTGGTTGCTCTTTCTGGACCACTTCGGTTACAGAGTCGCTTCCAGGGGTTGCCTTCGGTCACGGTTGAGGGGATCTTCCTGGTGTTAGCTGCAGGTTTGATTTAGGAACTTATGGAGTTTCAGGAGTCACTGAGATCCAGGCTGGGATCACTTGGCGGACCTCCTTAGGGTATTGGGTCACTCCGGCTCTGGGCGCCGGGAGCAGAGTGAGGGAGACTCACAGGGTCAGCGAGAGTCACAGTTGGTTACCTTTGAGCAAGTCCCGTGCTCACAGGAGACAAAGTCCTTTTTAGTTGGAAAGCAGGGCAGGTTCTCTGGGTTTTTGAGCATTGCTGACTGCTGGACACACCAAGGTTCTGTTGAAGAAGTCTGAGGTCGGGACAGGCCATTAGGACTGGGGCCAAGTCAGTTGGTATCCTCCTTATCTCTCTGTACGGCTGTTCGGTCCATCTTCTTCTTGCTTCTTCTTTTCGGCTCTAGCCTGAAGAGGCAAGGTTCAGGGTTGCCCCTAAATACTAGATTTAGGGGTGTTACAGGCAGGTACAGGTCAGGACCAATGGTCCCTTCCTTGGGGTGGGTACATCCCCTATAATGCCGGCCTCCAGTGGGAGGGGAGCATGAGCATCCCTGGGGTTGGCTGGGTCCCCACATCTGCAAGATGGCGGGGACTGAGAGTTGTGCTTCACCTCGCCTCCCCCACCTGAGGGGTGGGGTTAGCAAAGGTGGGTACACCTCTCTTCCTATCTTGGTTTTCCCACCGATTCTCCCACCCAAAGTGGGGGTCAGTACCGATAGGGATGAGTTGCTGGGAGCAGCAAATGGCTGGGGTAGTTCACAAAGGCGGCAGGCCTTTGAAGCTTCCCCTTCGTGGACCCTGTCCATCCTGGGGGAGAAGAATTTGCACCTCGTTCCAGGATTTGCTTTGTTTCAGGACCCAGTGAGCTACAGGCTGTCGACCCAGGGGTCCAGAAACATATCTGTTGGTGGCAGCTGGCAAGCAGCCACTCAGCCAGGACACTAGAGTTAGGTCGTTTTTCAGGGGGCATCCCTAAAATGCCTTTTTCATTAAATCCCACACTAGCATCAGTGTTGGTTTAATATGCTAAGAAGTTTGATACCAAACTTCCCAGTTTTCAGTAAAGCCATTAGGGTGCTGTGGAGTTTGTAATGACAAACTCCCATACCATATACTCTTTATGGTATTACTGCACTTACAGTGTCTAAGAATTGACTCAGACACTGTAGGGGCACAGGGCTCATGCACCTATACCCTCACCACAGGTATAGTGCACCCAGTTAGAGGAGTGGCTTACCTATGCCAGGGTAGTGGGTTGTAGGCATGGCACACAGGAATGTGTGTCATGTCAACTCTTCACTTTGTTCTGCACTGAAACTCGCAGCCTGCAATGGCAGAGTGTGTGTGTGTGTAAAGGTACAGGGCCTCTAAGGATGGCACAATAAGTGCTGCAGCCCTTAGAGTTCTTCCCTGGTCACAAAGCCCTTGGTACCTATGGTACCTTTTACAAGGGACTGACATGTAGCCAGAGAGTTGCCATTTGGGTATTGCAACAGTTTAGGGAAAGAACATAGGCCCTGGGTACCTGTTTGGCAGGAGCTCAGGGCACCCTCAGTCGAAGTACATAAAAATTTAGGCAAAAAGTGGGGGCAGCCATGCAAAAAGGGGCACTTTTCTACACAGTCTAAAGGCGCATCAGACAGCTTCAAGCATAATCCTGCTATTACTGGTGAATAAAGGGATGGCCTAGTTGTATAAAGGATGTGTAATGATTAGCCTATAAAGTCCAACCCCCCCCCAAGATTCTATTGTGCCCCCAGAGAGTGTGCTAAATCAGTATATTATATTTGAAATGTGAAAGTGATTAATTTTTTTCACAGTTCCCCTGGAAGCTCACAATTTTGCCAAACCTCAGCAAAAAGTAGACGCTCGAGCAAAAGTGTTGGCCAGATCCTCAGCGAGTCCTGGAAAGGTTGTGACATCATTCTAAAAGAGGAAGTCTTCGGGGCCTATGGACGGACTGGCTATAAAGAAAGTCGTTTCATAAAGGGGCAAAACCGATGTGTTTTACAAAATGTAGAGCCAAAAGAACACTTTCATGTATTTTTTTCTCAATCATCGTGTTCCTCGAGCATTTAGTAAGGGCTATAAAAAATGTAAAGCAATAGTTAGACAAGCACTTACAATCATAAGGTTGTAAAGAGCTGTTCAGGATTTTTATTTTAACTAATGTGTTTTTTTTGTTTGTTTCCGTTGTAGAGCCAACACAAAAGACAAGCGACGGGGTTCTACGAAAGGTTAAGTGTACGTCGACGCTGCTAAAGGAAACCCCAAAGAACTGTCAAAACAACCCTATGCTAGCAACCAGTGAAAGATGCCCAGTACATCATAACACACCATGCCCGGACTCTGCAAAACAGTCCTTAGAGACACTTGTTACTCTAACCCCTACACTGCTTTACCAGCAAAACCTACAACCAGTACACGGAACACGCATACAGGAGGACCATTTTTGGCTAGAGCTGTAGACCTTAAAGGGTGCACACTTCCAGCTGCAGACAGGCAACAGCCAGAGTCATTTAAAAAACAGAAAGTTGTTCTCACACTAAACAAATCATAATCGAGTCACCTTTCCTCAAGGAAGAAGAAGAAACCCACAAACGTGGACCTACAAACCGTCCCTTTAGATCTATCCTTAAAAAGCACAGTTACCGCACAGCCATATTTGCATAATCTTCATAAATGTGAATGTTCACTGTCTGAGAGGATGAATGTCAATGTTGTTCCCAGACAATCCCCAAAACTGACTCAAAATATCTCACCTAGCCTTTGGGACGAAGGGTTTGAAAATGATCATCCAAAAGCTGACACACTTATAAAAATCACTTGTACTCTATTTGACAAAGGGCTTGAAAACAATCATCCAGACCAGGACCCATATTCTTCATGTATAGGGCTTTTCAGGGGGCTAACCGGTGAGCCACAACTGTATATAGCAAGCATTTGCAATGCAATGGGTCTCGCATTTGCAAGAGTTTAAGGTATTGGCATTGTAAATAGCAATGCCTTTTATTTATATGTTTTGATAATGAACACAAATAAAATGCATCGTCTTGTACAATGCTAATAGCTCAAACTCTTGTAAATGTGAGACCTATTCAAAGAAGAAGCCGCCATTCTCCCGGGCTGTTTAGAAAGTGAAAGCGCGCATAGTGCGCTGAATGTTGCAGGAAGCAAAAGACACACAATTGATGGAGAGGCTGAAGAGGGTTGAAACCCCGAAACCGGTCCTAGGATGCTGGTTTCCAGTCCAAGGAGTACCTGGCCTAGCAGTTCGGGCTGGACTGTTCCCATTGGGCACAGGGTCAAGACTGATTTGCATATGGTTAGGTCCATACTGGAATGGCATTGTGAGCAAAAAACGATGGATTTAGGCCCAGATCTCTGTACTGGGGTGAATGTATGACATTGTTCTGCATTCTGTCCATCAAATTTGTCACCCAGAGTAGGACGGGTATGCTCAGACGTGAGTCCCGTGCTCTCCATGCCACTGGAATCAAGCTATCCTGGCTGAAGAGGGGTGAAACCCCAAAACTGGTCCTAGGATGCTTGTTTTCAGTTCAGGGAGGACCTGACCTGGCAGTTCGGGCTGGGCTGTTCCCATTGGGCACAGGGTCAAGACTGATTTACATATGGTCGGGTCCAAACTGGAATGGCATGGTGAGCAAAAAAACGATGGATTTAGGCCCAGATCTTTGTACTGGGGTGAATATATGACATTGTTCTGCATTCTGTCCATCAATAGTTCTTTTTGCATTTGTCACCCCGAGTGGGACGGGTATGCTCAGACATGAGTCCCATGCTCTCCATGCCACTGGAATCAAGCTATCCTGGCTGAAGAGGGGTGAAACCCCGAAACCGGTCCTAGGATGCTTGTTTCCAGTCCAGGGAGGACCTGGCCTGGCAGTTCGGGCTGGAGTGTTCCTATTGGGCACAGGGTCAAGACTGATTTGCATATGGCTGGGTCCAAACTGGAATGGCATGGTGAGCTAAACAACGATGGATTTAGGCCCAGATCTCTGTACTGGGGTGAATGTATGACATTGTTCTGCATTCTGTCCATCAATAGTTCTTTTTGCGAATGTTGCAGGAAAGCATGTCGTGCCTGCAGTAGGAGAAACTACTTAAAGAAAATAGTGCTTACAGACTAAAAATAAAAATAGGCTTCGAAGCGGTTGGCGACGGGCTGCCAGCTCTTAGTCACGCCTTCTCCATGAAACCAGCTGACAAGTGACCCAGACTTAGTTATTTCTCACGGACCGTCTAATTTCCTGTTTGCGCAAATTACACATAGAGTGCTGGGGAGTTACTGGTATTAAAGAAAACAGGAAACGGAACATCTGAGCGCCTGGTTACACCAAGAGAGTTCCTCTAAGGATTTTCCAATGTTTTCCATTTGATCACTTCCAAACAGTTCCCTTGTGCATCGTTTTATGCTGCTCATGAAAAATGTGTATTCTGTCAACAACAGAAAACGTGAGAAATACGTGCAGGGGAGCTGTTCAATGGCATCCTGTCTGGGGTCGAATCATTAACGTGTGCGCAAGTGACGGACGCGAATATGTGATGTTACAATGCATGGTGTTACCTAGCGGTAGGTATCAATGCGGTAGTTACATTGTCCGCGTTGTTACCACGCATGGCATTACATCGCAAGTCTTTTCAACGACTTGCGCTAGATGGCACGCTGGACTTAGGAATAGTATATATTACTATTCCTACTCCAGTTAGCGCAACAGCAGGTAAGGTGTTGGACTTAAAATCCAACGCATTCCCTGGTGTTGCACGCCACCTAGCGCAAGTTGTTGAAACGACTTGCGATGTAATGACGTGTGGTAACAACGCGGACTATGTAACGTCCGCTTTGTTATTAACCCGCGTGGGATTACCAGCATTGTAAACACTGTTTCCCGACGGACGCAGCTAGGTGCATGTTCTTTGTGCTTTCAATGTGAAGAACACCTTTAACTTGAAATTTCTCAGAGATGGTGGATACGCTGCACACCCCACAGTTCAGAAACACTGAACATTGACTACTTCTGTTTCTGAGCTTTGCTGCCTGCAGCTGGTGTATGCGAACAATTCCTAGTTAAAAGCAAATAGAAGAGCGTAAAATCAAGCTCTGTTCCAGCGCTGTAGTCAGGGCTGGCTTTAGCACTGGTGACGCCACTGCGACAATCATTTTTGGTGCCCCCACATCCTATGACCACCTCCTCCTATTCTCTCACTACCACCAGGCAAAAGCGCCCCTCATCTTTCCATCATTAGTTGTTGCTAAACAAAGCACCCCCAAGGTCAGCACCCCTTCCACAGGTCGACACCCAGTGCGGCCACATCGGTCGCACTGCCCTAAACCTGGCCCTGGCTGTAGCTCATGCTACCTGTCTATCTTGAATGCCACTTCTCTTTCAGTTTTGTTCAGCCCTTGCTTCTCTCTCTCTCTAGCCCCCCTCTCAATCACCCATTGTTTTTCTGCTCTCTCCCGTTACACCTACATCGTACACATACAGTAGTGTTGGCCCGCTCTCTCAGTATACTGGCATACATGTTTACAAACTGCCTCACTGTCTCCATAATCATTGCATCTCTCTTTGTCTCTGTCAATTTTTGTCTCACTCAGCTCCTCGTCCTATTTCTCCCTTATTTATCCATCCCTTCCGTTGTCTATCTGCCTCTCCTCTGTCTCTCTGTGTGGCTCTCTATGTCTGCCCATCTTCCTCTAGCCTTTCCTGCCTCCCGTTCTCTCAGCTACACCATTGTTGTCTCTGTGGCCACAGCTGTCTGACTTAATGTTTTATATGTCCCTGTCATCTTGCGTGCCACCCGCACCCTGTGCATGGCACTGCCCAGGTATTCACACCTTCCGGTATAAACAAAACTGTGTGTTTTAATTCCCCCCGCAATGGGCCATATTCTACGTGTCTCCGTCAGACCCCTCAGTTCCTCCCCTGTCTTTGTGCGCTGCCTCTGTCCTTGTGTGGCAGATTTTCATCTCAGGCGCCGCTCCCGTGCTCTCCATCACCCTCCGGCTGTACCACACAATACAATCCTATGCAGCCGGCCCTTCTCCCGGTAGGCCTGTTTCTCTCCTTTTGTCTGAGTCTCCCATACAAGCCCGCCTCCCTCTGCGTTTGTGTCTCGCGCCATCTGTATGCCTGTCTCGGTCTCTATTGGGGGATGCTCAGTAGACAGGCAGGGGCGCCGGGGGATGACACTTCTTCACAGAACCAAACCTAGATTCAGAGAAGCCCTCCGTGGGCAGTCGGGTGCAGGCTTTATGCCAGACTCGAGCACTGCCATTTTAAGGGCGCCGGGGATGCTCTCATTTTGAGGGTACAAGGGGTGGGTGGGTAATGCTGTTACATTGTATTAAAGCAAACAGAGCAGCAAACAAAGCACTTTACAGCTGCACACGAGAGCTTGTTTTTGGAGAGGAAATGCAGAAACTGACACACTCGTGCCTGCCCCCTTTCCTGTCCTTTGTGATGTGCACTACACTTCGCTATTACAAGCAATCTGAATAATATGTTAAATCCAGGGCATTTCCTTAAAAGACTATATATAAGAAACAGAAGATTAACACAACCTTTCAAAGTCAACCCTCAAAAATATGGCAAACGTCAAGAAAGATAGCATCACGCAGGGGTGGTTTAAAAAGGAGCGGGCGGGGTTGGGTGGCTTTTCAACTCACTCAGTTCCCTTTTATAAACAAGCATTTGCAATGCAATAGGACTCGCATTTACGCAAGACCTATTGCATTACAAACAGGAGTACGGGGGAAAAGAGGGGCATGTGGCGAGAAGGCAAGGACTGCGGGAGGGAGGGGAGAAGGGACGGGCAGTAAGAGAACCTCATTAAAGAAAATAGTGCTCAGAATCTAACACATACTGTGCAACACTTGAAGTAAATGGCCAGTAGCCATGGAAGGATACAAATGAAGACATGGCCGTCACAAGGAGGGACTAACAAGCCTATAAACCAATCGGAAGGCAGCATTTAGGAAGGACAAAGACACAAGCCAATGAAAATGGTGGGCAGGGCTTCCTTCACATAGTGAACTACCACAGATCAACCCCAGAGCAGTGCTTGCGTGCTGGCTCAAGGCTCAACCTAAAAATCTCACGAACGAACTCTAGTTGATACAGGGTTTGAAAACGATCATTCCCAAATGAAAATCTCATATGTAGGTTCTGGGTTTCTCAAAGGGGTGCCATTACGTTCTGAAACACCAGCAGGCGCCGCAGCCGTTCACAGTGTCCAGTGGCGAGGTGTCCTCAGGAGCAGCCGGGGGATACACCGCTGGGTGTTCGGATTGGGAACAGCTTTTTTTAGATCTAATTGTAGATCTTCAGATCGGTGTTAGTGGGGGTAGCCCAAGAGCGGTGCTCAGTGAGATTCGGGGAATAATACACCCCACCCCTATTGTCACATATGATGCCCCGGAATAGCTATACTAGGGTCATATGTGAAAGACATGCACAAGGTTGTCAAAAAACTAAAATCCAATCTGAACTCTAAGGCCATTAAACTGTGGAAGACAGAAACCAGGAACTGACCCTTGAGAGATGTGCACAGGGTTACTAATGGATCGCATCACTACCGACGCTGTTGTCCTATCTAGAGTGGTTGAAGCCCATGCTGCACTTAAAATACCTCCCAACAGACTGGTAGGCTTTGGGGGACTGGATCTTTTTGAGAAATATTTTGCCGTCATGGTAAAAGTTATTTTCCACAGCGGATCATGAAAGTACTTCACATCCGCAGAGCCTGTGAAAAGTAAGACGGTTTACAATCTCCATCATGAAAATCACTTTTACCGTATCTTGAACCTGAAGTGTTTTCTAGGAGCCAAGTACCTGTGCAGCCATTGCTATCACATGTACAACACACAGACAGCTCACCATTGTGAAATGTACTTTAAAATGTGTCAAAGGGATGGGTGCACTGTAGTCGCAGATCAGAAGGTGAGATGTCCTAGATGTAATGCATTCTGTCACCCACAAAACCACTTGAGCATGCACACCTAGGTTATTCAGTGCATCCCTAAAACAGACTGCGCAGTATGCGGGTATAGTGTTCGATATAGAGTGTACCCAAGAGACAGAAGTACACCAGCCTAAGTAAATTTTCATGCACCATCAAACGTCCGATAAAAATTGGGAGTTTGAAGGCCCCTCTTGCATGAACAAATTCCTTAGCACAATCATGCAGACAAAATTCAAAGAGTGTACCCTGATGGCCCATAACTAAAAAGCATATGACTTGTTCTCTATTTTGCAAAATTATTGTGAAAAGATGCCTATAGAACTCATCACCCAGGGCTCCAAAATGACGCTGCTAACAGCTGTACCTTTACATATAAGGTTCATAAATTCTTTGAATTTTCTGCCCATGAAATTGACCAAGTTGCCAAATACCTTTGGTTTTCCAGGTTGTAAAGGTTATTTCCCCACTTTTTTAATACCTCGGCGAATCTGAATTATTAGGGTCGCATGCTTCCACCCAACTGCTACGGTGTTGAGTATATGATGCCTGAGGAGAAAGAGAGTTTTCTACAGTAATATGGTGAAACCCACGGAAAAGACGTTTCATCTTCAAACTGAGTTGAAAGCTTCCTGTCAGGCAGATGTAATGATCTTGAGAAAAGCTTCAATCTCTTCAGAGACTCTGTTGTAGAGATTACAAAGCAAGAAAAGGTTCTGAAACCCAATAGTGCCAAGATGACAAAATCCATAGAGTACATCACCCCTTTTCAACACGTCACGCTGGCTTCCAAGTGTATGTCTATCTAAAAGCATGTTTTTACAACCTGAAAGCATAGCTCTAGTAACCCAACCTCTATAATGGTAAACACACATGTTATTCTACCCCCTCTATTTAATGGCTTATGTACATCTCTGAGAAGGAAAACATCTTCATCTAACACACCTTTCGGGCGGTGAATACCTTTTGGGCCCTTATTTCCTAGATGGGTACGCTTTAATTAATGGCGTGCCAACAGCCTTTGAATACAACGGTTGCTTTTACCACGGTTCTCCCCACTGCTACAAACCCCATGAGTTTAAAAAGCTGTTGGATACCAAATTTGAACTCTTGCACAAACGTACTCTGTTAAAAGCGCAATATGTAGAAATCTTTGTTTTTGTTCTGAGAACCTTCTGGGAGCATGAGTGGCTAAAAATCATCAGATGTGGAAATCTACTCCTTCATTAGGAACAATGAGTTAACTGAATCTTTGGAACCCCACAACGCCTTATTTTGGGGTTGTACAAACGCTATACAGTTGTACAGGGCCATGTGAGAGAGTGAGACAATACATTACTACTATTTAACGAGCCTGCATCCAATTGTGAACATGGTGAAGTTATACCATTTGTTCGAAAACCTTTATTTCAGCTTGAGGCCATAAAAGCACACAAGTAAACAGTAAAAGATTAATTATCACAATTCAATAAATACTTATATTAAAAGCAAATACACCTAAAAAAGGATTAAACCTATTGTGCGTACAGAGAAATAGGACTCAAGATATAGAATACAACATAAAAAAAATGCATTGTTGCATTTACACATTAAT
Source organism: Triturus cristatus (assembly GCF_964204655.1). NCBI lineage: Eukaryota > Metazoa > Chordata > Amphibia > Caudata > Salamandridae > Triturus > Triturus cristatus. The sequence continues at coordinate 655,493,641 of NC_140584.1, forward strand.
GCAATAGCACCAGATATTTAACTATTCGAGACACTGAATTTGGCCCTGGTTTTCCACATAGACAACAGACAGCAGGAGAGTGCAAATACAGTGCTTTACTAAGGTCGATGTTTAGTATTCTTTGGGGAAACTTATGCTCTCTAATCCCCACATTCTGGCAAAGTTGCAGAATCCAACACCGCCTACTAGTTAAGTAGGCTGAGCAGAAACACAATACAGAATGCAGTTATAGCCTTTAGGTCACCCCAACATCATATATAGGGATTTTAAAGCCATAGACAAATACTGTGGGTTAGTTAAATGTCAAGCCTACTCACTCGGTAGGCTTTACTTCCCCTGTACTAATGTACAGAGTCGATGGTAAGCTAATGTTCCCCCTGTTCGAACATGCACTGAAAATAAAGAGACTAGCGAGTGCAGACACACTGACAAGCAAAGGGTGCTCACCGGGACCTGGTGTAGCATTGAGATACAAGTGGCCTTAGAGAAAGGATACCAACTTGGAAAAATACACAACATTTGGCACTTTGAGAGGAAAGCAACCCAACTCTTTTCTTGGCATATTAACTTATTTCTCAAAGACAAGCAGGGACATCAGGGGGTTCCAGAATGGTGCATTAATGAAGCCTCAAATAAAAAATACATCGATGATTACTAAACTCATGGGGGAATATGCTTGAGACCTGAGTTCATTGAAGTCAGCCCGGCAAGATGACAGCTAGCCAAGCTCTGCCTCAATTCCTTATGTCTAAAATTTGCACAGCATACAAAATTGTCAAACATAAGCATCATCACAGATCCTGATGAACTGTTTAAATATTTTTTTGTGCCATATTACAAGGTGTCCAGCTGCGAGTTTATCGAGGATGAAACTGCAGTTCTGTGTTGGGAATACACAAAAGAGTACCCCACAACTTGTAACAGTATAAACATTGTCATAGCCTGTTTCACAACTGCTCACGCTCGTTTAGAGCTTTACAGTGTGATGGATAAACTTCAGGAACGGTGTCTGTATCACAATACTGTTATTTTTGTGAGCAAATTAGGGGATGAAGATCCCTTACTAAGTGATTAGGCGATTTGATCAGCAAGCTTGAAAAGGATGAGTACATAGCCCAGTTCATGACATTCTGGCCAAGACCTATTCTTATTTCTAACAATGCTGTATGTATGAAAGGCAAAGGCAACACCTTTAATGTGAACAACAGTGACAACATTAATTTTGACAGTCTAAAGAATCCGGTAAGCGAATACTCTACCTTGAGTGACCATGAACATGATAAAATAATTGTTGTAAAACAACCTAGCATAGCCCGGTCCGAACAACAGTGGGAAATTGCCGCCCAGCCATTGCATAAAACCTTGTGCGTTGTGTTTGATAAAAGGGTCGTGACTGAAGACTACAAAACTGTAGCATAAGGTTATTGAAGGTGCAGCAGTCTCACAACCCCAACTATGGACGCCAGGTTGCAGCACCAGTTTGTTATCCTGCATTTTAGCAGGCCCCTCAAATTGTGGTAAAACCTATTTTATAAAGAAACTATTAGAAAATGCTCCCAGTGTTTTATCCTAACCCCTAACAATAATCTTTGGCTTTATTGTGCTGGTAAGCACTTTATACGTTATAGGTTTCCACACATCACATTTATAGTAGCTATACCGAATAAACTCAACAACGATGCTTTGTTACCTACAGGCCTTGTAAACATGGTGATTGTAGACGACCTTATGAGCAAAGGTGGGGATCCCCCTGAGATAGAGAAAGCTTTTACTCAATAATCACACCATTGCTATCCAAGTATATGTTACATTGTGCAGAACCTGTTATACAAGTGTAAGAGCAGTCATTTTATAGCTCTTAATGCCTCATACCTGTTTTTATTTAAAACCTCCAGAGACAAACAACAGATATTGACTATAGCTAAACAGATGTACCCCGGTAACACCCAATTTGTCTTGGAACCCTTTAGCAACGCTACCAAGAAATCCCACAGTTACCTACTGGTAGACTTAAAACCTAATACTCTAGAAGACTACTGACTACGCACTGGTATTTTCCCACGTGATCCCCCTGACACTTACCCACTTAAAACCAAGCCCAAAGCCTATAAAAAGAATTGTTAAAGAGTCGCCTATGGGGGTGCGGCAGGACCAGCGTCAGGGCTGAAGCTCCATGGGAGCCCCGCGCACAACATCCCGACGCGACGTTAAACTGCAACAAAACCCACTACAATCAGGCGGTCCTGAAACCAGAACACCCGGTACGTCTGCCGGACTGGGCGCTGCTCTCCTGCATCGCCGTTCAACTGCGTAATTAGCTGAAGAAACATCCGCCGGTCATACTATAAGATGGCGCCTGGGGAGTGACGGAGTTACTCACAGAGTCAGCAGAGAGGGAGCCGTGAACCTAGCGCGGGTTCCCTGGAAGGAGCGACGCACGACTGCGAGCGGTGGATCCACCCTCTCCTCGCCCCTGCGGAGTGCCTGGACTGCAAAGAATCACCGGCGTGGCCTGAGACATGTAAGCCTCGCCCACTCGGGGCACAAGATTGTAACGTGGTGCTCTGTTGGCAAGGAGTGAGCCCAATGGGACTATGGTCTCCCTTCCAGCGCATCCCTGTTTGACTGGGACGCACTGTCGGACTCGCTGATGCACCGTGGGCCAGAACGCCGGGCTCCGACCCTAATTAAGCACACCGCAGACTCGGAGCTTTGGGAACTGCCACCAAACTAAGCATAAAGGGGCACGAAGAGCAAAGGTCTACTTGTTGTGCCCGGTAAGGAGGAGAGGGCGGGGACTGCCACACAATCAGTAGGTAGAGCTGGGCACAGCCGTTGAGACTGGGTGGAAGGTACAAAGAGCCACAACTCACTAAGACCATCTTTATCACTGTACATTACCCACGTCATCTTTAGTGATAAACACCAGTGCCGCTACAACAAAAGACTTGCCAACATTAAAACAATTGGGTAGAGGTATACTACAACAGGGGGGAACACCCACGGAACCCATACACTGTCACTTACATGGGGTTGAAGATTGCGGCCACAGGGAATGGTGCGCAAGGATCCTTAGCAGTGGCTACTGCAATTTGAAGCGTCTAAGGCACCAGAAGGCGACAAACTACAGGCATGGCAGGCGAAATACCCATCGGCGCAATGAGAGGAACTGTTCCCCCAGATACTACCGCGCTCATTCTGGAATTGCGTTCAGGGTTTAAGGCGCTAGACACCAGGTTTGACGCACTAGATAGCTGGACGGGCTACGTGAGTGGATTGACTGCCATGAAACCCGCCTAGACGCAGAGGAAGGGCGTATATCAGATCTGGAAGACGGAGCGGCCTAAACTACTAAGCGCGTGGAGCATCTCAAACGCATAATGAAGACAGTCGCTGCCAAGAACAAGGATTTGGAAGCCAGGAGCCACCACAATAATGTGCGCATCATGGGAATCCTTGAGTTCACCAATACGGGGAGGTTAGACCAGTTTGTCGAGTGCCTACTTACGGACTTTTTTGGGACTGAACAATTTACAAGCACATTTGTAGCTGAGCGAGCGCACAGAACATTGGGGCCCAGACCAAGCCCTGGATGCCTGCCAAGACCCATTCTGGCAAGACTTCTAAACTCCAAAGACAGGGACACAGCGCTACGTCTCGCCAGAAAAGCTGAAACTCTGTCTTGGCAGGGATCAAATGTCTCCATATGCCCGGACTTCACTGCACTGGTGCAAGATGCTAGTTGCAAGTTTGCAGGAGCGAAGGCTGGGGAAATATGTGGAGGCCCATAGGTATTGGGAGGGGGAGCAACCAGGTTTCACGCTTGAACGGCTGCTCCAGCCACATTATAAACAGAGCTATATTACCAACCTGCAAGAGCCAGACGGAAAGATGGCTGTGGAAACAGCTGCCATTGAGCAGACATTATTGCAATATTACATGGATCTCTTCACTACATGGGCAGCAACTAGTGCAGATGAGATTAAGGAGTACTTAAGTGAGATAGCTATGGTTTGACTCCCTGATGCGCACAGACAATTCTTAAGTGAACCATTCTCAACCAATGAGATAGAACAGGATATTAAGGCTATGGATGGATCCAAGGCACCGGGCCTCGATGGGTTCTCTGCTTTATAAAAAGCTTATAAGAGCCTGTTGGCCTCCTACTTATTAGAGGTTTATGCAGAAGCCTTAGAGGAAGGAATACTCCCGCCCTCATTCACAGAGGCAGTCCTGATACTGTTACCGAAACCTGGCAAAGATCCTGAAAAGTGTGTCTCATACCGGCTTCTCTCTTTATTTAATTTTGATTATAAGATTTTAGCAAGAATGCTGACTAGACTGTCCCTACTTATGGAGCAAATTATAGCACCAGCGCAAACTGGATTTATAAGGCACAGATCCACAGCCCTAAACTTAAGGACCTTTTTATCTGTGGATAACAGAATAAATCTGGCTACCCCTGCATTAGTGGCATTTTTAGATGCGGAGAAGGCGTTCGACCCCGTGGAGTGGCCCTTCTTGCACGCCGTATTGGCTAAGATGGATGTCCTGAAGGACTTTGCAGACTTGATTAAGCTATTGCACACTGCACCGATCGCTAGTATTCGATTCAACGTCACGATAACGGACCCTTTTCCCATAACCAGAGGCACCAGGCAGGGATTCCCTTTATCACCATTACTTTTTATAATTGCAATGGACCCGCTCATACGCTACTTCCAGAAGGATCACTTACATAGAGGGTTCCAGTTCAAGCACAGGCCGGTACTAGTGACCTTATATGCGAATGATTTAGTGTTGTATTTTTGTACACCAGAGGTTAACCTCCATCCGCTGCTAGGGGAAATAGTACGATTCAGAGCCCTATCCGGTTTACACATTAATTAGGGCAAATCTGAAAAGTTTTCATTGACGGAAGAGCAGGATCGCTCATGCAGAGAATTCCCTCCATCCTTTGGTCAGCTTTTCCATGGCTATTCGAGGGGATCCAGCTTCCCATAGCAGCGTTCTGATTTCGCTCTCCACCCAAGAGAAGTAGGCTTGGGGGACCCTATGGGGACAATTTTGAATAATATACAGAAATCTGGGAAGGGCAAGCATCTTAAAAAGGGCCGCTCGCCCCACTAGGGACAGGGCCAGGGAACGCCAGTGTTTAACATCTGCCCGCAGACGGGCTAGAGGGGACGCAAGATTACGGTCATAGTAAAGTTGGCAGTCCGGAGTTACAAAGACCACGAGGTAGCGGAAGCCTTCCGTGGTGACCTCCACCATGCATCCCGTAGGCAGTCGGGGAGCCTGGCCCTTCAGGACGAACAACATTGATTTATTCCAATTTATGGCATAGCCTGAATATTTCCCAAAGTTCATAAAAATATTCAAAACCCCATGAAGGGATTTGTAAGGGGAGGCAAGGTAGAGCAAAATATCGTCTGCATATAATTAAATTTTATCTCCGTGCCCCTCCGCCCATCTCAAACCTCTCACCATGACATCACGTCTGACCTACGCGGCCAGCGGCTCTAGCATCAAAGAGAAGAGCAGGGGGAGAGAGGGCAGTCCTGTTGAGTGCCCCTTTTCAATGGGAAAGAGCGGGATGTGTAATTATTAACTCGAACCTGTCCTCGAATGTCTGTATACAATAATTTCACTCAGCGCATGAATTTGGGTCCAAAGCCCATACGCCTTAAGACTTCAAATAAATAAGGCCATTCAATGGAATCGAACGCCATGGAGGCATCCAGTGAGAGGACCACTGCGTCTTCTTCTATAAACTCTTGGTGCGCTAGTACATTGTGGAGGCGTCTGATGTTAAGTGCCGTATTTCTCCCAGGCATGAAGCCCGATTGATCTGGGTGGACCAGCGAGGAAATGACCGCAATCAGGCGTAGGGCAAGGACTTTTGCTAAGATCTTTGCTTCCGCATGAATTAGGGAAATTGGGCGGTAGTAGCCACAAACATCTGCGGGCTTAGCCGCTTTCCTGAGCACCACGATAGATGCCAATTGCTGGTCCTCCGGTAGGAGACCCTTCTCATAGCTCTCTTCAAACATGGCCTGCAGATGGGGCGTCTCCTGAGTGGCCGCTACTTTTAGGAATTCTATGGGGATCCCGTTGGGTCCCATCGCCTTACCTGACTGAATCTTGCTCATTGCTTGTTGGATTTCTAGATCTGTCAAATCTCCGTCCAATGCATCTCTATCACTGTCAGACAATATCGGTATATCGCTATCCTCAAGGAGTTGGCGAGAGTCCTCTGTTGTGGATGGGGTGTAGACGTGCTCCAGGTGGTCCGCGAATGCATTGACGATATCCCTTGGGTGAGTAATGTGCGACCCGTCCCTCAGAGTCAACTTGGGCACTGACCTCTTGCCCTGCTCCCTCCTCTCCAACCACGCCAATAGTTTCCCCGCTCTGTCTCCCAGTTCATATAGTCTATGTGTCGTGTGAAGGAGTTTGGCCTGTATCTTTTCCCTAACTAGGATCTTATATTCCTCCTGTTTGAGCTCCAGGCGGTGTCTAGCGTCTTCTGAAGGGGCAGTATTGTACTCATCTTCTACTCGTTGAAGGTCCCCCTCAACCTTGACAATGTGCTGTTGTTGCTTTTTGGTATACCCTACCCTAAGAGCCAGTGCTTGACCCTTCACCACTGCCTTGAAGGCCTCCCAAATCGACTGCGCAGAGTCCACCGAGCCTACATTTTCTTTAAAGTAATTGGTGGTTTGATCAAGTAGTTCCTCCTTGATATCAGGGATCTTCAGCAACCAGGGACTGAGAGCCAATGTGGTTCGCGTTTGGCGCTCAAAAAGTGTAAGTTCCACTATCACTGGGGAGTGGTCCGAAATGCCCCTGGGGAGCGCCCTGGGGTTCCGAAAGTGGCCAAGGGATCCTGAATGTACTAGGAAATAATCGACGCGGGAGGAGCTTTTATGGGCGTTAGAATAGTATGTATACTGAACTCCCTACGGCTGAAATGTACGCCAAATGTCTACTAGACCCAGGGCCATGGCGAACTCTGCTATATGTGTGTGCGGCCTAGTCGTTTGTCGGGGTGGAAGTCTATCTCTACTGTCGTCCATAGTCATATTGAAGTCCCCCCCATTATTGGCATACCTATGGGAAGATCTGCTAGTATCCTTCCAAGATCTACAAGTGCTGCTTTACCCATTGCCGTGGGGAGGTACACTGAGACCACATTTAGTATCCTGCCCTCCAATTTGCCTCTGCCACTGCAAACCTGCCCTGTGGATCTGCCCAGGTGCGCCTCAACGTGAGTGCCACATTCTTTTTTGCTGCACTATCCCCCTCTTGATTTTGTCCTCATCCCATTCACATTCAACGTTATCAAATGCCAGTGGATGCAAACTTAAATGTACCAGATGCAGGATATCAGCCATGCGGAGGCGAATCCCCCCGCAAACCTCTGTGCATCCTGAGGCACATGTAAAACGCAACCTATTAACGGCAGTCCCCCCGTTGATGTGACTATCTAGAGTAAACGTGAAATATGCTCTTGTTCGACCTGTGACTTGCGAACATAAACAACCAGAACATCCCAACCCCCCTCCCCCTCCCTGCCCCCCTGCCAGCGGATTTAAAACTACCCACTCCCAAACTAGGCAGAGTGCCTCTTTCCCCCCCCCAAAGTACTTATGGGTGTTTGCTGGCAGCTCTCACTCCCTCACCTTGCCGTAATAATCATGTTGTTTGGTGTAGCGGTCAAAGCCTACGATGTTACCACGCCTCTGTCCCAACAGACATGCCGCGCCTTTCCTCTGCCCGCTTTGATCACTTATCTGTTGACCATTGTAGTCTATCCCTCGCTGGGGTTCAGTCTATTACACTACGTGATGTCTCTCCCTTTTCAACTCCGGATGAGCCATCCTCCCGCTGCTTCCTTAGTGTGGAGCTGGGTGCATTGCGTATTTTACTTCACGCTTTCTAAGTTCTTTTTTTACAGCCATAAAACTACGCCTTTGAGCCTGAACCTTCGTTGTAAAGTCCGGAAAGAAGGTGACCACACTATTGTCAATCTTAAGTGGAGGATTAGCTCTGGCCGTTTGCAGGATTATGTCCCGGTCTCTGAAATTGAAGACTCGAGCAATTAGCGGACGCGGAGGGGCCCCCAGCTTGGGGCGACCCCAAGGAACCCGATGGGCCCTTTCAATGGAGAAGTAACTGGAAAGCCTTTTAGGTTGTAAATGTTTGGTGATTAAATCTTCAACGTAGAGATCAGCCGCAGGCCCCTCCACCCGTTCCGGAACCCACAAAATGCGAATATTATTTCTTTGAGCCCGCGCTTCATAATCGTCCAGCTGTTTAGCCATCATGGCTTGTTGGTTTTGCAGTTCGTTGACTTGCTGTTAGAGCTGGGATGTGGCCGCCTGCAGTCCGGCCGTCATGTCCCCTAGGTTTTTAACTTTATCATCCATTTTGCGAAAGTCCGCCCGGAGCAAGGATACCTCCACATTCACTTAGTCAATGCGGGCTTTTAGAGAACTGCGCACCCCCGAGATGGCCTCCATTATGTCGTGGAGCGTGAGGTCCGCCTGGGGAGAAGGACCGCGTTTACCATCCGGAACTTCTGTCTGCTCTTTATCCCGCTCCTCTCCCGCCCTGTTCCATGCAAATTTAGCAAGTTTGTTCTGGGCGAGGCTTTAGGACCTCTTCCACTCGCCATTATAGCTGGGGATATTGTCCACCTAATGAGGCCTACCTGGTAATCCCCGCCGCCTGCCCGGTGGAGAAAACAGTTCCCGCGGCGGCCTGTTGGGTGTCCCAAGGGTCGGCCCCCTATGACTGACTAGGATATATAATGGCGCAACCTTGACCCCTCCTCCTGTCGTCCACCGACCTCAGTGGCTAGTGGTATCCCCTAGTGTGGCACTTGCATGTGGCCCCCATGGCGTAAATCCGGGCCCAGGCCGACACCAGGGTCCCAGCGCCTACTACAGGTCATCAATGGAGTCCGCTCCTCTGCAGGGGCTCCCAGTCTGTCCCACCATGACTCTCACCTCTCCTCCTGTGGCTGCGGTCCTATAGAGGCCTTCCCCGCAGTCCCGGTTTTGTTGCTTCAGGCCCAACTTCTCTTGGGGAGGGGGCTTCTCTCCGGGCCTCCAAGCCGCCACCCCCTCGTTGCCACCTGCTGTTATGCCCGATACGGGCTGCCGTCAGTTCTACTGTTCCTCTGAGGGCGGGGGCGCCAGGATGCCGCCGAGTCCTCACACCACGCTCCCGTCGGTTCCTCGATTTTCAACCCAGCCGGCTGGGCGTCCAATCGCCACACTCCCGCCCCGCACTCATCTCCTCTCGTGGTGCCGGGGCCTGTATCACTGGAGGGGATCCTGACTCCGCTGCTCCAGCCGTCTCTTCCGGATTATCAGGAGACGAGCAACCAGCACTGGGGCACAGGATTATGTAGCTGCTTCAGTCCATGCTGGGGCTCCGGGGCTCGACCCGCTACTTACAGCGCCGCTGCCATCTTACACTCTTGGTCCACCGCAGGTCCGATTTCTTCTACGCCGTATGGGCACCATGTGACTCCGCAACACCTTTGCCTAGGTCCTGAGGCACAGGCACCTTTCCCCCCCTGTAATCGGGGGTCAGCACACGATTAATTCAGGATATATGGCGGATATATTGGCAAGGGCTGAGGAGCCTCACTAGAGAGCCGCCATTCGCCTCAGCTGCTAGCCACGCCCCCAGGTTTGATATATTGAATATTAATCACCATGTTATTTTCACCCTTCACTTGTACCCATCTTAACAATGGTGAATAACTATCCCCGTTCCCCTGCAGCTTTACAATGTCACTATACATAGAGTGTATAGAACCCTTCATTAATATTGGGGCACGCTGGGTCCGACTCTACCTGGCTTTTTATATGTTGCACTGTGCCTAAAACTCCTCTAAATTTACCCATACAGCTAAACTCTGTATCGCAATTTAGAGCTTTTAGAAACACCTTCCCTCTAGCTTTATCTAATACTAGCTGAATATTCGAATAGGTTTCGATGCTGGCTATGGATTTGTTGATGGCTCGACAACCACCGCTATGCTAGGGTAATAGCTGTGAGGAAAACCGGTGTAGATGCCCAATGGGGCCTGACCACTCTTTAAAGTAAATTTGGCATTGAGCATTGTAAATGTATTCCATGTTCTTGGGTATTGGATTTTGGTTAGGGCTACCTCACAGTCCCCTTTTAGGTCCTCAGGTTTAATTAGAAATTTGATTTATGGGGAACATGTCGTTCAAGGTGTGCAATGGTATGGTAATATAAAATGAAGTTGTCTCCATATTGTCGCCTTCAGTGAGCCCCCCTGTACTCACACGCCTTGCAGGGAGCTGGCAATGGTAAATTTCTTAGGCCACCCCCTCTATTGAACAAAGGCCTGTCTGTTAGCCCCGCTACTTTTCCAAATCAGAATCTTTCAAACCTGTACATCCTGTGTGGATCGTCTGATACCTTTTGTAACTCTTTGTTATAAAAGACACCCAACACCGTTTTGCCGTCGTAGTCCTTTAACCTGTAAATATATTTACCTTCCTTAAGTTCAACATTCTCCACTACAAATATTTTGTTGCTAAAAGTCTGCTGGTAGGCCTTCGTAAAGACCCCTTTCAACTTTGAAACCCTTCTTTTAAAAGAGGCTTCTTTACCTTGGCAGCAAAACGGCTCCCGTACACCATTCTCCACACGGCTAAGGAATTCTCGGTCGTCACATCTATGGTAGACGTTTTTATGGTTCGGTGATAACTGGCGTTACAAGCATCTATAAAAGCCTGTAGAACATCCACATATTGGTAGGTGTTGTAGGCCGTGAAATATCTTCACATCTTAGATTTTAAAGTTCAGTTAAAACGTTCTATTGTCTCCGTGTGCATTACAAAATGATGAACAGTGTGATGTTTTACTAATTTCTGAAACAAATTATTTAAAAATTATTTTCCGGCATCTGTTTGCAGTTTTTGAGGCGTTCTCCCTTTCCTGAATATGGCTTTAAAGGCCATGGTGCTGCCAGTACCACTTTTATTGGTTAGTGCTTCTGCAAAGGTGTATTTGGTCAATACATCTATTACCGTTAATATATATTGAGCTACGGTGTTATGCTTGGCTTGATATTGAAGACTGATTATGCCCGCCTGGCATTTATCATCTAGCTGTGCATTAACAACGGTCAGTCTCCTCTTAAATGCCTCCTGGCTGGATTCTGGTGTGAATACCCCTCTGTCCCAGATAACCAGGTGTTTACCGGCTCATTTTCAACTAGCGTCCTTCTAAACAGAGCTCCAGTCCTTCCGCAGCTTCAAACCCCCCTTGTATTGTAATTAAGCATCCTTAACCCGTCCCCAACATGTTATCAGCCCCTATCTCATGAAATGAAAGACTATAGTTTTGTTTAAGGGCATTTTATTAAAAATAAAGAATGTTAGCAACACATAAACAGGACATTCTTTACAGTTTCATGGTACACGTCTTGTCGTTGTTGTTGGGCAGTGTGCTGACCTTTCACTACATATACATAATAGGATACATGCTACAAACATTACTGGGGGCCTAGCAGATAATTTGCTTCGGCATCACAAGTTTTAATATTTTTACAGCTATAAACTCAACGCTCTAGACTTCCCTCTCACTCCTTCTATAACTTTATACACTCAGGATACTGAGGACATTCAAAAGATTGTACAATTGTCTGTTGCACAATACAAAACTTTATTTCTGAAATAATCTTTGATCAGAAGGTCCAAGACAATATTTAAGCTGTTGATAGTATTAACTCCCTCGTACAGCATTTGTACATGCTCCAGTATTCACCAGTTGTAGGTAGCCACATATTGATACACCAGTTGGCTATGTATGTAGGACTGTCACACTGTATCCCCATGGGCGGCTCACCAAGCTTCAGCTAGTGCAGAGCTTCCGATTCTATTTCAGCTATTCTTTCTCTAAGCAACACACATTCCAATCTGGCAATACGTATGTATCCTGTATGTAACTCAAAAGAATTTTGCGCACCGACATTCTGATGCTTGGCCTAAAAGTAAGTAAGTATGTGATACAGTAATGACAGGATACCGGCGGGCTCAGTTTTCGTGGGGCTAAAGGGCCGACTAGTCTATTTTTTAAATAAATATTGCACATATGTCTTTCTGCCATCCTTCTAACAAAATACATACAGAACCCTTGCACACAACTGAGTTTTGAGCTTGGCTCGCTCTAGCATTGGATCTCTTTAGGCGTGGTAGACAAGACCGTAATCATATCAGGGTGGACATTTTTCTTTACCTTGGACAAATCATACACTAACCTTAACAGTTTATATACTTTGTTTGGTACTAGCAAGCTACATATATAACAGAGTGTTCTTGAAGTGTATGAGTCATATAGACACTTGTGAGCCTCCTGCTGCAGATCATTAATTTAATGGCTGTAACATAGGTTATAATAGTCACGTTTGACATACACCCTCACAACAATCGCAGCACAACCTTTAACAGGCCATATGGCATCGTAGTGTATGGCTGGAGCTTCCTTTTTCAAAATATGCAATATTATTGGTACAAACACATTTCTTTTTATGTTTAAATCTATTTTTATCTTTATTCTTTCATATGCAAGCATTTGAATAAAAATTAACAGGTACAGTCACAGGTAATGGATATTCTATTGCAAACACGGTTGTCACATATAATACAATCGTCATATAATGTACAGTGTTTGAACATACCAATGCCGACCTTATCCGTACAAGGTATGGTGCATAACCACATTTATATTGAACTTGGCTTGCTTGGGAATGTGCATTCACAGATGTCACTAGTAGAGCTGATGGCATCCTTACTTGTCGAGTGTGAGGTACCTATTCCATCTGTACCTGCAGGCAATGAGGAGGAGGTGGGGTAAAGGTTGGACAAGCAAAAATAACTAAGAGAAACTTGGTCCAGATGAGGTGTTGACTGGCCCCCACCTGACTTAATCGCAAGTAAAGAGTGCACGTTTGCAGCCCCCAGCATCAAGAAGAGGATGTAGTGAGTTGGGGTGAGCACTTTCTGTGAGGGGTGAAGTCTGTCTCCCAGCATTGCCTCAAGGGTGTTAGTGTCACCTCTGTGTGCTGTCATAGCAAAGCAGCGAAGCATTTGGTGAGATGCTTTCCCCTCCCTATGACATGTAGATACTGGATGGTTAAATGTATTGTGTGTTCCGCAGCCATGTCCCCCCATTTGCTACCCAGGGCGGCAAGGAGGGAGTTGTACAGGAGAAATTGACCGGGGGCGAGCCATTCATTTCAGTTAGTGTGTTGTAAGGCAGAGTACCATAGTGATTTAAGTGACCCAGTGTGTGAATTCCCGCCTCTAGCCAGGCTGTCAGCTTAGCAGATGAGGTTACCGAGCCACCTCTTAGCGCGCCTTGCAGGGACAGTGATGGTGCATACGGCAGCGTCGATCGCTTATATACTTCTGTGGTTACATTGGTATGCGACCCCCAAGAGCAGAGGCACAGGTAGTCTGCTTTTGGCACCGGGATGGAATAGCCAGAGTATGGACGCAGTTGACCAGGGCAGGGAGAGAGCAGCAGTGTTGTGTAGCTGGAGTCACGCCAACCATTTCACCACCCATTGCAGTTGTGAGGCAAGATAGTATTGCTCCATATTAGGCACTGGCAATCCTCCCAGATCGGCTGGCAGGTAAAGTTTATTAAGGGCTACGCAACAGCTGGAATTATTCCATATGAACTCTCTCATTGCCGGTCAAACGTGCAAAACAGGGAGGGTGAAATGTACAGGGGCATGTTGGTGAAATAATATAATAGTCTGGATAGGGCCACCATTGTTAATAGAGCTATCTAGCCCATAACCGATAATGAGAGTGTGCGCCAGAAAGACATCTGGGACCGGAGAGCAGTGATTCCTTCCCTAGGTTGCTGCCAAGCAGGTCTGCCTGCTGGTGATACATTCTGAATCCTAGATAACAGAACGTGTCAGGCTGCCACCTGATGCAACTACCTCAGAGAGCGGGAGCAGGATCCGGGAACCTGGGCGCGAAAGGATATAGCCATGACTTGCTCCAGATAATCCGCAGCCCAAATAGGTCTGCGAAGTCACTGAGTATTTGGCCCAAGGTAATTGGGATCGATCGTCCATCTCTATACCAAGATATTGTCTGTGTCTAACAAGACGATGTGTATGCGATCTCCCAGGGGTTTACCCCAATCCGAGCCCTGCACCCGGACCGCAGCCGCAATTGGCTCAACGGGCAGGGAGAAAAGCAGGAGTTACAGTGGACATCCTTGACAGGGTTCCACGTCACACTGATATGGGGGCGGAGATGTACGGGCCAGTCTTCACCCTAGCAGTCGGCTTTGTGTAGAGCAAGCAGATTAAGCTGAGGAATCTGCCTTCAATGCCATATGTGGTCACAACAGCAAAAATAAAGTCCCCTTCCAGGGAGTCAAACGCTTTCTCAAGATCGAGAACCAGACATCCAGGGTGTTGCCATTTTCAGTGATGTGCTGCTAAATATGCTGCGAAATGGAAAAAAGCTGTTTTGGTCAGAGTGGACCAGAGATGGGACCAATGGTGCCAGGCGGTCAACAAGCACCTTAGCCAGAATTCCATAATCCGGGTTTAAGAGGAACAGCAGGCGGTAAGAGCCCAGATTAGTAGGGTCCCTGACTGGGCTGGCTTCACGCAGCGAAGTGAGGAGTGTGGTAGCCTCGAGTGCTGCATTGTATAATACATGCAATTGTGGGATCAGTGTGTGCGCGTACGTTTTGTAAAACTCGAAGAGTTGGCCGTCACGCCCGGGGTCATATTCGATGCTAGATCTCTGACGGCTTAGTGGATTTCGAGAAGTGAAATTGGTTCTTCAAGTTCTGTGGGCTGCATTAGGTGATGCTGGGGAGCCACAACTGAAAAATAAAGGTTTCAAAAGTTTAATTATCGAAGGTAATCGTCAATGTGTACAGAGCACTGTAGTCTTGAGTTAATTTGGCATGAATTTCATGTTGCGTGTATAGTAGTTATCCCATGTGATCCTGTAAGGCTTGAATGGGGTGGCAAGACTTCTCCTGACGTAAAAGTGACGCAAGTAAGCGCCCCACACGAGCTGAGGTGGCGTGAGTGCGGGAGGAATATGATGCGTAGTTTAGGCACCTAATGCGTTTTTGCATCCAGCTGAGGTGCACATTCTGGCCTTGTCACTGTTCACATCTCCAGCTGCAGGCGTTTGCATTCAAGTTTTCTAATGGCGTCATCAAGGTGCCTGCGAATATTCCAGCTGATTCCCAGACTGCCCCCCGATAGTTACCTTGAAGGCCTCCCATTCAGTGAGTTTGTTATGTGTAGAGCCCTCTTTGAATTCAAAGAATTTAGCCGAATCAGACCCAATTGCTTCACGGAATGATAAATACTCTAGAGTGGAAGGTTGGAGGCGCCATGTTGGTATCGCTTGTGTGGCTACCTCCCACTGAAGTTGCAACAATTGAAGATTATAGTCCAAATGTGTGCGGCCAAGATATGTGGTTTGCCAAAATCTGGGAAAGAGCGCTGGCCACCCTATCATACAGTCAATGTGGACATGTAGGCCATGTGGTGCTGAGTAGTGTGAGTATACTCTAGTGTTGGGGTTGTACGCACGCCAAATATCTATCAGTGACCAGTGACGCAGCCAGTCACCCAATACATGAGCGTGTGAAACAGGGGCGATGCGCAACAGCGGGGTAAATGAGCGATCTAATGCGGTGTCAAGGACAGTGTTAAAATCATCACCTATCAGCCATGGGATTTCGATCCTAATGGCCAATAAGCTACAGTGGTTGTGGAAACATGTTGCTTGGTCTGAGTTGGGAGAGTATATCGTCCCCAGCATGAGTTGTAGGCCATTTAGGTGACATCGTATAAATACATATATTCCACCCGAGTTCGCCTTCACCTCCTCTGCCACAAATGGGGATTCCCGCTCATACCCAAATCAGTACACCTCTGGCATAGGACGAATAGCCGGCAGCAAACACCTGCCTGTGCCAATGTCAAAGGGAGTGTCAAGTGAGTTTCCTGCAGGAGGGCTACATGAGTGGATCTGCACTTCAGATAGTAGTAGACCGAGTAGCGGCACGATGGTGGGTGTGTGCCCCTTATGTTCCATGTGATATTGTTAGTGTGAGCCATGTCTGGCCGCATACAGCGTACTTGTTCATGATGAGGGAGACCTACTGTGCGCTGCAGCTAGTGTGTGTGGGAGGAGCCAGTCAATGAAGGGCAACACTGCTGGGCTCAGAATTAATAAAAAGGTGGTAACAAACTCAACTTGTAAAACATTCTTAGAGCTGATTTGCCACAGGAGTCCGCCCAAACAGTGTGGCCAAACAATGGCAACTATCGAGAATCTCAATCAGAGAAAAAGAAGCGTGTGTAGCAGAGTGGTTATTTTCCCCCAATACCCCTGATTTAGGGCGCATGATATAACAGCTATGATATGGGACAAGTTATATGCCAGGGAAGGTAGCAGGTTTACATCATGAATGCATGGTGTCCAATTCTGTATGTCTGAGTGCTAATGAGTCCTATTGGTTTTGGTCCGGGCAGGCACTGCCAGCGGGCAGTTGCCACTGCAGAAGTCGTCATGAGTCACCAGCAGATCAAGGGCGGAGTACTGCCAACCATCAGATCGTGTCAGATAATATCATAAGCGATCTGCGGCATCACGTCCGGAGGCACCAGTGATCCAATCCAGGTCAGGCACAGGTTTAAGGAACAGTCTGCACTTGAGGACTTCACCGAATCAGTGTCTGGTTCTGAGCTTTCGACCTGAATGTTCATTGCAGCTGCTATTTGCAGAGCCTGTCTCCTCTCCGATATCACCTGTTCCAGGTTGGGCACATCTTTGGGCAGTGAGAAAAGAGCAGGGGGTCCTCTTCAGTGGTTTCTTGTGCTGCTGCTCAGTCTTTCCTTTCCGGCAGCCGGGGGATGTGAGGGAGTGTGGCCAGCAGCCTCCATCAAATCCCATGCATCTTCAGGGGAGTCAAAAGAAGCAAAAAGTGTCCTTATCCACCACTCGGAGGCGCGCTGGGAAGAACAGTGCTATGGCAAGCACTAGTTCACGGATCCAGGCCTCAATGTAGGACACTGCATCCCTGCTCTCCGTGCTCTCCGGAAGTCCCACTACCTGGATGTTATTTCCGCGGGACAGACCTTCAGTGTGATCTATTATAGCCTCCAGAGTGCTCACTCGACCCAGCAGTGACTGTATCGAGGTTGCATTTTCGTGGGTGGCGGGCTATAACTCTGCCAGTTTACGTTCAGTGTTGTGTATTTTGTTGGCTAGTTTACGATGGTCTACGTGCAGGAGAGTAAAATCCGTTGTTACTTAGTCTAACTTTTGAGGGAGGTTTGCTTGTGGTCCAGGGTCGTGCCAATTTTCTCCACCGCTAAAGGACATTGTCTAATTTGGCACTGAGTGTCGCATCAGGCTGTGGCGTCTCTTCCTCCGACTGCATCTCTGATCGCCCCATTGAGGTCAGCACAGGTTGCACCAGTGGCAGATGGAGCAGATGAACGCAAGCGACCCATTACTATCTGCTGAGCAGTAGGCATCTGCTGGTCTGCAGTCGCCTGCTCACATGCTCCAACCGCCCGGGATGTAAACCTATTACAGGAGATATTGTCAGTGCCCACCCCAGTAAGGTGGAAACCCAGTGAACGGATAGACCAGTGGATGTGTACTGTGGGCGCCAGGGCGGCGCATGCACTAAATGACCCCAGACTGGACACAGCCTCTACGTGGACCTAGCAATGCACCCCCAGCAGGCCGGCAGAACCAGCATACACTCAGTGCCCCACCCAGTCCCGGCTCTCTACCTCACGCTACAGCCAAACCCCTGTGTGTGGCTGACAGACGAGGCAGCTCGTTCTGCTCCCAATCCAGTCCAGTAAGTGTGCCCAGGGGATGGGCGGTAGAGCGAGCCCCGATATGGGCCACAGCGACGAGCCTTTGTCCCCAACGCAGTTCTCCCCCAGCACAGTCTGGGTCCAAACTGAACCCCAGGTCTGCACAGGAGGTGGAACATCAGGGGAAAGAGGGGAGAAAACAAGGGGGGAAGTAGAAGAGAAAAGCAAATAGGAAGGGAAGGGGGAGAGGGGAAGTATCTCAAAAGAGAGGAGAGTGGCAGCGTCTACTGTGCAAAAGAGGCCCACTCACCACAAACTATTTCATCCGAAGTAAGTGCTGTGTGTCTGTCCCGAGTCTAAGTATGACACATGCACCATTAGTCCATCTATTCAAATGACAGTGACCCCCCCCCCCCACCCTGGTAATAGTTGCCGGCAGCGACTTAATCAGTTTCACCTGGCCCAATCTGACCCCTGGGCCCTTGTTCTTTTTTTTTAAAAGGGGGCAGGGGACATCAATGAACTGCAGAGAGAGGATGGAGGCTTATCCAGGCATTTCTAGTCACCGGGGCTCAGTCAGGTGAGCAGTGAACACCTCGCAATCTCAGCGCCCCACCCAGGGCCAGCACACATCAGTGAGCTCCAAGTCAACAGGCCCCCGCAGCTCACATCCAAATTGGAGGCAGATCCCAAAAGGTCAGCAGAACCAGGCTGCAGCTGGGTATCCCCCACCAGCCATCTGAGCAGGGGAGGGCAGAGGTATTTCTGGCTGCAGCCGCAGGCCCACCGGTTGGCCGTAGGTCCCCAACGTGTGGCTCATCTCACTGTGCACCACACATGGGCCAGGCCACAGGCAGACAGGGCGTTTCTCCCTCCTTGTGGGTGACGGTCAGTCGAGATCAGGCCTCCCGTCTGCCACCACTGCTCCTTCCAGGGTATCGGGGAGGGGCCAAATGGCAGCAGGCAGCTGACGGAGGTAGTGCCTGGAGCACGCGAGCCGGGCCTGATCTGGCCCCTGAACTCGCATGGCATATCACGTACCACAGCAGGGAAGAATAGCAACAGGAGATGGCCCAGTTCTCTGCGACACAGTTCCCACCTCAACCGCAGCCCGCAAGTCCAGCCCAAGGCCCTCTGCCATGCCCGCCTCCACGTACAAGTCGCCTCCAGCCACCCAGCCTGCGCCAACCTCGATCGTTTCTTGTGGCTCCAACAATCGGGTCGACCCCTGCGCAGTATCAATGGGGGTAGTGTGGGCTCGGCTGGACTGGCCTCTCCATACTCTTCTTTAATAAACAGCACTAGTATCTCGTGTCATTCACAGCACCATGTTGTGCTGCAGTAGGGATGCATGCCACTTCTGCCCGCCTTCCGCACCACTCTGGAAATGGGGGCAGCGAGCCCACACAGCAGTGATGGCAGGTAGGAAAAGGGAACTGCTACATCGTCTGGCTTGTTAAATGGATGGATGACTGTGCCTGGTCAGGATACATGTCAAGTAAGGAGATAGGGACGTGGAGCCTCAGAAAAGTGCGTCCGCCATTTTGGCCTGCTAGCCACGCCCCTTTAGTACAAACACATTTCCTATGCGGCTCCTTGTTTTGGATTACAGAACTTTCAGTCTGTTTTGAACAGCATAAGCAGAAGAAATGTATTACATTAACCTTTGCCGACGTCCCATCTCTACCACAGCTCTTTTGCTGATGCTTTCTACTGTAAAAAAAAAGACAGACTAGTTACAAATAAAATATATTCATATATACAGTATAAGTAAGTGTCTATAATGATTTTTACTAACCTCGTTGTTTTCGAGGGACATGGCAGCGGCTCTGAAATCTTCAGTCACTGATGTCCATCTAGGCATAACCAGCGTCGGAGTTTGCACGTGGCTGTTGAACGACGATAGCCTCTGGAGCCGATTCCTCCAGAGTCCCCATATCTTCATAGACCAGTCAGTTAGGAGCTATTATAGATTCTTCTCCATCTTCATGTCGATTAAATTGCCTCCAGCATTTACATTGTTACTCGAGGCTTCGCTGACACTGCTGGAGCCCTTAATAGGGGATATTAGTTGTGACAAATCCTTGAGGTTGAGCTTTTCCAAATGCCGGCAGAGCTCCTCGTCAAAACCGGTGACGTTGTGACCACCCCCTTTAAGGTAACTCTGCTTCGTGTTCTGCTCCATTGCTGCTTGTTTCAGGCTACTTTGATAGTGTTCAAACCACCATCAGAGGGCGTCTTTTTAATGCAATGGCTGCATCTCTTCATATTGACCGAGCAATCATTGAGGGCTGTCGCATAGCCGTAACCACGTCGTAGAACCATGAGCACGTGTCCAGCAGATGGCCAGGGTGATGTCACAACACACGTGACCGAACCCGGTCATTGACCCCTGGAAGTAACATCACTGCCAGGGAGGGCCACCAGGGGCCCAGAAGTCCTGGTAATGGAAGTGACGTCACTTCCGGAGTGGGACAATTGCCACTTTTGCTTGATGTGTAAGGTAGCCCTCCTTACTACTAGGAATACATTAAAATGTTCACAGGCCCACACCACAGCCAGACTCTCCTTCTCTGGCTGAGAGTCGGCCCGTTCTGTGTCAGACAAGCTTTGACTGGCATAGGCCACAATGTGTCTCTGAGCATTCAAATGGTCTCTGTTTTGAGCAAAGATTGCCCCCACTCCTACCGGGCTCGCATCTACCATGACTTCAGTGTGTAGCTTGTGGTCAAAGAAGGCCATTTAAATTGCATTCTCAATTGCATGTTTTATTTCTTTTAAACTCTGATCACATTCAGGAGACCACTGAAAAGTAGCATTCCACTTTGTCAAGTCTCGTAATGGGGCACTCACTTTTGCAAAATTGCAAATGTATCTTGAGCAATCACTGGCCATGCCTAGAAAGGATCGCAGCATGGTAACATCTTGGGGGATGGCAAGTGGATGACAGTGCTTGCGCTTTGTCTGGATTTGGAGTCATTCCCTCATCAGAAAATACGTTCCCAAAAAACGTTTGGTTTTGTGAAATTCACATTTAGTCACATTTAAAGTGAGTCCTACATCAACGAGTAACTGGCACACTTGAGTAAGTGCTTTGTCATGTTCTTTGTTAGTTCTCCCAAAACACAGTATATCGTCACTGTAATTGAAAGCATGTGTAACAGGTTGGATGACTCTGGATAACATACGGAAATATTTCAGCCGCTGAGGATACTCCAAAACTCAATCTTTTGTATCTAAACAGCCCAACGTGAGTGGAAAAAGTGGTAATATGTTGTCAGTTCTCCTCTAGCTCGAGTTGCTAGTACCCTTTGCTAAGGTCAAGATGGTAGAAGACTTTAGCCCAGTTCAGTGTTATGATCATGTCCGCTATATGTGAACCAGGGTGTCTCTCCTGTTCAGTGACTTGGTTTGGCTGGCGCTTATGAATAGAAATGCGCACCGATCCACTGCTGTCCTTTTATGGCAAAATTACAATGGGTGAAACCCAGGGCGTGGGGCCTGTAGCACATTCAATAATGTCATGTTTCAAAAGTTTTATCAACTCTTTCTCTACCATTTCTTGCCAGTGAAAAGCGACTCTTTGGTGTCACTAGACAACGTCTTTATTGATGTGCAGTTATACTTTCATTTTCTTGAGCTTTCCCAAACCATGAAACAATGGCAGGAATTAGCTCATAATCTCAGGTTCAGCACAGAGGTTATAGTTGAGGGATATCAACCCCATATCAGCCAGGGCAAAACTGAGCAAGCAGGCACTGGACGAGGTTCATTGTAGAACATAAATGGTGGCTCGTACTAATGGTGTTTTGTGCTGCATAGTCACGGTGAATGACTCATGGCTTCATAACTGTTTGGAAGCTAACAAGGTGTATGCCTTCATGTTGCAAGGAGTTAGGCGTGGCACAGTTGATAGGCTGTTGAATTTTTCCACCATCATATTAATCGGCGCCCCACTGTCGATAATGAAGGTTGTGGGGTGACTCTTCACTTCCAATGTGATTTGGGGACAGTGACTGACTAACGTTTGGCTCTTTGGTGAGTTAATTTTTTTAACTATGGTCTTCTTCACAGGGAGCTAACCACATATGTCCATGCCTTTTTTTGGTAGACATCATCAGCACAGACCCATCTTCTTCGTTGTTGCTGGATAGCGATGTTGAAGAAGCTTTGTACAACAAATTTGAGCACAAATGATTCTGCTGGTTCAGTGACGTAACCATGCATGCGATTACTATGCATGCCAGTTCAACGCGGTCTTAACCACTCAAGTTTTGACCATGCATATGCCTTTACCAGGCATGTCTTTACAACAAAATATGTGTTGTTAAGGCATGTATGGCAAACACATATGCGTGATAAAAACGTACCAGGTAAGCTGCTAAAACACTCTCCCGACAAAAGTCCAAAGAAGACACGCCCTTCAGTTAGGAGTTCAGTGACAGCCAGCAAGTTAAAGTGTGGAAAGTACTTTCAAGCCGCTGAGCCACCTGCTACACGTGTTGCATGTGGATGTGCGCAGTAAGCTGTGGAAGAGATATGACAGAGACGGGCTAGTCGGAGTACCCCCCGGGAGCCAGAAAATCAATCCCGGTAAGAGAGTCCTGACAAGATTGAGAGCAGGAGAAGGGAGAGCCGCTGTAGGTTGGGTCAGGCCCGGAACAAGTTTCAAGGAGCCAGGCGGCAGGGCAAGAAGCACGGAGACTGTGAAGAAATCAACATTGGCAAAGGTGGTCAAAGAGATACAGGAGCGGGAGGCAGCTGCTCTTCGTATGTTTAACGATATAAGCAGTGAAGGAGGGGGTTCAAGTAATGATAGTGGGACATCCTCGGTGGAAGCAGATTTGAATGGCAAGTTGGAGCGTTCTGAAAAACTGAAGCGCACAGAGTTATCTAAATGATGGGAGTAACGTTCACTACAGACATATTTGGAGGTGGGCAGGAACCCCGAGTCATCAAGGAGGATGTTAGGAATTCTGATTAAGTATGCAAACATAGACAGATCAAAGACCCTATAAGAAATTTTTAAAATACAGGAATTATTTGCCAAAGAGAGCAATCCAGACCAGATTGAAAAATTCCTGGGAGGCATGAAAGAATAATTAGGGAAGCTTAAAGGAGTAATCAAAAATAGAAAAGCGCAAAAGTTCCTACGTAATCTGACTATGAAAGAGGTAAAATCTACACGTTTTCAAGGACATTTGAAAACATACAGAGACAACGCATGTCTGAAGCAAACATGGGGGAGGGAGACCCAGTCCCAAACAAGCAGCGGGGTGAGCTCAGAAGTGGAGACAGATGCCGAGGACAGGGGTACCAGTGTACAACAGAAAGGGAATATTCGCTCAGTGATTGAGGAGCTGGATTTTTTAAGGTTAGATCAGCAGTTCAACCAACCCCCCACCGGAGCCCTAAAAGGCCCTCAAACCTCATAAGGCCCCCGATCCCTGCCCCCTGCCCTGAACCGTAAAGCGCCCACCAAGCCCCAAAAATTACCTGCTTCCCTCCTACAAACTAACCACCACCCCCAAGCCCTAAAACGTCCCGGACCTCACCTAAGCCCTAACTACCTCACCTCCAGCCCTAAAAAGTACCCCACCCGCCCTGAGCTCCAAAAAGAACCCCAGCCATTAAAAATTACCTCTTACCACCCCAAGGGCCAGATGCACGACCCTAAATTGCATGCAAAAACGGGTTAGCGATCCGTTTGCGACATGCAAAAACTAATAGGACCATGTACAATTCCTATTTAGCGAGTCACAATTTGTTTTTTGCACTGGCTAAATAGGAATTGCAACTTGCTATTAGGAAGGGGCGTTTCAAGGGCGTCCCTTCCTAATAGTGACTCTCTACCCCATGTATGAATGTTTCTGATGAATACATCTGCCTGTGGATTCCTCACCTTTTGAATATCCCCTGCACCAGCATTCCGCGGAAACTTCTTTCCTAGCTCTCCTCGCCGACAAGGTCATCACAATGCCACGGCTCTGCTCGCGACTCCGCATGACATCACCAGAGCCATAAGAGAGCCTCGTTGGCGTGATGACAACAGTTCCCTTTTTTCTGCGCCGTCGACGCGTAACGGTTTTCTGGGACTCTCCATACTGTTTTCGAGTTGCTTTATAATTTCTCCAGGTTTTACTGTAGCTGCACGATGGCGACATCGAGGATGTCAGGATTCAAGCCCTGTAGAGAGTGAGGGGGTCATATGTCCATCACAGACCCCCATGAGGACTGTTTGTGGTGTTTGTCATCGGACCACGACGTGGAGGGCTGCTCATGCTGTCGCAAGATGAACCCGAAGGCCTTGAAACAGCGTGAGGCCATGCTCTTCATGACTAAACCAAGGTAGGAGAAGAGGGGTTGAAAAAGGTCCAAATTGAAGTCGAAGTCTTTGACCTCGCACTCTTCGAAGTCGAGGAAGCATAAAAAGAAGAGGAGGCATGGCTCTCGGCTTCGCTCGTCGAAGGGAAAGTCTTCGAGGTCACCTTCTCCAGCACCTCAACGTCGTGAAAAGGACTTCGCCATCTCCCCAGGCGACTCCGGTTCATTCACCTTCGCCTAAAGGTACGCCGGTGCGGTCGCCGATGCCGAGAGGCTCTCCGGATTTGGAAGGCTTACCGGCTCAGGACGAACCTTCTGTGAATGAGTCAGTGCCCGCCTGTGGATTCAGCTGTTCCGGCGCCGGCTGTTCCTCGTGTGGATCCTGACTCGGCTCCCTATCCTCCATTTCCTGGACCGGGGTCGGATCCATCGCATTTTATGGCGTGTTTGCCAGGGCAGCCTACCCCTCCCGAGCACCTTCAGGTCCCGTGGGTCTGCTTGCCTTCAATTTGGACGTGCCGCAACAATATACCCAGGCACCCTTCGTGCCTTTTATGCCGACGGCACTGAGGTTTTCGATGCCATGTACTCAGTATACTCAGTCCCCAGAGCCATCTGGCGGCCCTTCATCTTGACTTCGTACAGCCCGATTCCTGTATCGGACCCTCCATCGACGCTGGCTCTGGAGCTGTCGGCGCCGTGTGTGGCACCACCGACGCCACAACCGAAGTTGCGTTCAATAAGAGAGGTACAGAGGTTGTTGGAGGAAGAACAGCTTCGGAGAGAGGAGGTGGAAAAAGTCGAAATCGATGAGTCTGTTGACGAATTCGAGGGTCTTCAATAGACTAGTGGCCTGGACACCTCCCCGGAGTGGGAGCTTTCTTCCTCAAGAGCCTCACCATCTCAAGAGGCAGCTCCCTATCATACAGTCATTAAAAAAGGGGTGGAGCTTTTGGACTTGCAGTTGCCTACAGCGGAGTACAAACCAAATTTACTCACAGAGGTTTTACATTCCCCATCTTCTATTATTGAACCGCTGTTGCCGTTTAATGAGGCTTTAACTGAGTCTATCCCCCGTCCCATGGACCACTACTTGCCCTTAAAAGATGAAACAAAAATGTTTCATTTGCTTTTTTTTTAAATGCATCCCCGTTTTCCGATGCATTAAAAAAAACTGCTTTATTTTAAAGCAGTCTCAGACATGGAGGTCTGCAGAGCCCAGCAGGCCACCATCCTTGGGAGGGCCAGCCATTCCCAATAGGGTCGCAAATTGCGAGTGCCTCATGAGTATTAATGAGGCATGCAATTTGCAACCCCATTGGGAATCGCAAACAGTGTTTCAGACACTGTTGTACATGGCATTTTGTGACTCGCAATTGAGTGCAATTTGCGAGTCGCAAATTGTCATGGTCGTACATCTGGCGCCAAAACCCTGCCCCAGCCTGACTTACCTAATTTATTTATTTATTTATTAAATTTATAAGGCGCAACAGCTACCCAAGAAGGGTTTATTTTTTTAACTATGGTCTTCTTCACAGGGAGCTAACCACATATGTCCATGCCTTTTTTGGTAGACATCCTCAGCACAGACCCATCATCTTCGTTGTTGCTGGATAGCGATGTTGAAGAAGCTTTGTACAACAAATTTGAGCACAAATGATTCTGCTGGTTCAGTGACGTAACCATGCATGCGATTACTATGCATGCCAGTTCAACGCGGTCTTAACCACTCAAGTTTTGACCATGCAAATGCCTTTACCAGGCATGTCTTTACAACAAAATATGTGTTGTTAAGGCATGTATGGCAAACACATATGCGTGATAAAAACGTACCAGGTAAGCTGCTAAAACACCCTCCCGACAAAAGTCCAAAGAAGACACGCCCTTCAGTTAGGAGTTCAGTGACAGCCAGCAAGTTATAGTGTGGAAAGTACTTTCAAGCCGCTGAGCCACCTGCTACACGTGTTGCATGTGGATGTGCGCAGTAAGCTGTGGAAGAGATATGACAGAGACGGGCTAGTCAGAGGACCCCCCGGGAGCCAGAAAATCAATCCCGGTAAGAGAGTCCTGACAAGATTGAGAGCAGGAGAAGTGAGAGCCGCTGTAGGTTGGGTCAGGCCCGGAACAAGTTTCAAGGAGCCAGGCGGCAGGGCAAGAAGCACGGAGACTGTGAAGAAATCAACATTGGCAAAGGTGGTCAAAGAGATACAGGAGCGGGAGGCAGCTGCTCTTCGTATGTTTAACGATATAAGCAGTGAAGGAAGGGGTTCAAGTAATGATAGTGGGACATCCTCGGTGGAAGCAGATTTGAATGGCAAGTTGAAGCGTTATGAAAAACTGAAGCGCACAGAGTTATCTAAATGATGGGAGTAACGTTCACTACAGACATATTTGGAGGTGGGCAGGAACCCCGAGTCATCAAGGAGGATGTTAGGAATTCTGATTAAGTATGCAAACATAGACAGATCAAAGACCCTATAAGAAATGTTTAAAATACAGGAATTATTTGCCAAAGAGGGCAATCCAGACCAGATTGAAAAATTCCTGGGAGGCATGAAAGAATAATTAGGGAAGCTTAAAGGAGTAATCAAAAATAGAAAAGCGCAAAAGTTCCTACGTAATCTGACTATGAAAGAGGTAAAATCTACACGTTTTCAAGGACATTTGAAAACATACAGAGACAACGCATGTCTGAAGCAAACATGGGGGAGGGAGACCCAGTCCCAAACAAGCAGCGGGGTGAGCTCAGAAGTGGAGACAGATGCAGAGGACAGGGGTACCAGTGTACAACAGAAAGGGAATATTCGCTCAGTGATTGAGGAGCTGGAGTTTTTTAAGGTTAGATCAGCAGTTCAACCAACCCCCCACCTGAGCCCTAAAAGGCCCTCAAACCTCATAAGGCCCCCGATCCCTGCCCCCTGCCCTGAACCCTAAAGCGCCCACCAAGCCCCAAAAATTACCTGCTTCCCTCCCTCAAACTAACCACCACCCCCAAGCCCTAAAACGTCCCGGACCTCACCTAAGCCCTAACTACCTCACCTCCAGCCCTAAAAAGTACCCCACCCCCCCCTGAGCTCCAAAAAGAACCCCAGCCATTAAAAATTACCTCTTACCACCCCAAGGGCCAGATGCACGACCCTAAATTGCATGCAAAAACGGGTTAGCGATCCGTTTGCGACATGCAAAAACTAATAGGGCCATGTACAATTCCTATTTAGCGAGTCACAATTTGTTTTTTGCACTGGCTAAATAGGAATTGCAACTTGCTATTAGGAAGGGGCGTTTCAAGGGCGTCCCTTCCTAATAGTGACTCTCTACCCCATGTATGAATGTTTCTGATGAATACATCTGCCTGTGGATTCCTCACCTTTTGAATATCCCCTGCACCAGCATTCCGCGGAAACTTCTTTCCTAGCTCTCCTCGCCGACAAGGTCATCACAATGCCACGGCTCTGCTCGCGACTCCGCTTGACATCACCAGAGCCATAAGAGAGCCTCGTTGGCGTGATGACAACAGTTCCCTTTTTTCTGCGCCGTCGACGCGTAACGGTTTTCTGGGACTCTCCATACTGTTTTCGAGTCACTTTATAATTTCTCCAGGTTTTACTGTAGCTGCACGATGGCGACATCGAGGATGTCAGGATTCAAGCCCTGTAGAGAGTGAGGGGGTCATATGTCCATCACAGACCCCCATGAGGACTGTTTGTGGTGTTTGTCATCGGACCACGACGTGGAGGGCTGCTCATGCTGTCGCAAGATGAACCCGAAGGCCTTGAAACAGCGTGAGGCCATGCTCTTCATGACTAAACCAAAGAAGGAGAAGAGGGGTTGAAAAAGGTCCAAATTGAAGTCGAAGTCTTTGACCTCGCACTCTTCGAAGTCGAGGAAGCATAAAAAGAAGAGGAGGCATGGCTCTCGGCTTCGCTCGTCGAAGGGAAAGTCTTCGAGGTCACCTTCTCCGGCACCTCAACGTCATGAAAAGGACTTCGCCATCTCCCCAGGCGACTCCGGTTCATTCACCTTCGCCTAAAGGTACGCCGGTGCGGTCGCCGATGCCGAGAGGCTCTCCGGATTTAGAAGGCTTACCGGCTCAGGACGAACCTTCTCCTGTGAATGAGTCAGTGCCCGCCTGTGGATTCAGCTGTTCCCGGCGCCGGCTGTTCCTCGTGTGGATCCTGACTCGGCTCCCTATCCTCCATTTCCTGGACCGGGGTTGGATCCATCGCATTTTATGGCGTGTTTGCCAGGGCAGCCTACCCCTCCCGAGCACCTTCAGGTCCCGTGGGTCTGCTTGCCTTCAATTTGGACGTGCCGCAACAATATACCCAGGCACCCTTCGTGCCTTTTATGCCGACGGCGCTGAGGTTTTCGATGCCATGTACTCAGTATACTCAGTCCCCAGAGCCATCTGGCGGCCCTTCATCTTGACTTCGTACAGTGCCGATTCCTGTATCGGACCCTCCATCGACGCCGGCTCTGGAGCTGTCGGCGCCGTGTGTGGCGCCACCGACGCCACAACCGAAGTTGCGTTCAAGAAGAGAGGTACAGAGGTTGTTGGAGGAAGAACAGCTTCGTAGAGAGGAGGTGGAAAAAGGCGAAATCGATGAGTCTGTTGACGAATTCGAGGGTCTTCAAGAGGCTAGTGGCCTGGACACCTCCCCGGAGTGGGAGCTTTCTTCCTCAAGAGCCTCACCATCTCAAGAGGCAGCTCCCTATCATACAGTCATTAGAAAAGGGGCGGAGCTTTTGGACTTGCAGTTGCCTACAGCGGAGTACAAACCAAATTTACTCACAGAGGTTTTACATTCCCTATCTTCTATTATTGAACCGCTGTTGCCGTTTAATGAGGCTTTAATTGAGTCTATCCCCCGTCCCATGGATCACTACTTGCCCTTAAAAGATGAAACAAAAATGTTTCATTTGGTTTTTTTTAAATGCATCCCCGTTTTCCGATGCATTAAAAAAAAAAAACTGCTTTATTTTAAAGCAGTCTCAGACATGGAGGTCTGCAGAGCCCAGCAGGCCACCATCCTTGGGAGGGCCAGCCATTCCCAATAGGGTCCCAAATTGCGAGTGCCTCATGAGTATTAATGAGGCATGCAATTTGCAACCCCATTGGGAATCGCAAACAGTGTTTCAGACACTGTTGTACATGGCATTTTGTAACTCGCAATTGAGCGCAATTTGCGAGTCGCAAATTGTCATGGTCGTACATCTGGCGCCAAAACCCTGCCCCAGCCTGACTTACCTAATTTATTTATTTATTTTTTACATTTATAAGGCGCAACAGCTACCCAAGAAGGGTTTCCCGGCGCCGAGACACAGCATAATGATGGCAGGGGAATACTGGCTGTTCAAGTTATTGTTCGAATAGCCAAGTCTTAACGTGCCTTCTAAACCTGGCATGATTTTCCTCCTTACGAATGAAAGGAGGGAGTGCGTTCCAAAGGGATGGTCCAAGGTGGGCGAAAGATCTGCCTCCCATTGCCAGTTTGAATCTTGGAACGTAGAAGTTGGCAGCTGATTGTGAGCGAAGGTTTCGCTTGGGAGTGTAGGGATGAGCCAACGCTAGAAGGTAAATGGATGCAATGCCAGCTTTAATTCTGAACATGTAGTTCAGGGCTTTGAAACGGATTCTACTTTCTACCCTGAGCCAGTGGAGTTCACGGCGGTAGCTCGAGACTCCGGAGTTTTTGGGGATTCTGCACAGTAATCGAACAGCTGCATTTTGGACAAGCTGTAGTCTACTGACTACCGCTTGTCCAAACCAAGGTACAGAATTTTGCCGTAGTCAAGCCGTGATGTTATGAGGGCATTGACTACGGTTTTTTGAGTGGAGGAGGGCAGCATCCAAAGGATTTTCCTCAGCCATTTGATAATGGTAAGGCATAGGCCGACAACTTTACTGGCCTGTTGATTCATGGAAAGGGAGCTATCCATGATGACTCCTAAATTACGTACTTGAGTAACTGGGGTGGGAAAAATTCCCATCTGACTGGGCCAGTGAGAGAGATTCCAAAGATCTCGTTGTTTCCCTAAGAGAAGAATCTCTGTTTTGTCTCCGTTAAGCTTTAATTGATTTCTTGTCATTCAGTTAAGGATGCTTTGAAGCCCTAATTTAAGGAGAGACGGAGATGATGGACAAGATTCAGATAGGGAGAAGATAATTTGGGAATCGTCGGCGTAGGTCATGAGGGTAAGCCCAGATCCTTCCGCTAGGTCGGCCAGGGGTCTGAGGTACAGATTAAAAAACAGGGGGCTCAAAATAGATCCCTGAGGCACTCCGTGAGGGGCTTTAAAAGTGTCGGAGCTGGCCATGGAGGATGTAATTTGGAATGTCCGTTGAGCCAAGAAGGACCGGATCCATTCGAGCGCTTTCCCATGGACACCGTTTCTGTATAACGCCTTGATGAGTGTTTCGTGGGATATGGTGTCAAAGGCCGCGCTCAGGTCTAACAGCACGAGCGTGACCGTTTGACCATTATCAAGGAGGTTCTGGATGTGTTCAGTATCTCCTAGGAGGGTGGTTTCTGTCGAGAAGCCAGCCCGAAAACCCGATTGCGAAGGGTGCAAGAGCGAATTATTTTCAGCAAAGGTGGATAAGACCGAGTGGACGTGTCTCGCCAAGCATTTGGAGAAGGCAGGGAGCAAAGATATAGGTCTATAATTTGCCAGGAGTTCCGGATTTGCTGTGGGCTTCTTTAGCAATGGCGTTATCATGGCGTGTTTCCAAAGGGCCGGAACTGTGGAAAGTTCTAACGAAGAATTGAGTGTATCCACAATGATTTCCAGGGAGTGATTGTCCAGTTGTTTAATTACTTTGATAGGAATCGGGTCCCTGGGGGAGCCGGATTTGATGGTCTTAAAAATGGTCTTCAGTATGTTAACCGTGATGGGAGGCCAAGATTCCAGGGTGTTCTCACAGGAGGGAGCATATTCCATGTCAGTAGTAGGGGATGGTTCATTATTATTTGTTTTAATTTCCCTGATGATTTTCTCAATTTTTTCGGTGAAAAAACAGGCTAGATCTTGACATTGATGAGTGTTAAGAGGGGAGCCGTAGCTGTGGTTTGTGCACCTGCAAGTTCTTTAACCTTATTGAACAGTTTTCGGCTTATTGGTAGCTTCCATGATGGTGAGCAGTGTGGTATCAATTTCTGGCTTCATGGTAGGTCTTTTTTACGTCAGGGGCGTAGTCTTTACGCCATTGACGCTCAAACGCCTTACATTTCGATTTTTCAATCTTCAAAAGGTCATTAAACCATGGGGCAGGGTGACGGTGTCTGTTTCCTTTGATATGAGGGGTGGGTAAGCAATGATCAGCGGCGTCACTAAGCCATTGTTGAGTAGCTGCTGCTAAGCTATCCATGTTATGACCTTTTGTAGGAGGGTTTTCATGGAGTGCAGCGTTAAGTTTTGCCATGTCCAGTAATTTCCAGTTTTTCCGGGATGTAGCTGAAAAAACAGATTGTATACTAGTGGTAGGTGGGAGATTAATCCTAACCGGCTCCTCTCTTGATCCTTCCTCTTCCTGGGCCCGCCCGTTCCAGCAGCTAGATAGCACATATGCCTTAACCATGCATATGTGTGGTTAAGGAATGTGTGGTTGTGCTTGCATTGTTTGGGCACACGTGGCTGAGACAGCATTGTTCCAACCATTTACCGATTCTGTCTGGTCTCTACTTGTCATAGCTGATGTTACTTTTTAGTTTTGTGGGAGTGGCAAGAGTGCTTCTGGTATGTTCTCGCGTCCATCTTGTTTTTCTGTCTTGACACACTTGATTTTTCCTTAGCTCGACACACAGATATGAAGTGGCTCTCTTTCCTGTAGGAAGCTGGCTCTTTATATAGTATACCAAAAAGAGGTATACTGAGCAAGTGGACAGGGGCTTGCTCTAGCAATCCCAAGGTGCTCTTTTAGGGGGGTAGTGTGGTCGACATCAGTGATGTCATTTGAGATGTCATCAGTGATGTCATCAGTGATGTCACTGACCATGTCATGAATGATATAATATGTGACATCATCAGCACTGCATTGCGGGCGCGCGAGTTATAGTTAGCAGTGAAATATCCAGCTAACTATAACACCCCTGAAACCTATGTTTTTTCCAGTGAATTTCAAAGGTTTTTTAAATGCTAGTTTCTAACTATAACGTCCCAGAGACCTATGGTTTTTTCAGTGAATTTCAAAGGTTTTTTAAATGCTAATTTTTAAGTATAATAGTAGTTCTACCTATGTTTTTTGTACTGAATTTGAAGATTTTTTTTAACTGTTAATTTGTAAATATATTATTTATTAAACAATATTATATACTTTTCTGAAAATTGTAAAAAAAACAAAAAAAATGAAAACTGAAATATACTATAATTATTTTGTTTTTTATTTTAATATATTTATATTATTTGTAAAAAAAATTAATTTCTGGTGTCGCGCACCCAAAGCGTACCTAACACGACGGGTGCGCGTATTGAAGCCGCCATTTTTGAAAAGTCATTAAGGATCCGCGTACGGTGTGCGACGGGTGTGTGTTTTCCAGTTACGTGATATACATATAATATTACGTGGTATGCGCGATAGGTATGCGACCGATGCGCGACTCCTGCTCCCACGTATTCGCAACACATGTGCATTACGGTACGCGACGTTTGCGTGGTGGCGGGCCTCGCGTGACGTTATATGTGGGGCGCGCTGGGTGCATGGTTCCCGCGAAAGTTTTTATATATTAAAATGATATGTATGTGTCTTTAATGTACATATTAGGGCAAGAGATTATCGAAGGTATTCATAAAAATAATATATTTCTACATGTAATACACTAATATTATTTTTAAATATATTTTTGCGGAGTCGCGTCGGGTGCGTGCTTCGTGAGCGCAGGGTGCGCGACTCCCATGTGACCTTAAAAAAAGGATTTGATTGGTTCATAACATTTTCCACTGTAACTATTGAAGGACCCCACCCATTTTAATCATTCGTCTTGGACCATCTTCACAGAAGCATCTCTACTCCAACTTGAACCTGTTTGTTTGTTTTTTTGTGTTTTTTGTCAACTGAACAAAAATGGCATCTGGAGAGGAGCAGCAGGTGCAACTATTTTCAGAAGAAGAAATGTTGGAGGAAGACCCACCCAAAAAGAGACCAGAGTCTGTTGTCTGGAAGTTCTTCACTTTTCCTGACGGACAAAAGAAGGTGAATGCAACAAAGGTGACATGCTTGCTGTGTGGCAGGGTCCTGTCGTGAGGCAGTGAGAAGAAATACTCCTGTCGAACAGCAAGTATGTACAAACATTTGCGCACCATTCACCCCCGGATTCTTGCTCGGGAGGAAATGAGGCGAGCTGCGGAAAATCCAGCACCAGCAGTTGCTAGCATCTCAGGAGCGTCACAACCTACACCTCCTATGGACATATGGGCAGAATTTGCGTTTTTGGAACAGCACTGTATGAAGTGCAAAAAAATAATCTGCTATGGCGAGAAGTTAGTGGATGCAGTTTGTGCTGCCCAACGCAACCACCGCTGTTAATTGTTTTTTGTTTTTTTGTTTTTTGGAATGATAACTAATTCCAAAAGTTACCTGTTTACTTTGTTCCTTTTTTTGTTCAGTTTTTGAAAAAACACAAAAAAAGCACAAATTGTTCAATTATTATTTTTAAAATACAAAAGAAAAAAGAAGAAAAAAAAGTTCTTGTCAGAACTACTTTATCTGGTTTAAAAAAGAACTATAATTGCATGGTAATGTCTGAAAGTTTGGTTGAATATATGTGTAGAGCATGATTGACTGAAAGAATGCATTAGTAGTGTATGGTGAATTTATAGGGGTAGATGTATGCAGAAGTGCTGTAGTGTGGCACCGCAAGCCCTTTTTCTGCACTGCACTGCAGCACTTCTGAAGCACAGGGATGCAACATAGTTACATGAATATGTTGCATCTCTGTGCTTCCCTCTGCACTGGCGCACAAACTGTAGCCATGTGCTAGCACTGGCACCATTGCACCATGGTGCAAGGATGCCTGAATCGTGGGCAGATTGTTTTTGTGCAGGAAGGAACCCCTTCCTGTACAAAAACAATCACTAAAGGCATTTTCCTCCTTCAATGTGTGCCATAGAATGCAGCACGCATTGAAAGAGGAATAAATGAGGAGAAATGAAAACATTTCTCCTCATTGCCCCTTGCTACACCACCTTTATGGTGGTGCAGCATTCACACACATGTCCAGATTTATGATTTCTTGTAAATCTAGAGATGTGTCTTGTTCCATGGGTGTTGTGTGGGAACATACACAGCAAAACCCATGGAACGCCCCTACAACACAAAGTGCTGCGTATGATGGGGCCGTATTTACAAAGAGAGGAAAAGCCATGCAGGGTGGCTTTTCCTCTCCTTGTAAATATAAAGGTGCCCCCAGCACCACCACTACTTCACAAAAAGTGTTGTACTAGTGGCGCAGGGGGATTGTATATCTGCTCCATAAGTGCTTACGTATTGGCAGAGTAATACGATAAGTACATAGTGCTGGATGGGTGATTGAGGAAGTACATGAGACTGACAGGAGGAATCCTAGACTATATAGGTACTACTTCAGTATTTAGTGGAGTGTACCAATAGTATGTATATGCTTAGATGTTTGTTGGGGTTGTGCACAGAATATTGTAGGTGTACTTGTGTTAGTGCCTAGGCCATTCCATAAGAACATCATTATTAATTTGAATTATCACAGTGCTGTAAATAGAGTACATGGTCAATGTATAAGTGCTTAGGTATTGATGGAGTGATAGGATAAGCAAATAGTGCTGGATGGATGATTGAGGAAATGCATGAGACTAACAGGAGGAATCATAGGCTGCATGCGTACTACTTCAGTATTTAGTGGGGTGTATCAATAGTATGTATGTGGTTAGAGGTTTGTAGGCATTGTGCACAGAATACTGTAGGTGTACTTGTGTTAGAGGCTATGCCATTCTATAAGTACATGACTAGTAACTGGAATGATTACGCTGCTACAAAAAGGGTGCGTGAAGAATTTATAAGTGGATAGATATTGGCAAAGTGGTAGCATAAGTTGATAGTGGTGGATGGGTTATTGGAGAACTGCATGGGACTGACATGAGGATTCTTAGCCTGCATGGGTACTAACTGGGTGTTTGCAAGAGTGTATCAATAGTATGTATGTGGTTACAGCTCTGTATGTATATTGTACAGAATATTATACCTGTACTTGTGTTAGTGACTAGGCCATTCCATAAGTACATGACTAGTAACTGGAATGATTACAGAGGTGCAAACAGAGTGCATGGTGAATTTATAAGTGCTTAGGTATTGGTGAAGTGATAGGATAAGTAGATAGTGCTGGATGGGTGATTGCAGAAATGCATGGGACTGATAGGAGGATTCCTACACTGCATAAGTACTAACTAGATATTTAGAGAAGTGTACCAAATATACTCTGTAGCTGGTTAAAGGTCTGCATGCATTGTGCAGAGAATATTGTAGGTGTACTTGTGTTACTGGCTAGGCCACTCCATAAACACATCACTAGTAATTGGAATGATTACAGTGCTGCAAAGAGAATGCCTGGTGAATTTATAAGTGCTTAGGTATTGGCAGAGTGATAGGATAAGAAGATAGTGCTTGATGGGTTGCATAGGCAGTACCTTAGTATTTACAAGAGTGTTATAATAGTATGTATGGGGAAAGAGTTCTGCATGTAAAGTGCAGCTAATATTGTAAGTGTACTTGTGTTAGTGGCTAGGGCACTCCATAAACACATCACTAGTAATTGGAATGATCACAGTGCTGCAAAGAGAGTGTCTGGTCAATTTATAAGTGCTTAACTATTGGCGGATTGATAGGATAAGAAGATAGTGCTGGATGGGTGATTGAGGAAGTGCATGGGAGTAACAGGAGGATTCCTAGGCTGCATGCATGGGTAGTAAGTGGGAATTTGCATGAATGTATAAATAGTATATACCTGGTTGAAATTCTGCATGCATACTGTACAGAATATTGGAGGTGTACTTGTGTTAGTGGCTAGGCCACTCTATAAGTACATTACTAGTAATTGGAATGATTACAGTGCTGCAAATAGAATACATGGTCAATTTATGAGTGCTGATGTATTGGCGGAGTGATAGGATAAGAAGATAGCGCTGGTATTGGCAGAGTAATAGGATAAGTAGATAGTGGTGGATAAGTGATTGGAGAAGTGTCTGGGATAGACAGGAGGATACCTAGACTGCATAGTGCTGGTAGTTGACAGCAGGAAGAGTTTATAAGTGCTTGTGTTTTGGTACAGTGATTAGATAAGGACATAGTTCTACTGAATGATAAGAGTATTGCAAGGAGATCATCTGAGAAAATGCATAACTACTTGGGTACTGACAGAGGTATTGAATTAGTACATGCTAGTAGTAAATGACTTAAAAACTGCATTACCAGTAACATAGTGATTGTTGGACTGTACGGTTAGTACCTGAGGTATTTTAGACATTAATAAGCAGTGAGTAGGTGTTTAAAGGTGTGTATGAATAGTGCCTGGATGAATGTAGTAGTGGATGGATAGTGTTTGGATTGCTTAACCTTACCTTTACAGTAGTAGATATCAAAATATTGTAAAATATTTTTGCTGTTCTTTGTTATATTTTAAAGTTTAAAAACTCTTTAACTTTAGAATTAGGATCTGTAAAAGAGAAGAAAAAATACAGTTATAATATATAATATTATCATTTTATAAATACAACATAATTGAAGGATACTATAAATTATTTTGTTTGCCTTTTTTGCTGTTCTCAGAATATATTGAATTTCACTATAAATAGTGATTTCAATGTTACTCAGTCATCACATCACAGCGGGCAAAAAAAAACAATCAAGAAGAATGTTTAAAAAAAGAAATCTGTGTCAAAAATGTTTTCAACATAGTGAACTATCTCTGCACATTGCATAAAAATAACATCCTCATTAACATAGCATATATTACAGATCACACATATATAAAATGCTACTTTTTAAGAGAATTTTGTTACTACAATATGAAAGAACTGAAACAATAATTCAATCAACAATTCTTTATAATTTCCATATACTCTAAATGATCTTCTTTAAAATGTTTGCTGTCAGAATATCCCAGAAAAAGTGCTTAATTCATATTAATATCTTTCCTCTAGGCCAAATGATATTCCTGAAATCCTTTATACTGAATTTGTCCAAAGTAATCATATTAATACAGTTTAACATGTTCCCAATAGGCCAAATTATGTTCTTAGAACTTTGGCTTTGAAAATATTAGGTATGAATTTGGTAATTCGTTCGGCAAACGATATCTAAAAACTAAATGAGCATCATTACAATATGTCCATCCTTTATTGCATTTTAAATAGACAGTGTAATGTCCAGATGTTGTAGAAGTTCCATCGTGGAAAATACTTGCTTCTGCTACAAAAGTTCTTCCTGATATTGATAGTTGACTTGCTACAAACTTTTTTATTAAAGTTTCCAATTTTCTTCCATCAGTTGTACAACGTTGTATCATTAAAATTAATATATTGTCCAAATTTCTCTATAAATAGTGCTGATAACATTTCTGATTTGCATTGGGTACACTCCATGTTTTGATTTGCTGCTTTGACTAATTTGTTGAAAGACACTGTTTTACAGTCTGGTATTGTTAAATATATAAATCTTTCAGTGTCTATGTTAGTGGTAGAATTAAACCTACAATTTTCATATTCATGTTCCCATTTATAAAGAAGTTCAAATAGATTTTCAATTTGTATTCCTTCCGCCTCTAATACTGCAAGCATATACATTAGAAATTCCTGAGCATCTTGTTGCACATTCTGTGTAAATTGTGTAGAACCAGAACATATATCCAAAAGATTCCGAATATCAGAAACACTTTGTATTTTACTTTTATCAGTTCTCAATTTTGCAAAAATAGAACGCAACAAGGAACAAAACCTTTTTCATGATTCTTCATAATTTGCTGTTGCAGATATTCTAGAAAAAATACAACATTTACAAATACACTAGCATAGCAGTTGATACCTGAACTATTTTCTAACTGATATACGACAATCTCTTCAATAGGGTCTTTTTTCTTTTTGCTTGGAATTTCAACATTATCCTGATTTTTTTTCTTCTCTTTAACTTCACTACAGCCCCGCAAAAAGGACCAAGCATCTACTAAGCCATGTACCTGCACTACTGATTGTATAGCTTTAAAGACACGAGGTTTTCTACCCCTATACTGAGTCGTTTCTTTGAAATCATTTAATGTCAGATTTATATTAAAATCCCCACAAAAAATCAAGGGCATAGACCAGGTCGATAGCTCAACATTCAAATAGTCTAGAACAGAATCCTCATCAATATTAGACCCATATACTCCACAAATCGTACAAGTCATACCACCTACAATACATTCTGCGATTGCCCACCGACCCAATGTATCAGTTAAAATCCTACCAGTAGTTCTTATATGATTTTTGGCCAGTATTGCAACCCCCCTGACTGTACAGGTGTACTTAGTACAAGCGATTGAAACAAATCCCAGCTCTTCCAACAGTTGCCGCTTCGCCCAAACAATGTGGGTCTCCTGGAGACATATTATATCACAACATAGCAGCCTCAGCTCCTGTGCCACCCGTCGTCTTTTATCTAAGGAATTTAGGCCCCTCACATTCAAGGTACCAATCCTAAGGCCCCTATCTGCCATTAAATAGGCCTACACTTCTATCACTTGCCATGAAGACTGAACTAAACTTAAAAAAAAAATCAAACAGAGAACATGTATCTATACTGAACTCATGTATTATTTTCAATTTTCTCCCCCGAGACCCCCCTCTGAACACCCCTCCCAACACCCAGCAAGCCCCCCTCCTTCCCACCCTCCCTCCACCACCAACCACGGGGACTGAGGATCCTGTCCTCTGTGATGGAAAAAATGGTTGCCGGAACCCACCCCAGGCACCCCCCCCCCCCCCTGCACAGCATCCATGCCAAGATACTTTTTTATGATTAAACCCACTCTTTTTTTTTTTCCCCCTCTTTTTTTTCTGTCTTTTGATCCTTCGTTTTCCTTCTCTTTTCCCTTTCGTTTCCTTTGAAATTTTTCTTTTTCCTTCTTTTTCCTTTCCCCTTTATTTTTTTCGTTTCCCCTTCCTTTGCCACCCCCTTCCCCTTATTTCTTTTCTTCCCCCTTTACGCTGTCTCAGAAAAAAAAACATAAAAGAGAAAAAATAATGGACCACCCTAACTAATACATTAGCGGTATTTTTCCACCTACTAATAATTATAATTATGATTGCGGCTAAACAAATGCTAGGTACCTTCAACCCATATGCATACATCATCATTGTCACACTTAAGTAGCTATTTATAGCATTACTATGCCATATTAGACAATACCCTCTTAAACAGTACAGCCTATCCTCACATTTTCATATCCTACAAACAAAGCAATAGTGATCCTACATGAAATATCCTAATTTCCATTACCTTTACTAACTATACTAGATAAGAAGTAGAACCACATAGACATATATAAAAAAAAATAATAATTGAGCAAATAAATAAATAAATAAATAAATAAAGGGGGGGGGTGGATTGCTTCATCCGATCGTAAAAGAGGGAAAGGTGATCTGATGAGACATTGATAAAACATTAATACTCCATTAACTCTTATTAATTCGACTCTTCTTCTTATCTTCCAACATATTCCAAATAACCATTTGAATAATGTCATACAGTACAGTACAATAATTTTTTTTTAATTACAATTATGTTTTATCCAACGATTTCAAAAACTCTTGTGCCATAGTTTCAGAGGTGAAATACCGGGTATGGTCATTATATATTACTTTTAGCTTAGCAGGATTGAGGAGAAAAGCCATCGCCCCCTTAGACTGAAATAGTGGAATCGCTTGGCGCAGTCGCCATCTTAGCTGAACAGTATCTGGGCTGAAGTCAGGACGTACAAAAAACTCACAACCAATACCTTTTCGTCTCTTATCCGGGCGAGCTAAGTTGGATACTGCTTCACGGAGTAGATAATTATTAATACAGATTAGAATAGCCCAAGGGTATTTATTAATATCCGATCGTGAGTCACCTTTCCTTTTACGTAATACAAAAGGATATCTGTGCGCTTGCACTATCTCTTTGTCCCAATTCCAATCCTGAAGTTCCGGGAAAGCCTCCTTGAACATAGCCACAATAAATTTCAGTGGATCCTGCCCTTCTTTTGATTCTTCCACACCCAACACTCGGAGATTATTACGTCTGGATCGGTTCTCCAAATTGGACAATTTCCAATCAACATCTTGTTTTGTTTTTACCAACAGCTCAATGTCTGATTGTTGTTTAACTAAAGTATCTTCAGCTCCAGAGATCCGCTCCTCAACCAATGCAACTCTTGTATTAATTTCCGTAGATGTTTTTACCAGTCTTCTTACTGAATTTTGCAATTTGCGAACTGCGCCCTGCGTGCGAAGATTCTCAGACTTTGTCTCGGTACGGTGATCCATTATACTCTTATAGATTAGTTCCAAAGTTACAGGAGAGCATTGATCACTAGTATTCATGCCGACGGTTACATCCATATTGACTGATAATAGTAATTGTTCAGATGCAGATGCGGAAGTAGTCGCAGAATCCTTGCTGACAGAGATCTCCCAACTGGGTTGAATAATCCCTCCGGAGAGTACATTAGATGGATGTTCATCAGGGTCTTGTAGCTTTTTCACAGTTTCATGATTGAATGACTGCTCTGTCCCACCTTCCTCATTGGCCCAGTCCCCTGTAGTGCTAAGCCCCTCTATCTCATCATCCGTTTCCGTTTCTTTATCACTTTCATCATTGTCCAATTCCGATACTGCGGACAAGTCCGACATAGAGTAAAACTTACCATCTGATCCAACATCAACCTCAGCACCTTTATCTACCGATATAACCACATTCGAGGCTAGAGCTGAAGCTGAATCATCGGTCTCGTGAGTTTGAATTTGGATATCAGGCAGTTTATGCTGATCAGGACTAACAATCTGCTCCAAGCCTTGAAACTGCGGTGTTGAGTGGTCAATATTTGTCTTGCCTTTATTTGATACACGCTTACTGAAAATAGCTGGGACTACTCGATCTTTTTTTTTTTTTTTTTTTTTTAAATTTCTTTTTATTGACATTTCCAATAACAAACTTAAAACATTGCTTCACACTGCTATGTACGCATCGCAGACAATGACGACAAGCCCCCCCCCTCAACAAGGCACAGGGTACGGAATGTAAAGGACATCAAGTCAGTATTACATGGCAATCTACGCTTCAACCAACCGGCAATCTGCAACATCTGCCCATCCGGGTATCCCACCTCGACAGCCACCAACCCGCCCCACGAGCAGCAGCAAATATTAACGTTTCCCTCCCATCCGAGGGGAAGCAACGTGTTACAGCATTTGTAGCGGGGTTTGCTCCAGCCAGTGTATGAAGGGCTCCCAGATGTCTCTGGGCCTGGACCGCGTCGGCATAAGCTCCCAGTACAGGGCTAACTGGGTTTGGCAGTAAACAACGCTTTGAACCCATACCTTAATGCTAGGTGACGTGCCCGCCCCCCAATGCATAGCAACCTGTCTCTTAGCCAATAATAATAGCATTGCTGGCAGTTTACGGTGTTTGGGCTCAATCATGTGTAAAATCCCCAGCAATGCAACCTGGGGTGTGAAGGGTATCAGTAGGCCCGTGATAGTGCATATTATCTCCAGCACCCTTGTCCAGAACAACGCTATTGCAGTACAGCCCCACGCCATATGTATAAAGGTGGCCCCCGGTGCATGACAGCGCCAGCATTCATCGGTATCCCTTAGTCCCATGCGGTGAAACCGTCTTGGTGTGCGGTAAAGCATGTGTATGTACTTGAAGTGGATCAGGCGCAGCCTGTAGTTGGGGGATAGAAGCTCAAGCTGCCTACAGCACAGATCCCAGTGTCTATCAGAAATTTCCGCTCCCAATTCCGCCGCCCACATGCCCCGCGCCGCCGGAAGCATCACGGGGTGGTTAGCCTGCATTCGCACATACAATCTGGAGACCAGCTTGCGGCCAGAATCCACAGACAACACATTCTCCAAAGCAAGCAGATCCGGCGGTGGCGCCGGGAAAGTGGGGAACAGCCTCCGGCTCGAATGGCGGAGCTGGTGATACAGAAGCGTTTCTAGTAGCGTCGGTGCCTCCGATCCACACATCTGCTCCAGCGTTAGGAAGGTGTCACCCGGAAATAGATCGCCTCCAGTGTGGAGGCCCAGCTCCGCGGCCCGCCCCCCGGTGCGCATAGCCCGCAGCGACGGCCACATCGGGTTCCCGTGTAGGGGCACCGAGCGGGTATAAAGCATATCTAATCCGGCCCTGCTTCTCAAACCATTCCAGGCCCACCTGAGCGCGTGCACCGGGTCGATTTCTGTGCACCTTCGGACGTGCGGCGCATATAGGGCAACAGTCAGCGGCAGCGGTGCCGCCCTGTCGGTCTCAATTGCCACGTGCGGTTGAAACGGTGTGGGGTGTGCCCAGTAGTGCAAGAACTGTGCCTGTGCACAGTATGCATATAAGGAGAAGTCCGGCGCAGCCAGGCCACCCTGTCTCTGTGGGAGAGTGAGGGTCTCCCAGGACACCCTCGGCTGCTTACCCCCCCAGGCCAGCTCCACCATCAATGATCGCAGTCGTCGCAGAAAGTGTGCGGTCAGGGGCAGCGGGATATTCACAAATAAGTAGAGGAGTTTAGGCAGGATCACCATTTTGGCCACAGCAATCCTTCCAGCCAGTGAAAGGGGCAAATGCTTCCAGCGACCAACTCTCTCCTCCACCCAGCCGGTCACCCGCCCATAGTTTTCTGTCCAGATCTGCTGCATATCTGTGCTCACCCAGATCCCCAGGTATCGCACCGGCCCAGTCGCCCATTTCAGCGGGCAGTCCGGGGTAAAGCGGGTAGTCCCGGTGGTCAAGGGCAGAATGACTGATTTCTCCCAATTGATATTGACACCTGACAATCGTCCATAGTCCAGTAGTTCTTGTGTCAAAGGGGAGAGGTTGACCTGAGGATCAGAAACATACAGTGTACCATCATCAGCATATAGCGAGATGGTCAGCGCCCTTGATGAGAAGCCAATGCCCCTGGCCGCATGATGTTGTCTAATGCGGGCAGCCAGAGGTTCCGTGGCGATGGCAAAAAGCAGAGGTGACAGGGGGCAGCCCTGTCTCGTGCCTCTCCGAATGGCAAAGGGCTCAGAGATCAACCCATTGACCCTTACCCTGGCAGTAATGTCTTTATAAAGTAGTCGTATGTAACTGATAAAGGCCTCGCTTACCCCCATGCGCTGCAGCAGAGGGAACAGGAATCCCCATTCCAGGGAGTCAAACGCTTTGGTGGCGTCCAGTAGCACAGCCGCAGCCTTAACATGCGGGGCCAAATAGTGCAGTACTCCGAAGAGGGTGCGGA
Organism: Triturus cristatus; assembly: GCF_964204655.1. Classification (NCBI taxonomy): domain Eukaryota; kingdom Metazoa; phylum Chordata; class Amphibia; order Caudata; family Salamandridae; genus Triturus; species Triturus cristatus. The sequence goes on from NC_140584.1 coordinate 655,537,333, forward strand.
GGTTATGGGACGTGGAGCGGCCCGGTATAAAGCCCGACTGATCTGGGCGGATCATCAGGGGTAACACCGGCTGCAGGCGAGTTGCAAGCATTTTCGCAAAGATCTTGGCGTCAGTGTTGATTAATGATAGTGGCCTATAAGAGTCGCACTGCTGGGCATCTTTATCTGGTTTCAGGAGGGTGATGATGACAGCCTCCCTCATGGAGTCCGGGAGCATACCCGTCTCAACCGCCTCCGCATATACTGCCAGCAGGCGGGGGGCCAGGAGATCCACATATTCCTTGTAGAACTGCGCCGGGAGGCCGTCCGGCCCCGGCGCCTTACCAGCAGCCAGTGACCCTATGGCCTCACGCACATCTTCTGCCTCAAATGGTCGATCGAAATAACCTTTCTGGTGTGCATTAAACCATATAAGCTGTATGGTATCAAAATATTCAGACAGCTCCGCCTGAGTGTGGGCCGCCTGAGACCTGTACAGACCCTTGTAAAAAGTCCGGAAGGCATCTAGTATTTCCGGGGGGGTATATACGGTATCCCCGCCCCTAGTCATCACTGCGGAGACAAATGTCGAGGGCCGCTGTGAGCGCAGCAGGAGGGCAAGCGTCCTGCCAGTGCAGTCCCCCTCCCCATAACGGCGGGCCGTCGCATATTTAGTCAGGAATTTGAGCTATCTGTCAGCCTCCGCTTGATATTCAGTGAGCGTGGTGCGGGTGGCCGCCAACGTGGCAGCCGAGGGGTCTGAGCAGTACTGCACCTCCAATGAGTGCAGACGGTCTTCTAATTTACCGAGCGCAGCCCTTATGTTCTTTAGGACTTTGGCCTGTCCCGCGATGCAGTGGCCCCTTATCACCACCTTAAATGCGTCCCACAGGGTGCCTAACGACGTCACGGAGCCCTCATTGTGCTCAAAGTAGTCAAGTATGTGTTGGTGAATATCCTCTCGAAACACCGGGTCCGACAGGGCCTGTGGCGGCAGGCGCCACGTGAAGGGCGTGATGTATGGCTTGGGGACTTTCAAAGTCAGCTCGACAGGGGAGTGGTCTGAGAGGGTGCGCGCCTTATGAGCAACTGAAGACACCCATGCATGGGCCTGCGGGGTCAAGAGCCAGAAGTCGAGGCGGGACCAGGCTCCTTTGTGCGGGGTGAAGCATGTGCCTTCCCTAACCGCGGGATGCAATACCCTCCACGAATCCAGTAGGTTATAATCAGCCATTAGGCCGCGTATAAGGCTAGCAGCTTGTGGGTGATGGGTGCGGGCTGCCCCCTCCCTATCCAAGTCTAGCGACAGCACGGCATTGAAATCCCCTCCCCACACGCAATCCCCTCCACCCAGTGATTGTGTCAAGTGCCAGATGTGGCGGAAAAACCCAGGGTCATCCAAGTTGGGCCCATATGTGTTAACTAACGTCAGCGGGATGTGAAATAGTTTCCCGCTCAGTATGATGTAGCGCCCCTCTGTGTCGGCATTTACCTTAAACGTTTGCCAGGGAAGGCCTTTACGGATAAGAATGGCCACTCCCCGGGAATAGCTGGAGCAGCCTGAAGTGTGCACCTCGCCCCATCTAGCGCCTCGCAGCTTGTCTCCGGCGCTTTGACAGATAGCTCTGATTGCTTATGATTCTTCTTCGGCATCTGAGGAGGGATATCAGTACTCGTAGAAGCACCAGCTCTGGACACTGCCTCCTGTATAGAGTTAACCCGATCCATAGCGCTATCTAAATCAGCAGCCTTAGTAGAACCACTGGCTGGTCTCACAGTAGTGGTGTCCGCAGTTGCCACGGCCGCACCTCCCCCGCGAGGTTTTGTACCTCTACCTCTTGCCATATTAATTACTGATATAATTCACAATTCTGCAGCGGAAGGAGTACTGGTCAGCACCAAACCACGCTGCCTCTTGTCGCAAACTTGATGATATGTTTGCAATCTTTTACACGTTCCCCTTTTATTTTACAATGCCGTTTTTTTTTTTTAATTGTCCACCTTTATCGGTCCAGCCGCAACAAGCAGTGAACGTATCTCATAGATATCTAAATATATCTCCCCATATAGAGCAAGTAATGTCTCAACTATGTCTCAAGGCGAAATCCCCCAAACAGCCAGAAAAAAGCCACTATCGACTGATCTCCGTGTCTTCGTTTTCTCCGTTTTCTCCGCAAGTCGAGTGTGAAACAGGTTTTTTTTTTTTTGCCCAGGGTTTTGTACTGCTCAATCCGCCTCCCTCAGCAAGTCAATATGCTACTCCGGTATTTGTCGTTAGTTCGTATGCTGTTGCAGCGTGACTCAAACTTGCCTGTGCAAACGTTTTCACCACTTCACCGTTTCAACCACTTTCAGCCGCATCAATCACTGCCGCCGCTACTGCCGCGTGGACTGCGACCGTCAGCACTTCACCCCAGCAGTTCTCCTTCACCACTCGATATTCAAGTGAAGGGCGTCGCTACAGAAAATCACAAAGGCAGAGCACTGATTTCCCCGTTTGAATGGAAATTCATCCTCGATCCGGCTGGAGGCTTACAGGTAGGTGCCGACAAGGAGAGTCACCGGGAGTGAGGAAGCAACCACTCACACAGCCACGCAAGCGGCCTCCATCTTGCCCCGTTTGATCTCGGGTTCTTTTTTTTTTGCGGGGGGCAGAGCCCGGATATACCTTTTACTCATCTCCTCATCAGAAGTTAGTTAGACTAGATTATTTCTTGGTTCCTCAATCCATTTTGCACCAAGCATCTATTCAGGTATATCCACGAATTACATCAGATCATGGTCCAGTTGTCATATCTATAAATTGCTCTTTATCCGTTAGGCAGCCTAGGCTGTTTTCTTTTGATCGGAAGCTATTATTTGATCAGCAATTTGTAGAACAAATGAAGGAATGGATTACCAATTTCTTCAGATAGAATCGAGAAAGCACCCAACCTGGGTTTGTCTGGGATGCTTTTAAGGCCGCCTTTAGGGGAGAAGTCTTGAGCTACGGGTTATACAATCAAAAGCAGCAGGCGGAAAAATTTCAAGTGCTTTATAAGGCCCTGATTGTGGCTGAGGAATCGCTAATGCAGGGGGTTCATACTGGGAGTGATTTAAGTGAATTTACAGCCGAGGTAGCTCGTTATAAAGCAAAAATTAATCTCCAGTGGTCTCAGGAAGCTGCGAAAAAGTTTTTGATTAAACGACAATTGCAATATGAGTATGGGGAGGCAAGTGGCAGGTGCCTCGCCCTAAAACTTAGAGCAATAACAGCCGCTCAAAAAAATTGATAATATCGTAGATCAGAATGGAATCTTGGTTGAGGGTGCAAGTGGCATTTTAGAAGTGTTTAGACAATGTTATAGTAACCTTTACCAAGGTGAGGTTCATGATGACGACAAAGCTGGTAACCTTCTCCGACAATATTGTATATCGCCGCTCTATCATGAGGCAGCAAGATTAGATGCTCCAATTACACTTGAGGAATTAGAAACAGCGGTGAATGGGCTGGTTAATGGAAAGGAGGCAGGCTCAGATAAAATACCACTGGAAGTCTATAAAAGTTTCTTTAATGTACTGAAATTTGATTTCTTAGCTACAATCATAGCCGCCCAGACGCAGGGTGCCCCTAAGTCTTGGGATGATGCCGGAATTGTTGTGTTCCATAAAAAGGATAAGCCGAAAAATCTCCCTGGCTCGTATCGCCCTATATCACTTCTAAATGTAGATGGGAAAATGTATTCGAAGATATTGGCCGCTCGGCTCTCATCAGTTATTACCCCATTAGTCTCTAATATCCAACATGGATTTATTCCACATCGGGGTACGACTAATCATGTCAATCGGGTAATTACACCCTTTGACTATGCTAATGTATCAAGGGAAGCGTTATCTTTAATTTTACTAGATGCTGAGAAGGCCTTCGACCGAGTCTCATGGAGATTTTTATGGGAACTATTGAAGCTACGGGGCTTTGGCCAGGAGTTCATAGCCTCGATACAGACTTTATATCGTCAACCTGTGGCCCGAATCAGCACCATGGGACTCGAGTCGGAGGTAGTACAGATTCAACGCGGTACTAGGCAGGGGTGCCCATGCTCTCCTTTACTTTTTTCTTTATATATTGATCCGTTTTTAAAGATGCTTGACTCAAGTGTTAAGATACAGCCAGTAAATATTCAGAATTATCAGTTTAAGGTCCTAGCGTATGCGGATGACATAGCTATTGTTTCCCCAAGACCGCTGGCCGCAATGAAGGAAATTGAATACTTAGCTTCGGAATTCGGTGCAGCCTCCAGATATAAGCTGAATACAGCCAAGACTCAGATCTTGTGTACTAACTTACCGGATTACTCTGACCCGAGTGTTTATGAAGAGGTTACTTATTTGGGTGTCAAGATCAGAGCTTCAGCAACAGATCTTGTTAAGACAAACTGGGATGGTATTATGGCTGGTGTACAGAAACAATTAGATCGAGCCAAATGTCTACACCTCTCCCTTGTAGGGAGATGTAATTTACTTAAAATGATGATTCTCCCTAAAATTCTATATCTTTTTAGATGCTTGCCTTTAGAAATCTCCCATATAAGTTTAATGCAACTACAATCCATTTGTATGCGTTTCTTATGGTCTAGGGGAAAGGCCCGTCGTGCTATGAGATATATGGTTTTGCCACGGTTGGCAGGAGGTTGGTCGGTACCGGATTTTACCTTGTACTATTATGCATGTATGCTACAAAGAATGAATATACTTCTCATAGGAGTGGGATCCTTAGATATGGCGGAGTGTCCTTCTATCTATGAGATGCTATTGGGTGTTAAAGCAAAAAACTGTCTGTTTTTGAATCTGGATTGGAGCTATTACAAGCGTACTAGATTTAAGGTTTTAGGGGCAGCTTATAAAGTGTGGAAAGCCGTTAGGAAAATGTATCATTTTGGGAAAATCTCTTGGTATACACCACTAGCTGCTACAACTTTTTTCCCAACGGTGTTTTGGGACCGGGTGGTTTATAATTGGAGAATAAAAGGCATACGCTTGGTGGGGGATTTATATTCTATAGAGGGTTTGAAGTCATTCGATCAACTGTGTGAACATTATCAGTTGCCTAGGGAAGATTTTTACAAGTATTTACAAATCAGACAGTATTTAATGCAGCTGCCTGGTAATATATTGGCTAATCCTTTGGTGGAAGCAAATCGGAAACTTGGATGATTTAGAAGAGCAGAATCGAAAATGGGGGATCAGATTGGGAAGATCCAATATAAATTTAGAGGTTTCTATTAATTTGGCAATCCAACTATTTTTATCTGCCAAACTGTCGGCTCAACACTTCAAATCACTTTTTAATTTATACTATACTCCAGATAAAACCTCAAAATGGAGTGGGGTTCATACAGGGGAAGGCTTCCGATGTGGGCATTCTCCCACAGATGATATACATATTTTTTTTTCTTGTTCTTCTCTAGCTAGACTCTTGCATCAGGTGCAGCTGCTGTTAACAAAGATTGTTGGTGTTCCTATACAATTAACACCTGTTCAGATTTTGTTGGGGGTGGAAATGGGAATTGTGGTAGAAGGGATACCAAAGAAGCAGATATATCTAATATTTCTTGCTACTGCAGTTTTTAGGTTAAGTATAGTTACGTACTGGCTTCAGAAAGAACCGCCAACATTCGAGGCATGGCGTGCACAGTTTTATCAGGTTTATAATATGGAGTATAGTCTATATGCTATTAAAGGCCAGCGTAAAAAGAAGTTGGGATGTCAAATTTGGGGCTCAGTTAAGCAATATTTGTCTTCGGATCTCTGAATATAAACTCTATTTAGTGCTATAACCACGTTGTGGTCTTTTGTTTTCGGTGGTTCCGTTTAGAAAGTGTTGATATTTACTTTAATAGTATATTATCCTGCCATTTTATATGCTATTTGTTTTTTAAATGACTTTATATTTATGGTTTATCTGTACATCATGTCGTATATTGACTATTTCGAATGTACTGACTCATGTATTTTCAATAAAAAAAATTTAAAAAAAAAAAACTTCACTTCAGATATTCTCATACCTTCTTTTATCGACCTACTACGCACTTTTCATATACAGGATATTCACCTAAATTTGGAGCATACAGTCTCCTTAACCGATTATACTCTCTTACACAATTTACATAATCTTTCTCTCATCAAAATCAATCAAATGCAATCCAGATAAAGTTCTGACTCGGGACAAAGCAACATATGCCATACCCTCTTTAAATACGGTACTTCCAATATTTACCAAAGCACTGTGTACACTTAAACCTTGAGATTTATGAATAGTCACCGCATATGCCAAAGAAAGAGGAAACTGTTTTCTACGAACATACAAATCTTTAACAAGCAAAAAACGAGCAGAACAACGAGCAATTTGTTTTACTCCTTCAATCTGATCAAATTTGATTTTCAAACATTCAATTCCATCTTTTTTTTTTGATAATTAACAAAATCAGCAACTTTTCCCATTGCTCTATTTACTAAACCTTTTTCCACATCCAAATTATGCCGTAAAATAACCCGACAGTTTACACATACATATACATTATTTTCTAAACCAGCAGTTTTAGATATAGATTTTTCTAAAGAATCCAACTTTGTTTTCAGTTTTTCTGTCAAAATAATAGTAATTCCTTCATGCTCTATTTTATCAATGGCTTCCATTTTTATTATTTGTTCATTTTCCAGCTTTAAAAGTTCTTCATTGAATGCACAACACTTTCGCAGTGTTGGCATGAGGCAGATTATAGATTTATTTTCTGCAATTTTTTTGTATATTTTTGCAGGAACTATATTTTCATTTGGAAACAAGTTGGTAAGTAGCCGACTTTGCAAAGCTTGTTTGCCATGTTCTGTCAATACTCCAATTCGTATACCTTGAAGAATGGTTCCTAAATCTTCATCATTTGCTTGTCGCATATTTATAATGAGTTCTTTGTACTCAAAATATGACCAAATGTTAATGTTTCCAGCACCTCCCAAAGACTTTCTGGTGTCTTTGTGCACAAGCGTTTTAAATACTGGTTTCCCTTTTACAGGAGTAAGTTGCAGTAGATCACCAAAAACTATGACATGTTTTCCTCCAAATAAGAAATCGTATTCTGTTTTTAAAATTTGCTGCATTCTTAAATGCACAAAGGCAAGCATTAGGTTTGAGACCATGCTCACCTCATCAATAATCAGAAGTTTCATTTTCTTTAGCACTCTTGAAACTTCATAACAAGCTTCTCCAGATAGCTTGTGATATTCCAATATATTTTCATGTTCCACAGGTAGCATTAGTAAACAATGTAATGTAATTCCTTTAATGTTATGTGCTGCCAATCCAGTTGAAGCAGTTACAACACAAGACAAATGTGAGTCAGTTATTTTCCGTAGATATGTGAAACCTTAAAATCTGAATCTCTCTTTTTCTGATTCAGCTATGCCTCATCCATACTCACCTTTGACCTGTTTTCAGCCTGACTATGTCCCTGTCACCACCTGCATAAACATTAGGTCACGAAGCTAAAGTTGATACATTGTAGGCTGCGTAAACATGCAGAGTCAGCTTGCTCGAAGGTTTTCAGGCAATAGTTAATCCTTAAGTAAAGTCTACTCAGAATAGCACATTTTGTTGTTCATCCTTAAAACGTAGAAATTGCACAAGACACCGAGGCTGTCAGATTCTTGCCTTAGCTCATTTGTGTGTTCTTTCCAAAGTTCTATTTACCTCTGGGCGTTCCTTGTTTGTGATCTTCCCTATAAAAACCCATGTAGCCATTGTTCAAGTGTGCTCCTTTCCTTGAGTAACTCCATGGTGCTCGTTGGATGGAGACCCATTCTGAATGCATAATAAATTACCTATGGTTTGTACTTCGCTCCACTGCTGAGTCCTCCTTATTTGATAAAGAACCTGTGGAAAAATGGTGAGCCCTGCACCAGCAGGTTATAGATTAATCTTCTCCACAGATAAGTGGTCAAAACTTTAATCAAGAAACTTTTTCCTGTACCAGCTTGACCCCTGATATACATTCGGATAGGTTGAAATGATGTGCATGTGCATTCTTTCTTTTCATGAAGAAAACCATGGTTGATCTATTGTCTAACTTGCTGATATATTTCTTTCTGTTCAATATTTAGCTGCTCTTCCAAGTTTTCTAAGTCCATAATATCTTCTTGAGCTTGATGCATTGCTGCTTCCACTTCATTCATGGCGATTGCTGCTTCATTTTCAAGAATTGGTTGTCCTAGTGGATATTGACTCAGGAGAGCAGAACTTTGACTGTCTTGACAACTGTCTCTAGCAATCTCAGCTGCAATAGTAGCTTCTTGATCAATTTCTTCATTCAACATTTTGAGATAATTTACAAAAACTGGGCATTCAATGCTATCTTTACATGCATTGAAAGAATCTTCATAGCACTGAAAATCTCCAAGTAATTCCAATTTTGTACGCCAAGGCTTGAACAGTTGCAAAAGTGCTAAATAGCAAAATTCTCTTCTATCAGCAGTATCACAACTCAGTTTCCTGTGATTAATCAGATTTCCTTTACTATGTTTCATCAAACATCCTTCTGAACCAATCACTGCATATTTTCCTTCATTTATGTTTTCGGTAGTATTTTTCTTAAAACTGTAAAATTGCTGCCCATCATAGAGACATATGTTCTCAAGATGACGACTTCTATTTGGATAGTATGTATCCAACATGTTTGTTTTGACAATATCTGTACTTCCCGGTTCATTTACTGCTAAATATTCGATTTCTTGTATAGGTTTAAGTACTCGATTTCGCGTTGCAGCAAGACCTAGACTCACCCAAATGATCCCTCTTGACTTTGAATATAAACTTGCAGACAACAACCGATCCGAGCATTCGTACGCTCCAATCTCTCGATGGGATAACATCTTCAAACTAAAACTGTACAATTTCTTACTAAGATTCTTCTTGTGGGAAATTTCTTCCCACATTTCTTTCAACTCCGTCTTTTCTGATTTTGTTATGTATGATGTTACATACCGAGCAACAGCAATGGAATTGTCCGCAACATACTGGATATCCATATTAGCATTCCACATTGAGAGAATAACTGGATTATAATCATTGATATACTTTGATTCTTCACTTCTTCTCAAATTGTATTTATTTTTTGGAGATTTTCTAGTGATGGTATGTCTCACTGCTGATATGAAACTGTTTACTCTTCCTTTGGATATTACTGGATGTGGAAATCCAAAACGACATTTGGTATAAAACTTTTCCTTTGACTTATATTTCCGTCGATAATATTTGCCACATCGATAACTTTGGAATCGTAACACTTGTTGCCTTCAGGTGTTTTCTTCTGTTCTTTTTGGTATAACACATGTAACATAATCTTGTATAAAAGATAAAACAGTGTCATCCGAATCAGTTCCAAATTTGGGTGCATCCTTGATCCGTAACAGCATATTTATATGAGGAGCCCCTCTAGCTTGATACTCGATTCTCCAAAAGAAATCAATAACTTCTCCAAGAGGAGGATTCTTTTTATTGCAGATAAAAGACATCATAGCTTCATACCTATGGTTGAAATATCTGCATACATTTACAGGATCCAAAGAGCATAATTCTCCAGGTGTCTTGTATTCAATATTTTTAATATTTGAATTTGCTTCTCGAAGAAATTCAAGTAAATCATCCCAGGCGTATTCAGCACAGCTTAGAGTAACAAACCACGTAGGAGTTCCTAAGTTCCTTAGCATACATTTAAGTTCTCCATGACGATGATACCAATACTCATTAGTACCACGCTGACATGCCATCAAATTAATCAGTTGAGATTCTAAATGATCATCTCTCTGATGTACTTTAGCCATAAATTCCTTTTCAGAAACATTTTGAAGATGTACTCCTGTTTTTAATATGTGGTTGACTGCATATGAAAGTCCAGACAAGTCACTCTCAAACCAAAGATGAAATATATATGGGATACATTGTCGAAATCTTGGATCTTCTGCATACAATTTTGTTGCCTGATATTCTGAAGCAGGAATCTGTACTGATCGTTCATCATATCGTCCCTTTTCCAGTGGGAAAGAGCTGTAGAAAAGAACGAGCTTCCAAACTCTTTCCCCATACACTCATGGGAGTCCCCTTCGCTTTTTACATTTGAAATAATTCATTTGTATTCCTCATCACTTCTTTTGAATGAAGTAGATGTACACTATAATGTTCATAAATTTCTTCACTTTTGCACATGTCAACTTTTTCAATTTGACCAGTTGACGTTTCACTATCATCTCCTAAAACTATTTCTTCTTCTTCTGCATACACATTTTTGTAGTAATCATTGTTTTTTTATGAGATATAATGTTGCCTTTTGCACTTTCCTAACATCAACTAATTCCTGCCAAATTTTCTTACTCTTAGTAGGAACACCATTAACTAGAATAACTAGTGGTTCACTTTCTACATTTTCTACACCAATAGTTTCAACATTTTTCTTTAAATCTAGAGGTAAATATACAACTCTTCCTTGTAATCCTCGCTGTAAATCTGTAGGCGGCAATTTACCTATTTTAGGGTCCATGCGAACAATAGCCTGAAATGGGTGTACACAATGAATCAGAATAGACTCATACGTGTTTAAATCTATCAGTTCTGGAGGAATAGTTACTAACTCTAGATTATTATGGACAGCTCTAGCAGGCATTATATTATCGTCTAATTTGTTATAACAATATTTACAAATACGCTGATCAGTACCCAAATCAAAGCAATCCACTACCAACAAATAAGTTGCAAATTCCTTCCATTTATCATTTTCTCTTTCACTTTTTAAATACAGATCAACAGTCCTAGTCTGATTTCTATAGTGAGTTCGTCGGCAACAAATACAAGTGTAATTTGGTCTTTCACACGCAATTACCTTAAACTTTGTCATTTGTTCTTCAAACTTCTCTGTACTACTATTTTCCACATTTTCTTCAATACCTACTTCTATCAATGTCTCACTTTGCCCCCTCTCTTCTTCAGGACCAAAGTAACGAAACTCTATTTCATCACAAAATTTTTAACATCTGATACTGTTCCATGCAAAAGAGCACTGTTTAAGTCATTCAAAATTATTGCTGGACTTTTTGTGTAACACAATCTTCTCACTAACTTCCGCATTTGAGAATGATGGACTGCTAACATTCTAAAATGATGAAAAACACTTTGACATACTTTTCTTGAAAGACAAGCTAGTGAATGACCTTGCAAACCAGTATTTTTTCTCACTCTGCAAGGATCTAGTCCTTGCAACATCCTAATCTTTCGTTTAACACTTTTTTTTACTATACTCTCGTAAGAAATTGCGACAAATATCAATGGATTCCTGTCGTATACTACTACAATCCCAAGTATACACTGGAGCTTTAGAACTTCTCCCTAGAACTTCATCAGCTATCACTTCTTCTACATTTCTGGGAACCATCTTCTCTTTCTCAATTGGACAACCATGTCTAACCTCATAAGCTCGACCACTGTTATCAACTGCAAGCAGTAATATATTGGTATGAAAATAATTCCCTTGATTAAAAAAAGGCTCTGAGCTTGAACTGTGTTTCCATTCACCCAAAAAATATCACAAAAGTTACTTCTATTAATTAGTCTCTTCTTCTTACTTTTGGCCTTCATAAAATGTATTGGCTTATCAAGTGATCGAATTCTATTTAAAACTTAAATGAATAATTTTCTTTTTAATTGAAAAGCCTTCTCCACAATACTTTCAATCTGTTTCTTCTTTTTATAAAATGCTGATTTTTTTTATATTTCTTCAAATCTTTCAACAAATTAGACACAACTCTATTGTAAAACATTCTCTTTCTAATTTCTTCATACTGAGTCTTCCTCCTTTTACCATACATTATTTCCTAAGAATGTGATTTCTCATTATTCTTGCTTTTTTTCTTCTTATTCGTTTTTGTTCTTAAGGCATTCTTAATACTTTCCACACTGTGCACACTGTTTCTAGGCTTGAAATTCTTTTAATAAATTATTTTGTTCTCTTACCGCAAGATTTATTTTTTTGCCCCACTTGTTGTTGTTCATCTAATTCTTGCTGTTGTCTTTTCTTCAAATAATACTCCTTTTTTGTTGTTTCCTCTTTTCTGTTTTTTTAGCCATGGTAATTTTTTTTTAATGATGATGAACAATATCTGTTTAAAAAAAACGTATATAATATTATTAAAATAAATCTATAAAATATACTATTGTATTAGTAAACAAACATGTTCTACATAAAAAACATTTAAACACTTTGTTTTGAAATCACAATCCATTTACTGCAGTATACAGGTACTAATTAGATAATTCTAGGACTGAATAAGTGAATAAGTAGTGTTTTCGTATTTAGAGGACTGCATCAATATTGAATAGATGATTGTAATACTGTAAGTATTAGTACCTGGGTCATTGCATGAGTACATAGGTACTGACTGGATAATTAGAGCACTGTATGAAAAGAGAATGGAGAAATCATTAATGCTTGGATTTTGCACAGTGATTATATAAGGACATGGTACTGGCTGCATAATTAGAAGACTGAACAGAGAGTGACAGTGTGATTACTGCACTTCATGAGTACTACCTGGATTTTTGCATGAGTGAATCAGTAGTCTGCAGGGGGTTAGGCGCCTGAATAGATTGTGCACATTTGACTGTAGCACAGTGTCTCTTCATGCCTGTATCATTGTACAAGTGCATAGACAGTGACTGAGTAGGTAGAGTGCTGGTAGTTGACAGTAGGGTGAGTTTATAAGTGCTTGTGTTTCGGCACAGACATTAGATAAGGACATAGTTCTGTCAGGATGATTGCAATAGTGGACAAAGACTGGTAGTGTGATTGGAGCACTGCACGAGTACTATCTGGATTATTGCAGGAGTGAATCAGTAGACTACATGGGGTTAGGGGCCTGCATAGATTGTGCACATTTGACTGTAGCACTGCGTGTGTTAATACCTGAGTCATTGTACAAGTGCATGGACAGTGACTGGGTAGATAGAGTGCTAGTAGTTGACAGTAGGTAGAGTTTATAAGTGCTTGTGTTTGGCACAGAGATTAGATAAGGACTTGGTTCTGTCAGGATAAATACAAGAATGGCGAGAGTGACAGTGTGATTGGGGCACTGCATGAGTACTATCTGGATTATTGCAGGAGTGAATCAGTAGTCTACAGGGGGTTAGGGGCCTGCATAGAGTGTGTACAATTAACTGTAGCACAGTGTCTCTTCATGCCTGAATCATTGTACAAGTGCATAGACAGTGACTGAGTAAGTAGAGTGCTGGTAGTTGGCAGCAGGGTGAGTTTATAAGTGCTTGTGTTTCAGCACAGAGATTAGATAAGGACATTGTTCTGTCAGGATGATTGCAAGAGTGGACAAAGACTGATAGTGGGATTGGGGCACTGCATGAGTACTACTTAGATTATTGCAAGAGTGAATCAGTAGTCTACAGGGCGTTAGGGCCTGCATAGATTGTGCACATTTGACTGTAGCACGGTGTCTCTTCATGACTGAGTCATTGTACAAGTGCATAGACAGTGACTGAGTAGGTAGAGTGCGGGTAGTTGACAGCAGGGTGAGTTTATAAATGCTTGTGTTTCGGCACAGAGATTAGTTAAGGACATGGTTCTGTCAGGATAATTGCAAGAGTGGACAGGAGTGACAGTGTGATTGGCGCACTGCATGAGTAGTATCTGGATTATTGCAGGAGGGAATCGGTAGTCTGCAGGGGGTTAGGGGCTTGCATTGATTGTGCACATTTGACTGTAGCACTGCGTGTGTTAATGCCTGAGTCGTTGTACAAGTGCATGGACAGTGACTGGGTAGGTAGAGAGCTGGTAGTTGACAGCAGGGTGAGTTTATAAGTGCTTGTGTTTCGGCACAGAGATTAGATAAGGACATGGTTCTGTCAGGATAGTTGCAAGAGTGGACAGAGAGACAGTGTGATTGGGGCACTGCATGCGTACTATGTGGATTATTGCAGGAGTGAATCAGTAGTCTGCAGGGGGTTAGGGGCCTGCATAGATTGTACACATTTGACTGTAGCACTGCGTGTGTTAATGCCTGAGTCATTGTACAAGTGCATGGACAATGACTGGGTAGGTAGAGTGCTGGTAGTTGACAGCAGGGTGAGTTTATAAGGGCTTGTGTTTCGGCACAGAGATTAGATAAGGACATGGTTCTGTCAGGATAATTGCAAGAGTGGACAGAGAGTGACAAAGTGATTGGGACACTGCATGTGTACTACCTAGATTATTGCAGGAGAGAATCAGTAGTCTGCAGGGGGTTAGGGGCCTGCATAGATTGTGCACATTTGACTGTAGCACGGTGTCTCCTCTTGCCTGAGTCATTGTAGAAGTGCATAGACAGTGACTGAGTAGGTAGAGGGCTGGTAGTTGACAGCAAGGTGAGTTTATAAGTGCTTGTGTTTCAGCACAGAGATTAGATAAGGACATAGTTCTGTCAGGATGATTGCAAGAGTGGACAAAGACTGATAGTGTGATTGGGGCACTGCATGAGTACTACCTAGATTATTGCAGGAGTGAATCAGTAGTCTACAGGGGATTAGGGGCCTGCATAGATTGTGCACATTTGACTGTAGCACAGTGTCTCTTCATGCCTGAATCATTGTACAAGTGCATAGACAGTGACTGAGTAGGTAGAGTGCTGGTAGTTGACAGTAGGGTGAGTTTATAAGTGCTTGTTTTTCGGCACAGACATTAGATAAGGACATAGTTCTGTCAGGATGATTGCAATAGTGGACAAATACTGGTAGTGTCATTGGGGCACTGCATGAGTATTATCTGGATTATTGCAGGAGTGAATCAGTAGTCTACATGGGGTTAGGGGCCTGCATAGATTGTGCACATTTGACTGTAGCACTGCGAGTGTTAATGCCTGAGTCATTGTACAAGTGCATGGACAGTGACTGGGTAGATAGAGTGCTAGTAGTTGACAGTAGGTTGAGTTTATAAGTGCTTGTGTTTGGCACAGAGATTAGATAAGGACTTGGTTCTGTCAGGATAATTGCAAGAATGGCAAGAGTGACAGTGTGATTGGGGCACTGCATGAGTACTATCTATTTAAGGAGACAACTACTACATAACAGAAAGAGTAAAATGTAGTGGTTTTGTTTTGAGCTACATGTTGCCAATTAAATCTACAAAAATGCAACATCATCAAACTGTACCTTCCAACAAACTTAATTAAGAAGAGTAATCAACAACACCTTTTTTATGAGGATTTCTAAAACCACACAAACTGTACAAACTAATAACGGAATTAAAATCATTAACACCTTATATGATCAATTTGCAAACATCACAGTTGTATCTCATTTACCAAACTATCTATAATAATGCCATTTTATTAAACTATACCTTACTCAAAAATAATATGCATGCCTAATAAACTTCACCTTATATATAAAAAATTGAAAATACACATTCTTCATGCATTTTTAGCCACTTATTAATAAATAAGAAGCATCATTCAACTATACCTTTCAAGACACTTAATATATATATTAGTGCACATACTATTTATAAAACAAAGTTCAAATACAATAGAAATTATTCCAATATATATTTGTACATTTAATAAATTAATTTAACCAGCAGAGTTGCATAAAAATGTCAAATCTATATTACATAAATCTCTTAACAATATAACTCACCTTTTAAATAAATTGAATGAAAAATCTCACACACTCTGTCAGGATTTTATTTTTCTCACAGAGAATGTAGATGAGCACACTCTCCAATGTAAAACCAGTAATGGCAAACTTTCCCTCTAATTTTCCATACATATACACATAACCCACAAATTACATTGCTTCCCAGTGTTTTTCAAATTGCAAATCGATTTTCCATTGCTCATAGAGAATAATACTTTTCAACTGACATCTTCACCCCTTGTACTTAATGTCAGTTTCCATAGCAACAGGTCATGCAACATTCAACTTAGCTTCCAGGTCAGAAGTTCACCACACAATGTTGCAAATGACAACAGCAGGTGTGGTTGACTTTGCAAAGCATGCCCTTATCCTTTCTGCTGTACCTTTCAAACATTTCTTAATAACCAATAACAAACATGCTTTCTAAACAAAGTAAAATGCACCCTATATTTGAATGTAGAGTGTTCTTAAACAGCCAATCAAATCTCTACTTTCTTAAAAACAGCATATTGTCCACCATTTTAGATAGATTTCATTCTACCACCTGCCTACCTCACCTACAGACATCTTTTGATTACCTTCAGAGATCCCTTCAAGATGCTTTCAGTGTGGATTGTTGGGCACAGCTAAGTTTTCTGGTGCAAGAGGTATGCTGAAAGCAGAGGTATTGACAAAGACCTAGCTTTGCAAAATGTAGATATTAAATGGATTGGACAGAGAGGATTAAAGTGGCACCAATTGATGCCATTGGTTAAAACCTTTATGCACCTCCAACCCCCTGACCTCATGATTGTGCACTGTGGTGGCAATCACCTAGGCACATTGACTGGGGTAGGTCTGGAAATGCTGATGAAGGACACCTTTGCAGAATTGATGCTGCTTTTCCCTCAAACTGCCTTTGTCTACTCTAACATATGCCAAAGACAAAAATGGAAGTGGTCCAATCAATTTTGTCCACAGATTGAGAAAGCTAGAAAAAATGTCAATAAAGCTGTTTCTGCTTATCTCAGAGACCATGGTATGTGGTCCATTTACAACAATAATCTGCGTTTTGATATGGATGGTATCTACAGGATTGATGGTGTACACTTCACAGATAAGGGAAACAGAGTCCTTCTCAACAACTTAAGACTCTCAATTGGAACTTACATGTAGCTACAAAAATCTCCCAATAAACACATGGACTCTTTTTAAAGCCACCCAAGATGCTAACATATAATATAGGTTTTTAACCCACACAAGGGGGCCGCGCTGGGAGTCGCGCACCCCTCGCGTTCACACCAGGGGCCGTGGTGGGAGTCACGCACCCCTCGCGTTCACACCAGGGGGCCGTGCTGGGAGTCGCGCACCCCTTGCATGCACACCAGGGGGCCGCGCTGGGAGTCACGCACCCCTCGCGTTCACACCAGGGAGCCGCGCTGAGCGCTGCGCTGGGGACGTGACTCCAATTTAAAAAAAAAATCCGGCTCCTACCACTAAATTTTATTCACCCCGGGGACTCCATCCCCCGGGTCTACTCACTTCGTTGGGGACCGTGGGGGGAGCCCCAATGCCCCCACAGTCCCACCGGCTCCCCACGTCCTGCGAGAGCCAGCATTGCTTTTCCACATGGGGAGCTACTGACATGCAGCTCCCCGTGTGGAAAAGCAATTCTACTTTGGAATTTAGAAGAGAGAGCAGGTTTCCCTGCTCTCTCTTCCAAAATCCAAACCAGAGATTGCTACGGTAGGGCGGGAGACGTGCTCCCACACTACCATAGCAAACAGCAGTGTCCTGGGGGTGGGCACCCCGGGACACTGCAGGAGCCGGCCCTGGGGGGTGGCGGTTCCCAAGGCAATTGAAGGCTCCAGGAGGGGGGCCCCACAGCCCCAGCACATCTTTTGCAAAGCCCTGGAGAGGTGGTGGTCCCCGGGGCATGAGGGGGCCTGGAGCCCCCTCACACATTTTTTTAAAATGTTATTAAAAAAATTAGAGCCCCCAGGGAGGTGGCGGTCCCCGGGGCTGCGGGGGCCCCCACGGGCCACCGCTTTACATTATACAAATCCCCCGGGACCTGGCCCACCTGCGGGTTAAAAATAACGAAGCGAGAAAATCCTTGCTTTGTTTTTTTTTATTTTTCACCCGGATCCGTGCACCCAGCATGCATTCCGCTGTTTTCTTTTTTTTTAAAAATGCTTTTTTTGGCCCTGGTGGTCCTTGTGGGACCCCCTGAGCAGGCCTAGGAGGTCAGGGTGTTTCTACTCTGCCCCCTTTTCTCGTTTTCACCTTTGTTTCCCTGTTTACTTCTGACTCGGTTCTACCGAGTCACAAAATGGCTGCCAACACTTCCTGGTTTGGAGTGTTGACAGCCAATTAGAATAAAGCTCGTGGATGGGAGGGTCCGCAGATCCACCATGGCCATAAATATCAAAACTTTATTTTTTTTATTTCTCAGCAACTACTGAACGGATTTACACCATTTAAAAAAAAGGGCTCTTTCTGAACCAAGATCTACCTTTTTGCCAAATTTGGTGTAATTCCGTTCAGCAGTTTCAGCTGTAACCATGTCTAAAGTTTCCTATGGGAAATTGATTTTTTCATCTCTATTTTTTGAATTTCTCAGAAACTACTGAACAGATTTACACCATTTAAAACAAGGGCTCTTTATGAACCAAGGGCTACCTTTTTGCCAAATTCGGTGTAATTCCGTTCAGCAGTTCGGACTGTAGTCGTGTCTAAAGTTTCCTATGGGAAATAACATGGAGCAAACACGTTTTGGGACCCCCCCTTTTTTCTCGGCCCCCGCTTGCTGAATCTCTCCGAAACTTTCAAAACAGGAGCTGACCGGAGCGCCCCACTAGTTTTGAAAGTTTCGCAAAGATTCATCAACCGGCACCAAAGTTATTGGGAAAACAAAAAACGCTTTTGCTATGGAAACTAGGTCCTAACTGTAACTACCTACTGGCGACCGCCAGTAGGTAATATGTATATATATATATATATATATATATATATATATATATATATATATATATCACACCAAGTGTGAGCAAAGCACTAGGGCTTCTGAAACGCGCCACAAGTGGATTTATGAAGAAATAAATCATCATGGTATCACTAACTGACTACTTCCTGAGTGCTTGGACAATTGCTGTTTGTTTTGCAAATTAATTGCTGGTTTCTCCGTCAGTGTTCTACGCCACCTCCCATGGGTCTGTGCTTCCCGGAAGGAGCGCTTTGCATTTTGGATATATATATATATATATATTATCTACTGGCGGTCGCCAGTAGATAGTTATAGTTAGGATCGTGTTTCCATATTCTATTTGGAATAACTTTGGCGCTGATTGACGAATCCTCGCGAAATTTTCAAAATAGGTGGGGCGCTCCGCTCCGCTCCTTCCCTGAAAGTCTCGGGAGGATTCGTCAAGCGGGGGCTGAGAAAAAGGGGGGTCCCAAAACGCGTTTTCCCCATGCATTTTTCCATAGGACATTTAGTCCAAGCTACAGCCCGAACGGCTGAACAGAATTACTTGAAATTTGGCAGAGAGGTAGTCCTCAGGCCAGGGATGTGCCTTTTGCAGGTCTGGTGTAAATCTGTTCAGTATTTCCTGAGAAAATAGCATTTAAAAGCATATATATATCTATAAGCGCGCACCGTGCGCGTACGGTAAAACTTTCCGTACGCGCACGATGCCGTGCGCGAGCGCCATTCTGATTGGTTGTTAGATCTTAGTGAACATTCGAATCGGTCGAAACCAGGAAGTGTCGGCCGCCATTTTGTCTCTCGCAGTCTGAGGGGGTGAAAAACAAAGGTGGAGAACGTGAAAAGGGGGCAGGGTGGACAGTTCCTGACCCCCTAGCCTTTGTCAGGGGGTCCCAGAAGGACCCCCAAGGGCCAAAATTTCCTTTAATTTTTTTCCAAAAAATCGCGGAGTACGCGTAGCGTGCGCGTACGGTAGAAACGGAAAAATTCCGCGAACTGCGTAATGTGGGCGCGTACGGTACGCGCACGGTGAAAAACCTTAAAAAAAAAAATACATAACTTAGCATTTAAAAAACCGTACAAATTCACTGAAAAAACCATAGGTTTCACACACGTTATAGTTAGGAATTAGCATTTAAAAAACCTTGCAAATTCACTTAAAAAACCATAGGTTTCACACATGTTATAGTTAGCTGGACATTTCACTCGTGAAAAACCATTGAAATTCCCCCGTTATAGTTAGTGCAGGCAACTATAACTCACACGACCACAATCCTCTGCTGATGATGTCAGATATTACATCACTGATGACATATGTGTCTTTCGGAAAGAAAAATATTTGTAATATATGTATAGCTAAAAATTAATGGAAGAAGACATTGGTAAATAAGTGTCTAAATACAGTGATGTAATATCTGACGTCATCAGCAGAGGATTGCGGTCGCGTGAGTGAATTTGCAAGGTTTTTTAAATGCTAATTCCTAACTATAACGTGTGTGAAACCTATGGTTTTTTCAGTGAATATATATATATATATATCTATATATCAAGACACGTGTGGTGTTCTAAAGAAATGAGCAGCACTCGAGACACGGACCTCTTATTCCCCAGCAAGGCATTTTAATGGTATGGGCAGAATGGCAAACCAGTTCATTCAACAAGAGAAAACCCTATGTGCAAAAAAGTGTGTATAAAAACTAGCTAAACTTAAATAGTATTACATACAAAACAGGGAAATAGCAGCATGTGTTTGAAACTAGTTATAGTTATATAATCCTGTACCTAATATCAGAACAATTGATGAC
Organism: Triturus cristatus; assembly: GCF_964204655.1. Lineage (NCBI taxonomy): Eukaryota > Metazoa > Chordata > Amphibia > Caudata > Salamandridae > Triturus > Triturus cristatus. The sequence goes on from NC_140584.1 coordinate 655,557,779, forward strand.
TAGCTTATAAATGGGTAAAAAAGTCCTCACTTGAATTTAATCCTCGGGGACTTTTACTATCCAGCTCCAAAATGTAATCAGTTTCCAATCTCCTAAGTGCGACCTCTCGGTTGCCTCCCCTTCTCATCGTTGGAATTGAGTCCACCACCCAGTAACTGAAAGCCTCCAGTTTACTGGCGTGGTGCTCCTTGAAGTGGCGTGCCACCGGGTAAGTCAGATCATTATTGGTGATTGCTCGCATGTGCTGGAGTACCCGCTTGTGAACCTGCAGCTTGGTACTACCAACATAACGCAGGCCAAAGGAGCCCTCCAGCACATACACCGCAAAATCCATCCTGCAATTGAGATACTTGGAGATTGGAACAGGCTCTGGGAGAAATGGTGACAAATATGTCCTGCAGTTCACTCCATATCTGCACGCTTTGCATGAGTTGCAGCGAAAAAACCCTTTTCTAGCTGTTAACCAAGATTTAGAATGGCTCAATTCAGGACTACTGCTCACTAACAAATTACTCATTGAGCGTGCTTTCCTAAAAGCAATTTTGGGTTTTTTCGGCAGTTGACTACCTAACACAGAGTCTGCACGTATTAATGACCAATTGTCATTGATGATTTTACGCACAGATTTGTGTTGTGCACTGAATGTCAATATAATGCGTGTATCCTCAGTGGTGCCAACTATTGGATTGTGTTCAGGGGTTGCTTTCGGTGCCAGTGCCATAGTTCTAGTTATATTATTGGTTTTCAGCACTGCTCTAGAGAGTATGGATTCAGAATACCCTCTCTCCCTAAAACGGTCCCTGCAATCACTCTGTGCTTTAAAGAAATCTGCGTCCATGCTACAGATGCGTCGCATTCTTAGCATTTCTCCAAAGGAAATACTGTTGATCAAGTGTTGTGGGTGATGGCTAAATGCATGCAACAACGTATTCCCCGCAGTATCCTTTCTATGCAGTCTGGTTTGTAGTTGGTTGTTGAGGACAAATATTTCAACATCTAGAAAATGAACTGATTGACTGCTGATCTCAAAAGTAAACTGCAAATTCAAATCATTGATGTTAATTGCATTTAGAAAACTGCGAGCACTACATTCATCACCTCGCCATATCAGAAACAGATCATCAATGAATCTATACCAACAGATAATTCTGGACTCCATGATAATGTGGTACTTGGCCATGAGGACCCGCTCCTCCCAGTAACCCATATGCAAACATGCGTAACTGGGAGAAAAGCAAGCCCCCATGGCCACCCCACGTGTCTGCTGGTATACCTGATGTTGGAAAAGGAAGTAGTTGTTCTCTAAACACATAGAAATCATAGTGAGTAACATCTTATTGTGAGAATACATTCCCATGGCTCTACGGTTCAGATAATATTCGCAGGCCCTGACCCCATCCAAATGTTGAATACTTGTATATAGGGTCGTAACATCCATAGAGATGAGTAGCAGATCTTGGCTCCATGGAACATTGACCAACTTCCTCAGAAAGTCCCCAGTATCCTGTATGTAGGATGGGAGACTTTTTACTTGCTCTTGTACATATTTTGACACGTTCTCCAGCAGGCTACCCCTGGCTGAGATGATTGGTCTGCCAGGGGGCCTGTCCATTCTTTTATGTATTTTCGGGATGAAATAAATGACTGGAGCGATAGGGTGGTCAACTTTAAGAAACCTGAATTCATCCATTGTGATCAAACCTGCCAATTTCCAGGCTAACAACTTACTGTAGCAATCCTGACACGCTGCATTCATCACTTTGAGAGTACTCAATTTGTAGCAGTTGCGATTATTGAGGTGGGCAAGAGCTTCTTCCATGTATTGGTCCCTGGGCCACAGGACCACGTTGCCTCCTTTGTCCGATTGCCGAACTATGACATTATTGTTGGTTCTCAATTTCTGCATAAGTTGGAAATACTTATTGTCTTGTTTGCTGTATTTTCTCGGTGCCCTAGCTGTCATAGAATACAGGCTTTTCAATTCTATTGCTACTTTCTCACTGAATGAATCCAGATCAACATTAGGGGATAGAACGTGGATTTTGCTCTGAAGGGAGTTCTGGCCATTGATCTATCCAAAGGCGTGCAGCTCACATCTCCCATCGCCCCTTCTTGCTCATTTTGCAGATGTTGTAAATCCCTCAGCAATTCCACATCTCCCGCAATGAGATTATTAAACTTATTGCCAGCATCAACCAGACCTTGTGGTCGTTCCTCAGAGATATATATATATTAACGAACTGCGTTAAGTGAGCGCGCACGCCACGAATGGCGTAAAGTAACTTAGCATTTAAAAAACCGTACAAATTTACTGAAAAAACCATAGGTTTCACACACGTTATAGTTAGGAATTAGCATTTAAAAAACCTTGCAAATTCACTGAAAAAACCATAGGTTTCACACATGTTATAGTTAGCTGGACATTTTACTGATAAAAAACCAATGAAATTCCCCCGTTATAGTTAGTGCAGGCAACTATAACTCACGCAACCGCAATCCTCTGCTGATGCTAATACTGTATTTAGACACTTATTTGCCCATGTCTTCTTCCATTAAATTTTAGCTATACATATATTACAAATATTTTTTTTTCATAAAGACACATATGTCATCAGCAGAGGATTGCGGTCGCGTGAGTTATAGTTGCCTGCACTAACTATAACGGGGGAATTTCATTGGTTTTTTATCAGTAAAATGTCCAGCTAACTATAACATGTGTGAAATCTATGTTTTTTTCAGTGAATATATATATATATGTATTCACTGAAAAAACCATAGGTTTCACACACGTTATAGTTAGGAATTAGCATTTAAAAAACCTTGCAAATTCACTTAAAAAACCATAGGTTTCACACATGTTATAGTTAGCTGGACATTTCACTCGTGAAAAACCATTGAAATTCCCCCGTTATAGTTAGTGCAGGCAACTATAACTCACGCGACCGCAATCCTCTGCTGATGACGTCAGATATTACATCACTGATGACATATGTGTCTTTCTGAAAAAAAAAATTTGTAATATATGTATAGCTAAAAATTAATGGAAGAAGACATGGGTAAATAAGTGTCTAAATACAGTGATGTAGTATCTGACGTCATCAGCAGAGGATTGCGTCGCGTGAGTTATAGTTGCCTGCACTAACTATAACGGGGGAATTTCAATGGTTTTTCACGAGTGAAATGTCCAGCTAACTATAACATGTGTGAAACCTATGGTTTTTTAAGTGAATTTGCAAGGTTTTTTAAATGCTAATTCCTAACTATAACGTGTGAAACCTATGGTTTTTTCAGTGAATTTGTACGGTTTTTTAAATGCTAAGTTATGTATTTATTTATTTATTTTTTTAAAGGTTTTTCACCGTGCGCGTACCGTACACGCACGGTGCGCTTCGCGCACCGTGCACGTGCTGTGGGCACGCAGTGCGCTTCGCGCACCGCGCGCCCACGTTATGCAGTTCGCGGAATTTTTCCGTTTCTACCGTACGCGCACGCTACGCGTACTCCGCGATTTTTCGTAAAACAATTTAATGATATTCTGGCCCTTGGGGGTTCTTCTGGGACCCCCTGACAAAGGCTAGGGGGTCAGGAACTGTCCACCTTGCCCCCTTTTCACGTTCTCCACCTTTGTTTTTCACCCCCTCAGACTGCGAGAGACAAAATGGCGGCTGACACTTCCTGGTTTCGACCGATTCGAATGTTTACTAAGATCTAACAACCAATCAGAATCGCTCTCGTGCACGGCAGCGTGCGCGTACGGTAAGTTTTACCGTACGCTCACGGAGCGCGCCGATAGATATATATATTGATTTAAATGCTATTTTCTCAGGAAATACTGAACAGATTTACACCAGATGTCAAATGTCAAGTAATTCTGTTCAGCCGTTCGGGCTGTAGCTTGGACTAAAGGTCCTATGGAAAAATGCATGGGGAAAACGCGTTTTGGGACCCCCCCTTCTTCTCAGCCCCCGCTTGACAAATCCCCCCGAGACTTTCAAGGAAGGAGCGGAGCGGAGCGCCCCACCTATTTTGAAAATTTCGCGAGGATTCGTCAATCGGCGCCAAAGTTATTCCAAATAGAATGTTGCGGATTTCCTATGGAAACACGGTCCTAACTATAACTATCTACTGGCGACCGCCAGTAGATAATATATATATATATATATATATGCAATATGCATATATTTGTAATATACACACATGTATATAAATAAGCAGCTTGTTTTTAAACATAGCAGCCTTTATTTTCAAAGAAAAAGGCAAGGTGAAAGCAGGCAGATTAGCCTAGAGGGCTGCATAGAACACACAGAGAAAAACTGGTGCCATGCCTTTGAGACCTCCAGGCTCTCATCATGCCGCACAGCTGACATTTTGGTTAAATCTTTTTTCCGGATCCTTCTATGAGGTCAAATTAGCCATCAAGGGAAAGATCGACATCGAAAATACACCTATGTTCTCCTTCAGCGTCGAAATCTCCTGTGCTGAACTCGGCATCGAAGACTATATCGCCGTCGAAGCGGACTCCAAGTGCGATTAAGAATGTCCTTCAGCCGACATCGACACCCTCTCGCAGATGGTCAAAGTCCGGCTCGCCTACAATGGTGGAGGGCAGACGCTCGAGGTCAAAGACACATCGCTGACAGGGGCGGTTGGCGTCGAGGGCCTTTGCGCTGACATCAAGAACACCACCGACGCCGAAGGCATCTCGGACATCAACGCCAAACCCGACTCCGAAGACTCTGACGTCTGTAGGCTTGGTTCACACGCAATCGACTACTTTGTCGCCAACGGCAGGGATAACATCGCCGTCGAGTAGGTCGACGTTGGGAATGTCGCCGTCGAGAATGGCTCAGGCAAGAGGGTCACCTTCTACATTCAAAAAAAGGTCAAGTTCGACGTCGAGATGGTCACCGGCAATGAGGTCGCCGTCGGAGTAGGTCGCCTATGAGGAGGTCGACGTCGAGGAGGTCATTGTCCACACCTGCTTCCATCCACAGGTCTCCACCTGCTAAGAGACTCTAACAGATCACTCACCAGTGCTGATGTCGAGGGATCCATTGACATCGAGGGAAATTCACAATCTGACTTCTAAAGGCCTGACGTCTAGAAGTGCTTCATCCTCTCCGGAACTACAGATTGTTCAAATCATGCCGGAAGTTTCCTCGGCTCCAGAACAACATACACAGTCGACTAACCTCTCCCTGAGATGTTTGGAGAGCATAAAGGACTGGAGGATGCGGAAAATGACTCCTGGCTCAGAATACTATCAAATATATATATTCGCCTTCTCATTCTCTGGATAGGCAAGCGTGACATGCCACACCTCAAAAGTCCGCAGCCTCGAGGAGACATTGGTCAAGATCTAGTGGCTCTAGATCAAGATCTCGGCACCGTTCGCCTAGAGAGTGAAGACACAGGTCTCCTTCATGGTCCTGACTCTAGATCATCGAAGGCAGACTACTCTCCAACTCTGTCATCTAGTCCACCAACTAGAGTATCACCAGTAGATAATATTGTCACCTTTAAAGAGGTACTGTGTAGAGGGGCTACTAAGCTCAACATCAAAATGCTGGCGTCTGCCCCTTCGACATCTGTTATATTTGAGACGCTTCATCACAGGTTCTCCACTAGACCTCTTCTTCCCTTGGTGCCTGGGTTACTTGAACCGGCTCTCCATACTTTTCTAACTCCGGCTTCAGTGGGAGGAGCACCATCACGAATACTTACGAAGTACAGAGCCCCAGAACAGGACCCTCTTTTTCTGACGTCTGATCCACCACCGGACTCTGTCATCGTGTCAGCAATCAGGAAGGGCACATGGGGGCTTCCTCATCTGCAGCTCCCCATGATAAATACAGCAAAGCCAGGGACTCCCTCGGTAAGAGAATGTGCAACACCTCTGCCTCTTACATGAAGGTGGCCAGTGCCTCTGCACTACTGAGTCGATATGACAGTTCGCTATGGGACTCTCTCACGCTATACACAGAAGTTGCCTAAGGAAAATCGGCATGATTTTCAGGCAATTCTGCATGAAGAAGGGCTCGTGGTGAATCAGGTCATCAGCGCTGCAGCAGATGCCTCAGACCTTGCTGCCCATGGTTATTCCCATTGTATCTGCGCTAGGAGATCCTCCTGGCTGAGATTCATGGGCTTCAAACCGGAGGCCCAACACAGGATTCTTAACCTTCCCTTCAATGGCACGTCTCTCTTTGGCTCTCATGCAGATGATGAGATGTCGAGGATGAAATCTGAATTGGACACCTTGAAAGCTGTGGGTTTGGAGAAACGGAAGGACTTCCGACGTCACTACTGACCTTATAATCGCCGTCAGTACCAGCAGAGGGTTCAAACCCCTCATTGGTCTTCGCAGCAACACCATGCAAGATCACATTACCACCAGAGACGGCCTGGTAGAGGAAGAGGGGGCTCCAGACAAACAACCCCTGAGACAAAACAACAGCCTAAGCAGTGAGTTCTTCCCCCAACTCTGTTGCCCACTCCAGTGGCGGGAAGTATACGTTTTCACCTGGAAGAGTGGATAATAAGAACGCAGGACAACTGGGTGCTCAATATTGTGTGGAATGGGCACTCAATCAGATTCAAATCCCCGCCAATCCACTGCTGATGACGTCACATATTACATCACTCATGACATGGTCAGTGGCATCACTCATGACATCACTGATGACATCATCCTTGTGATAGAGTTGCGGTCGCGCGAGTTATAGTTATCTGAACTAACTATAACGGGGAAATTTCATTGTTTTTTTACGAGTGAAATGTCCACCTAACTCTAACATGTGTGAAACCTATGGTTTTTTAAGTGAATTTGCAAGGTTTTTTAAATGCTAATTCCTAACTATAATGTGTGTGAAACCTATGGTTTTTTCAGTGAATTTGTACGGTTTTTTAAATGCTAAGTTATGTATTTATTATTATATTTTGTTTTTTTCAGTTTTATCACCGTGCGCTCACGGTGCGCGCACGGTGCGCGCACTCCGCGATTTTTTTATAAATGTTTTTTTTTTAAATTACACCCTTCGTGGTCCTTCAGGGACCCCCTGACAAAGGCTAGGGGGTCAGGAACTCTCTACCCTGCCCCCTTTTCACGTTCTTATATGTTTTTTTTCTTTTTTAAGTGTTTTTCACCGTGCCCGCACCCCGCGATTTTTTGAAAAAGAAAAAAAAAATTTTTTTTACCCTTCCGGGTCCTTCAGGAACCCCCTGACAAAGGCTAGGGGGTCAGGAACTCTCTACTCTGCCCCCTTTTCACGTTCGCCACCTCTCTTTTTCACTGTCGCACCCAAAACAAACAAAATGGCGGCCCGACACTTCCTGATTTCGACCGATTCGAACGTTGACTGACATCTATCCCCCAATGAGATTTATGCTCGCTCACGGCACCGTGCGCTCCTATAGATATTTATATGCTTTTAAATGCAATTTTCTCAGGAAATACTGAACAGATTGACACCAGATATGCAAAAGGCACTTCCCTGACCTGAGGACTACCTCTCTGCCAAATTTCAAGTAATTCTGTTCAGCCGTACGGGCTGTACCTTCGACTAAAGGTTCTATGGGAAAATGCATGGGGAAAACGTGTTTTGGGACCCCCCTTTTTTCTCGGCCCCCGCTTGACGAATCACCCCGAGACTTTCAGGGTAGGAGCTGAGCGGAGCGCCCCATTAGTTTTTAAAACTTTGCGAGGATTCGTCAACCGGCGCCAAAGTTATTCAGAATAGAATTTTGAGATTTCCTATGGAAACACGATCCTAACTATAACTATCTACTGGCGACCGCCAGTAGATAATATATATATATATATATATATATATATTTCAGCAACAATGTGGTCAAATCGCCAGATCGCTCAGCAGCGGGTGCAGACTACGGGCCGGACCCAAGGCCAAAAATCAATTTTTCAACAAAGTTTAGTCGCACACACCAATCCTTCTTTTTCACACAGTTTTTTATTCCAAGAACAGAGCCAGTCTGTCAACCGACGCATTTTGGCCTTGCGGCCTTTGTCACGGTAGGGAGACACTACTATCATGATAGTTGAAAGCAGTTCATTTTTTCTTGGCCAATCGCCCATTATGTTTTATTGATCATAATGCCATGCTTATTGAGTTCATCGATTTTTGTCTGACTCTAAACACATTTATTTATCAGAAACAACTATACAGACAGGTCTCTGGGACGGCGATGGGCACCTGCTTCGCCCCCAGCTACGCAAATCTTTTCGTTGGCTGGTGGGAGGAGCAGGTGGCCTGGGCCGAGCCCAATAAAACCTGGACAGACAGAATTGTGGTATGGCATCGATATATCGATGACCTCTTTGTCATTTTTAAGGGCTCTCCTGAACAAGCATTCGAGTACATAGAAGTTCTGAATACCAACAATGTGAACTTGAAATTTACAGGGGAAGTTAGTACAGAAACAGTACACTATCTAGATCTCAGTGTTTTCATAGTAGATGGCGAACTGCATATTAAATTGTATCGCAAACCCACAGCAGGTAATGCCATCTTACACTCCTCAAGTAGTCATCCCAAAAAATTGATTGATAGTATCTCCTATGAGGAACTTTTACGTATAAGGAGAAATAACACTAGAGATCTTGATTTCGAACTAGCAGCCCATGAAAGTATGCATCGTTTCAGCCAGAGAGGTTACAGTTAGGAAGTATTGATAAAAGCTATCAACAAGGTTAAATATATGAACAGAAGAGACCTCCTGAGTAATCACAGTAAACCGAAGGAAGAGGACAATAAGGGGAAATTTAGGATGATTACCACATTCTCTAGGGATGCGGGTCATCTTAAACGTATCTTGAAAAAGAATTGGCCGACTCTCCTATCAGATAATGTTATAGGAGGAGATTTACCCAATAATCCTTTGGTTACATTAAAAAAAGCTAGATCTCTTCAGGATACCTTGGTCCACAGTTATCTAAACATTGTGGATGTAAAATCACCTTTTGGGGTACTTAATGGATTTTATCCTTCTGGAAAATGCAAGGCATGTAAGAAAAGCAAACGTGTCTTGTCATATAGCATCCCAGGCCTCATTGTACCTAAGAAAATAACAAAGTTTCTTACCTGTACCACTCCATACACGATATACTGTTTGACATCTCCGTGTGGGCTCCGATATATTGGGAGTACCATACATCCCGCCAAAATTCAGATTCTCGAACATCAGCGGGAAATCTCAAATGCAGATGAGTCATATCCTGTTGCGCGGTTTTTTAATCAACATCATAAACGTGACACAGATTTATTAGCATACTTTTGTTTAGATCATGTACCTATCAACCCAAGGGGGGGGATAGAATTCAAAAACTTAGACGTCTTGAGTCACGCTATATTATTGATTTACAAAGCAAGACTCCTCAAGGTCTAAACAGCAGTGAGGAATTGGCTGTACATCTGGGGGATCAGTGAGTTAATTTTGTACACACATTTTACGTCTATGGGTATACATATCATTTGGAGTCTGCCTGAGGATAATGATTCTTTTATGTATTCATCTATTCAATACTCTGCACTTATTTGAACGTTCCATCATATATGATTATACATTAGTGGCTGCCTCTTATCGTCATATGAATTTTGAATGATTCAACAATGCGCTATGTCTGTTTTTGCAATTGAAACTATTGCCCATCCAGGGCTTAATACAATCATGAATTGTAATGTTGATAGTATTTCCTTATTAACAATGTTGTTATTAGGATTTTTTACATATGATATATGTATTTTCACGGTGATTTGATGTTATTTTGACATTCAAAGATGGCGGAATTCTGGCACTCAGATTGTGGGGATTTGCCGGATTAGTCCTTTCACTGTGTCAGTTGCATTGTACTAGCGCTGAGAATGAATTTAAAGTAATGGCGATACTGGCGTTTCGTGCTAAAAACATCGAGAAACATCGAGAAAGGCGACCTGCCGAAACGCGTCTGTTGTGCGCCCAGAGTTCCCGAAATAAATATACCATTGGAACTCTCCCCCGTGAGTGCTGTCTTCTGTGATAACAGGGTACGATTAGCTACTGACAGTTTGGAGCTGATTATCTACTGGCGGGCGCCAGTAGATAGTTATAGTTAGGACCGAGTTCCCATAGGAAATCTGAAAATTCTATTTTGAATAACTTTGACTTATCTTCGTGAAATTTTCAAAACTAATGGGGCGCTCCGCTCAGCTCCTATCCTGAAAGTCTCGGGGTGATTCGTCAAGCGGGGGCTGAGAAAAAAGGGTGGTCCCAAAACGCGTTTTCCCCATGCATTTTCCCATAGGACCTTTAGTCGAAGGTACAGCCCGAACGGCTGAACAGAATTACTTGAAATTTGGCAAAGAGGTAGTCCTCAGGTCAGGCATGTGCATTTTGCATATATGGTGTCAATCTGTTCAGTAGTTCCTGAGAAAATTGCAGTTAAATGTACATAAATATCTATGTGCGCGCACGGTGCTCGCACGGGGCGCGCACCAAATGTCCGCGAGCGTAATTCTGATTGGTGGTTAGATGTCAGTCAACATTCCAATCGGTCGAAATCAGGAAGTGTCGGATGCCATTTTGTGTGTGACAGTGAAAAAGAAAGGTGGAGAACGTGAAAAGGGGGCAGGGTAGAGAGTTCCTGACCCCTAGCCTTTGTCAGGGGGTCCCTGAAGGACCCCAAAGGGTGAAAAAAACATTTTATTTTTTTTCAAAAAATCGCGGGTTGCGCGCATGGTGCGCGCACGGTGTCGGACGCCATTTTGTGTGTGAGAGTGAAAAAGAAAGGTGGAGAACATGAAAAGGGGGCAGGGTAGAGAGTTCCTGACCCCCTAGCCTTTGTCAGGGGGTCCCTGAAGGACCCCGAAGAGTGAAAAAAACATTTTATTTTTTTTCAAAAAATCGCGGGGAGCGCGCACGGTGCGCGCACCGTGAAAAACCCTTAAAAAAAAAAACATTTTAGACTGTTTATAAGTTTATAGAAGATATTAACTATGCTGTTCAATTTTATCCAAATTAAAAAAAAAAGAGCTGAGCCATTCCATATTACAGGATACAGTCAATCTATAACTATATACATAGGTAGTTTATTGTAAAATAAATATATAAAAAATATAATAATACATACATAAATTAGCTTTTAAAAAAAACCTTACAAATTCACTAAAAAAAACATAGGTTTCACACACATTATAGTTAGAAATTAGCATTTAAAAAACCTTGCAAATTCACTTAAAAAACCATAGGTTTCACAAACGTTATAGTTAGGAATTAGCATTTAAAAAACCTTGCAAATTCACTGAAAAAACCATAGGTTTCACACATGTTATAGTTAGCTGGGCATTTCACTCGTACAAAACCATTGAAATTCTCCTGTTATAGTTAGTTCAGCTAACTATAACTCGTGCGGCCGCAATCCACTGCTGATGACGTCACATATTAGTGATGTCAGTGATGTCATCAGTGATGTCATTTGAGATGTCATCAGTGATGTCATGAGTGTTGTCACTGACCATGTCATGAGTGATGTAATATGTGACGTCATCAGCAGTGGATTGCGGTCGCGCGAGTTATAGTTAGCTGAACTAACTATAACAGGGGAATTTCAATGGTTTTGTACGAGTGAAATGTCCAGCTAACTATAACATGTGTGAAACCTATGGTTTTGTCAGTGAATTTGCAAGGTTTTTTAAATGCTAATTCCTAACTATAACGTTTGTGAAACCTATGGTTTTTTAAGTGAATTTGCAAGGTTTTTTAAATGCTAATTTCTAACTATAACGTGTGTGAAACCTATGTTTTTTTTAGTGAATTTGTAAGGTTTTTTAAAAGCTAATTTATGTATGTATTATTATATTTTTTATATATTTATTTTACAATAAACTACCTATGTATATAGTTATAGATTGACTGTATCCTGTAATATGGAATGGCTCAGCTCTTTTTTTTTTTATTTGGATAAAATTGAACAGCACTGTGGTTCCTGGTTACCGAGCCAATGCAGCGCTCCTCGTGGGTGCGTAACCCTGCGGCGGAACCACGCCGCTTAACATCCACCAGCAATCCCTCCGGGTTGGAAGAAAAATTGGGACGCACTCTCAGCAACCTTGTTTTGCGCTTTATTTGCTCAATTGTTTCACTTCACGGGATACAGGCATGAGCTGAGCTGATCTACGCGTTTCGGTATCACAGATACCTTGCTCACGATCAACTGTTACTATGGGTCCGCCACCTATAAATTTAGTTGTTGTTACATCATTTCCTGGCGATGACCCAAAACTCCCTTTGCATTATGGACAATGCAGTTTTTTAAATTTACCATATTATACGGGAATTGCATTTTGCACATTGAATTAAATTAGTTGGTTAATTTTTCCTCATTGTGATATAGAATTTATCTCATCTAATTTAATTCAATTTGCAAAATGCAATTCCTGTATAATATGGTAAATTTAAAAAACCATTGTCCATAATGCAAAGGGAGTTTTGGGTCATCACCAGGAAATGATGTAACAACAACCAAATTTATAGGGGGCGGACCCATAGTAACAGTTGATCGTGAGCAAGGTATCTGTGATACCGAAACGCGTAGATCAGCTCAGCTCATGCCTGTATCCCGTGAAGTGAAACAATTGAGCAAATAAAGCGCAAAACAAGGTTGCTGAGAGTGCGTCCCAACTTTTCTTCCAACCGGAGGGATTGCTGGTGGATATATATATATATATATATATATATATATATATATATATATATATATATATATATATATATCCAAACTTACAGGTTCCCATTTGAAACAGGCCACAAGAAGATTTGCTTTTCACAACAATTTAATGGCAGCATGCAAGCAGGTGGTTAAAACAGAGTCCCACATCAAACAATCCAAAAGCCAGACGCGTTTCGGGAATCAAAGGTCCCTTCATCTGTGGCGTGTTGTCGGCAGAAATGGTAGCGCTGGTGATTCGCGCACAATTTATTCAAAACCTGCCTCAGTGGGCGTGGCCGAAAAAACGGCATTCTGGGTCTCGTAGTGCGCCATCAAATAAAACCTCAGTGGGCGCGCTCCTTTTTGCAAAATTTTGACAAGTTATTCCCCCAGTGGGTAGATGTAGGAAACTGCTGCCATCTGCCCCGCTTTGTTGCTGTCAAGTGTGCTTGCGCTGAAGCCATCCTGCATGGCGCCAGCACTTCTTCCTTCCTCTCGTGAACACCCGCTGGGTGCTCCCAGGATCCGCTTTGACGCGGTGGGCCGAATTTCACGACCGGAGACAGCCGTCATATATCCAAACTTACAGGTTCCCATTTGAAACAGGCCACAAGAAGATTTGCTTTTCACAACAATTTAATGGCAGCATGCAAGCAGGTGGTTAAAACAGAGTCCCACATCAAACAATCCAAAAGCCAGACGCGTTTCGGGAATCAAAGGTCCCTTCATCTGTGGCGTGTTGTCGGCAGAAATGGTAGCGCTGGTGATTCGCGCACAATTTATTCAAAACCTGCCTCAGTGGGCGTGGCCGAAAAAACGGCATTCTGGGTCTCGTAGTGCGCCATCAAATAAAACCTCAGTGGGCGCGCTCCTTTTTGCAAAATTTTGACAAGTTATTCCCCCAGTGGGTAGATGTAGGAAACTGCTGCCATCTGCCCCGCTTTGTTGCTGTCAAGTGTGCTTGCGCTGAAGCCATCCTGCATGGCGCCAGCACTTCTTCCTTCCTCTCGTGAACACCCGCTGGGTGCTCCCAGGATCCGCTTTGACGCGGTGGGCCGAATTTCACGACCGGAGACAGCCGTCATATATCCAAACTTACAGGTTCCCATTTGAAACAGGCCACAAGAAGATTTGCTTTTCACAACAATTTAATGGCAGCATGCAAGCAGGTGGTTAAAACAGAGTCCCACATCAAACAATCCAAAAGCCAGACGCGTTTCGGGAATCAAAGGTCCCTTCATCTGTGGCGTGTTGTCGGCAGAAATGGTAGCGCTGGTGATTCGCGCACAATTTATTCAAAACCTGCCTCAGTGGGCGTGGCCGAAAAAACGGCATTCTGGGTCTCGTAGTGCGCCATCAAATAAAACCTCAGTGGGCGCGCTCCTTTTTGCAAAATTTTGACAAGTTATTCCCCCAGTGGGTAGATGTAGGAAACCTGTAAGTTTGGATATATATATATATATATATATATATATATATATATATATATCAACGGAAAGCAGGCTGTCTTGGTACTTCCTCTCCGCGAACACAAGACAACACGAGTCCCAAAGTCTTTTAGGCACGATTACTTTATTCCTCGAGCTGCAAAATCTGACGCGTTTCGGGCAGGTGCCCTTGCTCACAGATTGCTGGTTTTCGGCCATGTTTTTCTTTTTTTGTTTATATATTCAAACTTTGTGCAAACATCACACGTGATACTAAACATAAACAACACACTATGGCCACTTTTTTTGTGTACATTTCCAAAGGGTAAGTCTTTCTTCTACCTAGTCAAATATCATAAATGTAAATGTAAATAAATTTGATACTTGTATAGCGCACTACTCACCCGCAAGGGTCTCAAGGCGCTTGTACGAATACCGCTGTGGAACCCATCCTGGCTTTCCCTGTGAGGCGTCCACTCCTGGGCACCCCCAAGGTGGAGGCCAGGCATCCTTAGCATTGTGGGGGCCGTTGTGGAGATTAAGCAAGCCATTGCCCAGAGTTGCAGAATGGGACTCCATGATTGGAATAGGCACCGAGGCAAGAATTATCAGGTCCATGGAATTTTTGAGCCCAAGACCCGCCGAGGCGGGGAATTGAACCCTGGTCCCAGGCTAGACCTCTGCATCAGGGTCTGCCTGCTCTAATCATTGAGCCACACTTCTCCATATGACCTGTGATGTACATTTCTGTTTGCGTTGTTTTAGAGAAACAAAACATGTGTAGTTTTTATCAGCATAAATGCATTATTCTCTTATGGATGAGCATCAGTTTTTTAGCCATCAATCCTATCAATATCTTAATGATATTAACTGTGCATTCCTTTCCCATTATTTTTATGAAAAACCTGCAACTTGTTCTTATACGTATTTATAGCGTGTATCAATAGCTATGTGTAAAAATCGCTTTTTTCCACTTTTTCTGGTGCAAAATTCGCAAATAAAAATATTTTATCAACCATGTGCAAAATACGCAATAAGTAAACATATACATGTGCAACATGACGCAAATAAATTATGTAAACAAAGGTATTTTGACTTGTGCAAGTTACGCTGATGTTGGCTATGCTACATATTAGCAGTATCATAATGGTTGGAAACACAATAAATATACAGCCTCAATGCTGAGTAATCGACCATGCTCTTACCAATAAATAAAACTGATTTGCAAACATATTGTTTCATCATTTTTGTGAGAACGAAAGAATATAGACTCTGTTTTTTTGCCATTTTTGAATAAATCCCTAAAGTGCAATAGTGAGAAAATATATTTACCCCTATAAAAACTATAATAGTTTTTATATATATCATCAAATTTCTTGAGATTGGACTTAATTTGATGTCCCAATAAAAAAGAGTCTTGTGTTTATAAAAATTATTCTTCAGTAAAAAAGAAAAGAAAATGTGCAAAGAAGTAAGATAAACAGTGCGGCAGGGAGGATGCCATATTATCATTTGTGCAGATCTATAAATTCTTGCTGTCCTGATGCCATCTGTTATAGAAATTGATATAAGTCCTCCGTAGTATTAAGGCCGTTGGGGAATTTGCTATCTAGTTCTAGAATTATTTTGGATTCCATCCTTCTCAGCATTTTATCTCTATCTCCTCCTCTTTGTGGTTTGGGAATTGATGAGATTACAAAATATTTGAGGCACTGCAGATCGTTATTGTGCACGGACTTAAAATGTCTGGCCACTGGGTATGAGCTATCGTTGTTAACGATTGCCCGGAGATGCTGGAGGATTCTGACATGCACCTGTAGCTTGGTGCTGCCAACATATCGTAGGCCACAGGTGCATGTCAGGACATAGATAGCGTTCTCAGTTTTTCAATTGTAGGACCCCTTGATGTTAATCATTTCAGGACTTAATGGGGTTGTATATTGTGTTGTGATAGTTCCGAATTTGCAAGCTCTGCAACTGGAACATTTGACAAATTCCGGTCGGGACTGCAGCCACATTTGTTTCTTGCTTAGTTCTGGAAAACTTCTGCTGATTTGAGTTTTCATGGAAGGTCCCTTCCTATATGTAATAGTTGGTGTGTTGGGAAGTCGAGGAGCTAAAACTGCGTCTGTTAATAGAATCGGCCAGCTGTGTGTTATTATTGATCTGATCTTCCTTTCTTGGCGGTTATAGGTAGTTATAAACCTAGGAGTCGGATCCGGATTATCTATCACGGTGTCTGTATTGATAGTTTTGTCGTTTATTAATAGAGATTCTCTCGACCTAGCCTGTATTTTCTTAAGTGCTTGGTTTAAAATGGCATCTTTGTATCCTCTTTGTTTAAATCTTTCTACTGCTAGTGAGGTACAATTGGCTAAATCGACCTCTGTACTGCATATGCGTTTAAGTCTGAGTAATTCCCCGTAGGGGATATTGTTGATGACATGTTTAGGGTGAACACAACTGGCATGTAATACAGTGTTTCCAGCAGTGCTTTTTCTATGGAGTTTGGTAGCTATTTGTCCCTCCTTAAAGAAAACATTTACATCTAGGAAATCTACTTCTTGTTAACTGATGGTCGAAGTAAACTTTAAATTTTCCTGATTGATATTCATTTCACTGATGAATTTTTTAGCACTGCTTTCGTCACCCTTCCATAAAATAAAAACATCGTCAATGTATCTCATCCATTTTAGCACATGCTCTGAGAAAGCCGCAAGATGTGTGCGCTTGAGGACCTGCTCCTCCCACCACCCCAAGTGCACGCGTAGCTGGGAGAGAAGCAGGCCCCCATCGCAACTCCTCTCATTTGAAGATATATTTCATTGCCAAACATAAAATAATTGTTGTTTAGACACCAGGTAACCAATTCCACAATTATCTTGTTATGACTATAGCAGTGTGCTGATCTTGTTCCTAAGAAATATTCCAATGCTTTTAACCCAGTGTGATGTTCTATGCTGGTGTACAATGATTCGATATCAAGAGTAATCAACAGCAAATCCTTAGTCTGGGGAATATTTCTGATCTTTCTTAAAACGTCACCTGTATCTTTGATGTAGGTTGGCAAACTTGTTACTAGGTCCTGTAAGAAATAATCAATATATTCAGTGATATGTTCCGCAACACTTTATATGGCCAATATAATGGGACGTCCTGGAACTGGAAATGTTTCTTTGTGCACCTTTGGTATTAGATATAGTTTTGGTAAAACTGGATTTTCTACATGAAGAAATTGGTATTCTTGCATTGAAATCATCCCTTCTCTTTTCCATTTGAAAAGGATTTTTCTCAGTTGGTCTTTGGCAATATTGTAATGTTTTACGCTGAATTTTGCATAGCACTGGGGATCATTCAGTTGTTTCTGGGCTTCAGCAATGTATTGTTTCTGTGGCCATATGACAATATTTCCGCCCTTGTCTGATGTTGTGACAATAATTTGGTGATCATCATTTAATTTTTTGATTAGGGATGCATAATTCTTCTCCTGTTCACTTTTGTACCTTTTTCGGTGTTTCAATTTGTGGTGCAACTTTTTTAAATCTTCCACTATCACATCGTGGAAGATATCAATAGCGTCTTTTGGCATGTTTGGTATAAATTTTGACTTCGGTTTGAACGGACTTGTATGGGCTCCTATTTGTGCAACTGCTGCATCTATTAATTCTTGTTGGGTTGATGTTGCATCCCCCTCTATGGTTGCATTGTTCGTTTCCAATTGATGCATTGTGAGGAATGTTCTCGTGTCGGCCGCTGTTAGCTCGAGATTGGGTTGATTAGATGTGTTAGATTCCATTTCTTTGAGGCCATCTTTAATGCTGAAAAATGTGCACAGCTTGAGTTTGTGAATATAGTGAAAGATGTCTATGCGCGTTCGTGTGTAATTAAAATCAGAGATAGGGCAGTATGATAAACCGAGGCTGAGAAGTTGTTTTTCTGCCTCTGTAAGCACTGTTGTAGATAGGTTAGTGATAGTATTGTCATTTAGTACTTTTTTCGCCACTGCTGCCTTTTTGATTTTTTGTGAGAGTTTGCGCTTTTTGCGCCGCTCTCTCCGTCGTTGGTTGTTTTGTGTTCTTTTTGCCATTGATTGCGGGGCCTCAGTGTTTGCATGCGGTCGTATACTAAAAAATCGACCTCTTCCCCTAAATCCAGTACTCTTGACTTGTCCGCTATGATAGGTCTGTTCATACTGCCCTCTTCTGAGGATATGAAACTCCCTGTGGAGTCATTGTCACTAGTAATTTCCACTGATTCACTGTTGTTGTCTGTGGGAATTGTTGGTTGCGTAGTAGATGGCATTTGCTGATTTAATCTGGATTTTTTGGCATTTTCGTATTTCCGTGCAAACGTATAGATGCGCCCCTGCTCGTAATCTTCCTTGTCTCGAGCAAACTTGTATACTTTTCGCGCCTTGATTTTTTCCTCTTGTTTAATTAACCGTTCCTGCATGTCCTTTTTCGATTTGCTAATGAGCTCATTGGGTTCAAATTTGGATAATTGTTCATTGATTTCTTAAATCTCTTTCATTAGGACTTCTCTATCAATTGCTGCCTATTTAACAAAAATTTTTATTAAATTGGTTGACGCTTCCAGATTACTGTGTCCCCATCCTTTTAGCATTTCAGGATTCGGGCTCTCGTAGCTTGGGGCCAATAGAATGCGTAGCCCCCTAGGTACTCGACCCTCCTCGATATATTTGGATAAGGATTTATGTTCCCACCATTTAGTCACTTCCGAACGCTTGCATTTTTCTAAGCGCTTCAGTAAAGTACGTATAAGGTTATTATCTACTGGTGGTCGCCAGTAGATAGTTATAGTTAGGACCGTGTTTCCATAGGAAATCTCAAAATTCTATTTTGAATAACTTTGGCGCCGGTTGACGAATCTTCGCGAAATTTTCAAAACTAATGGGGCGCTCCGCTCAGCTCCTACCCTGAAAGTCTCAGGGGGATTTGTCAAGCGGGAGCCGAGAAAAAAGGGGGGCCCCAAAACGCGTTTTCCCCATGCATTTTCCCATAGGACCTTTAGTTGAAGGTACAGCCCGAACGGCTGAACAGAATTACTTGACATTTGGCAGAGAGGTAGTCCTCAGGTCAGGGATGTGCCTTTTGCATATATGGAGTCAATCTGTTCAGTAGTTCCTGAGAAAATTGCAGTTAAAGCACATAAATATCTATAGCAGCGCACCGTGCGCGCACCGTGCGCGCACCCTAACATGCGCGAGCGTAATTCTGATTGGTGGTTACATGTCAGTCAACGTTCAAATCGGTCGAAATCAGGAAGTGTCGGCCGCCATTTTGTTTGTTTTCAGTGCGAGAGTGAAAAAGGAAGGTGGCGAACGTGAAAAGGGGGCAGGGTAGAGGGTTCCTGACCCCCTAGCCTTTGTCAGGGGGTCCCTGAAGGACCCCGAAGGCAGAAAAAAACATTTTAATTTTTTTTTTTTTAAATCGCGGGGGTGCGGTGAAAAACCATTAAAAAAAAAATTATTTATACATAGTTTATTGTAAAATAAACATATAAAAAAATAATAATACATACATAACTTAGCATTTAAAAAAACTTACAAATTCACTGAAAAAACCATAGGTTTCACACACGTTATAGTTAGGAATTAGCATTTAAAAAACCTTGCAAATTCACTTAAAAAACCATAGGTTTCACACATGTTATAGTTAGGTGGATATTTCACTCGTAAAAAACCAATTAAATTCCCCCGTTATAGTTCAGATAACTATAACTCGCGCAACCGCCACTCTATCACAAGGATGATGTCATCAGTGATGTCATGAGTGATGCTACTGACCATGTCATGAGTGATGTAATATGTGACGTCATGAGCAGGATTGCGGGCGCGCGAGTTATAGTTATCTGAACTAACTATAACGGGGGAATTTCATTGGTTTTTTACGAGTGAAATATCCACCTAACTATAATATGTGTGAAACCTATGGTTTTTTAAGTGAATATATATATATATATATAACCTACTGGCAGTCACCAGTAGGTATTTATAGTTAGGACCTATTGTCCATAGGAAATCCGCAACATTCTATTTGGAATAACTTTGGCTATATATATATATACATATACATATATATATATACTAGTGACTTACAGGGGCTCCAAAGGCATTGCTAATTGAGCAATCAATTTTTGGGTTTTAGGAAAAAGTTCTGGCTCTGGCGACCTGGATAGCAGGAACCCAGTGCACTTCCAGTCAAAATTGCATCCAATACCAGGCAAAAAAAAGAGGGTGTGCAAAAAGACAAGCTAATTGGCTTGCAATAACCGAGTGCACTACTAACAAAAATGATATTCAATTGTTGCCCAATTTTAAACTGAAAATAACACAGTATAGCACAATATGAATACAAAAAGAACTGTAGTCAAGGAAAGTGTATCCACAAAAATCTTCATTGATTTGCAAAACCAACTCATATTAGCAAAATGAATGGTTACAATCCATTGTGTTACAAATTCAAAATGCGATGTGTACATCATGCATCATATGCGAAGTTTATAATAATCAAAAGAATAATCTTCATGGCAATTCCAATTGATGACACAATGCTCTATGCATTTCGGGACACCAACATCCCTTCGTCAGGGCCTACTGTAACACAAACAAAAATAGCATATGATTGCTGCTGCATTGAGAAATCATGCTGATGAGCTACCTTAAAGACCAACACCTTAAAGATCAGCACCCACTACTTATAAGTATCAAAGCATAACACAAGCAGGGGAGACCAAGTGCATGAAAATCATGAAAACTTGAAAACCAATGTGGTTTACGGGTAATAGACTGAAGTTCAGAGAATGCAACATACTGTGGAACCCCACAGGTAGAAAATGGATGAAAGAGAAGAGTGTGGCCACTTGAATGATACCGAGGACCCAAGAAAGTTGGTGGTGGGTGAGCAAAAACGAGTGCACACGCTTTAAACATCGCCTGATAGTGGATGGAAATGCACTTACTGCCAAGCGGGGAAACAGAAACTGTTTGATATGTTAAACCTTGCTCATGGTTGAGTCTGCCGGAAGAAAACATGAGTATGAGAGCGAAAACTACGAAAACAAGTGAAACTGACAGTGCCCGATGCTAAGAATAATCAAACAGTACTTGTGCAACTAGTCGAAACACTTGGCCACAACCTGTAAAAACATGCCACAACCGTAACTATCCCAACTCCCTGCGTAAAATGAAGAGTACCTGTACCTTTAAAGAACTGTCTCTTACCTGCACCAGAGAAACAATGACTTCATAAGATGATCCACAACCAAGTGTATGGAAAACGTTGACTTCCTAAGGAGTTCTGAGACCAGCCCATTAAATAGAACGTATTTCTTATCTTCTTCTTCTAATGTATCTATGAAGACATCAAATGTTTATTACATTCAGTCAACCTGGCACGAATGTTCTGTCTCTTAGATGTGTTGAATAGTGGTGGTGGCTTCAGGATACATCTACATCTATAGGTATCGCTGCCGCTCTGTTGTTTTAATCATTTCATTTTAAACAATTGTATTGCATGTATTGAATTTGACTTGCCTTCTTAACGCTTCACACTTGGCACTTCTCCCTTGCTGGTGTCGGGCTAGGACACCGGAAAAACTTTCCTTCTAACTCCCAGGGGGAACCAATCACGTTGGGCATAGCTAATAGGCCATAAAATGCCGGCTGCAGTGCGGGAGAGCGCATCGGGCACGCAGAAGGCGTGCAAAAGCCTAGCCCTTCCGGGGCCAGCCACCATGCCCAAATTTGAACTCAATCCCTGCATGAAATAAAGCTTCTGTTTTCTAATGATCAAAGACTTACACCTACCACTTATTCAATACAAGTTAATCTGGTGATTATGAAATATAGAGACCATCTTCCTAAACTTAATCAGCGGCCTTGTGGTGTAGATAACACTCACAGGCAAGATAATCACAAAGTTGAAGACACCACTCATAGACACTGCAGCTATAGGGCGAATGAACTTACAGTGATATACTTGAATGCTCATTCCCTGGTGAAACATGAACTAGAATTATTTAATTTTTTGGACTCTGTCAAACCTGACATACTCTTTTTAACTGGCTCAAGTTCCTCTGAGCTGACTGATTTACTTAACGGATTGAACTGTGTTCAACATGTGACAGTTCCAACTCATATAAAAGGCCATACTCTTGACCAAGTCTGGACTTCCAACCTTATGGTAGCTAATTTGACGGTATCTCCATGCACCTGGTCCGATAATTGTTTTTAATAAAGTTCTCCCTTACCAATTTGACTGTAGCCAAATCTCAAGCTAAAGTGAGTCTCATGGCAAGGAACTGGAGCCGTATCAACATTAATGCTTTTTGTAATCTACTAGCTATTACAATTCTGATTGAACAGCTTCTGATCAACAAACATGAAGAAAGTATAAAATCTTGGATAGTGGCCACTAGTGATAGTCATGCCCCCTTTAGGAAAGTCAAAACGGCTAGACACCACGATGCTCAGAGATGGTTCTCGGAAGACCCAAAACAAAACAAAACTAGCCCTGCGCCGCGCTGAACGTAACTGGAGACAAAATTACTCTCCAGAAAAAAAAGATTTCTACCAGGCTCAACTCAAACAGTATAAAAGCTCTATCTTATAAACCAAGGCCACTTATTTATCCAACAAAATCTTCAGATCCGCAAACAGATCCAAAGAAATAGTTGCAATTCTTGCTGAGTAATCCGGGCAGAGTCATGGTCACACCTGCCCCTACCCAGACACTATGTGAGTCACCTAATACCTTTTTCATTGACAAAATCATCATCATTAAGACCAGTATACCTGTTAACTCCCCTCCTAAACCTCAGCCAGCTGTGCTCAGGAATTCTTGCTCGCTGCCTCAGTTCCCTATTATCAGCAGAGAAGCTTTTCTGAACCTTCTAACGAAAGTCAGATCTGGATCTCCCGCGTACTATTGTCCCCCGCACATCTTGGGGAAAGCTTTTCTCACATGTCTCGATCCTCCTCCCTCATTATTGAATAACTCTCTAACTCAGGGTGTGGTTCCTAAAGCTTTTAAAGAAGCAGAAATATTTCCAATCATGAAGGAAATAGCGGCAGACCCTCTGGCCCTCACAAAATACCATCCCTTTTCTTTGCTCCCCTTTTTAGCCATGGTTTTGAAAGCATATGTTGCTAATTGTCTCTGCTCTTTTATCAAACAGTCTCATTTCCTCGACCCCCATCAGGCAGGCTTTTGACCTTTTCAGTCAACAGAGGCAGTTATCCTGACAGTGTTAGACGGACTAAGGAAAGAAGCAGACTAGGGCACTACTCAGGCCCTGGTGCTTTTCAGTCTTTCTGCTGTCTTAGACACGGTCGACGATGAACTTCTGGTGGACCGTGTCAGGGATGCAGGGCTCCAGGGTCTGGCCCTCAAGTGGTTCACTTCTTTTCTAGATGACCGCTCTAAATCTGTACGTCTCTCTCAATTCACTGCCTCTAAAGTCAACGTGACATGTGGTGTGCAGCAGGGATCTTCCCAGTCTCCGCACATTTCCAATCTGTACTTATTTCCATTAATTCAATCCTTAGGTGAAAGGAAGGTATGCACTTTCAATTATGCAGACGATCTTCAATTGATCTTTCCCATCGATAAGTCTGCTGCCTCCATCACTAATTTTCAAACCACCATGCGATATATAAGCAGCTGGATGAACAGCAATCACCTAAAATTGAATCCATGTAAATGTAAATGTGTTGTCCTTGTATAGCGCACTGTTACCCTGGGGTGTCCTGGCGCTGTACTCATACCGCCGTGGAACCCTTCTGGGCTTTTCCCTGTAAAATGTCCACTCCAGGGCACCCCCAAGGTGAAGCCAGGCATCCCAGCGCTGTTGAGGCCGTTGTGGAGATTAAGCAAGCTATTGCCCAGAGTTGCAGAGTGGGACCCATGATTAGAATAGGCACCGAGGCGAGAATTAACAGGTCCGAGGAAATTGAGCCCAAAACCCGCCGAGGCAGGAATGGAACCCTGGTCCCGAGCCAGACCTCTGCATCAGGGTCTGCCGCTCTAACCATTGAGCCACACTTCTCCACAATCCAGACAATACGGAACTGATCTTAATCGGGGGCCCCTAAACCCTTGGAATTTGAACTTTTGGCTTGTTGAGTTGGGAAATCCACACCTACCCTCAAGTTCTGCTAAAAGCCTTGGTATCACAATTGACTGTGATCTGTCCATGAAATCCCAGATTGGGACGGTGGTTTCTACTTGTTTCTTTCAGCTCCAGAAGATCAGCAGATTCCTCACTCCTGAAGCCCTTATTCAGGTTGTTTTAGCCTTAGTCATCTCTCAAATTGACTACACTATTTTTTTTTTTTGTTTAAACATTTTTTTATTATTTTCGTACCAACATCCCAATACAATTCCCACAAGAGCCCCCAGCACCCCACCGAAGAGCGTTACATATGACATTTCAACTGTGTATACATGGGAAAGGTTACCCTTCCCGCTTGGGCTCCCCCCTCCCACTCCCTAACGCAACCCATGTCAGTGCGCCCCCGTCTGCCTATCCTCCCCCAGATGCGGCCCCCCTATTACTATGACTCGTGCAGGGGTATTCAAACCTATCTCTGGCAGCTTGGGCTTTCCCCCAGCTTCAGCCGCTTCAGATGCGTCCTCCCACCATCATGACCCCGCTCCTACTCCCCGCTTATCGCTTCCTCCTGTCGGTCAGGTATGCTCCCTTCCCCTCCACCGTCAGACACCAGCCCCTGAAGTTCAACCACCAATGACTCCCATGCACGGGCTGTCGCTAATGCCTTGTCGTCGTTCCTCCTATGCGCTAATTGCAAACGAAGTGTGCCCTCCGCGCCTGCCCATTTCGCAAACGCCGTCCTCCACCTCAGAAAGCTAGGTCCCACCCTTGACTTCCAATGCATGGTTAGCTCCCTCTTGGCCATAATCAACCCTAAGTCATAGAACTTACTAGTAACCTTCGTACGGCGGGTGTGGGGGAACCAAAGCAACAGGCAGGCCCCATCTCCGAAGCAATGGTGCGCTCTGTCACTTGATTCAAGCAGTCTATGACGTCCTCCCAGTAACTACCCAACTCCGCGCATGACCAAAACATATGACGAAAATCAGCCCCATCTCCCCTACAGCGCAGGCACTAAGAATGCGTGCCCCCAAAATATTGCAATATCTTAACTGGCGTCAGGTAAGCCCTGTGCAGTGTAAAAAACTGAACTAGCTGAAACCGGGCATTACACGTTCCCTTCCAGGCCCGCCGCACCAGCGTTGACCATGTCGACTCGGGGATGGGCTTCCCAAGGTCCGCTTCCCATTTAACCTTCAACGTGTCCAGGGGCAGCAAGCGCTCCATCGACAGCCTTCGATAGAGGCAGGTAATAGCCTTGGACGTCCCCGCGGCCATGACCACATATTGGCAGCCCGCGGCGACCGGCGGTTCCGAGAGCCCCACATTCCAATGCTTCTGGAGGCCCGCTACGAGGGCAGCATGAAGTAAATAGTCTCCCCGTGGGTACCCATAAGAGTCCTGCAGGTCCTGGAAGGGCAAAAGCACCCCCTCCCTAAATAAGTCGCCCACCACTTGTATGCCAAGATCCTCCCACGCGGCCAGTCCCGACCAATCGTCCCCATGCGGGAGCGCCGTGCACATACCCAGGGGGATCTCCGGGGCATAAGGGTGGACTATGGCGGCCCTCCTCTGACACCGGTTCCAGCACAGCCTGAGGGTGCGTTCCTCCAGAGTGAGCTGGGCGAGGTCCATCCGCTGTTGGAGGACTATGAAAGCGAGCACATGGCACGGAATTAACCTGCCCTGCGGGCCCTCTGGGCCTCTATGCTCCCTTGCCACCGCCTGTGTGAGCCATTGTAGCTGTGCTGCCAGGTAATACCACTCGAAGTCCGGGACCGCCAGGCCCCCCTCCACTCTTGGCCGCCGCAATGTGGTCAAAGCCACCCGCCGCCTACTCGAGCCCCATATGAAGCCCATGGATAGCGCACGAAGCCGCTCAAAAAATGATGCCGGTATCCATATGGGCAATGTACGAAAAAAGTACAGGAGGCGCGGCAGCGCCACCATCTTCAACAGCGCTACTCGCCCCGCACTGGATAGTGGGAGCGTGCTCCAGAAATCTATGCTGCCACGCAAGCCCCGGATTGCTCTGCCAACGTTCCCTTCCAGCAAATCAAGCTGGGTGTGGTAGATATTAACCCCCAGATATCGCAGACAGTGGTCCTCCCAACGTATTACTCTCAACGATTGGGGAGCCTGTCCATTAGGCAACAACGGGAACAAGCATGTCTTGCCCCAGTTTACTTTGAGCCCCGACAGGCGACCAAAAACATCCAGCAAGGCGGTCGCTCCGTGCAGTGCGCCATCTGCGTCTGCCAAAAACATCAGCAGCTCATATTGACTACACTAACTCACTTTACTTTGGCCTACCGGCATATTTATCAAAAAGACTGCAACTGGTGCAAAAACAGGTGGCAAGATTAATCTATTGTCAGCCGAGATGCCACCATGTTACCCCCCAATGAAGACGGGATGTCTCATCTTGAAAGCTCTCCATGGCAATTGGCCAGAATTTGTATCTACTCGGGTTCAGAGAATTGTTCCCAGTCGGGATCTTCGGACTTCCCACCTTAATCTCTTGGCTATAGCCTCCTTTAAACGCAAGAAATTAGGGGGGCTCAGATTTGCTGTCCTGGACCCTCAATTTTGGAACTCTCTTCCTTTGAACTTCAGATCCACAACATCTTACCCTCAATTTAGGAAACTTCTAAAAACCTGGTTATTCCGCCAGGCCCATGAATGAATCACTTAGCGGCAGGACTCCCTAGACCCTAGCGCCAAGAAACCGTGTGGTGTACGTGCGCTATATAAGCATTTTTTACATAACATAACATTGTATTTCACACTCCCTTCTGCCATCATTATTTGATCATGTGTCATTCAGCTGATTTTGCTGTGCAGAGCGGCTCCGACAACTTCTGTAAGCAGTATGCTTCAATAGCCCCGACGATGAGTACATTTTCTTTGCTTTCTGCCTTAGTATTTTGTTGGCACTCTATGTTCGAGGTGTAGTGCAGCGTTTCTGCCCACAACCTCACCAGCGCTATTGGCAAGCGTTTTGGAATATGCTTCTCTGCAGGGCCTTCAATTCCTTCTGTGGCCGTGTATGGGCTGTAGCAGGGCTTTGTCTCCACGTGTGCTAATTGCAGGCTGCTTTGCATTGAGTCGGGCAAAAGGAACAAATGATGGACGGAATGCTGAACAATGCAAACATTGACCCCGGTCATAAAGATCTAGGTCTAATCCATCATTATTTTGCTCACCATGCCACCCCAGTTTGAACCCATTTAGCCCGAACTGCCAAGCCAGGTCCTCCCTGGACCATAAACAAGCATCCTCTGACTGGTTTCAGCCATGCTAGCTTGAATCCAGTGGTGCAGTGCGCACGGAACCCACTTCTGGGCATACCTTTTCCACTTAGGGCGACAAAAGCAAAAGGAGCAAATGATGGACAGAATGCTGAACAATGCAAACATTCATCCCGTCACAAAGATCTGAGTTTGATCCATCGTTCTTTTGCTCACCATGCCACCCCAGTTGGGACTCCGGCCTAGATTCAGGGCACACGCGGCATGCACAAGCAGTTTGCTGTACCATTGCAAACTCTCAGGGAGAACAGTCTTGCGTACGTATCCCCTACTCATCACCAGTTGGAGTGTTGTCCCCAGTCCTGGAGCATGCAGACATATAACGCCGCACACAGGAGCTGCGGTGAAGGGTGTCTTTGTTTTCCAACATTTTCTCACACACTGCACATTATGTCATACTACCTAGAACCACACCCTACCACCTCCCTGTATAGCACATAGTTCCTGTTTAAAGTCCGCCCAGAAACATGAGGGTCCTAGTGCATATAGCATCAATATGCTACAGCGGTCAACACTTCTAAGCTGCTCCACACACATAGAAACTGTGGGCATGGGGCAATGCATAATCCGTCTTCTTATCTAGCAACAGGTGCTCACAGGGCATTCAGGGGGGTCGTGCTAGAGCTAGGGCCTTGCAGCCCCAAGCAAAACGTTTGGAGTCCCATTGTGGGTGCTCTTCCCTTCAGTGCCTTTCAGTGAGTATCGAGACCATACCTCCTGCAGCCAGAAGGGAGGAGCAGACCTGAGGCTTGCTGGGAAAACATAACCTACACTCACTGGAGCTATTGACAGCGGTCATCTCTAAAACATATTCTTCTGCCCAAGAACCCTCTGTGTTTTATCTGGTCTCATACTCGCCGTTACTGATTTCCCTCTATTGCTAAATTTTGACTGTTGTTAAAAATGTTTGAAAGATTGCTTGTTCAGTGTTTTGTTAAAAAACAGACTTCCCTGTTTATTAGCACTATAGCAGTTTCCACCCTGTTGCCCAGTAGTCTCTCTCAGGCAACATCATTGTCCTGGCTTAGAGAGTGAGGCAGTTCTAGTGGCATAACAAAGGATCCCGCAGTGCGGGGGGGCCGAGCTCCAGGTGGGCCCCCTCAGCACAGTGCCCTGCCCTGAGAGTTCCTAAGTGAGTCCAGAAGGGGACTCTCCATATACTTTGCAGGGTGGGGCGGGCTTGCTTAAGTTTCGTTACACACTGGGCAGGTCAATGTAGTAAATGAAATAAGGACACAGATAACAGATGCCATTGTAGGGAACTGCCTCGTGCATGCGTACCCTGCCTCTTTGATTAGAAGAGTCACCTGACCGGTAACACCTTTGATGGATGGCTGTGGGGGTGGTGTAAGCACAGCACATAGGGAGGCACTGCTTCTTTATATGTTCAACAGGACACCACATTCTTCCAAAAACACAGAATTAAAAGGCAACAAGTTCAATCTGTGAAAACAAAACAAACAGGATACCACGGAGTCTAGCTGTCTCTAGAGTCAATCAGCAGGACAGCAGGGGACTTATGGACTGAAGAAGCTGGCTGCAACACGACATCCCCTCTCACATTGATAATTTAACATGATGTGAGACAGGACTCAAACACTGATGCAAAGGAGACCAAAGCCTTCAGGCAGCATACTCGCTGAAGTCATGTCCACTAAGTATAGAGTTGGTCCACTCTGATGATGCTCAGGATAGTTTGTGGTTAGTGTCAAACGTTCAAATTTGGAGCATCAGGAGCCTTGTTGGAGTCAGTTGCAAACCATTCCTCGTTGGCGTTGCTTGACTCACTGAAGACAGTTTTGTTGAGACAGGGAAAATCACCAACGACCTTCTGAGGTCCACACTGTAAGGCCTCACTCCTTCCTGGTATCTGTCTGCAGAGCAGTGTCAAGTCCATCTCTTCCTTAGGGAGGACGCTTTAATGGACCACCACAGAACTGTGTGTGGTCTGCTCTAGGGCTGCATGTCTCCTGCATCTGAACCGCTGCAAGAATGCAGAGGAGCCACTGCCTAGTCACTTGTGCAACCATTGGGGTAGATGGATCATGGTCAAGGCTTTCTACAGATGACAACATTAGGATGTAGCTGTGGTGAGCAAATAGTCGCTAGTGATCAGATGGCCTTTGTAGCCTAATGACAACTTGTGTTGCTGGTGCACTATGTCTTCTGCTTCTGCAAGACATCTATGTGTCTTGCCGGGCATGCTATTGTTCGCTAGGCAGCTGGTGATTGTGTCTGGACGTTTGCTCTGGGAAGCTTGGGGCAGGGACTCTGTTCATGTGTGCATGCAGCTTACTCAGTGGCCCTTGGGGTGCTTGTTTTATAATTTGTAGTGATAAGAGCAGGCAGTGATCTACTGCTCTTCCCTTTTTGTTCTGGTTGCTTAAAGCCGAGTCTAGCTTGTTCCCTCCTCAGGGATCTACCTTTGAGCTCCTGCTCCGTGGGTAGATATGTACTGGTGGCTTTTTCCCATAAAGGTTATCCTGCAACCAGGTTCTTTTTTTCTTTGGGTAGGTGTGGCATTCACCCACGCCTCATGTTCTCTCCTCAGGGACCTTCTTGGGGCTCCCACTTCATAGCTAGTAGGAAGCTGTGGTTCTGCCTCTCTTTCGCTTGGCTTCGTCCTGTCTTAAGTCATGTCCACATGGCGGGCTTAGTTTATAAGTGTGGCGTCTATGGGGTTTCTGAATGCGGGCGGGTATGAAACTCAGTCTCTTTAAGGGGTGGAAAGGTGTGAGTTGCAATTCGTTATCTTGGCGTCTTCCATGACGCCTCCCCTCCTTCATCAGGTGGAAGCAGAGTCGGAACATTCTTTTCCCTTGTGCCACTTGGCTCCTCCTTTGCTCTTCTCACATCTTGAGGCAACAGGTTTTGAGCAGTTTCCTGGTTGGGCCGGTGGAGGTTGTCCGGTGCTGGGACACCTTATTGAGACAGTATTCATGCTGTGCAGCCAAACATTGTCTGCGCTCCCTCTGGCATTGCTCTGACTGCAGCGCCATACCAGATGTTGGTCTTAGCCATCCCTGCAGTGTCACCCTCAAACCTTTTTGCCTTCACCCCATCTGTTTTCTGAACACATTATTATTGACTTTTAGGACTCTACACTTTACCACTGCTAACCAGTGCTAAAGTGCCTGTGCTTACTGCTTAAATCAGGTTACAATTGGCTTACATCCAATTAGTACATTTCATTTACTTATACGTCCCTAGTACAGAGGTACTACATGTACCCAGGAACTGTAAATTAAATGCTGTTAGTTGAGCTCCAGCACTTACTGCGCCACCCAATTAAGTAGCCCTTTAAAACATGTCTGGGGCATGCCATGGCATTCTGTATGCAGTTTTAAACTGCCATTTAGGCCTAAATCTCTATTTTTGTTTTCTTTAGAAACCTTTTTATTAGCAATATATAAAACACATCTAAGCACTGTAAAATGCCTCATCATTATTAACTTAGACACTTCAGACCACCGTAGTTCCCACCACCCAACCTCCCTCCACATCACCTGAAGCATGGCCTGATGAAAATGCCTAAAAGTACTGATCTGACGAAGTTATTGGGGGCTGGGCTTTCACAGATGTTGCCTCTGTATGCATTCCAATGTCCCCAGACTTGTCCTATTTTTGGGG
The DNA here is from genome assembly GCF_964204655.1 of Triturus cristatus. NCBI lineage: Eukaryota > Metazoa > Chordata > Amphibia > Caudata > Salamandridae > Triturus > Triturus cristatus. Next base: position 655,588,981 of record NC_140584.1, read on the forward strand.
GCTGCCTTGGTCTTCATACACAACTTTCCCAGCTTGCATGGACCACTCCATGTCATGTTTCCAATCTTTCAATTGCTGTACCTGATCTGTACCCCACAAATAGCCATATTCCTTTTCGTGGCCGCTAACCCCATGGTAATTCATATCCGTAACATGTAGCGCAAGTCTGTTTTCTCCCAGACATTCAATAGACACCGTTATGCTGAGCCTGTGAGGGTGGCCCCACATCCCTCGCTAAGACAGGCAGTCACTGCCACCCAGAAGCCTTGTAGCGTTGGGAAGCCCCAAATCATATGAAAAAAGATGCTGGTATGGCCACAGCCTTTTCGGCACTCGGCCATCAGAGCCCTGCCCATGTTAACCAGTGTGGCCTGTGCATAGTAGGATCAGAAGATGATCTTCAATAGGACTAATCGAAAACCTGACAGTACGGCCACTTCCCTAGGGGGTGCTAAGGCCTCTGCCCAGTCATCGTCCTCAAGGTCACCCAGGTCTACAACACACTGCTCCCTCAGAAGTGCCAATTCGTCTGGTGTGTTATTAATCAGCTTCTGGTATGTCAGCGATGTGGCTTTGCACTGCATGTATTCCTCAAGCAACCTGTCCTGTAGGGGCGAAGATTCCGGGAGAGCCGTTACCCTCAGGGCGTGTCAGACCTGTATGTAGCTGTATATTTCGGTTGGGGCTGGTTGGTAGTCACATTGTAGGTCCGCCAGGGAGATAACATCTCCCTTATTCCATAAGTCGCCCACTCAGGTAGCATTTATCAAAGGCTGGCAAACGTCCCAGTGTGCCCAGTGCTGCTGTTTCATATTGGGGGTAGCCTGTGTGATCCTCCCCCTCCAGCCCCTGGCCGGTGTTGCTGTATGCCAGTGGTTTACCACTGTCGCAGTGGAGCCCTGAAGCTTGAGGGAGGGGGGAAGTTGGGTGTTGCTACTTGTATTGTATCAGTTAGATGACAGAACTGCATTTCACACTACAGGTAACAGGAGGGACACATGGGTGAAGGAATTGTCCAGTGGCCCACACAGGCCACAGACCAGCTCCATGACTGGGAACAATTAGCTTAACATTGAGGAAATGGTCACTGAGGTGAAGGGAATCAGTAAATACAAACATGGGCTCATTGAGGGATAAAAGATTTAGGCTCCTGTCTTGGATCGTAACCGGATTGGGGGACAAGCTTAAAAGATGAATAGTACTGCAATTTATTAAACATCATTCCCCTGAGGTGGTCCTACTCCAAGAGACGCACTTAATTGGCTAAACTTGTAAGGCCCTGCCTAGGTGTGGCTACCATCTAGTGGTGCACTCAGGGTTCACCACTGGGTCGAGAGGAGTGGGTATCATGACAAAACGATCCTTTCCAATGGTGATAGAGCAAACGCGGAACAATGCATTGGAAAGATACGCTGCAGTGTCAGGAAGCTGGGAGGACGTAGCACTGGCCATTGTGTTGGTGTATGTGCCCCCGGGTCTACATGCGGCGGTTTCAAAGATCTGGACACGGCCATGCTAACATTCCACGAAGGGAGGCTACTAATGGGGGGAGACTTTAACTCAGTAGAATAAGGATGTCTTGACAGACATCCCCCCCGGGATATATGACCCACACAGTTGATCTTCCCTAATTTCCTGCAAGCGATGGGACTTGTAGATGCATGGCGAGTCCATCATCCCACCGAAGCACAGTACACATTCCACTCAGGGGCTCATAATAGTCTCTCCCGAATAGACTATATCCTCACCCCGGCTGACCAGGCGGGGCACATTAAGGAAATTTGGCATTTGGCACAGGGTATATCCGGTCAATCTCCAGTATGGGCACATGTGGTGGTCGGGAGAGGACAGGTGGGAAGAATAGTGCCAATAAACCCCTGGCACCTCAGAATCACAAAGGTTAAAAAGAAAATCACCCAGTCACGGAACTACTAGTTGACACTGGAGAAACTCTTCAGATACACAAGAAATAACAGACGAATTTGCTAAACACTATAGGCTAATATATGAATTCTATGCTACTCGCCAGGAAGAAGAATTGAGGGCCCTATTGTCAGAAATGATACTTCCGATGCTATCAATTGATGATAAGGCATTTCTGGAAAGCAACCTCACGAATGATGAGGTTGCACAAGCCATTAGAGGCCTCCAATCCGGGAAGGCGATGGGTCTGAATGGCCTTCCAATTGAGTTATACAAATTAAAACCCAACTGAATCACCCCCTACCGTAAAACTATGTATGAGGAGAGCCGAGAGAAGGGCCAGCATCCTCAAGACCAGATAACAGCCACACTGGTTGTCATACATAAAGAAGGTAAACCCAAATACAAATGCTCCTCATATCGACCCATCTCGTTGTTGAATGCCGAGGTCAAAATATTAGCAAAATTGTTGGCCTCCCGTCTGATCCAGGTCATCTGTAGATTGGTCCACCCTGACCATTCGGGCTTTATGCCGACCAGGAACACATCACTAAATCTTCGCTGACTTCACAGGGTTATGGCAAGGGTGGACACATTGAGAGAAGTTGCGGGGGTGGTATCCTTACATGCCACCATGGCGTTTGATACCATTGAGTGGCCCTACCTTTTTGCCGTCCTGGAAAAACTTGGATTTGGTCCCAACTTCACCAGTTGGGTACGACTCTTATACACTGACCCATTGGCACAGGTTTTTGTTGAACAACAAAAAATCAGACGTCCTTGCTCTTTGCAGGGGGACACAACAAGGCTGCCCCTTGTCCCCACTGCTATTTGCATTGACACTGGAACCCGCTAGCAGCGTGGATCCGTAAAGACCCGATTATCAGGGGCTTAAGATGGTCGGAAGATTGGGAGGACAGAATCTCCCTTTACGCAGATGATATTTTGTTGTACCTAGAGTCACCTGGGAGATCGATATACATGGTTCTTAATATATTCACAAATTTCAGCAAATATTCGTATTATACTATTAACTGGACGGAATCACTGATATTTGTACTGAGGGGGAGCTTTCCTCCCCTGCCGAAAGGTTGCAGGGTGGTGGAAGCCAAAGACAACTTTAAATACCTCAGATTATTTATTACCTATGATCCGAAGTTGTTCTATTCCCTCAATCATCTGCCACGGCTTCAGCGGCTAAAAAATAACATAAAGCACTGGAAGACTCTCCCTCTGTCATTATTAGGTAGAGCTTCACTGTTAAAAATTATGTCTTTACCACGCTTCATATATGTCCTACACAACTCACCTAATTTGATTCCTGTCCCCACAACTTACTTTGCGGCCATAGAAAGTGAATAGAGGGCGCTACTTTGGGTGAATGGTCCGCCTCGAATATCGTTCCCAAAGCTAGTGAGAGGGTGGTATGACAGTGGAATTGGGCTCCTTGATATTAAGAAATATTATTGGGCCATTGTATGTACCAACCCCAAGATGACCCAGGATATAAAATGAAAAGATGGCTCTTGCCGGGGGGAACTTACGTAAGAGCACTTTATTCAAGGCCCACAAAACCACAGCTGATGGGACCCACGGGACACTTGGTTCATGTGTGGCATACGGCTCATAGGAGTCTGGGTTGGACAAAGAAAGTTACACAAGCCACCCTACTGTGGGACTTGGAACAACTGGGTTCACTAAGGAAGACAAAAGGCTTCGATAGTTGGGACATTATAGGAATATCTTGGGTGGGTGATCTAGGGAGAAAGGGTGAAGTAATATCCTTTTCGCTCCTGCAACAAGACTATGAATTGGCAAATACAGAAAGATTTAGGTACCTAAAGGTACGGCATGTTTTGCAAGCAGTTATCACAAGGGGAGAGACGCCCCCAGAGGCTTCGTCTCTGGAGGATAGACTCCTCGACGAGAATATACCTAAAAAAGCAATATCCATGACCTACCTAAAATTGATTAACCACACACCAGACTCCCTTCTACAACTCTGTAGGAAATGAGAAAACGATTTATTGGAATTAGAAGATGATGACTGGCTAGAGGCATTGGCCTCGCCCAGAGAAGTCACAATTTCTTCCAGACTAAAATTGATACAGCTAAAATTGCTATACAGAATATACTTCTCAGGGTCTGCACTGGTTAAGATGGGATACAGGGAAGACTCCAGCTGCAGGTGGCAGTGTGGCCTAGAAGGCATGTTTCTACATATCGTTTGGGAGTGTACCCACATTAGTGGGTTTTTGAAAGAAGTTTTCCAGAGTATGGAGGAAACTCTGGGAGTGAGTCTTGTGCCTGAGGCCAAAAGATGCCTACTAAATATATGGGAGCCTACAGACCTAGGCAGCAGAGAGAAAACATGGGCCAAGTTGGGTCAGATGGTTGCCAAATGGAACATCGCAAGAATGTGGGGGGTGCAGGAGGCACGAGAGTAAAAAAATGGAAGAAAGACATCGATTGGTGCATGTTCAGGGAAAAAACAGTATATGTATCCAGTGGGTGCCCGAAAAAATGGACACAAATATGGGCCAAATGGAATGAATATAGAGGGAACATTTGTGCTCCACTCTTTCTTCCTCCCCCTGCTTTCCCTTGGGGAGCCGGGGATTTCCGAAAACAGTGACAGACTGACTGATTAATGGGACAAACACGGGGTGAAAAACTGTATGTCCCAAAGTATAATTGTTGTATACTCATTGAACGAATTATGTGATGTTTATAATGATTACACTGTCATCATTAAAAAGTTATATATAAAAAAAGCTCAAGTTAGCCAGCACCTCGAACATATAGACCCAGTCCACTGAGGCGAAAGCCATTCAGGCATCAATGAGGACACCAGAGCATGTTCTTGCATATTGGGAGCTAGATTCAGCAAGCCGTAAAGGCTCCTCAGGTTATGGGTATTACTACAATACAGCATGAAGCCTGACTGGTCCGGGTGGACCAGATCCATAATCACTTTGATGAGTCTGGAGGCCAGGACTTTAGCCGGGATCTTGGCTTTGGCATTGAGGAGGGAGATCGGTCAGGTAGCACAATCATTGGGGAGTTTACCCTCTGTAGGAATGATAACTATCATGGCGAATCTTTGGTCTCTGTGCAATGAGCTCCACTGGTGGCTCTCCCTGAACATGCGAAGCAAATGAGGGGCCAAGTCTTGGCCCGTCAGCTTATACATCTCGATTGGTATCCCTTTAATGCCCACATCTTTGCCAGAAGACAAATCCCACTTGACCATTTCTATTTAATCTTCCATTATTTTGTCTTCGAGGTGAGCGCAAACTGAAGTGGGGAAACTCAGCATCTGGATGACAGCTAGTAGCTCTTGGATTTCTTCCGCAGTGGTAGTCACCACAAGGAAGTATAACTGGGTGTAATATGCAGCAAACACATCTGCCACACTTTAACTATCTTTTAATAAAGTTTCCTCCAGAGTCCTCACTTCAAATACCCTGCGACCTACCTGTTCCCTCCTGTCTAGCCAAAAAGTTTGCCCGGTTTGTTCTCAATCTCATACATGCACTGCTGGTAGGCCTTATGACTCAGTCGGGCGGCATCAATAGCCACATGTCTGTATTGCCTTTGTTTCATGGGGAGCATGTGTTTAGTGTTGTTACTGTCCTGTACAGTCAGTTCCCTATTCAGTTTGTGAATTTCGTGCTCGAACAGTTCAATCCCGGCCCTTTTTTTAGATCGAGCATTGGCAGCATGCATGCACTGCCTGCAAGACCTGCTGTTATCAGTAAAACCACTGTATTCCCACCTCCTGCTTACAATTGCTTCACTCTTACATCACTCTTCATAGTTGCCAAGGTTTCGGATTGCCATGTGTAACATTTTCATAATTTCAGTGTAATTATGAGTGACATTTCAACAATTATGTGTGACATTTTCTTGCAAACAAAATCAAGCAATGAAGATGAGGGAAACATTTAAATATAAGAAATTACATCCTTTTGAGGAACGAGAAACTCTAATATCTTAAAACTGTTGTAAAGCAACAGAAATTTGAAGGGCACTAACCTAGTGAAAAGCAGTTACAGCTAATCCTCGTGAAAAAATACAGTTTTGCAAACATGCGTGGGTCATGTAAGTTGACAGCTACTGTAAAAGGCTGTGGTTTTACGTTCCTCTCTGACAAAGAAATGTGTCCAGGCACTTTGAAAATCCAAGTTTTGCTTAAAATACAATGCTTTTTCAGCTGAGAGTACTTCAATGAGACCTGTAGACCTTTGCCCCAGACTCCTCTCAGGTGGGGTGAGGAGAGAGTGGCCCATTAGGCCGAAGCCGGCACCCCGTCAGCAAGAAGGTGAGTGAATGATGACTTCTTCCACCTGGGTTTATTTACAGTCCAGGCTGCCCCAAAGTTGCCCTGAGAGGCCAACAGCCTGCCCTCTTGAAACTGAGCAATGCAGGCGAATGTGTCCCAGTTGGGCTGGCGAGCTATCGAAAGCCCCTGCTTGGCCTAAACCGTCCTCCCTCCCTTTTTGGAGCCAGACTGCAGGTACGGAGTTACCGCTTTCAGAGTACAGTGGGGCTCCCTCGCTTCACTGCCTTGTGGTACCGGGCCCTGCCAGTGAGGGTCACGGTAGCGCCGGTTGCCTTTTCCCTCTGCCTGCTCCAAATCCTCATGTTTCAACAAAAAAAACGGCACCAAAACACAGCAGTGCAGCATGGCCACAAGAAACGGCAATCTTCGTCTATAATAACTGAATTATCTGTAAGCAAGCAGGTGCGTGGTGTACCCATAAAGATCAGCTGTGAAAAAGTCAGGCGCGTAATTAAAGAAGAATGTATTGTGCTGTGCCACACGAGCTCTGCGTCCTAGCACATTCAACCGTAAATCTTTAAATTAATGATACCTGGGCTACGCTGGGCACTTCCTGCATCAAAGGCCGGCCTCCAGCAACCCAACTCGGACTCCGCCCGCAGCATTTGAGCAACGCCGGCTGGCGGGCATGATTGAGGGTCGCGGCTCAGCTACATAGCTGTTGCACAGTCAGGAACGTTTTCTGGGTACTGCAAACCACTCGGGTTCGTGGTTCAATCAACCGCCTAAATGTTTGCCGCCAGCTGAGGATGCAAACTTCTAATTCAACTGCGGCGGGCGGGTGGGCGGGCAACTGCAGCAGGACCCACCGCCTATCACACTGGGCACTTGCCGACTCCTCACACATGATCAGTGAAATGGTAATGCCGCGGCCGCACGGTGAACCCAATCCTAATGAGGTCCGACTGTTACATTGTAAATAGTAGCAGCTTCCATCGAGCTCAGGCAACCCCCAAGTCTGTCGGGAACAGCATATGCGAGCGCTGCCACTCTGCACTTTGTTCACAGTAAAAAATGGTGGGTTAGCAGCCAGCGTTCTGGGCGCTTCACAGCCCAGGAGGTGCTACAAATACGTGACTTTGCATTTCAGTGCGGTGATGCGGATCACAACACTGAAATGCGTTAGTGTCACTCCTGATGCGTGATACTTGGCAGGGCTGACTCTTATTTGCGGCCTCTTGGCTCGTTCCCACAGCTGAGACGTCACATCCTTTCAAGGGTGAGGAGCACCACTTAAGTACAGTGTACTTACGCTTGCCATCTTTATCTCCTGTTTGGGCGAAATTCATTTTCTTCATTGATGCTTTTGGCCCATCGCTGCATGGGAGGGAAGTAATGTTACCTGAGTGAGCAATAAACTGCGTGCACATAAGGTGGGAGTATTTCTAAACATACAATTGGTATTTAGCCTAAAAGCATGAAACTCTCGAGCAAATAAACTATGTAATATAAAGGATGTTATCAAGAACATTTAAATTGTGCTCTTTGGCTTCAAAATGTGAAATCTATTACTGATGACTTTTTAACTTTTCAGACTCCTCGTTCGTGTAGACAGAAGTTTTCTTGAGTACCCTTTCCTCGGCATTTATTCTATGGTTCCTCTGATTTGCCAGGCAGATTTCCGACGTACTGACCCTCGCGCTTCTTTCTCTTGAAGCCTATTTAGTCACATGATGGAGGTTATGAACACTTCTTCCAGGTGGTGGTGTGAGTCAGGGAGCCCGGAAGTGGTGGGGTTTGGAAGGTGGTGGGCAGCAGCAACTGTTTGTCGGATGTGAACGTGGTTATGGCTTATGGCAGTTTGGTAAGGAAGCAACTGGTACACGACAGCCATGCTCACTTTTTGAGGTACTGAAGAAGAGCCCCTTTATTTTTGTGAGCTCGCTGCTGAGACTTTCACTTTTCTTTTCAGCGTGAGTGGTGCGGGTGTCATACACTTTATCCTTTGAGAACACAGTTCGAGAATGCTGGGAACTCACTGCTGGGACCGTCATCACTTTTGTTTTTTCCTCTGCTACATTGAGAAGGAAGTCACGGGCACTGTTCCCAGTAGGGTGCGCGCACTAATGCTTCTCTGAGCACGCAGTGTCTGTTTTGAAGCGCGCACATTGCGAGAGACCGTTCGCGCCACCGCTTTTAACAAGCATTGGCATAGCCAATAGGTCTCGCCTTTGGGACCTTATAAGTGTTTAGCCATGCAACACTTGATGCTAGATTGCTAGATAACTAAACACTTATAAGGCTTTTTTTTTTTTTTAGCTATGTAACAGGTCACTTCGGGCAGGGTTCCGGGTCGCAATGTGAGATCGTTTATAGCACATAGAAGCATCACGTTCCAGGACCTCACCGGGGTCGCTTATTATTCCCCGCTTATAGAGGGTACAAGACCCAGGAGCCGAGGCTCGACTGATTCTTTGGGGTCGGCGCCAACGTGGATTTACAACCAAAAGTACTGCCCACATGGAAAACACATAACGGAATACTACCCACAAGAAGCTGCAGGGGTTACAATAATTTCCAACTATTACACTAGCATTCAAAAAATGGAATAGTGGCTTGTTATAAACAAACAGGCAAAACCAATAGGTCATGCTAGCATTTGGAGTCCCGACTAAATAATTTAGTGAAAAGTGAGCTGCTGTGGAAAAAAATTGCTTTCTCTTTTTAATTAATCTGAGAGAGAAACAAACTAGAGAGTGATGATGCTTTGTGTTTTTGAGATGACCAAAGATCCCTCATACATTAACCCTTTCCGTGCTCATGACGGAACCACTCCGTCATGAGCCACGGGTGCCGTGTGCTCATGACGGAGTGGTTCCGTCATGCTGCGGCCGTTGGCGGCCGCTCCGCCCACGCGGCGCTAATTCCCCGCCTGTGCGGGCGATTAGCGTAGTGGGCGGAGACGTGACGGAACCACTCCGTCATGAGCACAGCTCACCCGTGGCTCGTGACGGAGTGGTTCCGTCACGAGCACAGCGCCACCGCAACTGCCCCCAAACCCCCCTAGCGCCGCGGCGGAATTCCTGCCGTGGCGAAGGGGTTAACAAGCACTCGGGGCTTAGTCCAGCCACATGACACCCACTCCTGGAAAGTAAAGCTTTTCAATACTAATAAAAGAAATACTAAATACTGCTACATAATATATACATACAAAGACATGCAAAAAATCGTATTTAAAAAAGGCAATCGTACTGTATGCCGCCAGTTTGTCAGGTATGATTAGTGTTTTTATGACCATGTCAACAAAGGCAGTCGCTTTTCGTTTGTTTTCCGGGTTCACATAGAGCTAAACAACTAACCTCGAGGTGGGACATCATTTCTAGTTTGTCCTGTGAGCTATTTATTGTTTGTGGGCAACGGGGCTGAGGGAGCAGTGTCTGCTTTGCCCAGACCACTGCTGGGGGCGCAGTGACAGAGCACTGCCAATTCCTCTGAGCTTCCCTTTGCTTAAAAGGGCATCATGGGCGAAACCTGTTTTGACGCTCCGTCCCACACTTTTCTTTGGACCTAAGTCGCAGGAAGGCTGCTTGCCTCTGGGAGCTCCAGAGAACCTCAGAGTCTGTGTCCCGTGGGCTCAGGACACATGACGAGGTTGAGCCTTGCCTGTGCTGCCCCTGTTACTGCAACATCTGAAAGCTTCCGGCGTCTCTACTCCGGAAATGATTGGTTCCGGAGTTTTGAAGTCATGTAATTCCTTCCCGCTTGCCGCAGTTTTCTTGGATGCCACCAAGGCATTTGATTCAGTGGAGTGGTATTATCTCTTCGATGTGCTACGACGAATGGGCTTCCCCCCGTTGTTCATTTCATGGATTAGCCTATTATACAAACAGCCCATTGCAAAGGTGGTGATTAATGTCTCCTCTGGGTTCCCCATCTCGAGGTGTACACAACAGGGATGACCGCTGTCCCCACTCCTCTTCGCCATAGCGATTGAGCCCTTAGCCTCACGACTACGGCAACACCACCAGGATAAAGCGTTTCGGTATTGCCTACGTCAGATTCTGATCTCACTATATGCAGACGACGTGACTTTATACATTCGAGACCCGCAACAGAATATCAACCCGTTGCTGCTGGAGTTCATAGTATTTGGACGAATGTCCGGAGTTACTGTTAATTGGGGGAAGTCTCAAGTGTTTCCTCTTACGCCCGCGGTATCTAGATTTGCGCTTGACTTCCCGCTGGAGTGGTGTGACTCGGATCTGAGATATCTGGGAATACAGGTGACTAGAGATAGGGAACAAACGATACGGCTAAATTATGGCACAGCCATCACATGGCGCACCAGTAATATTACTCACTGGATTTCTATACCTCTCTCGTTTGCTGGGCGGGCATCGTTAATAAAAATGGTTATCCTTCCAAAGTTTCTATATCTTTTTCTGAACATCCATTATAATCCTAGCTCTTTTTTTAAAAAACATTGCGTGCAGAACTAACCAGGTTATTATGGGGAGGAAAACAGCCGAGGCTCCTGTGGGCAGTGCTCACTAGGTCGTATGCTCAGGGCGGGTTTGATATTCCCGATTTCAAACTTTATTATCTTAGTGCACAGGCACACTACGCCTACTATTGGGTCAAACCCTCTAAATATATGCCACAGGTGGCTGCGGAAGACTGGCTGGCTGATCCTATACCGTTGAATGGTATTATATATGGTCCAGTCAGACCTCGTACGTCTCCGCCCACCACGGTTACATGCACAGTGGATGCCTGGAACCGTTTATCGGGCCTTCTTAACTCATCCTTCTTATACTCTCCGCGAATGCCGTTATCATATCATCCATGCATGTCAATATTACAAGAAGGGGGATTTCACAAGTTATGTCAGCGTATTAATGTTGCCACATGGGGGGACCTTTTTCATGAAGGGTTATTTCGCTCTTCCGACCACTTCCTTCAGGGAATACAAACCTCACCTCTAGATATATTCCTATACGTGCGCCTGCGACAGGGGCACCGAGCGATTCTTCCTGACTTCCCAAAGGAACCCCCACAGTTTACCCTGTTACATTATCTGCTAGGATCTACAGATGGGAAGCACTTAGTAGCAGGACTCTATAGATGTATACGTACACAACAGGTAGAACTTATTAGTCTGGCCCGCACACAGTGGAATGAGGACTTAGGGATGGAGGTAACTGATGAACAATGGACATACTGCTGCCTGCAAACGGCACAAATCTCCGCTAGTTGTAGGTTGCGAGTGATACACTACAAATTCCTTCATCGTCTGTATTACACACCGGTCAAAAAATATAGATTTAAATTAACTGACAACGATAGCTGTGAAAGATGTGGGAGGTCGGGGCGGGATTCTTACATCTGGCGTGGGACTGCCCAAAAGTACAGGAGTTTTGGGGACAAATATTCGAGGCACTAGAGGCCATGACAAATAGCACATTAGTAAGAACTCCCGTGGTGGCGCTGCTGGGCTATACGGCACAGATACCTAAATCATACCGGAAGCTACTTGCCATCTCGTTTCTGCTGGCCAAGAGACGGGTGGCCTGCAGGTGGGGTAGGGGGCGGGCCCCGCAGTTCAAGGATTGGCTGACAGACTTACTTTACTGCCAGGAGCAACAGACCGTTTATGCTGAGACACTTCCCCGGGCCTCACGGCCGACGGACATATGGGGGCCTCTTCAGGCCTAAGTACTTGGGAGAGACTCAGAGGAACCGGAAGCACCTCCCCTACAATGAGCAGCTTGATTGTTTTGCATATGGGGTCCTTCGCCCCACACAGGTACAGTGCCCCTAGGCTGCAGAGATGGGTCATGATATTCACTGGTATGTTGGACTCCTGGAGAGCTATTCCTTAGTGTCTCTGCTGCTTCCAGGCATGGATAAGCAAGGGACAACAGACTGAAGCAATCGGCTCTTTCTGCGGCATGTAGTCCCCGGGATCCTACAACTGGGGTATTGTCATATGTGTGCAGTACAGTACCATTGATGTTCCAAAGATGTCGTTATTATCTCAGACTTGATTATGTAATCTACTATGCCTATGTACTGTATGAGGAGTTATTGTTAGATGTATTAGCATTGCGGGATGGCTTGGGAGTGTACAATACCAGACAATTGCAATGTAACTGTGTGGTGATTGAACGCAGTCATGTTATCCTTTAGGTGAAAAATAATAAATAAAAGTTAAAAAAAAAAAAAAAGTCATGTCATTCCTGACCTGGAGACGCGCAAAATTGCGAGTTGCATGAGTTTATCGCTGAAGCAGGTGAAATCCCGTATGAAGGCACCAGAGCAACAGTGCCATGTAGGGTTGCATTTGAGATTTTCACTTTGCAAACATATAAACAATGCAATGCATGTTTTATAGGTGCGAGAGCTAACAAATTAACTGGAAGATATGAGCCAAGGGTCGACTGTTGCTCTAAGAGCCAGTGCATGAGTGAGCCCTGAAAATAGTTGGCATATAATCATGTGAGATCTATTTAGAATTCAAATGTATGACCATTTTAAACATCCCATCTTAGACCAGATTATTATTAAACGTGATCGTTTTTAAACAGGAACTTGAAACCTCTCTGCTCCCTCGCGACCAGGTCATATTGAATGAAGTGTTAGTTGTCATCTGTACCCTCTATGTGCGCTTATTTCTTTTTTTATAGGTAGAGCAACATTATAGTCAATTGAGCACAAGAGGTTTTCGATCATCGCTTAGTCTGACTGCTCAGTTTTTAAAGGTGCTGTCATGTTTGTTAACTAAGACAAGCATTGGCCGCGCGGCAGTAAAAGCAACGCCACGCGGCTGTAAAAGCGAAAGTCATCGTGATCGCTCTGAAAGCGAAAGTGATCGCAATGACGCGCTAAAGCACGAGTTTTCAAAGTGCTGCTGGCGCGTGCACGCTTGCGTGAACGCAAGCGCTAGGCCAGCCAGCAGCACTTTGAAAACTCATCTACAAAATGTCTCTCCGAGCTAGCGCATGCGCTGGGCTCAGAGAGACCTAAAACTCGAGCAGCTCGAATAACGGTCATTTTACCTGTTGAGGGAGGCTGGGGAATAGACTGCTGTGAAGAGGAGAATGCAAGTTCCCTCTTACAAGGCAGCCTGTGGGGGTCGTAGGTCACAGCCCAAGCTTAGCAGCAAGTGGCTTCGGAGCTTGCTGCATGCCTTTGGTAAAAGAGCGCAACTGGGGGAAGATTGTGTACATGTTTGAAGGTATTCTTGTTAATTGCAGCGCCATGTGAGCGCTGCAATTAACATTAATACTTTAAAAAATGCACACAATCTGCCTCCACCCGCGGACTTGCTGCATGCATTTTGTTAATAGAGCGCAGCTTCAAAAATGCACACAATATGCCTTCAACAGCGCTCTATTAATAAAAGGCATGCAGCAAGTTAAGAAGGACGACCTCTGCTTTAAGAATCACTAATAAATATTAGTGATTCTGAAAGCACACGCCCTGTGAACTACATTGCAACAGAAGGACAGCACCTCTGACATGCTGTTCCATGTCCGTACATTTTTCACGCACCATACGTACAAGCTACTTCCATGGTACTGTATATTGGGCATAGTGGTTACAAGGGCAGGAAGGGTGAATTTGGTTCCGATAATTGATTACCGCTTCCTGACTGTTCTTGTTAGCTTTGGACTAAATAGCCCTTGAAATCAAATCCCCAGAAAAACAGACATGTTGTCAAGCCCACAGAGCCAAATGTGATGCCACTTTTATTCTGGCTTGCAGGATGAGGTGTTGTGTTGTGTGACCCGCTCTTTCTGGGGCTAGTCCCATACCCTGCATGAACAGGTAAAATGATAATATTGCCACAGAAGGGTTTTCTTCAAGTTGTGCTGCAGAGACCCGGTGAATCAAACAATACAACAGGGTTGATTTTGAGAAAAGCCTGCAGTAAAAGCAAATATTGGATCACACACTTCTTTCAAGGCTTTGCGAGCAAAGCTGCATTCTCTACTTTAAACCCTGTTTACATTATCATTTTACTTCTTGACAGATCAGCTTAAATAGCTATTTTTTAAGATTCAAAAAACGGTATTCAGATGTCTTTCTTTTTTCTGCATCTCTCAAATTCATGTTTTGTGTTCAGCTTTCCATTAGAATGTATCTAGGGCAGGCAGAATGTCTTTTGCCTCGCTTTATTTTCAAATAATGAGCCAAATTAGATTTTCAATTTAAACAAAACAAATTTTGCTTGATGCTGGTACAGAATTGCTTTAACTTGTAATTGTCAAACTGACACAACCAGTGTATGCCAGTCACAAACAAGAAGGCTTGCTCCCAGGGCCAGGCTGGCCATAGCGGGCAACGTGTGTTTGCCCGTGAGGCTGGAAGGGTGAGGACTGGTTTTACAGCAGTGGAAGCCGGTTTTGTTACTGGGTGCCGGTTTTGCAGCGATGCTGCAATATCAGCTCCCAGTAACAAAAGCAGCAGGGCTGGGGACCGGTTTTGTTAAGCAGGGGTGCTTGACACTTGCCCACCCCCTGGCCCCCAGGGGGTGGGGGCCGGTCCAACAAAATTGCCAGCGGTGCTTTGAGTTCCCAGTCTGGCCCTGCCTACCCCATCAAGCAGGCCTCCTGCATTCCAGTACCTAGGCCAGTTATCTGCACAATCACGCAGAAACCCCCATTTAAGAACCCCTGTCGCTGCACCCACACGCAAGGTCAGGTTCTTCACGCACATAGATTTGGCTGCAGCGCACAGACACCTTACACTGCTGCACACAGAGGAAAAAAATGAGGGGGAACATTGGTCACGGGTCTCTCCTACTCTGCTGTTTAATAGAAACAGAGTAACCTTTAACAACGCCCTCCCATCCAGATTTAATGTGGGTAAGCAGTTTGACTCTGAAATATTAATTTGCCCATTTTGGACTGCTATGGTGTCCCATAGAGCATCTCTAGTCGTTGCTACCACTTATGTCCCATGAGACCTCTCTGAATAAGGAAGGGAACTCCGCACAGCTCAGAATGATGTTTTTTGAATTCAGAGGTCCCTCCCTCAGATATCACCAACAGTCCATCACAAACACTTAATTAAGTCCTGATGCCCACTCTTACGACGATCTAGCAGCCATCGCTTAAGATGGCAGCAGCACCATCCTCCCACTAAAAGTTTCTCGCTGACATCTTTATCTCTTCAGTGCTAAGTCTCTGATGCTTAGGTGTCAGGGAGCTGCTAGCAGCACGAGGTACTTGCATTTTGGTTGGGGGCTTCATTTGTCTTCTCCCAGCCTGTCTTAGTTCTTTATTATAACAATCACGTTGACAGTAGTATTTATTTGTTGCTCACCCATTGAATTGAAAACCTGTGAATATTTATACTGAAGTCAATTGCTACGTGCTTATCGCAAGTGGGATGTTATTGTTTTTCGGTTGCGTTTCTGTATTTTTACTGCTGATGGGTCCATTTTTTTCCATGTTATTATTTTGTTTAAGTTTGCTTTGTTTAGTCTTGTGTTAAATTGTTGCGTATATTTGTCCCACAAACAATCGTAGTGAGTATATTCTTTTAAGAAGTTTCCGGGGAGTTTAAGTTGTTTGTCTAGAACCACCGGATGTTCAGCTGACGCCAAGACTCCTAGGTGTTTCCCCAGCTCCAAAGTAGGCTCAGGCCTTCAGGCAACATCCTTTTTAGATCTCACTAAAGGTATACAACAGCTATTCGTTACACTAGCAGTAAACAATAGAAAAACATGTATTCTATCAGATAGGAGCATATGTACGAATAATATCTATCTTTCGTACCACATCATATTTTTATTATCTCTTTACCATCTCTAATAATACGAGCTGTCAGCTATACAATGAAGTGCAATATTCTAACAACAGATGTGTTCATATAATGGTTGGATTAATCCTGATGGGCTTGTGCAAAAAATAAATGCGTAATGTGTGCATTACTTATTTATTTAGGTGTAAATGCATATATTTTTTGCCAGAGACCGACTTAGTGGGTATATTGTTTTTCAAAGTTTCCCAAATCGGGGTGAAGTTTCCCATTCATTGATTTAGGAACAAGTATTACATATCTGCTGTCAACATCATGCATGTATACCGATCTGATAAAAGATATAATTTTATATTTACGGTTAGCACTTCCTTTTAAATCTTATCTGATCGTGGTACTCGTTGCTTTAATAAAATGTTTATGGCCATGCTCTGTTAGATTTACTTTCATGCATTGTTTCAAGATGTTATTAACCTAAAGCCTCCCTTGGAGCCAACAAGGCGTTATATTGAATCTTCCTCAGTTACGTGCAAAATCAGAGGGATTGGTGCAAATACAGTTAGTCCTCGTTTGAAGAAGGTATTAGAGCGTATTACATCAACACCAGTTACATTCTACTAGGACACATTCATTTTTGTTAAGGCACAGGGAGATTAAGTAGGTTCCTATATATATATTTAGGACCAATTACTCAATGTCTGCTGTCATCCACATATACCGGTCAGATCAAAGATTGTGACCTTTAGTGCTATGCTAAATCTGGAGCCAAGCAGGTATCTTTTGTTAACACTGCTATAGACTATTCAACTCTGTCCCACAACGCCAGACTCCTTGTCTCTAAATTGGTGTAGTTTAGGGGAAAAACGTTGTGATAGATGGCTTTAAAGGTAAAATGTGTACTTTAACTTCTTCAGGCTATCTTCACGCAAACCAATTGATATGCGTTTACACCTTTCTTTGACATTGAGAAAGATCTGGCAAGGAGTCTGGAATGGAGTAAAAAGTTCAAATAGTTTTTATTTGGGTTTTTAAAGGTGCTAGCTTTTATTTCAAAGCGGAAATCTGCATAGCTGAAAAGCTCTGTCTTGGCACTCCAGTCTGCATATGTGTGGTTTGTTGAAATGCAAACTTCCAATAAATTGTTCTACAGCCCCTAATGTAAAACTTCCTGTTGCGACTGGAACATAGGGCCCGATGTATCAAAGACCAAAATAGCGATTCCTAAATAGCGATTTTTACCAAATCGCTATTTACTAACCGCAAACCACAACATAGGTAAAAAAATCGCTATTAATTTGCGATTCCCTAAAATACGCTATCCCGACTACCCAATCGCAAATACCGAATATGTATTTGCGAAATCGCAATTTCAAAAAATTGCAAATTAGTGAATCTGCTATCCCGGTGCATTCTGATGACATCACGTTCAGGAAGTGACCCCACCCATGCTGTTTCTCTGTGCCTGAGGCTGTGGGAGAGGCAGAGCGCAAGAGCACACATCCGGGAGCTGCACAGGAGTGCTCAGGCAGACACCAACTGACAGGATGGACACACAGGAGAAGGGAAAAGAGCCTGCGGAAAGGAAAAGAAAGCAAACATTTAGTGAAAAGGAGTTGGTGGTCCTCATAGAGGAAGTAGTGAAGACCCATGAGCTACTATTGGGCAAAAAATCACTGCGCTCCAGGGCGAAGGACAGGGTTGCAGACAGGCTGAAGCAAGCCAAAAAAACAGGTGGAGGACCATCCACAGAGCTTGCAACAACACCCCTGGAGGACATGGTGGAGTTCACCCTCCAGCCTGAGCGCATAAGTGGCATAGGAGAAGTGGACAGCTCAGCCCGAGACAACACTAGAAAAGGTAAGATGCATGCACAGTTTGTCCTGGACCCCCACCCTCCCAAATCCCCAATCCCCAATAACACATGAGCAAGTTAGATTTTCACTCCAGTCCACATTTTGTTAACAACCAGCAATGCATCATGGGAGATGTAGTCCCAAACATCATATAGCAAAGCAGTGACACAGGTGAACACAATCGCAGGGGACTCACACCAGTCAATGACCAAGCGGAGAACTGTTAGGGTGAATACCAAGTCATGTACATTTAATGTAATTAATTGATTCAAGGAAAGACTGTAAATGGTCATCTTGTATCTACAGGCGACTCCTGCACCACAGGCAGAAGACAGAGAGACACACGAGGCACCTGGGCAACAACATGCAGGGGAGGAAGAGTCCCAGACAGGCACAGATAGCACACCTACACCAAGACCTGTGAGTTACACCGTGGAAACACTACAGGAGATGGAGGGAGGATGGGAAGAGGCACCGGAAGATCCACAGACCATGCCCGAAGAACCAGCACAGTCTCCAAACCAACAGTCGCCTGTGCAGCGTAGTCACACCAGTGGTCTCCGATGCAGACCAAGACCATAACGTGTTGCTGAACAGGGTGAGGAATCGAGTGTCTTTGAGGGTCTTGAGGGAACCATGGTCAAGGTGCCGCCGCTGCAAATGAAAACAATGAAGTTAATTCAACGGCAGCTGGGTCCCTGAATAAGAACATGAGGGACATCAAGGAGGGCATCACAGAACTGAACACCACAGTTGCAGAGGGTCAGAGTGCCAATGCAGAGTGCATGAAGGACATGACTGTGGCAGTACAGCAGTTATGCACCGCCATGCAGAGGGAACATGGCTCAAGGCGCCGTGAAAAACAACGCATGGATTTATGCACAAAGGCGGTCAACCGCTTATGCAACGCTACAGCTGTCTTGAGCAGACGCACAGTTGCCATGCAGGTGGAAATGGCCCACTGCAGCCGGGATGTTGCAAGGGGGTTGGTGCAGGTCACCAGTGCCGTTGAACTACTCCAGACAGCCAACATAGCTGCCAAAGGGGCTGGGGATGGTGAGGACAGTGAGGAGGTCACCAGCCACAGCAGCATCACTCCACCTGTCGCTGAGCCTAGACGGCAGAGTGCAAAGCAAGGGACAGCAGCAGAACCCTCGTCAAGGGAGGGCAGTGTGAACACTGACCGTAGCAGTGCTGTGCATGGACACAGGAAATAAGTTCATTTTAAACAGATTTGTATTATTTTGTAATAAAGCAATTAGTGACATCACAGAGATAATATTGCACTTACAGTTCAGGTCCAACGTACATCCTTCTACATTTTATACATACTAATCGCAGGCTGTCTGCCCATTAGGAGTCATTAGTCTTGCTCCAGCGCAAGAAAATGGTGAGTCACCTAGTGCAGCCTAAGGGCTTCGGAATTGTCGGACTCAGTACTACCCTTATTAGGCATATATCAGCCCAGTATTCAAATCACAATTAACCCTTAACAAAGGTAGAACCCCCCTCCTCCCAACACCCCCCTCCTCACCCCGCAGGCATGTCGCTTATTTACCTGATTCCCTGCATGGTAGTGCTAATCAGTCCTACAGGGCACCAGGCATGCTACTCCAGGTAATGTAGTACCCTAGTGGGGCCGCTCCTAACAGGAGCCCCATCGGGCAACCCGAACACTCGGGCAACCTTCTGGGTCGTCCAGGAAATCAAGTGCTTCAGGGGGTATCTTGGTATCATCACTCGGTTGCTTTAATACCTCCACCAATGCCACCCATGCTCTTGCCGCCTCCAGTGTCTTTTGACTCCCAGTTCTTTGGGCCATTTGCAGTCTGAAGATCCCTTCGCAGTCCGCCCACCTTATAAGCACACTTGTCCATCTCAGAACGCTAGGGGCATTTTTCGCCTTCTAAAGGCTAGTAAGTTCACTTTTGGCTAACACCAACCCCAGGTCTATAAATATGCTAGTGACCTTATTCATGGCAGTGTGAGGGAACCAGAGTAGGAGGCAACACCCTGGTGTCAGCGCTATGTCACGTTCTGTCGTGTCCACTAGCCTACTCGTCACACCTCTCCAGAACTCTCCCAGAGGCAGGCAGTCCCAAAACATGTGTATAAACCCCGCATTTTCCAGATTAAACCTTGGGCAGGCGGAGCGGGCCCCAAAATATTTGTTTATCTAGCCCGGGAAAGGTATGCCCTATGGAGGACAAAGAAATGAATCGGCTGGAAGCGCTCATTTATAGAACTTTTCCAAGCCCTTTCCACCATTTCTCCCCATGGTTTCTCATCGATGGTCTCGCCTAAGTCCGCCTCCCATTTGAGACGCAGGGCCGTCAGGGGTCATCGTGTCTACCGCGTGAGGTGTCGGTAGAGGCAAGTAACCGCCTTAACCGTTCAACCCGTTGTCACTATATACTGACAAGCCAGGGAGGTCGGTGGCTCCGCCAGCCCCTCCCGCCAATGTTTACGGAGAGCTGCTGTCAGGGCAGCATGTAAAAGGAAATCCCCTCTTGGGAGGTCGAATCGCTCTAGCAGATCATTAAAGGGAGCAAGGTATTGTCCTCATAGAGATCTCCAATAGTAGAGATCCCCACCTCCTCCCATGTCCGTAGCCTATGCCAGTCCCCACCATGGGGCAGTGCCTCGCAAATCAACAGCGGGATCTCTGGCACATAAGGGGATCTTATCTGTGCTCGCCCGCAGGCCCGGTTCCAACATCAGCGCACCACCCGTAGATCTGATGGAGCTGCCCCATCCCTCAAAGGGAGACGCAGCAACACGCGGGATCCGAGCTCCCAGGGTCCTCCGCGTTCCGGAGTGGTCCCGCCATCCACTTCGTGAACCACTGTAATTGAGCTGCATGATAATAATCTTCAAAGTCCGGCACTGCAAAGCCCTTCTCTGCCCTGGGCCTCATCATGGTGGCGAGCGCCACTCTTTGTCTCCCGATGCCCCACAAAAACCCCGTGATCAGGGTGTTGAGTTGGACAAAAAGTCTGTGCGGGATCCAGAGTGGTAGCGATCTGAAATAATAAAGTAGTCTAGGTAGCGTGACCATCTTTAATAGTGACACCCTACCTGCCACCGACAGCTGGAGGGTCCCCCAGAACTCAAAATTACTTTTGGTGCCTTGTATCGCTCGCCCTATATTGCCTTCTAGTAAATCTACAGGGTTGTGATATATTTTAACACCCAGATAAGTCGGGCATCTGTTTTCACACACCACACCTGCTGTTTCTAGTGGACCAACCCTCTCCGCTAGAGCAGGGAAAAGGCACGTCTTGGTCCAGGTCACCTTAAGTCCCGCAACTCCTCCCAGTCTACTTAGCAGATCTTTGCCTCCCCGTAAGGCATCCCCAGAGTTAGCTAGGAACATCAGGAGATCGTCTGCATATAGTGCTATAAATTGTAGCTGACCCATCACTTCTGATCCCTGAGAGTGGCGGCCTGATATAACGTGCACAGCCAAAGGTTCCACCGCCAGTGCGAACAAGAGGGGAGACAGTGGGCATCCTTGCCTCGTTCCCCTGCCCACTTCGCAGGCCTCCGAAATCAGTCGTCCCGCCCAAACTCTAGCAGTAGAATCCTTATACAGGATTGGCGTCCAAGCTACAAAATCTTCTCCCAGCCCGAACGCTCTCAGGACTCTTAAAAGATACGGCCACTCGAGGCTATCAAAAGTTTTCTCAATATTGATTGATAAAATGCATGCCTCCTCTTTGTTGTATGTGGTTGCGTCCAGTATACGTAGAAGTCAGCGTATATTCATTGCTGTATTCCTGGATGGAATAAAGCCCGCCTGGTCCGAATATACGAGCGTCGACGTGTGGACCATCAGTCGGCTCGCTAATATGCGACTCAATATCTTATAATCTAAGTTGAGCATGGCGATGAACCGATACGCAGTGCGGTCCCAATCTGGTTTGTCAGGTTTTAAAAGCGGGATGATTTCTGCTTCTCTTGTTGAAGCGGGTAAATAGCCATCACATTTCGCTCTGTTATATAGGGCCATCAATTGGGGAGCCAATATGTCTACATACGTTGAATGAAACTCAATTGGGAGCCCATCCGTCCCTGGTGTCTTATTCCTGGTCATGTGTTTGATGGTGCCTGTGAGAAGTTGGCCTGGCATATGCTGGTCACTAGTTATAGTGGCCACCTTGCACCAGTCCAATTCGACTCTTGGTAGATAGGTTTAAGACAACCTTTTAAAGAAAGCTATCCTAGTGGTAGCTGTGGAGAGCAGCCTTCAGGCTAAGTCTCTGAGGAATGTAAAGCAGCTTGTTTTACCTTATAATCTCTTGAATTACCAAATGAAAAGGACACCACACAGGTATATATATCAAATATATATGTATTTATTCTTAGATACACTCTACTAATCTCTTTATGAGATTAGAACCCAGATACACATTCAAATGTCAACACTTCTCAATAAATTAAGCACAAATATGGCTGTAGCCCTAGGGGCGTACCAGACCATATACTAAAAGAATGGTTTAACAAACTCGACTTGCAAAATGAAAAGGCCTAGGGCCTTGGGAATCACTGGGGCTTCACTTTTGCAGTGTTAGCAGATAAGTAATCAGCCCACGGGAGACGCGTGCAGTGTCTAAACACAGCCACGGGTTTCCTATAGGTTTCAATGGCACAAGTCGCGGTTTGTAATTTAAAGTTTTAGGGCACTTCGGAAAAGTCAACAAGCAAGCCACTTACAAGGTAAGTAATTCGAGGGCCAACACACACTTGGGCACTGGAGTGCAGGAGTTACCTCACCCACGGAAGCCGGGTGCATACGTGTCTTTTGGTGTCGGATCGCGATGCTGTTTTCAATGGAGATCACTGAAGACTTGCTGCTTGTGACGACTGGAGAGGTGTCCGCTGGAATACGAAGATGGATTGAAGTTGAAGAGGACCTGAAATTGAGGGGACAGAGTTCAAAGTCACTTGCCAGTGACCGGTGGCCAGCAGGATGGATGACCACTGATGTCGCGTTGCTTCAGGTTGTCAATGGTGATTTGTCTCTTCGCTCACGAGGTCCAGGAGAGATCGACGATGACCAGCAGCTGGATTCGGGAGGTCTCACGATGTCTGCAGCTGATGACGGTGTTGGCAGCCGGATTGAAGCCAACAAGCCTTGGCCACTGCAAGTCTCATGTGGAGTGAAGATTGAAGATGGTGCAGATCAGCAATGTCTGATGGACTTACCCAGCGAGGGTAAGTGAGGGCAGGCCTGGAGCAACCAGGAGAGCCCTTGAAGTTGATGAGAAAGTCTTCGGGTGAGTCACTAGCCAACGGGCAAGCA
Organism: Triturus cristatus; assembly: GCF_964204655.1. Classification (NCBI taxonomy): domain Eukaryota; kingdom Metazoa; phylum Chordata; class Amphibia; order Caudata; family Salamandridae; genus Triturus; species Triturus cristatus. Next base: position 655,612,115 of record NC_140584.1, read on the forward strand.
ACCGCAAAGACACCTTTGCAGGAAAAGTTCCACAGGAGCCCACGGTCACTCGGGACGGGGTAGGCCGCTGATTTTCGGTACCAGACCTGCTAGGGACTTGTACTACAGATGGTCCAAAGCACAAGTTCGTAGAATGTTGTTTAGGGTTTGCACTTGAAATCAGTGCACGGTTCCCTGGTATTGCTGTTTCTCGTCACTCGTGGGGTCCAGATGCCACAGCTTCACTGGGAACTCAAAATGGCCGTCGAGAGGTCAGGAAATCTGCTTCAGGGGATGCAGGGACTTCGGACTCCGGCGGGAGCGGTGAAGTTTGCAACCGTTGATCAAGTTACTGGTGCCTGCCAAGCAGGGGAGTCACTCCTTGACTCCAAGGGAGATTCTTCAGTCTTCCAGAGATAGTGGAACGTCGAAGGGCCAGGATTCTTCTTTGTAGAGCGTCGTCCAGGTGTAATCTGAATTGCATTGGCAATGCTTGATATCTTATAGTGAAGATAGGGGAGGGACTAGCTCTATGACCACTCCTCTAGGAGGGTCAGGGTAGTGGGTGGTTACACCCACTTCCCTTTGTCCAGTTTCGTGCCAGAGCAGGGGCAGGTAGCCCCTGAACCGGTTTGAGCTGGCATATGCACAGAGGATGAAATACAACAGGACCTACCCCGTACACAAATTTATAAAAATTCTTATGTAGTGTACAGGTACTCAATGTCTGTAGTGCCTGCCTTACTCTCATTCACTGGTCTATTTACCGTATGTGTGTACAAAAGTTGTTGCCCACTGGTCCCAAGTACTATCACTTGGTAGTGGCAACAACCCCGTGAACCCCGGACACCAGCATTCCACCAGGGCATTACCAATGTGGTGGGTGCTCAGTGTGTGAGCTCACTACCGTTACCAAGAATGTCTCTTTGAGTAATGGGAAGATCTGGTATCTGAATGCATTTAGCAATTGCAACACCCAAAATGTCATCTACAGGCTAACATGCCCTTGTGGCATGCACTACATTGGTCTTACCACCCGAAAGGTGAAAATCAGAATACAGGAACACCTCAGCACCATCAGGGCAGGCAAATTGACCACCAAGCTGGTACAACACTTCTTGACAATTGGGCATAACCCCAGAGATGTCAAATGGGTAGTCCTTGAACGTGTTATGGGCGATCCCTACAACATGGAAGCCAGGCTTTCGACCAAAGAGGCCCGTTGGATTTACCAGGAGAAGGTAGACCAACAGGGTCTCAATGACCTTATTGAGTGGAATAAGGTGGTAGTATAACCTGACCACTGTAAATATATAAATATAAAAATAACTGTATCCTGTGGTTATAGATCTCTAGGTGTAGTAATCAACCTAGTATCACTGTCTAAGAACTTAGTAGGGTCAGGCATACACATACTTACACTTATATACACTCGGACGGGGGCCTGTTTAAAATGTAGGATTTCACCACTATCATTACCGCCCTTTTAAACAGTCCGGCGAAGAGTAGTTATGAACAGATTGGGCTAGATGCATAAATATACCGACCGCTTATATTGATCACCACTTAAGCAGGGAGGAGGTTGGTACATCGCATTCTGCCCGTTGAGCTAAGAGCTGACACTAATATGTTAAGGAATCAGGCATACAACCACCACAGTGCACTCGGTAGTAGCGGTTTAACCAAGATGGCCGCACACCTCTTCAAGAACTCTTTTGCACATGCGCAGTACCTTTAACCACCCAACGTGCAAGCGCGGCTCCCGCCCGATTTTTATATTTAAGCAGGAAGCGGGCCACCTCCCAGTGATCGAGAGTGAGGCCAGCACCGATTCTCAGACTGACGAGGTAAGACCCGGTTTCCCGGGCTAAGCAAGGCGGCGCGCTCTTTTCCATGCTGGATAACGAGGGCAGGACGCGTTCTCCACGAGCAGGGGGCACGGCAGGATGTTTACACAGGCTTAACAAGCACACGTTGTACTGTCCGCGTAATAGTATGCCTACAGGGTTTTTTTAAAAGCAGGCAATCATGTCAAATAAGCTAGACAGCGCAAGTTGGCAATTAGGAGTAACCGCTTAGGAAACATACTCCAGTGTCAAGGCATTTAATGGTGAATGTCGAATTTTAATCGAGTTATCATGGCAATACCTGGATACAGCTAAATAACTCTGACATGACATTCATAAAGAGGAGCCTAAACAGTTCTGATACCAATTCTTAAAGCATGCTATTCCACCGATCATGATACATGTATTTCTTTGATGTGTGCACTTTTCAGAAACGAAGTCCCGCAGTTCTGATTGAAACAGCCAAAGGGTTGGTGCAAAATACCCCAGTCACTTACATAATGGAGGTGCAGGTATGCTGCCACACAGCATTTTGAGGGTAAATATCCCTGCCAATCGTGAAACCATTATTTTGGATGATGAGCATTCGCTCGGCAAGACCAGGTGTGACCTGGTGGGTGAGATACTGAGTGTATGTGTTCTTATTGTGTTTTCCCCAGGTGCTGACTGAAAGTGATCGCTGGCACACACTAGCGTTGCAGAGAGACCAGTCGACCCCAACCCTGATGAAGTTGCCGGTAAAGTAAATATGGCAACGAAACATGTCGGTTTTTAATGAGCAGCGACACAGCTGAGAATAAAGCACCGTATAGCCAGTGTAGTGCTGCTCGGTTTTATTTCTGAGTGACTTGAGTCCTGATCAGGCTCAACTCACCAAATTTGGGTCGACATTTCCTGTTTTTGTAGATTAGTTTACACCATTTCAACACATAGGTTGCCCTGTAGACATTAGTCATTAGGACTATCACGAGGGTTTTAGTGACGCACATTATAAATTTCTTTTCCACCTTTACTGTTTCTGTTTGGGCGGCAGCGACCGATGATGACAACAGGAGGTAGTAGGCGAGTACCTGTCTACACATACCTCGTTGGTGCTGCTTCCGTGAGGCGCTGTCGTCCTATCACACCCTTTTTACCCTTTTTATCTCTTTCACCTTCTTTGAACTTGATCTGAGCACCAGCAGGTTTTTACAGCACCACTGGACAGGGAAACACTTCAACACCAAATTTCACGGGGTTGTTGCCACTACCAAGTGATAGTACTTGGGACCAGTGGGCAACAACTTTTGTACACACATACGGTAAATAGACCAGTGAATGAGAGTAAGGCAGGCACTACAGACATTGAGTACCTGTACACTACATAAGAATTTTTATAAATTTGTGTACGGGGTAGGTCCTGTTGTATTTCATGATTTTGAGAGGGGGGCTACCTACCCTTTAACCCCCTAGGCTCCCTTGTTTTGAGAGATATGCACAGAGGAGCCTACTGCTCCCCCAGTGCAGGACTTCAAAGGCACTCTAAGAGTGCACCCACCCAGCTCCAATACACTAAATCCTGTCTGGGAGGTGGTAACACCTCCCTGTGACAGGATACCCTTTGTTGGACTTCCTCCACTGCGAGTTTCGGTCAGCAGCAGGAGGGCAGCCCGTTGTCTGTGCTGGTGGCATCCATTTTGTGATGCCAGGGCTCTAGAAGATTTCTACCGTGTAGTACAGTGGGTACATGTCGTCCCCTCTAGAAGGGTGGGATCCTACTCCCACACCAGTTACTGGTGTGGGTGTAGATTACAAGTTGTTTGACACCAAACACGACACGTTTTGATGCAGTCATTCCAAAGTTAGCATTTACTGCGAGGTTATAACCGCATCCACAAACAGCAGTAGAGAATAGACTCTGCTAGCTGCAGAGTGGTCCTGCTCAGGCAGAAGCACCCCCTCACATAGTTAACCAAGCACCTTGCCCTCAGGATTGTTAGGGCCTGCTAGAGGGGTGACTGATAGGTTTATATGTGTGTGTATGGTGAGATATAGGAACCTATACCTCAGTGAGGAGTGCTAACACTACCTCACACAGGCTGCAGTAGCAGGCCTGTGGTGTCAGATTGTGAATGCTTCCCAGGGGTGGCATAATACATGCTGCAGCCCCTGGTAGGCCTGTGAAGTACCAATGCCCTAGGTACCTAAGGTTCCATATACTAGGGGCTCATAAGGTACCACAGTATCCAATCACTAGTGCATCTAATATGCACACCAATCATTTAAGGGAGTAAGCAGATAGGCTGGGGCCCTGGATAGCAGGATCCCAGCCAGACTAGTCAAAAACCATTCAAACACCAGGAAAAAAAGTGGGGGCTACCATATAGTCAGATACCACCTTCCTACAGTGCCCCGTACCTCTCCGATTTCGACTTCCCTGCCTAGGGCCTCTGCGGCTTCAGCATCAATCTGAGGAAGCTCTACATCCTCTAGAAATCCCGCCTCCTCCAGCACTGTTGGGTCGAGCTTACTCTGGCACAAGGCAGTATAATATTCCAGAAACTGGAGATTAACCTCCTGCTGACTATAGTAGACCTCGTCGTTCCTCCCCCGCAGTTCCAGGATCGTCGTCCCTCTGCGTGCCGGGTTGGCCAGCCAAGCCAGCAACGCTCCAGACTTATCTCTCTCAGCATGGGCCTGAGCCTTGTAGGCCCTGTAATCGAAACAACGCAACTTTTCTACCTGCATCGCCAGAGCCTCTCTGGCCACAAGGAGATCAGGCTGTTTATCCACCCTCTCTGGTCTATCCTTCTCTACCTCCCGAAGCTGTAGTTCCGCGTTACGTACATCACGCAGGAGGACCTTCCACACCCCCACCACTTCTCCAATACAACGGCCTCTAATAACTGTTTTAAAAGCATCCCATTAATGAGTGAGTTTGACGCTGTGTTGGCGTTAGTGAGGAAATAATCCTTAATAGCAGTGCTTATCGTGGCCTGAAACACCTGATCCTCCAGCACTTCCGGTCTCAACCGCCAGCTAGGGATTGTAGGTCTAGTCCGTACCCAGTCCAAGGACACCAGCAGGGGATTGTGATCAGAGATCGTCCTAGTCAAGTATTCACTCAGGTTGACCCTTCCATGAACATCCGGGGAGCACAGGATCGAGTCTAAATGAACGTGTAACTCATGTAAGGCAGAAAAGTAGGAATTGTCCCACTTCCCAGGGTGTTGAGCTCTCCAGGTGTCCGTCAACCCCCAGTGGTGTTGCCAGTCCCGTTGAGCCTCAGCAATTCTGTGTGTGGGGGCGTCAGGGAGCGGCGGGTGGGATTGGTCCAAGCTGACATCAGTGATACTGTTAAAATCCTCAGTAGCACCGACCCAGTTAACACCGATGCTAGTGTCTGTGGTAGTTGTGCTAAAAATGCAGGCTGATCAACGTTAGGGGCATAGATACTCACTATCGCTAAATCCCGCCCGTCCAATCTCCCTGAGACCACCACAAATCTGCCCTCTGGGTCTATTATTATTAACACAATGAAAAGGGATCCCGCGCGCACCCAGGCCAGAGTCCCCCTGGCAAAAGCGGAGTATGTAGTATAAAACACTTGCCCCCTCAATCATCGCTGTAATGGAGCACCTTCTACGATAAGTGGGTTTCCTGCAACAGTGCAATCTGCACCCCTCTCCTAATCAAATATGTGTGTATTTTATGACGTGTGCATCTCCCTAACGTTCCAAGCGATACATTTAATACCTATGGAGGGTCCCATTGTGCAAGCCACAGTGTATTTCGGAGTAGTCCCCCCCCCTAGCGACATGCCTGGCCCCAGACCAAATCCCCTCAACAATAAAAACACCCCAACTCCCTCTCCCCAGGACAGGTACAAACAAACAAGTTCCCATCCAAACTAGTGCACGTAAACAGTTACTCATAAAAGGTGGCAGGGCGTAAACTGACCCTGTTGGACCCAGATCTCCCCCAGACTTCTCCCCCACTCTCTTAGTTCACGTAGTGACCCCGCCTTCTTCAACAGTGTCCCCAGGTTGTCATCATTAGGCGCAGGCCTTAGTAAAGGTCATCTCCCAGCAGTAAGTAAGTCTTTTTCATTCGACCTGACGTGTGAACTTCAGATTATGCCATCTGCAGTTTGAGGGGTAATGTCCGGGAGTTCAGCATCCGATTCCCCATGGACGCTGCTCGGTCGTGAGCCTTCGGATCTGTCCATTTCAAGTTAACTGCCATTTGTTTGGGCTCGTGTCTCCATGGCTAATCTCCACCACCGCTTTCACAGCTTTATCATGCTCCAGTTCTCGCTCTGTCTGCGATGGATCTCTTGGAAGAGGCAGAGGAGTGTTCGGCTCCCGCCGGGCCGAGCCCGCTGAGGAAGTACGAGGTCCAGCGTTCCGTCGGGTCTCTAGCCATTCCCATGCTTCATGCGGGGTAGCAACAAAATGCGTCTCTGTGTTATCAGCCACTCAGGGGCGTGCCAGAACAGCATAGCATAGGGAAGCTGCAGCTGGCGTAGTTTCTGCTTGACGGTCAGGAAGGAAGCTTGCTGGCATTGCACCTCCCCGGTGAAATCCAGGAAGATCATCACCTTACTATTTCCAATCTTCTTTCCAAATTTCCTGTTTCTCCCTTGTTCATCACAGAATGTGGTCACGATAGTGAAGCAGCCTTGCCACCAATGGGCAGGGAGGGTCTCCAGGCTTGGGCGGCGGAGCCGGAACTCTGTGGTCACGTTTAAGTGCATAGAAGGGGGAGAGACCCTCTGGGGCCTCCTCTGACTTTATCCAAGCCTCCAGGAACCTTGACAGCATCAGCCCCTTCTTCTCGTTCCGAAACCCCCACTATACGCAGGTTATTTCTATGTGAGCGCCCTTCACTGTCTTCCGCTCGCAATTGCAACACCTTGATCTTGGTTTCCACATTTTTCAGAGCGCGCTGTAATGTAGAAACCGCCTCCGGTACTTCCTTCATAGCTTTCTCATTGAGGGTCACTCTCTCTTTAATCATCTTTAAGCAAGGTGAGATATGCCCCTTTTGAGTCTATTTTTGTCTCCAACGCTTCTCTCGATGAGGAAATGGCCTGCATGATGTCGGCTAGAGTTGGGTCTCCAGGAGCATTCTCTGTTCGCCTCCTTGGTGCATCTTCGTCATCCTCGGTATGTTGTTCTGCTTCCTCCACTTGCAGGACCTCAAACCCCTTCCGTCTGGATGTTATCCCCATCCTGAGTTCTACAACGATAGGCCCCGTGGTTATCCGGAGCACTCGTGGGTCGTCAAGCTCACAGATAATTATGGAGGCCCAGGAGGCTTGTGAAGGATCTGCCGCCTCCCTACTCTACCGCGTCCGCCGCCGTCGGCCAGCAGATAATGTAGCACCGCAGCACAGCCCCTGTGGGCTCCTCCACCTTGTTATTGGGAAGAGGGACTCCCGTGCTTTACATAGGTGGTACACAGTGGTAGGGAGCCTCACAGCGGTCGCCGGCAGGCACCAAGCAATCCCATGCCGTTCGCAAGTTCCCCAGCTAGCATTCAGTGCACGTTAGCAGTCTCTCATCCTTCGACTGCCAGCTGGCCTTCGTCTCCAATGCCACCATACCACTGTCGCCACAGCAGGCCCAGTCCAATCACTGCCTCACCTCTCAATGTTGCGGGCCCAGGCCCAAGGCACTCACCTCACCGGTCAGCAGTCTCTTTAGGGACCAGCGATCTCCACACTGCAACACCTCAGAGTGCAGCACATCACCACTGGTGTCAGGTCTCCGCTCCGCAGCATCCAGCCCTCAGTTCAGGATGGCAACGCAGCACAGAAGGCCCCGGTAGTCAGCTCACCCCCTCAGGCATGTCTCACAGGATCGCCGCGGCCCTGCTAACATCGCTGATTTACCGCCCAGTATTGTGGTTCCGGGTTCAAGGTGCGCGTCTCAGTGGTCAGTCGGTTTGCCAGCAAACAGTGCTCCCCGCCGCTCTGACTTGGACGGCTCTATGCCTCTTCCGACACCATGTCTCTCACTCACCTCACAGGGCCGCCATTTTGAGAGCGCACTAGGCTATTCAGGCTATCCCGTCACTCCAGCTCATCCCCTCCGGGCCGTCGCCTCTGTAGGTTTCCTCTGCAGTCTGTGCTCCAATTCTCTTCACCGCCCCTCATAACCAGAGCGCAGAACTCCTGCTGTTCCAGCTGATGGAGGTCTCCGCCTCAGCGCACATCCTCCATCTTAGCGACGATCGCAGTGGCACCAATGCACTTCAGCAGCGAACCGGCATGGGCACCAGGCTTTCCGCAATCGGTTGTGCGGTAAGGGGACACTTCAGTATTTCAGGATCGTTGATAGTAGAGGGAAGCCTCGGACGGAGATCCGAGGTCCGCTTCCCCTCACATTGGCATCAAGCCACGCCCCCCGCCGGAAATAAGTTCATTCTGTGGCAGACATTTGCTGATGGGTGAGGTAACCCATGGGAGACCGTGACAGGGTTGTCAATGTGCATGCAGTGTTGAAATGCCATGATGTGCAAATTAAGGCACACAGAGGCCAGGATTGTGAGGCTGTATGCACACATAGTGCCTGATGTAAGGACAATAAAACACCGTTATTCACAATTCATTTTCAACTTTGTGTCTTTAGTCACATAGAAATAGTTGCGTGTGCTCTCATCACATCTGTGTCTCCCATCTGTGCCACATACACCACCTGCTGCTCTGTGATGTGGCCGTGGGCATTCCTCATCCCCTGAGTCCGAATCTGAGATTTCCACTGGGGTTCCCTTCTTTGTGGCCATGTTGTGTAGCACGGCACAGGTTGCAATGATTTTGCAGCATATTTCGGGGTGGTACTGCCGTGCATCTCCACTTTTGTGGAGGCAGCGGAACCTGCTCTTCCATTAGTCCAAATGTCCTCTCCACCACATTCCACGTAGACTTATGGGCAGCATTGTATCTCCTCTCACTTGGGGTAGATGGGTTGAGAAATGGGGTGAGTTTGAATGAACACGCTGCATATGCGCTGTCTCCTCAATGGGAAAGGATGAAACATCAATCACAGGCCACTACAGATAGATCCAAGCTGCACAACAGAGTGTGTCACATGCATTTACCTAGCAGGTATCCTTCTCCAAATTCTCCCCCAGTATAGATTCCGCAATGCCTGTAGATGTAAGAATCATGCGTACTTCCTGGAAATTTTGCTACTATATCAGTGATGTGTGATGCATTACAAATGACCTGGACGTTTATGGAATGATAGGAATTTCTATTCCGATATACATACTCATTAGCAGAGGGGGGGCAAATTGCAATATTTGTCCCATCAGTGCACCCAATGACATGTGGGAATTGAGCCATCTGATAGAAATCCATTTTGGTCTTATGCAGTTCCTGTTGTGTGGTGGGAAAACGGACGTAATGGTGGATTCTTTTGAAGCATGGCATCCTTGAAGGTGTTGAGGAAGCGTGACAGGTAACTTTGTGGGACCCCTCCTGCTACAGCTATCACTCCCTGGTAACTACCTAATGCAAGTAGGTGCAGTGAGCACAAGACCTGCACATGTGTTGGAATTGCGTGGGTCCTGCGTGTCTGACGCTCCAGGAATGGATGCAGGTCACGTATCAGGTCTAGGATGGTAGTGGAGTCAAGCCTGTACCTATCATGTATTTCTTCTTCTGTCAGTTGGAACAGGGTAATGCACACTCTGCATATGCGTTCCTGTCGCATCCTCATCCTTTGTGCTGCTGCTTGTAACCGCATCCTCCTTGCTATGACATACAGGGCTGCCATTGTGGAAAAAAAGATGTATTCTGGGGCTGTTTATATGCTGTGCACCTGGTTACCACCTGCTTTGAGTTGGTGGTAATTTGCGAGTCGCAAATAGTGATTTCCAATGAAATCGCTATTTGCGATTTTTCATACACTTCTTAGCAAATTCTTATTTGCGATTTTGCAAATAGCGAGTCGCAATTTGGGACTCGGTAGGACATATTCATAAAAATATAAGAATTTGCAGAATGGTTGGTCTCGTTTTTTGCGATTGTTTTTTTTCTCTATATATTGCACAGTGCTATTTTGCGTTCACAAAGGCTGAAATTCTGTGAATTTCAGCATTTGCAATCGCAATTGCGCTTGCTACATCTGGCCCAAGTTCTTAATCAGCACCATTATTTGTTGTACACACTATCTGTAATCCAAAATGAAATTGGCAGTGATTCTAAGTCCTCTAGACAGTGCTGCAGCTGCATCTCTGTTCATACATCCACTACACTTCAGACCAAAACACATAGGTAAAATACATTGTCATTTACAACGCCATTGGCTCTAACTCTCACAAATGCGAGACCTATTGCATTGCAAATGCTTGTCCTGCTTGATGGATAAAGAATGCCTGTCCCCTAATCACCGCTTTATACTCCTCCCATAGGGTCTGAGAGGAGTCTACTGATGCCTCGTTTTCAGAAAAATAATGTTTAGTAGCATCTATCAATCTCTTTCTAATCTGGGGCAGTTTGAGATACCAAGGGTTGACTGATATGGTGTGTCTAGTAGTGTGTCCACCCAGCCAATATGGGGGAGTGGTCCCTGATGCATCTCGCCAGATGACGAACCTCCGAAAAATACTGGAAATGACATGTCTGGTTGATTAGATCTATATGGGAGAGACTGCCGGGAGCCCCAAGTGGAATGTGAACTGCTGTTCCCTGGGATTGTGGATGTGCCAAATGTCAGACAACGCTAGGGCTGTTATGAAGTCAAATAGAGGGCAGTGGGGTGAGCTCGTCTGTCTGGAGGGCTTTTGATTGTTCTCCTCACACATTGTCAGGTTGAAGTCACCACCCATAATTAATGTACCATCCGACAGTTAGAGCAGCAGGGTGCCCAAGTCAGGGAGCGTACCAACAAGGAGGCATGGTGGGAAATAGACAGAGCATGTATTTATAATCAGCCGCTCCCAGTGTGGGTGACATATCGTCAAGGAGTATCTGGCCAGACCTGGTACACAATCAATGGGTTTGATTTCTGTATCAGGGTCCCTGTGGTATAACCAGCATGGGCCACCAATTTATTTATTAAGACCTTTGTAGGTGTACACTATCAGGTGAGTCTCTTGTAGGGGGACATACATCAGGGGTCTGCTGCTTGAGATATTGCAATATTGCAATAAGACACGCCTTTTAAATTTGTTGCACAGGCCATTTAAATTCCAATATAACAGCTTGATCAGTTGTTGGTCTGCCCTACCTTCCATTTGTATGTGTGTACAAGGAGCCGCCATCGTCCTGCTTGCTGTGGGGCAAGTTTGGATCATGGGGCAGGGGAACTGAAAGTGTGATGTCCGTGCTTTAAAATCCCACGGTGCTTCCCTATAAAAACTACTGTGCAAAGCAACAGCATAAAAATCCTGAAACTAACCCCCCTCCTCATTGCAGAGTGGACTTGCAACTGCAAACCCCCCCAGAGTGCCTGTCACCCATAGCCAACATTTAAACTGTAGGAGACAGTGGCCACCACCCATTGATGCCCCATCAGCCCTACCCATGCAATTTCTTACGCTACCAGTAGCGAAATGTCATTGCCCTCCATACAGTGACTACATCAGCTTTCTAGATATAGTCATTTAGAGTCACAACGAGCCGCTTGTGCTGTTGACACATTGTGGTCAGGATGGTGCCCCTTGTCAACAGCGCTAACCCGCCCCGTCGAACCAGTCCCGTTGCAACAGCCACTGTTTCGTCTCTTGGGATTCCAGAGGTAGGGTTGATCTTCTTTTGCCATTCACAGTGTCGCTTTCTGTCCTGCATTCTGTGTTGGCACGTTCATTATGATGTCATCTGGAGTTGTTTTTCGGTTGCGTACTTTCAGCTGGTCTCCAGCCCTCGAGCCATATCCAAGCTTCTTCCAGGATTGCAAAGTGCCAGGTCTTATCTTCAGCTCCCACTTTGAACTGTGCTGGAAATAACGAATGTATGATGGTATTCCGCATGCATTTAGGACGCATGCATTCTGAACGCCGTCTTTTGTACGGACGTGTCTTTAGGATGCATTTGTTCAGCATGCAAGTCATTTTAGCGACTTGCCTTAGGGGGGTGCTGGATGATGGAATAGGTTAATTTTACCATTCCATCTCCAGTCTTCAGAACAGTAGGGAAGGTGTTGGACTTTAAATCCAACACCATTCCACCAATGAGTCCCCCTAAAAGCAAGCTGTTGTTACGGCTTGCATGCTGACTGAAAGCATGCCAATTCTACGTTTGTTCTATTGCCGGCCCTGTGTTGGCACAGCGTGATTCTGGCTTTTTCCAAAAGGACGTTTCCCGGAAATAACATTGAGTATTTCCCGCCCTGCTCCCGTAGGACTCGTTTCTCCTTAGTGAAGATGTGTCTGAGCCTTTGGACTCGGAACGTAAAATCTGGGAAGAACTAGTTACTGTAGTCTCAAACTTGACCGGTGGGCCTCTTGGTGAATCACGTACCGATCTCTGAAGTTAAAGATGCGGGCTATTATCGTGCGCGATGGTGCTCCTGGTCTGAGAAGGGCTCCAGGGATCCTGTGGACCCGCTCAAGAGAGAAATAGATGGATAGGTCTGGAGGTTGTAGCAACTTGAGAATAATATCCTCAACAAAGAGATCAGCTGCTGGGCCCTCAGCCCTTTAGGGAACCCCTACCAAGCAAATATTGTTTCATCATGAGCGACCCTCGATGTCTCCAGGTTTCGCCCTCAACACCTCTGTAGCAGTGCGCAGTTCCTTAACCTGTTGCTTTAGGGCAGTAGTTTTAGCTTTTAAGTATGTGATCGAGTATCCAGTTTCCTTTACTCTCACGCTCATATTTCACAGGTCGGCTCTTACTAGTGTAACCTCTGTTGAGATTGTATCAATCTTTGACTCCAGGGAGCCCCTGACTCCTTGAATGGCTGCCATAATGTACTTTGAGTGTGGACGAGCCCTCTTCCTTCTGTGCCAGCTCCGCCTGGGTCTACACCACATCTGCTAAAAGTTTATTGGGGCCATTGCGGGGAAGGGCAAACTTGTCCATTTTTGTCTGCTGCTCTGAATGTATGCCTCTTCCCCTGTCATCTCTGCATTACATCCCTTTTGGTGGATATATGGGGTCCACAATGACCCTTGCCACCGCGTTTCAGGAGCAATGTCTTGTTGAGGACCACTCCTGCGGCCCGTCGGTTTTACCACTGTGGCTTCTCGAAAGTGTTTAGGTAGTGTGAATGCACCTGTCCTGAATAAGCGTTAGGAAGGTCCATTATCCTGTCACTCAGGGCTTGAGCTATGCTTGTACCCTGTGTCTGGGAATGCTGTGTCTCAGGTGCCCTATGTCTAGGAGAATATGCCCTCTCTGGAAGATCCACAGGGGACCATCCTCCTGCACCTTGTTGAAATGCGAAAGGTGCTTACCCTTTATAGGAACTGCGCCCACAGGAGCCAAAGCCTAATCGCTCACAAACGAGACACACCCTGTAGCACTGCTTGTATGGCTAATTTCAAGCTCACTGGCGTCTCCGTATTGGGGGCAACATTTTCCCTCATCAATCCAGGGGCCAATGTGTGGGCTAAGTTATCTTATTTGGCCCTCTCCCTGTGGGGCCTCAAAGTGTCTTATGTTGGACTGTTGCCCCCCTCATCCCTGGTGCAGGGTGATTGACTTCTGGTGCTGGCACAAAATTAGACTCATGACAGAAGTTGTGTGACCCCTGCGCACAGCACAGCAAGTTCCCCGGGTGCTATCCCGATCTAGGACGTGTCACTCCTCTCCTCCCCAGGCCTCACCATAGTGGCTGTGTCAGCTCTGGCTCAAATATGGTCCCCATTGCAGGCAGATGACAGTTCATTCTCTGCTGGGGCCATCACACACACACGCTGCAGTCGGGGCAGCTTGCATGTCACTGTTGGCCCCCCTTTCTATATTTGACAGGGGTCATGGCTCGACCTTACTGTTGCGGGCTTGGCTGCCAACCTCTATTGCACCACCTTGCGACTCCTTGAGGGCCGTATCTGCAATCGGGACCGTGGCTTCACACGTTGCTGTGGGCTAACCGCTAACTCAGTCTCTCTATAGTACCGGAGTTGTACAAAACGCACTCTGGTATCTCCGCAGCCTCCTTTGATTCGATCCACCATGCTGGACTCAAATGAATTGTAAATTAAACCCTCTTTTATGGTAAAGTCGGATTTGAGATTACAATTTTGAAAATGCCACTTTCAGAAAGTTCTAACACTCAACATTTTTAGTCCTATGGGGGAACAGCAGGCAACGCGGGCAATAGCCTTGAGGGCAGTAATTATTTAAAGGGGAGCTCCCTAGTGGCGTGGGGCCACGATCCTGAAGTGGGGCGTGGCTAGCCGCCGGACACAGCAAATCAGTGTAGGGCAAGGACCTACGGTGTTTTACTGTAGTAGAGGGGACTGCCCTCGCGGAGGCAGCAGTCCCCAATGGCGGTGTAAATAGTCCTACTATTTGCCACAATACATGGGGGCACAACACATTTCAGGCCTCTTCAGCAGTGCCCCCAGGCCAATGTGGTTTAGAAGACGGGCTGCGGGAGTCTCGCTGCAGTGGGAGGAGTAGTCTGAAGCCCAGCGTGCCACGGCCCGGATCTCCACCGGGCCGGCAGTCAGGATAGCGCGTCTCGGCCGGCCTTCCAGACGAAAAACGAAGAAGGTGGTCCTTTTATGACATGCTATGAACTGTAATATTTGTCGAAATGAATTATGGCTATATAAGTGAATAAACACAAGGGCCAAGATAATTTTTTATTTTATTTTAAATACTTTATTTTCCATTTTTCAAATACTAAGATTTTATACATATGAAGTCATTTCAGTATACAATGTCAACCACATTTCTGTCTGTGATTTACCTAAGTGGCAATCCTCAAGATAAATACGAGGCAATATCAGACTACAAAATTCACAGTTTGCCGTGCAGATATGAGGGGAACAATAGAAGGATCCCAGTGGAGAACCAATTCCCAATGAGGATCCGCTATATTTGTGGTCCGCACCTGCTGGATACATTTACATAGTAATGTCCCATAATATCAACAAGGCATTATAACGGAACCCTTTGCATATCTTCTCTATCCCACGCCTTCTGGGACAAAGCCTTGTTCCACTTGCGAATCTGAGTCTTGGCGTATCTTTATTGTATAATCGATACGGGCCCCATATATCCTTGGGGTGAGATGTGCTGGGTAGCACACTTGCGTATACTTCACTATTAACATTACAGTACGCCAGACTTTGCAGCCAGCTCTGGACGGTTGGGGCTGACTTGCGCCCCCATTGGATGGCCACTTCTCGCTTTGCCAACAGAAGGGCCAGTGATGCAAAGCGCCGAATCTTTTTAGGGAAATTTACAGTATAACCCAGCAGGGCTACTTCCGGGGTTGGGATCAGAGAAAGATTAGTCATTTTCCCTAGAGTGTAATGTATGACTTCCCAATAGCGTTGTAGTTTTGGACACGTCCAGGTAAGATGTGCAAAATCGGCATGGGGGGCCAAGCATTTACGACAGTTGTGTGGCTTGGAGGGGTCTTTCCTATGTGCCAATGTCGGGGTGAAATACGTACGGCGTAAGAATTTAAAGTGTAGGAGTTTGTGTCTGCTGTTGAGTGAGATGTCACATGTAACCGAATAGCAATCAGCCCATTGCTTATCCGTAATTGTCGTCCCCAAGTCCACTTTCCATGCCTTACGGATCTTACTGTCATCAACAGGTTTCAATGCCGCACATGCTTTGTATAGTTTTGAAGTGAGATGTATGTTGTCTGCAGTTTCTATCACCATAGTAAGGGGAGAAGGAGGTGGGCTCAACTGGGAAAGTTGAGAAAGTAGAGCTTAGAGCGGAGCGGATGCGGCCCATGACGAACCGATCCATGATGGTACCTGCTTGAAACCGGACGTCTTCCATTAGGGAAAACATGTGGCCGTCGGGATAGAGGTCTCCCATCCGTGAGATGTCAAATTTGGCAAGAGTGCGTTGGACCAATCGTTCCTCTGTGATTGGAATCAAGCGGGGGTTCACGATGGGCAGGGCCGACGAGTAAAGTACATCTGTACCCGTGGCCCGGCAGTGTTTCTTCCATGTCCAGCTTGTGGAGGAAACAGTTTGGATATCCACTGGGTCTCTAGGGAAGCCCACTGGTAGAATGGGCGAAAGCTGTCCAGGCAGAACGAGATCGGATTCTGGCCGTAAGTATGGGATTCAAGCATCAGGGTGAAACCATGAATAGGCATAGCTACATTGGGCAACTAAATAGTACAATTGGAAATCTGGAACATTATATCCCCCTCTCTCATAGGGTAGCGTGAGGACAGCCCATCGGACTCGCGCGGGTCTCCCACCCCAGATCAATCTGGCTAATAGTGTACGCACTGTTTTAAAAAAGCTATTAGTAAGAGGAATAGGTATATTATTAAAAAGGTACAAGAATCTGGGGAGCACTCCCATTTTTATAATCGACACCCGGCCCGCAAGTGATAAAGGGAGTCTCAGCCATCTTTCTATTTGAGTCATGAGTGTGTCAACTGCTCCTCCATAATTCAGACGTATGATTTGGGTGGTGTCTAAGTGAATATGGATCCCTAAATATTTAACTGAATCTGTACACCATTCTAAAGGAAATTCACAGTCCCATTTTTGAGTGGAGGCTGTAAGCAGAAATATGATGGATTTGTGCCAATTTATGCCCAGACCCGATAGCGACTGAAGCGGATAATTTCTCTGATTAGTTCCTGTAAATTAGTGTGAGGATATCTAACATAGAGGATCGTGCCGTCAGCATACAAGGAAACCAGGAGGGGGCCAGTGTTAAATTGTAGGCCCCTGTGTAGATGACGCTCCTGAAAGTGACGTATCAAGGGGTCCATAGCCAGAGTGAATAATAATGGGGACAGTGGGCAGCCCTGCCTGGTTACACTGGATAGAGAGAAGGGTCTTGAGAGTGTACCGTTGAGACGCAGCCGAGCGGTTGGTTTGTTATGTAATAGTGTGGTCGTAGCAATGAAACTAAAGGGCATACCCAATGCGTTTCATCACAGATAGAAAGAAAGGCCAATTCTAAGGAGTATAAGGCCTTCTCCGTGTCGAGAAGAATGGCGGTCGCTGGAGTATTCGGGTTGATCCGATGGATGACCGAAAAAAGTGTTCTACGGTTCAGCGAGTTGGAGCGATGTGGTACAAAACCGGATTGAGCTGGCGAGATGATGAATTCCATCAGTTGGGACAATCGATTGGAGATAACTTTAGCTAGGATTTTGTAATCTAAGTTGAGGAGGGACAGCATTCGGTATGAACCGCAGTGTGCGGGGTCTTTACAAGGTTTGGGAAGGAGAATTATGACTGCCTCTCTAAAGGTGGGGGGTACAATTTGTGACTCCAAAGCCTCTGCATATACCTGAATGAGCTTCGGAGCTAATGGCTCTTTGTATTCTTTGTAAAAATCGCCGATAAAATCCGTCGAGCCCTGGCGCCGATGAGCCCCGAATGGTCTCAATGGCCAAAAAGACATCCGCACTGCGATGGGCTCCGCCAAAATATCCTGCATGTATTTCTCAAGGTGAACTAAGGTTATCTCATCTAGATAACCTTCTTGGGCTGTATAATCGCTCCCTATAGTGGTGGATTATAGCGCAGAGAAATATTCCAAAAAAGTGTTCTGAATGTCTACTGTGGAGGTGCATGTGCGCGCGTCTCGAGAATGTATTTCAGTGATGTAGGTTTTGTGATATGGGGGCGGAGTAGTTGGGCCAGAACCCTGCCAGGTCTCTCACCCTCGCCATAACGTCGGGCTGTTTGATACTTCCCTGAGTATAGAATTTCCCGGTCTGCTGTTTCCCTATAGTCGTCCAGTAGCACCAGTCTCCTGCCCTCATAGGTGGGTTGAGTGTGATCTGCGGAGGCTTCATCTAAAGGCTTAAGGTCACGTTCTAGGCGTGTTAGTGTATTACGCAGATCTTTGAGGACACCGGCGTGTTTAGCTATGCATGTACACCTGATAACTGCCTTAAAACCCTCCCACAAAACCGCCCATGTGTCCACCGAACCAGTTTAATAGTAAAATATTCTTCTACTGCGTCCCGGATTTCTTCTTTGAACATGTAAAGCATGACTAGGGAAACGCCACTGACGTTCAAAGCCTTCTGGGCGCGGTACCCTAAGATGTAGTGTCACTGGGGAGTGGTCTGAATAAGTCCTAGGGAGGGTCCCGACTGATGTGCACCAACCATAAATATCGGGAGAGTAGCCAATAATCAATCCTCGTCCAGATGTTGTGCTGGCCTGAATAGTGGGTATATTCTGTGGTGTTTGGATTATGTTTGCACCAAATATCTAACAACGCAAACCGATCACATAGCTCATGAAGTGCTCTGCGGGCGCCTGACGATCTGGAGGTACAGTCTATGTCAGGGTTGAGTAATAGGTTAAAATCTCCACCTACGATCAGCGTTTGTGATTGCAGCTGCATGAGGCGTGTGTGGAGGGAATGAAAAAAGTCGGGGGCATCTGTGTTGGGGGCATAGACACAAAGCAGTGTAACATTCCTGCACAGCAGAGTCCCAGAAACCGCTAGGTATTGTCCCTCTTCATCACTAAGCATGGAACCAAAACAGAAGGGGGCTCTTTTGTGTATTAAAATGGCAGTGCCCCAAGCATAGTTACTGTAACTAGCAAAATATCTGTGTGCCCCCCAGCTGGTTTCAAAGTGGGCCTTGTCTGTTTTGGGAAGGTGGGTCTCTTGTAAGTTAGCGACATATACATTGTGTCGTAACAGATAATGAAGCACCTGTCTACGCTTTCTGTTATCATTAAGGCCCCGTATATTCCATGAGATTAGGGAGAGGTCTGAGGGACCCTCTATGTTACCAATTCTGGCCATCTATCCGGGAGAGCAATTCCAACTGCGCGAAAGTGTGACAATTAACAAAAAGCAATAACAGTGAACAACCAAACATGTCCCTTGAGACAAGACGTTTGAAATTAAGCACCCCCTGCC
Source organism: Triturus cristatus (assembly GCF_964204655.1). Lineage (NCBI taxonomy): Eukaryota > Metazoa > Chordata > Amphibia > Caudata > Salamandridae > Triturus > Triturus cristatus. The sequence continues at coordinate 655,630,929 of NC_140584.1, forward strand.
ATCCCCCACCAAGCCGCACCCCGTCCGGGACACGGCAAATCCCAGCAAAAAGAATAACGTGAAGTACCGAATTATTGCACAACAAAATGAAAATCTCAAACAGTACCCCATAGTTAACCAAACCATTCTCAAAGGATGCACCATGAGGGGCGGCAACGCCCCGGTGAGCAACCAGCTAAATGCAATGCCAATGGAAGGAGATCAGAAAGCACATTCCTAGAAGCACAGTGAAATTAGTCCCAGGAGATTACATTCAGAGTCAACCTGTGCCCGCACTCGAAAACAGTTCGGCGCTTGCGTCAGATCCGCTGTGTGGGGGGGAAGGACCAGATCTCACCCTGTAGGAAGGAAGATTGTTTTGTTTATAGACACGGCAAAAGTCCTGCGCCTCTGTAGGGTTTTCAAAGATCCGAGTTTGCCATCCACGTCGACCTTTAATCTTGCAGGGTACTACATGCCATACCGTAGTCCCAAGTTTCGTAGAGCAGCCTTGACTCCATTGAATTTACGCTGTGCTTCCTGCACCGTGGCCGTAAAATCTGGGTAGAAGGACAGTTTTGCGCCCTGCCAGTCGATGTCCCCTTTGTCTCCAGCCAAGCGGAGTGCTGTGTCCCGGTCCCGAAAGTTCATCACACGTGCCACAATGGGTCTGCGAGGAAGGCCTGGGTTGGGGCGAGGTACTAACGACCTGTGCGCCCTCTCTATGACAAAACCAGCGGTGAAGGAATCCTTGCCAAATAAATCAATTAACAAGGTTTCCACAAAGAGATCCATACGGCCCGTGGGGGTCGCCTCCGGAACGCCAAGAATGCGTAGATTGTTGCGGCGGCTGCGGGCTTCGAGGTCCTCATTTTTGATGGCCACTTCCTTCAAAATACGCTCGACCCTTTCTAGACGTTTGGCGGATTGCGCAGTCCCATCCTCAATATCGGCGATGCGTGCTTCAACCACATCAAGCCGCCTGTCGTGCACTTGGATCTTGGCAGTGCATCCCTGTCGTCAGGAATATGGCCGCCTTCTATCAAACCGAGTTTTTAGAGGGCGAGGACAGCCGATGATGAAGCATGACACCAGGTGTTGTGTGAGGCCAGTCCTAAACTTTTTGTGAGATGCCTACACTCACATACACATAACACACTAGAGCACTGTTTAGGTCATTCAACTGCCCCATTTGTGTAGAACACTTGGGTCTTGGCACCCAGATTCTAAATGGTTTTGTCAAGTAAATCAAAGCGAGTGTCCAATGCTTTAAAGCCTGCGCGCATCTCTCGAAGCAGGGAGGCTACCGTGTCCAATAAGGTATCTTCTTGCCCCACTTGTTGTGCGGATTCCGCCATGGTATGGTCCTGTTGTGGAGCTGTTGCAACTAGTTTCTCAAATGGCAAGGTCCTTTGCTTCAGGTCTTTATGGCCCATGCCGTGTCAGAGAGTCTTTGCCATGACCACCCAGGCCTTAGCAGGTGTATCCCTTATCGGTAGACCCCCCTTTGGTGCTATGCAACGAGGAGAGCCGTCTAGTCCTATGGGGGAACAGCAGGCAACGCGGGCAATAGCCTTGAGGGCAGTAATTATTTAAAGGGGAGCTCCCTAGTGGCGTGGGGCCACAATCCTGAAGTGGGGCGTGGCTAGCCGCCGGACACAGCAAATCAGTGTAGGGCAAGGACCTACAGTGTTTTACTGTAGTAGAGGGGACTGCCCTCGCGGAGGCAGCAGTCCCCAATGGCGGTGTAAATAGTCCTTCGATTTGCCACAATACATGGAGGCACAACACAGTTCAGGCCTCTTCAGTGGTTCCCTGAGGCCGATGCGGGATAGAAGACGGGCCGCGGAGTCTCGCTGCAGCAGGAGGAGTAGTCTGAGGCCCAGCTCAGTGTAGGGCAAGGACCTACGGTGTTTCACTGTAGTAGAGGGGACAGCCCTCGCGTAGGCAGCAGTCCCCAATGGCGGTGTAAATAGTCCTACTATTTGCCACAATACATGGGGGCACAACACATTTCAGGCCTCTTCAGCAGTGCCCCCAGGCCAATGCGGTTTAGAAGACGGGCTGCGGGAGTCTCGCTGCAGTAGGAGGAGTAGTCTGAAGCCCAGCGTGCCACGGCCTGGATCTCCACCGGACCGGCAGTCAGGATAGCGCGTCTCGGCCGGCCTTCCAGACTCGGGCCCGGTCACGGCAGATGGTGAGTCTCACAGGGAGGCAGTCGTCGATCGAGGTTGAGTGCGAGACTCGGCAGGGGTGAAGCGCCTCTCACCTTGTCCGCCCCAACAGCATCCCAGGCCTCAGGTAGTTCCTGCGGCCCGCCCACCAGGAGAGAGGCCTGGCACGCTGCTCGCGCGGTTCAACAGTCGTCCCATGTCGGTGATCGTGAATGCGGGCACCCAACGGGATTGAAGTCAGCTTGGTGGATTTAGCATAGCTTCCGCCGCAGCGTGCAGCAAGATTTTGGACTCATTGACGGCATTAAGTATGGGAATGCGCCAGTGGGCCGGAAAGCTCAACGGAGCTTCAGAGCCAGGCGGCCATGTTCATCGCCGGCTTGGCCACGCCCCCCAGGGCCAAGATAATTAAGTTATTGAACCCTGATTTTGGAATCATTCATCTTTGAAAAGAGACAGCTAGAACATATTGTTGGTTTACTAAATAGAGAGGCCCATTCTAGCTGCCTTTAATGGCCCAGCCCCTTTGAATACGTTAAACTTTTAGAAAGTTGGCATTTTTCTGCCCTAAACTTTCTGATGCCGTCTAGGAGTTTCCAGCTGCCTGGGCCTGTTAATTGCTCCCCCATCAGAAATGCGTATTGGAAACAGACAGTAAATTATAGGACCTGGGTGTTGCTGGGAGAGGGCCATCCTGCCGGCATCGGAGGGACGGAGCTGTTCACTGCCCAACTTACATTTCAAAGGTGCTTCCTCATCTCACTCACAAAGAACTTGACACCAGGCTTTTGTCACCCCAGACAACTTGGGACCTGGGCAGGGAGGAAGGAAATTCCAGAATGGGGGTAAAACTCCAGACGTTTCTTTTATTTCAAAGATGGCACCAGGCTTAAATAGTGGACCCTTAAACCAACTCTTCAGTACAGTCCTAGAGCTGCGGGAGACTACAGAATGCCTGCCTTGTACTCCAGAGGACTGCCCTGCTGCTTGAGGCCAACCTTCTTTCTCAGAGGACTGCCCTGCTACCCGAGGCCTGCCTTGTTTCTCAGAGGACTGCCCTGCTGCTACCAGAGGTCTGCCATGGAATGTGAAGCCAGTCTTGTTCTTCAGAGGACTGCCCTTCGCTTGAGACCTACCTTCACTGCTTGAAGAAGAGAGGGCCATATCTATAAACCCAGGACTACCAGATTGACTCCATGGGTCAGTTGGCGGACCTCTTTTCCTGAGCTACAGAAACACAGCAAGCTCCAGAGGCCTTCCGACCTGCTGCAACTGGCCCTGCCTGGACCTTCAATAGGACATACCTGAACCTGCAGTTGTACCTGCCTGAGCTCTGCTGGCCTCAGCTGGAGTGAGTTCCTGATTCCCATGAGTTGCCTCCCCAGATCCTGGACACTTGGCTGGCATCAGTTGAGCTCCTCATGTGAAATCCTGAAGTTTTTAATTTTACACGCCAGACTTTGAGAAGGTAATTTTTTCCGCAGGACTACGCTGGTCCCTGTATTCGGCCCGCACTCCAGCATGGTGGGCCTGAACTTGTGACTTTTTTCGATACCCACACGTAGCACTTTCTACTTCTTGGCAATATATTTACTTAGACGTTTGTTTTTCTAAATGGTTGTGGGATTTTTTTGTGTTGTGTTTTCACTTCATTACTGTTTAAGCGCTGCATAAGTATTTAATCATTCCTTCTATGTTAAGCCTGACTGCTTTTGTGCCAAGCTTCCAGAGGGTTAAGCACAGGTTAATTTAGTGACTATTTTGGTTCACGCTGACAAGGATTGCTTTACCCCCTGAACTAAAACCCCAATTTCTTACACAGGACCTCTTCTTCTCGGGCGTCAAACCGTACCTGGAGGTTTCTGGGGCCAGCCGCTGCAGTTTGTCCTTTCAGGCTTTGCCACTCTGATCTGTTTGTATGCCCTGGATGACTTTTACTTACATGTTACTCTCCCCCATGGCAAAGTCTCTTCTTTGCTTCATAGCATTCTTGTCTTTTCCTAGTCTTGCCAACCCCTCTTTATGGCCAGGGTTGTCTCTGGGGGTGGGGCTGTTTACTAGGGCAGGCCTCATGTATAGGGTCAGCTGGCAACCTAGGTTTCTTCCTCATGACTGATCAGTGTGAGAAGTTGGCCTGGTATATGATGCTCACTAGTTAAAGTGATCACCTTGTACCATGCCAAGCAACCCTTATGGTGTGGTTGTAAGTCAACCTTTTCGGACTAGCTGCCCTAGTGGTAGCGTAGGCTAAGCAGTCTTTGAGGCTAAACTCGTGAAGCGTGTTAAGCCAGCTGTTTTACCAAATGTAACCCCCTTTTATACCAATGAAAGGACACCACACAGATATATATTCAAAATATATATGTATTTATTTCTCAAAGTAACCCCTAGTCTCTTTATGAGCACAGGAGCACAAATCGTCAAACAAGATTACAGTAGAATACACAGAAGTTGCACTTTATATGGATAGGCCCTGGTGGCCGCTCAAACCATATACTAAAATAGTGGTACAAGTACCACGAACAGAAAAGGGAAAAGGCCTAGGGCCTCTAGAATCGCTGGGCCTACAAGGAGCTAACTTCAGTTAGTGACCAGGAGGTCCACGGGTGGCGTGTGCAGAGCAAATAGTCACACGCGTGCTCCCATAGGTTTCAATGGGTGCGTAAAAAGTACAAAGTTACTGCAGAAAGGGTCTTCCGGATGGACTAGGAACTCAAGATTTGGAACACAGGCACTAGAGATGTAATACTACACTTGGGCACAGGTGTGTCAGCTTTACCTCACCCACAGGAAGCGGGTGCATAGGCCTCGAAGTGCGTCGGGTTTCTTCTATCTGTTCCGTGGAGCTTGAAGACAAAGATGCTGCAGGCGGTCGGTCCGGGAGAGATGCAGTGGATCCAAGAGTGGATCGGAGATGTTGAAGACCTGTAAGCAGAGGGGACAGTGTTCACAGTCACTAGCCAGTGACCAGCGTGGCACCAGGTGGGTACCAGGCAATGTCGGGTGCAAACAGGAAGAAAGGTGTAGCTTGTCTCTGCAGCCACGTGGTCCCTGGAGGTCGACGACGTCCAGGAGTCGGTTCACGAGCTGTCCCACGCAGGCTCTCGCTGTCGGCGGTGTCGTCAACTTGATCGAAGCAAACAAGCCTTGGCAAAAGCAATTGTTGTAGGAGATGAAATAAGCTGATGATTCTGACCAGCAAGGTCAGAAGGACTGCTCCTTTGGAGGGGAGCAAGGGCCAGTCTGGAGCAACCAGACCAGCGGTGTATTTCGTAAAGTTCGTCGCCAAGATGGCTACTAGCCAGCGGGCCAGCAACCGGTTAGGCGCGTCGAGTGGCAAAATGCAGAAGGGCCCCACGCAGATCGTGGAGATGCTGGAGGGCTCACCTTTGGTGCAGATGCTGCTCGAGGGTTGGGCTTCTCAGATCCCAAAGCCCAACTTGGAGGGAGCCTCGGTTGTTGCACTTGTCAGCTTGTCGTGGTCGTTTCAAGATGGCTGGCTCCACGTGTCTCGGTGCCTCCACGGGTCTCCTCTTTTCAGGGACTGTGGATCGGGCGGTGAGAGGTCTGGAGGTCCAGGTCTTGTCAGTCTCTGGGCTCGGGCTCCGGCGGGAGGCGGCGGCAAAGCAGATGTTGATTCGCTGGATGGTGCTTGCGTTAGCAAGGTGGTCACTCCCTGACCACAGGGGAGATTGGCTTCAGTCCTCTGTGCAGCAGAGCGTCGAAGTTCCCGTCTTCTTCTTAGTTTTAAGTTGATTCCAGGATGTCTGAAGTCTTAGGACACAGCTCCTACCTTTAAGCGGATTCTAGGGGCCGGACTACCTGCTAGGTCCCTCCCTATGGGTGGGACCAGGAAGGGGGGTGGTTACACCCCCAATCCTTTGTCCAGCTCGCCCCAGGCCCGGGACTGGTGTGCCCCAGGACCGGTTTGAACTGGCATATGCACCGAGGCTCCTTGTGAGCCACAGGCATGTCTGGTTTCTTTCAAGCCCTACCTGACCAATACACAAAATCCTGTCTGGGGTGGTGCACGCACCTCCCCTGGCAGGAAACCCTTTGTCCACACCTCCCAAGCTGGAAGGACTCCCAGCAGCAGGAGGGCAGACTTGTGTCTGTGGTGGCAGCATCCATTTTGTGGAGCTGAGGCTATGTCTGATTTTACCCGGGTTTCAGGTACTGTACATGTCGTGTCCCTCTAGAAGGGTGGAATGCTAACCCCGTCGCCAGAATTGGCGAGGGGTTAGTATTCCAATTCGTATGACACCTTACTCGACATGTTTTGATAAAGCCAAACCAAAGATAGCATTTAACCGCGAGGTCCATAATGCACTTAAGAGTATATGGTATGACGATATCTGGAAACAGTAGAAGGAAATTGTTCCGACCACTGCAGACAGGCTCAGCTCGTGCCAGAGCACCATCTCACATGGAACCAAGCACTCTGCCTTCAGGATTGTTAAGGCCTGCCATAGGAGTGACTTATAGGTTACCATGTCTCCCATTTAAGGTTAGGTATAGGTATACTACACCTAAGTAAGAGGTGATTACACCAACTTACCCCAGCTGAGTGATCAGCCAGTTGTGTCAAATTGTTAGGCCAAGCCTGGGGTGGCATAATACATGCTTCAGCCCCTGGCAGGCCTTGGGTACACCAATGCCCTGGGTACCTAGTGTACACTGGTACAGGGGCTGACAGGGTGATCCAACCAATTGGGTATGTACCTAGGGTACATGGAGTCCATTTTAAAGAGAGAACAGCCAGGCTGAGATCCTGAATAGCAGGATCTCAGGCCAACTAAGTCGAAAAACCAGCTAGACACTAGGCAAAAATTTGGGGGTAACCATAGTCAGATATCCACCTTCCTACACAACCCCCCCCCCAAACGAAGGGAGATAAGGCTGACCTTGACCAGGTAAGCCTATATTGCCCAAGTGGCCATATAAGGAGGAACCAGCACTGGCATGGTTACCCCCTGTCTCATGGTCCACTAAGCAATCCCTCACCCTAAGGGTATCAGAGGGTCTCCACCATAGGGAATCTCTACCTTTGGTGTGTCTTGGCAAAGTAAAAGGCTGGTGTTGAGATGGAGTACTGAAGTGAGTGTCCTCAAAGTGAGGCCTCACCTTCCTCCAATCCCCCTCCACCATGGATGCCTTTCTTTCCTTAACTGAGTTGCACTGTGCTCTCAGGGTCAGCCTCTGGCTACCTAAAGCTGGAGGCTGGGTCCCTTTTGTGGGCTTACTGGAGGGACAGGTCAGGTCTGGGGCCCTAAGGTCCCATGTTTGCCTGTACCCAACAGAATCCCCCTGGGGGAGGTCCCTAACTACCTGTAAAGGAGATCCCTCAGGAATGTTTTTACCCATCACCTGACTAGGGCTACTAGCCAGGCAATCCTCATTCTTTTGATGGGGGGGTTCTTGTGGACAGGGGCCCTCTTGGGGTCCACTGGCCTCCCTGACCTCTGCAGCCCTGGGCTGACTGAGGCAGGGTAGAGAGAGGCAGGCTACCTGCACCAGACTGGGTCCCACCTTGGAAGGGGCCACTGACATCAGAGGCTCTGCCAGCCAGGCCTGGCTACCTCTGGGGCAGTTCCTTCACAAGGGGTGAGGTCAGCTCCCTGAGGAGGCTGACTTTTTCCTAATGTCTGGGGAGAGGGAGACTTTTCTTCCTCCCCACTACTCTCTGTTTGTGTGGAGTGATCCATAGTTTCAGGCTTCACTACACCTATGTCAGTCTGAGTATAGGCTGAGACCATTACAGCCTTGCCAACCTTTTCAGGGGGGCACTCAGTTTGTGTTTGAGCTGTGACTGTCACAGCTCTGCCAGTCTCTACAGGGAAGTCTGTCTGTGCCTGGGCTGTGGCTACCACTGCCCTTCCAACCTTTCCAGGGAGGAAATCTATTTGGACAGGGGTTGTGAATGGCACAACCCCACTACCCTTTTGTGAAAGGCCTACCATTTTAGAATGGGTGTCTTGTTCAACTCCAGCCCAAGCTGAGAGTTCTAAGTCATTCCCCAGTAAGCAGTCTACAGGCAAGGTTGGGGACACTGCCACCCTTTTAGGGCCAGTGACACCTCCCCAGCTGAGACATACCTCTGCCATGGGATGACTGTTCTGTTTGCCATCAATGTTGGTCACCTGGTAGGAGAAACCAGGCAAAAGCTGCTCAGAGGGAACTAGCCAATGGGCCACCATTGTGATGCTAGCTCCAGTGTCTCTGTAGGCCTCAGCTTTTGTACCATTGATGTAGGGCTCCTGTCTGTACCTACCCAAAGTGTTGGGACAGGCAGTGAAATTGGCAAACCCCATGCCACCATCACAGACAAGAGTATCTGCTGCAGGGGAATTGGCTAAGCCAGGGTCCCCCTGTGTTCCCCAAGTAAACCCACCCAAATTTTTGGGGGCACTCCCACCACCTGGGGGATTACTGCTGACAGTAATAGGTGGTGTGACAGGAGTAATTGGAGGAACAGTTTTGTTTGTAGCCCTTGGGCAACTGCTGTCAGTTTTCCAATGCCCAGGAGTTTTACACTCATGGCAGTAAGGCTTTTTACCTGTGGTAGAGGAGGGAGCTTGGGACCCACCACCCTGTGTGGAGTTTTGGGGCCCTGAGGAAGATTTCTCTTTTGCCTTATCCCCTCCCTTCTCTTGAGGTTTGGTGGTATCTTTCTTTTGGTCACCACCCTGATTCTTAGGCCTGATCCTGGTCCTGACCCATTTATCTGCCCTCTTTCCCAATTCTTGGGGAGAGGTCAAATCTGAGTCTACCAGGTGTTGATGGAGGAGCTGGTTTTGACAGTTACTTAAAATCTGTTCTCTCATCATCAAATTGTACAATCCTGTATAATCAGATACCTTACTTCCCAGCAACCAACCCTCCAAAGCCTTAGTGGCACATTCAACATATTCAGACCAGTCCTGAGTCTGTGTCTTTTGGGTGTCTCTGAACATTAACCTGTACTGTTCAGTGGTTAAGCCTAACCCATCTACCAGAACACTCTTCAGGACTCTGTAGTTTCTGACATCCTCTTCTCTAACAGTGAGGAGTCTGTCTCTGCCTCTTCCTTCAAAGGAGAGCCAGAGGATTGCTGCCCACTGGTCTTCAGGAACCTGCTGTACTTTGCAGGCTCTCTCAAGAGCAGTTATCCATTTGTGGATGTCATCCCCACTTTTGTAGGGGGGCACAACCTTAGACAGGTTCCTATTATCAAAGACCCTATCTTTGTCCTTAGGGACAATGCTGCCACCAGTGGGTATAGACCCACTCTCTCTAGGTTGCCTAGCCTTCCTCAGTTTTTCTTCCATCAGGGCTACTTCTAGCTCCTGCTTCCTGATCCTCAGCTGGGCTTCCTGCATTCTGGCCTCATGTTCCCTCCTCTGAGGGGTGGTCATCCTTTTCCTGGAGTGACCTTGAGAGCCTCTAGAGCCATGGGAAGCATTGGAGTCAACGGAGCGATTCCTTTGCCTCCCAAGCCCTGTGTTAAGTCCACTGGGGAGATCCAATGGGGTAAACCCACGGTCAATCCCCAATAGCCTTAGTTTAGCTGGGCCAAGTATAACACTTGGCACTGGGCTAGTTCTCCCTTCATCCTCACTACTTTCTGTATCCTCACCACTTTCCTCCCCTGTAGTATGATTCTCATCTAAGGGATGGCTATTGGAACTGGGTACCTCTGTAGCATCTTCAGAAGGGGGGCCTCCTGTTCCTGACCCTAAGGGGGCTAACTGGGAAGCTTTCCTGAGTTCTCTCTGATTCTCATCATTTTGCAAGAGTTCTCTGAGCTCAGCAGAGGTAGGGTTCTTGGGCTGTTTAAGGCCTCTAAGAGTTGCCAAATGCCTGAGCTCATTCTGGTTAAGGGTAGCAAAGCTGGATGGTGCCCTCTGGGGGTCACTCTCAACAGAGATGGGTACAGTGGACCCCTCTGCCCCGGCCATTGCTCTTAAGTGTGGGTGGATGTGTTGCAATCTACCTACACTTGGGTTTACCTACTAAACCTATCTAGTAGTTGTAGTCAGGGTGTGCTACTCCCTTTGCTCTACAACAACTAAGTTCAGTAGAACTTATGTATATCTAATCTTGTTTTATATGTACCTACAGGTACCTATGTGATCTTTCAATTGGTAACCGAGAGATTACAATGGTAAAACACAGCAAGCTCAAATCCAACCGCTGCTCACCAATGTGAGAAGTTGGCCTGGTATATGATGCTCACTAGTTAAAGTGATCACCTTGTACCATGCCAAGCAACCCTTATGGTGTGGTTGTAAGTCAACCTTTTCGGACTAGCTGCCCTAGTGGTAGCGTAGGCTAAGCAGTCTTTGAGGCTAAACTCGTGAAGCGTGTTAAGCCAGCTGTTTTACCAAATGTAACCCCCTTTTATACCAATGAAAGGACACCACACAGATATATATTCAAAATATATATGTATTTATTTTTCAAAGTAACCCCTAGTCTCTTTATGAGCACAGGAGCACATATCGTCAAACAAGATTACAGTAGAATACACAGAAGTTGCACTTTATATGGATAGGCCCTGGTGGCCGCTCAAACCATATACTAAAATAGTGGTACAAGTACCACGAACAGAAAAGGGAAAAGGCCTAGGGCCTCTAGAATCGCTGGGCCTACAAGGAGCTAACTTCAGTTAGTGACCAGGAGGTCCACGGGTGGCGTGTGCAGAGCAAATAGTCACACGCGTGCTCCCATAGGTTTCAATGGGTGCGTAAAAAGTACAAAGTTACTGCAGAAAGGGTCTTCCGGATGGACTAGGAACTCAAGATTTGGAACACAGGCACTAGAGATGTAATACTACACTTGGGCACAGGTGTGCCAGCTTTACCTCACCCACAGGAAGCGGGTGCATAGGCCTCGAAGTGCGTCGGGTTTCTTCTATCTGTTCCGTGGAGCTTGAAGACAAAGATGCTGCAGGCGGTCGGTCCGGGAGAGATGCAGTGGATCCAAGAGTGGATCGGAGATGTTGAAGACCTGTAAGCAGAGGGGACAGTGTTCACAGTCACTAGCCAGTGACCAGCGTGGCACCAGGTGGGTACCAGGCAATGTCGGGTGCAAACAGGAAGAAAGGTGTAGCTTGTCTCTGCAGCCACGTGGTCCCTGGAGGTCGACGACATCCAGGAGTCGGTTCACAAGCTGTCCCACGCAGGCTCTCGCTGTCGGCGGTGTCGGCGACTTGATCGAAGCAAACAAGCCTTGGCAAAAGCAATTGTTGTAGGAGATGAAATAAGCTGATGGTTCTGACCAGCAAGGTCAGAAGGACTGCTCCTTTGGAGGGGAGCAAGGGCCAGTCTGGAGCAACCAGACCAGCGGTGTATTTTGTAAAGTTCGTCGCCAAGATGGCTACTAGCCAGCGGGCCAGCAACCGGTTAGGCGCGTCGAGTGGCAAAATGCAGAAGGGCCCCACGCAGATCGTGGAGATGCTGGAGGGCTCACCTTTGGTGCAGATGCTGCTCGAGGGTTGGGCTTCTCAGATCCCAAAGCACAACTTGGAGGGAGCCTCGGTTGTTGCACTTGTCAGCTTGTCGTGGTCGTTTCAAGATGGCTGGCTCCACGTGTCTCGGTGCCTCCACGGGTCTCCTCTTTTCAGGGACTGTGGATCGGGCGGTGAGAGGTCTGGAGGTCCAGGTCTTGTCAGTCTCTGGGCTCGGGCTCCGGCGGGAGGCGGCGGCAAAGCAGACGTTGATTCGCTGGATGGTGCTTGCGTTAGCAAGGTGGTCACTCCCTGACCACAGGGGAGATTGGCTTCAGTCCTCTGTGCAGCAGAGCGTCGAAGTTCCCGTCTTCTTCTTAGTTTTAAGTTGATTCCAGGATGTCTGAAGTCTTAGGACACAGCTCCTACCTTTAAGCGGATTCTAGGGGCCGGACTACCTGCTAGGTCCCTCCCTATGGGTGGGACCAGGAAGGGGGGTGGTTACACCCCCAATCCTTTGTCCAGCTCGCCCCAGGCCCGGGACTGGTGTGCCCCAGGACCGGTTTGAACTGGCATATGCACCGAGGCTCCTTGTGAGCCACAGGCATGTCTGGTTTCTTTTAAGCCCTACCTGACCAATACACAAAATCCTGTCTGGGGTGGTGCACGCACCTCCCCTGGCAGGAAACCCTTTGTCCACACCTCCCAAGCTGGAAGGACTCCCAGCAGCAGGAGGGCAGACTTGTGTCTGTGGTGGCAGCATCCATTTTGTGGAGCTGAGGCTATGTCTGATTTTACCCGGGTTTCAGGTACTGTACATGTCGTGTCCCTCTAGAAGGGTGGAATGCTAACCCCGTCGCCAGAATTGGCGAGGGGTTAGTATTCCAATTCGTATGACACCTTACTCGACATGTTTTGATAAAGCCAAACCAAAGATAGCATTTAACCGCGAGGTCCATAATGCACTTAAGAGTATATGGTATGACGATATCTGGAAACAGTAGAAGGAAGTTGTTCCGACCACTGCAGACAGGCTCAGCTCGTGCCAGAGCACCATCTCACATGGAACCAAGCACTCTGCCTTCAGGATTGTTAAGGCCTGCCATAGGAGTGACTTATAGGTTACCATGTGTCCCATTTAAGGTTAGGTATAGGTATACTACACCTAAGTAAGAGGTGATTACACCAACTTACCCCAGCTGAGTGATCAGCCAGTTGTGTCAAATTGTTAGGCCAAGCCTGGGGTGGCATAATACATGCTTCAGCCCCTGGCAGGCCTTGGGTACACCAATGCCCTGGGTACCTAGTGTACACTGGTACAGGGGCTGACAGGGTGATCCAACCAATTGGGTATGTACCTAGGGTACATGGAGTCCATTTTAAAGAGAGAACAGCCAGGCTGAGATCCTGAATAGCAGGATCTCAGGCCAACTAAGTCGAAAAACCAGCTAGACACTAGGCAAAAATTTGGGGGTAACCATAGTCAGATATCCACCTTCCTACAATCACCAGCTATCCTCCTGCCCCTCCTTTTATTTCTACTTTTTTGAAGGCGATGAACTTGTGCAGTACCACTGCATATCAGTGGGGGCAGCATTTGATGCAGCAGCTTACTTGGCCTTGTTGGATCGGGTAATGTGGACCGTTTGTTGGCCCTGGACTGCTGGCAGTCTTAAGTCCCCTGGGCATGACCTGGGCATGAGCTACAAATATATAATTAATTGTTAACACACCAGCGCGCTCTTCAGGCTACTGAGATGGCGCACAGCACTTAAATTGTCATGCACTCTTCTGTGTGGAGCCTTGTGAACCTTGTGTTGAGAGTTTGCTTCTCTTGTGCCTATGGTGGTATCAGGCGGCCTCCAGAAAGCACAGGATGCTCTCTGCCTCCATCAGTGCAGCTCTGTCCCACACACACTGGGATCACCTTCCACTCTGTTGTGCGTGTGCTGTTCCTGGCCACTGCTGCCTCTCTCTCGAGCTCCATCAGTGGAGCTTGGGGTCATTCCTCCATTTGAGCTGTGCCAAAGTCTGGGTGCCCTCGCTGCGACATGGACAACAGATGCTATTGTAGGTAGCTGCCCTGGACAATACACCTACTTTTATTAGTTGGGTCACATGACCGGTGACGCCTGTGATGGATGGGGTGGGGTGGGTGTAAAAACAACCATTAGGTAGGGACTGCTTCGCTATGTGTCCAGCAGGACTACGGTCAGGTGGCAGCACCTGTAAGCACTAGCCTATCTCCGCTGTGGCAGCATTCATGTACAAAGCTCTGAGCCGATCTCCAGCTAAAAGCATAACTGTCATTGGATGACAGCAGGCTTGATTGTGCACTCGGTGAGTGTGTGGCATGAGTCTGTCACTCAGTGGAGCGTTACTTTTTCTTGACCACTTAGCTGGAGGAGATGGAGCACAGCAGGGAGGACCGTACACTTTAGTGAACCAGTGAGAAGGCATCCTTCTAGGACTTGTGTTCACAGCTGCAACTGTTCGGACTAGCACCATGCTGCATCAGCACAGGCAGAGTATATATCGCACTGATCTAATGTGAGGAGATGTGGTATAGCGCAGTGAAAGTGAGTGTCGTGAGTCTATCATTGTCTCATCACATCAGTCAACTGAGTGGCAGCAGTTGTACTTTAGTTCTGGTCCTTGCAGGGTGAAGTTACCAAAGCTCATCTGAGAAGGAGTGGCACTCATGTGGTAGGCGGGTCCAGTCTCACCTCTAATCACTGCTTCAAAAATGCTGCAGGGATGATGTACCCTCGGTAATTTCTACATGCTACCAACCATGGCGAACGATGGGGCGCTCAAGAGGCCGCCTGCAAGATGGCCACCACGTTGTGAGGCTCTGCAGGCCGGTCGAGTAATCCGCCAGGATCTGCCCTTTGCAGCGGACATATGCATCTCTTTCTCGCAAGAAAATAACCTCCTTTGAATCTGGCACATACCTGTGAGCCGTAAGACCTGCGAGTGGACGAAACCAAGGAGGGCCTGCCTGGGGCCATGACGGCGGCCTGGTGAGGGTGCAGACCCCGACCAGAGGCGCCTCGCTGGTGTTGCCCAGCCGCGCTGCAGTGGACGTGAGGCGGAGTTTCCTGGGTGCCCTCCCCCTCGTCTGGAACAGGTGCTGCGGGGGGCCGACAGGTAGATCGCGCCACCTGAGGAGGCTGTGGTGTGGCCTGCGTTGCGGCTCCGCGCAACGCCGTCACGCAGCAGATGACTGGTGGCGTTGCGGGGGCCTGGCAGCGGCCTGTGCGGGTCAGTGGGAAGTGCTGGCAGTGGCATGGATCTGGGCCTAGTCGGTCCCTCTGGAGCTGCTGATCGGCAGGCGGAGCTTTTGCCTGTTGTGTTGACGGGCTCGCTGTGGTGCGTGACCTCGTCAGATGAGGTGGGCTGATTGAGGGGGCAACTGGGGCTGAATAAATGACAGGAGCCTGGAGTGCAGTTACCTGGCGAATGCGGTCGTGCGCCTAACTTGCCTCACGTACGCGCACCACCATTTATTTTAACTCGGGTCACATGACCCTATGTGGTGTACCCGTTAGGTCACAGGTACGACACAACATTCCTCCCCAACAAACATCAAACAACAATCAATTCACAGTTACAACGCTCAGCCGTCCTTGGCAGTCCATGACACTCACTGGCGCACTCTAGATAACATTTACCAATACAAATTTGAACAGTCTTACGTGAAATAGTCTCACAGCCTGCGGGTCGGCTCAGGATTGTCTCGGAGGCAATACTGGGAACTGCCACGCCCATGGGGTTCCCTCTCTTCTGCACCAGACTGCGAATCACCACGACCTTCCGAGGAACCACAGGGCCCTTCGCTTGACGCATCATTCCCAGATCCCTCCTCTGGAGTCGGGGCTCTGTCAGGAGTCTCATCACGCCCCTGCACTTGGGATGTCTCTGCCCCCATGTCTGCAGTTACTTCCGTTGCTCTCAGGGACCCCGGGGAGTTGTCCATTGTGTTGGACATGTTCGAGGGCAAGGAATGTTGGAACTTCTTAAAGTACGACACATGTCTTGTCACTGTTTCTCTTCCTCTTCTCACAATGATTCGGGTTCCCTTCACTCTAACAACAGTCCAAGGGTTTTTCTTGTAGGGCAATCAAAACTTGCCGCTGGTTATCCTGTTTTTGAGTAGCACAAGGTCACCTCTTGCTAACCTCGCTCGCTGGGCACGCCGCCGTTGGCTGACTTGAGCATGGGCCCATAGGCGTTGAGCCTCCACTTGAGCATTGTCAGGCACCTCAGGACGCCACTGGGGTGATGTGGGATAGAGTCTGTGACTACTCGCCCCATGAGTAGATGTGCCGGGGCCACACCAGTGGTAGTGTGTGGAGTCTGGCGGTAGCTCCTTAGAAAGGTGAAGATGGCCAGCTCCACTGACTGACTTTTGTCATGAGTGATGCGTATCACTTTGTTTAAAGTCTGCATAAATCTCTCTACCTCTCCATTAGCCTGTGGCCACCTTGGTGTAATTCTCTGATGCCGAATGCCAAGCGCAGTGAGATATGCGGCCAGCTCCTGCCCTTGAAAGGGTCCATTGTCCGTTCTCAGCTCCTGGATGAGGCCGTGAGTCGCCATGATTTTCTCCAACTTTGGGATCACTTCCGCGGCATTTGAGGAGGCTATGATCTCAACTTCCGGGTACTTGGAGTGATCATCAATGGTCACGAACATGTGTCGGCCATCAGGAAGGCTGCCAAAGTCCAAAGTGACACACGACCAAGGTTTCTGAGGTCTCAGTTCAGCAATTATCGAAGCAGGGCGAGGAGCCTCTCCCGTGGCCTAACACCACTGGCAGGAGCGGATGGTGGCTTCTACTAGCTCATCCATGAGGGGGAACCATACTTTGGTCAGTACCCGCAACTTGGTCTTGGCCATCCCCTGGTGTCCAATGTGGGTCAGATGAACTTCCCGGGCTGTCTGGGCCGTCGGAATCACTAGTCGGTGTCCCCGCAGTAAACACCCCGTAGTGTCTTCCGTGAGTTCCTCCTGGATATTGTACAAGCTGTCCATTATGCGCTGTGCTTCAACAGTGAGTATCTTACACTCTTCCTTTGCTCAGTGCCAGTTGCCGTGTCTTAGGGCCAGCTTCGCGCGTTGTAGGCAGTCATCCTTGTTCGTCTCCTCTCGTAGATCATCCATGGAGAGTGGGAGAGGGCAAGACCATGCTGTGACACACCTGACATATTCCTCTGTATCAGCGGCATCTTCCTTTTCCTGTTCAGTAGCCGCTCTTGGATGGCGCGACAGATAGTCCACCGGGTTTCGGGTTACCGGCTGATACTCCACTCGGCAGTTGTAGTTTTGCAATTGCAGCATCCACGTTTCGATCCTGGGTGGTGGCTTGGTGGATGTCCCGGAAAATAGAGCTACCAGGGGTTTGTGGTCAGTCGCTACAACAAATGGTTTGTCATATACGTAGAGATTAAAGTGACGGCACCCCCAGTGTATCGCAATGGCCTCCTTCTCGATCTGGGAGTACCGCTGTTCAGTGTCTGTGAGAGACTGGCTGGCGAAAGCTACCGGAGCCCAGTCTTCTTCCGTGTGCCGCTGTTGCAGCAATACCGCTCCTAATCCTGCCGGGCCAGCATCTACAGCAATCCGTGTCATCTTCCTGGGATTGAAGAAGGCTAGGGTGGTCGCCTCAGAGAGGGCATCCTTAATGTCCCGTAAGGCTTTAGCTTGTTCCTGGTCCCATTTCCAGGGGATGGGGTCCTTCGTGAGTTCCTTCAGTGGTTGAGTGAGTGTCGTGAGGTCTCTGATAAATCGCCCACAATAGTTCACCATCACAAGGAAGCTGCGGACGTCGGTGACGTTGGTGGGGGCGGCCGCATCTTTGATGTCACAGACTTTGTCAGGATTGGGATTCAATCCTTCGGTAGAGACGGTATAGCCAAAGAACTGTAGATTCTTCTTGAGGAATTCACATTTCTCCCGGTGGAGTGAGCCTGGCATCCTGTATTCTGCGGAGCACCTGAGTCAGCAGTGAATTGTGTCCTGAGATTGTCTTGGCGTGTACCATGATCTCATCACTGACATTTATGGTTTAAATCTTTTATTGGTTTTAAAGACTGATAACAATATCCACCACCTACATCCATAGGCCGGTGGGGCATCTGCGTTTGTGGTGAACTCTGTGTTGCTTGAGACGCAAACCTGCAAAACCAGCATTGAGTACCGCTAACAATCCCGTAGTGTAAACTCAAAAGAACCAGCCCCTCACCCTTCTAGCCTGACTCATACATCCCCATATGAGCCTCAATGAATCGTCGTGGGTGAGCGTGGAGGTAAATGCAACAGAAGTCCAGCGGGGGCGACCCCCATAGCCTGAATATGATGACAAAAAGTGAACAACAAACAAAACTCCCTTACTCCCCCCCTCCCCCACCCCTCCCTCCCCGAACCGGTGTGCCAAGCGTGAGTCTCTTAAAAAACCCTGTTGGTAAAGGTCGCCAGGTCGCCAGCTAAGGGGCAGAATTAGGGACTTCAATTGTAGGTGGTGTTTTCGGTGAGCCGAAGGAGTCGAAGATACTTGGGACATGTCACTTCATTCATTTCAAGCACAAGCAGAGACAGCAGTGGGTGCCATATAGTCTTGAAGGAGCCCATAGAGTTCGTGAAAATGGCGTGAATGAGTTCCATGCCCACTATATACCACAACTTATGTAGCCAGCCTGTGTGGGTCGGTCGTGTCTTCGTGCCCCATAGGGAAAGGATATGTTGAACGGCTGCTCCCTGCTCTAGGCCCATCTGTTTGCCCTTTATCGATTTCAGTGGATAGGTGAGTGGATTGGGGAGCCCCAATAATGTGTAGGCCGGGAATCGGGGGATTTCAGTCTCAAAGTGCTTGTCAACGTCATCTAGTACAGTACCCCACTAGTCAGTCAGTTTCTTACGTTCCCATAGCAGGTGAGTCAATGTACCCACCTCGTCACAGCCTCGCCAACACGTCGGGCTGCGGTCCGGGTTCCCTTTATGCAGCCTGGTCGGTGTGAGGTACCAGTAAGTGACCACTTTGATCGCCGCCTCTTTTCTAGCTGTGTTGCGAGCCGTATGGTGAGCCCGAAAATATACATCCCACCATTCTTTCTCCGTTAAGTCTCTCTGATTTCCCGCGCCCATCGCCGCTAACCTGCCGAGGGCAAGGAGGGAGCTGGGGGACGCAGCATTCTATATAATTCAGTGATCATCTTTTTATCTGAAGTTTTGGATAGGAGCCATTTCTCATATATGGTGAGCTTTCTATGAACCAGCGGACGCACCTCCGGATGGAGGTGCCAGTGGCGAATTTGAAAGTATTGATATTGTTGCGGAGCGGCGATTGCGTAAAATCGCTGCACATCTGCAAACGTGAGAAAGCCATCTAAATCGAAGAGGTGTCCCGCAGACCTGCAGTCCGTTGCCCGCCATTGGGGGAAACCCTGTGCGTCGAATCCGGGGGAAAACTCCGGGTTGTCGAATATGGGTGTCAAGGGCGAGGGAAAGGATGTGAGGCCGCGCTTAACTGCTACCGAGTCCCAGACTCTTAACAATGTGTTCGTGATTGGAGAACCCTTAAGATTTGGTGGTCTATCTGGACGTCTTAAAAAAGGCACCTTCCACAGAGAGAGCTTCGCCAGCGCATGGTCCTGGAACAGCCATCATTTTTCAGACTCAGGTCTGCTCCACTCCACCAGATGGCGAAGTTGTGATGCTCGAAAATATTCTAAAAAGTTCGGGATACCCTACCCCCCTCCTCCGGCAGCCTGTGGGAGAGACCTCTGCTCATGCGAGGACGCGCCCCTGCCCAGATGAATTGTTGCCCTGCACTTTGTATTTTATGTAGGGTCCCGGGGGGGGGGGCAGGCCTGTATGGTCTGAAAAATATAGAGAGCCTTGGGGAGGACCTTCATTTTAATGGCAGCAATGCGGCCTAGGAGGGATAAAGAATGCTTTTGCCTCTGTCTTAGGTCTCTCTGAATTTGAGAAAGGAGCCTGGCATAATTCTGTGTGACCGTTTGTGGAACAGAAGAGGCGAGGTCTATCCCCAGATAGGTGGTGGTGTCCCGGGACTGTAGCTCTCCGTACCGTGGCCGATCGTCCTCGCGTCGGGCTGCCCCACTACCCAAATGTAAAACCATGGATTTCTCGACGTTCCACTTAAAACTGGAGACCCGACCAAAGGCATCTAATTCCCGTAAAAAAACAGGTATCGAGCGCTCGGGGAACTCCAAGGTCGCCAAAATGTCTTCGGCAGAGAGACTCACAGTATGGCGTCCCCCTCTGAAGGGGATACCCAAGATATTGGGGTCATCCCGAATTTTTTGTGCTAGTGGCTCCACGTAAAGCGCGAAGAGAAGGGGTGACATGGGGCACCCCTGTCTCGTACCCCTCCTTATCTCAAAGGGCCGGGAGGCCACCCAGTTTACTCTAATTACCGCTGTGGGTTTGTCGTAGCCGCTTGCCACCCAGGCCCTAAATCTATCTCCCACACCAAAGTGAGCAAGGATCTTATCTAAGAAAGCCCAGTCAACCCGGTCGAACGCCTTTTCGGCATCGACCGACCGCAATACGGCGTTCATATTGGTACGATGGGCTTTATCTATTAGATGCAATAGGCGTTTAGTATTATCGCTGCTTTGACAATTAGCTATGAAGCCAGATTGGTCCGGCTCGATAATCCCAGGGAGGCGTTGGGCCAGTCGGGCCGCAAGGACTCCCGTAAATAACTTTAAATCGACGTTAAGGAGGGAAATTGGTCAATAGGAACTGTACTGAGTCACATCTTTCCCCGGCTTAGGAATGACAACCACGTTGGCCGCTAACATGTCCGCAGGTATGTTCCCCGGTCCCTGGAAGGAATTGAACAGCCGTGTCAAGATCTGGGCGAGTAGTGGGCAGAAGTCCTTATAGAAACCTGCCGAAAAGCCATCAGGACCCGGCGATTTCAGGGGTTTAATCCGGGAGATCGCCCCGATCACCTCATCGATCTTAATGGGTGCGTCTAATGCTTCCGCCCCCATGGCATTTAGTGTCGCCGTAGCTGCCCACTGAAGATATGTCTCCCCGCCCTCCCTTCTCTGCGCGGTTTGACCGTACAGTGTGATGTAAAAATCCCGCAGGACTGCCGCAATCTCCTCGTCCCCTTCAACTGTTTCCCCTGCATCACTGTGAAGCGCTTGCATTTTTGCACTTTGAGGGTGGGCCCTAAGGCTGCTAGCCAGGAGGCGTACCGTTTTATCCCCTCCCACATAGTAGGAATGCTTCAGCCGAAGGGTTGCGTATTCAGCTCTATCTAAATCAAGGAACGCCAGCTGTGCCCTTGCCGCCTTCAGTTGGTGCCACACTCTAGGCGCGCAACTGTGTTGGTGAATGCGTTCCAACTCTGACACCTGTGCGGTAAGGAGTTCCCTCTTTTCTTTACACTCTTTGGCGCCGGCTTCTGAAATCGCAATTAATTCTCCTCTCACCACAGCCTTAAGAGCCCCCCAAAGTGCCGAGAGAGGTGTGCCCGGGGAATCATTAGTCACCAAGTAGTCAGTGATGCATTTATGTAGTTGTTGAGGCACCCCTTCCCTAGTAAACAAGTTTTCTCTGAGTCTCCACCTCCCGAGAGGCCTACAAGTCAGCGGTACAGAGAGTGTCAGTGTCACTGCGTCATGATCTGAAAGTGCGGCTGGGATGATATTCACTGCGTCTACCAATGTGTTTACTTCTGTGGACCCAATAAAATGGTCCAGCCTGGCGTAAGTGTGATGCGCATGAGAGTAGAAGGAAAATTGTGCGGTTTGGGGATGAGCCACCCTCCAGAAATCCAGGAAACCCCTGTCCCTGAGCCAGTCCCTCCCTGTTTTGGACAGTGCCCCAGTTTGGCCATACCTCCGCCCTGACCCATCTGTCTCTGCGTCCATGACCAAATTTAGGTCTCCCACCACCACCCACCTTTCTTGGGAACACAAGACCTCTGACAGTGCCACCTTCAAGAATTGTTCCTGTCCCGAGTTTGGGGCATAGATGGAGCCCACCACCAAGGGAGCGCCCCCCACCCGGAGTATATAGGCCAGGAGGCAGCCCTTTATCTGCCACCTTGCTCTCAACCGTACCTTGGAATGATTTTGCTATCAGAATGGCTACCCTTGCTTTTTTAACTGCCGTAGAGGAGAATAATTGTTGGGGGAATGCCCGGGATCTCATACAATGCCAGTCTTTGAGGAGTAGATGTGTTTACTGCAGTAGGCACACTGCCGCCCCTGAATTCTTTAAGTAGGATAAGATGGCTCTCCTCTTAATGGGGTTGTTCAGTCCCTTTACATTAAGGGTGAGGATCTGCACCGCGGACCGTGACATGAGGCAGCCACAAGATCATCCTGCAGAATATGATGATGAGTACCCCCCCTCGTCTTGTGTCTGCCTCTCAGTCCCCTGACCCCCAGAGTTTATGAGCGCGGGCTCCAAGCTGACCCCCTTATGTAGCACACCGGTTCCTCCCTCACTCCCCCTCCCTAACCCCAACACTCCGTACCCCTGCAACAAGAAATCCCCTCCCTCATTCCCTGCTCTCCCTCCCTGCTCTCCCCCCGAACATCCCTAACCCCAACTAAAAGAACCCAGAGTCCCCTCAGTGTCTGACGCCCATCCCGCAGGAACATGGGGATGTGGTAGGTAAAAAATCGGGGTTAGTGTGGGAACCAAGTGCCATGGGCCCCCCACCCCGACCCCCCGGCCAGCATAATAGTAATGCTAATCAATGCCTCTGGCAGAGTCACAGATGGGTCTTCTCAGCGGTCCCCTTCTTGACCGTTTCAAGTGCCGCCAATCTTTCCTGAGCCAAAGTGTCTGAGTCCGGCCGCCGTGCTGAGGTGGATGAGCGTCTGGGGCCCACTTTCTGCCACTCATGTCTTGCACTCTCGGCATGCAGCTGGGTGACTCATCCGCAGCCCGAGGCTCCAGACCAAGAATCGAACATGCTTCTTGAAGGGATCGGATTTGGTGGAGCTTGCCATTCCATTTAAAGATCAGGCGAAATGGGTGGCCCCAGGAATACGCCACTCTTTGCTCTCTCAGGTGGGTGGTCACTTCTCGAAAATCCTTCCTTTTTTGCAGCGTGATAGAAGCAAGGTCCTGATATAGAGCCACGGAGTGCCCTTGATACAGTAAAGGTTGTTTCGCCTGTGCCTCCCGTGGAACTCGTTCTTTTAGAGGGAAGTCCGGCAGGAAGGCTAGGATGTCCGGAGGAGGGGCAGGAGCCCGCCTCGCCAACCCTACGCAATGAGCACGGTCGATACGGATTGCAACGTCCTGGGGTTCTCCTAAAATGTCACGGAACAGTCCCTGGAGATATTGGACCATGTCCGTCGCTTTTGTTTTCAAGGGGCCCACCGTGAAGTGAATGTTATTTCATCGTGACCGATTCAAGTCCTCCGCATGTGCCTGCAAGTCCAATTGTTGATCACGCAAGCGGATCACCTCCTGTTGGAGTTGCTCGATTTCTTCTTTTTTGGTGAGCTCGAGTTCTTCGATCGCTGCGACTCTCTCCCCAACAGCATCCACATCGCAGCAAATCTCTCGGACCTCGCCCGTCACCTCACTCTTGAGTGTTTGAAAATCCTCCCTAAGAACATTAAAGAGCGATTCGAGGAAGGAGCGGGTAATCGGGACCTCTCCATCTTCTAGGTCTGTGGTAGCTTTCGGGCCTGGGGATTGTCTAGTACCTCTGTCCCCGGAAGTGGGTCCTTTTAGTGAGCCTCTCCTTCAGTGAACATTACCCTTTCTTTCTCATCGAGGCCATCTCCAGGCCTCGCGTAAGGAGGAAGGCAACCTCGGTGAGTCGCGTGTTCCGTGACGTCTATGCAACTCTCCTGCTGCTTGTTATAGAGTGAGGTAATCCCCTTGCAGTCCGGCAATCAACAACCGCCGCCAATGTTCACCCGGCTGCGCCTCCAGACCCCCTCCTCTGACTCGCCGCCCCCCCGGTCTCTCACCAGAGGCGTAAAGTGTCCCTCTTTGTGCGGCAGCGTTCTGAGGCCCCAGACTCTACCAACAGACCACTCAGACTGGGAGACTCCTCTCTGCTGTCTCCACAGTCCAGTCAGTCCCCCAGATACCACTGGGAGGCTCAGCCTTGGGACTCCGTTTCCCCGCACCAGCCACCTACTCCTCAGTCCAATGACAGGCCAACAGTCACAGACCACACCTCACTCCAACTTGGGGCCGTTGAACGAACAGGCTGCTGCTTAATGTGGCTGATCTGTGGGGCCTGAGCTCTGCCCCGCGTACACCACCCCCGGGGAGGGTTCTCCTCAATACTGCGCTGACTTCTATTTGAGCTGTGCCCTGTTGAGAGCCCCCTGGCCCTCTGCGGCCTCCGTCTATCTCACCAGGAGCACACTCTGGGGATAAGCCCTGGGCCTGCCCCCAGGGCCCGTCCCTCACCCCGGCTTGGCTGTTTTCAAATGCAGCTTTCTGGATGGTCGGAGCGATAGCTAACGGCCTACCGTGGTGCCCAGTCTGTGGCCGCAATCTCCAGGCCTCCCTCACACCTTCTGGCTCTAGGTGTAGCGCCGCCCTGCAGATAACTGTAGTGAACTCGGTGGCTACAAAAACCAGTTTATCCCAGCCCAAGACGTCTATTCCGCTCACAAGCCTGGTGTAAT
The DNA here is from genome assembly GCF_964204655.1 of Triturus cristatus. NCBI lineage: Eukaryota > Metazoa > Chordata > Amphibia > Caudata > Salamandridae > Triturus > Triturus cristatus. The sequence continues at coordinate 655,655,165 of NC_140584.1, forward strand.
ATTGTGGCGGTGGAGGTGTGTGTAATTCATGTGTGTGCTTTAAAGCAGCTTCCAAAATAGTCTTTCACTCCAGCATATAGCTAGCCAAATCTGTGCTGTGCTGCAGTCTCTGTCTTACTATATTATGATATCCATGTAATACTTTCTTCAACTGCCAACTACACTGTATTCTCAAACAGAAGTCTTTTCCCTGTGCCGTCATATACCCTCTTGTCTCGATCCTGAGCTCCTCTCCGTTCTTTGGCCTCCCTGGGTGCAACTAGGCTGGTCGTGGATTAGCGGGCCCCTTCTGTGTGAGTCTTGCCTGTCGGCACTCGTGCCGCCACCTTCCATCCTTGCTGCGCAAACGTGAGTGGGATGATTCAGCAGCGGCCGCTGCAGTGCTTGCGCGGCCTAAGTGCCATTTCCCAGCGTGCCTCTCTCCCCCACCAGGCCACCCGAGAGTCCTGGGCCCAACTTGAGACCCGGACGGCTGCCCCAGAGCCGCCCCTCTGACACTCCTCACCAGGATGAAAGGAGGGCAGTCGAGGCTCGTTTGCCGCCGGGGTCGCCATCAGTCTGCTGAAGAGCCGCGATCGGCCTCCAATCGGCCCAGTCGGCCACGTTCACTGTTCCCCGGTGGTGTGCACTCCAGCCAGGGCCTCCAGCCGCCCCTCGCACCTCGCTGGGCTCTGCCTCCTGCTTGCCAGTCCAAAGGCGATTGGGTTAGATTATCGGTGCCCTGGTGTTTCTGGATGACTCTAGAGACCATAGTTTTCTTCTTTTTGTGTGACTATTTTGGCGGGGGAACAGAACACTATTGGTCTATAAACGTTTTCCCTAAGACCCTCTTTTTGAATACTTATTGATACACCCTGGTGTTGACGCCCGGCCTGCCGCCCTAGCTGTCCTGTGACTTGTGCGCCATTTTCTCGCTGCCACCCTGTGAAGCCCGGGAGCCGCTCACCCCCGTAATCAGATGAATGGACTCGCACTGTTTCGCCGATGATAACCGCTCCGCTTCTCCTCCCCGATGTGCGGTGTTTACTGCCCGGAAAGCGGCTCCGTGCTGAGATTAGGCCGAGTCAGTGGGCCAGGAGCGAGGAGTCTCCGCAGCAAGCGACCGTTCAGCCCGCCATCTTGGCCACGCCCCATCTCTGACATTTATGACTCCAGGTATGTTCATGATCAGTTCGTGGATCACGTTTTGAAATACGTCCGCCGCACTGGCCACCCCGAAACTCAGGCGGATGCATCTCCGAAGACCAACATGAGAGGATAATGTGGTTATATTGCGGGAGGCCTCATCCAGTACGAGCTGATGGTATCCGGATCTCAGGTCCAATTTGGAGACCCAGCCTGCTCCCTCCATCTCCCCGATCAGGTCGTCTATGGTGCGAGTGATGTGCCGTCCATCAATTGTGTGTCTTTTGCGTTCTCTTTTAATGGCAGCATTCGGCAGCCTCATGTCCACACAGATTCTGACTGCACCTGGTTGCTTGGGCTTACGGGTGACTACAATTGGGGAGACCCACGGGGTGGGCCCGTCACCTGCCCGCTGCTTCTAGCTTCTTTAGCTCTTCTCCCACTGGGGGACGTAGGTGAAATGCGACTCTGCGGTGACGTAGGGCTACCGGTTGCACTGTGGGATCGATGTGGAGATGCACTTCCTTGCCTTTGAACTTCCCAATTCCTTCGAATACATTCGCAAATTCTGCCAAGATGTGTTGAACGGATTCCTGGTGCACTCCGAATGAGAAGGTTACTACTCCCAGGTCCTCCACAGCCCGGCAGCCTAGTAGCATGCCCTGTCCATCCTCCGTTACGTATACATTGGTGGTGAGGGAGTACATGCCATGTGAGATCTGGGACTTAAACCGGCCTCTTCTCTTTAGTGGCGTGTCCTGGCCATAAGCAAAAACCGTAATAGTTGTGGAGTGTAGCGTTGGCGCAGGGTCCATGGTCTCATACAAGGCGGTGGCCATGATGTTGATCGTGGCGCCTGTGTCTACTACAGCCATGACGTCATGTGGGCCCACCTGGATGTGGCATTGGGGCAGTTGTCTGGTTTTCCGGGTGGTCGTTCTGATCATGTGCACTTTGTGCACCACCCGTTCCTCTTCATCATCATTGTCCGGTACTTCTTCAACCTGCAGACCTTTTTGAAGTGATTGAACCGCCCACATCCTGAGCATTGTTTGCCCTTCGCTGGGCATTCCACTGCTTTGTGAGGAGGTCCTCTGCAGTATCCGCAGGTTTTCGCCTGCCCTGGGGACGCGGTCCCGGTTTCTTTCATGCTCCACCGAGGTGCTGGTTTTGTTGTTACGACGTTCACAGGTTCCGTCTTGACTGGGGACTGAAGGGCAGCCTCCATGTGGGCCGCTCGGGCCTTTGATAATTCCTTGGTGCGACCAAGTGTCAGTATGTCTGGCAGTGGCTTCCCTGACTCCTCTAAGATCCATTTACGGAGCTTTGCTGACACACAGCCTTGAATTATTTGCCTCCTAATCTCTTCCGTTTCATCTCTGAACCCGCACGTGGACGCTAGATTCTTGAGCCGGGCGTGGAAGGTGTCCAGGGATTCTTCAGGGAGTTGGCGCGCTTGTCGAAAGATGAATCATTCGTAATCTTGGTTAGCCATTGGTTCAAAGTGTCCATTGAGGGCATTGATTAGTGTGTGGTGAGTCTTGGGCGTTGCCTCTGTGAACGTCTTAGTTATATTGTGGATATCCTTACCCCCTAGATGTAGTAACATAGCCCTCTTTTGGTCCTTGTGGACCTTGGTAGCCTCGAAGAAAATGAGCAAGCGTTCAACCCTGTGGTTCCACTTTGGGACAAGTGCAGATGGGGAACCTTCTACTACAAATAGTTCAATGGGGGGAATTGTGGACATGATGACTCTCTGCTGTCCCTTGCTAACGTGTCCTCTTCACTGCCGTGCTTTATGTCAAAGTCCTGATGCTGGTACTGTTCACCATGTCTATCCAGCACTGCTGGTCCTCGTGCACAGTTGCCGATGCGACCTTATGACGATGGAGCACTTTGCGCGTGGCAGGGGGTTTAAACACAGTGTCCGTGCAGCGGCTCACTGTTCTGTGGGCAGCAGGCTATTTCTGTGCAATGGCACACCGCTACGGGGCGAAGTCCGGTCCCCTCCGCAGAGCTATCTGCCGCAGTCCACAGGCCTGAGTGCACTCTGGCACGAGCACCGCAAGGTCGGAAAGAAATCTTCGAGGCCGCCACTCGGTGCGGAGGCGGTGCACGCCCACACTCGTCACCAGCTGTTGTGTTGACGGGGTCGCTATGGGGCGCGATCTCATCAGATGAGGTGGGCTGATTATAGGGGCAACTGGGGCTGAATAAATGACAGGAGCCTAGAGTGCAGTTACGTGGCAAACACAGTTGTGTGCCTAACTGGCCTCACATACGCGCACCACCATTTATTTCAACTCGGGTGACATGACCCTACGTGGCTTACCTGTTACGTCACGGGTACGACACAACATTGCCCATTGGCAATCGGCAGTGAGGATCGACAGCGTTGGGGCACGGGCGCATCTGGTTGGTGATGGAGGCCTGTACACGAGGTGAGGAGCGTGGCTGCTGGGGGAGCACCAGACTGTGTCTGCCGTGATGGCCTCACACCACAACTGGAGACATGAATGCATGGACAACCGCTGTGGGGAAGGTGCATTCATACGAGCAGTGCTGCCGGTGTTGTCAGAGCCATGCTATAACTTGACTGGCGGTGGGATTGGTTCCCCCAGAGGGATAGTGTATTGGATTGACTCCTGTGACTGATCTCTGCAGTGGAGAGGCCCTCCCTCCTGGTTTGCCCTTAGGACGGGGGAGCCAGTAGGGCTATCTTTTGTATGGCTGATTAGCACTCGCACATCCTTTCCCCCCCCACTGGACATTGCATATTGCCTGACAGCTTTGCAACACTTGTGCGCTCGCCCGGAGGAGCCACCCGGGGTGGGGTGGCTGGACTCCTAAAGAACCCATTAGGGCTGTGCTGGGTGAAGTGGAGCCTCCGGCCCGCCTTCGGCCCGCCTCCTCTATATTGGAAAGCTGTGCAGAACCTATAGGAGAACTTACCCCACACATTGAGACCCCCGCCGCAGGGGGAACACTGTGCCATTGTGGGGCTGCCTCTACCTACTGGGGGTGCACAGGGACTGTCTGCTCACCACTGCGGCACTGCAGCAGAGATGGGGAAGCCTGAAGCTCGCCAGACTAAACTGTCCTTTGACCAGCGCCGGCCGCCCAGGGGAGCTGGCATATTGATGAACGACCCACTTGTGCCCGCTGGAACCTCAGAAACCTCAACGAAACCAGACATTCGCGACATGTTTTACGGCCTCGAGCAATCTTTACCTACTATAGGCCCAAAAAATCGACACCATGTCTGACAGGTTGGACAGGCTCAGAGACAAGGTTCCAGTCAGAAGGAGCAAACAGGTGAAGTGGAGCAGCACACTTCTGCACTCGAGGACGATGGGGCTTCGATTCATGAGAGAATGCTTAGCTTGGAAAAAGTTCTTGAAGTCATCAAAAGCAAGAATGAAGACCTCAAGACTCTATCGCGGAGAAACCATCTGCGCATCATTGGCATTCCTGAATCCACAGCGATGTCCCGCATCGAGGACTACGTAGAGGGGATGCTGAAATCCATCTTTGGTGACTCTCTCGGCGGGTTGCATTGCCGAGCGAGCGCACAGAGCACTTGGACCGCGGCCCCCGCTTGAGTCCCGGCCAGACCCATCATTGCTTGCCTGCTCAATTATCATGACAGGGACACGGTGCTGCGCAAGGCCAGGGACTTACAGGACATCAGGTATCAGGGCAATTCTGTTTCCTTTTACCCGGGCTTTACCATGGTGGTCCAGGCGACACGAAGGGAATTCATACCCATCAAGCGCACGCTCAAGAAACAGGACAATAGGTACTCTCTCCTCTATCCCGCTAGACAACGTATTTTTCATGCTGTGAAGACCTCATATTTCACAGACCCTGAGTCAGCTGCCATGTTTGTGCCCAGCCTCTGCCCGGCCTGACCGTCCCCATGCCGAGAGGAAAGGACGGCGGAAGGGGCCACCCTCAGTGACCCACTGTTGCAACTGATAGAACCCTTCTCACTGAATTTTTCTGCATTGTACTGTATTAGTTTTCCTTGAGGATCTTTTTGGGGAGCCGGGGCTCCGGTTTCCCCACTTTCTGACCGGCCACCCAGCTTTCACCGCTGGGAGACGTCTGGCATCTAGTGTTCCCCACAGGGATGTTTCCCATACAATCTCTCTTTAGCAGCCACGGTTGGCCTTGTTGGGGTTGAGTGGGTGGTTATCAGCCTGGTTGGGTGGGTGAGGTGGTTGGGTTTGAAACTTGTGGGGTGACGTTTTATGGTTTCCTCTTTCTTCTCCCTTTCTCTCATTCCCCCCTCTATCCTTCTTGCTGGCCTACTCGCACGTTGTTCTCCTGAGCGGTATGCCTGCGGTGCAACTGTTGGACGCTTATAGCAATGCCTGGTGCATATGAGCTGAATGGGCTTACACTAAAAGCTATCACTTGGAATGTCCGGGGCCTTAATAACAGTAGAAAAGCGCGGTTGGTGGAGACTTATCTTAATCGGCAGGGAGTGGATATGTGCTTCCTACAGGAATTACACTCCGCTGACAATCTTTGCGTGCGACTGCGTGCTGGGTGGATTGGGGAAAAGTACACAGTGGGTTACTCCAATCATGCTAGGGGTGGCAGTACTTGTGAGAAAAGGGCTACCATGGCACACACGCAAATACCTACGTGATCCACAGGGGCTATATGTCATGCTGGCGGGCATCCTGGGCGGCCACCCGATCAGAATGCTCTCGGTCTATGGGCCTAACATAGACGACCCTGACTTCTTCGTGGAGGTTTGGAGACTAGCGGACACTTTAGGTCCAGGCGTGATCTTATGGGGGAGGGACTTTAATGTTATTCTTGACCTGACCCTTGATAGATCAAGGAGTGCCTGCCGACCCCACTCTAGGGCAGCTTCACATCTACAGAGCATCATGGAGGACCACAATCTTGTGGATGTGTGGCGTCAGAGGCATGCACACCTCAGGGAGGGCACTTGTATTTCCTCGGCTGGCCCCATGTGGTCCAGAATTGACTATTGGTTGGTCTCAAAGGATATCCTGGCAGAGGTCTCAGAATCGGCTCACTTGGCAAGATCACTATCTCATCACTCCCCCCCCCCCACGTTGTTCAAGCTTGCTCTGCCTGGTGTTCCCCGCAGTACATTCAGCTGGCGACTCCTGGCGGGTGCATTGTGTGTCCAGGTCTTTCGTGAAGCGATTCACTCGGCAATAAGAGAATATTTTATGCTGAACGAAGAAACAGTCCAGTCCCCTTCCACAATCTGGAAAGCATTTAAACAGTTATTAGGGGTGAGTGCATTGCAAAGCAAGCAGGTATTTTACGAACACTGCATGGTGACCTCTGCCAACTTGAGGGTGAAATCCGTGTGCTGGAACAGGAATTCTTTGCCACCCATCAGCGGGAGACACTAGGCACTATCAAAGATAAGATGGCTGAGTTTGAAGAGACGGCCGTCTTGGAGACACTTTATCTGGGGAAGTAGACTCGTGCCCAGCGATATGGCGAATGTGACTGGGCTGGTAAAACCCTTGCTGCTCTTCTCAAGAGACCTTGGGCCCGCGATTATATTAGCGAACTCCGTAAACTGAATGGTGACTTGGCAGTGGGTCAGATCGCAGTCCGAGCCGAGATGCTGTCCTTCTACTCTTCCTTATACACTGCCACACAGCACTCCATCCACCCAACTTGATTACATTTTTTGATTCTGTTGAGCTGCTCTGGCTAGCAGATGGGCACCGCAATTATCTTGATGAACCCTTCTCTGTGGAGGAAGTAATCGGGGTGGTCCGGGCCCTCCCCGGTGATAAGGCCCCGGGTCTTGACAGCCTTACGGCTGCGTTCTATAAAGATTATGCTCCCCTGCTCGCACCGATCTCATCAACATGTATGCTGAATCCTTGGACTGCGGGGAGCTTTCTCCCACGCTCAGGGGGAGGCTCTAATCATCACCATTCTGAAGCCAGACAAGGACCGTCTCGTCTGTAATTCTTACAGACCCCTGTCAATTATTAACCTGGATAATAAAATTCTTACGAAGCTCATTGCTAATCGACTGCTCCCTCTTATGCCCTTAGTGTTATAACCTGACCAGTGCGGCTTCGTCCCGTATGAGCCACCTCGCACAACCTGCGTACCTTTTTTGCCACTATGCAGGAGTTCGACCCCGAGATGCCCGTGGCAGCAGTTTTTCTTGATGCCACTAAGGCCTTTGACACCCTAGAGTGGCCATGAATCACTGACAGAATATCGAAGGTCAGAATATCGACCTACAGAAATATCGACGCAAGAATATCAAAGTCAAGAATATCGACATGCTATCTACATTATGGTAAGTACAAAATTATCGAGCAAAAAAATATCGATGTCAAAAATATCGTTGTAAAATAAAGTAAATAATACATATAATTAAAATAAACATTAAAAAAGTATAAGTAATATATAATGTAAAAATAAATTAAACATATACATATAATATATATACTTACTAATAATTTTTAATTATTTTAATAACTTATAATTTAAAAAAATATCATATACATTATAAATACATCTGTACACATAAAAAAATTATATAAATAAAAATGAAATATATATATAACAAGTAAAAAATTTTTTTTTAATCTTTTTGATATTAGTTATATACTACATTAACTAAACTAATACAAAAAATATTATGGTGCCGATTCCGATCCTGTAAAACCCGGGTACGAATGGTCGTACGGAGCGTATTCTCCGTCCGACTCGTACCTGGGAAAACCACCTTACAAACCCGCAAGTAGGATTCGTACAGAAATGCCATTTCCCTACGAGTCGTACAAAACACCGACAGGACAAAAAATACCCACAATTCCGATCCGGGACATCGCGTACGTGACGTCCGGACGGAGTCAGGCAGCGTTTTACGAACCAGCAAGTACGATTCGTGCCTACGTCACTCCGCACGTAGCATTTTTTACGGGAGCCAAAAACTGCCGGGAAATTGAGGACGACGTGAAGAAGGAGCACCTGTACGCGACGGAAAGCCATGGACCCCATCCTACGTGTCATCCCGGCCCTCATAGCCTATGACCTGGTGCACAGGAACCGACGCAGACGCCGCAGAAGGTCAGAACAACACCCAGGGGCAAAGGTGGGGGGCAGGGGCAGGAAACATAACCCCCACCCAAGTTAACAAGTAAACATGCCCTGTACATACCTTACCTCCAGGGTCTGGTCACTTCGGGGTGGTGGGGGCGTGTTCACCAAGGCCTGCGTCCCGCGACAACGGAAGTGGACGTGGACGCGTCCCATCACCACAACAAATGTGGTATGCACCGTACCCACGCCTTAAGAGCGTGGGTACGGGTCGTACCACGCGTACCCCTACGTCACCCCAACAATGGCGGTACGGCCAGTCCCCACGTTCTAAAGGCCTGGGTACGGGCCGTACCACCATTCTTGGGGTGACGTAGGGGTACGCGTGGTGCGACCCGTACCCACGCTCTGAAGGCCTGGGTACGGGCCGTACCCCTACGGCACCCCAATATTGGGAGTACGGCCCGTACCCAGGCCTTCAGAGCGTGGGTACGGGCTGTACCGCCATTGTTGGGGTGACGGGGTACGCGTGGTACGGCCCGTACCCACGTTCTAAAGGCCTGGGTACGGGCCGTACCACCATTCTTGGGGTGACGTAGGGGTACGCGTGGTACGACCCGTACCCACGCTCTTAAGGCCTGGGTACGTATCACTCCCAGCAGTGCCCAGATATATGAGGGGTGGGTGCCTATCACTCCCAGCAGTGCCCAGACATGTGAGGGGTGGGTGCTGAGGACTCCCAGCAGTGCCCAGACATATGAGGGGTGGGTGCCTATCACTCCCAGCAGTGCCCAGACATATGAGGGGTGGGTGCCCAGGACTCCCAGCAGTGGACAGAGACATGTGAGGGGTGGGTGCCTATCACTCCCAGCAGTGCCCAGACATATGAGGGGTGGGTGCCTATCACTCCCAGCAGTGCTCAGACATATGAGGGGTGGGTGCCTATCACTACCAGCAGTGCTCAGACACATGAGGGGTGGGTGCAGAGGACTCCCAGCAGTGGACAGACATATGAGGGGTGGGTGCCTATCACTCCCAGCAGTGCCCAGACATATGAGGGGTGGGTGCTGAGGACTCCCAGC